>NW_026695299.1:0-2615000 GCF_028974205.1 Penicillium antarcticum | reverse complement strand
CATGGGGAACTGTCTTGTGGGTTGTGGGAGCGGTAGGGACTCACGGGTCGGGCCATACGGGGGTGGCCAGGCTGAGTGAGCCCTTACATAGCCCCCGTGATCCTTGAGCAGCCCCCCGTCCGCGGGCAGATGCCCAGTCCCACGGGCCCCGGGGCAAGAGCGGCCGGGGGTGTCGTCGCGGCCCAAGGAGGGGCCGGGGCGGGAAGGGGGGGATGGTCGCCAGTTGGCGCGGCCGGGAGAGTTGGCGAAATGGCCGGGAGCGGCGTTCGGGGATTGCACCACCCACAGTGGCGGCAGTGGCGGCAGTGTCGCCCTGGGAAAGGGAACCTGGGGGAGGGAACGCACGGGGGGTCGATGGGTGCACGTGATCTCCGTTGGCATGGGTATGCCGAGAAGAGGAACGCCCCGGAGTGTGTCACGTGGGTGAATTACTGACCAGTTGGAGGGAAGGCCATGGAAAAGGCTGGGGGATGAACCCCCGGCACGGGGGGCGCGATGGGGGGCGGTCAGGTAGGACAGGGGGGAAGTCGAGGACGCTCGGGGGAGCGTTTGGCGGAAGATGGTAGGGAGCGGCAGTGTCACTTGACTCAGAGTGCCACGATATATATCAGGGTAATGGGGGTACTAAAAAAAAACATATATCTTAGCGCGAATCTTATTTTTAAATTTAACCCCAGAACCAGGCCTCTCACGGCTTCGAATCCAATTGCAGGTTATTTGTAACTCCCTGCTGCATCATTTGATACTAGTTTTATACTGGTTTCAGTCATGGTTGCGCCAGGAAGCCAGTGGCCCGCCCTTTCAGGGGGCTGCGCGAAAACTCTGCGGCCAATCTCAACACCTCCGACCGCGTGCTATCAGCCAACCACGACGTCCAGCAGCTGTTAGAGCATGTCGGCAAGGGCGGACGGGTCCCAGGACTAGTGTTGGAGTACCTCAAGGTCATCCAGGAGCTCACGGCCGACCTGCTGAAGAATCCCATGGGTGAAGACTGGAAGAAGGAATCCACCGAGCTCAAGACCGAGCTCCGAGAGAAGACCCTCACGCTCCAGAAAGACATCTATGCGATCAAGGTAGCGACGCTGGCTCCGGCGAGCAGCCGATCAGGACCCTCTGGACGAGTAGTAGAGTACTGTCGTACGTGGAGGCCGTCAGGCGGGGCTCCACCGCTCCCGCTCACTTCCTCTCGGCTCACGGCTCAAATAGCACCCAGGCGGCGAGTCCCTCGGAGCTCTCAAAGGACCGGGATATCATTGTCAAACTGGGTGATTCCGACGGCATTGCTCACTTCCGTACGATGAGAAGCTCGGAGATCAAGGACCGGGCTGAGAAGGCGAGGGTACGCGCAACCGGGGCGGGCACGAACCCTGTTTTGGCCGCTATCCAGTTCGTGGCAGCACGTCAGCTGAAATCCGGAGATATCAGTCTGACGTTGAAATCAGCCAGGGATGCTGAGGCTGCCAGGGTCCATCGGCACGCATGGGTCAGACATTTGTGGAAGGGAGCCGAAGTCCGACTGCCGTCCTGGGGTGTTGTGATCCACGACGTTAACGTACGCTCACTGGGAATCAACCGGCCGACAGAGCTGAGGGAAAAACAGGAAGCCGTCAGCAAGCAGTTAGTGACGCAGAACCTTTATTCGTGGGGAGAAGCGGAAATAACTCATCTTGCATGGCTGGTCTTGCCAGAGGGAAAGAAGGCCGGGTCCCTGATCGTCGAATTCAGCTCGCCGCATGCTGCCAACAAGGCCATCGACAACACTATCTGGGACTCCACCGTGCTTACCACAGTCCTATATGACCGAGCTGCTCGAATCCGTCAATGCCACCGATGCCAAAAGTATGGCCACATAGGAAGGACCTGCTCCGAGCAACCTACCTGCGTCTATTGTGCCGGCAGTCATGTCTCTCCTGATTGCCCCGGTAGGAAAGACGCCACCCTGATCGAACGAAAGTGCGCCAATTGCGGGGGCGCACACGCTGCATGGTCACGCGGGTGTGCGGACTATAAAGCGGAGTTAGAGAGAGTGCAGGAATTAGAGATACGGCGCGAGCGGTATCACCGGATTCCGGCCTACCTCTCTATCTCGGACCCTGCTCAGAGGATGACGGGGTCTAGCTCAGGCTTAGACCCGACACCGAGAGAGGTAGCGTCCATGGGTAGCGGCCGTGGACCTACCAATACAGCCAGCACAAACCCTCGAAATAAATCAGTTTCGAGTAAGAAAACAAGCTCCAGCAAGCCGGCTGCCAAGCAGACAGCTAGCAAGCCAGTGAGCAAGCTAGTGAGCAAGCCGGCCAGCGTAGCCACCGGGGGTAATGCAACAATAGTTGCAACCCGAAGCATCGCTAGCCAACCTTCCGAGGTCTCTATTATGAGAACCCCGGACAATCAGCAGAACAGAGAAGCCGAGGGCTTCCAAATGGATACTGATATGGAAGTCGACTTCCAACCATCGCAACAGATCAATCAGACCAATCAGACCGGAGTCTACCAGTCGAAACGCGCACCCCCTAGTCTCCGAGCACCTCGATCGGAGCCGATCCGTACGAGAAGTCGGGCCACGGCTAGACCTTGACATTTCCCATGGGACTAGCGAAAATCTAGTCCCATGTCCATGGGACTTAGTCCCATGGGAGTTCCTACAGAGGTCTAGTCCCGTGGACCCACTCCCATGGGAGTAAAAAAAAAAATTGGTCCCGCCATGGGAATTCCCGTGGGACTCCCATGGGACTAACAAAATTTCCCATCTATACATTATTTCCATAATAATAATGGATAAATTGCTGAGTTATTATAATAAAATACGGTAATTTAAAGGTGTTTTAGCGAGTATTGAGACTAACAAATATTTATTACTTTTGATATATTTTGACCATAGTTTTGTGATTATTTAGTATATCTTTAATTTAGAAAAAAGCTATTGTAAATAAAATACCGTTCGGAACCGCCAAGAAATGCATTATTTATACAAGTCACGAGATAGCTAATGTTTGCATTGTTTACAGTCCCATGGGAATTCCCATAACTCCCATGGGAGTTCCCACGGGGGTCTAGTCCCGCCATGGGAATTTCCCATAGATGTTTAGTCCCATGGACCCACTCCCATGGGACCAAAATTAGTCCCACGGGAATTCCCATGGACAGTCCCATGGGAGGCGTCCCATGGGAAATGTCAAGGTCTAGCCACGGCCCTATCGTCATCACAAGCATCCCATTCGTCTCAGGGTTCAACAACCTCAGCACCCATCGACAAACAGAGGAAAACTCGGACGGCAGAAGACTCGGAGGTCTCGTGGAACCCACCACCATCGGCTTCATCATCGGCTCTCGCCGAAAGAAACAGCAACGGATCTGTGGCAAGAAAGGCTAGCAAGCCAGCCCCCGGCAAGGAGAACCAGCCAACCGATACCCGGAAGAGGAAGCATCTCGAAATCGACAACCTAGCTTCAGCCACTAGACCAACCGCGAAGCCTCGGCCCCGACGGGGGAAGATCTTTAAAAACCGTCAATCCTGACTACCAGGAACCCCACAACGGGGAGAGCTTCGACGTCGACATTAGCTTTTCGGACCTAAGCAGTCTTAGCAATATCACCGGCAGTAATGCCGATGCCGAACCTACCTCCACCAACGTATCCAATGAATAAGACACTCACAATTCTTCAATATAACGTGCATCGATCGAAGGACGTCGTTATGGCGGACTTCCTGCGGAATCCCCGGGTTTTGGAAGCCGACATCATCGCTATTCAAGAGCCCTGGGACAACCCGTACACCGAAACAACATATCACCCAGCGAAAGCAACAAATGAGCTTGTCTATCCGTCAACAAATGAATGTCAGGACGAAAGGACCCGGGTCTGCATGCTGATTTCGAAGCATCTCCAATGGAAGCATCACGTACATGGAAGAGATGCACACGAAGTGAGGATTCGGACGGATAATAATGGTGAGCGAGATGAGCACGAGCTTCGGGTTATCAATATATATAGCCCAGTAGGGTCTGTTGAGACGGTCAACATGCTCGGAGATGTTTTCGGCCGAAAAACAAGGTCCAGGACTATCGTGATCGGGGATTTCAACCTTCATCACCCCGCTTGGGGTGGAGATGATGCAGTCCAAGACGCTAATGCCGATGCTCTAATTGAGCTGACTGACTCGGCGGACTTGGATCTGTGGCTGGCCCCCGGCACAATCACCCGCGATGAATCCGGCCACCAGACTACGATCGACCTAGTCTTTGGCTCTCATGACCTATCTGAGCGTTTCCTAGCAACGGAGATAGCCCACGAATGCCATGCACACTCGGACCACTTGCCAATACGTACGATACTCGACGTCAGCACCAGCACTACCGACAGCGCGCCTAAACGCCGCAATTGGAAGGCCATAGAAACCGACAAATTCGACAAATTTGTTGCTGCGAACCTCCGAATTCCATTATTAAACCAGCTCGATACGCCACAGCAAATTGACGCTGCCGTCGACCACTTGATAGAGATCATTAACCGGGGCGTCGAAGAATCCACGCCATGGGCCAGACCCAGCCAGTACGCCAACCCGTCTTTCACCGGCGAATGTCGGCAAGCCATCAAAGAGACACGACGTCTATACCGTCGCTATATGACTTCCCACGATGAAGAAGACTGGGAAGTCTATAAATCAGCGAGAAATGAGAAAGGCAGGGTGATCAAACGGACTCTCAGGACCGGCTTTCGCGAATTCGTGAAAGAGGCCATTAACCAGGGACCCCAGGGTCTCTGGCGCATGTCTAAATGGGCTAGGAACCGAGGCCAGGAGCAAAGCAGCATCATGCCCCCGTTGAAGACAGCGGACGGCATTGCCGAATCAACAACTGAGAAGGTTCAGGCACTGCGCAAGACCTTCTTCCCAACACCCCCGGAGGCTGATCTCTCAGACATTGGGAGCTCTCGAAGCCAGCCTCAAAAAACGACGATCACCTTCCCACCTATCACGGAGCAAGAACTCACTGACGCAATACGCCGAGCACCTCCCAACAAAGCCCCCGGGCCAGACGGCATTCCAAATAAGGTCTGGAGACTACTGGCAAGTGAGGATTCAGCTTCCTACCACGTTTTCATGCACACCCTCCTCTCTATTTTTGTGAGACCACGCAGAGTCTCCGGTTTAGTTAGGTAAGCGAAGTAGAAGCCTCAGCTGACGTGTAGTACAATAGGGTTCTATTGTAGAAGAGACTGAACGCTGACCCTTCCCAGGGTCAGCGGGGATGAACTAAATACAGGCTGGCCCAGCTTCCGGGCGGTGAGCAGTACTATACTGCCACGATTCCTGAGGCACCACTCGTGCCTCAGGTACCAACATAAGTAGTCGAGGGTCCTGACAATTTTCAACGCTTGTATACGCACCGGCCACAACCCCCAACACTTTCAGACCTCAATCACAGTAACGCTGAGAAAGGCTGGACCCCGTGACTACCGCTTGCCGAAAGCGTACAGGCCAGTTGCCCTGCTCAATACACTGGGTAAGATACTAGAAGCAATCATTGCTACCCGTATTGCCTGGGCCGTTGAAGAGCATCGACTGCTTCCTGACACGCATCTCGGAGGGAGAAAAGGCGTCTCGGTGGATCATGCCATCCAGCTAATCCTAGACCGAGTGCACACTGCCTGGGGAAGCAAGCAGAAAGTGAGCATGCTGCTTCTCGACATTGCTGGTGCGTACGATAACGTGTCACATGAGCGTCTGCTGCATGACATTGGACTTCTCGGCCTCGGAGAGCTCGTCCCGTGGATCAAAGCCTTCCTCACCGACCGAAGCACACGAATTCGACTACCCGGACACTTGAGTGAGGCATTTCCGACCAAGACGGGTATCCCGCAGGGCTCACCGATCTCACCAATCCTATTTTTGCTATTCAACGAGCTCCTAATCAGAAGGTGCTCGCTGGCGACGACGTACGGCAAGACAGAGGCGTTGGGCTGGGTAGACGACACCAGTATCATTGCCGTTTCTAACAGCTACGAAGAAAACACCTGGCTTATTGAGAAAGCTCTCGAGAGAGCGGATGAATGGGCCAGGCGGCATGCAGCAAGGTTTGCACCCGAGAAATTCGAGCTTATCCACTTTAGCAACCCACAACTACCCTCCGAACCTATACTTCCGAGCCCCCCTCCAAACGCTTCCGAAATCGACATCTGGGAGGTGCCGGACGATGACCCCTGTGGCCATGACCGTATGCCAGTCAGCATGCCGGGCCAGGAAGCGCCTATACAACCAGTCGAACAAGCCAAATACCTCGGTGTCTGGCTAGATAAACAACTCAGTTTCAACACACACCGCAAGAAGCTCCTTGCAAAAGCAGCCGGCAGCCTGGAAGCCTTACGAGGCATCTCGGGGTCTACGTGGGGTGCATCATTGATGTCTATGCGTAAGCTCTACCAAGCAGTTGTCGTGCCTCAGGCTCTCTGGGGCGTCTCTGCTTGGTACTGCCCGGCAGCACGCTCAATGCCGGCATGGGAAATGACGCGCCTAGTCAATGAGCTAGTGAAGTTGCAGAAACGCGCAGCTGTTTTGATCAGCGGCGCGTTTAAAAGCATCTCCACTGCTGCATTAGACATTGAGCTCTTCTTGCTCCCAATGAAACTGCGCCTACAACAGTCTATCGAGGAATGCGCCATTCGCATCCTCACCGGACCTCAGTGGGCCTGTCCCCGAACGGCAAAAATAGCAAGGAAGCCGATCGAAAGACGTCTGGGTGGATGGACACCCTTAGAAGCATTGGTCTGGAAGAAAGGACCTCTCAAACTCAACACGAAAACATATACGGACCCTGCGGAGAAGTGGGAAGAAAGAGTCGCATTCGTGCTGCCACCCTGGGAGAGACGTATCTCATGTTACATTGAACCCTCGGAGGCTGCGAAGGCAACCCATGAAGCCATCATCCGAAAGAAATGGTATGAGGAAGGAAGTGAGACTTCCTTGATATATACGGACGGCAGTGGCTTTGAAGGCCACATTGGTGCGGCTGCCGTCAACATCCATGACGGTGATACCGTTATCTCAGACCGCAGACATCTCGGTACGGAGAGCCAATCCACGGTGTACGCTGCCGAGCTCAGCGGCATTGAGATGGCACTAGCAAGGGCGATAAAGAACAACAAGGCAAAACCCATAAAGGCTCGAGAGGTGACCCTCTTCTCTGACAGCCAGGCCGCCATTCAGGCGGTCCAGAACCCACAACGACCGTCGGGCCAGTACGTCCTCGGGGTGATATACGATCACGTACGGACCCTTCGATCGAGACAATCGACATTTGTTACCCTCCGCTGGATCCCCGCACATAACGGGGTGCCTGGCAATGAAGTTGCCGATAGCAGTGCGAAACTGGCAGCCATCGAAAGTGCGGGAGGTGCGACCGACGGAGGGGCCGGATCGGATAAACCGACGATCCGACTTGCTGCCGCCGCCAAGCGTATGGTTCGGGCCCGTATTCAGGACCGCTGGCGGAAGCAGTGGGATGCGGAGAGGACTGCCCAGCCGACAAAGCGCTTGGTGGAATGGCCGAATAAGAAGGTCCTACGTCTATACGAAGGCCTGTCTAAACCCCGCTCATCGATCATGATACAGATACGCTCAATGCGTATTGCGCTGCGGCACTTCCTGTACAAGATCAATGCAGCGGATTCGGACAAATGCCCGTGTGGAGAAGGCTCTCAGACCCCGAAGCACGTCTTGCTTCAATGCCAGACCTTTAGTGGTCTAAGAAGAGAGCTTTTTGATAAGCTATTTCAGGCCGGGGTTTCTAACCATACTGACTACGACACTCTAGTGTCAGACCCGCTGGCGATCCGCTACGTCGCCAAATTCATGCATCAAACCGGCCTACTTGCTCAGTTTCAACACACTCAGCAAGAAGAGTCCGATGACGAAACTGGAGATCCTGAGATCATGGAGCAGAGTCCCGAAGACGCTGGGTACTCACCACCGCCTGCGCCGACGTTTGAGGAAGGAGAGAACCTCACTCAGCTATTCGAATATACTATACCGGACTGGATTAAGACCCATGTTCGGCCTGATGAACGATAATCAGCAATTGAGGCTGAAGTGAGGATGTCGGAGAACGGGGTTTGATCTTGCTGCAGCAGAGACTGGCTGGCATCTAGATCGAGGGGTGTCTCATGGGATGTGAGAGGACAGGGGAGGTGGACGGTGCATCCACGCATTCATTTGTATCCAGTGCTTCCTAACACTGGATCTCTCATTTGTACGGGCTTCTTATTTGGGTATGGGTTTGGCTTACATGTAGGGCTGGTTCTCTCTCGCTTCGAGACCAGCCCATTCTTCTGTACTGGAGCATGATCAGGCGTACGGGACACGAGTTCTTGCTTCAACTGGAAAGAAGCGCCTGCATAGCTATTCGATACTAGATAGGCTGCAACAGGTTAATAGAACTTTGATTGATTGATTGATTGATATCATCGATCGTCCGAAGGATCGAGGGAAGCAAATACTTCCACTTCTCTGGGTTTTCGCGTACAAATTTGATCAGGATGGATACCTTATCAAACTGAAAGCCAGAATTTGCGTCCGAGGTGATCTTGAGACCATATCATCAGATGAAAAGCGGGCTGCTACACTAGCAGCAAGAACAGCAAGGATGATATTCGCACTTGTTGCGGCGTTTGATCTTGATCTTCGACAGCGAGATGCTGTCACTGCTTTCTTGAATAGCAGGCTCGACAAGGACGTCTATACCAGAATGCCGGAAGGGTTTGGAACCCCTGGCAAGTGCTGGAAGCTCCGAAAGGCGCTTTATGGGTTGAGGATATCTCCTCGATTATGGCAGCAAGAAGCAGCCGGAGTTCTCACCAAATTAGGACTCCGTCAAGTGCCAGAAGACCCATGCGTATTTATCGGAATGGGATCATCGTCTTTTTCTATGTCGATGATATATTGATAGCAAGTCATCAAAACGTCAGGAAGCTTGCTGATCAACTGGAAAGAGATCTCGAAGCTCATTGGGAGCTTACAGATCATGGAGACGCGGAATGGTTTCTGAATATCCACATTATCAGAGACCGGCGTCTAAAGAAGCTGTGGCTATGCCAAGACAGCTATATATCAAGTATCGCGGCCCGGTATCACCTAACGGATAGGCCACCGGTTTCGACACCGCTGTCGCTTGATGAATTGGAGCCGTATCACGGCAAGGCAGATGCTTAATCAGTGCATCTATACCAGCAAAGGGTTGGCTCGGCCGGGTATGCCACCACGATAACCCGACCGGATGCCGCAAAAGCGAATGCGAAGCTTGCTCAATTCTTGACGAATCCTGGACCTCAATACCAAAAGGCGGCTGATAGACTGATCAGCTACCTCTATTCAACGCGGTACCACGCAATCGAGTATGGATCTCGACAGGAAGACATCGAATCCGTCCAATTGGCAAGTGACGCGTCGTATGGAGATCATGCAGACCGGAAGAGCTCTGCAGGATATATCTGTCAGGTTTATGGAGGACCTGTGGACTGGAAAGCCACCAAACAACGGACGGTGACTACATCAACAACGGAAGCAGAGCTTCTTGGGCTCTCAGAAGCTGGAAAGCACCTTCAATGGTGGAGACGACTATTGCATCATATTGGGTTCGATCCTTCTCACGTTATTAGCATTGAATGCGACAATGAGAGAGCGATCAACTTGCTCACGTCTTAGGATACTAGCTTCGACACCAAGCTCCGTCATGTAGATATTCACCACCTAGGGCTGAGACAGGAAGTGCAGAAAGGCCGGATTTCGATCCAATGGGTGCCTACTGCCAGGATGGTAGCCGACGGCCTCACGAAATTGCTGCCGAGACAGCAGCACGAGCGTTTTGAGAAAATGCTTCACTTGGTGGACATCAGCCACTTGGTGGATGCTGGAAAAACGCCAGGGAGAGGTTGGCGGGCCGGTTGGAGGACTTGCTGATTCATGAAGCTATTCCCGGTGGCAGCAAGCCAGCGACACTGCGCTTGCTAAGGGGGTGTGTCAGTGCTGCATTCATGAATACGGATTGAGAACCGGAATTATAGTAACTCCGAATGAGCGGATTACTAATGATGAGCATAGCATAACGTTAAATAGCAAGAAATAGCAAGTAATAAATAACAGAGATTTGAATGCCCTCATTGGCTGAGCAAGTTACGGAAGACAGCAAGTTCCAACACGCTAAGATCCAGTGTCTTGAACGGCTGACGCGACAGGATATACGGGCAAAAGGCTCGATCCTGATCGAAACCAGCCCAGTCGTGATCAAACACACTCACAGCTCAGCAGGTTACAATTGACCTAGAGCCAGAACAAACCGGGACGGGGAGGTCATCTGGAAATCACCTCACATACATTCCTTGGGGGAATTTTCAGCCTACGCCATGAATCTTTCCTGGAACAGGATTTCCAAGGATCTGTTCTTGCTGAGTACGCCCCTTCATCCCTGTAAAAAATAGCATTCGGAGAATACCTGCTATTGCCAAACTCCACAGTAATTGGATGTATTTGCCGGGTTCAGGCTGTCACTATTAACACTCCTGGTGAGCCGTTTAGAATGTCAAAGCTGTGTACCCTCCTTCACACCATTAAAACACTATACAGGCTTCAAAGTGTGGTCAATGTAAGTATACCTACTAGTAAGTTGTGGCCTTTCCGCTGCGGCCGTAAAGACATCGCATGTTGCTAATTTAGATGAGTCTCAATAGTCAGTGCTAGTGCTGGTTTGGGTTTACCAAGTTTTCATTTCTATATTATACGTCGTATAGTCATCCCATCAACTGATTTAGAAAAGACTTCTCCTTTGTGAAATGTGACCCGATCGGTATCCCTTCCGGGTGGTGAAAGTTTGGTAGTACGTAACCTGCTCGGACATAGCAGCATGAGCGGGCCCCTGCGTTGTCATTGAACTGTTTACATGCTCCAAACAAAGAAGCTCATTGCAATATAATGCGCTGACTGCAGTAGTTTCTCACATATAAACTTACTCTCATGAAGTTTGAGCGTAGATTCAAACTAGTACTCTGGGCCACCGGGTTACACATAGGCTTGGATCTTGATTCCCTATGTCACATTGTGACAAATATAAAGTGTTGACATGGGTTGTTCCCTATTCCTACACCGTAAATAGAAAAGTCATCATATTTTTCAAGAGCGAAAAGTGGGAGTCAGCGAGTCCATGATATTTATAGATCTGGGATTTGATGTCACAGGTCTTTCCAACTATAATGACGAAGCGCCCTCCATGGCAGCACCCACGTTGACAAATTTGATAATTAAACCTGCACAAATGGAGAGAGCAGCTGGTACCAGTTTCTCGCGAGGTTACAATATCTGTGGAATGCAGGGGTAGATGTTGATAAAGTTGGCTGTGATCAACATGACATTGAACAGCGTTGAAATGCCTAAATGTGTGGAAATGATTGATCTTTTCAACCGAGCTAACTCAAAAGGCAGAAATATATCAACGTTATCTCGAAAAAAGAGACCTATCCTGAGCAGTGGGACATCTCGTGGGATAGAATCTACTGCATACCAAGTAGCCTGGAAAGAATGCCGGGAAAAAAAGATCCCAAGCACCGATAAAGCTATATCCCTTGCATAGCTTGATGGGTTACAGCTGGCAGTAGTAATGCAGGTAGCTGTCCTACAAGAAACCGATATACGTCTTTCGATTCATGGACCGGAGATTTCATTTTGCAACAACACCCAGACCACATTTCGGATCGAATGCTTCACAACAAGCAAACTTTCATGACCTCCCACAGTTTGAACAAGAACTGGGGGAACAAAATTTCAGTTCATGGCAGACAGTCCAAGCTTGAGAGACTGTCGGGATGAAGTCTGTTCAAATCGAGATGATATCCCGTTGAAAGAGACCGGGAGTGACCACAGCATCGACGATGAGAAGCAGGAATATCCACCGACTTTGAAACTTGCTCCAATTCTCATAGGACTGTGTTTCCAGTCTTTCTGCATTGCCCTGGTAATACTGAGCGGGACATTTTGTTTGATCGGCAGTTCCTCTAACACCAATGCTTTTTCTCTATGACAGGACAACACAATCCTCTCCACCGCGGTACCCAAAATCACCGAACAGTTCAATTCAATAAGTGACCTTTCTTGGTATGCCAGCGCTTACCTCGTGACGACATGCGCTGTCACCCTCCCGTTCGGCAAGATATACACGTACTATTCTACGAAATGGACATATATGATCGCCCTGGCCTTGTTTGAGATTGGGTCCTTGGTGTGCGCAGTGACTCCGACTTCGAAAGGCCTGATTTTGGGGAGGGCAATTGCTGGTATTGGGTCGGGGGGGCTATCTCCGGGTGCTTTGCTGGTACTTGCAAACAGTGTACCTCTTCACCGTCGTGCACTTTATTATGGAATCATCGGGAGCACCAGTGGAATTGCGACCATTACAGGGCCGTTGTAAGATTCTACTCCGAGAAGATATCCCCAGAGTGCGAGCTAACGTTGCGGCAGACTAGGTGGAGTATTGACCGACCATGTCAGCTGGAGATGGTGTTTTTGGATAAACATACCATTCGGTGCTCTCACTGGACTGGTGATAGTTCTCTGCTTCAAAGATTCGATGAAAATGAAGCCCAGGCTCGACACACTTGGACAGCTGAAAAGAATGGATCCGCTTGGTATTCTGGCCTTCATCCCGGCAATAGTCTCAATACTATTGGGCTTGCAATGGGGTGGAACGAAGTATGATTGGCATAATGCAAGAATAATTGCACTTTTTGTCCTATTCGGGGTCTTCGGTTCTCTGTGGTGCTTCATCCAGGTTTGGAAACAGGATGAAGCTACGGTGCCACCTCGTCTACTCAAGAATCGAAATGTGCTTGGTGCAGTGATACATGCCACTTTCCTTGGAGGGTCCTTTTTTGTGTTTGGATACTATGTGAGGCTAGAGTTCTTCATTATACTTCCTCCGCTAACACCTCTGTAGCTTCCCATTTGGTTCCAAGCAATCAAAGAAGATTCCGCATCAGAGTCCGGAATCAACAATCTTCCAATGGTCGTGGCTATGATTGTTTGTTCTGCCCTAGGGGGTCTCCTCGTGAATATTGTTGGGTACTATACGCCCTTGATGTTCGTAGGAAGTGTGTTTCTCACGATCGGCTCTGGCCTGTGTACGACCTTTGGGATTCATACCGGCCATGCGAAATGGATTGGATACCAAGTCATCATTGGAGTCGGTGCAGGGCTCGGCTTCCAACAGTGCATCAATGCTCTCCAGACCGTGCTGTCCTTGGATGATATACCAATCGGAATTGCCATCATTACTTTTGCACAGAGTCTGAGCGGTGCGATATTCATCTCAATTGCTCAGACTGTATTTGAGAACCGTCTTATGGCAAGCATTTCCATATATGCCCCGAAGCTTAACCCAAGTGCGGTGATAGAGGGCGGTGCAGCCAACTTGTCGCAACGTCTATCCAAAGAGGCTCTCCCATCCGTGCTCTATGCGTACAACATTGCTGTCACGCAGACATTCTACGTGTCTGTTGCTGCCGCATTACTTTCTTTTATCGGCGCAGGGCTTGTGCAGTGGAAGTCAATGAAGAAAACCCACAGACAACACCCCGAAGATTGAGATTTTTGACTAGCAGGAGTTGGCGGATTATTTTGAGCGTTGAGCATTGTTTTGTAACTGCTGCTATTTTTTCCACGACCGTACTATTGAGACCATATGTAGATAAGATTTTTGGAAAAGCTTAGCAAATTGAAAGCGTATCTCAAGCCAACTTTGACGGCGTTAATGCTGTTTGAAGTTCAGGAAAGTGGACAGCTGCAATATGAAATACAAAGCCATGAGAGTCTGCGACTTTTTTTATCATTGTTTCTATCAAGCAGACCGGCACTCAAACGATATAAAAATACAACCGCAGGCAGAAATGCTTGGATCATTTCTTGTCCCCAAAAAGATCCTCTTCAAAGGGCTGGCACAGCTCTCCCCAGCTTAACCATTCACCATCGAAATCGGCCCACACGCCTCCAGCCTGCAAATCCATCTCAGGTGTCTTGGGGTATCCATGGGCAACATCCCACTTTCGTCCATCAATTGGTGTGTCGGAAATCTTCTTCCCTTCTTTGACAGATCTAATTGCGGCTTCAAACAGCGGCTGCGCATATTTCTGGAACCACAGCAGATACCACAGATCATCAAGATATGTCTTTTCACCGATGCAATGGAACATGCCATATACATGTTTGGTAACGAAGTTCGTTCCGAAACGGATGGTGGAAATGAGGTCTTCCGGTTTGGCTTCGAGCATTTGCGAAATCCCACTGAGAAGGCGCGAGGTAGAAAATACGACGTTCTCCGGCAATCTGATGTAGTAAGGCTTGAAATGAGGCGACTCGATAGTGTTTTTGGTTACGTATGTCGCTAGACCAGACTTTTCACGGGTAGGGCGATCAAAGGCAACATGATCAATGACCTGGTCGGAGCCCACGCGTGTCTGAAACAGCTCCGATCTGTAGTCGATCCCAATGTGGAATTCGGTGCGTTGGCCTGGGACCCGAGTTGGGATGATTCTTGCTGTGTCGCCGGAATCTCCTGCTGGTGATCTGTCTGTTGAATTCGCTCCATCGTGGAAATAGAGCTCATGTCTCGCGATAGAGCGCCAATATTCCTGCTCACCCCAGATATCACTCAGGTACCTTTGGTCTGAGTCGCTGTATTCATGTGCTGGGTCATAAGTCTCATTGATGCGCTTCAGAGTAGCTGCAAACAGCCTCCTCATATCCCCAACCGGGCCCATGATGGTGCCGGAGTTCAGCCATCGGGCTTGATTGTGATCCAGGGTGCCGTCATCTGGACCGAATGCGCCCACGGGAATGTCCAAGTCGTCAGGAGCAGCCCAGCATCCAGGTCGACTCCAGTCTACCGGATAACAGATTTTCTCAGGGCCGAAAAGAATAGTCTCCCGGGGAGCATTCACTCCAGAGAGCGCCTCGATGGAGTCTGCGCCGAAACGAGCGGCAATCTTGGCGTTTGCTGCGTTAATCACAGCGAAATAACGCTCTATCAAGACATCAGCTGGGAGCTGGAATACTACATCATAGCCGTCGATCATGAGCACAAGGTCGTCATCAGAGGCAGATGGTAAGTTATTCAAGTACCGCAATACATTGCGGACTTTGGCCAAATGGGTGATTGACGCATCTAGTTCCCCAGTTTTGTTCCAACCGTTGAACACAGGGACAGAATACCCCAGGATGGTTGATGACACAACAGCTCTGCATAGTTGCAAATGCGGTCCATTTGCAGGGATCAGCAAATGGAACTTGGATGTTCCTGAAGCTACCTCTGGATTGGATGGTGTGGTCTGGTTGAAATATTAATTTCGCACATCTCATGGCAAACAGAACATGCCTCAAAACAAACTCACAGTGTTTAGTGATACTGTAATAGGTGTCCGAACATGAGTTCCTAAGATAGGGTGGTTATATTGGAGCAGCGTGATTAACGCCACGACTATGAAGCCGGCAAAGATCGCCCATTGCCAGCGACTGGCAAAAAGCATCATAGTGATGAACCGCTTGGGGTTCGCAGAAGAGTCAAAGCAAAAGAAAGATGAAAAGAAAGAGACCCAGGTAATGCTATTATTAATCTTGGTACCCGAGATTCAAGGGAGGCTGTGACTGGGCGGCATCGGTCCTATGCGCAGCCAAGACCAATAGACCGGCCTTACGAGGGTTTCCACGCTGGAAGATGAGACGAAACCGCCAGTGTGAGGCGGGAAATCAGGACTCACATACTCCTCAGCCCCCTTTCCGCTCGCCCCTTTTCCGTGATACGACCTCAAAGTACAGGATGCCGGAGCCACCGGCAAGTGCGGACCCCAAACGAGATCGAAAGGCAATAATACGAAATAATGCATAATCCACTGCTGCCTTCAGATGCCAAGAGCCAAAATGTGATTCGGACCCCATCGTGTCTCACTGTTGGACCCTTCAGGGCTGCATGTACGATTACGACCACCCCACTTGTATTGACAGTACAAAGTATTGAACATTCTAATTCAGGTCAATTTGTGGCGCATGCTGGAAATAGATCCCATGAAGATCAAAACTTTCCTTCTTCATTCCTCGCGTGCGTCTTTATACATTTTCTCCGCCATTCTTTTCAGTCCGAGTTGAACATATCCTATCCTCATAGTGATACTGGTTCGATGGAAACATGAGTCATTCAAAGAACCATGAGCAAGAGGAGGCAGAGCTGGCTTTGCTCTCCAACGAAGACTCTCTGTCAACTACAGGATCTGACGATCTTGAAGCCAACCAGAAAGATGCGAACACAACGACCACCACAGAGCCTGAATACCAGACGCCGACGACCGTGAAGTTTATATGGCTCGGAGCCTACTTCCTGTTCAGCATGCTGCTGACGATGTATAACAAACTCATTCTGGGATCTGTGAGTATCGTCTTTGAACATGTCTTGTCACAGAACTAACCGTCGGGTTCAACAGTTCAAATTCCCCTGGCTCCTAACGTGTCTACACACCACTTTCGCATCGGTCGGAACCTTCGGATTGTTGAAGCTTGGATACTTCAAATTGTCTCGATTGGGACGCAAAGAGCATATGATCTTGGTGGCCTTTTCGGTGCTTTTCACAGCCAACATTGCAATGTCAAATCTGTCGTTGTAAGTTCTGCTGCAGAGGCTTATTCTTGCGTTCAGGCGCTAACCCTCGTGGCAGATCTCTTGTCAGCTTGGCCTTTTTCCAAATCATTCGCAACACCGTCCCTATATTCACTGTCCTTATCTATCGAGTCTGGTTTGGTCGTTCATATTTCATGGCCACCTATATTTCCCTCTGTCCTATCATCATCGGTGCGGGAATGACCACAGTTGGAGAATATCACTACTCCGCTATCGGACTGTTCGTGACTATCTTTGGAGTCGTTCTTGCCGCTGTCAAGGTATGTTTCGATCTCTTCCGGTTATCAGCTGTGAAGATTGACTGACTCATTCACAGACGGTAACCACCAACCGACTCATGACCGGATCCCTAGCTCTCCCATCCATGGAGCTACTGTTTCGAATGTCACCTCTTGCTGCGATCCAATCTTTGATACTAGCCATCATTGCTGGAGAGATTCCAGCTTTTGCAGATACCATGTCGCAACGCGCGACGGAGTCCTCGAAGCTTGCTACGGCAGGCACTATTGCGTTCTTACTCGGAAATGGACTATTAGCGTTTTTGCTGAACGTGTCTTCTTTCCAGACTAACAAGCTTGCAGGTGCTCTCACAATTTCAGTTTGTGGCAACCTCAAGCAGGCACTGACTCTCGCCATGGGGATTTTCGTATTCAAGGATTTCACCGTGGATTGGTTAAACGGCTCAGGTATTTTACTGGTACTGGCTGGCTGTGCATCCTACAGCAAGGCAGAGCTCGATTCCAAGAAAAGAGCCGCCCCCACGTCATAAATTAGAGTGGGTATGATGGGGAAATTGTACATTACAGGACTATTTCATAGTATTTCATAGAAGGTCACGCGCATAATACTCAATTATTCCCCTATCCACTCAGCCACCGAAGCGTATGTACCACCGGCATCTCGCGGGGCGTCACATCCCTGTAATTCAAAGACAGTTGGTGGTGACGATCATTCCGCTCCAGGGTCTAAAGGGGTGGGCTGTGAGGATCGATGAACACCATTCCCGAACGCACGTGTTGCTCTCAGACCCGGGGGAGTCCATGTATGGCCAAGAGAATCGACCCGTTGGCCTTATCCGGCACTTCACGTCGAAATTCAGGAATGCGAATGCGAAGACAGGTAGTGGCGAATCCCCTGTAAACTAAAACACTAAATATGACAATGTACCAAAGCCATAAGGCTGGATATACCAGGGGGTGTTGGATTTGAACAGCGACCAAAGCCACGTCCATTTAGCCTCGAGGATCAGGACAGACCCACCGACTTTTTAAGGCTGAGAGAAGATCCGACGATCCAGCCAAGAAGTTTGTAGTGATCCGGTGTAGACTGTAGACCCTGGGTAGGCAACTAGATAGGGACAACAGTGGGATTCCGATAGACCCCTTTTCCCCTCCCAAATGGCCAAATCACCCAAAAAGAAGGGGCGCAATGGATGTATCGGAGTTCTTTCAGCACATGTCCAACAGAAGCCCTGGGATTCGTCCGCGGGCGGGCCCGCCAAGCGCATTGGTTTGGTAATACGATTTCACGTTTCTTCGACTCTTATCGTCTTTACATTTAATCTACTTATAGTTCACTTGTAGTCCAGTGCCTCCACCAATACTCCACCGGTCATTTCGTTTACTGGATCTGTCTTAGATCGGTCCGAGATGGACTTGTCCCCCGGTGGTGAAAACGGAGCACGATATGGTGTCACTGTCGCTCCAACCAGATCGTCAGAACCTCGAATTCAAGGGCAGGGGCAACGTCAGTTGCATAGAGGCGTATACTACTATCGGAATCGGTAGCAATACATGCACGAATCCCCGCCGATCCCAACGCAACGAGGAAGGGGTGCTTCCACAAGCGTGCACAATCATATCCTCAAATCCTAGATTATGCAATACGGTCGTATTTCCAATAGCGGTATAATTCGGACAGGGGTACATCGGGTATATCTGGAGTGGCTAGGTGCGTGGGACCGTTCCTCATGGGGTATCTGGTATAGTGTACGAGAGGATGCTCTTCTCCGATCCTCTGATTCCTTAGTTTCGGTCTCGCAAATGTGACCTTGGCATTTGAAGGAGCCAAATTTAGCCATAAGCCGCCTTATTTCCGGCTTGGAGTGGACTCGCATATTTGTCTCTCTTATTGAGAAGCTTCACCCCTACTCCGTCTTTCACTTTCATCTCTCTAGGCCGTGACGGTCTTCCACTTGCCCAGAATGACATTGGTTCCGAGCTCAGTCGGCTATTCTGAGACGGCCATCTCCGTTGATACCTTGACCATCCCGACGACCCCCGAGGACAGTTTGAACGGAACAGACAAGCTCGACGAAGAGTCTACGGGCACCAGGACCACGGTGACCGATGAAAGTGATCCGGAATCTACCACCACGGTTCCCCGCGTTCGAAGTATCTGCTGTGTTGGTGCAGGATATGTCGGTAGGTCCAAATCGAACAAGCGTACCCCAGAGCTCTCGACCGGACAGAAATGCTGACATTCAAAAGGTGGACCAACTGCAGCTGTCATCGCGTACAAGAACCCACACCTTCGAGTTACCGTTGTGGACAAGGACGAACGTCGGATTCGGCGATGGAACTCTCAACATCTTCCCATCTATGAGCCCGGTCTTGCCGAAATAGTCCGCATTTCACGAGATGGACTTGGTGGAAAGTCAACAGTAGCTGCCAAAGGACAACAAGAAGAGGGGTCAACCGGTGCAGTTGCTTCACCGGAGAGGAAGCCAAACTTGTTCTTTTCCGCCAACGTTGCCAAGTGTATCCGCGAGTCGGACATTGTCATCATTGCTGTCAACACTCCCACTAAGATGCGAGGCTCAGGTGCAGGTAGTGCAACTGATATGACAGCCTTTGAGGCCGTGGCGGCAGACGTCGTGCAACATGCCAGGAACGGTGCGATTATCGTGGAAAAATCGACTGTTCCTTGCAGGACAGCACAGATGATTCAGGAGATGGTATGTCACCTTCTCGTTTGTGGTATACTGGTACTGACCATCCTCATAGATAACGGTTCGTCGCCCAAGTGCGCACTTTGAGATCCTCTCAAACCCAGAGTTCCTTGCAGCGGGAACAGCCATCCAGGATCTCCTGCGCCCCGACCGAGTCATCATCGGTTCTGCCACAACAGAACAGGGACAAGTCGCCGCGCAGACTTTGGCTCAAGTTTATGCTGGCTGGGTCAACCGATCCCAGATCATCACCACGAACATCTGGTCGTCAGAACTAGCAAAACTCGTGGCTAACTCTATGCTTGCTCAGCGCCTCAGCAGTATCAACAGTATCTCCGCCATTTGCGAGGCCACAGGTGCTGAGATCAATGAGGTTTCCGCTTCTATTGGCATGGATTCACGAGTCGGTGACAAGTTCCTTCGCGCTGGCATCGGATTTGGCGGCAGCTGCTTCAAGAAGGATGTCCTCAGTCTCGTGTATCTTGCCGAATCACTCGGACTGAAGGAGGTCGGAGCATACTGGCGCCAGGTGGTGACCATGAATGAGTATCAGCGCAATCGGTTTACCAGCCGTGTTATCAAGTGCCTTAACAACACCCTGGTGGGTAAGAAGATTACCTTGCTAGGCTATGCCTTCAAGAAGAACACTTCCGACACCCGCGAAGCTCCTGCTCTTGAGATCATCAAGACCTTACTTGATGAGAACCCCGGAGAGATCGCAATCTTTGACCCTTGCTGCAACCCTTACGTGATTGAGAGCGAGATTCGCCAACTCCAGTCCTTTGGGCCTCCAGCTTTGAGAGACGACGGTGGAGCTGTGAAGGTTTACTCGGATGCATACGAGGCCTGTGCCTCCTCAAATGCAGTTCTCATTGTCACAGAGTTTGATGAGTTCCGAAACAGCGACCCTGTTTCTGCTTCAGACATGAAAGCCGCGTCGCAACCCATTCCCATAATTGCACAGGAGGTCAAAACCTCCAAGCCTTCCAAAGAAGAGGAGAGCAAGAACGCAGTCTTGACCACGTCAATTGAGGACAGGTTGATCCCTCAGCCTGACTGCGCTGCCGATTGCCCAGACTGTCAGCGCGAGAGTGGACGTGACATTCCAGTGCACAAACTGAGCGAGAACATTCCCAAGAAGCAGGTAGACTGGGAGAAAATCGCCGAAAACATGCAAACTCCCAAGTGGTTGTTTGATGGACGGTGCATCATAGAGACCAAGAAGATGTCCAATTTGGGCATTCGCGTGGAAAGCATTGGATCTTCGGGCGATGCATTTTAGATTGTGCGAGCATTTTTGCGGCAGTGTTATAATCACTGGTGAGGCTGGTTTCGTTATCTGTTGTCATAATTGTACCATGTACTTAGATGTCCTAGACTGTTCATGTAAATGATTGAAGAAGTATGCAGATAAGCCACAGTGGACCTCGATAATCAGTATTGGTCTTGAATCAGCTCAATTTATTTGAAGATAGGGACTTTTTGTGTGCTCCAGTTCAATATAGTTTCCTCCCACGGTTGATCCTCGAAAGTGCAGAAATGTTCATATTTTCCATACTGCTAGCATGCAAGCATGGACCGAACACCAAACGTATGTATCTTGAAGATCCAAAGGCACAACTCGTGGTACGGCTAAAGAATACAGCATGACTCGGGATTGACTGGGAGCTGTCTACGCCCACGACAAAGTGCCATGTTGGCCTGTGTATCGTGGAGGCCAGAGGATTGTGGTAAGGCTTTCTCGGCCGCGACTCGCACACGATGGCTATCAAAAGTGGAAGCTAGCCACTGGGCCCGACTCATCCAAGGGACTTGTGCAAAGTCAGACTGGTATTCGGAGAGAATGGCCTCAAGTCGCGTCAATCGAGGCTCATCCCTCAATGCAGCCCAAGCGACAGTAAGACACAACGGCATATAAGCTGATCCCAAGGGCCGGTAACAGGTTGCTAGCTCGGCCTGGTTTGCAAGTTCATCACATAGGAAAATACACTCGCTAACTAGAGTGACATTGCATGGATCAAAGATGCGGAGGAGACTATTTGTGAGCACAGCCAGGGTTGATACCATGGTATATGCTGCTTGTGCTTGGGAGTGAGCCACAACGGCAGGGGATGAGAAGGACAGCGGAGCGAGTTGCTCGACTTGACTCAGGCGTTGTCGCATTACTTGAGCATCAGCTCTAAGCCTGCGGTATGCATTCTCAATCTCGGCAAGGTTTGCGTCAGGGTCTTGAACGAAATTTGGGAACATAGCGAGGTGTTTAAACTCGGTCGAGGGTCTGGGGCGGTTCTCCTGCAACTTGAAGATCCGATCTCTGAATGACGCGGCCAGGTCCCAAAATGCTGGGTCCATTTTGACACGGGGATTAACAATGCCTTCAAGGATCTATTTGAATGGACCGGTCTTAGCTGGTTCCTGTGATATCGGTGAGTATGGCCTGACTCGTACATACCATAGGTACACACATAATCAGAACCATCTCAAGCTCGAATCTGCTGTTCCATTCATGTAGTGGAGCGGCTCTAAGAAGATGAGAAATGGCTTCGCTGTGGCCTGTGAGCGAGTCATCACATCTCCCCAGCCAGCTCTATAATACTCAGGGTGATCAGCTCTTGCGTTGGTGGATTTGATAGAGATCGAAAAATACTAACCTGGCAAATGGTGATTAGGTAGACGGCACATAGCGTATTTGAATTCCGAGCCTCCGCTGGATCGTTCAAACACTCTCGAAGCGCCCGTAGAGATTGTCCATAGCGCGCGAGTGCAGTTGGTGAGTAAGAACCGGTGTGAAGAAACGGATAAGCGGTTGAGATGGCTTCGACAGCCGAGTCCAGTACAGCACTTTTGCCCAGGCGTCGGGGAATATCCCGAAAGAAAGGTCCATAGTAGACCAGGGCATATCGGATATCGGTCACCTGCAACGCCCCTACAAATCTGGCTGCAACTTGGTCTGTTTCGGTACTGGATAGTTGTGCTGGTCGGTCAACGAAGACAACTCTGTTTTTGGAGACTTTCGGCAGAACGTCAGATCGGCCTTGGGCTTGCCCTCGATCTAGCTGATGGGCCATGAACTTGTACCGCTGCTGTCCGCTTCCAACACACGTCATATTCAGACGTATGCAGCGGGAGCAAACGGGCTTGAGCTGGTCACACTAGGTTATGCGTCAATGTAGGCCCACCATATTGGATTCAAGGACTGAACCTTCTTCTTTGCTTTGCGGCAAGCGCCACAGCCACGACTGGATGGCACCCCGGGCATGATCAAGATCAGAGTTGTGGTACAATGATAGAGCCGGCCTCAAAAAATGGAGAGGGGGGCATTGTTCCGGTAGTTTTCAACCTGGCAAGGCCATATGGAGCGCCCACGATATGCTGTGATGACATCCGCACAGCCACGTTGAAGCCCAAGGGACCAGCAAAGCCAATGAAAAGCATCAAAAGCTCTGGGGAAGACCCGCCAAGACTCCGGCGCATCATGATTCCCAATTGGGAATGACTTGGTGACGATCATGCCATCTCGAATACGATTACAATGCATATACTTGTATAGCCCGGCGCAGCATGTTCCCATGGAAGCTCAGCAAGTGAGGGTGATCTGCTTGGAGCTGAGAATAGTTTGAATATATAAGGGCTGATCGGAGAAGCAACAAGGGACCATTATTTATATTCACAACATCCAACCAAGATATTCCAGATATCGACAGTCTACACTACTCTTCACTGTTATCAACATTGTTAATCGGCTTCCACTATGAGTGCACATTGTTCCTCCTTCTTTTCCTCTCGCAGCCACACAGCAAACCCACGAGCTGTCTCATTATCACTCCGACCGGCACCATGGGATCCCACCAAAGTCCTAGTTCATCCTGCAGGGTATCCAATTGAGGCTCCGCCCTCGTACTCGGTCTTGATCTGCAAGGAGAAAGCTCCCAATGTGGTTGTACTTCGTGGCTGGGGTGCAGGTCCATGGGACATGGTTGGCGACGCTCGGCTTCCAAGTCTATCATCAAAATCACACCTGACGCTACATGGCCAGTCAATAGACATGCGGCTCAGCCAGATGTCGGGCCATTTCAGCCTTCAGACCTCTTTCACGGGACGATTGAAATGGAAGACAAATATGTTGAGCGGGAGAATACTAGAGTTACACGATACCTCTGGTACAAAGATTGCGACTATTCAGCCGAGCAAAACATCGGGAGAAAAGGAGCTGGAGATCTACGTTCCCCATGACGGCCAATTCTTGGAGTTAGTGCTGCTATCTGGAATGACGGCCAAAGCTATGACTAAAGCCGAGAACGAGGCAGCCGTTGAGGTTCTGGGTTCTATCCTCGGGGCATGAAGCACATTATGTATAACTTTGAATCATATCTTCTCAACAGTACCCAAAGGAAATCAAAACTTGATAGTGAGCCGCACATGGCATGGTGGATAGTCTTCTAGGTGCGTTGATGCACATGTGCTTTGTATGAAATCTTGTTGAACAGTTCAACTACCCCAATCAAGTTCCACCCGCAAAAGAGAGATTTGCTCTTCATAACAAATAGCAACATGGGATATGTACCCTAAGACTTCAAAAAACGAGCTCATGTGCGCATGCTGAATACATTGGTATGGTTTACTCATATTCTTTTCCAGCATAGCCGAGCTGTGAACAGACTTATGGCCTATAACTGTAAGCTTCATAGAAATCCATGATATGGCCCTGCCTCAAGTGCGACCGCTATTCCACGTAATCGTGCTTGTGTTGTGCCCAATTTTTATACCCTCGTTGTGACTATGAGAGAAATTTGTATTGTAAGTGCTGACCCGAGGGACCGCCAAGGTAGAGAGTATTTGCGAAACAACCTCACAAGCAGCTTGATCGGCTGCAAGGAAATGAGATTGCGCTTTGGTCTCCTGGATGGTTAGAAGTCGCTGGCCGTCGTCTTCATCATCTTCGTCGTCTAGACTTTGAAGATCCCTCCTGCGCTGTAAAACTTCGGCTTGTTGTTTCGTCGTGAGCTCAACGTGCTTCTGGATGGCGGTTTCGAGAACTTGTAGTTGTTTCTTGGTCTCGTGCCGTGCAGCTTTGGATGCACTTTCGGACCGTACTAAGATGATTCTTCGGAGGATTAGCATATCTTCTCTGGTATCTAATTTGGCCACATACAACTGAGCGCTGTCAATCGCAAACTGGACAATCGACTGGCAGGAGTGGACCTGCGTTCTGAATGTCCGTATCTTTTCTCGATTCCATAAACCGACAGACAACCGATCCCTGAGGGAAACCTCCGTGGGATTGGAATGTTTCGTCCATTTATCAAGCTTCTTTGAAAACTTGTCGCATGCTTGGCCACATTTGTTCACGGCATCAGCAACGCCCGTTCTCTCCAGATCTCGTTTTGCTGCGAGAAATGTCGGCTCATCCGAAACATGGAGATTCTCAAGGGCTGAGAGTGGATGGTGTATAGCTTCTAATTCGAAAGTCACATCTTGCAAAATGTCGTTCGCTTCTTCGAGACCATTGAGAATGTCTCGAAGTTTACTGATGCTGGATAGAGTGGTTTGTGTGATACCAATAGCACCGACGGAGAGGCTGAAGGGATCCATTTATTCCAGATAAATGGATGTTGAATAAAATAAGATACTGTGGTGACTATCAAACTGTGGGATTATCTGGGAACACCCAAGTCACTACACAAATGCACTTATCTAGTGTTTGATTTACGTCAATACGCGGCGGGCTGTGCAATTGGCAGGGCTAAGATTGGACGTGCATCTGCGCCTTGTGGGCGGGAACAAGCGCAATGTTTGTATTTCTGTAAACAGCGCCTGACAGCACTTGGGGCCGATCATGAGAGATTGATCAAGGCCTGAGCTGTAAATGACAAGGTGGCAGTGTCAGTGTCTTGCTTGCAGAGACCATGCTAATAACAAATTTCACACTGTTCTTGACAGCTGTCCTCCGCACTGATCAATTACTGTAACAGGTATAGCACACTTATTAAAAAGGAGTTTCTGGAAACGGTGCGAGCGATGTCAATCTTGTATCTCATAGGGCTATACTGCGCACAGATTAAGGAGTGAGACAGGGGAACTGGGACTAACCGGGCTGAAACAGGGGCAACATCGCGACATTTACAACCAATGAACCTCCGACAACACCTCTTTCACAGGGCTTGGCATAGGCAACAGAATACAGTCAGATGAGCCCTATGGAAGTGATCTGCATTTGGGGTTCGAAGTACGAGTACGCCTAGGGAGGGTAGACATTGGACTCAGTATTTATACAGTGATTGATTGTATATATAAGAATGGTGACAATAAAGTAATGGAAAACCAGACGCCAACTCTATGAAGAACTTCAAAACTCCCCTCAGTAATGCGAGGTTAAGTGGCGGACGCCACAACTTGCTTCGCTAAGCAGTGCCGTTGTCCAAATGCTGATTATAGATATGTCAGGATTAGGTATGTCGTAAAATGCGCAAGCCATGTTGAAAAGCCACGCCAAGTCAGTCTATGTCTTTGGTTTGGGCCAGCCATCAATGTCCGCAAAGAAACGCGACCGGTAGATCTCATCGCCTTGTCTGATCTCACGACGCACACCGTCCACAACCAGACTCGTGTGGTTGCTGCGGAAGAGTTGCCAGAGAGACTGCACGTATAAGAAGCTGCCATCCGGGGCCAGGCTGAACCCTTTCAGGTCCGACTGGGGCAACTCTTCGTATTTGCCTTGACGGTTGATCCCATGGCGATCGTTGGTGGTGCACTCGAAGCCAGGCATATATTTCTCGATGACTTCCTCGTAGGCGGCTGTAAACTGCATCGTCGCAATGTCAAACGCATGTAGGCCGATGTCGTTGGAGACGAGGAACACTCGCTCGTTGGGGACAGGCACAAGGTCATGCGGTCCTGACCACCAGCTGTACCCGTGCCCCCATTCAGTATCAATATCGTAGTAGTGTGGGAATCGGAATCGATAGGCCTCATCTTCACGCAGGAGACCTGTTGCGGCATCGAATGGGTAGCCCTGGATAACGCCGTAGGCAGGCACCGGATCCGAGCCATCCGCCGCCGCATCGGTTCCCGCCGCCCACAACATCTGACCCTGTTCATCCCAGATCATGGCGTGGATGGCTCGTAAGCCCTCGATGGTTTGTAGGACCGGAGGTTCGTCGACAAGGGGGTTGGCCGTGCTGATGTTGTAGACTTGGATGCCATCCCAGGGCCGCTGGCCGGTGGTGCCCACCGCTAGGCGGTCCCCTGGTAACGGTTCCAGAGTGTGGGCATTCCAAAGCATCGGAGTGTCTCTGCTGAGCGCGAAGGTGATCTTCTTATCGATGGAGGGTTGGTCGGGCGTATGGTTGATGACGACGATGAGGCTGCTGTAGATGGCGGCGACACTCGTACCCCCTCGCATCCATTTCATGTCGGTCGCATCATTCGCATTGCTGTAGAGCCCGCTCCGAATACGAGGAGGCAGATCCTGCGTGACATCCGCCCGTTCCCAACTCCATTTCACCACACCCTGTCGGTCATGGATTCGGAGAACCGGGGGATGACCGTAATCGCCGGTGATGATATCTTCCCAGGGGCCATGAGCGGGGATGACCTGTTGACTCTCAGCACGCAGACGAGGTTGCGGTTCAATCGGGGGGATATCAAATGCGAGTGGCTCAAATAAGAGCGACACCCATCCAAAAAGGCCCAACATGGTAATGTGGCAGGTGGACCATTTCCCAGAAGAGAAAGAAGAGGCAGAATATTTTAGGAAATCACGTATCCGGCGGAGCGGGGCCAAGACTTGGCGGTTGGGGGCTGAAGAGGAGCAATTGGAGGAAAAGTGGGAAAAGTGGGAAGGGGAGAGAAAAGGCCAGGGAAACGAGGCCTAGGAGAGGGTCCAACTGCGACCCTGTCTCCACACGACCCTGGCCCTCTCCAATCCTCTTATCCTTGATCCTGCTCTTCTTCTTCCTCTCTCATGTCGGGGACGAGTACATAAATCATGAAAGTCGTTCATGCTGTCCAGTCGTACTTGAGTCACGGCATTCGTCGTGTTCGTGTCTCGCCTGCCGAGACCCTGGATGCTGTATGGGACTTTGCCCGCCGCTACTTTTTCACGTTGGCCTTTCTCTCGTTGTTCAGCGCCAAATGTCTGCATCTCTACGCTCACTTGTACTCCCTCCCGGCACCTCGGTTCTTCCTCTGGGGAATCACCTTCTTTTTCCAGGATGTTGCGATCCTATTGCTGTTCCGCATCTTCGCGCAGAAGATCGCGTGGCGACCTGGAGCCGCCTTGGTGGCTTTGGTGGTCATCCCAGCTAGGTAAGTGTCCACGTGCCCCTAATGTCCCCCCCCCCCCCCCCGGTCGACAACCTCAATGGGATTCAAGAGGCTAATCGAGTGACAGTTTGATCGTCTCGTTCATGGCTTCGGCCAATACCTCCTTTTACGTGTTCACCGGCGCCGAAATCCACTGGCGCCAAGCCAAATCCTTCAACGGCGACGCCGCCGCCATCCACACTCTGCTGACCGGCTTGACGGGTTTCCTCATTGTCGAGGGCATTCTCTTGACCGTGTCACTGTTTGCCGCCCGTCCGATTCATGCCATCACCGGAGGAATCCTACATGTGTGGGCATGGCCGGTCCGATGGATGGCGGCGCGCGTGTGGCCACACGTGGAGCCATTTGTGCAACGAGTTTGGCCTCGCGCTCGTCATGAAATCCTGCCGGATCCCCAAATTTACGAACAAATCGCCTTGGAGGACAATGCGGACCTCAGCGACGAGGAGGAATCGGACACCTTGCTGAACACGCAACTCCCCAACCCGCTGCCGGAGAACAAGCGGGTGACCGATGGGGTCCCCCAACGGGCGCTCGTCCTCACCTTGTTCAGTCTGTTCCTCCTGCTTCGCTTTATGCGACCCTCGGACCCAGTGTACATGTACCTCTCGACCACGCTGCCCTTGACGACCATCGTCGAGGGTGCTCACCGGAACTCTCCCGTCGACACCACCGGCATGCCTGGATATTTTGATCATTTGGAAGGGCTTTCTGCATTGCACCCACCCCCTCGGTGGGAATGGATGCCGAACCCGGCTCCTGAGGGTTTCACAGACTGGGATCCGACAGACCCCTTGGCTCTGCACTACAGCCCGCGTGAGGATCCATTGCACATCTCGAACCTGAACAAGCCGGTGCTGGAGGAGATTCACAATGCCTTGGCCAGCGGCGACGTCAAGATCAAGCACGTGGTATTCTTGAAGCTGGAGAGTGCTCGTGCTGATATCTTCCCGCTGAAGAAGGATGAGTTCATGTACAAGCGCATCGCCGAGACGTGGAAGGACAAGAAGATCCCTCCTGAGGTCGAGGACCGTCTGTCCAACCTCACTCGCACGGCCGAGTATCTGACCAGCTTCCCCAACGGATTTGACCATGAGAACACCCGCTTCCCGCGCAAGGCCTACGGTGGTGTAAGTGCCAAAAACGCAGTTACCACCTCAACCTACACTCTGAAGAGTCTGGCGGGTAGTCTCTGTGGTCTCACTCCACTGGTCGCCGACTTTAACCGCGAGTTTGAGCACCACGTCTATCAGCCATGTTTGGCCCACGTCTTCGACATGTTCAGCAAGCAGCCCGATATCAACAGTGAGTCGGACGACTTCACCAAGTGGCCGTGGCACCCCATGTTCATGATGTCGGTCACCGAAACCTATGACAACCAGGAGAAGTTGACTCCTGTGCTGGGATTCCGTGACAAGCAAACCAAGGAGACCATCACCAAGCCGACTGCCAAGCATTATCCCGTGACCTCCAAGGAGGTGAACTACTACGGATTTGTGGAACAAGAGCTCCGTGAATACATTCGCGATGCCATTGACGACGCCGAGGCCAAGCATGAACGTCTCTTCCTCACTCATCTGACTAGTACCACCCACCACCCGTGGGGAGTTCCCAACGACGACTTCGACGAGATCATGGGTTCTACTGCTGGTCCCAACAACGACCTGAACCGGTACCTGAACTCGGTTGGGTACGTGGATGATTGGTTGTCCGAGATCATCGACATCCTGGAGGAGAAGGGCATCGCCGATGAGACCCTCTTCGTCATGGCTGGGGACCACGGTCTCTCTCTTCCCAATGACGGCGGTGTTACTCCCTACGACAACCCCCATATCGGCAGTTTCCAGGTTCCCATTGTGCTTGCCCACCCCAAGTTACCTCCCATTGAAATTGACAGCCCCGTCATCAGCAGCCAGATCGTTCCCAGTATCATCGACTTGCTGATTGAGTCAGCTTCCCTCAGTGAGGACAGCACCAAGGCCGCCCGAGACCTCCGATCTCTCTACGAAGGACAGTCTCTGATCCGTCCGCAGATCACCGAGCAAGACGGTCGCCAAGCCTGGCACTTTACAGTCATGAACACTGGCGGTTCGTGGCTATCGGTGCGGTCGGCCGCCCGACCGGAATTCCGTCTGGTCATTCCCCTGGTCAACGATGTTGAATGGCGATTCTCCGATCTCTCCAAAGATCCCGACGAGTTGAGTCCGATTGAGCGCTTCAGTCTGCCAGACCTGGCGTCGACGATCAGCAAGCGCTACGACGACGATGCTCTTAACTGGCTCTACAATGCCGCGTATGTCGCCAATTGGTGGGTGACGGAGAACTGGGACCGTTGGCGCTTCTCCCCAGAAGCCGAGAAAAACAAAACGGAATCGGCGGCATGAGCCGACTGGCACATTCACATTTATCATTTCATCTATTTTCATATACTTGCATGCCATGTGTCTGTTTTGGAACGGGCACTTCGAGCGACGAGATTATGCCACCCGCCAGGATCCAACACGGGTCGCTGTCTGATCGGAGCGACCGTTTGGATCCTGGATACCACCGGCTCGGGGGTGTGAGACAGGCAGTAGATGTCTCCCTCATCGCGACAGCCTGGCCGTGCCGGTCTGGCTAGGCATAGCCTCGAATTTGAGACGCGCTTGTGTTTCAAAACATCTCCCGATCCGCATTGAGAGGACTGGTCGTTCGGAGTAGAAGCGATTTCCTTCATGTTCTTGTGTATATATCCAATTTATCTCCTATTTTGTACTTGATATTCGCATATGCATTCCGATTCAATGAAAATACGGGTTTTTCTTCATGCCTGATTCGAGCACTTAGACTGGACGCTGGAGTGAGGTTGAAACACAGGTCTGAACTAATGCGTAGTCCAGACAGACTCTGCCCACGGGTCTGCAAGGGATGGCTCGATGTGATGGCCGGAAGTGGCCAAGTCGCACGTGCGGTATGTTGCAACTGATCAACCTGTTCGAGATTTCACAAGTTAGCCTGATGTCATTATAGTCTCGTTATGATTAGATCCCAAACAGGAGGAAGTCGGACAGTCTTCATCTATTCAAACAAGTTTGTAGATGCGCGGGCATTACGAGCCTTGGCCCATATATCTCTGTAGGATTGGTACCTTTCGGGCCGGCCCTTGCGACCTACAGCGAACTGCATCTTGCGAACCCCAATTCATGCGAGAACTGTAAACCATACACTGTACACTGGAACCATACTCCAAGGCCGGGAGTATGAAATCAGGTGGTTAGCTGTTGTGTGGGATACTCCTGCCATGCAATTCCTGTCAAACAGGGGGCAGATTCCCCACAAGTCACTTCCGGCATCTGCGCACAGTACCGTGAGATCCGATCGGAAGATACTGTAACATTACCGCTCTTTGCATCTGGACTCCATATTACCTGTACACTGCCAATGGATGCGAACCAATGCATCTCTCAAAGTACAGAGTTTATACTATGCGCATTGGCCACCATCTACCGGCAACTGTCGGCAATGCGAACCATCCGAAAATGGTCTTCCCCGCACTGATTCGCGTTTGCGCACAAGATGATCATGGAACACACTTCACGTAGACTCGGATTTTTAAGGGCGGAGGACTCTGTATAGAGTCCGAATCAGTCCGAATCAGACCATGCAGACTTTGACATGACCAAAATAGACCAGAACGTGAGACGACAGTTTCGGCTGAAATACCCGACAGTCCCGCTGTATCCATCACATTCAGATACGAGAGGGAACGGGAGCGGGAGGGCTCCCGTCTAGATCGGATTGGGCGCTTTGATCTCTACACTCTGGCAAAGTGTGCCAGACTCTGCAGTGGTTCTTACCGAGTGCTCAGTCTTGATACAACCGGGATCGTGTGGGTCTCCTACTGTACAGTCTGTATATCTCATTACATGAGCTTATAAGCCATCGTCGCAGCATCCGGAGTACAGTATGTGGCATCCCATATACATGTAATTGGACCAGCTCAAGGTTTGGCACAGAGAAATCATGATCGAAAAGGAATTCCACGATGTGTGGTGAGATCGTGACGTTTACTCTTTCGTTCTCGGCAACTTCGGCAATACCAAACGCCACCAACGCGATCGAGTCAGGCTGATCCATTTTATTCACGGGTCAATCAGATGAAACAGCCTATCGTTAAGTGGATAATCGCCCTCATAATACGGAGCGCAAAAGAATTTACACACAGACAGGAATTAGGGAGACTAAGTGCCATGAAATTGATTCCACTGAAAGAGAAATGGTGACGTGTCCAAGTTTACAAGTGACTGTCAAGAGATACTTGCAGCTGTCAAAAGTACGAAGAAAATTTGGATTTGTAGAAAACACTTCAAGGAACGAAACACAGATATACAATTTCCATGCCTGCGGGATTTCTTCCGAGTTCATCGACATGTAATATAAATCGTCAAAACTAGTGTTATAAGTGGGCCACTCTGTCGAAAGCGAATCTGTTCTTCAGGATCCACTAAATGTCCGTGATGCACCTGTTCCTCTTCTACCTCCACACGACCCATCAATCTAATGCACCTCGTCGGAATAGATACAGGGATAGACCCAATCACCCCCCTTTTTCGATCTCTCCGGAGCTCCTCGGGAACTGAGATTCCAGACTCCTCGCTGGCCTGGTGCGCGTTGAACAAACTGAAACCATGCTGGAATGACGCCGAGCCAGCGCTGAAAGGCATCTTCAACTCCCTCGTGTCAACATGTACGACTTGTACATGTTATTCGAAGCTTACGCTGCACGGATCGAGGCAGACTTAATATATACACCAAACAATCAAGGGGATCTATTGCGTCAGAAACCATGCATGGTTCTTGACACTCTATTGATCGGCAATGGCAGGCAAACTCCCCGCACGAGAAGTGTCTATGACTCGTCAGGACGGGCTAATCTCGAGGCCAATCGATTGACAGTTCGTTTGAAATGCCCGCTTTTCCAGCGAAGGCGTGTCTATTGGTTACCCATGCGACGGACAGAGGGCCTAGGACCCGCTACCATACATGGCGGATAGTCGCATCTTGTCAGCCAGCCACGACGCCTGCACGGAGACCTCATACAGTACTTGCGCCTCTGGACGCCTCCAAGCGCTAAAGGTCACAGCTGGAGATGCATCTTGTCGAAACTAACGGACACTCCGATAACTAGTTTATCAGCAAGGATTGAACATTTCACCTTCAGCTGAAGTGGGTTGATGATTTCTCCAGACTTGTGCCGCTGCTGGAGAAAAATGGGTCTCGATGGCCATTGAGGAGCACATATGCCAGCCACCTCCATCTTCATGCAGGCAGTTTTGAAATGATCCACGTTCCTATCAAACGAGCTGGGACACGGGATGCAGCTCGCAATTTACAGGCGCCTTCATTCTCATGTTTTCTTCCATCATTGGTCGATTATACCTCACCACCAGCCTAGTCCAAGTCCATTCCCTGCAAGGTTGAAGTTTGGATTGTCCCAAAAGAAGGATGAATGATCGCATCCACGTTTTTGGGAGAGGCCATTGTCCCTTGGCTCCCCACCTGATGCTATAGCGCAGCGAGACACCCAGTCTTGTGGCCGATCCAGCAATGATCAGAGGTGAAAGATAGATCGTGAGGTCCGAAAGCTGAAGCTCGTCTCCACTTAGGGGCAGTGAGGACGTCACTATCATGTCAATGCTATACAAATCCAGCCTATCGACCTCGCAAGGGGGAGGAATAGAAAGAATTACACATGGCAGGGGTTTCCACCCGAGAACTGCTACAAAAGCCCAGGAGCTCCCACATGCAGGCTGACATTTTTTCCCTTCCACTTTACTTTTTTTGTATCTTAATGTGGTATCACTATACACTCTAAAATCCTTTTCTGTTTTCAAATCAGATTGCCGGTTTGTCTCAATTCTTTTGTTGTTTTAAGAGCTGCTGCTCCAAAGAAGCTATCTCGGAAACCGACCCTCCTCCCCGACATACCTCTTCTCTTGTCCACGGTACCCACAGTCTGTACGGTACAGTGACTGTTCCTCCTGCAAGTACAAGAAATTATTCTCCCATCCCAACTGAAACTACACGAACAGCCACGAAAATGGCCCCCGGTATCATTTCCCCCATCCCGGGCAATTTCTCCTCTCCTCACTATTCAACCATGCCGGGCAACTCCCGGCAGGTCTCTGCCATGTCCGGAATGTTTGACAGTGACAGCGTTTCCAACACTGGCCTGTCTCGGGGTACATCCCGCCGCGAGTCAATGATGCCCCGGACATTCTACACTGCTGGCAGCAGCAAGCTTTCCAACATGATCCAGAGCCTTCAGCACCAGAGCAGCCGTGAAATGGACCTTGGTGACTCCTCTGTCCTGTTCAACACGGATTTCATCTCGATTCGGGATTGGATCGCCGCTGAGCGCATGAGCCATCTCCCTGCAGAGGGAAGCAGCTACGACAAAGTGCTCGCATGGGCACAGCTGTTCGCTGAGAGACTCAACTCCTTTGATGCCGCTATCCGTCAATTCGAGGGCGGCAGTCTGCTGGCTGCCCGTCTTGCATTTGGTTACTGTGCTATGCTCCTCCAGGTCTGTTCATACAACCCCTAAATGTCTACTTATATACTCAACTCGTTATAGCTTGGCAAGGAGAATGCCCCAGCCCTGATGGCGTCCTTTGGGTTCTTCTACAGCACATCGTCCACTCTGGTGAACCTCCTCGAGCGAATCGAGCTCTTTACTGTGTCTGGAGAGATCAAGGAGCAATTGGTTGACGCGCTGGCTGACCTTGTCAACTTGGTCGCTAGTGTTTCAACCACTTTCCACAAGTCAATTGATGAGATTGTTGAGCAATCCATCTCAATCAACATCTATGAGAAGTTTAGTCCTGAGCTCGAGTCTTTCCGCGACCGATGTGCTTCTATTTCCGATGCTATGTGGCGTCACCAGCTCGTGCAAGAGCACAGGGATCCGAAAGACGTGAACCTGGTCAAGACCATTCGCACCTGGCTTTCCCCCGAAGACCGTGTCCTCAGCCATCTCGCCGAGAACACCTCGCATCTCGCCCATGAGCGCGAGGAGATGACTTGTCTCTGGATGAACCCATACCTGACCCACTTCCTCAAGGGGGACAAGCGCACACTTGCCTTCACTGGAGCTCCTGGCTCCGGCAAGACTGTCCTCGCCTCCGTCATCGTGGATCGCCTGCAAGATCAGATTGCTGGTGTCTCCTACAAGAGCTTGTTTATTCCCATCAACGCTCGTATCCCTGCCGAGACTACCCCCATCGCCATCGCCAAGACCATCCTCTTCCAGCTGTTTGAGAAGCGTATCGGCAACGTACAGCTACTGTCCATCCTGGGTGATGCCTATGACACTAGCAAGCGTACCACCAACGAAACTGACTATGAGAACATTCTCTGGAACGCCCTTGAGCATGCCCTGGCTGCTGCCCTTCACCGCGCCAAGGAACTCGTAATTGTCGTTGACGGCGTGGACGAAGCCTCCTGTGGCGAGAATGCCTTGCTACAGAAGCTCACTGCCGCCACAGCCAACGGAACAAATGTCAAGTTGATCACCCTCGGCGCTGAGAAGCCTCAAACTGCCTCTAACCTGATGCATGTCCCCATTGGTGGCGACCGTGTCGCGGATGACATTGCCACTGTCGTCCGCAGCCACTTCACCAACAGCAACCGCAAGGCCGACACCAAGGTATTCAAGGCCATGGATGAGCTTGAGCAGGAAACTCTTGTTGATCAGATCAGCGAGGCTGCTCGTGGTTCCTTCTTGTGGGCCAAGCTTTGCACCAAGCGTGCCCGCCAGGAGCACAGTCCGGAGAACTTGCGCAAAGTCGTCGATACTCTCGTCAAGGGCAAGCCCACCATTGCCGACTTTGTTCTCCATGCCATTCAGTCTCCTGAAGTCACTGAGGATGCCAAGCTCATGTTGGTCTTCCTTGCCACTGCGGATCGTCCTCTCCTGACCCGCGAGCTCATCATCTTGGCCTCGATCAACACCGAGAAGCAGGTGGTCACTGATTACAAGGTCGACCTTCGCAAAATTCTCAAGCCACTCAACTCGCTTGTATTTCTCCAGGATGGCCAAGTCTACCTTCGTCACGGTCTGATCAGAACCGCCGTCTTGGATGTGTTCACCAAGGGCAAATTGACCACGACCATCAAAGACCGCCACACTGACCTTGTGACCCGCCTCTTGATCTACATCAAGTACACTGTTCCTGAGCAGCACGAACCGTCTCTCCTCCCCATGGATTGGCGTGATGTTGCTCCTCGTGTGCGCACCAACCCTTTGCTCGACTTTGCTGTTCGGTACTGGCCTCGTCACTTGAGGGAGTCTCCAAACTTTACAGGTGGCGATGTTACTAAGGAGGTTGGAAAGATCTTCCCTGCCACCGTTACACTCTTGCTTCTCCAGACCACACTTTGGAGCAACTTCGCTACTCCCACTCTGGTTTCATACCAGAGCATTGTCACGAAGCTCTGCCAACAGATTTTGACCCCCAACCATGTGGTGACTCTTCAGTCCATGATCTCGCTCGCCGTCCTGTACCGTGAGCTGAACCAGCTCCCTGAGGCTATCCACCTTTACTATCAAATCACTACGCTCAGTCGCACCTTGCTCGACATCAACCATACCGTGACCCGGGAAATGGCGCTCGTGTTCCTCACCCTGACTGCTGACTTGGTCACTGGCACCAAATCGGAGATCATGACCCAGCGTGAGCAGATTTTTGTCCTCATCATTGAGTGCTTCACGGTTTACTACGGAGAGAAGTCCGAGAAGACGATCGGAATGATAAAGGCTCTGATTGACCACTACCGCGTGACTCAGGAGACTGAGAAGGAGCAACAGTGGAGTATCAAGATTCAAGCTCGCACCACTACTGAATACGATGGTGACGATTCTCGGGAGTGGAACCTTCGTCTTAATGGCCACAAGCAGCAAAATGGCTTCAACGGTGTTATTTTCGACCTTGCTGCCGAGTCGGACGAGGTTCTTGACAAGTCTCAGTGGTCATTCGAGTCCCAAATCAAGCAAGCCGAGAAATACATTGCAGAGGGACACTTGAATTGGGCCGAACGCCTATACATTGAGATTTGGCAACGTGTCAGCAGTGGTCACTCGGAAGATGAGAAACTTAAAGCTGTTCTGGATTACTCTCGCTTCCTCCAGTCTCAGAAGAGAACATCTGAGGCCTCTTCCATTCTGTCCAGTGTGTGGGAAGAGCACAAGCACTCCAGTGCCTCTCTCTCCGAGACTTCCACCTCTCACTTTGAACAAATTGCCAACGTGATGTCAACTGTCGGTCTCTCCGTTGCTGCTTTGAGCATCTTCAAGCGCTGCTCTGAGTACTACCAGCGCACAAACAAGACCCAATCTTCTTCCTACCAGGAGATCCAGAAGAAAATTCAAGTTTCCGAGCAGCATGTTCTGAAGCAGGCCAGCTCTTCATCCTCCCATATCTCCGAGGAGATCTTGGAACAGATCATAACCGACGCTTCTTCCTCTTCCAAGATTGACGAGACTTCAATCAGCGCGCTCCGCACTCTTCTTACCGTGTACACTTCCGAGCACCGCTGGAAAGATGCTTCTAAGGCCCTCAAGAAAATCCTGCGTGGCCTTTGGCCCTCTTTATTCGCTCCCTCGATCCAAGATGTGACCTTGCCCAAGCAGCACGTTGACCAGGCCGTGGACTACGCCATCCAGCTCAGCCGTTGCTACCACTTCCGTCGCCGTGTTCCTCGCGAGGAGAGTATCCGTATTCGCGTGTACCGTGCTGTTCGGGTTGCCCGTCCTGTCGAGGACAAACTGAGAACCGATGTCACCACTCAACTCCTGAACTTCTTCAAGACCTCTTCCCAGCCTGACAAGGACTTCACCACTCGACAAGAGATCTTGGACGACTACACCAAGCACTATGGCCCTGAGCACCCCACTGTATTGAAGACTCTCTTCAACTTGGCTGAGATTGCTCGCCCTCGCCCTGTCTTCATCGAGTACTACCAGCGCATCATCTCGATACTGAACAAGGACTCTCAGGTTTGCAAGCCTGAGGCTTTGGAACCCGTCATCATTGTCGCTACTGAGCTCTGGGCCCAGAGTCGCTACTCTGAGGCTGTGCCATACTTCAAGGTGCTCTTCACTACCTTCCTGAACCAGCCCAAGCAGAGCCCCAAGTTCCAGGATGTGCCCTTCGTGCAGAATGTTTTTACCCGCTACACTCACTGTCTTCGTACCATCCGCACTGAGTTCACTGATATTCACAAGGTCACCCTTGAGTACCAATCTAAGTGCAAGACAGTGTTTGGGGCTACTGCATCGATCACTATCCAGGCCACCTTGACCCTCGCTCAGGTTTGCTCCGAGTCCAAGACCTTCGAGAACGATGCCATTACCCTCTATCAACAGTTGATCGACAGCAAGTCCCAGGAGATTGACATTGATGAGATTACTGCGATCCTTGATGGTATTTTCGAGGAGCAGACCGAGGCTTTGGCCAAGTCTGATTCGATCTCTGCTACTCACCGTGAGGGTGCTACCCGGGTCCTGACCAAACGTATTCGCAAGGTTCGTGAGACCTACGGCTGGGCCCACGAGGAGTCTCTGTCCAAGCTCAAGGAGGTCGTTGCTTTCCACTCCAAGCACAGCGACATGCAGACTGTCAACACCGAGCTCCACGAATCTACCAAGCAGATCCTACAGTCTGAGACCTCTTCTCAGCAGCTTGTCTCTGCGGCCACCACCATCGCTGCGAGCTACATTGCGACCAAGCAGGCTCACAAGGTCGTTGAGCTGTCCCAGGAGCTGTATCGACAGATCATCATGAAAGACACATCCAAGTCGAAGGAGATCCAGCTCGATGTCTCATCCAAGGGCCGCCACAGCCTTGGATTCCTGGCTCAGCTGGAGCACAGCGTTCGCCAGGGCTCTTCAAGCGTCACTGAGATTCTCGCCACCCTGACCACCCAGTATGCCTACTTCGAGGAGTTCCGCAGCGTAACCAAGAGCAAGACAAGCTCTTTCCACGAGGTTTCACTTTCTGCCACTCGGCTGTACCAGTTCCTGCTCTCTCATCGTCGCGAAACTGCTGCTAATCGTGTCTTTGATGACTTCGTGGCCTACTTCATTGCCACTGAAGGCAAGAAGACCAAGGTTACAGACACCGCCCAGGTGAAGGTCTTCCTCCAGACCATGATCGGCTACCTCACCACGCACGAGTCGCACAACTTCGTTCGCTCGGTTGGTATTGCCAGCAACATCCAGGTTCTTGAGCTTCTTCAAGCCAAGAACTACGACGGTGCCTCCAATCTTGCTCTCGCTGCCTTCCAATATATCTCGGCCCACGATGTCTTCCGCACCTCCGAGATTATCAAGTTTGTGTTCACCCTGGGTGTGTTCATCTCCGGCCACACCATCATTCCACAGCCCAACCAGGCCATCCTGAAGAAGCTGCGTGGCGTGTCCGTGGTCATCATTCAGGAGGTCTTGCGCGTCCTCGCAGAGCTGAAGATCAACTTGGCTCAGATCAACCTGGACTACCTCAATGTCCTCGTCGGTCTCCTTGGAGAGCAGCAGGATTACAAGAACCTGGTTTGGATCCTCGGCGATCTCTGGAACGCCCGCAACAAGCTGCACAATTGGACCCCGGTTCTCACTCTCGAGTTGGCTCGTCGCTACATCCTCGCTCGCTACCTGGTTGGTGACTCTATCAAGGCTGCCCGTCTTGCCGAGGATATTGTGTACAATTGCCGCCGTGTCAACGGTGCTCGTCACTCCAGCACTCTTGAGATGTCGACCCTGTTGTCTCAGCTGTACACTGGCATCGCCCAGCGCTACCAGGGTGACAAGGCTGGCCAGCACATGGCCAACAAGTACTACAAGAAAAGTGCTGTTGTGCACGAGAGCCTTCTCCGCATCTTCGTCGACCCCTCCTTGGCCGAGTTTGAAGGTTCAATGGATGCCAGCTTCAGTATGGACGGCTCCGCTTACGACCTGAACATCAACGAGTCGACCAGCTCGTTGACCTATGGTGAACAGGTTCGCCAGCACCTTCAGCTTCTCAAGCTCTCCATGCAGCGCCTGGGTGATTGGCCCAAGGACTACAGCGAGTATGAAAGCCTGAACGCCAGCCTCTACGAGCTTTTCGGGCCTGAACTCAAGGGCTTCGAAGGCGTTGAAAAGTGGAACTTGAAGAACTTTGGCTCCGGCAAGGCTGCTAGTAATGAGGACACCCTCGACCTCAAAGCGGTTTCCTGGGAGCTGAACATTGGACAGTCCCAGGAACCCGATGAGGAGCTGTAAACGTGATTCCCATCATTGTCATTCCTGTATTTAGTGTTCTTGTATATCCCGTGCTCTGTTTATAGCTTGCGTGTCTTTATTTCCTATAAACCTACGGCAATCTGGTTCTTCCAATCTTTCGTTTCCTGTAAATCGTGTAGCGATTCCAGGCAGGCTTCTTCAGTTATGGAATCATACCACAGACTGTCTGCCAAAGGGTATAATCCTTGGCAACTTATCGACATTTACCACCAGAAATACTCCGATGCACCGCCCATATTAGTCTTCTGCCTCAGCTACTGTTGACGTCGAATTGCCACGTAATCAATTGCCCACATATGGCTCGTCGATGATTTTCTTACAGATCCCTTTGCGCATGAAATGATGGTGGTATCGAAAGCCCGCACAGAACTTAATACAGGGTGGCCCATGGCACCAAAGAAAGATAACCGTTCGCAGTGATTGCAATCAACCCAGACTCGGCATCCTTTACGGGCTTGGTTGAGTTGCTTAGCCTCCGGTACAGTAGCGACCGCTTTCGCCTTCCAGGTCGGACAACTCAGAGGAGCTTTCCAAACCCTAGTCACATGAGTTGCTGGAACCGAAATCCGCGCTTGTAATGGATAATGCCTCGTTCCACCATTCAGACCGAATCAAGCAGTTGTGTTCTGACGCAGGGGTCGTAAAAGTACAGTAAAAGTGCTCTCATTCGATCGGACTTTTGGGATCGGGTCGACCCGTTCCTGGGAACGCTATTACCCGCCCCCACATGGAAGTAAGATCGACACAAAACCATTCAGAAAGCGGTGTTGGTGAGCTGAAAGGCGCATTTGATCTTCTGGCTTAGCACGCTAGAGTCACATGATGACGAGGCTGAGGAAGTTCCCCCTCTTTCAGTTCGCTGGAGCCCCCCTGAGATTCTCGTCATGAACCACATTGGAACTTTCTGAAAGAGCTACTGCTTAGAATCTTCTGTTGGAAGAGAAAGTGCCTGATTAACACATTGCGTGGCTAGTCGAGCTGTTCTTCATCCATTATGGCTGAGAATTCCCAATTTCAGCCAGAGCAATCAGTGCCAGGACAGAACAAACCTAGTCCCGACACACCACCATGCCGAAAGCGACTCCAACACGATGCCTATACCATCGGATGGGTGTGCGCCCTTCCAAAAGAATAAACGGCAGCCAGAGCCATGCTAGATGAAGAGCACGAACTCTCCCGACCCCTCGAAATGATCATAACGCATATACTCTTGGCTCAATACGCGGCCACAACGTCGTCATAGCCTGCCTACCTAACATGGGAACCAACCCTGCCGCAACCGTCGCGACCTCAATGATCAACACGTTCCAATCAATCAGGTTCGGGCTTATGGTAGGGATTGGGAGCGGAATTCCGTCCAAGGTCAATTTGGGTGATGTGGTGGTCAGTCAGCCTGTTGCTGACTACCACGGGGTGATACAATGGGATATGGGAAAGCTGGAACGAGATGGGCGGTTTGTCCACAAGGGCTCGCTAAATTGACCTCCGAACGCGCTACTCAACGCGTCGAACCAGCTGAAAAGTAATCATGAGATGTACGGATCACAGATAAATGAGTACCTGGATGATGTGGAAAACAAATTCCCGCGGCTGGCACCAAAATATACGAGGTGCGAGCGCTTGCAAGACCCATTATTGGTATCCGAGAGGTTCCGGACTCCGAGGGAAGTCTATTTCCTGTCTTGGCTGTGGCAGGCGATCATCGCAATTATCGCATATCGATCGCATCCGGGAACAAAGTGGTTAAGGATGCCCAATCCCGAGACCTCCTTGACAAAGAATTCTGCGGGCACTTACTATGCGTGGAGATGGAGGCAGCTGGGCTCATGAATGACTTCCCATGTATTGTTATCCGAGGCATTTGTGACTATGCGGACTCGGGCAAAGGGAAAACCTGGCAAGAATATGCTGCAGCCGTAGCCGCCGCATACGCGAAGGAACTCTTAGGATGTGTGCAGCCCAGTGTTGTTGATGCCGAGGATTCAGCAAAGGCCATATTGGAAAAGGGTTAGTACATACCTACCTGAATAAATCATGTGCGGGTGTCTGAAGTACCAGCAAATACCCGAGACGAATGAAATTTGAACTCAGAAATATGTTCTGACTGCGAATAGTGCAACAACAGATCGATAGCGTACAGCAGACAACAGCTGCAACAAGAGCTACGACTGACTCCATCAGATCTGACCTTCACGCCGATGAGATCAAGCGCTGGCTTTGTCCCCCGGATCCATCTTCAAACGCCAACCATGCCAGGACGCTTCGCCATGAGGGGACTGGCGCGTGGCTGCTCGAATGCCCCGTCTTCCAAGCGTGGCATTCGGGGTCACGTCAACAGTTATGGTTGCACGGGCTCGCGGGATGTGGAAAGTCGGTTCTTAGTACGACTGTGCTTGACTATCTCGCGAAGGGAAACGACGGTCTTATCCTTAGCTTCTTCTTTGACTTTAACGACGTCGCAAAACAGACATTGGAAGGCATGCTACACTCGCTTGCTTTTCAACTTTACCACGGCGGGGTAGACTCCGCAACTCATCTCGATGCTTCGTTCCAGGCATACCGAAATGGCAACGACCAACCTACGACAAAGGTGCTCTGGGGTGTTGTCTTAAAAATGCTCGTAGCCCAGAGGAAGGTCTCTATTGTGCTGGACGCATTGGACGAATCGGAAACAAGGGACGGTGTGCTCGAGTGGATCAAAGATATGGTGTCTAGGCCAGAATTAGGCCATGTCCAGCTGCTTCTTACCGGTCGACCTGAATCCGAGTTTCTACGCGACATTCCCCCCTTAATAGGAAAGCAAAACAGCCTCGCACTTGATAAGCAAGCCGTCAACTCCGATATTCGATCCTGGGTTACAGCGCAACTTTCTCAACGGCGTGATTTTACAGAGAAGCCCTTGTCCCAGAAACTTCTAGGAGAGATCAGAAAAAAGGTTGGTGACGGCGCTGACGGGATGTGAGTTGTTACTGCTTCGATCAATGTATTGATAGCTTACTGACGCCTTGATCAGGTTCAGGTGGGCATTCTGTCAATTAGACAGCCTGGCTCGATGTCGTCACGAGGCAGCTATGGAGGAGGCTCTTGAATCTTTGCCGCTGAATCTCAATGAGACATACGAGCGCATGTTTGAAAGCATACCGACGGAGTTCAAGGACGACGCGACACGGCTTCTACAATTCCTAGTGCATTCCAAGCGACCTCTAACGCTGGCTGAGGTTACAGAAGTAATAGCGACGCAGATTGAAAACGAGTCACGAGGGTTTGACATGAAGCGTCGATTGTTTTGTGAGACTGATATCTTGGCTTACTGTCCCAGCTTAGTGACAGTCGTCCATGCCGATGATAAAGAGTTACATCTTGCCCACTTTTCCGTGAAAGAGTACCTTCTCGGTCATGATCAGTTTCAGGTCACAGCTGCCAGCATTTCCATTACGAGGACGTGTTTGACATATTTGACGGACATCAACGGTAGCGAACGAGAGATGAAGCGGTATTTTCCGATGGCAGGATATGCGGCCGAATATTGGTCATGTCATGCTGCGTTAACTCTGGCCTATGAGGAGATTACCCAAATAATAGTCAGCTTTCTAGAAAAGGAAGAGAAATTCCAAAGATGGGCTCGTTTGTATCAGGCTGATAGGAGTTGGGACGATAGCCCTGGTGTTCCGCGAGGCTCTAGGCTCTACTATGCTTGCTTCAGTGGGCTTATGGTGCCTGCACGCGATCTTCTTGACAAGGGAGCAGATGTCAACGCGCAGGGCGGCTTCTACGGCAACGCTCTCCAGGCTGTCTCACTGGAAGGCCATCAGGAGATTGTCCACCTCCTTCAAATAAGAGGCGCTATTACATCGTCCGCACAGTAGTCTTGCTCTGTGACTTCGAGTAACCTTGTGGAGAAATTTCGTCTCAAGGACTCCGGACGTTTTCAGTCACTTTCATCATGGTGTTCAGCTATAGCTTGGCTTTAGGCCTCATCAGTATCATCACCTCGCAGGTTTTGGGTCTGCCTACGCAGATAATAAGAATCCCCGAATACTCCTATTTCTGGATAATAGTCCCTCCCTATTTGTGTCAAAAGTAGATTCTATTGGAATTTCATATGTCAAATGAAGAACAGTCCCGCTAGGATCCAGAAACAAGCTTGAACTTGCTATTGCCCTCTATCAATATGATCGTCAAACACCGTCGGGAGGATTCGTAGTCTACCCAAGGAAATGTTAGGGAAAACGGATTTGATCATTGGTAATGTCTTCAAACAATTCGACGTCGGCAAATTTTAAGCAAGGCCAGTGGAAAGAGGCTGAGAAGCTCCGGATACAGGCGATGGAATTTGAAAGACCGAACTCATCGAGGCCTGTCCTTTCACCCGGAAATCTTCTGGTCATAATGCTATAGCGATTGATTTGCTTCGAAACTGTTTGACTAGGCGGAGAGAAAGACTTGAATTACATTAGGCGCATGCTCTAATCACCTTTTTCTCCAACATTCCTTGTGTGGGAAACGGACAGGTTAAATACCATTTTGTCATGTGATTAGGGTTTGAAAGATGACCTCTGTGTTCCCGACATGGAAGGCGATACCGGACGCTACTGTATAACATGTTCGCCATTCACACATTTTTTTTTGATGACACAAATGAGAAGCATCATTGCGCTTCCGTGAATTGCCTCATTTCCACGTTATCGTAGACTAAATCTAATCTTGTATTTGACCATGTTCCTAAAGTTCAAGGGGTGGATTATCGAGACGACATAAGAATCACATAATTTTTATTATATTACATGGGCCGCAATTCAAATGTCTAGTTACATACTCCGGGAACTCAGAATCACTGGAAATATTTTTACAATGAATACTCTCATCGTGTGGCATGTACCCACTTCCCGTTGCAGCTGCCTTCACTCTCTTGGCAGCAAGGTTCACCAGAATGATAAGGCATGCGTACCCTTCTGTGAAACATACAGAAAATCTTTCTATGATCGAATCATTATGCTATCGAATTGAACTGTAAAGCGGAGCTTGCTGCATAGTAGAATATTGTATTCAAGTATGTGATTCGCCTATGTTTTTATATTCAACCCCTCCGTTTCCCATTCCAGCAAAGTTTCGGAATTAGACAAGGTTTGATGGTGATTGCCCCCCAGCATTTGCTTCTGCTTGGTCACGCAATCTCGCAGTAAATGAAGGGCTCGAGTTGTATGACCGGAAGATTTCCAGGTGAAAGCGAGATTGGCCATACTAGTAAGCGTGTCGGGATGATCCTCGCCGAGCTTCGTCTTGCGAAAATCCATCACCTGCACCTCAAGCTGCTCAGCCTCCTCCCATCGACCCTGGTTCCAAAACGTCAACGCTAGATTAGCCATCCTCGTCAACGTGTCAGGATGGTCCACGCCGAGTGCCTTCTTGCTTGTCTCCAGCACATGCACCTCAAGTTGCTCAGCCTCTTCCCAGCGACCCTGATCCCAGTATACCAATGCTAGGTTGCCTGCACTCGTCAACGAGTCGGAGTGGTCTTCGCCGAGCTTCGCCTTGCGAATCTCCAGCACCTGCATGTGAAGCAATTCGGCTTCCTCCCAACGGTCCTGGTAAGAGTATGTCAAGGCTAGATTCGCCATGCTCGTTAGCGTGTCCGGATGGTCTTTTCCGAGCATCGTCTTGCGAGTATTGATGACACGGATAAATAGCAGCTCAGCCTCTGCCCATCTGCCTTGGTCCAAGTATGTTGACGCCATGTTATGAATGCTCGTGAGAGTGTCGGGGTGGTTCTCGCCGAGCTTTATCTTACGGGTCTCTATCACCTGCTCATGAAGCACCTCGGCCTCCTCCCATCGGCTCTGGTAGTGATAAGCCAACACTAGGTTGGCCATACTCGATAGTGTATCGGGATGGTCTTCGCCGAGCTTTAGCTTGCGAGTCTCTAACACCTTCGTGTGAAGTAGCTCGGCATTTTGCCACAGGCCCTGGTTTTGATACGTCGCCGCCAAGTTGGACATACTCGATAGTGTTTCGGTATCGTCCTCACCAAATTTCGTCTTGAAAGTTGCCATCACCTGCACCTGGAGCTGCTCCGCCTTCTCCCACCGACACTGCTTTCGATATGTCGCCGCTAGATTAGTGATACTCGTCAGCGTGTCAAGGTGACTATTGCCGAGCTTCGCTTTGCGGGTCTCCATAACCTGCATGAAGAGCTGCTCGGCCTGTTGCCATCTGCCTTCAAGCCAGCATATGTTTGCCACCATAGATATACTGTCAACACATTCCTCATGCTCTTCGCCCAATAGGATCGCCCTTTCTTTTCCCGATCGTGATGCCATTTCTCTCGCATCCACGATATTACCGCTCCGTGACGCATACCATGCACCTCTATAAAGCAGAGTAGCCCATTGCCGTAGAGATTCAAAGGATTTTGGACGGTGTGACATTGCTGATTTGACATGAGGGAAGAGGGGTCGACACCTTTCCCAGTCTTCGTATCGGCCGGTGGGAAACTCGTCGCATAAATTGCTGATAAAATTATCCCTCCATTGGTCTGTTTGTCCATGGGCTTTTAACCATGCACGCGTAGTCAGTTGCACTAGCCGATGCATTGTGAAGGTGCTTTCTTCGCTACAAGAGATAAATGAATAGTCCCTCAGTGTTGTGATATCATCTTCAAAATCAGGCCCCATATCAGATTCCGATGTCTCCCCATCACTGGAGCCGTTTAGAGGCTCTAGGCTCGATTTGCACTTAGGCCCAGTGTGAAGCCGAAGAAGATTCTCTGGTATCCCTTGTCGATCGAAAAAACTCATGAGAGCAAGTAAATCCGCCGCAGAAGGCTTCGTTTGCCGTATATAATCAAAGGATATTTGCCACGTCACCAGAATCGAATTATTTGCTTCCCAGTCACGGGAAAGGTGACCTGCCTCTTTTTTGAGAAGGTTTGTGGCATCCCGATCACTTCCTTGAATGCTTCGCAGGTATTGCGATACCGAATAGCGAGGTGTCCGGTTTCGTATATAGCTAGCGGCCTGTACTATTGCCAGCGGCATAAACTCTAACGCATTAACCAGCTGTTGAGTCTCTTGTATTTCCCCTTGATATTCAAGCTTTTTTTGGAGAAGCTCCAGCGCCTCGGAACTTTCCATGGGTTGAACCTCAATGAGGTCCCTATGATCGACCATTCTCAACGCAACTTCTCTTGTTCGACTCGTGATAATAGTAAATCCATTGCGGCTTCTAGGAATGTATTCCAGGAGTGGTTTTGTCGAGGCGATCATTGGGCCTTTGATGGGATCTGCCTCGCCAGTCGCCGGAAACGAACAAAGGAACTTGTCGTCATCAACATTATCAAGGATACAAATCCATTTCCCTTTCTTCTCATCCCGGAGCCGGCTCTCGACAAGACTGAATATATTAACTTTAGGATCCTGACGACCCGGGATTTTAACCTGGTCCGCGATGTCCCGAAAACTTTGCTCGAGCCGGGCTTGATTACTCGCATGAACCCACAACACCCACGTTGCCGGGGACTCAGATCGGACTTGATAGGAGTACTCGATAGCAAGTTGCGATTTCCTTCGATTCGTGAGCAATAGACCACGTAAAGGCAGATCTACACTTACCCCACACCGCCGAGGCCAAAAAGCGCGATCCGCAACCCCGGAACCGAGCTTTTATCGTGGATCCATTGAAGCAGCTTGTTGCGCCGGACAAAATCCGGATCGCGCGTGAATGGAACAGTCGATAAAGGGCTGGGTGGGGTTTCTGGTCGCTCTAGGGGGAGGCGGAAAGTAGTCAGTCGGCCTTGCCCTTGTTTGGTTCTGTTCCTGATTTACCCGGGGGCAGATGGAAGTCTGCCGTGAATGTGCCATAATTGATTCCCACCTGGGCTCCATAGTTGACGCCAGAGTGACTTGTCGATGCCATGGTCGTATAAGTTACCTGTTTTGAGTTCATCACAACTTCTTGTCTGGCTCTCAGCCGAAGGAGCGGCACGTCGTCAGGTGATTCGGCTCTGCGACGCTAACAAGAGTAAATGCCACCTTACTCATCTGATCTGTATGCTAACGAGGATTTCTTCTCAGAATTGAAAGCATTTATGTGAAGGAACTAGGTGCGGTATAGGGAGGATCTAGAACGAAAGTTTAAAGCTTTTCTTGAGTAGTCAAACAATCAATGTTCTATGAACCTATTGGTAGACATACGCAGAACCCAACTTGGATCATGCGGAAGTTTAAATGGATGGAATCGGTAGAGTGAGCATCTGCAGAAGAACAATTGATACTGTAGTATGGGGCCAAATAACTTCGGTCCCAGGAGTGAAAGTGGAGGTACGACAAGGAATCGGCCGCAATTTGTAACCAGAAAGTGACAGGGTGAATGGGGTAGTCGGCGAGTCCGATTGGGCGTGCAAAATCCCAGCTGCTCAATAATGATTGCAAGATAGGGAGGTAGAAGAATAGAAAAGTGAGAGGAGGGGAGGACGAGCGGCGGAGACGGGTGTTTTATGTCGGGGCATTGACGGCTTGACACTCCACACACTCCACTTTGTTCTTTGAATTAGCGCTAAGGATGAACTGGTACTAAAATCGTTAGGCCAGGCATGAATGTTGATCTGGTCATGTTTCTATGCTGTATCGTTGTTTACTTTACGTGTTCAGGGGTATATCTACATATTCAACGAGGAGAACGTTCTGAGATACTGTGTGGATCGCATGGTTTTTATTATGTGGCCGCTGCCAGCTATTTAGTTAACTAAATAAATCCTACTTACATAACTGACATGCCAGGCTTGCCAAGTAGGTCTATATCACTTGCCCAAGTAGATGCCTTAGCAACCAGGCATCCAAAAGTCTGACCAACAACCCTGCCAAGCCCCCGGGATCACCGTTCTAGAGTTCAGCGGGCACGTGCCTGGCAGATCTGGCCAACTCAAGTTGACAGTGCGAGTTCTTGTGTTCTTTACCTGTACCCTCACCCTTCAGAGGCCATCATTACAGGGGACACTTCAACTTAAAGAGGCCAGCTAATACTTTTTTTTCATCATACCTAGGCAGTGTCGAAGCCTATGACTCCCTTTTCTATCATATTTGGCATATCGGCTTCCGCCCCAATTTCATGATGATGTCCAGGATGCTGAACTGACGAGAGCACTGGTTCTAGGTTTCTCAGGATCTCTTCCTATTGTGAGGTAATGAGCTACCATACAGGCCATTTTCAGGAACTCTCGCAACCTAAGCCTATCAATTTATGGGAAACGAGCCCACTACATGCCCCCACCCCCGGTATTTTTGACTGGATAACCTCGCCAGTCACTTGTAGCCCTCTTTCTAGCCAGGCACACAACAGACTACACACCAACACAGACATAGTAATCGACCCAGAGATTGCTTTGCTGCACACGTAGTAGTCGAGCCAGAGGTTGGAGCATTCTGTGGATTGGAGAACGGGAGAGTTAGACTTGGGCCTTGCTAAGAGGGGTCTGTCTTTGCATGAAGAACGGAGATAGAAGGTGTGAGACCCGGGTGTATGCGACAAGGAGGGATCTTCCGATATCTACCTCATATATATACCTTCCAGAACGAGCTGGGCCTGGATCGGTGGAGATCTCGGCTCGCCGCGGAGACCACCAATGACTCTAGCGTGCGGTGGCGCCCTGTGTTCGCTACTGTTTCGAGAATACTTGAGCCCGTGGAGGGCGCGTGGGATGAGTGGTGTTTTCGGTCGTCATGGAGGCTAAATACCGACTAGATGGGTGCCAAGCGACAGGCCGACTCAAGAACGATCCAATCAACATTAACTGGGCGTCTTAGTGCCTGGGCTTCGCTTACCCCGGAGTACAGCCCCTAGCATTAACGCGCAGTGCATAGCACTAGAGTAGCGCTGCAACGTCTCGTGAGTTAGTGATCTTAGCCGTGGCGTAAGGGCATCGAGCGGAGCGGCCAGCGAGGGCTCGGCATGTTGGTAGCGGCACTTGGCGGCTCGGCGATCTAGGGTGTTGATTCTCCTGCCAGACTCAATCTTGGCTGCGGTGATATAACCGAGTTTTCCCTGAATCCTGCACGCCCTAGGCCCGCCCCTGGTTTGTCCGGGCCTACTGGTACAAGCCAAACTGCTGCTTTTTTGCACCCCGAATGACTGTTGTGGGCATTTCTTTGTTTTGCTCTCGACTCGCTCAAGCCACACCATGCCTTCTTCCCTAGCGAGCAGCTGGATGCTCGCCACCTGCCTGGGGGTCATGATGGTGCACGCATCAGGCCTGCTTGAGACAGATCTCCTCTTCCCCCGTAACAAGACCTATGCGCCCACTGAGTGGTTTCCCATGGTCTTTGGGGTCCAGAACTCCGAGCTAGCGCCGCTCGTCGACCTGGACATCTCGTTCACGATCCGGAACGCGAACAACATGAGCGATATCGTGCACTGGCCGACAGAGATCGACTGGACGAACAACACCAGCAAAGACCCGTACTTCTTCTACGCCTACTTCTCCGATTTCCGCACCCCCGGCCGCTGGCGGGTCGCCTGGAACGTCCACTGGAAGAGCTGCAACGAGTTTGCCCTCTTCAATATCAGCATGCTTCCGCGCGCGGAGATGATCACCAACTCCACCGGCTGGTCGACCTGGTTCACGATCGAGGAAGACGGGGCGCCAGCCGACATCGTCGCGGACACGGCGCGAGACTCCTGCCCCGATGAATTCGCCGTCCCCATCACCGTCACTAACCACACTATCCGGGTCCCCGCGGGCGAGGAATGGTCCAACGGCCCCGAGTGTGCGGTGGTGGATCCCTCGCCTACGCCGACGCCCTCGCCTGATCCCTGTCGCATCGATGTCAGCGAGGCCGTGGTCGAGAGCATGGAGGCCTCGTGGCAAGCGAGGTTGTGCAAGAGCGCGAATCCTCCCGATGACTGCCCTGTGAATGAGAATGCGGCACAGGACCTGGTAGTTGTTGGACTGTCGTGTTTCCTGGCAGTCTTCGGGGCCCTTGGCTTCCTTCTCGCGCCGTTCTGAGCCGGTGCTTTCCTGTAACATTCTACCACTGTACGGAGTATGCCGTTCTTGGGTTGGCCCTCAGATAGTGTTTTCCAATTCACTTGATTTCTTCGCAAATCCCGGTGCAGATTCGTGTTGGTCGCGCTACTGGATGCAGCTAGTAGTACTAGCAGTCGTGACGAGTAGTGTACCGTAAGCCAATTATTGTCCCACCTCTCAACCACATGTTTTTGTCCGTGAGGACCCGACTGACTTGGGCAGTAGTCTAGCGTCTCCACTCGTTCCTGAAACCCGCAAAGATTCGGCGCCCCGGGAATATCCATCTCTTAAATCCGTGATAGGTTCAATCGTAAGCTATCAAGCATCAATATCTTGGCGCATGCAGATTAAATGAGATAGCAACATTCATCGGCCGGTGGCTTGTTGGCCATCCGCCCCCAAAACCTAGTGGCGAGTCAGTATCCTAGTCATCCCGGTTTGCCTCTTAAAATACAGCGCATGCTCTGTCTAGACGTAGCTAGAAACTTGGCTAATATTGCGCCAAGGATGGCCCTTATATTGCTTTTCTTCGAGTGGGAGAGGAGTTTCTTCGCGCGCTCCGAGGTATGGTTTATGCGGGTGCTTTGGCAGGTCTGCCAAGGAGCCTTCATATGGATTTCATCTCGCTTAGGTCGTCTGAGAATGAAACGATGTAACAATCAGGTGGAGCAAAAGAATAAAGAGAAGGATTACCGGGGCCATATTCAAGGCTCGTAGTCAAGGCTTACATGAGGCATTCCTGGCGAGCAAGCGAGCGAGCGAGATAGGCCGAGTCTGGATGTAGAATGATTGCTGTATAAAAGCGTTGCCCATTCAGTATATATGGGTGTAGATGGGAAAAGTCTCCTTACCCACCGTCACTCATTGTGTGCTTTTGGTTCTTCAACCGTTCATTCTTTATTCCTTCGTTCAATACTGATCTCTCTTCTTTTCTGTCTCTCTTTATTTTTATTTTATTATTTTTTTACTCCAGCCGTATCGGAATGATACCTCGGTCACTATTCGAAACGGGAGACGGCGAACGCGAAACCATCAAGAAACTCAGAGCGGCATGCCGCAAATCGAACCAATGGGCCGAGAAACATGCATCGGTTTTTGACCCGAAGAAGTATGCGCTGGTGCACTTTGTGAACTCTAGGGAAGTAGACCCGCAATAAACATCAATTTAGGTAGGGTATACCTTGTACACAACAGACTGAAACATGTATGCAAAGGATCAAGGCCTTGTAGCAGGAACAGCACTGCAATCTATCAGAGGACTAATGCAGGACCATGATCACACAAGAAAGAGGCCCATCACCCCAAATGCAGCCAGAAAGCAGGATACACCCACCACAGCCAACTGTTGCGCAGCGTTCCTTTTATCCTCCGGGGGCAATCGTCTGGTGGGTCTATACCGCTGCATAAACGGGCTTTCAAAGAGGCCGACATGCTTGCAACACTAGTCGCGTCGATGTCAACCCGGCAGGGATTCGGCGTGGTCCGATTGGAGTAGTCCACCACTGCGCATGTGTCGTTGGTGTATTTACCGCCAGACCATGTCACCCACATAGGGACCTCCATAGTCTTGTCGGTCACATCGATTACCACGCCGTATTCCCCGGGGCATGACTTGTTTACTGTAGCAGCAACAAGATCTACCTCAGAGCCTGAACTTTTAATAGTGAACCAAGTTCCCCAACTTGTAATGTTGCTAATCATATCGGCCTCTAAGGGATGGGTTTTAAAGGCATCCTCGTCGCAACTCTGCCAGCTCAAGGCCCAGCTCACTTTCTACCGACCCTCATGGTTGAAGGTACCGAAGAAGTCATAAGCAAGGTAAAGTTCCTCGTCAGTCGAATTTTCCCAATTGAAAGTCCGGAAATTGTGTGACCGGGTATGGGAGTTGTTCCCGCCATTCAAACCCCATAGATTATAGGTAATCTCCGCATTTAGGTATCTCGCGCTCTCGAAATTCTGAAAAGCAAAGACAACAGGGAACCACTCGGTGGGCGTATACGTTTCGTTGCGTGGGAAAACAAGGTCCACTTCTAGTATCTTAGAAGCATTGATCATTTTCCCCATACAAGCAGCGAGCAACCAGCTCGCCCTGGGAACGTACATGCTAAGGGTTTGTCGGGCTTTCAAGTGTGGTGGCCGGAGGCAGAGAAGTGTAAGAGAAAGAAGAAAATCCCCTGCGTAAGTTCCTTAAGACTATGGTCCCAGGGAGAAAGACTCAGCCAATGTTGACGGCGACGCCAAGATGCACAGAATTAGGGGTCGGGCTACGCGCCAGCAGGAAGTAGACTACGGAGGCAAACAAATAGTGGCGGACAGGGGTTCAAAGACCAGGTGAGACCCTTAATGGTTGCCCGTATCAGGCCATATCTTGGCGTCTCTTTGGCAATCTTGCCATAGGACACAAGACCACACGAAGTCCGGGAGAGCGCGGAAGCGGGGGCCGCACCTTTGCCAAGGCTTGGCTTTGAGGATTTTAGTGCCAAGAACGTAGCAGAACGCTAAGTAGCAATTGCATGGATATCAGCTAAAGAGCTTCCTAGTTTCTGGTGGTGGAGTCATAGTTTCTATAGTCTAGAGCTATTATTCCTATGAGGCTGACGTAGAAAAGGTTGCTAATAAAGTGCAGTAGGGTGACTTCATTCTACTGGGGTTACACATAATGATTGAAAGTACCTCGGATCCCGTGAGATGATCAGAGCGCTCAGGGGTGTGCTCAGGTCTTTTCAGTGAGCAAAAAGCGGCAAGGGCTGAGCACTAATACGGAAAGAAAACACCAAGATGTGGCAGAGGAAATCAAGCGGGTTCCAGTTCAACGGGACCCAGGATTAGTCAGCTGCTCTCTGACCCACATCCAACTGACCACCTGAAGTGCTTTCTGTCTAGGGCTAGTCCTTGTTTAGAATCACAATCCTCGCCTCTGCTCCTGTTCCTCTTTTCCTTTGAAATGCTTTCTACCTCGCGCAAATTCTGGCAGACACTATTGTCCGCCATTTCTGGACACTGAACTCCATGTTTTTTTTCCTCGTGAATTTCGGAACTTGAAATTGAAAAGCAATTCTTCTACGATTCCTACTCATTTCTGCGGATAACAAACCGAGCTTTTTGGTTATTATTGTTCTCAATCTCGAAACGTCGCACGCGCAGCCAAAATGTCCATTGCAGCCTTGCCCGTGGAATTGATCTCAAAGATATGTGACCATTTGGATTATCAGGAATTGGTCGCTCTGAGGTTATCATGCCACGCATTGTACAAAAGCTCACTGGAGAATTTTGCGAAGACCTTTTACCGAAAAATCTGTTTTATTGCGACAAGCGAAAGTCTCCACGAACTGGAAAAATTATCCAAGTCAGATGGTCTCCGCGAGCACGTTCAAGAGCTATGGATGATTCCCGTGGTGTTCGATGGCGCTGAAGGGCCCCTCGGCATGATATCTATATCGTCAAAAAGCTGCCGGCAAGTCAAAGGCGACGAGCTGGAAAGTCGGCGTGCGGTCCAAAAAGACATGATTGCGGATAATCGCAACGTGCTGGAAGCAGAAGCGTTCAGTGATCGACTTCGGGAATGTATGGATCAATTCAAGAACATCCAAACAATCGGACTCGCACATTACAGAACGGAATTTTTGCTTGATCCCCGGCAGCAGACAGTTCCATTCCTCGGCAGGCGACAGATGATGAGCCAGATCGATTTTCGATTTGATGTTTACAGCCTGCAAGAGTCTACGCGTACCAACAAGGCTAGTCAGATACGGAAACTGAACTCCTTGGCATTATCAAAGCTTTTTCTTGCGTTATGTGGCTCAAGCTGCAGACCCCGAAAGCTGTCCACCTGCGATTCTAAATTCTGTTGTGATATCGGCCCTAGGATTGCCCTCTCCGAAGAGCAATCAGATTCTCTACTGTCTACTTTAGAAGACCTCGAGGATCTTCATTTATGCATTGATCTCAATGAGCCAGCTTGGCTGAAACTTTTCAGGAAGCTTGCACCTCAACTGGAAGTACTGACCTTGTCGCAAGATCATATGCCTTTTTATCTTGTTCAAGATGACATGCATGCCTATCCGGCAGAAAGCTACGTTGGAAACATGTTCCATGACATTAGCTTCACTCGACTCCGAATGCTTCATATAAACAAGCTTGATATCAATTTCAGCTCTTTGAGATCACTATTGCTCAGTGTCAAGAAAAGTCTGGTCTCTCTTACAGTCAAACGGGTTACAATGGGCAGCGAGGAGTCGGGAGCCACAGAAAACCCTCGATCGCAAGATGCTGAGTCCCCTGACCGCCAGGAAAATGAAAGATCTGTCCGATATACATCGCCATCATATCAACCTACAGTGCCATCACACCAACCAACCTTGCCATCACATGGACCTACAGTCCCATCATTTCAACCAACACCGCCATCATTTTCAACATCGTCACCGTACACACCGACTGTGTCCCGGCAAGAATATGGACCAGCCCCCCTATCTGTCCTACCAGCATCAGAAACAGCATCGGCCGAAAGTGCACCCCAATCACCCCAGCTTTCCTCGACTTCCGATTCCTCTGAGGCGTCGACAGAAGAATATTGGAGCAGAAAGTGGATGTCTACATATCACCCATATGAGCCATCTGAAACAGCTGGAGGTTTTGTCTGTCCCACCCGGGAAACCGTAATGGCATGGGAACGCAACGAAGAAAAGATCACTTCTGTGCCCAGCTTTTTGGACATTTTACGGAACGAGTTATCTCTAGAAACACTCTCCCTGGAAGATATTATCTGTGACGGCAATTATTATGATTTCGAAAGAATCGACACTACAGACAAACAAAGGGGCAAAGTGGATTTCGACAATCGCAAAGCCAATATTTCGTTGAAGGATTGGATTTACCGGTTAAGGCCAATTGCTCGCTGTCCGGCCGATCGCATTATAAAGTGTAAGGAAGACGAAGGTTAGTGGTACCTCCCTATTTACTCTCTGTGGTTACTGATGGAAGCTAGAAATGGAGGATTGGTTCGACGAGATGATAGGGAAGGACAGCGGCTCATTTACTAGATTAGACTGTGACTGCAAAAGGAAAAAGAAGCCGACCTGGGGATGTCCTTTTGGATGTCACCGATATTAGGAAAATTTCAGCTTGCATTTATCTCAATAATTCTGCGAATAATTGAGCTCTATCATTACAGTCTTGACACTGCATTCGATTCAATCAGTATGAGGTAATAGAAGTTGCATGTCTTTCTCTTTACGGATTTTCTCCATTATATACCAAGAAAAAAGGTTCCAAATTTACTATCAAGATACGTGAATGGGACATCAGTCACATGTAACGTTTCCAACCTTGGAACAACTGGAACACTTCGCTTGCTTGTTAGAATGAATAGGCACAGAGATGAATATGCTCTAAGATCAAAACTGGGCCCCTGTGAGAGGGCAAGCCAGTAGGTAAGAGGGTCCATTCACTAAGACACTAAACTGGAGAGAAGAAGAAGAGGAGGGGAGGCGCGGAGCTATCTAAGAGACTAAATCAACCTCCGCCAGCCAATCACAATCCTTCCACGTGATAACATCACGTGATCGGTCACATCGTCAAGTCACATCGTCACAGCCCCGGGGATACCAAATGAGCAGAGATACTCACACGTGAAGAGGCCCGAGGAAGACTTGCTTGCACACAGTGAGTCAGGAAGAGTCCGAGTTTTAGGGCGTTTTTGCTACTTCATCGGGGTCTTCACACCTCCCGCTGCGGAAGTTGCACATCTCCAGATATACACCCAGCCGCCGGTGGTTAGTTTAATCAACCACCTGTCGTCTTGAGGAACCATAGGGGATTCTGCAACTTACAATTGATCCAATATGTGAAAGTATCTAGAAATAATCAGCACGATTCACAAGTCAATATTTCAGAAAAAGAAATTGTACCAGCATTGCTGACAGTCTGACTTTGTAGCATCAGTCTGAGCGTTGTCGTCTTTAGCAAGCTGAACGACGTCTACCCAGCCATACTTTATATCCCCTAAAACAGTTTAGAGGAGAGCCATTCATTAGCAGACCGATATGTTGAAAGTAGCATCGTAAAGTACTTACTTCCATAATAAGCACCAAATTGGCTTTCCCCGTGGGTGAACTCATGCGTGAGGAGTAACTCTGGTGTGTTATGGATCATATTATAAAGGAAATCACCGTTTTACACAACTGCTGCTTTATTTGCAGGTTGATACCAGACTTTCGTCGGAAATTTCAACTGAGACCACACCCCAGCACAAAATATAATCCAATTAGGATTACCCTGAGCGTGTTTGGCTGTTAACGTGACCGCTTCCGCTTGCCCACCACCGAATCCAGCCTTATAATCTCGTGGGATCGTACAAAGAGACGCGGACACTTTTTGCTTGCGAGGACTAGCAAGTAGGTCCTTGATCATCCAAAATTCTACACATATCATGAGTCAGATATGGTTTCATGATGATGAAAGTTTGAATTAAGGGGAATTTTTGGATAATACTCACCTTGTTTAACAGTAGAAGGGACATTAGGGTCGAGGACCCATTCGCTCTCGTCGCAGAAGAAATTCCAGTTGGCCGTGTTCTGTATCAGACCATTCGCGAAAATAGCAGCCATTTCTAGAAGATTTAATTCGAAAGATTGGAAGCATTGGCATTTTGTAATGAATAGGTATTTGTAACCTACGATTCACTCGTACGGCGCGGTCTCTTACTCTCGTCTTTGTAGCGACGTCATCTCACCTGGAAGATCCATAAAGAACCATGAAGAGATCTATTATGCGTCTTTGCTGTGCATGCAGGGTTGGATTGTTGTTGTTCATGTTGTTGTTGATCAAGTCGAGTGTCATTTGAGTAGCCTGCTGGCCGTAATTGGCCTGCCTCATAATCGATATTAGAAAAATGTAACTCCCCCCTCTGAGCTCATCCTAGTGTTCATGGCCTGAGAAACTTGGATAATTTCACTTACCACGACCTTTAATTGCTCCAAAGTGGCATCCCATTCACCGAGATTCCAATAGCTCAAGCAGCTCGTGTGCACCCGAATTCTACCAGAATTTGGCAGGGCCGTAGATTGAGCATCAGTGGCTCTTGCAACGACATGATAGAGGTTATCCTCCGAGCCTCTTGGGAAATAGAGTGATTGCTGTACGGGTGAGCTTGCGCAATTAACACAATTTGCGTCAAAAGGATAAGCTGGCCAAGTAGGGGTTTAAAAGCCCCTGCAGGGCGAGCAAACTCCATCATTTGAGTCAAACGAAGGTGTAATGTGTAGAAGAAAAAGATGTTTGGAAATGAGTGTATGATGTTGGGACTGGAAAGTACTGGAAGATGGGACTGTCATATGTACAAAATGCTCAGGTACGGGATAAACCAGAAACTATGATAATCTTTCCAACAGGGCCATTACCAACTCGAACTAATACCAACACTACGTGATACAGTACAAATTCTCAAATTTATCAAAGTAGCGTTCCAGTGGAATCTGCTCTGAGACTGAGTACTAATTTAATCGCGCAATATACTAGTCCCTATACAACTCCCACTGGGAGTGGGCCCCGGGGTTATACGCCTATATGTAAGCGAAGGGCCACACTGTGGAGTAAAAGGACCCTTAGACCCTTTAAGTGTGGTATACGAAACGTTTGATTGGGCGAGTAGCTCTTCACTGTTGCCCCTTAGCTAGTGGAACCTGTAATCGATCTGGAATGTGGCTCGGAGGTTTTCCGGCTCCTCGGACACAGCACTAGTATATGACACTAGTATATGAAAGTCAACAATGCCCGCCAAACCCTCGGAAGCGGTGCCGAAAGGGAACCTGGTACCGAGCACAGAAAATTGGTTAACTAACATCCCCTTCTCCACTTCGCAGTATGGGTATATGCATTTCGTACATGCATCAGCTCCTGCAGTGGCGCCGCAAATGTTTGAGGCAATCAAATTTACCGCCTTCTTCTCGTCTTCCTAATTCGGACTAGTCCAGCTTCGAAAATTTAGATATTTTTGATTGATACTGCAGAGAAGGCATGGCAGTAGCTTGATCTGAGTATTTTAAAAAGCCTTTCGGAGGGCATGCTGCGGAGAGTGTAGGCTATTATTGCGTGAAATGGACGGTATACATATCGAACATTAGGAAGTCAGGGATATTTTGAACCGGCAGAATAAGTGGCAGAAACTAGGCGGTAGATGTACTCCAGCCTGTACGGCGCCACTGTAGGTCCACCAGAAAACTTTTCGACTGGCCCCTGGGAGGTCAGATGCTTAGGTTCCACTATATATCTTTCGGATAGATTGGGGGCGAGATATGTATGTACATACCTAGTACATAGTAGGTTACATTTCAGAAAAAATGATTAGTCACTGTCACTACTATCTATTCCAGCACAGTTCAGAAATAAATAATTCAGTTCGCAACATCCAATATTGAAATATGCTCGAATAGTTAATACCATGATATCACAGTAACTGGTCAAGCAATGCCCGGGCACTGCTCTCAGCCATGACGCCGATGCCGATGCACCGTTTCCCCGTTTCAATTGAAGCCCGCCGCGCGCGGAAGTCCTTCTCTGCCTCCTCGACTCGTTTCTCCCACGTGGAAATATCAATCCCTGGCACAGTCTCGCGCAGGAACTCTGTTAGGCCGCCTACTACCTCGACGAGATCAGGGGCGGGGACGGGTCTTTTTTGTTGTTGCTCGGGTGCAATCTCGTCAGAGGTTTGATGAATTCTGACAAAAGAGTATCGTAGGAAGTCATCGTCGTCGTCACTTGAACTGCGGCCTTTTTGGTCCAGAAGAAGGACCCAGCTGCCGGGGTCTATGTCTCTGACTCTGACTCTTGACTCATCATTTGCTGCGAGGCGGTTGCCAAAAAATTCAGCGGGAATGGGACTCACAGCGAACTTTCCGGACGATAAGGATGGCAGCGGTGACTTGTCGTTGGTGGTGGTGGTGGTGACCGACGAGGAGGCCTCCCCGTATGCGAACCGCAAGATGGCCTTGTCAGAACCCGAACCTATGGAACGGAGGTATGATAGGAATTGGATGGCAAAGCGCTCGGGGTCTAGGAGGGTGTAGCCCATGTCGTAGTAGTGACTGTTCTGGTGGTCTGCGTCTGCGACATCTTCGCGTTGATGACCCTCAAACGTGAACATGTGCACCCCGGGAAAGACTTGGACGACGGAGGAAGTGAAAGTGACACTAGTTGTCCTGGGCGATGCAAATTTGCGGATGCGCAAGGATCTCGAAAAGGCGTAAGTTGGATAGATGGTTTTGTCGCGGAGCGATCCCAAGTCTCCTGATGACCTCCCCCGCAACAGCAGCTGCGTGCAGAAAAGAACAGAGGCATCGTCGTTGGTCCTGTCCGGTCCCCGCACGAAACAGAGCTGCTTGAGGGTCGTGGACTCCGCCAGAGCCACTACTAGGTCACCGAGGCCCCCCTCGCCTCCCTCCAGCTTGAACTTATCGACGCAGAGGCTGAGCGCAGACGCGCCCCGAAGCTCGTCGGATACAATGGCGGCAGAAATCACGCTGGGCGCGAGGTTTCTAAACGCAACCCAGTTGAGGTGCGTGTTTCCAGCGTACGCAACCCAGAGAACGTGGCCCGAGGCCTCAGAGGACGGGCCTAGGCTGTCGGGCACCTCTTCGAGCCGCCGCCGCAGCTGCTCGCGGAATTCGGCGAGCTTTTGGAATCTGCCAATTGTCTCTTTGTCGAGGTGGAGACCAGCGGGCTCCTGTGTGAGAATTAGCAGATTATCAATGGCGCGGTCCATGTGCGCATTTCGCGGCGGCTCGTGTGACGTGGTTAACCGTGAGGCTGTTCTGATCGACACATCTTTGGCGCTGGTGGTGGACTTTGAAGACCAAAAGTCTGTTTCATAAGTCAGTAAATGCGGTAGATATGGGTGAGCATAGGGAAGCGCGAGTAATTCACAGACAGTCGGAGATGCTTGAGATGACACCCTGCGAAGGTTCTCTAGCCTGATTTTCAAGCTCCGGCGGCCAAATGTCTACAATTCCCAAGTCAGCACATGCACATCATCTTGACCCTATAGATGTACAGATGGCGTGGAAAAATACGTACAGTCCAAGGCAGCAGGAACAACAAGCGGCCTATCCTCTAGTCTTAGGATACTAGGTCTCGCGTCCAGGCTCATATAGTAGAAGTACTTGCGTAGTCACTGAAGGATAGATAACGGCATTCGAGGCCGCGGGCTGATGAGTACAATGTCAGGCTCCTTCTTAGGCGGGGGGTCTTCAACGAGATCCCATCCACCCTCCTTGCAGTAGAAGGTAACCTCGGCCATGTAGCACACGGGGAAGCCAACGATGTCGTACTTGATGCCGCTGTCGAGGTCGGAGATATCGAGAACGACAAGGCCATACTCGGTGCAGTCGCCACGGAACGCAGTCGATAGCGGCCGGAGCTGGATGTCGCCGGGGCGCGTGCGGTTGCTATGAGTGACACTGGCATTTCCATCTCCATCATCGCGCAACAACCCCAGCAAAAGGCATGTCGTTGTAAAGGGGAACTCGCTGAGCGCGTCATCGTGCCTTGGCAGCTCGGGCAGTATTTGCGGCTGCTCCCGCCGCCAGGAGCCATCAAGCACGATGAAAGGGGGCTGTGGCGTGTCTGAAATGGTGGGACGCTCAGTACTCTCGGTCTCATTGCCCCCCTGAGACCGACGATACCAGCCCTCCGCGAGCGCCCTCTCCGCCTCGAGCGGCGCGCGGTTTATGGGATCCGAGAGAATTTAGATCAGCGCGAGGGTGTCTGCCACGACATTCTCCACGCGTGTCCGAGATGAAGCTGAGGCGTCCCTGTCGTTGCCCTGGCGGTAGGCCACGGCCAGGGAGCGGCTGGCGCCACGGGGGCCGACATTGGCGACAACAGAGAAGAGGAAAGAGCGGGGACTGTTGGAGTCTAGACACTCGTATTCGAGCATTATATTGTTTGCAAGAGGGGGCGATTGACATAAGTAAATCGTCCAGCATCCACTTGGCCAAGGCAAGACTCGACCGGGATGTGCCCCCTCTTTTTGTAGTGTCTGTATCAGCCATCGCAAACCAAAGAGCAAACAGATCAAACCACGCAACTATGGTACTTGCCGCAACATTCGCCTTGAGAGGGTTGGTCAGGTAAGCACGATAGTATAGCAAAAAATAGCTTGTCGAAAGCTGCTTAGCTGGTAGCTATGAAGCCTGTTTGATCGTGAGTTGGCTGGATCAAAGTTTCCATTTCGTTCATGATGCTTACAAGCGTGCGACCTACGCGTTAATCCAGGTAGGGTTATGTGAAGACATGACTGTAAAACTAAGAAGGGCTAGAGATACACAAGTCATCGGACCCGAAAATTAGGCTATGTCCCTCAAATACAAAGACCAGACATTATCTCATTTTCTCCACAGGATACTTTTGGAGTGCCTCGTACCAAAGGAGCATGCTACCGATCAAAAAAGCGGCAGAGGCCCAGGTCAAGGTCAAGTAACTCTGATAGGCACACCAGCTGCGGGAGCAGTAACCAAATGAGGCCGCTAGGGTCCAGCCTATAGACCCAATCAGATTCCACAAGCCAACATGCCATCCCAGCAGATGGGGCGCCGGCGTGTACCAAGTTGGCTGGGTCTCCAGTATATACAGGACCGAGGAAACAATAAAGATGACACCACCAACGAGATACGTCAGATAGTACACGCCCTCAATAGTACCCAAGCTTAGGTTGTCATGGATCCAGGGGAGCGTACAGATACCGCAAACGTAGAAGATGGTAGCGCCGACGGACATTGTAATGGAAGCCATGAATCCTATTTCGTGAAAATAGTGCGTCCTCAGCTCGTGCCAAGTAGGGCACCAGGTCCATTGGCGTTCCGGTGGGGGCTGTTGGGGTGGGGCTGGTAGCTGCTGCTTCACTGAATTAGGCTTGCGTCTCCGGTGGTGGTGATGCTGGCAGGTATAAGCATCGGCTTTGGCGAATAATGCCCCGGCGGAATCACTGTCATCTCCTTCGAGAGCGTGATAGAGTGCCCATCCAAAGCATCCGGTACGATTCTCATTACATGCTTCAAATAACAGAAGAACTGCTCCGATCTGGAACAGCGTGGCTCCGACGAATGAGAGTATGTCTCCCGCCATGGTCTCTGTGGAAAACTCCGAGGCGGGAGCTACGAGCGGCAGCCAATAAAATAGGCCACTGATTACAAAAAGCAGGCACCCAATAGAGAAAGAAATGGCGACCAGGTAGGAAACGTCCCAGTACGGGCATTCGGTGCACATGCGCAATAGGCCATGGCTCACGACGCGGAAACTTGCTGTTGAGTCTGGATAAACAGAGTCGACACCCAGTGGGTGTCGCCCTTTGCGATTGTCTCGAGATCTCCAATTGATGACCGCGCCGGGCATTGCAACTCGGGTTGCGTAGAATTGCGGAATTTGATCGTGGCGCAACTGGGGATGCTGCTGCGCCTCTGTGTCCAGATGAAAGCACGCCTGTGTTGGGTTGAAAAAGGACAGCGGCCCACGGACCGTGTCATGGTCGAGGCGGACACCAATTTGTCCAGAGAAAGGCGGGGGACGGGCTGCGGACGAAAAAGAAGCATTACGGGGCATGGTGGTTTTGCTCCAGAGCTCGTGCGAGAGCAGAACATGAAGGTCATGTACAACAACGGTATTTCCGGAGGCACGTTCTAGTCCAGGGCGATAGCGCTTTAAGTATGGAAGGATGACGAGGGCTAATCTGTGTATGGCCTTGGATTATGCCAAATTCCATTGTTAGTAACTTATTGTGACTTGATTAAGTCTCCCCTTCGATTACTCAACGGCATAAATTTTAGGTTTACGCTAATCACAATTAGCCGAAAAGTACCAGCAAGCGGGGCCTCTTATTGCGTCACTGTCTTGGTCTCAATCAGGATCATCGTCACCTTGCCCCAGGGTGAATATTTTGGGTGTATATAACAACTTAACTTATTTAGCCTGGCCATGCTTAGTTCGTTCAAGCGTGAATCTGGATGATCCGTTCAGAGCACAACCTAGATCAGTAATGCCGGCGTGCCCCACGCATGATCGAGCCCCTGAGATACAGTTAAAGCGGCGCCTGGGCTGCCGATTAGTCTGAAATGAGACTAGGTGACCCAGAGATGATTTTTGAGTCATTGTAGGCGTCTTTCATTACACTTTGACCGATGATTTGACGGACCACCTACCCTCTGGGGCTCAGCCGCCATTATCGCGGGGTTATCACGCATGTCGGTGAGCCAATCAATGTTCGCTCAACAGCTACGTCACCGAAAAGAGAAGTGTGGCAACCAGCGAAATTTGGATGTTTACCTTCAAAATCGACCATCGAAAAGTGCATTGTGGTATGCCATCAAGTACGGAACATATGCTAGCGTGGAGAGCATGTTAAAAGTGAGGGCAGCTCTGCATGATCCTTCAGCATGAATGAAACCAACTTGCACTTCTCATATTGGTTTCCAAGAGCCTAATGGGATAATAAAATCCCTACTATCATAGGGCTGGCCAGGATAATAAAGTGGTAAATGTTGCTTGTTGCCTTTGGTTCCACGTGTGAAGACTCGTCTCGGTAAATCTCGCACGGTTCGTGAAGACGCCACTTGATTGCATTTTCCGTAATTGCAAAAGCATATCATGCGAAGCTTAATGTGCTATGTCAGGACGCATACCGGATTTGCGTGGGGATCACGGTAAAGCAGGATTGAGTTGGGAACACACTAAATAAGGTCGCCTCACGTGGGGATACTTGCTCCACGATTCCGTGGACCAGAACAAAGTGGATGCTATCGTCCAAAGCGGTCTAAATTGGGCCTCAGGGTGGCACTTCTAATCTATACAATTAAACACCAAAGTTCAGCTTTGAAGCTAGTACAGTATTTGAGAAAAAAAGACTGACCCATTTTCGTATCAGAGCAACAAATGATTGTATGGACTAAGAATGTCGCCAATAACGTAATTCACATGCGAGCTGGACACACAAGCGAGCTGGACACCCCACCAAAAACGCGTTAGTTAATTAGATCTCTCTTCTTTAACCACCCACTATGCCACCAATTCGTACTCAATCCTCTCAAAAACGTACGGAGCAAGAGGGTAGGATCTTATTAGCTATTCAGGCTATTCGGAAGCAAGAATTTACCTCTATTCGTGAAGCAGCACGCCAATTCAAAGTACCGAATTCAACTCTCGCTACACGCCTTAATGGGGTTAAAAACCGCGTTGAATCTCGCGCAAATTCATACAAATTGACTGAAATTGAGGAGGAATCGCTTCGAAAATGGATTCTCTCAATGGATTCTCGTGGAGCAGCCCCTCGGCCTTCTACTGTACGAGAAATAGCAGACTTACTACTCGCGGCGCGTGGATCTATCCCTCCTCCTTCGGTCGGCCAAAATTGGGTTACGAATTTCGTTAAAAGGCATTCTGACCTATCGGCCCGATTCTCGAGACGCTACGATTATCAGCGAGCAAAATGCGAAGACCCAAAAATCATTTCTGAATGGTTCTCTCTCGTTCAAAAAACGATTCTAACGTACGGTATCGATCTCGACGATATCTATAACTTTGACGAGACCGGGTTTGCAATGGGCTTAATTGCGACCGCAAAAGTTATTACGAGAAAGGAATTCTACGGTCGGAGATCGCTTTTACAGCCTAGAAATCGCGCGTGGGTGACTACAATCGAGTGTATAAACGCGTCAGGGTGGGCGCTTCCTCCGTATATTATTTTTAAGGGTAAAGTCCTTATTGAATCTTGGCTCGACGGCCTTCCGCTTGATTGGAGACTCGATGTTAGTTCGAATGGGTGGACTTCCGACGAAATTAGCCTTCGGTGGCTTCAAAAGCAGTTTATTCCGTCTACTTCTTCGCGTACGAAAGGGAAGTATAGACTTTTGATACTCGACGGCCACGGAAGTCATTTAACCGCGAAATTCGACGAAATTTGCGAGAAGAACAATATTATCGCAATTTGTATGCCTCCGCACTCGTCTCACCTTTTACAGCCTCTCGATATTGGCTGTTTTGCGGGGTTAAAGCGCGCGTACGGTCGGTTAGTCGAATCGAAAGTTCGGCTAAATATCAATCACGTCGATAAACTAGAATTCCTCGAAGCCTACCCGTCTGCCCGAAACGAGACATTTGAATCAAAGACTATTAAAAATAGCTTCGCCGCTGCCGGTCTAATACCGTATAACCCCGATCGAGTGATTTCAAAGCTTGATATTTAGCTTCGAACCCCGACACCCCCCTCGAGCCGGGGAAGCGAGTGGTCGCCGAAAACGCCCTCGAACTACGTCCAATTACAAAAACAAGCTTCTTCAATAAAAGCCTTACTTAAACAACGCTCAAAAAGCCCACCGAGTCCGCTAAATTCCGCGATTAATCAGGTTTTAAAAGCCTGTCAAAGCACGATGCAATCAGCTGCCTTACTCGAGAAAGAAGTAAGCGATTTACGCGCTGAAAACGAGAAGAAGAGGCAAAAAAGGGCTCGTTCTACAAGGCAAATACCCTCCGGAGAAGGCCTCTCAGTTTTAGAGGCCTCTACTCTAATAGCGCAGTCAGAGCAAGCAGTTTTAGCACCATTGCCCCGCGAGGCAGAGCTAGCTCCGACACCTTCTCAGCCACGTACGAGAGCCTTACCGAAGTGTAGCGTTTGTGGAATTCAGGGTCATAGAATGACTACATGTCCTGATAGATCTCGAGTTTAATTCATTGAATTTAATGGCGTTTTGGTTGAGATAAATGCATTTAAAATTGATTGATTAGGTGGGGTGTCCAGCTCGCTTGTGTGTCCAGCTCGCATGTGAATTACGTTAGTGCATTTTAGTTTAGTAAGCCTCAACATAGAGCCTGCATTAGGCTTTAATTAGTACCTGGGAAAATCATGTCGACCACATACACTTGCCCTCATTTGGTTATACGTTCATCCTAGCCGATAGGTCATAGCTGAGTCCATGCCAGCAACAACTAGCTATATTTCAAATACATCATGGCGCGCAACGCAGCTCTCCTTTCGAAACAAGGTATATTTCTTTCTACCTTATAGATGTCTTCAGACAAGGAAGCCTTAAGCTGGAGATTGGATGAAGCTGTTCAGATTATCGGGGATAAGATGTACCCGAATTTTCAGAAGCGGTCAAAACCCGGGTCTTACCTCAGTTCGAGTGCACCACAATCCAAAGTACTCAACACAGCCTTGGCTCCCGGTCACCCAAGAACCCGGCATTCATATGTATATACATGAAAGGACCGAGCAATCATATCTTATGACATGAAAGACACTCTTGAGGGAAATCACTGTGTGAGGTCACACTACAATTGCTGGAAATATTAGTTAATGGGAAATATTACGTCTGATATAAATCCGTGTCAAGCTCAAATCTAATCGTACTCGTATGGATGAGATGCTTCAGTTTGCCGTGAATTATATATGCGGGAGGTAAATAGTAATTTCCAGCGGTCGCTGGCGGCATTCGAGAGCGCGATGCATATGTCCTTTCAGATGATTGATGCGCGTGTAGGAGACATCGCACAGTTTTCAATTGGGGTGCGAAGGGCACTGAGCTGGTTCTTGGGTGACGTTGTTGCGTATATTGCACGTTAGCGACAGACAGGACAGATGTAATTATCGCTTGCATTCTTTCAAACCCTGCTACCATTTCATTGCCTCCGCAGTCTATCTTCGCGCGTGGCCCCTATTTTCTTTCCTGAATTTTGCCTTCGCCAGCCGCTAATTACCACGTTGGTTCCTATTTTCATTTTTCGCAAAGCAATTAACGCGTTTTTCTCTCCCTCCCATAGTTCCAACTCCACGCTTGAAGGATCAACTTGCCCTGAGCATACAAATTCCTAGGCCGAGTTGGTTACTTGCTGCCTATATGGGGACTATGATTAAGGCTTCTGATATCCTAGAAATGGACCTAGATCGACAAACTGGACCGACCAGGACACCTACCTTGCACATGCGTACTTCACTCATTTCAAAAATGAGGGTCAGTACAAAGTGAGCTGGACCCTGACCTGGCAGAGTTACGACGTGGACGCCTTTGAAAAGAAATTCGACACCTCTAAGATGATCAGCAATATGACCACTTGGGCAACCTATTTTACCACTCAGAGTTCCGCCCCTACGGTGGATGTCGTTGCTACTACAGCAAGCAACGGCAAGACTTGCCCCGAGGACTACGGCGTGGTACCCAACGTTACCGACGAAACAATGAATGTTCCCTGGAACGTGAGGTGGTCTGGCCGTGACTACACGAATAACACATGCGCGGTGGTGGCAAACTCTACTCCGACTCTCACGTCCAGCCCTATCAGGTCCATATTGACAACACCACTGTCGCAAGCATGGAGGCCTCTTACTCAGCCAGATTATGCGGTGGTTTAAACCCACCGTCCGATTGCCCGGTGCATAAGAATAGGGCCGCGCAACCACTGGCTGTGGCCGGCATATCCTGCTTGCTCGCTACATTTGGGGCACTGGGATTACTTCTTGTTTGGTTATGTTCCTGCATTAGCCGATCTTTGATCTCCTAATTCTGTTATAAAACCTCGGTTTTTTCGGCCCATGCTTTTTGGCTATTGTGTATATACCCTATTTAATTAGATCACATGCGCGCTGCTGCTTGATTCCACATAATTCATATATTATCAGTTCGTATGTTGAGCCATGTTGAAGTTCACTTGTAGCCCATCCTTAAGTAGGGAAATAAAGCCCAGCCATTTTTGGTAACGGCGGGCACATGGCGTGGACCACGGCACGGCCCGGAGCGCATCGAGAGTGTCGTAGTGGAGCGGAAGGCTTGAGCCTTCGGAAGGGACCAATAGTGGCTGTTTGCCTCACTACACTGACACAGTGACGCAACTTCTATTCGCCGCCTACTCCACTTAGGGTTTGTTCTCCAACTATTCTCCTCTTCTTGCACGCTAGCTGTAGTCGGATATATTTCTATAGTCTCATCAATACCAAAGCGCTAGTTTTGACCTAGGTTTCTTGTTAGGTTAGACAGGATCAGGGAGATCCTTCTCGATTGTCATATGTTCTCGTATATGTTGATATTTTAGCGGCTAAAATAAGGGATGATTAGCCGAATCAAGATGAACCGGAAATGAGCCGATGTAACCTACCGTCAAAGCGAGGCTTGAAGGTTTGGGATACGGACGTGAAACTGATATCCGGGGCCAGAAGACAAGAAAGAGATATAGACATCTCTAGGAATATAAAGACAACTGGGCCATTTTTTTCCTCTTATGGAAATCACTTCCTTATCGTTCATTATATCACACATTCGCTAATCACTCATTCGCTATTTTGAAATTTCTTTGTTTGTTTTGGGGACGAAATGGTGCCCTGCTCCTTCACGACGGCCTTTAAGGCTGTTGGAATCGGCCACTTGCTCGCTGTCAATGGTGCTGTTGCCACCCCAGGATTCAAGGGTTCCGCCAGTCCAAGCTACAACAGCATTGATGTCTGCCCTGAGCGATGCAGTGCTTCTGGGGCCGAACACCGGAAAGTGGTCCGTGTATCCCGACTTCAAGAAGTTTAAAGGATGCAAAGATATCATGTTTTGCGGCTTCTCTCTATTTGATCCCGTTGACGACCAGGATATGAATCCCGAGATTCATGCTTGCTCGTCTTTCGGTCCTGATATTTTTCAGATCTCCGCTTCGCGGGTTGCGTCTGGAAAATCTGTTGATGTTGAGTTCGAGGTGGGCTGGTGGGAGGACGGGTTTGGGCTTGCAGTTTCGGGGCTGCGCTCTCTCATCAAGCAGGTTCGTCAGTACGTTGAGAAGAGCGATGAAGCCACAGATCGCCCCTTCATCATCTACGGCAAGTCGGGTCAGGCTACTATCGGTCTCTATATTGGCCAGGGTCTGCTGAACCAAGGCCTTTCCCAGTCCGCTTTGAAGCTCTTCCAAGATAACATAGACAATATTACCTTCTCTAACCCGAGTTTGGCCATGCAACTCTGTGAGGAGAACTGCGACAAAACCCACATCTTCGGGATAATTTTGACAAGTGAAAGGAAGCAGCAATAATGTGAAGTTATTATTGACGATGAAGGACGGAGAGAGGAAGAAGTCCTGCTCTTCAGGCTCGCTAACTAACTACTCTCGGGTCTATCCTGGATCACGTGATCTCGACAGTTCTTCGAAACTCCTCCAACCCACGCATTCATTATGTACTCAGCGGCTTACAGCGCTGAGAATCTCATTTGTACTGGCTTCGTGTCTACTGGGATTATGGATTTGGCTTACATATAGGGCTGGTGCTCTCTTTCGTTTCGAGAACCAGCCCAATTTTCTGTACTGGAGCATGATCAGGCGTACGGGACACGAGTTCTTGCTTCAACTGGAAAGAAGCGCCTGCATAGCTATTCGATACTAGATAGGCTGCAACAGGTTAATAGAACTTTGATTGATTGATTGATACTCGTACTTGTACAAGTAGAACTCTGGGAAACGGCGTTGTTTAGATCCACAGATTAGTGTATATCGGAAAAAGTCCGAGGTCCGCGTCGAGATGAAGGTAATTTTCGAAGCGAGTGATTAAACCCAAGCGTTGGTCTTTAGTGCAGTGGTGAGTGTATACAACATGTCTGCTTGGCTACTGTCCAATTCTTCCTTCCCAATGTCTTACCGGAAAGATGGTTCTGTTGCTCGCCATGGTCTTCATAGGGCCTCTTTCGTGAGGTTTCCCCTGCTCGCGATTTTGATCATAGCCCCACAGGCGTCTGCTAAAGCCGCCTTTGCCCATTTCATGGTAATCCTCCTCCTGGTCCAACTCATTTCGATAGCTAAACAGGTCGATAGGTGGAAAATACAGAGAGATACACGCTTGCGGACTGGAAAAATGATATCTCCCTCGCTCATGACGCCCACATCGATGCATTTGCCCTGAATGTGGCCCATGGCAAGGCAACCAACGAGAAGTCGGTTGAAGATGCTTTCTCTGTAGCTGAGAGCCTTGGATTTAAACTGTTCTTCTCTCTGGACTATGCCGGTAATGGGGCGTGGCCCAAGTCGGAGGTGATCAGCCTGTTGCAAATACTCGTCCAGCTCCGCCCATCTCCAACACAATGGCCAACCTTTCGGTTCTACCTTTGAAGGCTCTGCAAATGCAGAGGACTGGGTTTCTATCAAGTAAGAAACTGGCTGCTTTTTTGTTCCTGATTGGTCATCTGTTGGAGCGAAGCTCGCACTTAAGCTCGCTGGGGGCGTTGCCGACGGTCTTTTCTCATGGGCAGCTTGGCCATGGGGCATTCAACGGATGAACACCTACATCGATACATCCTATCTCCAGTATCTCGCGGCCATGGGTGAAAAGACATACATGATGCCTGTTTCCCCGCAGTTTTATACTAATATGCCCGGATACGACAAGAATTGGGCTTGGCATTCCGATGATCTATGGTATGACCGATGGACGGAAGTCGATTATATCCAACCGGAATAGGTGGAGATGATCTCCTCGAATGACTACGGAGAATACCATTACATTGGACCCCTGAATGACAAAGCCTACGTCGCTTTCACGACTGGCAAGGCACCATATAACTATGTTCGCGGTATGCCGCATGATGGTTGGAGACTTCGACTTCCGTACGTGATCGACCAGTACAAAAATGGTAAAGCCTCCTTGACAGAAGAGAGCTTGGTGATCTGGTATCGCAAGCAATCCAGACTCACTTCTAATGGTGGAGGCATCACGGGAAACACAGCAAGTCAATTACAAGTCGAATACCATGCCTCTACAGTCTTTGAAAACAAAATATTTTTCTCCGCTTTCCTAGGTTCCAACGCCACGGTCGAAGTGACTATCGATGGTCTGAAATTCTATGCTTCATGGGAGTCGGAGCCAGATGGCGGAGTTGGTATCTACCATGGCAGTATTGATTTCAACTTACACCTGTTTAGAGATGTTAGTGTGACTGTTGTCCGGGATCTTGCGGTTATCAGGGTTAGCGGCACCCCTATCACTACGGTCTGCGACAACGGTCTCAATAGCTGGAATGCGTGGGTGGAAAGCGCAACTTCTGAGACGTTAATTCCAGCAGTTTCTCCAAAGCTATCACTGTCCGATCAATTCTGTATTGCTGGATTAGGAGCTACTAACCTTGCTAGACTCTGTGCGTTTACATATAAATATGGATACTGCCCATTTGGCGCCTGCTACTGTACCGCGATAGGAAAGAAGGCGCTCCCCAAAGCCACCGGAGTCAAAGGGTATCCTGCTAACAGGGATGCCAATTATGCTGGCTTATGTGATTTCGCGTGCAATTATGGATACTGTCCTAAGACGGCGTGCTCCACCACCGAGAGAGCAGTATATATTCCCACCAGCTCTCCTTTCACCCCGCTAGCCTGTACCAGCGGCGAAGGCGAGGGCAAAATGGCTGGGCTCTGCAGCTTCGCCTGTAATTCCGGATTCTATCCCGTCAATTCATGCACGTGTTTATCAACAGGGCCTCTTTATGCTCCACCCGAGCCAGATAGTATTCAAGGAGTCCCGGATACTGATGACGGTGACGAGTATCTGCTGATGAAAGGTCTCTGTAACTTCGCTTGCAGTCGGTACATCAAAGCTTTAGACAGCAAGAATGGGCCGTCTTGTACTAATCGTGCAAGATGTGATATCGCTTGCAAGTCCTTTTGCCACGGCCCTTGTCTAGTGGCTTGTGGCGGTGGAGGGTATTCTGCTTCTAACGATCCCTGCCAAATCCTAACCCAGGACCAAGTGAAGATCCGGGCGATGACCCAGATAAAGATAATGATGACTGTATCGAGACGGCCACCGTTACGGATGAATGGGTATCTTGCAAGACTATTGACTCGACATCCACCTCATGCACCACTACAAGCTACCACGTCCACACCGGCTGCCGGGCGACTCCATCGGCTACGACCACAGGGGTAGATGCCTGCTACTCTGTAAACCCGTACGCGGACCAAGGACAAGACGGTGGAGCATCATCTAAGCTCGTCACCACGACTGATGATCGCCGGGTCACCACCATTACCCACGAAAAGACCAGCACCACTACTCACCGGCCCGAGCAGACTCATACCGTTGATGGGGGTGTAATTAGATGCATGTCAGACAACAATGACTACAAGCAGGAAGACAAAGCTCAATTTGGCACCCTCACTTCAACTCCGTTGCGCGCTCTGTCTGCGAGCAAGAAAATGTTGACTTTTCTTCCGATGGCAATGGCAACTACGGCATAGATTACGGCCAACTAGACACCCCGGTCAAGCCCATCTTATTTTTTGATATCAGGAAAACAAGTGGGAGCAACTGTCCCTCCTTCCCTGACTTTTCTGCTAAAATTCATGATGCCGCGATCAAAACATGTTTGCAGAACTTCGCTACGATTATCAACTCATGTAAGTCTTCAGTTTGGTTCAAACTAGACCGCGCTAACAGGCTGTTGAAGGTGATATGGCAGCCAACGGGCATGATTTCTGGAAGCAGGGTGGTAGTTTCACAAAAGACTGTATACTCTGGTTCTTGACGCCGTACGTTCTATGACCGACGATGCTTGATTTTTCACCAATTTCGATGGCATCTGCGCTTGCGATGGATCTTCAGGCTTAGACATGTAAATTTAATCCCAAGGTAAAATAAATAAATAAATCAACAATAATGAACTGGTTAACCCCGAATTGAATAAATGTAGTCAACTGCTAGCCTTTTTAGTCGAGACAGCTAAGTGATAAATTAGCATATAAATACTCTCCCCTTTCCATCTTTCTTCCTCCACCTCCCCCATGCATCCCTTCGCCAAACTCTCCGTCGAAATCATCTGGCAGATTCTCGAATCTTGCGACGTCGCCGGCTTGGACGGTCTGCAACAAATCTCCCCCCGAGTGGAGCAAGCATTTAACAGTTCGTTCAAAAAAATCACGGAAAGTGTCCTGAGAAACTGTTCCCATGCCTCCCAGGGGCTTCATGGCTATTTTACGCTCCTCGCCTCGATTCAGTTGACGCCATTCACCCCGGAAACCTTGCTCGCAGAGCTCACTAGCTTGTCCGAGAATGCTAAACAAGTCCTTTCATGGAATACTGGACGAGACATTTGCCTTTCCACTCACTCACTAGCTACGGTGCGTCACACTATAGGCACCGCAGCCAAAATTCATTTCCTTGCCTGTGCTTGTTTCCAATGTCTCTTCACTCGTCTCGAATCCGCCAAACCCTGGCTTCCTGGGGGTTCCAATGCCGAGCTTGAGAAATGGATACACAAAAAAGGCCCACCCCCCCAAGGTGGCGAAGTCTTTCAATTCAAGATTGATCCTTCATCCTGGATCGAATCCTATCGGATGCACCGAAGCCTGTGGAGACTGGAGCTCTTTCACCAAATCCATGATGCCGTAATCAACCGTTGGCTATGGTCTACCCATGAGATAGACTATTTCATTGAAGAATATTTGGAATGGTTACATTATCCACAAGAACTTGAAACGGTCTCGGAATGCATAGTCGATCTATGTTCATCCAAACCACTAATCCTCAATCCTCAAGCTCCATTTTTGATTGCTGTCCCGCCACCCAATTTGACGCTACCAACATGGCCTTTGCCAATTGTTGAAGATACACCGGTCAATTGGGGTCGCTCTCCGAACTCGGCTCTCTGTACCAACTCTGTCCGTTCTTATTTTCATATGCTTCGCAGCGGAGAAAAGGGGCGTGATTGGTACACTCTCTGGCAATTGGATTTCCAAGTGTTCCGAAGACTGGGGTTACCTCTCTGGGACAAATGGCGATTGTACCAAATGGGACTGATTCAACAATCTCGCCAGGTGCTCTCACCACAAGGAACATTGGTTGGCGGACAGGCTGAAATACGGTCTAAATGGATTGACGCCTATATCTGGTTTAATTTTGCAAATGTGGAACAGAACAAATCCACCTGACTACATATGTACCGGAAAGCCCCTGCCGGTGGGCCTTGATCAGGGATCAGGGCGGGTCATGCTCTTGCTCACTAAGCATGATCGTGGTTTTTCTTTTCCCTGAATCTCTGGGGATGTCTGGGTATTGGGTGTTGCATGTGATCTGAGTGGTAGATGGATCGGTTGGCTCTCGGTGGCCCATCAGTAATTGCGGTCCCCACCTGTGATTGGTGACTAGCATGTCCGCAACACATAGTTCGTTCCGCTATTCATTGTATGAGGAATTTCTGTTACGGCATTGCGAGGGGTCAGGGTAAATGAATCACACACACACACCCTTAGCGGAATATAGCGGTTTTTTAGAACCACATTTCAACTTTAAAAAAGCGGTTTTGAAAAAATCCCATAAAAAAAATTATTCTCGCAACCTTACAGGGAGGCAAATCATAGCTTTAATAAAAGTTCAACGGTTAAAGAAGAACATCATAACAAATAGGGGATGGATCCATAGAACCACCTCCCCCCCGGAGAGCAGGACTTCTTCCTCTCTCCGTCCCTCTTTCCCAATAATATCTACGTATTATTGCTGCTTCTCTCTCCCCTTGTTAAGAATAAGCCACCTCGAAATCCCGTCCACAATGAGATTTTAGATCATCCACAAAAAGAAGCATCTCATTAAACGAAAGCTCCTTATCAGAAGACATCAAAGCTGAGATCCGGGCAATCTCGGGCATGATAAAAGATTGAGCCCGCGTATAAACATCGTTGTCACTAATCACTGGCTCTTCTTTACCCCTGCTGAGGATTCTTTGATCTCGTCGCTCTCGTACCCAGCGGTCCTGTTATTCTTTGAGTGCTGCAAGACGGAGTCGAATCGACGCCTTTCTATAGCCCAGCTTCTCGGCAGTTAAAGTCTCCTTGTCGATGTTTGATGCTTCAAGTTGCTCGATCTGACGTCTTCGATCAGTTCTGGATTCTGCAGGATACTGGCCTCAATTTCAGCCGGCAACTCCCCTGGAAGTCCATGTTTATAAAACCTCTCAACGCCTTGGAAGTACTCGATATGGTGTGACTGATCTTCTTCTCCCAGGACGGCCGAGACTGTATCAATCGAAGAGCAATGTAACAAATACGCCTTAGGATATGTTCCCGCATCTTTGTGTCCATAAATTTGAGATACTAGGGCAGAACCATGCTTCCCTAAGCCAGAAGTTAGCGAATGTGTCTCCTTCGACAAGCAGTGAGCTTGATTGTCATACCTTCAACAACACTTCCAAGATACTTCCGAATCATGTCAATAGTTAAACTCGTGTTGTAATTTGCAGTCGTGACTATTACACGTAGTAACTCACAAAACCGCACCGTATCAAGCGGGACATCTTATGGGCTATCAGCAGTGACATTTCTGAGAACAGGCTTGTCCAGATATTCATCTTTCCAGCGAAATTTTATGGACGTGCCACTTGAAGGTCGAAGTCGGCGAAGTCTTCCACCGTTTCGATGCCAAACAGAGCACCGTTCTGGAGGGCAATAGCTTGGAGAAGGTAGCCAGACCCAAATTGTGGTCTTTTAGTGTCACGGATACCAATTCCGAGCCTTAATTCTTTGTCAGAGAGTGAGGGCTCAATTCAAATCGGCCTTCCCAAGACCTTTTTTTGCAGTAAACTTAAACTGTGTAGTATAGGTTTTGATTCCCTTTGAGCGACACTTGGTCAACTTTCCATTCTAGCTTCCAAGGTGCCGTAGAGGATGGAAACAAAACCAGATCGATATGCTGTTTAGCAATTAGTCACACACACACACACACAATCCCAACGTCGCAATGTACTAACCTTGTATCTTGAGCCTTTCTCGTTTCTTTCCTCGTGAGCTGGTATGTATGCTCTAATTCTTGCTCCGGTGAAAATATATAGTTGAAGAGGTAGCATGATGATAGCCTTGAGCAATCTGGGAATGAACCGGCAATGGTCCGCTTGCCACATAGAGGATATGGTTCGAAGAAAATCCTTTTTGGTAAAGCTGTGGTTTGGATCTTCGACGTTCTCAATCGCTCCTTCATTTGCTGTCAGTGTTCTCCTTATCCACTGTGTTATGGTTAGATTGGCTTGCATTCTAGAACACAGAAAGCGAAGATCATATAAGGACTTATGTTGAATACCTCGCTCCGGTCTTTCATCACAATTTTCATTTGAAATTGTTCTTCAAACCCTCCGAACAGCCTTTCTGCACAATTGAGAACCGATGTCATCACCGGTCGTCCATTTTTACTTTTTCTTCTTCGCGCAAAATGACTGTACCAGCGAAGAAATTCTTTGATGAGTGTGTGGTCCGGAATCGCAGACTGGCCTCGATTCGTAACCCTCGATTCCATGCTGTTTCACGAACCTTATAGTAAGTCAGTAACTCGAGCATTCGGTGGGTAGGCCTCTTGCGCAATTGTATTGAAACTCACTTCATCCAGAGATTGACAGCTGTGCGGTATATATTCTTGGTCTTGGGTAGCCTTTTATCTTTGTCTCGGATGGCATCCTCATCTGCATGAGCGCCAAAAACATAGCCGCTGTCTTCCACTTGTTTGCAGTGCTTCTCTTTGGCGATCTCATCTTTTTAGCAAAAAAGGCTTTCCTACCCATGGTTGGATGAATTCTCAACACAAAGTTTGTGAGGCACCGAAGAGCTGGAAAAGTGAGGCATGTAACTGTAAAAGCTATCCTGGAGGCCTGTAGGAGGAACATAGTTCCAATTTATAATTCAGTACCTGGAGATGACCGGAGACTTTTTTCTACGCCGCCCGTGATAGATGGATTCCATGTCTTCCAGTTTGCGTCATCGTGCTCTAGTGCGTTATAATTTGAGAGACGAACGAGACCGGAAGATCCAGCACCTCAAAAACTAGGCGTACGGTGAGAAATGATGGCCATCAAAAAGTAGTTCGCAAGATAAACGGTATTGTGGGCAGAGAGCTACTTTGGGTATAGACTGGGTGTGGACTGAGTGCTCAGTAGATGCCTCTGATCAGAGTCTGAGTAATCAGGGAGTAATCAGAGAGAAGCCAATCAGAGTCACTGAGCACTCACTGAGCACTCATTGGACCTCACTGATATATCACGTGATGAGACTGAGCAGCTCAGTGAGCCTGGCTCTGAGCGCCCTCACAAAAGCGGCGGCAGCTAAGATGGGAAAGCCCCACCCGGCAGAGGAAATCTGTTATGTAGAGTTACCTATTGTAGTGGTGAATCCCGTGACAGTAGTTTTTAATGGCCTGAGGCATCTATGATGCCTCAAGAGACATGCAGTCTTCTCCTACAGAGAGAGAGGAGCATGATCCAACAACCTCAATATGACTACAGTTACTCGCAAAACTTCTTGATTCATGATATAGCATCAGGTTCGGTACGATTTACACCTTCAGGGACCGCTCTCTACGCCTTCAGGCCATGGGAGTGGTTGTGTGATCTCTTCATTAGTATCGACCCGTCTGCTATGTCAGACTGCCATCGTGCCATCCCCATTTCACTATATATAATTGAACAAGATAGAGAAATAGGCGGCGACCAATCAGATGAAAATTTAAAAGACGCGCGCAGCAAAAGTATGCAAGCAATTAACGTGAGGGTATAACGAATAAGCAGCAAGTATGAAGCACGGGCATTAGTTTTCGGGAGTCAGCTATTAGGATTATAGAGGAAAGAGCCAATAAGTAAGAAGTAAAACCGCCAACACTAACCCTAAAGAGCGGAATATTAAAAAACAATCAGAAGAGGGTATGCATTGAAGAGTAGTCAATAAAGCGATGCTCGGACCGAAATACGAGCTATCTAAGATTCATTATTAACTGAGACTCTCGGCTTCTCCTATCCGGAAAAGAAAATAGGGCGGGGTTTTCATCCCCTGGTACAGAAGTTGATGCGTGGCACACGTGAGCTGAATGAGTAAGAAAAGCGCCTTAAATGAAAAAAGCAACAAACACGGACAGGCACATCCAAAATGACACACAAACAGCTATCAGAAATTGACGGAACATGAGATATGCAATGACATTGCTTGCCAGACATATGGGGATATTGAGCACCAGCAGAAGGAAAACAAATTCTATTCTTCTTGGCACTGGAACCTGCGCTGAATCTGCCATGGCTTTTATCCTAGTAATCCTTTTCAGAAAAATGAATGATTAGTTAGCCCATCTATTTCTGAAGCAAGTTCACTTTGGGGACCAACCTAAGATATTTGGAGCCTTGTTCATTACATTACACGGTTGAAAAGCGGCTATAGGCCATTTAACTAATGGCCACCGTCGTATACTCAAGCAAGCCGCAAACAGAGTACCCCTGGGTGGGGCACCTGGGGCGATTGCGATAAAGGGCCCTAGGTTCTTTCATAAATACCGGAAGATTTGTAAGATCTACTGTTCTGCAGGTGACAACTTTGCGAAGGTTAATTTTTCTTTAGTTAATCCCAGGATCTCCACGCACCAGCTAAGTCCTACACAGAATGTCTAGCATGTTCCAAGTTGATGGACTGAACATATTATTTTAAAACTGGCAAGACGGGCAGGGCGCACATTTCCCGAATCGGGAGAATTACAATCTCTCCCCTCCATGTGCTGAGACTCTAGCAGCGTCTTGCAATTGGCCAACGAAATAGGGATGCACAATTGGAGTCACCATTACTGCCTGCTGCGAGGTCCAATTCCGCTGATCAGACAGGGTTCTTCGACAGACATGTATCTGGGTAAGCGGGTGCTCTCCTGGTTGAATGCAACAAGACCTCAATGCGGCAGTGGCCAAAATGATTCTTTTACTTAACATTGTTTGGAAACTTGATGCAAGTGATGCGATACAAGGCAGCTTATTGGTGGCTCATTTTTTTATCCCTTGATAGCATGTCAGTGCATAATTTTGGCTATCATGATTGAGACATTCCCCAAAACAGCCTTACAAACAAGCCACTCAGCTTACGTCAAGCAAAATGAGCCAGCTCCTAGCTTACTGGGCTGGCATCCTTCCAATGCAACGTTCAATTTATCAGACAGAGATTAAGCGCCATTGATCCTACTGATGTATGCAACCGCTATCCACGCCGCCGTACATTTTCTTCGCTGATTGGCGGCTCATGATCCCCCTTTTTATGAGCTTGCTATTAGGCAATGGCCTTATTCAATTGCTATGGCATCACATGTACATACACGGATATATGTAGTTTCAGTATCCTGTATGTCGCTTTGCGGGAGGTCGGTGTAAATGAAGCCTACTACTACTACGACTGTAACTGGCAGCACGGGCACTACGAACATACTCTCAATTGTCTTTCTTTGGCGGAGATTAGATTAAAAACTCTAGATCTAGTTGGAGAGCCTACACTAGGAAACTGAGCCTAGTTTCCAGGACAACCATGTGAACCGTTGCAACTAAGTCTCACGAGCTAGATTCTTGTTGATCATCTTCCACCTCTCGAGATTGTAACGCTACTATCACATTGATGAGATCCGGGACACAAAACGCTCCAGCCGAGCCAATCAAACACTGCGGCTGGAGTTATACAGACCAGATACGGTTCTGTAATGCAGATCTTAGCGTTGACCTATAGGATAGATCAAGAAGGTTCTATTTGTGATCCGGAGAAGACAATGGAGGACTTGCAAGGGTCCAGACCTGATCCACATGTCCACAGTTTACGGCCGTTAGTGTCCGATAGAAGGTGTCTTCGTTGCTTAGGGCGTCCTGTTTGGGCCGGAGAGGTATTTCAAATATTACACACACTTTTGCGACATAACGGTAGGCTAAATTCCAATCCGTGTTGTGCTCTCCTAGTTGCTCTCACAGGAGAGTAAATCCTCCTATCAAAGGGCAAGTTGCTCTCTGTCTGCCTGTTCTGTAGATTGCTTTAGAAGCTATGTATCTTCTCCTGCATCGACCTTCCGCCTGAGGATCATACCCTCTGTGAGCCCGATACATCCTCTCCATCTGCCCAATTCCACCGGCAAGTTTGTAACTCTAGCAGATTGCTTGTAAAAGTATGCCCATTTTCGATAGACTATATGGATGCACATAAATAAAGTCTTCCGGCTTTTGTCTTAGAAGTCGAAAACCGATTGGGTCCCGAACATGAGTCGATTATGAGCCGGCCCATCTGCGGCGCCTGAGCTTCATTTCACCCTTCGCATCTTGATTATGAGCCTGTAGATACGCTTTTGATCCATTTCAAGCTTGAATCCATTATGAAAGCCGCATTTTCTCACCGAGCGAGCGTTTCCATGGTTCCAAGTTATCGAAATGTTTGGCGGTTTCGCTTCTGATGCTTTCATTGGCCGGGTAATTCAAGCGGGAATGTGGAGGCATGTGGAGTAGCTAAAGAGCTAACCGCAAGTTTGACATGCAAAAGACCCACGAAACGGTGGGTCTACACTGGATCTGTGCAGAGCTAGATGATAAGAAAGATATGATATCTGACACCTCGATAACACATGGCATACGCATCAAGTAATTGGCCTAAAGTCTTACGCAGGGACTGATTATTGTAGGGGAGGTACACCAGAAAATGGCCATTAGGACTTGAAATAGGTTGTATTTATGTAATAGCCACATATAAGCCAAATTCATTCAATCAGCGATACCTGGAGCCCGCCCCCGCCCCTTCCCCCCATGAGCTAAGTGTTACCCGAGAAATAGGAAGTCACGTGTTCTTGCTGGCAGTATATTCCCTGCCTATGTTGGAACCTCGTTTCGGATAGCCCATGAATTTTGTGACAACTCTGCCGTTTGCTATTCTTATTTTTCGATCGATAAACAGCAGGTGGTCATCAGTACAAATAAGTGAAAATGCCGATAAATATGATGGGTACCTACACCGTGTCAACTGACTCGAGCTGACGTGGTGTGACTGCAACCCGAGGCAGCCAGCCGTTAAATCATATCTTACTCGAGTGCTTGCTACACGAAAAATGCGACTAGATGAAAACGCCCCTTCCAACTGTTAACCGACTTTCGTCAGGACAACATTCGGACGTGGCTGAATCTAAAGTTTGAACAAGGTTTCAGTGCTTCAGGGCTATTTCTGAGCATGGAGGAACCAGAAGAAGCGAGAATAACTGGAAAGATGAAAATACGGTGTCTAGTAGGATTGCAACGCCAAATCAGCTGTTTTCCTGTTGTCTAAGAGAGCAAGCGTGTTCACCTCGGGTGTGAAGGTGGGCGGGTACGAGGATGTTCGCATAGGAGTAGCATCTTGCCAAATTGCGTTATATAGATCAGGTAAACGGCTTTGAAATCATCTTCATAATGAGCTTCTCTATTCATGTTACGTTCTCCAGGGGATAGACCTGTGTGGTTGTTAAGGAAGAACCGCCCCCCAACGCCCCTCCTCGCGGCAACCAAAAACCTCGCCAGGTCGAAACACAACCAAAATAATATCCGGTATTTCTTCAATGATGACGCGAAGGTAGGTAGAAAATCAAAGTCATGGATTGAAAATCGCATAATCGACAAAAATCAGAGCAGCGCTGTGAACAATGAGTAGTATTTTCCTTGAAATCCTCCAATGCAGCGATCAGGTGTGTTGCATGGAAGTGCATTACGCTAGTCAAGTACTCATGGGTTTCACCGAATTTTCAATGATGTTAGCCTGATGAATTGTTCAAAGTAACGCTACGTACCCATTTTCGGCTTTTCACACAATTTCGGTTTTCAGTGGGTCTGACTGAAGCCAAGGGGTACCATTCTATACGTATACCACCGTTCAGTCAGATGGCGTACAGTGTTCCAGCCAAATTATACATTCTAGACCTTATTATTAGACTAGAAAAATATCACGTCCGTCTTCGATCAGTTCTCAAGTTTTGTGAAGTTCACTTCCGGCCTTATTTTAATTGTTATCAAGCCTTATATTACACTTACCCGCCAGCTAGCCCGCTGCTAATATCTGAGACTATACGGCGATGCAGCTCTCCACCCTGCTCTTCCTGTTGCTTCTGAGCGTCTATGCTTTCTGTTGGCCCTATGTCGAGTCACTGGCTGGGTACAATCTCAACGAGAACATATCAGCTGAAGCCCCAACCGAATATTGGGGAGCATGGCCAGACCATAAATACCATCCTTCACCGGAAAACTGGCGGTTCCCTGTCTATACAATATTTCTGGACCGAATCTCCAATGGTGACCCTACGAATGATGATATAAACGGTACCACTTTTGAGCATGTGGTGGGATCTAATCAGATGCGTCACGGTGGGGACCTCGAAGGTCTCATAGATACACTAGACTACATCCACGGAATGGGATTCAAAGTTGGTTTACACGCATTCGACATGATTCTATGGCTAACCAAGACAAGGCCATTTATTTCGCAGGCACGTATCTAATTAATCTACCTTGGGCCTACGATGGCTACTCCCCAGCTGATACCACTCTTCTCGACATGCATTACGGCACGTTAGAGGATTGGAGGCGAACTATCACAGAAATCCACAAGCGGGATATGTATGTACTGGTGGACAATACACTGTCGACGTAAGTAAATGCTGCAAAATTGAGATTCAAATCTTGCAGGTGCCTAGGAGCTCATCTTAATGAATAGGCTCAGCAACCTCATTGGATTCAAAGGCCACCTGAATGATTCCGCAGACTTCAAACCAACCGAATATAACGCCCAATGGGTCAGTCAGAGACAATATGCCGATTTCCAATTTAGGAACGAATGGAATGAAACATGCCACTATCCCAAATTCTGGTACGAGACGGGGTATCCTTTGACAACCGGTGGAATTGAAGATTTGAAAGGCTGCTACAATAGTGACTTTGATCAATACGGAGAGCTCGAGGCGTTTGGGAATTTTCCCGACTGGCAGCGTCAGCTCACAAAGTTTGCCTCAGTCCAGGATCGCCTACGTGAATGGCACAAGCCTGTCCGCGACGTTATCACACGGCATTCCTGCCTTCAAATCGCAAGCCTAGACATCGACGGATTCCGCCTGGATAAGGCAGTACAAGCAACTCTCGAACCTCTGAGTGAAATGACCGCTATATATCGTGAGTGCGCGAAGAAATTCGGCAAAAATAATTTCTTCCTTCCCGGAGAGATAACCTCTGGAGACACATTTGGCAGCCTCTACCTTGGTCGCGGTCGGCAGCCAAATATGCGCCCAGACTCCACGAGTGCTGGTGTTCGACTGACAAATACTTCGGATGGAGTTTTCATGAGAGAGAATGGTCTGCAAGCACTTGATGCCTCGGCATTTCACTATACAATCTATCGTTCAATGACACGCTTCCTGGGAATGGACGGTAATCTTGTTGCGGGATTTGACCTGCCTACCGATTTCATTGAAGCCTGGAATGCGATGCTTGTAACAAATGATTTTATCAATGCATTCACAGGGGAGCTTGATCCCCGGCATATGTATGGCGTCTCCAACCAAGATAATTTCCGTTGGCCATCAATCAAGAATGGCACGGAAAAGTATCTTCTAGGCCTCAACATTGTCACATTGGTGCTTCCGGGAATCCCTCTCATCTTATGGGGCGAAGAGCAGGCAATGTATGTGTTCGATGCCACTGCATCGAACTATCTGTACGGCCGGCAGCCCTTGTCATCTCAAACCGCATGGTGGACAAATGGATGTTTCAACTTGAATACAACAAAATTCTACGATTTTCCTATCGAAAAAGGACGCGTTGGCTGCAACGACATTACCGTCACATACGATCAACGAAATCCCGCCCATCCTGTTCGTAACATAATGAAGCGAATGTTTGAGATTCGGAACCATTACCCGGTTGCAAACGACGGTTTCTATCTTGAAACTATCTCACAACTCACAGAAGATATCTTCCTTCCTGGCTCGTCCACCACCCCCACTGTCACTGGCCTATGGTCAGTCTTGCGAAGTTACTTCCCCGGTGTCCAAACAGATACAATCTTGGGTAACCAAACTCTATGGCTCGTGTACCAAAATGGAAACTCGACGAAATCTTTTGGTGGCAGCTGCAAGAACAAAACTGGTGCTTTGTTGTCTCCATTTGATGCAGGGACCAAGTTGAAGAATCTCTTCTCTCCTTATGATGAGCTCACTCTGGAAGATGGTCCCGACAACAGTAACTATGGATGCGTCCGCCAAATGAAGTTGCTTCCATGGGAATACCGAGCTTACGTACAGAAGGAGAATTTCATAGAGCCTGGACCTAGCGTCACTGAGTTCTATCCCGGCCATGATGCTCGGTTGTTATCGTCAAAAGACGCGGCTGATACCATCCCCGTCCAGCTTGGATATTCCAAAGCAATGAATTGCGACAGCATTACTAATGCCATTCTCCTAAATTCCACGACGGAAAAAGGCATTGTCTCCTCTCTTGATACGTCCAGCGTGAAGTGCGCCAACGTAACTACAAGGACGACCGGGAACAATTTGATCGGAGAGATCCCGACCACTTGGATATGGACTGCAAACCTAAGCAACGTCTATCACGGAATCCATAAACTGACCGTCACGAACGTCTCCACATCTGGAATGTACACCAATTCGACCGATAGCTTTCTGCTCCGCGTTGGCGCTCAAGACAATCCTCTAGTGTCCCCGATGTCCAATTACTCTACCGGCCTAGTCCACAAATCTGACGGCAAATTTTACGTCCAGCACAAAGCCGCTGGAGCTGACGGCTTCCGATATTCATCTGATTTCGGGAGCACCTGGTCCGAATGGATGCTGTATTCGGGCGGCAACACGACTGTTACCACCCCCACTTTCGCCGGAACAGACAAACAGACTTGGACGGGAACGCACATCCGTGTCCAATATTTTTCAAGGCTCACTGGAAGCAGTGATTACATCCAAGAAGGAGATTACGACTGGGAAGGAAATGCAAGTCGAAGGTTCCCTCATTTGTGGTTCAACGGTCCGTTTAATCAGTATGGTTACGACGCGGGACTGGACAACAAACTGCAATTTGACTCCAAAACTTCGCGCTGGAATTTCGACTTCGTCCATGATTGGCCAGCTGTGGGACAAATAAACGTCTGGGGTGTAGGTCCCAAGGGTATTCCCGACAACACCGAGGTCTACGGTGACGTGGGAAACTCCTCCACAATCCTAGAGCTACCTCCATCTTACCTCGCGTCCAACGTGATCAACATGACCAACTCGCCTCCATTCCCATACCTTGGCTACAGAATCTCTCTCAATGATGGTAACCTGAGATACGAGCTCATTCCCATCGGATCTGGATGGTCGCAGCTCGCACTCTACATCCTTCTCTGGCTTACTCCGATTCTAATGGGCCTGGCTGGTGTTTTTATCTTTATTCAAACCTTCTATCAAGTGAAGCTCAACAAAGACGGAAATTTTGTCAAGGCCAAGAAACTGCCGGTTCTGCTTTGGCATACAGTCAAGGACAAGCTTTCTCGGAAGGTTGATGCGGTGAAACTGGTTTCAGAAAAGGTTGCACCAACAGATATTGCTGTGGCTGAAGCTAGCGGCCACCGACGCACATTTCTGATTGCTACCATGGAGTATGACATCCAGGACTGGGATATTAAAGTCAAGATTGGTGGCCTAGGTGTCATGGCTCAGCTTATGTCCTCAAACCTAAAACATCAAAATCTCATCTGGGTAGTGCCATGCGTCGGTGATATCGATTACCCTGTTGACACGCCTGGTGAGCCCTTTAGGGTGACGATTCTGGACAAGCGCTACTTGGTAAAAGTGCAATACCACACCGTCGAAAACATTACCTATGTCCTGCTCGATGCTCCGGTTTTCCGACAACAGACTAAAGCGGAGCCATATCCAGCCCGAATGGATGACCTTGAAAGCGCAATCTACTACTCAGCTTGGAATCAGTGCATTGCGGGGACAATGAAACGTGCCCCCGCTATTGATGTGTACCACATGAATGATTTCCATGGGTGCGTAGCACCTCTGTATCTGCTACCGACGCGAACTATCCCAGTTTGCCTGTCTTTACACAATGCAGAATTCCAAGGTCTTTGGCCACTGAGAACTCAGAAAGAGAAAAAGGAAGTATGTGCTGTTTTCAATCTTCCACTCGAAATAGCGACAAATTACTGCCAATTTGGAAACGTTTTCAATCTGCTCCACGCCGGCGCTAGCTATGTGGGATCCCATCAGCGCGGCTTCGGTATAGTGGGTGTATCTCAAAAGTATGGAAAGCGCTCTTGGGCCCGGTATCCAATATTCTGGAATCTCAACAGCATCGGCAGTCTTCCTAATCCAGATCCCTCGGACACTGCCGCCCTAGAGGAAGATCCAACCGTGCAAGTTCCGATTCAATCGGACTCCGACTTTATCCGTGATAAGCGTCAGGCACAGAACTGGGCTGGTCTGAACGAGCAGCCTAATGCCGACTTGCTAGTTTTTGTTGGACGATGGTCAAAGCAGAAAGGGATAGACCTGATTGCGGATGTAGTACCCGGGATTTTGTCAGCCAATCCTTTGGTACAAGTCATCTGTATTGGTCCCATGGTTGATCTTTATGGCAAATTGGCTGCTATCAAGATGGAGCGCATCATGGAACTATACCCAGGCCGTGTTTTCTCGAGGCCAGAGTTCACGATCCTCCCTCCCTATGTGTTTTCCGGTGCCGATTTTGCCTTGATCCCTTCTCGCGATGAGCCATTTGGTTTGGTTGCCGTTGAATTTGGTCGGAAGGGTGCTCTTGGGATCGGTTCCCTCATCGGAGGCCTTGGACTTATGCCTGGCTGGTGGTATACTGTGGAGTCAGATTCAACTCGCCATCTCTTGCAACAGCTGAAGGCTGCCATCGAGTCTGCCTTGGCATCATCCCCAGAGGTCCGGCAGGAGATGCGTGCAAATTCCGCCAAGCAAAGGTTCCCCGTCCTTGAGTGGGTGGAAAAGCTGGAAAAGTTGCAGCGAACAGCAATCCACATCCATCACGCCGAAAATAAAAACAAGATTTCTGTCTCAGTGCAAGAGTCTCAGACCAATTCCAATGTGGACAATCTTCAGTTCTCGACCACACCCCGCGCAGTATCCGACCAACCTATCGCAGGGGCTTTGGATACGCCACCAGAAGACTCACATCCTCCTCTGTTAGAGGTGCCAATAGCCAACCTCGAAATGGCGGATCATTCTGGCCGTGATAAGAATAACATTCTGGGTCGTATAATGTCATTCGGTCGACGATTTAGGCCTGAACAGGGCAAAAGCCATCTTGCCAAGAATTCTCTGCGAGAGAGTCAGATGTTTGAACATCCCGTCGATTCTCATATCGATGTGGATGGCACAACCGCGCCACCGGAAAGCTTTATCTCTTCCGAGGAAGCGATAGCGGCAGTGAATCAGGCTCTCAGCTCCCAGGATAGGGGCACATTCCCAGGCGATGACAGGGGTCAGTCTGGCGTTGGCTTCAGCTCATCAACCCCAAACTCGTCGTGCTTTGTCTCTGGCGACCCTTCTCCGGCGAGAACACCATCTGAACCTGCTGATGATCCTAATCATGGTAAAGTTGAGCCCAACATCCACGTTAAAAATATATCAGTTTTATCTCTACCCTCCATCTTTGAGGATCACGACCAACCCATCTTCAATTTGCAAAAGATCGACCCGACTTTTACTGACAGCATGGGCTACTTCACACGACACTTTGAAAAGTCGCTCACCAATCTCAACAAGAAGAACTCGATAACACATCATTGTATCGAAGCCTACCTGATGAAAAGTGAAAGAAAGTTCTTCAATATGTACACCGACGCGCAATTGAGGAAGCAGCCCAAAGAGGGTCAGGGCGCACCGAATGAAGTCGGCTTGAATAATGTTGCCAACGATAGATTGGATAACCAAGCCACTACTCTGTCAGACTCAAATAGGTCTCATGACATCGATCAATGGCTCTCACGTCTTGGCTACAAGAGGCCTATTGCTATTCAGAGATTTATGCGATGGCGTATCGGAAATTGGCCTGTTTATGCATTGTTCTTGGGTCTTGGGCAAATCATTGCAACAAACTCGGCGCAAATCACTCTTTTAGTAGGCCAAATCGGTGAAAATGCGGTCAAGCTCTATGTTATTGCTGCTGTCTACTGTGTCTCCTCCATTATTTGGTGGTTCCTATTTTACAGCTTCCCATCCGTGATAGTTCTCACTGTTCCGTGGTTCATATACGCCACGGCATTCGTCATCCTTGGTATCTCACCGTTCGGCCTCTCGATTGTTGGCCGTGCATGGGCGCAGAATATTGCCGCAGGCGTCTATGCTACTGCCTCATCTAGCGGCTCCTTGTTCTTTGCGCTAAACTTCGGCGATCAAGGCGCTGTCCCCGTGAAAGACTGGATGTTTCGCGCTAGCTTTATACAAGGTATTCAACAGCTTTATACAGTGGCCTTGTGGTTTTGGAGTTCTAGAGTCACCTCTGTGGAAGTTGGAGGCATTTCAAAAGCTGCCTTAAATACTTGGAAACTCACAGCTGTGGCGATTCCTATTGCCACAATTTGTTTCACTGTGGGTGTCCTCCTTGTACTCGGCTTACCAAAATACTACCGCCAAGCGCCGGGAAAGACCCCCTTCTTCGACACTTCGCTTTTCCGCCGACGCATCGTTCTCTGGTTCTTCTTCATGGTTATCATCCAAAACTGGTTCCTCTCCGCAGTGTTTGGTCGGAACTGGTCATTCCTTTGGTCCTCTCAACACACCAAATCGTGGCAGGTTCTCATCTTGGTGATCTTTTTCTTTATCTTTATTTGGACCCTTGCACTATACATCTTCCGTGTCTTGTCAAAAGAACATAGCTGGATCCTTCCTGTCTTCGGTCTGAGTCTCGGTGCACCACGCTGGGCGCAAACATGGTGGGGAGTATCTAACATCGGATACTATCTGCCATGGGCCGGGGGTCTGACTTCCGGGGCCCTTGTATCGCGATGTCTCTGGCTCTGGCTTGGCGTTCTTGCTGAGATTCAACAAGTCGGTCTTGGGATGATTCTCTTGCAGACATTAACAAGGGTTCACGTCTGCTTTGTCCTATTGGCTGCACAATCTCTTGGGTCCATCGCTACAATTTGTGCCCGTGCATTTGCACCTAACAGACTTGGTCCAGCGGGTGTCTCTCCCGATGTTGGATCATCGCTGCATAAAGTTGGGAATGCGTGGTTCTGGATTGCCCTTTTCTTCCAGATCCTAGCTAGGTTGGTCTTCATTTGCCTCTGTTTGCTTTAAGAATGTAACTAACTTTGATTGTAGCTTTGGTTTCCTTCTGTTTTACAGACGAGAGCAACTTCACAGGCCATAAAATTGTGATTTTAATGAGGCTTTTAACGAGGTATTGGTCCTGGCACAAAGTTTTCTACAGCATGCTACCAAACAATAAAGCAAATGGATCAATTTTAATCCGATGCAGCTTGAATCGCGTGGTAATAGCCATACATGCGCTTCTCTTCAGTCTAAGCAAGTGCTCGTATCCAGTACGGCTCCAGTGCAGGGCTTGAGGCTGGACCTCAAGGACTGGGAGCCCCGGCCCATTACTAAATTATCTAATGAGAGCCAGTGGGTATCCCATAAGTGGTTGGGTTCCGCCAATACCCCAAGGGATGTATTTGTATTGCCTAATTGATATTCAACGTCAGCATTCAAAGCCAGGACCATTCGAAACCATCGATATGTAAAACCGAAAACCCCTTAGACCGGGGCGTGAAGCTAGAATCGATAACACGGGTATCAGTCATAACTTGTAAGTCTATCCGTCATCACTACCAATAAACCAGTTACGTTCCTGCGGACCGTTCTATTGATTTTAGGAACACATGTCGTGGCCCTGGGAGTTCCCTTGCTCCCGGAAGTCATTGAATCGTTCCGGGAGCAAAGAAGCAGCTTCTAGGAGCCACATAGCTCCCAGGAAACCCAACGTAGCTTCTGAAGTCTGGAAACCCCAACTCGGGAAATCGGTTGACTTGTTTGATTCCTAGGGCGATTATTTGGCCTTCTAGGGGTGATTGAATAACGCAGACTTGTGCGCAGGTCTGGTAACGCTGTCTCGTGAGGGCATTCCACGGCTTCAGAAGGCAAAGTATGGACCTCTAGAACCCAATGTATGGTCCCAGGGGCGCTACAGCTCCCAGATCCATCCAATGTATTCCTAGAGCCAGTTTCGTATTCAGCCAGGAACGTAAAGTGAAGGTCCTAGGAGTAGATCTTATTTTCCTGGAAGTCAGAAATAGCCTAAGAAGCTAAGTCGTATTTCCTAGGAGGCAAATAGCTCCTAGAAATGGTTTCGAGGTTTCTAGGGTGTACAATTGGATACTAGAGTCAAGTTAATAAGCGAGTTTGTCAAAATCTCTCGCAGCCCGCGAGTTGTATTTTTCTGCCAACTGCCTCCTCCGCCTTTACGCACGGCTTCACGCTCCACTGAGACAAGAATCCATGGCTGATTCTTTGGTCACCGCCAATAGGTGCAGTATTAGACTTCGCCAAAGCCCACCTCTAGGCCCAGACTCCGGGCCTACAGCCCAACCCATAGCCCACCGTGGGCCCCCAATCGGCCCCCATCCCGGGAGGTGCGATCGGCGGAGCGGGTAAACAAATCATCCGACTTGCTGCTGCTGCCAAGCGGATGGTCCGTTGGCGGATCCAGGACCGATGGAAGAAGCAATGGGAGAGAGGGAGGACTGCTCAGCCTACGAAGCGCTTGGTAAAATGGCCGAAAAAGAAGGTCTTGCGTTTGTACGAATGCCTGTCGGAACCTCGCTCATCAATCATGATACAGATGCGCTCAATGCGCATTGCGCTGCGGCACTTCCTGTACAAAATCAATGTAGCGGAATCGGACAAATGCCCGTGTCGAGAAGGTCCCCAGACCCCCAAGCACGACATGCTTCAATGCCAGGCCTTTTGGGGTCTAAGAGAACAGCTTTCTGATTAGCTGTTTCAGGTAGGGGTCTCAAATCTCACTATGACGCTTTAGTGTCAGGCCCGCTGGAGATCCGCTACATCGCCAAATTCATGCACCAACCCGGTCTACTTGCGCAGCTTCAACACGCTGCCGAGGATCTTGGTCCCGAGGCCAAATTGTAGAGTCGTGAAGATGCTGGGCACTCACCACCGCTTGCTGACACCATCGAGGGTGGAGAGTACCTCAATGCGTTATTCGAATACACGCTGCCTGACTGGGTACGGAACAACGATAATCAGCAATTGAGGCTGAAGTGAGGATGTCGGAATACGGGAGTTGATCTTGCTGCAGCAGGAATTGGCTGGCATCTAGATCGAGAGGTGCTTACATGAGACATGAGAAGAGGACGGGCTTGGAGAGGTGGACGGTGCATCCACGCAATCATTTGTATTCATTGCTTCTTGGCATTGAATGTCTCATTTGTATTGGGATTTGCGTCTGGGTCTACGGGTTTGAATTACATGTAGGGCTGGTATACTCTCTCTCGCTTCGAGGACCAGCCCAATTTTCTGTACTGGAGCATGATCAGGCGTACGGGGCATGAGTTCTTGCTTCGACTGGAAAGAAGCGCCTATATAGCCATTCGACACTAGATATGCTCCAACAGGTTATTAGAACCTTGATTGATTGATTGATCAAATCGGTCTCGCTTAGTTTTTGTGAACCACAAGGTTGACAGTGTTTAAGAATGGCTCAGCGCCCAAGTCGTATCCTGAGGTTCAACCAAGTCCAGAGGTAGTCACATAGCTTCTATGGTACGTTCTCGAGCTCCAAAGCGTTCTTATAACTCTCACCGACACAGGGAATAAGCAGCAGTTTCTGAAAATCATCCAATTCACCCAATACTCGTCCGTTTTCCCAGGCCATTGAAAAGTCCCCGTATAGCACCACGTCAGATTCCGACTGACTGATCAGCCACGCGGCATTTGTGGTGATGTGCCAAAGTCCAGAGGTCGACGTGAATGGCAGCATGCTCAATTCTTTTACGTTCGCGCAGTACCCATTTCTTAGCGACGAATATAAGCTGTCAGTGAGCCCGGAAAGTATGACAGTCCTGCGAATACTTTCCACAAAGATCCATTCCTGCCAAGATGACACTTGGCTTATGTCTTCGGCTTGATCATGTAGCCGAGCAGTCCACGATCGCAGTGTAACCATATTGCGCTCCGCTATTGCCCGCTGACGTATATCACCGTCAAATAGCTGGATGATGTGGAAAAGTATCAAGGCTTGGACAGATGCGAGAAGTTCTTCTAGCGATGTTGTTTGATGAACTTGCTCCACCAGGCTCATAGATCTCGCTTCTAGTATCCTTAGAGTCATATCCTCAGTCTCTGCTGTCTTCGTGCAATAAGCTGTCGAGACTGTAAAGGCATCTTGAATGGCGTTTGGTAGATAAGTATCGTATAAACGTTGATGAATGAAGGGTGTTTTTCTGGACCGTGCAAAACTCTGCGGGAAGGATTTGAGGCTTTGCAAACACTGTTTTATTGACCATTTATCTGGACAGACTGTGTCTGGAAAAAAGATGGCGGGGAACAGCGACGGAGAAGTGACCAACGAAGGACTTCCAGTATGCCAAGGGGTCAAGGCGCTCGAATTATTGATGGAGTCGCTGTTTGGCGACCAAAACGACACAATGTCGTCCAAGCCGTGATATACCTCGGATTCTGTTGACTGCACACTGGAAAATTTCCTTCTCTGAGGCTTCTTTGCGGACAATCCATTGACGTAGGTGCATTTCAGCCCCCGACCGACACACCGGGAGCACTGCGGAGTTTGACGATCACAAAGCCGCTTCCCATCCGCACATGCGACGCATGACTTTTGTCGAGAACGGGGTTCGCCAGATGTAAGAGTCATTCTGCGGGCTCTTAGTGATGCGCAGGGGTACAAGAGAGGATGTCAAAGTTCATCTCACCAACGTCTCTGAAACTCCGCAAACTCCGCAGGTCCCGCCGAGAGAGCCGTAAGACATCCAATGATGTCGCCACTTTCGTCCCAATATAAACAAAAATGAAGGTGGTTGCTTTGAAATGATTAAGATAACGCCATATATTGTACAGCAAAAGTCCGCAATTCAAACTTATCGAGGTATCTTTATAAGCTTGATTTTGTCAAGCTCATGAGCTCCGCATGCAGACAATATATAAATGCTTTGCATCTTGCAAACACCTTCGTCACCCATCATCTCTTCTTCCCAACACTGCATTGATATAGCACAATGGCCGTTATTAAATTTATTTCCCCTAAGTTCAAGCCAGATCAGGCTTCAATGAACGAGCTCGAGCTCGACTGGCCTATCATAAGCCTAAAATTGACCAATCCAAATCCGGGACTGCTTAGTGCTTTTCGAGGATGGATTCTCACCGAGTATGGGCGCAATGTGAGGGAGGAGAATAGGGCATTGCTGCTCTTTGGTAAGTCCATGTGCTTGATAGTCAATCAATCAATCAATCAATCAATCAATCAATCAAAGTTCTATTAACCTGTTGGAGCCTATCTAGTATCGAATAGCTATGCAGGCGCTTCTTTCCAGTTGAAGCAAGAACTCGTGTCCCGTACGCCTGATCGTGCTCCAGTACAGAAAATTGGGCTGATTCTCGAAACGAAAGTGTCGGAACTTGCTGTCTTCCGTAACTTGCTCAGCCAATGAGGGCATTCAAATCTCTGTGATTTATTACTTGCTATTTCTTGCTATTTATGCTATGCTCATCCTTAGTAATCCGCTCATTCGGAGTTACTATAATTCCGGTTCTCAATCCGTATTCATGAATGCAGCACTGACACACCCCCTCAGCAAGCGCAGTGTCGCTGGCTTGCTGCCTCTGGGAATAGCTTCATGAATCAGCGAGTTCTCCAATTGGCCCGTCAACCTCTCCCTGGCGTCTTTTCAGCATCCACCAAGTGGCTGATGTCCACCAAGTGAAGCATTTTCACAAAACGCTCGTGCTGCTGTCTTGGCAGCAATTTTGTGAGGCCGTCGGCTACCATTCTGGCAGTAGGCACCCATCGGATCGAAATCCGGCCTTTCTGCACTTCCTGTCTCAGCCATAGGTGGTGAATGTCTACATGACGAAGCTTGGTGTCGAAGCTAGCATCCTGAGACGTGAGCAAGTTGATCGCTCTCTCATTGTCGCATTCAATGCTAATAACGTGAGAAGGATCGAAACCAACATGCCGCAATAGTCGTCTCCACCATTGAAGGTGCTTGCCAGCTTCTGAGAGCCCAAGAAGCTCTGCTTCCGTTGTTGATGTAGTCACCGTCCGTTGTTTGGTGGCCTTCCAGTCCACAGGTCCTCCATAAACCTGGCAGATATATCCTGCAGAGCTCTTCCGGTCTGCATGATCTCCATACGACGCGTCACTTGCCAATTGGACGGATTCGATGTCTTCCTGTTGAGACCCATACTCGATTGCGTGGTACCGCGTTGAATAGAGGTAGCTGATCAGTCTATCAGCCGCCTTTTGGTGTTGAGGTCCAGGATTCGTCAAGAATTGAGCAAGCTTCGCATTCGCTTTTGCGGCATCCGGTCGGGTTATCGTGGTGGCATACCCGGCCGAGCCAACCCTTTGCTGGTATAGATGCACTGATTAAGCATCTGCCTTGCCGTGATACGGCTCCAATTCATCAAGCGACAGCGGTGTCGAAACCGGTGGCCTATCCGTTAGGTGATACCGGGCCGCGATACTTGATATATAGCTGTCTTGGCATAGCCACAGCTTCTTTAGACGCCGGTCTCTGATAATGTGGATATTCAGAAACCATTCCGCGTCTCCATGATCTGTAAGCTCCCAATGAGCTTCGAGATCTCTTTCCAGTTGATCAGCAAGCTTCCTGACGTTTTGATGACTTGCTATCAATATATCATCGACATAGAAAAAGATGATGATCCCATTCCGATAAATACGCATGGGTCTTCTGGCACTTGACGGAGTCCTAATTTGGTGAGAACTCCGGCTGCTTCTTGCTGCCATAATCGAGGAGATATCCTCAACCCATAAAGCGCCTTTCGGAGCTTCCAGCACTTGCCAGGGGTTCCAAACCCTTCCGGCATTCTGGTATAGACGTCCTTGTCGAGCCTGCTATTCAAGAAAGCAGTGACAGCATCTCGCTGTCGAAGATCAAGATCAAACGCCGCAACAAGTGCGAATATCATCCTTGCTGTTCTTGCTGCTAGTGTAGCAGCCCGCTTTTCATCTGATGATATGGTCTCAAGATCACCTCGGACGCAAATTCTGGCTTTCAGTTTGATAAGGTATCCATCCTGATCAAATTTGTACGCGAAAACCCAGAGAAGTGGAAGTATTTGCTTCCCTCGATCCTTCGGACGATCGATGATATCGAATGTCGCTTTTCTAGTAAGCGATTCGATCTCTTTTCTCATAGCGGCGAGAAAGCCTTCCTGGAAGGGATGATTCATGACATCCTTCCAGTGCCTAGGAAGCTCAGGGAGATCATCTCTGTGACGTCGAGTTGGCTTCTCGGCGTACAGACCAGCAGCAAATGCATGCAGATACGCTGGCGGTTCCATCGTGACGTACGAATAAGCATCATCTCGCTTAGGCTGACGTCTTCGAGAACCAGATATGATGTTTGTTTCATCGACATCTCCATTGATATCCCTTGGTGCGAGTCCAGCAAGCAATTGCATTTCGGCTTCTTCATCCGAGTACACTTGCTGATCCTCTATAGCTTCCTGTACGACTTCTTGCGTATCATGAGCCTGGTCCCTTGCTAGATCTTGCGTGCCACGCGTTTCATCTAGCGTTTCCACCCCCTGACGAGACTCAGGATACTCACTTAGCGGAGTAGGTGGAAGCGGAACTTCCTGGGGAAATGCGCCTGGGATGATGTCTGTTTCATCCCGTCTTTCCCTTTCGGGTGTATTGTACACCCCCTGACCTCTGAATGTCTGGTCAGGCTTTTCCTGATTCCTGATTGGCTGAACGGTGTCTTTTGCAGAAAGACCGTCACTGTCCAATAGAGGAATTGCTGCTTCTTTATGAGACGGTTTTTCGGCCGAAAAACGGTCTCTTTGTCCAATGTCTAGAGTCTCATTTTGAACTTCATTGCTTTGGACATCAGCATTGCTAATAGCATTGACCCCTTGATCATCGTCATTGAATGGTCTTGCTTCTAGCTCTGACTCAGGCATTGATCTAGTCGAGATCGATGCTTCGAAGGCTCTCGTCGCCTCTGTTTGGTCCATTTCTTGCGGTTCTTTCAGTATTGGCAATGGCACTTGCTGGAAGTGCTGAAAGTCCGCTGTATATCGACGTGATTCATCGAAGATAGCATCCCGAACGAGCCGTATTTTGTTGGCTTGCGGAAACCATATTTTCCAAACGTTCGATGCTATATAGCCTACCAAGAAGCCAATCTCAGCACGAGGATTCATCTTGTCTGACTGAACCTGCTTCTCGATACGGCAATAAGCGAGACTGCCGTATAACCTAACGTTGGCCAAGTTGATTGGTGGCGCTTGCTCGCCGGCGAAGCTCTTCATGACTTCACCCCATGGGACTATCCAACGTTTCTGATCAGCCAGATACGTTGGGGTCCGATTCAGCAGCCAGACTGCTGCTATTGCTGCTTTAGGCCATAGGCCTTTGGGAGCTTGCCTTCGAGTATCAGCATTCTCATGCGAAGAATGATGACACCTCCTGCTCTTTCGGCATACCCATTCATCTCGGGGTGCCTTGGTGGACTATGATAGACCACAATTCCATCGGATGTCAAGCTCTGCTCAGCTGGACGTCCTGCAGCTTTCTCATTATCATAATTGAAAGCTTTGATCGGAAGTTTCCACCAGTTCTTGGCCAATTGGACGAAATGATTGATTGCAAGCTGACATTCGGGCTTGTAATCATGCGTCATGACCCAGTGGAACCTTATTCCTTCAATATAGAAGTGGGAGATCCAGTTATGCTTATTGTAAGCACGTGGAAGCTGTATCAGATCAAAATGAACCCTACCAAGTGGCCCGAAAACCCTTCCAATTGGTCTTCTTGATACTTGGCGATCTGATCTTCCTAGGTGGCAAGTCTCACAAATTGCGTGATCCTCTGTCCTAGCGTCAATTGTGACGCCCTCGACTAGCTTTGCCACTTGCTGTACAGTCTTGTACTGCGAATGACCTAGTCGGCGATGCCATACTTCAGCTGATGCGGCTGACTGTTTTGGCGATGATGATGATCGGACGGCATTTGCTGTCCGTATCGGTGCTCTCCCGGGTTGATCGAAGACCCATAAGCCGGCTGACTTCCCCAATTTCAGGCTGACAATTGGGATGGCATTGTGATATTCGATATAGCCTGCTTCCTCGGACCAATGCCCGCCTTTCTCCTTCAAGCGAGCGTACGACACTAGGTTTACATGGAAACCTGGTGCGTAATAGACGTTGCTTAAGGTAATCACCTTCTTCTTTCTTGTGATTGGATCGATGCCATGAAGCCTTGCTATCCCTTGCCCGATAACAGATGTCTTGCCGTCACCGGTTGATAGAGAGTGCTGGCAAGTGGAGAGGTCCACAAAGCGGCTTCTATCATTACAGAAATGTACGCTGGAACCGGAGTCTAAGATCCACCGGTCCTTGATGGATGACGCCGGTAGGTCTAGCAAGCTAGTGGAGAAAGCCATGTTTCCAGTGACTGTATTTGACAGCTTTGGCGATGCTTTCTCAATGGCTTTATTGACCCATTTCTTCCATGCTGGATCTGCAGCAAGCGCTTTCTCGGCCTGTCTCTGCCTCTCTTTTGATACCGTGAAACCGTCGGGTCTCATCGCGGCATTCAGAGTGTAGCAATTGGCGGGTTTGTGGAATTTGATTCCACACGGGCATGGTCTTGCCTCGAAAGGCGTGTCGTCCAATTTGCCTTTCGATTTCTTTTTCGCATCACTTGGCGCATCAGTTTTCGCTTCCTGATATCCTTGCTAGGTGGAGAAAGACCCCTTCAGTGCTGCCGCCGGTGGCAACGCTGTATTAGGTCCAATTTCACGATATGTCGATCGGAAGGACTCGATCAGACTTTGAGTCTCTATCGATGCTTTCTTCATCACGATCTCTTAGAATTTGGCTTGCCACTAGATTGGCAAGACCTCTTTCACGGCTTGTAGTAAGTCCTTATTTGCGCTAGCAGTTTCAATGACTTTGAGACTGACTGCTCGCTCATATAGCTCCACCCATGAGATTAGCCATTTTTCGATATCTCCGGTCGGTTTTTGGGCTGATACGGCCTTCCATTGCATGCGTACTTCTTCAGTATACGCTTCGGATCTAGCGAATCTCTTGCTGAGATATCCTAGACGGTCGTACGGTGTTTCGCACTTCAAAACTGCATTACGGAGTGATGTATCCAGAGAGTTGACGATAAGATCATCAATCTCATTTAGGCTTTTGCGCTGTCTATCCCAGCGGTTTGCCTTGGTTTTATAGACTTTGAGGCGGTCTCTCCACTTCCTCTGGTCTTCCCGTGACCCATTATCAGGGTATTCAGGTGCAATAGGTTCAATGAGAACCTCTGGACGATGCAATTCGTCAATATCCGGGTTGCAAAAGTCCCAGACTTCACGGCGCTTCGCGAATACCTTCACTCGCTGGTGCCAGGACTGCCATTGTGACGAGTCCTTTAGTTTCTCGCTCTTCATAGCGGAGAGATAGGTGCTCGGGTCCATTATGTTCACTTGTTGATCGCAGCAAGTGAGTTCCTTGGACCTTTTCGGATGGATGAGGGTATTCGGAGGATTCAGGGGTTCAGGGGTAATCGGACGGCGAGAAGAAAGCTCTGGCAAGTGAATTGTCACTTGTGAATAGCTTCAGGATGGTCTTGCTATCCAATTATAGGCGTACCGGGCTCATAACTGTTGAAACTTGCTGTCTTCCGTAACTTGCTCAGCCAATGAGGGCATTCAAATCTCTGTTATTTATTACTTGCTATTTCTTGCTATTTATGCTATGCTCATCATTAGTAATCCGCTCATTCGAAGTTACTATAATTCCGGTTCTCAATCCGTATTCATGAATGCAGCACTGACAGCGCGCCTTTGCCTTAATCGTTCTGACTAAGCAGTTCAGCTGCGACGTCGGGAATCGTTCCAGGGCAAGCTCTATCAACTTCATGGAAATGCCACAACTCGATGGCTCGTGGATTACGGAGTCAGCTCCCAATACTCTCCATGACCCAGGGTGCTTGCGAAGGTGCTCAGCCCCCGGGGCACTGTTGGCTACTATCACTGCATTGTCTCGTGGCACTTGGCACTCCTGCGTCAAAGACAGCCTCTCCAGGCAGTTGCAACACTTGCTACCATATCCCACAAAAAGATACCAGACGGTAGCGCTGGAAGCTATTCAATGTGGTATACTGATCCAGGAGGCCATAAAATCTCTGATTGGGTGGATATTTCAAGAAATCGCCTTCGCCAAGAAAGAGTTGCCTTTTGATTTGTTTCTTTCTATAAATCATAGATTGTGATTTAGCTCCGGCTAGACCGGAATTGCATCCAAGGGCCTTCGACCGCAGCGGTGATGAAGCCCTTCAACGAATACTGACAATCACTCCTTGTCCCCCCACAACAAGACCCAGGCGCTAATCTCATGTCATATCGGAAAAGCACCCGGGCAATAGTCACATTTAGCTCCATCCACGCGAGTCTCCAAGCGACACAAGACCGAGGTCCATAACTGAAAGGGCAAAATCCTTCCCTGTTGATACTTAGACTCTCTTCTGCATTTTTCATCTTCGAATCTTCTTTGATATTCTCCTTTGGGTTGCTGAACCATCTTTCCGGGTGAAACTCATCGGGGGCCGCAAAATATCGCGGGTTCCGTTGAAGCGTGTAGATGGATGTGCCCACTGTGATTCCGGCGGGAATGAAATCCTGGTCGATCTGGATCCCGCCTTCTTGAACTATCCGTGGAGGTGAATTGGGAACAGATGGTAGTAGACGTAGTGATTCGTTGATACACGCTTGGAGAAATTTGCACGAGTTAAGCTGCTGCCCTATATGGATCTCATCTTCTCTAGAGAAAGCCATGCGAATCTCTTCTGTCAATCGTGCGAGCGTGGCTGGATGGTGGCCCAGGAGAAACAATGTGGCACTCATTGCAGCAGAGGTAGTGTCGGAGCCTAATTTCACGTAAGTCAGCCTGGACTTGAACCTTTTGAGGGATACCTACCAGCAGTGAGTAACATAATAGACTCCAACCAAAGATCCTTTTGAGTAAAGCTTAACCCCGTCTTTGGATCTGTGGCATTCATCATCTTGTAAAATAGATCCTGTTTGATGTCGTTGCCAAGGCAGGCCCGCAGCTCTGAGCGCTTACGAATCCATGTTCCGGCATTCAAGATATCTTTGAGTTGGGATGCCATGAACAGTCGATCAATCTTGAGATTGAAGAACTTAGGCTGGATCATGCCCTGGGGAACAAGTTAGGAGAGCTCCCACCACGCGGAACGGGATACAAAACATACGATCGTAACTCTCTGGGCAAGCTTCTGTATGACTGATGGGAACCATCGTAGTTCTGGTGACTTCAACATATTGAAGTGCTCTCCAAAGCTCAAATCACTGATGATATCAAATGCTAACCAACTGCACATTGATGCCATTTCCTTCGGCCTGCCCCATTCTTTCTCGTCAGTGCCGACTGAAAGTAGCGGGATGAAATCATTGATTCTAGCCATGAAGCGGTCTTCGATAGCCCTTAGCCCTTGGTCGGAGAAGACCTGTGACATGATCCGACGCTTGAAACCATGAACGGTCTTGTCGGTTGCAGAGATAGTATTGGGAGTCCGTCGACTAGCACTCATAGCAGCATAAGTTTCCGTCTTGCGAACATTGGCCCGAGTGCTATATATCGCGCTCATCCCCGAGTGGGTATTAAAATCGAGGCTGTTTGGTCCATATCGCACGATATCTCCTATGTAGAGAGTCAGCATGAATGACTGAATACAAGAGGCGTCATCCGACCATATTTCTCATGCCATTTCCGATTTTGGATATGGAGATCCCCTCTCCAAGCATAGAAAGCAGTATACCAATTGGTTAAGGCTCCTAAGCGAGGGCCAGGGTACTTCGCCAACGGGTGGAAGAAAAAGCGGTAGATGATAATTGCAATTCCCTAAAAACCGTTTGGATCAATACAAGAGCTTTTTATTTTCGAGAAAGACATTGAAAAGCTTACCCATAAGAGCGAGGCAATAGCCATTGCTGGAATCAATTTAGACATTGTATTGCTAGAGGTCGTAGGGTTCGCATAAAAGATGATGGGTTAAGATTGGAGTATGCCATCACAGTAAGTCCCAATATTGGGAGGACGATTCATTACTTGGGCCAGCGAACCCTCCCAACTGGCGGTGTGACATGTCATAATAGGGGCTACCGGTACATTGTTTTGTGTCTACATATCATCGCGAAACCTTATCTGATACTGGAAAGCTAGAGAAGCCAATTATATATGATACTGGTATCAATTTGGCTCGTTCGTCGGGTTGGGATCGGGCTGAGACCGAAGATCTCAGCTGTCGTAAAGGTCCGAAGTCCACTAATGGTTGAAGAAAAGCCATTCAGCAAGGTCTGTGTTTGCGTCGTAGATCATTGTCTCACATTCTTAATGGTCAGTTCGATAGTCTTGGCATATCTGTGGATATGAATGCCCCAAACTAATGCTCTAAACTTTGGATAGGTACAGCCGATGTTACATATAGGGATAAGGTGGCTTTTTCCATGTAAGTATCATATGCTCAGATCCAGTCTAGATCGGATCTACGTACCGGTACAAAGTAAGGTTCCGCTGTCTCTACTAATCTAGGGCTTAATTAAGGTTAAGTCAAACTATCTTTGAGAGATATATAGAAATGCATAAATATGGGTCTAGTTTATCTGGAGAGACAAAGATCTACTATCCAGCTGTCAGGGTGGGTCGGGGAAGCCGGATCACTTGTCAGCCAAAATGTTACGTGTGTATATGACCCTTGTCATTGCAGCATAGATCCTTTTTCCTTGCATGTCATGATTTCACATGTCCTTACGGATTTAAGATTTCATGATTATACACTGACTTTCGTACATGGAGACCGGACAGCTGGAGAGCCATATGTCCTTGTATTTATCCCTTGATTTTCCTGCAATGCCTGTAATCCCGTTTAATATATGCTCCCAATGGTTCCTCCTCGGCGGTCGCGATCAAGCACCCCATTCATACGTGTCAAATTTCCAGAGCTGCCTACCACGGTTGGGATGGCTCAGATGCGTCAGGCAGATATGCTTCGGCATTAACGAGTGGAGGGATCTCTCGGGAAATCCTACAGGAAGAACACGAGGTGCATGAACTAGGAAGATAGATCGACATACACAAGTAAAGCTACCAGAAATGACTGTTTCAAGTACATCTTCAGTTCCCTCCCCATCGGCAAATGTCCTACTCAATATGGGGCGTCAACATAGCTCAGCCGGACTTGTTCATCCGTTAAGGTCAATGTAAAATCTAGTCAAGAGTACTATAGAGGACACGGTGGCAAAGTCGATCCGGATCTGTCATTATCGTTTAGTGTGGGGCGGATCTATGTAGATCTACGGAAGGTCCGTGAGCAGATGTCAGCTAAGCCAACCCATGGTCGGTGTACAGTACTGTACGTAGGTGATCTACACTGCTTATAAAATTCAAAAAAGGATCTGCACCTGTCGCGCTAGTCGAGCCGCGTACCTATCCGTATTGTAATGACCAGCTGCCATCATAACTTTAAATTCCTGGGCTTTCAATGACGTTAAACACGGTATCAAGCGCTCAAAATGTAAAACGCAGGCACTAGTGACGCTAATGCAGTTGATAAACCATGGCTGGTCAAATTTTGTATGTTTATTAGTGAGTTCTTCTCTTTCTGCCTATTTTTTCTCTCGAGGAGCCGCTCACATTCTTCACATAAAATTGTCTTTTCATACCATTTCTTCTCTTTGCATCGCAGGAGAACTTTCTACGGCTCTTGGATGGAGATCAATTCCTCACCTACTATGACAAACCATGAGCAAGGACATCAGATACATAGTGTCAGTGAGTCCACGTTGGGAAGTTCAGTGCGTGGCATTGCGAATGTCTTGCCTGCTGTCATGGCGGATACCCCTTCCGACGCCGAAGACAAAAATGCAAAAGAAGTCTCCAATAACAATGAAGTTTTTTACAATGATCAAGAGCTTCAAGTGCCCGACGCTCGCTATTGGGACCCAAAATACAAACTTTTTGTTTCGATTAGTGCCATTTGCTCTTATTTTGTCATGTGAGTTGATCTATCCAAGCTCACTATCCAATCTCGTGTGAGGCTGACCTGGACTGACATGATGCATTAGTACATTGGCAACTTCGGTATATATCGCGAGTATCCCAGGAATCATGCGAGAATTTCATGTTGGAGAGACATTGGCCATTTCCCCTATCACTTTCTATGCAATAGGATTTGTGATTGGACCCATGTGCACGTCTGCACTCTCAGAGGAGTTTGGCAGACAATACATCTACAAGTTTTCTTTGTTTCTCCATCTCGTCTTCACCATCGTCGGTGGATCCGCCCAGAACTTTCGGACATTAGCAGTTGCCCGTGGCCTCTGTGGAATAGTTGGGTCTCCCTGTGTGACTGTCTTCTCGGGCCTGTTGAATGATCTATGGAGGATGCCCAAGGACAAGTTGGGGGGTGTCCTGTTCGCAATTTATGGCATAATGGGGGCAGTTGCAACTGAGGTTGGGCCTATCGCAGGCGAGGCGATAGTCGCCGACCGTGGCTGGCGCTGGACCTTTTGGCTCACGGCGATGCTAGTTGGAGTATGTTTCTTGGCCATGGTGTCAGTGCCAGAGACACATAGGCCAGAGATCCGAAGGAAGATGCTGAAGCTCCCCCGGCGGAATCTGTGGCATTGTCTGGCCCCTGCTTTTGCGCGTCCGATACACATGCTGCTGGTAGAACCGATTATCTTTCCCACAGCAGCTATTGTCACCATGGGTCAGGTTGTGGTGTTTGTGTTTTATGCAAGCTACCCTTTGGTCCTCGCACGAGTGTATCAGTTCACATCGTATGAAACCGGGCTGGCGTTCATTCCCTTGGTGATTGGAAGTTTGCTGGCACTGCCTGTCATATCAGTGGTGATGAAAAGGAGGGACAAGTCCTCGAACCCACAGCCCGAGGATTCACTTCCTGCGGCCAGCATAGCAGGAATCTTGTTGCCAATTAGCCTATTTTGGTATGTCCGCTGTCAAGCGCTTGGGCTGCAGGAGGGTGTTAATATATAACAATAGGCTTGCATGGACAGCTCGAACCACTATTCACTGGATATGTCCGCTCATTGCTGGGGGGCTTTATGGGATGGCGTTCGCATTATCACAGGTACTTGCCGAGTGTCATCACCAATCGTACCGTACTAATGGTCAATAAAATACAGCTGGTCTACCCGCTATACAAGAACGAGGTCTATGGAGCGGAATTCGGTGCCTCCTCATTTGCAGTCGATGTCGCCATGCGGTACACATTTTCGTCTGTCTTCCCTCTTTTCACCATTCAGCTAGTAAACCGCATTGGGTTTGACTGGACCATCACCCTTTGTGCGTTCGTTCTACTCGCGTTGACACCTGTTCCATTTGTACTTCAGCGATATGGGCCAATGTTACGGGAAAGAAGCCGGTATGTTCAAAAGATGGAACGAAACGATTCGCAGGACATGCCAGCCTGACCTACTGGGGATGGGCCAGAGAAGAGGGTGCGGGGAAACACGCGAGAAATCAACTGGAACAGAAAGATGGATCTGAACAATATGTGTAATGGTATATGTAGGAGAGAGGAAACAGGTCAATCGAAAGCACTGATCTAATCCTCGAGTGCAACCTACACTTACACGACCTGAGATCTATCATACAATTGCCTAGAAGCGATGACTGGTACGCGACAAAATTACTTCAATTATTGGCCTACTTCAATAGCCATGGCCTTGAGTTGGAGAAATAATCTCTATGGAAACTGGCAAACCTGATTTCGATTCATCCTGCAGACTGCCAGTGAAATTCCGGCATGACTTGAGCCTGCATCCACAGTGCCTGCAAGATGCGACCAACTGGAAAACGCGGCTAACCAACCGAGTGGTGATCTAGAAACCCATCTGCAGGTCGATCTACCGAACACGGTCGCATTGAGCCTCGCAGCAAGGGTCATGCATGGGGTACGGATCCCCGTCAAGACCAGGTAACTGCCTGTTGATCGTACCGATACTTTGTTTGGCGGCCATGATTATCGAATGGGAATAGTTCCATCGCATCTGCATTCCTGAAAAAGTCGGATTTAGCATGTACCGTCGCCGCCCCTCGGCCCCACAAAACAGACAAGCGAGAAGCAATTAGCGATGACAGTGCCATCTATGGCACGCCCGATTCTGAACCCAAAGCTTGGATTCATCTTATGCCAAGCCCATGCCTTGTTCGCGAAACGCGAGACAGGGGCTAGAACGCGGAAGACAGTGCCCGGGGGGATCTACACGCCGTGGCTGTCGCGAAACTTTGCGAAGGCTGAATGACTTCAGCGGCGGCCGGGAGGCGCCACGCATAGCTGACCGTCAACGCAAGGGCAGCAATTTTCGGTCAGGATTTTGAACCCGGATCTGAGCATCTGGCTCCATGCGATGCAAATTGAGGATGCGACAGGCCGCGGGTTAAACCGGAACTGCCTAAAAGGGTAGGTTGCATTGCGCATCCAGGATTCGGGGAAAAGAGAAACGCAACGCGACAAAACTGGGCAGGCAGATCTTGTTGGCTGGTGCTGTTCGCAGTGGAGACCGTGGCTGCGTTTAGTGCGAATTGTCCAGAAACGAGTCATTTTTTTGGGATGCAGATGTCCAAGTCCAAGTGGGAGAAGATGAACAAAGAAGAAACAGAAGAAAACAATGGTTACCCCTGGCCGGGTCCCTGGTACCCAAATGTCTCCAACTAGGGCATGGGGATGTTCCAATATGCGAACAAAGAAAAGTCACCCAGGCATTGCCAAGATGTTCCAGCGCCATTTGCGCCCCTTGACCGAAGCAAATTGATTATCCTGGTCTCATGGCGCATATGGTCGAAGACTATTACTCCCAATGAAATACTGTTTAGTCTACAAGCTAAAATTGGCACAACATTGGCATTACATTGGCACAATATTGGCACAACATTGGCACAACATTGGCATCGACAAGCTTCAAAGCCAAGCATGAATCCCAGTTCGATCCGAACTTCAAACAATAAGACTTCACAACCCCAGATTCCAACTCCAGACCCAATTTTTTTTTTATCTGGAGACGCGGGGAGTTTCCACATGTACATGTCAAGCCACTGAAGGGCGATCGGCGGGGTTGAACCTGAACAGTACAGCCGAGTAAGAGCAGCTAACTGAGTCTGGAGAAGCCGAAGCCGTCGCCCGATGCCTTTGCCCGATGTATGCAACGCTGATTGGTCTCTTTGGCTCGCGTGGGCAACCCCGGGCCTGTTCCATGTCTGGGGCCGTTGATGGCCTGTGCTATCCTGGATACTCGGGATGAAAGCCCCCTCGGGGCTCATTGCTCACATCAGGAGATGTGGAGCCTGTGAATCCACTCTCCGAATCACATCTTGTTTGCTTTGTCGCGGCGGCTCGGCAGCAGGATGAAGCCATAACAAGGGCCCCTGGTCTGGAGGTCAAGGCACCCCGGACAAGTCCTTTTAAATCTGCCGAGTTCCCCGCGTTGATCTGCTTTCTACTTTGATCTTCGTGATCTTCTCTTCTTTGTTATTCTCTTTCTCCGACTGGCTCGGTCTTGTATTGTTTTGGGGCACTCACAGCAGAAGAGGCTTTTCACTTAACCTCGCCTAACATGCAGACCAAGCGGTTCTTGGGCCTTAATGGCACCAAGCTTCAGATCGCCATTGGCATTCTGGCCGGCATGGACTTTTTGCTCTTCGGTTACGACCAAGGTGTAACTGGTGGCTTGCTTACGCTCACATCTTTCAACAAGTACTTCCCTTCGATCAACACGTTGGATTCATATACCGAAGGATGGACACAAGCAGAGAAGAACAACCAATCGACACGGCAGGGTATCACAGTTGCAGCATACAACTTGGGATGTTTCGCCGGCTCAATTCCCACGATTTGGATTGGTAACATCTTAGGTCGTCGCAAGGCTATCTTTGTTGGATCCTTCATCATGTGTATCGGTGCTATCCTGCAATGTACTTCTTATGGGCTTGCTCAGCTGGTTGTAGGCCGATTGGTCACTGGTTTCGGTAGGTTTCAGTGAGCAAAAGCACGGAAATCATTCTCTAACACTAGACTGCAGGCAATGGCATCAATACCTCCACTGTCCCTACGTGGCAATCCGGTAAGTCGATTCCGTATCACGACCGCCACTGAAGATCTAGATACCGCTGCGGTGCTCGATCAGTGCTGGCTCGGAAAAATTTCCATTATCGATAGAAATTGAGAAGCTAATGTTGACCAGAATGCTGCAAGTCTCACCGACGAGGCCAGATGGTCATGATCGAAGGTGCCATGATCACTTGCGGTATCACCATCAGTTACTGGATTGATTTCGGGTTGATGTTTGCCGACCCCAACGAAGTTGCCTGGCGATTCCCGTTGGCTTTCCAGATCTTCTTTGCGGCCATTATCTTAGTATTTGTCATGTTCCTACCTGAGTCGCCCCGTTGGCTCATCTTGAAGGGTCGGGAGGAGGAAGCAAAGGAAGTCCTGGCGTGCTTGATGGGCGACGAGACCGATGAGCTGTTCATTGACACCGAGTTCACCGCTATCAAGGCTACCGTCCTGGAGATGGCAAAGGGGTCGTTCCGGGATATGTTCACCATGGGCGAAGACCGTCACTTCCACCGTACTATGTTGGCCTACGTCAACCAGATGTTCCAGCAGATCTCCGGTATCAACTTGATCACTTACTATATCCCAACTCTCCTGGAATCCAACGTCGGACTGGATGCCACAACTTCGCGTCTTATCGCTGCCTGCAACGGAACTGAGTATTTCATCGCCTCTTGGATCGCTGTGTTCACCGTCGAAAAGTTTGGACGTCGGTCACTCATGCTCTTTGGTGCAGTCGGGATGTCCATTTCCATGGCTGTTCTGGCCATCTCTGACAGTATTTCCTCGACCCACAAGCAATCCTCTACCGGTGTCAAGGCTGGCGTTGCCCAAACAGTCTTCCTGTTCGTGTTCAACACTTTCTTTGCCATCGGCTGGCTCGGCATGACTTGGCTGTACCCTGCCGAGATTGTCCCATTGAAGATTCGTGCCCCGGCCAACGCACTGTCCACTTCTTCCAACTGGATTTGGAACTTCATGGTTGTTATGATTACCCCTGTGGCTTTCCAGAGCATTGGCTACAAGACCTACGTCATTTTTGCCGTAATGTGAGTGTTGATTCACTAGTTCTCCTCGGTTTATACTGACTCGTTTTAGTAACGCTGCCATCGTACCTGTCGTCTACTTCTTCTTCCCAGAAACCACCATGCGTTCCCTGGAAGAGATGGACCGCATCTTCCGCAAGACTACAAATGTCTTCAATGTGGTTTCGGTTGCCCGCACCGAGCCCCATATGTATGGTTCGAATGGTGAACTCTTGCGTACTCTGGATGATGTCGAGGATAATGCCGTCCGTCGCGCCAGTATGCTGAATAGGGAGAACAAGACTCACGCCCAGAGTCAAACACAGCACGCGGAGAAGTACAGTGACGGAAATACCAGTGAGGAGAGATCTGTTTGATCTGCATAACTCGTTGATGTCGATTTTATTCTATTCTGCGGATGACTGATGTCAGGTCTCCGGGGAACCTACCGCGGCTTGGCTTGACTGAATATTTATGCCGTCTTTATTCTGATTTTACTTTATTTTTGTGGACAATCTTTTCTCGAACCTTTTGCCCAAGAAAGGTTAAATACCCATGTCAGACTAAATTAGTTTGCAAATATGTACGTTAAGAAGGCTTTTGCAGCGTCACTCGATACTTGTCAGTAGTAAATGTAGCATACGTAGTTCTTGGGCGTGCAAACTAAACTAACAGCAATGGCCCGAACCAGCTCATACAATGTTTGTTAACCAGACTACCAACAATTTTCATGTCTTGTTTTAATAATGTTAATATATGCCCCATTCATTATTCCCAAGAGGGGTGAAGTTGAATACACGTGAATATATTAACACAATATTGTCTATCCAATGAACATGATGAAATGGATGTTATTAGTTCCCGGTTACCAAAATTATCATATCTGGGACTTTGGGAGATACAAGCCTTTTCGTGATGCATGTACACAAGAAGTACAGTGACTGCATCAGAGAGCGACTATCTTGGCCTAGCCGCGGCCTATGGGACACTAGGATGTTCGCTTTTGGGCATTGGTAGACTTAGACGGCTACAATTGCTAATGATTTCTCGAATTGTAAGCTAGTAGAGCTTTCGGCACACTTGGGGTTTTCGGGGAATTCGGCTGCGTTTGGAGTACTTGTTCGGCGTTGACAAACACCGTGTTCATTCAGTTCAGTCGGGAAGTTTCAGCCGACACCGAACAGCACCCTATTTATGAAGAGATTTGTTTCTCTTATCTGTTCTCAACATCTTTTCGATTCCTAGGCCAGCTGTTTATCATAGAAAGGTAAGAGGCGTTTTAGTAGGAAAAAAAAAGAAAATCTTTTTGGAGGTGGACGCGCACCAAACTGAACATTCCGCATGCGTGACCCCGACCCCCCTCTTCTGGACTGATCATGGATATGTTGTTGTAAGAGCAGATGAAATTGGTATCGAAATCCCCGCTCGCGTCCTTCTACCACACGGCTAAGCCACCATGACTCGAAATACGATTCATACGATGCTATAATATTGCATTAACTCTCATTAACTCATAATATTTGCAAACGCCTCGTGGCTTTCTTATGCTTCCTTAGGACGAATCCCCTCAATATCTGTTACACCACCTCCTCATGGCTGGCGCCACCAACATCCTTCTTGGTACTCACGTCCCTGTGGCGCTCAATTTCCTCACCAAATACATCACTGATCTTGTGAGTGTGCCACGGCTTGACATCGGTCTCGAAGACCAAGTCAATTTCTTCAAGAGAGCGACCCACTGTCTCAGGGTACATGAAGAACACATGGAAGGTCATCACGGTACAGAAAACCCCGAAAATGATGTACGTCTTCCACTGGATGTTGTGGAAGGCTGGTGCCACAAAGTATGCAAGGGCAAAGTTGAAGATCCAATTGGTGGCAGCTGAGATACCGACACCCTTGGCTCGGTACTTCAGAGGGAAGACCTCTGCGGCATAGATCCACGCAGTGGGAGCCTATAGCTGTCAGTATGAATATGTTGTCAAGGAAGAGGGTGACATACCCAAGTCAAGCCGTAGATTCCGGTGAAGATGTATGAAAACGCGATGACAGCCATGCCAGCACTGCCATTGATCTCCCAAGTCAGATTGGCATTTCCGTTAACATTGGGAACCGGTTTTCCTTTGCTGGCCATGACACCAGCAATGATGAAATGAACAATCATGCAAGTCACAGATCCAATGAGAAGAAGGTTTCTCCGACCGATGCGATCAATGTAGGGGAGCATAACACCAGTCGTCACCAAGAAGATAACGTATTGAATAGCCGATGACCAAAGAGTGGTGTTTCCAGTCTGTACTTCAAGTTAGCGAATTCTTCGTGCATCACTGTTGACGATACTTACCATGCCAGCCATCTCGAAGATGTAGACCACGTAGTACATGGCAACATTGCCACCCAAAAGCTGCTGCCACATCTGAACCGTCATTCCACACATGGTGCGCTTCCAAATGCGCGGTCCGAACAGGGCCAAGAAGGAAACATCTTGAGCTTCATGTGCCACCCGAACGGCCTCTTGGACCTCTTCAAACTCAACCTGTACAACGGGATCATGGCGATCACCCTTGGCATGCAGGAGCGCCAACGTATCCAAAGCCTCTTCCCAGCGCTCCCTAGATGCAAGCCAACGAGGAGACTCGGGGAAGAAGAACAGCGCAATAAAGAGAACAAGACCGGGCACAGCCTGCACACCCCAGCAGATGCGGAACGCAGAAGGACCGGACACACCCACCACACAGCCATAAGCGACCAAGTACATGATCAAGATACCCCATTCAATAGCCCATTGCTGGATACCGACGATACGGCCACGAATACGAGCAGGTGCAAGTTCAGACAGATAGACACAGACCTGGGAGGAGGTCACACCGACAGCAAGTCCACTGACAACACGGCCAGCGACCAAGTGTGTCACATTCTGAGCGCTGCATTGAACCATGGCTCCAACAATCCATACCAACGAGGCAATCATCAGGGCATAGCGACGCCCAAGAATATCGGATAGCCATCCGGCTGCGATTGAGCCAGCGAAGGAACCGGCAGACATGGAAGCTGTGATCTAGTGTATATGTTAGCATCTTGAACAGGTTGATGGGGTATTGATCACGTACTCCTCCTTGGAGGTTGGAGTTTGGTGACCCGAAATAGTCCATGTACGTATCAACGCCAATCCAGGCGCTCATCGAGCTGGAATCATGTTAATGTCAGGTCTTCTTGAAGAAGAGGAATACACACCTCACATCGAACCCGAACAGAGCACCTCCAATGGTGCCAAACGCGGCAAGGACTGTTGCATGTTAGTCTTTGGCAGGATTCATTGATCCAACAGTACATACCGTATATATTCGTTATAGTATACATGGTCACTGGTCCATAGAGAATAGAGTCCGGGAGGCTTGCGGCAAGGCGTTTTTATAAGTGACAGCAGCCAATGCGTAGAGTCGCATGGCACGACACCAGAACCGGGGGGTGTACCCCGGACGGGCAAAGATCAGCAGGCAAAGGGAAATGCGGAGAGGCCAGAAATCCCGGGGATGCAAAAGTCGGGGATGAACGGCGTCATTGGCGGGTCGGGAGCCACTCAGAGTCACTCAGAGCCAGTCGGGGCATTTGTCGGGTGAAGTTGTATTAACCGAGTCGACCTATTTAGCCGGGATATTTGCAGGTTTCACTTCTCCGAAGAGAAACTGACTTATTCCGGTATGATATACTAACCGTTTTGTCCTGTCTGTATATGCGAGGTCGGCCCGTAGATCGGCATACCGACGTCATTGGTATAAACCTGTGGTAGATGTGAAAGGGAAACATTAGATCTCCATTCTAGCTACATGTTCTTGTACCAAGACTACACAAGAGCCTAGCATTAGATTACAGCACCTCAAGTTTAGCCAAGCCGCAGTCCTAAGCAAGGAGTACACCCGGAATGATGACAATACCCACCTTCCCAATCAAGGTTATATCAGTCCATGATTCCACTGTATTTCAATACTCAAGCGATTACAGTCTGTAGCCGATGGTGATATTACATCCCCCCTCTTTTTTAGTTTCCTCCGCTGGGAACATGAGTTGAAAGACTCAGCCGGAACACTCAACCCGAACATGGTGGCTGGTTCTCTGGACTGTGCGCTCTTCTAACCTCTTAAAATCACATCTGAGCATAATTCTGACACAAAAACACCGCCGAATACGGGGGTGACATGTGTTAAGCAATCTCAAGATTAGTCACGGCAGTCTTTTACCGAGGCCGGTTAAATGCACCCGGGGCTAGAATGCGCCCCTGCCGACAGCCCGCCCATGCCGTTCATGAGATGGTGGCGCCCTTGGAAGCTTCATATCATAGCGCCACAGGCATCGTGAATACAGGAAACCGCATCGATGTTAATGAACTCACATCCTTTATCAAGTGAGGGATTCTTGTTGTGACCGGTCGGGTAAATAATAGTCGTGGGACCACCGCCGGAGTATTACCGTTTTGATTGCTTAGGCGAGCTCTTCTATTTGTCTGAGATTGGCTCACGGACCGACTGTTTCTTGGATCTCTCTTGGATGTTTTGATTCTGTTGAAACTCGGTTCGAATGTGCATGGGGCATAGCATATGAGTTCCCTGGCGATGTCCACCCCCACATGCTCGGCCTTACTCTCAACCAAAATGCAAATCACTGGCAAACAATGTTTCATCCTATATCGACAGCTCCAGGAGCTCTTGGTCTGTGCATATTCCTCGGCTTCAGCCATTTTGGGCTCTCTCTCTAACATCGTGTGAGACAAAACCTGGTCCGACCACATTTGACACTACGATACAACGACTGCGATTTCGCTACAGCTAAACTCGAAATTGACTTCCAGACTTTGCGCAAGGAAATTGTTTCTGGAATCCTACTCCAAATAGCGTATGAAAGAAGACCGTGGGTTTCTTCTTAACATGGAGGGTTACAACAGAGTGCTCTAGTTCAACTACGGCAACCGAAATCAGGATTGTCTTTGAAACGCGAACCAGCAGCTATTTAAATTTCCCACAAATCTCGGGATATCGTCAACTCTCAGCTCTAACAAGAACACTTGCCGCCCACCCTGCATACTAATTCAATAATCCCACTTTCAATGTTCACGGCCGTGCAAGTGTATTCATCCATGTGCAATTCCCGTCCCCCAAGTGAATTTGCTGTCAAGAGGTTGATGACTTAGTCTTAGTTTGGGCAGGTTCGAAGCTTCTCTTCTTCCCCGTCCAATGAACAACCAATAAATTGCCATTATTGCTTGCTTCCTTCCTATCCATCGAGAGATTTGCTTAGGGGTGATGACCCTGGAGCGGCTTTAACCCTGTTACGAAATGTAAGTCTATCCACTGATATGCTCTGTTTCTTCGTTGTTTCTTGATAAATTGTAAACACTGACTCACTGCAGACATTTGCCGTACTCAATTATCAAAATGCGGCAAAAAACTTGACAAGACTCAATATCATCTACGAGGGCATCGGAGGAGAGTTAGACCTGACTACTACAAAATGGTTTAAACTCTCTGGTTAAACGGTTGACCTTGGGGACTGTTGGGATCGCTTCTTTAGCCGCCAAAGTGACGGAATGGTGAGTTTTGCAGGGCGTTTGTCAAAAAGGCCATGTAAGACCTGGCTACTAAATGGGTTTGACGATACGAGCGAGGATGAGATATGGCGCAGCAAAGTCAAACAGACTGAGGAGATACTTGAAGCGTTAGGGAGTAAGATTGGTGAGATTTATAGCAATGGGTATGAAGCAGAGGTTGTAGCGTTCCCGACTTGAATGTTGGGATGAATTAATTTTTCAACACACTGCCCAATGCTAATTACACCTCTATTGATTGCTACTTAGCACTGGCGTTCAAGATATTCCCGCTCAGTGATACTTGTGGTTCTTTTCACTTCCTGATCCGGGGAAAAAAGAAACATATCCTTGGTTGGACTCTCGCTGACTGGCCGTCTGTAAAAACCACAGTCAAAGGCGTTTACATACCCCAATCGCCCCAAGCAACTTGTTTGTACTCCATATACTCGCAAGAGTCAGCGAAATTAAACAGGCAATCTAGGTGAACCCGGACCATGCCACGGTAGTGATTCTCATCTTTAGATTCTGGTTCATCTTCAGAAATTGATTCATCTTCGGAAGCCAATTCGAGAAGACCAGCGTCAACGACATTGACATAACCGACCATTGCTCCGGGCTCATACATAACAATATGTCACCCTAGATCATATTGGGCAAGGTCTGGAACTCGGGGCTCGGTGCTAGCCAAAATCAACCGCCCACAGCGATCATCCAACAAAAGAGGGTAGTGAAATCGAAGACAGGGACCGAATGCAGGGCGGCCTTGGGTTTCAGCCCACGCTCTGTGCCGGCTTCGAATCACCGATTCTGACGCCCCTTCCAAGGCAGGGTCTTCAATAATCACATTTCGATAACCTTCGCGAAAGAGTTCAATAAGCGTATACCCTAACCAGGTTCATTCACCCTCTTTATCTGTCAGGCCAGCCAGACAGGCCTGGTCGAGCTTTTCAATGGCTCGTGCCCAGTCCTCATCGGATGTGGTAGCATAAGTTGTACGATAGATGGCCCAGCCCCATGGCCAGCCATATATCTCACGAAGACATTGAGACTTTAGAAACCCCGGGGCGGAATTCCACTCTGGCTTTTCTCCTTGTCGGGCTGTTCGCTGGCCGTAAGTCTCTTCGGGCGGAAATTCGGATGACGACGACCGCCATGGTGTAGACCATGATTCGTGATGAAAGGTACTGGGTTGGCGTGGATGAGTCATGGTTCTCACAGCGCTTTTGCAAGTAGTTGTAGTTGGATGGGAATCTCCAGGGGCCTTGGATGTCCTTTTATGTCTCGCTTAGCGCCTGGGCGCCAATGACTCAATTTAGGAACATCAGCAATTGGGGCTAATGCAACAAAAGGCTATATCCTGCGATATTCTGGATGATATGCCGATGTGATGGATCTTTCCCTCCAACTACTATATAATAATGCGACCACGAGGAGGTTGGAGATGTCGAATCCAGTGTAATCCAATAATTTACCTGACCAATTGAAGATGCCGAAACTCTGCTCCGGTGGTCTACTATCGCCATCAGCTCAAAAGTCACTATGAGCTCTCTCACCACGTCTTCTACCACATTTTTGCTCTCACTTCTTCGTAGAAACTCTTTTTGTCGAGATCACATGACTTTGTGATCACGTGATTGAGGATAGACCTGAGAGTAGTTAGTTTGCTAGCTGAGAGCGCAGGACTTCTTCCTCTCTCTGTCCTTCTTCATCAACAATAACCTCATATTATTGCTGCCTCCTTTCCCTTGTCAAGAGGTTATGACCCCTCTACTCAACTTTTGAGGCTATTCACACCGCGCCAAGCTTGGTGGACCCAATCCAGGGCCGCCAAGCACGCCGCACGCTGCGGTGGGTCTGATCAACCTACCAGAAGCAGTGAGTCCACCCCACCCCTGAGCCCCCATACCTCCGAACCCTGAAACCATCGAATTCGAATCGAAATACGCGAAAACTGGCGAAAGGTCTACCGCTTCGGACCGCGGGACATATCATGGAGCGCTGGGTGACGACCTAGGCTACCCAAACATTGAAGATGTCGGAAACAACGACATCGATGACGAGCCTGTGAGCGCACCTGCAGGCGTCGCTCGTCATCAAGGCAGCCGACTACCGAAAATCACGAAATATGAGCTGCCTACCATTGAAAAGCTCACCGGCGAGGAAACAGACCCCTCGGATTGGGTGATGCTGGTTGAAAATTCTCTGCAGCCCATGATGCTCGGAGATCTCATTGATACTACGATGGCAAGACCAAGTGAAGCAGATATTCTCTATCGGAGATGGAATTTCTGGTCATCATCGGTGGCCGCATGGATGTATCTCCAAATTGAAAAGGACGTGCGAACTAGGCTAAGCGGACTGTCTAACCGCCCAAAGTATGCCGATAAGCTATTCGAAGAGCTAGTCAGCTACGTTCAAGGAGGAGATCGCTCAGATATGTCCTAATCGATGCTTTCAGACTTCATAATATAAAGAGAGATCACTATGGCTCGGCCGAAGAGTACATTAGTGACTACCAGAGACAAATGAACGTACTACACAAATTCAAAATTGCTCCGCCGGCATTTACCTCAATTAGAATCATGATTCGTGAGCTCCAGAATGAGCTTCCGGACATAGTCTTTATGCGTGAAGCGTTACGGAAGGTTAAGAAACCTCACTCGAATACCCACGAAGACTTCGATAAGTAGTGTAAGGAAATGACAATCAAAGCACGTCAACTTGCTGCCGAAGCTAGTAAGACACATTCGGCACGTCGGAATCCATTCAAAAACGATCGCCAAGACAATTACAACAATCCACTGCCGCCCCATCCAACCAGAATTCTCAGTGGGATTGTGGAGGCCGTGGCCGAGGTCGCGGACGTGGGGGAAGAGGTGCTACAGCAGGACCCAGAGAGCATACCGATCATGGAAGCTCTACCAGTGGACACCGTAATGCTCCCCGAAAGGGAAAGAAATCTACAAATGTGACATGGAAATTGGCAATTTGAAATTGAAGGGAATGGATCACTGTGATTGGTCAGATCGGAATGGTCTTGCTAGCAAATTGGACAACTAGCTAGTGCTCAGGTCTATGGAGGGGATTTCGAGATCACATGACCCGATGATTACGTGATCCAGGATAGACTTAACTAAGAGTAACTAGTTGTAACTAGTTGGTTAGCTAGCTTGGAGAGCAGGACTTCTTGCTCTCGCCGTCCTTCGTCATCAATAATATGAAGTTATTATTGCTGCTTTCTTTCCCTTGTCAAGACTTGCCCGGTATCGATATATTCATATAATTGCCTTTAGTAGGTCAACGTGGCCCCCAAGGACGATTTTGGCGGCGCGTACTCGCGCTGTCACGCGCCTCCTGCATGGTGATGAGATGTGACAAGTGGGTCAGGCTGGAGGCTAAGCTAAGGACTGCTCTCAAATGATGCCTCGCCCCTGTTTTACAGATGGAAGCACTCTATCAGACGTCACACCCATCCTTTGCGTTTGAATCTACGCAGAAAGAGTGACACCGACAGTGTGGTACTTCAAACCGATTGGTTCATGTCACCGTGACCCCACTCTTGAGTCGAAATCAGTGAACGCCATGAACGATTTCGTGTTGTGGGCCACCTTGGTTGTGCTTCCTGTCTTCCTTCTCTATCCCATTTTTGCCAAGATTCGTCGTCGTGGAAGGACGGACCGCCCTGACGGTCTTTACACTATTTCCGAACCGGAGCATGCTAAGAATGTCATTTTCGAGTAAGAGCCGCCGCGCCTACCGTGACGCTCACGCTAATGGCCATAGAATTGTCGCCGTCCACGGCCTTGGGGCACATCCGGAATACACCTGGACAAGTGGTCCTGCGAGATCGACCAATTCAGATCACGGCAAACGCGTCCACCTCTTGAGAGACCTATTGAAAGATGACTTTCCGAACGCAAGAATCCTGGCCTTTGCGCACAACTCGGACTGGTTGATCGATGCTCCGGTCACGTCAGCGCAGCAACTCGGCGATCGGTTACTAGACGATTTAGTGAAGCATCGGTCAAGACATCGGGTGAGGACTATGAAACCCAAAGAAGACAAGGCTAACAGAGGTCACAGTGTGTACCGATCGTCTTCATCGGTCATAGCTTTGGGGGCATCATCATAAAAGAGGTATGCCGCAATATTGTTCCTTTTTATGCAAACCTAATCCCTTCTGCAGACCTTGTGCAAGCCTGGGGACGCCGCGCGAGACGTCGTCGACAGCACTTGCGGCATCGTTTTTCTCGGGACCCCTCATCAAGGGTCACCTATATCGAGTCTCGGGACTGTTGTAGCCCGCATGACCGGCTTTTTAGGATCCAGCACCGGGCTCCTCTTCACCCTAGCGAGCTACCGGACACAGCTCTCCGACTTGGATGTACGTTTTGTTCAGTGCATGAAAGAGAAAGAGGGTCGACGACAGAAGACCGAGATCATAGCTTTCTGCGAAAAAAAGCCTACACGCATGCTGGGATGGCTATCTATCGGCTTGGTAGGTGCTGCTGTCCCTCTGTGGAAGCTCTCTAACATCCCTAGATTGTCCCGTTGGACTCAGCCCGAGGCGGCCATGCTGCTCAAACCGTCGTTATCGATACAGACCACTCTGGACTAAACAAGTGCAGGAGGCGTAACGATCCGTTATATAAAAACCTCCGAAAACAGCTACATAAAATCAGACCGTATGTCACTTCACTCTATTTCCAGATGGACTGGCTAACGCCCCGCCGAAAGAGCTACCACCCCAACACTAAACTGCAACCAGAGGTTTGTCCGTGACACACTACGCACCGTGGAAGGTGCCGCATTCAACTCCCGTGCAAACGAACACGTCGCGACGTGTCTCAGAAACACGCGCCATGAGCTTCTCGAGACAATTAACCAATGGACTGATGGCCCTATAGCTCGCGAGCATATATACTGGCTTCAAGGAAAGGCTGGCACCGGCAAGTCAACAATCGCTCGTACTGTGGCCGGTGACCTTGCCGAGCAAGACCGTCTCGCGGCCAGCTTCTTCTTCAAGAGGAATGAATCCGATCGCGGTAGTGCCGATTACTTGTTCACCACTATCGCCGCCCAACTCGTCCAGAGACTACCTATGATGGCTGAGCATATGCGAAACGCCATCGAAACTAACCCTGATATCGCCACAATGGCGCTAGGAGAGCAGTTTAGGAAACTTATCTTGCAGCCAATGAAGGCTGTCCCGCATGGTATTTCTAGGACCATGACGGTCGTGATCGATGCCCTCGATGAATGCGAGGGAGACCAGAACACCACGGCGGTTATCAAGTTACTGCTGCAGAACAGTCTTTCGGCAGTAGTCCCCTTGAAATTCTTTGTCACCAGCAGGTTTGAACCTCCGATTCGTCTTGGGTTCCAGGATGTTGAAGACAAATTCATCGAGTTTCCTATTCACGAGATCCAACGGCCTATAATCGAGCGGGACATCGCAACCTTTTTGAGGTTCCGATTGGACGAAATTCAGCGCAATTTCCAAATCAAATCTATTTGGCCAAACTTAACCCAGTTCGAAAATCTCCTAGGGAAATCAATTCCGCTGTTCATCTTCGCGGCCACTGCCTGCCGCTTTATCGAGGACTATCGACAAGGCGGCGACGGGCCAGATGATCGGCTTCAGCAGATACTCCAACAGGAGACTCGTGGGCATCTCGACCAAACATACCTGCCTACCCTGAACCAGATGGTTCACGGACTCATGCCATCCGCGCGTCGCACTGCAATAAGCGATTTCAACCAAATTGTGGGCTCGATAGTCACCCTCGCAAATCCTCTTAGACCTGCGCCACTGGCGAGGCTCCTCGGCATTTCCACTGAACGCATCAAAAATAGATTGGAGCTGCTTCATTCCGTACTCGACATCCCAACCGATGCTACTAGTCCTGTGAGAATATTTCATGAATCGTTCCGGGACTTCCTCATTCGTCCTGACCCGGAAGACGTCCACGAATTCTTTATTGATGAGAAGGTCACTCACAAGAAGCTTGCGGACAGATGTCTTCAGCTGCTCTCCGAGGATGACTATCTAAAAAAAGACATCTGTGGACTAGGAGCACCAGGGAAATCTCGTACTACCGTCGACCAGCAAACGATTGACCGGTGCCTGCCATCAGAGGCTCAATATGCGTGCCTTTACTGGGTGCATCACTTGAAGAGTAGCAGAGTGATACTTAATGATGAAAGCCATGCGCTCCAATTCCTTCGCAGTCACTTCCTCCACTGGCTTGAAGCTTTGAGCCTCATGGGGAGAATATCGGAGAGTATCAGGCTAATCGATGTGTTACAGGGCCTAGTTGGTGTAAGTCACTTCTATCAATATACAAATATCTTTCTTCATGTACTAATAGATATAGGACGACTGCAATTCTGCACTGTGTGATTTTCTACATGATGCAAGAAGATTTACTCTTCAAAATGTGTACATAGCTGGAATTGCTCCCCTGCAGCTCTACTGTTCCGGGCTAGCGTTTGCACCAACACAAAGTGTCATCAAAGGGACATTTCTTAGCGAAATGCCAAAAAGGATACAGAGGCGACCAGCGGTGATAGATTCCTGGAGCTCAGATCTACAAACGCTCGAGGGCCATTCCTATTCGGTCTGCTCTGTGGCCTTCTCGCCGGACGGCCAAACAGTGGCCTCAGGCTCGGATGATAACACGATCAAGCTCTGGGATGCTAAGACGGGTAAAGAGCTACAGACGCTCAAGGGCCATTCCAATTCGGTCTATTCTGTGGCCTTCTCCCCGGACAGCCAAACAGTGGCCTCAGGCTCGCTTGGTAACACGATCAAGCTCTGGGATGCTAAGACGGGTAAAGAGCTACAGACGCTCAAGGGCCATTCCGATTCGGTCTATTCTGTGGCCTTCTCCCCGGACAGCCAAACAGTGGCCTCAGGCTCGCTTGGTAACACGATCAAGCTCTGGGATACTAAAACGGGCAAAGAGCTATATGGGCTCGAGGGCTATTCCAGATATCTCCGGTATATGGCTTTCTCCCCGGATAGCCAAACAGTGGCCTCAGGCTCGCTTGATAAGACGATCAAGCTCTGGGATGCTAAGACGGGCAAAGAGCTACAGACGCCCGAGGGCTATTCCAGATATCTCCGGTATATGGCTTTCTCCCCGGATAGCCAAACAGTGGCCTCAGGCTCGGATGATAACACGATCAAGCTCTGGGATGCTAAGACGGGTAAAGAGCTACAGACGCTCAAGGGCCATTCCAATTCGGTCTGTTCTGTGGCCTTCTCCCCGGACAGCCAAACAGTGGCCTCAGGCTCGCTTGATAAGACGATCAAGCTCTGGGATGCTAAGACGGGTAAAGAGCTACGGACGCTCAAGGGCCATTCCGATTGGGTCCAGTCTATAGCCTTCTCCCCGGATAGCCAAACAGTGGCCTCAGGCTCGGATGATAACACGATCAAGCTCTGGGATGCTAAGACGGGTAAAGAGCTACAGACGCTCAAGGGCCATTCCGATTCGGTCTATTCTGTGGCCTTCTCCCCGGATAGCCAAACAGTGGCCTTAGGCTCGGATAATAACACGATCAAGCTCTGGGATGCTAAGACGGGCAAAGAGCTATATACGCTCGAGGGCCATTCCGATTCGGTCTGGTCTGTGGCCTTCTCTCCGGACAGCCAAATAGTAGCCTCAGGCTCGGATGATAAGACGATCAAGCTCTGGGGTGCTAAGACGGGCAAAGAGCTACAGACGCTCGAGGGCCATTCCGATTCGGTCTGGTCTGTGGCTTTCTCCCCGGACAGCCAAACAGTGACCTTAGACTCGGATGATAGGACGATCAAGCTCTGGGATACTAAGACGGGCAAAGAGCTACAGACGCTCGAGGGCCATTCCGCTTCGGTCCAGTATATGGCTTTCTCCCTGGACGGCCAAACAGTGGCCTCAGGCTCGGATGATAAGACGATCAAGCTCTGGGATACTCAGACGGGCGAAAAGCTACAAACACTCGAGGGCCATTCCAATTCAGTCTGGTCTGTGGCTTTCTCTCCGGACGGCCAAACAGTGGCCTCAGGCTCGGATGATAACACGATCAAGCTCTGGGATGCTAAGACGGGTAAAGAGCTACAGACGCTCAAGGGCCATTCCAATTCGGTCTGTTCTGTGGCCTTCTCCCCGGACAGCCAAACAGTGGCCTCAGGCTCGCTTGATAAGACGATCAAGCTCTGGGATGCTAGGACGGGCAAAGAGCTACAGACGCTCGAGGGCCATTCCGATTCGATCGCGTCCGTCGTCGGTCAAAGTTCATATAAGACCATCCCTCAAGTTTCCATAGCAAATGACTGGATCGCCTTTAGAAACCAAAACCTTATATGGCTCCCTGTCGAGTATCGCAAATTCCATTGCTCAGCTGTACAGGATGGCACTATTGCTCTTGGGTATACTAATGGGAGGGTTCTCATTGTTGGTTTCCGCACTGATTAGTGAACTTATCGTTGTACTCAGTGTACCCTTGATTGTCTTCTAATATCTATCCAAGAAGAGAGCATGAGTACCCCATTTAAAGTGAAATTTGCTTCTCGACGTGTTTGACCTGCTCGCTGGTATATGATTTTGGCAGCTCAAAAAATAGCTGAATGCGTTCTTTTCCTACAATACGTACCTCAAATTGATTGAGCATGAGTCATATTGGAGCATTTCATATTTGCAACAAAAGGGTGATTTGAAAGCTTGAAGGTTAAAATCACCTGGCGTTGTAGCAGCTTAAATCTGTCCAGCTACTGTGTCTTGGTGATGGAGCTGGAGCAAGTGTTAAAGAGCGTAGGTGGTCGGGACGTACTGTGTCTGAGGATAATAGGTGTGTCGCAGCTTGAGAAGATGGGTGATTTTGTCGAGTTGCCCGCCTACCTCGATTTTCCGATCGATAGTATTCTTCCCAAATCAATAAATGTCCCTTGTATTTTCCACCGGGCAATATCAGCACTATTGCATAGGTATCATTAGCAATATTCCACTTGTTGGATGATTCGCTGAGGGATCACAAGGCAGAACCTTCAATATGGAATACAGTGTACGTGGAGCTCAGACCACAGTTTATCAATTAATGGGGCTGCCAAAATCAACCCCGAGAACAAAGCGGAAGCCTCGGACATTTTTCATTTTCTTTTAGGGGGCTAAATTTATTGCACTTAATATGTTTGTCTCTATGCTGTGGTAATATTTAATCAAAACTGTAGCTGCCGAGAAGTGGAATCACCCGACTCCTTTACTTTCATTCTTCTGTGGTGATACAATCTGCCTGCTCTCGAGGTTACAGTCGGTAGCGAAAATCAGCTTCCACCTTGAACATTGCTATTATAATTTGGAAATAGCATTATGATTTCAATGTACAGCGCTAGCGACATTTGCTCCCGCCCTTACTATTTTGTTTCTTTTTCTAGGCCCCACTGACAAGGTACTAGCGTAAAAGAGGTATTTCATCCCGAGGCCTACTTATAACTTAACCCATCCCCAACTTGTTACGTCACCAGATTCGCGATTTTATCTGGATTACCATACAAGGACGAGTGATGTCCTGGATACGCCTGTCCTGAACGGTCTTGGTGGTATTGGCCGCCTCTCAGTTCATCTTCTAAATTAATCTCTTTCCAGCACTATGCGTCAAGCTTCAAGTGTTTATTCCATAAGTCTCATTGAAGTATCGAGTTATATTCCCCCTAAACGAAACAAAAATGCCGTCAGGATTGCGGGTGGGAGAGCCACAATGAGGGCGCCCATCCCCGTACCCCCTTGAAGATCATCTCGAAGAGTTGACCATAGCACGCCAGTCAAAACGCTGGCAAGAATCGTGATCATCATCATCGAAAAGATCACCTCGCGGTTCGGTCCTTCAATAACGTGCATTCCCCATCCGAAGCACGCCTCATCACAGTCAATCACTCTTTTTTCCTTCCGCTTAGGCAAACGAGGAAGCCAATCGTTTCGCACGGGGTTCAAGTCTCCTTCACCATGCTCGAGATAGTGGATGAAGATCTCCGGTGGCATTGGTGGGAGGGGTTTTAGGGGTCTAGAAAACTCATATTCATAGCAGTTGTCCGGAGGGATGCAGTTTGGCCGATCGCAAACAGAGATATAACCACCTCGGAGATTCCAAAGTGTAAACTAAGCAGCTATAAGTAACTAGCAGTGACACATGCCGACCAAGAATGATTGAATGCCTTACCTGAATGAACTCAATAGTTATTGGTTTAATCTGAAATCTGAATCGTGAACGCAGTCCTCTTGTCTTGAGATACTCATCCTTTAGCTTACTAAAAGCGACTGCATCGGATTTCACGTTGGATGTCTCAATCTCTGCCAAGGTCTTGTATATGGCGCCCGTGTTGACACAGAGGGCTAGGAATCTTGCTCGCCCGTCACCGGATTCAAAAATATTACCAGAACTTGCAACAGCATGGTTACCTTTTGTTGTTAAGCTGCCCAGCGGTCTCAGTATCGCTTTGGTGCCTGTTGGTCGGGAGTCTTCAGGCTTATCATGGATTGGAGGGTTTGCTGAGTCACATGGAATATCCGAAGCGTTATTGGTGCTTTCTTGTCCAGGGTTCTGTAAGGAGAAAGCCAATTTATCGAGATTATCTGTATCGCTGCTGAGAAAATCAGCATACAGGTCTACCCCACAATCCTGTTGCCCATCAGCATTAATCTCTTGTCCTTGAAACAGTAACGGTCCTGTTCTTTTGACCAGTATTGCAACACATCACTTACACACTGCCACTCAATTCGATGATGACCGGGTTTCAGCCGTGGCCTCGTAATTGTTCTTAACCAGGAAAGACACCGGGAGATGTAAATTGCCCAACTTCTTTTCTTGTAGGCTGACTGTCCACGCAAATGCTTCTCGCCTCCACTTAAAAGTATGGGAAGATGGATTTCAGCCGAATCCGCCTGCATTGTAGAACCGTTGCATTGATCCTGCGCGTTGCGATCCTCACTGGCCTTCTCAATACAAATTCCAAGCCCCGTTCGGATTGGGTAGCCTCGGACTAAGATTTCGCTGTGGATGCCTGAGTGGGAGTAGAACCCATGACTTGCATTCATCGTTTTGATCCCTTTCTCGAACTCGAATACTAAGGAGCATGACCCCACTACCGTTTTTGTTGATTTTTCTCCGCTTCTGACGCTAAAATCGAAATCCTGAACGCAAGGGTAGCATGCTACCGCGCCTTGATTTGATGATCGCAGAGCCAAAGCTAGCTATCCAATCTGTTCAGCTATCTCAGAAAGTAGATATCTGTCACCGGTGGCGGTAATAGAACATGAGGATGGAGGTAGAATACACGCTGTGAGTTGTGCATTCTTCAGACCATGGATATTGGGTCGAGATGAGCCATGTTCTGGCAGTTGATCTAGAGAGAAATGAGAATCAATATTATATTTGTCCGTCATATAGTTCTGGGCCTTACAAGAACATTCCTGGCCCTTCGGAAGACGAATCAACTCTTGTAACAAGGTAATGATGTACTGCCCAGTTCCAGGCCACGTTTGACCCATGTACTCCACCACAGTTGCAGGTTGTGCATTGTTCCATGAGCCTGTTAAACAAACGACGTTTTCCAGGTCATTTTGAGGAGAGGCCAACCTTTGGTCGTGACTATCTTGGTCGTGGATGAAACGTGCGGGATCCCAATCAAGGTTGAAGGTCATCTTTATCAAGGATTGCTGTCTTCGATGGCTCATTTTGCGTAGCGAGTTGAATGCTCCTAGTCGGGATCGCACCTTCACTCCTATGCCAATCATCAGATCAGGATTTCCAGATTCCAGGCGACCAATTTGGCGTATATTGGAAAGTAGCCAATCCTTATAGGCAATCGATTCCTGGATAAACTTTTCGTACTCTGGCAAATGGGATTCGACCCCCCCCTGGGGCGATGTTAGACATGTTTGGATCTTGGTCAAACTCCTTCATGCTGGATGGCTCAGTATTGATAACCCATTCTAGAACCTCATTCGGGTCCTTCTCAAATGGCCGGCGCTCTGGTAGCTCTTCATCACTCCCTGGCCCCTCGAGAGCTTCCATACCATGACCTTCTAAACTTATATCTTGGAGACCCGTTTTCACGTAATCAATAATTTGCCTAGATGGAAATGTTATCGCGTTGGGTGCTTTTGAACCGATGTTAATGGATACATACTTTCGCTTACGGTGAAGAGTGACGGCCGCTTCCCATTGAAATGGGAATGAAGATTCTCCGTGCAGTTTCCATGTGAATGCCTTCAACAAATGATCCAAAAATTCCGAGGGTATATCTGCGATGTTTGAGACATTGGAGGTGTTTCTTATGTCGATGGCAAGCTGGTCGGCAAAAGCCCGAACATATAGTAGTGGTGGTTCATCATATAACCTTCCTTCTTCCCACTCGGTCAATTGAAGCAGTGGAATCTGGCTCAGTTGTTAGGTTTGATGCTGCGAGGAAAAATTGTCATCCGAGCGACGTTCGGGGCTCGCGGAAATCATCACAGATGTGGTTTGAAAAACGCCATATCCTGGAGTTGGTGCAAAGAGCGGAGATTGATCGGATTGATTTAGGAGTCATATAGCGGGGCATCGTGAGCATAGAATGGGCTACAGCTCATATTTGTGGAGCTGTTAATTCAAGATTTATCAATATTAATCATCATGAACAAAAAAACACTCGAGCTAATCCTTCATTTCGATCTGTTTCCGATAAACCTTACCTGGACAGAGCGACCGCGAAGAGCAGAAGAGGGGAGTAGCACGTGCTGGAAGATGAATGGCACTAAAAAATGAGAGTGCTAGGTCATACGGTATTCACTTGGCTTCGTTGAGTAGTGATGATGCCCTGGGGAGTGCAACGCAGTCAGAAGACCAGCAAAGGGCAGCCCGCTCAACAAAGCCAGCTCGGTTTCACTCCATATTAACGTTTGTCCTGTTTGCATGTGGGTCTGATATTCAACGGTATTACATGGATATGTATGATCGACCTCTATTCCCGATTAAGGGTAAACGTCAGCATCTAATCTTGAGGGCCCACACAAACCTGCGTCTTATTCCCAATAAAATCCAAACAAAAAAAAAAATTTGAGACAATATATATTCAATTGACATGTACGTGGTGATTTCATTGAAAGTAAATTACTGGATTCAATGGTGCTTTCAAGAGTCTGCTGCCAAATTGTTCCTCCAATCAGTAAATTGAGGGCCGCAACTACCGGTGGGTCTCAATAGCCAATTCCATAAAGATAAATACAGTCACGTGTATCACCCAAATACTCGAGTAGACCCAAATCGACCCAAATCAAAACACAATTCATGTGTAAAGTATTGTAAATTTGGAACTGCAACTCCGGTTTTGAATATCGATCAATACCTTAACCCGTTGACTTTTATATTGATGTCCGCTAAATAAATATTCGCACTAGTGCCTTGGCAGTGGGGCCCGAGAAAATAAAAGTTATCTTTAGGGAAGAAGCGGGTTCCAGTTCAACGGGACCCAGAAAAAGTTCAACGGGACCCAGAGAGCAGCTAACTAATCCTGGGTCCCGTTGAACTTTTATCCTTATTTTATGTGATTTATGTATTTATCCACTGCCGTTTACTTGCAAAAGTAGTGCATGTTTGTTTGAAGTTGAAATATTTTTGTAGTTTGTTAACAAAGCAGAAATATATATTTGGGTAAACAAAGCAGGAGCATATTACTATGAAAGCAATATACTCATCCTATATGCTTGTTTTGATTTCCTCTTCACCTTGCTGTTTCTTTTCCCTTTTTCATCTATCTCCCACCTATCTTCCTTCCATCAGGTATGAGTCCGTCTCCTCTATCTCTTGACGTGTTGTTGTATATGTTATGCATATGTTAAGCATCTCTAGCTGATCAACATGGCCAATCTTGGAGTCTTTCCGGGCCTCGGCCTAACCCGAGCCGACTTTGACAACAACTCAGTCTTAAATGTAGTAAACCCCGATCCTCTCACGGGTTACGCTTATAGTATGTTATGACATGATATATCATAACATATGCTAACCATATATAGGCCCTATCCCTAATAACAACCCTGGTTGGAAGCCCGCTGTATATCATACAGCCATAGCAGGTAGTGCTCGCAACTACGACATCAAGACTGCCGATATTATCGCTACTCCACCCCTAAACCTCACCGTGGTTTTGAACAAGGAGAACATTGGCGTGTAAGTTATGAGACAGCGTAACAGCATATACTTGGCAAATACTGATCTTACGCGAAATAGATGCGATATTGTTATGAACCCCCTAGCATAGATATGCGGCATGATATTCCTAGACGGGCTATTAATACGTCTTCATATCCGTCAGGATCATTCCGGAGCTAGTAAGTGTCTATTTATGTCAAATATTATTATATAATATAAGGTCCTGGGTCCCAATGAGGTTCCGGACCTCAACGGGACCCAGGATTAGTCAGAATTTCCTGGGGCCCGTTGAACTTTTTCAGGGTCCCGCTGAGCTGGGTGCCCGGGAAGAAGCTGATTTCGCTATCGACTGTAGTGGTCCATGAATTATCAAATTCTTTTGAGCTAGTAGAATTGACTTGGCTATTTCCACCTTGCCATCCGCTGGGGAACTAAACCTCATATAATCAGCAGAGTATCGTATGATAAAAATATGATGACGATAAGACTGCCTCGTATGATCACGGCCGAAGCGTAGAAATTATACGTAGTCATGACGCATATTGTTCACAATTTGAAAAGTACTTAATCAACATTTGCTATCCATCAACTCATGCATTAGCTAGGAAATTTGGCAAATGGAAAGAGAAATATATGACGATAACCTGTCGTGTTTGATTCAAATTCACAATTCGCGTCCAAACTCACCATCCTTCGACATGACAACCCATTTACACCGACCATATCGCGAGCCGAACCACACTCAGGCATGGCTGATTGGCAGTGGTATCGCGTCCCTCTCAGCAGCAGTGCACTTAATCAATGATGCCAAAGTTCCTGCCGCCAACATCCACATTTTGGATCTACATTCCGGGTCTGGGGGTGGAATGAACCCGTCTGGCGATGCAGAAAATGGCTATTTTCTTCCGTTTGAATGCCATCCGCATTTTTACGGCAGTTGCTTGGAGAAGCTCCTTTCTGCTGTCCCAAGCCAGACCGAAGCTAATAAATCGATTCTGGATGCGATCCGGAGCTCTGGGCAATTCCAACGGCCACCCCCGCAGGACTATGCTCTTGCGAGAGCACTCAAGCAGGGAGAGTCGGGCCCAGAAGCGGTTGATACGAAAGGCATCCACATTGGAGTGAAGAATCGAATGGCTTTGATAAGACTTATGCTGGAGAGTGAGAAGATGCTTGGGTCGCATACCATCAAGGATATGATGGATGAATCTTTTTTCGAGACAACATTCTGGATGCTCTGGGCCACATCGTAAGCGGCATCACCAGTCAAAATACTGGCAATCCCTCTTTTGCTAATATAATAACCAGTTTCTCACTTCAGCCGTGGCATAGTGCTGTTGAGTTTCACAGGCATCTTCGAAAATACCTAGAGGATATTCAGTCCCTCAATAATTTGAAGACTTCGAATCGAACGGAGTACAATCTCTACGAGTCTCTTATAGTGCCCATTACAGCCTATCTAAACAATGAAGGCATCGACTTCCGCTTCAATACCGAAGTGACAAATATCAGAATAAATCGTGAGGAACAGCCACACATAGCCACTGAGATTGAGCTACTCGAAGATGGAACAGAGCACTACGTCAGAATAGAACCTACTGATGTTGTGGTCATCACTTTGGGAGCAACCAGCAGTGGTGCGGCTTTAGGGACAAACAACTCTCCACCTCCAAACTTGTCCTCGGGATGGGAAGATCGGATGCTCTGCGACTGGCGCTTATGGCAGAAACTCTCTCAGGTATCTCCTAACTTCGGAGACCCCACTAACTTTCTATCACAGAGTCTCAGGTCCGCCGTGGAATGCTTTACCACCACTTTCAAGGGCCCCGAATTTATGAAATTATATGAGACGCTTACCCACGATCGGCCAGGGACAGGTGCATTAGTGACACTGACTGAAACCAACTGGTCAATTACACTCAGTATCCCTCACCAACCCGTCTTCCATGGCCAGGCAAACGATGTCAATATTGTCTGTGGTTATGCCTTGAGTCCACTCAATGAGGGAAACTACGTGAAAAAGCCAATGTATGAGTGTTGTGGGGAGGAGATTCTTACAGAGGTTCTCTCCTGGCTCAGATTCCCTATCGAGTCCATTCTACCCAGTTCTAAAACCATTCCATGCGGAATGCCTTTGGGCACTGCTCCATTCCTAACACGTGGCGATAGGAGCCGTCCGCAAGTCATTCCGGATAATACTGGTAACATTGCTTGCGTTGGCCAATTTGTCGAGATTATGGATGACACCACTTTGAACATGGATTATAGTGTGCGCGGGGGACAGATTGCTGTGACTGAGTTAATGGGCTTGCCGGAGAAACCAGAAAAGCTCAAGAAGAGCTTACTCCTCGAGATATTTGATTTGATAATTTGACATGTATTGAGTAAGGCGGAAAGGTTACCTTCTCTCGGGGTCTCTCTTTGTATGTAATTTCTATCAGAAACCTGCCGCGTTTTCACAGTCTGGACGAGTGCTTTTGTTTGCCAAACTTCCTGTGTTCCGGTTTTCAATGCCTTCCAATGGCCAGTATTCATAACATATACTGCCAATTCAACATAACGTGAATATGAGAGTGCGGGAAACATCAGTACCAGATTAAGGATACCGTTAGTTAGAGTCGATAGCTAATATGCCGGACTCGGTCGAAGCTAATTGACCTAACTTTCTTTGTTTCAGAACTAGATCGCGGCATTAGGTTGGGGAACCTTGGACCCCAAAACCTCAATCGTCACAGAAGCTCAATTTTGTATAATTTCGCAACCTTTCAAAACATTGTTATTTAAAGCATGTTCGGTATTACGCCAGCATCATGTTTTTTCTATCCCACCATCGATATTCATCGAAATATAACGTTGGTTCGATACTATGATCTGATGATGGGAATAAAATTCCACTCATTGGAATGTGGCATACGTATATGGGCGGGAGCGATAGTGGATTAGCTCAGTCGGCTGCTATAGTGAACAGAGATATTCGCATAGAAAATACGCTTTGACCAGCTAAGCCCAAGCCTTGTTTGTCTCTTTGATTGAAAGACATAGGCAGCACGGTGAATCTGCTGGGAATCACATCTCTCACAGGTATTGTCTAACTTGCAGATCCATGATGTATTCTATTATTGTTGATAGAGTGGAAATTTCAGTATTGCGTCAAAGGGGAAGAATTTATTAGACGCCTCAAATGCAAGACTTACTCGAATTCGCGAAGAAATGATTAGTTTCTCGAGGAAATGGCTGAGGTTGGAGGACACTTCTCGGGTCCTAGTTATCACTTACATGCTCTTCTTGATACCAAAAGTTGATGGACACAGGTGCCTATCCTAGTTGAGGTCTGTTAATACCCATGCCTTCGTTTTCCCATCACTACTTCTTTTGATGCCACCTCAGATACGCACTAAGAGTGACGGGCTAGGGTCATATTGAATAAAAGTGACTGGCTGGATCCGTTAAAGGAATGTTGGCTGCCGATCATATCCTCCACGGCCTTCTCATTTAAGGCTTTGTGGTACACTGAGAGTTATTACATGCTCATGTTTTGAACGTTGGTTTTGTTCACGATCCGATATTGAGTCAATAGCCACTTAGTATTACCAAAGGTTTCCTGCAACTTTATCCATTAGTATTATAAAGCTACTTGTCTTGCCAGTCCACGCTTTACCATCTTGACTGTGCCACAGTCGAGTGTGCGGTACCAGTGAATCTCCTGGAAACTTGGCCATTCACTATCTGATATTTTGATTTATGGCCACCATTTAAGTTTTAATCTTCGCTTGGCATTTTACTTTTTGGCAAAGTAACTTCTACGATGCTTTACTTACAGGGGCTTTCTCTTGTGAAATATGGTCTGGGTTTCATAGATATATTTCACAGAACAGTACGGTTCATATTCTTCTATCTAAGAGAGATTTAGCATTCTGCATTCGATATATGTACACTTCATCTGTTATGGTGCCGCCAAGCAGTTAGCGCATAAGTGGCTTATGTGGTGTTCTAGCTGTTCCACTCGCTTACACCATACGTCATATAGTGGTGTATCCTGTATATTGCTTTATGAGAGTTCGGGGTGAATGAAATCTCTTATGACTACATCATGCCGTGACTTTGAGCTGTCGTGAGCCCCCTCTTTGACAAATCTCAGGTCTAAACCCACCGGAGTCCGATCTCACGCATCACCCGCCTCTGGAGGAGTCCTGTCGAGATCACATGACACTATTGTCAGGTGATCCAGGACCTGAGGTATCTAGTTACCTAGCTTGGAAAGCAGGACTTCTTCCTCTCTCCATCCTTCTTCATCAATAATATCTATCATTGCTTCCTTTTCACCTGTCAAGAAGTCCTGGATGATTATTCTGCGCCACAGTGGACTATGAGGCGAAACTTTCATTACGAGCAACTTCATATGATGTCGTTATCGTGCAGAAACTTCATATGAAGTATTGCCTAATCAGCTGTTGAGTTCCACCAGGAAGACGTGGGTGCCATTAGAGTAACACCAAGAAGTCAATATCTAATTCACCCGAGCCGGAGACTTTTAAAGCCTTATCATGCGTCTGCTGGTTATAAGAACGATACAATAAGCTCCATTCGGCTTCTTATTTACCAACTGTTTCTCAACTATGGCAACCAGGCTCGGCATATTCCCAGCCCCTGGAGGCCTTGGAGGCAGTACCCTAAGACAACTTCTCGAACAAGTCCCACCTAATGATGTGGTGCTCGTCGCTCGCAGCCCAGAGAAACTCTGCAAAGAGAAAGCCGTTGGTGATATTATTCGCACGGCCTATTACGGCAATACCCCGACACTGGACCAATTGTTTGATGGAATTTCGTCTCTGAACTTGATTTAGTATGCTAGTATTCAAAATGAGTATCGATTCAAGGTGGCTGTATCACCCCTGCTACAACCTGGTGGCGCCTAGGAGCTAAACTGGTTCTATAAGTATATGAAGCCGCGATTGATGCGGCTAGTAAGAGTGGCGTGAAGCATATAGTCTATTCTATTCATCTCTTTCGTTTGCTGGTGATGGAGATATCGAAGGCCCAATTTTTGCTTGCTCACCTTGCGACGGAGAAGTAATTGGCTCAGCTACACGACCAGAACCCACAGTTCACGTACACTGTCGTTCGCCAAGGTTCATATTTAGAGTCGTTTTCATTTTATGCTACCTTATTTGATCTCAATAGCTTCTTCTAACGAGATATGAATCCCTCACGATGGGCTGGGCCCTGGCATTGCTTGGGCTAAGCAAGATGAGTTAGTGGAAGTAACTGCAAAAGTTATTGCACAACACGCCGAAGACCCCGCTGCTTTTTCCTTTTTAAACAACACCGTACTTTTCTCGGGCCCTCATGCTTTGTCTCACAATGAAACAGCAGATGTATTCAGCTGCGTGCTCAACAAGCCAATCAGGGTCTGCCAGGTACATGTGGCCGAGTACGTCAAATAACCATAGGTCCAGACTGGTCTCACATATGGTGGTGGCAACTGGAAGCCTCTCTGGGCGACTGCTTTTGCTGGGATCCACGATGGCGAGCATGTAGCATTTACCTCAAATCTGGCTCAGACATTTGGCCGCGAGCCTGAGCAGCTTGAAACAACTATCAGGAACATGCTTTCGACTTAAGAGGGCGTGTAAGGGTTACCTAAAATTGAAGCCATGTATTTTAGAATGGAGAGGACTTTGTTGGAACTGATATTACGCGAAAGGGGTCTTAATTATTCCTTAACCAACATGGTCATCACATAAACATGGTCATCACATATCTTTATAGAAAAGTTGAGTGACTACAACCCTACATAACCTTAGCACTCGACCACAAAATGTGGAAAGAACGGCTTGCCATCTATTCTGGCTAAGCAAGAGAAAGTACCCAACAACAACCATAGAAAGCCACCGAAACCATCCAAACGAAATCCAATAAGCCCCAGAGCCTCATTTTATTACGTTGCTCTTTGTAGCAGGCTTGATGTCCTATTTCAAAGAACTTGTGTGGATACTGAGCAACTAATTATCATCCTTCTCCCACCTTGTCTCATATTTGGAATTAAAGTCCGCAACGTGTATAAAGTTTAAGTGGCTTTTCAGTTCTGTGTTTTTAGATTCGAGCTTCGCCATCAAATTTGCAAGGGTGATATTAGGATTATAACTTCTGAAGTATTGAGCCTTATCGCTCTCGCGACTCGCATGGTGCAAATAATCTGTGACCCAGCCTGTCCCCACTTTTTCTCCCATAGTTAAATGCAAAACCCTAATTTAAATCGACTCCATCCTACCCTCGTGGGATAGGCAGCGAGATTAGGAGGCAGCCACGCCCGGGCTTGGACAGTCACCAACACATCCAGACGAGGCCGTGGGAGCAAGGTTGGCGATACACTTTTCATGAGCGTTTGATTCATCTACTGAACTGTCACACATAGCAAAGAGAACTATCCTAACGAGGAAGTTAGCACAATGTATAAGCAAAGGCGTAAAGGGGCCATGGAAGTCGAGATCATACTCCTCCTTCAGGTCTGGGGATATATATCTAATAACCATGAGTACAAATTAAATCATTTTAATCCATCATTTGGAGCTCAGATGGAAACATACAAGCCATCTCTGCATCCATGAAATTTTCCCCTTTCCTTCCAAAACTGATCGTAATACGACTTCCAATCATTGGAACCAGGAGGATGCTTGTTGAGCCACTTTGGACATCGTACTGGTCGTTGTGATAATACAATTTTATTGTCATCATTGCCCGGCCAGGGTTCACAGAATTCAATACAGGGTAGGGAACTGGCAGGCGCACTCTTTGGACCTGAGTTTGAGATTTTCGAGTCAAAGTAGCGGGCCAAGACACCAACCTCAGCGAGGTTCTTGGAAAGCCAATCCGACTTGACATTAATAGCGAGTGTCAATCCCACGAGGTGGTTTCTGGTTAACCACGTGCTAACTAGACCTGCACAGTCAGATGATAGCTGATTAGCTGGCACAAACTTCCCCTGACCCGTAACTATACAGCGCATCACATTCTTGTAAACGCTTGATCTGGCAGGGAACCCGGAAACGATTAGAGTGTTTTTGAGCACAGCCTGGTACGAAGACTCTGAAGGATGGACATGTTGATAGATGTTCTCAGCTCGAGCCGCAAGGTCTGTAGCAGTTTTGACACCGTTCTGCTGCACGCCCCACATTCCATTGAGCCAGGACTTGGCAAGACCTAGGCGAAATATCCCTTGGCTTAAGGACCGTCTAGTGACAATTGCGGCAGCCCACGCGGCCGGGGCTATCTTCGAATCATATCCATTCCATACTGTGAGAGCGGATGGTAGAGATGTGGTTGACCATTTATTGCCGCTTGCCGTGCGGGTGTTTGGAACAGTCCACTTCTTAATCCATTGGATCGCTTCTACCTCTGGAGGACGATACTGGCTGACGTCCGTGATAGATCGTTTGACGTTTGATCCCTCTGCACAATCCTCCCCAAGCGCAAGGCTTTCATTGCCACAACCTGAGAGCTGATCCTAGAAAGTATCAGTATAAGTGGAGCACTAATAAAAAATTTGAACCGACGAACCGTCGAAGGCCGGCCTCCCAGATTCATAGCCGAGACCTGGGTAATCATGGCTCCGATGAGAAGGAGGACTAACGACTGCATATTGCCTCGGAACTGCATTTTGAATGTTGAGCGACTTAAGTTATTGAGAGACTCGAAGTGAACATTTAACTCTTCATAGATCTTAATCCTTATTCTTATAGTAAACACCTCGCTCCTTCCGGCCACCTGGGCTCGAGCCTGGACCGACAAAGAGTATAAATTGGTAAGAAGACTGTTGTGTGTACGCTACGATGACTGGTCGGTTCTCAGCTATGTTGGACGTCAGTTGAGCTATGTGGTTGAAAAAATTGCTCGGGAGCCGCACGGGAGCCGCAGATCAAATGGTGGGGTGGGGCAGCTCAAGGGTTTGACCTACCCGCCAATCAGATGCAGAATAGTTGCAAGCCACACATGTTAGAGGATGCACGTTGACTTGCTAGTTCACTGCTCAGATGATACATAGATCTCCACAAACCCAGATTGACCAGAACCAGTCGCCATGGCGCCATGGCGGAAATACGACATAACGCAAAGAACTATGATCATCCTTAGTGGTTTGACGTGATTTAGCAGATGGTCACATTGTCCGAAAACTGTGTGGGGCCCACATCTGTCATTCTGCGCTTAAAATTTCTGGCCTAGCTCGAAGTTATATGTCCCTTTTATAGGCCGATACCTCGACAAAAGTCATGCCATTTGATGCGGCTACTCAACGCCGCTGGTTTTTCTTTCACATTAAGCACATTCAGGATGTTTAAATGTTGTCAAAATAATGAAGAGTTTTATGCTCATCAAGGCTTTAGAGTCTAGAATTCCAATTGGTCAAGTAGGATTCGACTGCTATTGGCACTGCGAGGTTGATCACCCCACAATCAGGTTATACTCGTTTTGCTGTCTGTATAGTAAGCTGTGGTGAGCAACTAAGGCAGCCCACAGGAAATATCTCGCTCCACTTATTATCGTGTCAGTAAAACAGACATCAAATCAGGAGAAATATGAGGTAATCTTTAATCATCTTCTATAGAAGAATTATTCCTTTTTTTTCCTTTTGAGTCAGAAAGTCACAGGCCAATAATGCGTGATCTGCAAGCAGGACCGCGCGCCCAAGCGGACATCCCAAGATGTACATACTGCCCCGGTTGACCTCTCCTCCCTCCCCCTCCCCGTTCCATAGAGTCGGTCAAAGACCACGCGAGGGTCCTTCGAGAGGTTATGCGTTACGACCTGTGAAACCACATGGCGTGCAGACATGTCCCGGCCCAGTAGAACCCAGCAGTAGTCTGATCGATGCCTGGTCGATCAAATAATAGGCGAAGGAGGCGGTGGCAATCAAGGCAAGCATACGGTGAGCCTTAAGGTTGAGTTGCGGCCAACGTTGAAAGTACGCAGCGAGCGTCCAAGGCAGGATCGATACGAGACTACACGCAGCCTGTTTGGCATTAGCTATTTTCTCCGATCCCTCGTCTTAAAGACGCTATGAGCCTTGTGTACATGCAAGCCATTCTTCAACGTATGACAGTGGCCATCTCCGTAGTTTCTTGCACACTTGCCTCTATGTTCAGGTGACGAACGTCGTTATACAAATTTTGATGAAAATTCCTTGATTAAATTGCAAGTCAAAGAATCAGACGAAACAAAAAAGCAAACTATCCCGCCTAAGGTAAGACATAACATGCATACTCAGTCATTTAGAACAAAGCAGGCCACATAGGCATCCACTGCGGGTCCATCATGATAATGGGGGAAAACCACCTAAGAGGTGGGGAAAATCCCCCCTATTTCATCAAAGATACCTGTGCTACTATGGGGTTCACTTTGGCGTTGGTGATGATGTCCATGTTGACGTTCGCGTTCTTGTTCGAGTTGAAGTTGAACTTGATGTTGAAGTCGATGTTGAAGTCGGCGTTGAAGTCGGCGATGAAATTGGCGTGGGCCATGGACCGAAAATGATTTCTAGGCTCACCCCCTGGATGGCACCCTCTGACGGCTGCCAAGAGTCGGTCCATCCCCCGCCACCATGTCCACTTGCATAGCAACTTGTCATAATATCATCCCATGCTGTCAGACACTGCGTTTGATTCTGGAAGTTACCGATCTTCCCAGCATAGGCAACCGTGGGTGCCGTCGGATATTTCCACCAGTCACCTGGTGGAGTTGTCGTTGTAAAAATATTGCTGCACCACTGAGGTCCCCAATTGTACAGAGTGTCATAATCCGCACGGGTGATGGGGTAGTCACGATTCCAACACTCTGCGGCGCTTGAGAGAGATACCAGGCTCGTGAGTGAGAGAACAGTTGCGAGTTTAAACAACATATTGTATTCAAAACTTGCGCATGGTTAAATATCAAGCCGTCTAAGTGACTTTTGGATGGACTCACAAGTTTTCGTAGTCGCTACTAAGAATTGCAAGAGCACGGCTGGCTGAAATGAGTTCAGGAAGTCTTAAAAACGTCTGTCTGGGTCTCTACGGGTGCGATATCAGCCTGCATTTATACCAGAGGGTAGAGGATTTCATTATGAATCTGCTTGAATTCTTGCTAACAGGAGCCAGGAAAGGCAACCGGCATTTCTAACCGATGCTGTGCGTTTGAATTCCACAGTTCAATGGAATGGGATATGTAAGGGACCACAGTAAAACGCGCTGTGGGATTGAAATCTAACAATCAATAATGACGCCTGACCATCGCCTGCTAATGCGCAGTGACTATTGACGCGACCATGTAACACAGCCAACAGCTCCCTAGAATATCTAATAAATGTTCGTCCAAATTAAGGTACTGTGCAATAGCTTGGACACTATTGTATGACTCTGGACCAATTGGCATGAGTTGGAAGGCTATTCGATTGGACTTCGTTTTATCTAAGTGAGTTCACATTGTTCAAAACTAGCCCTATCAAACGTGCGATAACTTCTCAATGTTCTCGACATAGCTGACGGTTAGATAAATTTTGCTTTAGTAGGATTTTCAAATGCTTTATTTGGAATGTATCAATTGAGGGTGTCAGCAATATTTCAAGCGCGCCATGAGCAAAAAGGCAGAGGTGATTGGTGTAGCTAAATATTTGACCCACCGCAGTACATTCCGTGGCTGTTGAATAGCATACGACCTGGGGTAGCAAATTATATCCTTTTGGCTTTAGTTTAAGAAATTTTGGCTTGCGCCTAAGTATGGTTGCCAGCTAACGGCAAATTTACCAGCCAATCGGTATCTTGCCCGATGCAGAATTGTGAGATTCGGCTTATTCTTTTATCCCTCGTGTGATATGTACAAGGCGTACATTTTTCCAACATCTCTATCCGTACAACCAGTTATGGATACCTACCTATCCTAACAAGTGCGCTCTGGATTCTAAGTAATGGACGCAACAATTTCAGTATCAATAATAAGAGCCAATTAATTAATTCGCTAGGGATAGAGGACGTATCTATAGACTTCTCGATCATCCCATCACGTACGTGCTCTTGATTAAGGAATGTTGGCGAACTGCCGTAGGGTAACTAGGACATTTGAATTTCGGCCGAATTTCTCCCTGCACTGTGATCCTTGCATAAAGCACGGACCGGCTGGGTCCGCTCTCCATCTTCCAATGAATTGCTTAGTTCGTTCCGCTATTATTAAATGCCTATGGTCGCCAGTTCTCGGATCTCTGACTTCAGCATGACCATGACCGTCCAGCTAACCTTGGTGAACTTATTACTAACGTCAGGGTAAGATCCCCGAGAAAAGAGATTGTGGGGAAAAGGATTCTGGGATACGAAATTACACCACGACTTTTGCAAACATGATATAATAAAAGATCTAGACTTCCAGTGATTAGGCTACATTTGTTGTGTACTTCATCTGTCTTCAATCCGTTTTTGTAATGTCGCACAATTGTCTGGTTTGTCTGATGTTCTCTTTGGGCTAGATATTCTTGACCACGTCACCTATTCTGATGGAATACTTTTGTATACGAGACTTTGGACTGAAATTGGAAGGACAACCCACATTTAACAATTGTTTGTGTCAATGACTTTCATTTGTCATTACATTGAGTGGCAAGACAAAAATTAGACTTGAAGCCGGATTTAACTAACGATTCAATCAGCATGTTCAATCTAGACCATCACCGCTCTTTTAAAGAAAAATAAAAGGCTGAGCATCCGCCTATTACATCCTGTTTTTTAACAGAGGAAAAGTCAATCTCAGTCGGGGCACATCATTGCAACAATTTCTGTAAGTTGGATGGTTTTCATACTACCCGTCGAAATCACAATCTCATTGCACATAGGCCCGTATCTAATCCCAACACCTAATTGCCCGGACAACCGGACATATAGTAATGGTCACCATGAACTTCTTACTAATCTCCCTGTTCTTTTCCGCTTTCGCGTGGGCTGGATATTCAGGTAACAGTGGCCCAGCGGGATGGTCGCAACATGGGAAATGGTCTCATCATGGAAGACCTTGTCCTCCAGAGGGTCAGTGCTCACCTACGGGCTATGTCTGCAATGAGTCGATCCATCCAGGTATAATCTGTTGCGCTGGCCTAGATTGTTCTTCAACTGGCCCACCCGGGTCTAATGGAACAGTGCGTGATGACTCTATCTAGCTAGAGGAAAAAAGCTAACTAATCAAAATAGTGTGTGCCTCCTCCACCACAGTGCTCAGCCAAGGGCGATGTCTGCAATGAATCCATCTTTCCAGGGATTCTCTGTTGCGCTGGGCTAGAGTGCTCGTCGAATGGCCCTCCGGGATCGAATGGAACCGTGCGTGATGACTCGATCTAACAAAATCAAGCTAACTCATAACACCAAAAACAGTGCGTGTCTCCTCCACCGCAGTGCTCAGCCAAGGGCGAGGTCTGCAATGAATCCATCCATCCAGGGATTCTCTGCTGCGATGGCCTAGATTGTTCTTCAACTGGCCCACCCGGGTCTAATGGAACAGTGCGTGATGACTTAATCTAGCTAGAAGGAAAAAGAAGAAAAAAGCTAACTCATCAAAATAGTGTGTGTCTCCTCCACCGCAGTGCTCAGCCAAGGGCGAGGTCTGCAATGAATCCATCCATCCAGGGATTCTCTGCTGCGCTGGTTTAGAGTGCTCTTCGAATGGCCCTCCTGGGTCTAACGGAAAGGTACGTGAAGTTTTCAGAGAATTAATAGAATATGCTAACAGTTGTCTTACGAATAGTGTATCTCTAGTGACTAATAAGCGGATCTTCCTCAGTCTCAATATCCTAGAGAATGCCTTATCTGGCCTGTCGACACAAGGCACTGTTTTTATTAATCAAAGTGTTATCTACATGATGGCGGAACCAAATACTGCCTCATACAGTATGGCTGAAGAGAGAAGTCAGGTCGTTTGGTCATTGATACGGGTTTTTTCCCCTCAGAAGGGTTTTTCCCGTGCTGTTCTTGTTCTTTTAAATGAAACAGATCGTGTATAACTCATTGCAAAGATTTGTCCGTTTCCATGCAGTATTTGTAGAAGAGAATTAGTCTCAAGAATTTGTAGCTTTAATGCTCTCTCGAAGGTTGTTCCTGCTCAACGCACACAGAACCTGGCTCTTGATCCTTGGTTGCTATATTTCAGATGGTTGTCCTGGATAACGCTTAGTTTAATATTGAAGGCTTCCCAACAGGGTCTAGGCTTTTGATTATTCTAACTTAAAAATAGGCAATCACCACCCTATTTTTCAGAGTATATCATAGTGTCTATACCACCAGGAGAGATTCTAGTAAAGGCAACATTAGTTGGCTGCAAATACACAGGAAAGAAATAAGGTTCAGCAGCGTGAAGCTAGGGATGTGAAAGATTGGTTCTAGCGAGACTAAAGGGTACCTGGCACAACAGGCCAACCGCGGGTACAATCCAGCATGACTGTCGGCCACAAAGTCTCCAAACCAATATTTATATGCACGGGTTGATTTTGATGACTTTTTCTACTGCAAGTATAGCAAAGACACAGCACATCATCAACGCATGATGTTTTTTTAGCTGAATTTTTAACTCTCTGCTTTTTTATTGAGAGTACTTGAGTGCGGGCCCCATACCGTGATCATCCTTCCACTCTGGAATGCAAATTCGGCCTACGGTGAATATGAGAAATAGAGATGGTCTTCCGCAAGAGCACGAACCGCCATTCAAGATGCCGATGGAGCTATTGAACACGGTTCTAGACATCCAATAAACACTGCGCCTCTCTCACTGACACCGACATTGTTCGACTAGCCTTTCTAGAACAAATTTAGTCTGGCAAATTCAATCGAATTTACATTACCAGCGTTCATTCACCACGTTCGCCCCCATTCAGTACAGTCCATTAACAATACTGCCATTGACAAAGCTAGAATCTGAAGGTGGCAGACTCAGGAGTTTAAGAATCGAGACTATGGACAGTCCATCTCATTCTCCGCTAAGCTTCACGTTCCATTCATATTACCTAGAGACCCGCGCTTCTTTCTAGTTCAACAATCTCAACTTCCACACTATCTTGGCATATAGGGCTCAAAAGGCTGTATTGAGGTTCCGATCCATCCCGTAATTTCATGGTCAAACATGAAATACCCGGACAGTGGTGGGGTCTGCAACAGTCAGAACACTTTTCGGCACCATTTGTAATGCCGTGAGTTACAGCTTTTGTTCAACTTGGATATTTCTTCGAATGCCTTGACATGAAACATCTCAATAGCAACAACTTTATCCGCCTTAGAGCGCTGGATCTTATTGGGTGGGTTCAAAAGCAATTTCCAAGTGTGTATCATAAGTGATGTGAAAATGCCGGCCAGACGCAAGGCTAGATTGGCTATATCTATGTCAAATGCCGAATCAGTCTAAATATCAATTTGCTTACTTCTTCCAAGTCCCCTATCGATATTATGAAGGCGGTGTGGACTAGAACGGATAGGGATATTAATAGCTTCACCCAATACGTCCAATATCTTTGGCAACAACATCGGCTTTAACGCTACAAATACCTATCGGTAATATTCCACCACTTCTTTTGGCTTTCAATTCTCAAAATCCGGGGTTTCATATACGGATCTCCTCACACTAAAAAGCTTCCTGTAGGTATAGTATCATAGATTGCAAATAATGCATTAAGACCTCGGCACCGAATAGTGGCGATTCTTTAAGCCGGTATGCCATGGTTAACAGAAAGCTTTGGTCGCAGTTCCAGATCTCCTTTGATTTGCATCCCGATTTCACCGGCCTGTATACCTTCAAAGACATGACAAATCAGTGCACGAGGCTTGGCACACCAGTACTTTCCTGATGGGGGTGCATAGATAGAATAGATGATCGGTGCTCTATTGTTCGAGTCAAGCTGCTACAGTGAAATAACAGTAAGCCATACCAGTATAGAATAATGTGCTATTTTTATGCAAATATCCCACGAAGTTTGGAGCAAATGGCTCAGCCTGCTGGCCTCAGGCTGTACTTGAAGCACCGTGATAATACTAACATCCATTCGAAAAGACTTTGGTCACGTGTGTGGATCAGTGATTCCTCAGTACTAGGGTCATTGACACGGCCTTAGCGATGTACACTGCCAGCTCTTTGTCTGCTGATTCCCCTCTTCTGCTCCGAGTACCGGCGCTCAATTCCGTAGTCCCGCAGACGCTCCTCTCCGGGGAATTTCGGTGATCCGCCGAGACTGGCTAGAACGGCTTTATTGTCGGCCGTCATATCGTCCAGTACACCTATTTCATCCCCAGAAAACCATTTAGGAATGATCCACACCCGAAATGGTATTAGAGCGATGATCAACACAGGGAAACCTGGTTAATGAAAAATTGTTAGTCGCTTTTGTGAAGCTGAACAGGAGAAAAGATGATACCAATAGCAGCGATTGTCTCGGAGATGGCGACGCAGGCTGCAACCCCAATGAGCTGGCACGCAATCCACAGTAGGATCTTGCGGTTCTGCACTTTCAGAAGAGGTTCGTCACGTTGCACAAAACGGTCCTCCCGAATGAGGTAAACCGCTTTTTGCATGATGCCGCTAGATCCAATAGAGCCCCATCCCACAATGAAAAAAACTCCTGCGAATACCGCAGCAGGCATAGTATGGAGAACGATTAGGAGGGGGCCCGTCATAGTGCCAATAATAGCCAGCCCCATGACGAAATGCGATATGCGTTGTTCTACCACTGCAGTTGCCTTGACTATCGAACGGCGGATCTCGGCCCCCTCTCCTTCCTCAGTTGACACAATGTGGAGATCCGTTTCATAGATGGTCAATGAATCTGTGTGTACGGGTGCCTAGCACGGGTTATTAATACCTTGAAAACAAGATTGAAAACTCAATTTGGCTTTCATACCTGCGGTACCAATCCGTTAGGAAAAGGAATACCAATAATGCCCGAAATAAAGGTGGTGCATCCGAGAAGGAAAAAGTCCCAATGGAATCCAGCAGGCTTCTTCAATGGAAATTGCCGCGCTTGTGCCGTCAGGCTACTGACGTTCTAGCTATAAGTTAGCACCGTAGCTCGAAGTGAGACTCCATTCCCCGGATAGGGTCTCATACATGATCATAGTAGAAGAGCAGCATGACCAGAAATCCAAACGGCAGCGCCACAAAAATCCATTTGGCGTCCAGTTCCCAAAAGTGAATCAGCCAGCCTCGCGGCTGTGTCGGGAAAAAGGCTTTGCTGATAGGGACACGGGATATATCTGCTGCTTTGAGCGGACCAGGGATGTGCGAAAACCCCACCCAGAAAATTGTCCCTACCTAATGAGAAGAAAAAAAGAGGAAAGAGCGTTAACGATTCCGAACAGTAGCCGGGCGTATTTAGACTCCACATACCACGTATGCATAATCCGCCAGCAAACCCCGGAAAGCAGGTCTCCAGATGGTACTCGATCCAATAGTCTCCAGGCTGTAGATTGTCAAGAAATAGAGTATTGCGATCATGCAACTCATAAAGCCAGCGGTATAACTGTTGCTAGTGAACTCGCTGATTAGTTCCTGCACACCCTTGCCTAGACTCCCGGTTAGTTATCGTTCTTCTTGACGTTGAGGTAGATTTAAGCAAGCAAAACTAACTAATATAAATCGTTCCGACATAGAAGCCGAATGCTTCACTCGAGAAATCCGTGACGTAGCGCATGTAGTCGCATATGTTGCACAAAGCAACAATCCAGTGGAATATGGCGCCCCAGATACCCACCCAACACATAAATTGGGGGTAGATAGAGGGCTCATAGATCTTGATAATGTCATATATGGTGTAGTTGAACAGAGAGATCAACCCCGTGATACCGACGATGGTTAGAGGCTGCACTGCAAGGATGCTGAATACCATCGCTGCCAGGGCGGATGAGAAGAGCGCTTCGTTAATACCATAAAATTGCCCAGTTCTTCGGTACATATCCAGTGTATACGCTATAGCCGGGAGAATACTAGAGAACATGTATTAGCCTTGAGTTTGGTCCCGGGTTATAGTAACCCACTTCACAAAGTACATGCGAATGATACTGGCGACAGTTCTATACGTCCACGCATCGCGGATATCACTCCAGTAATAGGGAAGACGCCTCCGGACATCGTGATACATCCCCCTTCCGATGCGAAGGATACGTACGCTCTTCCACCCCGTGAGGTTGTCGTAAGTATAGGACTCAGCTGAATTAACTTTTGGCAGAGCTGAAGGCGCCTCAGGATGCTCGGATGTCGACATTGTAGACAGCTGCTCACGGATGCTCTGAAAAAGAGGGTGGAAGAAAGGGAAGGACGGTGGCAATGAGTAGGGGGGACGGCGATATAATAAATAGATTCCAGCAGGAGCAGTGTGCTAGTTGTTAATCTAATGGCCCCAACCAAACATGCCCTAACCAAATCCATCCGAGTCTTAGGTTTTAAAACTTGCGTCACGCCTACCTAACATTCCAAGCCCTTTTGCTAGATAGATATCTCTCCTATCTATATAGGCCAACACCGCTCGATGTATCCTCCAATTTAGCTCGCTGGCCAGTACTTCATTTGATCTTTTTGGCCTTCGCGACAGCAAACACATATCCGTTTCCTATGAAGGAGCCGAAACAAAAGCCCATCATCACGTCACCGTGAGGTCGTGCCAAGCCTGGATTCTTTTGGAATCGGCTGAGTCATCTCATTCTGCCCGGGCAGAATTTGTGGGCACGGGACGGGGCAACTGTAACTGATCCCGTTAGGTAACGACCAGTCGCGACTCACTGACGATGCATCCGATCGTGCACCACCCGGTCGTGACAAAGTTATCGTAATTATTCGAGAATGTAGATTTCACTATTCGTCAAGCCTCAACACTGGCCTCTTTCGGCCTACATGATGGTATCTGCCTGCGTATCGACGCAGTAGTATGCGCTTCAAACAGTCTTGAACCGAAAGTCACCACAAAGTATGACAAGTCGCTGCCTCTAGTATGAAATGATTCGCAAATACCTTGAACGAAGTTTTGCCTGCACTGGTAACATTATTCCTTCCTAGGGATGGTTAGGCGTAGAAAATAACCGGATTCTGACGACAACGCCGAGCCAAGCTGCCTCTTAGAAGCCCCCAGTATCGATAATTCTAGCTTTCTATGATGTACTAGAGACTGGCCAAGCAGCGAGCTGATAGGTCTATTTATCGGCTGATACCCGGATATCAAGTGTCCCACAGAGCTTGGTAGGAAGTCGGGATATTGCTAGGATCTATCGCAGGCGAGTTGAAATAAATAACGAAAGTTTAGGTTGGACTTGCGACAGTATAGAAACGTCAAAATTGAACCTGGGCGCCTTGATACCTTGTATTGGTGGATGGTAGAAGACTTTTGACATGGTAAGAGGCATCAGGAAAAGCAAAACTCAAAAATAAGATGACAGTAATCAATCGTCTCGTAAATCCGCCTTCCACTTTACCGCGTTTTGTTGAGCTGTCTCTTTCGACCACCCTTTTGCGATATAGGGCATCGCTGACCGTGGACTTTGGTATGGATACGTCAAATTTATCCAGCAAGAAGATTTCTAACTCACAAAGGATAACGCCGGCTTTTCAAGTAGACGGTCACTCAGTGCTTCTAGCATAAGTGGCGTGATGATTCGTGGCCATTTAGCTTTGATGGGGGCTTTGATGCTACCGAACATGTGCAAGTTAGATCGGATCCTAGTGACTGCGCGCTTGCTTCGGCCAGCAGCTTCGGCTATCTAGGAGGCGGTTAGTTCACCACCGCTTATCATATCATGAATCAACTCGAGCGTACATTTGGCTAGGTTGGGAGCCATGGTCCCTTATAGCGCTAGTATGGGTGGTTGGTCGTCCACGAAGATATTCCGGTGTGAAAGAAATGCTGGACAAGGGGCGCTCAATGACTGATCTCTGCTAAGACCTTAGCGATCGGGCCAGAAAAGAGTGACGAAAAGTGTATCTGTCATGCCGATCTAAAGAATGACTGTAGACAGATATCAACAGAAGATGGTCGTTCTTGTCAACGTAATGTGCTCAGATGAACTTTTGTCGTTGGGAGTGGAGCAAAATGGCGCTAAGTGATGTGATGTATCTGGGAAGAGATGCGTTGGTCACAGGCGTCACACTTGCCCCACCCAGGCATCTTCAGCTGGACTGCCCATCCTCGGGCCAGCGGACTGATAACCATCTGGTTGTGCTTTTTTCTTGGGCCTGTAATTTAGTATTGAAAGCGGGATTCTCGGACTGAAGAGAGGACCCGGTGATGCAGCAAGAAGCACATGTTCATGGCAGGGAGCCGAGTCCGCTGGACACTACTGGCTTATGCCTACTGTCCCTGGATGGCGGAGGGGTGCGAGGCCTTTCATCACTCTACATCCTGAAAAGCATCATGGACCGACTGAACCATGCGCGGGAGCAGACGCAACTCCTGCCAGTGAAGCCGTGCGAAGTGTTCGACCTTATTGGAGGCACAAGCACTGGTGGGTAAGTGGACGCGCCTGCCACATCTGATTTGACACACTAACTATCAGTTAGCCTCATCGCGATCATGCTCGGCCGGCTCGAGATGGATGTCGATCAGTGTATTGACGCATACAGCAATCTTGCAGCAACAGTGTTCGGGGAGAAGCTGCGCTCAGTCCCTATCAATTTTAAGGGTAGTATCACGGCCCGGTTCGACTCGGCGACGCTGGAAAGCGCGATCCAAAAGGTTATTGAGAACAGTGGTGCTTGTAAGCAGGATCTATTTAATGATGGCACTGCACGGGGATGTAGAACGTAAGTTCATTGCCGACCAGGGTGATATCTCTAACGAATCCAGTTTCGTTTGTACCGCCGACCGCCATACAAAGGACATTGTTCGCCTCCGAAGTTATAGCCTCTCTCACGAGCCAAATATCCGCACGACGATATGCCAAGCTGCCCTTGCGACATCTGCAGCCACAACCTTTTTTGAACCGATCAGCATCGGGGACCGATCGTTTGCTGATGGTGGACTAGGCGCGAACAACCCAGTGGACGAAGTTGAAGGCGAGGCGTCGAACATATGGTGCCCTGAGACGGGAGAGCTTAAGCCGCAGGTGAAGTGCTTCATATCGATCGGGACAGGAAACCCAGGCAAGAAGCCGTTCGAGGACAATATATTCAAGTTCCTCGGGAAGACAGTGGTGCAGATTGCAACCGAGACAGAGAACACAGAGCGGAGGTTCATAGCGAGATGGGCAAAGCATTTCGACGAGAAACGGTACTTCAGGTTGAATGTCGAGCAGGGACTACAAGAGATTGGGCTTGACGAGTACAGGAAGAAGGGAGCGATAGAGGCGGCGACAGAAGGCTATCTCACGCACATGGCACAGAAGTTCCGGGTGCGGGACTGCATTGAAAACTTGAAACTCAAAGAAAGTGTGTATCTTGAAGACTTTAGTTAGTGGAGTGGATCGTTTAGCTGATTTTTGCAGACAAGACTGAGATTTCTTTCGTCAATATTATACACGTATGTGCATTTGTGCATTACCTCCAACCAGCTTGTTCCTTGCTAAAACGTACAGAAACATACCCTACGCGCCAATCAAAGACAGTGGCAGTCAGGTACGAAGATCGTGAGCTAGTCATGGTATGCTTAATTCCTCGAATTTATCATTAATCTGTCCTTTGGTTATGTAGTTCATCGTTTTCACGTACCATTCGACCTTGCTGCTATGCCGGTGATTGAAACAAACTTCTTGGGACGGCAAAAAGAGCTAGAACAGCTGTGGCAGTCTTTAGAGCCATCTAAATCTGAGCTACAGAAAGTTGCTATCATTCATGGGCTTGGGGGAATGGGAAAGACACAGCTAGCCATTCGTTTCGCACGGCACCATAAACGTGATTTCACTGCTATATTTTGGTTGAGTGGCAAGGATCGAGCCACTCTTGTGCAATCTTTAAGCTCAGTCTTGCCCCGACTACCGGGCCAGTGCCAAATTCCCGATGCGATCAATGACGAAGAGGCAGAGCAACGAGCTAGGACTGTTTTGCGGTGGCTAGCGTTGGAGAGAAACTCGCGCTGGCTAATCATTTTTGACAACATCGATCAATACTCTCCCGACAATAGCGCTGTTGGTCAAACATACGATATTCAGCGATTCTTCCCTGGGGCCGATCATGGCTCTATTTTGATCACGTCTCGGCTCGAAACATTGACTGAGCTAGGGGAGTCTATTCCAATACATAGGCTTAACCACGAGGATGCGATCCAACTACTCCTACGAAGCAGCCGTCTATTAGCGAATACTGCTGTCGGTGAGCTTGGGAGCAACCCAGGTATGGGGACAATTGATATACATATAGATCTTCTTGGTGATACTTATATACATAGGAACCCTTGCCCTTGCCAGTCGTCTGGATGGGCTGCCACTAGCCATTGTTATTGCCGGGTCCTATATACGTAAAACTGGAACCAGCGTCGCTAGGTACTTGCAGCTCTACCAAGAGTCTTGGTCCAACTTACAATTGCAATCAAAACCTGGACCACAGTACAAACAAGGCAACATACTACAGACGTGGCTGCTCTCATATCACGAGATTCAAAAGCGTGACTCAAACGCAGCCCAGCTGCTATTGCTTCTTGCCCACTTTAACAACCAAGACATCTGGTACGAATTGATTCACAGTGGCTGTAATGCGTCAGACGTTCCATTGTGGCTTTATGAAAGCGCTGCAAGCTTTCTTGCATTTTCGACCACAGTACGCGTTCTGATCGAATTCTCTTTTCTTGAACTTAAGCAGCAGGAAGGAAGCTACACAATGCATCCAGTGGTACAGGACTGGTGTCTTCACATACCCAGAACTGACAAGAATCCGAGTTCCCTCCAGCTCAAAGAACTGGCTTTGATTTCTGTTGGATATCTTGTGCCTAATGTCAGTGAGAGAAATTACACGGAACTTCAGCGACGGCTTATTCCGCACGCCAATTATGTGCTTGGTGGAGATTGGTTGGGAGACGATACTAGGGTTCGTGGGGCTTTTCATGGTCTGGGAAATCTCTACAAAGACCAGGGAAAGCTAGATATAGCAGAGGAGATGTACCAACGAGCACTGGCAGGCAAGGAGAAGGCCCTAGGTCCAGATCACACGTCGACCCTGGATACAGTAAATAAGCTTGGGAATCTCTACTCTGATCAGGGGAAGATGAAGAAGGCAGAGAAGCTGTACCAGCGGGCACTAGTAGGACGCGAGAATGCTCTGGGTCCAGATCACACATCGACTCTTAATACAGTCAACAACCTGGGGAATCTCTACTCTAATCAGGGAAAGTTAAGGGAGGCAGAGGAGATGTACCAGCGGGCGCTGGTAGGCAAGGAGAAGGTCCTAGGTCCAGATCACACGTCGAGTCTTGGTATAGTCAACAACCTTGGTCTTCTTTACTCTGATCAGGGGAAGCTAGAGAAGGCAGAGGCGATGTACCAGCGGGCACTGGCAGGACGCGAAAAGGCCCTAGGTCCAGATCACACATCGACTCTTAATATAGTCAATAACCTTGGGAATCTCTACTCTGATCAGGGGAAGTCGAAGAAGGCAGAGGAGATGTACCAGCGGGCACTAGTAGGATACGAAAGGGCCCTCGGTGCAGATCACACGTCGACTCTTAATACAGTCAACAACCTTGGGAATCTCTACTCTGATCAGGGGAAGTCGAAGAAAGCAGAGGAGATGTACCAGCGGGCACTAGCAGGATATGAAAGGGCCCTCGGTGCAGATCACACGTCGACTCTCAATACAGTCAACAACCTTGGGAATCTCTACTCTGGTCAAGAGAAGCTAAAGGAGGCAGAGGAGATGTACCAACGAGCTCTAGCAGGCAAGGAGAAGGCTCGCGGTCTAGATCACACGTCGACTCTCGATACAGTCAATAACCTTGGAAGTCTTTACTCTGACCAGGGAAAGCTAGAGAAGGCAGAGGCGATGTACCAGCGGGCACTGGCAGGACGCGAGAAAGCCCTAGGTCCAGACCACACGTCGACTCTTAATACAGCCAACAACCTTGGGAATCTCTACTCTGATCAGGGGAGGCTAGAAAAGGCAGAGGAGATGTACCAGCGGGCACTGGCAGGATACAAAAGGACCCTGGGTCCAGATCACACGTCGACTCTTAATACAGTCAACAATCTGGGTCTTCTCTACTCTAATCAGGGGAAGCTAGGAAAGGCAGAGGAGATGTACCAGCGAGAACTCCCTGGCAGTCGGAAGGCCGCACATCTCAATTTCAACAGAGGACGGCGGGCTGTGAATAGACTCACCGGATGGCTTAAGCATGATCGATAGCAATTGGGTTATACCCCTTACGGGACAGGAGGAACCCAACACTGCTTCCGTATGTGCGGCTCTGTTGGGCATCCCTCCCAGAAGTATTCTTTGAATTGAATGGTCAATCATGCAGGTTGCGGATGGCTGGCTAAGCCCCCGCAACTACTTTGGATACTCAACTGTCTTGATCAAAAGAATATCCCCGGTAAGAAGCTTGCTAGCGCCTTTAGACTTCAAGCTGCATTTCACGAAAATCTGGTGGAGCTGGTAGGCACTTTCGACGATCACAACGCCGTTCGTCTGTTTACACCTAGATAGAATTGACGCCGAAAATGACCGCTTTCGATGCCAGAAACGGCCGCCTTTCCACCAGTAAGTAACTTTAGACGTCAAGCACGCCGCTTGACCGCCCAAGGCCCTAGAACACCACCAGAATGCTGTTCAGGTGCCCAGCACTGTTAGTCATCCCCCAGTCATGATGTTGGCGCTTGACTTCAACAGTTGTTCCCCTTGTTTCCACTGGCGACCAAAACGACGCCGAAAATGGTTCCCCTCTATAGCCAAATTCAAGTCCCCTCCCTTTTCGCCCAGCCCGATCGTGTGCCTACAAGATGTTTCGTCTTCTCTCTCTTCCGGTGTCATTGCACACTCCGATTCTCTCTCATCCCGTTGCCCTCGCCCTAAGCCAACCTTGACGTTTCCTACACCAAAGTTGTACATTCTGGTCTTGGTATCTGACCGTATTCACCTATAATATAGAAGATCTTAGTACATATTCTGTCTTTTTCGCAACGATATTAACGCGCTCCGACACCAGATTTCTATCATCGATTGTGCCGATTCATCGTTGAGCATCTTGCGCTTTCCTTTCAGCGTTGAGTTATTGCAAAAGGGTTATCTTGCTCGGAGAATTATCTGTAATTTGTGAACGATGTGGAGCCTGGCCCTGGCGTCCAGAGGCATCCTGGCAGACGATAATGTCGGCCGGTAAGTTATATACATGAGAAAATCAAGTAAAAAACAACAATATCAGGCCTTTGCATTCGCATAATAGTTTAGGGAAACGAAACCTAATAGGAAAACTATACCAAGGTAGTAAGAAAGGTTTACGACGAGCTAAAAATTGGACATAACATATTTAACACGGCATGCTAGCAACAAGGACGTCAATAACCAACTACCATGAGAGGTTCTCGGTTCTTACAGCCAAAGTTTTCCTAGACTTGTCGTATTGCCAACACCAGCAATTTACCAGCGTGGTTGAGTTAGGCTACATTCCGAAGTCAGCTCTCAAATATCAATGGGTCAATAACCACTTCTAGGCTATCCATATTCCGTCTCAGTCAGCTCTGTATTCTGGAATCACTTCCCAAATATCAACGGCTCACTCACTTACACGGAACGCAAAGCCAAGGCCTTGGCAGGGGGCAACCGCGAATGCGCTCTTTTCGGTGTTTCCTATAGAGGACACCTCCAGGGTCTTGGGCCCTATTGTAAATTGGGCCATGAGCTGCCAAGGCGCCACCTTATGCGGGCAAGGATTAATGGTCTCACATGTCCTTTGAACCTCTGCCACTATTTGATTGCTTCCGTAGTCTATCTTAGCGCATAGCACCTAATATTTTCTTTTCATCTTGCCTTCCTTGTTCACTATAGATTTGGGTCCACCCTGTCCTACACAACGATTGTCTCGCAATATTTGCGAATCTCTCTCACTTCCATCTTTTCGACTCAGGTCACACTCGAAGGCCTGACTCGCCCTTAGCATGCACTTTCCTAGGGCGATATGGTTGCTCGTTGCCGGTATAGGGACCGTGTTCGCCGTCTCTGATATACTAGAAGTGAATCTGGTTTTCCCACAAAACGACACATATGCGCCTAACGACTCGTTCCCTATTGTCTTCGCTTTCAGGAATTCCGAGCGCGCAAGATACCTAAACCCTTCACTTGAGTACCTTTTATGGGATGAGAATGGGGATGAGGCCCTCCCAGTGCGGCATGAACTTAGATGGGTTAACTGGACTGACCAGGACACCTATTTTGCATACAAATACTCGAGATCCCTCCGCAGGGAGAGTTTTTGGAAGGTACTCTGGACCCTGAGCTGGGATAGTTGCGCCGAGGACTCAACACAATATGGCAGCAAGGTGGTCTACAACACGACCACCAAAGCGACCTGGTTCACCACCAAGAATTCCGCCCCAAAGCTAGACCCCATTGCTGCTACAGCCAATAGGACATGCCTCGGGCAATCCGGCGTGGCAATCAATGTGTCCGACAGAACTATGTATATCCCCGGTGAGGGTTGGTCTGGCGGTCAGTACACCAATCATACATGCGCTGTAGTGGCGGCCTCCCCGACTCCTACAACAAATCCTTGTCGGTCCCAAATTGGCAATGCCACTGTCGCAAGCATGGAGGCCTCTCTCAAAGCCTGGCATTGCAATATCACTTTTGGCCAGGCAGCCGATTGCCCGGATAAAAACAATGTCGCACAAAAACTGGCTGTGGCTGGTATATCCTGCTTGCTAGCACTTTCTGGGGCGTTGAGTTTCTTTCTTATGTGACCAGGTTCCTGCAATAGTTCACTGATACATGATTAGCTGCTCCCGCTGCAACACTATCTGGGTTTCACCTTTTATCTATTTTGTGCATGCACCCTATTTGATATGATTCTATTAAAAACGGTAACTATCTACGTAGTCAAGTCAAGCTGACAGAGACTAGGCTGTCATTAGCAACGATAACTAAGGCAGGGGTTCCCGGGAACAAGGTCACTGTCAGTGTGACTAGCTACGGGCGATCCTTCAAGATGGCCAAGGCAGGATGCCATGGCCCTGACTGTGCATTCGTCGGTGGCCGGCTGAACTCACGGCGAAGCCGGGCAAGTGCACGGCAACAGCTGGGTACATTGCCGAGGTCGAGATAAACGAGATTTTGATCAGCCCAAAGCGAGCAGTTACCGAGCACTATGTCGATGCTAGCAGCAACAGTGATATTCTTGTCTATGGTGTTACAGAACCTGTGTCCTACATGAGCGCCTCTACCAAGAAGACATGCGCTGCTCTCTACGCGGCCTGGGGTCTAGGAGGAACCTCTGACGAGCCACTGATTCATACGCAGCAACAATACATTCGAAGGAGGCATCATTGATTCTATTGATGCGGTTTGTCTTAAGTTGAGACTAGTGGCAAGGTAGGATATCAGAACAAGACTGAAGATATGTCGTGCGAACTAGAACGATGAAGTACTACGGTATCCACCTTTGGTCCTGTGAGGGTAACAAGCAGGCAATCTATCATAAGCATTTGTCGATAACTTAATTGACCAGGTCAACCCAATCGAAACGCCACCACTTTCCTCTTTCTCCCACGCAATTGGGTTAGCAAACATCTTTGATTACCAGCCCCCAGCATTTTCTATCCGCAAATCGATGATAATTGTAAAACGTGAAAGGCAATTTCGAATTTAGTTGTATTTCGTTTGATTTGATTTCAAAGTACTTCTGTCACTGGGAATAGGCCCACGCGGACTTGAGGGGTATACTCAGGCTCTTATACAAGGATTGTCTGACCCCACATAGACTGTGATCGGATATTACGGCAAATCCAGTCTCATTGCCCGCCACTCCCAGGCTATTCAGGTACATCGAAGTACTTCCCCAGTACTTCCCCATTTGTGGGGAAGTGGAAATGCGGGGGTGCGGCTGTTGCCGACGATGAAGTGATGCTGTTAACACTTTATACTCTTTGCTTTGGCCTTTCTGTGCCTCACTGCTACATTAAACTGATACTCTATCATGCGACGGACAGCACCCTGTCCTGGGGATCGGCATTTGACATACCGACGATGGCATGTTTTCGATGGAATGCGCAAGTGCGCGCGACTGGCACGCGTTTCGGTGTACGATGCACTGGCCCTCGCTCACTTGAAGATATCCATGCAAGTCTTGAATTTGTATATCACCTTGAACTAGCCGTACCCCTCTCTTTTGGGGAAGCTAGTATATGATCGGCCGATAATATTCCGGTAGAATACTGCCAAACTGCGTGCCCAATGCTATGACGGGGTTCTGGGTCTCTTGCTTCAGCGCTCGGGAGCTCTTCGGGACCACCGCTGGGGTCTGACTATAAAGCTGAGAGATTTGCCCCTGATCAATATAGTGTCCTGCGACATCTTCACCGGCAAATATGGTGCACAAAGCTTGTGCCCTGAGCCTTCTGCTTGGCCTTTTCCTAAGCTCTGTTACACAAGCTGAGAATATCACAAGTGACTCTTTCTTTTATGGTCAATCTCCGCCGGTCTACCCATCTCGTATGTCACGTCCTGGTCCCCGAGCATGTGCATCTATACTAACCCAGCCTGTCAGCGGAGGGTACTGGCTCTGGATCATGGGCCTCAGCTTATCAAAAAGCCAAAGAGTTTGTAGGCAAGCTCACCCCGGAGGAAAAGGTGAACTTGACTGCGGGAATTTCAGTCGACAATGGGTGTTCGGGCAACATCGGTTCGGTTGAGCACCTCGGGTTCCCTGGATTCTGCGTGTCTGACGCTGGCAATGGATTGGTGAGTACCAAGCACCAAGCTTGAAGTTTCTTCATCTAAGGTCCAACAGAGAGGGACCGACTTTGTCAGTAGCTGGCCGAGTGGGATACACGTCGGAGCTAGGTAAGGACCTTCCCTTACTTGAGGTTGCATCACACTGACCATACCTCACAGCTGGAATAAGAAGTTGGCCAAACAAAGAGCAGCTCACATGGGCGCCGAGTTCCGCAGAAAAGGCGTGAACCTTCTGCTTGGACCTGTTGTCGGCCCTATTGGCCGCGTTGTTGAAAGCGGACGAAACTGGGAAGGCTTTTCGACCGACCCTTATCTGACCGGTGCACTTGTGTATGAGACAGTCGATGGTATACAGTCGGCAGGAGTGGGAGCCTCTACCAAGGTAGACGAGGTGCCTTCATCTGGTACAGCGTAAGCTAACAGTCACCAGCATTACATCGCAAATGAGCAAGAGACAAATCGGAACCCAGGGCAAAATTCACAGGGTGAAGCTGTGGCTGCAGTATCCTCCAACATCGATGACAAGACCATGCATGAACTGTACCTGTGGCCCTTCCAGGATGCTGTGCTAGCTGGTAGTGCATCAATTATGTGCTCTTACCAACGCATCAACAACTCTTACGGCTGTCAGAACAGCAAGACTCTCAATGGTCTTCTCAAGACTGAACTAGGATTCCAGGGTGGGTCTTTCTGCAACACTCATTTATGACTCGACTAACATGATCAGGCTATGTGGTCACTGACTGGGGTGCTCAGCATGCCGGTATCGCAGCAGCTAATGCCGGTTTGGACATGGTGATGCCTTCCTCAGCATTATGGGGTGGCAATTTGACAACTGCAATCGCCAATGGATCCATGGAGGCCTCCAGGCTGGATGACATGGCTACTCGGTATGCAGTCTGGCTATCAATTTTGACGAAATGAATTGCTAATCGCGAGGTGATAGTATCATAGCGACTTGGTACCAGTTCAATCAAGACACAGGTATCCCAAATCCAGGCATCGGAATGCCCTCAGACGTGAGCGCCCCGCATGTGAAGGTGGTCGGGAAATCCGCAGATTCAAAGAACATCTTGCTCCAGGGAGCCCTTGAAGGACACGTTCTGGTCAAAAACACAAACAACGCGCTGCCATTGAAGAAGCCTGATCTGGTGTCGGTATTCGGGTACGATGCCAAAGGGCCAGACTTCTTAGATGTCTCGCTCGGCTGGACTCAGGGCACTCCTGCGACGCAGAATAGCACTTTGTACGTTGCAGGAGGCTCAGGTGCCAACTCAGCTGCCTACGTGGATAGTCCCATCGATGCCATTCAACACCAGGCTTACTCCGACGGTAGCTCTGTAATGTGGAACTTTGATTCCCAAGACCCGGATGTGGATCCCACCTCGGACGTCTGTCTGGTGTTTGTCAACAGCTATGCCAGCGAGGGCTTTGATCGTCCCGGGCTGAGTGATGATTACAGTGATACTTTGATCACCAATGTGGCGAGCAAGTGTTCTAACACTGTAGTCGTTATTCACAATGCGGGTATCCGAGTGGTCGATGACTGGATTGAAAAGGATAATATCACGGCAGTCATGTTCGCCCACTTGCCTGGCCAGGATGCCGGCCGCGCAATTGTTGACCTCCTCTATGGCCATGCCAACCCATCTGGCAGACTACCATACACCGTCGCCAAGCAGGCAAGCGACTACGGATCACTGTTGCACCCTTCCGAGCCGGAAGGAGAGTACTGGCAGTATCCGCAATCAGACTTTAGCGAAGGAGAGTTCATCGATTATCGCGCATTCGACGCACAGGGAATTGTCCCTAGATTTGAATTCGGATACGGACTGTCGTATACAACCTTCAAATACTCTGGTCTTCAATTACAGAAGAAGAGCACACCCTGGTCAACGTATCCACCCGCAGCCAAGATCGTGGAAGGCGGCAATCCACACCTGTGGGATGAGCTCGTGAAGGTTTCGGCTACTGTGCAAAACTCCGGCTCGGCGAATGGCGACGAGGTGGCACAGTTGTACGTTGGCATCCCGAACGGTCCTGTGCGCCAACTGCGTGGATTCGAGAAGGTGTCTTTGAACAAGGGAAAGAGTGCAAAGGTTACGTTCTCGCTGACAAGGAGAGACCTGAGTAGCTGGGATATCACTGCGCAGCAGTGGGCTCTTCAAAAGGGGCAGTACAAGATTTGGGTGGGACATTCGAGTCGGAACTTGCCACTTGGGAGTACCTTTACTTTCTAATGATTGACGAAGACTGAAAGGTGATCGAACTACAGTAATGATATTTCAACAGCTTTTGATATGGACCAATCATGCCAAGCACACCCCCAGGTATCAGCATGTTCTTCTTTTGGTGTAAGATCAGGCGTTTAAAGTAGCTTCAAAGGACGAGCTAGGGCACAGGCACCTCCGAATAGAGCCGTGACTCCGGTAAAGATAATAACGTTGCCGTAAGTGCTGCCAAATGCGTATGCGCTGGTAGAGACTGTATGCGCAATCAACGCTTCACTCAAGAACCCACTGGCAATATTCCCAATCCCACGACCAGTCTCCAAAATGCCAAAGATCATCGACATGTCCGCACGCTCGTTCTTCTTCTGAATATCCCTCGTGATCGCGGTCCATGTAGATGTAAATGAGCCCGCAAAGAGGCCATAGACAATGCAGAATACATACAGAGGTGCAATCGAAACACTAAAGCCCCAGATGAGGAAGACGGACAGCGCGGTTCCAACGCTAGACAAGAGAATGCAAGTAGTCGCATGGTGTTTATCCACGAGCATTCCCATCACCACACATCCACCGATAGAGGCAAGGTTGAATAGAATGACTGTCAACGATGCCAGTGGACCGGTCACACCTAATGACCGGGCTTGAGTTGGGAGATACACAGCTGGAAGGAAGAAGCCCAATGCTTCCACTGTATTGCACACTTGGTAAATCACGAAGGATCTGGTCCAGACAAAGCTAAGATCGAAAGGCCTGATCTTGCTAGCAGTCTGAGATGAAGTGGGAATGCGTGGCTTGACAAAGTAGATGACTGGCGCAATGAGGATCATCAGGAGAACAGACCAGACGCGCAGAGTGGTGCGGAAGCCGTATTCGTTCAGCATCCACTGGAGGACGATAGGAAAAACAACGCCAGATAGACCTGTTCCAGCCTATTGGATATATGAGTCCGTAGTCCTCTCATCCAAACTGATAGGATATACTCACCCACATAGTCCCGAATGCAAGTCCACGCCTCTTGACAAACCATTCACCCATCCAGAGAATGACCGGTGAATAGGCCAATCCAGCTCCAAGACCGTATCCCACACCCTGCGAGAGAATGAGATGTGTTGTCGTTGTTGAGAAAGAACTCAATGCAAGAGCTAAACACATCACCAGGAATCCAACCGGAGTGGCAAGTCGTCTGAAACGAGGCACTCCTAGCAACAGTGCAAAATCAAGGGGAGCAGAGAGATATGCAATTCCCTGTTTCATGTCAGTACAAGGGAGACAAAAAGAAATGTAGAGCCGTATCCAATACCAATGCACAAGTACCAATAGCTGCAATGTTGCCCGAGTTCTTGAACTCATCACTCGAGAGGTAATAATCCTGAAACACACCGTATGAAAATGCAAAGCCTAGATCTCTATTAGCAGAGCTAATTGGGATAGTCCATTCAGCACGAACCCCAAGTCAATCCTTCGATGATGAACCCAGCTACTAGGAACATCCATGCATCTTTGCCTCCATCCACTGGTGGGAGTTGTCTTCCTCCATGGGAATGGATCAGTCCATCTGGCTCAATGTGCTCGGTACTTTCATTGCGAGATTCGAGTTCCATCTTCGAATACGAAAGAATATTAAAGGGAAATGAATACCAATGTCTCGAGCCTTTTAACTGTCGGAGACCCTTATGGGGGAGCTGGTGGGTCTACACTGGCGAATCAGATGAAAGATGTCGTTCACAGGGCGCAAAAGTCGTTACTATAAATGTTGATCGACAGAGTTAGTTACTGTGTGGCATTACGCATATTGCTATTGAAGTGTGTGCAATTCATTTCCATTGATGGCCAGTTATGAGATCTATTCATATCTATGGTCTATCATCCATTCCCAAATAGGCGTAATAATTACAACGAAGAAACGTATACAGGTATCTAAAGCTTGCTCTTGGGCTCATTCTTGAGCAAGGCGGAGTTCCAGGGGTATGGGTCGAAGGTCAGGTCGTTGACCGGGTTTTCCTGGCTGGCGCGACGGAACAGATCCTCGTACACCTTGCCGTCATACCGGCCGAGACTGCTGTCAAGCTGCCAGTCGGGAATGGCCCAGGAGTCGACGAGGCGAACAGCGTGTGGGCGGATCTCATCGAGCAGGTTCATCACAGCGGTGGTGCGAGTCAAGGTGATCTGTCGCACGGTGACGGCACCAGAGGAGAAGAACTCAGCAGCCTCGCGCTCCAGGGTGTGCAGCGCGTACAGGCGGAAGAGCTGGTGCATCAACGCCTTGGTCTCAGGGTCCAAAGCCGATGAGAGCTCGGGAGAGGAGACAGCATCGTAGAAGTTCTTAACCACGAGATACTGAGAGTGAGCGGTTGACAAACGCCAGAAGTCAACCAGAAGGCTGTTCCAAGAGCGCTGCTCGGCATCGCGGTGCTTCAGAGCCTCGAAGGTCAGGTGGGCTGTGCGCCAGGCAAATGCAGCCACGATGTCCTTGTCCTCTTCGAGCACATCGAAGGAAGCTCCCTTGTCGCGGCGGTCAAGGTATGTCTGGAGAATCTGGCTGGTATCGTTACCAGCGGGCTTGCCGGCCAAGACGGCACGGGCAGACTTGAGGAGCTGTGAAAAAATGTTAATATCATGTAGGAGCGGTATTTCAAAACATAACAACTTACATAACGGGCAACCTGCTGGGTCAGCATATAGTTGTCACCTTCCCAGGTCAGAGTGGGCAGGTAATCAGAGTACCACGGGCCAATGCCGCTGTAGCTGCTGTATCCGTGACCACCACATGCACGACGGCAAACTTCCAGTCCTTCACCGGCAGTAGTACTGGCCAGGGCCTTAAGACCACATGAAGTAGCGTGCAAATCCGCCAAGAGGTTGGCGCCAGCGCGAAGCTCCTCAGGTCCAGCACCGCGCGAGTCCTGTCCAGGCGAGTTGGCAGCCTTCATGCGACTTTGGTTCTCCTCGTACAGACGCATCATACCGCGACCAGTGAAGTGGAGGGCGTACATGGATGCCAGGAGCGGCAAGAGACGGACCTGGACCATCTTGTAGTTCAGAACTTGGTTCTCGCCAGCGTGGGCGTCCGCATCACGATCCTGGAACTGTCTTCGGACCGCACAGTATCTGGTCGCGATAGTAACACCGCGAGCCAGGACACCACCAGCCTGGAGGACAATGTTGGATCGCACCCAGGTCAGAGTACCAAAGACCAAGGAGGGAAGAGCGGGCCGAGAGTAGGCGTTGGTGTTCTTGTCGATGGAAGAGAAACGGGCCAACATGTTGACATGGGGCACCTTGACATTGTTGAACAGCAAGAAGCCGTTATCCATAGTGCTGGTATCATATTAGCCAATGTATTTGTTGAGTGGGTAAGCCAAACTTACTTGTATCCAAACTTGGGACCAATATCGCCCACATACACATTCTCCAAGGGCTGGTGGGTCTGCAGATCACGGACTTGCACCACGAAAGGGTGAGGGCCATAGTTCTTGCCGTCAATGAACAGCTGGGCCATGACAACCGCATGATTGGCTGTGCGACCGAGAGATCCAATCCACCACTTGGAGGCAGTCAATGTGGGGGAGTTGATGGTGAAGGTCTTGTCGCTGGAGTTCCAGGTGGCGGTGGTTTCGAGACCGCGGACGTTGGATCCGTGGCCCAACTCGGTTTGTGCGTAACAACCAATGATTTCGTATTTCTGAGCGCGCTCGAGGAACAGCTTGTGCTGCTCGGGGGTACCCTGTTCCCGGAGGGTCACCTAGAAGACGGGACGCCGGTTAGTCTTGTTATTGCCAGTGTGTATTTGACCACTTACCAGGAACATGCTGGCATGCAAGCCATAGGGTGTGGGTTCTCCGATCAGCTCATTGGCTGCATGGAGCTCCTCCATGGACCATTTGTGTTGCTCGGACAGCTGCTGAAGGCGCTTCGCCTTGGCCAACGAACGCTGTAGCCGCTCCACTCGGCCGAGTGTGTGGTTTTGCGACTTGTCAAAGACCTTCTCGGGCTGCAACAGAGCCAGAAGAGACTCTTGACGCTTCAATGTTTCCTTGGTGTGGAGCAATTCGGACAACTTCTCCACGTTCACGTTGGATTGAGCACGCTCCTGCTGGAGCAGCTCGGAGCCCTGCGGACCCGATGGCTTAAGGGCCTTGACCCATTCAGGAGTAGGAGAAGGCATGATGTGTAGATTGGAAGAATGTAAGAAACAAAGCAGAGGAAAGTCAAGGATTATGAACCCGGGGGAAAGTCAGTGACGTTTCCCCAGGCCGAGGGACATCCGTCCCAACTAGGAAAGAGCCGAGGCAGACCTCGGCCAATCACGAAAGCGCGATGAAGTTCCGGCTACGGTCCCTCTCGCTTCACTATGGGGAACAGACTACGGAGTGTAGAAAATGGAGAATTAAAACCTAGGCAATCCTCTTTTACCGTGGCTTCCACCCCCGCATAACTACCGACTGTTCTGGGGTAACCGGGGCAAAGGTGAGTCCAGCTCGGCATCTCGAAGCCCGAGATCAGCTAACCGAGATCGGATCACGGAATGAATAAGCAGATCAGCTGACTGCATCACATGGATCCGATCTGATAAGAATGTTCGCATGTGACGCTTTACTCGCTGCTGAACTTCACCCGCGGCAATCCCAGCCACGTAATGAGGATGGCACCTGACAGGGCAATGATGAACGGCTGCAGCACCTTGACTCCTTTGGCCTGTGCCAGGACACCCACCGCAAAAGGGAGGATCGCAGCTCCACTGCCTCCAAACGCGGCCACAAACCCGATCGATGTGACGTGCAGATGTCTGGGCAGAAGCTTGGTGACCATCACGATAGCCCCTGGGAAGAGAGGCCCCAAGAAGAATCCCTGGAACGCGACTGCCACGGCCGAGGCATAGAACTGGGGCACGAGCCACAGAACGAGACCAAAGGCCATCGAACAGACAATGTATCCCTAGCAAAGTCAATGCTGGATCTCGTGATTGACGCGGGATGATCTTACTGAGATGGCAATCTTCTCACCCACCCGGGGTGTCACGAACCCCAGAATCACGCGCCCGACTGTGATGCCGAGCCAGAACCCGGTGGCGGTCATGCCGCTGGCAAAAGCACCGCCTTGTCTGACTCGGATCATGAAGGTGACAATCCACCCTCCGAGGGCGACCTCAACTCCAACATAGCCCAGCAAGAACAAGGCACAAAGCCATGTGATCCGGGCTGCTGGACGTTTGAAGAGTGCGTCCCGGAGTCCCCCTTTTCTATTCTCCTCAACCGATTGTCTGTTCGCTGCACGGAATTCGGCGGCATTTGATTTCCAGAAGCAGGTAGTGGACACCACAATCTCGATGGCCGCACACCCAACCTGACTATTAAGCCGTGCTCGTCGTATGTGGGAAAGACACTCACCATGACATAATAGAAGTAATACCACGGCAAACCACCTTTTGCGATCATCGAGGTTGCGATTAAAGGACTGATGACTGCCCCGACTCCGTAGATTCCATGCAGAAATCCGAGTACCTCGTTTGCATTGGCCATGTTACCAATCCATGCATTCCAGGCTGCATCTTCAACCCCATTGCCCAATCCTGCAAAGATAAACGAGACAACGAGCACTGGATATGGCGGATGAACACAGTTGATCACATAGGCGATGAGATGGCACCCTGACCCGAGCAGTGCCACACCACGCTGTCCAAAGGTGTTGTGAATGCGCTGATTGAGAAAAGCAGCGATGGTGTAGCCTACCAGAGGCGACAAGAAAACGAGAGACACTATTGTATAGGATAGGTGATAGTATGATTCCAGCTATATCCAGGTTAGAATTTGACACATTGATGAAGAGACCTTACATATGGGATCAGGGCCTGTATTCAGTTAGCATTCACCACGACCGAGGATCTTTTGACTCAACTCACACCATAAGCAGCATCATTGGCTCCCATCACCAGAAAACACCAGAATGTTGCAAGCGTTCGATATATATTCAGACGATTCTGGTTCCACTTCTCCAACACCGGGAACTCATTGGGCTGGCTCGAGGTTGATCCTTCATTTGAACGCTGGCGAGGCAAGGCCTCGAGCGTGATGAGACTTGCATCAAGCGATTCTTGGATCACACAGGTGGACATGGTCAGAACTCATTGGAAGATAAGATGAAGCTGAATGTCAAGAAGGAAAGACATCCAAGCGCTTCACGTGGGGCGGAGGTTGGACCCGCATTGCCGGATTGGGATGAGGGGACAATGACGGTTAAACTTCGGCGTTCACCGCATATTTTCGAGTTGACAGCTGTCTACATATCGGACATTATAGGAACATGAATATCGTGCTCCTCATATGCTGAACAACCTATAATTAGTCCTGATATTCGACGAATGTATGGTCATGTGACAGGAGTTAGTGATTTGGGCTAATGAGTAGATCATTTGAATTCAATATATTTATATCTTCGCAGGCTACCAGTATTTGATCTCTCCCGGCCTAGACTTTGCGTTGCTCAGAGAGTGCTTTGGGCTTGTAATGTCGCCTCGTCACATACATCCATGCGTTAATGTCTTTCGAGCTTGGTGCCAAATGTATAATGCTAAGACTTCCTCGACTATATTGGATGATTGAATTAAAGGAGAGTTAGAGATGAAAATCGGTGAATCAGCCCAGCTCACCCCGCAATACGAGCCAATCCACCTTTTGGCTGATTGGGATGATGTTTCTCCACCAATCACGTTGTTTACGGTTCTATATAAAGCTGGTCAGAGTCATCAATAGACCACTTAGGCGGCAATGAGTTTTACAAATCCAATCATCCCGGGGTTCAACCCCGATCCATCAATCATACGTGTCAATGAAGACTTTTTTCTCGTCACGTCCACATTTGAATATTTTCCGGGAGCTCCTGTCTACCATAGTCGGGATTTGATCCAATGGAAACTAATCGGCCATGCCTTGACAAGGCGCAGCCAGCTTCAAATTCATACACCAGAGCCTGGAGGTGGCGTATGGGCGACTACAATTCGGTACCATCGCGGTGTCTACTATATCATTGCAGCAAGCTTCCAGCGTTATCGCCCACAACAAGATGACCGAGTTTGGCCACAGGGATTCTATGTCAAGACATCCGATATCTGGGATGAAAAGACATGGTCTGATCCAGTCTACTTTGATCAGGTTGGCTTTGACCAAGACGTGAGTTGTGAAGATGAGCATCACGAGTCTCAAATAACAATTAGTAGCTATGCTGGGACGATGATGAAACGGTATATCTGTCGTCTACCTACCGAAAACTCCAACCAACGCCTCATGCAAAGTTGAAAGATTTTGCAATTCACATTTGCACAATTGACCTGAAAACCGGCCATTCCACGTCTGAGCCAAAATTGATCCGCGAATCTTCTTCTGGAGTTGCCGAGGGGTCGCATATTTTCAAGCGCGGCCGCTACTGGTATCTTTTTACGGCCGAGGGAGGCACTGAAAGTGGACATTCTGAATGGGTCAGCCGCAGCGAGGTTGGGCCACTGGGACCGTGGGAACTCGGCCCAAACAACCCACTCTGGCGCAACGGTATCGAGGATGAAGTCCAGAACACAGGACATGCAGATTTGGTTGAGGATACCAAAGGGCAGTGGTGGACCGTTATGCTTGGGGTTCGTCCTCTACGACGAGACGATCAATGGGAGGAATCAGTACTGGGTGAGTACTACCAGATATCGTGCTATTTACATACTGATTAAGACAGGCCGAGAAACCTTTTTAGTACCTTTGGACTGGGAGCAAGATTGGCCTGTGATTAACGGAGGACAGAAAATCACCCTTCAATCACAAGGGCCGGGTCTTTATCAGCTTGATACCCCAGTGTGTTGGCGAGATGAGTTCGCTGCCCCGGAAATGCAGTTAGGATGGTATAGAAAGAGTGGGTGCTTGAATCAGCTACCATTAAACTTTTGCTGATTATCAATAGATACACCGTTTATCACGGATTATTCGCTCACTGAACGACCAAGCCATCTCCGACTCTATGGCGGTCCTTATAACCTGTCGGTACCAGCGTGCCCAACAATGTTCCTCCGCAAGCAAACCCATCGATACTGCATATGGGAGACACGGCTTTCATTTCATCCTACTACAGATGCCACGGAAGCAGGAACTGTACTCTGGATGAACTACTTTACATACAGCATTCTTGGCATCCGAAAGACCGAAAAGGGCCGTTGCATCCTGTTTCGCCCATCAGAAGGTAAACAAGTGGCGTGTGAGCTGGGCGCAGCAACAGACATCACTCTTACAATCGAATGTGGCACCGAATATCGCTTTGGTTATCGAGAAGACGCCGAAACTAGTTTCCACTGGATTGGCTCAGTCTCCAATAATGCTGCAACAAAAGCACCACCTGTCGGTGCCAACTTTACAGGCATGATGATGGGTCTCTATTCCTTTGGAGAAAGACAACGATGCCTCACACCAGCCGATTTTGCATATGCTGAATTTCGGGAGAACCTCGGGTGAAATACATTGTGATGCAAGGGGTCCTGTACCCGTTTGGGACCATACCATACACTATCTCTTAACTCCGTCGTAATTTAAAACCCCAACCCACCTGGTCTTCTTTCATAAAGCAACTCCTTTTCAACATGCTGAAACCCTACACCCGTGCTAATATGACCGACCCCTCTACTCCAATTGCCGAACCAATCTCCTCCGATGAGGTGGACGACAACTGGTCAGGGCTGACCGACCCGGCTGAGCGTCGACGGCGGCAAAACCGCATCAACCAGCGGGCTTACCGTAAGCTGCATGCCCCAGTCGATCTACATAGAACGGACGCTAATTTGGATCTGAAAGGGAAGCGTAAGCGGCTCCAAAACAAAGAAACCCACCCTAAGACCCTGGTAAAATCGACCAAGTCGGCACCGTCGACATCGTCGACATCGCCCCAGTCAGATGACTCTGTCACTCCAGATGGCTCGAAGGTGAAGTCATGTTGCAGCCCCGGAGTTCTGCAAGATCTACTGGAGAAATTCGCCAAATCCGCAATTGAAAGCTACGCACGCGGCGATCCCGCGGCCGACCACCTCATGACCCTGACGAAAGTCAACGTCTTCCGAGCCTTCGCACAGAACCTTGAGTTGATCGGCTGGTCACCATACTGGATGGACGATGACGCCATCTCTCTCTTCAACCAAGCCTTACCACAACGAGAATTCACGCCAGACGATCATAGCCACATCCCACCTACTCTCCGCCCCACACGAGTCCAAAAAAAACGCCGCACCACCCCTGGCTGGATTTCTTCCCTCTCCCCAAAATGCGCGACAATCTCATCGAAGCAGGCGATGAATGGGATGATGTGCAGCTTTGCCATGACATCATGGGATTCTGGGGCGAGTCGACGATGGACGCCGGGCTATTGGTGTGGGGGGAGCCTTGGGATATTCGCAATTGGGAGGTGACGGAGCCGTTTTTGAAGAAGTGGCAATGGATTGTTCGGGGGTGTCCTGAATTGATGAACGCGACGAATTCTTGGCGTGCGCGTCGCGGCGAGAAGTTAATATTCCGATATATATGAGCCAATATGAAAGCAGTATGACAATGCAAATTCGATATGAAAGCCAATTTATTCAGTTGCCTGATCCAAGATCAAAACGAGTGGCGCTAATGCGGGCTGCTGACAGCGCTAGTTGAGCCTAATTCTTAACTCCGTCAGCTCCGGCCAATCAGAGCGAGGAAAGTCGGTATGGCTGTGTAATGTTAGTATTGTAATTTACTCCGTATTCTATATGCACCGACAGATTTGAATAGACACAATAATGGCTGGTGATTTCAGTAGGCTATATTTATCCCCGACAAAACCTTCCATCCTTTCTGGCAATCATTTCTGGGATTTCATGAATACAGAAAAGAACCTTGCCATCTCATCATAGTCGTCTACTTCTCCCACCCAGCTCACATACTGATCTGGTCGGACAATGATGCTAGCCCCCTGGGCAGAGTCAATGCCATAATTAGCGTAGGCTTGGCCATGACCCTCATGGTAAGATTGATCATCGGCATACACCTTCCAGTAATCCCATCCTATCTTGTTATCAAATGGATGGAATGCCTCTGGGAGATCCAGAAGCTCAACGTCTTTTCTCGACCCAGCATGGACCGTCAAAATCTCTATCACACTGTCAAATGACTGCTCTAATGGTGTATAGCGACGAATGAATGAGTCCTGGGCTCCGAGCTTGGCTCCCAACTCCTGCATGCGTTGCATGTTTGTGCGGGTAGCAAGCTGCCCGGGAAACACGATAATTCTCCATCGACCGTTGCTCTTCAACAGTTCCTGGAGATGCCACGGTCGAGCATCTGACTGATTGAGCACTTTAACGCTCGGCATACGTTTGCCAACCACGATGCCCGTTGCCAGCTGCTGTTTGCCAATAACTTGGTTGGATTGAACTTTGGCATCGGATTGTTTTGCAATGATCACACTACTGCTGTAGTTGACCGCTGGGTGAGATATAGTGTTAGTAGTCAAGGCCCAGAGTCTGCTCAGCCATTCTGGAGTCTTACCAATTCCGCTCGCAAATTCGTTACCCTTCTCGAACGCCGCCTTGAACTCGGACATGGAGATCCCTTCTTCATCCATAACATCTTTAGCTGGTCGTCCAGAGAACAGTCGCGAGAATCGATGGTCGAATGCAATCAACTCCTGTGCAATCTGTTTCCTTTCCGTCTCATAGGTCTTCAGGATCGACGCGTCACTATATCCTTTGACAACATGCGCCAGCTTCCATCCCAAATTGTACGCTGAATTTCGATTTTAGTTTAAGATTGCAAACACACAGGTAGAGACTAGGAAATACTGACTGTCCTGCATGCTCACATTCATACCCTGACCAGCCTTGGGCGAATGGGTGTGCACTGCATCCCCGGCTAGGAAGACACGTTCCTTGAGTGAAAAGCAATTGCCCACCCGTTGGCCAATCTGGTAAGCTGTCCACCAGTCGCAATATGAGTAATCCAGCTTATATGGGTGCAGTATCTGCTGTGCAGATCGTAGAATGATCTCTGGGGTGATCCCCGAACGATCCACTTTGCCTCCATTCTGGCCATGCTCCGTGGCCTGTAGCTGGATATAAAGACGCACGAGCTTGTTCTCGCGTGGAATTACCATGACACTCCCCGCACTAGCCGAATGTATAGCGCACCGCTGTCTAATGTCGGGGAAATCTGTGATCGGGATGATATCTAGCACACCCCAGATATAGTCTGTGGAGTCGCCTTCTAGCTTGTATCCGAGTTGGCGACGGACCCAGGAATGTGCACCATCACATCCCACAACAAATTTGGCTTTGATAGACTCTGCCTGGTTGATTCTGGCGTTGGTTTCGGCAGCTCGAATGAGGTCATCTGTATCATCGGCGGCCAAGTTGCTTCTGAATAGCCCGTCACTGACTGGAGCCTCTTGACCATCGTCATTTTTGTGATGCTGCTGCTGTTGTTGAGGCATGGCGTCCTCTTCTGATAAGGTGCGTACCGTAACCGTGATTGGATAAGCTGCGAAATCGGCAGCTTTCGCATCATCAAACTCGAAGGCAGTGGGTAAGACCCCACGCTCAACGGCGATATCACTGTGTTCCTTGATAGAGTCTAGGAAGAATCGTTCAATACGGCCCTGGTGCAGAACTACCTGCTGGAAACGACTGATGCCCGGAATTGTGTCCGGGATTCGATCCGATCGTCGGATTTTCCCATTCTCATCAGGGTTCCAAAGACAAATCTCTATCATATGGTTTGATTCGCGCCATACACGGTCCACAAAGTCGAATGAGTCAAGAATCTCAAGGGTCCGGCTCTGCAGGCCATCAGCCTGGCCATTGAAGATCTGGTGACTCGGGTCAGGGACGAGGACCGTAGCGATATTGCTGCACAAAGGAGAGTACTTACCTTGGTGCCTCGTTTGTCAACAATCCGAGTCTTAATATCAAAACGACTCAGCCAGTTCGCCAGCATTAGACCTGCTGGTCCGGCTCCAACAATGAGCACGTCGACATGATCTTCCAGTGCTGGAAGTGTTGCAGGCATGTTTGCAGAGGTGATCAAGATAATTCTGATTCAATATGAGATGCTTTGCTTTCAGATCTGAAGAGTGAGACACACTTGACGCTCTTATATGGACTTCAAATATACTCTCAAGCCTGGGCACATCGGGCTATGTGTGGGGGATCATTCCCCGGACCCCGCAGCCGCTGCTTTACGCGCGACTAATGCGAGTACTCATTTGGCTCAAACGGTTGCCAGTGGCTGACATGGTGCAGATTAGGCTTCCCGGTAGCACATTGTTCATTCGGTCTGGTGCCTTCGGACCGACTTTCGGATATGCAGTCGGATCGGGATGGCAGGTCGGATGTGAATAGAAATGGGAAGAGTCAACTGCTCTTGGCCTTGGGAAGAGCTGATCAGTGCTGCCATATACCAAGACCCCACGAACATGTATTGTGTACAGTAGTACTGAACCTGAAGGAAGCGAGTAAGCTGAATAATCTGAAGCAGAATATTCGATGTGAGTTACTTCCGATGCAATCGTCAGGTTCCGTTCGAGCGGAGACAACAGGGTCTCGGTGATCTTCATTGTCGGAGATGAAGTGGGAGGCCAATAGTAAACGGTTGCACTTTCTCCACTATGCTTGTAGAATAATAATCAGAATACACTGGTCAAGCAGACCGCTAAAATCACAAGAGAGTACAGAGCTGTGCGAAAATGTAGGTTATTAAGGTGAGTTGCAAGTTTACCGGTCATTATCTTGTACATAATTAAACTACCGTGTCCGCTGGTCTCTCAGTCAACTCCCCCTTCATCACCTGCTGAGAGAATGGACTTCGGCTTCGGATCCATTGTCCATACCTGATAAACACGAATGGAATCATAGCAAGCAGAATAGCAATAAATGCCAAGAGTGAGCTCGCCCAATTGATCCCCAACGTGCCGTACATCGGGTTCGTAGCCAGCGGCAGACAGACGGCAAGGCAGGATCGTAGCGTACTAGCAGCAGCCTGCGCTGATGCAGAGTACTGCTTGTAGGCATCAGTGAGATAGTTGATCATGGCCATGAAGATCAGAATGTACCCGATGCCGAAGAAGAGACCGGACATCATGGGGACGATGGGGTGGATGGACAATTTGGAGGACCATCCCAACCAAAAGAGAGCGATCGGAAGTCTAAAAGGTTAGCTGTTGATCTTCTAATCGAACATAAAAAGAGTTGACGTACAAAGGTGCACCCAATGCGGCAAGCGGCAGACGGCGATACTCTTCAAGCATGGCCCAGGGCTTGCCCTCTTTCATAGCCTTGCTATGATATGAGCCATAGAGCAAGAAGAGCGCAAAGGCAACCAAGGCTCCAACACTGACTGTGACCAAAATGTTAGTTTCCATCACAAAACGCGAGCTGGTTGACATACTGGGTAAGAATGCGAGCCCTGCTACACCCGGTGATAACCCATATAGATCTATAAATGTCAGCAACTCTTCCAGGTCTCATCACATATATCAAAATGAGTCTTACTTTGGAAGATGAGCGGATAAGCTTGGAAGTACAGATAGAACATCGCATATGTGAAGCCCATGAAAAGTGAAGCAAATAGAAGAACCGGCTCCTTGGCAGTCATCACAAATGGTCTCATGAAGATGGACAAGACACCATCCCCGCGATGGCCCGGGCCCTGAGGCGGAATGATTGTTTCACCATTCGCTTCTTGTTTTCCCGCCTTAGCCAACCGTCGTGCATGTCGCTGTTTCAAAACAGGCACATAGGTCTCTGGGATGAAGAGAACAAAGGGATATCCTACAGCAGCGGCAGCAAGTCCAACCCAAAAGGTCCAGCGCCATGATACGGTGGAGATAAACCCAGACACAAGCGGTGCAAGCTGAGGACCAAAGCCAGTGACAACCATGAAAAGCGCCATGGCAATACCGCGAGTTTGCGGGTTATCCAAGATATCAGCATACAACCCTCCAAGCACAGCATTGGGAGAAGCGGCGTTCAAGCCACATAGAAGACGAAAAACGAGCAAAGCAGGGAAGTTTGGTGATAATGCGCAGGCCATGGTGAAGATGATATATCCACTGAATGTACCGATTAGAACGGGCCTACGGCCGACATGTTCGCTGAGAGGTCCGAATATTAGTGGACCAATAGCAAATCCCACAAGGTATAAAGAGTTCAGAAGAACCAGCTTTGTATCGTCGTGGGCGATGTTGAAATAGTCTGCGATTGCATCATGGGCGCCTGAGGGGAGTGATGATCCAAAGGCACTATTGAAGATAAACAGAATTCCCGCGAGGACGATATGTATTTTTCGGATCTGTTTCAATATCAGAATCATGAGAAGAGGGTGTGGTGGTGTGGTCTTGAGCGACCTATGGAGAAAGTAGCCCTGAAGACTCGGAAGCTGTAAACATTACGCACCGGCGAGAGAGTGAGAGGATCTCGATAGCCATCCGACGACTTCAATTCCATTGTAACCGGTAATCCTGTATTGGTCTATTGAAGAAAGGGTACAAGCCAGACTTGAATCAACATTCCGAACGACAAATTTTCAATCACCGGTTCTCTGGAGAAGCCGTGTCAAATGGATCTATAGCCCACATTGAAATCAAGCGCCAATCGACTTCTCTGTTACTTGATGGTAATTTCCTCTGGCCTATGAAGAAATCGGCTTCTTCGTGGAGAACACTCCACTGATGCCCCACAGCATGCCCCTACACGCCCTACAGAGCACTTTTGATTGGATGCAGCAGACTGTCATCGGAGAAAAGTCCGACTAGGGTTGGATTATGGTAACCCTGGGATATCGGCAAGTTGTCCGATGAGTGTACATGCAGTTGGTCAATGCAAGTCAACGTTATACTGCAGAAAGTATAGAGTTGTGGAATTGAGTCGATCACAAACTCTTGGCATCTGAGACTTCACTTCCTCACACACTATTCCATCCACTCAAACTTGTCATGGAAATACCAATGGGCCCTGGCATCTCCTGAGTGATCATGGCCTTCAAGACATCGGTAGCGACACGATGAAAATCTCAATCGGTCCGGCAGGCAGATCACCAAATCTCCTCTACAACCAGTTGTCGCTTAGCCTCGGCGACAAAGGAATTTCCTGGCCCGGTAATGAAATGGTCTTTCTTCATTGTTTCCATGCCAATGGTCATAGCTGTAACCGTTTGGACACCTCCCAGAATATAGTGATCATCCGCACCAGCATAGTGCATCGCGGCAACCGCGTTGGCGGGAAAATTCCCCCCGCAGTTTGACGAGTGCAAGCCGCAATGAGGGACACCAGGCCGAATGTCATCGATGCATTTCTGGCCATGGTAGGTGTATCTACCACCGGGGCTGGGCTCCCCGCAAAGTCGGGTGAAGCGTGGGGAAGTTGAATCGGAATGTGGACATTCACCCGAGGTTTACCTGTGTTCAGTAATGTAGTTTACTTGTGAGCCAGTCCGATTTAATATTTATGTCGATGTCCCTGCCCAAAGATGGAGAGGCTCGTTGGATTCATAACTGGGTATCAATGAAATATCGGCAATACAAATTGAGGCCGAGGCTTTAACCACCGCGCACGCAGTGCCCCAAATCCCCCATCAACTGAGCCAGCATCTGAACCAATGGGGGAGTTCTCTCGGAATTCTCAACGCGAAGGATTCTTTGTACAACATCCATTGTAGTCCCTGGGTCAACCAAATAGGCGGCTCCACCCGGGCCCTGTAGGGCAGGGGAGCCACAGCCTAGTGTGACAAACTTGGAGACATCAGGTATGTCATCACCATCAAGGAGGACTGTCGGGCCAGCGTTTGATAGCGGGATATTGGGGCTTCCCGTGAGTCGAGCCGTGTTCGCCTTGGAAACAACACTATAAGACCAAAATGCAAGACCAGCGTAGTACACTCCAATGGCCAAGAATCTTGTCAAGGACCCTGGGGGCATACTTCTCGCAGCGCGGATGACCTGGCCAGCATGCCATACCGCTCTTCGAGAATCAGAACTGGCAATCCACTCCAGTGCAGAATGGTAGACCCGCCGAGCTTCTTGTTTGTCTTCCTTGCCGGCAAAGAGTTGAAGCTCTTCCAGAGACATGTGCAAAAGCATAGATACAACTTCACATACAAGCATGATCTCAGGTCGGCACTCTCCACGCAGTTCAGAGCAGACCATTTTGAAATGCTGCAAAGCTTGATCAAGCTCTTGTTGACGAGAGTTTGTCACGAGCGCATGCCAGTGTTTGGAGTTATTGGTAGAGATGAACTTCAGCCGGTGATACTCGTTGATCAGTGCGGCTAGACCGTGAATCAATACTGATGCTGCGAATTGGGTGTCGACGCAATCTTGGAACACGGTGATTTGTGACATATCGCGGAGAAGATCGGCCAGAGATGGCAACCGTTCTGGAGTCACTCTGCCAAAGAGGTCTTTCCACTCGGTGGCAGACTTGGCCTCCCATAAATGGCGCGATGCTGGCAAAGGAAGCTCCATATCTGCGTATGATATGATTGGATTGACGTTAAGAGACATTGCTGTTTGGGAGTCATGCATAAAGAGAGAGTAAACAAGCCTAGCCGACAAGGTTAGTATGCGACGAAAAAAAGATGTCGAGTGGAAACTACCTTTTGTAGGACTCTTGTTCAACCCATTCCCGCCACTTAGCCTCCAGAGCAGGCCCCTTGTCCTCCGCACGGGGTACAATATTAGTGTAGACTGAGCGACGAAATCGTAAAGCACGACGAAGCATGGTAATGAGCGGCTGTGAAAAGCTCTCTGCAATTTCAGTCTTTCGACGGTTACCACTCCAGATTCCAATGTCAATAGTCAAGGCATAGGTTTGTGAGGTCCGCAGATCACGGGTAAACGTATTATCTCGTTCGTACTGAAAGCATGTCAACGTTGTTATCACACATCCATCGAAGTATTCCTACCTTTCCAGGAAGATGCAGTCTCACAATCTCATTCAGTGCATATCCAAGTTTTCTGATAGTCGGAATGGGTGAAAAAACAGCACCAGCAGCAGCCAGGCCAGCAAGAACACCAGGATCCTCGCTATTCGTTTGGAATGTTGGCATATGGATAAACGTTTGAATTGTGTGTCTCTGTAGCTCAAAATATTGCTGAATTAAGCCATCCAGCAATTCTGTGCTTGGAAACGACTTCATGATGCGACTCAGGTTGGCCTCTCGGCTCACCTCCAAGACCAAGCTCAGAATCAAGTCACGGCTACTAGATGTCAACCGCTCACATAAATGTGGCCATTCGGGTGTAACGTTTGTTTCTGGGCTGTTAATCACTTGCGGGACAGACAGGTTTTCGTGGTCATCAAATGCATGATCCTCAGGTGCAGGTTTCCACGCGGAAAGTGATGAGCGGTGGTAGGCCTCTGCACCAATTCCGATCCCGCTATCGGTATCATAAATTTCGTCATGCTGGTTGTGAAAGCTAGGTAACAGGCTCCGGGAGTTGTAGAAGTCGATCAGACCGAAGTCGCCATCGGTAAGGGTGAAGTCAAAGTGAAGGTTGTCCGAAGCGCCATAATGGACATATTCGGGTGCCATTTGCGATGGATCAGGATCATTATATCGGGCAAGAGAAGGTATCAGAGAGTCGGGGATGAAGTTTGGGAAGAATGTGCCGTCGACACTAAAGATGCCACTCTCGTGGTCGTTAGGTGATACTATGTGACTGTCAGCCAGTAGTAGCATAATTCATCGGATCCATTCATACCTCCAGTTTCAAGGGCCATTTGGTCTACCCCCTGGGGCATTTCTGGAGACAGGACGTTGTTTGGCAGAGGCCTCGGGGTCATCAAGATAGTGGTCGCTGAGAAATCCTCCAAAGGCGTTGGCATCGGTGAGAATGCCACCGCAGGCGAAGTAGTCAATTCCATACGCGCATTGCTTTGCGCAGGCGTATCGAAGATGTTGCGCTGGTGTGTAGGCTCTGGTGACGAATCCTGCGAGACATCCTGCCAGTCACAGGGCTGGTTGCGCTCGCGGCATCGCCGACAGGGCTTGTCATCGTCGCATTTTAATTTTGAAGTGGCACAGGATTTGCACGCCTGGGAGACCCTGCTCTGTTTGGCGACTGACGAGCTTCGCTTTCGTTTACGGTCTCGGTCGTTGGCATGGCCTGTCGCATGGCGTTTTAACAAATCTCTAAGAACACATCAGCCACAGAGCAAACCCTCCAATTGAGGTGATCCTCACGGCCGCGCAAACCCTTTGTCGCAAACATCGCAGACATATGGCTTTTCTCGTGTATGCGAGCGAACATGGCGTATCAAATGATCAGCTCGGTTATAGTGACGTTTACAGAAACCACATTGAAAGTAGCCATTCTCCTTTTTTGGCGGAGAATGCGCACTGTCCATTCGCACCGTCTTTGGGGGTGAATCAGTGTACATGATCAGGCATTTGCATCGCAAGACAGGGGGAAAGGAGAGGGGGACAGTGGAAAAAAGAGAAAAGGGAGGAAGGAGAGGAAATCCGGGGGAAGTGGCAGTTGATCGACGCCACTTTCTCCACGCTAAATGCGGAATGAGAGATCTTCAGACTATGGCTTCTTCTAAAACGACCAATGAGAAACTCGTGAAAAGAGGCAGTTCCTTCAGGGGCCAGTGGCAGTCCCGCACTCATTCGCCTACTCCACTGCGCATTCCCCAGATTCACACAATTACGCGGCTATTCCCCAGAGTTGAAGGCGTTTTGCCCCGGAAATGGCCATGTACCCCTCATTCCCCCCCAAGAAGCTTAAGCAGAAGGAAGTGGCTGATTTGGTTTGATCGAAAAGGGTCTAATTCGGCCAAAATGGTGGGATTGTGGCAAATGCACATTCGGGATGTGGGGGACAATACCCGATGGAGTATGCAGTTGCGTAGAAAGGAATAGGAGTATTTGTACTGCTTCATTCCCGGTTGTTTTTCAGTCAAATCAACTATATACATACTCACAATGGGTATGTCTGCATTCTTCGTTTATGATGCCTGCTAACGATATAGGCCTCACCCCTGTTCATTTCTTCTCCCATGGCTCAACCATGATGTTGGGAGAAGAGTCGGAAAGCGCAGACTACTGGAAGAAGTGCGGTGATGAAGCTCTAGAGCGCAAGATCAAGGGCGTGGTCATCATGGTAAATCATACAAGGCGTATACCTAGCACAGCTAACACATTACAGGGGGCACATTGGGACTGCATGGGAGACAAGATCGAGCTGGCAACCAATCCCAATCCAGACAAGAGCCCAGTAGCATATGTTCATCCCGACAAGTATCAGAACTACAAGCTGAATCCCGACCTCGAAACCACAAAGCGTTGCATCCAAATGCTGGCCCAGGAAGGGTTCAACGTGAGCGGCAATGACAGTTTCGACTGGATCCACGACGTATATCTCATTCTCATCCGCATGTTCCCGGCAGGATGTCCACCAACAACACTCGTCTCAGCCAACGCCCGCTACGACCCCCATTTCCACATGAAGATTGGCTCGACCTTGCGCCAGCTACGACGAGAGAACTACCTGATCATCGGGACGGGAGGAGCTGTGCACAATCTATACAGAAATCGGTGGGCCCCCATGATGCGCTTCCGGGATAACTTTGCGATGGAAACGCCACCGGAGGATTGGGCTATGGAGTTCCGTCAGGCGGTCGAGGATGTCATCACCAAGACTTCCGGCGTGCAGTTACGACGTGCTATGACAAGGCTCATGAAGCATCCTCGATACCGGGACGCACACGCTACCGATGATCACTTCATGGCTGCTATGTTTGTGGCCGGTGCCGCGGGAGATGAAGAAGATGAGCATACGCCGGCGCTTCTGGGTGCCGAGAGTTGGGAGTTGACCAATATGTGTAACTCGCAATTCACCTTTGGCAGATGGCCCAAGGAGATTGCTGTGTAGCTTTGATGTTGGGAGCTTGTATTTGATAGTATGAGTTGAATTTAATTGGTTGAAATGAATCAATACCAAAACATGGCGAGCTTTGCTATGACCAAATTGTAGACTGTAGACAAGGAGTACTTTGAGAGACCTACTATTTCTCAGCAACAGTGTTCTTTTCTCTGAGATGAAGTGAGCCTTGTTGACGCCCTCGAATCTCTTTTTGCATGTGCATGACATACCATCCTCTGCACTGCTGTTTCAAGCTATCATTTTCTCATATCACTCAGCTGTTACTTTCTAGAATGGATTCTGAGGACACAGATGAACAGGGCATTATATACTTACAGTCATTCTTGTTGGGAGAACTGCAGGCCCGGGAAAGGGTGGAAAGGTCACAGGGTACTTCTGTCGAGGTTGCCGGTAGTTGAAGGTGTAACACATGGAGACGGCGTAATATCTCTGTGAGAAGGAGAACACTTTCAAGGAGGGGCGACGATGATCATAAGGTCAACACAATTTAAAGAGTTGCGATGGCTTTATACTCGTCCTGCATGGGGTTCGGATCCCAGTCGTAAACCGGCATAGCGAGCTGTTAACTCCTCTTCTTTGACTTTTTGGCAACTTTTTGATGACATGGGCATTTCAATACACTCGAAAAATGATTAATCCTCAGTACTGGAAAGTAATACAATGGAGAAAGAAAATAGTAAAGCCCCTGAGGAAAAAGTCCGTACGTTGTAACTGCATATGTACAAGGGGACTCGGAGGAGACCCGAAAGTAACAAACAGGAAAGGGGAAGTGTAACCAATTCAGTACAGAATTCCGCCACACGCCAATTAAATGCTGTAAGAATGATGATCAGGGGGCCCGGTACATCGGGTTCGCAAGGAATACTCGTACATTCCATGCTCGTGGCTCATCGCTTCGTAGAAACAAATGGGATAACCAAAATAACAAAAGAGAATCGTAAAACTCCGTCAACCCAAAAGGAATAATCCAAACAAAGGGGATATCCAACTCCAACTCATGAATCCGAATCAAAATTTAACAATTAGATGACGACCACATCGCCCTCAGCGTCGGCGGGATCGGAGACCATCATGTCTCCGTATTTGCCAACTGCCATTAACATGGTATCATCTTCAAGGTCGATGGCACTGTCGTCATTGTTGTGAGCTTGGAAGCCCGGATCGGCGAGTGACAGTCGCTTCTCGTTGGGCGGGTGTTTAAAATCCGAATGGCCATTGGTAGGGACCTGGCCGTTTGGGGGAACAGGGCTATCATTGGACTTGGTCTGGGGCTGAGTCCCTTCAAAAGGGGACTGCTCGGGGACAGCTGGCTTCATCTGAAAATTGCCAAGCGACTCCGGACCGAAGGTCGCACTTTGCAGGGATCCGGGGGTGTTGCGCATGAATCCGCCCTTCTCGGCCTGCCAAACCATCATTTCGTGGAAGAAAACCTTGGTCATCCACCAGGCACTGAAACTGGCGGCACCACCCAGAGTGAGTCGGTGCAGAACGCTGTCCCACAAGGCATCAACCTTCTCAATCACGCACTGGGTGCGGTGATGAGAAAAGGCAGCGGGAAGGTTTAGGATGAATTGAACCCATTTGTCTGGGAAATTGTACTCATCGCCGGGGGCACTTTCAACGGGAAACTTGTGAGCCTCGACGGAATCAGGTGAATCAGGTTTCGTGAAGAAAGGCAAGGCCGTGGTGGGGTCTGCGTCGGTCAATGGGGTGAGAAGTGCGCGAACATCATGCTTGAGAATCTGCTCTGTGGCCAGCTCAGCACACGTCGGAATATTGGCCTTGGTCATCATGTCACGAGGGTTGACCAGGGTCTTGTAGTCAAACCACATCTGGTTCCGGTTGTCGGGATGGCAAAGCCAGGCGGCAGCAGCATTGGCAGCCTGGTTCACATCCAGCATGTGCTTGAGGAGATTGCAGAAGATGTGTGCGGGAATCAGTCGTGCGAGTGAAACATGAGTTGGCTGAGCCTTGAATGTCTCGGAAATATGACCGCAGAGTCTTTGTGAGATAGAGTTGAAGGCATCTAGAACCGGTTTGGGGACCACCTGGGTTGTCAGGGGTGCCACAAAAGCAATCATCTTCTGATACATCATCCAATCACACTCCTTGATCCACGGGGCAACGTTGGGGTGTGTCAACATCTTCTGAACAGGGACAGTCAAGGTGCCATGGAAAGCAGAGAAGTATTTCATGAGATTCCTTTCCTTGCAGTAACGGAAACTGTCGATAACAGAGATGCAATGGGAGCGGTAGAGAGCAGCAAGGGCTGCAGCAACTTTCAAGTCACTGTTCGCGGGGAGGTAGGGGCGGATATCGGGGAGTTGAAGGGCTTCGTTATCGACCAGAGGATTCTCATCCAGCGGGAACTGCAACATTTGATGAATCATCTTTCCAGCTTGTTGAGCCACATTTTCACGAGTGATTGTTTCATCTGATCCATTGGGGTTCTGGGACTGGCAATTGCAATCACCAGGTGCAGGATGGCTTGGGAATCGAGGAGCAAACGAGGTGGGGGGGGAAGGGAAAACGGCGGTGTCGGCGGTCGGCTGCTGTACACTGGCACTAGAAATTGTAAGCAGGGCCCAATTGTATGCGAGGGCATGGGGTCTTACCTCCTCGAGCGCAGCGCACTGGCAGGTCTTGATGGCGGCAGGGGACCATTGACGCTTTGGTTGGCTTGAGGATTGAGGGGTGCAAGCTTTTGTTGCTTCTCCTCAATGACCGACAAGTCAACATAGTGGTACTTGGATTCACCTCGAACTCCAAGTCGTCGAGTCTGCACATTGGGAAAGATGATGCGAACGAGTTTGCCAAAAGAAGCAGGGTTCAATACTGAAACTCGCTCTGTGCCACAGTTCTCTGCATAACAACAGTAAACACGGTCACGACGCACTGAGCCAGTACTCTTGCGGCAGTTTTCTCTCAGCCTATGACGATGGTTAACTTGCAAATCTAGGTCTTTGCCAGGAATCTTCCTTACCAGATCATGGCGAAGACTTGCTTCACTTTTTCGGCCTTGCCTCCACCACCTTCATGCTTCATGACCTCTGCTGCCATCTGCTTCAGGGTCCATCCCTCATACTGGCGGAGCAATTTCCGCAGTTCCATGTCATTTGCCAATGTCGAGCTAGCCCCCTTTTTCTTTTTTGCGCCTTGTTCAGACATGTCTTGATCCTCGGTGATGTGATCAGGCAAATGGTTTTCAACTCCACTGTCATAAACAGGCTGATATTGTGGAATTGCATGAATTGCATGCGGCATTGGTGGTTGTATGGGTTGGTGGGCAAGGGTGTGGTCGTGCATCGCGTGGTTCTGGAACTCATCTGCTCGAGGCATCGCGGTATGGTCGTGCATTGATTGGTCCAAAGACGGACTGTTCGAGTGGTGAGAAAACTGGTGCCCAAATCGCATCAGCATATCCTCTGGGTTACCACCAAACATGTGTTGGCCCGGGACTTGCGAGGGCATAAATTGCGGGAAACCGTCGAGGTGCTGGTCTTGTGTTTGTTGTGTCGTACTCGAGTGAATGCTCGCTGTTGAGCCTCGGGAACGAGGACGACGACCAGCTCTGGAAGCAGTTTCTGACCGTGCCCGCATAGGGTCTGCCGTACCAGGTCGGCTCTGGGGGGCAATCTGTGTTGTCTGGGACACCACACTTCCCTGTGACTGGGCTCGAGCTTTGGGAGGTCAGGATGGGAAGAATAACGTGACCCAACGTTGAGCGTTGACTTACCCAGTTCTGGCGGCATTATGCCCATTTGCGTTGTGGAGGAAGTGGTAACCACGGCGATGACCCTGCACTTTCCACGGCACACTTTTCTCAAACCAAAACCAAAATGACACCCAGAGACAAACAGAACTCGCAATGCACAATCCAAACTCCAAAAAGCGAGTCGCAAGCCTACTGGGGCTGTAAAGGCGTAGCCGCGTGTGAGTCGAGGGAGGATAAACAGAAAAGGACCGTTCCTCTGACAACGTTGTTTGGTCGGTCACGTGGCTGAGGTAAGCATTCCTGGGCTTGTTTTTGTTTACTTCGCATTGTTCGCTTTATACGTGAGCTACGTGAGCTACGTGATGTTACAGTGGTTGTTGCAGTGGTTGGTTTATTCTGATGTTCTGGCCTGTCGGTATATTTAGCTATACTCCTGTGTTGTTCAGTCTGCTAGGTAATAGTGTACTGAGTGACAACAGAACAGAAGGCAAAGAACAATCAGGCAATAGTGCTTTGAAAGAGCATTATATGCACATCTGGTATGTTCCTTTAACATCTAGCTTATAAGTTATCTCCTACTATTTTGGCTGTATCATGCTCAACTGCTACGCGTCAGCGGCGGAGAGGACAAACTTGGCACATTACATCATTGATCTTCAATGCACACCAAATGTCTCCAGGGCTGGATTTTTATATTCTGAATGTTTAGACGGTCTAGAATGTCAGATGGTTCCTTATTTGAAGACTGGATTATGCTCTCGCCACATGTTTGCTGTAGAGTCGCGAATCATAGCCCACTCGGAGTATATATATCTCCACTGAGATCGACTCCCCTCCAGATCTGCTCTATTTTGCCTATAATATATATGTGTATTCCGTCCTCTATACATCTACACCACCCGCACAACACAAATATCCGAATACCCTGCAATTGCCAAGAAACTAAAGTGGTCCGATATCGTCGGGTACCATGGAAATACAGGCTCCACGCGGGAAATTGGAGGAAAACACGAACAAACCAAAGGATGTGGCTGTAGATCTGCATTATCACAAATTATGAGACAATTTAATGCCGAGATTCGTAAGGTAGTAGGGCTGCCGTGATGTCACTTGGATTATCTCCAGATTCCCCTCCCCCGATCTTTCCCCCTCCACAACTCCTCGCAATTATGCAGAAATTCAAGGAAAAGCTGGAGCATTCAATAGACCATCTGGAGGGGTCTTTTAAAGGTCTGTAATGAGATCTCCGTACTTGACCAAAGACTGACCATTTCCAGACACCCATCTTCATGATGTCAAAGCCGAAGCTACACACATGAAGCACAAGGTGGGCAAGTTCTTCAACATTATAAATCCCAATCATCGCCACGATGAGGAGCATGAGCAAAAAACAGACCGCAAGCGTTCTGAAATTGCAGAGTCGCACCGCTTTGGATCATTTGCGCCCATCCACGAGGGCAATCGCGTCAAGTGGTATGTCGACGCCATGGATTACATGTGGGCAGTTTCCGAGGCTCTCGAGAAGGCGACCGAGACCATTTACATCGCCGATTGGTGGCTGTCCCCGGAATTGTTTATGCGTCGGCCTCCTGTGGAGCACCAGGAATGGCGATTGGATCAGGTCTTGAAGCGCCGCGCGGAGGCTGGTGTCAAGATCTATGTGATTGTCTACAAAGAGGTCGGTCTTTAATTTTTGGCTTGTGATGAAAGCATCATATTGACAGTCCTGTAGGTCAACCAAGCCCTGACTTGCAATTCAGCGCACACCAAGCATGCGCTGCGAAACCTTTGCCCCGAAGGAACACCTGGTCACGGCAACATTCGAGTGATGCGCCACCCCGATCACAATGTCTTTGAAAACGCAGCCGATATGACCCTGTACTGGGTATGTAGCCCCTGCTCCCGAGGCTTACATTGAGACAGCTGACAGTAGACAGGCCCATCACGAGAAATTCGTTGTCATCGATTACGCCGTCGCATTCATTGGAGGTATTGATCTTTGTTTCGGACGCTGGGATGTGAACCAGCACCCTCTGGCAGATGTCCACCCAGCCGGCCTACGGGACGACATCTTCCCAGGTCAGGAATTTAACAACAACCGAATCATGGACTTCCAGGGCGTGGAAGACTGGCAGAGCAACGAAGTTAGCAAGGCTGAATACGGCCGCATGCCCTGGCACGATGTGGCCATGGGATTGATGGGTGACTGTGTGTTTGATATTGCAGAGCACTTCGTCCTGCGCTGGAACTTTATCAAGCGCGACAAATACAAGCGCAACCACGATGTCGATTGGCTGCTTATGGAGGGCCGCACGGGCGAAGATGAAGATATCATCGCGGTTCAGAGACCCAAGTACCCATGCGGTGACTATATTCAGCACCCACTGACCCCTCTCTCATCCAAGCCCCGTGGTGATGTGGGCACTGTGCGCGCTCAGATCGTGCGAAGCAGTGATGACTGGAGTAGTGGTATTCTGAACGAGCACAGTATCCAGAACGCATACTGCGAGACCATCCGCAACGCTCAGCACTTTGTGTACATTGAGAACCAGTTCTTCAGTAAGCCAGCCATCCAAAATATAGGCACATTTGCTAACATTGATAGTCACCGCTACTGGCGACCAGCAGCGTCCAATTTTCAACACCATTGGCCGGGCTATTGTCGATGCGTGCGTGAAAGCAGGTAAGGAAGGCCGTAAGTTCCGCGTCATCCTTGTCATCCCTGCGATTCCCGGTTTCGCTGGTGATCTGCGTGATAACGCCGCGACGGGAACTCGGGCTATCATGGACTATCAGTACAAGTCGATTTGTCGTGGCGAGCACTCAATCTTTGGGCAAATCGAGAAGGAGGGCATTGACCCTCGCGGTAGGTTCTCTTTTCCCGTGTCAATGCAATGCATCCTAACACGAATCAGAGCATGTCTTCATCTTTGCCCTGCGGGCATACGACCGAATCAACAAGACGCCCGCTCTGGAAGACCTCGAGAAGCAAGCCGATGTTACATACCAGGACATCCAGCGCGGTATTGCCGAATCCATCATGAGTGAAAGTGTGCACCCGACGATCGGCAAAGATGGTGACCGCAACGAGAAAGACTACACCGCCGACCCCAGTCAGAAAGAAGCCACTCTGCAGAAACTGAAGAAGTTCGAAGAAAAGGTGGAACAGCGCAAGGCCAAGGATGGCTTCCACAGCAAGGACACCGTGTCGCACTGCACCATGCTGAACGGCGGTAAGATGTCCGACGAGAACTGGGAGGGTGACCCAGAGGCCGAGAAGAGCAACTTTGTCCAAGAGGAGCTTTACGTGCACGGCAAAGTATGTATTGTCGACGACCGCACCATAATCTGCGGCAGTGCCAATATCAACGATCGGGTAAGTGTAGCACGACGTCTCCCACCTCTCCCACATTATGACCCTTCATTTCTGTCCTGTATCATCGGCTGAGAACCGCAGTCGCAACTGGGATCGCACGACAGCGAAATAGCCATTGTCATGGAAGATCAAGACTTCATCGACAGCACCATGAACGGACAACCCTACCGAGCAGCCCGATTGGCCGCAACGCTGCGGCGCCAACTCTGGCGCGAACACCTAGGCCTACTGCCGGCGCAGGAATACGACGCCACAGGACATCCCAACGCGCGACCACCGGACGAATGCTTAAACGAGATCATCTCGGGACCGGAGAATGAGTTCGTGACGGACCCGCTGAGCGACGGGGTCTGGAACACCTGGACGTCGCAGGCGAGTGGGAACACTGAGACGTATCGGATGCTGTTCCGCGCGGATCCCGATGATAATATCAAGACCTTTGAGGATTATGACAATTTCCGACCGCGGGGCTCGCATAATGAGGGCCACTTGTTCGATCCGTATATGCCTGTCAAGGATGTGCGCGAGAAGCTCGATCTGATCAAGGGTCATTTGGTTTGGTTGCCCTTGGATTTCCTGAAAGATGCTGAAATGGCTGAGCCTGGATTGGCCGTGAATCAAATTACAGAGGTGAGTACGAATCTAGGGATGGAGGGAACATGCTAACCGTTCACAGAGTATCTACACCTAGTGAGTGAATATTGGAATATTGGAATATTGCATACGAATGTCATCATCGAAAAAGTACGAGTCAAGTACATTGTGCGTAATATAAGTACTTTGGTCAGTGGAGATGGAGGTATTGTCCCAAGCCCCTGGGAACACGATTTGCCCTCCTTTCCCCATTTTCCGTTTAGTGTTGGCCTTAGTCTCGGTTAGTGTCTTTAGTCGCTTTAGTCTGTTTTAGCCCTTGTCGCGTACGTATGTCGTTCCGATACATCTCATTTTCATGCAGCCACTCACATTGGGTCAACATGTGCGCGGGAGAAAAAAATTCCCCAAGCACGGGATATAGCCCTGGCTTGGCAAGGGGATTATTGCCAATCTTTTCTCTTTCTCCACTTCGGTAAAGAGAGAGGTTCATTTCTATTCCTAGCGGCGCAGCTCGCATCCCGGATCTCAAACCGAAAACCTTGAATATTCAGGGTGAACACGAACAAGGCAGACCCTGCATGTAGGGCCTACCAGGCTAGACCTGAGAAAGCTTTTGATCGCCTCCATGTGTATGCCGTCCCCAAGTTACGTGTACCTTGATTGGGCCGTGACATGGCCGATCAAAGTATTTGAAATAACGTTCAAGCAGCATTTGGAATAGCCTTCGGATAACATGGAATAGCATTGGAACAGCCCTCTGGCTTCAATAAAGAAATAGAATACACGACCATTGGTCCAGAAAGAACGATCCCGAAAGCCCGACAAAAACAAACACCCAGGTCTATAAACTCCAAGATGCAAGAAAAACAAGACTTTTGGAACACATCAAATGCAAAACGAGAGCGGATCTCAACCCGACCCCGAGGGGCTGGGGCTGGTGGAAACACACCCCTACTCCGTAGAGCAACCTGTATATGCCGGCAGATGCAGAAGTCCCTTTTGGGAAGTTAGTCACTCGCAAGGAGGCTTCGGACTCGGTTTCGGCTCACCTATGCTTTGGCATTGTGGCATGCATTGCAGCGACAATGGCCACAAATCTTGCAGCGCCAGATCGCCACAAAGGGTCCAGAGTTGCAGTCTGAGCACCGCCAGGTCAGGATGTTGCCGTTGGTAGCCTGGACAATGGCAAAGACGTGACCGGAACACTGGTTGGCCATGATGAAGGTGAAAGAGGTGAAAAATGGGAGATCACACTGCTGTCATGTCAGTATATCCGGGAGGCTCTAGTCCCGGGACTCTGTCACGTACCAGGACCCGAGGATGTGGAAGATAGTGTCGATCACCGGAGGTGAGATCCAAGCTCCTAGATTGGCAAGGGAAGATGGAGGATGAAGAAGATGAAGGAGAGAGATGGAGATGGAGATGGAGATGGAGATAGAATCAAAGTCAATTGAAAGCAAGGCGTGTCGAGGATAGAAAGTCAATTGAGAGAGTCTGGATCTAGAAAAACCAGGACGACGAGGCCATTATATACTCTCGCTCTCTCTCTCTCTCTCTTTCTCTCTCTCTCGATCTCAGAACACGGTGAGCAATCCCAATTACCAGTCAATGTCTCAACAGCCGACAGACCCTGCAAGAATCCGTATGATGCAGGTATCCGAGAATAAATGAGGTCCTCATGGGAAAAGTAGAATTAAAGAAATTAAGACGGCCGATCTACCGAAAAGCTCATCTTGCATGGAACCACCGACGCCAGGCAGATCCCAGTTCGAGGAAGAGATTTAGTCTCGATCGGTCATCGGAGGACGCTGATTGGGGAGGACCGATTGATTCAGCTGGGGAAAGCCGGAAGGGAGCCGAAGAGGGACAAGGGAAGAAAGTCATTGGAGCAGGGAAGATGTATAGATCAAGTAGCCCTAAGCAGATGGAGCTAAGTCCAGCGAAAGAATAAATCGTAATTCCCGAATACGTGGAAGATCGGGGCTTTGCATCCCAGCGATTTGGGTCGAAGGTTGGTTTCTTTTTCTGTTTATATGTCATTTTGTTTCTTTTTTGACGGAAATTCGGCTCGATTGGATTCGATTTGGATTTCTCTATCCAATTCATTCGATCTGGACTCAATCATCGCCTCGCTATCTATCTATTCAGCCCCTGACCCGTAGACCTGTAGTTGATACATCAACTGAAGACGCTTGGGCCGAGATCCACACGGGAATGTCACTATTGTCCCTTGTCCCCATCGGACTTTGCCTTAAAAAGTACCCAAATAACAATCCTCAAAAGTACCGGATCTCAAAATTCTCTCGATCGGAACTCGACCCCCGCTGCATTAGTGCGGCGGCGCTTGCACGGCCCAATTGCTTATTGAATAGCCGCAGAATGGAATTGTGGAATTGTCGATTAGTCGCTCTCTCACATTTACCCCTGTCTCTACTTCGGATGGTGAGAAGCCAAGACTCTGCAACGACTGGATGGGGCAGTTCCAACAAGAAACACCTCCCCCCCCCGGGTGGTACGCAACGTAGACGGGAACAGGGCCAATCTCGGAGAGAGAGACACCTCTTCCGACGGGCTATGAATACATATATTTTCTGTACTTTCCAAGTCCACCTGTCACACCGAAAGATTGCAATTACGACCAAGGGCTCGTTGCTACAGGAGACCGCAGCGCTAGAGCCAGTCCTGCGAAGTATATCTCCACCGGTCTATAACACACCGACACTTGGACACCACGATCACTGGACCGCGACCGAATGGCAAACTTGCTTCGAGAAGCAATCATGCAATACTTCGCGGCCGACTGCATATGGGAAGATATCGGGTCGGGGCTTGCCACTCGGGAAGTGGTTACGGGGTTGGATATGGATGGATATGAATCGGAAAGTGGACATGAATCAAATTGTTTGCTATCGAATTACGTATGTTTGAGATCAACTCTTGCACCACTTCCACGGCCAGGGCCACTCGTCTTGAAAGAACTGGGGAAGGGGTGACACCTCCATGTTGGATGCGTCCGAGGAGATCACAACATGAAGAAAGAAGAAGACCCAAAGTTTGCTCTGCCAACGCTCCGTTAAGAACACCTTGTGGGTTACAAGATGCCCCTGCAGTACCCGAGTGGACTGCATCGCTGGGGGGTGAAAAGGGGATTGTGATATCACTGCTACGCAAGGGAAGGGGATGATCGAACAGGTTCATTTCCGCAATAGGTATCATGTCATCAACGGGTTGCAGGGGAACCCTGCGCATCAATATGCAAAAACGCCGTCCTAGATATAGTTCGTGCATCGTAACTGCCATCTGCCTCATCAGTCGTTAAGGTGGAAGAGGGCCGAGACGCTGCTCGTTGTTAGTGGATGGTCACGCGACACAGCCGGTGGTAACAAACCTTTCGCCGTAATGGTGCCTCCGGATGCTCTCTGCCAATAGGCTGGACACATCAATCACAATCAGCTTCTTGGATCGCCGCAGCATCAACGGTGAGATTGGGAAGGTGTTGGTCACGACGATGTGGTCAATGGACGGGCAGGCCTCCATCTGGTCCAGTGACTCTTCGGTGAAGAGTCCGTGAGTAGCAATACAGTAGACCTTGCTGGCACCACCACGCTTCACAACAGTCTCGGCAGCGGCAATCCACGACCCACTCTTGTCGATCATGTCATCGACAACAAAAACGGATCGGTCGCGGACCTCGCCGACCAGCGTGATGGTCCTCTCGTCGGCGTGTCCACCGCAGACACTAGCTTCGTCATCAGACTCCACTGCGTCAAAGGAGCCACCGAGTGCATGATCAGGAGCCTGCGACGAGGCGTTGGAAATCATCGAGTTGAACATGGCATCCGGGACGACCTCTTCGTGGTTGCTGCCTGCCCCCGGCGTGGTGCCACCGGAATGTGAGTCTTCATTGGAGCGATAGTCATCGTCAACCAATTGGCCTTGCACCAGACGCCCAGTGATGACCTCCCGGACACGCAAATCCGTGTACTCATAGGCTGCTTCCAGCTCCGATGGGCGGCGAGCTGCAGGTGGGGTCTCGGGTCGCAGGAGCTGCTCCTGAGGAGGAGTGACCGGCTCCGGCTCTTCTGGAATAGGGGGAGTGGCAGGGGTTCTGAGAGATTTGTGCAAGTGCAGCTCAAAAGGCTGTGGGTCCTTGGTCGCGCGAGGATCTTCATCCCTGGCATCGAAGAAGACTGTGCTGTCAGACATGGTGGCCACAGGGACCTTCGGCCGACGACGATCTGTCGTCACGATTCCGAAATTGAGCTTGAGAGTATCGGCCAGCGATGTTACTCGCTTGGTACCGCCTGCATTCTTGCTCACCACGACGGCGTCTTTCCAGCCAGTGACATTCATCCGGATCCAGCGCGCAATGAACGGTTCGGCAAAGAGGTTGTCGACCGGCTTTCCGAAGAACCCTTGCATCTGGGATGCCTAGGAGCCCATCAATATCCAAAGTATCAAACTGATCATCGCATAGAGACATACGTGCAGGTCCATGGTAATCACATGGTCCACGCCGGCGATCGTGAGGAGATTGGCGAGCATGCGGGCCGTGATGGCACCGCGATGACTCTTCTTCTTAGATTGGCGCGAATAGGGGAAATATCTCGTCTGCGTCAGCAATCACTGTATTTGGAAAGTCAGACAGGACGGGCAGCATACGGCACGACCGCTGGACACAAGTTAGTCTCAGAGCTTTCCAACCTCGGGTCGACGACGACATACCTGTAATCGACTTGGCTGAGCCACCCTTGCACGCTGAAATCATAATCAGGAGCTCCATTACACTGTCATTAATCTTCTCACTGCCACTTTGGACGATGTAGACATCCTGGTTCCGCACTGAGGTACCGATGTTCACACTGGTCTCGCCATTGGCGAACTTTCCCAAGTTAGCTTTAGCAGGCACAGTGCCTAACCTCTCGCAGATAGTATCTGCGAGGGCGGGGTGGGAATTCCCCGAAAAGATCTGGACACCACGCATTGTTGAGGTGAAGAAGAGAAAGGTGAAGGAAGTGAAAAGTTCGGGAAGAGAAAAGTTCACTAGCGGGGATGGTTCACACCGCCCGCCGTACATGGGGGGCATCGACGCCTGATCGTTGCATCATCCTCCCATCATCCCACCATGTCCAAGTTCCCAGAAGTCCAGGGTGGTGGCTCATTGATCTTGGCCTGGCAGATTAGAGACAAGCATGTGTTAGTAGTTGGTGGCGGGGAGGTATCTATCCCAGTGATGTTGATCTCGGAGCTATGACTGATCTATATATTCTGCTAGGTTGCTGCAGGACGTATCCTGCATGCCCTCAATGCCGATGCACGGGTGACAGTCGTTTGTCCAGCTGCCGGGCTCAACGAGGAAGTCGCATTCCGAGTGTCTGAGAAGCAAGTCTCACACGTCGACCGTAATTTCCAACCCAGCGACCTCGATGATGCCGATATGGTGCTTTGCGCCATTGACGACCCGGAAGCTTCAACACAGGTCTGGAAACTGTGCAAGGAAAGGCGAATCGCAGCAAACATTGCCGATGTCCCACCGGAGTGCGATTTCTACTTTGGCAGTGTCCATCGTGATGGTCCATTGCAGGTGATGGTCAGCACCAACGGAAACGGCCCCAAGCTGGCCAGCATCGTGCGCAAGAAGATCGCCGAGACTTTGCCGGGGAACATGGGTGCAGCAATTGAGAATGTGGGAAAGCTCCGGAAGAAACTCCGTGAAGTAGCCCCCAACCCGGATCAAGGGCCCAAGAGAATGAAATGGTAGGTCACATCTTCTGTCTGTCCGAGCTACGTTCTAACCTATTACAGGATGTCCGGCGTGTGCGAACAATGGAGCTTGGAACAGCTCGTAGAGATGACCGAGCGCGATATGGACAGTGTACTCTCCTACTACGAGTCGGGCAAGGTCCCCACGTTCCAGGAAGTCCAGAAGTGAAATGAAATCAAATTAACAAAATTTTTGTCTTATCAATACAGCTATGCATCTCTAAAAGTAGAAAGATCAAAAATGTGTAAAAGGCCCGAAAAGCCGGGTTATAAGAACGCCAAAGACAAGACCGCGAGGATATCCAAGAATAGTACACAAAATCAGGCCTGGCTGTCACGACGCGACGCCTTCTGGGAAACGGAGCTCCGCGGGCTGATCGGGGCATCCAAGGGATTTGGCGGAGCAACGCCTAGTCGGACCTCGCCGATGCGGCGCAGGAGGGACTGGAGAGCGACGCGGATCTCCGGGTTGAGGTCACGGCTCAACAACTCAACTCCGAGTGGGTAGAAGGTCTCAATGTGTTTGTCAAAGTCCACTTGCGGGAAGTTGGTGTATCCGTCAATAACATCCACCACCACAGGACGCCAGGCGACGATGTTGCGGTGTTGGGTGTCTTCTTCCAAACGAACGAAGCTGCGAATGATATCTGCACAAAGACTGGAAAGAGATTAGCGATGAAGATAAGCGTAATCGAAGAATAACATACGGAATGAGTGCAGCCTCGGTTTCGGGGCGACTGCTCTGTCTCTCCTCTCGCTCGTCGTGGTACATGCGGAAGAGAATATGCACGTAAGTGGAGGCACTACCGCTCTCCTGCTTCAACAAGTTGGGGGGTTGCTTCATGAAGCCCTGGCGCCAAAGCTGCATCCGCAAGTCCTTGTCCTCGTTGAATTTCTTAGCAAACTGATAACTCTTCTTCAGCAGGCCCATGAGTCGGAGAAGCTCTCCACTGGGGATCTTTGCATAAACATTCTCGTTCGAGAACAATTCATGAACCGTTTCAATCATGAGCAACTGCAGAACACAGTTGGTGATGATGCGGTTGAAGTACCGGCGTCGTGCAGCAGTGACAGCTGCAGGCTGTTGCTGGTCTGATTGAGGTCGGTAATCCTCCAATTCGGCACGGGCCTCACTCTGTACAGGGGGATCTCCGTTTTCTTGAAGAGAGCTTGTACTTTGCGATCCATTAGCCTGCAGTGCTTCAGGCATATCCTCGCCTGTGGCTGCAGCCGCAGAGGCAGCATCGGGTGTGTGGACCGCATCCCCATTCACAGCATCCGCCGGCTTTGACATGGAGACTGCAGCAGTGAACAGTTCATATGCAGTCGTTTTGCTGAAAAGCTCAACGAAAGCTCCAACAATCTGGGACCAGTGCTCCTGCTGGAATTTGGCGACATTCTGCAGAATCAACTGTTGAAGGCAGTTACTGCCAATGCGTGCAATCGTGTCGTTTTCTTGACAAATGCAGAGGGTCAAAAGTTCCAAGAAGCGACTCAGCATGTATTCCAACGCATCAAAATAATGAGTGAAGAGGGTGATCATGTTTCGCAGCGCCTGAATCATTGTAGTGGAGAGCCACACCGAAAGATCCTCGTGGTTTGGAACCTTGGACATTTCGGACTTGGACTGCAAGACCACAAAGATTGGGCAAAGCAACTGTCTCCAGAGAACATCCCAGAAGTCCCTTGGGAAGTTACCACCATGTCGGATCAAGGTATCGAAGAGGTATGTGAGTGCTCGGGAGCGGACCTCGAGGTCATCACCCGTCATAAGCACATCCTGGAATGCAATCAGGATAGGGTACCAGAACTGCTCCTCTTGAGATTGACGAGTAAGTTGCTTGGCAAGGTTGGTGCCATTGTCCTGGAAAGTGGCCGCAGATGCGGCATCACGGTGGGACAAGGGGCATTCGGGGGTTCGCAACATCTTGGTGACGGTTGACTTCAATGTCTCAATTGCCTGCAAGGATTTCTTCTGGAACTTGGAGTTCTTCGAGAATTCAGTGAGACAAACAATGAGGTCTGCAAAGGCGCCTTGAGTGATCACAACTCCAAATCGTGTGTTGTAGACCTGAGTGACATGATCAAAGGCCATGTTGACAATTCCCTCATAGGGTTCCCGAGCGGCCACGGTAAAAACACCAAACATGGTCTTCCAGCCAGAACGAATGTTGTCTCCACGAGCCTGGATCATCTGAATCAGACACCGCAGAATCATGTCCTTGACAGCAGCAGTAGTGCTATTTGCCATCACATGCTCAAAGGGCTTGAGGAAGTCCTTCTGGAACTTGAAACCAGGCAACTCCTCAATCTCCATGAAACGCATGGAAAGTTGTCGGAGGGAGTCCAATGCAAAGAAGACAACAGTGGTATTTGAGTGACAACCGACTTGGTTGAAGTGTTGACCCAGCACCTCCCAGATCTTGGACCACTCGATCCTGACACGAGTCATGTTGTAGTAACTGATTTCAACCAGCTTCTGCAAACTATAGGTTCGAGGCGAATCAGTGTGACCGGAAGATTGGATCTCTTGCCAGCTGACTTCACTCAACGCCCTAACGAACTCAATGATGGCCTCGTGTGAAAGATTGGCGGTGTTGGTGAAAATACGGTCCACCCCACGGATCATATCTGCTGAACGACTTTCCATGGCGATCTCTGGACGGAAAGCAGCCGGCCCGTTGATAGAGCGCGGGCGAGCACGCCTGGTACTTTGCATCGATCTGCGAGAAACGTCCGCCGATGAAGGTACTCGTGAAACATCAGGCAACGATCCCTCATCAACACCATCGCTCAGAAGCTGAAGACGGTCAAGCTGACTGACACAAGTCAGGACATCCCGCCATGAGCCCTGAAGGTGGTTGCCCTCGGTAAGAGCGACGTCGAGCAAGGCCTTCAGAGCCTCGAAGTTCTTCGGCATCATCTCCCTTACGTTACCAAGGTTGGTGAACTTTGCCAATGCAGTCACGAATGCAACACGAGGAGTCTCCAGATCGAAGGCGCAGCTGATCCGAATAGACAGCTTGAGTCCCTCCATACAGAGTCGGATGGTTTTGATGTTTTGAGTGTCCTGCATTGGTGCAGACAATCCAGACAGGAAAGACATCCAGGTGACGTTGAACATTGACCCAACGTGGCGCTCTGAGGTTGCAGGAATGAAGCGCGAGAGCGCATCTTTGACAGCTGTCTTGCGCTGGGCTCGAATAAGGGAGCGGTAAAGCTGTTCCGTCTTGTTGGCCATCTCTTCCGAAGCCTGAGAGTACTTTTCGCCTTGGATGTCCCGTCCAACAGTAGCAAACACCTGTCCAGCTCTTGTGGCAAGGCCAGTAGGAGCGGCAGGCTGTGCACTGAGGTTGGCAGCATGCTCCTGCTCCGTGTCAAGGACAATTTCGTTGCTTCCAATCTCTTCATAGATAGCGCCGAGATAGTCGGCAGGCAAGTCCTGGTTGTCGTTGATACCACGGTTGTTCTTGATAAAGTCCTCCTTTGTCATACGACGGCCCTTCATCTTTGAACTGTGCTGATCAGTATTGAGCAGAATTACGGAGTATGCCAGAACGTAGGCGGTGTCAGCATTGGCGAACGCATTGGGGTTTTGAGTGGTGTAGCGCTCGGCAAACTTCAGCATAAACCGATCAATTTTTTGGGCTTCACCAGGCAGGCGGAAATGCTGCAAGAAGGAGCGCAGGGAGTCGACGAAACGGCGCTTCGTAAACTCCATCAGGTCAACAAATGCATGCATAATGGCAATGTTTTCTGGCTCTCCTTCGCCTAAATACTCTCCCAACATGGCCTTGTCGATACGATCATTGCGGAGCATGAAGCCAGCAATATCTTCAGGCGACTCCGAACGGATGAAACCTTCTTGGAGGAAGGCTTTGATTCCGCGCTTCGGCTTGAAATTGAATTGTTGAATAGCATTCGTGAGAGCAATCTTGCGCTGCTTGACCTTTTCAATCTGGTTCGGGTCATCCTCAGGCAGAGGCGTGGACCGTCCAGTTCCGCCTTCATGAGTTTCAGGGCGTGGTGAAATAAGGATGCTTGTGTCCAATGACTCGCGGGAGTTGTCAATCGACCTAGAGGGAATAGCCGCCTCGGGTTGCTCGTCCAGTCGCTGGGCAGCCCAATTGTCTAGCGATCGTAGCATCTCAACAAGGCACTCAATAGCCTGTTGCTTCAAACCGTACTCCGGAGGGATATGAGGCATCGGAGATGGAGGAGTAGGCACGATGTGTGCACTTGTCAAGGAAAGGGGAAGAGTGCCTCGGTGATGCCAGTCAGAGCCAATACTTGTCATTTTAACATGCTGCTCTTGGTACTGCTGTTGCTGAGAAGCTGACGTGACAACAGGCACGCTTGCATACCGGGAGAGTTGTTCAATGATACTATACAAGTTAGTTGAGGTAGAGCAGGGTCGACTTTTAAAACACATACTTCTGGAAGATATTCTCCAAAGCAGTCCGGTCACAATCATAGTTGAGATAAATTTCAACCAAAGCCCGTGGATCCCCACCTAGCCTCTCTAGTACTTCCATGAAGTATTGCTTTTGGAACGCAGGGGCAGCTCGTTTCTCAAGAATGGCCAGGTAGATTTCTTTCAGGAATACCTCCAATTCCTTTTTCATCATGACTCTCATGTCCTTCAGCATCAGCCAGAAGATCTCGCAGCAAACTTTGAACACATGAGGCACAGCGCTGGCGCCATTGCGACTCAAACTGAGGCACAGATGAGGTCGCACGGCCAGAAGTAGTGTCATTCCATCCGTGCTGGAGGAGCTGTTCTTGATCGCAGCAAGAGGAGAAGTGAATGTTGCGGTGTGGTTGTTGATGAGGTAGTGGATGAGGTGCAGCGAAAGAAGCTTGGATCTCATGTTCTGAGATTTCACATCTTGTTGCTGCTCATGGGATAAAACCTTGTGGCTCAGCTTGCACAGAGCCCGGAAAACAAGGAAGGCGTCTTTGACATAGATCTCATCTACTTCGTCCTCGGCCGAGCTGTCATCATCCTTCTCTTCAGGGATGCCGGACATTGACCGCGTGGTTGATCGCTTAGCACGGGTGACTGTTGTGGGCGCATTATCGTTGACAGTGGTCACTTCTTTGGGTGATTCGAAGCTCTGCAGGGTGAGCTTTTCGGCAGTGGGTTCCTTGGTGACGGGTTGGTCTGCCACAGACACTGAAGCCGCCTCCGATGTCTGACCCACATCACTGGCCGAGGCATCAAGGGTTGAAGATGGCTTCTCTACCTCGCGGGTTCGGAGTTCTTTAAGGTCCAGTCGTACGCGCACGCGGTCAAAGACCGTGCTGACCATTTGTGTGAGCGATCCCTGGGCGATTTGCTGGTTTTGGCTGGATTTTGAGTAGATGAAAATGTTGTAAATCTGGCGGACGGCTTTCAGGAGACCAGCTCCATGGACCACAATCTTGTCGTTCAAGACTGCCGCCAGTAGCGATTTGATGATTTGCTGCTGAATCTCAACCGCGGTTGCTTCATTTTCGAAACAGTCGCAAATCGCATCAATAGCGCGTTCAATCAACGGTGGTTGGCCGGGAGTGGTTTCGTTCTCTGTCTCGGCGGAGGGGAATGCGAAATAGGAGTATGTGATCAGCTTTCCTATACAGTCCAACGCGGTGACCTGCAAGGGAATGCTCAGGGACTTGCTTGCCAAGTGAAGAGGGCGGAAAATGAGCTCCGGATCAATTGGCTGTCCATCGGTCTGTTTGATGTTGGTCAAAGCGACCTGTGTGGCTTCCTCCAATTTCTTGTCCCTCCGGGCGTCCCGCGAGGCAGCAATATTGTCCAGGGCCGTCACAATGAACACAGTAGAACTGACTGCACCTGACCGTTGCGTCATGAAGGTAGCCGTCGTGGACCGAGAGTCCGATCGCAACCGACTTTCCGCGACATTGTCGTCTTCCGGGGTTGGTTCCTGAATTTCAGGCGGGCTGTCTGTTTTGGGTTCCTGGTCGGTCTGTTCAGACTCATCCTTGGGTGGCACCTCTGGTTTCTCTTCATCCTGTTCTTCTGGCATTTCCTCGTTCTCTTCGGTAGGGGTGTCCAACGGGTCGGTCTGCTCGGGCAGTTTTGGCTCAGAATCTAGAGCTGTAGGAGATACATCTGGGGTCTCCACGGGTTTCTCGGGCATCTCAGATTGGGTCGGCTCGGGGCCGGATGCGACATCCGCCATGGTCAGGTAGACTCCGGGCGGAGCAATTTAATTAGATCAAAAACATCGAACGAGCAAATGTGGTGGAGCTGTACTTTGCACAACCGCAATGACATGTTACGGGGATGCGTGTCTTCTCCGAATCGGGACTGGTGCATGCTGAGCTAATCGGCTGACCTAAGATGCTGATCTAATAAGATGACTCAGTTATTATCTAATTTCCCTCTCTCGGAAAAGGCCGCTCACCGGTGAGAAACCTAAGGTACCTTAGCTCAACAGAAAAGTTCGTGATTTAGAGACATCTCCTTCCACCCCAACCCCATCCAATCTTGGCCCTCCACGTCCACATTGTGTCGGGTATCTCCAATTCTTTCATCTCAGCGTTGAGGGCCTTTATTTCTTTCATTTTATAATCGCGATAGTCTCAGGCACCATGGTTGCGTCAGCTGTCCGGATGCGCACCCCGAGCGCCATGTTCATGTCCAGAGGTGCCGCCGCTATGCGCCGGCCCCAGGTCTCCTACAAGTTCCAGGAGGTCATCCAGTATGTTTGCCTGTTAGTCGCTGGTCTTTTCTGATACTAATGGGCTGTTCGCGCGCAGGAACCAATTGCCTAGCATCTCCGCTCTTTCCCGCTACTATGCTTCCAAGTGTATGGACTATCTCCTCTGTCGGTCAACACCAATTCTAACATGATACTCTCACAGCCTTCCCTCCCCACACACTCATCAGCATGCCCGCCCTTTCGCCGACAATGACCGCGGGAAACATCGGTGTTTGGCAGAAGAAAGCCGGAGACGGCCTCCAGCCCGGTGATGTTTTGGTGGAGATTGAGACTGATAAGGCCCAGATGGACTTCGAGTTCCAGGATGAGGGTGTCCTCGCCAAGGTTCTGAAGGAGTCTGGTGAGAAGGATGTCGCTGTTGGCGCTGTAAGAAATTTCCCGGTTTTATCCGCGGGCATCAAACTGACTTTTGCCCCCCTTTAGCCCATTGCCGTCCTTGTTGAGGAGGGTGCTGATGTCTCTGCCTTCGAGTCCTTCACTCTGGCCGATGCCGGTGGTGACAAGCCTGCCCCTGCTGAGACAAAGGAGGAGCCCAAGAGCGAGTCTGCCGCCCCCGCCCCCGCCCCGGAGCAGCCCGCTGCGCAGGAGCCCGAGACTTCGGGTGAGAAGCTCCAGCCCGCTCTTGAGCGTGAGGCCAACATCAGCCCTGCTGCCAAGGCCCTCGCCCTTGAGAAGGGTGTCCCCATCAAGGGCCTCAAGGGTACTGGCCGTGGTGGTGTCATCACCAAGGAGGATATCGAGAAGTACAAGCCCGCCGCTTCCGCCGCCGCCGGTCCCGCCTACGAGGACATCCCCATCACCTCCATGCGCAAGACCATCGCCAACCGTCTGAAGCAGTCCATGGCCGAGAACCCCCACTACTTCGTCTCCACCACCCTGTCGGTCACCAAGCTCATGAAGCTCCGCCAGGCTCTGAACGCCTCCTCCGAGGGCAAGTTCAAGCTCTCCGTCAACGATTTCCTCGTCAAGGCCTGCGCCGTTGCCCTGCAGAAGGTTCCCCAGGTCAACTCCAGCTGGCAAGAGGTTGACGGCCAGACCGTCATCCGCCAGCACAAGACCGCTGATATCAGTGTCGCTGTTGCCACTCCCGTTGGTCTGATCACCCCCGTTGTCAAGAACGTCTCCGGTCTCGGTCTCTCCAGCATCTCCAACCAGATCAAGGACCTTGGCAAGCGTGCCCGCGACAACAAGCTCAAGCCCGAGGAGTACCAGGGTGGCACCTTCACCATCAGCAACATGGGCATGAACCCCGCCGTTGAGCGCTTCACTGCTGTCATCAACCCCCCGCAGGCCGGTATTCTGGCTGTTGGCACCACCCGCAAGGTTGCTATCCCTGTCGAGACTGAGGAGGGCACCGTCACCGAGTGGGATGACCAGATCATCGTCACCGGTAGCTTCGACCACAAGGTGGTTGACGGCGCCGTCGGTGGTGAATGGATTAAGGAGCTGAAGAAGGTCGTCGAGAACCCCCTGGAGCTTCTGCTGTAACAGCAAAGTCCCTTCCGACTCTCATCTTGTAATCTGTATTAAAACACTTTGCCTCCCCCATTAGACCACTACATAGGTCCTTTTTGTTTTTGATCTATTTAGCAGCTTTCAATCAATTTTTGTCCACTTCATATCATTGTTTTCGTATTGTCTTGGCTAGTGTGATGTTCCGGATGCGCCAACGTAGGTGGCTGACCCGGCAAACTAGATATAAGATGCTCCAAATGAGATAAGTATATCGGTAATGATCAACAGCCACTGCTCTGCAATAGACCATGTTAGTATATCTCAGTATAGACCAGTAAACATCATACAAAAAGAGTAAAGTCAACACGGGAAGAATCTACGGATCGAGAACCCTGGCAGTGGGCCCAGGTCATGACGTGATGTCACACCCCAAAAGGTATAAAACCTTCACTTTCCCCTCCCTTGTTTTCTTCATCCACGCTCTTGGTAGGTGATTTTGGTCTCTATTGTGTTTCAAGTGTTGACTGGATTACAGAACTACTATTATACACTCTGATCACTATGTCATACGCCGACGCTGCTGCCAAGGGCCCTAAGCAGGCCCCCGAGGATGTAAGTGCACAAATCCCTGAACCTCTGTCGCAACACTAACATCAAATTGCAGGCGTGAGTACACCTTTTTTTCTCCAAAAGGCCAAAGGTCCTTTGAGCTAACATCAACTGTAGTCGCGCTCCTTTCGTTGGAGGAGTCTACAAGGACGAATCCGAGAGCACAGCTTCTCTCATCGACGTCGACGGACCTCACGTGCAATCCGTGGACGCAGAGTTTCTCGAGCAAGATGTCCAGACTACTACCCAGGCTGAGCGGATAGAGCGTGAGGCCGAAGAGAAGGAGAAACAGCGCGCACGCGAGGATGCCGAGAAGAAGGCCAAGGCTCACAAAGCGAAGGCCAGTGGCATCCGTGGAAACACCAACAACCCCGTCTTCCTCGCCAACGCTGCTATTGCGACTCTCGTCGGTGCTGGTCTCGGCTTTGGTGCTTACCGTCAACACACCCAGGGCAAGCTGTCCTGGGAGCTCGTTGGACTGTCTGCTGGTGCTGTTGGTGTCTTTGGTGCCGTGGACTACCTCGTCAGCAAGTAAGTGCATTCGCTTTTTCAACATTAAGATTGGTCGTGAATGATGTTGCTAACATATATATATAGGTGGTTCTTGCAGAACAAGTTCCCCCCGAAATAGATGTGCGGCGTTCCATCTCTTTTCTGGTGTTGCCTGATTACTCTTTGTTTTGATATACCATCCCTGCTCTATTGCAATTTTGCATTCTGTTTTTTTTTTCTTTGGCGATAATGGAGTCGGACCGGCTTGACTGTATCAGTATCCTTGACGACAATACCATTTTTTCCACACTCCAGGGTTGTAAATTCTGTAGGTTCACTTGGCGTTAAAGTAAAATGAAAGATCATTGCAAATAGCAATTACCATGAGAAAAACATGGCACGCTACAGATATGCAAGATATGGAACGATGACATGCATCGTTCCTGGAAGCGGTGAACGACGTCAGAATGGCCCAAACAAGCCCATCTGGCCTCGCGCTGAGTTGGTTAAGCTCCCTCGGTGTTTCCCACACTAAATTAGCTCAAGGCTTTGTTGTCTTCCTTTGCTTTAGACAATACTTGGCCTTCCTCTACCACACCTCCCTTTGTGTACAAGAAACCCAACAACCTGATCTATACGTGGCATCCGCCGCATTGACACAATGGTACGCTACAGTCTGTCATTGATGATACCCATTACTGACACGGATAGAACTCGCTATTTAATTCTGCTCTCAAGCAGTCGTCCTCGATCCGCCGGGACCTGGACACTTTCTCACAGTCTCCTGCCACCTCCTCACCCGCATTACAAGGTGCGCTTCATCATCAGCTCTTCGCGAATCAACACTGACTAGAATCCCAGGCCAGCTTGCTGCCTCTCTGGCATCATTGTCCCGCACAGTCGATGACTATTCAGCTCTCTCCAAGAAGGAACTGATCCCCGAAAAACAACAAAAAGCCTTCGACCGAATCAAGAACTTCCGCGATGAGCTCGCAGACTACCGAACACAATTCGACCGACTTCGCAAAGAGCGCGAGGATGCAGTAAGACAACCCACATAATATCCACCCACAAGTCTAACAGCCCCAGCAATCGGTGACCAACCGCAACGAACTGCTCGGCCGTCGACCACACCACGCCGCAACACCCGAGAACCCCTACGCGCAGTCCTCCCTTCCACAAACCACTTCAGCATTCGCACCTACATCGTCAGGCCTTAGCTTCGGCGCCGGCCCGTCAGAATACAACCGCGAAACAAACGCTCTCCGCGAACAGTCCTTTTTCTCCAACACAAACACTCAGTTAGACGACTTCCTCGATCGAGGTCGTGCCGTCCTGGCTGACCTGGGCCAGCAGCGAGAGGTATTAAAGGGCACACAACGCCGGCTATATAGTGTCGCAAACACGCTGGGCGTAAGCGGAGACACAATTCGAATGGTGGAGCGACGTGCTCGGCAGGATAAGTGGATTTTCTGGGGTGGAGTGGTTGTCTTCTTTTTGTTCTGCTGGCTCGTGCTGCACTTTTTGCGTTGACCTGTCAAGCTATGTCACTTATATGGGAGGTTTCGAGTGCTGGTAGGTCTAGGGTAGGGTCTTGTATCTTGTATTCAGGTTCATCAGCGCCGGCGTTTGGTTTATTTCAATTATTGGCATTGTCAATTCGTAATATTTCATGTTAGTTGTAATTGTACATGTATATGTACCTGGCGCAACAAATGCGAACTTGGACCCTGTACCAATAGATGTACCTCGGTACTCTGAGTTGTCTCCATGTTTCCGTATACTATGGAATCTACGGACTCGACGGAAACGGATATATTGTCAAAATAGACAATTAAAGGCCAATTCTTCTTAGGAACACTTGCTACATGAGTTGTAGCTTTGAATGACTCTGTAGAACTCAATTGAGGTATTTAAGCACATGTACCTGCTATGTACCTGTACCTCTCCACATGCAATCCCGAGCTCGGGAGGAACCTACTCACACAGTCGTGTAGGATACATGTCAACTGCATATAACAGCAGAGAACAACAGAGAATAGCAAATGATATCGCAGTAAATGACCTGCATATCAATATCAAAACGAAGTAACTATGGCGACGTCAGCCGAACTCGGGAGCTCGGAAACTGTTGTGGAGCCCCAATCTCTTTCACCGGAATCTCCCTTTCCCCTTCTTCTTCTCTTCCACATATCTCATCATCGCAGTCATGTTCGCCGCTCGTCGTACCGTCAACCTCTTCCAGAAGCGTGCCTTCTCGGCCTCCGCTAGCAATGTACGTCTTCCAATCAATGCTACTTAACAGCTCTAACCTCTTGCGCAGGCCTCCAAGGTTGCCGTTCTCGGTGCCGCCGGCGGTATTGGCCAGCCTCTGTCCCTGCTCTTGAAGCTCAACCCCCGTGTTTCTGACCTCGCCCTTTACGATATCCGTGGTGGACCCGGTATGATGACATTTACCTCAATTTCAATCTATTTGCAATATCTGACTCTTGACAGGTGTCGCCGCTGATCTGAGCCACATCAACACCAACAGCACCGTCACTGGTTATAACCCCGATGCCAGCGGTCTCCGTGACTGCCTCGAGAACTCCGAGATCATCCTGATCCCCGCTGGTGTTCCCCGTAAGCCTGGCATGACCCGTGATGACCTTTTCAACACCAACGCCTCTATCGTCCGCGACCTCGCCAAGGCCGCCGCTGAGGCCGCCCCCAAGGCTCACGTCCTGGTCATTGCCAACCCCGTAAGTAGATCAGAGTGACTTTTTATCGACTTGTCTAACATCTATCAGGTCAACTCCACCGTCCCCATCGTCTCCGAGGTCTACAAGGCCCGCGGTGTCTACGACCCCAAGCGTCTCTTCGGTGTCACCACCCTTGATGTCGTCCGTGCCTCGCGCTTCATTTCCGAGGTCCAGAAGACCAACCCCTCCGGCGAGGCTGTCCCCGTTGTTGGTGGACACTCCGGTGTGACTATTGTTCCCCTGCTCTCGCAGTCCAACCACTCTTCCATCGCCGGCCAGGCCCGCGATGCTCTCGTCAACCGCATCCAGTTCGGTGGTGACGAGGTGGTCAAGGCCAAGGACGGTGCCGGTTCCGCCACCCTCTCCATGGCCATGGCTGGTGCCCGCTTCGCCGAGTCCCTCCTCCGCGCCGCCCAGGGCGAGAAGGGTGTCATCGAGCCCACCTTCATCGATTCCCCCCTGTACAAGGACCAGGGCATCGACTTCTTCGCCTCCAAGGTCGAGCTCGGCCCCAACGGTGTTGAGCAGATCCACCCCGTCGGCCAGGTCAACGAGTACGAGCAGAAGCTCCTCGATGCCTGCCTTGCTGACCTGAAGAAGAACATCCAGAAGGGTGTCGACTTCGTCAAGGCCAACCCTTAAAATGTTACAATGTACAACAAGCATCTGCCGTTATGCCGTTCTGATGGATGGATATGACATGTCTTACTAGATCGATAGCACTAATAACACTCGATCTACTTGATCTTAGCAATAGCTTCAGACGTAATACTATTTTCAAAACCCGGATCATGCATTGAATACCTAACACACCAGATTCGCAATGCAAAGAAAGAGAACCCGCAACTAACTATTCGAACCGAAAAGCAAAGTATCAACCTATTTCTGCACCAGTTCCAGATAGCACCTTACCAGCAATCATCAATCATCAAGTATAACTGCGCATAGCATCCAGGTATCCTGTTCCACCGCGTAAATCTTGATCAAATGTCTCGGCCACCTCTAGCACACGCTTGATATGTTCCATTGATAGAGGCGAGCTCTCGTTGACAGCCAGGGCCTGCGCAGTGCGGACCGAGTTTTTGATCTATATCAGTTAGCATCAGACGACTCAAGCACCATTCAGGGTAACAAAAAATACCTGACGACCATTCAACGTGTGTCTGGAAAGCATGTCATAGTCCTCCTCGCTAAATGATGCAATATGCACACCCTCGATGGCACGCACACGCTCCAGGAACATCTTCCAGATGCTACGCTTCGCCTTGGAAGTGAGATCACCATAACGCAGAGCAACATGGATACGCGACTGGAAGGCATCGTCGAAGGTTTCAACTCGGTTGGTAGTCAGGAAGAGAATACCCTGGAAGTACTCTAGCAGACGGAGGAAGATGCTAACGAGAGCATTGCGGTGGATATCATGAATAGTGCGCTTCTCAAGGAAGACATCAGCTTCATCGAGGAGAAGCACAGCACCCCAGGAATGAGCAATATCCAGAATCTTGTTCAGCTCAGCCTCCAGAGTCCGCGAGTCTGTGCCCAGCTCACCGGCACTGACCATGTACAGCGGGCGACGCAGTAACTCGGCAATGCCCTCTGCTGTAAGTGTCTTACCTGTTCCCGGGGGACCATGCAGCACAGCAACCAGACCCTTGCCCTTACCCTGGATAACATCGTCGATGTTCTCCGCAGCATGGAAGGTATGCGACTCGACCAAAGCCTTCACAATAGACTTCTGGTTCGTCGGCAGAACAAGCGAGCCAAAGGCCTCCTTATCCCACTCGATATCACTGATGCCCGAGATGGTAAACTCAAGCCAGAGCTTCTCGCTAAACGCAAAGCCCAAAACAACCGGGCTAGCAACAAGCAGCTCTTCCTCAGTGAACTCGCGCGGCTTAGGATCAGCAGCATCACCCTCAAGCCGATCCATCTTCTCCCTCTGAATTTCATTTCCACTCTCATCAACCTCCACCTCAACCACACGCGGGCAACCCTCCTCATCCTCAACGACCTTGTACACCGTCTTGGGTGTGTCAGATGCACCGCCATGCTCGGAGTCCGAGTCAGACCCGCCACAGCAACACCCGTCACTATCATCATCTTCCCCACCACTGAACCCAGCCTCAGACGGATCTATTAGATCCGGATCCTTGGGACGAACCGTGCTGATGGGGTAATTGGGATTAATACGACGATGAATAGCAGGATCGATCATAACCCGCCCATTGATATTAACCTTGATCACGAACGAGCGCTTCTTCTTATAAAAGGCCATACCCTTATGGAAGCGGTAGTTCATGCCACGCAGCGCAACAAAGCGCTTACCACGCTCGATCAGACGGGAACGCAGGGCCTCGGCGTCACGGTGGTATTGCAGCGGGTAGCAAGCCAGACTGGTGATCTTGCGAGCGCCCTTGAACGAGTCAACTTCAGCAGACATGCTTCCGAAACCGTAGTCTTTGCCGTCGTATTCCAGGTAGCGGCCTTCGACGCTGTACCAATGGCCCTTCATGAAAGACGATTCCTTGATAGCGTACTCGATCTTGAAGGCGCGTGGTTCGTCTGGGTTACTGTAGGTCGGGGTGTAGGCGATGGTGTTTGGCTTGAAGAGTGCCCACAGGAGATCAAAGGTAATGGTGTTTGCCTCGAGGAGGGGGTAGAGGGTTTTCTTGGTATCGGCATAGTCGGTGTCGAGGTATTTGATGAGGACCTTAAGATGGGCAGCTTTGAGGGCGGCGGCCTTGCGAGCTTTCTTTTTCTTTTCGCTGCGCGACTGTTTCTTCTGGTCCTTCATGTATTGGCGTGTTTCCTCCAGGTAGAGGAAGAGCATGTTGGGGTCAACCACGGCGGGCTCTTGTACCAAGCTGACGCCCTTGACGCCGTCCATGACTTTGGCCAGGGCATCGCGGAGGTGCTTGCTCTTGATGTCGACCACTGTTTCCAGGTATTTATTTTCCCAGTTGAACTTGCGACGTACGGTGAAGATGTATTGGTCCCATTCGTCGGCATCAGGGTCGTCCACCGTTTCGGTCAGCTTATACTTGTGGATGGTGGTGTCCCATACTAGCAAAGGTTAGCAAGATACAATAGACAAAGAATCAAGGACTCACGTTGATCAACACGCTTGAAAGCAACCTTGGAGGCAGGCTTCTTTTTCTTAGAGCGCTTCTCTCTCTTCTCACTCAGAGGATCACTGGCCGTGAGATCGTCGGAGGTCTGATCGCGGAGCTTCTTAGCGCGCTTCTTTAGCTTCAGCCTGGTCACCAGTTTGCGGAGAGCCTTTTCATCCAACGAATCATCCGACTTCTCCGAACTGTCCGAGTCAGACTCAGAAGAGGAATCCGAAGAGGAATCCGTATCCGAGGCTGCAGCCTTACGCGACCGTTGCTTTCTCCTCTTACGGCGCTTCTTATCCTTTAGCACACGCTTGGTCCGTGCCTTTGCTCGTATACGGTGCCGCTTGCGCTTGTCCGTGTTAGACTCGCTCGTAGACTCCGAGTCAGCATCGTCCGTATCTGCGTCACTGTCAGAGTTGGAAGATGAGGAGGACGAGGAGCTGTCGCTCGAATCGGCCTTTTTGGCCCTCTTCTTGCGTTTCTTCTTTTTGTCGTGTTTCTGGCAGACGAGCTTGGGGGCTGTCTCAGCTGCGGGGGCAACCGCTGGGTCTTTGGCTGGGACCTCTTTCACGGCGACTTCTGGTTGGGCTGAGCCGTTGAGGTTTTCGGTAGAGGGATCAACCTCATCCTTGGCCTCAGCTGGGATGGTTGGTTCTGCCATCAAAATTACAGCTGCAAGAGTTGGAGAAGTTGGAGAATAATGGAATGTAAGGTATCAGAAGAGACTAAATAAAAAGACTGAGACTTGACTGAGACTGGAAGTGAACCAGAGGCAGACACAGAGACAGGGAGAGAGAGAGAGAGAGAGAGTAAAGAACAGAAAGGTAGAGACAAAAGCAGAAATGAAACAGAGCAGAGTCTGGAAGACCAGAGAAAAGAGAGAAAGAGAATGACTCTGTGGGTGAGACGCATTTTATGTACGCAGGCATCACGCTGCAGCCTCAACACCAATCAGTCGGCCCCACGATGTATGCGCTGGCCCTTTATTATTAGTTACCTCTTTCTGCCCCGTGGACATCCTGGATGGATTTGGAGCATATTCTTTGTTTTCTCAGTCTTCCATATGCGTTATTCAATAATGCGGCTCTGAGCTTCTTCCAGTTTGGGCACCCTGTTAAGCGCCGAAAGCTGAGCTGTCGTTCTATGCGAGGTGGCTGCCTTGGCTTTCTAGTCTGAGCAAAACATGAGTTGTTTTTGCATTAGTATGTACAGATATCTGCACATGAATCACTTTTGAGTACCTAGCAGCCTGTTATAGGTTGGCGACTTATTTGGTACATGGTGACCACGTGCCGGTGACTTGCCCTAATTTCATTGAACCACCAAGGGGAATGGGAACGGGAAGAGCACCACTTCTATCATGGGAAGAGAAGAGCATAGCTTGTTAATATGCTGTAGACCAGGTGCCTAGACGCTGATAGATGTGTTGAAGTGGTCGAGCTACGCGCCCGCTGCAACGGGCTTTTGCTTCTAAAGCAAACTGAAGAATGAGATTGCCAGCTCAATAACCGGAGCCCAAGGGAAGAACAACATCTATGATATCTATGACTTGTAGATTATGCAGTGTAAATAATGGATATGCTGAGAAAGATGCTGGTGGGGTGTTCGTATGTATCATGCATGCTAGGGCATTTTTTTTCGAGCCCCGAAGGCTCCGACGATGTCAGCGCCGGCGAGGTCCCACGATCCCACGATGTCTCAAAAACGAAAAGCGTCAAAACTAAGCATATAAATAGTGTAACCTGTCTCATGCAGTCTTAACCTCGTCGCGATTCTTCGATTTCTCAAAGTTCAATCTTATCACACTGGTTTATTTGGCCAATCTGGTTGACATTGTTAAGATGAGATACAACATTCTTGATACCAGGCCTCGGGGCTTGACCATCATCACTGATCTTTCCGCTGCACTTTCGGACGGGGCGTTTTTGAGGTCCAGGTCCTGGGAATCTCCTGTTGACGCCTCCGCTACTTTGCCTGCTGCACCTGCTCCCTCGCCCGTCTCTGAGAGCTCATATGGGAGTGCACCCATGTCCATTCCTTCAGAGAGCCCTTCTTCCATCGCTTCTCCTGATGGTCTTGCTCCCTTACCCATTCCCTCCGAGATCTTGTATGGAAGTGGCCCCCGGTCCATGTCCTCCGAGTCATCTTATGCTCCTGCCCCAGCTGTCTCACCTCGTGCTTCTGTTTCCACTCTGGTAACTTCTCACATCTCTACCGTCATCCTTCCATTTGAATCCTCTTATTCTCTTTCGCGCTTTCTGGACTCTCCTCCTCGCACCTTTGCCCACACCGAAGCTGCTGGATCTGATATTCAACCCCCAACTGTCCAGCCATCTCATATTGTCACCCCCCTACCCTTTCATCCGAACAACATCATGCCCGAAGTCTCTGAGGATCTGGAGCGCCAACAACGCCCTCGCTGGCAGGATTCTTCACTGAATCCCGCGATGTCAGCGAGTGATCCAATCCTGGACGCCTGGAATGAAGCTCGCATCCAAGCATCCGAAGACGAGCTGCTCGCCATGATGGCCACCAGCCACAACAACCCGCCACACCATTTCACCAACGATGGTGAGATGAGCGACTTGGGCCTCGATGATCTCGATGGCCTTCTCCACGAGATGGAGACCGGCATGGAGGCAGCTACAAAGCAAAAGCCCGCCACCCCCGAGCGTCCCACCAAGCGCACCAAGGGCAAGAAGGCTCGCAAGAGCACCCCGGCCGTCGTCAACCCCGAGGTGACCCGTACGTTGCGCAGCAACACAACCCAGAAGACGGCCGAGTCTGCCGCCACTGCCAAATGTACGTATAAACCTCAGTTGTCATTCATTCTTTCACTCTTTGTTTGCTTGCTTGTCAGATTGGGCTTACTTGTGCGTTACACTGAGATCATTGAGTTGATTGCTAACGATCTTGCTGATTAGGAGGGCCGTTGGGGGAAACTCGGTGGGGTTTGAGGATGAGAAGCCAGGCCAGGTGGCGAAGCCTGGCATTACACTACTCTTGTGGCTCGGCGTTCTGCGTTGAGCATTGTATGATTGTGATACCCCGGGGCTATTTGATCAAGCCCCAAGCGGGTGGATAAGCTTTGTTAGAAGTAATCCACAATTGAAGCATTTTTTTACGTGACAAATAAGACTAAGACTTAAATACCAGAAAGTTGAGGGAGATAAGTCTAATAAAGCGCTTCAAGTACCAACTTTGCTGTCGGCCTAGCCTATAAATCCCTGCTAGGCACAGCACGTTTCGCTTTTCAAAAATCTGCCTTTCCCCCTGGGACCTACCAGTCCACACGGGCAAGAAACAACCCGCTGAATACGACCTCGATCAATGCATCGCGGCAATAAAGGGAAAAAAGTCCCGTCCGATGTGACCTCTTTTTGGCATCGTAGAGCAGCCATTCGCGGGATCCGTGATTCACTCGAATTTGCAACAAGCCCGGCAATCATTGAGTTATGCTCCGGCGACGAAAGGCAGGCTCATCAGTTTTCTCGCGCCCGCAATGCTCGCCTGATAATGAGTAACATCATCCCCGATATGCAAGATTCTGCCACCGAGCCATACTGCATTTGGTATCTAGAACCTGCATCGGAAGAAACCTACCGCGAGCTTGCCCGTCGATATCCATCGATGCGCTATCAAGTCGGCCGCGCATGTGCTGCCACAGACACCCGCGTTTCTAAATGGCAATATGAAGCCCCGACGGGCTTTGGGCCGGCATGTTCTTCCTCCCAAGAACTTGCCAGATACAACTGCAGATGACATTGACATTGAGGAAGATGGATTTATTGGGTTGAAAGAAAGAACCAGCAAAATCGATCGCGATGCGAGACTCGGCCCGGGTGCGAAACTCGGCCCAGGAGACTCTGAGCATTTGTGGATGCCTCTTCCGCCTGATCTTCCAGTTCTTGACAAACGCCTTCCAACGCAAATGGCTGCATGGGAGGGTAATGTGGATAGATACGCTCGATTGATGCACCCGCGGAGGCTCAGAACGGAAGTTGAATACAATTGTATTCTTCGTGGGATTTATCACCATACAAGTTTACCCGATGGTGGGCCTATCAGCTGGAAACCAACCCTGGGCGAATCCTTCTCCCAGGTAAATCGCTCAGCGAAGGCAATGAGCGCGAGTGTCGCGAGATTCGCACGGCGATCAATGCTCGTAAAATCATGAACAATGATATCTCTGACCTTGACGATGACTCTGACTGCCTCCCTTGGCTTATCTGGTGGCCGGTTAGGCCTCATGAGAACACTTTGCGTGAGCTGGCTGGCAAGTGTCCGTCCATGAGACCCCAAATTGCGATCACCGCCATAATTTGTGACTACCAATCGCTGTTCAGGTCGCTGAAGCCCCCTCCACGCGAGTCCTTCTTCGAGGCTGCCAACAGAGCAGAAACCCGTTCTACCTCCAATGCCTAGAAGAATTTGTCAGGGAGCGTTCTATTGGAAGCAGAGAAATCTCAGAGTTCGGCCCTTACGATACCACCGTGGAAGCAAGTTTACAGCCTGATTTGGAGCCCAGAGATTCTTTTGCTCATTCTTCTATCCAATTTTCGGATAGGGTTATTCCTTGGGGGCCGCATCTCAGAGACGAATGGGGCTCTGCTGGTATCTATGGCGGTCAGCCGGCTGACCCGGGAGTTGTGGAGAGATACATGTGGCTGTCAACTGAAACTGCGCAGAAGATTGAAGACGAATCCAGCGGAATCTCCAACGATAGCGCGGATACTGGCTACTTAATATATTGAAGATGATGATTCGGATAACGAACTTTGGCTGAAGCTCTCACGTCCTCTAAAGCGTATGACATCCTTCGAAATGAAAGACTCGGAGGACGAAAGCTAGTTAGATTGAATGAATTGATTCTCTCAAACCTTTGTTTAGTTCACATATTGCCGGCCTATCATAGCTCTTTGAATTAGATTGTCATGGCAAGATATCGGTTGGAAAGTCTCTGACCACATGGACACTTGGTCGTTCTATCTTTCTTGTATACAGTCAATAGCGAAAACAACTTCTACTCTGATGACTGCTTTTCTTTTCTCGGGCCCCACTGCCTGGGAACTAGCGAGTAAAATTATTACACGCAGACTAGTAATGGAATAACAGGCCATCGTATTCTTGGGTATTAGACACCAGAGTTACTGTATTGAAGTGAATCGGTATTATTAAACTGCCATCTCCGCAGGGGTATGCTCGAGGCTTCAACAAATCACGGAATAATGCATCATGTAGAATAATTGGCTGTTCAAGACCCGCCGTTTACGAACTACATGTTCAAATCAGGAAATTGACCCTGGGCCGCTTTGCCCTGGGGCACTTAATTTTATTTGAGTGAAGGGTTCACTCACATCTTGACATCTTTGCAACTTCGCACCTTTTAACCCATTGACCCATACCTCCAAGGGCTTCACCAGTCCCCTCGTCCGGGATGGCAACACAAAGCCTGTGGTTTCTGCGTTCCCCCCCCTGAAGTGATTTCATCCATTGTGTCCTTTCTGCCAAACAAAGATGTCAAGTCCTTGCGCTTGACGTGCAAAGCCCTCGGCGAGATTTCACCATTCTCCTCCTCGCGCTTGTTTCTTTCGGCCAACTCGTTGAACATCCAAGTTTTTCGGGCTGTAGCAGACCATCCAAAGTTTCGCCACGAAATCAGGGAGATCCTCTGGGACGACGCACGGTTTGTATTCGCGCCGTTGATATGGGAATCTGTGCGTCCAATCATCGATCCCGAACGCATGGAAATCAACTCCAATGAGGGATGTCCCATCTGGTTCACGGAGGAATGCGAAGAGAACCGCTACACGATCAAGCATCGGAAATACCGCGACGTGGACCGACCTGATCACGTTGCACGTCAGCACCAGATGGATGCCCAAATGCCGTTGAAAGCCTGCTGGAAGTATTATCGGCAATTATTGGATGATCAGACGACTATGATCAGATCCAAAGATGACAAAACAGCCTTTCTTTACGGCCTGGAGCGATTCCCACGGCTCCAAAGAGTGACCGTTACGCCTGCGGCCCACGGCTGGCTGTTTACTCCGTTGTACGAGACACCTATGATCCGAGCATTTCCATGCGGATTCAACTATCCGATTCCGCGAGGATGGCACTATGATCCCGTTGATTCTCAGGTTGCCGAGCCGCTACCGTGGTCAGAGGCAACCGATGACTACAAGGAGCTATGGCGAGGGGCTCGAATTGTTCTTCGCCTTTTGTCACAAGCTGAGAAGCATAATGTTTCCGAGCTGAGCTTCAACTCCAAGCAACTCCACACCGGACTAAACTTTTTGATTTTCGACCGGCCGTGTGAGGAATACAATCACTTTACGGCCATCATGAAACGTCCAGGCTTCCGGCGTCTTCATCTGTCTTTACTTACTGGCAGCAGTGGTTACTGGACAGGATTCCAAAGCGGATTATTCCGTCAAGCTGTGAGCCTAGCCAAGGAATTGACTCATGTCCATTTATCAACTACATTCAATAATGGATCTCATTTTGCAATGAGGGATCCACCTATGCCCCTGAAGGAGATTCTGCCTATTAAGGAGTGGCCGAACCTGTCTCACTTGGCGCTCTCTAATTTCAGCATTGATACGTCGGAGTTGATGGACATACTCAAATTGGCACCATCCTCATTACGATCGCTTGACTTTGAATTTATCGAGTTTTCCTTTGATGAATTGTGTTTGACTGGTTTACTAGAGAGGATGCGAGAGGAACTAGATTGGACCGAGAGAGATCAACCACTGAAACGGACCGTCACGATCGCGATGGAAGGCCATCGCAGGTGGCCGGGGAGGTTTATCAAGCTTTCAGATGAGGTGGCAAGCTTTCTCTATGGCTCTGGAGAAAATCCCCTGAATGGATCAGATACACGCAGCCCCAACGACGGATACGGGACGAATCATGCCCTTTTTGAGGCGGAGCACACTCGGCCCAACGTCAATTTCCTGGATCTTAAGAAACTAGGAATCATTCGAAATTGCGCCACAGGTCCCTTCGGATCTGTTATGTTTAATTCCTGTTGATTTCGGGCCTATTTTTGCATATTTAGGGCAGCCCTTGAGCAAGGGCAAAAAGTATTGGCTGTATAGCTTCTGCGCACAAAAGTCATCAACGTTCAAAAGTTACAGCCCGACGAAAATGATCTTAAGTTTAATTAAGACCCAACTTTTAATGGTGTTTTTGAACAGGGGTTCCAATCTATCGTGACTGCAACCGTTGCCGCACTTATTGATGGCTACGAACAATCACTATGGTTTGTCTTCCAATGATGAACACAGCACATACGAAGGCCGGTTTTCCACATATGGTTTTCAACAATTCCATTCTTCCTTTCATTCCATAATTGATACACAATATGCGTATGTGTTTTTCTAAAAAGTACTTATCCCCCTACTCCTAAATTTTTGTCATATATGCATTCCAATCGAAATTGTTCCTGGAGAGCAAGGAAGCAGCTCACAATGGCTGCTGTTAAGTCTATCCCCTCCATTAGTTCGAAAAAGTCGAAGAGACAGAGGAAATGTCGTCGCAAGACAACTCTTATGAAAAAGGCTTCCGAATATAGCAAGATGTGCGACGCAGCTGTATGTGTATGCATTCGTTTGCGAGAGACGCGTCAGGTACAGATTTTGATAGCAGATGATTCGCGGTTCTGGGCTTTTCTTGCCTCACATTTGGTATGCTGAGAGCCCCGTCACACTCAGAATAGGCGGCTAAATATTTTAGAGCGCCTATTACCCCAGACCAAGCTTATAACAGATCAGGACGGAGGACCAGGTTACGTGTCGGCGTATTGGGACACTAAACTAAAAGGGCAAAACTAACTCGATATAAATAGTAAATCACAGGCCCGCCGAAGGACATATACCCTTCTTCTACAGCTGCTTTTCTTATTTCATGTAAGCGTCCTGAATAACCCTGATATACCACTATGAGTCGCTCTACTACCACCTGGCTAGACGATCGAGACCAGCCAAAGAAGAATGTTTTAAAGTAATCGGATTTTATTAGTTCCTTGTCTATATATCACATCGGTACAAGTGGCAGCGGCATGACTTGAAAGCTCAGCGTCTGAAGCACTTGCTAACCATGGAACCAACTTGATTCATCTTCGCTTCAAACAGACTTCCGAATTCCTTTATCTCATCGCTTGTTATGCCGCGTCGAGAGGCAGCAAGAGTATCGTATTGAAAGGCGTTCAATGATTTATCACGAATTTCACCAACTACTGCACCAGCGTCAAAGCCCAACAGCATGCCGAGAATTGCCACCGGAGCACTGTCAGGTTTTGCACCATACTGTAGATATCATAGCCTTCATTTGTGTTTGGGATATATGTATGATCCGGACTTGTCGACTATGCACAATTGAATCTATATCTACCTGCCTTTCCATAATACTCAAATTTCTCAGAAAGGAGTGGTATATTCTATATTATTTTGTATATATAGAGTTCTAGCATAGTAATCTAGCTGCTAGCATCTATCTCTTGTGTTCGGCTATATTCAAAGAATGTAAACTTCCGAATAAATGTGCCGCGAATGTCCGCGTTCAAGGAATTTCTCGCTTATCCTGTCTCTATCTTGCCGCATTTGGTTTCGAGCCTCGACTGCCTGCGTGAATGCCATTAAATCATGCTTCGGCGCGTCCTTCGTTGATTGGGATGTCTCGACCCAGCTTGGGTCCTGGGGAGGCACATTCTGAGTTGAGCAAATTCGATAATGCGGGCCTACCAACCACAAAGTCGCAAATCGAAGGTGCCCTGGCCGCAATCGATCTGCCATACTGAATGGCTCGGCCTTAGACCGCAGTGTACTTGGCCAAGCAAGAAACTGCCCATTTCGTGAAATCGGGATAGACCCTATGGTCTGTAGAGCCTCTGGGTAACAAGGATCATCGCCGCGGATTGACCAGCTCGGAACATCAAAAACTCGATTCATAACGTCATACTCCGCAATATTGAAATCATCGCTCTCGATGTGAGTCTCTTGTTGGAATGAAACCTTTGCATCTTTGATGTTGTGCATATCGAAGTAGCATACGGCTGTAGAAACGATATGCTCATTGAGGATACCAGCAACGTTGTGATGGGAATCACCATAATACAAAGGCTCTTCTAGGGTGAGCTCAATAGTTGACCCTCGAACTATGATCTGCAAGCCCTCGAATTGATCTTGGAGAGATATCGAGTAGTAATCGTGATCTAAATCGGGAATTGGGGGCGTTTCAAGTTTATCAGGGTCACTCCATTTGGGCATGATCGCGCGGCCTGTATTTTCACCAGTCTTCCATTCATCGTATGTGAAGGAGATCCCTGGCTCAATTCCTTTCACGGCGTACAACCGCCTGCTCTTTGCGATTACCAATTTTTCCAGTACTTCAGAAGAATTCTATTGCCATGGCTGCATACCAGCGAGAAGATCATGGTACCCAGAGTCGGGCAATATACGGTGCCGCTTCTCGGGCTCAGGGAGCCGAAGATGTTCTCTTATTCGTGATCGAATGTCAGGCCATTCTTCTTCTGTGATAGGTGGTGTTCGTCCCTGTCTCGCGTTCTTCATGTAATTATGCAACTTGGTCTCGTCATCACCGCCTTCCACTTGGAAATCATAAGTTCTGATTCGAATTGGTGTCCGACCCTGATCTCCAAGGATGAGCATTTCGTTCCACGGTTCAATGGCGGCTGAAATAAGCCCCTCGAGTTCGCCCATACATGAGAGGATACATCAAGAGGTCAATCACATCTCGAACCGGACTCTCCGAAACACTCTTATTTGGATCGACCGAGGCAGTAGACGAAACAGATTTCGAAGCCGAAAATAGCGGCGACATGGATTCTTGAAGCTCTTTGAGAAGATCGTTATGAACCTGAGATTTGATAACTCGTGAGTCCGTATCAAACACAGCAATATACCCCGTGCGTTTGAAGTCAGAGGCTTTGTCTCGCAACTCCTTTACACATCCTGCCATGAGGATTCATCGAGGCCAAAGACCGAAACGGCGTGCCCATGCCATTCCTCCAGTGTCTGCGGGTCTTCGGACTTAATTTTCCTAGTCTGGCTGTTCCGTGACATACGACATGAACTGCAGCATAGAAAGCTCTACCAAAAACAATTGGGGAATTTGTCTCCAATCGCAAATTCCACATGCAAACCGATTGTCTTTTCGATGCTCATAGAACAGGGGTACACCGTTGAAACCAGGGACTCACAAGGGGCCGGTGCCGCTGTTGTCCAACTTGATAGATGGGGGGTCCATCTGTATTATTTCCGAGTAGCACCGAGATGAAGAGAAGGGGATTTGGGCCTTTCTAGCGCGAGCAAGGAGTCGGAGGTGAAAGTGAAGCCGTTGGAGGATGGTAGCCACTGAGAAAGAGCGATGTATTAATTTGAGGATGATGCCATGAGAGGTGAGATGCGGCGAAAATGAGAGAGAGAGAGAGAGAGAGAGAGAGAGAGCGATAAGATTCCAGATCCAAAGGGGACTGTTTGGGCCAAGTGAGTGGTAATTTTGATACAGGGCATAATAGGGCGTGTACGGGACCCTTGCGATCTCTTGGTCTTAGCGCAGGCGCTAAGCTTATCGATGGCTTCAACGGCTTCTGTGGCTTATTTAGCGAGGTACACTATTGCTTTACCACCCACGGAGTTCCGGAAATTAATTATGATTCTTGATGGTGGCATCAAGAGAAATTGAACTCGGAAATGACCCAACGCCACTATCAGATGCATGTTTGAGACTTCTATATTTACCCTTATAAAGTGACAGATGGAGTAATGCACTGCGCCTTAACATGTATATACACGATCAAGCGAACATCCTGAGCTGCCAGAATCCATGTTACCAACTTCAATCTTTGTTTTCACCTTTCTCCTAGCTATAGAAGGGTTCATTTCTGTATCCGCCTCTTGCTTCCCCAGCGCCCAGAATAAAACCATTGGGTTCTTCAGTAAAGCACCTCTGGCCCACGGATACACTCATTTATCGCCATCTGAATGTGCTACTGAATGCGACAGCATGAGCACCTGCCAAGCATGGCTTTTCATCGTCAATGCGAAGTTATACCAGATCTATCGTTCAGCGCCTATGGCGCAGGCAAAGAATACAGGTTTCATCATGAGATCGTGTGATACAGATGGTCTGGAAAACAACCAGTCCTGCGAAACAGAGCGTTCAAGTCGGCATGTCAAAAGATGAGGCATACAATCTGTTGTAGCTAAGATAACTGCCTGTAGCCTTAATTAAGCATTCCTGAGCGGTAGTCAACAGAGGAACAAGGTAGTCAATGCACTGGGGAAATTTGATGTGATGAGAAGCTAGTCAGCTCAATCTTTTTGAGGTTGACGGATCGTGGGAAAGATGAGGGGATGGTTTGATCCACCATATAGAACAGATCTCCGTTCAGAATATCATTCACACTTGCTGATATTCCACAATGCCAATAGAATGCGGTCTAAGAAGCCGGTAAGGATAAGGTATACGAGTATATGTAGCTAGCGTCTCCCTTGATATGGAATAAATGATCATTTTCGCGGGAATTGGGCAATGAAAAGAACATCGGTAAGAATAATAAAATGAAGCATATAATGCGGTTGGTATAACCCATGGCACATCTGCCACAAGCATCAATTGATGGTAAGAAGGTCGTTTCTTGATGCGAGAGATTATCCCCCTGGCCTTCTTGATTTTTTTTTGTGGTGATGCTTGATTCTATTGTTCCTCTTTTCCATCAACATGCCCAAAACTGATGATAGTCAGAGACCATCGGGATCAAGCAAGCCCTGTACCTATAAATACCTCAGACGAGCTAATGATCGTCCTAGCTCCTGTTAGCGTAGGCAGTTCAGTTTGCCTCGCGCACGGAGCCTATTCCTTACAAGGGACTTAGCTACCCAGATATGGCGGGGAAAGAGAATGGGAGGTCGAATAGGGCGAGGTCGGGTCTTTTATGTCGAGACGACGGAGGGCAAGTTACAAAACAGCGTATTGGGGCGCCAAACCTAACAAGGCAATCCTAACTGGATACAGTAATTCGCAGGTCCCTTTTTTACAAAACCAGTTCTCAGTAAGTCTGTTATTCGCTAGATACGATCATAGAAAATGCTCAAGGATATCAAATCCGAATGAGAAACGCCCCGAGTCCATGTGCCCACCCGCTGGTGTCATACAATCATGAGAGCTAAAGCTAAAGCTGAACAGCTAAAGAATCAACAAAAAAAACAATCAAAGGTCAGAGAGCGCTCATTTCTCGTCTACCACTGCTTCGCATACTCAACCCCATTCCTGGTAGTCCTGCACTCCATTCCGACGAATCAGAATCACCTCGACCTCGAGATCCACTAGTAGTACTTGTTCCAATACTGATACCAGCAGTGGTGAGAGACTCTGCATCGTCGATGACTGGTGGACCGCCAACCATGACAGGCCGAATCTTAGCACCGACAAATCCACGGCGATCACGGCCTGTGCGGCCACGTCCAAGCCAGTTGTGCTTTAGAGCTTTGCTGAGGACCTCGATCTTCTCTTGAGAGGCATCGGCAGTTTGCACGCTGGCGAGCACGCTAACACATTGCAGCATACGACCCACAGTCTCTGTAATGACATGTGAGCTATCAGTCGAGTTAACGCGGTGAATGATCGTGGGTCGTTTCGCAGGTGCCGGCGGCGATGCAACAGACTGGAAGGTGAAAGGATCTGGGTTTGAGGAAGTATTCGATGCAGCGCGGCTGCGGGAGTTGCTGCTTGTAGGCCGGGGGTTGTTGGCTAGACCGGTTATCCCGTCTGAAGAGTAGCTGTCTGCAACAGTGCTGAGGAGGGTAGAAGATTGTGAGTTAAAGCTGCCGAAACCGGCGTCGAGCGAGGCTGCAGTACCAGGACGTCCTCCTGTGCCGGTGCTTTTGGCTGTCACACTGAGAGTTGGGAAGCCAGAGTTGATGGAGTCTAGACTGAGGCGGGAGAAGGTTGCTTTCAGAGTCTCGTAGCGGTTTAGGATGATACAGTCACGGAAGGCAATGAGAACCAGGTTACGCACTTCGAGCGTACCACCGACAGGGAGTGGCCCCCAGAACTCAAGAGCTTCGCGGCTAGTCATCAGAGATCCACAGCCCTTGAATTCGAGATCCAGAGGAAGGAAAACGGCCTGGATAAAGGGCAAGATTGTACCGAATACCAGCAGCCAAATCTGTACCAGGTGTGGAACCAGCTTTTCATCAGGTACCCCTAGAAGCGAACTGAGATTAAGAGTTGCGAACCCAGTTTCAAGCAACTCCTGCAAGTCGGTAATGATGGAGGCGGGTGTCCTCTTATGCACACAGCGCTGCAAATGAACCAGAACCAGCTTGTTCAAATCCTCAATGGCAATGCGCACATCCTCACCATCGAAGATGACCAGCAGCTTCGCCTTGAGGAAATCCCACGCATCTTCGGGTGTCATGTTATTCAACCCAAAGCCTTGCAATGTCTCCCGAAGGATAGACTCGGGGTATGTACTTGCACTGCCAATTGAAGAGGGACATGGGAAACCACCAGGCGTCGTGGCACCGCCGGTGGTATTGGCTAGCCATTCCAATTGCTCCGACTCGGCGAGTGCTTTCTCCTCTTTCTTCTTCTCGCGGAGTGCTCGTCCGCCATGCAAGATATCCAGACCGCTGACCGACTTACCGAACGTGGCACCCGGAGCCGGTGATGCAGGGCTTGTGAAGGAGTAGAGGGATTGCGGAGCATTTGGATCGGCCGGACGAGAGTTGCTGGAGGCTGAGGACAAGACTTGATTGAAGTGATCATCCACCCGGTCCTTGAGTTTGAGTTTCTGTCTCGACAGGAAATGGTGCTTGTGTTTGTCTTTTTCCTTGTCCTTTTCCTTTTCTGGCACAGGAGCTCGATCTGCGGGGACGACGGTGCTCACAGAGGCATTGGAGAGATTGTACATGGAGGAGTTGTTCGAAGGCAAGTCGGCCAAAGTCGTCGTAGACGCGCTGACCATCCGCGACAAGCCACTGATCTTGCTCGGAGAAGGAAGCCCCCGATCCTTGCCCAAATCTTTATCCCTGCTGATACCGATATGCTTTGGTTTAGAAAACAGCTTTTTCTTCTTTTGTTTCTCGGGCTGTAGGTCTGGCGGTTGCGCACCGGCGCGCGGGAACACAACATTCGCAGCTGTCGTAGCCACGTTTGTTGGCGCTGGGGGCTGAGGCGAGGGCACAGTAACACGCAATGGAGCAGGCATGAGCGGGGGCGATGCGCTGCCACTTTGCCGTGACCGTGTATCCTCCACAGGTATAACATTCTGGGCCCGTTTCGTCTGTTGCATTGCTGCCTGGGCAGCGATTCGGGAGGCCGACACGGTAGGGACCTGGTCAGACGAAGCACTCGGCATGGATGGTTCAAAGAAGCCCTGCGAGTGAACGCGAGAGCGATGCCGGGGCAGTTCAGTCGAGGGGCCCCGGCCAGACGGCCGGCGGCCGGAGTGGTCTGGCATCGGGCGAGCGTGCGGCGAGGTGGTGGTTGAGCGAGGTTGAGGGGGGGAAATAGCTGCCGGGAGGAATTTGAGGATTGATAGGTGTAACCGGTGCTGCTGAAACTGTTGTCACATTGGAGGAGGCGTCGCTACCGGAGGAACCGGGGCGAGCCAATTCGTCTTCGTCGGAGTCATCTTCGTCGTCATCCGACGGAGGCTGCGGAGGTGGAGGCCGGTAGCGAGCAGGGGCTGGCACCCTTTGACGCCCTGGCGAGTTTGGGGATCGCAACGAGGGATTCATGGTGTGTCCATGACATGAAAGCATGAAGTGTTTCAAGGCTACAAAAGCCACCTCGTAGATCCCTTCCCCTACGGTCGACAGTAAAGACAACAGCGCTATCTCGATCTACACGCAGATCGAAGCTTCTATATCGACAGATGTAGTCTCGATCTCACTCAGTTTAGTTTACTATTTGTTCTATAGACATCTAGCTCGAGCAGCTCATCTGGGATCACATCAAATTGCAGTTCCCAAAATGCCCTTCGTATACTTTCTCATTGATAGACCGGATTATCGAAGGTCCGGGGAAAGGTGCTGTGCTTACCGCCTTCTATTTACAGCCTAAGTAATTACCCAACCACTAGTCCATCTTTGGATTAGCCTCGGCAGGAAAGAGTATGGTGGGGGTTCAACTCTTCCTCCCACCTCCAACTCACCAGTGTACATATCCCTCCAATGGCCAACTCCCTCAATCTCGAAGCGGTATACTCCGCCCCTCAAGCTACTGAGACATTCCAACACGCAATTCCCTCCGACGGAGCCGACACCCTGGCCACAAAGCAAGCTCACCTCAAGGCCCTGCAAACACTCGTCCCCAAACTACAGGACCAGATCAATGTGTTCCTGACAGAGCGCATGGAAGAAGACAAGAAAGCCCAAGGCCAGATCTCTGCGCAGGAAGCCAAGGAGGAGGAAAATTACGGAGAGGAAGTCGTTGAGGATGATGCATGACGTATTGTGAAAAAGGATGCTAGCACTGGGTATCAAAGTCGCTAAAACAGCCTCCGACAACAATCCAACCAAGAACGACCGACCGAATAAACCGAAAAAGACAATGAAAATGGAACGAGAACAGCTCGATGCATGCAATGCAGATACAACAAGAGAATTGGATGGATTACCCAGATCGAACACTGGGTCTCCGATTCGCACATCCCAAATGAACAACCGTGTTACTAGATCGAATCATCAGCATCAATTAAAAGAAGACGAGGAAGACAAACTTACTCGGGGAACACATTGATCACACTCCCACCCAAACGCTTATGACAAACGCCACATATCCGCTCTTCGGTAACAGTAACATGACGAGCACGCGAACCCGCTCCATTGCATCGAACACCTTCGCCAAGAGCCAGCTGTGCCTGAACCTGCATATCGCGCGATTTACGCAGATTAGCCACAATGCGCGCTTCATTGAACACAGAGTTCGCAGCGCGCATGCGGCCCTTGAAATAGAATTCCAGTTTTTGCACGGCTTGCTGGTCTGGGATGAGTTTCAGGGCGGACTCGGCTGGGAGTCTGGAGCCGTGTTTGGCTAGGAGGTCAATTGCAGGGTCGTATTGAGGGTTGTAGCCGTGCGGTGGTGAGAGGTAGAGGGAGAGGAGAGTTAGGTAGATTGAGTTCTCTTCTTCCTTCTTTTCGGCAAGGTGGACTTGGTTGCAGTATCTTTTGCGAGTTAGTGTTGTCGTCTTTGAATGGAATGGTATGACCTACTCTTCTGCTTTCTCGTGGTGTTCCAGTTTGAAGACATAGATCTCGAGTGCTTGTCTGTGTTGTCCCATCTTGCTAAACAGGATAGCACGGGCTTCGTAGAAGTTGGGATCTGACAAGTATTAGTATTGCTGTGTATTTGCAGTGAAAAATGGAAAAATACCCTCTCGATCAAGGCGATCTAACATCTTCGCCGGCGAGTATTGTTCACTCTCTCTCAACATGGTCAAAAACTTGTCTTTCCATTCCCCTTGGTGGGATGTAAGTTGATCTAGATATAAGATGAGTAACCGTTGATGTATGTCGGGCGTCATGTCGTTCCATTCGTTAATGACATGTTCAAGATATTGAATGGCAAGCGTGGTGTCTATTTTCTCGAGGAATGCGAGAACACGAGGGCGAGGTAGTGTCTCGGCGTTCTCAGTGTCAGTCAGGAAAATCTCCATTCCCAACTCGTGACTAGCGCGAATAGGCCATTCTCCAAACTCAATGACCAGATCAATCTGGTCGGGAGGCAAGTTTTGGAGATAGGCGACTGTGCGCGTGGGACCACTCAAAGGACCATTTTCGGTCTGACCAAAGCGCTGCAACAGTTCCAGTGCTTGGCGATGCAATCTCTTGCCGTAAAGGAAGTCAATCAAGTCATTGTATCGGCCTGTCTCCTCCAGTCGTTCCATGACAACATCCGGGTCACAGAAGTTGGCAATACGGAATAGAGACCCAGCTAGCGATGGCGTCGCAAACATGTGTGCGCGGAACAAGGTGGTATCGACCAGTCTGGCCTTGGCTCGGAGCTGTGCAGCAAAATCCTCGGTAGATGGGAAGTCCAATAGCTTGAGGACCGAGTCACTGGCTTCATCTTTGGCTTCAGAAGGCGCAGCAGCCTTGAGAGAACCATCGGGGTGGAGGAAGCGCTGGAAGCGTCGGCGGACATCGGCCAGATAACCCTGTAGTTCACGGACTGCCATTCGGAGACCTAGTTGGATTAGTCCCGTTCAAAGACACCTAAAAGCCGAGTCTTGCTTACCTTTCTCGTCTCCGCGGATGCTGCTCGACTCGCTGCCCTCATCGGGTTTACGCATAGATGATATGACAGACGGAGCATTGGTGGATGTTTGCCCTGGGGCTGCCTCATCCGACGAACCGTCACTTTGTGACCCATGGGCTTTTCCATTTGGAGCCTCGGGCTCGGGGACAGTTGTCAGATCACCCGCGATCAATCGAGGGTACAGGCGAATGACACTTTCCGGGGGTGCAGAGACCTCAGTAAAGAGGTCCAAAGAATCGCGATACTTGTTCAAGGCAAACAAGCCTTGCGCCTTTTCCAGTTTTGTAGAGCGTAAACGGCCAGATTTATCCCGGAGAAGGGCATCCTCCAGCATTCCAAGTAAGCTGATAGCTTCATCTAAATAGCCTTTTTCAACCAATGTATCGATTTGTGTGTCATAGCTCAGGGCTTCCATGCGCCATATTGTGCGTTCACTGGCCACCAAGAACCCCTTTCCAGCGTGTGCGAGACTGATATTCGGTTGTGGAATGTGCAGGATACTAGCGGACGGCAAAGGAATGGACTGCAAAAGAGACAAGGTCTCTGGGTTGCGGACTTCCAGTACACCCTTGGCGGAATCATGCAAAGCCAATAGAAAAGGATATGAATATCCCAGCTCTACAGGTGCATGGCTCCAGGGAACCTGCTTGCGACCAAGCGGTTGGCCATCAACATCGATGAAGTGCGTATTGATATCTTTGGCCAGCAGAATCTGACCTTCCCCAAGCCTCGTCGCAAGTGGCCGCGGCACCATCCCACCCATACCGATATAGCTCATACTTGCAGCTCCAACACCTGTAAATCGACCAGACTCCTCAACACTGCCCGGACCAGCCAAATCCGTCACCTGGCCACTCTCCAGATTGACCATGACGAAACTCGAGTTCAAGCCGACAACCAAACGCTCAGCAGCGACCCAAGTGAGAGTCTTAACCCCACTTACCAAGCTCAACTCCGTAGTGTCGCGCTCGAGTTCCATATCGCGCCAAACCCACATAAGAATCTTTCTCTTAACCGAAACAGCAAGGCGGGAAACAATAGCAGGAACATTGGTATCGGGGTCATTAACAACATTAGAAGTAATAGCAAAAGCAGAAGCACCCTTCGTCTGCGTCAGCACTTCAACAACCTCATAAGACTGCGCATCATGAAGGGAGACATAACCGCCCGCAAGCGAAACAAGCACATTGGCCTCCTTAATCAAGGCTAGCTGCTCGATCTTGTATCGGGAAAATTTCTCCAGTTCGCGTAGAAGTTCGGTCTTGCCGTCGTCGGTGACGCGGTAGATGCGGAGGTTGCCATTGTTTAGGCCGGCTAGGAGGCGGTCGCCGTAGGCTAGGACGGATTCGATGCGCGACTTGTCGCGCGGCTTCAGCTCGACCAGCGGCCGCGCCGTAAATGCTGACAACATGGGCGTGGTGCTCGCAATTCCTGTTGGGAGGGCGAGCGCTGTTGAAGCTCTCCGCATGACGTCCAGGTGATGAGTCAGTACTTAGTCAGCGTGAATCCACATGGCGGGCCGATTTCGGGATGGATCGGCAGATAGTTACCAGCAGTAGTCTAATATATTAACGCTTCTACTTTTCGTTGGATACATGACACAATACTGTTGGTAAATCAATAAACCCTTGTTTTTGGTATCTGAATATCTTATGCAGTCTTAATCCAACCGCATCCATGTGCCAGGTGACGCCACTCCGATGCAGACTAATACTAATACAACTTAATGCTTAGTCTCTGTGCCCTCCTTGCCCTCTGCAGGGAAATCTTGGTGCTTAGCAGATGTTCCCTTCCCACGCCAAGTGGAAACAGCAGGGATATCAGCCTTGAAACGTTGCTCCTCGGTACCATATGCACGGGGCGTGAGCTTGATGAGGGTGTGCAATGGCACCTCCATCCACGGACTCTGTTCCTGGGCGACGTTCATGAAGTAAGCGTAGATACAACGGAGCACGGCTTGGTGGGTAACAATAATGACATTCTCGCTGCGCTCGAGTTCCATGATGATTGGTTCCAGGCGAATGACGACGTCACGGTAGGACTCGCCGCCGCGGTAGCGGTAGTTGTATTTGTCTTCGTCTCTGGCGGCGAAGTCTTCAGGGTACTTCTCGGCAATTTCCTCGTAAGTCAAACCATCGCAAACACCGGAGTCGAGCTCATCCAGAGCTTTCCATTCGAGTTTCTCAAAGTCGGTCTCAGCCTTGAGATGGCGGGCTGTCTGAATGGTGCGGCGCAGGGTTGAGGTCCAAATGACAATCTTGGTGTTGGAAGGGATTCCCGACTTGCGCATGAGCTCAGGGAGTGCGCGGGCATAGGCTTCACCTCGCTCGGAGATATTGGAATCTCCACCAATCTTACCGGTCAAGTTGAACTCGGACTCGCCGTGCTACCTTTCGTTAGCTGGTATTCCCAAAGACATATCACATGACTCACTCTTGACAGCCAAATGGATCGAGGCTTGATGTGAAGGTTCTGAATGTAATAGACCAGTCGACTAGATAGATAATCCTTGATCTGGTTGATAATGACGGTTGATCCAACGTTGATGAGTTTGACATAAGTGAAATGCTTCTCATTGTCGTCAATCGTCTCATAGGCCTTTTCATAATTGCGAATGCGATTGCGGAAATCCAGAGCTGCAGCTTCAGGATCTTGGCCCTTGTAATCCGGAGATGTAGTCTTAACTTCCTTGATGTTGGTCATGATCAAGTCTTCATCATCGCAAATAGACTCCACAAAGAGGGCCTCAATATCAGCCTCGTGACACTTTTCGTAGATCCAGTTACGACGCTCCTTGGTCGAGTTGGTGGCGTCCAGAATGGCCACAACACCCTTTCCGGTGTTGAACCACTGGATCATGTCCGACATGGCCGCCTCGGCCGCAGCGCGACGCATGCGCTCGCCTTCCTCGTTGTGAGGATCAAAGAAGGTGGCCGCTGGCTGAGGAGTGTTGAATCGGCGATAGCCACCAACATTGAAAACGCGCGCGGGAATGCCCACCCAGCCAAGATAGCGCATCGCTGTCGGGTGTTAGTCTCAGTACGCAATAGCTGGATGCACACTTACCCTTGCCGGCGATGAGACTTTTGCCTCGGGCCGGAAGGCCCACCATGACAACACATATTTTGGAGTCGTCAGACTGTAAGTAAGGGTCAGCGGCAAACATTTTGAGAAAGCAGGCGTGTGTAGGAGGAGGAAGCAGCGCGCAAGTTGGGAAGGTATTAAGCGGGTCCAGGTCCAAAATACAGAGTACTTTCTCCTAATACTGCCTTTTGCATCAAGAGCGGTTGATACGAGGCGAAGAATCGTCTCATCGACAAGCTTTTACACTCTCAAACATGCAATGAACTTTCCGCGATTCCCCAAGTGGCGAACTGCACCAATTGGCGCGGGACCTCGGTTGAGTACCCCGCGATACATCAAAAGTTGGAGAAAGAAGGAAATTCGACTTACACTGGCAATGAACACCTTATGTTGCTGCTGGCTCCTAATCACACTTTTGGACGACATGGTTGTAGAGGTGTAGAGAAATGGAAGTGGTTTCGGGAGGATTAGGAAGAGATCCCGAGGCCGGAACAAGAGACAAGCCTCAACTAGCCGAGCATGCAGGGTCTCTATAAAGGAGAAGATCGGATTATCACCTGCAGGAGATCAAAAGTGAGGAAAGGAAAAAGGAGGGAAGTTGGATGGCGATGCGGTGAGTCTTTTCCCCACTAACGTCATCCCGTGAACAATCCACTTTTTCCACTTCTTCCAAGTTGTTGCTTGTTACAAGTTGCATGATTCTATTTTGTATGCTATATGCTGTATTCTATGCTGTCATTTCTATTCCATTCTTATCTGTGACCGTTGGCTTGGGCCCACGAGCAAATTGCACTCGCAGAGGACCACCCCACGGTCCTTGTTGGCCATTCAATTCACGCATAGCCCTCTCGGCTTCCTCAGGGCTGCCCACATCGACGAACAGATAGTAGTGCTCGCCGGGCTCAAATCGCTTTGCGGGATGAGGGGCGAAGACCTTGCTGACATTCTCACTGCACAGTATCAGTATAGATCACACCACTGAAGCCACCAAGACTTACACAGAGAACCCCTTGAAAAACGCCTCAATGTTACTCTGCACGGCCTCATGGTCTGTCAACCGAGGCAGGCCACCGACATAGACTCGACGGCTAGAATCACTGTTCACCTTGGCAAAGCTGACTTTATCCTGCTGGCGCCAGCGATCAATTCTAAAGGGCTCGGGGGGGTTGGCGATGCGCTCCGCCGACTTGGCGACACCGGGCTTGATCTTGACCGGACGACCCAGCATATCCCGGCCATCCAACTCGGTCATGGCACGCTCGGCATGTTCCTTGTTTTGCAGGTCGACGAAGCAGTAGGAGGGGTTTCGGCCGGTGAACGGGTCAATGGCAATATCGATGCGCTCGCTATGGGAAGGGGATTAAGTCGGGTCCATGGCCATGGTTCAAGTGCACGCATACATAGGGAACTCGGCCGCAATGAATAGCGCCTCCACATCCTCCGTCTTGGCCGTGTAGGGCATGTTGCCTACATACAGGCGGCGGCCATCTGAGATCGCTTGCGGGACATGGGATCCAGGTCGGCTGAATGCTGCGCGAGAGGTGTTGGTGGTGTTGGGGCTGGCGTTACTGGGACGAGATGGTGATGGACGTGTGGGTGAGCCAGATGGGCTGTCAACCTTTGTGCGCCAGTTGACAGAGTTGAAGGCTCGACCGTTCGTACGGACGTTCTCATAGGGCGACTTGGTAGGAGCTGTAGATCTAGATTAGTGCCTTTTTCGGTGGTCAAGTATAGATAACACACTCTGCTCCTGAGGTCTGAGGCTTTCCATATCCATGACTGTGTTAATATCTGCAGAATAAGACTTCAACACGAAACTGCAAAACCACGAAATCAAAATTGCAATTCGCGTCTGTCACTTTTTTTTTTGATTGCCAGTGCAAACAGTGCAAATATCCGATCGGCAGTATTTATTTCGCGAGCTCCCGCCTTTTTCTTTTTTTCTTCATCTTCTGCATTCACTTCGATTTCAAAACTTATACCATTGTGGCTGTTCATTGGCATTGCATCCATGATCGATGGGTCTATAGCATAAGCATTGGCTGTGGTTTGTCGCCAATCCTGCCTAGACAATATAGACAGAGCATGATGAAGCTACGTCTAGCTTGCCATACAAGCAGCGATTCAAACACCATGAGCCTGTCTCGACTCAACTGTCCCGATACAAACATCACAATACCAAATGTTGTCTTGGCTGTTGAGGAGCTGCTACTAAAATTGTGAGTTTGAACCGTTTCTTCCCTCCCTTCTATGATGAAGCAACCTTTTCACACAGACCTGTTCTGAACTATAATGTGGACTAAAAATTGTACCAACTGCTATCTGATGAAGCTTCTTGACTTTGCTTTTCTTACCAAGTCTATGCGATCATTGCTAACATGATTGAAGATTTTCACAGGACCACCTAATATCTACAATAGACCTACCTGTACTAGATAGCAACATAAGAATTGATTATTCCAAGGAAAGCTTCATACCAATTGCCAATTGTAATAAATATGCTCTGGGTCTCTCAATTTCCGAGCCAAACAGCTACTGTATTCGTATCCCTTGGTCAACCTTGCAGTGCCATGGCGCAGATGTGAACGATCACTCAAGTCCCATTCTTTCAATGATATTCAGCAGGGTTGACCTATTATGTCTGGCCAGCATACTGCAAGTCTGTGCATATTTTAATTGAAGCCTGATGATCACAACTCGTGCAGCAGCTACTGCTAAGTATAGCCGAAGCCCGACCGGGTTCCAACCGGGAGATATTCGGAGCCGCGCTGATAGATCCATACTGTACATGGCTTCCTCGGTGACGGTAACATTGGTTCCTTCTACAAACACCAATTTGGTATCGGTGACCGATCATCCAGAAGTACTTGGCATGTCGGTCTGGTAAACGCGGCCCCATATCTTTGCTGCGCCGTCATCGGTTGCTGGCTCACTGTCCCATTCAATGCCAGGTTCGGACGTCGCGGGACAATCTTCATAACATGTTGTTTCAGCGCAATTGCCTGTCTCTGGCAAGGGTACGTGTCAACATGGTGGACGATGTTCGTAGCGCGATTCATGCTTGGATTCGGTATTGGTCTCAAATCCGCAACGGTGCCCATGTACGGCGCCATTTCAGCGGCACCATCCTCCATCCGTAGTGCATTGGTCGTGCAATGGCAGATGTGGACGGCGTTTGGGATGATGGTTGGCTATGCAGCTGATCTGATTTTCTATAACGTCGACTCATCTGTGATTGTCGGATTGAATTGGCGCTGCATCGAACGGACCTCTGCTTTCATGATGGCAATCCATTATGCAAGAACAGCCACCTACTGCTGATACTGTTGTCGATCTCGGTTGGCCTCCACAGGGGGACCCTGTAAGAGCGTGTAGAAAGTATCTAGTACTGGACGTTGATCGCCAACACATATCATGAGTTTACTTAACCGAAACAAAGCAGACATCAAAATTTGCGCGGATATATGTACACGCCAATTACTTTGCCCCGAACGTCGCGTTGAGAGGGCCATCATTCACGCCAACCTGGAAGCCAGAGTTGTGACTTCCGAAAGTGATGTTTGTATAGTGATCTCCTTCCTTCAGAACATTAACAATTCTTGCCTCTTGTTCCACCTGCTGGGGAGCAATTCGATACAAAAGGTCTTTGGCGTACGCAGCTGCAACCATGGCCGCATACCCCTGCCAGGCTTTGTTCTTATGCGAGTCAGCATAATCGCAGATGCCTCGGATCACTAGACAAGGAAAGTGGTTCATCAACCCAGCTGCTTCCATTTCAAAGCACAAAACGTCTTTTTGCGCAGCCAAATTGTCTCGAAACAAAGCGTCCTTCATGAGTTGGTCGGCTGAGGCAACAAGGCCGTAATGAATTGCCGGATTATCATCCTCTTCGGTGCGGGGAGATCGTGGAACTAGGCAGGATGGATCCTCACCGCAACCCAAAGTGCAAGGTGAATCACCGTCCACGGCATGGACAACCTGACTTTGGTATAGTCGGTCACTAGCTAGATCTGGGCGCTGGTATTTCCTTCGTAATCGCGGCTTCTTCTCGAGGATCTTATGCACCGTGTCATCGAGTTGGTTTCCTTCGCTCTCATACTGGGCTTCGAGTCCATTTACTGCTGCACGTAGCACGGTGGGTGGCTGATCTAGATATCCCGTGGGTTGGAAGGCTTGGCCCTGAATGGTTTTACCAAAATCATACTGCAGGACACCGCCTTGGCCATTGCGAGGGATGCTAACCACAACATCTCCAAGACGGATATCATGCTTCTGGCTTGGCGCGCCGCCCCCGATGCCGACCATAAGGCCGATACGGATATTTGGAAAGCTATGCATCATGTCTTCTGCCACCCGAGCTGCCGAGCTCGTGCCGTATTCTCCCATGGGCAAAACGGAAATAACCACGTTGTGCTTCCAAACTCTTCCCAACGTGTAGTCGGATTTGCTGTGAGGCGGCAGGTACACGGGGGGGTCATGCCTTTCGTCGAGGAATGCTTGAGCGGCAACATATTCAGTCGTGATGGCGCAAATCCAACCGACAGTGTAATCTTCTGGGTTCGACATCACGAACACAGAGGTGGAAAGTGAAATCGCTAATGTAGCAAAGAGACTGTTGGCGTTGGTATGCAAATGACTGGGGTTATGGTAGTGCTAGCTATTTGAGGGGTCGAAGGGAGAGAATTGAGAGGGGCTTAGTCGCTCCTCAGCCTCACCATTGCCCTAATTCAAGTAGTAATAAAACGATATTAATCAAGCCGCATAAAACCGGCCTATAACTTGTCCAGGCCAGCATATTAGGCGGGGCAGGGCGGTAAGCCCCCGATATTGACTGGCTGAGAGACGGGCACGTAGACATTTTTACTTAGATAGCGCGGTAGATCGAGGTTCAATAGGTGAGAGGAAGAAAGCACCGGGCTAACCTGGTGCCTAGCCCAACGCCTAGCGCCCAAGAAGTCACCTGAGACGTTGAGGCTAGGCCCCAAATAAGGGGCCCAGCGCCCTTCTTTTGCCCAAATCTTAAACTGTGCGTCGCCCATTCAAAATGACCTCTATATCTTTTGGTTACCAGAATTCGGGGTTCCAGGTGGGGATCAGCCACGGGCCGATATATCTTCCTGCGGGTGAGTTCGAATAGTCTCGCAGTTAGGCTCAGGTCGTGTTAACCAATGGTGAATTTCACTTCTAGACCAACCAGAACCCCGCCCAGAGCCTCTTTCGACCGTGCCGTTCCCGCATGATCCAGACTTTGTCAGCCGCGATGAACTCCTTGATCAAATCCACGAAAAGTCTTCGATCCCGGGAGCTAGAATAGTTCTCTTTGGTCTAGGGGGCGTTGGGTTAGGTCAATCCAGCCCTTCGCGATCCGCCCAAGGCTGACTTGACAACAGGAAATCTCGACTCGCCATCGAATACTGCCACCAAGTCTGGCAGCAATCGCCTGATACATGGATTTTCTGGGTTCATGCGAGTAATGCGGCCCGCTGCGAGGAAAGTCTCCGCAACCTTGCCGACCGTGCCAAGGTTCCTGGGCGCCAGGATCGCAACGCTAATATATTCCAACTCTTCGGGAATTGGTTGCAAGATGGAGAGATTGGAGAATGGATTCTTGTCCTTGATAATGTCGATGACGACGAGCTCCTTTGCAAACCGTTGGCAACTCGAATCGAGGCTCAAGCAGATGCCCAGTACTATACCTCGACGCGGCCACCGCTTAGGTACCTTCTCGAAAGCTCGAATGGCTCTATCATCATGACGAGCCGGAATAAGGCTGTGGCTTTGGAAATTGCCGGCGATAAGAAAAATTTGATCGATGTGCAACCAATGAATACAGCCGAAGCGTCGGTTCTAATGCAGAAAAAGCTAGACTCATCTACTGAGGAAGAGGATTTGGTTCTACTAGTCGAGGAACTTGAATTCATGCCGCTCGCAATTGTGCAAGCGGCTAGCTACATCACCCACCGCTCACCCCGTTGCTCGGCATCGGAATACCTAGAAAAGCTTCGACAGAGTGATCATCAAGCCTCGAAACTTCTTTACCACGAGGGAAAACATATGCATAGAGACTGGCAGGCAAAGAACTCGATTCTATTGACTTGGCAAATATCATTCGACCATATCCGACGGATCAGGCGGTCTGCAGCTGATCTACTGTCTCTGATGAGCTTTTTCGACTGGCAGGGAATCCAAGAGAATCTTCTACGGGTACAAGATGCGGAAAGAGATCGTGAACCTCTCGGATCTCCGGAAGGAGTTATCGACAGATCAAGTGAAGAACATGCGGATAGCTCGTCCGACTGTGACTTAGATGACGACTTCGAGAGCGATATTGCGACTCTAAGGGACTATTCCTTTATTGCCACTGGTGAAGATAACATGGTGTTCACGATGCATCGGTTAGTGCAGCTCACAGTACGCACATGGTTGAAATCTCATGGCCAGGAGGAGCAGTGGAAGGAACTTTTCATAAGCAGCTTATGTGGAGAATTCCCGACTGGTGAATATGAAAATTGGGATAGATGCCGGTCACTTTTTCCACATATCAGGTCGGCCGTGTTGCATCGACCGAAATCGCAAGATTCACTCCGAAACTGGGCCGCGCTACTCTACAGAGGGGCGTGGTATGCGCAAGAATGTGGCAATATTTCGACTTCAAAGGAGATGGCAGAGATGTCAAGGAAGCAAAGACTGAAGATTGGCGGCGCGGAAGATGAAGACACCCTTAACAGCACTGCGATGTTAGCAGTAGCCTACCGACTAGAGGGGCGGTGGCATGAGGCCGAGCAGCTCGAGGTGCAGGTTATAGAGACTCGCAAGACGAAACTCGGTGCAGACCATCCCTCTACGCTAACGAGCATAGCCAACCTAGCGTTCACGTTGTGGAACCAGGGCCGATGGGAAGAGGCCGAGCAGCTCGAGATGCAGGTTATAGAGACTCGCAAGACGAAACTTGGCGCGGACCATCCCGACACGCTGACGAGCATAGGCAACCTAGCGTCGACGTTATGGAACCAGGGCCGATGGGAAGAGGCCGAGCAGCTTTTTGTGCAGGTCATAGAGACTCGCAAGACGAAACTCGGTGCAGACCATCCTAACACGCTGACGAGCATGGCCAACCTAGCGTTAACGTTGTGGAACCAGGGCCGATGGGAAGAGGCCGAGCAGCTCGAGGTGCATGTCATGGAGACTCGCAAGACAAAACTCGGCGTGGACCATCCCGACACGCTGACAAGCATAGGCAACCTGGCGTTCACGTTGTGGAACCAGGGCCGATGGGAAGAGGCCGAGCAGCTTTTTATGCATGTTATAGAGACGAGCAAGACGAAACTCGGCGCAGAACATCCCTCTACGCTGACGAGCATGGCCAACCTAGCGTTCACGTTGTGGAACCAGGGCCGATGGGAAGAGGCCGAGCAGCTTTTTATGCATGTTATAGAGACTCGCAAGACGAAACTCGGTGTAGAACATCCCTCTACGCTGACGAGCATAGCCAACCTAGCGGCGACGTATAGGAACCAAGGCCGATGGGAAGCGGCCGAGCAGCTTTTTGTGCAGGTCATAGAGACGAGCAAGACGAAACTCGGCGCGGACCATCCCGACACGCTGACGAGCATAGGCAACCTAGCGGTGACGTATAGGGACCAAGGCCGATGGGAAGAGGCCGAGCAGCTCTTAGTGCAGGTCATGGAGACTCGCAAGACGAAACTCGGTGCAGACCATCCCGACACGCTGACGAGCATGGCCAACCTTGCATTCACCTGGGAGTCTGCCGGTCGAAGTACCGAGGCAATCGATTTGCTAAGAACCTGCGTGATCAAGCAAGAACGAAGTCTGGGTCCGACTCATCCTTATACCCTGCACAATTCTGAAACCCTGCTGAATTGGGAAACCCGCCATGTGGCTATCTAGACACGATCTTTTTAGCTTCACTTCGTTTCTTATGTGTCAGGTTGGCCTCACTATATTCTGTAGTATGGTTTCAATTACAATCTACTACAATTCATTCCAATCAGCCGTTGCATTTGGGAGCCCTCTGCTTCCTGTACGTTTAATATACCTAGTAGGGTTCCAGAAACAAGTTCTTTGCGCAAAACATAGAAGCCAATTTCGAATTTCGCTGTACAGAGGGATCGAACGCAGGCAAAGAGGGATTTTCGACCAGCTTCATGGTATTGGCGGCTTCTCCCCAGAGAACACAGAGTTTGTTGTGTTCTAATCTGCTTATTTCTCTTCTCTCTGTCTTGTCACCTCCTGTGCTTCTAGCCCGCTAGTTCTCCTGATGCTCATGTCCTCTAGGTTTGGGCTTTTTTGAATTGAGTGATTCTTCTACTTGACTTGTTTATATCTGAACTGCAAGTCTCCGATGTTTGCTCTATGTAATGGCTCTTAGTCAAAACGAGTACTTTTGAGAGTCTGGTGAATGAGACTATTGCCGAAAAGAGCTAGCGCGTTATGCAAAGTCTCCCTGCAGGCTCTGCAAAATCTCACACCGAGGGATCACTTGTTCGAGGCACGTTTCCTTCCACCTATTCAGAATCCTTCTCGGAGATATGGCCAATCAAGTATTAGTCACAGTTCGGTATGCACCGGCGGGCAGGTGGCTGATCCCGCAATGCAGGCGGTACGATGGGCGCGGCTACAGAACAAAAACCTGGCCTATGAGGAATGGCCCACGACCAAACTGTTGGTTGCTGACTGTTGGGATGTATGACCTTCCATAGGCTACTGCAAATCACTCGAGATCGAGATCTGTATTATTATCCCATAATACGAACAATGAGTCAATCGAACGATCCCTTTCAGCCGCAATCTAGGCGAGCATCAGCCAAGCTATCTATGGGGCCATGAACCTCACCAGAGTCAGGCAAAAGCGGCAATTGGTAAGAACATTAGTGAGGAAATGATGTGATACAAGCCTCTCAGGCACATCAGAAGAACGATTGGCAACAAGAGGGTGTAGTGTTGGTGGTCGGGGTCTTATTTCAGGTTCTGACATGCATACGATAAGCGAATGTACATGAACGGCTGTTGTATTTCCGGTCAGACTTAATCTAAACAATGCAGTACACCATTACAATGGATCCTGTCTAGACAGGCCGTAGCTGAGCAGCCAACATGACTTCAGTCTGCGGCTTTCTTCCAACAGTTGGAGATCTATAGGATAGGCTGATCTACGGAGAGGCTTAGAGACTTAGTGGGTCTGGCGTTTGTCTGGTGGTGCATTTGCTCCACCTGAGTTATACCCGGGCGGTAGGGCAGGCAACGAAGAGAGGCTTAGTAGAGACGATGGAGATGGGCTCAATGTAACGAAAATGGGTGGATTTATGGGTAATCCAGGCATGAGGCGTACTTTTTGGGGCTTGTAGTATAAAAGGGCTTGAATATGCATTCAATTCAATCTTAGAACTGCGCATTCTGCTTCTGATCTTTCTTCACAATATGCTACAAAGTATTTTAACAAATCTAGGGTCTGCATCATGCAGTAGCTTGCTCAATCTAACACCATCCGACTTGGGTGCTCTTGCCTCCATGGCCATTGTGATTCTATTCGTGTTGCATCAAGTATTATACGAACAGACTCCCTTGACGAGGAAAGGACGCAGGCCCTGTGTACAGTCACTTCGCTTTTTCTTACCAAGTTCCGACCCTTTTGACAAGTGTATCGATTTTCTGAGAAATTGCTTTCGAGCTATATCATTCATTGTCTACCAGCCCAGACCCATTGTTCTATCTGGACCGGAAGGTCGACGCATCTTCTTCAAAGAAAAGAACTTACATCTATATGAGACATTCCAAAGTCTACTTGGTAGTGTGAGTCCTCTCAAAGCAATATTCATCCCATTTATTGATAGTTTTGTCTTTTCCAGATCTCATCGGAGTTTGACCCACACCAGGTCAATGGTGTTGTTCGACGGATGAGTGCTATTCAAAAGCCAGATAACTTGCAATTTTGTGAGTCTGTCCAATTGAATACTATCTAAGAGAGTAAAAACTTATGCAGCATGCAGTAATCCCGTTGTTACTGTCAGACTGCCAACAACAACTGGATTCGTGGGGGACTCAAGCCGACCTCGATCCGTGCTCAGCTTTCCATGAGGTATGTATGCTTTATATACCTGTCAAAGATAGAGCTAACACAAATTTCTTGTCCTAGATTGCCTTTCAGATGGTCATGCGCCCTGCTTCCTTCGATATAGCCGACGATCCAGCCCTTTTGTCGCGTCTAAAACCACTTGTCGATCTTGTCGACTCAACTTCCAATACGTCCGAAAGTTCATGGCTACCCAATATCTCGTCCCTTTGCAAGATCTCCGCTTCTGCGCGCATATACAGGATCATTCAGGCAGAGATTCAGAAGAGGAGGAGCAGTGGAAGTCACAAGAGAGACACCCTCCAGCAGATGCTGGATGACGGAGAGAGTAGTTTTCACATATTCGGCGTATGTGCCCGAACACTGAGAGCTCCATATCCGAGACTAACTGCTTATACAGCTCATGCTAGGTCTTTCTCTAGCCGGAGCACGTGCCATGGGAACTACAGGTATGTTGTCTCAAAATGGTTAACAGCCCTTCCTAACATTGCACAGTAACATGGCTGATCATGTATCTCGCCTCTGATCCACACTGGTCTGCGGCTGTGCAGAAAGAGATTGAAACTCTGATATCAGTACATGCCGCCTCTCCCAGTCAAATTCTGACCGAAACTCTCTCGTCAATACCCCTGCAAGCCTGGGAAACCCAAACCCCTACACTGGATCTCTGCATCCGCGAAACCCTACGCATCGCTCAGCCCTACACAGCCGTGCGAAAGAACGTTGGTCCAGAATTAACAGTTGGACCTTACACCATCCCTTCCGGGGCTTCAGTTGTCTATCCATTCTCAGACACATCTATCAACCCCAATGATTACCCCAATCCAATGCGCTGGGACCCCTCTCGGGAGTTCCGGGGGGATTTTATTGGCTGGGGCGCCGGGAAACACGCGTGCAAGGGCCAGAGACTCGGAACTCTAAGTATGAAACTTTTGGTTGCTTCGGTCTTGATGAGGTATAGAATAACCATGGGGGTGCAAGCTCCGCCGGTTCCGGATTGGAGTTCTGCAGCCTGTCGACCCATGGAGAAGTGTGGAATCAAGCTTACTGCTAAGTCATCATAGAAGGGATCGAGATAATATCAAGGTCCTGGTCCAGTTATAGACAGTTCCAAGCGTCTAAATCGAACCTTCCCCGCGATCCCTATCTCCCTGAAGACTATTATCTCTGAGCCAATGAAAAAGAAATCAATCCGAGTCCATTACCATGGATGAATCTTTGCATTTCGGCTGAGCCTATCATCGCGTTCCATTGAAGTAGTGGAAATGATTCCGAGAATGTTCATTGGGTGGTGACGTTCGTGACGTTTGGAACCATAGATCGCGACATCGTGGCGCATCGCCTCAACTATCGCGTTCCTATGTTCGTCGGGCCTATAACCTCTGCGGTCAATCCTACCCCCAGGTCACCCCCTAGGCAAGCAGCAAGCATGCACCTCCTACCATGTCGAGCTCGTTCCAGCCACACCCATCCCTGATCGGCGACAACCAAGCCAAAAGCATCGCCGCTATAGTGTTTATCTCGATCGCATTATACAACGCGCTGGAGCTGATGGTCCTCATCCCACTGACCTTCAAAACCTACCGCAGCCTCTACTTCTGGTCGCTCCTCCTATCAGCCGTACTAGGCATCATCCCAACCAGCCTAGGAACGTCCTTTCAATTCTTCGCACTCGCACCACTATGGTTAAGCCTCCTTCTCTCGAATATCGGCTTCATAATGCTCGTCCCAACCCAATCGGTAGTCCTCTACTCCCGTCTCCACCTGATCTCCACCAACTACCGCCTCCTCCGCGCTCTAAAATGGCTCATCATAATCGACACAATCATCCTCGTCATCCCAACCGTCACCCTCAACTTCGGCTCGGAATACTTCTCCTACATACCATCATGGGTGCGCGCATTCGACGTAGTAGAAAAGATCCAAGTCACTTGGTTCGCCGCGCAAGAAACCCTCATCTCAGGCGTGTACATCTACGAAACAGTCGCAATACTCCGAATAAGTCCACAAGAAAACAAGAGACGACATAAGATCCTGTACGAGCTGATCGCGATCAATGTCACGGCGATCTGCATGGATGTCGCGCTGCTGGTGTTGGAGTATATGGGCTTTTATTTCACACAGATCATCTTCAAAGCGTTGGTGTATAGTATCAAGCTCAAGTTGGAGTTTGCTGTGTTGAGCATGTTGATTTCTATGGTGCATTCGGGTTCTTCGCATGGCGAACAGCCGAGTTCGGATAGGTCGCATTTCCTGGGGTGACTGTGTACAGTATATAAGATTTAATAAGAGCATTATATTACACGTATATCCACATTTCCGTCGCGTAATTCGAGTGCCGAGCCGACTCTTGTACAGTTCTTGGTAGTGGCCGTTGGGAAGCAAGTGGTTCCCCATACCAGCCGGAGGAAAGTATGAAAAAAGTAAAGCAGAAAAACCGCCCGTGAATAGAATCTTCGAACGTATCAATGATACATACGTTTCGCCTTCTTTAAGCGTCGATTACATTTCAGGCTGAGATGTGACAGGTTCAAGCATCAGCGTAGAACCTCATCCTTTGATAATACTCTTGGACCTACCACTGTATCCTCTTCATAAACATCGAAAACGTGGATAGAAAAACCATCTACCTAATAGCTGCTCGTAACACCACCTTTCAGAGAGCCCACTTCTCACTCTTTGTCCCATCCACCACTACCAAACAAGGAACCAAGATCCATGCCGTTGGTGCTCCTTTGGCAGGTTATATCCTAGAGTTTAAACGAAACTACAATCCAAGTATGGATCCACACGACCAGCTCTTCGTCATCGGCGAGGTGCAGTCGTCCCACATCATCGACTCGACCCCGAGAGGAAAGATCGAGCTTGCAGCAGCGCAAATTCCGACACCGGGGAAATGGATGATCGGAAAAGACGCGGTTGGTATCCTTCAGTCAAAGAGGTCAGTCAAAGAGGGATCCACCGAGTCATGGAACCGGATTGCGGCCTGTTTGCGCAGTCAAGTACAGACAACACTGAAGCAATTGATATAACTTTACCCCGGCCGCCCCGAGCCGCAGTGGGCGGACCGCCCCCGTCGGTTCGTCGGATCACCTCATCCGATGCGCGTAATCAGTAGATCGAATGCCAAACGGCTATATACAGGAGCTTCCGAAGTGCGGGGACCCCGGTGTGATATAAAGTAATTCGTCACCAGGTATTCTGTACCCCGAAATCCCCCATCTCCCCTTCCACTTCCCTCCATCACCGTCACTTCACCACCCTCCATACTACATCATGCTCGGCAAAATCGCCCTCGAAGAAGCCTTCGCGCTTCCCCGGTTCGCGGAGAAGACCAAATGGTGGGCCGGAATGTTCGCCACAGACACAGAGAAGCACACCGCAGAAATCAATGATGTCGGTCCAATCCGTCTTGACTTCGCCGAGAAATACGGCGTCGGTCTCCAAATCCTCAGCTACACCGCGCCAGGTGTACAAGATAACTGGGATGCCAAGGATGCACAAGCCCTAGCCATCGAGATCAATGACTACATCGCCGAGAAGGTGAAAGCGCACCCAGAGCGATTTGCCGCTTTTGCGTAAGCTCTCCACCCTCATCTGAGACAAGCAATGAACAAACTAACAAGAACAGCACCCTCTCCATGCACGACCCTCAAGAAGCAGCCACGGAGCTCCGCCGCTGCGTAACTCAACACGGCTTCCTAGGCGCACTGGTGAACGACACCCAACGCGCCGGCCCAGACGGCGACGAAATGATCTTCTACGACAACGCCAAATGGGACGTGTTCTGGTCAACCTGCGAAGAACTAGACGTACCATTGTACCTCCACCCGCGCAACCCAACAGGCACAATCTACGAGAAACTCTGGGCAGACCGGAAATGGCTCATCGGGCCCCCATTGTCCTTCGCACAGGGTGTTAGTCTGCACGTACTGGGAATGGTGACGAATGGTGTTTTCGACAGACATCCCAAGTTGCAGGTTATCCTGGGACATCTGGGCGAACATATTCCATTTGATATGTGGCGGATTAATCATTGGTTTGAGGATCGGAAGAAGGTTCTGGGTCTGGGGGAGACGTGTAAGAGGACCATTCGGGAGTATTTCGCGGATAATTTGTGGATTACTACTTCTGGGCATTTCTCTACTACTACGTTGAACTTTTGTTTGGCTGAGGTTGGGGCTGATCGGATTCTGTTCTCGATTGATTATCCCTTTGAGACGTTTGAGGATGGTTGTGAGTGGTTTGATAATGCTGAGATGTCCAACACGAATCGGTTGAAGATTGGTCGGGAGAATGCGAAGAAGCTGTTCAAGTTGGGGGCTTACAAGGATAGCGAGGCTTGAATGGATTGAATAGCTTGAATTGAATTCGTTCCTTTGTTATGTTTCTGCTGAAATGCTGCATCTGGTATTACATTACACAAGTAGACATGAGAGTATTTCGTGCACAAAGCGCGAGTTTCCTCAAAGCTAGGGTATCGTTTCGTCAGTCATTCGTTGTCCTCGGGTATCAGTGTCATTCTGTGGGTATCTTGAACGGTATCTTGGATGACGGTTTGTGGCGACTCGTCGCGGTCGTATCGGTAGCTCTGGTCATGGCCAGATTACTTGGCTGGAGGGTTCAAGCTCCAGCAACCTCTAGCTCTGCAACTGAAGTCGATTGAATTCTGGTCGAGTGCTGGCCCTCCAGACTATCCGGTTGCTGAGTTGTCTCCACGGGCTGATCGCTCAAAAATTCTTCAAACAGTCCAGGATGGGTAGACCGACGGCTTTCAACAGTCGAGCGCTTGTTCCAGGATTTCTGCCAGATATCCGGGGTCTCGGACATCAGATCTATGGCTGGTGCGAAGTACTTGGTCCGAATGGTGCGAGTGGCCCAGGTGTAAAGGGAATAATTCTCAATGCAGCGACTAAGCACGTCCCAGACGGCAATGATTCGACGCGACAAGTCAATTCGAGCGAGAACGGGAATGTCTTCCACGAGAATCTGGTGGTTGCGCAGACGTAGGAAGGTAGTGTGGACCCATGTTTCATAAAAGTCAAGGAAGACAGTGAGTAGACGGCGTTCCAGGGGACGGGGCTTCTTCAGGTGACTTCACTTGTCAATATAAAGAATCAGAACATAGACGATAGACTCACGCAGAAACCACAGTAGCCATGCGACTGTATCGTTCAATGACGGTCGTCTTCTCCTTGGACAATTGTTCAAGTACGACGGAAACCTGCTCAGCAGCGGAGACCTGATCACGTAACTTGCCATCTATCCAGCCCATGTAGCTGAGAACAATATCCACAAGATACCTGGCCTCAGTAATCTCTTTCGTGTCAAGGAACTGGTCACTGTGGTGGAAGATGACCTGGTGCAAATGAAGCGTGTGGTTGACCATAGTGAGAAATTGATTGCGGGTGGTCTGGCGCATGTGTGGGTCAGCAAGGAGGTCCTTGATGTCCTCGAGGAGCATGTTGCTACGAGTAAATGGCTCGCCGAGGTTATGGGGGATGATGTAGGGCTCGATGTAGCGAGTGCGAATGTCCTCTTGGACAGCCTGTCGGAAGGCGCGGGCCCATTCCGCTTCGTATCTGTTACGGTTTGGGCCGCATGTTTCGGCGTCGAAGTCAGGAAATGGCTCTTTGTTGGGGGTGACGGTGGTGTCCGAGTCGGAGTCGGAGTCCATCGCGAGTTGCGATCGAATTTGGACAAGGGGAGTTCCAGATGAGTCCATGATGGTTTAGATATCACATTATTAGAGAAAAGGGAGGTCGCGAATCGCGAAGAAAGAAAGATTGCGAGGTGGAAAACATTGAGAAGAATAAATTATAAGGCAGGCACAAGGCTCACTTCGATTAACTATCATTTCCCATCGCTCAATCCGAAAGCGTTACCAAGTCAGACTCAGTGGTCAGCACGCAGTCATACAATTGAGCCACGGACTGTCTTCCTCAAGGGGCTTCCTGATACATGAAGCAGAGAATTATTCAAGAACAAGACGTTCTCGAGGCCATTCATCTGCTTCTCAGGTAGACACCCAGGAGTATTGAAGACAGTAATGTTCTTCGCACATTGACTAATCGACATCTCATGGGGCAGAGGAGACGGCAACTTAAGTAGTGCGAGTTCAATCTTCTTTACTATCTTCCTCCTCATCGTCGGGGAGTGGCACATCCATCACTCTCTCGCCCGCCTTTTCTAGCGTGCGTCTACTCCATGACCGGACGCCTTTGTAGACAGCCTGTATCTGTTAGTTAAGCTGAGTCAACTCGTGACACCCGTGGACATACCCAGAGGAAACTACCAACGCCAACCAGGATCACTAGCCAGTTCAGTTGGGCAGCTCGGTTGCGGCCTCCATTACGGCCGCTAACCACAGAGCGCATGTTCCAAGGGAAGGGTGACAATGCAAAGATGGCCTTGATAAGTGACAACAGGCCCAGGGAGGTCAGTCCTTTGATGAAGTGTTCCAACCAAGAGGAGTCGTCAACTATTTCGTAGACATCCACGGGGCCGAGGTAAAAGTCAATGATAGGGTCAGCAATGAATCCAAGGATGAATACGGTAAACAAAAGGATGGCGATAGTGAGGAAGAGCTGCATGGATGCGCTACTGATCCATCGTGCCCAAGTCAGACGGCCGAGGCGATACTGGAAGCCACAGGTTGGACATTGCCAGAAGTTTCTTGTCGCGTACTTAGGGTCGGCATGGCGCCATGATTGCAGGCAACCCTCATGGACATAACGCGAGGAGCCTTTGCAATGACATGGACGCAAGAGACGGCCAAGCTCTGGGTCGGAGGACTCGTACACCACTCGGGGCTTCTGTAGGAATTCCGAGGGTTGAAAGGTCGGCAATACTGTCTCTAGACAGATGCGACAGACCCTAGGGGGATAATTCTGTTCAGATTCTGCCATTGGTCTCACATTGGGGGAATGTTCAAAGAGAGAAAGATCTCAGAGGGAAAGAAAAGAAAAGCAGAAAAGCCCAAGTGTTCCCAACCCCCACGGCTAACCCCGATTGGTTCACCGCCTTCCAGCTCTACGCCAAACGTCACCCATCTCTGCCTACAACACAGCTCCCCTTCTTCTTTTCCATCTCTTACTGTTGTGTTGCAGCTTACAGTGAATCATGGCGGACCGATACTCTTTCTCTTTGACGACATTCTCGCCCAGGTAAGCACCTCTTGTCCCGTGGAATTGACACTAGCTAACCCAGCTCCATCACAGCGGCAAGCTGGTGCAGATTGGTAAGACGCGACCATCATCCTGATCTTATGGATCAATACTGATCAAACTAGAATATGCGTTGAACGCAGTCAACCAGGGTGTTACCGCCCTCGGTATCAAAGGTAAGCTCTCAGCTCTCCCCACAGGACCAAGCTGACCGCCATCATAGCTACAAACGGAATTGTCCTCGCTACTGAGAAGAAGTCCTCATCGCCTCTGATCGATCCCCCATCGCTGTCCAAGATTTCCCTGGTCACTCCCGACATTGGTATGGTCTACGCCGGTATGGGGCCTGATTACCGGGTTCTAGTCGACAAGGCCCGCAAGGTCTCCCACACAGGCTACAAGCGTATCTACAACGAATACCCTCCCACTCGGATATTGGTGCAAGATGTTGCTCGTGTGGTGCAGGAAGCTACACAATCTGGTGGTGTCCGCCCTTACGGTGTCAGTCTGTTGGTTGCGGGCTGGGACGAGGGTGTTGAGCCCGAGGGAGAGGCACAGAAGGACGACCCCGAGGAGAAGACAACCACCAAGACCGGTGGTATTCACAAGGGTGGTCCCAGTCTGTACCAGGTCGACCCCAGTGGCAGCTACTACCCGTGGAAGGCCACAGCCATCGGTAAACACGCAACGAGTGCCAAGACTTTCCTCGAGAAGCGATACACCGAAGGACTGGAGCTTGAGGATGCCATTCACATTGCGCTGTTGACACTCAAGGAGACGATTGAGGGTGAGATGAACGGTGACACGATAGAAATTGGTGAGTCCACTTCCCACCCCCTGCCAACATCAGCTAATCCTTTTAGGCATTGTCGGCCCGCCAGCGGACCACCTGCTTGGCTTTGAAGGAGTGGAGGGCGCCCAGGGACCGCGGTTCCGCAAGTTGACCAAGGAGCAGATTGAGGACTATCTGACCAACCTATGAAGAGCCATAATCACATGTAGACTCAAATGAAATCTTTATTGGTCCAAGTTCAACCCGCAACGGGTGTCACATTGTAGACAAATGGCCCGAGACATCCCTGTCTAGTGGAAATATCAAGCCATACCCCCTAGCTGGAATATCGAACTAAACCCCGGGTTGTGGCTCCAGAAAGAATTCCATTCATTTCCAAGTTTCCTTTCTTTTGACGCACAATTACGCGCGTGCACCAACAAGTCCAAGCCATATGCAGGAGGGGTATTTCCCGTACGACCAGTCCATACTTCTCTATCCGCCTCTCACCTCTTTTTCCTCCTTCATCACTGCTATACCGACTATGTGGACATACCAAACGGGATGACCCTACGAACCCTACCGAAATGTCCGTCCCACAGGGCCTCCTAGACGGAATCTCTGGCGCCCTAGCAAAAGAAGGCAATATCCTCCAAATGATCCTAATAACATTTATCGGTCTATCCTGCTACAACGTCGCCGAACTAGTCGTGCTGGTCCCAGCCACCTTCCGCCGCTGGCGCGGTCTGTACTTCTGGTCTCTCCTGGCATCAGGATGTATAGGCGTAGTGCCATATTCAATTGGTTTCCTTATGAAATTCTTCACGCAGACCGACTCTGTTCTCTCGGTGACGATTTTGACAATCGGGTGGTGGACAATGGTAACCGGCCAATCGGTTGTTCTGTATTCGCGACTGCATCTCGTTCTCCGAGATGAACGTATTCTGCGACGAGTACTCCGACTGATCATTGTCAATTTCTTTCTGCTGCATATCCCCACGACGATCTTGACATACGGCGCGAATATCGTTCATAGTGGTGATGTGGCTTGGGTCAAGGGGTACAACATCATGGAGAAGATCCAGTTGACGGGGTTTACATTGCAAGAGGGTCTCCTGTCGACATTGTATGTCATTGAAACAGTCAAGCTACTACGTCTCGGGGCGGATATATCCGCGCGCCCGGATTCAAGAACAATCATGTACCATCTCATCGGGATAAATTGCGCAATCGTGATCATGGATCTCGTCCTGTTGAGTTTGGAGTATGCCAATTTGTATGCTGTGCAGATCATCCTGAAGGGTTTTGTATACTCGCTCAAGTTGAAGCTGGAGTTTGCAGTCTTGGGTCGACTGGTCGATCTCATCCAGGGATCTCGACATCCGATTTCTGTGACTATCGCTGATACACTGCCTCTTTGCACGATACATCCGCCGCTTGAGACGCCGGAGCGAAGTCAGGATCAGTGTGAGGAGGCTGAACCGAAGGATTTTTTGGCTGAGTCGCATGGAGCAAGGATTGTTCAGAGGCGGGTTTTTGTCGAGGCTCCGAGTGTATGATAGCTGGCAGCTAGTATGCTGTTTGTCTGAAAATGCATGATTCATGATTCGTATTCGATGCTGCTTGTCTTTCAGGGGAATTCTTCGTCTACGAAATCATCTTCTGAGAATTCATCCTGGCTGTCCGCCACTTCTTCCACTTTACGTTTCTTCGGTGTCGGTGCGGGCTGTGGCGGAGGGACTGGGTTGGATGGTTCATCGGGAAGTGTTGATGTAGAGAGTCTGGATTTCGCGAGTGGTGACTTGGGAAATGGTGATCTAGGAACTGACGGTCTGTGGATTGGTGAATTGAGAGCTGGTGGTCTGTGGATTGGTGAACTGAGAGCTGGTGATCTGTGAACCGGTGATAATGGAGAAGGAGTGGGTGCCTTGGGAGTCCGAAAGACGCGACTTGGCAGGTTGGAAGACCGAACTGCAGGGGGCCGCATAGGGACCTTTCGTCGGATAGAAAGACCTGTTGGTTTATCATCACGGTAACCGTCCTACCTGAGTCAACAAAGAACTATATCACGGCGAAGCAACATACCTTCGCAATGCGAAACCGAACAACTACCCTCCCAGTCCTGGGTAGAAAGTTGCCTCCACGCTTGGTAACCTCCGCAAAGCGTTCACCACGCTTTCCACGATAGAGCACGACACGAGTCAGAACACTCTTTTCCCACCCTCCTCCCCAGACAGTAGGCCCTAACGTAGCACGAACCTGCCCCTTGATCTTTGTGTGTGTCTGATCAAGAGCCAACACGGCAATCCTCTTCAAAGCAAGTTTAGTCAAATAGATAGAAAGCTCATTCGTGACATTCCATCTTCGATTGAGAAGCCACTGCAACTCATTCTTGTCTTTGATTTTGCCGCGTGCGAGCTGGGCCTTGAGCTCTGACGCGCCAGTAAAATACGATTGGAAGAGACTTGACACGGAGTCAACGACTATCAATGAAGTTCCTGCAGGTGGAAAGTTCTTGGGTGGTTTCCCGAGAAGAGCAAGAAGGTGCGGTAATGTCGGCGTGCGCAAATAGACGAAGTTTTCGACGTTCATCCCCATTTGTTGAAGCCGTGGTACAGGCACGGGAGAACTCGTATCTGACAATATCAATTTGACTGTCTAGATGTCTCTGTGGGCTTGGGACATACCAATCCAGACTACTTTGCCGCCATCTTCCAATGCACTGCGTGCAATGCTTAAGCTGTGGATAGGTTAGATTCGGACTCTGGCGGCAATGCGAAGAGACTCACCCCAGCGAGGTCTTCCCAGACCCTGGTGGTCCCCACGCTTCTGTAATTTGACCACGCACAATGCCAGTTGGGCGTCGATGATGCTTGAATTGGCCATCTAAAGCTTCGTCCAGACGCCGGGAGCCCGTTCCGATTCGGTTCGGGAGTCGGACGTTGGCTGATGAAATGAAAGTTTGTGTTGCTTGAGTTGAAGTCAGTGGAGCTGTTTATATAGGTAAGTATTCCATTGTTCGGTTATTGAAGAACTGGGGAGCTACTGACACGTGTGTTGGCTGGGCGCGTTGAGACCGCGTTGGTCCTTTAGGGCGCTCATAGTGGGTGCATCAAGCTGGCAGCAGAGCTAGCTAGGCTCAAAAGTAGTGGCGATATGATAAGTATCGACTTTAATGTATTGAATCCATGTTCTATTGAGTTTCGTGATGGAATGAGGTGTTGACGGAGATCCGGGATCGGGAGATTTTTTGCCGCTTTCGATCCCTGCGATCTGACTCCATACAACACTCCATGTCCAACACCGACATTACCCTGGGGGATTTGATCAATTTCCCTTTTCTGGCTGTCTTTCTCGCCTTTATACCGCTTTATTATGTTCTAAAGACACCGCCGATCCATCCGAAAGGATGTCGTCGCTTGGGACTACCGCCGGGTCAGAGCAATCTAGACGATGAATTTGATCCGAAGTATAGTGAGGGGGTCCCGAGTGATCAAAAGAACCAGGGCCTTCCGTCATGGCGCGTAAAAGCGCTGTTTAGCTATCCACTCAAATCCTGCGGTGCTGTCGAGCTGCAAGTTTCGAATGTCGTACCTACGGGACTCGAATTTGACAGGCAGTTTGTCTTTGCGGAGTACAGCAAGGATGAATGGAACATTCGAACTTTACGAAATGCAGGATTCAACCGCCTTGCCCTGATCCATCCTGAGATCTGGGTCCCTGACCCGTCCGCCTCGGACTATGACACAAACCTGTCAGAAGTCAGGTCAGGCGGCGTGATGCTGATATCCTATCCTCGATTGGTACCAACTGGATGGAACGGCCTTCCCATGAAGATCGGCATGACACTCAAGATCTGTACCAGCCGCCACACATTCCAAGTGCCATTGCATCCACCACCGGACTCCAACTTCCCACTGGTCCCAGTGAGAATCTGGAAAGACAAGCCCCTGGCCCACGATCTCGGATGTCTACTCCCGGACTCATTACACGCATATATGGGCTTTGATCCAAAACCCAGTCCATTAACATTATTCCGCGCAAGCGCACCACACACTCGCCAAATCTTCCGCAACGCACCGCGCAAAGAAGACCTAGGCTTCCAACCCAACACAGCCTTCGCAGACGCCTATCCAATTCACCTATTGAGTCTCTCAAGCCACAAAGACGTAGCGGCACGCTGCGCCTATGCAATCCCACGCTTGAGCGTTCGCCGCTTCCGCGCAAACATCATCATCCAAGGACCCGCTGCATTTGAAGAAGACCACTGGAGGCGACTGTCAATTGGTGCTACGGAGATCCATGCTTCGTGTCGGACTGTAAGGTGTAGGTTGCCGAATGTTGATCCCGAATCTGGGGATCGACACAAGGCTGAGCCGGATCGGACGTTAAAGGCGTATCGGCGGATTGATGATGGGGATCGGACTAATGCTTGTCTTGGGATGCAGCTTGTTCCTGCCAAAGAGGCCTTTGTGTTGAGGGTTGGGGATGAGGTCCGGGTTCTTGAGAATGGGGAGCATCGGTATATCAAGATGTTGGCGCCTGGTGAGATAGTGGAGGGGGTTTGAACTGGTGTTGAACTTTGTATGCTATTGTTATTGTATTTGTATAATTACTTGACTGTGGATGCTGTGCATGTATACCCGTGAGATTCGTGAAATTCGTGAACTGCTTTGGTTTAACTTTGCGGATCGGGCCGAGATCTCGTTAAAGCTCGAGTAAGAGGTCTTCGTTTCTATTGAGATGTCAATAGAGGATCACATTTGAAGCCTCAGATAACTGCTCTTTCCCTTCTTTTCCAGAGTCAAACTCGACAATCTCCAACCATCCAGGCAGCTCTCGAACGTTTGGAGACCTTCGCAATTGGCGTGACTCCAACGCCTCCAGGTATCTACCAGTCCTGGTTGCGGTAAATCGGTCTGGCCAAAAGCTTTGATTGATGAACACCTCTACAGGAGTATGGATACCCCTGTTTGTTACTTCCTTTTCTTCAGAGGGAGACGAAAGCCGCATGCACGCCACTGATGCTCTATCTGCAATCATTCGCCAACTGTAATAATCCAAGAGAGGTCTAGTGAACTTGCATAATGGGCTGATTTGGAAACCACTCTTTCCAATATACCTCAAGAGGCCAGGTGCATACAAAAAGATCCTAACCGAAGCAAGGATGAAAGACACAGAGGCTCTCTTTCCAACAATTTTGGCTGCGACACGTCCTATGACTCTTGTCGAGGCCAACATGGCACTCACACTCGCTGTAAAGCTAGACGAATGTGATTCCTATGCTACACTAGTTTCACATGGCTGGCGTGAAGACACATTCCAGCAGAAAGTGAAAAACCTATGTGGTCTTTTTATCAGCACCTATGACTCAAAGCTGTTCTACATTCATCAGATAGCGAAAGATTTTCTCATCCAAAGTTCACAGCAAGGCCATTGGGGAGGGCGATTACAGATTTCTCCCGCAAACGTCGAAATAGCTCATGTTTGTCCATGGTGCCAATTTTGACTGTCACAAGAACCTCCCTCGACCCTTGCAAATTTTTGTTGAGCCCAACAATAATGACATTGACGCTGCTTCCCAAATTGGTCATGAAGATATTGTGCAGCTGCTATTACAAAGGGGTGCGAGCTGGCCAGATGAAATACCTTAGCCGGGTCCCCATGCAGATGATGCTAGTGCAGACTCGAGTGTATATAACAGTGAAAGCCCATAGACAGTTACAATGCCAACTTTCATCCTTTATACTTTATCTGAATATTCAACTGCCGTATGCAGTGGCTAATAAAACATCTGTTCACTGTTAGTAAATCCATCCAAGCATGCTTTTCAATCCTGTGCCACTTCCTCTATACTGACGCAGGACAATTCCTTCGTCTCAAAGCCGCGGAAATGAGTTCGACTGAGTCAAGCAAAGACCGCGCGAATCCAAGACATTGCTCCACTCATGATATTCACATGATTACCTGATCGGGTGCAGGTGGAAATATACAACATCCAAACAGGTTACATGTGCTCGATAAGAATTGAAATAATTTGAAGCAGGGCATATTTTGTAATGCATTCATAGAGAGCAAATATAACATGACATTGGGAATAGGTAAGATATTAAAACAAGCGCTAAAAAAAAGAAATCATGGCTAAGCCAACTCCAAACAGACAAACAATCAAGCACTAGCACTGGAGGCAACAGGATGCTCCATCTTAGTAGTCGACTCATGGGTAGTAGTATCAATCTGGGTACGACCATCCTCGGAATAAGTGGAATCCAGCACAGCAGGGACATCATCCGCCTCCTCGGGAATGAAAAGGTTGAGAAAGATACCCAGCAGGGCAGCAACAGCAAATCCATTCTCCATGACGAGGTCACAAGCATTCAGCAGACCTTCCAGGGCATGATTATCACCACTGTAAGTGAAGAAATAAGCGAACCACTCAGGAACAAGAGTAACACCCATTCCCAGAGAGAAACTGGCAGTCAGAATGAACCGGTTGCGACGGGTGAATTCAACCGAAGCGATAATGCGTAGACCACTGACTGCAACAGAACTGAACAGGAAAGCAGTCATACCACCGAGCACAGGGCTAGGAATGGCAACCAGCGCAGCGGCGAACTTGGAAAAGACACCCATAACAACCAGGAAAAAGCAGCAGCAGTAGCCGGCTGTGCGGTTGGCGCATTTTGTCAAGGCGATGACACCGTTGTTCTGTGCGAAGACGGACATGGGACTGATAGTCATCAGACCAGCAATTAGACAGGTGATACCGTTACCAAGGACACCTCCCTGAATACGGGAATCGAAAGTAGCACCTTCAACCTGGAGACGGGAGACATCACAAGTAGCAGTAATATCACCAATAGACTCCATCATGATAACAATGTACAGCGCAAGCAGCGGCAGAATGAGCGGCGGGTAAACCGACAAGGGGAAAGTATGAACCCAAGCAAAAGAAGCCACAGGCGCAGCGGCAATACCAGAAGACTCGAAGTAGTTGCAAGCAGCAGCAACAATAGAACCAACGAGCAGACCAACAATAACCGAGCAACTCTTCAGAATCGGAGGACCCCAACGCTCACAGATGATAATCGTAACGAAAACCAAGAAACCAAGACCAATAAACTCAGCAGAGCCCCAAGGCAGAGCATGTGGCGCATCAGCACTAGGACACATTCCCGGGTTCGAGGGATCAGCGCCACAGCCGGAACCACCAGCCCAGTCGGTCATAGCGGACTTGACGAGCGAAGCACCGATGAGGAGCACGGTAGGACCAGTAACGAGAGGGGGGAAGACGCGGGCGAGGATGCGACTACTCATGAAGGACATGCCGATTTCGAGGAGAGCACAGAGACATGATGTACCGAGGAGGGCGCCGTAACCCTTGGGGCAGGCGAGTTTCGTTCCGTCTTCTGCTGTTGGGCAGTAGCCTGATTTGTACATTTGGGTGAAGGCGCCTTGGGCGACAGTGATTGTTGAGAATGATGTTCCTAACGTTCGTGGTCAGGGCTTGGTCATTTCGATCAATTAATGAAATTGCATACCAACGACAGATAGCAGTCCAGTTCCGATATAATATTTAGTTCCTCTGATATGTAGCCGGAACATCTGAACAGCACTCAAAAGGCCGGAGACAATCAATGAAGTTGAAACGAGGTATTGGTATAGCTCGTCGCCGAAGTTGACACCGGCTGAACCGCCGAGCATGATGGGAGGTGAAATGACTATTTCCTTTAGTTTCAATCGTATATTCAAGATCGAATGTATGACGCACCACCAGCCAACATTGCAAGCGCATGCTGCAAGCCGAGGATCAAAGCGAGGACGACAGGGACGCGGTCGTCAAGACCGAAGAATGGAGCTGATTTGCGGGCTCTTTTCGTGAATGGTAACCGGGGAATAAATAGGTATGCATAGTCGTAATCTCCTAATAGCCCCTCACTGTGAACAGTCAATCGGTAAATTCAAGTTCCCGTATTGTTGGTGTCGCATACCGAGTTGTGAAAGTCTTTGCGACATAGCGAAGTCTGTCGCTGAAAGTGCGCTTAGGCGAGTGATCGGGACCGATCTGATCAGGGCCGTCCATTGTGAATATGTTGTATGTGAGTGATTGAATATGGATACTAGATCAGGAACTAGACTTATATATGAGTCAAACCAAAAAAAAAAGCTCCATTCCGAACATCGCTAACTCTAACCCGCAGTGGAGATGACTAAAACGCGGAGAACGATAAGATGGACGTGACCTCGTGTTATCGGAGGCAAATTTCATTAAAAAAGTTTGAATTAGCAAGAGCATCGCATAAACAGCGCAAACGCTTGCCTCGAAGCCGTTAGGGCCATCCTTATCTGGCCGGAAGAGAGTTAGGCCCAGCCAGTTAGAGATTAGCGGAGTTTAGCGCCAAGCATATATCAAAGTGGAGAATGATAAGGATATTGAAGGGCAGTCTAGTCCGTAGTCCCATTTTATGTACTGCTATTGCTAGAAAGTGATCCATTCTGAACAAATAACACCGGTTCATTGGTGACTGTAAGCGATGGAGCCAGGCAGTGAGCCATGCTGACTTACGCCACATGCATCCTTGGTGGCTTCGCATGGCCCTCCCGGGTTCGATCGAACTTTCTCTCGGCTATCTGTCTGGGGTTTATCTGCTAGGCATTTGGCACTCGGAGGCGGCCGTCGACAGTGGAAGGCGCCGACTTCATGCTTTCAGCTATCAGACCTCAGATATGAATATTAATCTTGGCGATCGAGTAATTGATCGGGTGCGGTCATCTTGCGGAATATGCAGGGATTGTACTCCGTAGATTGACTCTGCTTCTCTGTTCCATGGCCACTGTGCGTACTAATTGTCCATGGGAGGTCCATGGGAGTGTCCATGAATGTCCATGGGCTGTCAGGCGGAACCATACAGGGGCAAACTTCGGGATTGATGCTTCGGCATTCCCGAAGTATTGTTCCAGAAAAGCATGTTGATCCCTGGCCAGACTTCAGAATTCAAGCAGCGTAACTGCTTTGTGTTTGTGCTTGTTGCTTGCCTGGATTCAGCAACATCCGGTCTGCCCAGCCATGTGATGATCACCTCGGTCATGACCTCACTCGGTGGGTGTGGCTTGTGACTTCTGGCGAACTCTTCCCTTCTGATGACCACTATATTTGACACTGACGCATCGTTTGAATCATGATCTGCTGGATTTGCTTGACTCGCGATAAAACGGGATGGTTGATGTTAGCAATGATGTAAATCGGTAACGAGGTGACACTGTCTGTGCACATCCGACAGGAATCAAGAACTTCATGGTGACTGGAAGATCAGGTGCCAGACATATTATCTCAACATTTTGTTGAACTGGGTTGTACTGAATGCCATGACTTCATTGGTATCACCGAGGTCCAACACAAGGCTGTACAAGGGTGTAATGGAGGTTTCGCGAAAGGCCGATCAATACGCTTACAGTCGAATGCATTCTGTAAGGCACCAGGCGTACAACGCTTGTATGGACGGTATTTGCCTCCGAATGGAGAGAAAGAAGTGTGATTGGATAGTGTGAGTGGTCTGATCCTAAGAATTCCGACGAATGCTGACATAGTCTGCTGATCTAATACACTGACATAATGCATGACTAAGTGAACACCCTGCTCATCTCGAATTTGCCATCGTTCTCCGCTCTTCCTCCACCAATCACAACCTGTTGAAAGCGTTGGGGCTGGCCGGACCCAACAGTCGCCGAAACTGAGGCACGCCACTCCAGAAGAGCAAAGTTCTATCGGGGCAAGCTTATAATTGTTGTCGTCTTCTCTCTGCATTGCCTCGGGATCTTGTGACGGTCAATGTCTTCATCCTTTTGATTCGTCTTTGATTTGTTCTTGTGCCAAGTTTCCCCATATCCGAGCACCTCGCCCCAACGTTGGTCCCAAGTGGGCCCCAAGTATAAAAAACCCTCTCCTTCCGGCCTTTCTATCTTCAACTTCATCCATACACCATGTCGTCGAAGGTTGATGCTTCACGCCCGCGGGCGGCTGAGACCAAGAAGGTCCACATTGCCGACACTCAGATGACTCGCCAGAACTGGTACAAGCATGTCAACTGGCTCAATGTCGTTCTGATTCTCGGTGTGCCCATTTCCGGCTGCATCCAGGCCTTCTGGGTGCCTCTGCAGCTGAAGACTGCCATCTGGGCAGTCATCTACTACTTCTTCACTGGATTGGGAATCACTGCTGGTAAGTTCAATTGACTCGAGGGCGGAAAGATTCAAGCTGACTGTTTTTAGGTTACCATCGTCTCTGGGCTCACTGCTCCTACTCCGCCACTCTGCCTCTTCGTATCTGGCTTGCTGCCGTCGGTGGCGGTGCTGTTGAAGGCTCCATCCGCTGGTGGGCTCGGGATCATCGTGCGCACCACCGTTACACCGACACCGACAAGGACCCCTACTCCGTCCGCAAGGGTCTCCTGTACTCTCACCTTGGATGGATGGTCATGAAGCAGAACCCCAAGCGAATTGGCCGTACCGACATCTCCGACCTCAACGAAGACCCCGTGGTCGTCTGGCAGCACCGTAACTACCTCAAGGTCGTCCTCACCATGGGATTGATCGTGCCCATGCTCGTCTCCGGTCTCGGCTGGGGTGACTGGTGGGGTGGCTTTGTGTACGCTGGTATCCTGCGTATCTTCTTCGTGCAACAGGCCACTTTCTGTGTCAACTCCTTGGCTCACTGGCTTGGTGACCAGCCCTTCGATGACCGTAATTCTCCTCGTGACCACGTCATTACCGCCCTGGTCACTCTCGGCGAGGGGTACCACAACTTCCACCACGAATTCCCTTCGGACTACCGCAACGCCATCGAGTGGCACCAGTATGACCCCACCAAGTGGACCATCTGGACCTGCAAGCAGCTCGGTTTGGCCTATGACTTGAAGCAATTCCGCTCCAACGAGATCGAGAAGGGTCGTGTGCAGCAACTCCAGAAGAAGATCGATCAGAAGCGCGCCAAGCTCGACTGGGGTACTCCTCTGGACCAGCTCCCCGTCATGGAGTGGGATGACTATGTCGACCAGGCCAAGAACGGCAGAGGTCTCATCTCCATCGCCGGCGTTGTCCACGACGTGACCGACTTCATCAAGGACCACCCCGGTGGCAAGGCCATGATCAAGTCCGGTCTGGGCAAGGATGCGACCGCCATGTTCAACGGTGGTGTCTACTACCATTCCAACGGTGCCCACAACCTGCTGTCCACCATGCGTGTCGGTGTCATTCGTGGCGGTGGTGAAGTCGAGATCTGGAAGCGTGCTCAGAAGGAGAACTCCGAGTATGTTCGCGACGACTCAGGCCAACGTATCATCCGCGCTGGCATGCAGGTCACCAAGATCCCCGAGCCCATTCCCACTGCGGATGCAGCTTAAACTGATGAAATTTGATCTTGCATTCTGGGTTCGGGGTTGGCGTTTCTTTCTCATTTCTGTCTTTTCAAAAGCGGCCTGTGACGCACTTCATAGATAATTTTCATGAATTAGAAACGATTTCATATGACATTGTCTCACTGTGTATTTCATAAATGTTAGTATTGTTAGTATAAGAAAGAATGAAGAACATCGCAGACCTGAAAACTTCGAAAAGCGGGGGGTTCTATCACATGTAAATCCCCTTTTTACACGTCAACACTTCGCCTGTTCGTATTTATCGAGCTTTAACTCAAAATGAATATCTCCTCCTTCGCCTCTTTTGACCTGAGCCTTCCACATTCGAAACTATACTAGAGCACTAACAGAAAGAATCTTGTTTATAGAATAGTATTTTCGGGGTTTCCTATCTTTGATCGGCTCTTTTTCCGTTTCATTTGATAAAATGTCAAAGCCCCGAGATCGTAAAAGGAAACAAAGAATAGAGATGTCCATAGTAGAGTCTTTAGCCATGTGCCTTGGTTCTACGTATAGTATGCCAAATCTTGTACATATCGTGCTCATACTTGTGTTCCGATTCGATCTAATATCGGATGCACATATAATACCCTAGAAGGTTAGTTAGGGAGATTCTACCAGTTCTACGGGTTGCAGGTAGGATCGAAATCAGTTTCACCATTTTACTATCTTTCATTCTTTCCCAGACCCTATTCCATTTCGGATTTAGCTTGCTTCAAAACGTTGAATCGTATTGTAAGAATTCGGCACACGGTATCTTCTATTGTATTGCCCCTCCCTAGCCTACCTTGGGCTTACAGCGGGGAATTTATCTTCTCAGCCGGAAAGTGTTCTCTTCTGAATATTTCTACGATGGCAGACAGTTTCTCTGGTTCCCTTTCACGAGAGCAACGGTACTTCTTCGACGCAATTCGCTTGTTTCCGACGAAAATCCCCACGAACACAAAAAGAGGGATAGTGAAAAAGGCAGAGAATGCTATGAGAACAAAGCTGTCAATAATACAAAATTTTCTGGAACATCATGATCCGAACTTTGCAGAACTTGGAGAATTCCCATTATCCAAAGCAGCATTGTTGCCTAAAACGCTAGTGTTGGAGAAATTTTTGGAAAGTGACAATGTTGAAGTGAATTGGTCCCCCGTCGAAGATGGTCGAACTGCTCTGTCCTGGGCTGCAGAAGCTTGCAGAGCGGAGTCCGTGAATGCTTTGCTGACCAAAGGATCTGATTGCCACCTGAAAGACAAGAACGGCCGCACTGCACTGTCATGGGCGGCGACACCCAATGACAGTGAGAAAGCGAACACGGACGTCATCAGGTGCCTGTTAGGCAAAGGATCATGCATAAATTCGGAGGACAATTCACATAAGACACCGCTATCATGGGCTGTTTCTGGGAACTGCACGAATACGGTGATTGAATTACTCAACAACCATGATATTCAAGTCGATCGACCGGATGTTTCTGGCCGAACACCTTTGTCGCTGGCCGCACAACTCGGAAGTATCGATATCATGAGACACCTTGTTGGCAATGGCGCCAGAGTTGAATCAAGAGACAGCAATATGCGGACTTCATTATCATGGGTAGGAACTGATAAACACAGAAAAGCCAATGACGACGTGATCAAATTTCTGATCGATCAAGGCTCAGACATAAACGCAGAGGACATTTGTAAAAAGACACCGTTGTTCTGGGCAGTTTCCGAGAGATGTTTGAGCGCAGTAGACATTCTGCTCAAGAACGATGAAATCAAAGCGGATCGACCAGATATAAATGGTCAAACTCCATTCTTGAAAGCAGCAATATCCGGCAATGTCGAGCTCATGATACGATTTCTCAAATCAGGAAAAGTCGATATAAGCCAGAATTCTGGCAATCAAAAGAGCTTCCAGCTTCTCCTGAGGACAAGAAATACCCTTTTTTCATCATTTCCCGAACATGGGGACACAAGAATGTTGTCTGAGTTGATTTTCCGACTACCGGAGACACTCAATGGTCGAACCCTCTTATCATGGACTGCCGAATACGACGATCTAGAAATTGCCAAATTACTTTTGAAGCAGAAAAATACAAGAATTGATGACGGAGAAGACGAGCACACGACTTCCTTGCTACGTGCGTTGGAAAAGAAAAGCTTGAATTTGGTGAAACTTCTCATTCCCCGAGACAAAACTTCCATGAGGTTGTTGGTCAAGGAAACAGGGAGTTTTGGCGAACGCAAAGCGCTAGAGCTAGTGCGCTTACTGCTCGAGTACAATTATGACGCCAACCATATCGACGATAACGGGTATACGCCTCTCCACCTTGCATGCTATAATGATAACCCAAGTTTCGTCTCAGCCCTGATCGCGGTTACAAACCAAGCTAACTCCCCGAACCACGATGACAAAACCCCAATGCAGATCGCGATTGAATCAAAAAATAAATCCGTCATCAAGCTCCTTTATGAGGAAGGAATCGACTTCAACTCAGAGGAATGCTCCGACCTTACCGACCTTGAAAGTGAAAGAAAGTCTTATGTTCGATTTACAATAGGGACACAACGCCGAAATCTCTGCTGGGAATCATTTGCCAAGAATTCAATTCAGTGTGTGCCGAACGCAGGGGAAAACAGGCTATGGTATGGATCTGTAGACCACTAGCAGCACAAATCCCTGACTATTTCCTCTAGCCTTTACCCAAACCATATGGCTTGGTCGGATTCCAAAAGCTATTTCCGCCTATTGCGTCGTCCGAAATATCTAAAATCTTCAAGTTCGAGTCCCTACCTTCAATGGAGCAAACATGAGGATCTTCATCTTCACAGAGTGCTGATAACACATATATCAGTTCGATTCCCCGCTGAAAATCAGAAAGGAAAGCCTCAGTACACAAAGTCCTGGGGTATTGCTTGGGCCCTCACACTTGAAGCCAATGAGCAAGCCCATGGGTTTATTAGCACTATCCTACAAAGCAAGGTCCCCAAAACGCCTGTCAAATTTTTTGAACATTTTCTCGAGCATTTACGCCAATGTTGGAACAAGCTTTGTTTTGATTTAGATACTGAATTTGAGAAGATCGTAAGTCCTTACGTCTCACTGCAGAATGCTCTATCTAACATTCCAAATTGAACAAAAGAGAAGTTCTCAGATTGAGAACGAGGGCGGAAGTCACGCAATGATCAAAAATATCGCGCAGAATGCCCGTGACCGAACAAAAATTCGAATATGCCTTCAGTCGCAGATTCAAGAACTTAAGGACGTTGTGAATTTTGATACAACCCTTCGTTCGGACGGTCAAGAGCTGATAAAACCCATTAACGATCTCGAAGAATATGTGATTTCAAAACTGAGTCATATTGATCAAGGTCTACGTGATGTCTTGCAAATAGTAAGCTTAGCTACAAAATGTCATTTTGTATATTATTGACAAACGGCTCGCAGGAATTCGCTTGGATTTCGATCGATGAAGCCGCAAGTTTCAAACACTTAAGCCGAATTACTGTAGGAATCTTATATGAAGAGTATCTGTTGATGTCGATACTAAATTTTTATACAGTTTCTTTTTCTTCCTTTGATGCTGACGTCGGTGAGTTTGAATGCTGGTCCTTTCTTTTCTTCTCTTTTCAATTTACATCTGGCTATTAACCGACCACTCGAGTTCAGAGTCTCTTTGGGATGAACGTCAATGTGCTTCGAGATAATCCAGACTGGAAATGGTCTTTACTTGTCGCAGCATTATCTTGTTTCCTTACCATGGGTGTCTGGATAGTTTTGAAAGTACCACGGGTGAGTTTTATCGTCGTGTGAGGTGATAAATGAAGGCTGAACAATCCATCCTGTAGATCGAATCGAGCCTCCAGGCAGTAGCCACCTGGGCAGATAATATAACAGGCCGAGACCGACGCATCAATAGTTGACTGAATGAAGCAGGCAGTTTTATCGTCCACTATATTTTTGTTCCTATTTCTGTTGTTGCCCTGCTTATTCCAGAATGCAGTCAATCTTTTCGCTAGTCGGCAGATATGGTACATAATAGCCTAGTGAGCACATTGAAGAGCAAGTGATTTGTAGGACGGGGTGGTAGAATGGGGACCGTACGAGTGGAATACAATAGCTATTTTTAAGCTGTTTTTCATGGCTTCTTTGCTTCTTTATTACCTTTCAAACATATGAAAACGTCAGGTGCCCGAGTCCAACTGTTTCCCATCACACTCAACACACTCACGCTGACACTGGAAACAACTCTTATTACAATTACCAAACCAACAACGGTTTTGAAACCCCCCTAGCTCAACTGCCCATTAGCCACTAACCATGGCTACTTCAGGAATTCACTGAGAGATCCGGGGCCCCTTGACCAAGCAAGCCCTAAGGGTCCGGCGTGCAGCGATGAAGCGAAAGCCCCCGTTCTCATACATTAAAGAGCCACTCTGGATCAAAGTCCAGTCAATCGTCGGACCTCGCCTCGACCAATCTCCTCCTAGGGTCACCGTTTTCCCACAAGAAGATGACAGTAAGCTCAGTGACCGCCAATTTATGCAGGTAGTCCAGGACGTGTTTGAGCCGGGGAACTTGATCCTAAGCTATGATCCTCTGTACACAACTCAGAACTTGTGCATCTCATTGGGAGTAGGCGTGACTCACGACTGTGACAAGCCAGACAAATGTGAGAAGATCAATGACTCGAAATTGCTCTGCCAAAATATCACCTTCCAACTGTTGAACGCACAACCTTCGGCAGAGGATCAACAATGGGGTTTGCACCATTAATCGCAAGCCAGACTTCCGTAAGGACAGCTTCCGGTTGGATAAACTAACCCCCGAGTCTTCATAAAGGCATTTGTCTCATAGATTTACTTTTCTTGGTGATCGTACGCTACTGCCATGACGATGTGTGGCCAAGGTCATATTTTGAAACTGATCGAATTTTCATTTTTGCATGTGACTGGCATTTTGTCTTTAGAGTTATTATGAATCAATTGATACCCTCAAAGAAATGTTATTTTACCTTGTTTACCTTCTACCGTGTAGAATTATGTAAATAAGTATGACTTCTACTTGTAGAGATAGTACATTTTGTAAACTTGAGAAATATTGGCATCTTGAGATAAGTGTTCGAAAGATACTCAATCGTCAGCTAAAAACAGATCCAGTAAGTTCTTAGCCTAGCTATAGAGGTCCAGTATAGGTCTCAATATTTAACCGGCGTATCATGTCCAAGTAAAGCATAGAAGCCCTATAGGCTTGATAAATCTTAGTATAACCCATGAGAAACTGCATCCTTTTCACCTACATACTAACTAAAAGTCCCTTGTCAGGAATTGTTGTATACGCCGTGTATACTTCCCGCCAAGACCTCACACCCCGCAATTGACTTCGAGCTTTGGATCACCTGACAGCATCTCCAACTGACTTGTACACCGCCATCCACCGCCATCATTGCTTTCATTCGTCACTTTTTCATCGCTCTCATCGCCATCCTCACCGTGGCGCCCCTCCTCCGTCTCCGCCTTTCATCCGTGCTGGGCCACTTGCGTACCACTACACCAGTACGACTCTTGACTACCTCCAGCATGGCTCCCTCCCACCTCCGGAAGCCTCCCCAGGCCCCGCCCATCTTCACTGCTACCCCGCAATCGGTGGTTGCAGATGCCGAGCGTCTGATCAAATCCTCCCGTGATATCCAGGACAAGCTGGTCGCCGAAATCAAGCCCGAAAATGCCACCTTTGACAACGTCGTCCGTCCCCTCGCTCAAGATGATAACGTCATGGGTCTAGAGGCACACATTCTGGGCTTCTACCAGGCTGTCTCCACCGACTCGAAGCTGCGTGATGCCTCTTCCAAGGCCGAAGAGCTCATGGACGAGTTCTTCATTGAAGCTGTCATGCGTGAAGATGTCTTCGGCCTGTTCGACGCCGTGCTGCGCCGGAACGAGTCTCTCGATCCCGAGTCCCGCCGTCTACTAGAGAAGGAACACAAGGACTTCGTCCGCAATGGTCTTGGTCTGCCCGCCGGACCTCAGCGGGCCCGTTTTAAGGAGATCAAGAAGCGTCTGAGCCAGCTGAGCATTGAGTTCCAGAAGAACCTGAACGAGGAGAACGGCGGTATCTGGTTTACACCCGAGCAGCTGTCCGGTGTGCCGAATGATGTGCTGGACGGTCTGAAGAAGGGTGAGAACGAGAATGCCGGCAAGCTGTGGCTCTCCTTCAAGTACCCCGACCTCTTCCCTACCATGAAATACGCCAACGACCCCGAGACCCGTAAGCAGGTCATGATCGCCAACGAGAACAAGTGCAACCAGAACGTGCCGCTATTCCGCGAGGCCATTGTTCTCCGTGACGAAGCTGCTCGTTTGCTCGGCTACCCCAACCACGCCGCCTTCCGCATCGAGGATAAGATGGCCAAGACACCTGAGACTGTCGACAAGTTCCTGGGAGATCTTCGCAACCGCTTGACCGCTGGCGGTAAGCAGGAGATTGAGAAGCTGCACGAGTTGAAGAAGGCTACTGATCCTAACTCGGATGGCCGTTACTACCTGTGGGACCACCGTTTCTATGACCGTCTGATGCTGGAGAAGGACTACTCTCTGGATCAGCAGCTCATTGCTGAGTGGTTCCCCCTGCAAACCACCATCGAGGGCATGCTGAAGATCTTCGAGGAGCTGTTTGGTCTGGAGTTTGTTGAGATTGTTGGCGAAGACCGGGCATCTCTTGCCCCAACTGGCCAAGGTGATGACATTGTCTGGCATGAGGACGTGCAGGTTTACAGTGTATGGAACGACGAGGGTGAGGGTAGTGGTTTCGTCGGATATCTCTACCTTGACCTGTTCCCTCGCGAGGGCAAGTATGGCCACGCCGCCAACTTCAACCTGCAGCCCGGCTTCATCGACCAGGACGGTAACCGCCGTTTCCCCGCCACCGCATTGGTGTGCAACTTTACCAAGCCCCAGCCCAAGAAGCCTAGTCTGCTGAAGCACGACGAGGTAGTCACCCTCTTCCACGAACTTGGCCACGGTATTCACGACCTGGTCTCCCGAACCATCTACTCCCGCTTCCACGGTACCAGCACAGTGCGCGACTTCGTCGAAGCGCCCAGTCAGATGCTCGAGAACTGGTGCTGGACACCCTCGCAGCTGCGCTCCCTCAGCCGTCACTACTCTACTCTCTCCCCCGAGTACCTTGCCAGCTGGCAAGAAGCTCAGCAGTCCCGCAGCGGCGGTAAGACTGCCACTGGCCCACCATCAGAGCGTATCCCCGACGACGTGATCGAGAACTTGATCCGCACCAAGCACGTCAACGATGCGTTGTTCAACCTGCGCCAGCTCCACTTTGGTATCTTCGACATGGCTATCCACGAGCCCAAGAGCCACGCCGACATTGAGGCTCTCCCTCTTTCGGCTACATACAACCGTCTCCGCCAGGAGATCACCCAGATGGACGGACCGGAAGCTCTAGGCGCTGGTAGCGAATGGGGCCACGGCGAGGCCACTTTTGGACACTTGATCGGTGGTTACGATGCCGGATACTATGGATACCTGAGGTAAGATTATCCTACGATATGGAGAAGCATAACATACTCATGAATCTACAGCTCCCAAGTATACTCCACCGACATGTTCTACACTGTCTTCAAGGACGACCCCATGAACAAGGCTGCAGGCCGTCGCTATCGCTACCAAGTTCTGGAGAAGGGTGGTAGCCAGGACGAGATGAAGACCCTGACTGAGTTCCTGGGTCGTGAGCCTCAGACCGATGCTTTCTACAAGGATCTTGGTCTGGCGTAAGGCCCATTGAAGCTATTTGACTGACAAATGCATTATATCCTTAGCATACTAGAGAGCTACACGGATTCACTCTCAATCTATCGCATCAGAAAAGACCAACTGCTTCGTATAGATATAACGTATTTAAGAGTAGATCAGGCGATAACTGATAAGCCCACCGCCTCGGCAATTCTGCTACTCAGCTCTTGCGACTCGGATTTTAGACCTCTCACTAGTCTTTCACCGAGGAAATAATATAACTGTTACAGCTCCTTTCTTGTGAGTTCCTATCAAATTTTCAGCTGAAGCTATGCCATCCAGGCAACCCCGCAGAGCAGATCACTAACCATTAGACAGCACGATCACCAACTCATCCACGCCGCACCTCTACACAGCAATTGCAATCACATTCAGAACCAAGCGCCGACAATCACAAGAATCCCAGCCTAAAATGACGGAACAAACCAATCCCGAACGACACCAAATCCACACGCAACACTGCCGCTTCTGCAACCACCTGCTACTAGCAACAACACGCAACATCCCAACTCTCCCCCGCCGAAGCGGCGAAGGCAAAGACAAGGCCCTAATCCTGCCATTGGAGCGAACTACCGATGAGAACGAACTTTCAGCGGAGCTGGAAGCCGAAGCGCAATCTACCAATCCTCCGACTGCAGGAGCTGAGACTGGAGCTGGAGCTGGCAAGACTCGACAAAGCGCCAACCATACGACTCTCCTTCTCGCGACCACTATTCCAGATCGGCGGGCGACAATGATTAGACGGGAAGATGGGATTGAGAAGAGGGTTTTGTTGAGGTGTGGACGGTGTCGGGTTGTTATTGGGTATTATTTGGATGAGGTGCATTATTCTACTTCTGGTGGTGGACAGGAAGGGGAGAGGCCGCAGGCACTCTATCTCCTTCCTGGGTCTTTGGTTGGGACTGAAGGGATGGGAGGGGAGGGAGTTGGAGAGGGAGAGTGGAGGGAATGGATTGTTTAGTTTATATCGCAGATAAGAAGAAAGAAAAGTGAGAGTGAAGGTTACATATAGTTGATACCCTCCAATAATACAGAAGTAATTTGATAAAAAACATACAAGACGAAAGTATTCCAACACGCCGCAATCCCTCAAGCTATAGCCATAGCCATATCCATAAACGTTCAATCATATCAGGGTATTAGTTGGCGAGGATAGTGCGAACGAGATCTAAATCGTTAGCCTGCGTCCGTATATCGGACTGCCGTGAACATACCAGTGTAGTTGATCTCGCCAGAGCTAGTATCAACAGCCTTGAGCAACTCATCAACTTCATCATCGGACATCTTCTCGCCGAGATTCGTGAGGACTATATCGCATTAGCGTCCACCTCATCCAAATGCGCAGTTCAAAGAACAGTATAGGGAGAATAGAGAACATACTGTAGCGCAGCTGTCCAACACCAATGAAACCAGTCATATCCTTATCGAAAACTTGGAATCCGCGACAGTATTCCTCGGGTTCACCAGGCTCACGGAAACCACCGGGACGGTTCAGGACTTTGAGGAAGGACTCGAAGTCGACTGCGAAAAGAACCATGTTAGCCTAGTCCAATCCAATCCAGCCCAGCTCACCCCAACCCAGTCCCAACCAGGGCGGGGCCTGGAGCTGGAGCTGGACAGGCGCGTCTCAGACCATTCAGAGTGAAAGGAAACATACAATCACCACCAATAGACTTCTCCAAATCCCCAATCTCAGCCAGAGTAGGGTTCTGCCCGCAAGCGCGCAGGAGGTCACCGAGGAGGTCACCGGCGACACGGCCAGTGCCGCGGCGATCGAAGAGCGAGAACGCTTCCTTGTAGTTTGTGGAGGCCTCGTGTTTGTTAGCCATGATGAAAAGCACAAGTCGAAAGAGGGCGGAGAAAAGGATGATGTTGGTTCCAAGGGAGGGGAAGGGGCGGGACGGGATCGGAACGGATTACATCAGGGACAACATTGCCAGGGACAGGGACACTCACCATGTTGTATTTGATGCTTTTGGCTGATGTAGGGATTCTGGACAAATATGCGGATTGTGGATTGTGGATTGTGGACAGATGTTGGGGGGAGACTTGTAGGGGGATCGGCGGTTGTTAGGGCAACGCCGTGGACTACTGTATACAACGTCATTTCTGACTGTACTCTGTGGTAGGTAGACTGGTTTATATAAACTGAATATACAATTAGGTATCAATACATCATACATACTGCTACGACTGTAGCTTCGCGATACAGCTGTCCAGCAGCCGCGCCGCTTCCCCTAGTAACTCCCACCGCGGTGTAGCAAAGGAGTCGCGGAGAATCATGAGCAGACCGAGACAACCATTACGACCTGTCAAGCCCTCTAGCTCATTCGGTTCCCGGGTCTGACTCATGCGATGCAGGAAGACCTGCATGTCTTGTTGTCTTTCGGCTTGTGTGGCGAGCACCGGTGCCGGACGCAGGGGTCCGTCCAAGGCGTACCCGTACGTCCAGACTACCAATGCTGCGAAGTACATCACCCACGGTCGATTGAGGAGGTAGTCGTCGCGGGCGGCGTATTCGCCCGGTTGAGTGGCCGGGTCGAGAAAACAGGTGGAGAGGAATTTGAGGGCGTAAAAGGTGGCATCACGGGCTGAGGCTTTCGTGGCCCATCGACTTGTTTTCTCCTTTGCGCTGTGGTAGTCGCGTGCTGTGATTGACCGACCCATCAATCGGCCGGCGCCTGCGAAGATCTGCAAATCGACTATGTCAACGTGGGAGGCCATGTGGGCTAAGCCGTGTAGTACATCGCGCGACTCGGATGTCGTCGATGGACCTAGGGCTTCGTCGACGTCGCGTCGCCAGTTATCGAATGCTCGTAGTAGGGATGAGCGCCATTTATCGCGTCCGCCCAGGGTTTGGCCTACTCCCAGCGAACTGATTTGCAGATCTCGCTGGTTCAGATGCCAGCAGACACTCAACAAGCCTGCCATGAGGATAATCCGGCCGAACGCGTTCGTTCGGACTGGTTGTCCGTTGAGTGTGCGTTTCAAGCCGTCCAAAAACATGATCGGTCGTACACCATGTGACTGCAGGCTGGACTGGACTCGAGCCACCTCTGCTGCGCTGGTTGCCGCCCACAGGGCTTCATCGCAGGGCAATGGTAGTCGTAATTCATGTGCAACCATTTTGGCTGAGTGTCCAAACATGGTTGCATGTGTAGAATCAAGCACAAATGCGGCAAATGCTACACGGCGAGTTGCCTCGGCCTTGATCCAGGTTGACCATGACTCGTCTTCTTCCTTCGTTTCTGGCGTATCGAATGAAGAACTGCCGATCAACGAACTACCTCGGCGCATGAGAGTGAGTGTCGTATCGTGATGAATATGAGCGCGCTCATGCAGCGCACGGGTAGAGAACAGCTTCTCATAGACTTCCAGTAATAAAAGCGACTGAAACACCCACAGTCTAGCAGGTGGCCGGAAATCCGCATCCATAAAGATCTCCCAGCGCAAATGCCAGGCAATAAAGCTAGCCAGCTCGGCAGCCGCCTCAGTAGCAGCCTCTCCATGAATCTTATCCAAAGTTGCAGCCCCAATAGCCATGATCGCCAAGATTAGAAGTGCAGGCGTGCGATCTGCAGCAAAAGTGGGCTGATGCAGGATCGGCAACTGTGCATGAAAATGGTACCAATAAGAACCAATGTACGTCTGCATCATGCGCAGACTAAGGACATGCCGGTCATTGTTCAAATCCCCTTCCATAAGCGCATCCTTCCGCTTCGCGCCGGCTGCATACGCCGCCTCGTTGAATCGCGTTGACATCAAGTGCAGTAATTCCTGCCTCTTCTCTTCTGAGATGATCGACGGTGGTGCCCCCGAGTCTAGAATACTGGTCACGCTCATCGGGTGTTGCGGTACCACCGTGCAAAAGTTATTGTACGAAGGCTCGTTCATATAGAACTGATTTTGCACCATGGGTACCATCCCATACCCCAGCGGTGCGAGTGGCTCGCTGAACAACCACGCCGCAAAGTCATCTGCCATGGCAAAAGGTGACCGGTTGTAGGTTTCGCCTCCGAAGATGGGGTAGGACATGGAGTCCAGGTCGATAAGGTTATCCGGCTGGTCCAGCACAGCGGGGAAATCGGAGTACTGCGAGATGGGTATTTCAGTCGTCTCTATGCCAGTAGTGATCGGGAACGTCGTCACAGGCGGTTTAGGCGTCTCGGAGTCAACAAAGTAGTCCGGGGCCGTGATCGCAGGCGAGGAAGTAGGCGAGGTCTTGGCGTCATGATCGGTATAGTGGTCGCGCTTCTGCAGCTGGGAGCCACTGGTGGTGTGGCGTTCGCGATGGCGAATGCAGAGGTCTTGTCGCACGAAGGAGCGGTAGCAGTTTGGAAAGTCGCAGCGGTAGATTTGTTTCGGGGCGTGGTTGAGCGCATGGCGACTGAGATGTTCGGCGCGCGAGTAGCTCTTCCCGCAGCCCTCGAAGGTGCATTCGAACTTGCGATCGGAGTGGACTTTGCGACTGCGTCGGCGGCGCTTGGAAGGGTGATCGTCCTCCATTCTCATGCCATCGAGAGGAATCCTCGGGATGCCGATCCACGTGGGAGAAAGAAGAGTCAAATTCGGCAGTCAAAAGGCGTCCGGGGGAAAGTGCGGAGATGTCGGTGGGGTTGTGGCGGGTGAGAAATTAAACGGCAATTTTACAGACCGTACACGCATAGCATTTCAGTGTATTAATATGGATGTATGAGTATATTTCACTGACCTGACAAGGCCTCCAGAGTGTAACTTTACATTCCAAGTCATATCGGTTCGAAGGGATGTGATTACCCTGAAACATCCACAAAACTAATGGACTAGAGCCTTAAGATAGCCACGTTCTTCCATCCAATGGCTTAGTGGCGCAGTGGTTAACGCATCGCACTGTTAGTATCCTCCGACTCCACAATTTCACATAACATCTTCTAACCAATTCACTAGTGTAATGCGGAGATCCCGAGTTCGACTCTCGGCTGAGCCTTTCTTTTTTTCTTTCCTTTTTTTCTTTCCTTTTTTTCCCCTCCGCTCGCTTTCTTCCCTTTTTTTCTTTTAATTGACTGATTTCTTTAATAAACAAGGGGAAACCCATAGAGAAGCATGTAAGTCATTATGTTCTCTATCGAATTCTTACTAGGTATATGTTCTAGTCGAATCAGCTACGTCAACCTACAAATTACATACATATATATATCCTGATACCCACAATTACTTCTATACATTCTCCATATACAGTGAAAATTGGATGCTATCTATAGGATAGGGTCAATATTTGAGAAAACCCAGTCGAATCAGTCCTTACAATACCTACTAGCTTCGTTGATCCCCTCATTACAGAGCATGCCGTGGCTACGCATCAAGCATCTCATTCAAACGAGAAGAAAAAAACAAAAAAAAGGCACACAGCGGCCTTTAGACTTGCCAATGCAAGTTAAATGCTTCCCTCTAGGCCACAGGCTTCATTTCCGACCATATATAGCATCAAGCTAGGTCTGTACCAGAACAAAATACCCATATAAAAGTCTCAGTCCACATTGAGGCTTCCAGTCCTCAACAGCGGCGTATCAGTGAAAAAGAACGCACCAAGATTTGACCTATTCTCATGCGAAATAACGTCACTTGACGAGATAGGGTGATTCCGTTGAGTGTATTGAGTGTATTGTGCCCGAGAGTCCAACTTCTATAAGATTATTGATTCGTGGAGCTCGCCGCCTGTTGTCTCAGCTGTCTATGCTATACTCTTTCAACTCCCCTTCTTTGTGTCCCGAAAGAAAGAAGTCCTGGACCTGAATCAATACCACGGCTATTTTCCCCCCTCCTCTGTCTTCCAACCTCCCCCAGCCCACCCAGATATCCCACAAGCCACCTGCTTTACCTTCCTCCAAGATATTATCGATGGGGCAAATCCTGCATGGAATGATGCACCGTAAATCCAGTGACATCCAGTTACACGGAAGTATTGGAAATGGCACAGATGCCCTCCTTGGTTCCATCAGACATCTTTCTAGAAGTAGATATACCGACTTGGGGTACAAAAGATCTCCTCAACCGATTTGCCCATGAGAACATTGACAGATGCGTTGGATATCCAGACAGACGTCAATCCCGGATGGTGAACGTACCCCGTAACTTCGGGGCCTTGGATGGATTATTTCTCACCTGAAAAGCTAGGTGAGATGATGGGTCGATGTCGGTCGCTCAAGTAGAGTAGCGTGCAGGGTGACCTTCGCCGATGGGATTTATCTCAATTTTCACGCGAACGGTTCCATCTCCTATGCCTTTACTGGAGGGAACTCAATTGGACAATAAGTGACATAGATCGTTCGGTGTTGATTTATATCCGGGTTAGCTCTGTATGAATATTCTTTGTCGCGAAAGACATGAACCTGATTTTTTTTCCAAATATAACGGCCTTGTAGCTGGAAGATTTGGGGTCTGCATTCCACCAGGATTTGAGCGATTTGTGGGCGGTGGTTACATTGATGGAACCCCCTCGGGTCAGCAAGTCGATCGGTTTCAAGCCCTCACCTGGTCAGTGAGCAGGGAGAATGAAGGGTCCGCGGTCACCCTATACAAGAAAAACTTTCTTAAAAACCTACGCAGACATCTAACAGCACTGTAATGGTATGTCAGGTCACTACTTCCCAAGATATACAGTATCTTGAGGTCATGGGTCGATGGTAAATGGTAATCAATAGATTCATTGCTCATGATCAAATACCCACACGCGGAGACTGCGAAATCGCATCTCTACACATGCCTGTAGACAAGAGTTCTGACTATCTATAAATGCTGTCTACACTAGGTCGAGAAATTCCAACCTAAATGGCAGTAACTGACGATGCCAGAAAGTCCTGGCTAAGCCGGCGCACCGGCAGATCATAAATCATTTCGAGACCGGGTTCATGCCCTCGCGTGCCACATGGCGCGTCAATAACAAAGGACCAACACCTGATGTGCAAATGCTCCCGTGGGTTCTTTTTGAGTGCTAGGCACTAGGGGAAAAGTGTAGTGAGGATTTCAGCCGCTGAATCGGAACCGGGTGGCCTCCAGACGGCCGAGTCCATCACGTGGAGCCACATTGCGGCGGCGGTACGAGTTGGTGAAGTCTGAAATGATTAGCTTTGTCGCTCATAATAGTGGGATATGAACATACCTTGGAGGAGAGCACGGATCTTGCGGGTCTCTCCCGACTGTACTTTGTCGGAGACGTTCTTGAGAAGTCGTTCAGCCTCGCCCTGCTTCATAGAACCAGCAGGCAACATCTGCAGTGTGCTTTGTAGCCAAGCACCGCTTTCCTGGGGAAGCAGCTCGAACATTGTCATGATCACACCCGACGCGTCAGGGAAGCAGTCACCTGGGAAGGTGAACATCATGCCAGTCAAAACACGCTGCGCCAAGGGCTGACCCTGCGAGGCAATCAACGCCTTCACAGCCTCACGGACCTCGGGTGGCGTGGAGTAGGGCTGGCCTTCGGGGGTAGTGAATTCTGAGACCATTGGCTTGTCAAATGCGAAGCTGAACAAATCCCGGTAGTAGTGAAGCGTGGCGATGAGAGGGTCGACTTGTTGAAGAGTGAGGGCGCTGAGGGCAGCAGAGAAGATAGGAATAGCCAGAGACGAGCTGATGCACTTCTTAGGGTAGTATCGGACGGCATCAGAAGAAAGACGGAAGAAATCCTCAATCACATCCGGCAGGTTCTCGGGGGGAGGTCGTTCAAGATACGCAAGAAGGCAATGGCCTGCTGCTCATAGAACTGGAAGACGGCATCACTGGTAGCCTGGTCGACGTACTCGGCGCCATCGGAATACTCACGCACCACCGCGTCGGTGGCCCACAAGAAGCAACCCTCGCGCGATGCCTGGAAGCCGTTTGCGATGCTCTCGGCCAGGGTAGGCAGGAGAGAAATCATGCCGGTGCGATAAGAAATAATCATGTAGCGCCAGCAGCGGCACACTCGTTCAAGGATAGGCGTGGAGGACGTAAAGTTCATGACAATCGTGGTCATAATAGGGAGAATCTCACCACAGTATTTGACGGCGGGGTTTTCTTCTCCTGGTGCAACAATGGGAGTCACAACTTGCACAAAGATGGTGATCAGTTGTAAGTGATCAGCCACAGCTCGCTGGCCTTCTTCATCCTGCGCGTTGTTGGCCAGGTTCATGATTCGGGCCATGATCGGGTCACAGAACATCTTGTATGACTCGTAGATCTTCTCATGGGGCTGGACGGAAACCACAGCGGCGACACCCTCAGTCACCTCCTCTTGGCTGGCAGGCTTCAGTTTGTCGAGAACCGACTCAAAGAAGGAGTGCAGCTGAGCGATATGACCACCGAGAAGCTTCTGGCAATCGGTACCGAGGAACTTGAAGGCAAGAGCAGAAGCCTGCACAACCTCTTGAGAGCTGTGGTGGAATCCAGAAATCACATAATTGAGCTGGGCCTCGAGGGTTTCGGGGTGAAGAGCGGTCCATTCCGTATAGCGGGCCAGCGCCATGATCGCCTGGAATCGGACCTTCTCCTGGTCTGGGATCTGGACAATCAAAGGAATCAACTGTCCAAGAACGGTGCTTTCCTCCGGATCGACCATCCGGCCCATTGCACGGAGACCAAAAAGAGGAGCCTCCAGTTCCTGCCAGTGAGGAACATGCTCGTTGCTGGCCTGTGACGCATACTTGGCTACCCACTGCTGGATCAGCTGGTAGATCTTACCGAGACAGTTGGTCACACCAACGACGGCACAGCAGTCCTTGAGAACATCACCCATGGCATGACGGAACTGACGGAACTTTTCTTCCTGCTCGCGATCTCCGCCAAACAAGTCGGTCTCGCCGTCCTCTGGGCTGGGGTACTCCAAGTGCTTGACCATAATATCCACCAGTTGCGAGAAGATGTCCTGGAAGCTGACACGGGCATCATTGTAGCGCTCCAGGGTGATGTATTGCTTGAGTTCGTACCAGAAAATGAAGGTCAGAGAGACTGCATCACGCTCCCAGTCCCGAGCACAGCATTCAAGTAGGGCCTCCACGAGACCACGGAATTCACCTGGAAGACGCGCAACAAGCACAACCCAAGCTTCTCCAGCCTCGGCAAACATTCTTGTGACACCTTTGAATGCCTCCAAATCCTCAGCCTCGGCAGTTTCGGCAATCTTGGGGCGAAGAGCCATCAGTCGCGGGTAGAGCGCTTGAATGACGGGAAGCGACTCGTCGACATCCTTGGTGTCGCGGTAAAGCGTGCAAACACAGTCAACACCGGCGTCGAAAGAACGATCGTTGTCGAGGGCCTTGAGGATGACGTCCATGAGGGGTGACTCAACGACCTTGGCGGCGGGAATTTCACGTAGCCATGAAGTGATGCAGTCGAGAAGACGGGGGTTGGTTGCGGCGTCAGCTGTATACATTAGTTATGCCTTGATCCTCCACTGATGCAAGAATCTAAACTCACGCGATGATTGAGAGTATTGAATCATTAGCTGCATGACCTGCTCCGCATTGTCTTCCAGCAACTCCTTGGTTCTTCCAAGCAATTCATCCTCCTGTTGCAAGCGTCAGCTTATCCTTTGTCAACACCACTTAAACACATACGCTGAGGTTAATCTTGCGACCCTCGGTGACTTCCTCAGGCAAGATTTTCAGGAACTCCAGCACGCAGTCTCCGGCGCTGCTTCCCAACGCTGACCCAACCACCGCCAGAACATCCTTCCACGCGACCATCTGGATCGCCAAACTGGCCAAACACACGCATAGCTGGGTCTGGATGGGCCGCGGGCCCGACGCAAATGCCACCAACAGATTCAGGACGGAGTCTCGGAGCGCCACAACCGCATCGGGGGGTAGTTGATCAAGATCGAAAATGATCTGCGCAGTTGTTAGGGAAAGCCAGCATCCACCATCGCGGTAAACATACCTTTCCTTTCAGTGTAGTCGCGGCAAACAGTTTGGCCTCGACCGGGACATCGGGGGACTGTAACAAAGCGTGGGTTGTTGTCCAGGCCTCAATCTATTCCCAGAGTCAGCAAATCTTGCCCCTCAATGTAGCGGACTGGCATACCGATTTCTGGAACTTCTCTAGGAATTCATGGGCCTGAGTCTTCTCAGACCTAGGCACATTCCCTTGCATTGTCGCGACGGCCGCCAGGACCGGGGCGAATGCCTGCCCGGCTTCCTTGCTGGCCATATTGAAAAAACAGTAAAACGAGGCTCAGCAATGGGGAGAAGTGTAAAGAGACAGGGGGGAAGATGTGACTTGGAGGAGAAGGTGGGATGGTGTTCGTGACGTGTATTGGTATTACTGTAATCAAATCACGGGACGCAGAGCTTTCTCATTTTGGTTCGTTTCTCCCCAGCTCTCAACCTCAACACACCCATCATGGCTCCCCGCAAGACGTTGTTGGCGCCAATTCACTTTATTTTCAGCCTGCTGCAGAAGCGCAACACTGTCTCTGTCTGGCTGTATGAGCAGCTAGCATTCCGGATAGAGGGGAAGGTCCGGGTATGTACTTTCAACGACGCGCTTGATTGCTCGTGCTAACAGCCACTAGGGGTTCGATGAGTTTATGAACCTGGTCATCGATGATGCCGTGGAGGTGCGACTTGCCACCAAGACAGAGGAGGAGAAGCGCAGGCCATTAGGTATGGATGCCCGAGTCCAACTACAGAATACAGCTAACTCCACAATAGGCCAGATCCTCCTCAAAGGCGACAATGTCTCGCTCATTCAAGCCGTTTGATTTTTCGCTTTTTACTTTCTATTTCGATTTGCGCTACACCCTGCGATCCAGATATCCACCATCACCAACCACGATCGCATCTATCAGCCAGTCATGCTCCACCACGGGAATATCTTCAGAGAGCAATTGATCTTGCAGAGAAAGGGCAACTACCATGGAGTTCAGTCGGGGCTAAAGGGATTGTTTCTGGGATTTCTTACCAAGGAATGGCATTTTTCTGGCCAAATTTGAGTATCGCGTTAGAAAATGATCATAATATCCTTTACCATGACCAAGTCGCCGAAACCCATGGTCAAAGGCCATGCCCGGCATTACAATCAAATCCAATCCTTGCGTCAAACCATTCTGGCGACCTTCAATTTGCGTAGCCTGAAGCGATGGGATCCCCCATTTGTCCGGTTGTAATGACTCAAACTCGGCCATGGATCCGAGCGCGAACATGTCCATGACGGAGGTCTTGTCTTGGGTGTGAATGTATGGGATATAGACTTGTTTGCCACTCTGTAGAGCATCTCGTACAATTCCCGTAGTAGACAGCTCTCCAGTAGGCATGGACAAGTAGACAGCAATACTGTTCGCGTTCTGGTACTCGGCCAGCGAGAGGAATTTGGTCGTGGCGGTTCTAGCTGCGACAGGTCAGTAGGGAACATCATAGAAACAACAAATCTGACATTGTTGATTTATAGAAGCAGCCGAAAGACTCAAAAGAGTCGATCGCATACTTTTGCGTAGTTCGCGCTTTGCGGATTGAAGAGCCATGAGGTTGTTGAGGGGGAGTCCATTCCTGATAATGATAAGGTATGTGGGACCCAAGGCATCAAGGGCATCTAGGGTGAAGGGCGCCTCAAATACCTTCCAACTGCCAACTTTCCTTCGTCAACCAAGATGTTTTTGATTTGGAGTTTGTTGGCTACAGCTGCCTGGGCAGCTACAGCAAGTGATTTGGTTGGAACATGGACCACCAAATCTCATGAAGTTATTACTGGACCAGTATGTGTTGTGCACATTCACAACAAATGAGACTAACACGCGCAGGGATTCTACGATCCGCTCAAGGACAAGTTGCTGGAACCGAATTTGACTGGCATTTCATACTCGTTTGACGACCAAGGCCATTACGAGGAAGCATACTACCGCGCAATCTCAAATCGTGAGTTCTTCCATATAGATCACTGGATAGTACTGACGCAAAACAGCTGCCGATCCATCATGTCCGAAAGGAATCATGCAATGGCAACACGGGTCGTTTGAAATATCTGCCGATGGTTCTTTAATCCTGACCCCAATTGCCGTCGATGGTCGCCAGCTCTTGTCTGATCCCTGTCGCCAAGCGGTTGGTCTATACACGCGATACAATACCACCGAGCACTTCAAAGTACATATCTCCCTTTCTGTGGTCAATTTACTCTAACTCTGTATAGTCATTCTCCACTGGAGTGGACAAATACCACAAGATTCAACGACTCGACTTGAAAAAGGCCGATGGTTCGCTTCTTCACCCCATGTTCCTTGCCTACCGGCCACCAAAGATGCTGCCCACCACCACATTGAACCCAACACCGACTGGCAAAGGAAAACGTGACTTGTCGACCAAATCTGGATTCAGTTTGATCAGCCGAGAAGAGTTGATTAATCCAAAGCGTTGGTGGTGGTTGGGTGTCCTGATGACCTCGCTTGGAGGTGCGGCCGTTTTCTACTCATGATCTGTTAACCTGGCGTTTGGTTGGCGTTGGAATGTCTTTCGTATCCTTCCATACTGAATTGATTGCCTCCTAGGCTATTGTGACACTAATATACAATGGTAAATGTAGATGTAATCTCAAGAGAGTTCTTTAAGTGCCTTCTGGATCTCAGCACCCACCTCTTTGCGGTCGACTGGCTTGCCAGTCAAGGGTCCGTCTTGGGCAAACAGAGCTTTGAAGAGGAGCCCGGGGTTGACCTTTTCGCCGGCGGCTTTCAATGCGTTGATCTGATTGACAATCGCCTCGGTGATCTCGGCAGTCGGCACTGTCACGACCTGACCAGCGTATTCCTCCAACACGACAGCTTGTGCATCCTCCTTTTCCTTCAAGTCGGGGCGCTCAGCAGCTTCAAACTCCTTGGCCGCATCCTTGGTCGCATTCAAGCGTTTCCGAATGAGCGACAAGAGTTGGATATCGGTCTGAATGGGGGAGGAGGTTTTGGCGGCATTGTTGGTCTCCGAAATCAAAGCGCGAAGCACATTCAGTCTGTTCATAAGCTTAATTCGACCAATTGCAGAAGAATACCTACCTAGTGGTATCCTTTGCTCTCATGGCAGTTTTAAGATCAGTCCGCAAGGTAGCCATCAATGGCGGTAGAACCGGAGTGGCAGTAGAATTCCATCGTACCAGACGAGCAGGAATACGCGCAGAAACTCGAAGTGATTGAAACATTGTTGATTGATTGTAGAGAGCAAAGCAGTCAATAGTTGAAGTTCAAACAAAAGGCGGAAGATCCCAGATTGGTCCGTGCACCGCTCTCAGTGTTGACTCTCTTTTCGCAAAGACCTTGGATGATCCAATCTCTCCTCCCCTTCCTCATCGTCTTCTCTCTACCTGTTATTTCTCTTTGTGATTCACCATTCGACACATCCTGCAGCTTCCCTATCATTTCTAGCGGGGAATTCTCCCTCGCTTCTGTTATTCCACCATGGCGTACCCGTCACTTCCAACAAATCTTCCTCCGGCAACACCGCAAAAACCCCTTCCTGGGACGTACTTCCAGACCCCGGCGCCAGTGTCTCAAACCCTCCAGGCAAAATCGCCGCAAATACAGACCCCTCAGACCCCTATGCCGAAGCTCCCCCCGGCAGCATCGCAGACCAAAAATCAGACCTTGAGTACCGAGGAACGCGGGGCGCGAACAATTAATAACAGCCTGCAAAGCGAATCGCGTTACCCAGACCTCGACAGCTATCTATCACGTAAGATTTCAAGTTTCCAGGCTTTCGCAGAACTGACCAAAGACAGAGGGCTCTTCCTCCGAGTACAACATTCCCGCAGCTTCATCATGGGCGCCATTCCAAAAAGTCAAGATGTACGACATCCCCGATCAGATCTTCGATCAATACAACCGCGCACAAGTTTCGACCAGCATGGGTTTGTTTGCCGAGCTAAATCACGCGTGGGTGGCCATTGACAACGCACTGTACATTTGGGATTTCACACACCCAAACCCGACATTGGTGGGATTTGAGGACCAACCAAACAGTATCAATGCTGTCAAGCTGACCAAGCCACGTCCGGGAGTGTTCTTGCCGGCAATTACTCATTTGCTTGTGGTTTCGACGACCGCGGATGTGATTTTGCTGGGTATGGGTTATGAGACTACGCCGAGTGGCAGCGGAAGCGTCTCCCTCTTCCAAACTGGCATGACCGTCTCGGTCCGAGGTCTAGATATCAATGTGTTTGCAGCTTCCCCATCAAGTGGTCGCATTTTCTTCGGTGGATCATCTGATAACGATGTGCACGAGGTCACCTACCAGCAAGAGGAACGGTGGTTCCAGGGCCGCTGCGGCAGAGTCAACCACACAAGCTCACGGCTGTCAGCTTTCAGGCCATCAATGAGCATCACGAACCTTGCGCAAGCTTCATCCGAGTTTGTCACACAGATGGTTGTTGATGACAGCCGAAGCCTTCTTTACACGCTTTCCTCTACGTCTACAATTCGCGTCTTCTACATGGGATCTGATGGCTCTTTGTCCCTTGCAATCACCAAGCGCACTCAGGATATCTACTCCAACATTGGTCACATCATCACCTCCAACGAGGCGCTTAATCCCAGAGTCAGAATTGTTTCGATCAGCCCTGTGCCAAAAACAGAGGCATCGCGTTACCACCTGGTTGCAACAACCGCGACAGGTTACCGTATCTATCTCAGTGCAACCAACTCATACAACTGGGCTCCTTCACAGTCCGGCCCTCCCACGAGCATGCAGGCGCTGCATGTGAAGACACCCCCCATTGATCTTGCCCCAGACTCACCTTTTAGGGTTGCTCCCCTTCCTGGTCCGATCAACACGCTTTCTCCTACTCGCCTTGCCGAACGCTTCTCCCCGGGTTATTTCTTCTGTTTCACCAGCAAGGATCCATTGCAAAAGATGGATAGCCTTTTCATCTCTACTCCTGACGCTGGCCGAGTCGCTCGCTCCCAGGAAAATGCGGGTGCCGGTAAGACTGCTGAATCAGCTATCATGCTCGATCTGGGAGGCAAGGCAGAGGATATCGGACTTGTTTCGGCGCCTTCTTCTGTTGCCAATGAGCTGGCTGTTCAATTCGACCACCCGGCTGCAGAGATTGCCATTTTGACTAACGGTGGAGTTCATCTCATTCGCCGGCGTCGTCTCGTGGATATCTTTGCTTCATTGGTCCGCAGCGGCGGTAACTCTGACGAAGGCTTAGCGGGCGAGATCAAGAACTTCATTCGCACATATGGCCGGAGTGAGGCGCTGGCGACAGCTTTGGCAGTGGCTTGTGGCCAAGGTGTGGAAATTTCTCCTGACCAAAGACTAACCCGTATCAACGACCCGGATGTTTTAGAGTACGCTCGCAAGGTGTTTATTGAATACGGTGGCCGGCCTACTGTGAATGAGAATTCTGTGGCAGATAACTCGACAGCTGCCATTGATACGGTGCAGCCATCCCCACGACACACTGGCATCGGATTGTACATTACGCGTCTGTTGCGATCCATCTGGAAGAAGGAAATCGCCAAGGTGGGCAAGGGACCCAATGGTGCGCAGACTGTTTCAGCGGGTGTCAGCTCTGCCAAGTTGCAGACTATCCAACATGATCTCAGTGCCCTTCAAGCATTCTTTAAAGTCAATAAGACTTTCATCGAGGGACTCAGCGGACCCGAGGCTCTTGCCCGAGTATCTACCAAGCAAGAAGAGACCGCACTGCAGGCCGAGCACCGCGCTTTACACTCCCTTGTTCAGCTGGTGACCCACACAATTGAGGGCATCTCATTTGTACTGGTGTTGTTCGATGAGCGTGTTGATGAGATTGTGGCAACTCTGCCCGCGGAGTCGAAAGAAAAGTTCCTTCAGCTCACATTTGAAGAACTATTCAGTTCCAGTAAGGGCCATGACATTGCCAAGGAGTTGGTCAAGGCCATTGTCAACCGCAACATTGCCAAGGGCTCCAATGTTGAGACCGTGGCTGATGCGCTCCGCCGACGATGTGGCAGCTTCTGCAGCGCCGACGACGTTGTGATCTTCAAGGCACAGGAGTTGCTCAAGCGTGCCCCTGAAGCCGGTGCCAACACGGAACTGGGCCGCAACCTACTCAATGACAGTCTTCATCTCTTCCAACAGGTAGCCGAGAACCTCCCCATGGATTATCTGGTCTCGGCAGTGGACAACTTCATTTCCAACCAGTTTTTTGCAGGTAAATTGATTCACATCTCTGTTGTTCAACGCTAACTTTACAGGCGCCATTCAACTTGCACTCAATGTGGCCGGCCGCTCCGATAAATCCAACCTTGCCCTCTCCTGGATCATGGACCAGCGCCCCGAACAGGTACGCACCCCCTGTGCCATAACCCTATCCCTTGGATCCTGGACCCAACTCACTCATTACAAGGATACCCGCAAGGAGTACTTCTACTTCCGCAAGCAATGTTACGACCTTGTGTTCAAGATTGTCCTTGCAGTTGATACCCTGGCTGCATCTGATCCCGGATTTATCGATGGCCAGCTGACTACCGTTGCCAAACGCCAAAATGAAGCTTATGGCGTGATTTCCGGCTCGACAGATGAGGTCTTTTTGACGAGTTTGTACGATTGGTACCTCGAGCAGGGCTGGAGCGACCGATTGCTGTCGACACAGTCACATTTCGTGGTCACCTACCTCCAGCGCAAGTCGGCTGACGATCTCGACCATGCTGATCTTCTGTGGCGATTCTACTCTCAGTCTCAAAGGTTCTTCGAGACCGCTCAAGTGCAGTTCGATTTGGCGAATAGCGCTTTTGCTCTCCCATTGAGCCGTCGGATCGAGTACCTCGGCCAAGCACGCGCCAACGCTTCCATTTTCACGGCCGATGTAGGACGTCAAGCACGGCAACGATTGCTGCAGGAGATCTCCAACCTCATTGACGTGGCTAATATCCAAGACGATCTCCTGCAAAGACTGAAGGACGATGAGCGAATTAACCCGGATCGCAAAGCCGATGTGCTGCGCGAGGTGGATGGACCAGTGATGGATATTAGCACAGTAAGTCACTTTTTCTAACTTGACGATTCCAACTAACAATCCTAGCTCTTCAATGAATTCGCCGACACTGCTGGCTACCACGACATCTGTCTTCAGATCTTCTACTTTGCCGACCACCGAAACGCCGCCGACATCAAGTCAACATGGCAACACTTGATCCAGACAGTGCATGACGCAACCACCCGCAGTGGCTCACCGCAACCTTACGAAGCGGTGATCGACAAAGTTCGCAGCCTCGGAAGTCGCTTACGCATGTCCGAAACCGTGTTCCCGGTGCGCGACCTGGTCCCCATGCTCGAGCGCTATGCACTCGAATTCCAAAGGAACGTCGGCCCAGCCACCTGGGTCGTGGATCTCTTTTTGGATCTTGGCGTGGCGCACGAGTCCTTGTACGCCGTCCTGGAGACCATGTACTACACCGACGAGGCGCCTTTCCACGGCGCCAACCGGCGGTATATCGCCAGCGATCTCTTGTACCTGCTGACTGGCTGGTTCCAAGAGACCGTGCGCCTGGGCGGTATGGTATTCGGATCGGATGTGGTTGCCGAGCGGATTTCAGAGATGTTGTTGATCCTGCAACAGGGCAGTAATGTCCTCAGCCAGGAGGAGTTGACCACGGCTATTGAGTTGCGGTCGCGGATTGACGAAATTCTGCGGTGATACAGGCAATTATTGGCTGCAGATGATCTGAGGATCAATATGATTTGACATAGTTCTTTTTCTGTTTTCGTGGTGTTTCACTTTGTACTCTAGGCGTGGGATGGTAATGAAAACGAACACAAATGTTAGTCCATAGAGCAATGCTATACAGCTACAAGCCAGTGGAGTGCATCCGAAATTACCCATTAATCTATTAACGCCTCTATGAAACAAATCTGGAGTCTATTCAGAGAAATCCTCGTAAACGGGGATTGGCTTCTCAGCGAGCGCAATGAGACGGAAAATATGACGAGCTTTGGCACCATAGTCATCGTCCAAGTAGTCAACAATAGCGGAGTCTAAATCATAGTTAGCAATGTGGTCGACATATTGTCCAAGGGTAACTCACGAATAGTCGACCGATTGTCAAACATAACAATAGTCCTGGGCTGCCACCTCACCCTAGCCTGGAAATCATGCCCAGTCACCAAATGATTCATGAGGAAATCCAACAGCCACTTCATCTCGGAATCCTTCAGCCCCTGAATCCTCGTAATAAACTCCCCATTCAAAAACAAACACTTCTCCCCAGTAACTGGATGAACCCGCACAAGCGGATGGACAGTATCAACAGCATCCTTCCGAACAAGACCACCAGCAAGACGCGTATGATTAATCATCTTGCTAGAAGTATGCGTAACCTTCAACGAATCCAAGAAACTGGTGAACGTAGGCGAAAGCCGCTTATACGCCATATCCGTCGCAGCAAAGACAGTATCCCCACCAACCTCAGGACCTTGCAGAAGACCCAACATGACATAGCCGGGAGGCTGAATTTCATAACTGACATCCTGATGCCAGAGAGTCGTAGTAGTCCTCTGCTCAAGGAAGCGGGAAATCTCCTCGCGATTGCCATCACGGTGAATAATATGGAAAGCAGGGTGATCAGTCATAGAACCAGAAACAGGCTGGTAATTCGGTTTACCAAAATGGCGCATGAATTCCTCTTGAGCGTCTGGGCCGGCATCGATGAGATCCTGCTCTGGGAAGGCGACGACTTTACGCTCGGCGATGAGGAGGGCGAGTTCGTCTCTTCCGGCGCTAGTCAGGGAGGAGAGTTGGACGCCTTCAATGACTGAGCCGATGTTTGGTTGGATGTGAGTTATTTTGGAGGCTTCATTGAGGAGGTTGCGCTTGTTCTTGTTTGCGCGCAGGGCTGGGTCGTTGTATTCGAATGGTGTTAGGGGGTCAAAGAAGATTGGATCCCAGCTGGGTAGGTATTGGGGGTATTTGGTGTTGATTTTGGATTGTTTCTCTACATCCACGTAGGGGATGTTGATGTCGTAACTGATTGGGGGTTCCTTTTTCTTTTCGCGAAGGGGGGCTGAAGACGGCATTGTGTAGTCAAGTATAGATCAAATATAGGTATAGATGTAGATGTAGATGTAGATGTAGATTAAAGCATCAAGTAAGTTGAAGTAGATGGAGACTTATATACTAAACAGCGGTCAAGATCGAAGCGATCAATCTAATTCCCAACCTAAACCCCCTAGATCATACCTCAAACACACAAATCCCGGAGTGATCCGACCCCTTCTCTCAATTCACCGCTTCAATTATCCAGATAAGGCATGCAGTGGGTTCATCTTTGCCTCGGCGTAAAGGGAACGGCAAGTTCGAATCAGCTTGTGCCATTGGCCGGATGTTGCGGTCTGCTTTCTTTCAGACCTATCCCATGCTGCATACCTTATCCTGATGTAATTTGGGCTCTCTCCTCTAAGGTCCTTGGAGCAGGGATCGGGCCGGTAGATGGTGCATGCTATAGAAAATGTCATAATTCCCTCGGGGAGAGTATTTCCAGCGAGGAATCAGTCAGGCCACCTTGCCAGATGGCCTAGATACCCAAAAATGAGAAGCAGCGGTGTGAGGCTCTACGTAATTTAGATCCAGGAGTATGGAGAGAGCGTTAAATCTCCACAAGTGGCGAGTGGGTATCCTTTTGGAACCTTGGAAGGTTCCTTAGGTACCTTGGACTCGGGAATGCCTAAGTTAGTTCCTGGTCCCACCGGGAAAAAGCAAAGATGCGTAAGTTGCGTTCTTAGTTGCACTCCGATCTATAGGTCACCTGACAAGATATCTCTTTCCTTTGTTTTCTTTCTTTCTGCATATGATCCAGCACTTGACCACGAACGGGCTATCTTTCACCATTTCACCATGCTCAAACGCGACACAGCCTATCTGCTGTTCTTCGTAACCCACATCCCCATCATCTTCCGTATGTCCCAACACTATCCCATCCCATCCCGTTCCCATCCCGTCCCGTGTCTCCGTGTCTCCGTTCTCACGCTACCTGTCGAGTCTAGTGGATACAATCCACATTCCTTTCAATTGACATCACAGCGCTAACACACCGGCACTTGACACTTGACAGTAGTCGACACAGTCCCCCTGCAACCAACCTCCCTCCAAACCAACTTCTCTCACACCCTCCGCCAATTCTACATAGACACCTACCATGACAAATTCTTCGAGGATCCCGCTCCCACCTGGTTCACAGTCTTCATCTGGATGGAACTGATATACCATGTTCCCGCGTCGATTTGGGCTGTGCGGGGGTTGTTGACAGGTATATCTACTACCCCTATACCCCGTATACCCATTCCAAATGGGACATTTCAATTCCATCCAATACACCTATATCGCACCAGATATACCACCATATCAATGCCACTGTCGGCGTCACCTGTCAAGCCAATGCAGATATCATGTCAGCCCATCGGGCAAATCATAACCCCAGCCCCATGGAACACCGGAAGACGAAACATTGGAAGCAAGCAAAGCATCACTCTCGAGAAAAGAAACTAATTTCAATATCAACCAGATCACCCCCTCATCCCAGTCCACCTCCTCGTCTTCGGCGTCCAAGCCTTCCTCACATCTCTGACATGTCTAGTGGACGTGTGGAGCTGGACAGATCGGTCGACGGACCAGAAATGGCAGATTACGACTCTGTATGGACCTTATGTGGCGTTGGGTGAGTTATACTATACATCTACATCGACATCGACATATGTACTGTTTTGTAGGTGACTGTTGAGCTGACTCTTACGTAGGGGCTTGTATGACTTTGGATATGGTGTTCCGGTTACGGGGGAGACTCCAGAAGAATAAACGGGAATAAGCTACGGCTTCTGTAGAAACACTTACTTACTGACCTACACTTATTACTAGATTCTTAAATAGAGATACCATCCATGTGATAGGTGATGCTAATCGTACACATCATTAAAGTGCTCGATCGAAAATCGCTAATACAAGTCCTAAGCCAACCCCATCCCAACGCCACTATGAAATGCAACTCTAGATCAAAAACCCGATCGCATGGTCCAGGTTTCCATTCGCCATGTCAAGCGCCCGAACAGCTTCTTCACGTGTGAAGCCCAGCTCGGTGATTTTGGCAATAGAGTCTTGCGGCCAGCGCGACGCAGGCGGTGCAGGCGCAGGCCGGATATTGATTCGCGGTTGGGATGAAGCTGGCGCTGGTGCAGGGGCAGTAGTGCTAGTATTGCCTCCTTCCTCGCCACCCGCTTTATGGGTAACAGCTCCAGTTCTAGCTCCGACTTCCGCTCCATCTGCCCCTTTGACCGTAGGCTCAGCCTCAAACTCCTCAGTCAGGTGACGCGGAATATCAGCCTCGCCTAGGAACGGCACAGCCTGATCCTGGATGACGAGGGCGCCCCGATTGAGATCAATACAGGCCTGGTGTCGGCGGAGCATGTCCAACCCGAGAAGCAGATCGATCTGCTTACCCTCCATCACGGTGAACGAGCAGGGGAGGAACATCTCGCCGATGCGAATCTGGGCCGAGTGGACGCGGCCGAGGATCGGCGCGGTGCCGACTCCCTTGGCGATACCGCCGTAGCGGCGGTCGACTAGCCGCATGATGTTGCAGGCTGTTGCACATTCGGGCGACATGATTGTGACCTGGGCGCCGGAGTCGACGAACGCATTTAGGCGGTGACCATTTACTTCAACGGGGATGTAGAGCATAGTAACGCGGCCAAAGGCTGTATTTTGTTAGCTTGGTTCCAGCTTTGGTGGTGCGGGCAACGATGTGGGGTAAACATACACTCGGGATGATGCTCCATGGCGTTGTGCAGGTTCTCCGTGACGGCATTCTGGCGAATAATCTCCTCAATTTCCTTCTGGTTATCCGGGTTGAAAGGATCAGCATTGAGCATGGCGATGCGAGCTTCCTTCTCTGCTTCCAGCTGTGCCTCTCTCTGCTGCTGCCTCATGAGGACCTCGCGGAACCGCTGAGCGTTATCTGCCGCGTCAGACAGCTCGGGATTCTGCCTGCGGACGGCTTCGCGCACGCGGGGATCACCCAGGATGTGTAGGCGAATTGTTTCTGGGTCTTGCATGCCCGGGCGGGGTGGGGCCTGACGCGGAGCGACGGAGGAGGCAGAGGGGGAGGGTCGTGGTTGTTGCGGAGGACGGAGGGTGACGTGGACGCCTAGCATGTCGCCTTCAGCAATGCCCACTTGGTCGAGGGTTTGTGAGGGGTTTCCGAGGAGCTGGTTGTTGTAGACAATTTGTTGGGCTTGTGGCGGGATGGCGGTTTCGCTTTCGACAATGGCTTTCAATAGCTCGATCGTCATGTCACCACCGACTTCTAGGTTGATAATGTCCGAGTCCGCGTCGGGACGGATGACGCTAACGGTGATACGCATAGTGGGAGGGAGGGAGGGAGAGATAGAGGGATAGAGGAATAGAGAGAGGGAGAAAGAGAAAGAGAGAAAGAGAGAGAGGTGAAAGGAAGTGGATGAGTAAAGCCGAGCTCTCTTCCTCTTCCACTCCCTTACATATCTCCACTTAGTCTCTACACTTACATCCATGTACATACACAGCTAATGTCTAATCCTAGGATACCCGGCTTTTACTCGTCTCTTACTGGTCTCCTTCACAACTTTCTGGTGGGACAGTCCGTGATTACCGTTAAGGTCCAAAAGTACCAACATTGTCTGATAATCCCGCTCTAGCCTCGAACTATGACACCAAGGCTGTGCTGTCAACTTGCCGTGCTGACCTGCATTTCGCCGCACACGCACGGATCGACACAAGTATGATCTTTGCATATGATATGCCCCCGCCAGAGCGAGAAGCCTCTTCGGTCCGACACGGTACTTCCCGGTAGGTGAACGGTTTTCTTCCCCTTTCAAGAGGCCTGCATTAGTGCTAACGTTTCAGATTGGCTCCCGGCTCAACCCTAACGGCTGATCAAGCATGGCGCCTGTTCAGGAGGTCAGTGGCTTTATGTCTACCCCGCCTAGACTGCTCAAGCCTCAAACGACATGTGCCAGAGTCCCGTATCTTTGTGCCTGACTCGTGGCTATGGCTGCGGATATGCCGGATACGCTGAATACCACCGTCTATCTATGAAAGGGTGGGCAGATGAACTCTATGGGCGGAAAGTTGCCGACGACTTGCCGAGTACCTTGATCATCCGATATATGCAAATTGGGAGACTAAATATGCTATTCAATGCGCATAGCCGAGGATACATCAGGAACTCCAACTCCACTAACAACCTTGGCATCGATGATCTCATCCACGGGAATCTCACCTAGCCGAGAAACAACATGGTGAAGTGTTGGCAAGGCATCCCAATCAAGACCTTGGATCTCGACTTTTGCCTTTTTGGTCCGCTGCAACCGCGTCACTCTGGACGGAACAACCTTGGACTCAGCAGCATGAGGCACAAAGATAGGATACTCAGCCTCAGCCTGACCCTTGTACTCCTTGCCAATCTTTGGCATATACCGATGAACCAGGATACCGTCATCAGCCTCGCCCCCAATAGTCCCAGCATCAGCCGAAGGATCCTGATCCTGCAAACTTTCCAACTCGAAATGACCCCACACAGCCCCCTGCCAACTAGTCTGTAGTCGGTAAGATTCGTTCCGCTGATGAACATCGATAGCAGTATAAAGCTTGGGCATGCCCAACTCTTCCCGCCCAGAAACAATAGGATCAGCCAGATTCTCAAACAGAATAGGCATATATGTTCCCTTCAGCACGGTACCATCTTCCTTGGTATACTGCACACCGTGGATATAAAGTCCAATATGGCGATATCCACCGCCGCCCAGCCAGTCCATACCGCCAAGGGTAGTCTGCGAGAAACTCGCTCTGGCCACAGTGCTGGGTGAGATAAATCTATACCGGTCAGTCGGAAACAGGTTCTGCAGGAGAGTGCGGCTGGTCTTGAATTTTATAGAAGCAGTTGTGAAGGTTGACTGGGTTGACTTGAGCGCTCTGTCACGGCCCATCCAGTCCTGTCGGGGACCGGGCATAGGACCGAAGACGATAGGCTGACGCCAGTACATGTGTGGGTTCTGGGACCAGAGATGCTTGCGCAAGACTTGGGCGGAGTGGTCGAATTCGTCATGGCCGTAGATGTAAACCACCATGCCCATTGCTAACACTTTTAGTTATGCTCTGATAGATATTCAAGGGAAAACTTACCAGCCTCTGGAGAAATATGCTTACTCGACTGACGAGTCATCTCCTGAATAGTCGTAGCACGCTCAAACCTCGCCTTCTCATAAACCTTCAACCTCTCGGCCACCTGATCCTTTTCAATATCCCCAGGAAGCACAACAGCCAAAGAAACAGCATCCTCAATGGCCATAGCGCCACCAGAAGCCCGATAAGGCAAGAAAGGATGAGCAGCATCACCAAGAATAGCCAAGCGTGCCTCAACCCACGTAGGAAGCGTCTCCATATCAAGCAACGGCCACAACTTCAAAGTCTGCGGATCAGCCTTGGCCAGCAACTTGCGCACCTGCGGGTTAAAGTGCTTATAAACATCCAACAAGGCGTCTTTTCCAATATTCTGATTATAGGAATCACCGGTGGTATCAATGGTCGTATCAGTATCCGGATGTATACAGACGAAATTCAACAATTCATTGTTGGAACATGGGTAGATCACCACGCGTCGCTCTTCGGCGTCCCACATATCGACTGCGCCGAAGTCTTGCGCGATGCTCTTCGTTTCTGGGTCATCCAGGGCCTCTTGACGGCTCATTAAAAAGCGGAAGGCATTCTTGCCAGAGCTGAAGGGTTGTGTCTTGGAGATTTTACTCCGGGTTAGGGAGTGTACGCCATCGGCACCGATGAGCACGTCGCCTTTGATGACATCGCCGTTTTCCAGGGTAACTGTTGCTTCGTGAGAGTTGATGTCGACGACTTTGCTGGCTGTGTGGAGGAGAGCTGGTGTTCCTTTCCCTGGTGCTTGGGCGAACTTCTTGAGTCCTTCGTGGAAGTGTGCACGGTGTACGAGGAGCCAGCGCTGGATTTGTTAGTTGTATAGATGGAGATGGCGATGAATTAGGGCTTACATGTCTCCACATTGCTGCATGTTGCTTGAGGTTTGTAACATGCACTTCCTCTCCAGCTGGAGTGTATTCGCGTAGCTGCATATATCAGTCAATGTCCCCATACCGAGGTTTACATCTGCGTCTCACCTGTTCTGCCTCTACAGCACCGAATTCCTCCGCATAAATCCCCAGTCGGCGCAAGACACCATTCGCATTAGGCGACAAGTGAATCGCAGCTCCGACCTCATTTGCAAAGCGAGAACGTTCAAACAATTCCACACGATGTCCTTGTTGTCTCAATGCAATGGCAGCGGTTAGACCGCCAATGCCAGCGCCAACGATCAAGACGCGGAGGCCTTGTGTATCCCTCAAATCCTTGAACGTCATGACGATAACTCTTTGAGACAACAGTCGAACACCGGAGGCCAGAGTGTTATTTATGACCTATTCCTCTGGTTCGGGACTTTGGTCGTTGCGCATCTCTCGGATGCCCATTTCGGCTCCACATCGGGGAGGAGACCGACACGCTTATATGAACTCATAGAAACTCATGTGGTTATTTTACTTTGTTTCCACTCTTACAATTGACTATTCCCTTTTGGACGAAATGCCAAACCAGATTAGAGACATCGCAACCCGCGACGAGACCTCGTTCTCCTACATCTTCGAGCAGAACCTCACCATCCCACTCAAGGATGAATCAGGTCTCGTCCGATGCAATGTCTACAGACCCAAGACCTCAGAGAAGGTCCCTGTCCTCGTCACGTACGGGCCGTACGGCAAAGACATCAGCTATGAAGCGTAAGCACCACACCACTTAATACAAGACCCATACTAACAACCCCAGCTTCCACCCCCAAAGCTTCAGCGAGGTTAACCCAGAGCAACGCTCTGAGCACTCAGCTTGGGAAACCCCCGACCCAAAATTCTGGACTAGCAACGGCTACGCCGTTGTTCGCGCCGACGAGCGCGGCACAGGCCAGTCAATGGGCAAGCTGGACACGATGTCGCGAGGCACAAGTGAAGCCTTCTTCGACGTAGTCGAATGGGCTGCCGAGCAGCCTTGGTCCAGCGGCAAAGTCGGACTCCTTGGAATCAGCTACTACGCCGGTAGTCAATGGCGAGTCGCAGCGCGTCAGCCGAAGGGTCTCTCGTGCATTATTCCCTGGGAGGGAATGTCCGATTATTACCGGGATAGATGTCGCCATGGCGGAATCCTGTCGAACAAGTTCATCAAATTCTGGTGGGATCGACAGGTCGTCAGTAACCAGTATGGACTTGGTGGACGGGCAGCGAGGAACTGGGGTCCTGATAGTATTGAGGGTGATCTTCCTGAAGAGGAACTTGTGCGGAATCGACAGGATCAGACGGTCGATAATGTGAGCAATCGGTTCCGCGATGATTTGTACTATGCCTCGAAGGAGTATAGTATGTCTGATATCAAGGTACCGTTGTTATCTGTTGCGAATTGGGGCGGAATTCTGCTTCATCTTCGTGGTAATGTGGAGGGGTATACACATGCAGGTTCCGACTTGAAGTATCTCCGCTTCATTACTGGCCGTCATGATCTGCCATTCTATTACAAAGAGGAAGTCGAGCTGCAGCGCAGTTTCCTCGACGCTTTCCTCAAAGGCGAGGATCGTGCGGGCTGGGCTGATGGCACTGCGCCAAAGGTTGATATGGTTCTGCGCAAGGGTGATGTCGGACACAACAACGCCGAAGCTGAGAAGGCATTCCCTCGTCGTATCGAGCAGGAGTGGCCGATTGCTCGTACGCAATATACCAAGTTCCACCTCACCTCGAACAACGGGCTCATCACATCGCCACCAAAGGAATCCCGCTCGACAAAGATCTCTTACCAGGCACTTGGCAACCTTGAAAATCCCCAGCTGGTTCAATTCACCACTGACGCCTTCGAGACCGAAACCGAAATCACGGGCCACATCGTCGCACACTTGAACGTATCAATGAGCGCGAACCCAGGTTCCGAAACACCTCAGGACCTGGATCTATTTGTGACACTGCGGTATATCTCACCAGCTGGAACCGAAGTCTTCTACACCGGTACAGCAGGTGACCCCGTGCCATTGTGCAAGGGCTGGTTGCGTGTTTCGATGAGACAGGTTGATCCCGAGAACCCCAAGCACCGGGAATACCTGCCTCATCGGAATTATTACTCAACCGATGCCAAGCCTGTGATTCCTGGTGAGGTCTATCCTGTTGATGTGGAGGTTTGGCCGACAAATGTGGTCGTCGAGAAGGGTGGTAAGATTGTTTTGGAGATTGGTAGTGGTGATACCCAGGGTTCTGGTATTTTCCAACATAACTCGCCTGAAGACCGGTTAGTATTCCTTCTTTCGTGGGGTAATTTTGGCTAATTCTTGTTTCTGCAGATCTGTTGAGCGCTTCCAGGGCCAGAATCATATTCACTTTGGTCTTGCAGAGAACTATGTTACTCTGCCTATTATTCCGTCTGCTTAGGCGTTTAAACATATATAGTATAGAATTGAATGAATGCATATATTTTCATGTTGTATTATTAGTTATTAGATCATTCCCAATTGAGTAATACTTCCGAGGTCAACGGACTTGTATACAGGCCACACATACTCCGTAGCAACAATACGTAGCCAAAATGCTAGTTGCCACTTCGTCAACTACTAATTCTCTTTTATGCGACCTCGGCTCCGAAATTAGAGTCCGAATTCCCACATCTATCCGATGTGGACAACAACCCGATGCGGGGAGAGCAAGCACAAGATATAGATGGGACACAATTCCAGTGCAAGCTTTCATAGATATCGATACACTCTCATTTCACTTTGTCTCACTTGAATTCAATTCCCTCAACCATGCCGGACGAAACCCCCAAAAATATCCGCCCCCTCAACCGCTTCATAACCACCCACAATGAAAGCGGCAAAGCGATCTTCTCAAACGACCTCCCAGAGTTAATGCCGGTACAAAGAATCCCAGACGGCGCAGACTTTAGCTTAGCTTACACATCCGACCACTTCCCCGCGCAATTGAACAACAAATTGGATATAACGGAATACTCCAACTACCTGACAAGCCCACCAGGCATCGTCGTATCAAGCGGGACAGTCTGCCGAATCGTGGATATGCCACCTGCAGCCATGAGTCCAATGCACCGTACCGTGTCTCTTGATTATGGTGTCGTCCTCGAAGGCGAGGTTGAGCTCGTGCTTGATTCGGGTGAAGTGCGGTTGCTTAAGCGTGGTGATGTTGCTGTGCAGCGGGGCACGAATCATGCTTGGAGGAACGTTACTCCCGATGTCGTTGATGAGAATGGTGTCAAGACTGGTCAGTGGGCTCGGATGATGTATGTTCTTCAGCCTTCGGAGGAGATTGAGGTTGACGGTGGACGATTGGGGGAGGTCGTTGACGGTATTGGTGTTCGTGCTAGTACTTAATCTGTGTGCTTACTTGAATTTAAGCCCCCTCTTATGAGTTTTACATGAGTGCAATAAACGGCAAGCGTAACTTTTGATTCCTATGCAAACGGATCAAACGCCTTCTTATGTCTACAGCTTTTTTTACGTATCACTTTTTCCTTTCACCACCCACTTTTTACTTTTGTAGATTGGAGAATCTGCACTTCGTGGCTTGCCATGAAGGTGTGCACGCCACTTGCTCAATGTGAGTGAGGACTGTGGTGTGGAGTTGTGCTAGATTCCTTGATGAATGAGTGGATTCTCCAGCTGCGTCGCTTTGCCTCTTCTCTTTGCTTTTACCTTGGAGAGATGTCTGTATTGTGCTTGTCAAGAACACTGACGGACGGGCAACTCAATTATATTGCGGCTATTATTCTCTCGACTTTACTCAATTTCTATGTGTAGATGTGAGTTTGTTGACGATATGCGTTTTATGTGTTTTACGTGTTCATGATGTATCAAAACAAACCCGAGGACATTCAACACGCTCCTATTTCTTATTCAATTACTTGAAATAAGCTGATAAAAGTGAAAACACGTTGTACTCCAAACTGATGAACTCCAATTATTAACCAAAATCATGCCTGATCTACCACTCCCCACCAACGTCATAATGAAAGATCTTATCATTGATTCTCCCCCCAGTAAATCTCCAGAGTCGAGATACAGCCTGGAAATGGTTAATAGCACATCCAAACATCACATATGGGAGTACCAACAGCATTAAGCCACACGCCGTGCAACATAACCTGAATGAACACCATCTCCGCCGGATTACTACCCCCAGGCCTCTCCTCAAAAGGCAAATTGCGATTTGTGGGACGGTAAGCAGGCATGCGACGGTGTTCTATAGGCCAGTCTGCGGGTTGCGGAGCGGTGACGGGGGAGGTATGTTCGTCTTGGTGGTCATTTCCGCTGTGGTGGACTTCGTAGTCCGCGAGGATGGAGAGGGTTTGGGTGGTGGTGGTGGTCGTTGTTGTGGTCGCCATGATGAGAGGTGAAAAGCAGGAACTCAGAAGAGAGAAGCAAGTATGGACTACGCCGTAGAATATGGAGTCAGACATGAAGTATAGAGGAAGTCCCGAGACCCCAGACTTAGGGCTTGGCAACTCCCCCACATGTCCACATCCCGACTCGGAGATGTCACTATGTCCGAGCTATTCCTAGTCCATTTATGCTATATTCATTCCCGAGATCCCAGTATCCTCATACCAAACCTCTATCCCCTCCAAAATGGATCTCTCTCGCATCTTAGCCGCGAATATCGACGGTCGTACCCAAAACGCTCGCTATCGCCAATCTCAATTCCAGAAGCTCCAATCAAACCTCGTGAAGCACATTGCTTCAATCCAAGATGCCATCAGCTCAGACTCAGGTCACACGCGCGCCGAAGTCCGCGCCGAGGTTGTACTCGCGCTGCAAGAGATCCGAACCCATTACTCCGGCTTGAGCTTGGAGAAGGATCTCGAGGCTGAGTATCGCATTGCGTGCGGTAAAGATAACACAGATGGCATGCGTGGCAATGGAATTGTATACATCGTACCAAATGCGCATACCTTGTTTTATTCCGTCATGTCAGCGTTGAGTGCTGCTCTCGCCGCAGGCAACTGCGTCGTTCTTGAGGTTTGTTTTTCTCTTTTCCTTCCATATAGATCCGAGTACTGACTATACCACCCAGCTCCCTCAAACAACAAGCGCTCTCCCAGCCCTCCTACGCAAGATTCTTCCAGAAGCACTAGACCACGACACATTTAGCATCACAGCCCAAAGACCGGATCCTTCATTCCTGAACAAGGCATTGATAGTCGATCAAACCGGCGAATCAAACAACGGCAGTGGTCTGGTCTCACCAGCTACCGCAAGGACGGTGGCTATAGTTGACCGCACCGCCAACATCACTGAAGCCGCACAGGCATTGGTAGCAGCGCGGTTCGCACTCGGTGGTCGGTCGCCATATAGTCCGGATTTAGTGCTCGTGCACGAATTCGCGATGAAGCCATTCGTCGAGGCTGTTATTCAGCATGCGTCGAAGTACCTTGCTGGGGAGAATGGAGAGGCCAGGCCTCTCTTAAGGAAGTCTAGCTTGTTGGATTCTATCCAGAAGGATAGGAATGCAAGGGTTCTTGTTTCTGGGAGTAATTGGGGTGTCGTTGAGGTTCAGGATCGGTAAGTTTCTACAAAGGCTTTGATACTACATATTGGAAGCACTTGTACTAACACGACTATAGTAAATCACCCCTCTTGCAGAAGAAGATTTCAGAGAAAGTGTTCCTTGTTCATCCATTCTCTAGCTTGGATGATGCTATTGATACCAACTTGTACGTTTCCAATCCTTTCCCACCAATGAACCATCTAACATGGCCATAGCAATGAAACCCTGGCAGCAACCTATGCTTTCGCAGCCCCATCTTCAGCCAAATACCTAACCCAATTCATCGATGCCCACGTATCATGGGTTAACCATATCCCTAGCCACATGCTCAGTAAGCATACACCAGATCTGAACCCCAAATCAAAGTCTGCAATACTGATCCATGAATAGTCGGACCAGCCATCCCAAAGAACACAGCCCCATCTACACAAACCCGCTACACAAAGTCTCAATTCGAACTCCCACGCCCACAACTAATAACTCAAACTCCATGCGCGGTACAGGTTATCCTTGATAACAATACGGCCAAGGCAGATACAGTGTGGCGGGAGGCTATTGCACCGCTGGCATCGACCAAGCAGAGACCAGGCTTTAAGATTGGGTTCTTTGAACAGGGGATTATCACTGGTGGTCTTATTACGCTTGCTTCGTTGGTTGCTACTATTTCTACTTTGGGGTATTATACTTGGACCTATGTGCGGAGGGTTTAATTAACTTAGCCGGGGGAATGGAATGTATTGCTTTGTCTGCTTTCCGAGGTTGTTTCTTCACTAGAGGACATTCCTTATAGATCTACTCACTCTCACGCTAAACATGCAGGCGACATGTGACCAGCTGAGCCTCGCTCGCAATAAACTTCGCCCCTGGATTGTCTGGTACCCGTCTACAGCCCCTTGATGTAATGTGAGTCTTCTTCTAGGTGCCAGTTTTATTCAGATGGCGCTGGAGGCGGTTGGAGCTGCCGCTGCGATCATCCAACTCGCGGACGTCGGCATAGCAGTCGTAAAAACTCTCTACGAAGCTAGTGAGAACTCGCCTCCGCATGAAGCAAAGTCAAAGAATTGGCATTTTATGTCCAATGCGCATCTGGTTTAGATCATTATAGACATCATGATCATTCGATATTTGAATTGGCCGCAGAAATCCAATCATCGGCAGTAGACGAGCTGTTTGGAGACTGGATAACGATGTACGATAAAGCAACAGACAAATTAGTACAGGGCTAGAATCAAGTCATTACTTTCAAAGCACTGTCTTGGGTGACTGGATACGTGTTCAAGATATGCTCGAGAAGCATGCAACACCTCTACTTACTGGACGTCTATGTATGGGAAGGTGAAGGCGTATATAATGTCTCGTGGGGATGAATTGTCTATTTGATCCAACGAATACCCGAAAGGCGCCCACATAGCATAAGCATGTCTCATTTCATTCGTATCATCGTTGCGCTCGTAAACAGAAACCCAGGTTGCCTGAAGTGCAGTCAAAGAAAAGGTATCATCGCTCAAATATCAAAACCACCACTCCGTAAAACATCCAACTAACGAGGAGCAATGCTCGGGAAGAAGCGTGGACCAGCATATCCATGCGTGATGATGCTTTCTATATCGATATTCCCATCGGGTCGTGGGCTCCATAGCTTGATCAGAATGAAACGACCAGATCTGGGCTTGTTAGCATACATCAATGTCCGAAGTAGATGATACATACGGAGGTGGATCGAATTTGATAGTGACCATGCTTTTCTGTCGCTCAATGAAGAATCGCGCATGTGGTTTCAAGACCTCTGGGGAGTTGGGTTCAGGTGGTGGATTGGGATTCACAAGAGTCGGGTTTCGACGCTCGCTCTGCTCGGCCATGCGAAAGAGCATATTCTGCCGTCGATTGGATTGGATCCGTTGGCGGAGTGTTCTGGTATTGTCATCCTCATCCTCGGTTGGTGTCTCATCGGTTTCTGTCGAAGGATCTTCCAGCCGATCACCCTGGTCACTCTGATCACCTTGAGCTCTTTCGAACTCTGTAAAGGGGATGGTGTCATCGTTTCCGGAATGACTGTTTTCCTCGTTGTTTTCGTCGTACTCCGTGGTAATGCGAAATTGTCTTTGTGGGTCATCCGTTGTATCAGAAGCCGAACTGTCTGAGTTCGGTCCCATGAGAACTGTGCGTTCGAGATTTTGTAGTGGTGATCGGTATGCATTCAAGTACTCCTGAGACGGCTGTAGGCCATGCCGGCGGTGTCGGCGGCGCCATCGAGGACTGGAGTATTGAATTTGATACCGTGCAGTGCGATCGAGTAGTTCGTCGGAAGACATGGAAACAAATACCATGCCTTCTTGAATTCTAGTCCTGTTAGCTAGAATTCAACAAAGGGACAGAGGTACATACGGGGCATCGAACCCACATTGGGGTGCTTTGATCACGATCTTTTTTAAACAAAAAGGTGCCTCGCCCCGGTGACGTAGTATCAGATTGCAGCGATTTTCCTTGGTGGAGTAGACGCTTTGGTTGTTTTCTAAGACGTTGTCCGGGCGCGAACACCCGCCATCCGGGTCATAGTTTCCTCCGTCACAGCTCGCAATCTCCATTTGCAACCTCCCGGGGTAGACTTGTCCATATCGCCCGTAGTTGAATCCTTGAAATTCCTCGCGGTTATCGTCGGCGTCCAGCTTCCGACGTTTTAGGCGTCCCTGGCCATCTCGGCCCGACGAGCCTGGTGGCATGAGGGATGGGGATCTGGATGAGGACCCGTCGGGGCTAGGGGATATATACGCCGGTCGGGGAAGTCGACGTCGAAGAGACTGAGCTTCCGGGGCAAGAGGACTCAGGGATCGTTCTGAGTTAAGATTAATCTGGTCTGCCCAAATACTTCGAATTAGGTCGGGTGGGCTAGCTATCTCGGACTGGAGTTGTTGGATCTGGCGATCCGCAGCGGCCCGGGCTTGTTCGAAGTCGGTTCGATCTCGTGCCCGGTCAAGAGTGTGCTCTAGAATCTCTTGATTCAGCGTCAATAAGGCACGAGTAGCGCTGAAGGTGTTGTAAGCACCGGAGCGGTTTCGTTCGTTGACTAAGTTGCGGAGATGCTGGAGGCGGAGCACGTCAGGGCCTCGTTCGGTAGAGCCAGTTTGGCCAGATACGCGGGACGAAGAAGGCGAAGCAGGAGGAAAGTCGTAGTTTCCTGACTTGAGGGAGGTGTGAGACATAAGGTGGAGGGTGGAGGTGGTGGAGCAGCCAGACATACCATCATTCAAGCTACCGCTGATGAACCTATATCGAGAGGATACCAAATTATTGGGTATCAACCCGAGTAGGAGTGAAGAATCCAGGAATACTTGAACGATTGAAATTCAAAGTCCGAAAGTCCAAAGAGAGTTGATAACACACGTGATGGGATTAGATCATCGCTCCGCATTCCCGTCCACTTCCTCACTTCTTCACCCCCACTTGGAATCGTTTCAGTTCAATCAATTTCCATTTTACATTATTGACGCAGCTTTTTAAGCAAAGAATTACATACAAAACGTGTGTACATTGCTGGCTCAACTCTCTGAAAATGGAATTCGTGCGCATTAGGACCCCGCAGAGGCGTCGGCTTCAATGATGCTATCTCAGACTTGATGACTGCTGGAACCTGGTTAAATATATACAATGTACCATCAGGGACGCATGCTTCAATGTTCTTATTGAACGTGAAAATAACATCAAAACCATTTGTTATCCTTGCTTGTTGATTGCTCTGTTGTTTGAGCACTCAAGAAGAAGCGATGATAACAAACAAGTCTCGCTTTGCCTTCACGCTCGATGGAAATACAGAGGCAAGTTTCTCTGCTAATATGTTCAATACGCTAATAATCGCTGGGCTAATTCGGCAGATGGATAATTCTCTAACATCTCAACCCCGCCATTGCTTTAGAACCAGTGGACAAGCCTGTGGGCTATAGACCTTCACTTGCTCGATCTTTTTTGAAAGATCTCATGTTCCAGAGACTTGGTATCTATGAACGAGAGCAGGTATCTCTTTAGCAGCTATGCACTAAAGACTATCCGCTGTAACTTTCGAATTATGTTCTGAATCCGTTCTCTCAGTAATTGGTCAGTGATATGCTTGGGATATATACTGAGCATCATTGGATAATTCTAGTATCAGCTATGTAGTCTACATCAGATCTAATAAAAACCTAAGAAGAAATACATCAACACCGCTTTGTATACTTCTAGTCCCCACGCCCCCACATTTAGCTCCCGGATCACGTGCCAGCCTCCCTCTCTTCTCTTCACTCCTTCACATTTCAACTTCGCATTGCGCGTCTGGTTTCGCTTTCATTTTCTTCTCGTTCCAATTTCGTTGCTTTTTTCGTCAGTTTGATTTCTTTTATCATCCCGAGCCGAAGCGCGGAGCAACCTTCAAGCCAAGCCACCCGCAAGTTTAGCTCTCATCTCTGCCAAGCTCCCCGAACATGGCGGAACAGGACAACATGCAGTCAATCAGCGCCGGTATGCATGCCGCTGGGTCTTGATGATATCCACTTACACCGTACCAGATGAAATCGCACTGTATGACAGACAGATCCGACTCTGGGGCGTCCAAGCCCAAGAAAAGTGAGCAACCTCAGTCGCGACATGCCGGACGAATCTAACGGAACCAGGATCCGCTCGGCGAACATCCTCCTGATCTCTGTCAAAGCCCTGGCAAATGAGGTGGCCAAGAACCTCGTTTTGGCGGGCATCGGCTCTCTCACAATCCTCGACCACCAGGACGTCGCGGAGGAGGATCTGGGTGCGCAGTTCTTCATCACCGAGGCGCAAAGCGAAGGAGACATGATTGGCAAAAAGGTGGGTCTCTAATGCATGGCGACCCATGACACATACTGACAAGCTTGATATTAGCGTGCACAAGTCGCAGGACCTCAGATCCACAAGATGAACCCGCGCGTGAAGCTTAACATCGACACCGACGACGTCAAAACGAAACAACCCGACTTCTTTGCGCAATTTGATCTCACAATTGCCACTGAACAAGACTTCCTCACAAATACCACTATCAATGCTGCCTGTCGCTTGGCCAACAGACCATTCTACGCAGCCGGGCTACACGGATTCTACGGATACGCTTTCGCCGATCTAATCAGCCATGACTTTGTGATCGAGCGCGCCAAGTCCAACATGGACACCACGACCCAGGAAACACCCACCCGCAGCATAATTTCTATAAGCACCAAGAAAGAAAACGACAAGGCCATCGAGCTCGTCACAAAGCGGGAGATCTACTCTCCTCTCATCCTGGCAAACACATCACCCCTCCCAGAAGAATACACCCGTCTTCCCCGCCGCCGCAAGCAAGTAACCCCGCTACTCAGCTGTCTACGCGCACTCTGGGAGTTCGAGAAAATGCTCGGCCGCCGCCCAACATTCACACACGAGGATCTGGAACTCTTCACCAAACTGTCCCGCGACAGACACCAGGAACTAAAACTCGAGCCTGTCACTCTTGAAGCTGGGTTCCTGCGCACATTCTTACAGAACCTTGGCAGTGAGTTGAGTCCCGTTGCTGCGTTCCTCGGTGGAGCCCTAGCACAGGATGTGATCAATGTTCTTTCGGCTAGGGAGCAGCCATTGCAGAATATGCTACTGTTCGATGGCGAGAAGTCCGTTGGTCCTATCTATCCGCTGCACCCATTCTTCCCTGATCTCGGTGCTGGAGCTGAGATGGCTGCTGCTGCACCTGTTCGGAATCCGGTGACTGTTCCTGTTGATGGGAGTGTTCCTCAAAGTGGGCAGTAGATGGTGATAAGATGATGAAGATTCCGAATGGTGGATGATGATGATGGAGACGGACTGCACTTCGTTTTCTGCATGGTCACGAATTTCTTTTATTTTTGCAATTTACATCTGCACCCAGGCTAGATCTGGCTCTTTTCATGTACGATAGACGATAGTTAAGCCAACTTAACGCTAAATTACGGAAGACCAAACGCTGGTCAATTAAATACATCAGATTCAAGTACTCCAAAATCTTAAGAAATATGTCCAATTTTGTCTTCAAGACTATTTATTAGCCCCCCTACAGCCAAAAGACGATCAACCATATAACCAACGCCGCCAACAATCCAAAATGCAGACGAACTATCGTGACCAAGTTCTTTTACCAATTACTGTATACAATCAATGACGAGACTCATCCTTGCCGAGCTCCTCATCGCTATTCTTCCTAGGTCCCATAGAAGGACCACCCTCCTCGTCATCGGAAATCAACCCATGAAGCTCGAAAGCCTCTGCATCCTGAATCTGCTGCGAGGTAGAGCGTGCATGGCCGTTTGCGTTTCCGTTGAGAGTCGAGTACTTGGGACCGTCTTGGTCTGTTGACTCGGAGTTTGGCCAGGCGTGCACGGCGTAGATGTGGAGGAGGATGTTGACGACTAGAGGTTTGGTTAGTGGGTTTCATCGAGGGCTGGGAAGAGTTTGGTTTCGGGCTTACAGAGGAAACAGATGAATGCGATGCTGAATAGGATCAGCACGTAGGAGACGTGGGTTACGCCTGCATTGTGGAGGAGGAGCATTTGTTCCTCCGTGGCGCCCATGAAGAGGAATCCGGAGGCGTAGAGCAGCTGCGAGGGTCAGTTATGTTTAAGATAGCAGATTGAGGGACATACGAAGGGAGTCAGGTATTGGAAGCTGTTCGGCTCGGAGAGCGCAGGCTTATCCCTCAGCACGAAAGAGATCTCGATAACACGGGTGAGTCCCGCGGCCATGAGAGTATATCCGAAGATAGAGTGAATCATAGTACTGATCATCAACTCCTGGGGATGAGCAGACATGGCATAACCAGTCATCATGATAACAAGAGCAGGAATAAGGTTGCGCTTCGGACGGCCATTGCGGCTGCGGCTCAACCACATACCCAGCAGCCCAGCACACCACCAGACAATACCCATGGTAGTATGTTGAAGGTCATTGTGCACCCAAGCAGTACCCCAGCGGTGCTCAGTGAAAGTGTTGACGCAGCCCCAAGCCGCGATGACCAAGGAATCGAAGAACTCCTGACTGCGACCAGTCTTGCGCAACCAGTATTGGCCAACGAGCAAGAGAATAGTCAAGCAAACACCATAGCCGATGAAAGCACTACCCATAATGAAATGAGCGAGACACTGACCGAGGTGATCACCCCGGCAGAAGCCCAGCGAGGCAATACCGCCAAAGAGCATCTGCGCCCAGCTGACAACAGGCATGATCTTGCCAACGATACCATGTGCCAACACGAAGATCCATCGGATACGACCCTGTCCTGCCTTCTCAAGGTGCAGCTTAAGATAAGCGCCCAGAACAACCTGTACGATGAGCATGAGCATCAACCAATTCGCGAATGAGGCGTGGAGGTTCTTGTCGAATTGGCGACCCTTGTGCGCATGTCCGAGGAAGTAAGCCAAGACAGCAACGACAGTGCCGACGACTTGGACGGGGACGTGCCAGCGAGAGCGAACGATCTAGAGAGTAGTGTGTCAGACCATAGTCTGGAGGTGAGGTAATGCGGCGAAGCATAACACATCAACAGAATAGAATAGTAAGTACATACCCCGAGAACCATGCCCAGTGGGAAAACAATTCCAAAAGCAAATCCCATCAGAATCATATGCGTCCATAGGATGCCATCCTGCAACACATTGTCGTTAGTTCCTGTTCCTGGAGTACGCGTGGCGGGATCATGGACATGAACATACGATAGGATCCTTGGAGACAGACTCGCCCTGCGGAACAGCCTCATGGCCGCCGTGGGCGACGGCAGCGCCGAATAATAGGAACAAAGTCCACATAGATCGACTGAATGTATTCATGGTGAGTTGGGGGAGGTGTGAAAGGGAGAAAAGAACAGATGCGGGTATCAGGACCCAATCCGGAGCATCCGATTATGCGGGATCGGCGTGCCGCGTTGACAGGGGGGTTCAACTGGTGTATAAATGGAAGCTTCATTAGTTTAGTCAAGTAACTATAAGTTAAGATAAATGTCCTTGAAATAACATTGAATGAACAGAACCTTGAAGCCTGAGCTTATTCAGCGAGGGCTGTCATTGGGTTCTGCACGTGGAAGTACTGTAGATGCAACTCTCCAACATCAACAGTTCAGTTACTCCGTAACAACATGGCATCCGAAGCCAAGGAAAAGAATCTAGTATGTCTCACTCTATCTCAGAATCCACTCGACTAAAGAAGCACAGGCCTCTCTCCGCGACTCCATCGCCAACCTGGAAATGCAGCAGGCACAACTGGAATCGGAATTAGCGTCGACAACGTCCAAACTCAAGTATGTATTCTTTCCATTAACGTTAAGTATCATGGTTCAAACATGATCTATGTACCACGGGCTATTATCTATCCAATGTCCAGAAAATATAATACCGTGAACAATTCTGACCAATCTCCCTCTCCTCCAGAAACGATCCCACGGCAACAGTCAAACGCCATATCCGCCTCTTACATGAATACAATGAAATCAAAGATATCGGACAGGGATTGATGGGACTTATCGCTGAGGGAAGAGGCGTGCGACAGATTGAGGTTGAGAGGGAGTTTGGTGCTGGGGAGAAGGATTGATATTGAATTAAGCTACAGTATTTTATCATGATGTTTTATGTTTATGGAGTTTAAGGGGAAGTAGGCTAGACTTGAAATTACTGGATGGATTTGCTGAATGGAGAATTCATTGTATTCATTCATCTATTCTGAACTGAAATCGGAAGCGCGGTTTTTTTATCTTTCTCCGACTCTTGCCGCAACGCCGGTTGATCTATTATGAGAAAGATCACATAGGTAGAAAAGGGGAGAACAGAAGAGGTTGAGTGAGATCGAGGTGGAGAGGGGAATGTAGTGGATACATCGAATGGAGATTGTAGATGGAAGAGGAAATGAGAGGGTAATAAAATAGATAATGGGGAGAATAGATTCGTGACAGAAAGGTAGGGGTATGAGTGCAACGAACCAAAATCAAATCAGATCAAAATTAATGAGTCTTGCCCAGAGATTGGAGGTTAACCAATTCATAGTAACGACCCTTATTACGGAGCAGCTCAGTGTGAGTTCCACTCTCAACAATCTTGCCCTGATCAAAGACATAGATTATATCAGCCTTTTGAATCGTGCTGAGACGGTGAGCTACAGCGATGGTGGTACGGCCACGAGCAGCAGCATCGAGAGCAGCCTGGACGACCTTCTCGGACTCGGAGTCCAACGCGGAAGTGGCCTCGTCGAGGAGGAGAATCTTAGGGTTGCGAAGAAGGGCGCGGGCGATGGCTACGCGCTGCTTCTGGCCACCAGATAACATGCCACCCTTGGAGCCGACGACTGTTTCGAATCCCTCACTGATTTGGTTAGTATTTATTGAAGATGGGAAGGAATGGGGGCTTACGGGAGGGACATGATGAAGTCGTAAATGTTGGCATCCTTGCAGGCTTTGACGAGTTCCTCGTCGGAGGGGTCCTCGTTGGGGCGACCGAGGAGAATATTCTCCTTGATGGTACCTTGGTAGAGAGTGGGCTCTTGGCTGACCAGAGCGAGGTGGCTGCGGTAGGAGTTGACGTTGAGATCGGCGATGTTCTTGCCATCGACGTAGACGCCACCAGAAAGGGCATCGTAGAAACGCTCGAGAAGGGCGATGGTGGTGGATTTGCCGCATCCACTGGGTCCGACCAGGGCGATGTATTGACCGGGCTTGACGCTGAGGTTGAGGCCACGGAGCACAGGCTGCTCGGGACGGGTAGGGTAGCGGAAGTGAACATCCTTGAACTCAATTGTTCCCTCGCAGTGCTCCAGGTTCTCGCCTTCCTCAGACCAAGTATCGATGGTCGGGCGACGTTCGAACAACTTCAAGAACTCGGCAGCGGCGTTCTTGGCCTTGCCCATGTCTGGACTGAAGGAGAACACTGTTCCGGCGGATTGAGCACCGAACAGGATCTCACTGAAACAGACGAAGAATGTGAACATGCCATACTCGTGCTTGCCGAGCAAGGTTCCTCCGTACCAGAAGCCGAGGGCAACACAGAAGAAGACCAGGGCCTGGGATGCAGCGTACAAGGACGAGGATTTAATGACAGAGATCAAACTGGCACGGCCCTGCAAGTCGAGCTGGCCATGGTAAACCGACCACACGTCATTTTCGCGGGTAAGGGAAGCGACGGTCCGGATAGCGGAAGTGGCCTCGCAAGCATAGCTGGCAGATCCTTCATAGGCGGCCTTGGACCGAGACTGGAAGGCAGCGAGCATGTAGAAGCGGTAGAAACCACATCCTAGGAGAATAGGAACGACCGAGATACAGACAAGAGCAAGCTTCCAACCAAAGGACAGCGAAATCACAATAGCAGCGATAAGAGTGGTAGATGTCATCAGAATTGTTCCGAGGGTTTGACCACTGATACCAGACAAGTGCTTGGTCTCGGTGGACAAGAAAGAAGTCAAAGCACCAGTGCTGTTCTCCTCGCGATCAAAGAAGTTGATATCCTGACGGAGCATAGTGCGGAAAGCCTGGCTGCGAGCCTTGCGAATCAATCGCTCAGAGCTGAAAGCAAAGGCAATGCCGTGAATTGAGAAAGTGATGAACTGAACGATCCCAACGACCAAAAACATCAGGGACCAGAAGTTGGCCTCGGAGCGCAACTTGGCATACTCAGACTTGGGATAAGACAGGGCGCTGATGGCCTTGGCGTACAAGAAAGCCTGAGTGGGCTGACCACCACCAGCGAGGATGGAGAAGCACAGACCGATAATCATGTACTTCCACTCCTCCTTGTTGAAGCCAGCAATAAACTTGATCAGAGTCCAGAGCGAGTACTTGTGGTTGCCTCCTTCAGCAGGGCGCTTAGACAGGACGACGCTGGACACGGACTTGCGAGAATCAAGGCGACGCAAATCAGCTTCAAAAGCCTCAGCCTCCTCCTTGAGCATTGCCGAAGAACCGCTAGCAACAGACTGGACGCGAGCGATGTGAGCCTTGTCCATGTTTTCAGCGCTGTCCTCGTCCTCAGACTCGTCTAGGGCATCAGCATCCTTTTCTTCGTTGATGCGCTGGGCTTCGACGAGCTTGTAGTAAGGACCGTCATGTTCAGTCAGGTCATCGTGAGTACCCTGCTCGACGATAGATCCGTTGACAAAGACAACAATATTGTGGGCGGTCTTGATAGTAGACAGACGGTGGGCAATAACAATGGTAGTACGGCCCTCAGCAGCACGGTCAAGCGCTGCCTGGACCACACCTTCAGACTTGGTATCGAGTGCAGAAGTGGCTTCATCGAGGAGGAGAATCTTAGGGTCGGAAACAATAGCACGGGCAATAGCAATACGTTGCTTCTGGCCACCAGACAGCAAGAATCCACGCTGACCCACGTTGGTCTCATAGCCTTCCGGAAGGATATTGATGAACTCGTGGGCGTTGGCCATCTTGGCAGCATTCTCGACCAATTCCTTGATCTTCTCCTCAGATTCGTGCTCGAAACGGGTTCCGATCAGGCCGTGGCGGATATTCTGGTAGATAGTGGTACCGAAGAGAATAGGCTCCTGGCTGACCAGCGAGATCTGCTGGCGCAACCAGCGCAGGTTGAGAGTCTGGATATCGTGCCCATCCAAGAAGACCTGGCCACCAACGGGGAGATAGAAGCGCTCGACGAGACCAACGACGGTACTCTTTCCAGAGCCCGAGGGACCAACCAAGGCGGTGGTCTTTCCAGCAGGCATAGTAAGCGAGACACTCTCCATGATGGTAACCTCAGGACGAGAAGGATAAATGTGCTTCACATCACGGAACTCGATGTGACCCTCCACGTGGTCAAGGATAATGCCTTCATCGGAAGTAGGATCCAGCGGGGACTTGCGATCGATAGTCGCAAAGATTTTAGCAGCAGCAGCCACAGCATTGGTAAAAGCCTGGCCGTTCGGGCTGACGTTACCCAAGCTGAACGAACCGATAAGAATAGCCATCAGAATAGTCAAAACGTGTCCGACATCGAGCTTGCCCTGAACCAGGAATCGCGAACCCATCCAGAATCCAAGACCGTAGTTCAAAAACATGATCCCAAACATACCGCCAACCATTACACCAAGAGCCATCTGCAGACGCATGCCCCAGCGCTCTGCGTGCGCCAAGTGCACCTCGTACTGCTTGGCCAGCTTGTCCTGGGTACCGAACGCAGTCGCATTACGAATTGAACTGATGACCTCTTCCGCCACCGTGCCACCGGCGCCGTAGCTCTCCAGGGAAAGCTTACTGAACTTGACAATGAAGGTGGATCCACCGCCCATGATCACCACAAGGGCGACGATTGTCGACGTACAGATACCCGCCAGTGGAGCATACTTGATATAGGCGACGATAAAGGCAGTAACAAAAGTGGCAATGGCAGTGAGGGTTAGTCCGACCTTTTCGGAGACGCCATCTTGGATGAGGTTGGTGTCAGCGGTAATGCGGGTGGTGACCTCACCGGCACCCAACTTGTCAAAGTAGGCGATGTTCTGGCGCAGGATAGCTTCGAGGTAGTTCTCTCGAATCTTTTGGGTGACATGTTCACCAGTGTAGATGAATCCGATGGTACTGATGTAGACGGTGACGAACTCGCCAATGCCTAGGTAGACAAAGTACAAGACGTTGTGAGTTAGCGCGTGGTAGAATTCATCATAGGGAATGGCGTTGTAAATGATCTTGGTGAAGTCGTTTGCCAAAGATCCGAATAGAATCTGAGATTGTTAGAACCGTCTCGGTTAGGCGAGGAGTATACTCACTGTGAATAGAGGCAGGGCAGCACCGGCGGCAATAGCACAAAGCGCGCTAACCACAATAATGAGAATATCCATGTGAGAGGCATATCGATAGAGACCGAAAAAGGTGATCTTGACTGGAGGCGCATCCAACTGTCGCTTCAAGATATCCTTCTCATGTGCCGGTAGGTGGGCATAAAGCGCATCGTCATCGTTCAATACCGAAGCTGTGGTCTCCTTTTCTTTGGCCAGGGTTGAAGCTGAGCTCGAAACAGGCTTCTCATTAAGCTGAGGCTCCTCCACCACCTTCTCCACGGCGGTCACGCCCTCTTCGGGCTGTTGCATGGTGAATATATGCGTAGTCTTAGTCCATGAAACGGTGGGACTACGGGACGGTAATCGATAAGAGAGGGGGATTAGATATTAAAGTAGTCAAGATTAACAAACATAGCAAGGGGAGAAAGGAGAAAGGAGTACGAAGTAGTTAAATGTTAAATGTTTAACGGTGTCTTAATATCTTAATTTTTGCCGTCGGTGGGCCGGAGACTGCTGACTCCGGCTTCTTTATGCAACTCCTTTTGTTCCCGACTGTAGGGATTGGATGATATATTACTCTATGTCAGATTGCACCCTCAATCTGGGAATCCGATCGAACATTCCTAGCCCCGTGTTCACATTCCAGGTCTGTGAACTGCGAACTCCGAACTCCTATCTCGGTCTGACTCAAAAGTATGAAACTACAATGCTTGAAACACAGCTCTCCTTGATATCATTGGATATCGGAATACGGGACCGAATACGAGAGTGATATGCGTCAACTCGTTTCGACCGAATTTTCGTCCTGACCAGTTCCAACCAGTTCCAAGGTAAATGCTTGCGTCGCTTACGTCCGTTTTCCGTAATCGATATTGGAGCTTAGGACAAAACCAGGACTCCGCATCAAAATGTCCGTGATCCACCAGTAACGTGGCCACGATTCGGGATACAATTGCAGGCAGTCGTTGCGAGTGGACCGCCTGGAACATTCGCCCGTGCGTATGCCACTTTTTATGCCCGGGGACGGCTATTTTTTGGCCCGATTGCCGCTCTCCATACCTATTTGGGTCGAGAGGACAAGCAAATTACAGGTCGAGTCTGACTTTTGAACTGTGTCTGTATATGTAACTAGCAATGATGTGTGGTGACTCATTGCAGCAGTCACCACATTTGTGGCAAATGTAAAATCAAGATAATGCAGAGACCATGCGAGAATGACAGGTGGACATGCGGACACGTGCAGGGTGCATAACCTGAGGCAGAAGTATTCTGTTTTCATAATTTGCCTTGTTGCCTTGCTGCCTTGCTACCTTGCAGCCCACTTCCTCAGGCCAGTACCCACATCACCTGACCCAACCGAAGCGAAGCCAAGCCCTGCCGCACACAAACCATCCACACCCGAAGGTCGACAACTTCATCCGTCCATCCAACAAGCTCGCCGTCGCGATCAACACTTCAAGATGCCGGTATGTCCCAGCCTATACCTGTTACCCGTCATATTGAAATACTCGTCATCGCCCTCATCGCCCTCATCGCCATCATCGCCATCATCGCCATCATCGCCATCAAAATAGATTTTCACAAGTCCAAATTCTAACCCTTTTTTCCCTATAGAGCCACAAGACTTTCCGCACCAAGCAAAAGCTTGCCAAAGCTCAGCGCCAGAACCGTCCCATCCCCCAGTGGATCCGTCTGCGCACCGGCAACACCATCAGGTAAATCGCCCGAATTCATACCAAAAATCCAATCCGTCCGGACCGTGAGAAAGTAAATGAGAGGGAAGGAGAGGGAATCACCACCACACCATCGACCACCGACCATCATGAAGCACCGTCCGGGAGGAAGGATCATTGGTACACAGAAACAGTCAGAACAAGGCTGACAACCACACAGATACAACGCCAAGCGTCGCCACTGGCGCAAGTCGACACTGAAGGTTTAAATTTTCTTCAGAGAATCACCCCACCTTCCGTGCAGCCATCCGATATCCCGTCTCGCGATGTCTTATGTGTGTTTTGATCGGGGGTTGGAAACCGGAATCCTACACTACGGTGTAGAGCCGTCCAACCTCTCATGACGTGACGCCCGCACCGAATTTATCATTTCGAAAAACGAATGCGCCGACACGACTTGAGAGCGCTAGTGGATGTGGAACTACTTTCAAGTCTTTTGCAACAATTACATTTTTTTCAAAATACATCTCCGGGCGGAGTGGCCAACCAACCTTTTCTTCTTTTCTTCATTCTTCATCTTTTTCTCTCCATGGGTTCCGAATGGAGGAATTGATGTGCTCGGGTTCTTGTGGACTTGAGTTGCCCGGATTTGATTGCAGTGCGCGTGTGTGTCTGGTTGATCGTCTCTTTGGGGGCGGGCTTGTAGGACGGCGCGGGGGAGGATCTCCTTTTTGATACAAAAATTTCATGGTCGAATTGAATGTCCTTTGCCTTGCATTTACTTATACTTATAGATGACTCCACTACGTGACCCATGTAGTTGCTCCTATCATTGGAACTGTACTGTACTCCGTAAGAGCCTCAACATCAACACTTAGCTACAGCTTTGTAGCAGTCGTCATAGCGGATATGATATGCCCAAGCTTAGTGTTTACCCCGCCAGTTACAAAAACTTAGTCACCTCATAATCTACAGTAGTTCTACTCGGTTACTCAGTTGTCGTTATAACATGTCCTATTGAAATCCAGTATACCAGAGATCTTTTCAAAAGCAGAGAACGCCCGATCAAGCAATAGCGCGCACTTGATTTGCAACCCAAAATCTGTCATAGGTGAGCGCGCAGGATATCCATTCCATTTTAGCAAAACAAGACTTAGCCACCCATTCAACGACTGCAAAAGTCAAAGGTTAGCAGATGATATCGCATAGATTCGGGAAAGCAAAACTTACTCCTCAGCCCACTCGTTCTCACGACGGATCTGGTCTTCCTCCTCGGGAGTAAAGTCATTCTGGATGTTGAATGTCTTGCGGATCTCCTCAGGGGACTTGCCCTTGATCATATTGGCAACGGTCTTGCAGCCGACGTCGAGGAGGGCCTTGATGTCGAGGTAGTTGGCAGCCTGGAGTTGTGGTCAGTACATGTCCAGACAGGTGGGTCATAATAGACGTTGGAATAAACGTACGAGAATAATCTCGAAGAGCATCTCCTGGTCAACCTGCATGAATTTCTGGTCCCACTCGTCAATGTCGGTGGTCTTGCGTCGGTTGTCGTCGTCGTCGTTTGCGCTGGCGGGGTCGTTCTTGTGCTGCTCACACCAGGCGATGACCTTCTTCAGGACGGCTTCGTTGACCTAATAGATAGATGTTAGTGACTGATCTGTATCATATGGAGGTGGGATGATGTCTCACGTTAGGAATGGGGATGGCTTCGCCGGAGTCACCAAGATCCTCGAGCATGTTCTTGATCAGGACAGAGCGCTCAGCGACAGCGCGGTCTGTTAATGTCAATTAGCATCTTGCAAACGGCGGCTTCATAGTCAAATCAAGCATTTGACGTACCGAGGGTGATGTCGACTTCATCGGAACTGGTGAGAGTGATGGTTCCGGTAGACATTTCGGCGTTATGATAACTGTAAGAGAGTTGTGGTCAGCGCTGTGCGCACAGATCAAGCGTACAACTAACAAGTAAAAGAAGAAAAAGTGTGGTATTCGGTGTACGTCGAGAAAAGGATCAGTGAAGTTGAAGATGGGCGGGATGTTCACGTTATGAAGTTTGGTTAGTAAGAGGCTTGGCCCCCACGTCGTCCTGACGCTTTGTACGGTTACCCTCTTTCACGTTAACTAGCACTCGAATGGCTGAATCGTTGCCTATTTTTTACTTGCGTTGACTTGCTGCCTTGAATGGATCTTTCTATTTATTCTCTTGTTTCATTACTCTTCACTATTCTACAGCATTTTTATGAATAGATTGCAAACAGTACGCCAACCCTGAAGACCGCATTCGTGCTAGTAAAGGACACATCAACCTTGGGCTAAGAGTAGGCTTGTTTAGGAATGGATCAATCGGCACTACATAATTTATATAGAGTCATATCTATAGAGTCATATTCAACATTTTTCTGCTGAACACGTACCGTGACTATGTACCATTATTTGACCTATCTAAAGCCATAGATATACTTGTAATGATTGAATACCAGGAAACTAGAATACGACTTGTAGTATCGCTTATACCGCAGTAGAGCACATAAGCTGGAAGCTGAAAGGGGTTAAAGACTGAAGCATCAACCTGTGATATCATCTCCGCGCTACGCGTTGCTTTCCCCCTTCCACTCCTTTTCAACTTTTCTTTGATCTTTTAATCTATTTTAATGATGTTCCTGGATTCCTACCATGTGGCGAAGAACCTACCTTTTGTTACTCGTGATTCGCGTCTATTTTGCGCTCTCGCCCAGCTATCTCCATCCAGATGAGAATTTCCAAGGCCCAGAGGTAGTCGCAGGTACGCTCAGTCCAAATCCACTTCAGTCCCAATTACTGCGCATGCGACGCGCTTTCCAATGCGCATTCGATCGGGCGCTGCGCTCCTCAAAACTCCCGAACGCGATCCGCAACACCCACGCTCCCTATACGAGAAAAAAACAACACTGACCAGATCGCGCCATTTTAGGTCGCATATTCTCATGCCCGTCGAAATTACCATGGGAGTTCACTGTGGAACATCCTATTCGCAGCATATTCCCATTATGGGCGACTTATGAGCTGCCGATGAGCCTGTTGAAATGGTTCTATACTGAGATCGGCTCCGGCAGCCCACCACCACAACTGGTCTACTATGCGCTGCGCGGAGGAATGTTCCTTTTGAATTTTGTGCTGGAAGACTGGGCGATCTACGAGCTAGTGCCCTCTCCGCGTCATCGGCGTGCGACGGTGGTGCTGGTGGCCTCGTCGTATGTCACCTGGACATATCAGACGCACACCTTCTCCAACTCCCTCGAGACCCTGCTGGTTGCCTGGGGGTTGGTTCTGATTCGGCGCATTGTCGAGAATAAGGTAAGATAGCATAGACCCAATGCAGTCTCTTGCGCTGACTTTTATACAGAAGCGCTCCTCCGTCTTCGCCCATGTTGTGCTCGCCTTTATCGCCGTCGTGGGCGTCTTCAACCGCATCACCTTCCCGGCTTTCCTTTTGGTTCCGGGCCTACAATTGCTGCCTCACTTCCAGCGCAAGTACGTACTTCAAGTCCTCAAAATCTGCTGAGACTGACCCCTCCAGACCTACCTCCCTCCTCGCCTTTGTCGCCGCCGGCCTCCTCTTTGCGACAGTAGCTGTCTTCACAGACACCACCTTCTACCGACCAACAGCAACCCTCCTCTCATTCCTCCGCGACCCAATAATAACACCACTAAACAATCTCCTCTACAACACCGACACCGCAAACCTAGCAGTCCATGGCCTTCACCCCCACCACCAACACTTCACAGCAAACCTACTCCAACTCCTCGGCCCAGCCTACATAGCAATGATATTCTCGCTCTTCAGCTACCCGCTCGTGCCATCCTGGATGCGCAACATGCGCGCCGTCTCCGCTCTCTCAGCAACGATGCTCCTCTCCCTCTTTCCCCACCAAGAACCACGCTTCCTCCTCCCCTGCGTGCCACTCCTCCTAAGCTGCGTGCGCATGCGGCGCTCCCGCCTCTTCCTCGCAATATGGGTCCTCTTCAACGCAGCAATGGGTTTTCTAATGGGCGTCTACCACCAAGGCGGCGTGGTCCCAACCCAGCTAGCAATGCGCAACATCGTCTCAGCAAGCACAGGCCCCTACACCCCCGACGCAACAGTCTTCTGGTGGAAAACCTACTCACCACCATTATGGCTGCTCGGACCAGACACAGACACCGACGGAAATAACACAACTGAGATCCTCACACAGGATCTAATGGGAATACCAGGCCTGGAAATGATCAACCAGCTCGACGAAGCAGTCCCAAGCTGTTCCTCTTCTTCCGCATCAACAATATTCCTCGTCGCACCCACATCAGCCGAGTTCCTAGATGCATACGCTCTCGCATCGTCTACATCTACGTCAGACCAAGCCCGTGATATAAAACTGCACCCAGTATGGTCCTACCGACAACATCTAAACCTAGATGACCTAGACTTCGCCGAGGATGGAATCCTACCAACTCTCAAGCGTGTTATTGGACGTCGCGGATTGGGCGTCTGGGCTGTTCGCCGATCTTGCAAATAGTGCCGCAGAGCAGAGCAGTGTACATTTCATTTTGGGTTGGAATGTTATGTTGATTTGCACATGATTCGGGTATCTACTTGGATATGGATATGTTATTTTTCCCCTTCTTTTCTTCCCCTGCCCCCTTTACCTTTGCCTTTTTATCTCATATCTCATATTTGCATGTGCCGGGATGGCTGGATACAAGATACCTTTTGCATGCCTTTTTGGGTGGGCGTGATTGATTGAATTGAATTGTCATCATTTTCTATATTCTTACTTCAGTAGAGCTTACACATTGACTTTCGTATATGAATACTCCCTATCAGAGAGCTGAGTCTAGGCCGGGTTCTGGTCTAGTCAGCTGGGACTATGAACTCAGCTTGTGATGGTAAAGGACCTTGTGATTTGATAGGAATGGAGGGGTTGTACAACCCACCTGTATGTAATTAGTAGATCTAATTTAGTAGATCATGTCTGTGTTTGTATTGAGGTACAGTTGGACCTTGTTTTTATTGGTTATATAAAATGGTGGTCATTGTTACCGTTATGGAGTGGAGATATAACTGATGGATTTTTCGATATATATACTTCCCGGGGTACTTCCACTGGTCATTTGGATATTTGAATTTGGATTTGGATTTATGCAGAATGTATATACATCTAGGTAGCTGCACATGACCATTGTAAAGTTACAACATATCCTCTGACCGATCTACAAGATATCCTATCCTGGTTAGATCGGCACTCCTACTATTGGCCGATGTAAGATCTACATTGACATTACTCCGTAGCAATCTAATCAGCGAACAAGTCCCATTGACCCATTAGATAGATACATGACAGTCGTGACGGAGTCGGAGGAGTCGAAGTCGGAGGGAAACAGGAGAATGCAAAGCCAAGTCCACAAAGGAACAAGACGCCAGGCTGAGTACTGATTCTGATTCTGATTCTGATTCTGATTCTGGTTCATACTCGTGGGAAAGGGGAGAGACATAAGAATCAAAGCAGCATGCTTGGAGGTTTTCATCAAGAACATAACGGAAGAGGGAGGACGTATCGGGAGGTGAAAAAGCAGACGTTTCTTTTTAAAGACAAGAAAATCAAATCTACTCCTCATCCTCGTCCGGCTGGTCGAAGAGGAAGTTAGCGGCCAACTCTTCGTTCTTGTCGCAGGCGAAGTAGGCCTGGATGACGTGGTCCCGGGGGAAGCCCAGACGGCACAACTACGTAGGTTAGCAATAGATCGAAAAGATGGCAGAGATCACGAGGGACATACACGTTCAATGGCATCCCGCTCTTCCTCTGTAACCGAAATGGCCTGTGCTCCAGGAGGCAGATCTCCCTCGCCCTCCTCAATGTCCTCACCGAGAAGCTGAAGGAACTGATCGGAGTTCTGTCCGATGAGAGAGGCGATTTGGGGATTCCCAGCGGCGACCTGTTGCAGGATAGGCTCAAGCATGTGGGGTTGCTGCTGAACGAGCTGACGGAGCTGTTGGAAGTGGGGGTTGCTGCGGAGGAACTCGAGGCTGGCAGCATCACCAGCTCCAGCACCAGCACCAGCGCCGGTGGCACCGCGGGCACCACGACCACCACCTTCACCGGCCTGAGCGGCGGCTTCGAACAAGTTAAGAGGCTCTTCACCACCAGCGGGAGCAGGAGCACCAGCAGTAGGAGCAGGCGCTGCGGCTTCTTGCTGCTGTTGTTGTTGTTGCTGCTGCTGCTGTTCCTGGATGTTATCGGGAATACCCTGTGGCATGATTAGCGGAGAAATTGTGTAACCTATAATAAGAAACTTACAGTCAAGAGGTATTCAATGGCACGGTCAGGGTTGTAGAATGCAGCGCGCATGGCACGATCGATATCGGTTCGTGCAAAGCCCATAGCCTCCATCTGAGCAACGGCACCCTCGGCGGCAGAGCCCATGGCGAGAGCAGAGGGGTCTCCAAAGGCGGGTCCGCTGGACTGTGTCGCACCGGCGGGAGTAGGGGTAGCGGGGACAGCTGGGGCAGCGGTAGAGGAGGCCTGAGGGGCAGGAGGAGCAGCGGGGGTCGATGCAGGAGCTCGGGCAGCCGGAGTCGAGGGGGGCTTAGGCTGGGAGGAAGCAGGGGCGGCCTTGGGCTGTGATGATATGTCAGTTTGAGCCGGGTGAAGCAAAGAGGATGTCTGATCCGTACCTTTGAAGGCAAGCAAACTAGGAAATCCTTTTCTTGGATGTTGTAGGATTCGACTGTCTTGTCATCTTGAAGGATTTTTCCTACAGGGAGAGGGACAGTCAGTCGCCGCTGCTACCATTTGAACGAAGCACATACCAGAGTAGATAACCTTCATACGCTCAGCCTCATATTCGCCCTTCTCCTGGGCGATCTTGGCCTTGACCTCGCGAACCTAGCCGGATAAATCAGCGCCATTCCATACCGATGATCTAGCTAGAGAGATGACATACAGTTTCAGAAGGCTCGACATCGATGACGAACTTCTCCTGCTTCAGGTCCTGTCGAGATTGTCAGCTGTGGTCAGGTGGGGGACCGGAGGGCACGTACCTTGAAGGTGAGCTTCATTTTGCCGCAGAGTTCAGTAGAAAAGAGCGGGAGGGTAAGATCACAGATTCGAGGGAGAGAAAGAAAATCGAGATTTGTGGATCTTCCAAGCGATGAAGTCGAAAGAAAAGAGTGAGGGGACTAGAGTGACGATGATGCAAAGTGCGGGTAGAACAACTGACCGCCTTCACTCCCAGTGGCTTTACTTACCTTACCTCTACCTACTGTAGTAGATGATATTTTTTGTGTTGAGCATTATAGGAAACCCCTGCAGGACATCATTCGATCTCAAGGTTGCCTGTTGGCAGCCTATCCTCACATTCGCGAGACATGAATCAGCACGAATCAACACGAATCAGCATGAATTAACAAAAATTAGAACCAATTGATAGACCGAGGATATCAATTTATGTCCTGGCCAATCTGGATCATGCTTATGATCATCTGGATCGATCAAGCAGCCCTGAAGATAAACTAGGCTGACCAACATATAGGAAGCGCCAGTGCCTTCGAAATACATACATTAGCACGGACATGCCAATGTACCCACAGCTGCGCAGAAGTGGACAGGAATATTACATATGAGAAATGCATAAATTGCAGTGACAAATTATCATATCCCCAGACTCGGAATAGCTTGCAGGTCTGCGAACCTGGATACGTCCTGCAGGACCATTTCCCGTCTGTCGGTTATAGAGATATCTGAGCATCTCGATCTGTAAACTCGGCTTGAATGTTCATATCGAATGATTTTAGCCTAGCCGAGGATCAGGGGAGCGGAGGTTTTTACTCGCGAGAGCGATGCGATATATCACATTTGGGATGCACTATTGAGATCGGGGATCCGCCCTCGCCAGAACACCGGAATGATCCCCAGTCTGATGGATCATATGAATGCTGTCGCTTGCGAGATATTCCGCACTATTGAATTGCAATTCTAAGGGTCCAGGCCTCTCAAATACCCCGGAGTCTCCGCCTGTATACTTCCATCGACTACAGGTCATTTTCCAATATCCGAACATGCGAAGGTCGCAAAACTCTTCCGCCCCCAATTGATTTGATTTTCGATCGAGTCTTATCTGCAGACTCTAACCATCATGTCGGGTTGATATATCAGATCCTAGCCAAAGTGATAGGTTCAGGCGGACTGCTTCCATGATATACTTTGAAGCCACGCTGAGATGCGTCCCGTCCCGTGTACGAACTCTGCGGAAACATATATCAGACCGACATTCCCCTCGAGGGAAGTGCATACTCCTTACACTCATTGTGCATTGGTGAACGTTTTGGCAGTCTGCCAACGTTGATTCCACATTCTTTACAGTCTACAGTCTACAGTCTTCACATTCATTCATCATGTCTACTGCTTTGCCTTATACACTGGCTGGAGCCTCATTGCTCTCAACATTTATTGTTACAATTCTCAATGGTATTTCTTATGCAACTTCAAAATCCTCATCCGACTTGCCTCCTCTCATCCTGAGTGCAATCAGCTGCTTGGCATTGGTTATGCTCAGTGTACTCCACCACAAAGACATTCAGGGCCGTCTACAATGGGGCTGCATCACCGGCGGATATCTACTCATTGCTTCAGCTATTTCTGCAGGAGCAATGACGTCAAGCCCCCAAGCCTCTGTGTTCGTCACTCGCGCTGTATTCTGGACTTTTGCTGTCTTTGCCCAAGGCCTATACTGTGGATTCATTGCCATGCCTCTGATCCAAGAAAGACAAAACCCCGAATGGCCTCGTTCATACCCTGAGGAACTCAAGTCTGTCCCTCAGAGCCCTCAACTTCTTCCATCGCCACCGCGAGTATGCGATCTATCAGAATTATTCGAGCCAAAGCGTACCTCCCTGCGCAAATTCCCTCGTCGCTCCAATCGCTTCTCAGACGCAACACTCTGCCAAAGCACCAAAGAAACCAAGCGAGTGTCAATCGATACTTCGTCAACAAGATCCACCCGAACCCATTCCCCAACGACAGACAAAACACCATTTGAATCCAGTCACTCCCTCCCCCTCCGAGGAAGCAACAGCATCCGCAGCATGCCCAGCCTTCGTCGCAACCCACCAACCCACCTCTCGCTAGACAGTCTAGTCCAACGGTCCCCAGCAGGCTCAACCCTCAACCTAGACTCACCAACTCTATCAACCTTGAGCACACCAACATTAATACCCGCCCCAACATCAGCACATTCAACCTGGGAATACAATCCCTTCCAAGATACAAATATCCACCCTCTCTTCCGCTCCACCAGCCCAGGTCCCTCCCCCACCACCGCCCCAGGCACAATGCTGAAAGCCTCCCCATCAGCCGGCCACACCCTGACCAAGGGGACGATTACACGCATGCGCTCGGCCCGGTCATTGCGCGAGCAGAGCATGCGTACCCCCTCACCGATGCCAGGTGTCGAATTGGACGAACTGCCTCGGAGGAAGGATCCGGCTCGAGCGAGCTTCACAACTTCTCAAACCGAGAGATATGAACTGAACGAATCCCCTTATGAAAAGTGAATAGGTTGATCTGGATTGATTTGATTACTTGACTTGACTCGAACTGAACGACTTGTATGTTTTTTTCTTGGACTGTTTTCGGTGCGTTGTGTCTGTGTTTGCGTTCTACTGTTTAGTGTATATGAAAGAATATTGTACAAATGAAGATTCTATTTGCAAAATATATACTCTCAAGTTGATCTGTGCATGAAATTCCGGTTTTGTACGAGGCCCACTATGCGGACAAAAGTGCCGAATGTCCCGAGTTTCCTAATGCAGTGCGATCAATAGAAACGGAAGTGTGAGAAGACAGAAATACACACGAGGTAAAAGAGAGGAAGAGGACGTACATGTGACAAATTGGCTAACTTTACCCCCCTTCAAGCAAGATTCCATCATACAGCATCCAGTAGCCAATCGTAGTGGCCGTAACTCATCTCCTTGGATATTCGTTATGTGGGTCGACTGGCGGTGGACACTATTTTTTTCGATTACATGAACAGGCGAAGAATAGAGATAGACGTAGACAGTACCATAGAATGATTGAATGTAATGGTATAGTACTCCATATACACTATGTGAGACTATCGGCAGAAGAATGTGGCTGGGGACCGGAGTCACTGTACGCGTAGGCCTCGAGACCGGTGTAAATAAGTAGATTTTGGTATATAGAGAATAGACAATAGAGAATAATGTAGTAGTTCAATAGGTTTTATGTATTGTATTGTAGTATAGTGTGCATAGTATAGTGTAGTGTATAGCTTAAGTGTAAGTGGCATTGTCATTATACGGACAATCTGGCAAATGGGGCCAATGGACCTTGGCAGAAGAAATGAGACAAGATCATCTTTTCACCTTAACACTTCTATCCAGATATCGCTATTTCGTCTATTCACACTTATTGTTGTGCTGGATAGACGTTGGCCGATCTGAGCTAATCAGACCTTTTCCAAGGTTTCTCTCCTCATCTCTCTACACCTTCACACATCTCTCTCATTTCCCATCTCCCATCTCTCTCTCCCCATCTCCCCATCTTTCCCTCTCTACTATCTCTTTTCTTTTTACCATAGTATTCTGCATTCTGCATTCTGCTATTCTACCATCTGCTCTTTCTGCTCTGTTTCTAGTTTCTCTTCTCTAGACATTCCCATCGGTAAGTGATCGCGTTTTTTTCCTGCAATCTGCAATCTGCAATCCCTTCTTCTCCACCGATTTGGCTCATCCCCGTATGTCTTCGCTGGCGCGCGCCTCAAAAACCCTGTCTTCCCCAGCTCCCAGTGCACTGATCTACACTTTTGATGATCGCGTCCTTTTTCTTTTCCCCTTCTGTACTTGACGTTCTCCCCGCGACTCCAGTTTCCCTTCTTCTGTTTCAATTCTTGCATACTCCGTATTTCTCCCTTTACCTCTCCCTCTTTTTACCTCTTTTTTTTCCCATCCCGTAGACCCGTCTGGGATTTCCACACCCCTTGCTGCTACTGGCTATTGGATCATCCCGACTGACAACTCCCATCAACAGTGATGGTGGGAAGAAAGAAAAGGGGAGCGGCTGCTCAGCCTGTTCGTACTCCCAGTATCTCAACGCGCTCGGGGCGCACTGCTCAAGGTAAGTTTGCAACCCCATCCACCCCGTTCACTGCTGACCCTTGTAGATGCCATTCCTCCCACACCCACCCGCGGAAGAGGGCGCGGGCGAGGACGTGGTCGCGGTCGTGGTCGGGCCAGTCTTCCTGGCCGTCTGTCTTCCAGCATTGAAACTCCGAGCAGCCCAGTGCGCTCGCACATCGTCAAGCTGAAAATCCCTTCTTTAATCCAACGTGCCATTTCAGAAGATGCTTTCGATGACGATGAAAGCACCCCAGCCAGCGCTGTCTTCCGCAATCCGGAGACTCCTCGCATCCGACGTTCTCGTCGTGCTATGGCTGTCCCCGAGTCTTCGCGTACTACCCGCCAGTCCGCCAGACTCAAGCCTAATGAAGATGGCACTTATGAAGAAGTGTCACCCAGCAAGTCTATGGACTCTGATGCCAGCCAACCTGATGATGACATGGACTCAAATTATGATGAAGATTTCAAGTCTGAACCTGCCATCCGCAAAACTTCTCAATCTCCCCAACCTCGCATTGTTGCTTCTGCTCCGGCTTCGCCTGGAGCCACTCACACAGCCGATGAGACCACCGATGACCATTTCAATGACATGGAGCCCAAAGCCAAGGACGACCCAGCTGCCACTGAAAGTCCCAAAATGGCCGAATTTGAAGAAGCTCCATTCGGAACTGTCTCTCCTCGACTCTCTCGCAAGCGCAAGTCATTGGATATGCAAGATGAAACCCCGGAAGTTGATTCCGAGGTCCCCAGCAAAAAGTTGCGCAATGATGAAACAGAAACCGAAGAGGCTGTCGATAGCCCTATGCAAAATGGAAATGAAATGGAAACCCAGGCTGAAACGACACCTGAGGATGTTCCCGTTCCCTCTGAAGAATTCGACCCCCCTGCTTTTGCCCCCACCGTTCGAGGTCGTGGAGGTAGAGGATCCCGCGGTGGCCGAGGTCGTGGACGTGGCCGAGGCCGTGGTCGCGGCAATCGTGGAGGATTTGTCGGTCCCATTCGCTCTGCAGTTGCCAAGCCTCGTGGCGGCCGAGGACGTGGCCGTGCGCGCGCAACCACCGTAATCAAACGCGGCAAGAAGATCGAAGATGAGATATGGGACGCCGAGAACTGGCGTGGTCGTACCCCATCTCCTACACCTGACATACTACCAACCAAAACCCGCCAAGATGAAATGGCAACTCTATTCAAGAGAATTGGCCAGGCACAGTCCATTGCGCTGGGTTTCATGTCTGACCACTCTATGCACAAGCTTGCCCGCGAAAAGAACGCCCACAAGGATTGCCCTGAGTTTGCTCAAGTCCAGCAGGATCTGGCCGAGTACCAACGCAAGGCGATTGATCGGTTGAACGCGGATAACAAGTGGAGAATGGAATTAATCAAGAAAAAGCGCGAGGGCGAGCTTTACAATATCAATGACCAAGCCAAGGTAAGTTATCTTCATGCTTGTCACGGATCACTGCTAACTAGATACAGAATATCCTCAAGGGAATACAAGAGGAAATGGTCACTTTTCTCATGGGCAAGTTCATGTCGGCAATCATTGGCCGCAGAGCTGCAGAGGACGATGAGCACACGGAGGTAAGTTCCCGCGCTCACAAGAAACGAACCAAGCTAACAACCCAGACCGATACTTCTGATTCAGAGCAATCCGAGAGGCAATTCCTCTTCCGGATTGGCGACACAGCCGTCCGCCAAGTCGAGCGTGGATTCCTCGCCGAGGCTGTCCGGGAACCTGATGGAGCTATGGACTACACCCAAGCCGACGAAGGCTGGGATGACTTTGATCAAAAAGCACGCATGGGCAAGCTCAACGAGGAAATCCAACCCCCAGAGCCAGAAGTAATGGATGGAGTCGTCTACTCTGGCATGGCATTCGACAGTCTCCTCGAAGCAGCAAACATCGTCAGCTCCTCAGAAACAACTGGCAAACAGCTCACATGCGACGGCACCTCCGACTACCCCATGGACCCCCACCCACGCTCTCTCTCGCTGCTAGCAGACGCAGCCCTTTTAGAGCCACCACCAACCCATCTCCCCCAAATGCAAACATCGCTCCCTCCCCACCGAACCCCCTACCCACCTCCTCACCACCTCACCCACCACGCGCACCACGCCCATGGGCACCCAGGGCCAGCACCACCAACCCACGGGCCAACAGACCCGCGGTCATTCATCCTCCCACGCCCAACACCCACCCAACAACCCCGCCGCCTCCTCCCAGCCCGCGGCCAGCTTGGCCTGGGCCTCCCAGACCCGTTCGCAATGAACGGTCCTCCCCAGCTCCCTCCTCCCCCGGGCTCAAACTTCGCCCGCCTCCCCCTGCCAGGTGGCTACCTGCCACCCCCATCTGGCCACCCCGCCCCGCCGCCCTCCCTCTACTTCCCCCTCCCCCGCCGGGTTCGCATCCCCCTCCCCCTCCTCCTCGTCGCTACTAATACCTCAGCATGAACTGAGATCAAAATGATGAATGACGAGGGGAGGGGGACGCGGTGCGTTCCCTGTAATACTATTTTCGTTCGGAGCGTGCCTTGCCTGTTTTTGTTGCCCGGTCTAGTTTTCTTTTCTTTTTTGTTTCGTTTTTTATTTTAGTCTTGTTTGTATTTGGTTCGGTTTTGTTGATTCTTTTTGGGGCTTCGGCTCCTGTTGATACCATGCACTCTGTATTTGTAGCAATCACGGGGTTTTCTTTCCACATGCTTACTTGTAAAAGCAGAAGTAGAAGTGAAGTAGAAGTGAAATAGAGAATGAAGTACAAATAGGAATAAGAGTAGAGTAGAACTAGAACTAGAATTAGAAGTCGCGTGACTCTATTCGAGCCTAGATACATGATCTCAATTAACCAAGGTCCCGTCTGGCCTCGAACCCAAATAACAATCACTTCATCCTCAAACATGTAGAGAAAGTAATAAAGCAAGAAGCTAGATTGAGCAGTCCATTCATCAGATTTGTCCTATGCAAGTTCCTTCTCTCGAACTTTTTGTCTATATTCAGACGAATGGAGCACACATGCATTGCCGCAACGTTGGGTAACACTTTGAAGCTTCCAGTCTGGAAATAACCGATACATATCACGTCTTATCTGCACTGTTCGAGAGGCAGATATCCTTTCTTGCAGAAACACGGCACTCCGTCAATTTTTATTCTGAATGAGGCTTCAGACGGACTACCACACGGCGTCGTGTCTGCACGTTTCTTCTCCCCTCGAACTTCTTGGTTTTCAAAATGCGCTGAACACACATGCATTGCTGCGTAGTCTGGCAACACCTTGATTTTCTCGAATCCGGAAACAACCGACACTCGTGACAATTTGCCCTTTGATGGAGAGGACTCTTACCGAGGCTTATTCCGGCACAGAATAGTACCAAGCCATAAGCCAGACCGACGGATATATTGTCTGGCGTCCAAGGAAATGCCATAAGACTTTTGGCGAAGAGTCACGAGAGACCAGCGTCCACAAGTACTGTCTCTCCTAGTCTCCACCGAGGGAACGTGAGGCGGACTGTAGCTCTATGTTCGGACACTATCCGAGCAGATGGTTAAGGAAGGCCTATCGCAAGCACACCGTAGTAAGCGGTTCTTACATAAATTGCCACCTATATCGGCAATTTTATAGGAGCATTTGATTCCAACGTTGAGGTCTGCAGAAACTTGGTCGCGTGATACAGAACGTCGATGCCAGCCACACCAGCGCCCGTAACAATCACTTGAAAAGGGAGAGCATGAGGAACTTGCATGAGAGAAAAAACGATGTTGATTTCCTCTGCGGGTACTTAAGGAACCTTGATACATCTGCTAATGATTGACCGATCCACTCATCACGGGGGGTGAAGTTGTCTATTGGAGGTTGCTCAGCCGCTAGACCACTAAGATACATAAAGCACTGTCGAACAGATGGAGGCTCTTCTCCTTCAGCTTTAGTAGAACCCACAAGGGCTGCTCTCGAAATTTGGAGAATACTCTATCACCCACTCGTTGCCCTTCAAACCCTGTCGGAGGCAGATAGTCTCATCATAACTAGACATAAACCCATCTATGACGCGAAGATCTAACATATAGCCAATGCACTGACCCAACAATTTCCTAAGCCTCTCTTTGTTCTCAAGATATCTGAAAAGGCTATAGGCATAAGCCCAGGGCGTTTGAAGTTCTCCAATGGCTTTCAAATGATAGAAGGTCGCAGTATTTGTTGAGATCAGTGCTACGTCGGGCACGTAGCTGTATCCAGGGTAGATGTTCGAAATTTCTGCCGCTTTAAAGTCGGCAAAAGCAATTTCAACTTCCTGGCCATTCAAGACCGCTCCAACAGCCTATCCCACTTGCTGTTGGAAGCGGCCCTGGACTCCATGCTCATCACCAACAACAAAAGTTCTGGATCTGTGGGCCTGCTGTTATGGGCGAGCCGCAGGACTCTCCGGGACCACTCATGCTCGGGTTCAAAGGCCTTGACATCATCGAAGAAGTCTTTCCATGAGTTTAAATCACCTAAGTATCTCTCTATGTTTATAGCAGAGGATGTGGTATGATTCTCACCAATACACAGTGGTGGAAGGGCTCGTCGGAGAATGGCATGGCCTTGGAGCCGGCCCATCTTGAATGTTCTGATCAATCATCCGTTGGCATAGAACAATTGGGGTATCATAAGTATTGTACGCTTTTGGAATAATTCCGGTAGCCTTAGCCTGGGGTCCAGTGTCGGGAGCCTGCATCCGAGTTTATGACGTACCAGAGAGGATATTTTGAGTGACAACGACAAGAAAGAGTGTGGTGTGGCGCACTCGGCAGCATGGCGGCGGCCAGTACGGGATATCCGAATGAACAAATGTCTCTGTTGCATCACGGCCGATAAGACAGCGTGTCCAAGGGAAAAGTTGAATGGAAAGAGTAAAGATGAAAGCTTCCAATGCATTGCCAGTTCCAGATGCGGAGGTTCAAAGCCACTGGAGCTGAAGCTTGTCTGTTTCTGACTGAGATTTGGCTTGAAATAGCAATGTAGGCATGAAGAGACATGTGAAGGAGAGGAAAATAAGCGAGAGAAGAGGGAAAAGATATTGCTGTCTCATATGAGAAGTGATCAATGGAGCCGATGCCAGGTTCTCTTTAGTTGTATCTGACTTCTTTCGCTTCGAAAGAACTTGAAAATAATGGTCTTTGTATGTCGTCTTCGCATGTTGAGGGGTGATGGGTTCAAAGAGAATGATGTGTCATGTCGGGAAAAAGCTTCTTGGAAGAATGATGCAGGATGAACGAATGTAAACGAGAGAGAGGCGAGGAAAGAGCAGATGAGAAAAGAGCAAGTGGGTTTGATATGCTAGGATCTGGTTCAGCAGGGTTCATAAAATATGTAACGTTATATAGCTGGCTGGTGGAGAAGAGGAAGGGAGGAGAAAATCTGAGGGGATGATGAATTCTTTTATATAAAGCAGCAGAATCAATTTCTGTCATGCAGCACGAGCAAGCAAAGAAGATTTGAGACCTAAGGCAGCATTGTCTTGCCAGAAGGGTCGTGAGCTATTGGACAATCTCTCCACAAAAGCCTCGAAGCGGCTGCCCTGTTTCATGTAATATCTTTACTCTACTTTGGCTTCTCTTTTTCCATCTCTGTGAGTTCCTACTTCGAATGCCTCGGGTTTATCATCTAAGTATACATTGTGGAGGTGAGAAAGGACTCACAGCTATGATTGCACATTGTAACATGAGATGGAAGGGAGAATGTAGAAATAAAAACTTATGATTATCAAGTAAAGAAGAAATGAAAGCTGAAATCCACGAGTTGATGATACTCCATGGAAACGAGAAAAAGAAAGTATGTTGCATGATCTACCAAAAGAAACTAGCTCTAGCTTAACATCAATGACCATTGAACAGCGAATAATCCACAAAACTATGGAATCTACGGGGGAAGAGAGATACACAACTTGGTCCAGCCAGGAAACAGAGACACGGGGAAATAGTTGGTAGAGCTTGATAGTTTCCTCCACCTCATATGACTTGATATTGATCAACGTGAAGTGTGATCCACAAGATCCCATGTCACGTCGAAGTCTCGGGCGAATCATTGGCCACCCAGGTCGCACTTGTTGTGATCGCAGTGAAGGGCATGAAGTATGCTGCCGCAGTTGTTGAAGGCACCCCAGCGCACATGGCGAAGTGTCCCCGTAAAGAGGAGCGAGGCGGTGGTGAAGTATTGCTTCCATCGTCGTGTTGAGGGCTGCATGCTGTAATATGCTCAAAAAACGTCTCCAGGCACGGCAAGTAGAGTTCGACAATCGCACAAAGACTGGGACTTTTCTCCGGAGAGTGAGGTGGCGTGAATCAAGGAGGGGGTTCGTTGATCAAATGAAAGCTTCGCTGGTGGAGTCGCCAAGTAGGTCTGATCAATTGCAATTTGGGTTGCAAATGATACACCAGGTCTATTAGGTAGAGAGCTAAGGCATACGTTAGTATGAAAGTGTCCTTAGTACGGGTGATGACAATAATACTAATCTGATGTAGATGGCCCTTAGTTGTATGTTCAAACATACAGAAAGACAGTATCTTGGACATAAGACTTGTTCTAAGAAACATCCATGGCATCCGCCGCGTGAGGCAGCTTGAGACACATATGACATGCTGAAGTAGCCTGTATATGATGGTCTTTGATAGAGCGTTGGACTGCGGAAAGGTTGAGATCCTGGTTTCAAAAGCCACGAGAAGAAGCTCTTTATTCAAGCAATATGCTCGTTTGTTAGCGACGAGCAAAGGGCAGGGAGAACGATTTCATACCAAAGATCCAGCTCTGTCGGACAGATGCGCGACGAGGAAAATTTCGATAGCCATGGGAAGCAAGCTTTTATGTCAAGTGATGTTGGTTCCACGCTTAGATCACATATGATATTCAGGCTTTTTGATCTCCTACCACTTCCAGACTATGCTCACTTGTTTACATGCTCTGATGGCTGGTAGCTCCCCCTAGCTACCCTGATAGCGTTCTTAGACTGACACCGATTGGAAAATAACGATTTGATTGTGCCTAGATATTACTTAACCCAAAGAAAGAACGCCTCAGGGCCCACATAGCTTCGTACTGTAGCGGTGTTTGTCTAGAGTTTTGCGGTTGCGATCGGTGACATATGACCAGAGACTAGGGAAACAAGCATAGTGGGGGATGCGCGACTGCGATATCCACGCTATTCATGTATACTTCGAAGCTGGAGGGAACATGTATTAGAGCCAGCACATTATAAATTCCTTGCATACATAACAGCTACTCAAGTCTAACATAGAGTAATATAGCTCATATGTAGTGCTTCTAGGTTTCATCCTCAAGTCGATACCATATCCTTTTAGGTCATGTCTAGACATGACTTTTAGAATGCCTATACAATGGGGTAAAGCCAGATGATCGGATACAAAGATAGAGCAGTTGCCTCTGGCACAGCCACAGCAAAGACATCAGACTATCAGACTCATTTAGTGTTATGAAGTCGAATAGAATGAATCATCAGTATGAGACAGAATGAGTCAGTAAAACTATGTACCGGTACTTCTCATAATATGTGATAGTCAATACTAGAACAAGTACCGGTACCTAGCACCGCCCACGGTGACTCGCCTCTGCGGCTCCGGCGGGGCAAACCGAAGACGGCAGCTGATTGGCCCGAGCTTTTGATCTTTTTCAGTTTGGATCGCACGTCTCTGCAATATTTATTGTCTCTCAGGCTTCTTCTGATATTCAGGCATTAGTCCATTTCTTCGTTGGCAGTGAGGCAGTTTTTGTTTCTCTGTTCGATTCTCCCCCTCACTCTCGACTCTCGACCCTCGACCCCGCTCTCATCACCTTTTTTCATCATACCGGTCTTTCCACTCGGATACTCTAAAATGGCTGTCCGCGCGCAATTCGAGAACTCAAACGAGTGAGTTGGATATACAGAGTTTACTACAGTCATGTTTTGACCGGATATTACAGGGTCGGCGTTTTCTCTCTCCTGACCAACTCTTATGCGATCGTTGCGGTTGGTGGTTCCGAGAACTTCTACAGGTGTGTCTACCGAGGCAGATGGGATTGGAACTAGGACTGGACTGCAGTTGAGATTGGAATTGGCAGTGGCTCTGGCTATGTCTATGGCATAACTGCAAGCCATACCATGCCATCACCATTTCAACGTCCACAACCTCCAATTTCCATTCCATCCTAGTCAATTCCCGCAAAAGCCAAATGACCCCCAAACTAACACCTACACCAGTGTCTTCGAGTCTGAACTCCAAGATGTCATCCCCGTCTGCCACGCCACCATCGCCGGAACCCGCATTGTCGGCCGTCTGACCGTCGGGTAAGCCTACAACCACCTGCGGAGGCTACACTGAACAACGACTAATATACCTCCATAGTAACCGCAAAGGTCTCCTCGTTCCCACAACCACCACAGACCAAGAATTGCAACACCTGCGCAACACGCTTCCAGACGAAGTCAAAATCCAACGCATAGAAGAGCGCCTGTCCGCACTGGGCAATGTCATCTGCTGCAATGACCACGTCGCAATCGTGCACCCCGATCTGGAGCGTGAGACCGAAGAGATGTACGTTCCCCCACGATTCCATATCCTAGTATCCAACTAACAGAGACTAGCATCGCCGACGTCCTCGGCGTAGAAGTATTCCGCCAAACAGTAGCCGACAACGTCCTGACAGGTTCATACATGGCCCTCTCCAACCAGGGTGGTGTTGTCCACCCCAAGACCTCAATCCGCGACCAGGACGAGCTCTCCTCCCTCCTGCAAGTGCCCCTCGTTGCCGGTTCCGTGAACCGCGGATCTCCCGTCGTCGGCGCCGGCATGGTCGTCAACGACTGGCTCGCCATTACCGGTCTCGACACCACCGCCACTGAGCTGAGCGTTATCGAGTCTGTCTTCCGTCTCGGCGAGATGGGCCCCGGTGGCTCTGGTGCTGGTGCCGGTGCCGTTAATAAGGATAGTATTGTTGAGAGTTTCTATTAGATTGGTTGTTACTCCGTTGTGGATGTTGCAATTGGTTTAGGTGTGATTCTCTTGGTGCAATGCTGTTCCTTGTTTTCTGTTTCCGTGCCATATTCTATGCTTGTTCTGGTTTGACTGGGCTTTGATTTGATTTTGATATGATATGACTCTTTTTTTCCCCTCCTGGTCTGGTCTGCGTCTGTTTGTTGTATCGTATTGATCTTTTCGGTGGATGTTTTTTGCATTTACTTGATCGATTGTGCATATGATGGATGTGGGGCAGGATTAGATCTAGATGTTGACAATGATGATCATGATTGAGATGGTATCGTGTTGTGTGGCCATGCTACACTTGTAGGATTGTACTGTAGACCGAGTGCAACCCGTAGATCCATATATTCAGATATGAACCTATACCTAAATATCAGTATAGGTACAGACCTGGGTTGCAGGTGTATTTGCGGGTGCAGGTGTAGGCATGCAACTGTTCCCTCACATCCACATCCGTGGTCATACTATATGTGCAGACAGAATACAGATAAAAACTCAATCTCAGCCAAATCGCAAACAGCGACTGCGAATTGCGTTGCGAATTGCAAACTATGGGCACATCGGGGGGTATTGACGGCAACAAAAGACAAAAGACAAAATAGTCGAAAGACAGAGAGATGGGGAAGAAAAAAAAAGGTAAGTAAAACAAGGTAGAAGCGAAAAGAAGTATGCAAAAGTTTGTCGAGTCATTGATCTCCCCGGTGTCATTCTTTCTCTCTCTTTCGCTCGCTTTTGGGTATTAATGCACATGGTGGGCAAGTCAGGTAATGTTAAGTTAAGCCACGGTGGTAATGTTGCAGGTAGGTTGGTTAGACCTGTCCCTCGATGCTCTGTGGATGTGATGGCTGGTTCGACCCTGTTTCTGTTTCCATTGTGCCGTCGTAGCCGCCTGCGCTGTCCTTTGGGGGAGGGGGGGGAGGAGGAGACGGGTCATCGCCTGGATTTCCCATGCTGGTATCGCCATCGCCATCCGCGTCTGGTGTTTCAACTGGGGGAGGAGGCGGGGGTGGAGGTGGAGGGGTGGATTTCTGTCGTTTGGATGGAGAGCTGTCCACGTCCATGGCGCTGTCCACGTCGCCCTGGCCGTTGCGCTTGCGCTTGAGGGTGGCACTGGCATCATTATCTAATGGAGAAGTGCTGGGTGCAGCGTCGGCCTCGACATCGGACATTTTCAGATCTGCTTCGGGAGCCTCGGATGACTCTGCACTTCCCTTTGGCTTTTCCGCCTTGTGCTTCTCGCGCTGCTTGTACTTGGCGGCTGCCTTATCGAAGAAAGACTTGCAGTAGCTCTTGACTGTTTGTTGGTGTTTCTCGGTGATCTTGGTTGGATCTGTGACACGGTTCTTCTTGTAGTCGCCTTCAACAAGCTTCTTGGCAGTCTATCAGGACGATGAGTATTGGTACGCTTGGCACGCGAAGAATTCAGGCTCTTACCTCCTTGGCGAATCGCTTCAGATCATCTTTCGGGATCTTGTGTTTGTACTGGTCGACGACATGCTTGATATGAGGGAATAGCTGTGCCGCGTTAAACGGCTGTATATCAATGCTTGTGCTTGATGTTGTACTCACTGTGTTTTCGTAAAGCCTCTTCTGCTTTTCCAGTGGGTATTTCTTCCAACGCTCCTCCTCCTTGTTCTTCTTCTCTGGTTGCTCAGTCGGCTGTGGTGTAGCCGGCGTAGCACTCTTGTGTTCAGAGGGCGTGCGGTCCTGGCTATTGACAATCCCATCGATAATGCTCTGTAGTGCCAGGTTCTTCTGCTTAACGGGCAGATGACCTGCAGGCGCAGTAGCAGGCTGAGTCGGCCTATCCCAGGTGGTTTGATTGCCCGCAGTGTAATAGTAAACACGCCCAGCTTGGTCCTCAGCAGCGAACCAACCCTCGGGCAATGGCTGGCGACCACGTCGGCCTCTCTGCCGGTTTTGGTTCTGCGGTTGACCTCGGTCCCTCCGTTGCTGTGCTGGCCCGCGGGGTGGAGCGTCATATGCGGGAGAAGGAGAACGAGTAACGGATCGTTTGGGCTGATCGCGCCCAGACTCGCGGCGTTCGAACTGGTTGTTGACAACCTTAATAGCATCCTTGCCACGCTTCATGCGCGGTATGCGGTAGGCAACCTCCAGGCCAGCCCAGCTCTCAAGCAAGGAGACAGCTTTCTTTGCCACGCGCTCATCATCACAGGTCGTCAAAGGCTGGACATTTGCCTCGATCTTGGAGTCCTGAATCTTGTTCCGAGTGAGACGCGGGAATCCATCCAGAATGTTCATGATTTGCAAAACGACATTCATATCATCCTTCCACATGGCCAACTGGGAGTTTAAAATTTGGTATCCGTGCATCCGGACCACACGGTTACGAACGCGCTCGTCCTCGCAGCGCTGGACACGGCCAAGCAACTTGACTGCGATCCACTTCTCCTGGCACTGTACAAGAGCTGCCATAACCTTGGTGACACCGTCCTCATCCAAGGACTTGGGCTGCACACTGTCCACGTATTCCTCGTCATCTTCTTCAAGCTTCTTCTTCTTGGGGCGCTTGGCGACCGCCGTATCCCAGCCATCGGCTTCGTCAATACCGAGAGCCTCAATTGTGGCATTGGACAGCTTGGTCGCACGTTCTGTCTGGGTACGTCCACCGATGAAGCCTGTGCACATGGGCTCTCCACAATAGCAGGGCTGGGGATCAGCACCGTATCTGTCCACGTTGTAGTTGAAGACCAATTCCTCGCCAGCTTGGATACTGCGTTCCGCAAAAATTCCCATACGCAGCTTCTCACCCACCACCCACTTGTCCACGTAGCAGTTCGGATTGCAAGAATGGTTGCAAAACCGTCCCAAGTTTCCTCGCTTGGTCGCATCGACAAACTCGCCCTTGTTCAAGGACATGAAGTAAAAGTGCTTGATGCCCTCCTCATCGTATTGTCTCATCCGCCGCCGAAACTGCTGCTCTCCCACGACCTCGCCCACATATTCGTAGATCAACTGGTGTGGATCCAAATTCGTTTCCGCGCGTAGGCCGAACCCCTTCTTCTCGGTTTTGATGACAGACACCTGTGCAAATTGTCGTTTTTGGAAACGCTGGTTCCGACAGTCCGAACCGCAGCCACAGTCGCCAACACATTCGATTTTGGTCGCGCGGTTGATGCAGTCCGAGTCTTCGCCGCATGCTAAATTCTGTCCAATCTTGGGCTCTGGTGTCCCGTCAGCGATCCTTCTCATTTCCGGTAGACTGGGCTCGCTTGGAGACACCAGGACTCGACATCACCTACCCCACTCCTCAGCGCAATCACATTCCATCGCATGCTCAGTGTAGCCCATGTACTTGTTGGCGTAGAAACAGCCATTAATCTGCTCAAACGTGGCAAGCGCATCTTTCGTGCTATCCGGTAGGTGGGTGTATAGCGGAGGCGGCCGCGACACCTTCTGCGACGAGCTCCGGGATAGCCTGGGCCGTGAACCGGGCTCCTGCTTGAGGCGCATCTCATCTGGCTTTTCTTCCTTCATCTTCATCTCGGGGGCATCGGATTGGGACCCGGGGGACTCTTTTTTCGGGAGAGGAGATCGAAGAGGAGATCGGGAGCAAGTGCGCGAGTCGCCATTCTTCTCCATCTTAACTGCCTGGGAGTCCGCGTGGTCATGGGCAGACATGACGACACGGACAGAAGAATTGATTAAGGCTTAAGTGAGAGAGGAGCAGAATACGAGTTCTGCCAGAAGACCGAATCAAGGGGTCCAAAGCGGTAAAGAGAAGATCTGAATTGCTTTTCGAAGCTATTGTTATTTCGCGTGTCATTCGCTCTCACCGCCCTCGGTTTATTCAGGCCCGTGTCCATTAACGTTATGTTGAACTCCACGATGTCCGTACACATTATCTCCACTCGAAATAGATCTATGGGCATCTGAGCATCCATCTGAGTATGCAATCCGAACATGCCACTTGAGTACGGGGAACGTTGACACACATCGAAGGAGATGGCGACGGGTCAGTCAATCCTTTGGCTGTCAGCAAGCTAGTCCGTACACAGGAAAAGGGGAAGACCACAGATAAGAGCAGGATGGTGCCAGCTTCGCTACATGTACATGCACAGTACAGTATGCACGTCTGCAAGACACATCTATAGGACCAGGACTGCAAGTACAGGAGGTTATGGCAAAAGCGGGAATCGATTGGATGGGAGTGTTTAGTGAAAGCGCGTCTGCAGAGTCTGTGCGTGCATAATCTACTCTCCGTACGGAGTATAACTTACTCTTTGTGTATGTAAATTCCAGTCAGTCTTCCTTGGAAGGTCAAGGAGAGAAAGTAAGTAGTCCCGTGACTGCCATGTGGAAATAAACAATTCTGATCCATGGTTGCGGATATCTGGATATCAAAAGTCAACCCCTTTCCCGTTACTGTATTTACCTCTCCACTTCCCTTTTGACGCGCTTTTGTTTACGATCGACCACTCTAACCGCCCCTGGGCCTAGCTTCAAACAAAATTATTTTCTCGCAGCATTACCCAGCGTCCCGGGGCTTTGTCAGCCTATCACAATTCTCCTTGGGCTCCACGACACTACAGGTTTACCAACAAAATCGTCGAAACTTCAATCCAGGACCACTAAAAAGAAAAAGAAAAAGAAAAAAAGACCACCCGCCAGCTGTCCCTTGGCTCTGGAACTGCCAGGGCCAACCGTTTCCGAACCACAGATGCCTCCTGAGGCTTAGATGCATCTGCATCTGCATCTCAACTGTCTACTCCCCCCCCACTCAACCCCTCGATCGTACTTTTGAGAACAATTCCAGGCTCCCCGCTCCCCTAGTGGTAATTTTGCCTTCGAACCTCTTCTGGAAAAGATGAAACTGGCCCGGCTGAACCGCCTGTACGGGTCTGATACATTATACGTGTAATACACCTCAAAGCATCGTCCCTGCAGCTTTCCTTCCCGAACGTCTCCTGCGCGATCCCGGCTGCTCAAGTCCGTTTGGCCAAATCGTTGCAAGAAAAGGGATTGATGGAGGTTTGTTCTGCGCTTTTTTTCTTTGGCTAGGAAGCCTTCAATTGCTCATTTTCCCTGTCCCTTTAGTTTCGTCTAGATGGGGACATAAGAGGCCGTCTTTCGTTCTGTCGCGTGTTTGGATTGGTTTTTTGTTTTCTTTTTTCTTCCTTTTTTTCCCTTTCCCATGAATAATTGGGATATCACGACTGTCGCTCTCTTTTCCTGAGATAATCTGGGAGGCTTCCTTTGTTTTTGACTTTTGTCCTGGGGGAAAGGGGAAGCTGGCTATTATCCGCTTCCATGGTCTGGACATGTCGAATTCATCTGATAGGCCATGGACTGAGGAGGATAAGGTAGGCGGGAATGGCTTCTTCACGGGTGAACAATGCGCTGATGTTGATCCCAGTACACCCTACTCACGGAGATCCTCAAAAAAGCCGAAATGCCTTCCAGTCATTTAGTCAACTTGATTAAAGACTTCAACGTCACTCCAAACTGGGAGCATATCCCCCTCCCACAAGGTATTATCATACGCCAAAAAAGGCTTTGCAGATCGATATCAGGGCTAACACCACATTTCGGTCAAGGTCGTTCACTCAGCGCGTGCAAAACAGCCTTTCTCAATATGTGCTCACAGGCCATCCACCCTCCAAAACATCCTGCGCCGTTTCCACGCTCCGACATGACCGGTCCGCCAGCGCCAGATCCCATGCGCAAACGGCCATTGTACCCATCCGACAAGCCATTACCACGCGCTATCCAGCCCAGACCACCGGCCAGCATCGCGTCCTATAGCAGCGAAAGTGGTGCCTCGGCTCAACTCTCCCCAAGACTAGATCCGGGCACCGGTGAACCACCTCGCAAAAGAGGTCGCCCGAGCAAAGCAGAAACAGAACGGCGCAAATTGGCAGCAGAAGCCCGCGGTGAAACCTACCCTCCACCTCGTCGTTCGAATTCAGCCAGACTCAAGATCCCTCCTTCGCCGACCAGCCCGGTGGCTGGCCCTTCGACCCCGTTTCCGCAATCGATCGCGTCTCAAGCTTTCGGACCAAAACAAGGTCACATGCAAGCTCATGGCCGGAGCCACAGCCATAGTATTGGCCACGTGCCGAGTCCAATGATGTACGAAGCATCTGCAATGCGCTCAACAGTCCCACCAGGCCCGTCAATAAATGATGAAAGACGCGATGTTCCAAGTCGACGTATGCCTGGTCCTGGTCCTGGTCCTGGTCCTGCTGCTGTCGCCGGCCCCGGCCCCGGTCCCAACATGCGCGAGCTGCCCCGACCAACAGAAATGAGCCATCCTCTCCCAGCACCACACACTCTTCAACTAGGTCCCCCAGACGCGTTCCCCAGACTCAGCAACCCAGCGGAACGACCCTACGGCTCCTTTACAAGCAATGATAGGTACTCTCCACCGGAAAGTGGCCGCCGTGACTCGGTGACAAGCCGACCCGATCAACATCAACCGCCGTATCCGGAAGGGCGGATGGGCACGGCGGAGAAACCCCCACGATGATATTTCATTCTATCTATGATTTGATTATTGAATTTCTTTTTACTTCCATTTTCTTCCGTCGACTGCATTTCCAGCTTTGCTCGACTTTGACTTTGACGTTGATCTTTTGCTTTCTACCAAGCGCCATGAATGAATGATCTAGCACCCAATGATGACAATAGACAGCGTTTGTGTTGTTTTTATTGTGTGGTTCTTTGCTCTTCTGCTCTCCCTTCCAGCGATATCTCTACTCTCTTCAACAATTACACTCCTCGACAACTCCTCTCCCATCGACAAGTTTCGATGTCTCCGTTTTGGTGACCTGTCCGCCTACCTGAGCACCTATGTGTATATGGTACAGGTAAAGGTACAGGTACCAAAGCTGGAGAACATTATACAACAGTGATCTTCATAAAAACACTGATGTGTCTATGTTCCCCATGTTCAATGAAGATAACGGCTATTTTGCTTTTTCGACTCTTGATATTTGATTCGTTCTCATGATTGAACGTTTGCAATTCTGCGCCCAAGCAAGCCTGTCCTTTTTGCTGCTTCCAGTCGTCTCGAGCAATTCTTCCAGTGTCAATGTCGCTTTTCAAATGTGAATTGTGACTTGACTGTGCGAAGCCCTGATCAAGACAAGACGTTTACGCCAACTGATGCCTTGCATGCCTCGCATCTTTCTTTTCTTCTGTTTCTTCTTCGCAATTATACTTCTATCTGTTCTTGACGCCCTACTTTGCTTCTGCTTCTGCTCTACTTTGCCATTGCTACTTCTGATCCTTGTTTATCTAAATTTCTTTACCAGCCAGTGTCGAGTCTAGCGTGCTATACATATAACGACGAGATGTCCCTGGCTTCTGCTAGAGCGTGACGATGGTGGTCCTTTGAGCCTTGAATCGCACGATTTGATATGGTTCCTATTTCAGACCTGTTTACTGTATTATTTTATTTGACCCTGTTATACTTTTGATCTGATTCTTATCTTGATTCTGGTATCCGTTATGGTTACTGATTCTTGCTTTTGTTTCTATTCAATCTTGACTGACTCCTTCTTGGATGATATCTTCCATTCCTTGCTGAGGCTGTTAATTCATATTTATCTTCCATCTTCTCTCATCCATGTTTTTTCTTCCTTCTTTCAATTAGACTCATGACTCCATTTGTGTAACCTCAGCCCGAGACCAGAATCTATGCCGAGCGCGGCCAATCAGGACAAAAGACAAAAAATTGGTTTACTCCCCGTAACTCAAAAGCTTAATTAAAATAGGCAGATGAGAACTCCGGATGCGAAAATGTACGGAGAACTAGGACTGGGCACCAGCCTCATCCTCGATCAAGTTCAATATGTCCCTATGCAATACATACTCCCTACAACCCCAGCCACGTTCCAAAGATCATTCCGCATCACCCTTCCCCCTGATCCTCCCAAGAAGCCGGCGCAACTGAGCCTTAGAATCCTCCGCCGAATCATTCGCAGAAACACCCGTCGCCTCAAGGGAAGAAGCCTCAGCATCAGGAACAGCCTGCGAAGAAAGAGAAAGACGCTTAGCAGGGTGAGGATGAGGAGCAGCCTGACCCCCCTTCGGCCTATCCTCCTCACCTGCACCCCCATTCCCATCACCATCACCACCCTCCCCCTCCGTCTCCCCACCAGCCCTCTTCTTCTGCACCTGCGCGCGCAACGCACTAGCAACAGAGCTAAACGCCGACGGCGCAGACTTGGCAGGCGTATACGCGAACCGCTGCCCAATCTGCAAATCGAGAGCCTTCTCCTTAGCCAGTCGCATAACCTCGTCTTTATTCTCGACGCGACGGGTTAGGTAGACCTTTGGACCGGATTGGCGGTTGGCACGGTCTGACTCCGAGAGGCTGTGTTTGATGCGATCGAGTTCCATTCTGTATGCCGTTTCGTAGATGTTGAAGTCCGCGGCACCAGGTGATTCGCTGACTATTTGGACGGGTTCTTCTTCCTCCATCTCGTTCGTTGGGTCCAGGGTGCTCTCTGGTTCTTCAAAGATTGGTGAGTCTGATGTTGCTGTCATCAGATCGGTGCTTGGTTCTGTGTGTGAGGTTCCTGTGTATGTTGATGGTCCGATGAAGAGGTAGGGGAACTCTTCTTCTAGGGGATCCCGTGCGTGTCCTCTTGTTCCTTCTAGGCTGCGCTTTGTAGTTGCTGAGCTGGCGCGAGAGGGGCTGTGTGGCGATGCTGATTGGGAGTGGACTGCTTCTTGGATGTCTGCTTTGCCTGGAGATCGGCCGGTGCGGGAGTTGGAGTCTTTGCGCTCTGGTTCAAAGACTCCGCTTGGTCTTTGACTGCTGCTTGGGCTATGGTCTGGTCTTGAGGAGATGCTGGCTGAGTCGCTGGACCCCATGGTATTTGGACTTTCGCGAAATCCTGCGAACGGGTGTCGTCCGAAAACTTTTCTTATACCAGCGCTCAGACCGTGACCATGGGCTTGTTCTCCTACTGCAGGGAAGGGTTCATCTGGGTCCATCTCCATGGGTGGTTCTACGAAGTAAGCTTCGTGGTCTCCGCCGAGGATGCTCTGCATGGGAGTTTGCGGTTTGGTAGGATCCATTAGACGTTTGAATTTCTTGACTGCTTTCATCTGGGTCTTGTTAATGATTTTCACAATGGATGGATCGAATCACTTACCACAGTCATGAGGTTGCCCATATTCGTTGTAATAGCCGAGTTCATCTCTTCCTCCGTCGGCGGTGCAATGATCTGCGATGTGTTCTCCTCAAACGACAGCAATGGATCTGTTCCATCCTTCGTCACCCAAGGGTGTTCCTGTTACACTGGTCAGCATTGGCAACACTGTACGACTCAGGTCACTCACCCGTAAGCCAAACATGTCGATCCGTTTCTCCGGATCTTTCTCCAGGATTCTTTCTATCAAATCTTTGAATCCTTCGTCCGCTTCTTCTTCGCATACCAGGGAATCCCCTCTGATGCTATCGTACAGTTCGAAGATACTTTGTTTCTCGAATGGCAGCTTACCATATCGAAGACAATATAGAGTCACTCCCATGGACCAGATATCTGTTGCTTTTCCTGAAACATCACCGTGCTTGACAACACACAGCTCTGGTGGCAGAAAAGCTGGAGAGCCAGCTGACTTGGCTGTGAACATATCAGAGTCCTTTTCAAACATCTCCGATACACCAAAGTCGACTACTTTCAGCACATCATCGTTGGTCAACAAGCAATTGTCAGGCTTGATGTCTCGGTGGACGATACCCTGAGCATGAAGATACTCAATGCCCAATATCAGATCGCGGAACCAGCACCGACAGTGCTCGTCATCATATGGATCCGCTCTCTCTTCTAGTCCAACCTTCATGATCACGCCCTTTTTGCACATTTCCATCACCATATATAATGAGTCCTCAGTCGGGTCATCCAGTACCTCGATTAAGGACACCAAGTTGTTATGATTGAGCTTTTTCATGATCGCAATTTCCTCTTTGATCAAATACAGAGGATTCTTGGCAGTCTCGTTGTCATCGCCGGAAGGATGACGATGTAACGGCGAGTTAAAGCCCGTCCCCGGTCTTCTCGGGCCTCTGGGTCTTCGTAATAAATGCGATTGAGCACGTTTCCTTAAACGAGACTTGGAAAATTCTTTCACAGCCTGAATTACAATTCCCCATCTGACAGTTAGCAAAACTCACACCAGATACATCAGTTGCAAGATCATACATATTCATTCCCAAATTGATCGGCAGCCAGATGGACTGCACCAAATGACCCACGCCCAATCTCCTGCCTGATCACGTACTGGTTGATACGGTGCTCGGCCGTCCCATCATCCTGACTGGTAGTATACTCGGAGCGGGCGTCCAGTGTTTCCTATTTTCCGGTATCAGTTCTGCGATTCGGTCACGGCATCGAGAAACCGACCTTCACCGGACGCCTAGCTCGTGGGTTTCGACGGCGATGTCTGTCATATGATGCAGCAGAGCTAGATGCATGCGTCAGTATGATATATCATATCAGGCGAGACACGGTGATACTCACGCAACTCTGCTCGGTGCCGGTCTTGCATTGCCCTCTACATCAACGACCGAGGGTTCGACGTCCGAGACGGGGATTTCAGCATTCTCATCCATTGAAATACAGTGCAGACGTTGAAGGTGTGGGGTAAAGACGACGTTGGAGCGGGGGTTTTGATAACGTGAAATGCGGGCTGTCAGCCTTACGAGAGCCCAGAAGTACACTGCAGAATATTATATATAAAAAAAAAATACAAAAAGAATAGGACGAATGTAAATTTCTAGGCAGCTCCTTTTTGATATGTTGTCGGGGACTACTTTCACCGCCCCCAGCCAGTACTCCCCTGAACATCAATCAACACTTGAGACAGTCAAGCTACACCATGGTCGTCTACTCGTTTTACATCTTTGATCGCCACGGCAAGAATCCTATCTTCATTGCAATTACTCAGCTGACTGTTTCTAGCGGAATGCATCTACAAACGCCGCTGGCTACCGCGCCCGGCCTCCATCGTGGGGAAATCCCGGTCTGACACTACCTCCGGACAAGCACCGACCGCCCTCGGCCAAACAGTGCGATCGACAGACGACGATTCGAAATTGGTATTTGGAACGGTCTTTTCACTGCGGAACATGGTGCGCAAGCTAGGCGGAGACGATGACAGGTGAGACACCTGGATCAGCAAGCCAGACTAGACAGCTGGTAGCTTGACGGGTACTTGGAAGGACCATACTGACCAAAAGGGCATTGCTCAGTTTTGTGTCGTTCACCACTAGCCAGTACAAATTGCACTATTACGAGACGCCGACGAATACCAAGTTCGTCATGCTGACGGATCTGAAGAGTCCCAGTATGCGCATTGCACTGCAACAGATTTACATCAATCTCTTTGTGGAATATGGTTCGTGTGAGATCTGCTGATGAGATATACATATGGCTTACGCTTTTGTCTGTTCAGTGGTTAAGAACCCCCTCTCTCCGACCGAGCATACTGGCGGTGTGGGTGTCAACAATGAGCTTTTCGAGCAGTCATTGGAACAGTTCGTGGTACGTATCGCTCAGTCTGGCATATTGCCGTAGTTGTTGACATGGTAGCAGACTCAAGTTTTGTCATGATATCGACCGGCAGCTATGATCCGATTCACGTTGGGACTGTGGCAGTGAGGTCTGCATGGTCCAGGGACATTTTATGAAGAGGAAGAGGGAAGAAGGAAGAAAATGGAAGAATCACTTCTCACCGCTGAGTCGAGACAGCACCGGCATGGCACCGGAATCCTTCCAAGCTACACAGACAGCATATCTGCAATGAGAGCACACCGCAACGGTCTCGCCGTCAGACACCTGTCGGGCACACCCACCTACAATCCGGTGATCAAAGTTAAGTGCAACAGGGTGGCATCCATACCGCCTTTTCAAATGGCAGGCAACGCTCAATAAGACTCGCTCTCTCCCCACGTGGGAAAACCGGCGCCACTGTCGGGTACGCCACGCAGGCCACTGGGGGCCGGCCCGCAAATAGCTCATTCTGTTATTTCAACCAGGAACAATGAACAAAGACTACATACCGTGAACTTCCGTCTCTGTTTTAGAGTCTGTGTGCGTATCTATCAAATCAGAAGCCCAGGATCGAGAGCGGGATTACTCGGGATGAAGAAACCCTGGTATAACGCAATCGGAGCCAATTATCGCACTACCTCGATCAAAGTCCGATATCAACTTCTTCCCCCGCGTGCAATTGCCATAATTTCCGCCTTCAGGGTTGTAGATAACAGAACCAGCCAACGCGAGCCCAGACCCAGCGGATTGGTGGCTGAAACTTGGAGGCTGAAGCTAGAGCCCACCCTCCTCGAGGTATTATAGCCAAGCTATGCTGCCAAGAAAGCCCATTTCCAAATGCAGCGGTGGCTCGTGCAGCGCATGTTGCATTTTCCGTTGTACATGTACATGCAGTAATCTGTGCACCCTGTGTGCAGTGACCCGATGAACCGATAGGTTGTTCTTGAAGGGAGAGATTTGAAAATAGAATTGGATGATGGATCATATGCTACAGCTGATAGTGGTGATTGCTATTGGATGGATGGCGTATAAGGTAATAGACAGGCTACGGTACAGAAACAAAACTACTGCAAGCCCACTATAGCCACAGCCAGCTCTCAGCTCCTCTCTTCATCTTCCCCTCAGCCTCGGAGATCCTCCTTAGTTCTTATATTGTACCTATACAATCACCAGCTAACTTCCCACCTAGGAATAGTCCAGTCCAAGTCCAACAAAACAAGACCAGACCACAGCTTATCTAAAGCTCAGACCATCATACGTAGGACTGGTAATCTGGCAGTAATATGCAACCCTGCTTTCTCTCTCCCATCCAGTTTGTCACGTAAACAAGCAGAGATCCAAGCACAGATAACCGTCCGCAATCCCAACCCAACCAATCTCCAATCCAAACCCAGTCCCAAACCCTGGCGTATGAGTTGTCCAGATGCAAGCTGCACGCGAACTGGCGGTCAGCGGTTGAAGTCGGGGTGGAAGTCGGGGTGGAAGTCGGGGTGGAAGTCGGGGTGGAAGTCGGGATTGGAATTACGATTTAGATTGGAGGGGATTTAGATTTGGGCTTGTTGATGGCTTTATGTGATCTACCTCTACTCTGCTATACAGCACATGTAAGTGCTAAGTGGTGAGTTCACTTAGTGTGATGGCACTAACTGTACGGAGTAAGATGTGCTACATATGTTAAGAGGCATTTGTGGGTTAGGTGGGGGGAATGGTTGATGTGCAGTGTAGATCGGTGGTATTCTCCTATCTGTGTAGTGTTGTGTTATAGAATGGATTGGATATGCACAGTTGACGGAGTATATGAGTGAATGCTGTACGGAGTAGTACTTAGCTAACTACGTATCCCTGTACGAAGTACTGTGTGGGCAATCAAGATGACAGCAGCGAGCTATCTGATTGGATCGTGAAAATCCCTCGTAGTGGTAACGGAAGCTTGTGTAGAAAAGTGGACTCCACTGCATGTGTAAGTGTAAATTATTATTGAATGTTGAGCCGAGGTCACTATTGAGAAACCCGGGGTAATTGTAGCTGCCTAGTCAACTGCCTGTAATACACGGAACCAGAGATTTGTACCCAAGAAATTCGAGCCGAAGAGACGGTGAACATACTGTATTCACGGAACGAATCAAATGCGGCTAGTCTCTACTCCATACTATCATCTGTCCGGCCTAACATAAAAGTTCCCAAGTGACGCTAGTAGAAGCTCCTCAACAGTCTCCACGATCCCAATGGGGAGATGTGCAGGACTGTTACGTGGGGATCGTCCGGTAGTGAAAGAAGGAAATGTCCAGAAGAGGCAATGCCAATGAGAATGTTCCAATACGACGTGAGCACGGATATAAGCAGCAGGTGACAATGGCAAGGTCTACTCTGTACTCTGGAGTAATCTCTACAGTACTCTCTCTGTCTAATTTCCTGTACAGTCTCTCGGAGCAGAAGTAGAAAAGACTCCCTAGATTGCATCTCCATACCCATATCCCCCACCTACCATACAGAGTAATGAAGCACGTCTAGGATATGCGGCTAATAGATCAACAGCCATACCCCCTCTCCAAGAACCGCCACATGGCGCTCCCAGCACGAATGAAGCGGGGGTAGTCGAATCATAAGTTGATAGCAGAAAGAAGTGAAGTGCACAGCCTCCAGTGGCGTGGGAAACTACAACGTCACGTACGGAACGTCATCGGGTCAGGAAATCCAGCTCTTTCCGAAAAAAACATGTATCGAGTGTGTATTTCATTAAATCTCTCACCCATGTATCATTTAGCTTGTAACCACATACTAATGCTACTTCAGCCACTTTCACTTTGTAATAATAAAATTTAATTGAATAGAATCGAATAGACTAGAATTATTAGATTAATCAGAAGTAAAGTGAATAGTATAGAGAATAATAAAATAATAGAATAATATGTACGTCTCACAACCTGCAGCCCTGAGCTGCAGGTTTTGCCATGCTGAGCGAGCATTAATAAGATTCCCTTCAGCCCTGTAATTACACATACGAGTATTTCATCCTCAAAATTATCCCACTTCCTCTCTTTTTCCTCACATAAACCTGGGGCTTGCCTGGCTGCGCGGAGTCGTTTCCATCTCTTTGTTCGAGTCAGTCTGGTCAGTCTTGCCTCAGGCCCTTTGCTGGCGCATTTCGCACATTTTCGCACATCGCACTCGCACTCGCACTCGCCCTTACTATATCCTTACTCTCTACCTCACGTCTTCTTGGACGACGTGGAATTTTGTAATTTCACCTCCCAACACCTCTTGATCCACCGCACATGACTCCACCTTCTCCCTCACCTGTGCCGTCCGCAGTCTCCTCCGCCGCCGCTTCACAACATTCGCACGACCCTCGGGATGGCGATGCTTCGGTAACACGCGCCCTCGCGGGCATGACTCTGTCCGCTCATCCCAACGGGGATGTGCTCCCCTCGCCGGCTCTCTCCCCCGGCAAACCAACCAAAGCAACCATGGCCTCTCGCCTGACTCGTATGTTTTCCAGCACGGGGAAATCTACTCCGCCTCCCCACGATGTGCACCGGGATCTATCCGACAGCAGCCTAGAAAGCATTCATCCAGCCAGCGGCAAAGAGAAGCCGTCTTCGAAACCTCCCTCCCAACCAAACTCCAGGCCTCCTTCTAGACCTCCTTCACGAGGTGCTAACTCCCGAACCCCATCCCGAAACCCTTCACTCAAGAGCGAGCCTGTGGCGCATTCTGATAAAAAGAAGACCGAGGACAAGAAATCCAAAGATGGAGCTGCTCCTGCCCACAAGCGGTTCGAGGTCTTGCCGGAACACCTTGGCAACCATTCGCATCATCTCCGCAGTGCCAGACGGCAGGAGAAGCTGACGGACCTCCTGCGCGATATGCTGGGAGGTCGGAAAAAGGACGATCAGGTCGATGAGCAGCAGTTGTCGCTCATGTCGACCTGGATTGACCAATTCAAGACCGAGCGTGATAAGCTGGCGGCTGATAAGAAGGGTGGTCCGAACGCCACTGCTTCATTGGTCGACAAGTACGGCAAGTGCCAGGAGATTGTCGGCCGTGGTGCCTTCGGTATCGTTCGCATCTCGCACAAAGTTGATCCTCAAGATTCCAAGTGCGAACAGCTCTACGCCGTGAAAGAATTTCGCCGTCGCCCACAGGAAACCACCAAGAAGTACCAAAAGCGACTCACTTCGGAATTCTGCATCTCATCGTCGCTTCGTCACCCTAACGTCATTCATACCTTGGACCTCCTACAAGACGCCAAAGGCGATTACTGTGAAGTCATGGAATATTGCGCCGGCGGTGACCTCTACACTTTGGTTCTTGCTGCCGGCAAGCTCGAAGTCGCCGAAGCAGACTGCTTCTTTAAACAGTTGATGCGTGGTGTGGAATACATGCACGAGATGGGTGTTGCCCACCGCGATCTCAAACCCGAGAATTTGCTCTTAACTACCCATGGTGCCCTCAAGATCACCGATTTCGGCAATGGTGAATGCTTCCGCATGGCTTGGGAAAAGGAAGCCCACATGACAGCCGGACTCTGCGGCTCAGCACCTTACATCGCGCCCGAGGAATACGTCGAGCGGGAATTCGACCCTCGTGCAGTTGATCTCTGGGCCACCGGTGTCATCTACATGGCCATGCGAACAGGTCGCCATCTGTGGCGTGTAGCGCGGAAGGACGAAGATGAATTCTACCAACGCTACCTTGACGGCCGTAAACACGAGGATGGATACGCCCCTATTGAGACCTTGCATCGGGTAAGACCTCAATCCCTTATCCAGGCTTTTCCCAAACTAACAAAATCCAGGCTCGTTGCCGTAACGTGATCTACTCCATTCTCGACCCCAACCCATCCCGCCGCATCAATGCCTCACAGGTCCTTAAATCAGAATGGGTCCGTCAGATCAAGCTGTGCAAGGCCGGCGAGGAGGGCTTCTAAAGGAGTGATCCATCAGAATGATTGGACTCGGTACCAAGGCCGTGTCCTCCTCTCGGGGTTGGAAGTTCTTTACATCCCCTATGTTTACACTGGGTGGTTGTTTGTTCCAGACCCATTCGAAGTGAAGTTCGGCGAGGCTGTCTGTTTTATCCTTTGAATGCTCCTGAAATAGAAGGAGGCCCTTTTTCATTCTCATTTCATTTTCTTCCTTATTCCATGTCCCAACGACAGCTAGCTTGTTTTTCGCTTGAGCTGTTCTGCTTTTGGCTGCGGCGCATCTTGTCTCCAGCCTCTTCAGCCTGTATCTTTGTCTCTGTCGTTGTTTACGTGTTTACGTTTACGTTTTATTCCATTTAGCTGTGGGGGTGTACCGGATTATCATGTGCCCAACGTTCAACTCAATGCAACGAAGAATCATGACCCATTTCATTCAGTTTCGTCCGGCACTCCGGTTTTTCATTTTCACTTTCTTTCTCTTGAGATCTCCATGCTGCTTCTTGCTTACGTCCCCTTCTTGCAGATACCTCTTCCTCATTCTGGCGTTAGCATTCTTGCCTTTTATTTTCCATTCCCTCCCCTTGTACTACTATTAACGAAGCCCTCATTTGCCGGGCCAAACAGGTGGACATTCCATTCCAAACAGAGTCTGGATTCACAGGAATCCGGGGCATGCTTGGCTCAGGTTAGGTCTCAGAATCCTACTCTGTCATCTAAACAAAGCGGGGTTAGCATAGCCACGCGATCAGATCAACCGGGATTTGTCTGCCTGCATTGCATCTAGGTTTGGATTTACGTCTGGTGAGTTGGATTGGATTTCAGTCACTTGGAGGATGTCTGAACTTTTTTCGGTTTGTCTTGTCCGTGTTTTCGCCTGTGTTTTATTCTCTCGCTTTGTTTGATTTCTAGTATATATATATATATATCCACGCATTTGTACATACGCCTTTGGCAATGAACTATGTTTTCTTAGGAATTACATCTCTCATACACATACAATCAAAATAGTAGAATAGTGGAAACAAAAACATGTTTCTTATACACTTCGAGTGTAATGAATGAAAAAAGCAAAAAGATATGCAAGCGATGGGATTCGAACCCATGCAACTTTCGTTACCAGGATTTCCGTTGACGGATATCAAGTGTGGATGCTTGAATCTGGCGCCTTAACCAACTCGGCCACACTTGCACAGTTTGATTTGTTTGTTTGGATGTTGTATCTGAGACGGAATGGTGGTGGGATAGATACAACTATGATATATTGATGATGTAGTTGATTCCACTGAATAAACCTTGGAATATAGTTCATATCAGGGCATACCAAGGCCAAATTCATTACGATACTCCTGACGTCTACCTATCTGGTAACTGTACATGTATCTATACACTGTAACCTGTCATTATATTATCGTAAAATCCAAAAATCAGTCTTATTCCCAATACATACGTACAGTATCAACGGAGGTGTCGGGATCCAAGTTATATCCGGCTAAGCCGAATGTTACAATAAGCCCACCTACAGGTACCGTACACCTGTACACCCGATACCAAAAGCAACCAATACTATCATCTCGAATCCAAACCAAATCAAATCCTGTAACTTCTACCAATATAATGATATCCGCCAAGACAGACCCCATTGTTTAGGCATCACCATTTCAGTCTGGGCAAAGTGGATATCTGCCAGTTCTGCATATGCGGACTAAAGGCTAGGCAAACAAAAAGTGAATGAGTCGAGTTCTCTTCGTGGTTCTGCGGGTCTTGCTTGCGGCTTTTTCTCTGCCCTATGGATCTTGGCTGGGCTGTTGGGGCTTGGGGTTGTGGCTTGAGTTTTTAACTTTCCTTTTCTGGTGGTTTAGCCCGCCGCGCTGTTGAAGATCCGGTCGGATGATGTATGAAGTTTTTGTTACGGTTTCGGATGGGAAAGTTGTATGCCGGGGTATTGTATCTATTCTTTTGTATCTATTCTTTTGTATCTATTCTTTTGTATCTATTCTTTTGTATCTATTTCATATTGGATTTCTACGGGTCATACTGTAGTTCCGTGTATACTCCGGAAGTTAGGGATATTTAAGATGACGGAGCAATTGTTTTTATTTGTAATCTTTAGTTCCAGGTGATATTCTATAGTTATGTGATGGTATCTCAATATCAGTGCTATTTGTAAGTCTTGCGATGAATAACCTAGCCTTTCTTCTATTCCCAAGTTGCATGTTCCTACTAAAACCAAGACCTAAGGCCAAAGCAAATGCTTGACCCATTGACAATCATCTTTACTCCAAACGTACCGCAACCGCTGATGAAGCCGATTGGCATCGCCCTGCCAAAACTCAACAGAACTAGCATCAACAGCATAAACTCTCCACTTCTCAACTCCAGCCAAAGAATCCCTCCTCAACACCTCCTCGGTAGCAACCAACTTCTTCTCCAAATCCTTCCGGTTGCCAAGAACCTCGCTCTGCTCCGACGCAACAGCACTAACCCTCGAAGCAACAGGTCTAGCCTGGTAATCCAGCGCACTCTCCCCATCAGGCAATGCAACAGCAGTCCCCCTAACTCTCACCTGCCTAGCAAGCAAAGGCCAATAGAATGTCAAGGCCGTAGCCCCGTTCCCAGCCAACTGTTTGCCTTTGGGGCTGTCAGACTTGACGGCGAAATGCCAGCCGCGACTGTCGACGTTTTTGAGTATTAGGACACGCGCGTCTGGGCATCCTTCTTCGTTGACTGTTGAGACCGTCATGGCGTGTGGTTCACGCACGTTTGCTGTTACGGCTTCGTGGAACCAGTTCTTGAAGGCATCTTGTGGGGTCGGGGGGAATTTGTCGAAGTTGAGGGATGGGAAGGGCCCTTCTAGGACTTTTGTGTTGCGAAGTTCTGTTCGGAAGGAGATGTCGTCGATGGACATGATGCTTTCGGTTTGTTTGGGTCTGTAGTTCTGTGTTGTCGATGAGTTCCTGGACGTTGGGTAAGTTGATCCATGGATGGAGGATGTTACCTTTAAGTATATTGCAGATATCTCTAGGCTCTTTGGAGTTCTAATACCCTGGCTATACAGTCGAGACTCTGGTCCCTTTATATGTTGGCAGACCGACTTCGGCCCAGAGTGTTCGTGAGTCACTAGGCGAGATGCACCCCGGACTTCTTGCCGTCGGTGTCCGATTTTGGTTTTACTAGGTTATATGGGCTTTTGATATGGATCCGGTGAATAATGCTTATGTTTTAGTGTATCCTGTAGAACGATATATATAGTGAAGAAACAGCATATCATAAAAGACCAGACTACTTCTACTGGGTACAACTAAAAGGCAAATGAGCTAATATATAGTGTCAACGTCACCCATATCCTGTAAATTCACCCGAAACAGACCATGTTGCACTCTGTAAATAGAGGTGTTCATCACAGCCCTGTAGCCCTACCGGATGCGGCTACGTCATGTTACATAATCACTCAGCCACATCGCCAAGCCACATCGCAAGGCAGAAAGTCATCTTGGCCCCGACCAGGTACTCACTTGCGATTTCTATCCTGATTCATCTGCGTCACTCACCATTCACACATACATACAGCTTTGGAAGCTTAATCCACTCCAATTTACATTGACGGTTCCATCCTCCAACTACCGCTGCCATGTCTTGGGCAGGTACGCCACCACTCCCACTCCCCACCGGAGTCATTCCCCGACACTGGCACTGGCACGATCTAACAGAGCTGAATAGGGTTCAAGAAGAATGTCAACCGTGCGACGACGCAGGTGATGATGAAGACGGGTGAGTGACGGGTCGAGTCTTACCCCGCAATAAGAGGGCGATCGACGATATCTGCCCGGTCTGTGGCTTGAAGTGGAAGTAGATGCTGACTGGAATTGGACAGGACATGTTGAGAGGACAAATGATCGCGACTATGAGATTGAGGAGCGGTATGTTTTGTTCTGTTCGTTGTGTGGATGGCACTGACTCGGTCGCGTTAGACGATACCGGACTATGGAGACTGCAGCGAATCGGTTGCAGAAGGAAGCCAAGGGATATTTGGATTCACTACGAGGTGAGTGATAATCTGATACGGGGGAATTGGCAGGTTCTGACTTTCACAGCTATGACTGCGTCTCAAATGCGCATTGCAGAGACAATCGATGCATTCTACGGTGATGCGGGCACAAGAGACGGCGTGAGCCGGAGCTACAAGCAAGCTGTAGAGGATCTCGACGCTGAGACTATCAAGGCACTGGACGGACCATACCGGTAGGACAGCCACCATAACTTTCAGCATAGGCTACCGGACTGACACGAACAGAACCACCGTCCTCGACCCCATCTCCCGATTCTGCGCCTACTTCCCCGACGTCAACGAATGTATCAAGAAACGTAACCACAAGCTGCTCGACTACGACGCTATGCGCGCCAAGGTCAAGAAGCTTGCCGAAAAGCCCGACAAGGATGTCACCAAGCTGCCACGGACCGAGCGCGAGGCCGAAATGGCCAAGCAGGCCTACGAGCAACTGAATGAGCAGCTTTTCAACGAACTCCCACAGCTGATCGATCTTCGTGTCCCCTACCTCGACCCCAGTTTCGAAGCCCTCGTCAAGATCCAGTTGCGTTTCTGTGCGGAGGCATACTCACGCATGGCACAGGTGCAGCAGTACCTCGACGCCGAGACACGCGACCAATACGCCAAGGGAGATCTGGATAACCGGGTTGAGGAGGTTCTGCAGGAGATTCGGGATCTGAGCATTGCCGGGACAGTTTAAGGTCTTGGATTGGAGTTAACGAGCATATGCCTATTTGCCTATTATTGCGGATTGTTCCGTTTGCTTTGTCGCACCTTATTTCTTGTTATATTTCTTGTTATTTTTCTTGTTCCTGTCTACGTGTACATGATTGATAGGAGTCCATGCTTCACTCTATTCAAGTCAATGCAACATAATCAATAAACAGGGTATAATCACAGGGTATCACAATATCAACAAATCATACACACACACACCAGCAATCTATACTTCATACCAGTCTAAACCCGATAAAGCTCCTCGGCCAAAACCTTCACAACAGGCTCCGCAGCCCGATGATAAGCCGCCAATTCAGCCGACGAAACATTCGCGAGCACATAATCCGACACAGCATTCTTCTCCCGACTATCAGGCCTCCCAATCCCAACCCCAATCCTCAGAATCGACAAATCGATCTTCGCACCACGGCGCGCAGGGTACAATCCCTTCCCGCGCAACGTCTCACAGATACTAATCAACCCGCGGTGCCCACGCAAACTAGCAGACTCAGGTCCACCACGTTTAATGCGGACTTTACCGAGTGGGGATTCGAGTTCGTCGTGGAGAATGACAAGTGTTGTGGGGAAGGATGTGTTTGCGTCGGTTGATGTTGGAGAAGTACCTGTAGAAGGTGGAGAGATCCCTTTCGCTTGAAGAATTTCGTTCTGGGAGACTGCCCATTGCTCAAGGGCGCGCACGAGTTTCGGCCCCGTTACGTTCATGTAGGTTGGGCTGTACCATGTTTGGTGGAAGTCTGTGTCTGGGAGGGATTTTGGGAGAAGGGGAGCTACTGCGTCTAGGAGGAGGTGGCCTGCTGAATGACGGGTTCGGCGGAGGGGTGCTTTGTTGCCGATGGAGGCGATGAAGAGGAGCCGGGGCATCGTGGTGGTGAGCAGAAGTAAAGAAAGAAACAAAGTGCAGATATAAATTAGAGATATAAGAAAACTGTGAAGAAAGTAAATATTGGTTATAATACTGTTCTAGGATATTTTCGATAATCTGTCATGGATAACCTAGTGGGAGGCTCACCGCCAAGCCAGTAACCTTGCTTCGAAGAAATTCAGCTCGTACTGGTGCCTGGTACGAATCCCGGGGTCGGCATTTTCACTCGTGTGAGTAATCCACGACGCTGGAGGCCGCTAAGCAATGGAGATGACCCTTGAGGGAAGCAATTCTGCAGAGACATCTCCACCCCAGGATGGCGTCGCCAGATTACACCGTCCTGTTACAGGGAAGTTGGCTATTTGGTGTGACAACTACTTTTTTGTTTGTTTTTTTCCCAGTCAAAGCAGACTTAGTATTATTGTATCTTTTTTCCTGTCTTAAAATGCTCCATTGGCCTTTCTATGTGACTTGCTTTTATGGGGTGCTTTTTTTTCTTCTGTTCATTTGTTTGTTTATTATATCTAGGTCGTGTCTTTCCTTTCTACATCTTTGAACTATGCTAACACAGTTTTAGGACCCCCATCACTCTGGTATGTCAATGAGGCTGAATGCAATGTGATAGCCCGCACAAGCGGTGTGGCGCTTGCATTTGGCATTCTACATGTCGTTTCGGACTTCCAAGCAGGCCCCTTTCACAAAGAACCAGGCTACCAAGCTTGCCACGTAGATTATCAGACCGCTATCAGTCTCAGAGTATATCTATCGCAGGGCATACTTACATCTGTTACCCAAAATTCTCCAACTTAGTCATGGACTCGCTATTCTTCGACCACCGAGACTACTTCGCAGATAGGGTACAGAAACTCATCGCAGAGCCCGATACAACAAAGACTCCAGGATCACTCGCTCCATCAGACACATCGATTTGTGTTCGGGTACGTCCTCTGTCCGAGCAGGAAAAGGATGCAAACCATGTCCAAGGTGTCATCACGCAGCATCATGGGAGGGTTAAGATACATGAAGCAATTAGGAAGTTCAATGGGAAGCCTGATGTGAAGGTACGCTTGGCCAACGTTGTGAAAATCATGGCTGACATCCTTGTAGTCAACGTCTTTCTCTTTGGATGAGGTCTTCGGCTCCGATAAAGCTACACAAGACATATATGACGACAAAGTACAGCAATTGGTCGAATGGGCGTGGAATGGCGGAACGAGCATCATGCTAGCCTATGGCCAGACTGGATCTGGGAAGACCTTTACAGTTACAGCGCTGGAAAGACTCGTTGTACAGGCCCTCCTCGATACACGACCTGAGAAGAAGGAGGTGCACATGTGCATATTCGAGATATTTGGAAACGTTGCCTACGGTGAGACCAGACCATTACACTCTGAGCTATAACTAAATCCTCTTTTCTAGACCTTTTGGGGGATCGGAAACAAATCAACATTCTCGAAGACTCATTTGGCTCAATCCAAATCGTCGGAGCTCTCGAGAAGACCCCCACCAACGTCGAGGACCTCCTATCACTAATCGAAACCGCCAAATCACTTCGATTGACAGCAGACACAACCAAAAACGAACGGTCCTCCCGCTCTCACGCAATCTGCCGTCTAAGAATCATCGACACCGATCGCAAAGGAGCACCAGAAGGGACCTTCTTCCTGGTTGATCTTGCAGGCAGTGAAGCAAGCGCAGACGTACGACATCATTCAACAGAACGCATGGCAGAAACCCGCGAAATCAACAAATCATTGGTGACACTCAAGGATTGTATCCGCGCCAGAGCCACTTGGGGTATTTCTCAAGGGACTGCCACACAAAAACATGTCCATATTCCCTTTCGCACTAGCACGCTGACAAAAGTGCTGAAACCTGCATTTGATGTCAACAGTAGCAGGGCTTGCAAGACTCTTGTTATTGCCTGTGTTGCTCCGAGCATGTTGGATGTTCCTCATAGTCGGAATACACTGCGATATGCGGAATTGCTCAGGGTGCATGTGCCAAAGGTTAAACCGAGGCCATACGACGCTCTTATTCCTACTACTTGGAGTAACAAGCATGTACACGAGTGGATTAGGAAGAATGTGAGTATTATCTTCTTTGCCAAGTCATAATGGTCTAACCAATTGGTATTCAGTCCGGAAAACCGACAATCGACCCAACCAAACTAGCTCCCCACGAAGACGGTACGCAGCTATGCAAGTTACAGCTGGATGAATTCACCGCGCGCGCTACAGTGACAGTGGGCGTCCGACAAGAGCAAGCACAGAAACTATACATCAAGCTGTGGAGTCTACATATCGACTCACGTGCTCGACTGAGAAACGAGATTCTCAGTGGCTCTAGCAAAGCGGAATTAGCGCAAGTGACAGCGAAACCAAAGATACAGAAGGAGTTAGTCTCACGGGTTAACCCTAAGCCTGGTACATTCTTCCGCTTGGGGGATGATGGTGATATAGTCATGGTAATGGGCAAGGATAGCACGACCATGTTTGTTTGTGCTGAGCTTTCTGTGTCTGATGCTATGGCTAATTGCTATGAACTCTTCGTTGCGAGACAGAGGGTTGTTCCGCATGAGGCATTGGGTGTTGAGGTTTCCGTAGAGTATGATTCTGGATCGAGATACTATCATTTGAAGGGTGATTTATAGTTGATTAGATTAAAGTTTTGGCAGAATACTTGTGCAATTACATTTCTTGAGTAAACATCCAGTGGGGTACGCAGTTCGTCAATATGTGCGAATACTTACGCGCGTCCTTGCGCCCGAATATGAAGGGCTAAACAAACACAAGTGAACAAAACCACACATGTTCAGGCAGATGTCTATGCATTCAATTCACATGAATGATCGTATGAAAGCTCTATAAATGAAGTTGAGACATAAGGCTGGTCTATAAATATCCGGGCGGTAAAAAGGGCAGAATATCGATAAGGACATTTTCCGATAGCCAACTCCCCAAACACTCTCAAACATCTACATGCAGTTGACTAAACCTCTTGGAGGTCTGCAGGTATATATCACTGCTCCCCTGTGATCCTTTCTCTGCCGCACTCACCCATGCACCGTGCGACACCCACCCCTCGGCCTTTCCATGGGACGTCAATACAACGCGCTGCAGTGCTATCTAACTGCAACAATTAGCGCGCTCATCTTGTTATTCATATTCTGCGATTCGACAGCCTATGCATTTACTGATACCCTTAATGACCTCAATACCGAAAACAATCTGAACCTCCGAGGAGCAATCGTGAGCGACGGGGCTGGACTCCCACTTGCGCTGGACTCGTTCAATGGACTGGAGACTCGAGACAATGTAGATGAAGACGGGGAATCCAATGGCCTAGATCTGGTGCGCCGATACCCGAATGCCGCGAAATCGTTGGGCAACAATCAATTCGTGAATACCTCGCTCGAAATCGGTGATGTGCAGTGGTTCTATCTGCCCTCGTCGGTGGTGAATGGCAAACACGCTAGCAAGGGCGCAGGGCTTCCTGCCTATGTGAATGCCACTGATGATGATGACGCGAATGACGAGTTACGGAAACGAGATGGTCTGGAGAAGCGATCGACCACCGTCTACCTGTCGCTTACGACGTGCCGTAAGCCCACCGCCAACACAACGACTACCGAGGATGGGTTCCCGCAGTTGCAGATGTACGTCTCCAAGTCGGAGACGCTACAGGAGCCAGGACCAGGCCATGATGATTCCGATCAAGATGTATACACGGCTGAGGGAGGGTATATTGGGATCGAGAAAGACACAGACAGCGACGTCTTCATTGGTGTCGCTGCGCCCAACTCGACTGGCTACTCCGGAGGCTATACATACCAGCTTGCAGCCTCGATTGACGCATATTTCCACAATGTCGTGGACAATGACCCTTTCCTGTACTTTGTCGATGCAGATGTGTCTGCCGCGTTGCTGGTGACCAATAACCTGACGCAGGCTGAGAAAGACTCCGACAATTATCAGCAGTGGATGAACATGACGCCTCCATATACCATGTTTGCCCATAATATCAATAACACAGCATTGGTAGGCTTGGAGCGATCATTCTGTGCGCTTGATGAGCTTTCGCAGGTCGGACGAATCAGCAAGTCGGTTGAGGTTGGTATGACCAGCCGTGGACTGGGAAATAGACCGAAAGAGCAGTTCTACATTACTGGACTGAACCAGAGCTCGTCTTATAATGGCATCCTGGCAATGGTGGGCAACTCCACCACATCAGGAAATGGCATTGTCGGCGGCGGAGGACAGGTCTGGGAAGCCATGAACTTCACAACCAAAGCAGGTAAGACTTGCTTCTCCAATCCCGAGAGGTAACTTGCTAACACAACCAGACGACAACTGTGCCGTCCTCTTCAACCTAACCTTCTGCTCAGAAGTAGCCTACGCCGTCCCCTCAAACCCTAAACTAAGCGTAGCCAAATTGCGCGAAATTTACGACACCAACGCAGCACACTATTACCAAAACTTCAACTACAGCCTCCAACAAGTCCAATGCAAAACAGACCAAGAAAGCATGTTCTCCCTAGCAGTCGACTGCGACGATTGCGCCACAGCCTACAAACAGTGGCTCTGCAGCGTATCAATTCCGCGCTGCGCAGATTTCAGCAACAACGCTCCCTACCTCGCCGTCCGCAACGCAGGCCAAGATTTTATCAACGGGTCCTCCCTGCCAGTGGATAGTCCATACAGACAACACGTTGCATCCAACACATCCAGAAACAAGATCATCGACACAGAAATCCAACCAGGTCCTTATAAAGAGATCCTGCCTTGTGAAGATATCTGTTCAACGCTTGTTAAAGATTGTCCTTCAAAACTTGGTTTCAAGTGTCCCAGCGGGCGATGGTTGAATGCATCCTATGGATATCGCAATTCAGATGGTGATATTACGTGTTCGTACCTTGGTGCAGCTTACCATTTGAGTCTTGGAGTGAGACTTGGGGCTGGCTGGGTTGGATTTTTCAGTTTGGTTGCTATGGGTGTTATTTATTTGTTATAGTTGTAAATAGGAATGATATTATCTGCAACCTTGGAATTTTGGAAGTCTCGTGGAATTATCCATGGATGTAACTGAGTCTGCTGTCTGATTTAGTACTCCAAAGTTGCTCTATATTTCCCTGTGAAAGGCCACAATATAACAATAGCTCGCATAGCTCAGTTGGTAGAGCGCGTGACTAGTAAGAGTATCCACCCTCGGTCAATCACGAGGTCTGCGGTTCAAATCCGCATGTGAGCATTTCTTTTTTGGTGTTTTCTTTTTGTTACCAAGCTTAATGGTCTTTTTTTATTTGAATAATGACCTAGATGAAGTAAATGGCTTTTTTTATATGTTTAATACCCCCCTACCCAGCACTATACTATACATACAGCGTAGACAGCTATACCTTGGCTACTCTTAGATGGCTCTGGCAGTGTATAAACTAACATATCGTAACGCCAGAAATAGATAATAGACAGTGAAGTCTACTGTTGAAATATATATTCCAAGTCTACCGTTATATACAACAAAATCTAGATACAAGCATCCGATGTAAACCAAATCACCAAATCACCACTCCAAATCCTTCCTCCCCGTATTGCCATTCCCAGTCCCACTCCCTTGAACGCTAGCATCGCCTCCTTCTTTTCGCTTCTCACCCTTACCCTCCTTCTTTTCCAACGCCCGATTCCCCCACCTCCCCCTCCAAACCCCAATCTCCTCCCCCCACAAATCCCTCACACAGGGATCACAAGAACTCCCACAACAATCACCTGGCGCAGGCTGCGGAGGCGGATCATTATATTCACGCTCTGCTGCGCGGAGGAGTTGTTTTTCGCGCGTACGTGAGAGGCGGGTTTTTTGGAGACGTTTGAAGAGGGGGATTTCGGTTGGAGTGTAGTATGCTTCCGGGGGTGGTGGGGGCGATGTTGAAGTAAAGGTTGATGTGAATGGGGAGAGGAGGGTTGTTAGGAGGGTTGTTGGGTTGTAGCTTGATGGTTTGGAGTCTTCTTTTCCTTGCTCTTTTTCCTTTTCTAGCGCTTGGTCTGTGGCTGAGGCTGAGTTTGCTGATACAGCTTGTTTCTCTGTGTCTGGATCTTTTGCTTTGGTTGTATCTCCTGGTTTGGAGGGAGTTGAGGTTGAAGTTGAAGTTGATCCCGGTGAGACACCCTGAGGTTGGGTATCGATGCTCATTCTGATATGTGTATATCAAGCTGGATAGGAACGTAGATGTTTACATAAGATCACTGCATAGAAGAGATCAAATATGATCAATTGATCATCTACCAGCCATTAGCATCGAATCCCCAGTTGATATCACATTGAATGGTACAGACCACAAGGCGAGAGCGCAAAACCATACCATACAAAATATCCAGTGAATAAGACAGTCCAGTTCTCCGCTACTCTTGTATCTCTTGTCAAGACAAAGCGTTGGAGGTGAAGTGAAGCAAGTATGAAGCCGATTCTCGGGACCGGGTAAGAACTCTTCTCGGGCGGATAATCCCCGTTTCCTGTTCGTTCCGATGTTCAGCACTTGACTGTTAGAATATACAATATCTTTCTAAAGTTGTTGTTGAGGTCTATATTATACTTGATTCGGATTTCCGTGTAGAACAATACATCCATATGCAGATAATGCAACCTCCAAAGGTAACTAGCAACGATAACACCGTAATGAACTCAAAACTCCCATGGTATAATGCATGAACACAAATAAAAATCACTTCTTCTTTGGCGTCAACTTCGGCGACCAAACATTCCCAAGCCCAGATCTCCCAGAACCATTAACAGAAGAGCCAAACCTCGGCGTCCCCCCGACCTGATTCAACAACCGATGCGCCGCAGGTGTCAGCATCTTCCCCTGCCTCCCTCCAGCAGAAGTAGAAGCAGAAGCCACAGAGCCAGGCGTCCTCGAACCGAGCATGGGACTGCTAGCGAAACGCGGCGTATTCGAAACAGGAGTTTTGGTAACTCGCGCAGCCTTTTCAGCTCGTTTATTGCGCGCCACACGATCGACCATGCGATGGTGGAGGGCTTCACGTTTACCGGTTTCGGATAGTTGAAATGGATTTGGGGTTGAATCTGCTTGGCCTAGGAGGCGCCAATCTGCTTCATACTCTGAAGATCCGGGGTTGGAGGATGAGGTGTAGCTGAATGATGCTGGTTCGGGTTCGTCTTCGTCAACAAAGGCGTAGCCGTTTACACGGGGTGTTTCGCCCCCGGCTGTGGACATGGCTTCTGATTCGTTTAGCCGAGGTCGGCCGGCTATGGCGTCTTGGATTGCTGAAAGAGAGGGTGATTGAGGGATTGAGTCTGCTGCGGCTGCTGCTTCTGGGTCGAGCAGTCTTGTGTTTTGGTAGAGGGTTCGTTTTGGGCCGGCTCGGGACGAGAGGTCTGCCTTTTGAGGGAGGGTCTCGTGTGTATCCTCCACAGAGGATGGGAGGAACATGAGTGTGTTATCCGGACGGGTCTTCCACGAGTCTGGTTTTGCAGGGCGAGCATCCAAGTCTGTTTTTATGGCTGGGCCATCTTGCTTGACCAGGGCTGTTTCGGGGTTCCCGCCTTGTGCTGTGATGCGCTTTGTTTCTTGGGCGTGATGGGCGATTTGGCGCGCCGAAGGAACTTTGTTGCCGGTCCAGAGCCATGGGTATTTCTCTCTACGTTTGATGTTTTGCTTGTCGATAACTTTGTTAAAGGACTCGTTGTCTTCACTGGTGTATTTTGCCTGGAAGGCGAGTAGCCCCATGTTCGACACATCGGGCACGTTTTGCTCCGGGGCATCTGTCGCTGCTGTTGATGTCGATACAAAAGACATAGGGGTATCACCTCCCCAGCCGTGGGGTGTCTCATCAGATTGGCTGGATGGGAAATGCTGTGGCGTGCCCGCGGGGTCTGTCTTTCTTCTCGCATTTGAACCTGGCGTGGGCGTGCGCATAACATCTGCCAGTTTCTTCTTCGAGCTTGCGATCCATGCTTTATCTTTTGATTCTAGCGCATCCAGATATTCTTGCTTGCTTTGCGTTTCCAGTAAGCCCGGGAAGAAGTCACGGGCGATGATGTGGGATAGTGTACTGGTGTAGACATCTTCGTCCAGGACTGTCGCGGGGCGTTTGATCCGTTTCGGAGGCGGAGGAGGGGGCATGAGCTGGCCATCCGGGCGCTTGACCAGCTCCTGCGAAGACGACATGGTGGTTCGTTGAGTTAAGTGGAAGTTGAGAAAAGTGAGATAAGATAGGAATCAGATGATCCGAGCTAACCGCTTTAGGCTATACACGTCTACTGTACACCACAAGTCAATGCCAAAGGCTGCATTGGAGCTTGAGCTCCTCTAAAAAAAATTCTATAGCGAATGTTCCCAATCCAGATTCCCTCCAGTTCCTTTTTTTCTCTTTTCCCAAATCCCCTCCAAGACACCAAATCGCTGATCGCTGAGAAATGCAGATGAAAGAACGACCACAGCTGAAACCAAAAACAAACGGAAAATATGGCTCACAGACATGTTAAACAGACAGATAAAGACACAAGGAAAACACAGATCGTGACTCGTAGACCACAAAGGGTCGGGAAGCGAGAGTTGATACCCTCGATAAGACGCAAGGGGTGAGATGATAAGAAAACAGAAGGAAGAGTTGACCATCACTTTTACTGAGCAGTGGTTGGGAAGAGAGAGTAAGATGGAGTCCTGCTCTTCTTTCGGTTGGGATTTTTAGGAGGCAGCGGAGGCAGCGGGGCTTCGATCGATCGGACTTCCACCTCGGAGGTGGATTTAGTCCGGTCGTGAAGGAATGGAGGCATGGTTTCATCTTCAGCATTCTGAAGAAGGTGTGCCTCGGCCAGACTCTTGGTTTGGCGATGATTGGAAGATGAAGAAGGGCGGGCCAGGGCTTCGACGGCAGTCAAACGGTCAGTCGGCATCAGCTCGCGGCTGCTGGACAGGCTGTGGATGAGCTCCGGTACGCTGGTGGTTGACACCGAGGAGCGGTGCTTGCGGGCAATCGAGGCCGCGCGGGAGAGCATCAAGCTCTCCTGGGAGTTGCACTTGCTGATAGGGGAAAAGCTGTTACGGGGAGAGATGGGGTTGCCCATCATGCCCGAGAAGGGATAGTGACGATCTGATTCTCCATCAGTTGCCAGGTACTCCTCATACAACGGCTCGTGAGGAAGTTGTTTGCCCAGGGACGATGGCAGGATCGAGGAACTGACTGGGAAATAGTCACCGGGCCGAGCGATATAATCTGGCTCATAATCACAAGGAGTGGCGGCTGAGTGCGGCATAGCCGACTGGGCAGGGCTAGGGTCCAAATCTGGAGTGGGCAGAGCAGAGGTGCTCAACGGGCTGGGCTGGAGGTGTCGGGTCTTTGGTGACAGCCAGGGACCATCACTGCAGGCAATACCAATTTGTGGACGGTTCTCGTCCAGAGATGTGCGCGACCAGTCAAAGTTGGAGGTGGACTCGGCTGCATGCTCATAGCAATAGTCGATATCCGCATCCCACGAGTCATACATCTCATCGTCATACGAGAATTGACGCACGCTGGAGGTCGGAGGCGGCGTCACCTGGACCTGGGCTTGAGAAGTGTGCTGAAGATGCTGGGGCAGGGTGGGCGAACCAAGTGCCTCGGAGAACTTTCTGGACAACTCCTCGGCCACATCGATCGACAACGGAGCCTTTGGCTGACTTGACCGGACCCTGGTCTTGGGACTAGCCTGGGAAGTTGCGCAGGAAACAGGGCCTCCCATACTAGACTCAGGGCTATCCCAGTACCGAGTCACTTCCTCTTCCTCTTCCTGGACATCCTCTAGATCATAGTGGCTACTCATGGACGACGTTCTGGGCTTATCGTCTGTGGGCTCGGGACTGAAGAAACGGGTTGGCTGGGCAGATTGCAAGCATTCCGGATATGTCATGCTGGTGGACAAGCCTAGGATCTCATCAATGGCCCGAGGAGCGGGCTCGGCAGTTTCAGGTAGAGGGGCCTCTGGGACAGCAGGCGGCGGGGGAGTGGTAGGGCATGAACGGGGATATCTGGAGACAGGCCGGGAGAAGTTCTCGGTCACACGAGATTCCCGACGTGCATGGCCACGGTACCCATCTGGAGAAGCCGGTGGACTGACACTGGGGACATCCACCGTGGTGGCAGTTCCAAACGCACCCAGGTCTTCGGTGGAGAAGTTGCGGAAATGAATGTTCTCGGCGCGGATGCCTTTAAGATCGGTCTGGGGCCGTTGAGATGCACGGATGGCGGAGAATTCGGTGACGAGATCATTCTCACGGGTCTGATCCAACAACTGGAATTGCGACGGGTTGGTATGAGTCAAGTGGTGGAAGTCGAATGGGTCTGAGATGATGCTCTTCAGACGTTCATCTGCATTGGGTCAATTGGGTCCACGTGCTTCATAGCTTAATAGCTTGGGCACTTACGGTTTTCGCTATGGCGGGCGCGACGGCCAAACAGCTCTCTCTCGGCCCTGGGCTTCTCGCGATCCGCCTCGTCTTCCTCGTCCAGCGTGGCGACAATGTTGATCTTGCTACCTTGACGGCGCAGAATGCGACTGCCACGTGCTAGTAAGGACCGTGACGGCTTATCCTTATCAGCACGCATGCCCAGCGATGACACCGTTCGCTCCTCAGGCATTGATCCTTCGGAGGTCATGGATGAACCTGGGGACCGGCGAGAGGTTGTCGAGGTCGAGGTAGTAGTATTGCTTCTGGAACGGCCACTGAAGACTGATAGACGCTTCGGGCTATTCACATGAGCAGTTGACCTCGACCGGATATGAGCCGCATACTCTGGCGGCTCATTAGAGGAACGAGTGGATGGACGGTCACTATCATCGTCCCATTGGCCCTTGGCCGGGAAAGGAGCAAAGGTCGACATTGTGAAGACCAAACATCTGGAGATCCCCGTGGGCAAAAAGGAGGGAGAGCCGGGAGATAAATGAAGAGAATCGATACACGGGCTGGTTCAGGGGTATTTTATGGCGGGTACGGTATTGTATTGAGATTGTTTTATATTTGTGTTTCTTTTTCTTTTTGTTTATCTTTTTATATATTTTTTTCCACAATTCTTTTTAACATTTATTTGCTCTTTGTTAGAGATTTGCTAGTTACACGATGCGGGCTGCCGTGGGCTAACCTGTACAATACAAAAGGAATGACTTGACTTGACTTGAATTGAAGGGAAGTGAGTGGCCATGAGAGAGTAGACCACGGAACACAATCCCAGCATCACGGAGCCGAAACACAACGGTTCTAGTGCTCAGGGCCCAAGTGAGATTGTGGGGAACAAGACTTCCACTAGTCTGCTTCTGGCAGGTACGGATGGATACGCCCATTACGCGTACCAATTCACCGGATACTTATAGACATGGACAACTATAGGATATAGATGTAGATATTGTAGTAGATATATCGGTATAGATATAGACTACCTCTTATCTCCACTGTACTTTCCTTTGGCATATGATCAGCTCGCGTACAGGATGTAAGTGGAGGTCTCCCACAGTGCACAATTCACTCATCCCACTTTCCCTTTCCACCTCCACTCATTCTATTTCTGTTTTTCGGACAATATTCCTATTCCCACATCCTTGCGTAAAGCCCGAGACCAGCCACGAAGCGCCTCTTCCCCGCGTCCCAGCGGAGCCTCGGTCAACGGTTTTCATCTCATGATAGTCTAGTGTTTTAGTTCAGTTTTTGAGTAGGGCTTGGAACAGACCGATCGCAATCTACGGAATCCGGCAGTGGGGACCCATAATGTCTTTGTATTACATTTACCCATGTGCTCGGCATATTGTGTTCCTACGGAGAACATCCCTGTCGAAGCACGAGTAAGGATCTGATCGTATTCCTGTCCGTTTCTGTGCCTGCCTGTGCCTGCCTGTGCCTGCCTGTAGGGGATAATCGGTGGGGGCCTCGGAGGGTGCCGTTCCCCTATCTCTGTACATGCACATGTACAAGCACAGAGCACGGAGTATTCTCTAACTCTGTCGGTAACTTTGTCTGTGACTCCTAACTATAAAGTAAAACCACCTTCCAACTCGGAAGCTGAAGAATGTGAAATGTGTTTCCCTTACATGAACCTACAGTTGAAACGGTGTCTCAGTAGATGGTATGTGCATATACATATGGTAGCACTGTGCTCTCTACTTCATACAGTACTGTATTATACAGTGAAAAGACTCGAAACAAAAGACGGGACTGGTATCACGCTAGTATTGCGGGACTCCTGACGATCTCGTCTAGAACTGTCCATGAGTACCATCAGGTACATCACGTAGTGCTGACCATGATAAGGTACACGAGGGTACATGTAGATGCAGGTACACTCTTACAGCTTCCGTGGTACATATATGCCTCATCCTCCAACGGAAGTATACTCTCCCACGCTTGTATATTCCCCCTATACACATACTGTGTGTACTCAGACTATTCTCCCCTTTAAGAAGGCCAATCTCCACCGGCCGTTCGCGATGATCACCTCGTCATCGGCGAACAACCGAGTTCCAGGTCCAAGCGTCTCACGCCCCGTTCCCACACGTTCAGGCCAGATCTGCAGAAATAGAATATGCCCCGAAATTAGAGGGAAGGATAGGCACTCTGAGACAGACACAACAGGTCTGTACAGACCCAACGTTTTGCTCGCAGATTTGGGCTCAGCCTTACTATACGGACTGCTCAAAATTGAGAAACGTTAACTTAATCCATAACGGCTTATGTTTGAGAAAGCCGAAGCTAGAATACCCCTGGAACTCTCAAGGTTCGAGGCACGTTTCGCTTTGACTTTGGGGCTATGTATCAGGTCTAAACTAATTGTTGGTTCAAGCTCACACGAACACGTTCGGTGTGTTTCTCCTGGCCACTTCCCGAGATCGACAGTCAGTATTTCGCTTGTTCTGTATTAGACAGAGTCTGGCACGGAATAAAGAGTACGGTAGTAACAGTTGGTAGATCCTTTCATGCCCTATGTAACCTGCCGCGAGGCAGGATCACACTACTAGGTCGTACTAGATCATACCATCCCCTAGCGCTAACTAATATAAGTTAATTACATTATTGGACAGCTAACGGTCGCTTATCTGGGTAGACTATATTGAATATCCGTCGTTAGAACCACCTGTGGAGTTTGAATGGAGTTTGGATGGGGGGCATTCTCGCACTATCGACGTAAGTGCTGGGGGCAAATCCCATCAATAGCCGGAATGGTCCTCACCCTTTGATGTTCTTCAATCGACTTGACTATTGATGCAACTATGTGCGACTAGAGGGAGACCATCAATGTAACCTGGCATTGATCGGTGAACTGGCCGGGATTGCACGGCTTGTGCCTGGTTGTTTGCAGGGGATCCCTTCCATCTTTCGTGTCTGGTCAACGTTTGGCCAATGTTTGTGTCTTTACTGGTCATTTTATATATATTGATACATCGATCGGACTATTGCATTTACCTGTACTAGTCGTGCATCGTGTGATCTACACTAGTATTCCCAAGGTGAAAGAGGATCCTTCCATTCAAGGTATAGCCTATACTGTGCATTAGACATTAAGCGTAAGTAAATCATATCTTAAGTTCATAACGCCAATTTCCTCTTATTCCATTCCCTCGATCAATCAGCCACCAGATTCTATATTATTTGTTAGCTTTGCTTTGCTTGACCTTGAAAGGGGACATACACAGATTTTGGGCTTGGTGTGTCATTTAGGCGTTGACAATGTCCAAGACAGGAGTGCCAGCATCAACACCACCAATCCCTCCAATACTGGTGTCTTGCTCCCGCTTGAGAATATCGAAGAGGCCTAGGCCAAGAAGGCCCTCATCATCATCATCATCATCATCGCCATCGCCTCGCTTGCGAAGAGGACCGATGCCCAGGCCAAGTAAGCCCTCATCATCATCTTCATCGCCATCGCCTCGCTTGCGAAGAGGACCGATGCCCAGGCCAAGTAAGCCCTCATCATCATCATCTTCATCATCATCTTCATCATCATCTTCATCATCATCTTCATCATCATCATCATCGCCATCGCCCCGCTTGCGAAGGATACCCGTGCCAAGAATGCCATCGTTACCGTTGTTTTTATAGTTGCTGCCATTCTCATCGCCGTCGGTGAGGATGCTGTCATCCCGCTTTTCGAGGAGATCCTCAACAGTGTCCACAATCTCAGCGAGATCGTCGTCGCCGCCATCGTGACCACCGGTGGTCATGGTTTCTTCACGCTTTCCAAGCACGCCCTCAGCCGAGTCCACGGCATCCTCGATGAGCTCGCTGTCGGCGTCACCGTCGCCACCATCACCGCTGGTCAGGCTTCCATCCCGTTTTTCAAGGATGCCATCAAGTGTGTCATCAATCTCCGTAAAGGTATCGACAGTGAGGTTTTCGCTACCGAGCAGGGTGTCCTCGCGCTTGGTAAAACCAAGGAAACCGAGACCGAGCACACCGTCGTTACTTTCCTGTTGCTGCTCGTCCTCGGCATCAATTTCACGCTTGAGAACGTCGACACCAAGATCAAGCCCGTCGAGCAAGCCATCATCACCATCACCACGCTTGGATTTCAAAGTGGGAACGGTGAGGGTAGGAATGCCAACACCAGGGTTGATGCTGTCAATATTGACATCCTCATCGCGCTTGGGAATGTTCTTGACTGCCAGCTGGGGGAGATCGATGTTGTCGATACCCAGGTTGTTGGCTTCCTCGTCGGGTTTGGAGACAGGTGCGGCGATGACTGTCACGGCCAGCAGGGCTGGAGCTGCGAGTGCGTAACGCATTTTGATGAGATGCAACTAATATATTGATTAGAATTTGAACGAGGCTGGACTGCTATACAGGCCAATATAGTCGCTATGCCTGATATAGGTTGGGATGTACTCACTCACAAGGAACTGTCAATGTCTGGCAAGGAGGATGGAGAGTCCAGTCTCCACGAGAGAAGATTGGGATATTTAAGTACCCAGTCTCTGAAGTGATGCTTGCGGCATGGTAACTGTCGTGTTTCAGGAACTGTCACGATCAAATCTGGTTGTATCCACTAAGTGCCGACTAGCTAGGCACTTTTGGTAGGTGTCATAGCTAGTGTAGGTGACAAATCGATGACATAGAAGCAGAAGCGCTACATTGGATATCCAATTAGGGTTGCGGTGGTTCAGTTCAATTGGATGTTGCAGTAAGAATGTGGAGATATCTGGAAAGATTTCAAGAGATAAGCTCTTGGTAACTCTGCAGAGGTCGGTGGTGGAGAGCTCGGGGGGTTGTTGATCATTGACTTTTTGGGCGGTGAACCACCCCTGGGCGGCTCCGTTGATATCATCGCTTCACTAAATCCTACCCTGGCTTTGGTCACTTTCTTCTTTGCACTAAGTAAAATGCGGAATTGATAGCAGGCATAAAGGCAGTTGAGTTGTCCAATTGCAAATGCTACCTAGCATAAAAGTTTAAATCCAATGGGGGGTGTCCGTAAATATGTATACTGTACTCTTCCATTCAAGCTCAACCAGGTCCAGGTTACGTCCTACCCTTCAAAGACCCAGGGAAACCCCAAACCGTAAATTTCTTAAATGCCAATCAAAAAAATTACAGATATATTGCCTGATCTCGACGACCATACCATGTCATTAGATTTATTCTTCCTGCCTGAAGAAAAAGCGTACGTTAGCTTCTCCCTTGCTTTAAATGCGGATGGGCAAATATCTCACCGGACGAACAACTGGTCACTGGTGACAACTGGTGCAGACAATGTAAGATCAGTACCTAGACACATCCAAACGATAGCTATATCCTCGAGAACAGCCATGACCAACACAATAGTAGGATTCCCGGTGAGCATGTGGACTTTCGAGTCACCCGAGGAAGCCGCCATCAGGGAGTAGACGATTCGAATGAATAAAAGAGAAGCTCCACCGCAAGGACTAGTCTATGTTCTCCATTTTCGATTTGACGGCAGCGCATTCAAATCAGGAATAGGATCAAGACTAGGCCGGCCCAAGCAACTAGGAATATAGACACCCCAATCTTGGATAGTGAGTTTGTTGTAGAGGCATGGACACTGTTGGAGATTTTTTGTCGCACCGATAATACTCAAGATCACAGCTGCTAGAGTGGCGAGGTTGACTGAGAGAAGAAGCGTCGATGTACATCTTTTCCGGATCTTTGTTTCAGAGTTTTGTTCCTAAAAGGGACAGTAGTGAGATTTGGTAGCCCCAAAAAAGAGGTTGAAATACTTAGCCCGAGCCAAAAGACCAACACAAGCCACAGTCAATGGCGACAGTCCAATTGAGTTACAGACAGCCCAAGCGATATAGATTCGTCGATGTAGGGTTGGATATCGTGGCCAGATATCTGGCAGCGTGAACCGATCACATGAACGAGCGAGAAAATAGCCAAAGCTATCCACCCTGACTTGTTAAATCCATGTTTGGAGGATACCCAAAGAGCAATGAAGAAGGTAGGGAGAAAGATAGGGGGACCTCTAGTAGGGAGATACCGTGCCGATAGTCCAGTCCCATCATGAGACAAATAAACAAGGTGAGAAAGTGGTTGAAAGTACTTCTATTCCAAAAGTCGAACATCCAGTGAAGCGTTTTCTACAGAATAGAGTGGATCCAATAGCTCTATGGACCAATGAAATACCCTTATATCGCTAGTCTCGCCCTGGATCCCTAATGCAGTTAGCCTGACCACCGTACCATGAGGACTTGTTAACCAGGCAGCTGCATAGCTCTTCAAATATATCTTTATCTGTGGCCTCTCTCACATATAATCCATAGAGACAGTCTTCCATGGTCTACTGCGGCAGACCCAGCCAGGGGTGCCATGCATGCCGAGCGAGAAAAATCAGCGCAAGTCACCCTCTCAGCGCAATCAAGTCATTGCTAATGTCAAGATTTGCTATAAAGTGTGATCGAGCTCGACCTACATGCTTACAATGCCGGAAAGCTACTCGAGCCTGCCCAGGTTATCGAGATGAGCTTTCATCGTGGTTTCGAAATGAGACTCAGACTTATCCAGAGGTCAAGGACTACTGGTTCAGTTTTGAGTGACACTGCTGGACAGCATGCTCAAATCCACTCGATACAGGATAATCATGTCTATCAAACGAATGACGACAGCCAAAAGGACAAAAATATCTATTGTCTATCCCCATTATTCACGTTTGTGAACGACCAAATCTTCCACGCAACAAGCTTCTTGCTTCTTTTCGAAAGCATACTCATGGCTCAATCTTCCTTATTTATCAACCTGCCACGTGAACCAAAACCTGATATCAGCAGCTCCAGAAAGCCAGAAAGCATTAATAGCCAGCATCGCCTCAGTGGGACTAGCAAATCTCGGGAATCTCCATAATTCATCAGATCTACGATTCTCTTCGAGAAAGGAGTATGACATGGCCCTGCGAGGGATCAATGCCGCTATTAATGATCCCAGCCAGGCGAGTACTGAAACGACACTCGCCGCTATACTATGTCTCTCATTGTATGAGGTAAGCGTTACACCAGGGTCTGTCTACGTATATCAAATCTCATTCTTCAGATCATTGCCTTTGAAAGACCCAAATCAATCGAGTCCTGGTTGACGCATACACATGGTGCTGCTGTGTTACTTGAACTCCGTGATGGAGAGCAGCTTCAATATGAAGGTGGGTTTGATATGTTCAGTGCACTCAGGAATACAGCGGTAAGAGGTAGAGACATTCTGTTGACTAGTACCATTGCTGATATCTTTAGCTTCTGGGTTGTCTTCAACCAATGGAACGGTTTCCAGAGATTTTTGATCGACTTACATGATCGGACGACATCTAAATTTCAGATTGATCTCCTTGGAACTTAAAGAAACCAACTAGTGAAATTGTCCGCCGGATTTTGCAATTTCCAGGCTGATATCAAGGACGGTGCTCTTCGAGATGATACCATGGTATTATCAATGGCCATGGAAATTGACACAAAACTGGAAGAGTTTTCCCGAGAACTTTTCGCCAACTTTCCCTTCATAATTGGAACATGGAATGGAAAGAATTCATCTGTCAATGAGAGCCGACACATCTCTCACTACGACGGGAATTTCCACATCTATACATCTGTCGAAGCATGTGATATCTGGAACAGCTATCGCAGCACTCGCATTCTGGTCAGCAGTCTCCTACTGTCCCACCTGAAACCATCTATGCGCTGCACGGCCACTCCCACCGAAAGCCACCCAGACCAGTACTTCAATATCTACTATCTAACCAAACAATTGGCAATTGACATCTGCCAATCCGTCCCATTCAAACTCGGTCTCACAGAACACGGAAAGAAAAACAACCAAGCCATTGAAGCAGTCCAGACCGGTGCCGGCCTCACCTTACTATACCCTCTCTACCTAGCTGCAGTGGTAGGTGGATACCCAAGCCCAGTGTGTGTCTGGGTGATGAGTTGTCTGAATATCCTGGGGCGCTATCTGGGAATTGGAGCAGCGTTGTTTCTTGTGGGTTTGTTACCTAAACGGAAAGGTTTGGTGCATTAGGCTATCCTGTAGACAGACAGTGTCTCACTTGCACAATGGACCCGTAATTTATATTTTACAGGTCGACATATCCGCTGTGGATGAATTGTCATGACCTACTCATGATTTGTGATCTGTGGGATTTTGAGATTCTAAAATAGTGTAGGGCAAGGTGGGACTATTAGCTGCTGCCTTACGATCCACTACACAACAGGCACATACATTTCACAGGATGAGCACACCAGAAATAATCCAATACCTGAGCTCCTGAGAAACGAAAGACCAGAGCCCCAAGGCCCATGCCCATGCCCATGCCCATGCCAATCCCACGCTGACACAAGCCCGCACAGCCCGCACAGCCCGCGCACCAACCTGCATGACACCAACCCGAAGACCGAGGCAGCTAATGTAGTTGCATTGAACCGAGTACATAGCCCCATCGAAGAGTCCAGGGAGAGATATAGTACACAATAAACTCGACCAGTGAGCACACGGGCAAAACCAACACCAGCCAGTGACCAGGATGACTCGGACCTAAGATATCAACGTTACATTTGCATCTATCGCCCCTAGGAACACTATCACTTAGCGTGTTAGTTCAGCTGGAATTGAAATCTATTAAGCTCTCCTATCTCGGCAAAGATTTCCACGGTCTTCGATCTGACATATGCCGTGGACTGTCGGGGTGGGCTCGGACGATTAATTTGCGGGTTTAATCTATTTATCCTTGTCCATGTCTGGATAGTGTGTCTAGATCTGGTCTCAGGATCTTCCGATGGAATTCCGTGTTTCCATTCTAGGGACGGGGGTTTCTGTGTCTGTTTGACAAGCTTGGTACCGAGGCCCCGTGGCTTGGTGTGGCGGCATTTTGGTTTGGTAAGTTATCGGGGAGGCATACAGTAGTATGGATGTAATGTGATTCTTTACATACTGTGAACTGGCAACTGAATTCAGGTTTTTGTAGAACGCAGGCTAATAATTACACATGGACGAAACCCCATCGGAGGCAAGTATCAAATGAGATTGAATGCCCTCCCTCCCCGAACGCCTGGGAAACTGGAAAGGAAAAGAAACAACAGTCAGGTAATATGGCAAATCAATCCTGCATCTCCGTGTCCTCAGCAGGCTTGGGATCCTCCTCGCCGAACAAGTCATCGTCGTTTTCAGCGGGTGCCTCGGCCTCGGCCTCTTCCTCATCATCGTCATCCGCAATGCGACGAGAAGCCTTGCCCCGACGACGCGGAGCAGCATCTTCCTGTGCGGGCTCGTCGTCGTCGAAGAGATCTTCCTTGTCTGCGCCCGGGGATGCAGGCTCATCATCCGAGTCCACAACCATCTCACTGCTCTTATACTTACCGGGAGTCTCCTTGTGAGCCTTTTCGCTCTGAGCCTTGCCCTCGGAGCGACGGCCCAGACGACGACGCTTTTTAGGTACCGCCTCGCCGTCGCTCTCGGCACCGCTGCGAGCAGCCTCGCCATCCTCATCGTCGGCAATGAAGTCGTCTCCACCCTTCTTCTTGCGCTTGGCGGCGGGCTTCTTCTTGCGCTTGATTTGTTCACCGGTCTCGGAGTCGGCCGTCAACTCGGCTTCCTCGCGAGCACGCTCATCCTCAGCGCGCTTGGCGGCATGGCGCTGCACCTCTTCGACCATCACTGCGCGCTCCTCGGCTATGCGCTTCTTGCGCTCCATTTCGACTTCTTGAGCCTTGCGCAGCTCCTCTTCACGGATGCGCTGTGCTTCTTCGCGGGCTTCACGAGCTTGCTGGAGTTTAGCGGCGTTCTTCTCCTCGTACTCCTTCTGGCTCTGCATGGCTCGGTCGAGTTGCTTGCTGATCGTGCGACCCATGTTGGCTCGCTGCTCCAAAGCGGCGCTAGGATATGGCGGGTTCTTCTCCTTGGAGAGACGTTCAAAGGTTTCAATGGCCTCCTTGAGACCATCGGCGGCTTCTTGGACGTCCTGGAGCGTCTTCTGGGTAGTCTGTAGACCGTAAGCGAGCGAGGCGATCTGGTTTTGGACGAAAGCGACGTTGAACTGCAGGTGAAGCTGGTCGGGGGAGACGGCGCGGGCACGCTGAGCGTAGTCCAGTGCTGTCTTCATGGCTGCCAAGTTGGCTTCTTGTTTACCTCGCAACCACCATACACGGCCGAGACAGGCCAGGATTTGCACATCGCGGGCACGATCCTTGGCCAATGCAGTCTCATAGTGCTCAATTGAGCGTGAGAACTGTCGGAGCTCGGCAAACACATGGCCCAGGTTGAGGTAGACGCTGGGGTCTTTGAGTGTGTCGCGGATCTTGGACAGGATTTGCACTGCACCACTGTGATCTTTCTTGTCATCAATGAGAGCGATTGCAATACCCTGAGCAGCATATGCGTTCTTATGGTCCAGCTGCAGAGCCTTATCGAAAAATTCAACCGCACGCTGGTAGACTTTGCGGCGCTTCTCCTTCTCCTGGTCAGTGCCACGGCGCATGTCACGAGCGGCAAGGAGATGGATATTGCCCATCCCAGTCAACGCATATCGGTCATGCTTGTCGTAATGCTGCAGTGTGTGCTTGAAATGGCGTTGCTCGGTGTCTTCGCCAATGTTGGTGACTCGCTTCTTTGATTTACTGAGGTACCATCCAAACAGTGCACGAACTTCCACGTCTGTGTTTTCAGCCTCGTAAAGCTGGGTGATCTTCTTGGGTCCCTCGTCTGTGGGGCTTTGACGCAGAGCGATATAAGTCAGACGCGCACTGGCCTCTGTGTAATCACTGTGACGCTCAAGAACACCTTCGTAGACCTTCTTGGCTTCATCCCACATATCTGCCGATTCGTATGTTCGTCCCAGGTTGTAGCTGATTGTCGTGATGAGCGCATCGGTGTCAGTGCCATCTTCCCTATCTTCTGATTGCACACAAGCGTTCAGCGCGGACTGGAACATGCCACGGGCCAAGGCAATCTTCTCGTGCTGGTACAGGAAGCATCCCATGTTGTTGAGAAGCTGCGGCGGCAGACTCTCTCGGAGAGCAGCGTTCATTGAATCCTCATCCTCGATGCCCTCCGGCCGAGCATCTTCGGGGATGCTAGCAATCTGAATCTGCTCCAGTTGGGTCAGGCACTGCATGCTCTTATCTGGAGATGTATTCTCATAAAGACGAGAAAGGTAGACCAAAACCGACTCATCAGGTGAAAGCTTTTGCTTCTCATCCTTCCACATGGAGCGCACAGACTCCAAGAGAGTGATGGCCCGCTTGATCTCAGTCGACTTATCTTCCTTGCTACCAGCCTTCTGGGCAGCAAAGACTTCTTCCGCATGAATAGCACCCAGAAGAATCATCGCCTCCGGGTTCTTGGATTGCTGGACAATCTTCTCCAATCGGAACTTGGCACCATCGAAGTCCTTGTTCGAGATCTGCATCTGTACAGCGCCGAACTTGGCGGGAAGGTAGCCCTTGTCACCTCCACCACGGGCCTGGTCGGAACGGTTGTAAAACTCCGCAGCACGGGCAGCATCGCCTTCGTAGTGTGACTTGCGGCCAAGGAGGTACCAACCGTCACTTGCAATAGGCATGACATCTGTATGTTCAATTGCCTTGCGTGCCAATGTCTCGACAGTCGGGTATTGTTTGCGCAGGAGGAAGTAGCTGGCGAACAAGGAGCATGTCATCGGATATTCTTTGTCCAATTTAAATGCTTTTTGTGTGTATTGGGTCATGGCGACCTTGTACAATGAACCGAACATAGGGTCGGTAGTGGCTCGGCGGGAGCTGTCGTAGAGGTAATATTCTGCGAGGAGGATGTTGGCAACCTTGGACTCGGGGTTCTGCGAGCAAATGTCAGTTACTGTATATCAATCAAACTCCAGAAGTCGAAGCTTACGAGAGACAGAGATCTCTCCCAAGCTGCCTTGGCTTGGTCCTTGAACCCAAGCTGCCACAAGCAGCATCCAATACCAATACGAGGATCTGGGTCTGTGAGGCTAGGCATCTTAACCAAAACCTTCTGGTATCCTTCGAGTGCTTCCGCGTGTCTTCCCAACATGTAATGAGCCCGAGCACGTCCCATGATAGCCATGATGTTCCGACCACCAAAAGCCTTGGATGACTCGTCGAAGCATTTCAAAGCTTGGCGCAGGGATTCGACTCGTTCAGAAGTATCGATAGCCCCTGGTCGAACAGCGCGGGGAGGGTACAGCGATGCGCGGAGGAGACAGAGGACGCCACGCGCCAGGAAAAGAGGCGGGTAAGCCGGGTTCAAACGCGATGCCTCGTTCAACGTCGAAGTCGCGAGCTGGAGGTAGTGATCCTTGGTCTTTGCTTCTGAATAGAGTTCTCCATCTGGGGCGACTCGTGGAGCGTATCGGCTCTTCAGCATGAGAAGCCAGCAGACCCAGCCCAGAAGGCCGAGTTTCTCCTTTGTTGCTCCGTGGGCCACAGAGGCCAGACCCTTGTTCAGGATATCGATAGCATGATCGAACTGCTTTCGCTTGGCATAAGCGAGCGCAATGATCACCCAAAAGTTTTTGGCCGCCTTTTCATTTTCCAGAAGAGTGCAAAGCTCGGTCGGGTCATCGGGGAGCTCAAGCAAGCTGACTTCGACTTCACTGTCGAAGCTGGATGCGGGAATATCGATGGCATCGGGGATATCGGAAAAGCGAGCGTTGCTCAGGGGGCTCGCGGCGGAGGTAGGATCTCCATTCAGGCCATTCGAATGGCCATTTTCGAGAGGCGCCATCTTCGAAGCGTCGGGAGGGATGAGGCCACTTTGCGAATGAATGTAGAATTTTTGGAGCCTCAACTCATGATCAGGTGAAACGGTCCATCAAATGAGATCAAAATTGGGTCAAACGAGTTTAGCGACCCCTTAGTCGGAGAAAACGCGAAAGTGAATCTCGGAGGTTAAGAGCGCGGCGATGGAGAAGTTGAGAATTGAGAGGAGTGGCTGGCCCGCACCGCCACATCAGCCACATTTGAACAATGAATGTCGCATCAACAGGCACAAAAAAAAAAAAAAAGGAGATAAATATAGATAATAGCTAATAGCCATGCCATTTACTGATTCTAGGGGGATATCTAGGGAAATTCCAAAACGTCCAACTCACAACCAGCTGGTGATGAATCTGCAAATGAGAGCAAGGCTGAGCAGGACCACAAAGATCAGACCAAGCTCGATCCAATGGTGCAAACGGACGTAGGACTCTACATAGCCAGCCGACGCAGCAACTGCCTGTCCATCTACTGCGTCATCGGCCCTGACTGAACCTGCCAAATCTGACGGGAAACGACCTGTTTCGAAGTATTCATCCATGAGTTCATCCTTCTCGGCCCAACGCTGTGTCAGCCAGGCCTCAAAGTCTTTCTGGTCATCAAGAGGAATCTTAGAAACGGCGAAACGTCTCCAATGCATGTTGACCGAAGTTGGCGGTCTTCCTTGTAAGAATGTGGAGCGGAGTGTGAAGTATTTATCGGGGTAGCTTCCCTTACTAAACAACAGTGAGTATGGATTGGAAGATGTGTAGGGGAAACATACGGTGGTCCTTCATAGGCGATGGTGCAATCATACACCCAGTCTATGGTTCCTCGCAATTGCTGGAGACAGAAGAACAGACCGGTAGAACGCGGAAGAATCTGATGTTTGAAAGATGGCAGACCCATTTTTTTTCCAAAGGCGTCACTGCGGCCCTTTGTATTGGTGGACAGGTTTGTTCCCTCGGGGAAAATTAGAAGCCACATTGGATCAAACTGTGGGCGGGCTGAGTTAGATCCAGTAAGCCGTGTCTTGAGCTTCTCCAATCGATGCTGAAGCCTTGGTTTGTCAGACTGCCACCTGCGAGCCATGAAGATGAAACCGTAGAACATCATGCCCGTGCCCACAATGGGAATATACTTAAGCGACTCCTTTAGGATGATGAAGATGCGGCCGTGCATGGTGTTTGTATATGCAACCCACCAGAGGTAGATCCAGTCGGTGTAGACCTGGTGGTTCGAGATCATGACTAGGCGTTCTGGGAAACATGTCTCCAGTAATCCATCTTTCGAGAGATGAATTTGACCACGGACACTTTCATCACCGCTCACCCGGAAGAGCGTCGGGGAGGCCCAATGGGTAGCAGCCGTGATGACCAGCCCAAAGCATTGTTTCGTGTATGCCATATATGAATAATACCAATCCTTGTTGACAAAATATAGTGGGGAGCCGATCAATTGCGTCACACAAATGGCCATACAACAGCTGTTAAACCACGTTGCCAGCAGCAGGGACCGTAGGACTTGCATGGGAACGCCATGCTTGAGGCGAGGCTCTGAGGGGGGTTTGGTGGAGAGTCTCTGGAGCTCGCTGGTATCTTTGACTGGGTTGCGCTGTCGAATCTCGGCTGATTCCATGGTGGAGAATTGGAAATTGGGATTTGGGATCTGGGATCTGACGATCCGGAGATCCTTGAAGCTGGAGGGGTCAGACCAGAGTTCTGAGACCTTAGGTAGGGGAGCTTGGAGCCCACGCAATATCGAGGCAGAGGATATGAAGACGATCAACGCGTCACAAGGGGACTAGGGGAGTTAGAAGAGTAAACGATCCCCCGGAAGGCCGGGAGGAATAATACAATGTGGGCTCGGAGTTAGCAGATCGAACCCGTGACAGCCCAACCCTCATAACGTCACACTCCAAGGCGGTCAACTATTTACTCCGCCTAGCTATAGCTCTCTGTTGGAACCTTTAATTTACCAACAACACACTTGCATCCCATCTCTGGACAGTTGGGCTATAATATGGATTGATGTGAGCGCCAACCAACCCAACTCGATGTCTCCTGGCTGATACACCTGACTGGATAGGCCATTTTTTACAATGCAGCGCATCTTCCGCACTTCTGTTCGCTGCTTCTCCACATCTATACCGCGTCACGAGATCAAAGACATTGGCGCTTTATCACAGCGCCTGATACCAAAATACCAAGGTGTGGGTCATTGAGGTGACTGAATGGTCATCCATTTCGTTCTGAGGCTGATTCTGGTAGAATCCTGTGATGGGGAGCTCCTTTCTCTTCAGTGGCCGGCACCGCCACGCAACATCTTCCTGGTGCGCAAGGATTGCGCCCCAGCTGTGACCGATTCTTTGATCGAATTCGTTAAGTATGTTACAGTTTTCATGAGCGATTATATAGACTCATTTTCTCAGCCATATTTCCTCCGTATACCCATCCATCCGAGTCATTCTCGAGTCGAAGACCGCCGCCGAAGTACACTCGTCACTTCCCTTTCCCGTCTATTCAGCATGTCTTGACGAAAAGCCAACTGCATTGCACGAGAAAGTTGACCTCACGGTGACTTTAGGCGGAGATGGCACCATCTTACATGCCTCCTCGCTTTTCGCAACCTGCTCGAATGTCCCACCCGTCTTGTCATTTAGCATGGGCACACTAGGATTTCTGAGTGAATGGAAATTCTCGGAATTCAAAAGAGCCTTCCGAGAGGTCTACATGTCTGGGGCTGGGGCAGGAGATCGCACTCCCGTGCTTGAGAAGTCCGCGGCAACGGAACTTTCCGGACATGAATCCGAGATGGGCCCAACTGGATGGTCTTCTGTTCGAGGGAAATCAATGGGCTCAACTCGCGGGGCACGCATTTTGATGCGCAACCGGCTGAAAGTTGGGTTCTTTACTGCTGACGGCGCTGAGACTACCCCGATCCGGACTAAAACAGACCAGGGTCAGGGAGTTTATGTGATGAACGAACTACTCATCCACCGCGGCAAGGAACCACACTTGGCAGTGGTGGATGTGTTTGTTGGTGGGCGTTTCCTCACCGAAGCAGTGGCTGATGGCATTATCATCTCCACCCCGACCGGGAGTACTGCATACAGCCTCAGCAGTGGGGGTAGCATTGTGCATCCACTAGTCCCAGCCATTCTCTTGACCCCGATCTGCGCGCGTAGCCTCAGCTTCCGCCCATTGGTCCTCCCATCCAGTACGCCTATCACTTTGCGGCTCAGCGAGAAGAACCGCGGGCGCGAACTCGAAGTCAGTCTAGACGGGGTCAACCTGGGCCAAGGGATGGCAGTTGGCATGGAAGTCCGAGTTTGGAATGAAGAGATGCGTCATGGCGAGAATGAATGGCAGGGAGGTGTACCCAGCGTTATGCGGAGAAGTGTGGGCTGTGAGGCCCACGAGGGATGGGTTGGAGGGCTAAATGGACTATTGAAGTTCAACCATCCCTTTGGAGAGCCTTAAAGAGATAATTGTAACATATGCGATCACTATAAAAATATCAACATACAATGTCCCTGTTCTGTGCAGCTCTCGTGATTGGCAGAGGCTTGTTTTCTGTAGATGAACGTCTCCATCTCAGGGGACCCCTTTCACCTTCTTTCCCCCACCAACTTCATCTTTCACCTTCGCTTTGATCACTGCGTTTCGTTGAGCATCCTCGCAGTGCGAGGACGGCTCCTGGTTATTTCTCTTGTATGGTCCCCTGTCTTTTTTCCACTCTCATTGCCTGCACTCCACACCCTGTTTGTGTATGCATCAGATCAAAGCCGGGCCTGTGCCTGTGCCTGTGCCTGTGAAACCATCCCCTGGACTAACTGTTAATTAGTCCTGACCTCAGGAGGTCTCGGCGCATTCGTTCCCCCTTTATCATGACTTCCTATGGAAAGTCCGTCACTCCTCCCCTCTTCTCTAGACATGCCACTCACAATGCACAGCAATATGTACTCTCCGGATCAGTTCATGAATCCGGGGCCCGCTCCCCGCCCCCCGACCGATCGTCCTCCAAAGTTGACTCTCCCGACCAACAATACCACTGCCTCCTTTGGCCAGATGAGTTTGGACTCGCCGAGTACACCGGGCCCGGGCTCGGCCAATCTGTCACTGTTCCCTAATACCAGTAGCCCGTCTCTCGCCATGAGTCGGAGCAATACTCAAAGTGGAATCACGATTATCAAGGAGGGCCATGTTCGCTGCAAAGAGGACAAGTTCTTGGCAACGTGGAACTCGAGATACTTGATCTTGCGCGAGTACAAACTCGAATTCCTGAAGAATGACTCGAGCAAGGTGGTGATCTCCTTCCCACTTTCGTCTGTTACCGCAGTGGCTCGCTCGGAGGAATCCAAGATGGCTTTCGAGGTCACTCGTCTCGCCAACCCGAAAGATGCCTCGTCGAAATCTGCCCTTCTTACTCGGGACTTGCCTACCAAAACCATCACCTGTGAAGTTAAATCCGACGATGAAATTTATGAATGGATCGACAAGATCTACGAGCGATGCCCCGGTATGGGTGGAGTCAGCAACCCGACCAACTTCAGTCACCGCGTCCATGTCGGATTTGACCCCAAGACTGGCGCCTTTGTAGGCTTGCCTCCAGAATGGGAGAAGCTTCTGACAGCTTCAGCCATCACCAAGGAGGATTATAAGAAGAACCCACAAGCTGTCATTGAGGTCCTTGAATTCTACTCAGATATCAAGATGCGTGAACAGAACCCCCAATATTACGCTGGTATGAACACACCCTCCGGCAATGGAGCCAAGTCATATGGCAACAGTGTCGGAAGTTCCATTGCACCCCCGCGACCTCCTCCACCAGGTCCAGCGCAGCGTCTTGATAGCGGCCAGTCAAAGCAATCTGACAGTGCCATGCGCTCAGTTTCCTCCCCACAAAGCAGAGAGTCTGAGCGTGCCGCCGAACAGCAGAAACAAGCCGATCATATGAAGGAATTGGCTGAGCAGGAGCGTCGCCGGTTGGAAGATCTCCGTCGCAAGGAGGAGCAAGATGCATACAACCAGTCCATTCCCCAGACCCGCACACCCATGGCCAAGCAGGAACTTGGTGGCTATGGCGGAGAAGACACGTCCAGCAACAGCCGCTACCAGCCAAGTCGCCCAGCCCCTCAGGCTCCAGGAGCTGGTGCTCGTCCTCAAGACCCGCGACAGTTGACCGCACAGCGACCCGCACCGGCACCACCTTCACAGAGTCCGTATGGCCAAGGCGCCCCCCGTGCCCCTGGTGCCCCACGAACCGACGATCGCCAGGGTTCTCCAAGCTCGCGCTATCCCCCCAACGATGCTCGCGCTCCCAGTTCCGCAAACCGTCCTCAACAGAATGGCTCCAAGGGTCAACAGGCTCAAGGACCCCCTCCAACACGTCTGCCCGCCCCTGTCCAAGCTGTGAAACCTCTAAACATTGCCAACAAGCAAAATGGAGCCAAGCAGAACGTCCCCGATGGCGTTCGCCAGGCCGAAGCTGCTTTGACCAAGAAGCCGGAGCCACGCCAGAAAGAGGTGCGCATGTCCGCCATGTCCGAGAACGAGGTCATGGATCGACTTCGCTCGGTCGTGTCCAAGGACAACCCCAACGATTCATACAGCAAGCAACGCAAGATTGGACAAGGTGCCTCTGGATCCGTGTATGTCGCACGTGTTAAGGAGGGTGCTACCTCCGGCGTTGCCAAGGAGCTTTATCGCCAGTACGGTCCCCGATGCCAGGTGGCTATCAAGCAAATGGATCTGCGTAGCCAGCCCCGTAAGGAGTTGATCGTCAACGAAATTATTGTCATGAAGGACAGCCAACATGCCAACATTGTCAATTTCCTCGACTCGTTCTTGCAGGAGTCGAGCAATGAGCTCTGGGTCGTCATGGAGTTCATGGAGGGCGGTGCTCTCACTGATGTGATTGACAACAACCAAGTCATTACGGAAAATCAGATTGCAACTATTTGTGTCGAGGTAAGTCGGATATGATTCATGTTTTACTCGCAATTACTGACTTTTCTCGCAAAGACCTGTAGGGGATTGGCTCACCTGCACAGCCAGAACATCATCCACCGTGATATCAAGAGTGACAACGTCCTGCTCGACCGCGTCGGCAACGTCAAGATCACCGATTTCGGTTTCTGTGCCAAGCTGACCGAGTCCAAGAGCAAGCGTGCAACCATGGTTGGTACTCCTTACTGGATGGCCCCTGAGGTTGTCAAGCAAAAGGAGTACGGCCCCAAGGTCGACTGCTGGTCACTGGGAATCATGGCCATCGAAATGATTGAATCTGAGCCCCCATACCTCAACGAAGAGCCCCTCAAGGCCCTCTACCTCATTGCAACCAACGGAACTCCCCGTCTCAAGAAGCCCGAGAAGCTCAGCAAGGAGCTCAAGGCCTTCCTGAGCGTCTGTCTATGCGTCGATGTCCGCAGCCGTGCCACGGCCGACGAGCTCTTGGCTCACGAGTTCCTACAGACGGGCTGCAGCTTGGCTAGCTTGGCCGAGCTCCTCCGCTGGAAGAAGGCTAATGGCCAGTAATTGATTTACCGCAAACCTGGAGCACATATGGGTCCCATTTACGCGCGCGTCTTCGTTTAGATGTTCACATTCATGTTCCTTCACGATCTCAACAGGAACAACGGTATCGGTCTCTTCCCTATTCTTCCTATTTTTTTCTCTCCTGTTTTGTGCTTGTTTCTCTCCAATGTCCCTTGGAGACGCTCGGCTACTCTCATACACACAATCCTGAACGATAATCCACGGCGTTTGATCTGATTTCCATTTTCATTCTCCCACTTTTGTTTCTGCGATTTCTTTTTTCAACGCCTGCACAAAAGACATACCATGTTTCCCCCATGACGTTCACGATTCTGCACTTGCACTGTATTTTGTGCGCTGCGCTCGCAGACACGGATTTTGTCTGTTTTCTTCTTCTCTGGCCTCTTATGAAATTACAAGCTCTTATTCGTAATAGGAGGTCTTTGAGACAACAAAACTTAAGTTTCATTTTATTTATTCTTTCTCCAAGTACAAATAGTAGCCTAGGGCACAAGGATATCGATCCAGAAGTGCAAATACAAAAGCAATCATCTATGCCCGTAGCTATTGACCCAACGAATGCCCTCATATGAGATACACTACAACTATGACCGGACTGACTATAAATTCCAATATATCATTCAGACGTGAAGTAAACCGATATGTAAAGCAAGATACAAACCCAAGAAGCGAAACAAGCCACCCATCCTACAACACAATACAATAGAACAATCCCACCAAGGCCTACATCACACCACCTTTTCCCTCCAGCAAATATCAAATTCAAGGCAATTCAGCCCTAACAGCACCACCCAGTTCACGACAAGCAGTCCCAAACAAAACACCTAGAAGGATACTCTCCCCCTCAGCAGCCGTCCACCGTCCAGCATCGACCAGCCTCTGCTTCCAGATATTTCGATCCTCATCGGAAAGATCAGTCCAAGCGCGCAACTTCTCCTCATCGGAGATGCCATTATGACGCGCCGACGTAGCCGTCTCAACAAAGATGCTCTCTTCAGCGCCGTGGCCTGCCTCGTGGCACCGCACAATGACGGAGAGATCGTGGGGCGTGGCGGTTTCCAGGTCTGCAGGTGCAGCACCGGCATTGTGGACGCGGTCAAGGATTGAACGGAGTGATTCAAGTTGCTCTTGCTCGGTTGAGTCCGGGTGTGTTTGGATGACGGGGATATTCGTTGTACCCTTGTAGCGAGACGCAAGCAGGGTATCGAGGTATGTCAGACGATCTGGTGGAGGGGGGACGTATTGACCAGCAACCATATTGCGGAGACCAACTGGGAGCCACTCGGCGGCGCCTAAGAAGGGAGGTGTGCCGCCGCGGATTTCGGCGAAGGCCAGCATTGCGAAGCAGATGGCTGAGATGGAGAAGAGGAGGATGAGGATGCTGTAGATTAGTTCCCAGATCTCGGCTGGGCCGGGCATGGCTAGGACGTAGCGGGGGGTGCGGGACGAGGTTGGGAATGGGGAGAGAGGGAATGTGTGCACAACGACTGTATTGCCCATGCTGACGGAGGCGAGCTTCACATTCTGGGGCCCGACTTCTGGGCCTATGGGATGTGAGGGTGCGGTGAAAGTTGAAAAGGCGAGCTTTGTCATTGAGAAGGGGTGGACTTCGCGGATTGTTGAGTAGGGGCGGACGTTGCTGTATCCGCGCTTTGGTCCATATTCTAGTGTGAAGAGAGCGATGGAGTTGTCACTGCCGCTGACTGCGATGACGGTCTGTTGCTGGCCTTGAGGATTAGTTCCTAATTGGCATATATCCAAACCCAGACCGATCTTCACGGTTCTGGGGAGCTTGCGGCGACGTAGGATTTGGGGCTTGCTCTGGCTGGTGGTTGGGAGTTGAAGAAGAATGAGCTCACTGCCACCACGGTCTGGTGCATTCTGCAGGAGGAGCAGGGTTCGGGGAGAGAGGAAGCGCAGCGCGCGGAACTTGGGGCGTGTGGGAGCGCCGCTGGCTGATAGAGGAGTGGTGTAGATGCAGCGAACCTCGGGGGAGCTACTGGAGTTGTTAGACGAGGAAATCTCGCCAACCATGATATCCACTCCATTTGTATAAGCCACACGGAACTGATCTTTGGCGTCTTCGGTCTGTTCGGGGTCGTGTTCGAGACTGGCAAAGTCGACATCCTCGGCCTCTTCATTGCCGCTTAGTTGGATACGGCCAATGACATCTGTCTCGCTAGGAGTTTCGGTGGCGCGAAAGAATACAATTTCCCCAGAAGCTGCCAGACCCGTTGCAATAGCTCCAATCCGGGTGTGTTTCTCATTGTCCTTCCCCTTCGGCCACGGCGAGAGTCTGACCACGCGCTGGTACGTATCCGAGGAGCCTGGCCCGTTCTTCGTGCGGAACAATGAAGCTTGCGACAGAGTTATTGCTCTCCCGGGTATGATCACTTCCTCGGGTTTGGTGTCCTTGTCGTCTTTTGTCTTCTTTTCGTCCTTCAACTCTTCCGTATCCTGCGGGGCAGCTACAGCTCGGTTCTTTCGTGGCGCCACAAAGCGGAAAGCGCGCATATGCTGATTGTTGTTCTTTTTCTGCTCTGCCACAGAGCTATTGATTCCAGCCAAAGTAACAAGAGAGCTAGTTGCATCACCACACACCGGCGCGGCAGCCAGCGACGTCACCGAATCTTCATCACGCGATAAGTTCAGTTCAACGGCCTCGGTGATCTCATCACGACGCGAAGTATCAAGAAGAGACTATCAAGAATACAACAGTTAGCATTGTCATACAAAAACAGCTGTTCTTCTCCTCAAGGCGAGACTTGCGATCTTGTTTCCGACTCCGCTGCGCCCCTCGCCGCCTCCGCCGCCGACGAGCAGTAGACCGTTGTTGCGCGGGTCGAAGTCGGCTGCGAAGAGCGGACACGAGAGTGTCAATTTGGCGGAGTGTATTGTGGGCGCCATTGTTGGTTCTCTTGGAGAGGCGGAGCAAGAAAGAGGACAGATGGATGACGGAGGTGCAGTGCCCCGGATTCTTGGCGCGGTCCGGATCGCATTGTCATTTAGCGTATAAATTGAGCTATATTCATAGATCTATAGTAACAGTCTACTTTAAATTTGATGATTTAATAAAAAAAGGGAATGGTATTTTATATACTCTAGCACTCTACTCGATCTCCTGGGAAGTGAACTCGGGAAGACGCTTGCGAATGTCCTCCCAGGTCTCGTCGCCGTCGACAAGCGACTTGATAGCCTGGAGGATGTCATCCTCGCTGGCGCGGACCTGCTTGGTGGTATCGCGGTCACGGAGAGTGAAGGTGCCGTCTTGAACGGACTGGAAGTCGACGGTGACACCGAAGGGTGTGCCCAGCTCGTCGTTACGAGAGTAACGCTTACCGATACTGGCAGAGGAGTCATCAACACGGTTGGAGACACCGAGCTTGCGCAGCTTGCTGGTCAGACGCTGGGTCAGGGGCTTGAAAGAAGCGTGGGTAGAGAGGGGAACCAGCAGGACCTTAGTAGGGGCGACAGCAGGGGGGAAAGAAAGGACCTGGAGTAGTTGTTAGCATTGAAATTAGATTTAAAAATGAGAGAAAGACTTACACCGCGAGATTCATCACCAGCACGGGACCAGTAAGAGTGCTCGATCATGCTGTACAAGATACGGCCAATACCGAACGAAGGCTCGATGACGTTGGGGGTGTACTCGCGGACGTTCTCAACGCGGGTACGCTTCTCGATCTTGATGAGGTCCTTCTCCAACTCAACCTTGCCGGAGCCGACACCCTCAACATCGACCTCAATCTTGCCGTTCTTCTCGAGGTCCAGGGACAGCTTCTCGCGCAGATCCTGGGACAGAGCATCGATGGCATTCTCAACGGTCTTAGCGTCCTTCTTGAAGCGAGGACCGAACTTCTTCTTCTCAAGGTCGATCTGGTACTCCTCGATGCGCAGAGGCTCAGCACGGCTCTGGCGCACGACGAGAGGGGCACCAGTCTTGTTCTTGTGGACAGTCAGATCGTAAGCGCTACGGTCAGCGCATCCGACACACTCAATCCATCCGTAGCTAGTCTGCAACTCAGCATCCCAGCAGTCGGTAGCGTAGTGAGCCATCTCGTTGGCCATATGCTGACGGAAGCGCAGCTTGGTGGGGTCGACACCAAGCTTCATCAGGAAGGACTGAATACGGGCCAAGAAGTAACCCAGGGTCTCATTGTCAACGAGGCCAGTCTCAACGGCCTTGCCGATGGTCATCTTGGTCAGCTGGGTGCTGCCAGAAAGCTGCACGTTGCGGTCGAGCAAGGACATCTCAACGTCCTTGACCTCCTCGAAACGAGCGTGCTTCTTGCCACCCTCGGGGTCGACGTAGTGCTCGATCTCGGCCATCAAGAACTCACGCACGCGCAGGAGACCAGCACGGGGGGAGATCTCGTTACGGAACGACTTGCCAATGGAGGCAGAGGCGAAGGGCATGGACTGCTGGTTGAACTCCAACAGCTTGGCGAAGTTCAAGAACTGACCCTGAGCAGTCTCGGGGCGCAGGTAACCGGGCATGTTGCTGCTAGGACCAATAGAGGTCTGGAACATGAGGTTGAATGAGACGGGAGGAAGCACCTCGCCGCCGGTGACGGGGTTGCGGATATCGTGCTTCTTGATGAGCTCCTCCAACTGGGGGCCACCGTAATTGTCAATCTGTGCGAGGGTCTCCTCGTACTCCTTGACGAGGGCATCGTCCAGCTTTTTGGCCTCGGTGCCCTTGGCCTTTCTCTTCTTCTTGGCCTCCTTCTCCTCGTCCACGACGACCTTCTGGCCACGGGCCTCCTTGTCACCCTTAAGACGGTTCTCCAGCACCTCCTCGACCAAGTGGTCCGCACGGAAGATCTCGCCAGTCTTGGGGTCCTTGCACATCCAATCGGCGAACTTATCCACGTGCCCACTGGTCTTGAGAATGTCGTGGGGGGTCAACATGGTGGTGTCGACCTCGAGCATGTCCTCCTCGAGCACGAAGTGTTTGCGCCACAAGTCGGTCATGTTGGCGATCAGGGCGGTTCCTGGTGGGCCATAATCGTACAGACCAGACACACCACCGTAAATTTCGAAGGAGGGAGTGTAGAACATGCGCCGACGGAGCATGGAGTCCAGGACCGTCCGGTCAACGGACTGACCCGTCTTGGTGTTGACAGTGGCCATCTTAGGGGTTCGTTTCGGCTTCGGGGGAGAGGTGAAAGTCCTGAATTGAGAGCGAAGGAGGGACGGAGGGGAAAGAAAAGAGCGGGGGGGGAAATCGCAGGCGCGGCAATTGAGTCATCCACCATGCAGTCCCTCACCACCGAGAGGACAATGAACAGAGAAAGAGAGATAGAAAGAACGCGGGCAATTGGCTATGAGCTTTTGCTTTATTATTTATTTTCCTTGGGAGATCTCCCGCTGCTAAAGCAATAAGTGGCCGAATCGCAGATTGTCGCTCCGGCGAAACGATTGTCCGAGATAATTTATTTCTCGTCAATCTTGACATTTTCTACTGACCTTCACAGCAGCACTCCACACTCGCCAGCTTGCAATTATGGGCCTCAAAGGTGTAGGGAAACCGCCTCCAGGCGTTATGGGTGATGAGAAGACCAAGAACAAGCTCCGGCGCAAGATGAACCATGTGAAGCGCAAGCGTGCTAAGGACGCTGCGCGCCGAGAAGAGCGCTATGCTTTCAAGAAGGAAGAAGCCAAGAATCCCAAGCTCAAGGAGGAGCGTCTCAAGCGCAACATTCCTCTGACCCTCGAACGAAAGCGAATCTGGAACGAAGCCGACAACGACACCGAAGAAACTGGCCTCGGATTGAGCGTTGACGTTGAGCGCATCAAGCGCGCCAAGAAGGAAGAAGAAGACGAACTCAATCGGCCATTCGAAGAGGGTGAGGATGACAGCGAGGCTCCCGAATCAGACAACGAGTCGGTAGACAGTATGCTTGCCTCAGACGACGAAGACGAGGATGAAGAAAAGGACGGCGAACAAAAAGAGAGCCGCATGAAGAACTCTCTCCCAACCGCCACAGAGCGTGCCACAGAGCCTACCCAGTCCACACGCAGCACAAATCTGAGCCTCGCTCCTGAAGCACTGGCCGCCAAATTCCCTACGCTCTTCACTGAGGGCCCGCCGCCCACCCCCAAAATCCTCATCACCACCGCTATCAACTCCAATCTCCACAACGAAGCCGAGATCTTGACCGATCTATTCCCGAACAGCGTTTATATTCGTCGCACAGCGCACAGATACTCGCACAAGTTCTCCATCCGTGAGATCTCCAAATTTGCTACAAACCGCAACTTCACAACGGTGGTCGTGTTGCAAGAAGACCAGAAGAAGCCTAGTGGTCTGACGATGGTTCACCTGCCAGTCGGCCCAACCTTCCATTTCAGCATCAGTAACTGGGTTGAGGGAAAGCGACTTCCTGGTCACGGCCGCGCCACCGAGCACTGGCCCGAGCTGATCCTCAACAACTTCCGTACTCCTCTTGGTCTCCTCACCGCGCATTTGTTCCGTGCTCTTTTCCCGCCTCAGCCAGAGTTCGAGGGCAGACAAGTCGTCACCCTGCACAACCAGCGTGATTACATCTTCGTCCGTCGTCACCGCTACGTTTTCCGTGAAAAGCGTGAGACCGAGAAGGCTGTTGTTGGTGCTGATGGCAAGGAAATGGAGGGTGCCCAGGGTATCCGTACAGGTTTGCAGGAGCTGGGACCCCGGTTCACCTTGAAGCTGCGCCGTGTTGACAAGGGCATCCAGCGTGCCAGTGGACAAGAGTGGGAGTGGAAGGGTGGAATGGAGAAGCAGAGAACTTTGTTCCAGCTGTAAATTTTGTTTCTTATGTCATTTCAGGTTTTGCATGGGGTTCGGAGAGGAGTTATATCCAAAAGCTGTCTTTCTTTCATGAACAAATATACTTTATGGTCATAGTCAAGTCGCCCAAAGTGCATAATTAAGCTATTGACCCTATTGTCGCCTCTGTCATTTTAAGGCCAACTAGTACTCTCCGAACGCTCAATCGCTCTCTTCGTCGCTTCGTCAAGAGCCTCCTTGGGCAATCCAAGCACACTATTAAGCGTCCCCTTGCCACTAAAATCCCCAGACCCATCATCATAAAAGACCCTCGCATAAAGCATCTTAGCAAACCCAACCAAATCCCCCTTCTGCATAGCCTCCACGCCACTCTTATATCTCTCCTGAGCTGGCTCCTTGGTGATGTTCCAATCAGCCTCCGTCGTCCCAGTCACTCTGTAAACAGAATCCAGCATATCCCGCTGGCTAACAGTAAATGAGTCAACATAAACCACCTGGTCTTTCAACTTCTCAAGACAAGACCCTCCAGCCGAAATAGGCAGGCTAAGCAGATTGGCCACAGCCCGACCAACCTGCGGCCATGTCGACGTGGAGATCTTGACGCTTCCTTCGTCGAATAGTGTAGCGGATCGATCGGCAAAGTCCACGCCGAAGGCAGGTGCTATTGCCAGACTCCATTCGTACCAGAATCCAGTGTTCACGGCTATGTAAGAGCTTTTGCCGAGATCTGTGATTGCTTTGCGGATTCCCCCTTATACAGATGGAATTGTGAGTAGGAATTATGTATCGTACGATGTAAGCTTCTTACCCTTTGATTGGAAGACTACCACGTCCTTGACTAAGTCTTCATTTGCCGTATCTGGACTCCATTCATTCGGCAAAATCCAGGGTACACCAGCCTCACCGGCTGCATTGATGAGCTGAAGATCAATGTCATGGGGTACTCTACCACTTAGAGTGATTACGAGCGCGTCTTGACCCTTGAGTGCCTCGACGATGGTCTCTGGCTTGCTATAGTCGATTGTCTTTTCGATCACTCCCTCCGGTAGCTTGCTTTGGCTGTCGGCTCGTGCGAGGGCTGTGACGGTGTGCTGTCCTGTCTGCAGGAGGGCTTCAGTCATGAAACGGCCGCTATTACCGCCAGCCTGGGGAGGTTATTAGTTGACGTTCTGGGATGATGAATGATGTCACGTACTCCGACGATGGCAACGTTGGTGATGTGGTTTGAGGCCATTTTGTATGCGGTTTAGATGGTTGGGTTCATTGCTGAGAGACCCAATTTGAACCAATTTATATTTCAATCGAATGGAATTAAGAGGGCTAAAAAGGCCGAGATGTATATAGTTCTCGGAGGTTATGTTGAGGCCGAGCCCTCAACGGAGATATGACTGACTAACTCCGTGAACCAATTTGTTCTGAAAACAACGTATGTTTGGCAAATGTTCTATTGTTCAATGAGGGTGAGGACATTCCGATTCTACAACAGGGGCTATCAACCTGTTGCTAGTGCTATGACGTATTCCGCAATTTCTATGCGCAGTCCTCGCAGTGAGCATACTTTTCGCGCATTCATTGAGCTCCAACTTGGCTTCTCTTTTTGCACATCTTTTTTGTCCGTTCTCAAGGGCCTCCGGTGAGCCATTCAGATCATACAAATGTGTGGGTGTCAAAGGACATCCGACCATTCTTGTATCTAAAACGCCTCCAGAACTCGAGAATCCCTCCCTTTTCGAGCAACCTCCAGCCAGTCAAGAAGGTATAAATGCTTGCCATGGCGACTATCTAAGAAAACTGGTTGAGCAACCAAAATGGATGAGTGGGTTGTCAAAAGTACTATACCTGGGCATCATAGTTTCAAAGGATGCACACTAATTATTGACCTGCATGTACGTAGATCTCCAGATCTCATAGAAGCGTTACCCCGAGCTCATCCGGCATTATTGATAACGACACACGCTACCTATACATGCTAAATATGCGGCTCTTTGTTCGCTGATCATATGCCCGCTCTGATTTACACTAGACGTACGTGTGTACACGAAGTGCAGTACTTTGACAACAGACTTGTCTCTAGCAATATCTTGGCAGGTTCCATTGAGAAACCAATGATAATATACTTGTATAATCCCGCCTGCTCTGTCAACCCCATGCTAAAGCGATGTCACGACTGGGATGATTGGCTGTGATACACTGCCCCTCAGATCGGGATCTGCACAATCGGGATTAAAAGAAAGGATTCGTACTCGCTCTCGGGGCTACTCGGGGTGGACAGATGTAATTCGATCGAGTATCTGGGATGTGGTGAGAACTTACGACTTAGGACTGTGCACTAATGCAAGATGCCGCATTGATACTTCATGTCGCCAAGAAAGGAACTCCAGTCTGAACCTATTGGCAATACATATCGAATGCCATGAGATCAACTGACTATACTATCAATGTATACGCAGTAGTGTCTCTATTTCCTGTAGCACGGACCGGTGTGACTCGGTCAAGGTGTTCATGCATGCACGCTGGGCTGAACTACCCTGTTGATCTACCCATTTGAGGGGGTCAGGACAATGGTTTCACGTTGCTGTATCTGCTTACTCGTCTATTTGATCTGTTCGAACTAAGGATAGAAACAAGTGTATAGAGCCGAGGGCCAAGACACGGACTATAAATACAGCCTGCTTTCACTGCTAGATCAAACCACCACTTCAACTTATACCAAAGATCATACGAAGAAACACACCATGTCAACAATCTCAATCCCCGAGCAAATCGAAACCCGCGAATTTGGCTTCAACGCCAAACAAGGTGTAAGCTGGTCCGACTACGTGATCTTCCGACCAATCTACCCACCCTCATTCTTTAATCGAATCTTCACCTACCACTCAACCTCAAGTTCCAATGCCAACCCCAAAACAACCTGGACCATAGCCCATGACGTCGGCGCCGGCTGCGGAATAGCAGCCTCAAGCCTAGCAACACACTTCAAGCAAGTAATAGTCTCAGACCCAAACGAAGGCTATACAACCCTAGCGCACAAAGTCCTCGTCACAGAATCAGGACACCTAGAATCCAAATTCCGATTTCTACAAGAAAGTGCGGAAAATAGCAGCGTTGAATCTGGATCCGTGGATCTGATTACTGTATGTGAATGTATCCACTGGATGCGGCCGGAGGTCGCGATAGCCGAGTTTGCGAGACAGCTTCGTGTGGGTGGGACCTTGGTTATTACGCATTATAATCATCCCCGGATTGAGGATAATGAGCGGGCTCAGATGGCTTGGGATGCCATTCGGGATCTTTATGTTGAGGCTGTCAGTAATCCTATGTTTGAGCATGCGTTGCGGATTATGAATTCGGGCTTTGAGAGTCTTGGTTTTCCGGTTGAGGTCTGGGAGGGGGTGAGAAGGCTGTATGTTAATGCTCTTGGGAGGGTTGAGACGTTCAGGTTGGATGATCGGGTTGGGGGGTCTTTGGTGAAAGATGGAGAGGAGGTTGTTTGGGAGGAGAGAGATGAGGGTTGGATGGGTGAGCAAGACTTTGACTGGTTTAGGGGGTATTTGGCTACTTGGGCTAAGCCTGATGTGTCTGAAGAGGAGTTGAAGCCTTATTGGGAGGAGTTGGAGAGGGCTATGGATGGGAAGAAGGTTAGGACTGTGACGCCGTTGGTTATGGTGTTTGCTACCAAGAGGGCTTGAATGAGGATGTCATGTACTCAATACGAAACTGAAAACTCCGCGTCGTTTACAGTCATAGATGTAGAGATCGAATCGACATTGTTGGACATATCAAAGTTCAGAAGGTCAGGGATCGATTGCTCTATGTGCAAGTACAAAGCCACTGACATGATCAGAGTTAATCAACAGTATAGTACAAAAGCCAAGGAAACCACTCCAAGGTATGTATAATGTATTCTGGAATAGACGATGTACTGCGAAACAAGACCCGAACCAAAATCAAGTGTAAAGACAAAACAGACCCACAGAGGAATAAGAACAAGAAATAGGAGAAAGCAGGTAAAAGATATCTCAGCGAAAATATTCAAGGTAGGCTCACACCAGCCTCTGCCAACGGGCCAACCCAATACTGACAAGAACAATGGCACCCATAACACCGAGGATACCAAAGAACCATTCGAGGCCCTTGTGATGCTGGCCAGGAACCTCAATGTTCATACCGAACAAACCACAGATCAAGTTCATAGGCACCAGGATAGTAGCAATGAGAGTAACCTTGCTAAGAACCTTGTTGACATGGTTACCCAGGACAAGGTTAGTAACATTGAGCTGGGCCAGGTAGTTGGTATGCGAGCGACTGAGCATCTTCTCGAAGTGAGACAAGTTCGACATCATGGTTACGACGTGATCTTGGATATCGCCCAGGTACAAGCCGATATCACCACGGGGGGTAACAGAGTACTGCTCGTTGCAACGCTTGGAGAAACCACGGATGACGTCTGCTTTACCGCCTAGCAAGCGCATCAGACTCATGACTTTCTTGCGGAGGCCTCCGATGCGCGGGAGGAAGGATTCGAAGTCGTCGACACGCGCGATGAATACATGATCTTCAATTGCTTCAGATTCGAGCTCCACGTCGCGGATTACTGGACCGAAGCTATCGACGATGTCATCGCTGTGTCGGGTTAGTATGTGAATTCTGGAAGGTATAGATTGCAACTTACATCATGGCATAACAGATCCAGTCACTGCTGAGAGCCACGTAGTCGCGCAGCTTTCCAATACGCTTCCGAACATTGGCGGCGTGAGGGTTGTCATCGAACGAGAAGGTCAGTACACCGTCGCGGAAGACGACCATGTAGAAATTGACTGGCTCCAAGAACTCCTCGCTGGTCTTGTCCATTTGGTAGAAAGTCCGGAAACAAACAAAGTAGTACTGCTTGAACAACTCGACCTTCTCGCGAGCTTCCTGAGTTTGAATATCCTCCGTCGTCAAGGGATGGATATTGAAGGCTCGCGATATGGCACCTAATTCATCATCGGTGGGATTAACAACGTCCAGCCACCAAACACCACCTTCAGGCCCGAGCTCGAAGAGATCCCGGAAGGTTTCGCCTGGAAGCACCAGATCTCCCAGGTCGGCAGCATGAACCGTAGTCTGAGACTCGGACGAGAAAAAGCCGAAACGAGTAGGATCGTTTGTGTTTTGGAGTGACTTGAGCAGCTCCTTTTCATCGGTGATTTTGGGCTTCTTCTCATCTTCATCGGAAGAGTCCGACGCATCAGTTTTCTTGACCTCGCCAACCTCGGGGCTTTCGGCGCCAGGACGGAGGTCGTAGAAGATGCGAGGCTTCTTGCTCTGCGAGCTCATGCTATGCTTGCGGCGGTTTCCAGTAAAAACCTTTGTGTTTTGGTTCAGAGCTACAAACTCCTCCAATTCCTCATAATCGATGACGGGGATACGACCTGGCTCGTCAAAGCAAGCCTCCTCAGCCGAATCGAATGGCACATCGCCCAGTTGGGGCCGGATAGCACTGGCGTTGCTGAAAGTTGGGCGCCGGTTGTTTGTGCCACCGGAGACAGTGCGCTGCAAGATGGCTTCCAAATCAGGAGGTGCATGGCTGTCCAAGGTGTTTGCGCGTTCACGACGACGCGGGTCGGCAAAAGCCTCAACGGAATTGGGGGGAGATGATGACCGGGCCGATACGGACGAGGTACACGAGGCATTGGCGAGATCATGCTGCGCAATGCTGATATGGCGAGGGGTATGATATTGAGCTGCGGGATCGACAGAGAAGCGTCGTCCCATCCCAATCTCATTCAGCGATCGATCGTCGTCGACCACGGCGTTTTCAAAGTCTCGGAAGACGGGGCCATCTCGTAGGGCATCTTGCACGTTGAGCAAGTCTGGTCGCCCAGGGGTTTCCATTGCAGGGTTCATCTGAGTTGTATCATGCGGGCTGAGCGAGCGCTCGATTGGTGCCTCAATTCGTGGTGTTTGCATCTGGTGGCGATGGTCATCCAATTCAGGTACCGGGGTACTGAACCGGGTGAGGTCCATGTACCTCTCGGATCTGGGAGATTCGGTCATGGCGAATTCTCTCGGGGGTGAGATTTCCGACAAAAAGCGTTTATGGCGCCAGATTGGATATTATTTTTGGTGTTTGGGATCGAGTTGCTCTTTTAAGATTTAGCACGACGGCCGGAGCAGACGTAAGCCGGTACGAGGTTCGTTCAAGGGTGACGGCCCTCCATCCATAAGCCAGACCCTTCACAAGGGTCTGGCGTTACCGACACACGTCTGATGGCCACAATAGGGGAGTTGTGGTAAACCCAGTTAGGGGGGTCTGGTGTCGCCCCCGCAGAAGACCCTGAACTTGGGGCCTGCAAGAGGGTGGAGGAGAGAGGACTGGGTGTAGCGAAGTCCCGCCAACTTGATGAGGTGAGGAGATGGGGAGCTTGGGTGCTCCAGATTTGCAGATAGGCGAGAGGACGAAAGCCGTCAGCTCGCAGGGTAATCAAAGGACGTTGGGATTCGAGTTCTCGAGATGAGATGGATTCGCAACGTGTGAAGGCTGGCACTGGTGAGTGGCGAGAATCAACGGGGCCGGGGCCGGTGATGGTTTCGGTAACGGTCCACAATCAAGCGGAAGGTTAAAAAGACCACTAGAAAGAGACAAGTCAAAGAAGATGAGAAATATGAGGCACCTCAAGGGCGTTTGACAATGGAGAAAGAAGAAAGAAAATAAGTGGGGGGGGGGGGGGGGGGAAATGTCACTTGAAGCTCTGTGAAAATTTTCGGGCGGGTCGAGTCCGTGTAAGTGTAAACTAAGAACTAGGCTCTCACATTAACTGTTATTTTTGGTTATCATGAGGCATTTATTGCCGGATATTATTACTGTTTTACTTAGTCCACGCTTTGGCTTTGCTCAAGTGCTCAAGTTCGGAGGACTCCGTCTTTACGGAGTCCAGTGGAGGATTTACATGTAGTCAGCCCTGGAGATCTTGGAACTAGATATCTTATCTCGGTTCTTGACTCTTGTACCCTGCATTTGGGCTTTTAAATTTCTGTTGTAAGTCACCGTGCAGTATATCGAATTCGCGAACAACTTTGGAATGCAGGAAACTCACCAACTCTGACTGTCCAAAAGATAAATAATTAAGTTAACTTAACCCTGCTACACTCGCATAGATCGACACACAATCCAATCATTCCATTCAAATTTGAGTGTGAAATTCCCCACTTGCCTACTTGGGTCTCCCCGACGTCGGCCAATTTTTCCCGCTTAAGAGTCATATATCAGACTCATACTACGCAGGATTACTGTACACAGTACACATGACACAAGCCTGCGCCATGTCTTCCTTTCTGCTCAGAATCCCTTGCTCCTCTGCAAACATTGGTCCTGGCTTCGATGTGATTGGTCTTGCATTGTCCCTTCACTTGGACCTCCACGTCACTGTTGAGGCCAAAGACTCCTCCGAGCTCCCTTTCAACTGTGCCATCACCTATGAGGACCAGAGCAAGAGTGTCGAGCAGATCAGCCTTGACCCCGAGGTCAACCTGATCACCCGTGTAGCCCTGTATGTTCTGCGATGCCATAACCAGCGGGCCTTCCCCGTTGAGACCAAGGTGCACATCGTCAACCCCATCCCATTAGGTCGGGGCCTGGGTTCATCTGGTACCGCTGTAGTTGCCGGTGTAATGCTGGGTAACGAAGTGGGCAAGTTGCGTTTGAGCAAGGAACGCTTACTGGACTACTGTTTGATGATTGGTACGTTCCTTGATTTACCCTGTTCTTACCTGTTTATCGGAAACATGGACATGCCGTGCATTTACTGACGTGTGTATAGAGCGGCACCCGGATAACGTAGCCGCTTCCCTCTTCGGTGGTTTCGTTGGAACTTATCTGAATGATCTCAAGCCTGAGGATGTAGCCCGGAAGGAGATCCCGCTCAGTGAGGTATTGCCTGCCCCGGCTGGTGGTGTCGACACTGGCATCAGGCCCCCAGAACCCCCTATGGCCATTGGTCATTACCGCAAGTTCAATTGGGCCCCGGAGATCAAGGCTATTGCCATTATTCCTGATTTTGTGGTGCCTACGGCCAATGCCCGTAATGTACTCCCAGAGACCTATACACGGGCGGACGTGGTATGTTCACTCCAATGTCAATGGTTGACCCAACACTAATGCCGTCCAGGTTTTCAACCTTCAACGCGCGGCCCTACTTCCCGCAGCCTTGGGAAGTTCCCCGCCGGATCCTGATATGATCTTCCTGGCCATGCAAGATAAAGTGCACCAGCCTTACCGCAAGACCCTGATCCCAGGCCTGACTGAGATTCTCCAATTCATGACCCCATCCACTCAACCCGGTCTGTTGGGAATCTGTCTCTCTGGTGCAGGACCAACTATCCTGGCATTGGCCACAGATCGCTTCGATGAGATTGCTGACCGCATCATCGCTCGGTTCGCTTCCAACAACATCTCGTGCCAATGGAAATTGCTGGAGCCCGCTCAAGACGGCGCTACTGTGAAGTATAACTAAATCTCTGGCGCGCTTTGTTTCGTCATAACATGATCGCTGTCCCACGAGTCTGTTCGTCATGTCTGTGATAATTTCAGGCATGGCATGACGGCTGCATTGGGTATTGCGCTCCGATGGAAACGCATCTTGGGAAGGTGTTCTGCTTTCCCTTTCCTGCTACCCACATGGGTTATGCAAGATCTTGGTTCACCGCTGTTCCTTGCTTTGCAGGATGCATGTGAGCCTTCCGACTCGGAATTCTGGGCACACTCTTGAGTTTTCGTCTTGTACAGGATTTGTGCATGATACAGGGGAGTCGTTCACGGTACCCTAATGGATTGGGTAGACGATTTGTTTTGGCAATAAGATAGATGGCAGACATCGAATGAAATCATGATCATACGTATAACGAAGAGATAAAAGATGCGAATGATATGCAATGCGAGAATAATTAGCAAGTATTAATTCAAGATCTAGAATCGACATACAAAATAGTCAATTTATGTTCGAGCTTGAATGTTGTATAGGGCCGAAGGCGGTGATGTGTGATGCGGCAGAAGGCTAATGACACCATTGCGATAAGCCAGGGATTCCTCACCATCGACTACACCATGGATGAAATACTGAATCCTCTAAGAGATGCCGTCGAAGGCCAAATTGTATGATCTCATTTCTCTGTTACTGTTTATCCACAATCCAAGCTAATAATACCTCGATAGGACTTCCACGGCCAGTACCTCGCAGAGCTACTTTGCACTATTTTACTGATTATCTCCGGGGTATGTATACCCAAACATCCAGTTGTCTTCTGATTTGACACAAGTAATAATATCTGTCGCATCATAGGCTGTCAGTTTCTTCGTCGGATTCACCTACAAAGACATCTACCTTACATTATGGAGCGGCCTTGCGGGTACACTCTTCACTGCCTTTGTCGTCGTTCCCCCTTGGCCGTTTTACAACCGGCACCCTGAGAAGTGGCTTGGCTCAAAGAACGGGAAAGCAAATCCAGGCATAGTCGTGGACGGAGTGAAAGTGCAATAAGCTCCTAATAGCTTCAAACCTAGGACCGAGCCTGATACAAGTTGAAATGGAAAGAATTGCGGCAATGCTCACTCTTATATTAAAATATGAGAAGCATACATTCGCCCGAGACATCAACTATCCTAACACCCGTCATGTCCCTCCGTCTGGGCTGGCTTAACCGCTGCTCTGGTAAAGGGTGCGATTTGGAATAAATCATAGCCATTATTGGCATAGCAAGATATCGTGAATTTGTATCATGTAGTGTCCCCGAAAAAGGCCCTGAAAAAGCGCTTGCAAAAAACCTCCGTCTCCATCTCTTTACCGGCCGTACTTCTGGAACTCCCAGTCGCGGTTGTCCAGTGGGCAGACCTGGCGGGTCTTCAACCATCTCGATATGCAGTGGAAGTGGAAAGCGTGCTAGAGCAAGCGTTAGTCCCGACTCGAGGCTAGAAAGCGGAGGCACTCACGTTGCAAATACCCCAGGCGACGGTGCACTCTTCGGTTGTTGAAGAGCCCTGGTTGGCCTGGCATTCGATGCCTGTTTCATTGTCAGCTTAGCTCTGCTGGGTGAGGCTGGTTTAAGACGTACAAAGGTCCATGATGTGATTTCGGCAAATGGCACAGTTGTCTACGACAATGTCCCAGGCCCATAGGGCAACGGCGTTCCACTAGCATCTCAATCAGTATCGTGAGGTCTAGCTCGGCAGCTGATTGCGTACCTTCTTGATCTCAAATTTCTTCTTATCGCCGGCAGCGTCGGCCTTGGCAACAGCCTTGCCCTTGGAGGAGCCAGCGGCTTCCTTCATTTCAACATCCGCCATGTTGTGAGGTTGGTGAGGGTCGATTCGGAAATGCTTGGCAAGTGGCAGAAGCTAGGGTGGGGGTCTCAGGTCGGATCACAGAAATTGACGTAGGTAAGACTGCAACAGGCAACCGACGAAGGTTTAGAGGACAAAGAAGTATGGAAATAAGGAAATCACAGGTCGCAAAGGTCACTCCAGAGGTACCCAGGTCATGTTTGACTGTGTTTGTCAATGAGGCCGGTGGCGGCTCTTAGTCATATCCCCTCTCCAACTTCGTCACTTTCCTCCCTCACACCACCGACATGCTTCTTCAATATCGCATTTCTCTTTAGAGATGATTTCCGTGGGTTTTCTTTAACAGTCCATTTCTACTCTTCCTAATAGAGGCGTTTCAGTGATTCGTCTTTCTTTGCCTTTGACCCTTTGACTCTTTCTCAACCTGTCACTTTGTCACTTCCTCTTAGGCGCCATCTTCTTAATATTGTCGACCCTGCTGAGCAGTGATCTGACCTGATTTTGCCGTGATAATCTCATTGCTTTACTGCTTCGTCATAGCGTTGCTCTTTCTTTCTCTCTCCACACAGGCTGCCTATTTTTTAAGCCGACCAGTCGACATGTCGACCCAATCTCCTCATCCTCCAACCCCCAAGGGTTCGCGCAACAACCGCCGTCCACAGAAGAAGAACATGACGCCTCAAGCGCATAAACCGGGTCTCCTCTCGACCCCGCCGTCATCTCCGCCGCGGAATATGAGCCCAGCCGGGAATCAGACTGACTCAAACATCAACAACTCGAAGAAGAAGCCTATGCGATCTGCAAAGAAACCGCGCGACAACAAGGCTTCACCGGCACCAACCAACGGTTATTTCCAGAATACTGGGCACCAGAACAATACCCAACGACAAACCCCGTCGCACACGGTTGCCTCCCCTCAGATGAAGGATAGTGCCGCCTATGCAGGCCCAACCTTCCATGCATCGCCCGCTCCTTCAGCGCTTCCCATGCCCAGCTTTTTCTCCAAGTCAGCTCCTGATTCAGATCTCGTGCCACCGATCGAGACCGACAGCGATATTGCGGAGAATGAACCCGAACCGGATGTGACTCCTTCTAAACCTCGAAGCCGACCTCAGACCACAGGCACTGAACCGAAACCCACTCCTCTGGACTTCCTCTTCCAGGCTGCTGTACAAGCCAGGAATACCAAGTCGACGAGCAGCCCTGAAGTGAATAAGCTTCGATCGCCTCAGACTGAACCCAGAGCTATGCGCTCCAACGCAGATGGCATGTTTGCTTTTGAGATGGAGACTTCGGTTTCTCCACGCAATTCGCATATTGGTCCTTCATTTGCTCCTTCCTATCAGGACCGTATGAACGCTTTGCAAAACACTCGATCCTCGAGCACTCCCCAGTCTCCCAATATCACTGAGGAGCAGCGCAGAATGAAGACCGAGGAGTTGAAGCACTTACTTCTCAATCCGCGTCCCCAGAAGCCACCCTCGGCTCAACCCACTCCTGATTCAGCCGCATTTGGTGCGCGTCCATCGAACATCCCCCCTTATGCTACCCCCATGCGAACTTCCTCTGGACCCCCCATGACCATGTCGCATGGCTCTTTCTCCGGTCAGCAGCAGGCCATTCCTAACAACGCTGGCCGTGCTCCTTACCCCTACCCTCCTCATTCCCACTCGCCGCTGCGCCGTGAGGTTCCCCCTGCTCATTCACCTTACGGTGTTTCGAACGGCTCCTCGCCGGCCCCGTTCAGGGGTCCTTACATGCCGAGCCCTCCACCTCAACGGCTCAACTACACCTCTCCGCAGCCACAATACCCGGCTGGTTTCCGCATGCCGACAAGCTCGCCTTCTGCTGCCCAGTCCATGGACACTAAGCAAATCGAGGATGACATTCGTCGGGTCCTGAAGCTCGGTGCTACAGCGGGAATGCCGCCGAGTGGAATCCAGAGCTCCTTTGCTTAGTGTCTCTGCAGATCATGATCTGCGTTCAATCTCGTTACTTCCCTTCTTTTGGCTTTTTCTTAATTCTCGTTTTGCATTGGTTCATAGGGCATCCTTGACTGGTCCAAGGTCCCTCGGTGGGGTTCTTTTTTGGTCTTCCTTTCTCGCGACAGGGTGCTTGGTGTTTCTTTCCGTGGGACTCTCGCGGTAATTCTTACCATGATGATGATACACGGGACTGGCTGCTCGGTACATTGATGAGGCGGTGCTTTTTACCTTCTTTTCTTGCATCGTTCGGCGTCATGATGTTTTCCAAGTGCTGTTTAGGGGAGGATCCAGCCAAGGATGGCTACGACACGTTGTTTCTTTCTTTTTCTGGTTCTGATTTTTACTTCTTCCTCGCGGGGATTGTCACTCTTGATGTTTTTCTATGCGGTTGGTCGAACTCGATCAGCCTTTTCCTTCTGTGGATTCATGCTTGAATCTTTGCGACTGGCCTGTTGCCAATTGGCGTGTTTCACGCCCGACACTCATTTAGTCAAACTTTCACTGGTCAGAACCCACTTTGTCTTCTAGAGTAATTTAAGCTGGTAGTTGAATCCCACGTGCAGAGGTGCTACCCCCAAGACAGGCAAGCCACAGTGAAACGGCGAAAGTGGCGCTGTGTGGGCCCTTCACAAAACAGGCTAACAGACCTCGAATAGAACCGAATAGACTCCAGTGCCGATCCTAATAATGTGAATCCAGGGTCTTGACTACAACTGTACAGATTCTGTACAGAGGACTGAACTCTGTAGGGGGTTTTTTTACCAGTTCGTTCCATTCTATTTTTGGTTTCCCCCTTAATGAAGGAGTAATTGGTTGTCACTAGTTATTCGCCGCCACAGTTGCATCCAGATCCACCTCTACTTTTATATCTTCATGTGCTTACGGGGTTAGGGGGTTTAGAGTATAGTCTTCTCCCGAACACAGAGCTACGGAGTACTCTGAACAGATTGACATATCAGGCCTTGGCTGGGATGGGTCTCGTAGATCTTGTCTCGGACTTGATGAAGCTTAAATCTCAACAGCCACAGGCCTGCAGGAACAATCTCTTTGAAATGAGGCAAAAAGGGCATGACGGATGCGGAAATAGGCGTTGTGTAGACTACAGAACATAGTGAAAACATGGCTATGATGGGGTGTCGACATCATGGGATCTGCATACCTGAAGATGGATGCGGCCAGGGGGGGGGGGGGGGGGGGGGAAGACATAACATCATAACAACTTCTTCACACATTCGCTCTCTCGCAAACATCGACACGACACACGACAGACAAGATATATGTAAAGGAAGAGTTCCAGAAGTCCCCTCCACTTCTCCTTCCTTACCTAATTCTGGCCTCGCCCCTACCATCTCCAAAGAAATTTCGCTTCACTGGGTCGGGCCTCCTTTCTCTTTATGATCTTCACTTAATACTGCTTATCTTCTGTTTTCACCATGGCGAATATGTACGTCTCTCTCTCTATCCCCAAGTTCACCTCTGACTCTCTACAGGTTTGGTTCGGCATGGCGCTCCTTTTGGCATACCATGACCTCCAATGACCGTCATGCCTCCCACGACTCTCCCTACCGTACTGGACAACATGTTCCTCTCAGCCAAAGCCGCCATGAGCCTCTTACATCCATCGCAACGAGCGCAATCGAGTCCCGCCCCGATCTCTCCAATCCCTACGATGACGAGCCGTCCAAGGGTTCGGCAACCGCCCAAACCTCCGAATGGACTGGCTCCCCCAGTGAAGACTCTCCGACTCGCCCTTACTCACCTGGCATGAGATCTGTCGCATCTCAGAAGAGACGGTCCAATGACCAGGGCGAAGGCGCACCCGAGATCCAGATGCAGAGTTTCCACGATGGGGCACCGCCTCCGCCACCGGTCGCTCACTCCTGGAGGAAAATTGAGCGCTGGTTAGAACACAATTACGAAGAGCTCTTTGACCAGCTTTGCGAAGGGTGCACCCAGAACGATATCAATGAATTGGAGCATGAACTCGACTGCAGTCTGCCATTAGAGTTGCGCGAATCGCTGATGTGCCACGATGGCCAGGAGCGCGGTGGCTTGCCCACTGGTGTCCTCTTTAGCGCCATGCTTATGGATTGTGAAGAGATCGTGCAGGAGTGGAACAACTGGAAGCGGGTCAACGATGAATATCTCAGCAACATGCACGTCCCTGTGTCCAGCTCTGCGGCAAGCTCCTCGGCTGGTCCGTCTCAGCAGAGCGGTTCCCCCATGTGGAGATCGGAATTGCTGGACCGTCAGGAGTCCCAGCCTCCCGGGGCTGTTCAAAAAGCATACGCACACCCAGCTTGGATTCCCCTCGCCCGTGATTGGGGTGGCAACAACATTGCGATTGATCTGGCACCCGGTCCCGCTGGAAAATGGGGCCAGGTGATTATTTTTGGTCGCGATTACGATTGTAAATACGTCATTGCTCGGTCGTGGTCTGCATTCCTGGCCACGTTCGCTGATGATCTGTGCAGCGGCAAGGTCATCGTCGATGAGGAGACAAACGAGCTCAAGCTGAAGGAGTTCCGCTCCCAGAATGTCGAGCCCCCATACCTGGAGATCCTGCGCTGGAGAACGGATCAGAAGTTTGGCCGTCGTGCGCCTCGTCGCAAGGGTCCTGGTCCCAACGGTCTAGGTGTGAATGCTTCAGGCAACCGGTCCAGCAGCCGGGAGTCGCCCTACGGCAGCCCAACACGAGCCGAGGAACGTGGCCGCTCGCCGCACCGTTTCTCCAAGGGAGGATCAGCTCAGAGCCCCAAGACGCAATTTGGTGTCTCCAGCCCTCTTGCCCGCGTGACTGAAGAAACAACGAGTCCCGTGGTCACTACTGGACCTACCATCTCCGAGGACCCCAAGGAGACAGGGAATGGCAAGGAGCCCCAGACAGAAGACCTGATGGAGGTGGCCACCCCGCAAATCTCCAACAAGGAGAACGAGGGATTCCCCAAGGTCGATTCTAAGGAGAATGACAAGATCGACAAGAGCGACGCCACCGCAGAATCTTCTACTGCCATGGACTCGGAGGTGCTGGGTGAAATGAAGAACGTGGCGATTTAGAATATGTCTGCGTCTCCGATTCCTAAATTTACGTTCTGTTCTTCAAGGGCATCCATGCGGATGGATGTTGCACCATTCCGAAACTGCTTCGTATAGAATTCCCCCTGTTCCTTATTCCTCTGTTCCTATCTGTTCTCGGCTTCAAGGCATTTGTTGTAACTCTAGGGAGCTGGTTCTATCCTGCTTCTTTTCTCTTTGGTTTTGGTTGCCTGGCTTTTGTTTACGGTCTTTGATCTTTTTGCCTGTAATTCTATGATGACAGTCTTAGTGCTTTTCTTTCGTGTCTGGCTCCAATCCATTTTTCAAATTTTCCTAGTTCGAGGCTAGAAGTAGAGGTATATCACTCGGTATGGGTTTAAACTGAACATAATCCGTTACTATACATAACCACCACATACCAACATCATATCTTAATCCCAATCACCATCGTCGTCGTCTCCTCGGTTTCTCACATTGGGATTGGCACTCCGGATCCCTTTCTTCCCTTTAATTCTCCTAAAAGTCCTCCTCCCACCCTGCTCATCATCACCACTGTCATCATCACGAATATCATCATCATCATCCCCACCACTCAACTTAGCCTGCAGAAGCACCCCCTTGGCAACCAACCTCTTCTCCAGGTTCTTAGCCTCAAACCCTTCAACCCCATCAAATCCCCTTGCCTCAAGCCCCTCAAACCCAACAACCCGATCAACCCCAACCCCATCCTTAAACCCAATAACGCAAGGCAAGATCCTGATACCCAGTTTCTCGGCAATGAAAGGGGTGTTGCGCACGTCCACGCGCGCAAATGAAACCTCGTAGTGCGCGCTCGCTAGCTCGCCTAGTCGCATGTCCATTACAGCGCACCGTGTGAAATCGGGGTGTGCGAAGTGTACTAGACATCGACTGGTGCGGGTTGTAAAGTCTAGCACGGATTGGTCCGTTGAGAGGGTTGGGTAGACTTCGTTTTGGAGAATGTTTGTGCTGCCTGGGTTGGGGTTTGTGCTGTGGTTGTTCTTTTTGGACGCGAATTCTTCGTTTAGTTGTTGGATTCGGGCATCGCGGTAGCTTGTGTCATCTTCTTTTTCGAGCGCTGCGAAGAGGGCTTCGTCGTCTGAGTCGGTCATTTTGGTGGATGTCGTTGATGGGTTTGGAGGGGTTTGGTTGTTTTGGTTTTGGTGGTTGCTTTGGTAAGGGTGTTTCCTATGTATTTGGCTCTTCTTCCAGCCTGAAATTGTATATTGTAGATTGGATTGAGGTGTGTGTGAGGAGGGTTGGAGTGGAAGATCGGAGCTCCACCGGTTTATTGGACTCGGTAGTTTACGCGTTGAACATTGGGTTCAGAAGTAGACAAAGAGATATTTTATTCGGATTTCTGCAATTTATAACATATCTTTGGTTATTGAAGTTATATCTTGTATATATTTCGAGAAAATATGTATTTTCTTGCCTTGCTTCAGGGGAAGCAGTACTCGTAGATAAATATACAAAATCCCAATTGATCACAATATCTCGACTAGCTCAATGGTCTCAACAGTCACAATTGCAGTGACTCTAGTTTATATTCTTCATTCTTCCTTATATTAAAGCCATTTTCTTACAACGTTACAGTAACTGTTTCACTATAAATAAAATTAAATGCTGAGTCAGCCCCCTAAATCCCCTGCTTACGTAACGCGCTGCTTCCGGGCGAAATCTGTTGTTGTCGAAATCTCCCTTTATTTTCTTCGGTCACTTCGCGAACACTCCCTTCTTTTGACTCTGTGATCCTGTGTGATCCTGTCTCGGCTGGTGCTTCTGTCATTTCAAGCCTCCTCCACCCCCGACTCCTGAATCAACCGCCATCCGCCAACCGCCAACCGCCAACATGGTCGAAGACAAGAAGTCCGACGACTACAGCATCGAGATGAACAAGCTCGACTCAGGGAAGCAGTTTGAGGCTGCGCCTCCGCCAAATCCCTCGCCCCGCGCCGTCCCCAGCTCTATGTCCAACAGTCCAGCCCTCCCCGTTCTGGCATACTGTGGATCCTCAATTATGATGACCGTGATGAACAAGTATGTTCTATCGGGTCTGGACTTTAACTTGAACTTCCTCTTGCTCTGTGTTCAGGTACGTGGAGACAATTGTAGCCTCACTTAGAGCCGATATCTGATATAAAACAGTCTTTGGTCTGCATTGCCGCGATCCAGACCTGCAAGTCTATGGGTCTTATCACCTACCGCGACTTCAGTGCCGATGAGGCACGCAAGTGTAAGAGATGCAATTCCAGGTTTCAAGTCTCAGCGACTAATCATATCATTTTCTTTGGTTTTAGGGTTCCCGATTACGCTACTCCTGATCGGCATGATCTACACTGGCTCCAAGGCTCTCCAATTCCTCTCGATTCCCGTCTACACTATCTTCAAGAATTTGACCATTATCCTGATCGCGTATGGTGAGGTTCTCTGGTTCGGTGGCTCCGTCACCAGCCTGACCCTGTTCTCCTTCGGTCTCATGGTTGTCAGCTCGCTCATTGCCGCCTGGGCTGATATCAAGCACGCCGTCGAGAGCACCGGTGACACCTCCAGCAAGGTCTCGACCTTGAACGCTGGATACGTCTGGATGTTGATCAACTGCCTGTGCACCTCGTCTTACGTCCTGGGCATGCGCAAGCGCATCAAGCTGACCAACTTCAAGGACTTTGACAGTAAGTGGCCTTTTTGGTCTTGATTGATATGCTCGCTAACACATATTCCTCTCAGCCATGTTCTACAACAACCTTCTATCCATTCCCGTTCTGATCGTTCTCACCCTCCTGGTCGAGGACTGGTCCTCCGCCAACCTGGCCCGCAACTTCCCCGAGGCCAACCGCGACGGCATTTTCTTCGCCATGGTCCTGTCCGGAGCCTCGTCCGTCTTTATCTCGTATACCTCCGCCTGGTGTGTCCGAGTGACCTCTTCCACCACGTACTCCATGGTTGGCGCGCTTAACAAACTGCCTATCGCCGTGTCGGGACTTGTCTTCTTCGATGCACCTGTCACCTTCCCCAGTGTCTCCGCCATTGGTATTGGCTTCGTCAGTGGTATCGTCTACGCTATTGCCAAGATCAAGCAGAACGCCAAGCCCAAGACCGGTGTCCTCCCTACACCCGTCAGCGCCAGCAGCCAGAGCATGAGAGACTCATTGCGCTCTTAAACAGCATTTGGCACTATGTATCTGACTGGTCAGCGCATATATCAAAAGTTCACCGCCCAAACACCGGTGCTATCTTTGCATGTGACATTATGATTCACGTTTCATTGCAGCCGAAGTATGGGCCTTTTCTTGTCTGGCCCTGATGGGGGTATTCCTGTGATCACTTTGGTCGGTGTTGGTGTTTGATTTTCTCTTCCTTCCCTCTTCTTCCTCGCTCTCTTTCTTCATTTCTTTCCCTCGCCTGGCATCTATAGAGGGGATTTATGAAACAAAATGTTTCTATTCTAAATTCCCCTTCCCCTGATCTCGATCAAAGTATGATTTAATCTTTTTCTTTTTGACATGCGGCCATAGCATCTGTTCTTGCCTGTCTTGTTCCTGTACATAGCTATGCCGCGCTCTGGTTTTGCCAATAGAACGTGTGTTTGGATAACTAATATGATGATTATTGGAAATGATACCAATGTACATGTAAGCTTGTAACAAATATCATGTAGTTTGATTTCAATTGATTGCCGAAAGCGAAGAATATAAACTATGTTCATGATATCAAGAGGTGAATAGTCCGGATCTATGATTGGCCGAGCTTAACCCAGACCCGCGATTTTCCTTCTTGCATCTTCACCTCACCAACTCCTCTTATATGCTTGAATTGTTTCACGCATAAACAAATTCCACATATAAAGGCATTGATAGACAGCTATATGCCACGCAATAACAAGAAAATCAAAGGAGCCCCTGCTCCAGCCCGCTCCCGCGGTCCTGGCAAACCTTCCGGCCAGCCTTCTAACCCTCCCAAGGGACAGAATGGAAATGGCCAGAGTCAGAGTCAGGGTCAGGCAAAGGAGACTACAGTCAAGAAGGGTTCTGTGCAGGCAAACCAGAGACCTATTGTTCCATTTTTGAGGAAGGATCGGGTTCTCCTTGTTGGCGAAGGTGAGCTTTGTATAATTTGCTTTTGTGTTCTTCTGTTGCTTCGATTTCATGTCTGCTCCTTGTCTTGAAAGTCCATGTATATTCGGGTTGATGGTTCAATTCCTGGTGTGAGATCATACCATCTCCATTCTGATATATGAGATTGGAACCAATGTGCAAACTTTGTCAAGACAAAAACATGCATAATTCAATCTACAGTTGGTCCAGCATAATCCCAGAGAATACATGCTAACAATCAACAGGGGACTTTTCATTCGCCCGCTCTCTGGCAACCCAATACAAATGCCGCAATCTATGCGCAACATGCTACGATTCCAAAGACACACTAGAAGGCAAATACCCACAAGCGCAGGAGAATATCCAAGCAATCCTAGAATTCAGCAAAAAGCCAAAGAAAGAGACAGAAACAGAAAACGGCATAGAAGAGAGCAAAGACTCAACCACCCAAAAAGCCCCCAAAGTACTCTTCTCCGTGGACGCCCGCAAACTCGGCAGTCCAGGCGGCGGCGCCAAAGAAATCCGCACAGGTTTCCACCGCCACGAGCGCAAAAGACCAGGCTGGTTCCAGCCCAAAACCCCAGATCCGCCTTACCAGTCTGGTGGACCGTGGGATGTGATTTGTTTCAATTTCCCACATGTGGGCGGACTCTCGACGGATGTTAATCGGCAGGTGCGGGCGAATCAGGAGTTGCTGGTTGCTTTCTTTAAGGCTTGTGTGCCTCTTGTTTCCAAGGCGCCTCCGCTTATGGATGCCGATGAGGATGAATGGGAAATCTCTGAGTCTGAGGATGATGACGAAGATGACGATGAGGAGGGAGAAGGTGGAGATGAGACGACTGGGAAGGGGATTCGGACTGGGGCTGGTCAGATTCTCGTTACTTTGTTCGAGGCGGAACCTTATACGCTTTGGAATATCAAGGATCTGGCTAGACATGCTGGGTTGATTGTTGTTACCAGTTTCCGGTTCCCGTGGGCTTCTTATGAGGGATATTCACATGCACGCACAATTGGAGAGATTGAAGGGAAGAATGGAGAGAGAGGTGGGTGGAGGGGGGAGGATCGGGATGCGAGGATGTATGTCTTTGAGGTGAAGGAGAAGCCTAAGTGGAAGCAGAAGGGCAAGTTCAACAAGAAGACGCAAAAAAGGGAAAGGGATGATTCGTCTAGTGATAGCGACTGAGGTAGATGCACAGCTGCTCTTGCAGTTGATTCATTGCTTGAATATATAAGGCAAAGCATGGCCTGTCCCTTGAATGTATAAATTATCCGTTTCAAACTGCTTATTCGCTAAGCCGCTAAAAATAAAAAAGCATTGGGTAAATCAGGCCAAACAGGAAAGGTAAAATCTCGTTCTACATTATATACACTTTCTTCATCTCGCTCTCGTCAAAGACTTCACCCGTTGTCGGGTCTTTGACCTTGCCCGCTTCCACAGATCCCATCTTGGTGCTGATTTCTATTAACCGCTGTTGTCCGTAGACGCGGCCATTAGGTAGGACGATAGGGTCGCTCTCCACGTAACTCTTGGAGTGATGGGCGTATGGCATTGTGCGGGCGAGCTCATTTAGTTCGGTCGAGCAAATCGGACATACTGATGTCGAGGTTGACTGTGAATTTGAGCTGGATGATGTGTATGCAGAGTGGCATAGGGGTGTTTTGAGAGCTGAAAGTCCGGCTGAAAGTGCAATATGTAGTAAAGGCTGTGATGGCAATGAAAGTAATTCATGGTGAGTTTTTACAAAGAGATCTGAAAGCACTTTCCAGCGGTCTAGTGAGAAGAGTGACTGTGTTTGTTAGTACAGAACGTCCCTTTGCCAGACTTGCTTGTCATACCTTGTAAGGCTCAACTCGTGTATCTTGCTTAAAGACAAGCAAACCGGCAGCACGCCTGATCTCCGGGTTTTGAGCTTGATTGTTTAGTATGAGATATCTCTTGGCATGAGCAATTGCTTCGATCTTCTTTGTTTTGTCCTGGGTTCGGACCATCTCGATGAATTGCTGCAGCCGGAGCTCAAATTCAAGGTTGTGCTGTAGATATCTCGAGTTAGCCAGTCCTAATACAAATATAGCCCTGCCGTATCTTACCTGGCTCTTTTTCAAGGCTGCCTTGTTCTCTCCACACCACTGCAGTGCTTCCTTCGTCTCTCCCCGTCGCAGGCTTTCAACGATTCGTTGGCACTGCGTAAAGACACCGAGATCCACAAGATCCTCAACTCCCCTCTCCTGAGCTAGTTGCTTTGCGCTATCTGAATACCCAGATCGCAGCATATGATCCACAAGTAGTCGATCCAGCCGTACTCTTGCCCACTGGTCGTATTTGACATCGGCTAGATTGGGGATCCTGTGCAGCGCCTCCAGATGCTGGATGCGCTTGCGAGACTGATGGTGAATTTTCTTCTCTTCTTCCTGCAGCCCCTCCATTTTCCTCTTGAGACCTTGCATTCGGGATATCATCGCGTCGAGGGCGGCAAGTGTCTGGTCGGGGGTTTGTGTGTTGGAGAGTGAGGCGTTGGCCGTGTCCTTGAGTGCGGGGAGAACATATTCCTTTTCGCGTTCGACGGCTCGTTGTACGGACTTGAAGTTTCTGCGGGCTAGTTCATGTGGAAGTCGGAGAAGCGGTTGGTCCTGTTTGGGGCTGTTAGAGCACCTCTATCATGAGACGTGCGGAGAAGTTACCAGGATGATGTGGCTCTCCGGGTTGAGCTTTGTTGATGTCAGCTCTGCGGCCATGGTGACCAGAGATTCTTTTTATCTCAGATCAAGATCCTCAAGTCCCAGATTAAGTAGTCGAGTGAGGTGATCAGAAGACGGAGTGGAGGGGAAGCTCCGGGATGCGGAGAGAGAAGTCACGAGATCCGCGTCATCGGGTGCAACGTTCAGATGTAATGTCATTTACTTCAGAGCATGGAGTACTTTTATTTTATTCTATTTTACTTGAATCTACTGGTTTATTTTACTGGTGATTGACCATTCACATAATCAGCCTTCAATATGAAACTGTAGAATAGACTAACGAATTTCCCTTTTGACCCAAGACTCCGGAAATAGCAAAATATGGTACAGGGGACCTGATGGCCTTCCTGGAGTGCATCTAGTCGCTGTCATCGCTATCGTCCTGCTTGGACTTCCGGCGCTCCTTCTTTTCCTTCTTCTCCTTCTTCTTCTTCTTGCGCTCAGCCTTCTCTTCGGCAGTCTCGCCCTCATGTCTCTTGCGCTTCTTGTCATCGCTGTCAGCCTCGGCCTTCACGGGCTCGGGGGAGTCCTCCTTGGGGGCAGGGGTGATGGCGGGAGCGGCAGCAGACTCTTCAGCATCGAGAGGAGCGTTGAAGTCCTTGTACTCGCTCTTCCACTTGGCGGGGGTAGCCTCGTTGGTGCGGCCGTACTTGTCGAGCTGGCCAGCGGACTTCATCTTCTTCTTCTCGAGAGCGGTGGGTCCGAGACCCCAGCGGCGAGGGTAGAGGTCACGCTCCATGATACAACGCTTGACCTTGGCAACAACACCGTGGTCGCACGTGGTGAGCTCGACGGTGGACATCTGCGCGATACCAATGGCGATGGCCTCACCCTTGGTGGTCATGAGGACGACCTCCTCGTTGATCTCAATGCCGGACTCGTAGCGGAGCAGACCGGGGATCATGAGCTTAGCACCGTAGCAGACGGCGTTGACAGCGCTGTCCTTGACGACAATACGCTTGTAGGAGGTGAGGAGGGACTCCAGGGGGCTGATGACCTTGCGGAGGTAAGACTCGTCGCGCTGGTTGTCGTAGACCCACTGGGCATCCATCACATCGTGGAGGGTGACCATACCCTTGGACTCGTCCATGGCACCGGAGCGGACACGGCGGAGCTCCTGCATGTGGGCACCGACACCGAGGAGGAGACCAAGGTGAACACAGAGAGTACGGATGTAGGTACCAGCCTCACAGCTGACCCAGAAGACACCAAGGTGACGCTCGTTGTCGAACTCGTAGAGCTTGCTCTCGTAGATGGTACGGACACGGAGCTGACGCTTGACGGCAGAGATGAGAGGGGGACGCTGGAAGAGCGCACCGGTCAAGGTCTCCAGAGCGCGGCGGAACTGAGCCTCACCACCGGGGATCTTCTCATGGAGACGAATGACACAGACGTACTCCTTACCAGCACCCTGCTGAGACTTGACCAGGCGGGTGGCACGGTCAATGCAAACGATCAAACATCCAGTGACCTTGGGATCAAGGGTACCACTGTGACCAGTCTTCTCGGATCTATAGTATGAAGAGATCAGTATTGATTCCATTGAGGTGGATGGAAACTGATTTTACCTGAGGATACGCTTCATCCAAGCGACGACTTCGTGACTGGAAGGGTTCGACGGCTTGTCGAGATTGATGACACCGGAGCTGATGTAAGACTTGAGGTCACGGCTCAAAGGAGAAGAGCCAGCGGGGATAGGGGTGAAGTGACCAGTCCGGACGAGCACTATACAAGTAAAAATGTCAATGTCGGCTGGGTCAAGCATGGAGTTTTGGGGACAAGCGTACGCTTCTCATAGTTCTTGAGCAGAAGCGGCCAATCCTCCGTGTTAACGGTAGGAACGGACGCTTCAGGCTTGATGGCGTAGTCCATCTCCGAGGTCTTGACGACGGCCATTTTGGTGGTTGTCGTTGAGGAATTGCGCGGTTGAAGCCCCGAAAATTTGGTCGAAGGAAATTTTGCGAGTGCGGCAGCTCCAGTGCCCGAAAGGGTTTAGCGCCCGGCGGTGGGCAACCACACGTGACCGTCTCTTTTTCCAGACATCAACGGTCTATTTCTCTATTCCTTGAATATTCTTAAATTTAGTTCAACTGGGATGTAGTTCTTATTGATACATTATTCTTTTGTGAATGGTTGAATAGCTGAATGTTGTGCCAGTTGTCACTATCTATGACCATATGCACACCAACTCGTCTGCCAAATACAAGCCAACAGGATTTACACATCTGCAGACTTCTAACCAAGTCTGCGACCAGCACCTCTGCCATTCCAGGAACCTGATGCACCAGAGGCCCAGCCCCAGGATGATGGGAGTGGTCCACTTGCAGGCTGATCGGCTGCTCGTGCTGGGCGACTGGCTGTTCCGTATCCGCGATACCCAACATTCACGGTGTGTCGAGTAAAGTATCTCTCCACGAAGGCTGGGACCACGATGAAGTTTCGTCCGCCACCGAAAGTAGGGTAAATGCGAGTAATAAAGTCGTAAAGATGAGCAGAGATAATGCCCATACTCTCTATCACAGCAGATGGCCACCCGGCCATCACCATTGTGACGAGGAGCAATGCGTATGGCAGAAATACCACGGGAATATCGATGATGTAGAATCTCACGCGCTTGCCTCGATTATCCTGTGAATAGGTGTAGACGAAAGCCATGATCAAGGCTGGGACCAGTCAGTGTCTGGTACTAAAAAAGAAGTACTGAAAGCTTACGACTTGTAAGAACCATCGCCCCGAAATAAGCACCTGCTGTGAGCTTGGGAAAAGTTAGCATTTATCAACGATTCAACTACCGGAACGAGTATGTAGGATGTAGGAAGAATAGTGAATGGTATTGGAAAGAATAGATGTATATAAATGTAGGGCGCCCAAAAACCGACACGATATAGAATCATGCCGGCTATCTCAAAGGCAATCCCACCATTCCCACACCGCATGCAGCACCTATATTTTGCGAATTGACGGTGCTGCACGTGACGCAGGGGTAATCTCCCTCGCTTCCAGGAACCGCTTCAGCTAGATTTGTAGGCTGGGCGGGCAGATAATGCGAGGGGAAAGGAAAAGAATGCAAGCAGAACAAATAGAACTCTAAGTCACTTACCATGAGGGTGAAGGCTACAAACAACAGGTAAATGAAGAACTCTCCAGGTCGGTCAAAGCGAGCCGAGCCTGTCTCCAGAGAACTGCCATAGTGGTACACTGTTGGTACATTAGCACCCCGATCAAAGACTGTGATACCGAGGCATCATACTGAAGTATAGGTCAAAGACAAAGGACAAGCCAGGTCCGGTTAGTAAGAATGGGGTGGCCAGTCGCCAAATTTCCGGGCGCCATTTAAAGATCAGACTCGGCAGGTAGAGAACATGGTAGCCGCTCATTAAACCACCATGTACCAACGCGGATTGAACCAGAGTCAAGGCTGTAAGAGTCCTGAAAAGTAAGTTAGCAAGATGAACTTGAGAGATCCGAAGGGACGTGCATACCTAGTGACTGGGGGAGCCTGCCAGAAGAAGTCCATGACTGGAGCTGAAGAAAAATGCTAGGTTAATTGATCACAGTGTGTATCATTGCGCTTTCAGAGAAAGCCAGGTTACTGAGTTGAAGAGAAGAGGAAGGGGCAGGTGGGAAAGAATAAAACGTGTGCAAAACTAGCTCCGGCAGAGTTTATCCGACATCCGTGATTACAGCATCGCTTCCATTTAGTTCGAGCCTCATCTATAAAACTGCTCGGTTAGTACTATGACAACTTGAATTGTTTTGAACTGAAGTATTTCAAGAATATGCATTTATTAATGATATTAACACAAGGTCCTTGTCCAAGCAGTACCTCGAACAGCCAACCCTCCATCCTGGCCTTCAATCCACACATCCCAAGCTCCAGTATTATTCTTGGGCTTTCCACATATAACTAGCTCCTCTTCAACAAATAGAGGAGCCAGGTTTTTATATTCAATGTTACTGATGCAGAGATTCACTTGCTTCAAATGGTGCTGAAGCACACTCAACAGTAGCGTGAGTGTTAAGGGGCCATGTACCAAAAGATTACGGTATCCTTCCTGGTTTTGAGTATATCCCTTGTCCAGATGGATAGAATGAGCATTGAATGTTAGAGCCGAGAATCGAAATAGCAGCGCTTTAGTCGGCATGAGAGCATGGTGGAACGTCGCATTGGAGGGAGCTATAGTTTGCGCCAGAATGTCAGGAACCTTTCTTACAATTCAAAACCCAGGTTCAAGGAGAAAGAAATACGCACGTTTGACAATCCTACTAGGCTTTCCAAATTGCTCTTTATTAGCCTCAATTTGTGCCTCGGTCTTCAACCGCATGAAGATGAGATCCCGATTCTCAATGACCGACGACTCCCCTGGATTTTCTTCGTTCTCTTTCCAGATCCGATCCCAGGTTGCGTCGGCACTTTCTCCTTCTGGGACATTGCCGACGCGCCGCTCAATAGTGACAATCACCTTCTCGTCCCCTTCGCGACCCTTGACTGCCACATTGCGGATGGACTCGATGCAGACTGCGCGGCTGCCATCTAAAGCAGGACTAGATGCGGGGAATCTTAAGTTTCCACCTGCCCAGAGACGTCGGTTGAATGGTTCTCCCGGGGTATGTAGTGTGTCGGTGCAGTCCGGGAGTAGTTGGGACAATGTCACCTGCGGCGGGAAGTAAATCAAGTGGTGGCCGATCGGCAAGGGAGAAGCACTCTGTATTGAAGGCAGAGTCGCATAATCTTCGGCAGTTTTAGATTGTGGTACAAGATCACGGAGCGTAAGGGTTAGAAGGTGTGAGGGCTGCGGGTGTAGGTAGTCGTAAGTCAACGGGAGTTTCCTTGAAGTCAGTTCGCGATGCAAGCGCTCACAGAGCGAAGAATAAGTCCGAGATCCATGTCTCAGAGAGACCAGGGGTCGAAGTGGAAATGTCATGGGGCAGAGTACGGGAAAAGGACGGATGATGTCTCAACCCCGGAGTTCGATCTCAGATCGTTTGGTCTGTTTGTTTGTCGCTCATTGCCAATGTTGGAATATCGGAGCCCACACCGCTCGGCGGGTCTGGAAATGTTCAGCTGAGTGGATTTAGGGGGATTTGTTTCTTCATTTCCACACTGCAATCATGACTCGCTTGAGGGTAGCCTTTCTTGGGCCATTGGCGTCGTTTTCGCATCAGGTCAGCCCCCCGATGTACCCCGCGTTGCACCAGATCTGACGATTGACCCCCTGATCTATAGGCCACTGCGGAATCCTTTGGCAAGATCTCGGCAGATCTGCTGCCTCATGCTTCTTTTGCAGAGGCTTTTGCCGCTCTTCAGCAGAAGACCGTCGACTACGCCGTGATTCCGTGCGAGAATTCCACCAATGGATCTGTGGTGCAGACGCTAGATCTCTTGGCAGATCGGGATGATTCATATAAAGATGTGAAGGTGTGTGGGGAATATTACCTCACAGTCCACCATTGTCTCCTCGCACGCAAAGGCACATATCCCGGCGGCTGGGCCGGCTACGATGGCTCAATCACCAAGCTATATACACACCCGCAGGCCTGGGGTCAGTGTGAGACTTTCCTCTCTCGGTATTTCAAGGGCGTCGAGAGGCAAGATGTTTCATCCACGTCCAAGGGTGCTGAGATTGTTTCCAAGGAGACCGAGGAGAAGGGCGGTGCCATTGCCAGTCGCTTTGCAGCAGAGCACCATGGAGTGGACATACTCCAGGAAAACATCGAGGACCGTGCCGACAACACCACTCGCTTCCTTATCTTGAGAAATGTCTTTTCTGAGCGCACAGCTCAGCTGGAATTTGAGCAACCGAACCCACCCACACTAGACCAGAAGCCTGCTCTTGACACCACGCACAAGACCTTGATCTCTTTCACCATTGATCATACGTCGGCCGGTGCATTGGCGAATGCTTTGATCATCTTCAAGAGCCATGGTCTGAACCTCACAAGTATCAACACAAGGCCAAGTCTAAAGAAACCGTGGCAATACATCTTCTTTGTTGAGTGCGGAAGAACTCCTTCAGATGAGAACAAGGACGCTGTCCACAAGGCTCTCAATGACCTCCGACAAGTCACAGAAACATGCAAGGACCTAGGCACTTGGAAGGATCAACTGAGCGGGAGCAATTTTTGAAAGCATTTGAACATAATCCCGAGTGCAGTCTACGTGTGATTTTTTTTTGATCCATGTAAAGAGCACCATGCTACATAAGTTTCGGTTTACCATATGAATGAATGACAAAATATCAAACTCGTTCTCCTTTCTACGAAGCGTACTCCGCTTGATAAAAAGATAACTTGACAAACACGGGCACCATCTATACCAACCCTTTCGGGTACTTTTTGAAAAATAACGAGCAATAACGAATGAAGTACCAGGCAATGCCATTCTAAATGAATTTGCATATAACTGGCCGAGAAATAACAATCCAACACCATCTGTCTTACATGAAGTAAGTCGAGCAAGCAGCGGTGGATGACCAAAGTTTGCCGAGAATCAGATCCAACCTAAATTGCAATTTAAACCACTTCATATCAGACCCCGAGGTGACCTCGGTGTGCATATCACGGAGCTTGGATGACCCTATTACATGTTAGAACAATTCTGATATCGTTATCGTCGGGATTGAACATACCTCTGAGTGGCTTCATTGTGCGTGGACCAGGCCTTTGTTGGTTATCCTTCACGGATGCCTTGGTTCCATCACGGGAGCCACCTTCTTGATCCACAGGGCGAGCCGTCAAAAGACCCGCCGCGGGAGCTTCTGGCCGTTCATCCTCGCTCACTGCGAGGGGGCAACGCCGTCAATCTGTTAAAGTTAGTTATAAAATCAGAAACGGAGAAAGACCAAGCATACCATCGTAGAACTCGTCGTCATCGCTGTAATCGGCAAGCTGTTCAAAGTTGACCTTGTATCGGAGAATGGCACCGATACCACCGAATCCCTTGACGAACTGGTTTCCTTCGCCAGATCGGTCAGAGACGAACTCCAGGTTAGCACCGAAGTCCTTGTAAGCCTCGGCAAGCCACTCGAGGAAGGAGCCGGAGTCGACAACTTCCATATCGAGACCAGTTTCCTTGTCCTGGAAAAGCTCACGGTTGGATTCCTGGGCCTTGCTGGTGTGGACCACAACCTCAGCACCCGCGGCGTTCTTCATGACCCAGCGGGTGATCTCCAGATTCTCGTGGACAATCAGAATCTCAGCGGCACCAAGCTCCAGAGCCTTGAGGGTATCCTCAATACCATAGCAGACCTTGCCAGTATCTTGAGAGATCTCCTGGAAGTACTGTCCAATGAGCTTCTTCTCCTGGACGAACTTGACGTTGCTCAAGGTCTCGCCAGCAAGTTCAATAGCCTGGTTGAAACCGTTCTCACCACCGTAAGAAACATCGACAATCTTGATAACCTTGGCCTGCAGGCGGCCGTCGAACAGGTCGGACTGGTTAAGGTCGTTCTTGAAATCGGCGGAACCAGCCAAGACGAGACCAGCGACGTTGACCTTATCGTTGGTGATGTAATTCTGAACAGCCAATTCGGCAATTTTGCGAACGTAGTTGTGACGTTTTTCCTCACGTAGACGAGAGAAACGCAGAGCGGATTGACCTCCACGGCCCTTTTCAGATATCAGTATGGAATGCCGAGAGAAAAAGTAGATATACTCACGTGCTTCTTGGGCAGATCGACAGACAGACGTTGAAGAATCTCACGGGTGTTACCACTGAGAGTACCGAACAGAGCACCGTTACCGTCCATGATAATGAAACCGAACTTCTGGTCCGACTCCAAGAGCTCACTCAAGGCCTCGGTGTGGAACTTGTTGTCACAAAGGTATAGCGATGTGTTGATGGGCTTGAAGGGTTCGAAGTCGATGTTAATCTTGCGCTCCTTTCCTTCGGCGGTGATAATTTCACCACAGTACACAACCAGTCCATTGGGAGGAACCTTGTTGTACAGCTTGAGACGCTGCTGGGTGGAAGTAATGGCGGACAAGACGGAGAGACGGTTGACTCGGGACTTGATGTTGGAGGCGGTACCCTGATCGTGCGCGGTTAGATGACGCTCGGAGATCTATTCAAGGAAAAACATACGTATTCTTCAGCCAGCATCTTTGCGGCCCGAGAAATCTGATCCTTGGGGGCTGGATTTGCGAGTTAGCGGCGACGGGTGGCTTGAGACCGGGGCGACGTACGAATAATGAGCGAGATCATGGAAGTTCCATTTCCGCGAGCGGATTCAAGACGCTTGATCAGCTTCTTGACCTTCCAGATCTCGATGTTCTTATCAGCTTCGTTCGGCTGAGGAGCGCTCATCTTGGGCGAGGCGAAGGACAATCAGGGGGAAAAGTATCAAAGGCCTTGCCTGCGGACGCCTGAAAAGGTCAGTAAGTGAAGCGGGAACTTCAAAGAATTGATCTGACCTGTTTAACACCTAGAAACGGTCAGTATGAGCAAAAGAAAGCCAGCAAAATGACACCAATAATTTTTCACGCGAAAAACCAGGCACGTCGAGACCACACACCTTAACTTGATTGACGTACAAAGCGGCAAATTTCCTCGTGGGGTGGGAAGTACACAGTTTGTTCGAGGGGTCGGCTGGGACCGCTGAGGTAAGCCAGGGCTCGTGACGTACATGGTACTTGTCGGGTCATGGCCCAACGCTGGGGTTTCAGGTACCGGTACCTGTGTACTATTGGGCATGCATGAAATTATAATTACCCCTATGTAAACCTCTAGATGTATAATTGTCTAGAATTGTTTGTTGATCGAGGCTGCATCTGCCTTACGTAAATATCAAACACTGCAAGAGTACAGGCCCGAGTTCGGACCTCTAGAAATATTCTTGATATGAGACCATCCCTGAAATTTCCTCCATTGCCTCCTTGGCTGGATCTATTAGACATCTGGTCACTACAATTAGTCAATAACCTGCAGTCTTATCAAAAAAAAAGCGAGATCCGCACTCCCCACACTAAGTCTCTACGGGAAGCTCCTTGGCGCTAGACTCTTTTGATCTTCCAGACTCGCCTTATCTGTTGGAGCTATCTCCATGTGATAAGAGAGGGGAGAGTTTTCCCTTCCTTGTTCTTCTTTTCCCCTTTAAACCTTCTCTGCGCTTGAGTAGTATCACCATGTCGGGAACAGACCATGACAACGACTCGCTGGATGGCTCACTGAGAACACCAACAACCGTGGTACCAAGCTCCTACGACTATGGCCATCTGGATCGCGGGAGTCCGATCGAGTCGGGGACCTGGGGCAGAGAGAGGTAAGTACCTTGCGCTCTCGTGGCTCGTTCATCCTGCTAACCTCGGGAAAGGTCGTCGTCGTTCTCAAACCGGTTCCGTCAAGCGGGTGGACCCAACAGTCTGGATAACTTTGCGCGTTCCTGGCAGAGAGCTGCAGCATTCCCGGAGGTAATTCCTCGGCGGTCCTCGTTTGTTTCAGAGTCGGATGATGAATTCGGAATTGCTACTGGCGTGGAATATGGATCGAGAAGCAACCAGCCTTGGGGATCTTGGGGCCGCAACTCTGATGTCGAACGACCTCTGCTTCGTGATGAGTCGGAGGAAGATGAGCCAGTCGAAGAGGACTCGCATGGACCAGAGCATTTCAAGCATGGGATTCCCAGCACGGGGCTTTTGGCCTCGTCTTTTGATAGAAGCTTTGCGACTTCATATGGCACGATCTCTTCGCGCATGAGCGAGTCGACTCGAAGACATGCAATTCAATTCCACAGAGATCAGAATATCCATGTCGATGGCGCAGGAGACCCGGATCGGGGACCATTGCTGGTCAAGCATATCCAGCATGAAGATGGGACCCAAGAGGACGTTATCGTTGGCCAATCCACAGTCCCGCAGACTGTCTTCAACTCTGTCAATGTGTTGATTGGTATCGGCCTTTTGAGTCTTCCGCTGGCAATGAAGCATGCTGGTTGGGTTTTAGGATTGACCTTTCTGGTATTCTCGGCAGTGACAACCTCCTACACAGCCAAGATTCTGGCTAAGTGTCTGGATGTTGATCGGAGTGTCGTCACCTATGCTGATTTAGCCTACATCAGTTTCGGGCAGCAGGCTCGTTTGATAACCAGCTTTTTGTTCTGTTTGGAACTTCTCGGTGCATGTGTAGCCCTGGTTGTGCTTTTCGCAGACAGTCTATACGCTTTGGTTCCGGGCTTGAGTATCTTACATTGGAAGATTGTCTGTGGAGTTGTGCTGATCCCACTCAACTTCCTCCCATTGCGTTTCCTCAGTATCACCAGCATCCTGGGTATTATATCCTGTACATCTAGTAGGTTTTGTGCTCTCAAAACAGTCCACCAATACTAACACTTCCAAGTTGTGGCTCTTATTTGCATCGATGGCCTCGTCAAGCCAGATACACCAGGCTCACTGCGGCAGCCAGCCAACACATTCCTCTTCCCTGACAACTGGGCTACTATTCCCTTGAGTTTTGGCCTAATTATGTGTAAGTTTTCCAGCAGCTGTGAGGTTTACGAGAAGCTAATTCTTGAGAAAGCACCCTGGGGTGGCCATGGTGTCTTCCCAAACATCTACCGCGACATGAGACATCCTCAGAAGTACGGAAAGAGTCTGCGGGTAACCTACATTTTTACAGTAAGACTTCTTTGACTCAAGATGCAAGAACAAATTTGACAAGACTAGTTTACTCTCGACTGTTCAATGGCCATCATTGGTTGGCTCATGTTTGGTGATTTCGTCCAGGACGAGATCACTGCGAACATTCTGACCGTCACCAACTACCCCAAGGTCCTTTCCGTCTGTATTATAGTATTCATCTCAATCATCCCGCTCACCAAGGTGCCGTTGAAGTAAGTCCACCTTTTGGTTTTTCTTTCAAACACAACTGACAAGGTTATAGTGCACGGCCTCTGGTTGCCACATTTGAAGTTCTTTGTGGAGTTGCAGGCAATGTTCCTGCTGAGAACCATCGCGAAACGATTCAACAGATCGCACGGGCGGCTATTCGCCTTGTTGTCGTGGTCACGATTGTCATTTTGTCCGTCATCTTCCCAGCGTTCGATCGCATCATGGCGTTCATGGGTTCCTTCTTGTGTTTCACCATTTGTATTATCTTCCCTCTTGCATTTTACCTCAAGATATTTGGAAAGGAGATCAGTCGGGGCGAGCGCATCCTTGATTGGATTTTGCTCGTGATCTCGACGATTCTGGCAGCGGTGGGAACTGTCTGGGCTTTCCTGCCCCGGGAGATTCTTGCAAACTAGCTTCAGCCGTGACCAGCACCATTGGTGCTTGAAGAATCAATGTTTGTTTTCGTATAGACTTCAGCCTTTGTTGAGGATGACGGCGAAATTGTTTCTTGTCTTGCCAGACCTCAACTCTTCCTTCTTGTAGACCTTAGGCGCGTAGGTACCAGAGTGTTCCCATAGATGGAAGACCAGCTTTGATGTCCGCTTGCTCTGAGTTAGGCGGAAGCCCAAACAAGTCATGATCTCCCTAAGTCTTTCTTCATTCAGGTAGCGCGAGTTATCGACACATGCAATGGGTAGAACCAGGAAGAGTGTTGGAACAAGCTCAACAGAGCATTTTGAAGTTAAGAACTTGACGCATCGTTTGAGCATTTCACCCCGTCCCATGGCATCAGGAACGTAATTTAATACCAATGATAGACTGATGAGGTTGAAGCGTTCGGCATCACTGGACGGCAAAGGCCGTTCCATAAAATCTTGCTTGAGAATCCCTGGCTCTTGAGAATTCAAATCGATTCGAGTGACATGCAATGCTGCGTTGTTAGAGCAGGCGTTCTTCGTGCTCAAAGCTCCAACTTCAAGAACCCGCAGCTGAGGGATGGTCTTGTTCCATTGGCTAAGCTGCGGCTTGATCCAGTCAATGAGAACCTTGCTGGAGTCACCACCACGGTCCATTGACTGGCCGAGCTTGCTTGCAGTCTGGTAGCTCTTCAAGCCTCCGTTGGCTTCAATTTGAGCATCGATGCTGCTGACCCGGGCCTCATCGCCAGCTGCCAAGGCTTGTGCTCGGGTCTTGAGAAGCCGGTGATGAGAGCGAATGAGATTGCGGGTGGCTTTGGCTGAAAGGGCAGCCTCCTTGGATTTGACGATTGGAGGCCGACTATGGGACAACAACATCGGCCTCTTGGATCGTTTTTGAGGAGCCATGTCGTGATCGAGATGGAATGACCAGTTGTATGAGAGAAGATAAATCTCTGGAGACTGGATCCCAATGTTGTTGGAAGTCTGATTATACAAAGTGATTGAGATTCTCCTGCAAAGAAAAGCTGGTGGAGAAAAGCCCAAAGACGCCAAGATTTATATGCGGTCTGATTGGATGGTATAATGACAATACCGTATTGGTATGTAAACCAAAACCACTGACTCAGCACCCGTTCAGATCACCTGACCCACACAGCGCTAGGGTTTTCGCTAAGCGAATACACCTCCAAATCTTCGATTCCCGACACTGTGACAAGCATCATCGACAGCGACCGACGACAGCCATGGCCCCCTCCGACAACAAGACCGGTACGTTGAAACAAACATTCCTTGGTCTTAAATTGCGCTCCCAACATTGCCAATTGTGAATTCGCCGTGTGGACGTGGACAACGATTTCGATATCTGGATTCGAAAATTTTACGACATTTCAATATTGTGTTGCAAAGCACCGGGAATACTGGGAAACACACTTGCATTGCTATCGAACATGTCAACGAATCTCATATATCAACTTCGTCTCGTCTAGAACCTCACGCTCGTCCAAACGGCGAATTTCGCAAACTGGCACACGACCTAGACAATTTTTTCTTGATCACCAGGCTAACCGGCTTCCTCTATACAGGCAACAAGAAGGCCAACGCTGCCGCCAAGGCGGTTGCCAAGGGCGCCTCGGTACGTAACGCTGCAAGATGAAGCAGACCAAAGAAATTTCTTTTGGAGCCTATCGCTAACGCGGTTGTGGCAACAGCTTCACAAGTCCCGCAAGGTCCGCACCTCGACCACCTTCCACCGTCCCAAGACCCTCCAGCTGTCGCGGTCCCCCAAGTACCCCCGCGTCTCCATCCCTCATGCCCCCGCTCTCGACTTCAACAAGGTCATCCTGTACCCCTTGAACACCGAGAGCGCCATGAAGAAGATCGAGGAGAACAACACCCTTGTCTTCATCGTCAACGTCAAGTCCAACAAGCGTCAGATCAAGATGGCTCTTAAGAAGCTCTACGATGTTGACACCGTCAAGGTTAACACCCTTGTCCGGTATGTTTTCCCAACCTTTTGCGCTGTATGATCTTAACTAATTTGAAATAGCCCCGACGGTACCAAGAAGGCCTTCGCTCGTCTCACCCCTGATGTCGATGCTCTGGACATTGCTGCCACCAAGCTGGCCATTGTTTAGATAAAATTCACGAATGGATTTGTTTGGGTTTTGGCGAACTGTGTTCCCACCGGGGTCTAAAATACCAGCCAGTGTTCCTCGGCTGTCCTGCAGCATCGAGTGCTGAATGATCAAAAACTTCATACCCTTTATGCGTGTTTCCTGAATATAGTGGACTTTCGTCCTGTGGGCCATGGCATTTGAGCTCAAATTGTAGACATAACAGTGTAGTGTAAAGTAGGTTGGCCATAACGTTTTTTATGTCTGTGTGCTGGCGCATGAGTTACCGCTATTATAGTTAAATGCCCATAGGACCAAGGTTTCGAGTATAGATGAGGTCGCCTTGGCCATCTTTCCTAGTTAAACTTGGTTCCCACTGACCTATAGCTTGACAAGAGGTAGTTCTACGGTCTTGCATGGGTCTCCTTCAAGTTCTACTAAATATTTACTGATTCCAATCTCAAGACAAGATACACCTGACCATAGATGGGCCCCATACTCGCTGCTCCAAACCAAAGAACAGGTACAAGTACAAGATAGTATCGTTCATATGTTGACTCTAGTATACAAGTGGTGGTTTTGCAATCCATCCATCAATCTATATCCCAAACCAATACCGGAAGCCGTAGCCAGTAGAACCCAGCCAAGCCCAACCCAGATACATGTACCAGGTCATCACTATCATACAGATTTCAAACAATGCAATGGGATTCCATCACATCACAGCCGGATAGATAAAGGAACATGCAGGAGCAAAGAGAAGATCAACATCGCAGTCACATTTAGTGGCCGCGCATGTTCTCCAGCTTCTGCAGGATGGACAAGCTTGTGTCCATCCACCGGTCAACGCAGTTCTGTGCGCATGCCTCCTCAGACTTGTCGAGGGTGCCGGAGGTGATCTTGCTGGTGATGCACTTTTGCCAGCAGACCTCGTTCAGGTGGTGGACGGCTAGAGGGTTGGTTGTTAGTGATGGGTACTATAAGGGAGGGAGTGTGGAGAGTATGTAGCGGATCAATTGGATTTTTTACACAGATAGTGCGTGAATCATAGACCACTGTAGATATCTGATTGTATGGATGGAGTGGACTCACTCTGTTGGATGTTGCCCTTCTGAGCTTCGTTGTTCAGGACCTGGTTGAGCTCCTTCTTGTCGTTCTCGGATAGCTTGGTAAGATCGAGTTGGGTCTCCATTTCGAATGAATGTGAGGAATAGAATTGAAGGGAAAGAGGTAACGTTATATGGCTTGTGAAGATGAGATAGACGATGCCGTAGCTGGACAAGTCGCCGTTCAAAATCAAAGGCGGTGGCGGATGGCACAAAAATGACGCGCAGTTTTCCCTATCGATAGCCAACTTGGTCCCTCGTCTTCTTTCTTCCAAACGAAGAATGCTTGTCTCGCTTTAATTCACTTCTGCTCTACACTTGCATTTCCTCCTGTTATACCCTCCACCTCCTACATCGCCACCATGCCTCCAATTCGCACCTCTCGCAATCGCAAACCACCACCCGCCGGCTTCGATGATATTGAAGATACCCTACTGGAGTTCAGCAATAAGATGAAGGATGCCGAGAATGCGTCGCATGAAGGAAAGAAGAAATACGAGGTGCTCTGGCCTATTTTCCAGATTAGCCATCAGCGTACGTTGCTGCCCCGCCACTCAACCAGAACACTAGCATCATGCTCCCACCCTCATATTGAATGCATTTTACTGACATTTGGTTGATTTGACAGGTTCGCGATACATCTATGACCTTTACTACGAGAAAGAGGCAATTTCAAAGCAGTTGTACGACTGGCTTCTTAAGAATGGGTATGCGGATGCCAACTTGATTGCCAAGTGGAAGAAGCAGGGGTATGAAAAGGTAAGTTTCTATTTTGTGCGAGGCTACCTCTCAAAGAAAGTTGCTAACTTATGTGTTTCTAGTTGTGCTGCTTGCGCTGCGTCCAGACGAAAGAGACCAACTTCAACTCGACATGTATCTGCCGAGTGCCCAAAGCGCAGCTCAAGGAGGACCAGACGATTCAGTGTGTCAGCTGTGGCTGTCGGGGTTGTGGAAGCAGTGACTAAATATGGTTATGTTGACGTGGCTGGTGAACTTGTGGCGATTTGGGCATCAGCTCAACGTGATCCGGTGAGCCACACGCATGGGACAAAAGGGTCTACTCGGGCGTTTCGGTACTTGCATGTTCTCTTTTCTGTTTAGGATGCCTGAAGAGGTGACTGTTGATAACCAAACAAGTAATGACTTTCAATTGCTAACTACATTAATTCAATTCAAAAGCGCCGCCAATGTGTCCCCGTAGTTCCCATAAAGATAGCCCCAGCCCCAATATCCCAAATCGTAAAAACCATCGCTTGCTCATGTACATCTTAGCGTCGTCATTAAGGTCGTAACCAGCCATCCCGGGCTCGGTGGAAATGTCAGAACGGCTGCAGTGCAGCCCAACTCCCAAAGAAAAACACCGCCCACAAGACCTTGGAATCACCACCGGGTTTGAACTCCAGAAACAGAAACATCTTAAACAAAATCAGACATGCGGGTAAAAGCAGGAGAACAGGAGGGGGGGATAGTGAGTACGATGCAAGAACGACAAAAAATCAAATCCGATAACACAAAGATGGGCCTCGCGGAGTACCCATCGCAAAAAGAAGAATCATTAGGGTCTCAAAACAAGGTCGTGCTGCTGCGGTTGCCCATTTGGGGCCGCGAATGAAGCGACTTGGGCTTCAGGGTGTCATCTTTGCTTACACCTCCAATCTTTTGGAAGCCTTGCAACAGATCAACACCATCAACTTCGCCAGAACTGTCATTACCCTCGTCGAAGAGGTGGAAAGAGAAGAAATCTTCCTGGCCAGCATCTCCAAACCGGTGGGTTTCCGGGAGCTTGGACGGCGACTCTGGGAATATGGCAGACTTGGATCTGGGGAGTGGAGGTATCCCAAGGCGACTATTGATGTTCACAGAGGTGATGTCAGCGAGAGCAGGATTTCCGCTGTCGGTCCGGACACGCTTCACTGAACGCTTCGCTGGTGATCCATAGGAGATATGGTCTGCGCCAGTGTCCTCGAACACATCAAAAGTCGTATTATAGTGATCATTGGGGGTATAGCTTTCGTCCTGCAAGTTGAACGCCGGGCTCCAAGGGAGTTCCTGCTCCGTAAGACCCAGATGCTTAATAGGCGAATTGACCATTTGTTGGATCTTACGGCGGTGGTTTCGCAGGTTGGTGTTGGGAGACACAGATGGCGGTGGCTTTGCAGGCTTCTTGAACTTGATCACAGGAGTCAATGGAGGCGGCAGCATGCTCACGTATTGACTGCGCAGGGGGGAAGATCCAATGATGTGGTTGGGGTTTTTGCGCGTCGTGGGCTGGCCAGGACTGATGTCATGAGAAGAACTGCGCATGCGCGCAATCTCTTCTTCTGCACGGCCTCGCTTGATGCGCGGGGGCTCGATATCCAAATCGGAGGTCAATATATGACCGGCCTTGTTTGGCCTCATAGCCGACGATTCCAAGGACGAGAAGTAGCCACTATCATTCATCGTGATGGACTTGCGCTTGCGCGGGCGAGGGGCGGGGGTAGGGCCAGATTGAGTAGGTGTAGGTGGAGTGCCTTGACGAGCAAAGCGAGGAGGAGCAATGGGAGGAGACGAGCGGATAGTTTGAGGGGGTGAGGAGCGAGGGACTGCATGTGCAGTAGAAACCGGAACAACATCATCTGCATCATCTTGGAGAGCCGGGTCAGACGCAGGCAGAGTCGCATCGGAGTCCAAATCCGCAACTGGCGGCGGCTTGGGTGCAGGCGCGTGATGTGCAGGGGGAGGTGGCACCATCCATGTGGTAGTGCTGGCGGAGTGCGGTAGACCAAGGTCGCGCTGGGGGATCGAAGGAAGAGGAAGGCTTGACATGGTGGCCCGGCGCACTTGCTTATCCTTGAGGAATTGCGCTTCCATCCCAGGCTCAATCGCCCAGTAGTTGCCCTTACCGGGATCATCCTTGGGTCGCTCTTGCTTGATAAAGGCCTTGTTCAGACTGAGGTTGTGTCGGATGCTGTTTTGCCAACCTGGGTCGCTATTCTTGTAGTATGAAAAGGTATCTGAGATCCACTTGTAGATCTGTGCGAGGGTCAAGCGCCGGTTGTTCGCGCGCAAAATCGACATGCCGATCAAGGTGGCGTAGCTGTAAGGCGGCTTGGTGCCGTCATCTTCAACTGGAGGCATCTCGTGCGGTTCAGGTAGACAGGCAGTCGGCGTGTCATCGCGCTTTTGCTTCTTGTTGGCGCGTTCTTTCAATGGTGCGGCTTCCATCAGTGTGCGCTTCATCGGAAGTTTTGATTCATATGACGGTTCTGGGAAGTCTGCGAAACTGTCATTTGACAATTCTTCTGGGCGGCGGTTTTCTTTTGATGATTCCGGATTGACACTGGAGAAGGTGGTGAAGAGAGCCGAGTGTGGCATCGAGGATTGTGAGTAGAGTGGGAAGGGCGCTTTCTTGGCTGGAGAGTCGGTGGTAAACATGGGAGGAGTGGGCGCAGAGATGGGGACGAAACCGAGTTTTCCGTGGCCCGGATGCGAGCCTTGGGGGTGCAAGCCTTTCGTCGGCGATGGCCTGTGCGAGCGGGAAGCCGGATGGAAAGACGAGTTCTCAATGGGTTGGAGTGGTAGCGGTGAGGGTTGCAGACGGGGCTGCGATCTGATGATCTCAGATGGGGCCAACACTGAAGAAAGGTGTGCGCCCGACAAACGCGTCGATCCCATAATCTAGATGGCGCAAACTCCAAGCAGATGTGTCGCCTGTCACTACAGGGACCGTATGACGCGTCGAAAACAGAGGGCGCGACGGGGACAACAAGGCCAGAGGTCGGTGAAAGACCGAGCGGGTAAGCCAAGACGTGACGAGACTGCGCAGACACTTCCTCCTTGGGCCAATGGCAGATCAAAGGCAAAGACCAAGTTCCTCAGGCCGACATGCAGACTCGTTGGGCCACAAGGCGCTAGGGCAGTTGCGAATCAGGTCACTCAGATAGCAGATGACGGAAGATGTGGAATTGAATTGAGAATATGGACCAATATTGGCGAGTAGGTGGAGAATGAGAATAAGAATGAGGATGAAGATAGACGATGGAGGATAGGTGAAGACAGAGGGTGAAAGTAGGTAGAAGAGGAGAGAGGATACAGAGAGAGTACAGGGCAATGAAGATCAGTAGGTGTTCCAAGGTTGGGACGATCGTCAAGAATGGCGAGCGACTCTAGGGAATTCTCGAGGGCCTAATCATATTATAACTAAAGGGCGAAATCAAGGATCCCGGAATATTCAAAAGGCCTAAATATCCAAGAAAGTGGGCAAAGGCGGGGAGAGGGAGAGTCGAAGATCGAAGTTGGAGTGCGATTGACTCAAATACGTGTCAGGTATGGTCATCCCAGGCACGCGTCACGCGTTTTTGTATTGGAGAGGGGATGGGTCAGGGTGTAAGATACGGTATGGTATCAAGGGATCTCCCTTGCTCATACTTGGTCGATCGGATCCACTGGAAGGTCGAAGTATGTCAGGACTTCACTTCGATATATCTATATTAGTCTATTCTGGAGTATAGTATGATAGTTTAAGACCAAGTATCATGTGCTAGTTCATGTCCTCGTATATTCTTGTATCTTTATATTCTTTTTTTATTCTATTCTTGTTCGTAGGCTTAGTCTTAGGCATGTCGATGTAACCTGAAACTACCCAGGTCAAGCAAATATCCCTTGTTTCAAACTGTCATCCTGCAAGCTGCTAGCTAGCGGCCAATGAATTGCAATGGTCTACAGATGCATGTGCTTAACGCTGCAGGTCCAACGGTATCAGATAATTGAAGATCAGTGGTCTATTGCTTGAATCTAGGGACATTTCCTTGCTTCAATATCAGAAACACCTTGTCACAGATTTCACTATATGCCGGAACGCCTGAGAGTCTGCATCCCTCGATCATGAAACGCTTCATGATATCTATATGAATAAAATGGAGAAAACGCCAAGTTCCATGCATCACAAAAAAAAAAAGAAAAAAGCATATGCTTTGCTTCCCGAGTCCCCCTTCTTTTTTTTGGACTTCCACCCGGGATGCATGCTTTTTCTCTAAATATAATAAAAACCCACGGGATATCTTAAACAATAATGATTCTTTGCTGGCGCAAATTTAATCCAAAAAGGTGAACATGCTCGTATGGATGATGTTCAGGGCACGGTCGGCGTCGCGTTCTTCGATCACGCAGGAGATGTTGATTTCGCTTGCACCTGCGAGGGGGGAAGACCGTCAGCCCCGAATCAAGGGTATGGAGGAAGGGGGTGGGGGTTGGAAGACAATTATTCACTTACCTTGCGAAATCATCTCAATATTCACATTGTTCTCCCCGAGAGTAGTGAACATGCGACCAGCCACACCGATCATATTCTTCATCTGTTTACCCACCAGACTGAGGATGGCCATCTCAGGGATGATGTCAACGGTGCCGTAACGTCCCAAATCATTCAATGCCCCCTTGAGGTCATCATCAATAACCTGATACTCATCCCGTCCGTTTCCGTTCAAAAGGGGCGCTTCTGAATGGAGGGCCAGGGACACGTGGACCTCACTGGTGGAGATCAGGTCAATGGACAGGCGCCACTTGTCCAGTACAGAGAAAATACCGGCAAAGAAACCGTGTGAGAGGGACCGCTTGTTGGAGTGGACGTTGATGACCAAAATCTTGTGCTTGATGGTCACTGCTGTCGGCCGCTTCGGTCTCTGCATAAAGCTGGGGCTTCGCGTGCGGAATAGGCGAGGGTCGTGTCCAGGTGTAGTTCTCTCCAGTTCGGACGTGGAGTCTGGGAAGATAATTGTGCCCCGATTCTTCGGGTTCATGACGTTCTTGATGCGGATGGGGATCTTGGCGCGGATTACCTGTTCCATGGTGAAAGGGTGAATGACTTCGGAGCCATAGAAGGTCAATTCAGCGGCTTCGGCGGGTGTGATGGCAGAGAGCAGACGAGCAGTCGGCACCTTGCGAGGGTCCGCAGTGAAGATGCCGTCAACTTCCTTCCACACCTGGAGCTCCTTGGCGCGGGTTCCAACTGAAACAAGAGCAGCGCAGAGATCAGTGTATCCACGACCAATCTGATCCAGTAGACCACCGGGAATGGTACCAAAGTATCCGGTCATGACTGGTACTCGGTGCCCGCAGGCCTCGACCTTTTTGCCAAAGGCCGTCGCCAAAGTGTTATAAAAGTCCTGGTCGAGACCGTGGTGACCAATTGGGAAATCAATGATCTCGGACAGATCGACATATTGTGAGTCAACCCCACGATCTTGCAGCAGGGCAGCCATCACACGGCAGCTGAGCTTCTCGCCGGTGCTGATCACCTTGTCCACGCAACGTGCGCTGATCTCTCCGAGAGTCTGGGCGGCCTCGAGGACTTTGAGAACCCGATCACATTCTCCACTAATATCCGCGATGACTTGGTCTCTGATTTCGGGTGACTTCACCTGGTCCTGGAGGACTTGGACATGTTCCAATCGAACAGCCTCCACCAATGTTCGGTATTCCCGCGACTGAGAGTTCTCAGCATCCCGTGCGGCTCGCAATAACCTGTTGACAGGTACATTAGCATCTCGAGGTGACTTGCCATGGAAATGTGGTGACTCACCGGTTGGTAGTGCCCTCGGCTTTTGTGGAACTGCTTCGTGCTGAACATACAACAGCGACTCTATTATCCACTAGGCTGGGTCTGGTGAAAGATCTTGGTCAGTAGTGTTCATGTGTATTCGTAAATTGAGTCATCATACTGTACCACCTGCTCAATGATATTGAGAGCAAACTTGCCGACACTAGTGCCACCAAATTTCTGCACAACCCAATTGCTGTGAGCCTGCGAGGCTGAATCTAGGAGAGTCATGATCACGTCAACCCAGGAGAGTCTGTTGTAGAAAGAAGACGGGAGAGTAGTGTAGTTGGAGGGGGGAGGAATCAGCGAAAGCGGAGCCCTACCTCATGCGCCGCCGCATTTGCAAAAAAATTCGTGACTCAATTGGCAATAGAGTTTTACCGCCTTCCTAAAACAGTCAGGCACTAAACGATGTCGGCCACCCCGCCAATCACGCCATCGTCATTGTATTCTCGGAGTAACACTTTTCCTTTATATCCGGATGAAGTGTTGACGTAGCATTCTATTGTTTGTTGATGGTTTATACTATGCCGAGGATCCGAGGCGAGCACATTCTATACATATCAAAGCTCTCTATAACATGTTATTTCATATACTAACTTACCCTTGATTACCGATATCATAGTCATAGGCCATCAGTCCTTCATACCCACCTTTATACAGAGTAGATGTACAAGATTAACTTCCTATTTGAAAAGAAATTTAACCTAAGCACTATAGAACAGGCAATGAAGAGGTCAAGAAGGAAGCCTAATGACTCCTATACATGCACATTTAAGACTAAATGTGGGCCTCGGGAACGGGCGCCGTTCCTCCGTTTAGGCTTTGGGCATCAGATTCATTTTCTATACTTCCGACTGAATATCAACTTTGCTTTTAGTCTCGCATTTGCCATTTTCTTTGCATACCAGTACATGCACTCTGCTCTCTCTTCCACATTGCCTATCAATTCGCGCCTTGTCAGCACTGGATGAAAACTTCATGATGGCCGATCACAGCACACCATCTTGTCCGTTTTGTCCATTCACAGACCAGGACGCTGACTTTGTTGCTCAGCATATCGAATTCTGTCATCCTGAAGTTGGGGCAGCGGGCTTTCTGTTCGACAGCCCCCCTGTCGCGAGTCCGAGGTTGTCACCGTCTGAAGAAGATGTAGACAAGTATGTCGACTGTCCACATGGATGTGGTGAGACAGTGGCAAGTGCTGAACTATCTAATCACTTAGATCTGCATGTTGCTGAGGATATTGCACTGGATGATGCCGGGGCAACGCCAGCACACCCAAATGCAGGCGCTGCACATGAAGATGACCACTTCTTTGACGGGGGTGACTCGTTTGATATATTGGATTCTGGCAAAAGAGGCAAGCGCGGTATGCAGCGAGATGTCTCACGGGCAAATACAGCAAAACCACCACGGCCTCATAGCCCTCCGAGGGCAATTGGCCCTGATGGCGCAATGAGATTAGGAGTGCGTATCACATTCTGATACTCCACAGATCAGTAACTAATCCTTTACAGCGCTCAGAGCTGGGTCCCCATGCCCATGAAAAGAAAATGCCGTCGTGGCTGAGAAAAATGTTAGAGAAAGGAGGTCGCACTTCAAAGCAAACCCAAATTACCTCGGATGGTAAACTGTCTCGACGCGATACAGTGGAAAATGAGACCGACAATTTGATTCCAATCCTTACTCGTTTATGCGAGCAAGACAAATCAGTGAAGCGGGCATTCTTCTGTAGTCCCAAGGTCCGTCATATTTGCAAGATGCCCCGCGAAGGCGGATTTTGTGGCTACCGAAACATTCAAATGCTCGTTTCTTATTTGAGGAAGTCTCGAAGTTTTGGATATGAAAACTTTTCAGACAAGGGCCCAACGATCTTGGACCTACAGGATATGATTGAATCTGCCTGGGATATGGGATTCAACAGTGTTGGGAGAACTGAGACTGGGGGTATCAAAGATACCCGCAAATTTATTGGAACGCCCGAGGTATTTTTTTTTCTCAAATATCTAATGTACCTACTAACCATATTTCAGGCACAAGCGCTATTCCTGAGTCTTGGGATCCCGTGAGTCGTGACTGACATTTCGAAAAGAATCCCGCTAACTTTCGTCCAGGTCTGACGCCAGCAGTTTGTGTGGAAGTAGCGACCTACGCGCCTGTGATGCACTCTACATGGATGTAGCAAACTACTTCAAGTCGGCATGCTCCTTGGAAAATGCAGATACCAAGATCTTTAAGACTGATCTCCCTCCGATATACTTCCAACATCAAGGTGGGCTCAGTTCAATGCATTTGCTCTTATATCAGGTTTCACGGTCTCTAACCCAAAGAAACAGGACATTCCATGACAATTGTTGGGTTTGAGATCCGAGACAATGGCAGTGCCAATCTGCTCGTCTTTGATCCTATGTTCAAGACTTCCCCTGCCATGGAACGTATGCTCGGGGCCTTTGTCAAACCCAACGATCCTACGCGCCTGCTCAAAGCATATCGCAGAGGCACTTCTTATTTGCAAAAGTACAAGATGTTCGAGCTTCTCAAGTGAGTGATCGTTGATCTGTTGTCTTGTATCATACTTACCAATCGCAGATTATGCATGACTACCCCCAACCCCGAGCCCACTCACAAATGAATTCATGATATCTCTAAATGCGAGGCGTCTGTATATAATCATGATTAATGAGAAAAGGCTCCGCTGTGATATAACTCAAACTCGTATTTACACCGCCTAAAATACCGCCTGCCGTACTGTTTTGACAGTCCTCATAGTATATTTCTAACACTGCTCTCTGCTTCATGCTATGTTGAGAGGCATTATTCAAGCTTCGATTGAGGATACTAACATAAAACAAAATAGAACTATATGCGTGGTGTACTACGTATATCAGGATATACCACTTTCTGCCGACAGTAAAATTAGTAAGTTACCCCTCCGACGATAAGATAGTCGAAAATTAAGTTGATCCCATCAGAGACAATTCCAATAAACTACACTACACTACACTCATCCAACCATGCGAACCTCCCCGAACCTGATCATTACCGGTACCCCTGGCGTGGGAAAGACCGTCCATTGCGAGCAACTCGCGCAAGAAATCGGCCTGAAGCATCTCTCCATCAACCAAGTCGCAAAAGACCGCGGTTGCTTCGACGAATATGATGAGGAATTGAAGACCTGGGTGGTCGATGAGGATAAGGTGAGATTGCCCTCTGAGTGGGATGTCTCTGCTGTGGTGTCCTCTGACACCTGGGCATATACACTCAATCACGCCAACCAGCTCCGTCGCGAATTTCTCGAGCCACAGAATGCTAATCTGTTTGAATTTTTAGCTCTTGGATGCCCTCGAAGATGAAATTCCTAATGGTGGTTACCTAATCGACTGGCATGCTTGCGATCTCTTCCCCAAATCCTGGATTGATCTTGTCGTTGTGCTCCGGTGTCCCACTACAGATATTCTATACGACCGCCTGTCCTCGCGGTAAGTCATTGACTATAAGTACCGATACACGGTTGAAACTAAGGTTTTCTTAGGGGTTACCATGATAAGAAGCTTGAAGAGAACGTCGATGCCGAAATCTTTGGCGTCCTACTGGACGAGGCGCGGGAAGCCTTTGACGAGGAAGTTGTGGTGGAGCTGAGCAGCGAGCAGGACAGTGATGTGGAATCGAACTGCCAAAGAATTGTGCAGTGGGTGGAGTCGTGGAAGAAGACGCAAGCGGAAACTGCGGACTGAATCCAACCATAGATATGCTTTGGCTTCATTTCTCATTCTTCTATAAGGTCTATCATGGCCGCGTTATATACCCATGGCGATTTACTGCTGACCTTCAGCTAGCCACTGCTGCAACTTCACTAGCGCCTTGTATCGGTGGGAGATCTTGTTCTGTCCGGTTCTTAATATGAAATCATGAATTGGGGTTAAAGAGGTCTTCTTACCTTGGCCTCCTTCTCCATCTCGGCGTATGTCTTTCCATCATACTCGAAGATAGGATCCCAGCCTGTCATACATCAGAACATGATTTTGCAATAAAACTCTTGGATGTTCACTCACCAAAATTGGTTGGGCCTCTAGGCCGCACAATGGCACCCTGTATATCGCAATTAGACTCGTATCAGTGAATTTCTATAAATGATTAGCTTGCCTCTGTTCTGCCTTGGAAGATAAGAGGCTCCTCGCCAGGTCCCCGGCAAAAGGCAAAGGTGCACACAGCTTCGGCTGTTCTGTCCTCAAATCCGTCAAGCATCTTGTTCAGGCCTTCGAGGCCCAAAGCCTCCATGAATGATTTGCTTGGTCTAATTAGCAATTTGATATAGCAAGTGATATATATCTCTCACATATATGGCCCGGGGAGGCCCTTGAGTGCATGGAACTCAAGAGCAGTGTCCTCGGTCAAGGCAGGTCCATTGATCTGTGCCACATGAGTATATTTAACTTCTAATTGAAGTCTACATGATATAACTCACTGCCTCAGCGGCGCGTTTGGCCTTTTCCTTGGCGATTTCCTCAATGGTTCCCTGGATCTCAGGGACATCAACTTCCTGGTTGTCTACCTCGATAACATTACCAAGGATAGCCCGCACTTCGGACAATTTGTTTTTGTTTCCAGTGATAAAGTTGAGCTTGGTGAGAGTCATTTTGAATGTTGATTGAGATTTTGGTTCGATCTGGTGAGTCAGGTTTGGAGGTTCAAGCATTGCGACGGGTGAGAGGTCGAACTCCACCCCCACCGTCACCGCTCCAATATATATCCGCCATGTTCAACGAAACCACCATTGTAATACAAGTCAGCATGTACATGCCGAAAGAGCAAGAAGGTCAATGTCAAACAGAGTTCTGTTCTGTCTATAGCTAAGACGTCTCATGCAAAACACAAATGAAAATCATCGCATCACTATATCTCAAAAGCCATGAAGAAATCCAGGCAGGTCGTAATCCGTAGCTCACAGGATAGTCTCTCTAATATACAACATACAGATCTATTCCTCAATTACCCCATTGTCCAATTCGAGCTTCTCTTGTTGCGCCATCGCCTGCGCTGACACAATCTCAGCCAGTCGCTTCAGCCGCGGTGTTTGGAGCCAAGATGGGGTATAGGTCTCCAGAGCGGTGATAACACGGGGCTCGGCAATCTCATAGGGGCCACTGTCCTCCATATCGACAGGGGCCAACAGAAGTACATCACTCTTCTCCGTGACACGAGAAGCGACGGCCTTCATGATTTCCCCGTTAATGGGCTGTTCATAGTCTGCAACCAGGTACTGGTTTAGAAGTTTCTGAATCTGGTTTGGTGACAGCCTGGAACGATGTTAATGGATGGATATCATAGACGGCATGGGCCAAACTTACATCCAGCAAATATCTTGAATGATCTCAATATCATTCAAAGTCGCCTTCTTCAGTTGCAGAAGCTTTGTCGCTTGCTGTTATAAACGTTAGCAGGCCAAGACCCAAACAATGGGAAGAAACATACCATAAGATGCTCCAACTGCAAAGTTCCCTCTGGCATGTCGTGGCTCTTGCACCACTCCTCAATCCGGGTGATGTTGTAGTTGATTTGAAGACCACGTTTCCATGAAAGGAAGTTACGCCGCATGAGGAGATCATTAAATGCGGTGACACCAACCAGGCGCAGCAGCTCTGTTACGGTCTGAGTGACAATTGTGTCTTCAAGGTAGAACGCCTTCATAGCTTTGTAGACACCGTTCAAGAGACTGAGAAGGTTGTCCATGCTGTAGGCAGGATTGTTGTTAGAGGGCAAGAGCTTCCCGAGGAAACGGTTAGTTTCGCTCGTAACAAAGCCTGGAAGTGACTGTGACTCAATAATCGCAGGCACAATCATCTTGTAAAGCTTTTTCTTCAAAACCTTCATCCAGGTGTGGTAAATGTTGAATTCCAAGCTCTCAAGGTCGTGCTTGACGATCTCCAGCAGACGGTCGTACTCATAATTCTCAGTTTTCTGAGCCTCGTACCAATCCTCGGCCAGGAAGACAAAGGAGAGCATCTCGTGCACGTTGGACAGCCAGAAGGCTCCAGGATTGATTGCATCATCACCATCGTGCTGCATGACCTCCTGCTGAATGGACTGCATGACATTGGCTAAGAATCGCTCCGACTCCTTGACGAAACCATTGTTCCACATCTCGGATGTGACCAGGTTGATCAAGTATGCTGGGAAGAGAACTTCCTTTTCGGTAGGTGGTGGGGTCGAGCTTGGGAGAGGGATCTTCAGGTTGCGAATCAGACCCATACCGACCTCCTCGTTCAAGTCGTCCTCCTCTGAGAGCAAGTTTTCGAGTTCGTACTCAACAGATTCCGATCCTGGAGAGATCACTGCGTTCTGACGAGCGGCCATGGAACCAGGTGTGATTGCCATTGATACGGGCCGAGGATTGTAAGCACCGCTGAAACGATCCGTCTCAATCTTCTCGGCGCCAGCGCTGCGTCTCTTTGGCTTGGGCTTCTTCGAGGACACCAGGTTGATCAATGCCGGCGCAGGCGCTTGGACTGCGCCGCCGTTTGGAAGATCGCCATTGACTCCGTTGACCGGTACAGATCGCTTGGCAACCTCGAGCTGTTCCTCAAGCTCCGAGATGCGCTGGCGAAGGCCAGTTTTGTCTTTCTCATGATCGGCGTCAATAAGCTTGAGGCGCTGAAGCTCCTCGTCGGCGGCCTGTAAAGCCTCCCGAGAGAGTCTTTCTTCTTCTTGAAGGCGTTTAATGTTGGCTTGAGCCTCGGTATAGCTTTGTTGTAGCTTAGCCATCTCCTCTTCGATGGCCTCTAACCGGGCTGCAGTGATGCCAGCCTGGTTTGCTTCGGCTTGAAGCTCCTTGGTGCGAGCCTCCAGTGTGTTATGACGACTGCGCCACGACTTCAATTGAGTATCATAGTTTTCTAACTGCGAAACCAAGGTCTTGTTTTCAAGCTTGAGAGATTGAATGATCTGAGTCAACTCAACCACCTTGTTCTCGAGTTTATACGAAATTTGCTTGAGATCGCGTGCATCCTCACGGAGTCGCTTGTAGGCATTTCTCGCCTGTTTTCCTCTCCAAAGGTTCTGAACAGTGATAACCTTACGACGATACTCTCTCCAGGACCGCAATTGACGCCATGAACGGAATGCACGTTGAATGACCTTGGCTGCGTTCCCATGAATAGAGTCCATAATATTTCGCCGACAAAGGAATCCCTTGGCAATGGACTGGAACAAAATGAAGTTCTTGCGAATCTGAGTGTATCGCTTCTTCTCCTTCTGGCCACGCCAGACCCGCTGAATCGTGGTAGCAGCCTTGGTGCGGCGGATTTCCTGGGCGCGCTGGCGTGCCAGGAATCCTCGAATAAAGGCCTGAGTGGTGAGAATAGATTCGCGAGCATCGAGGTAGCGGCGGCGGTAATACTTGGCTCGCAGGTTCTTCTGGATCATGATGGCACATTCGTTCAGTCTGGAGGTTCTGAGGTTCTCCAAGAAAGCGAGCATACCTGCCCGGAAAAAAATCTTGGTGAGGCCCAGCTGGTACTTGACCTGCTTTTGGTGGCTAGCCTCTCCAAGGGCTTTTCGTAGAATAGCATGACACATCTCTCGGATCTCCGAGGTCCATTGTGAGGAATGACACAACATGTAATAGCGAATAGCAAATTCTTCATAGGTCCATCGAGTTGGGTAACCGGCAGTACTAATTCGAACAGTTTCCAAGACACCGCAGGCCCTCAGTTGACTTAGGACCATGGGTCCCTCAAATTTCCAAGCTTCCTTAGCTTCATTAGGCTTGATGCAGCGGATGTAATGGACCTCAGTAGAATTGATGGTGTGCATCAGCTCAATCAGTGAAGACTTGAAGATTCCTCCGAGCGTGGGTTTGCGGTTCACTGCAACACCGATCCGGCGACCAGGTGCTGCTGCCACAGGTTTGGATGAGACAGAGGCAGAATCCTTTTCACGGACAGCAGCGGCAGTGTCCAGAATCTCCTTAATGAATGGATTTGAAGAGTTGCGCAACACCTCCAAATGTTCATCGGGCACAGTATCGCGGTTCTTCTCAATGAAACCATCGGATTCATAAGTAACATCAACAGCGTAGTGACAAACAGTGAATGCGGACTTTCCGAATCTGGGCTTCTTGTAGAACTTTTGCTTATCGGCGGCAAAGTGATGGTGAAGCTTGGTGACGAACTGCTCATCAGAACCCATGGGAAGTCGAGATTCTTCATCCAAAAGCGATAGTATACCAAGCTTGGCTTCGATCAAATCGATACAAGGCTGGTTATCCGAGAAGTCGATAAAAGTCCAATCGATTTCTTCCCGTACATATTCTTCCTGCTCAAGCTTGAAAACATGCTGGTTGAACTCCTGCTGGAGCTTCTCATTGGCATAGTTGATACAGAATTGTTCGAAAGAGTTTTTGGCAAAGTGTTCAAAGCCGTAGATATCCAGAACACCAATGAAGCACTTGAACTTCTCAAGAACCTCGTCTGTAGCCAGTCGGCGATTGATCTTGTCAACAAGCCAATCAAACAGACTTGAATAAATGAATTTGGCGACTGAGTCTCGGACGACGAGAGCTTGTTGCTGTGTCAAGTTTGAGGTGATCTTTTCCCCGCGGGTGATGAGTTGCTTTTTGACGATCCATCTCGCAAACTCGTTGGCATCAATACCAAGCAGCTCACAAGCGCGCACAAGGGCAGGCTCGGTCGATGAAAGGGACGATTCGGTACGGGTAGCTGTGATCTTGACATTACCAAGATGTAGCAACGCAGCAAGAACGCGGAAAATGCCGGTTTGGTCTTCCGTTGGAACACCGATAGTAGCCAACGACTTTCTAGTGGCCTCAAACTCAGCCTTGTCATCAACACCGTCAATAGTCGGAGTACCGCCTTGATTGAGATACTCAAAGTCCTCGGCAGACAAAAGATTGAGGTCTTGCTTTTCTTGGTCTGAAGCGCCAGCCACAAGCTGGTAGAAGATGTGGTAGTTGCGTTCCTTCAAAGGTTGGAAAACCAACCTGGACCGCTCGAGAAGATAGGTTCTAATTTTGGCACCAATGATATTCGTTCGGTCATCGAACATGATTTCGATATATTTTCCGAAACGGGAGGAGTTGTCATTGCGAGTTGTTTTGGCGTTACCGAACGCTTCCATAACCGGATTTGTTGCCAAAATCTGCTCTTCAGTCTCACTTATGGCATCTGCTCGACTCGTGGTGTACTTTCCGGGCTGGTCGGAAGATTCGCGAGTCGCAAAATAACGCATGATGTATTTCGCGCTCACGGTCTTACCAGCACCAGATTCACCCGATACCACAATCGTTTGGTTCTTTCCATCACGAAGCATGTCACTGTGAAAGATAAATAAGCGAACGAAATGAGAAGGGGAGGGCTGGTCCTTACGCGAATGCTTCCTCTGCAATCGCGAACAGATGAGGTGCCTGGGAGGCACGGTGTTTCCCAGCATAGACTTGCACCATCTGCGGCACATACAGCGAATCGACTCGGGCAAAAGGGTTGGTTGCAATCAGGACAATACCACTGTAGGTATATATCTCCTTCTGGGCATAGCGAAGTTTAATAGCCTGCAGGACTTCAAAGCCGTCAGCTGGGAAGCAGCACACAACATATCTAGAAGCGAGACAAACCAGCGGGTTCGTTCAAATGAGATAGATTCGTCAGATCTTCGCTTGCTTCTAGCATCGCAGGATTCATCAACGGAGGTAGTTTGGGGTTGTTGTCGACCTGCAGTTCTGATTGCGTGGTCTCGACGGTTTTTGTCTATGTATTCGAGTATCATCAGTCGCCATATCCCCAGATGAAAAAAAGACCAGATGCGCATCTAGTCAGACTGACCTCTCCGTTCTCGACCTCAAACACCAGCTGCACCTTCTCTCCATCCACCAGCTTCTCTTTCACCTCGGATGCCAACCATCCCTCCGTTGGGTCGGGCTGCCAGGCCCTTGTTCCAACCTCGTAAATGTGCGCCATCACGGTAGTTCGTTATTCGTGCTGCAAGGAAAGGATATTTGCAAGAGCTCCAGTAATCAGAAAGGGTTCGGGGGCGCCGGGGCATCGAATGGAAAACGAAATCAAGTCCAAAGACAAGAGGGACTCTCCCTCATTTCATGTTCCGGAGAAGAATAGTCAAGAAAAGGATAAGAAATAGAGTGGTTGGTGGAAAGGAAAACAACCCTTGGAGAGACTAACAGCTGGCCATTTAGCGAGAGCCCCTGAAGGAGCTTAGGGAAATATACGGGGGGGGGGGGGCGTCCCCACAACCTGTCACCGCCATCCCTGTTTGACCACCATAATGTTTTACATGTACATAGTTTACATGGTCTACTTGTTTGAACTGTTTCAGGTCTCTATACTTCTGACTTAGACATGGGAAAACATATTCTATCAGCTATTGAGGCCTCTAATCGCCAACTCTCACTTGACAAGAGCGCTGGAGGCGAGAAATTACACACCGATTATGTCAAGTATTGATTGAATATTAGAAAGTAGGAAAGGATCAGAGACAAGACACGCATCAGCGAAAGCATAGCAAAATATCAGAGGGCACGATTTCTGTCATTCATGTTGGGCGTTCACCGTCAACTTTTCTTCTTAGTTTTGCTTGCACTCGGCGGCCTCCTTCTTGGGCTTGGAGGTACCATCATCCTAGAATCAGGTTAGTGTGTATCGAAGATCGTACTGCTTGGGGGACTGTACCTCTTCGTCTGTGTCCTCCTCGTCCACATCGCGGTCTGACCCGTGCTCGTCCTCGTCCTCGTCGTCATCCTCGTCTTCGTCGTCTTCATCCTCAAACTCGTCGGCATCCATATCGTCACCCAGCTCCTCGAACTGAAGAGCCTCGCCGGTGAACCAGTCGATGGCACGAGGAATGAGCTTCTCCTTAATATCTTCACCAAGCTGGTAGTCAAGTTCCAGGCGCTCTTCGATGTCGCTAGCAACGGACTCATCGTCCTCGGTGGGGGGCTGTGGGGGCGAGAAGAAGTTGAAGAAGGACTCGGTGGGCACGCTGATCTTCACAACGCGGGTCTGCTTGGTGTCTGGGGGGACTGTTAGATGATGATGTGAAATACCCGCGATGAGTGACTTACTCTTGTTGCGCTGCTTCTTGCTCTCAAGGCGCAGAGTCAGGTCCTGGTCCTCCTTCCAGTCAATCTGAGAGCCATCGGCGTGGTCGTAGATGAAGTCGCCACCGTATCCATTCTCGTCCTTGTAGAAGTATGACTTGGAGATAGTTTTGTTGGTGAAGAACTCGTTCTCGGAAAATTCGAAAATGAGGCGGAATCCCGGTCGGTCAAGGTACTCCATGCGGATGTCGATGAGGTGCTTGAGGGCCTCCTCATCTCGCTCGGTGATCATCTCAGCAAGAGAAATCTGGTTCTTCATAGCGGAGAGCCAGAACTCAGGAATACCACTCATGGGCTCACCCTCCTCCTTCTTTGGTTCCTCCTTGGTCTCCTCCTCCTCTTCATCCTCCTTGCCGGCCTCAACCTCATCCTCGGTAGGCTCGACACCACCGTTGACTATCGTGGAACGGCGCTGGTACAGCGGGGTGAACTTGCCAAAGAACTTCTTCTCGAGCTCCAAAACCTCTTCCTGGAACTGAGCCTCGAGCTTGGCGTGCTCCTTTTGAAGACCCTTCAGGCCAGCGACACGGCGGCGGACGGATGGGGGGAGAGATTCGATGTAGCCGGATGAGCGACCAACGAGCTGACCCAGCTTTCCCTGGATCATGGAGACAAGGGCAGGGTTGCGGGCGAAGAGAGAGGCAGCGGCGGCATTGTCAAGGGACTCTGCAAAGACACGGTCAGTCACGGACCAATGGCGACCAGAGAGGGGAATATCAAATCCAGGAAGCAGTTACTCACCTTCCTTGATGCTGGAAACGCCAGGCTGCTGGGCGTGAGAGGAGATAGGAGCATTGTTGGCCGGCGTGTTTTGCGGGGTCCTGTTGCCAGTCAGTTTTTTTGCTAGGGTGATAGTAAGAAAAAATAAGACAGGGGGTCCTTACGGTGCGACCGGGAAATCGGCCTTCTTGTTTCTGATGGGCTCAGACATGGTGAATGAGGTAGAGAGGGAGAGATGGGGGAATGAAGAAGAAAGGAAGAATTTGATACTAGTTTTGGGGGAGAGGAGAGTCTGGAAGATGGTGGGATCGTTAGCGCCTCTGGCCGAGGGGCTTGGCGGGACGCGACGGTTCTGGTTGAGAATCGCTGCAAAGGCTGCAAATTCTCCCAACAATACTGTTTGACACTGTCTCTTTCTAGTCTTTGAATTTGATTATCATTTAGCGACTTGGATATCATCTTCAACCATTCCATCCTCATTTTTTTCAATTTTGACCCTGGCCCTGGACCGCAAACTCTCCCTTGTTACCCCTCTTAGGCCCTTGAAGATCTGACTTACAATTTTACCTGCCTAGATATATGTATAAGTGGCTATCAAGATCACTATACATATATCCTAGGTGCTCTCTGAGCCTGGGTTGGAATTGGGGATCGTCCATAACCCCGGATATATTTAGAAACGGTGTTGCACACCGGTAGTTGACTGGATGACGTTCAACGCAGGATGACTATAGGATCACACTATGCTGATATATCACTGTTATGATATGCTGGCTGTGGGATGCAGCATTACCATGACTGACTATCAAACCATCTATCTCAAACCAGAGGGCCTATTTTTCGCGTGTTGTCATGCAATGCAACATTGTTTAATTTGACTAAAAATTTGAACGAATCTGCTCCATATATGGATGTGATTTCTGCAGAAAATTCCCATACTTACAAGCTCTAAACACTTTGAGTCTTATTGATAGACAGGAATCAATGACATCAGCAGTGGCACACGTATATGTATGTAGGCTTAACGCTCATGTACGAACATTGGTATTATCCCTGCAAGATGCCATAAGAGGTCCCCAACAGCCACTCAAACATGACCGACTTGCATTTTGCAAGTAACACCTGAAGAGCAAGCAGATCAAAGCCATCTAACCCCAATGAAATGCACCCTACAGGCATAGGACAGTAAGATCAAATTAACTAGCGAGCTCTGCTAGAGCAGCAAGCTGTACTTTCTGGAGAATAGGGCCGATAGAACATTTCAAACCCCACTTGCATAAACAACGTAATCTATAAGATTGACTGACCAGTTTTAACCAATTCAACTAATGGACTTGGAGACTTGTTGCCAAGCAAAAGAGAGTTTAGCAAGACGAGCCAAAAAGGTAAAGGCAATCCTTGAAGCTGTATGGAATATACTCGTACAAATCTAACATAGAAGCTGTCTGGCATATACAAAGTCCAAGGATGCGAATGCCTTTTCGGGTAATTGTAAGCCATCACATGATGATAAGCTATTCTCCGCGGTGGGACCCGATAAGGTCGATCACACCCTTCCCTTCTTCCACACTGGATCTTCGACCTTTACATGTATTCCTATCCCCAGAGGAACTGAGCTCATGATGGGAAGTCGTCCACATTCCCCTTCGGGGACTGGTCCTGTGGATCTTTCAATGCCTCGGAACGGGATGCGGCGCGATTCCATGCGAAGCAGGTAGCTATTCCTCCGATTGCACCCTATGATGTCCACAATGCTAATGTCCATGTAGCATGAGTGTCGTGTCGGACGTGGAGATGGCACGTAACGAGGTATGTCAAAGACAAATTTCACGCAGATGGTGAGCTAATCAATCTCAGGTTTTTGATGGACCGATCTCGGAAAGCATTCCTTCTAGTGTTGTGTCATTCGCACACCGTCGCAATCGAACAGGCTCTACCGTCAGCTTCACATACTTTCAAGACGGAGAGGACTTCGAGGAGTGGTCGAATGAGGATGCGGTAGAGGAAGAGAGCGAGATCGATGAAGAGTCAGTCCATGCGATGGGCGACGAAGACCTCGAGTCAGCTAGAGGGTCCTTTGTTTCAAAGAGACTATCTGTATCTCGTGACTCTGTCGAGCATCCTCTTCTTTCTCGCTATATGTCGGCAAGCTCCTATGGACATGACCGACGATCCGGCAACAGGCTGAATCAGAAGGTCTATATCGCATCAGAAGATTTGACCGCTGTCTTTGCTGGCTTCTCCACAAGCGCTGGCGGGTTTGCCCTATATGTCGCCCTCTGCATCTTGACTGGTGGCTTTGCCTACCTACTCTTTCGGTGGCTGCCAAGATGGCGGGTTCGATTAATTGGGAAGCCGACTCCCATCGGAAAATGCCAGTGGGTGGCAATCGAGGTGAGGAACTGACACCATTATACTTGAATGAAATTCCTAATGCATGACAGGATCAATGGAATCAATTCACTATACATGAAATCGGCAGCCAAGCCTATGGCCGTCCTCTTTCTACGGTGTTCGCTGATTCTTCGAGTCACACCTATGATGAAGATAGCGATCCGACTATTGATTCACTGCATTTTATTGATTACAGGTACTTGAAGTTCTTTTACCATCCCCTTGAGGATAAATTCTCCTTGATCAATGGCTGGAAAGATCCCTCGTGGACAAATGCCAAGGTCATGCGAGTAGGGTTAGATGCCGATGAGCGAGACAGCAGAGAACAAATCTTCGAGCGCAACGTTATTGAAATTCATCAAAAGACTGTGCCTCAGCTTCTTCTCGAAGAGGTGGGTTTCTCCAACAACTTTGTATGATGGTATTCTAACGAATCAGGCTTTTCATCCTTTCTATATCTTCCAAGTCGCCAGCCTTGTTCTTTGGTCGATGGACGAATACTATTACTATGCCGTCTGCATTTTCCTCATCTCATTTTTCAGCATAGCAACAACTGTGCTTGAGACCAAATCGGTATGCTCTACCCAATAATTGTCTCGCATCGCATGCTAATATATTAGTAGACAATGAGTCGGCTCAGAGAGATTTCTCTTTTTGAATGTGATGTTCGTGTTCTGAGAAACGGATTCTGTAAGTCGATTTGACACTTTGCCTTTATCCAATTACTGACCGTCTTTCAGGGCGATCGGTTTCCTCTCAGGAGTTGGTTCCTGGCGATGTTTTTGAGTTCTCGGATCCCTCGCTTAACCAGGTCCCGTGTGACTGCATATTGTTGTCAGGGGATTGCATTGTGAATGAAAGCATGCTCACTGGTATGTATTATTCATTTGCCGGGTCCTTGGTATCTAACATAAAGACAGGCGAATCTGTCCCGGTCTCCAAAGCACCTCTCACCGATGACGCCCTCAAATATCTTGATCTTAGCACCCCTTCTATACACCCCCAGGTTGCCAAGCATTTCCTCTTCAGCGGAACAAAAGTGATACGCGCTAGACGACCTCAGAATGTTGATGACGATGAAGCAGTAGCTTTGGCAATCGTTGTCAGAACTGGCTTTTTGACAACAAAGGGTGCACTAGTTCGCTCTATGCTTTTCCCCAAACCTTCCGGATTCAAGTTCTACCGGGACTCGTTTCGATACATTGCAGTTATGGGCGTGGTTGCTCTCCTTGGTTTCATTGCCTCGTTTGTCAATTTTGTTCGGTTGGGCGTAAGTCAAATTCGAACAGATAAGCCCCATTTTGAATGCCAAATACTGACCAGAGTATAGCTCGCCTGGCACTTGATCATAGTGCGAGCCCTCGATCTGATAACGATTGTTGTGCCGCCAGCTCTTCCGGCCACACTTACCATTGGAACCAACTTTGCTCTTTCTCGACTGAAGAAGCAGAGTATTTTCTGTATCAGTCCACAGAAGTGAGTTACAAAGCAAGGTATTTCTGACGTGACACTAACATATGTCAGGGTGAATGTTGGTGGAAAACTTGACGTTGTCTGTTTTGATAAAACTGGAACTCTGACCGAAGATGGGCTGGATGTCCTCGGAGCGCGCATCGTAACCCGCGCTCAAAGGTTTGAAACTCCCTAGAAAATTACGTGGCCCTCACTAAGAGTCTACAGGTTTTCCGAATTGCTCTCTGAGACCTCTGATGGTTTCCTTCTCCCTTCTAAGAAGGCAAACTCTGCATATGATCTCGATAAGCAAAGAAAAATCATGTACACCATGGCGACGTGTCATTCTCTCAGGGTAGTGGACGATGAGCTACTAGGGGATCCTCTCGACGTGAAGATGTTCCAGTTCACTGATTGGACTTTCGAAGAGGGAGGAAATCATGTTTCGGACCGAGCCCACAAATACGACACCATTGCACCCTCAGTTGCAAAGCCTCCTCAGCATGCCAATCAAGAAGATACTTCGGCTGTAAGTTGCTCACCCCGCTAAAAAGAAATCTAAAGGCTCTAATCTATCCTAGAATCGCCTGGAGCTCGGAGTCCTACGCAGCTTTGAGTTTGTCTCCCACCTCCGCCGCGCGAGTGTAGTGACCAGAAGATTCGGTGACAACGGAGCAAGCTTCTTTGTAAAAGGTGCACCGGAAAGTATAAAGGATATTTGCGTTCCTGAATCTCGTCAGTAACTACCATTTCTATCCAACTGCATGCTAACTGTTGTTTCAGTTCCCTCGGATTATGAAGATCTCCTGAGTTACTACACACACAAAGGATATCGTGTGATTGCATGCGCCACCAAGTATGAACGAAAGCTTAGTTGGATGAAAGTCCAGAAAATGACTCGAACCGATGCCGAATCAAACCTGGAGTTCTTAGGTTTCATAATTTTCGAAAACAAGCTGAAACCTAGCACTGCCAGTGTGATTTCTGAGCTGAACGAAGCGGGAATACGCAATGTCATGTGCACAGGTGACAATATTTTGACTGCAATAAGTGTTGCGCGCGAATGCAAAATGCTTGGAGCAGATGAACCATGCTTCATTCCCCATTTGATTGAAGGTTAGTTTTACCGCAATATGTCAAATTCAAATCTAATTCAAGATGCAGAGCCCGGTCTTTTTTCCAAAACTTCTCTCATATGGGAAAGCGTGGACAACCCTGATCTTCGATTGGACCCGAGAACACTTATGGTAGAGTACTTCTTTACATATGCTGGAGAACTGGAACTGATATATTGCAGCCTATTGATACCGGTGAAAACGACATTTCCATTCCAGGGAACGCCATCGCCGAGCTTAAGTTCTCTGTTGCCGTGACTGGTGATGTATTTAGATGGATGATCGATTACGGAAACGAGGATGTCCTCAATAAGGTAGGTGTACCCACTCGCTTTATACTCCTTTTATCAATTGGAGCAATCTGACCTGTCTGGCTCTAGGTACTTGTTTGCGGAAAGGTATTCGCCAGAATGTCTCCGGACGAAAAGCATGAACTGGTTGAGAAACTTCAGTCCATCGATTACTGCTGCGGCTTTTGCGGAGATGGTGCCAATGATTGTGGTGCACTGAAAGCCGCCGATGTTGGTATTTCCTTGTCAGATGCCGAGGCGTCCGTCGCTGCACCTTTCACTAGTCGAGTATTCGAAATCTCCTGTGTCCCGACCTTGATTCGGTAAGTTTTATGCGTTGATTGGTGAAGTAGATGTCTAACAATGGTCACAGCGAGGGCCGAGCTGCTTTGGTGACAAGCTTTTCCTGCTTCAAGTTCATGAGTCTTTATTCCGCCATTCAATTCTCCTCTGTCAGCTTCCTCTATACTTCAGGGTCAAACCTGGGTGATTTCCAAGTAAGCAGACCACCATACTCCAAAGTCATCAGATAACTAACCATCCCCAGTTCCTCTTCATCGATCTTGCGCTCATTATGCCAATTGCAATCTTCAGTAAGTGATCCCATGGTTCAAAATTCGTGCTAGTCTAATCTTACTCACAGTGGGATGGGCTGACCCTGCCCCCACGCTATCTCGGAAGCGTCCAACCGCCGACCTTGTTTCACGCAAGGTATTGACACCGTTGCTTGGACATATCTCAATTGTAGTACTATCGCAGCTTGCTGTTTTCCAGACAGTACAATTACAGCCATGGTCGGTGTCCTATAGTCTAATCGTCTTGCGCCGCTTCTAACATTTTCCAGGTTTATGCCGCCGCAGCTGGACCTCGAGAAGAGCAACATTGTCAACTCAGAGAACACAGCTTTGTTCCTGTTCTCCTGCTTCCAGTACATCCTGACTAGTGTCATTCTCAGTGCTGGTCCCCCGTTCCGGAAACCAATGACAATGAATGGTGAAAATCCCATCCCAGGGTGCTTGAGTAGTTTGACTAATTTTCTATAGTGCCATACCTCGTTACTATCATTGTTGATCTCTTCATTTCGGCTTACATGCTCTTCAGGCCTTCTCAATGGGTCGTGGACGTTATGCAACTGACGTCTATGTCTGACGGGTTCCGAAGCTGGTTGGTTGCGCTGGCTTTGGGTGTCTTCGCTCTCGCCTGGATAGCGGAGAAGAACATTTTCCCTCGCCTGGCACAGATACTTGGACATGCTCGTGCCCGCTTGCAGCGAAACTATCACAAGAAGCGTCGCATGTACAAGGTGCTGTTGGAGGAAATGCGCATGTAATGCACGCTGTCGAAGGGCTCGCACTGTACTTATAGCAGTTACACATAAAGTTGTAGATAGAGGATTTTAGGCTCTCTACCCAGCTAACACGGGCCTAACCCTTGTGCCCATAACAAAAATGAAAGAGAAAGGGTATGATACATTTCGACTGGTAAATGGCTATCATGAACTGGACCTGTTTTGACACGCACTCTGGAACAACTCTGTGTTTATCTCCAATGTACCCCGTACGCAATTTGACCAATCCAGTCAGCATTGAATTTGGCCACACAGTGCACAGTGACCATTTGATATAAAGAGAAACAAAATCAACGATAAAATTCGGAGATCAATGGTCCCAAGGGTGCTTCCAGCCCAACAGAGCTGGTCCGTCCTTCTTGGCCCGGTACATGAGCTGCACAGAAGAGGAAGGTCAGCATAGTGCACTCAATGGCTAGAAAAGGGATTGCATACGAAGAACCACATGCTTGCGCCCAATGCGGTTGCAGTGAAGCGGTAGAGCGGGCGAACCGGGTGGATGTGGATAGGGTGGGATGAGTTGCCCGCCATGACTGTACGAATTGGGATATGGTTAACCACGGACAGATACCGAAGTCAATGCCTGTAGCACTTACTGTATGTTGGGAATGACTGTCGTTGCTTCACAGAACTCGGGTGAGGTTGGAGAGTTCTGCCCTTGGTCGGAGACGGGGAAGTCGCTACACGTGACCCGTGACGGCACTCAACCGCATCAATTATTTGATCTCCGAGCAATCACATCATTGATCATTGGGCATTTCGGCCTGTCTTGTCTGCGCCTCGTTTGGGCTGGTCCCTATTCAGGTCTCTATTCACTCTGAGTGGTCCAACTCGAGATTTATTCCATTCAAAGAAAGCAATGCGACATCATTGTAACCGCCTTTTCACTTTCACTTGAATCCCCTCCGTTGTGAGATGACTCGGTCTTTTAAGGATTCCTTGAGCCCAAACTTGCCTTGGAACATTTTTACCGACTGAGCTCGACGCTTTACATTCACTCCGATCTGTCTGCCCCAACCACGCGACAATTGCTTCGAATCTTTGACGTGAGATTCGACGCGACGCTGAATCGAATAATACCTGCCATATTTGTCACGGGCGACAACTCATACCGCCCGATTCAATATGGCAATCACATCCCTTGAGAAAGACGGCAACGACCAAGCCCGATTCCCCGGCTGTTCCAACATTCGTGACTATGAATTTGTCGGGAAGCTTGGAGAAGGAACCTTTGGGTAAGGTTTTACTGGACCCAAAAAAGCAACATGCCTGACCGGTCAATAGTGAGGTCTATCGCGCAAGATCAAAGAAAGACACGACGGTTGTGGCCCTCAAAAAGATCTTGATGCACCACGAAAAAGAAGGCGTGAGTGGTTTCCATTACCCCAGGAGTCTTCTATGGCTCACAGCTGACTCTGAGCTAGTTTCCTATCACTGCTATTCGAGAGATCAAGCTTCTCAAGGCGCTTTCGCACCCAAATATTTTGCAACTCAAAGAGATGGCAATCGAGCGAGGAAAAGGTTAGCTTGCTTCGTGCGCTTCTAGAGAGGGAATTACTCTGACTACATATCAGGTGATGGACGAAAGAAGCCTAGCATGTACATGGTCTTCCCATATATGGAGCATGACCTTTCGGGACTGCTAGAAAATCCGGCTGTCCACTTTACCGAGCCCCAGATCAAATGCTATTTGATGCAACTCCTTGAGGGTCTCAAATATCTACATGCAGTATGTGTGACACTCAGTTCGCGTAATTTAGCTAACGATATCATAGAGCCGCATTTTACATCGTGATATGAAAGGTAAGCCCCGAATCAACCTGTGGCTGCACCGGAGCTAACCTAAATGGACAGCGGCAAACTTGCTGATCAGCAATGGCGGCCTTCTTCAGATTGCTGATTTCGGACTTGCTCGACCCTACGATGAGCCCCCTCCGCAACCCGGCAAAGGAGGAGGAGAGGCCAAGAGAGAGTACACTGCTCTTGTTGTCACAAGATGGTACCGCCCACCCGAGCTACTGCTACAATTGAAACGCTACACCACTGCCATTGATCTGTGGGGAGTTGGGTATGTCTTTGTCAGAAGCAAATGGTCCTTTCGGTTCCTAACCATCTTTTCAGCTGTGTGTTTGGCGAGATGTTCAAAGGGAAGCCTATACTCATGGGCAACAGCGACCTCAACCAAGCGCAGTTAATTTTCAGTCTTGTGGGCACTCCCACCGAGGAAAATATGCCTGGATGGAGTTTGCTCCCAGGTTGCGAGGGCGTGAAGAACTTTGGATTTAAGCGCGGGAACCTTGCGGATTATTTCAAGGAGTATGTCTTCTATACCACTCCTATCTGAATGAAACTTACCATTTGGCCAATAGCCTGAGTCCAACAGCAATATCCCTTCTAGGGGAGCTTCTCAAACTTGACTGGCGGAAACGAATCAACGCCATTGATGCATTGAAGCATCCTTACTTTACCACTCCTCCGCTCCCAGCACGACCTGGAGATATTCCTCAGTTCTCAGACTCACATGAACTTGATCGAAAGAAGTTCCGCAGTCAGCGAGCACCAGTGCCTCCTGTTCCTGCCGTTGGTTCAGGCGATACTCAGTCAAACAGTGGCTGGGGGAGCTCTGGCTCTCGCGGACCAGATTCCAGAAACAGTCGCATTCCCGGCGGTGCCCGAGGCAGACCAAATGCTCCGGGCCACGGAAATGCCCAACGCCGTGGGCCTTTCCCACCGTCGCAAAGAGATACCGGATTGCCCCCGCGTCCCCCGGTTCCCGCTCACCCGCCATGGGATGGGACCCAAGCCAACAGACCTGACGGAAGAGATGACCAACGGCGAGATCGATATGGCCAGGGCCGACCAGGAACCAGACCGGGGAACACCGACTCCTATGTTCCAAACTATGGTAACGCCCCTGATCGTGCGCGAGACTCCAGCGCCAACCCCGACTGGCGTTCAAACAATCGACATGATTACCGCCGGGAACCGAGAAGGAGGAGCCGTAGTCCTAGCTACAGGGATGGGAGTCGCGGCTGATCATCCTACTTGTGCTTGTATTCTAATTGCCGATAAAAATTTTATGATCGATAGAAATGAAAAATGTTCATGTCATGACTTTTGTTTACAACAATGACCTTGAGTCTTTTTACGACCCCCACCAGTATATGATTTAATTGATCCAACCGAGGCACTCAAAAATGGGCAAAGAAGGGGTGAAAAACGAATGTGAAAAAAATAAAAGCTAAGTAAGGGTTCAAACAATGCATGAAAAGTACACTCACTGCGAGAACTGCGTATAGAAATGAATAACGTTCATGTCATGACTTTTGTCTAGTAATTGGCAAAATTATGGTCGCAGTGTACATTCCAACGGCCTTTGTGCCGTACCCAAGACCAAGATCCTCATGTGGATTGAAATTGTTTTCTCCCAGGGCCCTCGTTGAGAGTAACCCATTGCAACCGGAAGTGAACCCAGGGACAGGGCTCCAGTGTCTTAAGCTGATTAAAGCATCACAGCCTGGAGGCTAGCTTGTTCAGAGAAAGACCCTCTAATACAGAATGCGGGTCATGATGCGAGCTGATGAATTGTTAGCTTTGAATGATACAAAATTGAAGCAGGAATCTTACAGGGGAGGCTTTCGAAGCTGGTGTACAAATCCTTGATGGTAGCAGTGTCCACATTGCTGATATCAGCCATCAAGTAGGCAACCTAGATATAGTTAGCTTTGGCAGTTCAAAGCTTTGAAGAGGTAAACTCACATCGCCTCTGCTGTCGGTCATCTGCTTGTCAACGTTGTGGTCTCCAATAATCTCGTTGACTGCACTATGTTAGCCGTGTCATTTCATACCGATGGGGTGATGCACATACCCTTTCGCAACACTCCAGGAATGTTCTTGTGAATGTAGATAACCTTGAGTGGTATGTCAGTTTTAAAAGTATCAAGGTCTCCGGTACGGTGCCACTTACGCGAGCATGGTTGGGCTCATCCATGGTCAAAGAACGAAGAACAACCTCGGGCAGGTTGACAGCACCCAATGTCGAACCCTCGTTGACGTATCTAACCAGAGCCTGAGCAACTTCAACACCAATAGCCTTCTGGGCCTCATCAGTGCTACCTCCGATGTGTGGGGTCAAAATCAAGTTCTTCAGCGAACGCAGATCGGCTCCCCAGGTGTTCAGCTCATTGTTGAAGTAGTCACCGTTTCCAGCAGGCTCATTGGGATACACATCCAGGGCAGCACCGGCAACCTTTCCGCTCCGCATAGCATCGATGAGGGCAGGAATATCCACAACAGTTCCACGGCTAGCATTGATCAAATAGCTGCCGGTCTTCATCTGTTCAAATTGCGTCTGTCCAATCATACCCTTGGTCTCGGGGATCTCGGGCACATGGCAAGTAATGTAATCAGCCTGGCCCAGAAGCTCCTCCAAGGTCTCCACCTGGCGGGCAGTTCCGAGCGACATGATGTTGAGCACATCGAAGTAGATAACGGACATTCCCATTGCCTCGGCCAAAACTGACAGCTGGGCACCAATGTGACCATAACCAATGATTCCTAGAAAGGAGATATGAGTAAGATGCTTAATGAATTCAAAATATCCATGACATACCTAAAGTCTTTCCTCTGATTTCCCAGCATCCGTTGCTCACCTTGTTCCAAGTGCCGTTGTGCATCTCGTTGGAGCGGTCGCCAAGCTGGCGCGCAAGCATAATGATCTCACCAATGACGAGCTCGGCAACACTGCGAGAGTTGCTGAAGGGGGAGTTGAAAACAGCAATACCGTTATCAGCAGCATATTGAAGGTCAACCTGGTTGGTGCCAATACAGAAGCAGCCAATGACAATCAGGTTCTTTGCCTCCTTCAGAACGCGCGCAGTCAGCTTCGTCTTTGAACGAATACCAATGACATGCACATCCCTACATAACCACTAATTAGCCACCGCGCTGATTGTCGATCCACATATTAACGCACCGGATCTTCTCAATGAGTTGGTCCTCCGGCAGGGAAGACTTGAGGTATTCCACCTGGTAACCCTGCTGGGACAGGATCTCGCGGCCAGTCTGGTTCACATTCTCCAGGAGCAATACCTTGATGTCTTGTGTGGCGAATGGCTTCAAATGCTTTGCATTGACCAGAGGAACGGTACGGCCCAGAGCAGAGCCATGGCTGGATGGGGAATGGAAGGAGGCGTTGGGCGAAGCTGAAAGATGTTGCTGGGCAAAGTCGTCCTGGCGAGGACGAATATCTCTTGCGGAAGTCATAATTGAGGGTGGGATGATTGTAGGGGAGAAACAACCTTGGGAGCGAAAGGAAGAGGTGAACTACCTTATGACTCTTAATTAGCAATTAAGTAAGCCTCCGGAATCGGAACCCTATTGCAAATCCCGTTGCAAATCGGGATTGAAGACTCGGGGATCCATATAATTTAAGGAAGATCATAGGGATGAACTAAGAAAGATGACTGAAAGAGACTATTTCAATATGTACCTAAAGTATAGAGATAATGTAGTACTTGTCGACGTCTTCAAAATCTTGGAGGGGTATGTTCGCGGGGCAAATCTTTCTTTTTTTTTTTTTTTTTTGCTTCTTTTCTAATTTTCAGCCAATCAGGTGATAGTTGCCCTTTGGGGTAATATTTCAATCACGTGCTCCCAGTCTACACCTGGAGGCCTTGCATCTTTTTGGTGGCATCATCGGTGCCCTTGGACTTGCTCTTGGTCTTTGTGGAGGTGCTATCCTTGGGGAGATCCTTGGTATAAGGAAGGAATTCCGGTGCACCGGGAATGTACTTCCGGAGGGGCTCTGGGACCACAATGCCCTAGACTCTCAGTTAGATATCATCGTTGCCAAAGTCGGGGGAAGCACTTACATCTTCTCTTTGGTAGTTCTCCAGCACACAGCAGAGGGTTCGCTCGGTTGCACACAGAGTAGCGTTAAGCGCGTGGACATAGGTCTTCTTCAAATCAGTGGCCTTCTTGGTACCGTAACGGATCTCCAAGGCTCGGGACTGGTAGTCAGTACAGTTGGAGCAAGAGACAAGCTCCTTGTACTCCTTTTGGAAGGGGAACCAGGCCTCTAAGTCGTACTTCTTGGCGGCTGCGTTGTTCAAGGCACCAGAGACAATGGCAACAATGTTGTATGGAAGTCCCAAGGATTGGTAAAATTCCTCGGAGGTGCTCATCATGTCCTCAAAGGCTTGCCAAGAATCCTCTGGCTTTGTGAGAACAAATTGCTCGATCTAACCTGGGTATAAGTATACGGATGCTCATGTGGGACACTTGAAATTGATCTTACCTTTTCAAACTGGTGGACACGGAAGATACCCCAAGCATCCTTGCCGTGGGATCCTGCCTCTTTGCGGTAGCATGTACTGTAACCGGCATACCTGTTTTCTCATTTAGCAACACAACAAGGACAAGAAAGACGGGCATCTTACTTGATAGGAAGGTCCTTGTCTTGCAACCACTCGCTATCATGCAGAGCAGATAAAGGCTGTTCAGAAGTGGCAATGAGGTACTTGTCGGTGGTTTTGTCCTCGCTCTCGGTGACCTTGTACAGCTCCTCGTCGAATTGCTCCAGTTGGGCAGTCTTCGCCATGAGATCGCGAAGCATGAATTGCGGGGGCTGGTTGGGCTTGTAGCCCTTGTTGAAGAGGAACTCCAGGCCGTAGTTGATCAGAGCCAGGTTGAGGAAAAGACCGTAGCCAGTCAAGCAGTACCCACGGTGGCCAACAATCTTCACACCACGTTCAGGGTCATATCCATCAAGACGGGTGAGGACTTCGTGGTGGGAAAGGCAACCTGGCCTGTCCATTTGGGCATTCTCTGGAGCCCATGTCCTGATCACCTGGTTATCTTCCTATGGCCGAAAGGTCACTGGTCAGTTATGCAAGCGCATAAAATATTACAATCCAAGCCAAAACCATACCTCATCGTTGCTCACGGGCACTGATTCATGAACATAGTTTCCAATGGTGCGGATCTTTCGGTCTCGTTGCACTTCCTTGTCAACTGCAGCTTCCTCTGCCTGCTTCTTGCGCTTCTCCAGCTCGGCCTTTTGTCCGAACAGTTCATTTGCGTCTTCCTTGTTCTAATTGGCGCTGTGTAAGCATTCAGTCGCGATCCCGAGGTTGGCGCATAATAACCTTCTTCTTCATTCCAATCTCCTTCTGGAGCGCATTGAGCTGGGATCCGATCTGTGTCACTTCATAACGCGCTGGAATATGTCAGCAATGACCGTGGAGAGAACAATGATAGCCATACCCCGGCGGGCTTCCTCGTAGAGTGCAATCACTTCATCAACAGTTTCCTCGGGAGCAAAACGTTTCTGCTGGCTCTCCTTGATCTTCTTGATATCACCACCGCGCTCGGTGACAAAGTCGGAAAGGTCGAGCATGTTGACGATTGGTGTTGAGTTTGATGATTGAGGGGTGACTCAATGTGCGGAGGGGCAAAGAGGAAAATCCCCAGTGCGTGTCTCCACGCACTCTTGGGTTGATGTGGCGGATTACTTAATCGACATAGCGATCTAAGCCTCTATTTCCAGTGAACAAATGTTAATGTCTACAGTCTGCGGGCTTGACATTGCCCTGTATTTAGTTCATTACTCTATGCATGGTGCTGATCCATGTTCCCTACACCTTAAGCTCATTATTCATGCAAAAGCCCCCAAAAATCCACCAATTCCAGAAACATAGACAAAGGGCCAAAGAAAAGGCAACCAAAATAAGGGATTCAAACAGAGCCATAAAGATGAATCAATAGCACAAATCCTGTTTTAAACAATCAGCCAATATGAACCGAGATTAAGAGGTCAATTGCAGCCAGATATGGTAAAATAATATCACAAATTCATGGAGAAAAATAACTTAGGTTGTTCTCAGACTGCTTCACTTACCATCTCCGGACAAAACACGCTTTAGTATCACATCAAGGTACATTTGTTTCCTCCTGTGGGTTGTGAGGGATTTGAGGTCTTCTCAACCTCTCCAATCATAAGATCAAAAGCCTTGGTCACGTTGAAATCAAGGAAGGCACTAGCCTCAGTGAAGGCACAGTTGACCTCCTCTGCTAATTGGCGACCCTCATCAAGAGATACCTGGCGCTGTTCGGGCTTGAGATCACTCTTGTTGCCTACAACAACAAGAGGTACTTCATCCGCCCCCTGGGAGAGTAATTCTTAGTAAGGGTTGGCATAAACCAGAAAAGCAGTGGCTTACCAGGTGATTCAAAATCTTGTCTCGAATTACTCGCACCATCTCAAAAGACTGGCGGGATGTGACTGAATAGACAATGATATATCCATGGATTCCAATGAAATGTTTCGAGTTCAAGATGCTGTATTCGTCCTGTGAAGTTCTTAGTCAAAAGGTCGGCAATAACCTCACACAAATTTAATCTACCTGTCCTGCAGTATCAACGATCTCAGTCGCATAGTCTTGGCCGTTGTGTTTGATAATTCGGCTGAAAGTGTTCTCAATGGTAGGGTAATAGCTTTCGACAAAGTGATGCTCGACAAAGCGGACCGTGAGTGACGATTTGCCTGGGAGACGCGAATGTATGTTAGATCTGCTCAGAAAACATAGAACTGCATTGTAACTAAGTAGTTCTTACCCACGGAGCGACTACCAACAATGGCGATCTTCCTCTGTTTGGGTGCAGCAGGCATGGTGTAGAGCAGTGAGAATGAGAGAAGGTCCGTGGAAGCGTAGAGGGTAAAAACTAATGTCCTAGATTTCAATCCACGGCAATTCAAAGACAATAGCACTTGTTGTGAAAAGTGAACGTTGCGAGGTGGCAAATCCCCCTCGATGCATGCGGAGCTCCAATTCCTTGAGCCCTGCAAACAGTGCAAACAGTCATTTCTCCAACTCTTTTCTACAATGACTCAAGTATTGGAACCTCTCTCTTTCAAAGAGCGTTAACTAGGTTTTGTTACGATGAGTGATATAGGTGATCGTGATCTTTCTGGAATATCAATTGATCAAGAATCCAAATCAAATATGAGATTTCCTAGAACAAATAATTCATTTCAATTACAGATGATAGAGATAGAACAGGGGTATCAAGGAATTCCAGCAGACCATCCACTCAACGCCATCAGTTGAAAATAATTTAAGATAGGAACAGGGCCAGGCGCGCACATATGCGCCGTCTTACCGGTATAACATGTCCATCATAAATCGACCTGTCGAACCTGAGCCACAAGTTCCTGTAGCCTGGACAGGAATCCACTCGCTGATTGTCCCTTGGTCGGGAATTGGTAAAGTTCCTCTTCAATCTTTTGGTGGTATTGGAGAAATTCATCAACAGTCGAGGTCACTGCTAACAGCCCGTTTGGAACAAACGAGCTCTTGATCTGCAAACGAGCACTGCTGTCCAGACAGAGTGTCAGAAGAAGGACTGCCAAATATCCCACAGCAACATTATGGTGTACCTCCAAGACCGAATGAGCCTAAGTAGGTAGAGTTAGCCTAAGCCAGAACGCAAACGCGACTGAAACGCTTACCGTGGAGATAGAATCGACATTGGTGATGAATAGACGTAGGAGCCGGTCAAGAAAAGAATTCGTGGAGCCAACGGGCCTGAGGAAAATCGACCTTGACTCTTGACTTCGTTCAGACAGGTTGGTCAGAGCACCCAGAGCTAATATTACACTGTCCAGGGAGTTGTTTTCCTGACCAAGAGCATCTTCTGTCAGGTCACCAAAATTTGCCAAGACCACATCGACCAACCCTCCCACCAACTCTGGATTCGCAAATTTATCGCAAAGCAGAATGTCGCTATTGGTGACATTCAAGATCACCCGGATATAGAGAGGCTTGATTTTTTGGCTAACGCGGTCGGCGTGTGAGCTCTTGAGATAGAGCAGGCTGTGGAGACTGGAAAGTGAACCAAGCTGATCCTGATGTTCATCTTTGAACACGGATGATGCAGTCGACGCTTCCAGAATTGAGAAGCCTAGTCCCAAAAATTGAGATGTCTCGGTTGATATGGTCTTCTGAGAGACACAGCGCGAGCTTTCAGATGAGACCATCTCAACCAATAATTTGAGAAGAGAAGTGGAAAGACTAGGGCTTTCGCCTTTGGTTTGTAGGGTCGAGATGGTCGACTTCATGCAATACAATGCCAAAATACATGGAGTAAGCTTTGGTAATGCAGGCTTGGGGAATAGCACCGAAGACACCTGTGGGACAATATTTTGAATGGTCTTCTGCAAGGGTCGAGATAGGTCGCCAGCTTGAGCCTTTGTCGCCACTGATATATCATCATGAACGTCCAACAGAATGTATGATGTGTCCAGAAGCTTAGGCCACGCAGCAGTAGCAAGCACATAGGACAAATTTCCATCCGACGATGCCAGGGCGTATGCACAGAAGGCCAGGATAGCAGGGACGACCTGAAGTTCAATCGAAAGACAATCGACGAGTCTTTTGTCAAAATTGCACTCGACAAATCGGTTTCGCGCTCCAGTATCCAGGAGCTTGCTACAAAGTTGGACAAAGGCGTTGCATCGACCTGACAACGAGTTTTGAGGATCTTCGATATCTTCAAATATGGACTCGACAGCACCTCGGTACCGAGCATTTCCACCCGCCTGTCTGAGTTCATGGATACTTCGAACAGATCCATCTTCATTGGTTTCCTCATCGGCCACAATCAAACGAGCCATCGGAGGAGCATCATATTTCAGCTGACGCTGGACTGACTTAGAAGGGGTTTCCAATTCAGGAATAAGGTTTGTCGTGGGAAGTTCATCTGTCATGAAGATATCATCAAGGAAGGACCGTTGGCGTGCATAGGTGATCTGGGATCCTCTTAGATGGGATGGTACGAGGGCAGGGGTCCCAGGTTGACAGTCATTCACAGGCACCTCGTTCACATGGACATTGTGAGAAGCCCGGTTTGGAGTTGGCTGGCTTTCGGCAGGACTCTTTGGTGATGTTTCAATCGGAGAGTCTGTAATTCCCAACGAATCAATAAGCCTCCTTCTGCCGGGAGTAACATTCTCGGTGGGAATAGCTGAGGCCTTGTGGGTATTCGGCACCGGCCTGCGTGGTTTTGAAGTCTCAGTGGGCTCAAGATCTCTCTCTCGTGAAGAGAGTTTCCCAAACCCCGGATTTCCAGAAGCAGAGATCTCATTCGTTTGTTGCAATATTGACTTATTGCCACCGGAGTAAGTGATTGAGCTCTTAAAATGAGTCTCGTGAGTTTTGATCAATGGCCTCCGGCGATCTCGCACATTCTTCACCGCCGGGTTGGACACAATACCTTCTCCGCTGTCTACCACTTCTGATCTTCCATCAGTGGTAGAATTGAATGCTGTAGATTGAAGAGGCGCAGGGACTTCTTTGTCTTCGGTATTGTGACGCCTTCGCTTTCGCCGACCGACGAGATTTTGCGCTTCATCTGAGGATGGAAAGTCATATACATCGGGTTCTTGGTCAGCCTGTGATTGAGCAAGAGCGTCCATATTTGTTTCATTGGTGGATCCGGCTGGTTTCTTGTTCCCATTCTTGTTACGCTGTAATTTGGTGTTGATCAATTGCGAGGCACGCGAATTACTTGGCGAGGGCCCTTCTTTGGAGGTTCTTTTGGCGGGAGAGGGGCGCGTAAATTTGGCAATGTCCGGACGAGTTTGACTCCTAGCAGCGGATCCATAGGTTATGGGCCTTCGATTCCAGGGGCGCGAGTTCTCCATTTTCGGCTCTTGGTGCAGTAAATCTAGGGCCTGCTGGCGCTTTGATGCGCAGGTGTTATCGCAAATGTTGTCGCGTCGATCAAACTGGGTCAAATGTGGTATTCAGAGACGCTCAAGGGACGGCAAGCAAGTCGAGCTAATGGGCCAAAGAACGTGCAAGTGTGTCTTGAGAAGCCATTTCTTTGCAATGTGAAGACAGAGCTGGCGCAAGCTCAAAGGGAGCCGTGGCGTAGTATCGAAAGAAGAGCTAAGCAAGGCAAGTTGGAGGAAGCGGAGAATGCAAGTGATAAGAGGCGGAGGAGATGGGGCAGAATCACCCACGGCGGCATAGCTTCCCTGCGATATAAAAGATAAGAAATCCCGAGTTCCCCGCTCTCCTCGACTTTTCTCTCTCTGTTTTCTCTTTCTTTTCACTTTTTAGTGTCTTCAGCTGATTTTTATCTACGGGGTTTCAATCTCTTTATACAAACTTTTCTGAATCCCTAAACCCTGCTACCTGCAACCGATACTATGGCCAGCAAACCAGAATCGGCTCCATCTCCTGCGCAGGGTGTTGGTCCTATGTACCGCCCTGATGGTGAAAAGCCCACTGCGACTGTCTCAAAGGCTGTATCCTATGAGAATGTCCATGTGTTACCTCAAACTCCCCAGTTGATTGCTTTGTTAACGTGAGGCAACCCCATTTTCTGCAGTTGGAGTATAGACTCATATGTACCAAACAGAATGATCCGAGACAAGAGGACAGCTCGTGCCGATTTTATCTTTTACTCAAATCGCATTATTCGATTGCTTGTAGAAGAGGGACTCAACCACCTTCCCGTTGTTGAGCAGTCTGTCACCACCCCCGTTGGGCGGGCTTACCTGGGTGTCAAATTCGAAGGAAAGATCTGCGGGGTGTCCATTATGAGGGCAGGTGAGGCTATGGAACAAGGACTACGGGACTGCTGTCGGTCTGTTCGTATCGGCAAGATTCTTATTCAGCGTGATGAGGAGACATGCATGCCTAAGCTCTTCTACGATAAGTTGCCTGCTGACATTACTGAGCGTTGGGTCCTTCTCCTAGATCCAATGTTTGCAACTGGTGAGTTGGCCCTCTGGGTCCAATGGCCCTGGAAACCAAACTGATCTGATCTCAGGCGGTTCTGCAACTCTTGCCGTGGAGACACTGAAGGAAAGAGGAGTTCCAGAGCACCGGATCCTCTTTTTGAACCTGATTGCCAGCCCATCTGGTGTTGCTGAGTTTGCTGAAAGGTTCCCCAAGCTTCGGGTCGTCACCGCTTTTGTCGACCAAGGGTTGGATGAGAAAAAGTAAGACCATTGAGAGAACAATTGTGATTTTCATGCTGATTGATTGGTAGATACATCATCCCCGGATTGGGTGACTTTGGCGACAGATACTATACTCTGTAAGGTGTGTCATTATCCATGACAATTGCAATCTGTGACCAGGACAAAATTATGCAGAAACATCTGTCAGGGCATTTTCCATGGGTGCTGTTACAGACCACCTCGACATTGAGTTCCCCCCATACAAGTCTCCGGGTTAGACTGGATTGTAGCGTAGGTCTGTATGGGTGCGGATATTTTCTGGAAAAGGGAAATGTATGAGCACATACAATTAGAAAAATGGGATCTAGTTCTTTGTCATACAAGTAGCTCATAAAATCGATTGTTGTTGGTATCGTTCCTTTTGCGCCGTTCGCCTCATCGCACAATCAGTAATCATCATCAGCATAAGCATCGCCATGTACTGTCTCTTCTGGGATATCCTCTTTGCTTGTCCCGCGATGCCCCAGTGTGGCGCTGGATGCTTCGTACTGGTTGGCAGTATCCTTGGCAACTGCGTCGCATGCATCCACCCAATCTGAATAAACGTCGACGGGAGCGGATAGGTCTAAAAAGCCATGATGTTAGGCGCGATGATCTAGCCAAGTAGTGCGCGACTTACAATTGATGCCCGTTTGAAACTTTTGGCCGCAAACTTTACATGAAAGATCACCTAGGCCTAATTTCTTGTCTAGTTTGACCACGACTGAATTCTCATGGTTGCAGAAAAGACAGGAGAAGGCGGTGGGTAGAGGGTCCCGCTGGTTGCAAGTGTCAGTTTCTGGTATATTGTTGGGAAATGCGCGGTTCAATCACCTTTCGAGGCCCTTGGGGTGTCCGGCTTGACTTCTTGCGCTTGCCCTGTTCTAGAGTCAGCATCTGTTCCCGGCTGCAAGGTTTCTGGGACATTAAGCGAGTACATACCATGCTGCAGCTAAGTCTCTGTCACTCAAACCGTGTTGCAGAGGGATGAAAGTGAGATTGATGAAGCTGTGGGGGAAAGTAGGGAACTCGTGCGGAGCAAGTGTATAGCCTAAGGAGACTTACCCAAATCGGAGCGGGAATATTGATCATCCGATGTCCGTCCTGTGATGTCAGTTTGGTGGCAATTCCCACCAGATCATGTGAGCGCACATGAGATGGCCTACTTGAAATTCAAACATATTTGACTGGTTTGAAAGAGATGGGTCACTTGATCTGCACTTGATATACAGTAATCGACAATTGATTCACACCTCTACTCCATGTTAAATATATACACGCTACACTAAAAGAGCACTAAAGAGTAACATATATGAGGCAATAGGGCAATAGCCAGCCAATTAACGAAGTCACTCATATCCACTGGGCTACTCCGCAGACAATTCCAATGATTTTTTTAAATGTTCGGTCACATGATTGCTGATGTAATCTGGGACTAGGGCCCGCGTCTCGCTTAGCCGAGTTTTCTGTGGGTTTTCAACCCTCTCGCCGAGCAGTGTCGAAACCCTCTGAGCGCGTGGTGCGATACCTTTTGTCTGTCTTCCAACAACACACAGATACGACTCGCAATCATGGCTGTTGGAAAGTAAGCTTCCATCCTGCTTCCTTCTTTTTAATGCTTTCAATTACACTTGCGCCTTGACGACTTCACCACACTTCGCACGAATCCAGCGCTAATATTTGTCGTTTAGGAACAAGCGCCTTTCTAAGGGTAAGAAGGGTATCAAGAAGAGAACAGTCGACCCCTTCACCCGCAAGGACGAGTACTCCGTGAAGGTAAGTCGAGTCTACCAGGCATTGCTGTCTTGTTACACTACTAACCATGCTCGCCAGGCTCCCTCCACCTTCCAGACCCGCGAGTATGCATCTTAGCCCGACCCCGACGAAGAAGAGAAGGTGTTGGTTCGGATTTGCTAATGAACTCTTTAGTGTCGGCAAGACTCTGGTCAACCGCACCAGCGGTCTGAAGAACGCCAACGACTCGCTGAAGGGCCGTATCTTCGAGGTCTCCCTGGCCGATCTCCAGAATGACGAGGATCACGCTTTCCGCAAGGTGAAGCTCCGTGTTGATGAGATCCAGGGCAAGAACTGCTTGACCAACTTCCACGGCTTGGACTTCACCACCGACAAGCTCCGTTCCCTTGTCCGCAAGTGGCAGTCTCTGATCGAGGCCAACGTCACTGTGAAGACTACTGACGACTATCTCATCCGCCTGTTCGCCATTGCCTTCACCAAGAGACGCCCCAACCAGATCAAGAAGACCACCTACGCCCGTTCTTCTCAGATCCGCGCCATTCGCAAGAAGATGACCGAGATCATGCAGCGTGAGGCCTCTAGCTGCACTCTCTCTCAGCTCACCCACAAGCTCATTCCCGAGGTCATTGGCCGTGAGATCGAGAAGTCCACCCAGGGCATCTACCCCCTGCAGAATGTTGGTATCCCCTGACCGATTATTACGGTTTTAACTGCTAACATGTTTATCCACAGGTCCACATTCGCAAGGTCAAGCTCCTCAAGTCCCCCAAGTTTGACCTTGGTGCTCTTCTTGCTCTCCACGGAGAGTCCGCGACTGACGACAAGGGCCAGAAGGTGGAGCGGGAGTTCAAGGAGCAGGTCCTCGAGAATGTTTAAATGTTATGTCATTTGAAGTGGTGTCACGTATTGGTCAGCCGAGGCAGATCGTTGTCTTCTGGTCATTAGGAAAAGAAAAAAGTTCATAACGTGTATGGCAGATTTAAACTGGCGTGGAACTTTTAGCTGCGCACCAGTCTTAGGCATGATTCCCAAAATTCAAGGGTAGTAGTCCATTCATGTTCTATCTTTGTTGCAACTTACCCTACGTAGACCCTCTCATACGGCAATATCTTGGCTTGCACTTCTCCTGGGCCCACAAACGTAGTCATGAGCTATACCTCACCAGGGGGTTTTTTTGCAAACTAGTTTAACGCATGCATAAGGGCACATTCGTGGTTCTGTTTACCAGCCGAAAGTATATTGGCATCGCCGAAGCTAGCAAGTCGAAAATTAGGATTCGATCTCATCGGCCTCAAGCCGGATTTTGGTTCGCACGGACAGTGATTCTTATCAGCCATGGAATCCAAATCTTGAAGATCTGGTTCTCACGTATGAATAGGCTGAAGAGATTCCCGTCTACGAAGTCCGCATCATGTGAAAGCCTTTTGGGAGTACTTCGAGACGAACAGAATGCTTCAGATTGGGGATTTTTCACTACAACACGTGTGCCCGTTATTTCTAAGTCCTTCAGTTGACTGAGTGCTACACATCTCGAGACCCGATCCAATTAAAACGCTTCCTGCTCCCCGATCCGACGCTCATCACGATGGAATACTGACATACCTAGACACCCATTTACTACAGGGCCATCGGTCTGTTGACAGTGCTTTGAGTTATTCAACAATTTCTTTATGCAGTCCTCGCAGTGAGTGTACTTTTCACGTACTGTTTGAGTCCTAACTTGGCTTCTCTTTCCTCACCTCTTTCAAGTGCCTCGTGTGGATCAATTAGATCATATAAAGGTGATGGGGTCAAAGGACTTCTGACCATTTGTATATGATGCTGTTGATCTGAGGACTTGCGTCGAATGATGCCGAAAGACGCCATCAAGAAGTTAAAATATCCCTCGCTACACTTGTTTCTCACTCGTTTATTGACCTCCGCTCAAGTCCTATCTCGGAATAGAGCTTTGATTTCTCAGCATCTCAGCTGTCTATGATATAGCGGAGCCCTCTGGCGCCTGTGCTTGAATCTGGACGTCCCCGATAGCTCGACGCCATTGCAATGCACAATACCATCAAGCCTAATGACTCCTCTGGTTTGGGTCCAAAGAACATGGCGTCTCCCTCATTGTATTCACTCTGCCAAGGACTAACCCCTCCGCCCTTCCAGTGGGTTCTCTACCATTGTTTACGGATACGATACAGGACTACAAGCCAATTCCAAGTATGAGGCATGGTATGTCCAGCAGTTGCGGAGCCGTGTCGCCTCACTTCAGCGAAGAGAAAAGAACCCGCGTATCGGCTTGGATGACGATGAGCTACGATACATCACTGCCAGCTGCCGTCAAAAGTGCAGAGATTATTCCCGTACCTTACCACGCCATTATATCTTATATTTGGCTATTTGAGTCGTCGAGATCAACAGAGCATATCCACGCCAGGGTGTTCAGTCTGCCTTAGGTGAACCATTGGCGGAGACTATCGTATTGTAGCAACCGTGACGCCTTCGGTGGATCAAACTGTTTGTTGAAGGGACAGGCATATTTGTGGCGTATGGGCCATCTCTAGCAGATATGCAATGAGCGGAACATCTTATGGATCATGTTGACAATCATGATGGGCTCCTCGAGGAGATCTTCAGCCTGGCCTGAAGGTTGTCTGGAGAGGAAGCTTCCAATGGCTCGACAGCATCTCAAGATCCACGATGCCATTATTCCTAACTGCCCCTCTGCTTTGATCCGGAGAAAATGGCCTCCAGATAAAGTACGGCTGATCTTGGTCTATTCGCATCACTGACTTCATGCGATTCTCCCTCTGCACACTATTATCTACTGCCTCATCGCATTCAGACCGCTCAGGGAGTAGCTCCGGGAGGGGCTACCCCCTCCCAGGTCCTAATAGCTCATCTATCGTTGTTTGCGGTTGTGAACCTATATTGTGAGTTGTCGAAGGACAAGGAAGACGATTTGCATAATGACATTGGTAGAGAGATCAATTATTTTGTACTGGGTGTCTGGCAAGCATTCAGCCTCACATTTGTACGGGTTTTGGGGTTACTGGGCTACTGGATTGTGGCTCATGTGATTTACATGTAGGACTGGAGCACTCTCGATGCATCAAGCACCGCTCAAAGTTCTGTACTGGGGCATGACCAGGCGTACGGACCACGAGTTCTTGTTTCGACTGGAAAGAACCGCCTGCATAGTCATTACGATACCATTTAGACAGCACCAGATTAACATGGTTTGACAAAGGAATTAATAGGTATGTATAACGGATAGTCTTTGTCACCACTGTGTTCGTTATAGTTAAAATATTTCACCGATTTTTCTACACCGAAGGACGCGGCTCCAAAAATCGAATACCCTAATTCGTTCCACTTTTAAATCATTTGGTATAAAAGATTGCCTGATTGGTGAGAGTATATTTTGAAAGTTATGATATTTACGGAGTTAAAAGGTGGGAACATGGAAAGTGTATGGAAACTTTTGCTAGAGTATGTATCTGTAGTATAAAAGGTCAAAGCTATCTAGAGAAGGACTCTCCTCTTGGGAAATTAATCTTATTAATAAGATCAGCATTATTCCTTAACGTAATTCACATGCGAGCTGGACACATAAGCGAGCTGGACACCCCACCTAATCAATCAATTTTAAATGCATTTATCTCAACCAAAACGCTATTAAATTCAATGAATTAAACTCGAGATCTATCAGGACATGTAGCCATTCTATGACCCTGAATTCCACAAACGCTACACTTCGGTAAGGCTCTCGTACGTGGCTAAGAAGGTGTCGGAGCTAGCTCTGCCTCGCGGGGTAACGGTGCTAAAACTGCTTGCTCTGACTGCGCTATTAGAGTAGAGGCCTCTAAAACTGAGAGGCCTTCTCCGGAGGGTATTTGCCTTGTAGAACGAGTCCTTTTTCGCTTCTTCTTCTCGTTTTTAGCGCGTAAATCGCTTACTTCTTTCTCGAGTAAGGCAACTGATTGTATCGTGCTTTGATAGGCTTTTAAAACCTAATTAATCGCGGAATTTAGCGGACTCGGTAGGCTTTTTGAGCGTTGTTTAAGTAAGGCTTTTATTGAAGAAGCTTGTTTTTGTAATTGAACGTAGTTCGAGGGCGTTTTCGGCGACCACTCGCTTCCCCGGCTCGAGGGGGGTGTCGGGGTTCGAAGCTAAATATTAAGCTTTGAAATCACTCGATCGGGGTTATACGGTATTAGACCGGTAGCGGCGAAGCTATTTTTAATAGTCTTTGATTGAAATATCTCGTTTCGGGCAGACGGGTAGGCTTCGAGGAATTCTAGTTTATCGACGTGATTAATAATTAGCCGTACTTTCGATTCGACTAACCGACCGTACGCGCGCTTTAACCCCGCAAAACAGCCAATATCGAGAGGCTATAAAAGGTGAGACGAGTGCGGAGGCATACAAATTGCGATAATATTGTTCTTCTCGCAAATTTCGTCGAATTTCGCGGTTAAATAACTTCCGTGGCCGTCGAGTATCAAAAGTCTATACTTCCCTTTCGTACGCGAAAAAGTAGACGGAATAAACTACTTTTGAAGCCACCGAAGGCTAATTTCGTCGGAAGTCTACCTATTCGAACTAATATCAAGTCTCTAATCAAGCGGAAGGCCGTCGAGCCAAGATTTAATAAGGACTTTACCCTTAAAAATGATATACGGAGTAGACTTCCGCAGAACCCAGCTCAACCCGGGCCCAACCCGGGCCCAACCCGGGCTGGGTTGGGTTCTGGGCCGGGTTCTCCAACCCAGTACTGGGCCCGGGTCGGGATTTCTGGCCCAGTGCTGGGCCCGGGCCCCTAGCTGGGTTCATAAATAATGCAAACATGTCAAGACTCGTGACTACATAACTTGTGTAGTTTTTGGCTGTATTTTTGGGTATTTGACTTGTAAGCAAGGCCTCTTTCTATAATCACTGTTTAATTTAATTGTACGTTTAATAGATTCCTGAGGCTATAGGGCTACAATTCTGACGGCCGTCAGAAAATAGGGTTATTAAGCTATATTGCTAGTTTTTTTGACGGCCGTCAGAATATAGGGTTATTTCGAGGCTTTTTTGAAGATCTATGAATTAGAGAGCTTTAATCGATTAACTAACTAATAGTACTCGAATATATCATTATCGCAATTCTTTCGCTTCCGTCCTGACGCACGTACTTGGGTGTTATTCACTAGCAATGGCACCTAGGGTTTACGTATAGTCGGCCCTTTAAATACAGTCAATAAAGCTTTATCTAGCTCTGTCTCCTTATCAATTAAAGTCTCCTATTCCTCGGTATCACTGATTGGCTCGATCTCAATGTCGTCGAGGTTATTATCCTTCTCTTCTTTTGCTACTTCTAGCTTATCATGAGAGAAGAACTTCTTAAGAAGTCTCGCCTCTTGTTCTTCTATGTCAAACCTTGAGGTGCAAAGAAATATCATTAAATCCTCGATTGTATGAGACTTTATTCTTCCTCGACGGTAATAGCAGATATCCCGAGTAGTATTAAATAGCCGTTTAACGCCTACCCCGGTTGTAGGGAAAGAGAGGATATTACGCGTAAGAGCAGCAATTGCTAGGAATCGCGCTTAGTTCTCTCGCTAGAACGTAAGAGGAGCAATTTGAATAGGATCTAATCCGAAGTTAGTTAGAATTCTGAAAGGCTTAGCTTAAACGTACCACTATCAAGATAACGAGTCATTTTATTAGTAGCTATACTTCCCTAGGTATTACTCCTATCTAGCATCGTATTAAGCTTCGATCCTAGCCGAGCTATCATTTGAGAGCTATCTAGTGACTAATTAAGGGCTAAAAGCTATTCTTGATATAGAATCAGAGCTTCCTAGAAGGATAAGTGGTACGTGTCACGCTATTTCTGATCCTAGTTATTAGTAAGAAAGAACTTAAACTTATTTACGGGCGCTAGTATTGTGCTGATTGTATAGATATATCCTCGAATATTATCGGTTTAGGAGTAGTACTTATTAAGCTTTAACCGACTAGCTTTAAGTGCGTGAAGTATCTATTTCTTCTATAGTATACGCTTACGTCGTAGCTGCTTTATTGAACACTTAAGATACTCAAAGAGTTTATTATAGATCTTGAAGACGTAATGCGTAGTAATATCTCGAGTCTTCGATAGCTAAGTTATATAGGCGAAAAATAGCTTAGTGATACAAAGAAGATAGTTAACTTAACGCCACTCGTCCTTATAGAGTAGTATCTCTTCGCAATTATACTCTACACAAAATAGCGCAAAGATCGGACGTAGACGTTTTGCCCGACGTAGTATTAGAAAGGTTGAATTCTACCGAGTCCTTATATCTTGGATCGGTACTAGCTTCACGGTACTTGTCTAGAGATTATAAAATGTCTCCCGGCGCTAAGGGCTTGCGTTCACATAGATAGTAAGATAGCGGACCTTATTTAATGTAAAGGATATCTCACGATTCCGATGCTACGTATTTAAATAAGCTAATCTTGATTGCTTCTCTATCTATTTTGTCTTAGTTAAGTTATTTAGTGGAACTACTTTAATGCGATCAAGGAGCTAGTTTAGACTAAGTTGGATAACGTAAGCAAGGCATAAGATTCGAACAATGATAATACTATCTAATAGACCCTATTAGAGGGAATCAAATAATATCTTATTGTTTGAAGTATTGTCCGTTGTTAACCTAAACACTCGGGCTTTAAGGTTATACTCGATCAGAGTTTGAAGAAGAATATTGCTTAGATTTGCGCCTATATACGCACCGTAGAGAGGTTTAAACCTAAGTAGTACCTCACGATATACCCAATCAATATCTACAAAGTAGCCTATGATTGCTATAAACGCCTATAAGAATAGAGATATCTAGCAATTAAGTGCAATTAAGATTTTCGAACTAATAGGCAGTGTTCGGAGTATCCGCTCTTGCCGATCTTTAACAATGCTCCCTAGTCGGCGACAAATTGTATTAGTAGATAGGATGATCGGAGGTAACAGAGCGGTACGAGCCCGAGAAATAAGACGCTGAAATGCTAGATGCTTAATAAGATAAAGTGGAAGCCGATTGAGTGTGATAAATTGTAGGATGTCTTCTTCCTAGGCTGCTTGCGAGAACAGTATTTCGATATCTTCCTAAGTTTAGTATTACTATTAGTAAATAAAATCGAATAAAAGGGTTACTCCGAACGTACTGCTTGCTTTAGAAATTTGGTAATCTATGATTTTTTTGTATGTCCGCTCTTTAAACAAGCCGCTATCTTGAGATATCTCTATATTGTCGATATACTATAATATTGTATTTTACCTATAGCCTTCGTATTAACTATATTAGGGTGCTTAAGAATATTTCCACAACGTTAGTATATAACCTTTGGTGCACTATCTATACTATGAGCAACCTAATTGTAGTGGCTCTAAATCTCCGAATGGCGCGTTAAGTCCTAGACAATCTTGCTCTTCCTCCCAAAGTTAGTTTGTAGCCACTATTCTACCTATTCGTTATAGGTTATTTTATCGTAGAGAATAAACGCCTTCCTTCGGTTAGGTCTAACGCGTTATAAGGAGGATAGGAGTATTGGCGGAATTGTCGGTCGGAGGAAGTTAGTGTTAAAGGGATCGATCGTATACTAGCTACTAGAGGGAGTCGCTAGGTGGTTTGATAGCGCAAGATAGCTAATATTATCTATATCGCCATTATAAAGAGAGGACGCGAAGTTAGACTACTGGTTTTGTGATATAATAAATTGAATAAGTGTAAAGTAAGTGATAGAGGGGGAATAGAGGACTTACGGAGCAATAATATCTAATAATGGTGTGTAAATAAAGTAAACGCGATAGATCAATTTAGAAGAGGACCTTAAAACGTATCCGTGTGGTTTATTGGTTATATTACTCCACCTCCGTATCTATCTAGCCCAATAACCTAGTAAGAACCTAGAAAGCCTAGCAAGAACCTAGCAAAACCCTAGAAAGCCTAGCCAAAACCCAGAAAACCTAGCAAACCCCTAGTAAAAACCTAGCAAAAACCTAGAAAGCCTAATTCCCACCCTAGCTTCCACCTAAGATCGTCAAAAAGTTTTATCCTGCCTTACCTATCCGGGTTTATATAAGTACTTAAAAAGACCTACAATCTATATAATCTTACTAGCTACTAGTCGAATATAGTGGAATAATAAAGAATATAATTAGTATATATAATATATAAGATTTAAAGTAACAATACCCGAATTCCATAGTGGTTTTTTCAAGTATTCATAGGTATACAAACACTGTATATTGTGAAATATATATCCGCACACTATATATATTTACACCATGATTTCTAACAGCCGTCAAAAAATCAGTACTAGGTTTTAAGATAAACCTTAGTTTAATAATTTCTGACGGCCGTCAGAAAACCTATAGTGTCGCCTATAGAACTCATCTACGTATATCTAACATAAGGTCAATAAAAAGGTCATAAGTCAAACACTGTGAAAACCATAGCAAAGTCTGACCTTTCTGAGCCTAAAGAACCATAACTACTTATTTAAAATTGATTCTACGCGTTTATAGCTTTGAACACACTCTAGTTATACTAGAAAAGTATGGTGGTTCAAGGTATAGATCAAAACCGATGTAAAAAACAGTGAGTTATCTTGATGACTGAGCAGTTTTATGATTGAAATAATGCAAAAGTTGGGCCGAGTTAGGTCCAAACTGGGTTTACTGGGGGCCCAGTGCTGGGCCCGGGTTGGGCCCGGGTTAATGAAGTTCAACCCGGGCCCAGGCTGGGTTGGGTTCTGGGCCGGAACCTTGGGCCCAAAATGGGCTTTGCGGAAGTCTAATACGGAGGAAGCGCCCACCCCGACGCGTTTATACACTCGATTGTAGTCACCCACGCGCGGTTTCTAGGCTATAAAAGCGATCTCCGACCGTAGAATTCCTTTCTCGTAATAACTTTTGCGGTCGCAATTAAGCCTATTGCAAAACCGGTCTCGTCAAAGTTATAGATATCGTCGAGATCGATACCGTACGTTAGAATCGTTTTTTGAACGAGAGAGAACTATTTAGAAACAATTTTCGGGTCTTCGCATTTTGCTCGCTGATAATCGTAGCGTCTCGAGAATCGGGCCGATAGGTTAGAATGCCTTTTAACGAAATTCGTAACCCAATTTTGGCCGACCGAAGGAGAAGGGATAGATCCACGCGCCGCGAGTAGTAATGTCAGGACCCTCGACTACTTATGTTGGTACCTGAGGCACGAGTGGTGCCTCAGGAATCGTAGCAGTATAGTACTGCTCACCGCCCGGAAGCTGGGCCAGCCTGTATTTAGTTCATCCCCGCTGACCCTGGGAAGGGTCAGCGTTCAGTCTCTCCTACAATAGAACCATATTGTACCACACGTCAGCTGAGGCTTCTACTTCGCTTACCAAGCCAAACCAGAGACTCTGCGTGGTCTCACAAGTATTAACAAGATAGAGCCTGTCAACTAGACTGCGCCAAACCCCGCGCTAACCCGAACCCAACCCATCCAGGTGGGTCCTCCTCTTTGCATAATTTATGTACTATCAGTCTGTATTTTTAGGTCTTTGACCTACAATAAGCAGCTCTTTGTCAAGCTCGGTTTTTGACGTAAGCTATATATTTTTTTTTCTAGCTACGGCACTAGATTTCTGACGGCCGTTAGAAAATGGAGCTAGGGACTAGGACTCTAAGAGCTACGGCACAAGTAACATCCTTCTAATTAGACCTTGACATTTCCTATGGGAATTCCTACCGAGGTCTAGTCCCGTGGACGTGGTCCCATGGGACTAAAAAAAAGAATCAGGTTGTCACGGCGTAGCGTTGGCTTTACGTGCGCGTGACAATTGTGCGTACTTAGTATATGTATCGGTCCCAGGCATGTCAGCCGTCAGGCTGACATAGTGGTCTTTTTGGCCTAGTTGGTAGATGTGTATTGTCCTGGGTGCATGCTATTACAGATATATAGTTTACTAGTAATTAGTTAATATAGGCAAATATGAAAAAAAGCTATGTAGAAGGTAAATCCTTAGACAAAGATATTCTCTCAAGGAAGGTGCACTACCTTTAATAAGTGTTAATATAATATTCGGCCGAGCGCCGCACCTCGCGTAATCCTCGCATTTTATTTCTAACCTCTCTTCTTCAGCCACCCAATATATAAATGATTCGCTCTCAACAATCTCAAAAATATAGAACAAGAGGGTAGGATCTTATTAGCTATCTAGTTTTCTATAGGATAGAAAATTAGACTCTCCATGTTAATTAGCGCGTGATTACGATATACTACATCGAAAGCTCTACCGCCGTATATTCGGAGTGAAGTTTTGGGTAGGAAATTACCTAAATAGCCGAATACAAACTATCTTAGAAGAGGAATTTTTTTAGATTTAAGAACTCAATACTCACTTAGGATGAAATAAGCTTAACGTTATAACTCGAGTTTTACGTAAGTACGAGTATTAGAGATCCTGATATAAGGACCATAATCTAATTTCAAAATAGTTTAATATCGTTAGAGGTACGATTAAGAAATATAACGATTTGTATAACTTGGACGAAACTAAATTTGCCCTTGGCATAACTAGCACCGCTAAAATTGTACAAAAATATTCCGAACCCACTTCTACCGATTACAAAACGGTTGCATTACTTTTAGGATCATGCTGTAAGGACACCCCCCCCCCAACTTCCTCATCGGGCCGAATATTGCTCCGGTAATTGTATTATCAATATCATTACCACTAAAATAGCACCAGATGCTTGGCAGTTAATTGCAATTTAATTACTAATATTCCCCCGCCTTGTAAGCCACACAAAGAGGTGCGAAAAATTGATCATGTGATCTAAGGTACTTCCATTTGCTATGTGAACCCCTAGTTAAATTAAGTACATACTCTCCACATATCTTACATTATATTTAAAAATTGCGAGAAAAGTGCATGTAAACTGCAGTTTATTGACTTTGAAGCCACAATTAGTGCAAAATCAGTCTTTATGCTTGTGTTTCGCCTTTTTGTGTGGCATATAAGGCGGGGGAATATAGTAATTAGATTGCAATAAACTGCCGAGCATCTGGTGCTATTTCAGTGGTAATGATATTGATAATACAATTACCGGAGCAATATTCGGCCCGATGAGGAAGTTGGGGGGGGGGGGGGGGGGGGGGTGTCCTTTTAGCATGATCATGATCCTACTTTTATGCTAAAAAGGGTTTATCCGAAAATATAATTAATGATATTAAAAAATATATATTTAATAATATTAATAATTAGTGCTTTATATCTAAAAATGTTTTCATTCTTACTAAAAATTTCAACATAAAAATGAAAATAAATAGCATTATATGTAATATGAGTTATATAAAACCACAAATTAAGTGGTAAAAATTTGAACTTACAACCTAATCAGCTTCAATGATTCGCTCTACCAATTGAGGTTCTGTATTTGTATAAATACAATAGCGATTATGTCGCATAAAATTCTAAATAGATTCTATATAATGACATAATCTATTTATAAGTCTTGACCAAACTACGTGCCAGCAGTCGCGGCAGAAATATCAGAAAATTATTTAATGTTAATAATATGAATTCTAATAATTTTATACAACAAGATAATACAGATTCTAAATATTTAAAAAAATTTATTTTAAGTAATTTAAAATATAAAAGAGTATCTGGTGTTGGATTAGAAGCTGCTGGTATAATATTTTTTAATTAAATTAAATTATGAGTGTTCGAGTCACCGAAGAATCAAAAAAAGAGAGTTGGCTGAGTGGTTTAAGGCGGCTAGCTTGAGTCTGCAAAGATAAAAAATCAAAGTATTGAGTGTAATTTCTGCCCAATGTCGGCTGGGTAACTGATTTACCTTGATTATTAACTGAGCTTTTGTAGAATTAGCAACTATAAAATAATTATTATTTAGTTTGATTTTTTTATAACATCAATTTTTTACATATATGTTAGGCTAACACACACAAGAATTGTTATATCGGCTGCTGATGTTATACATTCTTATGCTTGTCCTTCTTTAGGTATTAAAGCTGATGCTTATCCTGGTAGATTAAACCAAGCTTCTGCTGATTCGAATTCGGCTAGTCATATATAATAAATTATTAAAATCTCAAGCATCTGACTCTTCACATGTAAATGTGAAACAAAAAAGTTTTAATGCAGAATCTAATAAGAAAATCAGAAATTAAAAATGTTAAATTAGCAGAAATATCAGAAAATTTATTTAATTTAAATAATATGAATTCTAATATACGGCAGGAAAGCTTTATTGAAACCTACAAATCGAATATGGGTAGTAGTTATTGAGCCTAGAGACCCGCTGGCGATCCGCTACGTCGCCAAATTCATGCATCAAACCTGCCTGCTTGCTCAGTTTCAACATACTGCACAGGAAGATTCCGATGACGAAACTGGAGACCCCACTGAGGTCATGGAGCAGAGTCCCGAAGACGCTGGGTACTCACCACCGCTTGCGCCGACGTTTGAGGATGGAGAGAACCTCACTCAGCTATTTGAATATACGCTGCCGGACTGGGCTCAGGCCCATGCTCGGCCTGACGCACGATAAGCAGCAATTGAGGCTGAAGTGAGGATGTCGGTGAACGGGGTATGATCTTGCTGCAGCAAGAATTGGCTGTCATCGAGATCGAGAGGAGTTTACATGAGGTGTGAGAAAAGGTCGGGATTGGAGAGGTGGACGGTGTATCTACGCATTCATTTTATACTCAGCGGCTTACAGCACTGAGACTCTCATTTGTATAGGGGTTTTGGGTCTACGGGTGTGGCTTATATGTGGGGCTGGTGCTCTCTCTCGCTTCGAGACCAGCCTATTATTCTGTACTGGAGCATGATCAGGCGTACGGGACACGAGTTCTTGCTTCAACTAGAAAGAAGCGCCTGCATAGCTATTCGATACTAGATAGGCTGCAACAGGTTAATAGAACTTTGATTGATTGATTGATTGATTATTGAGCCTAGAAGCGTCCTAGGTTACTTATCACCTCTATGTATTATTTCTAAAGGGAAAGATCTTTATGAAATCCTGGCTTAACACCACTAATACCTTACCGATTAACTAGTTACTTTAGTTAGTAATAGCAGATAGACGATAGATATAATGAAATTCAAAGAGCTTCAAATTATTTTTATTATATATAAGTATAGCCAGAAGAAAGGTGAGTATTAGCTCTTGATACTTGATAGATATAAATAGCCACCTTACCTCCTACTTCACGAAAATCTACGACAAGAATAATATTATACTAAGTTGTATAACTCCGTATTTATCTTATTCATATCTTATAGACTCTCGATATCGGGTATTTGTTTTAGTGTCTTAAAAGCTAGAAACATTATAAAATATCTTCGCCGGAGCTAGTATTGTGCTATTCGAACTAGAGGGCGTATTTTCGAAGGTTAGCGTATTTCTTACTATGCCCCTACGTCCACGTAGCTAGGGAAGCGATTCGAGTAAAACTTCACTCTAAAAACTCCTCGCACTATTAAGGATATACGGAGATAAGCTTTCAAAAATTAGCTAGACTGGTCCCTACGTCTAAATTATACTACGAATTAAATAGAGAGACGCTATTATTTAGCTATTTATAACTTCACTGTTAGTTGTAAGTTAACTAGGATTTACTTGCCGCTAACGTGAAGGTTAAGCGTAAACAAAGAGTACGGATGCTCTAATAGTATATAAAGAAAGTCTACTAGTGAGAGAAGCAATATCGCGTTTTGATAGCGAGAGACAGGTCGAGGAAGCGAGGTCTAATCATACTAAGCGGGCATCACTAGTCGCTAATCTAAACAATAAGAGGTGCGTATAGCGATATAGTCTCTGTGAAACACCTGGACATAAGAGGTATAGGTGCCAAGAGAGCTCTAAATAGCTCTAATTTCAATTGATTGGTGTTATAGCTAGAAAAATAATAAAATAAGAGTCGATATACTAGGTTGGTGCGGCGTTTGCTTATAGGTTACATGAGGAATATTATATAATAAGTTATAGATTATAGTAGGGCTTATAAAAGATGTAGTATTTTAATTGATTAATTAATCAAATTTCTATTAAACTATAATAGTCTAACAAGTATCGTAATAACTACACATGCCTTTCTTTCTAGTTAGCGCAATGACTTCATACCCGTCAGAAAATCTGTATCCACTCCACTTTTTCCGAGTTCTAATGCCAAATATGTATATTACTTACCTTCTATATCGCTACACCATTTTATAGTTCACAACAATATAGTTTTTTCTATTGATAAGCTTAATGGCCGCACTTTCAAAATCTCGCTTATTATTTTGTATAATAGCTCTTAACCTTCCGTACTGCTCCCAAACGTCTATCTATACTCAATATTAGGGTACTTATCTTCGACCGATCACCGATCTAATGCGTTCTATGCTCCCACTAGGCTTTTTTTTAAAAAAATAGCTAGTCTGCCTACGACCTTCCCTGGTTAATAAACCCGGGAAGGAGCTCCAGAAGTTTCAATGTTAACTAGCACTATACCGACTCAATTGGGTTTAAATCGGGCGAGTGTGCGGGCCAATCCTCGACGTATACTCCGTGAGTTTCAACCCACTCTTTCGTCAACTCTGGGAGGTTAGTCTTTGCGTCATCTTGCTGAAATATTATCCTTGGGGTATAGATTGGTAGTAGACCTTTTTCGAGCGATTCGATATACGATTAGACCTTGACATTTCCCATGGGACTATAAACAATGCAAACATTAGCTATAATGCATTTCTTGGCGATTCCGAACGGTATTTTATTTACAATAGGTTTTCCTAAATCAAAGATATACTAATTAATCACAAAACTATGGTCGGAATATATCAAATGTAATAAATATTTGATAGTCTTAATACTCACTGAAACACCTTTAAATTACCGTATTTTATTATGATAACCCAGCGATTTATCCATCATTATTATGAAAATAATGTATAGATGGGATATTTTTTTGGTCCTATAGGAGTCCCACGGGAATTCCCATGGCGGGACCAAATCTTTTCTTGGTCCAATGGGAAATGTCAAGGTCTATATACGATTCTGTAGTATAACTCCTTTTTAAACGAGAACCTTTATTCCGTTCCATAATAATTGATTCCGTTCGACCCCTACGCTAGATAGACTTCCGCGAAACCCAACTTGGGTTCAGAAGTCCGACCCAGAATCCAACCCGGACCTAGTACTAGGGCCCTAGTAAAACCCAACTTGGACGTATAAAATGCTTATAAATTATCCATCCGTATTGGCTAAAACACCTAATATCTCACCTTTCTTTATAGATTATACTATAAAGTAAGTATATATAGCTATATATAGCTGTTCTATTAATAGTCAAGAAGATATATATATCTCTCTTAGAGAGTAGCTACACCACTTTTTCTATTATAATGCGTATTTTTCTTTTGAATTTAAAATATAGCTTATATAGATGTATTAATTTATAGGCTATAAGGATATAATACATTTAGGATATAATTCAAATTAGATACTAAAATTACCTTCTATAAGAGGGTGAAAACGGCCCTTAAATACGTGTGTTTTTGCATAATTTATGTTTGCATTGTTTGTAACCCAAATTGGGGCCCCAGACCCAGTTTCAGGTTGATAGGTTCTGCGGAAGCTAGATTCCGGCCCAACCCATCTGTGAAATATCTTTTATGTAAATTTTTGCATTTACAAGGTCTTTTCGAAGGCCCTCTAAAGTCTTCCGGAAGCACTATTATAGACCAAAATTCGAGGTTCGTTACACCGAACACGTCTGAAAAGATCCGCGATTCAAAGCTTTCATGCCGCTATTTTCGCGCAAATTGTAACCTCTTAGCAAGGGAAGGCTTAATAGAAATTTTGCGTCATGATCGACGTTTTCCGAGTCCAAATTGTGTTAGAATTTGTCATACAGTAGATCGAGTAGGATAACCGGATGCCGTAGCACCTAGCTATTTATAGGTCCAAAACGGGTGGTAGCGTGCCTATAAATCTAAGTAATTAGTAGATCGATCATCTAACTTAGTAGGACGGCCGATTCGGGGTAGAGACTCAAACTTATAATGCTCTTAGTAGCGCTTAAGCGTATTGTAGATAGTCTTGCGTGTACAGCCGAAATCGGCAGCAAGCTTAGACTGCGAAACATTTGCCTGATTAGCGTACACAATAGATGACCTTTGCTCAGTACTTAGCTCAACCAATTTCCTACGGTTTGAGCTGATTCCCATTGGAATTTAAGCAGTGGGTGAGGTGTAGGAAGAAGAAGAAAAAGTTGAATTTTTATTGTTAGGGTGATAAAGTGGGGCAGTGGGTAGATACTTTTCGTCTATATCTGTATATCCTGGACACTTCATCGTACTGAGTACACAAAATCAGGCTAATTATCTCTATGTAAGGTAATACTAGCCCAATATTGAAGCTAAATCCGTAAACCTAGTAACTTTATAAATAAAGGCTAGTATAAGTAAGAGTCTTAGTGCCGTATGGCACTAAAAACAAAATAAGTATAAAGATACACTATCCACCTCTCCAACCTCCCTCTTATATCTCACGATAACAGTATAAGCGTGAAAAATAATTAAGTTTTATTTTAAAGTTAACAGATATCAGAGCTTAAACGCTCCATAGTAGCTATATTGGCTAATAGGCTAAATCTATTCTAATATATAAGCTATTGAAGCTACATTACGATACTGTGTTATAATATAATAGTGTGAAGCTACTAGACCTTATTATGCCGGTTCTATATATAGCTGACTATAGAAGGTTTATTAACGGATTAAACCTTATAACCGTCTTGTCACCTATGATCTTATAACTAGTCTAGATATCCTACGCGTGTGACCTATGATTTAAAATACCTATAGAACAAAGAGATTCTACTCCTTTCTATTAGGTAAATAGGTCGCCTATATGTATGACCTCAAATATCGGTGTTAGGAAGAACACTCTATACTTCCACTTCTATTCTATATATACTACTACCAACTAGTATTTATCTTATACGACATTACCATCCGATATTTCACTATAGCTTATATAATATGAATATCTTGTATAAGCCTTATCTCTTCTAATAAGAAACACTTCACCTACTCACACACAATCTATATACATACCTCCTGATCTAGACACTAGCTAATCTCTATTATAGCAAGATCAACTTCTGTTCTTCGAAATATTTCCTCTAGCCTTAAATTACTTATTAGTAATTATATCTAGCTTTTAATAATCAAGTATTCAAAAAAATAACTGTCCTTCTGAACCAGCAGCTATATTTTTAATTTGCTAAACTAGGTTTAAAAGGAAAGTATTTAATAAAAATACTTTAATTATATAAACCTATTAGGTAGTATGTATTCAATCGATTTACTAGAATAATATATAGCTTATGAAAATATAATTGCAGCCTAAATATGTCTCGACAATAGTTCAACGAAAAATGTTTAATAAAAATACATAGAAGAGATATCTTTTCTTCTAAGTATTTAGATGAGGATAACAATGATAATGATATAAATCTCTAAATAATCATAAAAACCCTAGATTTTTGTGATAACTATAGGAATAAACAAAAACTATATAGTAGCGTATAGGGAGGCAAATAGTATAGAAATAGATGATTGTAGTTGAATAGTAAGAAGAGAGAGCTATTTAACTAAGCGAGTCCTATCTATTAAGAGAAAGGCCGCGTGACTACTAATCCTATATACTATATTATCGAATTATCTTATATTATAACGTATTGTGTAAACGAGTGGAACATGTAAGCGAGTGGAACAGCTCGAACACCACCTTTAAGGTGATAAATTACAATGTTTGAGTTTCACGCTCGTAGCATAATAAGAAGTCTAACACTAAAAATATATTACATATAAGTTATTAATTATATTCATATAGTCTCAGATAATTTGGACACCCTAGGGCCGAGAAATATATATATTCATATAAAAATGCAAAAATACACCGTATTTTACCGTAATACCTTCAATCTTTATTTTATTCTATTAAAACTCTTTAAGTTATCTAGTCTTACTACAATAAGATACTAGCCACAATAGTGGATTATAAAAAGGGTTGGTTGTCGGTATATACCGTCAATAAATTTCGCATTTAAGGTGGTGTTCTAGCTGTTCCACTCGCTTACATGTTCCACTCGTTTACACAATACGTTATACCAAATAGCATCGATATATTGATAATTTACATTAAAAAAATAGAAGTGAGAGATTGAATTTTAAACCTATGGTTACTTTTTAGCCTATACCATTTAATAATAAGAAATTAAGCTTCTTGAACATCTCCATGCTATACTCTAAGATATCTCATAGAATTATGTCAATAAAGAGACCTAATTGTAGCTACTATGTCGTATGATGTAATGGCGAGAGTATTATAAAAATTGAATCTCTAATAAAGGTTCAAATCGAAAAATAACCTAGAAAATATCCAGGTGGAGAATCACAAAGCCTAGTTATCTTGCGTTATAATATTGTAAAATCTTAAACGTAGAACCAAATATTAAGGATTCAAAGATCTAACGTACTTGGTATCTTTCTTAGCCTCTACTTCGTAAGGTAATTAAGGGCCTTGTTTCTCTAAATTTATAAGGAGACACCGAAACTTGTCTAAATATCTTTAATAAAGTTGTATAAGTCTATATTAGATTTATGAAAGTATAAACTATTATTCTAACAGGTATCTCGATAAGAAAATATATATTTACATAGTAATTAAAGCTAATGATCTTATATAGAAGTGTGGGAAAAGATCGAAGTTAGAATAGAGTCAATCATTATGCTTAAAATAAGAACACTTATTTATTTTCACTAGATCTTAATAGCAACATATATAAGCGCTTATAGATAGGTTATTACTATGTAAATTTTATCCGCAAGATAAAGTATTGGAAGAAATAGCGCTAAGGAACTTAACTATGAAACGTTGTCTTTCTAGTATAGGCTTTTTTAAAGCCTCCTAGGGTTAGGTGATAATGATTACTCGATTTTATAACTAAAGGTATATTTCTATTCTACTATCTCAAATAGTTTAGATCTAATTACTAGCTTTAGTAGTTAGAATAAGTCAATTACTAACGAGTTTAGTAGAGAATTATGAGAAGAAAAGCTTCTTATATTCCTTATTTCTTACAGCTATACGGCTTCTCTTTAGGCTAATTAAGTATGCCGAATTCTATCACTTGGTTTAATTAGCATAGTCTACGACAACACTCCCTAAAATCCCTTTAGTAAAGATAATACGACACCGACTATAATCCTCTCTCTATATAATAATAATAAGATAATATTATAAGAACACTTGTAGAAGACACAAATATCTTGATTACTCTTACTCACTAGACCTTATCTTTTGTATAGGTATCTAAAGCTATAATTAGCTACTTTATCGATAAGAACTAGTAATATCGTGAGGCTCTAGGCTTCGAACCGCTTTACGGTATATACTCTAGTACTACCAATATTCTTCTCTTATAATCGAAGATAGGGTACTTGCAATTATAACCGATTAAATAAATAAATATTAGAAGATATCACAAGTAACTTATTAGGGCTTTATACCTTGTAGATATGATTTAGCTAAGCCTTAAAAAGCTTCTTAGGTATATTACGGCTTGCCTATCAAATAACTCAACCATGATATAGTAGATAAGGAAGCAATCCTAGTTAGCGCGTAAAAATATTATGCTAATTACGATCTTTCTATTCGAAACCTTATAATCTATATAAGTATAAGTCCTCAACGTTGAGAATCCCTCTACAATTTGTAAGGCGAGATAGCAAAGCTTGTACCTTTTCAAGATATTGAACTACGCGAGAATTCTATATTTCAATTACTTAGACGTAGAAAACACCTACAATCGTTTTTTCTAGCTATTTTGTAATAATTATAAGCGGCCCAATACAGCACTCGAAGACGAAGAATCGCGCTAGGTTAAGGTACTATCTCTTTATTACCTATCCTTATTTAAATTTATAGTTAAACTATCAAAGCCCGAGATATTACTACATACTATATCTTTCTGGTTTATAATAAGCTACCTTAGACTATTAGTTACCTAATTTGCGCGGAATAGGACTACCTAGAAGCGATGGATACTTTAGGCGTTATAAGCTACTCGAAAAAAAAAAATAAAAAGTACTACTCCAAAATAGATAACGTACGAGGGTATTTTTATCCAACCGCTATAATACTTACTCTAGCGAATGAATTCTAATTCTTTGGAGCTAATAATTACGATAGTCGCCAATCAATCAATCAATCAAAGTTTTATTAACCTGTTGCAGCCTATCTAGTATCAAATAGCTATGTAGGCGCTTCTTTCCAGTTGAAGCAAGAACTCGTGCCCCGTACGCCTGATCATGCTCCAGTACAGAAATATAGGCTGGTCTCGAAGCGAGAGAGAGCACCAGCCCTACATATAAGCCACACCCGTAGACCCAAAACCCCTATACAAATGAGAGTCTCAGTGCTGTAAGCCGCTGAGTATAAAATGAATGCGTAGATGCACCGTCCACCTCTCCAATCCCGACCTTTTCTCACACCTCATGTAAACTCCTCTCGATCTCGATGCCAGCCAATTCCTGCTGCAGCAAGATCAAACCCCGTTCTCCGACATTCTCACTTCAGCCTCAATTGCTGATTATCGTTCGTCAGGCCGAGCGTGGGTCCGAGCCCATTTCGGCAGCGTATATTCGATAGCTGAGTGAGGTCCTCTCTATCCTCAAACGTCGACGCAAGCATTGGTGAGTACCCAGCGTCTTCGGGACTCTGCTCCATAACCTATCGGTCTCCTGTTTCGCCATCGGACTCTTCTTGCTCAGCGTGTTGAACCTGAGCTAGTAGGCCGGTCTGGTGCATGAATTACAATAATCGCTAGCGTTAGATATATCGAAAATCTCCCGAAGAGTACTAAGTTCCTTGCAAAGAACATCTTGCCCACTAAGCGATATCTTCTTACTCCCTTTTGTCGGGTGGGGGGGGGGGAGGAAGATCGGGTTAGCTAAAAGACTAGAAACTAAAAGACTAGAAAGAGAATCAAAAAAAAGAGCCTATGGTGTGTAAAATTCGTAGAATCAGTATTACTTTTTAAGAAATTAATACTATAGGTTAAAATTCCTATATTATACCAAACATATATGAGATTTTAGAGAGTATAGGAATCTAGAGGTTTTAGCTATTTTAAATATGTTATCTAGAATCTATCTATAATTTGGCGTAATCATAGAGTTATAGGATCATCATACTTTAAGATAGATGTTTAAAGATTATAGACTCTAGCTTAATAAGACAGATTGTTAGAGTTTATATATTGGATATTAAAGGCCTAAAATCTAGATATACTTAGTAGGTTTAGATTAAGTTTACGGAAATAAATTATTATGGCTATAAGAAAGAAATAACAAAAACTGATATAGATAGACTAGAAAGCGTTAAATCAAATTATTTATTAATCTATCATTTTATGAATCTTATATTTTATACTTACATCTAGGTCCAAGATTAAAGGCTTACTTTTATATTATTTTAACTAGTAAGAGCCTATCTACTTTATAAATAGATATAAACCGTTACACCTAAGTTATAGAAATATAGGTGATAGATAGATAGATAGATTAAGTAAAGTAGGTAGGAGAAAGAGTAGGAGGTACTCTGAGTTTCATAGCTGGATTAATATTTAACGAATTAAAGATATGTTAGGCGTAGAAAAAGCCAATTGGGTATGTTTCGGGGGATATTGGTATAACTAAGAGAGATATTGTTCAAAGATATATTTATGCAACTAATCTAATAATTAGGTAGTCTCGGGGAAAGGAATAGCTTCCTCTCTCTATCTTCTCCCGATAATACAACTTATATGATATTATCTTCCCTTTCTATCTATTAAGAGACATTATAAAACTTGATCTAACTCGACTTAGAAAAAGTAGATGAAAGAAGAAACTAGTAGGGCGAGTCCTAACCAATCTAGAATGTTCCTACGTTATGTTATCTAACTCCAAACCTAACTACCTTACTAATATTACCTGCCCCTTTTTTAAGATAGGCCTAGTCCCTATACCTATATTACTATTCTTCTATTACGCTTATGATCTTGAAGGTAATCGTCTTCTACTGCTTCTTTTGTCTATTCTAGTGGGCGTCTAGATGGTTTAGCACTACTAGGAAAGGTCTTATAATACTCGATTCGCTTTGAAGGTCGTAAGGCACTAAATACAAAATGAATAAATACGTGGATACACCGTCTACCCCCCTATCCTTGTTTCACATTTCTCGTCTTACGTCTTACTACCTATAGATATAGACGGAAATTATCTACCCATTACCCCACTTTATCACCCTAAAAACGGTAACTCGACTATTTCTTCTTCTTCCTTCAGCTCACCTACTACTTCAATTCCAGTGAAATTTAGCTCGAAACGTAGGAAATTGGCTAAGCTAAGTACTAAGCATAGGTCAGCTATTGTGTAAGCTAATCAGGTAGACGTTTCGCAGTCTAAGCTTGCTGCCGATTTTGGCTATATACGCAAGTCTATCTATAATACGTTTGAGCCCCTAATTGGAATCGGCCGTCCTACTAAGTTAGATAATCGATCTACTAATCACATATTCATAGGTAGACCTTGGCATTTCCCATGGGACTAGCCAAAATCTAGTCCTATAGGAATTCTTACCGAGGTCTAGTCCCGTGGACCCACTCCCATGGGGCAAAAAGAATTTGGTCCCGCCATGGGAGTCCCATGAGTTTGAGCTATTCTTAGCCTATTTTTGAATAGCCATAATAGCCTAGAAGTAGCTTATAGTGGTATAACTAGTATATGAGACGGTTCAAAATGGGCTATATCTGATATTATATTGATTGTATAAAAGATATACATAAGGGCGAGATATATATAAGCACTACTATTTCTTATGTAAATCGCGTAGCTTTCGTACTGTTTAAGAAAAGCTATAATATAAATTTATTATAAAAGATCTACATGGAAATAGCTCTCCGTTATAGATATTACTCAAATTTCTAAGTAGGATTATCTACTCAAATATAATAGAAATATAGCCTAAATATGTTATTCCGTGTGTATTTTAGTCCCGTGGACCTACTCATATAGGACCAAGATTAGTCCTGAGGCGGGAGTCCCACGGGAAATGTCAAGGTCTAATAGTGGATATAGACCACCTTAACTACGATAAATTATAATCTTTAACTCCTACATAGTAAGTCTATAAGAAGCCTAAAACTAACGATATATTATAAATAGTAAATTGCTAGAAGGACAACCCCCCCCCCCCCCGGTCCTAAACGGACCGAATCTTCTTCCGGTAATTGTATTATCAATATCATTACCACTAAATAGCACTAGATGCTTGGTGGATACGGAGGCCAACTGACATATCTATGCAGCCAAAGTATTGCTAATAAAGAACGAAAGTAACACGATTTAAGTAAGGCATTGCATGCAAAATAAAAGTACCCTGAGTGTCCATGAACCCACAATTAGGGCAAAGTCAGTTCTTATGCTTGCGTTTTGCATTTTTTGTGGCCTATTATGCCAGGGAATATTATTAATTAAATTGCAATGAATTGCCAAGGATCTAATGCTATTTCAGTGGTAATGATATCTAAAATACAATTACCGGCAGAAGATTCGGCCCGTTTAGGACCGGCCCGGGGGGGGGTCCTTTTAGCAATTTACTATAATAAGGGTTCTGAAACTATTCTGAGACAATATCATCGAGCTAAATATATATTTAAAATACCCCGTGACTTATAGTAATACCGTCAATTATGATTTAATTCTAATATAACTTACATAGCTCCCTGTAGTAACTACGACAATAGAATTTAGCCTTACGATTAGAGCATAGGAAAGGTTGATTGATGAGATACACAGTTATCAAATCTCGTATTTATGCTGGTGTTCTCGTGGTCCACTCGCTTACATACACTGCTCACTTACCAAATAAAGTCATACGTTAAGGTATAATAGATAACTACCATTATGGCCTAGTCTCATTATCAATCTATCAAATAAGCGTCGATAGCTATAGTTAGTATAACTATAACTGTCCTTAACATATTTATAATTATATTTTAATAAGAGGTATAGTCATAGAATTGTCAATATATTATATTATCCTTAGAGATATCTATTATATCTACTTTGTTATTATACACTTACTTACAATTACTAATTATATATAAAAAGACAAAGTTATATACAGAAGAACGTCTACTTTTTAGGAAATTGATATTATATTAAGATAATCATTTCTCTTGCTGCTCCTAGTCCACTTATTATTTTTATTCTTCGCCTAATTGATAGGATGTCTAGCTAATAAATTACATCATTAGCCTTTATATTAGAGCACTATTTATTTATAAATCCTTTAAGAGATAGGCATAGCTATCTGTACAGTAGATTCTATCTAAAATTATTAGTTTAATAACTTATATTACTTATCGTTCTTTATAGACTATTACTATATTATACTTCTTAAACTATGTTATTCTAATCATACAATATAATTCTAGGTCTATTAGGCGTAGGACCCAAAATTAGGTTCGTCCATTAATTATTAAGGCAAGACTTTTTTATGAATAATTAGAATAACTAGTTTTCAATCAAAAATATCTAATCAATACATAATATCAGTGAGTAAATTATCTAGCGTAATTCACTGCCAAGCCAGCCACCTGATGTAACCTATCAATATTAAATACATTTATGTTATCCGAAACACCATTGAAATTCAATAAGCTAAAAACGAGGTTTATCTAGATATGTATTTCTCTTAGGACCTTCAATTCTATATGCTAGAATATGCCGAAGTAAGGCCCTCGTATATCGCTGTGAAGGCGCCGGAGGCTGTCTTGTCTAGCCGAGTCTTAGTGCTTTAATTGTATACCCTAGCTGCGATACTAATATAGAGGTATCTAAAAGTGAAAGACCTTAGTAGGTATGTGTCTTTCAATTTCTTCTCGTTTTTAGCGCGTAAATCGCTTAATATTTTCTCGAAAAAAGCTGCCGCCTACATTGTGATTCAATAGGCTTTCAAAAATTGACCTATCGCGGAATTCAGCGGACTCGGTAGGCTTTTCAACTGTTGTTTTAACAATACTGTTATCGAAGAAATCTATTCTTGTAGTTAAACGTAGTTCGAACGCATTTTTGGCTCCTACTCACTACGGCGGCTTAAGGGAGGGGCTAGGTTAGCTTACGGAGGCGAATAAAGAGTCCCGAGAGTACTCGATTAGGGTGATAAGACACTAACCGGCGGTAGCGAAGCCATACTCGAAACCATACTCGATAGTCTCTAGTTTAAATATCCTAGTTCGTCCGGACGGGTAGGCTTCGAGAAAGTCTACTTTATTGTTATAGTTGATTCCGACACGTGTTTCCGATTCGATAAGCCGGCCGTAAGAACGCTTTAATACCGCATAATAGCCAGTATCAAGAGTATATAAAAGGTGAGACGAGTGCGGATGAATATAGATTGCGATAATGTTGTTAGTCTCGTAAATTTCGTCAAATTTCGGGATTTAATAAATCTTACAGCCGTTAAGGTTCAAAGGTCTATACTTGCCTTTTGCACCCAAAGTGAATAGAATAATGAGCTTTTCGAGCTACCGAAGGCTAATTTCGTCGGCAGTCTACCCGTTTATATTAGCCTTGAGTCTAATTATTTAGATAGCTCTGGAATTAGGATTCGATAAACACTCTGCCCTTAAGAAAATACACGGAGGAAGCGTCTACCCCGACACGTTTGTACACTATATTATAGTCACCTACATACAGGGCTATAAAATAAATCTCCGACCGGAGAATTTCTTTCTAGTAATAACCTTCACGATCGCGATTAGACCTATTGCAAAACCGGCCTTATCATCAAAGGAATAGGTATTATTAGGATCGATACTATATATTTGCTAGGACTTATAAGTTCTGATAGGCTACGTGGCTATAGTAACTAGGTTAGTTCGTACTTAAGCAGAGCGCGTACTTAATAGTCCTTGATATTTCCTATTGGACTGTAAACAATGCAAACATTAGCTATCTCGTGACTTGTATGAAGTATGCATTTCTTGGCGATTCCGAACGGTATTTCATTTACAATAGCTTTTCCTAAACAACAGATGATTTTAGACTAAGTAATCTTTATCCTCTCGCCTTGGCTGCTTCTAACCGCAATTTCTTGTTGTTATCCGTGTCTGTGTATCACTTCCCACCGCTAGTTAGTTCTCTTTATTCTCTTATTTATCCTTAATATCTAGTAACGAATATTGATATCGGAATAGGTGTACTAGATACTTATAAAAGCTTCATTTTATGATTTAGATTGAAGCTCCCCAGATATAGATATGTCTGTTTTAGCCCTCGCTTTCTGAGTAAGTCAGAAAGCGTGATAAAATAGGATTAAGGTAACGAATATTTATATTAGATGATACTAAAGATATGCTAAATAATCACAAAACTATGGTCGCAATGTATCAAAAGTAATAAATTCTTGGTCTTGATACTCGCTAAAACACCTATAAATTACCATATTTTATCATGATAACTCAGCAACTTATCCATCATTATTATGAAAATAATGTATAGATGGGAAATTTTTTTAGTCCCATGGGAGTGGATCCACGGGACTAGATCTTTGGAGGAATTCCCATGGGAAATATCAAGGTCTAGTACATAATATAGTGTAAGGATATTATTGCCTAACTGTGAGACCACGCAGAGTCTCTGGGTTCAGTTAGGTAAGCGAAGTAGAAGCCTCAGCTGACGTGTGGTACAATATGGTTCTATTGTAGAAGAAACTGAACGCTGACCGTCCCCAGGGTCAGCGGGTGTGAACTAAATACAGGACTGGCCCTGCTCCGGGCGGTGAAGCAGTACTATACTGCCATAATGCCTGAGGAATGCAGTCCTGCCTCAGGCCCAACATGGGTAGTTGGTGGTCCTGACACTAACAGCAATCATAGTGGTATTTTTGGTAGCTATTACGATTGCTAAGCTCTTGGTAATCTTAGTAGAATTAAAACATGTCCTTGAATAAGAGAAATCTTTTTAGAAACGAATTTAGAAACTTCGTATCTAGCGTGCTCGTAATTATAGGATCTCGAGAATCCAGAATAAAAGGGAATCTTTTAGCGAATTATATAGCCCAATTTTTTAGCCGACCGAAGAAGCCGGATAGATCCACGCGCCGCGAATAGTAAGGCTGCTATTTCATATTTAGAAGAGGGCCGAGGACCTACTCCGCTTGAATCTATAGAGAGAATCCATTTTTGAATAGACTATTCTTCTATTTTAAATATTCCATTGGTATTAGCGCGTGTTTTAGCCGGTTTATATAACTAGTAAGGCGGCGGCGAAGAAATATATAAGACATGTTAAAATAGGTTGTAGCCTCTTAAATCGATCGAACTTCTCAAGTCCTAGTAGCCTAATATAATAACAGTATACATCTAGTTCGATATACGTATACTAACTAACGCGTTTTTTGGCGGGGTGGTCACTCGGTGGTGGTAGCCGCAGTGAATTATATTATTTACTAGCGCGAGTATTGTTCTTACTACATAGATATCCCGCATAGATTATATCAGTCGACTTTTAATAGTCAGCGAGCTACTGATGGGTAGCATTTGTGCCTTACGTATTATATTTAATAGCTTAGGTGTGAATTAATCAAAGAAGGGCTATATAATATATGGGAGAAAGTTAAGCTAGCGCTATTTATCTATATTAAGTACCAAGCTAGTCTAATTTTATTTAATATAGTAGGGTTGAATATAAATCGGAGCCGTTTTACCTATCTAAGTATTAGAAGTACTAAGTTCTAGTAAATTCTAACATCCTATAGGTATATTAACTTGATTACTTAGCCTAGAGCTAACAAAATATTTTATAATACCGAAGGCTTTTGTTAAAATAGACTATAAGGTCAAGAACCTATTCAAGTTTGATTAGTAGAGAAAGGTAAAAGCAAAAAGATAGTAAAAGAAGAGTTTTTAACCTTAAGCTTAATTAGATAGTATATAAACGATATTCAACTCGAATGGTAGTGTTTATATCCGATAATGACTACTACAAGGTATTAACTAAGATATTATTATTTCTTTTCCTAAATCTAACACTATATATGCCTAGAAGTATAGCGATAAGGTTCTCCCTCGAATTCGCTCTAGAAAATAGTTAAAGGCTAAATAAAACCTTTCGATACTACTAACACTTATCGAGAAAGTAGCTAATAATAGCTATAATTACCTTAAAAAACAGAGATATATAACAATGAAGGGCGACTATATAGTTGTATTACTTAAGGTAGGATACTTAATAGGCTGAAAAGAAAGGCGTACGACCGCAAGAAAGGTAAGAAGCTTCGCTTCCTAGCTCTCTTAAGTGAACCCTTAGCTTATCGATAAATTATATCTTCATTTACTAGTTAATTAGTTTGGTATCTCTATAAATATAAGCACTCATTATATCCTATACAAATCTAGTAATCAGCCACTCCGTTTATACGTTTATTTAATAAGTAGTAGCTTCGAGATATTTGGGTAATATAGAGACTTTCTATATGCTTTGCTGCCCAGGCGTAGCGGAGTAGAAGGATGCTTAAAGATCTAGCTATAGCGCTTATATCTTATATAGATTTTAGTGCACTAGTATAGCTCTATCCACTACCCAATCAAAATTCTTCCAATACTCAGTGTGATAGCCTATATCCTAATTGATCTTACTTATTTAATCAGATCTAAGGTACTACCGTACGGTACCTACCTAGTATATATTATATAGTATAGAGAATGTAGTTTTTTCGTCGATCAGGGCTAACACGTTCTAATAAATTAATCAATATATATAGCCGGGAAAATTATTAAATAAATTAAATATCTATTACCCCTTAGATAGCCTAGGGGCAAATAGCTATAGGTTTTCTAATAAAACGTGTAAAACCCTCTAGAGCTATAATATTAATGTTAGATATTAGAAATACGTTTAAGTGTTAGCTTTAAGATATATTATGAAGTAAGAGGGTACTTTAGGTAAAAGAAGGAATAAATATATACTAAGAGATCGTTGTAGGAAATAAGCTTTATGCTAGTAGACTTATTAAATATTTACTAGAATAGACTAATAGTTATTATATTATTAGTTAAACGTAGGGATTTTTAGTATACTTAACCTACTCAAATCTATTACAACCCGTGAAACCCATTGGAGACCCCCCCCAAAACTTTATAAGAATCTACCTATAACCCGTAGACCCTATAAATAACCTAGACCTACATTAAATCGACTAATTTCTAATTAAGATTTTCATTGAAAAAAATCTGTAGCTTTTTAACTTAATTTATACCTTATATCTGATGTTTATATAGCTTAAGGTAAAAAGGGGGTAGGTATATTTAGGGTCAAAGCGGCAAGAGAAAATCTTTCAAAATAGGGATAGTCAAACTTGATAGCGTAATTTAAGCTAAATTAGAGAAGGTAATTGCCTTTCAAAGCATATAATACCTTTATTGTATATTTAGTATATATTTCTATAATAACGGAAACCTTTTCCTACTATACCACTTTTTTACGATAACCCTAACGTTGTATCGTATAATAACTATATAAATAGCCGTGTCATAGGTCACCCCTATCCGAGAGGGTAGGGGGTGTCCCTCAGCCATATTGCAAATTTTCTATTTCTTCCACTTCTAGCTTAGCTTTTTTTAGGCGTATATGATCCGGGATACATGGAATAAAACCCACTAATAGCTTTTCCAGCCAATAAAGTATTATTACCTTTAGTTTTAGCTTCTTCCTCCGATTCCTTAGCTACTAAATCGGCCACTATTTTTATTGCCTTATTCCGCCATATACAGAGCTTCGACTTATCTTCTTTATTACGTCTACGCTATATAAGCGTATTACCTAAAATCAATGAAAGAGGACTCTTTATAGCCTATTTTACCTATCTCTTGTCTATTAGCTTTTTCCTAGGCGTTTTGTGGCTTAATATGAACGTAAGGCTTATCTTAGCAAGTTCCGTATTATAAAGTGACGATTTTCCAGCATCAATTGCGCGCCGTGTATAGCTCCGAATCTTTTTTAAATCAGGATTCGGGTTATTGAGTAGTGGGAAACCCCTATCCTCTAATTTCGCGATACGCAAATAAGAATTAGGCGGGGAATTTGTCGCTGAACTTAGAAATTCATAGCGGGGGGGGACGGCTTATCGTAAATAAGTAACGTCTCTTCGTCCGAATACTAGCCTCAATTATTCAAAACTTATGAAGGATTTCATGGCTAAATACTAGTAGATTCGAATAATAATCGAATCGTTTTGGATTTTGGGGTGCGTTATCGGAGAGTATCGATATTGCAGAAGAAGTCGCGTTTTTCGTTGCTTCCACCCCACGCTATAACCTTACTAGTCGCTGATTTAAAATAATGCTTAAAGTTTAACAGAAACTAGTATTGAGTGGCTGGCATAGATAAGTCAAGTAGGGATTAATAATCGTTTCCTTGCAAAGATCGATAAATTCGATATTTGTACATAAGATAAGGTATGATTGTCTATTAACAATAGCCTTGGTGGACTACGTCGTACGCGGGTTTTTGCGGCTTTATAAAATAAGCAGAATTAGCGGAAGGTAGTTTCACTATCTGTCTAGCAATTAGCTATTAGGTTAATAACCTTAAATCGTTTAGAAGACGTTAGATTAGACTTAGGATCTTTATCTACACTTAGATACTAGTCTTCTAAATATATATTTCCCTTGATTAGATATTATAAAAGTATAACTTATTTACAAAAGGCGATATATTCGATACTAGGGATATTCTCTTTTCGATCTCTAGTAGCAATACTAGTATTTTGACGCGTAGCGACGACGTATTGTTTAAGTCCTTAGCCGATTTAGAAGCTGGTTCCATCCTAGTTATAGATCTTATATACCTCAAAATCATGTGCACGAATCAGATAAGCAAGCCTATCGTACTTATAGCTAATAACCCTAGGGTTCTTAGCATAAATTCGTAGGGATTCCTTAGGTTTTTGAGTAACAAGTTTGATATATAGAGGTAGACGCTGTATTAGCCGATAGCTATACCTTAAACCTACTACCTTCTCCGAACCTGCTATTTTTAGTAGGCTATTTGCCGCACTTTCGATATTTTTCGCGGTTAGAGGTGTATAGCCAAGTATTAAGCAATTCGATTTAGCTAATTAATGCGTTTTTCTATTTTGGATTTAATGCATTATTAGTGGTCAGACGACCGGAGAGAGATATCCGTCCGTTTTTGCGACCGCGGAGCTTCGAATAAGAAACGCGATAGTGGTCTGTAGCCTCGCGGAGGGACAGAAACTTTTGCTTATTACAAGCGTCTAATACTTTAGCTGGAATAGCCTCTTTATTAGAAGCCTTTTTCGTCATGATTGGGTAGTGAAAAATAGGCTAGAAGTTGAAGAAATAGAAAATTTGCAATATGGCTGAGAATTGCATTTTAGTTAGGGGACACCCCTAGGCCCTTACTCGAAGGGTGGGGGGTGACCTACGACACGGCTATCACTCAATTAGTTAATCAAATTTCTACAAACCTATTTGGAGCCTATCTAGTATCGAATAGCTACGTAGGCGCTTCTTTCTAGTTGAAGCAAGAACTCGCATCCCGTACGCCTAGTCATACGTTATGCTCTAGTTGAGAGCTAACTAGTTCCCGAGGCGAGGAGGGTACTAGCCCTATATATAATCTAAAACTCGTAAACCCAAAAGGAAATCCTAACATAATTAAGAAATTCAATGCTAGTAACCAATGAATACAAATAAATACGTGGATACACCGTCTACCTCTCTAAACCTATCTCCTTCTTATTAGACCTTGACATTTCCCATGGGACTATAAACAATGCAGACATTAGCTATCTCGTGACTTAGATAAATAATGTATTTCTTGTCGTTTCCGAACGGTATTTTATTTACAACAGCTTTTTTCTAAATTAAAGATATACTAAATAATCACAAAACTATAGTCGGAACATATCAAAAGTAATAAATATTTGTTAGATTTAATTCTCGCTGAAACACCTTTAAATTACCGTATTTTATTATGATAACTCAACGATTTATCCATTATTATTATGAAAATAATGTATAGAAGGGAAATCTTTTTAGTCCCATGGGAGTGGGTTCACGGGACTAGACCTCTGTAGGAATCCCTCGCTAGTCCCATGGGAAATGTCAAGGTCTAGGTTGAAATAGGTTATTAATAGGGTTAGGTTTTAGGTAAAGAAGCTATTCATGGGTTTTAGCGGAGTCTATATAGACCTATATATCCCTTAGACAAATTTATCTGCTCCTTTTACCTCGCCTATTCTCTATATTAAAGATTAGTCTAGTCGGTGTCCCTAAGAGTGCTTTTTTAAAGAAACTAGTTTTAAGAAAAATTGGTTTGGGAAATCAGACCATTATCTCTTAGATAACTATGGGTACTTCTAGTCCTATACATTATTTTCGACCTAAGAGGAATTTGATATAATCGGCTAATATTATTAGTATTTTCGCCTTAGAGTGTAATATTCCTTCCTTTCTTATTAGAGGGTGGGATAAAAAACCTAGGGCAACTTTATAGCTAAGCCTTACTAAATAATTTGTGAGCTTTATCTAGTCCTAAATCTCTACTAGTCTAGTAGTATATTCACGGAATATCTTATTTTCTTTCTAAGAAGCCTAATCGAATCCGTCTATATTTTATTGAAAATTATATTAATTATTAATAAAGCCTTAAAATCCTAAGCCTTTATCGTCTTGAAGGGGAGTTTATTATCCTTCCTTATATTTCATTCTCTAGATAGTCATAGGCTTCTCGTAATATAGGTCTATAGCTCTTTTCGTACAATAGTGTTAGTAGTCGTAACATTCTTTAGCTTTCTTTTCCTATAAAAACAAGTTCTAATTTTAGGCCCCGCTATAAATTAAGGCCTAAATAGGGCCCTATAAAACGAGATTCTTCTATTGAAATTCTCGTATTGATAAAAGGACTTAATTAGGATGTTATTTGGACCCCTCTCTCTACTCGCTAAGCGTTACAAGGCCTACTATAATACTTATATTTTGAATACATTGACTCTTTGTGGTACTGATACCTCAAGTATTGGAATTTTGCCTAATGCTAGTATAGCTTTTGGGTACCTTTATCCACCACGTTAGTGAGGAACAAAAATAGAACTCTGGTATATTCGCTTCTAATTCCTCCTTATTTCCGAGTTAGCGGAGTAAAAAGTATATTCCTAGTAAGATCTAAAGGCGTTTCCATTTATCTAAAGGTTATATATAGAAAAGAGGTATCTAAGGGCTACTTAGTTAATATACCGATAGAAATTATTGAAAAGTAACTTTGTTTTACTAGGGAGATGTATACTAAATAAGTACCTTAGATTCATAGGCCCTCCTTTTGTCAGGACCACTGACTACTTAGAAATACGTAGCCTTAGGCACGAATGCAATATAGTACTACATCCTCACCGGCCTAAGCAGGGCCAGTCTATATTTAGTCTATCCCTGCAGACTCTAAGAAGGATTAGCGTTCAGTCTCTTCTACAATAGAACCATATTGTACTAAAAGTTAGCTGAGGCTTCTACCTCGCTTACCTAAACCTAGAGACTCTGCGTAGTCTCACACTTTTAGTACTTTTTGATCAAATAATACGTTAATACATTAGAAAACAACACCTATATTAGCCGTTTGGCTAATATACCTAAGACCGATATATAACGTATTTCCTAGCTACCCTCAACTCAAGCACTATACTAAATACGATAGATTACAACTTAAGATCTTAACAACAATGGTATACTCTTATTGGAACTTATTACTTTATATACAGTAATAAGCATATCTAGGGACTTAGGAAAATATATAAGACCTAGTGATTAAGAGGTATGTCACTCGCTACGATTAACCTCCACTGGTCGAGCATCCTACTACTAGCAGAACCTTTTATTGGGGTGTTAAAACTTTTGCTACGTCACTGTAGTATCGAACTCTAGGTTTATTCACCAAATACCTCCTCCTCTGATTACGCCTCTACTTTAGCGTGTTAGTCCTAGTCAGTCATGAGCTTATATTCTATATACAGATTATCAAAAAATGAATTTGTCGCATAGTGGCTAGATACTAACTTTAGAAATAAAAAGCGACTGAATTAACAGTCGTAAAGTAACCTATTAGGAGCGATTCGATCAAAACCGGTAAACTAGCGGCAATATATCACTAATACTATAAAGTTCTTAATCATCTAAGGAATAGGCAGTATAGGATAACCGCCCTTTATCGGTATTTAGTTTGTCTAACTTATTGTAAGTCCACTACTTAGAAGGCTAATATAAGAGGACTACTTACAAATACTATATGTATCAACTATCCTATATTAACCCTATTCACTATCAAATCACCTATTACATATGCATAAAGCGAACCAAAAAGGTCAATAATCTTTATATATGATGTATAAAAATAGAAGCTCTTATGGGTACTTGCCCTAATTCCACTTTTTTACCACTCCGGCGTACTATAAAGCTCTAATTAATCTTCCAAAAGTTTTATTTTCAGTATAACTAGGATTACATTGTATCAAGTCAAGAGGAGTAGCGATAAATCGAGTATCTTCTATAGACAATCTAGCCTTTCTCTAAATTTATAACTCTTCTTTTAAAGACTAAGATTGGTATTTTTCTAGTCTTTAGTGTCTATAATAAGCTCTATACATATCCTAAAAGATTAAAGAGTGCGTTAAAATAGGTTGCTTAGAAGTAGCTTATATTTCCCCCATTAGAGGTAGTAGAGGAAGGTTCTATAATATTACCGTAATAGATTTTATTAATAGTAGTCTCTACGTAATTAATATACTTCTTTTGCCGCAATAAAAGTTTGAGTTCTTCGAAGGAAGAAAGGACTAGGATATTCTAGATAATTACTAGTGGGCAGTATACCGATTATAAGTGTAAGGATCATATTTAATTCTATAGGCGACATTATTTAATTGAATAATTAACGTCTAAAGCTTCATTATTGATAGGCGCTATGCTATGTTGGAGCTTAAAATGTAGGGGGGGGTTTCCTAGCCCTTAGTATCTAGCGAATTTGATAAACTTGAGGAATACCTTAATATCTCTCGAATTAAATCTCTAATAAGCAATATTCTAGTCATTATACGAGCTCCTACCTATTTATTTTAGAAAAATCACTAGTTTTAATTTGTAGCTCTTACAAACCTTATATAGATAAACTTTCGATACCTATTACAAGGGTAGGTATAGAGCGCTTTTTAAACTCTGCCTAGGATATTTATCACTACCGGAGAGGCTCGCTTAAGCTATTAGTATCTAAAATCGTAAAATATTTATATATCAATATTCAAGATTTAATATGCTTAATAAGTGTTAATTGGTAAATATGCCCTATATAATAAGATCTAGGCTAGCTAGGAGAAAGATGTAAAGATTCTATATCTCGAACCGATTAGGAATCAGGTTAATAATATAGAATTGGTTAACGTATTTCCCATGCGAGCGGCCCACCCAAGCGAGCGGCCCAGCAACGCGAAAACGCGTCAATTAATTAGACCTCTCCTCTTCAACCACCTACCATGCACCAATTCGCACTCAATCTTCTCAAAATTCCACTGAGCAAGAGGGTAGGGTCTCATTAGCTATTGAAGCCTATAAGAACAAAGAAATTACCTCTCTTCATGAAGTTGCGCGCCGATTCGATATACCTCGTACAACGCTCCGCCGCCGCCGCCTCGCTGGCTCTACAAATCGCGCTGAAACTCGCGCCAATAGCCATAAATTGACACAAATCGAAGAGGAATCGCTTCAAAAATGGATTATCTCTATGGACTCTCGCGGAGTAGCCCCTCAGCCTTCTACCATACGAGAAATAGCGGATTTGCTACTCGCGGCGCGTGGATCAACCCCCCTCCTTCGGTCGGCAATAATTGGGCTACAAACTTCGTGAAAAGGCATCCAATCCTCTCCTCCCGATTCTCGAAAGGCTATAATTACGCGCGCGCTAAATTTGAAGACCCTAAAATCATTTCTAAATGGTTTTTAATCGTTCAAAAAACGATTCTAACGTACGGGATCGATCCCGACGATATCTATAACTTCGATAAGACCGGTTTCGCAATAGGCTTAATCGCGACCGCGAAGGTTATTACTAGACGTGAATTCTATAGTCGGCGAACGCTTTTATAGCCCGGAAATCGCGCGTAGGTGACTACAATTGAGTGTATAAACGCGTCGGGGTGGGCGCTTCCTCCGTGCGTGATTTTTAAAGGCAAAGTCTTTATCGAATCTTGGTTTGATAGCCTTCCGAGCGATTGGCGCCTCGAGGTTAGTTCGAACGGATGGACTTCCGATGAAATTGGACTTTGATGGCTCGAAAAGCACTTTATTCCGTCTACTTCTTCGTGTACGAAGGGGAAGTATAGACTTTTAATACTCGACGGCCACGGGAGTTATTTAATTCCGAAATTTGACGAAATTTGCGGAAAAAAACGATATTATCGCTATTTGTATGCCTCCGCATTCGTCTCACCTTTCATAGCCTCTCGATATCGGCTGTTTTGCGGTGTTAAAGCGCTCTTACGGTCGGCTGATCGAGTCAAAAATGCGTGTTAGAATCAACCACATTGATAAGCTAGACTTCCTCGAAGCCTACCCGTCCGCCCGAATCGAGGCATTTAATTCGGAAACTATTAAGAATAGCTTCGCCGCCGCCGGTTTAGTGCCTTATAGGCCCGATCGAGTGCTTTCGAAGCTCGATATTCGCCTCCGTACGCCGACCCCCCTTCGAGCCGGGGGAGTGAGTGGTCGCCAAAAACGCCGTCGAACTACGTCCAATTACAAAAACAAGCTTCCTCAATTAAAGCATTGCTTAAGCAGCGCTCAAAAAGCCCACCGAGTCCGCTTAATTCCGCGATAAATCAGGTTTTAAAAGCCTGTCAAATCACAATGCAATCAGCTGCCTTACTCGAGAGAGAAGTAGACGATTTACGCGCTGCAAACGAGACAAAAAAGCGAAAAAAGACTCGGTCTACAAGGCAAATGCCTCTCGAAGAAGGCCTCTCAGTTTTAGAGACCTCTACCTTAATAGCGCAGCCAGATCAAGCAGTTTTAGCACCAATACCCTGCGAGGCAGGGCCAGCTCCGGCACCTTCTCAGCCGCGTACGAGGGCAAAAACGAAGTGTAGTGTATGTGGAATTCAGGGTCATAGAATGACTACATGTCCTAATAGACCTCGAGTTTAGCTTATTGAATTTAATGGCGTTTTGGTTGAAATAAATGCATTTAAAATTAGACTTCCGCAGAACCCAGCTCAACCCGGGCCCAACCCGGGCCCAACCCGGGCTGGGTTGGGTTCTAGGCCGGGTTCTCCAACCCAGTACTGGGCCCGGGTCGGGATTTCTGGCCCAGTGCTGGGCCCGGGCCCCCAGCTGGGTTCATAAACAATGCAAACATGTCAAGACTCGTGACTACATAACTTGTGCAGTTTTTGGCTGTATTTTTGGGTATTTGACTTGTAAGCAAGGCCTCTTTCTATAATCACTGTTTAATTTAATTGTACGTTTAATAGATTCCTAAGGCTACAGGGCTACAATTCTGACGGCCGTCAGAAAATAGGGTTATTAAGCTATATTGCTAGTTTTTTTGACGGCCGTTAGAATATAGGGTTATTTCGAGGCTTTTTTGAAGATATATGAATTAGAGAGCTTCAATCGATTAACTAACTAATAGTACTCGAACATATTATTATCGCAATTCTTTCGCTTCCGTCCTAACGCACGTACTTGGGTGTTATTCACTGGCAATAGTACCTAGGGTTCACGTATAGTCGGCCCTTCAAATGTAGTCAATAAAGCTTTATCTAGCTCTGTCTCCTTATCAATTGAAGTCTCCTATTCCTCGGTATCACTGATTGGCTCGATCTTAATGTCGTCGAGGTTATCATCCTTCTCTTCCTTTGCTACTTCTAGCTTATTATGAGAGAAGAACTTCTCAAGAAGTCTCGCCTCTTGTTCTTCTATGTCAAACCTTGAGGTGCAAAGAAATATTATTAAATCCTCGATTGTATGAGACTTTATTCTTCCTCGACGGTAATAGCAGATATCCCGAGCAGTATTAAATAGCTGTTTAACGCCTGCCCCGGTTGTAGGGAAAAAGAGGATATCACGCGCAAGAGCAGCAATTGCTAGGAATCGCGCTTAGTTCTCTCGCTAGAACGTAAGAGGAGCAATTTGAATAGGATCTAATCCGAAGTTAGTTAGAATTCTAAAAGGCTTAGCTTAAACGTACCACTATCAAGATAACGAGTTATTTTATTAGTAGCTATGCTTCCCTAGGTATTGCTCCTATCTAGTATCGTATTAAGCTTCGATCCTAGCCGAGCTATTATTTAAGAGCTATCTAGTGACTAATTAAGGGCTAAAAGCTATTCTTGATATAGAATTAGAGCTTCCTAGAAGGATAAGCGGTACGTGTCACGCTATTTCTGATCCTAGTTATTGGTAAGAAAGAACTTAAACTTGTTCACGGGCGCTAGTATTATGCTGATTGCATAGATATATCCTCGAATATTATCGGTTTAGGAGTAGTACTTATTAAGCTTTAACCGACCAGTTTTAAGTGCGTGAAGTATCTATTTCTTTTATAGTATACGCTTACGTCGTAGCTACTTTATTGAACACTTAAGATACTCAAAGAGTTTATTATAGATCTTGAAGACGTAATGCGTAGTAATATCTCGAGTCTTCGATAGCTAAGTTGTGTAGGCGAAAAATGGCTTAGTGATACAAAGAAGATAGTTAACTTGACGCCACTCGTCCTTATAGAGTAGTATCTCTTCGCAATCATACTCTGCACAAAATAGCGCAAAGATCGGACGTAGACGTTTTGCCCGATGTAGTATTAGAAAGGTTGAATTCCACCGAGTCCTTATATCTTGGATCGGTACTAGCTTCACGGTGCTTATCTAGAGATTGTAAAATATCTCCTGGCGCTAAGGGCTTGCGTTTACATAGATAGCAAGATAGCGGACCTTATTCAATATAAAGGATATCTCACGATTCCGATACTACGCATTTAAATAAGCTAATCTTGATTGCTTCTCTGTCTATTTTGTCTTAGTTAAGTTATTTAGTGGAACTATTTTAATGCGATCAAGGAGCTAGTTTAGACTAAGTTAGATAACGTAAGCAAGGTATAGGATTCGAACAATAATAACACTATCTAATAGACCCTATTAGAGGGAATCAAATAATATCTTATTGTTTGAAGTATTGTCCGTTGTTAACCTAAACACTCGGGCTTTAAGGTTATACTCGATCAGAGTTTAAAGAAGAATATTGCTTAGATTCGCGCCTATATACGCACCGTAGAGAGGTTTGAACCTAAGTAGTACCTCACGATATACCTAATCAATATCTACAAAGTAGCCTATGATTGCCATAAACGCCTATAAGAATAGAGATATCTAGCAATCAAGTGCAATTGAGATTTTTGAACTAATAGGTAGTGTTCGAAGCATCCGCTCTTGCCGATCTTTAATAATGCTCCCTAGTCGGCGACGAATTATATTAGTAGATAGGATAATCGGAGGTGACGGAGCGGTACGAGCCCGAGAAATAAGACGCTGAAATACTAGATACTTAATAAGATAAAGTGGAAGCCGATTGAGTGTAATAAATTGTAGGATGTCTTCTTCCTAGGCTGCTTGCGAGAACGGTATTTCGATATCTTCCTAAGTTTAGTATTACTATTAGTAAATGAAATCGAATAAAAGGGTTACTCCGAACGTACTACTTGCTTTAGAAATTTGGTAATCTATGACTTTTTTGTATATCCGCTCTTTAAATAAGCCGCTATCTTGAGATATCTCTGCATTGTCGATATATTATAATATTGTATTTTACCTATAGCCTTTGTATTAACTATATTAGGGTGCTCAAGAATATTTCTACAACGTTAGTATATAACCTTTGGTGCACTATCTATACTATGAGCAACCTGATTGTAGTAGCTCTAAATCTCCGAATGGCGCGTTAAGTCCTAGACAATCTTGCTCTTCCTCCTAAAGTCGGTTTGTAGCCACTATTCTACCTATTTGTTATAGGTTATTTTATCGTAGAGAATAAACGCCTTCCTTCGGTCGGGTCTAACGCGTTGTAAGGAGGATAGGAGTATTAGCGGAATTGTTAGTCGGAGGAAGTTAGTGTCAAAGGGATCGATCGTATACTAGCTACTAGAGGGAGTCGCTAGGTGGTTTAATAGCGCAAGATAGCTGATATTATCTATATCGCCATTATAAAAAGAGGACGCGAAGTTAGACTGCTGGTTTTGTGACATAATAAATTGAACAAGTGTAAAGTAAGTGATAGAGGGGGAATAGAGGACTTACGGAGCAATAATATCTAATAACGGTGTATAAATAAAGCAAACGCGATAGATCAATTTAGAAGAGGACCTTAAAACGTATCCGCGTGGTTTATTGGTTATATTACTCTACCTCCGTATCTATCTAGCCCAATAACCTAGTAAGAACCTAGAAAGCCTAGCAAGAACCTAGCAAAACCCTAGAAAGCCTAGCCAAAACCTAGAAAACCTAGCAAACCCCTAGTAAAAACCTAGCAAAAACCTAGAAAGCCTAATTCCCACCCTAGCTTCTACCTAAGATCGTCAAAAAGTTTTATCCTATCTTACCTATCTAGGTTTATACAAGTACTTAAAAAGACCTATAATCTATATAATCTTACTAGCTACTAGTCGAATATAGTGGAATAATAAAGAATATAATTAGTATATATGATATATAAGATTTAAAGTAACAATACCCGAATTCTATAGTGGTTTTTTTAAGTATTCATAGGTATACAAACACTATATATTGTGAAATATATATCCGCACACTATATATATTTACACCATGATTTCTGACAGCCGTCAAAAAATCAGTACTAGGTTTTAAGATAAACCTTAGTTTAATAATTTCTGACGGCCGTCAGAAAACCTATAGTGTCGCCTATAGAACTCATCTACGTATATCTAACATAAGGTCAATAAAAAGGTCATAAGTCAAACACTGTGAAAACCATAGCAAAGTCTGACCTTTCTGAGCCTAAAGAACCATAACTACTTATTTAAGGTTGATTCTACGCGTTTATAGCTTTAAACACACTCTAGTTATACTAGAAAAGTATGGTGGTTCAAGGTATAGATCAAAACCGATGTAAAATCCAGTGAGTTATCTTGATGACTGAGCAGTTTTATGATTGAAATAATGCAAAAGTTGGGCCGAGTTGGGTCCAAACTGGGTTTACTGGGGGCCCAGTGCTGGGCCCGGGTTGGGCCCGGGTTAATGAAGTTCAACCCGGGCCCAGGCTGGGTTGGGTTCTGGGCCGGAACCTTGGGCCCAAAATGGGCTTTGCGGAAGTCTATTTAAAATTGATAGGTTAGGTTAGGTGGGCCGCTCGCTTGGGTGGGCCGCTCGCATGGGAAATACGTTATAAATACTATATAAACTTTAGTTAGAATAGCCTAATTATAAAAAAACAACCCTTGCTAATAGGGCTAGAAAATAGAGAATATAAAGAGGAGGCTAAGCTAGACTTCCCTAGTATCTATATTAGTATTTAGGAAGAGAATTCAGGCGCTTTCGGCTTCTTGAATAGCATTAAAGTTGATCCTCATATTAAATAGATAGTAATTTCTCTCTCTTAAATCTCTAAGACTATATAAGCCTGTATTCTAACGGCCGTTAGGAACCCATTATTATAGCTACAAAGCAAATACTCAAAATTTAGTAAAAGCTAGTATATTTATTATATTTATCGACCCTCAAAATATTTCCAGGGCTACCCTTAGAAGGTAGGCTAGAGACCTGCCCGGCCCGCGGGTAGGAAGAGCCCGCCCTCTGCCCCCCCAAATCTACGGGCCTATAGGTGGCTCTTAGCTAGACCTTGACATTTCCCATGGGAGTGGGTCCACGGGACTAAACATCTATGGGAAATTCCCATGGCGGGACTAGACCCCCGTGGGAACTCCCATGGGACTAAATACGCACGTAATAATATGCTTAAGCTCTAATTTTATTATATTTGATTAGGTAATTTTAGTTAGAAATAAGTAATATCTATATAGAAGAGCTATTTCTATATAGATCTTATATAATAGATTTATATTATAGCTTTACATAGCCTATTTTAAGCGTCTTGTATACTAGTCGTATCACTATAAGCTACTTTTAGGTTGCTATAGCTATTGAAAAATAGGCTAAAAATAGCTCAAACGCATTGTACTCCCACGGCGAGACCAACTTCTTTTCTAGTCCCATGGGAAATGTTAAGGTCTAAATATAGTATTATACTACTACGGCTTCTTAGGTAGACTCTTATACCCTCGGCTAAGTCTTACTACTAGACTTCTGTAGAGCCTAACCTAAGCTAGACCTTCCTCGGACTACGTTAGGCTTTAGTTCGAGGGTCCAACCTAGTATTAGGTCTAGAGCCCTAATTTAGGTTATAAATAGTGCAAATACCATAAGACTCGTGACTATATAATTGATATAGGGTTTGGCTATTTCTTTTAGGCATTTGACTTATGAGAACGGCCTCTTTATAATACTATATATATTCTTATATATATGTTTAATAAGCTCTTAAGGCTATAAGTCTATTATCATAATAGCCATTGGAAAATACGATTATTAAGCCAAACCACTAGCTTTTTTGACGGCTATTAGAGGTTAAAGTTTATTTCGAGGCTTTTTAGAATATCTAGTGAATTAGAGAGATTTGATCCATTAATAAAATACTAGTATTGGAATATACTACTATCTCGATTCTCTCGCTATCGTCCTAACGCACGTGCTTCGTTATTATCCCCTAGTAATATTGTCTAGGAATTACGTATAGTCGGGTCTTTAAACATAATATAGCCTTAAGCTCTATCTCCTTACTAATTATAGTACCCTAGTCCTCGGTGTCGCTCATTAGCTCGATCTTAATCTCGTCGACCTTATTATCCTTCACTTACTTTACTACTTCTAGCTTAATATAAGAGAAGGACTTTTTAAGAAGGCCCGCCTCTTGTTCTTCTATATTGAACCTCATATATGGTACAAAATAGTATTTTTATATCCTCGATCGATTAAGACTTTATCGTACCTCTACGGTAATAATAGATATCATGAGTAGTGTTAAAGACCCGCTTAACGCCTATATCTATTATAGGGAATAAGAGGAGTAATATAAATAGGATCTAATCCTGTATTAGCAATAATCCTAAAACGGTTAGTTTATATATTCCACTATCAAGACATTAAGCTATTTTATTAGTCGCTATACTTTCGTATATATTACTTCTATCTAATATCGTAGTACGCTTTGATCCTAGCCGAGCTATTATTAGACCTTGACATTTCCCATGGCGGCACTAGGCCCCCGTGGGAACTCCCATGGGACTATAAACAATGCAAACATTAGCTATCTCGTGACTTATGTAAATAATGTATTTCTTGGCGATTCCGAACGGTATTTCATTTACAATAGCTTTTTCTAAATTAAAGATATACTAAATAATCACAAAACTATGGTCGGAATATATTAAAAGTAATAAATATTTGTTAGTCTTAATACTCACTAAAACACCTTTAACTCAGTGATTTATCCATCATTATTATGAAAATAATGTATAGAAGGGAAATCTTTTTAGTCCCATGGGAGTGGGTCCACGGGACTAGATTTTCGCTAGTCCCATGGGAAATGTCAAGGTCTAGCTATTATTTAGGGCCTATCCTAGGACTTATTAAGGGCTACAAGCTACTCTTTGTATAGAATGGAGTTTCTTAGAAGGATAACTAGTATTTATTACGCTATTTCTAATCCTAGTTATCCGTGACAAATAGCTTAAACTTATTTACTAGCCCTAGTAATATGCTAATTATATTGATATATCCTCGTATATTATTAGTTCAAGGGTAGTACTTATTAAGTTTTAACCGACCAGATTTCTTTTGAAGTATACGCTTACGTCGTAGCTACCTTATAGAACACTTAAGATACTTGAAGAGTTATCATAATTCAGAAATACGTAATACAGTAATATCTCGGTCTTTGATAACTAAGCTATAGAGTCGAAGAGTAGCTTAGTGTCACGGACTCCATGAACACATGTATCACACCAGTATCGACTCCTGTGGACTACCCCGCTTCTTGCCAGTGCATCCCTGTAGAGTCAGCGCCAACTCACCGCCTCTTTGAATCATGTTAAATCAGTCGTTCTTGGTGAACCTGGAAGTTCCCCAAGAATCAGTCTCTGTACATCTTGCAATACCACTTGTTCTGAGACATCTTTGATCTTACCTGGTCGACAGGCTCTATCCTGTAAACACTAGACCTCTTTCTAGACCTTGACATTTCCCATGGGACTAGCGAAAAACTAGTCCGATGGGAATTCCTACAGAGGTCTAGTCCCGTGGACCCACTCCCATGGGACTAAAAAGATTTCCCTTCTATACATTATTTTCATAATAATGATGGATAAATCACTGAGTTAAAGGTGTTTTAGTGAGTATTAAGACTAACAAATATTTATTACTTTTAATATATTCCGACCATAGTTTTGTGATTATTTAGTATATCTTTAATTTAGAAAAAGCTATTGTAAATGAAATACCGTTCGGAATCGCCAAGAAATACATTATTTATATAAGTCACGAGATAGCTAATGTTTGCATTGTTTATAGTCCCATGGGAGGTATAAAGATGATAGTTAACTTGACGCTATGCCTTCTCGCGGAGCAATATCTCTTAGCAATCGTACTCCATACAAAATATTGTAAAGCTAGAATATAGATACTCTGCCTAGCGAAGTATTAGAAATATAGAATTCTACCAATTCCTTATATCTTGGATTAGCACTAGCTTACTAGATATAATCCAGAGATTATAGAACGTCTCCTAGCGCTAAAATTTTATATTTATATAGACTGTAAGAGAGCGGATCTTATATAGTATAAAAGATCTCCTACGACTCCGATACTATGCATCTCGATAAGCTCTTGATTGCTTCTCTATCTACTTCGTTTGGCCCTATTGTTAAGCAGAGCTAGTTTAATGCAATTAAGAAGCTAATTCAGACTAGGCTATATAATATAAAATATAAATCCGATCAATATCAAATTTACCAATATACTCTATTGAAAGGAATAAATCATAGTCTTATTACTTGATATATTATTAGGCAATACCATAAATACTCGGGATTCAAGGTTATACTTTATAAGAGTTTCTAGAAGAATATTGCTTGGATTCATGCTTATATACGCACTATAAAGAGGCTTAAACCTAAGTAGTACCTTACGGTAGACCCGATTAATATAAATAAAGTAGCTAGTAATTACTATAAATACCTACGAGAATAGAGATAACAAGCAATAAAGCGTAATCGAAACTTTTGTATTTTACCTATAGCCTTTAAATAAACTATTTAAGGATACTTAAGAATGGCTCTATAACGTTAATATATAATTTTGAGTGCGCTATTTATACTGTAAGTAACCTAGCTAAAGTAGCTCTACATTTCGAAATAGTGCTTTAAGTCCTATTTCGTTGTATAGCCACTAGTCTACCTGGTCGGTATAAGTTATTTTTAATTTCCTTCAGTCGGGCCCAACGCGTGTTAAGTAGGGGGTAATAGTTAGTAGGATTTTCGGTCGGAGAAAGTTAGGGTGTAAGAAAGGGGTCTAGTGCTTACAGGATAGAGCCTGTCAACTAGGTAATATTAACGATGTCTCTGAACAAGTGGTATTGTAGGTTAATTCTCTTAGAATGTTATCGTACCTCACTTTTTAGATATCTACAATTAGGGTTGAGATTTCTAGAAAAGACCTTTGAATTAATAATACTGCCTTATCATATACTTAGTTTATTATAGCGAATTGACATATAAATAATTCTTGAATATACATACCCCTCCAAAACTGTTTATCCACCCCACTTTTTGGGGTTTCCCTTCCAAAATATATATATCACTTACTCCTTATATAGTAATATAGTAGCACCATTTATGACCTATATACCATTAACTAAATTTGCGGACTGCTTAATAATAGCACTTTCAAATGTCTGCTTAATATTCTGTATAATAACCCCCTGGCCATCCGTATTGCCTCCAAAGGTCTACCCATACTCAATATTAGGGTATCTATCTTCGACTGATCTACTGCGTTCCAAGCTTCCATTAGACTTTTTTTCTTCTTTAAAAAAAAAGCCAATCAGTTTCCTTCCTTTCTATGCCAATAGGCTATGGGAAAAGCTCAAAAAGTTTTAATTTTAACTAGCATTTTACCGGTTCAATTGGCTTTAAACCAGGTGAGTGCGCGGGCCAATCCTCGACGTATACTCTTCGCGGTTTAAACCACTCTTTCGTCAATTCTGCCCCAGTGAATCTTCGCGTTATCTTGCTAAAATACTATCCTAGGGATGTCGACTGGTAGTAGATCATTTTCGAGCGTTTCGATATACGATCTTTCAGTATACCCCTCCTCGAAAGCGAGTCTTCGTCCTATTATATAATTATTAATTCTGTCCGACCACCAAGCTAGATTTGTGAAATGCCCTTCACGTGAACCTTTGTATTTACAAGGTCTTTTCGAAGGCCTTCCGAGGTCTCAGGCAAGCCCAATTGTGATTCAAAGTTCGAGGTCTGTTGCACCGAACATTCGTCCGAGAGGTTCCACCATTGAAAGCTTTCACGCCGCTATGTTCTTACAATTTTTAGCCATTTCTTTGCAAGAAAACGCATAATTGGCCGCTTTTTGATAAACCGAATTGCTTCAAAATTCGCCGTATAGTGGACCGAGAGGGATGACGGGGTGTCGCAGCACTTGGCTATTTATAAGTTCAAAACGGGTGTCGGCGCGCTTGCAGAATAAGAAAATAGCAAGCTCGAGAGTCTAGTCTACGGGACAGCCGGTTCGAGAGAGTGATTTGAAGGTTTTATGCTCTTAATAGCGTTTAAGCGTATTAGAGGTAGTCTTGCGCGTACAGCCGAAATCGTTGGCAAGTTTAGACTGCGACACGTCTGCCTTGTCAGCGTAAATAATAGCCGACCTTTGCTCAGGGCTTAATTCAGCCTTTTTTTTTTCTACGTCTCGGTCCAATTTCCATTGAAAACGAATACGTAGTGGTGGTGTAGGAAGGAAAAATAAAAGGTGGGTCGTTGGGGGGGGTTTCAGTGGGCATTGGGTAAATAGTTTTGACCTATATCTGTAATATAAGACAACTTGAAGTAGAAATATTGGAATTCTGTAATGACTATATCAAGTCTCCAGGGATATATACTGTAGAACAAACATATATATCTACACTTTGCTCACGTACGCTTCTACAGTCTACTGAATGGAAAATTTGGACTTTTTCACCCCAATGTTACTATTTAGAAGGGTAATTTATAATCAAAAAGATTGAATACGTTATTTCGAATTATAGACCTATTTCTTAATTTCATAAGGGGCTTATACTAGAAAAGCATTATAGTTTTACGTATAAACCAGAACCAACATAAAAATCAGTTATTGTTTTGATAACAGAGCAGCTTTATGATTTGAAATTATGCAAAAGTTGGGCCGAGTTAGGTCTAACTTGGGTTTTATTGTGGTCCTAGTGTTGGGTCCGGGTTATGTCTGGGCTAGGTTTTCGGTCGAGACCTTCCCGACCCGAATTGGGTTCTGCGGAAGTCTGGATATAATTATTACTTGGATTAAATAGGTTCTATCTAGTAAACCCCATCCCTTTTACAGCATTTAGAATACTAGACCCGACTTATATCCTAGGCGTATCTAGGTAAGAGCGACAGAACCAATGAATATAGCGTCTCAATAATAACCATACGACAATAAGAGACCAAACACTACCTACCCTACACGGTATAGTAGCGATTTTGCTAATATACAGAGGCCCCTCTAGCCTATAATTCTGTAGCTAACGTGTTCTCTAAAACAGGTTTCCTAGACCAAGTGTGAGGAATGGGTCTAGTGTTTACAGGATGGAGCCTGTCAACTAGGTAAGATCAAAGAGATTTCGTGATAGTGTGACTGAGATGCCAAGACTAATCTTGGGAGAAATTATAGGTTCACTAAGAATAGACTATTCAACATGGACAAGAGAGGCGATGAGGTGATGCTAACGAGTCGATAGGGATGCGCCAGTAAGAGGCGGGGTAATCCATAATACTTGACATGCGTCCATTGAGTCCGTGACAGGAATGACTGCCTCTCCCCAAGAAACCAGTCTCGTAATAAAAGATCTACTTCTTTTACTATTCTTTAAATACCTATAACATTCATGCCTTACATGATTAATAAAACGTCTACCTAAGTATAGACAAGCTTCCCTTTTATAGACTACATCTTCCCGAGAGATTAATCTTACAATAAGATAACCATTTCTCTTGCTATTCCCTGACTACTTGTTGTCTTTCCACCTTACCTGATTGACATGACATCTACCTAGCAAAAGACAAGATTATTGCAGGACCAGCTCATCTGCAGGCGTTCACGACAATAAATGGGCTATCCCCGTGACCCTGGAAGAAACTGGTGAACAAGGGTGTGGGACCCACCCCCGCATTATCCCCGGGCTATGAGGTCACGAGTCACGCCACCTGCATTATATCTGCCCATCTCCCTCAAATCATTGGACTTCCAACTTTCACCATCTGAATCAAAAGTAAGTTATTTGTGCGTTTGCTTGTTACTACACACTTATTTATTACGATGCAAGTGACTCGCTCGCACAAGCTGAATGACCGTGATCACCCAGCTGACGGTATGCTGGGTACTCGTGACAATCTTCCACGTTATTTTGCAAAGTCTGGCCCCACTGATGCTGATCCTCGCAAGACAAAGAAGGACGGTGGTGGCAAGGGTAACTGGTGAGCATTGAGCACCAAGAGGGATCTTTATCTCTCTAAAATCTTTTGTCTAGGGGTCGCTCTGGCGATGAAATGCAGGACTGCGACTACAAGTTCACCAACACTCGGCGTCGCTCGAATAGCAGCACCCAGGGATTGGCTGACTTTAGCACCAAATTTGAGGCATTTGACCCAGAGCCTGTCTTTGAAGAAGGTTTTCATGGCGCCTCCGACGTGTCGGCAGAAACGGAGAGCACTGTCACCAAAGTCCAGAGCACTAGCAGCAACACCGACAATGAGATTGATCACAACGGAGTGAACTACTAGGAAACATCAAGTATCCCCACCTGAATGAATCTAATGGGCGCACCGGTTGTTCATGAACAAACAGATCATCATGAGGGGACCACGAAACGCAACAGATATGGTATCAGGAATTTTCAAATCACAGAGACTTTAATTTTCTGAGTTTTATATCTGTAAACACTCATACTCTACCAAGGGCAACTCAAGGAGAGAAAAAGAGAGAAGACAACTACGTAAAGAGGTCGGCATTGGTTCAACAATTCACAAATATTATGAGACGTCGGCTAAACACCAGATATCAACCGTTCAATTCTGCCATGCTCAAGATCTTGAGCCCACAACCCATAGCTTTAAATCTCCGCTGCAGCATTACCACCGATCCCACAAGGAGCTAACCCCCGGGCTTTTGCCGTTTCAAGAATATTTTGGATCCAGAAATCAAGCTTTCCGATCTCAATGTACTGGCGTAAGATGTCGTTTTCAGTCTTAAGGTCGAGCGCCAATCGTGACTTTTGCTCTGGGCGGAACCGTGAAGTAAGTATATCAGAGTCTGCATCAGTCATTAAGGCATCAGCAGGAGAAAGAGCCGCATAGATAGATGGGTGGCTGGCTGATTTGGGACCTGGGAATATACAAATTAGATCAATATATCCCACAAAAGGTCGAGAGCACTCACCCTCCTCTAAGCATGCGCTCAAAGTTCGACAAAGGGAAGTGTCACCAATGGAGCGATCGAAATCGCCATTTGACACTTCAGCGGCCTTGCCTCGAGCCACCCAGTCATCCTTGATCATGCACCGCCGCCATATTAATCTCTGCAAAGCCATGAGGTACGAAGAGTCTCGCTGGCCATAGCGACCATGATCAAGAACTCGTAGAGCTAGATGGAACTCGCTCTTCACAATCTCATCATCACCGTCTTCTGCATGCTGCACAGGGCCGAGCAACGTCAAAAGGTCGACCAGATCGTCGAAAGCAAGAACCTGTCTGTTGACGAGGGTGGAGAGAGTATCACTCAAGATCTCACGGAGCGATGGCCGGTCTTCGAATAGGTGACCCCCATAGCACTCGAGCGCCAGTTCAGCCTCAGCCTTTCGGTCAATTGCGCCCTCCCAAATTGGCCGAAGGTGCTCATACAAAGTCTCCTGGATCCCATCGACCTCAACGAAATCCTCAAGTCGTTTGACATCCCCTTGCAAAACCAAAGAAGGTTGAGCCTGTGGATGCATACGCTCTTGTGTTGCTAACTTGCTTAGCTTCGCCAGCGAGATTTCAACACGGTGGCTCCACAAGTCCTTCTCACTGTTAAGCGCGAGATTTTCCAATGAGGCAGCAGCAGTGTCGTAGTCGTCTTCGCCCGTCACATCATTAATCCAACTCAAACGAGAATACGCGGGCGTTTGCCGGAGGAATCGAGTCACGGCAGGTTGGTATTTCCGCATTGCAAGTAGCGTTCCTGGGTAACCGAACTTGATTCTGTGGAAGAAGTATGCATCCGCCCAAATGTCACCAAACTTGTCGAAATATGTGGAAATCAGTTGGGCAGGGTCAAGCTGATCTGCACTTGTCGGTACACCTTCTGAAGATCCTTGGACTGGTCGGTTTTTCTTTTGATCCTGAAGCTCGACGATCAACTCGACCAAAGCATCCATATCGCGGAAGCTTTCTGCCAACCTAAGAGCGTCTTCAAGATGCCCGACACCGGCCAACTTGAAAAGGTACCACTTGCGATTTTCGACATGCAAATGTTCGAGTGAAGCGCTCTCGTCGAGAAGCTTTGGGTCTCCCTGGGCAGAAAGCCATCGAGTTCGTTCCTGGTGCATTTGACCAAGGACACGGAGATGTCGAGCGCTGTTCGCTGCTGTTCGGTTTAGAACCTGGGCATCAGGGAAATCTGCACCCGACAAGTTTGCGCTGTTCCAAGAACGACGGCTATCGAGTTCCAAATCGAGGAGCTTTCCTGCTTCGGTATAACCCACCCCTCTCGATGTCCAGAACTCGGGTAGAGTCTCATATCCATCGGATAGAACACCATCCTCGACGAAGTCTTCATTCAGACCATAAAGCGCAAGATGCTCTTCGCGATACCGGAAAGCAGTTTCCATGACTGCCAGGAATAGCTCACTGGCCTCGAGAATTTGTTGCGAGAGGTTCCGCGCACGATCAGGAGACTCAAGTACATCACCGCAAGATTCAGCTCGACCGAGTTTGACGGCGTTCTTGATCCACGGAATAATGTGTTCCATGCGATAGGAATCACTCAGGAACCATTGACGCACCGGGTCAGCCTCCCCGTTGTGTGGGTCAATCTGAGTCTTGAAATTGTTGCTCATTGATCCAATGACATGACCAAGGAAAGAATCGTCGCTTTTGCACTTATAGGCCTCCTGGACCTTCCACATGGCCCTTTGTGCTGCGATCTTTTCAGCAGCCCACAGAAGCTCCCATTTTGCTGCTCGACCTAATGGGTTTCCTCTGCGTAGAAGTAAAGATGCAAGGTCGTCCAGTGCCTTCGCCCTCAGTCGAAGATGTTGTTCGAGTGAAATTGTGGTATTTGGAATGAACCGGCATTCAGACTGCAGGAGTTCTCTGCATATTTCCAAGGATGCTTGCTCGATCTCTAAGGCAGGGAAGTCCAAGTCACCCTCGCTGGATAGATCCAACGGGTTCTTTGCCATGGTCCCGTAGAAAATAGCCTGCTCAAGTTTGTGCTTCGCGGTAACTTGAGGCTGCTCGTCAGCATCGTCTTCTGTTTCGGGACGAGGAAGTACCGTGACACGAATCACTCCGAAATTCCGAAGCATGAGCACACATGCCGCGTAAGGCATGTGTTGCGATTGGTTCTCTGACGTGGACCCTAGTATTTCATGCTCTTTTCCAGATCGCAAGTGAATAGTGTCTTGGAAAGGCATCGGTAGCTTATTTGAATCGAGAAGTAGTTGTGAAGTTGGTGTTTCCTCAACGCTTGTCAGCGACAGAATAACAAGGGACTGGCCAACGAGAATAAAAGCAGTTGCTTCTGGTTTCGGAACATAAATCTTGGGCTTTGGGTCGTTGAGCATAGCTGGGATGTGATGTAGATCTACAGGATGCGCAGATACCACACGGGACTCAGTGCCTGACAAGTGAACGTGAACCACAGACAGTGCTTTGTTTTCTGACCACTGGGACGAGCCAACAACCAGAAACAAGTTCCAGGATTCATCCGAAGGCTGAGCAGGGTCGTCCGAAGATTGTAGCATGGAGAAAGCAAAGTCCATGATTTTCAGATCTGGGTCGTTTGTCGGTTTCGTTAAATTCTGAGGAAGAGCCGCCAAAATGTCGTCTTTGGCATCATATCGTTTTTTGAGCGCATTTCCGTGATTCCAGTGTGTATCCCAGATCTCGATCAACCCAGAAGAAGTCGCAATGATCACATCCCGCTGGCCGCGTTGATGGGAGCCTCCAGCCTGAACAGCGGTGACCTCTTTCCTCCAGTATCCGCCCCCGAGAACATTCTTAATACCACCAAAGATTCCACCACCGCTGGCACCCGCGGTGCTTTTTAGGAAATTGACGAGTACTGAGGGTTTTCCTTGGGGATCTCTCAAAGAAATATGTGCTACTCGTCCCGTGGAGAATGTGGCGATAATCCCCGAAGGCTCCACATTTAGGATTTCCGTGGCATACTCGCCAGAAAGCAGGCCAGGCGTAGATCCTTGGATACCATTTTGTTTCTGTCGAGATAAGCCTAGCGAGGCTGCACTGGACACAGTCTCCCAGTAAATGATCTTCCCGGTAGAAGGAATGATGACCAGTAAACCTGGGTACTCTCCGGTAGCTGTAGATAGTAAAACACCAAGCGGAACTGCGCCTTTTGGATCTCTGCATGACTCGGGAATCGATACTGTGAACGTGTCTGATGGTGACGGAGAAGATGTGGATACTGAGTAAGGCCATACGATGGCATGCGAGTGAGTTAGAGCTAGCGCATGGTCGTGACCAGCTCCAAAAAAGCATCTGAGCGGTTCTTCTTTCGGAAGGTCAATAAAGTACACCATGTAAGAGAGAACCAAACGCAGAAAAAGAGGAGGAGTAAGGAAGGTTCAGTAGAGGGCGACAAACCTGACTGTAAGCCGCGAATTTGGTCAGGCAAGGCTGGCAGCTGATTCACGTTGTAGAAATCGGTACTGGACTTTTGATATCGACAGCATTAGCAAACGTGGACAGTAACGCGCAAAACTACGTTACTCACTAGAACGATTGTCCCCTCGTTGTTGTGTCCAAGGCCATCACCTGGTTTTGCAGTACGAGTCGGTAGATGAAGTTCAGTGGTCATTGGATCCGCAGGGGCATTATCATCATTGGGAGTGGGTGCGGTCAATTTGGCCATGTCACGCCCTAGATCTGTGTCGGGGGGGGATTCATCTGGGCGACGCAAGACTGAGCGCTGTCTCTTGGCTTTCGGTGGCTTGACAGAGTCGTCTGAGCTTGTCCTCGGGCGCCGGCGAGTATTGCGGCCACCGGCTTTAGGAACAAACATTTTCGATTTGCGCCTAACTTGGAGTCGCGAATGGGGCGCTGGCTGAGAAAAAAAGAAAAGGGCAGTGATCTCAAAAGATAGTTGAAGCTGTACACTCAACACTTGACACAAGGCCAGTGAAAATATGAAAAAGCAAGAAGTTGTTCCCCAGCAAGAGAGCTGAACCGTGAGGTGATCGCACCGATCAACAACAGATGGCAGATGTCTGAAGGCGGTGAGGAGCCTGCAGGAACTCCATGTCAACCTTGTTCTGCTTGCCCACTTACTTCTGTTCTACTACATACAGCAAACTAAATACATCATTGAAAGTCCAAATACAGAAGGGGTTGCAAATATTGCATGTCTTTGCTTTCTTTTGTTTGTACGCAATTAGGTCTTATATCATCTTTGGGGGGAAGTCTCGTACAACTATTCTTGCCTGCATAGGTTAGATCTCATTATCCACAGCAGATAGAACTAAGCCTAAGGTTTTCCATGATATTCCTTGAGCTTGTATCAATGCCTATACATGTACGAAGTACTGTAAAATAACTTACTGTTATGTGGAGATACTTCGCATCCGATTACCCCGAGATGCTCACGTGAATCCCCATCTACCCCACGCGGAGTTGCTCCCTAAAACACCCTGCCATGGCAATCCCCCTTGGTTTTATGGGATAGACTGCCTCTCTGACTTCGAACCCCAGCCATCATGCTCACATGCTGCGTTGATACGGTCAAGATCAAGACCCCAAGGGTTGCCGCATATCCCCAAGTCTAAGAAGATGCTCTCGAAGTCGCCGCATATTACGGTTCATCTCCGAATGAGATTCATGCGCCTCGGGTTGCAGGCTGCCACAGGATTGAAGCCAACAGTTACTACTTCCCTATCCACCAGACGAGACCTGCATACAGCTCTATTCTTCCCGGGTTCGCTTTTACCGCCCCTTCTATTTCAACCTCGAGAAGACAAGCTGACACACAATAGGACATGGAGTTCAGCGGGTAGGCATGGCAAATGCTTGGATTGAAAGTTTTCCTCGCACGGCCGCTCGGGTCTTGGACGAGATGGACAGCACCCTTGGGTTCAAATTGTCTCGCGTCATATCCGATGGACCCAACTCCAAGTTGAACAAGACTGAAAACTCGCAACCCGCAGTAATGGCAGTCTCCATTTTGATTCTTCGCATTCTTGAAGACGAATTCGGATTTGACGCTAAATCTCGGGTGGATGTCACGCTTGGACACAGCTTAGGAGAGTTCTCTGCACTGGTTGCCGGTGGGTATCTTGAATTCGGCGATGCCCTCAAATTAGTCCGAGGTCGAGCGGAGATCATGGCCCAATGTACACGAAACTTGGCCGAGAAATCCGGGGAAACCTATGGAATGGTCGCACTTCTCTGTGAACCCGAACATTTGGACAGTTTACTTCGGACGGTTCAAGAATTCCTAGGACTTGAGCCCGCAGGCGTCGAAAGTGACACATACCACCCAGTTCCAGCAATTCAGCAGGTGGTGGTTGCCAATATCAATTCAAAAAACCAAATTGTCTTGAGCGGTAGCCTGGACCGAATCAAGACTCTCTTAGTCCAGCTGCGTCAATTTGGAGGTCATGATCCACGGGCTGTCAAATTGAAAAGTGACAGCCCCTTTCATAGTCCTTCCATGGCGCTAGCTGCGGATTACATGAGAAATGCACTGGAACAAATTAACATCACCTTCCCAGCTTCAGTGCCTTGCATATCAAATGTTTCTGCCTTGCCTTTTCATTCCAAGGATGACCTCAAGAATCTCCTCTCTCGGCAATGCACCGATACTGTGAGATGGTGGGACAGCATACGCTATCTTCACCAGGAGCGAGGTGTGAGGCGTTGGATTGGAATCGGACCAGGAAAGGTCGGCAGAAATTTGGTCGGCAAAGAGGTCGGGAGAGTTGACACCAAAGGTGGTGGAGTGTGGGCTGTCTGTGATCCTCGTGAAATATCAAACATCATGATCTCCTTGGAGCAGACCGAAATCGAACCCATGAGCCACCAACGATTGAAATGATGCCCAATATCAGCCTGTTTCTTCGTATTTCAATTTTTTATGACAGTCGAGGAATGGACGTTCAAGTGGAAAAATACGAAAGCTCAGACATGAGTTGTGAAGTTTGTGTGAAATTGTTACTTTCAGATATGAATGCAAATAGCACTTGGTGGGGGTATCTAGTTAGCTATCCTCTTATGTGCTCCAAAATTCCTGTAGGCTTTTGCTTGGCCACACATCCATTCAAAGTTGGGTATCATTATCCTGTCCTTCCATTATACGGCATTTCCGGGTGCCCATGATTCACCAACGCGCTTCACATCCGCAATGAACCTTTGATTAGAGATTTGTTGGCAAGCAGAGATAGAAGCGGCTTTATTGCCAGGAATCGGTACGTGATCGTCGGGGGAGTAGAATGGATTTTGCAAGAGCTGAATATATGCACTTTGCAATGCTCGGAACGCCTATATCAAAATGTTAGACAATGTGCTTTACTGTAGACTACTTCTGACAAAAATTCTTCAAACTCACCGGCTTCATATCAGAATCCCTCAAGCCACTTATTGCAGGGCCAGCTGTTTTCCCAGCACTAGCAGCCTCTTCCTGACCGAATACATCCACAATGATCAACAGCTTGATCCCGGTGGTGGTCAACCAACCATATGCAGCAAGTCGTTCATCAATTGCATGTAACAGTCCAAGGTCCTGATCAATAGATGTTTGCTTGCACCGGATGTCAAAGATGTCGAGGCACGAGTTCAGTAAGAAAGAGAACTCGATGGTGGAATCACAGTAAGGAGGAAATAAGGAAATGTGAAGAGGATTGTCCTGTAGTATTCCATGTCAGCTTATCAGACCAGCACCTGATTAGCAAGTCAATACCCACTGCCTTTCCAATCACACCAATGCAGGCAATCTTGGGACCTGCCATTTTAGAGACGATCTCTAATGTTCTTAATGTTATTGGGGTGAAAGGTCTTGCTGTGTCTTAATCTGGTGAATATTGCGCGCAATACCGTGAATGAATAAGTAGAGCTTGGGTTGTCATACGGAAGAGTAGAGAGAAACACGCGCTCAGGCATCAAGGCAGAATGAGAGCAGAAGAACCAATGACGAGACAGGCAATTGGATTTACGAGCATTTCACCGCCTTTACAATACTCCGTACAACAAGTGAAAAATACCACCATTAGACCAATAGTCATCGAGATAAAAGCTTACATCATCTTTATCGAACCAATACTATACCATCATTCTTCTTCCACTGGAACCCCAAAAGTCCTCCTTGTCTGCAGCACCCGGAGCCCGCCACATCTGCCCTCTTGATTCAGAGTGTCGCCACTGAAGAGGGTCCAATTGTCTTCTCTCTTCCAATTCCCACTCCTTATCATCAGTTCTTGTTCAAGAAGCGACTTTCAAGATGCTGCCCATGGCGAAGCCCGCCATCTCTGGCGCTTTGTGCGGTAGGCGTCTCCTCTTCTCGTTGCCAGTGCCAACCCCACTGATTGAAAACAGCTGCGCGACCTCGCCTTGCACTTTCTCTTCCCCGGGCTCAGCCCCTGGCGGCCCTTTCGACTTCCTCGGTTAAATCAGCGACAGCCCTCGAGCGCCGAACATCAACAGGCCAGCAATTGACTGCGTCAGGCAAGGCCCGGAAGGAAGTGCCTTTGCCAAGTCAGGAGAAGAAGGAGGGTGCTATGCAATATGTCTTGTTTGTTTTCTCGCGGGTTTCTCTTTTTCTCAATGGCCTCCGCTAACCTCCACACTAGGACTACCCTTGATCAGGTTACAAACTGGGCCCGTCAAAGCTCTTTGTGGCCCATGACCTTTGGTCTTGCATGCTGCGCTGTAGAGATGATGCATTTGTCTACTCCCCGTTATGATCAGGATCGCTTGGGAATTATTTTCCGTGCCTCCCCGCGTCAGTCCGATGTGATGATTGTCGCCGGTACTTTGACAAACAAGATGGCACCCGCTCTCCGCCAGGTCTATGACCAGATGCCTGATCCTCGATGGGTTATCAGCATGGGAAGTTGTGCCAACGGTGGTGGCTACTATCACTACAGTTACTCCGTTGTACGAGGCTGTGATCGGGTTGTGCCGGTCGACGTCTATGTCCCTGGATGTGAGTGCCATGCTTTTTCGACTTGATATACAATTTTACTAATAGGAACACCAGGCCCACCCACATCTGAAGCATTGATGTATGGTATCTTCCAGCTGCAGAAGAAGATGAGGCATACCAGAATCACTCGCATGTGGTACCGCCGTTAATTGTTGGATAGTGGTGCGGAGGGTCGTTTCTTTGCCTCTTCAAACATAGTGCATGGTGAAATTTTAAATGACTCAACCCGACCGCCGTGGAGTCTCTCTGTGTCTTTTTATTTTGTATATCAATATCAGGCTTCAGGATTTGATACATTGCTTCCATTCTGCTTTTATTTTATTTGGACTATCTTTCTCAGTCAATCATCAAAAATTTGATTCAAATTTCCAAAAGACTTCCATACATTAGCTGAACAAGGGACACTTGCAACCTCTAACTTTTGCATGAGGTTGATATTGATTTGTTTATGCCAGTTCGTATACTAGAATGACCGAGCATCTACTCATTCAACATATTGTTTGGACAAGGCTGACTTGTTTGGTACTTTAATAAAGTATGCATGTGTCACCCTGACTTCGGTTTGGCATATCTGTCTAGCCGTTGACCATGACACCTCCATTGGGGTGCAGACACTGTCCAGAAATATAGCTGCTATCTTGACTTGCGAGGAAGACGAAGCATGTTGCAACCTCACTGGGCTGACCTGGCCTGCCAATTGGCACTGCATGGAACTGTTCCATAGCAGAGGTTTGCATCGTCGATGGGATAAGAGGTGTCCAAACTGTCTCACAGGTTAGCGGTGGCTTCCTAGGTAGTATACTGTATTTTGAAAGACCTACTTGGCCCCGGACAGACGCAATTAACTCGAATGCCCTTCTTCACCTGCTGGTTTGACAGTGCACGCGTAAAGGCGACAATGGCTCCTTTGGTGGATGTGTAATCCAAAAGATCACCTCGGCCAATGTAAGGATTGACGGATGCACAATTGATGATGGTGGACCCGTTCTTCATATGAGGAAGAGAGTATTTCGATAAGTAAAAGAAAGAATGTATATTGGTGTCAAATGTTCGCTCCCATTGGTCCCTATCAGACATTAGCATGGATATCGCCAATCAGGACGAGGACATACTCATCCAACTCACTGATATCACTCAGCATATCCTGGAATGCTGCGTTGTTCACGAGGATATCAATACCACCCATTTTTTGCAGAGCCACATCAACGATCTTTTGGCAATTCTCCTTTTTGCGGAGATCAATGGCCAAGCAATGACACTGCTGGCCAAGCTCCTCCACCCTCCTTTTTGTCTCCTGTGCATCCGTTTCCTCTTCCGGTAAGTATACTATTACACTCGATGCACCCTCCATGGCGAACAGAATAGCGACAGCTCTTCCAATTCCAGAGTCACCTCCGGTGATGATCGCTTTCTTGTCTTGAAGCTTTCCGGCAGCTTTATAGATCTGATAGCCGCCATCCTCGGTTGGAATATGAGTCGATACGGGCTTGGGATCGTCCATATCGGCCTGAAGGCCCGGCTTTGTCAGGTGCTGGATAGGAATTTTGTGGCCTATGAGTCAAAACCGACATTAGTTGTAGATCGTCACTCGCCTCCAGTGTTGCTCACCCGGTTCAAATTGAGACTTAGACCCACTGGCTGGCCTTTCGGTGTACTGAGCAACAGGCATCTTGGTGATTGGCAAATATGAACAAGTATTTTGATATGTTATTCTTCGATGGATAGATCTGTGGGGGATATGTTCAGTGCAAGAAGCCAATATATAAGGAACTCTACTCCATAAAGACCATTGCTTTCGTCATTATGACATTCAATTCACGTTTTTAAAAGGCTGGAGAAGCCAGTGGTGACATAAAATCAATTGGGAAGTTTGGCCCACCAGAGATATCTCTGCGTTGGTCTTCCTGTGTGGCTAGATTTTGACCACATTGGGTTCTTCGATGCTTTCGACGCTTGCCACTCTGGAGACCAGCGATGTCCCCCAATCAGATTTCCTTGACTGATGTCTACATGACACATTTTGTTGATTCTGAATGAGACTGTATATCTAGAACAATCGATGTGTTAGTTTGCCATCGACCTTATATGATGGAGCAACGGCGTCATAGCAGCACAGGAATTCACGGGGGCGCACCATACCAACTTAAGTCTGAAATTGGAATGATGACCAAGCCGAATATCTATCGAGCTAGGTAAATATGCCCACAGGCTTTTTGGGCCTTAAGTGAACGTTTGACATCGAAGTCTTTAAATTAGTATGGTGAAGAACGTAGACGAGATGACTTCGGGATACACCCCGATGTAGCCCCTCAAGGAAGTACTATTTTCTTATAACAACATAGATATCCTTGAACAAAACAACCAAATCATTGTCTCCAGGTCCTGTTCATGTGTCTGTTCTGTTTTGTTCATGTATATGTCTTATCTTATCAAACTGCCATTTAATTGGCTCACCGCCCGTACATCTTGATAATTTTTTCCCGCATATCGCATTTCCTCTATAGACATCCTTTCGCAATGGGAAAGGCTGCCACTCAATCTGAAATGGCTCTACCCTCCGCTTTATCCTCTCCATGGGAGTTTTTACGCCCCACTAGCGATTTACACACCACCGTGGTAGATTCTGCGAAGCACATTCTGGACTCTCTCGCCGGCTCTATCGTGGACGCCCAAACTACTCGCCGGCAACTCAACAAAAAGCGCAAAAGATCTGACCATGAATCAGATTCAGCTACTCTTCAACTGAAGAATCTCTATGTGGATGGCTTCACTTCGAATCAAATATGGGAGCAGGCAACCCGAATCCTCGAGTCAACTGGCGATGAAGTCGAACGGGATATCACTTTAATCACGCAACACAGTGGTTATTCAGCGATGTCGGAAGACGAGCAAGCTCATGAGGTGTCAGATCCCGAGGCCGCGCAAAGCGATAGTGACAGCAATGAGAACCTGTTGGAGGACGTTTCCGAAGCTTCAGATGTCGAAGGCGATCCCGAAGAGGAATCTCAGATAGGATCTGACGATCTGGAGCACGAGGATATGGATCAGGAGGATGATATGGAAGAATGGGATGACGAAAAATCTTCGATTGGCTCTGCGCAAGAAGAGCCGGAAGTCTTTGTCGAGGACCGGTTTGGATTAAACGATGGGTTCTTCTCCATTGACGATTTCAACAAGCAGTCCGAGGCCCTGGAGCGACAGGATGTCAAGGGAGGCCCCGAAGAGGGCGAGGACAGCGACGAGGAGGATGTGGATTGGCATACAAACCCGTTGATGGCTGGAAGCGCCGCGCCTGTTCGCAACGCTGACACATCGAAGACCTCCCGCACGATTGGGGAAAATGAGGATGAAATGGATGATAGCGAGGAAGAAGGACCGACCTTTGGAAATGCTGATCTCAACGGCGACTCCGACTCCGACGCTATGGATATGGATATGGATACCGGTGATTCGGCTGGCTGGGCGAACACCAGCGATATCAAATACGCCGACTTTTTTGCACCCCCGCCACGCAAAGCATCCTCTAAGAAAATGCGCGCTCTCCCAAAAACTCAACCTGATGCGCCAGTTGAGGACGATGATGTTGATCGTGCCATAGCCGATGTGCGACGAGACTTGTTCGACGATGACGATGCTTCCAGTGCTGGGGAGGATACCGCTCTTGATGAATCTGGAGACTCTGGTGCTCCGCGCTCCACACACGAGAAACAAAGGGCACGGATTGCTGATGAAATCCGTCGTTTGGAAGCGGCTAATGTCGCAAAGAAAGAATGGATGCTTGCTGGTGAAGCCAGGGCAGTTGAGAGACCCGTGAACTCCCTCATTGAAGAGGATCTTGACTTTGAACGAATTGGAAAACCAGTTCCAGTGGTCACCAACGAGACGACCGAGGATATAGAAGAACTAGTCAAGCGCCGGATTCTTGCCGGGGAATTCGATGAAGTCATTCGTCGTCGGCCAGGTGCATCGGACGCACAGGCTACACGGAGGGGTAGGTTTGAGTTGGATGATACCAAACCCCAACAGGGTCTGGCAGAGATGTATGAAGCCGACCATCTTCGTGCTAACGATCCAAACTACGTCGACTCGAAGGACCGCAAGTTGATGCGGGAGCATGCCGAGATTACCAACCTTTGGAACGAGGTCAGCTCTCAATTGGATACGCTATGCAACTGGCACTACAAGCCTAAGATCGCACAGGCCAGCATCAACGTTGTCACCGACGCACCCACCATCATGATGGAAGAAGCACGTCCCACGGCTGGCAGTGCTACTGCTGGACCGGTGGGACTTGCACCGCAAGAGATCTACACGCCTGGTGATGGTGATCGAGTCGCAGGAGAGATGGTGATGAAGAACGGAGAAACTATCTCCAAGGATGAGATGACTCGCGAGGAGAAGGCCAAGATCAGAAGGCACAACAAGAAGACTTCAAAGAAGGCCAACGCTGAGCCCACTCGCCAACAGCCCGGCAAGGCAGCTGAGAAGCAGCAGATGATGTCCGACTTGAAGAAGGGAGGAGTCAAGGTCATTGACAAGGAGGGTCGTGTGACAGACATCAATGGTGGCTCTGTCGACGCGAGCGCCAAAACCAGAGGAGACACCTTGAAACTGTGAAAAGTGGTGGGAATTGGCAGGTTGGGGGTGTAAAATAATGGATTGAAATCTATTTTTTTCTAGCATTGCACATATCATATCATGTCTCTATTCTTTTTTAGAACCAGATTTTTTCGCCCGTATTGTGTATAGAAAGATGTTCTCTCTGTTGTAACTCTCTGCGCCTGGGTCATCACGGATCTCTTCCATGTCGAATGCCTTCTTGGCCATCTTCATGAACCGCAGATCTGCTCGTCTGCGGCGCTTGAAGCAGAAGTAGCACACCGAGTTGGGGCCCAGGAGGTCTTGGAGCGTGGCAATCAGGAGTGGGAATGCGGGTTCGAAGTAAACGCAGTCGGCAGCGAGAATCACGTCGGGTTTTGATGGCACCTGGCTTGGGATCGGTTCTCCCCAGTTTAGTATCGCAGCAGTCGCATTCGGGATGAGGTTGTTTAGTTCAATGTTGGCTTCCATTAGAGAAAACATAGGTTCTTGGTCTGTGATATAGATCCGTTCTTCGAGACGACACGCGCGTGCTATGGCAAGACCAACGAGTCCGCCTCCTGCGCCGAGTTCGACACTGCTGGTTGTTAGTAACCCACAAATGAATTAAGGTTGAAATTCTTGGAACCCACATTGATTTATCAGATAAATTGGTGGCATGGCAGCACAAGAGGTATTTGGCCAGGACCATCCCTGCAGGCCACAATTGACCACCGCATCCATCTTTAAGATCTTCTTTTAGTAGCAATGGTTCTTTCAAGAGCCCATCAAACGTGACCTTGGTGGTCACGGCGGTCTTGTTCTCACGCGAGGGGGCCAAGGATTCACTGATGTCAAAGTCAGACAATTGAGTCGGAGAACTGGGCGTTTCTATCATGGTTGAGGTTTGAATGAGAAAAGGAGAAAGTTTTGGTGGGGGTGTACCTTATCGCAACAAGGATCACATAATCAGTGGCGATTCTATAAATTTCCAGCAGGAGCGGCCACAATAGCTACTGATAATCTGGTTTTTGTAATGCAAAGTAAGACTGTGGCAGTAGCTCTCGAAGCCGATCTTGATGACTGTACCTATATACAGATCCCTTGCTGTCGATCAAAAAAACAAGCTTGGGCCTGTGCAGACCTCTTTTGGAGAATCGGAGAGAATCAATGGGTCTCGAATGATTGATAAGTCGAGTATGATACAGTATATGAGACTTCTATGAACTGAACCTCCAAGGTAAAATAGTACTATGTGAAAGCTGTGCATAGGGTGATATCAATGTGGGGTCATCTTGCTAGTCTAGTTACATAGGTGGATATACCTAAATGTAGATTCACCTGGGCAACATATAGCCCATAAAATAAGCAGTATACAAAGAGGCAAGAAAGAACAAGCCTATTTATGAGCTACTACGCATGGAGATATTAAATACTATGTGCTTACAGCCATGAAACCGCACAATGTCAAGAACTTGAAAGAATAAAAGCGCAATGCGAATCGGACTTGTGATGTCAATTTCGTGTACATTTACACCCGATACTGTAAGTTTAAATATACAAGCATGGCACTGATAATGATGTGTGGATAACAGTAGACATAATCCGAACTAAAGATGACTTCGGGTCATATCATTTAGTCGAAGGGGTGAGTGCGCGTTCCCCACCAAGTCAAGAACAAGCTGAGTCCAACGGTTTCAAATACCCTCGAAACGGCACCAACAGCGACAGTGTCCAGGGGACGTTTCTCCGCGAAGACTTGGCTCACGAACTAGGTAACAGTTAGAAGACATCCAGATCAGAATATAGAGAAACATACGCTTGGAGCAGATGTTGCGAAGAAGATGAGTGTTCCCAAATAGGCGGCACCCTTGTAGCTCAGGGTTCCAGTGGCGTTGATCAATGCAGCCACACCATAAGTCTGCACAGCGCTTCCAGCGAGAGAACTTCCCCAGGCTGCAGCGGCACCGGCAGCCTCCTTTGACTTAATGAACTCTTCCTTTGAGTTGGCAGCCTGAGCACGGTGGTAGGTGTCTCCGAAGACGGGGGCGAGAATACCCAAGGAGGCAGTGTGGGTGAAGATTGTGCCCAGCGCAATAGCGGAGGGCTTCACGGGAGGGAGATCTAGACCTTGTAAGTACCAACTTCAGTTTCTACCGTAAGGTACTCACAGTGCAGAGTAGTCATTGTGAATTGGGTACAGAGTGTGTAGTTAGAGAAATCAAAGTTCGCGGGAAGGCGCTTTATGAATGCAGGGTTAGCAGGGTGACGTCGTCATGATTCAGAAGAGGCTGAAGATGCGGAAGGCCATGACGTCAACTCGCGGCCATACAAGGAAGTTGGCTGTATAGCAAGAATATACAGAGTAGAGTGAATGCATAGATTAATTACCTGATTGCTTCACTTTATTTATCGATTGAGATGATTACGCCGGATCACCGCTGCTCATGGAATAGGATTGACTATCTACTATGTAGCTAGGTACGCAATGCCATTTGATACCATTGAAATCAGAGCATCAATCTGAGTTATTCAAAGTCATGTAAGGAGGTTCTTCTCAATTAAATACTTGCTTCAATTGCTCAGACAATCCAGCCAAAACCGGGCATACTCGGGGTTACATTGGCCCGCTCACGGTCATAACCAATTGCAGACCTAAACGTACTGGAATGGGGTAAGCTATTAATGATGATGGATGTTGATATGCCACATGTATTTCCACAGGAAAGAACCCGATCTGACAGATTGATCCCAGACTGGGGTTGGGTGTGGGGTGAAGGTGATCTGCAGGTTAACCGTACTGAATTATCTCTGTGGTACTGTGGCCAATCTATTCTCGGACACAATCTTCTAGTCGTGGTCTCGTCTCCCATCGTCTTTTTTGCGTGTGATGTTCTATGTGTTCGCCTCAGTTCTAGAAAGAAAGAAAGAAAAAAAAGTGATTGGTTGCGCATGTCCAATGACTTGAATGGTACTCTCTGAACTTATCTCTCTTTGAAGGAGATCTCTATGCACGAACCTACGGGTTCAATAAACAAAAAAGAACTGGGGCTAGCCTGAAGAGGGAAAAAAGTGAATTGATTTATGCAGATATGATCAAACAAAGGTGCGGCAGGGATATCTGTAGAATGGTTAGTCTTGAACCGAGAATGGGAAGCAGATCATGTCTTACTTTTCGGGGTAGCCGTTCTCTGTGCCAAGCTCGTACTTTGACTGTGAGCTCTGAGGGACAGTGTTGATGTTGCAAGGAGTGGGAGGTAGGCCATTGGTGCCAAACACACCCTGGATGCTCTTCTTGTCTTGCTCAAATAGAGCAGCCAAGCCCCGCTCTTCACCCTGCTCCTTGACAGCAACCAATTGCTGCTCGCCAGCCTCTCCAATCTTCAGGATGTCATTCTTGGGAGCTGCCTGGCTTCCGACCGTGAGGAGGCCGACTGCGTCTGCCTGGCGCACAGTGCTCAGTTGAGGGTAGCTCCTTCGGGCATCCCGCTTCCAGTAAGGGTTGTCGGCAATGTCGCCGGCCGGGAGGGTGACCGGGTCATCGTAGGCCAGAGGAGGCAGCGAACCGGGAGTAGGAAGGCGATACTGAGAGTTCAAGGGGATACCGGTCGAACGCTCAGGGTCAATAGCGAAAAGGCGACGGATCCGTTCCCAGACACCAGTAGACTGAACCGTGTATTTCTGGACAGCAATTGAGTAAAAGACCAGCATTGGATGTACGGACTACCTACCTGGTTAATAGAAACGACGTTTGATGCCGCCTTAGCGGCGTTCAGGACACCGCGAGCCATGATGAGAAGACTCTGCTCTATTCTTGAAGGTCAGCGCATTGTCAGAAAATCACAAAACAGAACAAAAATTGACATTTCCTTGCTCAAGAGATTTGACTTACGACCTGGAAGCTTTGGAAATCGTCAAGCGTCTGCGAGCGTTTGAATCAAGCCGATGCAGGGTAACTCCGGAGGTGCGATCCCCGGTACGGATTATCATCACACCGAGCCACACAGCAACTGGCATTACTAACGTCAATGCATACATGCATCTGAAGTAGAGGAAGCAGTCTATTTGCCCTTTTTCTCTTTTACTTTCCTTCTTATCAATTCCATATTTATCTGTAATACCAATTCAATTGCTCGCAATAAAGTGTCATCATTTGAAGACTGCATATTTTAAGTAAACATATGATTTTAGGCCGTGCTCCATGGCTTTCCACTGCCGCCTTTTGCTCAATGAGCAAAGGAAATGGCCAAGCACGCATTGAAATTCATGCAAAGCCGTGACCATTTTATCGCAGGCCAAAACCTTGGAGTATGGGGCTCTCCCCCACCAGCTGATTCACCAATGTCTTTCGCTAGACCACCCAGGCTGGTTTTACCCAAGCTTCAAAGAAACACACAATCCATGGCGGACAGATACCGAAAGACTGATCCATAATATATAACCTTGGAATGACCTAGACTAACGAGGATCTGTAATTTGTGTAAGGGCCCGGTTTAGCCCAAGTCTGGTCGATGACGAAGACACCAACGTCAGGATTGAGTTGAATCATTATTTAGGACTGAGGATTTTTTTTGCTTCTTCACTTTCTACATTTCCGAAGATATTCAAAGGGCTTATACAATACAATATAACCAAACTTCCACCGAAACGCACATGGCCGAAGATTCCTCCCACAATAGTATACAAAGTGTATACGACCATTTCGACTTTAGAGGCGATGTGCTTTGCACCGAGTTGCAACTTCACGCTTGCCTACTGAATCGAATTTCTTAGGGTGCGTGGAATGACTTTGCCTGTGACACCCCAGCGGATGTTATTAGGAGTGAAAATCTTCCCATGGTTTAGAATACACCTATTCCGTCGACTTCAGAATTCCCGTTGGAAAATCTACGATCAATGCTGGAAGCTTCATCCGCTCTGTTTGGAATACACAACCGTTTTGGATACTGCACCATAAGGTGTGCTCTGATGGCTGTCACACTGTGGGCAGCCGGAAGTGCTAGTTTCCGTACGCTGGTGAAGTTGATACATGTCCTTGTAGCAGTCTTAATATACACCACAAGCTGCTAGTGATTCCTCTATGCCAACATTAGCTCTTCGATTCTGAAGGTGGTGTTCAATGCATAACAAATCGCAGCTGCAAATGTATTGAGATGATACTACACACATGTACCTTCAACAGGAATCCTATCGCACAGGTTCAAATCACCGTCTCCTTCTCTTTTGATTGCCAAGACCAGAGTCATGCGTGCGTACTCATTTGCTATTTGATTTTACGAAGTCGGCCCCTCCGCAGCTGGAAAACTTCTGGAACACGCGGCGTGATATATGTGTGCTTGAAAATACTGGAAAGTGGGTTGACCTTAAAGTCAGGAATTCTTTTGGCAGAAAAATGGACTGAAAGCCCTGTCAATGATATAGTTAGGATGTGAATGACGAAGAACCACTGGAGAATAGCTTAAACCGCAATCGGGGGAAGCGTGAATGACCGAGCAAGAGCTGGATATGTAGCTGTCACAACTCTTACGTACTATTCGTTGCTTTTTTTTGGGCATTCAACATGTCAAAAAAGTATATAAGGCGAGTTCAGCATAAAATACTGGTTAGTTCACTCTTGAATACTTCCCACCTCGGACCCTATGTCTTCAGTAAAAATGAATAAATAAATATCAACCGTTCTCGGTAGTAATGCGTTATAGTATAACTTGATAATCTCGCCCATTGGTGTCTCTTTTCTATCTCAAATACACGCGAGCAGGATAGCTTTTATTATGCCTCAAGGACTCGCCATATCATGCCAACGTGATCGAAGCAGTCAAGTGAAGTGTACAATTAAGTGGCGGTTTTGCGATCGACTTCTCTATAATTTACCCCCGCTTCCAACAGTTTTAAATGCTATTTGATAGCCCAAATCTACAGCAATGATCCTGAGTTTACGGCCCTACTTCCATATGATATTATCAAGGTACCCGAGGCACACAAAAATTGGTAAAAAAGACGTGTCAAAGGAGGGGCCAAGTCGAGGCTCAGAAAAAAAAAAGAGGCATGAAATAGTACACCCACTATGATCATTTAGTACAGAGATTGTCTACTTCTTCATAGTAGAACTATGTTTAGCTTTGATAGAATCACTAGCCTTATGGCTCAGGGCTAAACCGTGAGCCATTATTTGTTACTTAAATTGGGAAGGTGTCAAGCTTCCAAAAAGTTTTCTTTCTATTTTCTCTTCTTCACACTCTTGCCCCCATATTGCCCGACACGAATCCGAAATGCCCTACCATCTCAGCCTAGCCAAGTCCATTCGGAAGCTTATGCTATCCACTCGGCTTGGAAATGGCACAGTACGTGCCCGTTCTCTCCATGGAACAGAGCCCAACCTCACTATCACCATGGAAGATACCTACGATTACAGAATTGGAGGCACGGACTTCGATCCTGAAAAGAACTATGCCAAAATGGCGCCATTTGGTAACCAAGTCCCTGAAAACTGTGTTCTGAATCTTCACGAGTAAGCAGCATTACTCGAGGACTACATCTTGCAATGCCTTTTCCGTATGATCTCAAGTTCCAACATGATTTCACGAGCGAGAAGTAATTTCAATGTGACATCTAAACTTTGTACAGCGGCTTTCCGTGATGAGGATGTACCCGAGGAGATTGGGGAATCCGAAGAGAAATTTCTCGAACGGAAACAAGCTCTCTTATGCAACTCACCTGCCGATGTTACAATCACATCCATTCTCCAGAGTTGCCGAGAGACAATCCAGCATGCCAAAGCGGTATCATTCCTGATTCAACAATTGTGCATCATCGGCAAGGACCTCAGCGAATAGATGACAGACGCATCGTATTCGCACCAACAAGATAGACGCTGAAAGTATGGAATGGGAAGATAAGTGGCATGTATCGATTCGAGGATGTAAGTGCAGGCTTCCATACATTTCCTCATGCCTCTCTGATAGGCTACAAAATGAAAGCAATGATACGTGAGCTACAATCAGACTTGACGCATGCATAGAATACCGAAGCCATCGATCCTATGTCTCTTGCTGCAAAATACACCCATATTTGGTAAACCATCAACCTTTTGTTGACGGCAATGGGCGCATGTGTCGACTGATACTTAATGCGATGTTGCTTAAACTTGGGAGCTGCCTTATCTGCTTGGGGAAAGAGAACCCGGCTGCTTGACGTATTTGAACATTGTGGGCAATATCTTAGCAATTGAAGCTATGTACGAGGACGCCGAAGAAGGAAAAAAGCCTAAGGCCTATTAGGAACTGGCAAGCCTGGTCCTTGCCAACTCGGAAAAGAAAATGCGCGAGTTGATTGCCTTAGTGCGCCCTGGACAATACACATAGAAGAACGAACTATTTCTAGCGGTGAAGTTTTCACTATCATTAGTTACTTATTATCGGCCTAAGTGTATATTGCAGGCCTATATATGCAACGCTCAATGTCCAGAACATCCTTGAAGCATACTTCCCATTTATGTACATTGCCGCCCAGTGCTAGCCAATATACTACAGCAGCGGCCATAAGGCTTTTCAATCCCTCCATGATATAATGATCTAGATGACCAACCTGAAGCACTCGAAGGTGGGCAACAAAGAGAAGAAAACTAGGTGAAAAAGGAGAAGCCAAGTTAGGACACAAAGAATGCATCAAATAACACACTCGTTTCTAGGGTTTCACATAGAAATTGTCTAAAACTTTGTGACACTGTGAGCAGATTCATGACACCGGTTGTCCGGTCTTATACTGCAAAGTCCAATAATTACCCCAAGATGTAGAGCAACTTCCCCGATTAACAATGGAACTGGCAAGTAAAACGATCAATTTCAGGAATTAGACATTTTCTATGTTATAAAGGATACACTTTTCTCAAAGTCTCAGAATCTCCTTTCAGAAAAGGATGGGCTTTCTCAAAGTCGATAATGAGTTGTTCGTGCTTCTGGCTTCGTGGGATAACCGCAGCCTCAAACAAAACAGGGTGGCTCAGAATACCCGGTGTGAAATCGACAATCGGTTCAATGAGATTTCCATCCTCTCCGGTAGGCTTCTTGATATCGAACACGGCTAGTGTATGTGCAATCATCAGAAAGATAGATGTTTCGGCAATCAGACGCCCAGGGCAAACTCTACGACCGAAGCCAAAGCTCACATCACCGGGATCTATGGCAGAGGAAAGGAAACGCTCCGGCTGGAAATCCCGTGGGCTAGGGTAGATCGCAGAGTCGTTATTGAATGACCTGTAGTTGTCAGATATGCAACATGATAGGGTAGTAAGGAATAGTTGATACCAGATGTTTGGTACAATGATTGCATCCTTGGGAATCAAGAAACCGTTGATGATGTCGTCCTCATCTGTTCTATGAGGAATACCTAAAGGTGCAACACTATGCCATCTGATGGCTTCTTTCACAATTGCATTCACGTAGGGTAGTTTGTCGCGATCGGCCACTGTTGGCAATGTAGGCCCACCAAATATATTGTCCATCTCGGCTTGAGCCTTGCGTTGAACATCAGGATATAACATCATTGCTAGGAAAAATCCTTCTAAGATTGCAACAGTCCGTGGAAGACATAAGCTTTAGCCTTGCTTGGGGCTTCCGAGGAGGACATACCGTATCGGATCCTCCGCCATACATTGCCACTGCTGACCATTTGATGATATCCTCATCTTCTCCTTGTTTGAGAAGTGTTGATACAAAGCAACCTCGGTCTTCTCTGCTCATTTGAGACTTTGCAAATGCAAATGGGCTTTCTAGCAGTTTCGTGAGAGTTTGAAAGTGATCACGAGCAATTCGTTGAAAATTAGCCCCCGGCATCCATTCTGGGACATATTTTACTGGGCAAAAATGAGCAAGGAAACGAAAGAAAAAAAAGATACAATCAACTTACACGCTGGGATCAAATCCACTAGCCATGACCCTGGAACGACGGCATCTGAAAACTGCTTGAGTGCATGATCAGCCAGACATACTAACGGGTCTTCGCCTTGGGGCTCGATGTGATAGCCGTATGTTATATTCAGAATGAAAGCACCGGCAGCCCTGTGAATTTTAATAAATTGGCCCACTGAAATTGGGTTCTCGCTTACGTCCTGTTATGTTGGAGGAACTTCTTAGGTTCTCGAAACACACGGCATATAAACCGTTGTGCCTCCAATTCGAGAAGACCATTGAATCTGGATGCGGATTCTCGTGTTCCGATGACTCTTGTCACGGCTCGTCGATAGGCCCGAAGAAGTGGTGTATTATCCTGACTTGACATGAGTTTGCCCCATCCAGATCTTTTTTAAGTCAGGACATCTGGTGAAGAGAATGCTGCACACAAACTCACAATTCATCGGCGAAGACAAGGCGCGGCCGGGATGAATGTTTTGCAGAATTCTTTTCTAGGATCTGGAACGCCAGGTCTCTATCATTGATTATGATGATGGTTTTCCCCAGAGCTGTGATCGAGCTGATAGGCCCTGCTAGGGTTTAGCTTTGTCGAAATGGCCCCAAAGAAAACCCACCGTAGAGATCCTTGTGCTTGAGCCAGTGTTTCCATTCTTGCATTCCCGGCGGTGGGAGGTCGAACAAATTGCCAATGATAAATCTTCCTTTTGGCCCTGGAGGTAGATTCGTTCTCCTTTTGGTGAAAAGCCTCAGAGCAACCAGGCCCAAAATGAAGAAAACCAAGTGTGCCAACATCATTGTGAGCATGAAAAGTGAGAGTCGGAGAAAAAGATACCAGAAAGGGAGGGGTAGGCCCTTGTTGGTCAGTTGGTGTGCTCTGTAGTTGATTGGTCGAATATGTGCACTCGGACTCTGCCAATATCACACGCCGCTTACCTTGAAACACCCGATGATAGGCTTTTGTGGCACGCCTTAATTGAGCTATATCGGGTTTCAACTTGGATACCCGAGTTGCAAGGTTCAGATGAAAATTTGATGAGGTTGAAACTGTCTGTAAAAGCCACTGTCGCACATGCATTGTCTGGTATCTTAATGACGCTGATATTAAAGGTACATGCGTGAAATCACTCGGTTTTATCATCTTCCTTGCTGTCATCCTTGGCATTGGCGACAATCTTTTGGACTGCGTCAACAGTTGCGTCTGGGCCACCGGCCTCCCGAAGCAAGACTTTGCCCTTCTTATCCACGGCAAAAACACCGCGGGTCGTTCCCTTGGGAGACTTCTTGAATCCAATAGCTGCAATAAGGGTGGCCTTAGGGTCACAAATCAGAGGGTATGGTAGGTTTTGTCTTGTCTGGAAAGTGGTGTTGGCCTTGGGAGAGTCCCCTGAGAGGCCATAAATGGAGAGACCAGTGGAGGTCAAGTGCGTGTGGTTGTCACGGAACAAGCATGCCTGCTTAGTGCCTGTGTGTATGGTGAGCTAGTGTGCTTGGAGAGGACCAATTGAGTGGCGTGAGGTAGTAATAAAGAACGTCACAGCATGAAGAACCAGGAGCACGAGCTCCCAACGGGCAACGTTCCAGATTCCAGATTGATCGAGGATTGGGATAGGGACTTACAGCCAGGAGTGGAGGCTTTAGGGTAAGTAAACAACACCACACCTGCCTTGCTCTCGTCGACAAGCTTCTGCAAGGTGGTTTTCACGCCGTCATTGGTCTCGATCTCACCCCCAAAGGTCTCCAAGTCGATTGTATCATCGGTCTCTGGGACCTTTGGCGCGGGGCTTTCTTCAGTATCAGCCTCTGGCTCCTTGGGCTTGGAAGCCGGCTTGGGCTTCTTTTCTGTGGTAGGAGGCTGAGCTGGTGCCTTGCGCTTCCTGAGTTCGACCATGTTGAGAGTGAGTGATCAAAGATCAGTGCTGGAACATAAGCTCCAGGACTGGAGAACTGGGCCTTAGTCAGCCGGGAAAACCCGCGCCCTGACCCGCGAAAAATTTAGATTTTCCCCTCGACTGACGGATCGTCCGAAATCCACCTTTCTCCATTTTTTTCGATTCTTACTCATATTCGCCTCCTTGACTAGATTTCTTCGACTTTCTTCTACTTCTCAAGTCTCCTCACTTCCACTCCACCTCACCGCACTACGTCTTCAGGCATATACGTACTCGCCTTCTCGCCGGCTTACCCGTCTTCTTCCATTCCGGCAATCACATCTCGCTCTATCGTTTGAGGTTTCATTCAAAACTCCTACTACTGCGACGCCTTGAACAGTGCCAGGGTGAATCAAGACCCGCCACAATGAAGGTTTTCTCCTCTGGATGCACTTTCGACTACTCGTGGGATGAGGTGTCCACAGCAAATTGGCGCAAATACTGTCCCTGGAACGACAAGTCTACCCACGTCGTGGGAGTTGACACACTCTCTCGATCGGTTGACCCGAGCACTGGCATTGTGAGTTGCTTCGCCTTGACATGAGTGAATCCGATGAATCCTGACTTCTCTATAGTTGCGAACCGAACGTCTTATCACGTGCAACCAGTCTGTACCACAATGGGTTCTCACTTTGCTTGGTGGAACTACTACATCCCACGTTTACGAAATCTCCTATGTCGACCCCGTCGCGAAGAAAGTTACCATGTGCTCGACGAACCTCACATGGTCGAATGTCCTCAGCGTCCGCGAAACTGTCACCTACCGTCAATCCTCCCTCAGCCCGACCACCACTACTGATTTCACCCAAGAAGCAAAAATCACTGCTCTTTGTGGTGGATGGCAGAAGATCAAAAACAAGGTTGAGGACGCGAGTGTGGAACGATTCCGTGAAAACGCCAAAGTTGGCCGCGAAGGCTTCGAGGCTGTCCTCGAAATGAGCCGTCGCGTATTCGGTGAACAACGTGACCTCGAAAAGCAACGAATGCAGGCATAAACCACCTGTCACCATGGACATTTTTCAGCACCGTCTTTTGATACCATTTGCATAAAGCGACTGCATATTCCGGCGTATGTTCTGCCTTTTGAAGCATGTGGCGCGTGGAGTTTTTGTTTCATCTGTCTTTTCACCCTCGGACTCCTGTGGACCAAACACCACTCACGGCCTTCAAAAAGTTTGCAACCTCATCTTTCCAGCGCATTGCCTTTTATGATCATTTAATTTGCCTCAGAAGAAGGCAGGAATGTACCATTAGAAACACTCGAACCTAGATTTGAAATTCTATCATCGTACAACATGACCTTGAAACCAATCCTCAAATCCTTATGTCCTGAATCCTTACGCCCTGAGACCACCCAAACTCCAGACCCGAAGGTATATACGCCCCATGAAAACGAAACACTATCCTAATAGTCCGCCGAGAACCACCCGGCTGACGCCAGCTACTTCATTCTTGACGCTATTCCGGCTCGCGTCTTCAAATTCCCGCACAGCGCCAGCTACCATAATCTTCCGTAACTTGGCATCGGCTTTGGAAAAGGTCTCCCCCAGAGCCACAGTACAAAGTGACGGGGATGACACTAGCGTGGTGAGCCGACTATAGCAGTCAATCAAAACATCGCACAGGGTGGCGAACGTCTCGAAGAAGTCGGGTTCAAAGGGTAATGAAGGGGTGAGAAGATAGGTATATTCCTCTCCAGGGAGCAGATCAGAGGACTCTGTCAATGGAAACGACACAATAGAGGCCGCAGAAGATGAAGTTGATGAAAGATTGCCCGCCGTGTTCTTCAAGTCTGATGGATCACTGGACTGCATTGGGAGTCCAATCTCAGTTGCAGAACTTGCACGACGAGTCTTGGTCCCTGCATGCGCAGCACGCTTGAACATTTGTGGGATGCGCGCCCTGGCAAGACTCGATGAGGAACTGCCATCCGGAGGGTGTACTTGCTGGAAAGCCTCAAATTCCAAGAGTAGCGCATTGAGGGCTTTTAGATACTCAAACGGTGTTGAGTTGACGTCTAGGATTGGCGGCAAGGACAGGCCGAGCAGCAAGTAGTTGATTGCTCGACGAGAGAGTTTCCGGGCCTCGAAGTATGGCAGACGCGCGATATCAGCTCGAGAGAAATGCACGGTATTAAACCAATAGACCCGACCTTCGTGACTGCGAGGAGAATTAGTTTGTTTGGCGAGAAACTGAGGTGTCCACTCACGCTTTTCTCAAGTAGTCCAATGTCGATATCCGTTTAGCGGCCATCTCATGGATCTGTTGATAGATTGCGCCTGCACTCTGCGGCCCGAGCAGACCACCTCCGCTGGATACTGGTGGTGGGATGCCATGGGAACTTTCAAATCCACCACCCGACTTGGCTGTGTCCCTCCGCGACAGACTCGGGGCAAATGTAGCTGGCACCATTGGCGTCGTTGCGTCGTTGGGGGCGACGTCGGGGAGAAATTAAACGATACGGGGTGGTCGACAGGGGTTGCGAACAGGGGCCCAATACGTGGGGTTGAGGGGTCTCCGAACGAAGATACGAAGTGATCAATCAGATCACAGTAAACGAAGCTCGAAATTCGGCGCAAGGATGCCCTGCAAGACAGATTTAGAGAAAGTTCCCCGCAGGTCAGAATGTGAAGGGATTACATACCGTGTACCCCGTGCTCTCTAGTAATTTATCCCGTCGATCATCCCCCTCCACCCCTCTTGCTTTCTTCCCTACAATTATTTCCTTGTCTCGCAATATCAGCATGGACTCAACATCACCCGAAGATCAGATTCCTTTGCCTGGACAATGGCCAGTTGACCCTCAGGAGGATGTGCCAATCTCGGAGGATCGACTTTGGGTTGATGGATGCTTCGACTTCAGCCATCACGGTAAGCCCAGAGTTTTACCTCTTATTTATATCGCTGGAAGCTGACCGGAGTCAATCTGCAGGTCATGCCGGTGCTATGCTCCAGGCCCGTCGGCTGGGAAAGGAACTTTACGTGGGGATACACTCTGACCAAGCAATCCTCGAAAACAAAGGCCCGACAGTGATGTCACTTGAAGAACGGTCAGTTTGCATTGTCCTGTTCTATACTCTAGTTACAACTGACATTCTCATTCTATAGTGTCGCAGCTGTCGATGCGTGTCGTTGGGCTACTCAGAGCGTTCCATATGCCCCCTACGTGACCTATCTACCCTGGGTATCCCATTACGGATGTAAATACGTTGTTCATGGAGACGATATCACCTCTGACAGTGATGGAAATGATTGCTATCGATTTGTCAAGGCCGCTGACCGATTCCGTGTCGTCAAAAGGACCCCTGGGATATCGACTACGGACCTTGTTGGCCGTATGTTGTTGTGCACCAGGAACCATTTCGTTAAATCCGTCAAGGGTTCTCTCGCTGGAGAAGAAGGATTTGGGAGCCCCGAAGAGCGCAAAAATTCCGCTACGGATCTTCTACAGAGGATTAAGGATTATGCGACAGATGAGAGCGGCTTGCAGCCTGGTCCTCAAGTTTGGACATGGACTGGTTCAGGCACTGCCAAAATGGACCACGTGGTTGAGGAGCCTGGCCTTTTCGAGACGCTGGTCGATGGAAAGGGTCCCAAGCCCGGACAGCGCATTGTTTACGTTGACGGAGGCTTCGATCTCTTCTCGTCGGGTCATATTGCGTTCTTACGCAAAGTTATGGAGCTTGAAGAAAAGCTTGGCCACGAAAATGGCTGGTATGAGCCAGAACAGACCGAAAAGAGGTTGAAGGACTTCAACGAAGACTACTCCCCCGCCTATATTGTTGCAGGTATCCATGATGACGATGTGATTAACCACTGGAAGGGCTTGAACTACCCAATCATGAACATTTTTGAGCGCGGTCTCTGCGTACTTCAATGCCGCGTAAGTCTACTCCTTGACGCACTAGAACCATGCTGACTTTGTTTTAGTACATCCATGCTGTCATTTTTTCTGCACCTTTCACACCCAGCGAACCATACCTGAAGGCAATTCCATGGGGCACTCCCGACGCTGTCTACCATGGGCCTACAACATTTATCCCGTTGACATATGACCCATACACTGCCCCCAAGCAAATGGGAATTTTCCGAGAAGCTGAGCAGCATGCCTTCCAGCACGTCAACGCTGGCGAGATCGTTGGCCGGATTTTGAAAAGCCGAGAAGCCTATGAGGCCCGGCAACGTGCCAAGCTGGATAAAGGTGTTGCTGAGGATTTGGTCAAGTCGAGAGAAGAAGCAGAGCAAGCCTTGCAATAGGCAGACCGGGAAATACTAATGTAATGAGATCAACTGTACATACAAAGCTACACCTCATCAACTGGGGTTCTAACAAGGCGCCAGCTCATTCTTTTGCGGCGCAGTAACCATCGCATTCTAGAAGACCCAATTTCACTATACAGTATAGATTGGAGATGATTGCCATTCGTTGAATTTTCTGACCGAGGCTTCCTGGCCCGCAGTATATTCCGACCAAATACATTAGAGACAAGTAGTTTTACAGAGACAACCATCTATCAGATGGAACTAACGTCTTTCACCTGGGCCTATTTATTCATCGGCCGCGACCAAGACACCCTTAGTCTCGAGAAGCTTTGCAAGCTCGCCATTCTGGTGCATAGACATCAGAATATCACAACCACCAATGAACTCCTTCTCCAGGTATAGCTGGGGAATTGTCGGCCACTCTGAGTACTCCTTCACACCTGATGATTCATAGCAATTAGCATACCGACAATGAAGGGAAATCCCCACACTCTAAGTAATCCATACCTTGACGCAGCTCAGCATCCTCAAGCACGTTGAATGCAACGAACTTCTTGGGGTCAACGCCCTGCAGACCCAAGATTTGAATGCTGGCCCGCGAGAAACCACACTGCGGTGTCTCGGGGGTACCCTTCATGAACAGAACGACCGGGGCGGAGGCAACGGCCTTGTCAATCGCTGTCCGGGTCTCATTGGACAAGAGGCGAGCATGGAGAGCAGAAGGGATAGAGGGACCGGAGGGGAACTGGATGGCCGAGCGGACGGGGCGCAAGAAGGTTGGCCGTGAGACCGGGCGGAAAGCCTTCAAGTGTCAGTTGAGTAGTATTTCATTCGAAAGCATGATACATACCGAGGCAATAGCTCTGGAAAACATGGTTACAATGTGTGCAAAAGGAAAATAGATGGAGAGTTGCGAAAGACTCCGGGAGGGTTAGTATTATTTAATCAGCGGTTGGTTAGTCCCAGTTACGTCGATCTCCACTCCGAACTTGATCTCCCACCTCCACGGGTGTATGTATCCATGTATCTTCCAAGGTTGCTATCTTTTAGCTAGGAACATTATATGTCAAAGCCCGAAGAGGTTGTAATTTACTAACAAAGGTTTTACACAGTAAGCCAGATTGAAAAGTTCACGTAGGCAGTCGAGTTTACATGGAGGAGCTGAAAATTGCGCTTGAAATCAGGTATATTGTTACAATTCTTACTGCGTCAGCTCGGCCACCGAGGACTCCGAGTTGCTGTATAGACCAAGGTACTGCATGGCATATTCGCCCAGCAAGCCCAAAGAGATTCCTCCACCGGTCAACAAGCATCCGTTCTTGAACCACCACCAGCAGTTCCGAACATTCTTCAATTGGACCTTCCAGATCATGAGGCCAAGTGATACAACTGCGCTGCCACAGCTACCCACGAAGAAGACAGGCCCACAACCAGCGGCAACTCCAGCGGCCGCAAGGAGTGAAACCTGAACTGCTGCAAGGCCACTCAGGACAGCTTTGGTATTGTGTTCGTGACGGAGGGCAATCGACTTGATCCCAGCGGCGACATCATCTTTGATGTCCATGTGTGCATAGATCATATCGTACAAAACCGTCCAAGCAATGCAGCTGGAGTAGAGGGCACCCGCGGCCATCAAAGCATCGTGGTTGGAAAGCAGATCTATATTCAACGCCGGGAATCCCATGATCGCTCCCCAAGAAAAGGCAAGACCCAAGACCGCCTGTGGATAGTGGGTCACACGCTTGGCCAGGGGATAAGCTACCACGATGGGCAAGCTAGGAATTCCATACCAGAGACACTGGGAGGGAAATGACAGAAGCACACCCAGCCCAGCTAGCAGTTGTGACCCAGTAAAGAGCACTGCATTTTTCGGCGCAAGCGCGCCTCTGGCAATGGGTCGGAATTTGGTGCGTTCAACATGGGGATCTAGGTTCCGGTCCCACAAGTCATTGATCGCGCAGCCTGCACCGCGCATGATCAGCGCCCCAGAGAAGAAAAGTCCCACTGTTCCAAGGACCTGAAGTGGTGTCGCGCCGGCAGCCATCGGTGCTGCGAGAAGAGTGGAAAAGAGTGTTGGGAAGAACAGGTAGTATGTGCCGGTGGGCTTGTCCAGCCGCACCAACTCTGCATAAGGAATCCATGATTTCGGCAAAGATGCGATCAAGCCAGTCTTTGGCGGACTATAGTGAGTGGCAGGGTTCTTCTCTGTGCCATCTGACTCGACTGGCTGCGCCGCAGGCGATTGTAATTGTGAGCTATATCGGACTTTGGCGTGTGTTGTTCGCAGAGCCACACTAGAAGATGAGCTAGGGCCACTGTGCGCTTTCAATTGCGTCGTTATACAGGCATTGTGAGCGAGTGGTGAGAGGCGACCGATGGTCCGGCGAGTGAAGGCAGTATTCAGGCTGGTATATGGGGATAATTGACGGAGGGAACGGGGGGCGGTGGAAAGCATTTTAGAATGGCGCAAGGAGGAAAAACTAGAAAGGCAAATCAATCGCAATGTTCATCATGATCCCAATGCCATTTGAGTGTACTGGAGAGCTCCGGGAAATACATCGTCATGGAAAAAAGCGGCTCCCTCTAAGCCTAATTGGGAAATATCCAGGTCCATTACTGTATATCGCACAGTTCAGCACCAAATGATCTTTTGTGTCGACTTTAATGGACTTTCAACTTTGAAATCCTTTACAGGTATTTTTGAAGGACTTTCCGAGATCTTTTTCCATGTTTCCCGTGACTGTTCGTGAATCTTCAACGCAAAGTGATTTTCCTGTGGTTTCTGCCTGAGGCGCCTATCGACGCGGTATCCCGCGTTCCCCAGACGAAGTCATTGCGATGCGACAGTCTTCGTAGCTTTCACCTCTTCATTCCTTTCCTCTCACCATCTTCTTTCGCATACACCACCCTTCTTTTGAACCTCTGGTGTCGTTTATGCCTACCGCGTCCACCGTGTCAGTCCCATCTATCGTACCATTGTTCACTTCCGATAAGCTTCACTGTTGGTCGTCAGAACTGGCACATCCTCATGTAATTGAGCTCACGTCCTTCTTCTCGCAACCGTCTGACATTTATATTACCAGATCTTTCTCACTGTCATTTCTTCCTTTCTCTTTCACGCAATGCACCTCACCGTCTACCATCCTTTGAAAAGAAGCGCAAACTAGTTCGATCATATCACATCAAGATGCCGGCTCACCGAGCCCGATTGGCGTTCGAACCAATGGCTCCTGACCTTGATATCGATTATGTCGTCAACACAACGGAGAATTTCCAATTCGCAGACCGAGTCACTTGTGACTCGCTCGATAGATTCTCACTCGAGCAATTTGAAAAGCTCGCTCATTTCCAAGTGGTCTTAACCGGCAGACCGCTTGTTGTGGAAGGCTTTCAACACCGGTTGGACAAGAACCTCTTCTCAGAGAAATGGCTGAGAGAGAATTATGCATCTAAAAGTAAGCTGGCTTACTTGGTTTCATGTTCCTCTTTCTTGGCCAAATCTAACTACAATACGCTGTGACAGTCGAAGATGTTCGCGACCTCGGCAAGAAACACAACAAACCATTCACCATTGGGCATTATTTGAAAAGCCTTCCACTCTTGTCCAAAAAAATCAACCCTGATAACTACATGGACAAAAATTGCCAGCGCCTGTACATGAAAGACATCGACTGCCCCTCAGAGTGGCAGGAAAGCCTGGAGCAACTGATACCACCAGCCTTGTTTTACCTCAATGATGCCCCAAGATCTTTCTCTGGGCCTGCATCATCAGATACGAGCGTGTCATCCTATCCAAAATCTCCACAGGGTGAGCCACTTGCCCCTGCCGGTGACTTAATGAGCAGCCTTCCACCTGCCATGCGGGCGGAAAATCTGATGTGTTACATCGGACATGAAGGCACTTATACACCAGCCCATCAAGAGATGTGTGCCAGCCTCGGTCACAACATCATGGTAGATGCTTCGGATGGCACCCCGGAAAACGGTCAGAACACAGACCCTGGTTCGTCGATCTGGTTCATGACAGAACAGAAGGATCGACGCGTGGTATCGGAATACTGGATGTCCGTCCTGGGACACGATATCGATATCGAGGACTATTTCGCTCCCCTGCATGCCTGGGCGATTGCCCCCTTCAAGACCTGGGTTGTGCACCAGAAACCTGGTGATCTCATTCTCGTTCCACCCCTCGCGGCTCATCAAGTTTGGAATCGTGGGACGCGCACTGTCAAGGTGGCGTGGAACCGAACTACGATTGACACGCTAGAGCTGGCTCTGGGCGAAGCACTGCCGCATGCAAGAATGGTTTGCCGAGATGAGCAATACAAGAACAAAGCAATTGTGTTCTTCACTCTGGAACGGTATGCAAAGATGTTGCGCCAGGCAACAAAGGTTGAACACCCGGCGGTCGACCAGATGTGGGACGCCTTCAAGGGTCTTTTCAAAATGTTCATGAAAATTCTATTGTCAGAAACATTTTCGCGGAAGAATCCAGAGAAGGAGGTTGAATATCATGCTTTCCAGAGCAATGTGACCTGCTCGTACTGCAGGTGCAACATCTTCAACCGCTTCCTTACCTGCCCCGGCTGTGCTCATTCACTCGGTGGAGAGGACGACCCATACGACGTGTGCATGGATTGCTATGTTATGGGAAGGAGCTGTGGATGCATCTCCAACCTCAAATGGGTTGAACAGTTCTATTGGAAGGAACTGACGGACCGTTACGAGTCTTGGCGGCGCTTGATCATATCTTCCGATCCAGGAAATAAGGAACTGAAAACCGAATACCCCACGTTTGTTGTCGCTCGAGGGAAGGCCATCACGAAAACGACAGCGGAAATCTGTCAAGAACAACTTAATCATCGGCCCTGGAATGATCCAAACAAGTCCAAAGCTGTCAAAAAAGCCGAGATAATTGACACAGCCAGTGGTTCAGAAGACGACAGCCGATCTCGAAAGCGAAAAAAGGTCCGGAAAACAAAAAAGCTCGGTTCAGAAGATGCTCATCGCTGTCACGTCTGCTTTCATTTCGAAGTGAATTGGAAGCTTGCCGCTTGTTCAAACTGTGATTCACGATACTGCTATGGCAGTCTATTCCGAGCTTTTGAAATTCCACCACAAGCCGTTATGGAGAAGTATCACTGGTTATGTCCCAAATGCGAGAAAATATGCAGCTGTGGAGCATGCAAGCGTGATCCAACAATGAAACCTTATGAGCCGAATTGCACCGTACTTGGACATGACACAAGCAAGGTCGCAGACCCAAGAAGCGTTGAATCTCTGGTAGACTTTCGCAAATCGAACCTGTGGTGGCTGAAAAAGTTCGGTGACGATGTCCATGGACGGATCAGAAAGCACCAGGATGAAGCTGTGTCCGCTGATCTCGAACGTCAGAAGACACTCGAAGAGCATGGGTTCCTCTTCGAGACCAGCCCGTCTGAACCTCAAACCCACACGAGTAATGGCGGCCACACAAACGAAAGCAGCTCGGATGATGCCGAAGAAATACCCGTTGACCCCTCGTTAATGTTGAACGAATCCTTTGCGAACGTTGATAGCTAATAATTCTCCCGGGCATGGATTGCAGGGAGAGGCTTTATGATTACTGGCGGGCATGTACATGTCAATTTAAGATTCCCCGAAGGGCATGGCCCTTCTGCAACGCTTTTTTTACACAAATATGGCTGTACTGTAATAAGCAATACATAAACCAGACATCTGATTTATCAACATTATCTCGTCGGTCTGGCTAAGCACCTTTGTATTCGTACTGTAGATCTTTAAGAGATGTAAGGTCTACAGAGCGCATCAATCTTTGCGCGAGAAGAATTGTCGCAAGCATAGCTATAATCGAGGATCAGCACCGTTCGCGAAGTGCAAGATAAGGAAACATACCTCCAGGTATCAAGTAGAGCACTGGCCGAATGCCCCACGATGATCCAGCGGAAAGATACACCAAAGCCAGTAACAAGCAAACTGCACTGGTGCCAGGCACCAAACCCGCATGCAAGCGAGCTATCCGCTCATTATGGACCGTCATGGGCTTCTTGCCTTTGCGGTCTGGCTGAAGTGGGGAGGTTCTCATGATGTACGCCGTCGTCAACAACGAGACCAGCCCGAGGAGAGAGAAGAGCCGTTCGATATGACTCGAAGGTGCCAGCACCGAGGGTACAAATACCACGGCAGTCATCACTGGGAGTACAGTGAAAATCATCTAAGCATATTCAGCGCTGGCCATCAAAATACATAGGAAGATATGTACACTGTACTGAGCATTGCGGGCATCGTTCTGGCTCTGCAACTGTTCGATGACCTGTTCCTGCTCCTCCTCGTCTAGCTCTTCACGCTCGCCATCTGATTCCTCGGGATATCGAAAAGCTTTGCGTAATCTCACAGTAGCCATGGTAATTAAGAAGAGGAAAGCCGACGTTGGGAAGTATAGGTGGTGTGACGGACTGTTTGTCATGTTTGCTCTTTTCTTGCCGATACTGACAATTCCCCCCAATTCCACCTAGGCCAATACATCCCGATCTCCAATTTCGCCATGGTCTTCTCTCAAGTATTCACCCGGCGTGCTGGGCTCGCCCGGCTACCAGGCCGCCAACGCGTCCCTTCACGGCGCACAATGATGCCGGCACCAGGCCCGAACACCGGTCCGCTGATGGAACGACGCGCAGACCGCGAGCTCCCAAACCCCAACTCCGGCGGACGGCGCTGGTTGTACACTCTGCCTATCTTTGTGATTGCTACTGGAGCTGGCATGCTTGGAATCTTCAACTACCAAAAGTCTTCCTCGAGTGTGGTGAACAGTACGCTCTATGCTTTGCGGACATCGCCGCGGGCCCGCGAGATCCTAGGCGATGAGATCTACTTTGCGCAGCAGATCCCTTGGATTAGCGGCGAGATGAACCAATTGCATGGCCGTATCAACATTTCATTCTGGGTAAAGGGTACCAAGGCCCAGGGCAAGATGAAGTTCCACAGCATTCGACCGGATCGTATGAGCTACGTAAGTACTCAAATCCTCATCCACGGACATAACGTTGCATACCCTGGACCGTTCCGACTGCTAACCGTCTATTCTAGTTCCGCACCGAGGAATGGAGCTTGGAGACCGAGGACGGAAAGGTGGTTCAATTGCTCGACAGTGAAAGTGATCCATTCCGGCAAAACTGAAGACTGGTGGCAGTGTGTACAGATAAAGTAGTGCATGGGCTCAGGCGTTCTGGAACATCATTTATGGGACCATTTATTGCGTTATCAGCCGAATTGGCAAAGTTCTCATGAGGAACAGTGGCTATCGAGAGAAAAAAGGAAGAAGGATATCATTTTATGTATCATATACAAACGCCGCTCAAGTGAAACAATATCGCGCGTATGGTGTAATAGTACATGCCATCTAAAGACCGAGGGAAAATCTCCAATCAATTAGGCAGTTGCGGCAGCAGGTTCCGCAGTCTCTGCTGCAGGTACCTCGGGCCAAGGCTTCTTGATAGCATCCTGGATTCTCACGACGCAGCCCTTAGGACCACTGACAGCACCTACAGGTTCCAAACGTTAGCAAAAGGTCACCTAGCGCAAATCAGCAGTCAAGTCACATACCGCTCACAACAACGATTCCATTCTCAGCATCCACCTTGAGGATCTTCAAGTTCTGAACGGTGTTCTGCTGGTTGCCCATGTTTCCAGCCATCTTCTTTCCAGGGTAGACACGAGAACCACCACCCTGACCGGGACCAGAAGAACCCATAGAACGATGCGTCAAACTCACACCGTGACTACGGTCCTGACCACCGAAGCCGTGTCTCTTCATGACACCAGCAAAACCCTTACCCTTAGTGTTGGAGCGGGCATCAACGAACTGGCCTTCCTGGAACCAGCCAGCCTCAATGCTTGAACCAACAGGGAGGAGACCGGCCTCATCCTTGACACGGAACTCGAAAATGTGACGCTTGGGCGAGAGGCCATTCACGGAAAAGTGACCGAGGAGAGACTTTGTGACATTGTTGGGGTGCTTCCAGCCAGCACCAACCTGGACAGCGTAGTATCCGTGTCTCTGGCGGGTCTTGTGGGAGAGGACCTCGACACGGTCGAGCTGCAGAACAGTGCAGGGGATGCGCTTGCTAGTCTCAGGGTCGAAGATGGCGGTCATGCCCTTCTTGATTGCAATGGCACCGGTGCGGAGAGGGAGGGAGAAGGCCTTGCGGCGAAGGGCTGCTGTCGACGTCGACTCGAGAACGGGCAGGCCGGGGCCAATGTTGAAGCGACTGGGCTTTGGGGGATTGAGCGATCTGATACCGAATGTCCGCACAGGGACATGGGGCGTAATCAATGCATCCCAGACTGGCGAGCAGAGCTGAAGCCCTCCTAGACGCGGCGACATCTTGGTTGATATTGAGGGTTAGTCGATTTGGCCTGAGATGCGGGAAGTTTTTGGTTGTCGGGCTTAGTCATCAAGCCTGGAACTATACGCATTATTTCACCACAACATTCACAGCTTCCAAGGTGTACATATATTGATTGGTTTGAAAGAGCATGAACAACACCATGAGTATCCTATAGCCATCTACAGACCAAGTTTCACACCCGCCTGTCCCCTTATTCCCTAAGTCCGATATACGCAGTCCGATCGGACCGGAAGCCGAAAACGCCGAGAACTAAAAAAGATCCCGTCAGAAATCCTTCTGACTCGACACGCCCTCCATAGACACACACTCACCCCAATCGCCTGAATCGGAACCGGGAACATAAAAACCATGTCCTTACGACCAACCCTCCTTTCAAAATGGATCTCGCGCCCTAGCGAGATCCTCCAAAGAGCAACCAAAAACAACATATACATCAGCTCGACACGCACTTACGCGCCACGACACACCTCCATCCTATCCCAAGCAGCACGGCGAACCCTCGCCACCACCCTGGGTCAGACAAGCCGACTGACAGCACGCCCCCGGTGCCGAGCCGGCCCCAACACCTTCCAGCAGCCCAAGCAGCGGCTGAACCGGCGGTTCAATTCCGGCTCAGCTGGTAATGGAGGATCGCAGGCGCGGCCGGAGAAGGATTCGCTATCGCAGCGGTTGAAGAAGCTTTCCAGGGAGTATGGGTGGTCTGCGCTTGGTGTGTACCTTGCTCTGTCTGCGTTGGATTTTCCGTTCTGTTTTGCGGCGGTGCGCTTGTTGGGTGTTGAGCGCATTGGATATTGGGAGCATATTGCTGTTGAGTTCCTGAAGGATAAATTCAAGGCTGTTTGGCCTGCCGTTCAGACCGGTGAGGGCGAGGATAGCCCGGGTCAGCTTGAGAAGGCTGAGGAGCGGAACCAGGAGGAAGCCAGTAAGTTTTGCTCTGTTTATTTTGAGTTGAGATGGATGACTGACTGGCATTTTTCACCGCAGGTATTTGGACTCAGCTTGCTCTAGCGTACGCCATCCACAAGAGCTTTATCTTCATTCGGGTTCCTTTGACGGCTGCCGTGACACCAAAGGTTGTCAAGACACTCCGGGGTTGGGGATGGAACATTGGAAAGCGCAAGCCTAAGAGTACATGATGGTGATTTGATTATATAGCATAGCGGATACAGGATTTGGATTGGACCATTGTACATTATTAGCTATTCAGCTCTCTAATACGGCAATTTTTGCCTTCTCCTCTCACCCACTTTCCAGATCTACAAAGAACCCAGCCAACCCAAACCAAGACCAGATCTATCTCCAGCGCCATCAGACAGGAAATGAGAAAAGAAAGGTAAATAACAACAAGATAGTTGGCATATGCTGAGAAGTCTGCCTGATATACCCACCCAAAAACAAATAGAAAAGATGGCGTGGCAAAGCTACCAAAAGCTCGTTATTCGTTGCGGAAATCATATTGCGACGTATGTAAAGGTGCTCGCGGAAGAAAAAGGTGGTTCACATGTCAATCATATCGTTGAATCTGAGGATGCCGTTGGCTCTCATCACACCGTTGACACCGTCGGGCATGCGGTATGCCCATTCCGCGACGCCCATAGAACTGGCGTTGGGCAGCTCTTCTTCACGTTGGTCTTGACCGGTCTCATCGGAGGTATCGGCTACGAGCACAAGGCCGAGCTCTTTGATAGTTTCAACAAGGGCAGGAACAACATTCTGCAGTATGGTTAGTAGAGAACTCAACAAGCAAAGGGGACCAGAAGGGCCTCAAAGACGAAGAAGGACTTACCAAGAGACTGGATCTGCAGATCAGACCCATGAAGTTGTTACTCTGGGCAATACGTGCAGACTCCTTGATCGACATCGAAGCACGACCACTGCTATCAACATGGGGTTGCGAGTCAACGTTGCGAGTAAGGTCACGAATCTGCCCCAGGTCGTTGCAGAGAAGAACGGGATCTGATTGAGATGAGCAAATGTTCGATATTCAAAATCGTCACCCAAAGACAAACTTACAGTTCGGCTGCTTCCAATTGAGTGCAGTACAGATATTCGGGTTATAGGAAGTAAACACGACGGAACGCATAAAGTCCGGGTTCTTGTCTCTAGCCACACGAGCGTGGTCAAAGACATCAGTCAAAATAGCATCGGCGAAGCTATTAACATCCGCCAACGAAGTCATGTCGAGCATCTTTTCTTCTGCGGGTGATGGGTATAGAAGAGAGACGTTTACATTCAAGTCGATGGGGAGCTGACACAAGACATCACGCAGTGACAAGAACGACGCGGCGAGGAGTCGATGAGTTTTCGCCATATCGATGACAGCTTCTGTTTCCAAGAAGTGAAGGATCTGGCTCTGGTTGACACCGCGTTCAGCCCCAATGGCTTGGAACTGGGAATACGTTAGATGAGAAACTGGGATCTCCACACCATGGTGGTTGATCATGAATTGAGGATAGAGAACTGCGACACGGTCTCGAGTCAACTGCGCAAAGAGCTGCACGTAGTCTCCCGACAAACTGGAACCGGTGACCAGTCCATTGTGGTCCGAATCAATTGCCCCGGTAGCCTTCCAGTATGTAGCAAAGTGGGTAATCTCCAAGGGGTCACCGTGGTACGGCTTGATGACCTGGAAGTTGAAGCGCAGCTGACCAATTGCGCGGAGTCGGGGGTCAAACAGCGGCAAGCAACCGGTGCCAGTGCTAGATGATTCGGCCCGGAAGATATCTGGCAGAGCAACACTCTTGGCGATCACCTTGGATCCGAAAGTAGGGAAGATCTCAAAGTCAACGGCAAAGGTATCCAAGTTGTCCACATGGAATGATATCGTGCGCGAGTCATCCTGGATAGGGAGCATAATTGTGCGAGGGATAAGATCAGATAACTTAGACGAGATAGTCATCCGAGCGGCGGGATGGCGTCCTGCCTGATCAAAGACAATCGACCCGACATTCGCCTGATCAAATGTAAGCTGGACAAACACCTTTTTGTCAAGGAAGTTGTGTCCATAGCGACGAAGAGGGATGATGGGTGGAGGTAGCTCAAGATCAGGGATGCCGTCAACCATCTCCATTTCCGATGCGCCTGGGTCCATGGACATTGGCTCACCCATTGGGCCAGGCTCTGCCATTCTCACGCCATTGAGAATGTCGAGCGGGCGCTGCGAGGGTCTCCGCCCAGTGGGTTGAGCCCAGAGAAGAAGCATACACTCCAGATGCCCTTCCCAGGCAGCGTAGTACATGGCTGAAAGACCCTTTTCATCTGCAACCTGTGAATCGACCCCCGATTCAAGGAGTGTGCGTAGACAGGGAACACAGCCTTCGCTGGCTGCGTGGAACAACGGAGTCCACTGATAAAGCTTGTCCTTTTGGTCGAGATCAGCACTGTGCTGCTTGAGCAGTAACAAGAGTTGCGGAGATTGCGAAGCACGTGCAACCATGTGCTGCGGATAGAGACCTTCAGCGTCCGGAAGCAACTTTGCATTCCGCTCCAGCAGCATTTTCACAATAGGAAGGGAGCCATGTTGACAAGCCAGGTTCAAGGGAATATGATCTGTGTCTGAGTTTGGGTTGATTCTGGCATTACTGCACAAGACCTGCTCAGCGCATGCCAATTGGCCCTTGACGATGCTGTGGATCAGAGGGGTGAAGTTGTCATGGTCCATGATATCCACGGTCTGGGGACCAGCCGCTAGCAGATCTCGGACCATATCAACACGGCCATGCAAACAAGCATAGTGGAGAGGAATACGGCCATAGACATCGGACAAGGAGAAATCAACGGATGCCTTGAGACCAGCCTTGAAAACAAAGTCTCGGCCTGAAATGGCGGCTTCGTGGAGGCAGTTCCGCTCATTGATATCGTCCTCGGCGTGGATATCAACCAAGTTGCTTTCTAATAAAAGAGCAAGAACCTCGTCTGAGAATCCATTGATGGCGGTCAAGAAAGTGCGAGTAGCACGTTCATGTGCATCTGGCAAAGACTGTAATCTGGCCAACCATTCACGCAGAGTCTGCATATTGCCTGTTGAGGCCGACTGCAGCATCTGAATGTCCAACTCATCCTCCTCGGATCCAAGGGGCGCGGTCCGGTCCACAGGACGCGAGGCATCATATTGGATGTTCTCGCCCTCAGCCCAGGCCTCCAACTCCAATCGAGCGGTGGTGGCCCGGTCCGCAAGGTCTCGGAGGATATCGCGGTTGAAACACGGTTGCACTTCCACCGCTCGGTGTAGATACAGCTCTTTCATGCGAGACTTGGATGTCTTGTCCCATTTCTTCAATATCTTGGACATGGCAGTCTCGTTGATCTCAACGAACTGCTGCAGCTTGTTAAGGTCACCATCGAATTGCTGAAACCCCTCAAATAGAGAAACGAAATTTGATGGCGCTTTGGAATTGGAGGAGGTTCGGGACTGGATCACCCGCTTCTTGTCGACTAGTGTCCGTAGACGCAGCGAGAACTGAGACTCGTTAGCCCAGATACCATTATCCATACCAAAAAAAAAAAAAAAAAAAGCGTACCTCTGATTCTTTCTGAAGGTAAAATGTATTGACTTTCTCAATCTCTCGCTCCTACATCTCGAGGTCAGCACATTGACTCATCTGCAAGATATGCCCAAACTTACCAAGCGGAAGAAGAAGACCTCCTTGTTTGCGCGCAGAGCAAACTGAGGATCATCATCCCTGGCGATCTCCTCGGCGGTTCTTTGCGCAGGGATAGTAGGGGTAGCGCTGAGCTGCTTGATAAGCTGGAGCGGGATCAATTAGCCATGCGCGCAATTCCGAGCAGGATGAACCAAGACCAACTTTCTTCAGCGCCTTGTAGTTAACGAAGCTGGCGGCATATTCGGGAAGATCTAGCTGCCTGCGCTGAATCTGTTTGCCGAACTTCCTACCCGCCGAAACCAATATCAGTAGTCGCTCAACCGGGACTCGGGATCGACCGTGTTGGCACGGTATTGTAGACTTACATGACTGCACGATCTCGGAGAGAGCTTCAGCTCTCCCGAGCTTTGGAGATTGGGGTTGCTGTACTCAGGTACTCAGCAAGACGAAGCCGCGAGCTGGTGGGATGTGGACTTTGCTGTACAAGGTCGAGCGCGGTGGTGTGTCAATGGGAGGAGAGGGAGGTGGGAGGACAGGAGGGACACGTCCGAGACCGAGTCAAGAGAACCAGCGCCTCGTGTCGAACTAGGAGAGGGCCGGAGTTTGGTGGGGAGGACAAAGAGTGGGACAAGAGAGGGAGACTAGAGGCGGAGTAGCACCGAGGGCAGATAAGATGTGTGACGTTGCTCCGAGGCGATGAGGCAGTGAAGCAGGGAAGAGCGAAGGAATGCGTGAGTATGTAGAATAGAGAAAAAGATGGCGGGGCAGAGAAGCCAGGTACCAGGTACCTATAGAGCCATATACTTCTGCGCTGAAGGGAAAAAGATGGAGGTTAAGCCGAGGGTGGGGAGCTCGAATGCAGTTGCCAATCACCGCGAACGGTGGACGCACGTTTCCTGCTGACTGGCACTTCCGAACATCACCCGTTACCCCTACAGTACGGAGGATATATGGTTACGTTACTCTTACTTATTCTAGGGCTTTCTATTCCACAGCCACATATGCATATATTCTACCAAGTCGAATACAAGTACGTCTGTATACTAAAGTCGAAGAATCGAGGTAATCTCATTTCTAACAAATACAAGCCTGAGAAAGCTGGGTAATTCCACTCTAGACACGCGAGGTATCATTGCAAATCTCGAGTATGTCCAGTGCATGGAAAACTCCACGCTCAGCAGGAAATGTACAAATGCGGCTCCATACAATACCCAAACAAAAAAGACGAACATAAGACGAAGGTGGCAATAAAAGAGTAAAAAGGCAAGCGATGCAGCTGGGACCAGATGCGCGGGATATATCAAACAGATGACCGAACGAGAATCAAAACCAACACGGGCCGATTATGGTAGAAATAGGAGGGGAAAAGGGTTAAGGGGGAAATAGAGACATGACGAAGTGAAGGTCCATCGCGCCGGGAATTGGAACATGAGAGACCCGAAATGAATGAATGTAGTCGGCGGTGGTGAAGACAAGGAGTGTCGTATTGTGCAAGAAGAAAAGAGAAAGCCGAGCTTTTGGTTGAGATTAAAGAGGAAATCTGGCTTAGAAGTTCTGGGCGATACCGGCATTCCCTTGTCGGGGGTAGACACCGGGGTTTTCGATGCGTGTGTTGCGACGTGCCTGGACGTCGCGGATAACGGGCTGATAGGACTCGTCGCCGTAGGCACCGTGGGTGTTGATGTCGCCGTAGTACGGGTTCTCACCGTAGTAGCCACCCGACGGGTGTGCGGCAGACATGTGGCTTTCCTCCGAAGCCTCGGAGCGGTTGGCAGCTGAATAGGCAGAGGATGCGTTGGAAGGGCCACGGTGAATGTCGCCAGTGCGGTTGTTGGCGGCTGCGGGCGCGGCACCAAGGACACCAATGGGCTCAACCTCGCCAGAGTCCGGTCGAACTCCATCCGAGTATTGCACAGTGCCTTCGCTGGGAGTCGCGACATGGTGGTAGCCGGGGCTGCTTCCTTCCGACATGGCGAGACCGCCCATACCGCTGGAGAGGTTGGTGGATGCCTTGCGTCCAGCAGAAGTAGTTCCCCATCCACGGTATCCAGAGGAAGTGTCGTCCTTCGGTGCCACCACGCCTGCCATTCCGGGGAGAGTTGGGTCGTTGTTGGGGTTGAAGCCGTACTCCTCCACCTCTTTGCGGCGCTCTTCCTCGTTCGCCTTGTTCGCCTTGCGCTTGCGCCAGAAGAAGATGGCTGCCAAGACGATCAAGGCCACGGAAACCACTGGCACAACGACAGCAACAGCAATTGTTCCGCTGGGAGAAAGACCGCCGGAGCTGGCTGCTGCAGTAGAGGTTGCGAGAGCGGCAGAGTCGGTCGCGCTGGAAGATGTGATGGAGGCACTAGTGTTCTCACTCGGGGCGGCGGTAGACGTAACGTAAACAACGGTCGTTCCGGCTGAGCCACTGCTAGTTGAGGGAAGTACGGTAGTCGAAGGGGCCTCGGTAGTGGTCGGCTCGATTGTGGAAGAGGTTGATGATGTGGATGTTGTAGACGTAGACGAAGAGGTTGTAGTAGGCACGGTCGAAGATGTGCTAATGGTGCTACTCGAACTCGAAGTGCTGCTGGTACTGCTGCTGCTGCTAGTAGTCGGTTCGCTGGAGGTTGTGGGCTGCGCAGAGGAGGTGGTTTCGGCCGCAGAACTGGCCGTGGTTGCAGCCGCAGAACTGGTCGGCGTGTTGGCCGCAGTTGCCGCATTTGTTGCCGCAGGTTCAGCAGTAGGAGCCGCACTGGTATTGGCAGCAGCAGCAGTAGCTGCGCCTGAAGACATCTTGATTTAGATTGCCGGTTAGACGATGCAATGATCCGACGCGGTGAGATTGGTGGTCGGGATCAATGCGACCCTGAACCAGGACACCGTTCGGCGAGTTTTGAGATCCGATTCGAAACTAGGATGAATGAGATCGAGGATAGGATGCTGAGTGGATTCAGAGTCAAAAAGTGAAACCGGATTGGATAACGAAAGACTATAATGCACGCGTTTAAAGAAGGACTGGGTTATGGTCGGGGGCTCAGGGGGGAGTATCGGGTGATATCCCAATCGAAGTTTGAAAGACGAAAAAGGCAAAATCAAGAAAGAAAAGAAAGAGGCGAAGAAGAGAAGAAAGACTCACAATCTCATGTAGCCATGGGAGAGAGGGAGATGTGTGTGGAAGAGGAGGAAGAAGTGGGAAGTGGAGATTCCGTACGATTGCAGCGTATGCACATTCTTAGCGGTAAGAATAGATCTTCATTTGGTTTCTGACTTTGTTACAGTTGCAGTAGCAGTGGCATCCGCATGCAGTGTTAGAGAGAATAGTCAACAAACACCTGCTTATGGTAATCCCTTGCAACTGTTCCCCTGTGATTATAGGGCTCAGATTATACTGAGATTTCACTGCTTACACAGACTCAGACTCAGGCCTTCTCAGGCCTACCGCGGGTCAGCAAGGGAGAGACTGGGCCCGGGGACATTGCCCCATCCGTTTCTGCCAGTCAGAAACATGAATTTGGTTGATGATGCAGATTGTCTTGGTCCACTCTTCGCTTCAACGGTCTATTAAAAGGTTGGAAGTGCTAAACTCCTATCCAGTTTTCAGTACAATACCGTACTCGTAGTCTAGACACTTTTTTAAGTTAAGATAATATTTAGATCGAATATGTACAGCCCATCGGGCAAACGAAGTGAAATTCGATCTATTTACGCCGGTAGATCTCCAGTGGAAAAAAAAAAAAAAAAAAATAAGATCCCAGAGGCAAACCCCAAAAAACAAAAAGCATATCATCACATGCTCTTATATAACCAAAAACAGAGTCATGACAAAACGACTGAACCCGTCTATTATTTGTTGTTGTTCAAATCCCAGTGCGGTCGCAAGCTGGTCATCAAATCATCCTTGGTGCCCACCGTGTCTGCGGGCAATCGACTGATGCGGTAGTTGCCATTGCGGATGTTGTTCATGTGGGTATTTGAAACACCAGTGCGGTTACTGCGGATACTACCAGCGTCACTGCCGGCTCCCTCGTTCTTGAAACGTGGCGGGGGTACGAAGTCCAAGTTCGTATACGTTCCCGACTTTCGCAGAGCGTGTGGGCTGGGCATGACGGCAAGCTCATCGAACGCAGACGCCAGCGGGGTGTGTGCGCGCACAGCGGGACTGTAAGGTCGCATACCACCAGTGGGCGTCTCCGGGCGACCCGCACGCTGGTCGCGGAAGCCGTTTGCGGGTGCAAAGTCGACGGCGGACATGAGAGATTCGTCCCTCAGCATGTGAGGAGTGGGAAGCATCTGAAGCGGTGCCGGGGGAGGCATCGGCTTCCGGGGGGCTCTGGGCCCAGGCATACGACCGGAGGCAGAGGAGAAAGCCCGGGGTCCGGATGCAGATGAGAAGGCACGAGGACCAGGGGCAAAGCCATTGAAGCCAGCAGAGTTCGTGGCCTGATGACGAGCGGCACCCTGGAAGCGTGGAGGAGCACGAGGCGGCGGTGTCATAGCACGACGGGTCACTGGCTCGGCGAAGGGAGCTGGCGCAGCATCAAAGTAGTCGCCAGTGACTGGGTCATAGACGAAACCACCATCCTCATAGAACTCAGGACCGAAGTCTTCGTAATATGTAGTCTCGCGGCCAGTTTTGCTCTCATCGAAGTATTCCTTGTAGAAGGAGCGAATCCGATTGGCACGCTGCTCAGGGTTGTCGGCAGGGTCCTCTGGGGGCAGCGGGCGCAAACCGAGAGTCATCCGGCGGGTGTCGCGGTGCTCATCATATGGCTTGTCTAGGGATTGAGGCTCCTCTGGAAGTTCAGGGTGCGTTTCATGGCTTGGGACATCATGTCTGTCCGTGGCATGGACGTTGACAGGAGGAATCATGAGCTCCGACTTGCGATCGTCACCGTAGTCACTACTGGTAACATCGCTGGCTGGCAGGGAAATACGAGGAAGATGCGGTGCATGGACAGACTCGTGTTGTGAGTGTGAAGGCTCAGGTAGCGGGAAGTTCAGGCGTTCTTCAGGCGCACTGGCATGGTTGATCTCGGTCTCAAATCCGAAATGGAGACTTGGGGTGGGATCAAGGTGAGGCAGAGGCTCCGGGGATGCGAAGCTTCGGTCAGTTGTGGCACTGCCAGGGGCCATGCTGTGTTCCTGTGCAACAGGGGCCGGAGGAGTAACACCGGGAACCGGCCCAAGGAAATCCTTGCGCTGATTCACCGGGCTGCCTCTGTGAGACTCGGTGGGAGAGCTATAAATTGGCGGAGATGAGCGAGACATCCGCTGTGCATTCTTGAGAAGACCCGAGTCGGGCTCATCAGCAGCTCCATATCGAGTTGGCGAACCGCCAAAGCTGGAAGCATCATCCCGGTGTCCCCTGGGGAAGGACCGGACAGAGCCACCATCACCAACGAATGCGGCGGGTCGGTACTTATCATCGTCTATGGAACGAGAAATGGAGTGCAGAGAGTCCCTGGAGCTCTTCATGCCCGGGGGAATCAGATAAGGACCAACGTCGAGAGACAGACCCTTAGTATGGGTGGGTTCTGACATCGGGGGCATGGCTCCAGGGCCTCGCCTTTGTGTAGCTGGTCCAACTGTATCCATTCCAAAATCGAGTGATTTATGCTTATCATTTGCATCTTCCCGTAGAAGTTTCTTGACATGTCTTCGGTGAAGCACAATCAAAACGACAATGGCACACAAGATAGGAAGACCAGCACCGAGCACGACGGGCAAGACCGTCGTGGTCAGGTTACTGGTGGGCTTTTCTCCGTTTGTCGTGCCAGATGCTGAGGTCTCTGGAGCTCGAGCCACGAGAGACGAGATTGTGGCTAAAGGTGTGGTACTAGGGACCAAAAATGGCAGGCGATGTGAAGGGACGACATCCCGGCGAACCGGGACATGCCTCATCACCAAGCCGGCATGGTGAGCGAGAGACATAGTCAAGGCCGGTCTAGAGGGCGTGATCAACACGGTAATGGCGGAAGCCGATCAGATGGTGCTCGTCATTGAAGTTCGACACGATATAAAAAGGAATGGAAAGGCAAAGTAGCCAAACTAAAGACAAGTAAAGAGTGAACGGGGACGAAGTCCTCAAAAGAGCGGCGGCCAGCAGCCAAAGAGAGTGGAAATGAGAGTTGGGAAGAAGAAAAGAGGAGAAAGCGAGATGAGTTCTAGAATATGGGGCCCTAAGCACACAGTCATATTACCGTTCTCCGCATCCCCCTGAGAGCTGTACAGTGATACCTGATTTCTTTATTTAGGACGACTCTCCATACACATTGTTTACAGCCTCCCTATTTTTCTTTTGTTTATTGTCTGATCTTTCCTTTCTACTCTGCAGCAAGCAAGGTGAATTGTGAGACTCCAGTACGAAGTAGATAGGGGCCTAGCGGAGTGCACCAATGAGAGAGTGGCTGCCCCTGAAGCCGTCGAAATTACTTGTATACACTAATGTATCTTCACGGTAAGGGCCCAAGGGGCGTTTTTTTGCTCCACCAAGCCTTCTGTATGATTCTGCTTGGCTATGCTTATAGTCTTGTACTTGTAGCTGTACTCCGTAGTAGATGTTTCGTATTCGGATACAGTCATGGTCCTTATAGGGAGTATAGGTAATTGTCATCTCCTTTAATTCGAGACGCCGGCGTGGCCCCGTCATTTCCAACGTCCAATGAGACGCAGATAACGGATGAGTTAAATGTTCAGTACTGTACCTGTCGCATCTCCACGTGAGACATTTCCCTCCAAGTCTTTTTCGATGTTCCGTTGGGGTTTTTGTAGAAGTATAAAGCTAAGCTCTCCATCATTCTGTTCGCAAGAATTCACGACCTCCCTAAAGAAATTTTGCCTGATAAGTCATTAGATAAGAGCATTTTTAATAGCGTCCATGATTGAGTGGCTATAGTGCCCGAGCTAGTAAGGAGCTAATAAATTGGAAGGCCTAGATTCTATCCCGTATCTACGGGGCACAGTCGTGAGCTTCATTGTGTACCAAAGTTCGTCAGCATCTGAGAGAGTACCGGGGTAAACTACATAAATCATGTTTTAGTTCAAATAAATTAAACATATGTGAGCGTGTATAACTTATATATTGACCATGGTCAATAGCCTGAATGGTGTTACTCCTGTCGAGGAGAAACATACAATCGTTGTGAATGTGCGTCATTATAATGATAAGATGCAATCTTGGAGCATACAGATATATATCACTCGAAGATGCTGCTCAACACTGACATTCACAATCTGAACTTGTTAAGATTGGAATGGCGAAAGCAATCCCACGCCGCTATAGATTCCTTGAACCAAACGTATCGAACCATTGGACAGTGGTAGTATCTCGGGAATGGTTATGATGACATGTAAATATGCATATTCCGAGACCATCCTGTCTCCAGATTCGCCCCTTTTAATATATTGACATGTGAAAGCGACCGTTCGATATGCATGCTTTTCCTCTGCTAGATTTTCTACTACATTCACTTCTCATAGAAGGTGATGAGGGCCATACCTACTGCAGATTGTCATGGACCCATCGCGTGATCTGGAGAAAGGAGAACCAGCTATCACCGCACAAGAAGCCGAGCATAAATAACAGCGTCTATCACCCCTCCTCGACCTCATCAATTGGATCACCGAATTCATCCTTTCACGATGTAATTGACTGGATAGTGTCCAAACAGCACAAACCCAGCGCGATGTTGGCCTAGAACGAAACCTAACAGCTCTCAGTCGAATCGCAACCCAGCGCAGACAATATCATGCAACAGTAGGCGCTGGACTCAAGCATCGGGTGTCAGTCAAACAACTCCCTGAATTCGGAGCTGGCAAGTCATAACCTCTGTATCTCCTGGGAAGGGAAGACTATGTAGTCGGATTGGCAGGCCCTGACGATCCCTTGCATCCTCGAAATTGGCCGACAAGAAATAAGTATGTAACTAGTGTTGATATCAAATACAAAAGATAGATATCATTACAATTTATCAAGGGTTCTCACTGTTGTGATGCTCGTATATATATAACATTCAACGCTACATTCACCAACAGCACATACTCCACCGGAATCTCCATGATATCACCAGAGTTCAATGTTTCCACCGAAGTCGGCACACAAGGACTGGATTTATATGTGCTTGGATTCGCGACAGGTCCAGTCATCTAGGCACCACTATCCAAACTTCGAGGCCGACGTCTACCAGTTTTGATTGCGATGTTCGGCTTCGTATTGTTCCAATTTGCCGTTGCAACCACAAAAGACCTTCAAACCATCATGCTATGTCGATTCTTTGAAGGATTTTTCGGAGTACGTCCAATTGCAATTGTGGCTGCCATCTCTCTGGACGAGACCTTTCCACCTGTTGACCTAATTCAAAAAGCGAATGAGCTTCGCCGACACACGAAGAATTGGGGCATTCACGCCAAGTAAGAAGAATTAAAATCGATCTAGGCGAGCTTCTTCAGAAGAATTACGGTCGGCTGTGTGGCAGCAGCTCTGATTCAGATTCCTACATTGTTATATCTCTGTGACGCCCGAATTCGAGCTAAGAGCACGATTGCTACGGACTGTGTGATGACAACGAAGGCTCATGCCAATGAAGAGATGGTATAAGCCTTAGAATTGATATAGCTGCGAGTTAACGGTGGCAGAATTATAATAGAGTACGCTTCTTGTGGTAACTTATATGGGCAGCGCTAATGTACATGACTTCTATAATGAGATAAACAAGGACATAAGACTGCCGAGAGTCTGCTTTCTTCTATATCTTCACAACCAAAGCGTGGTTCATAATATCTGTCCTTCTTCACTGTGCGTTGAGACAATCTGGTTACAACATTTTGCGAAAGATTTGATTATTAAACTTTTTTTGTCATTGTTGCGTTAGATTATTGCAAATGCATAGAAATACTTCTGTCCCCAGTTTAATCATCACAGGGTTGGGGTCAGTGTTTTTCATCTTGTATGGGCCTTCGTGTGAAAACATATCAGTGCAGGTCCGCCTAAAACAAGGAATGCTCCGTGATTAATACAGCGCAATTAGAAGATATGAGCTGCGCAAATATGAAACATGGCTGAAAGGAATGAGAAGACTGAACAAAAAAAAAAGATAACGTTGGGAGCCCCCGGATTGAGACAGACTCAAATGTGTGGGCTACACACTAGGTAATTGAAACATCAAGGAAAAGATGGTTGGCAATGTACAATGGGGTGAGAGTTGTACACGAGAAAGAAAAAGTAAGACCATGGCGCTTTTGATCACATCGCGTGAAAGAGATGGGGGTTTGCGAGAGTATGCAAAGGGGCGAGATCAACGGTGAATCACCGAGATATTAAAAGAATAAAGGAGATTGCTCATGCAAATGATCTTCGGGTCGTTTCATCTGATGCTGGGGAATCGTGGAGAGATATGGTGACAGGAGAGAAAAAAGAAATCAGAGAAATTGTTAAAAGTCGGCGAGAGCAGCTTCAAAGCTGGCAAGGTCGTCATGGGAGGGTTTGTCGAAGATGCGTCGAAATGGGGGATCTTGGGGGAAGACGTCTTGCGGGCTGGTTGCGACCCCTTCTGCTTTGCGAATGACTTCCTTCAGCGCGCGCGTCACAACACCAGCTCGAACCACCAGATCTTTCAACGAAGATGTGTCGAATGGAAGTTTCTGAGCACGCGGTGTGATGTCTAGCGGTTTATCACCAGTCTGCAGGATTTCAAGCACGGATTGCGATTTGGGCGAGTCTTTCGCAAGCTGAGTGAGGGGCGAGGGAGTTTCACGTTGACGTTGCGGCACATCGCTCCATGATACTTCGCTGTTACGCTTGGAAGATGCATGAAGACCCTCATCCTCTGATTCATCGAAGCTGAAAGTGAGGGATGATGGAGATCCTGGAGGCGAGCGATGCTCTTCTTCGTCATCAATAGTAGCAAGGTTGACAATCCCCTCAGCCTCTTTCCACAATTCACAAGAAGGTCCGCTAACGAGATCCAAGACACTTGCCTGGTGTCGGAGACGTTTCAATTCCTCAACGAGTAGCGTTAGTTCCTGAACCTGCCCGAACTGACCACGAAGACTGGCTTGTCGTTCCAGGATGGCTTTCGGAACAGTCATACTTTGACGAATAGTTTCTGGTTCAGATACCTGAGTGTTTTCGGCAGTGGGCGTATCCTCGCATTCGTCGAAATCGAAATCACTGTCCCAGTCTTCACTGACGCCTTTACTCCCCAAGCCCCAGGTCCCAAACTTTCCAGATGTTTGGCGCGAGTCACTTGTGGGAATGTCACTCACAACTGGGACACTCTGACTGCGAAGATGTACAGTGGAAGGTGCTTTCCGGCAAACAGCACGACTGCTTCTGTCAAGAACACCTTCCTGCTTCCCATGCATGGTTCTGGGACGCGTTTCAGTGTCGGAGGCTTCACGATCAGGACGTGATTGTTCAGACCAGTCGAAAATATTTGTCTTCTTGTTTACAACGGAGTTGGACGCGTCTACCTTTATCCTTGAGCCCTTCGCTGAAGTCAGGCCAGACTCGGACTGTTCGGCGAACTTGGACAACGCAAGCGACAAAGGCGACTGGAATCCACTGTCGGATTCGCCAGGCAACGCCCCAATCATGCTCAGGGCGTCATCATCCGGTCCATCGGTCAAAACTGACGAGTTATCAACCATTGGGACCTGATCCAAAGGAGGCGACGCCAGGAATGGATCAGTGAAAAGTTGAGGATCCCGCTCCAAAGACCTGGCGGCGAAAGAGCCCCGCGGCAGAAGAGTCTCCAAGGTCGTGACTTCTTCATTGGCTAAACTCGTGCCTGCTTTGTCAAACATCGTCTCAATCCGAAGACCCTTCAGTCCACTACCGGTGGTTTCGCGTGTGCGGACTGAGTCCCAATAATCACTCATAATATCGGTTTCATAATCATCACATGATGTAAATACCCTGGTATCATCGGAGCCAATTATGGTGGAAGATGGATCCGACCCTGAGATTGAGAAACCCTTGGGACGACGGCGGAGAGAGTAAGGCTGGCCGTTGGGACGCGATGCCCGCTGCCAGGCTGAAAGTGCGACTGCATCCGATGTTACTGGATCCAAGCCGGACCGAGATCCCAAGCCAATGTTATAGTCTTGAGAGACTGACCGCGGCACAACTTGAGAACGTCTCTCCAAAGCCGAAAGGGCACCCCCAGGTTGCGACACAGGATGTGGGCGACGGAAGACATTCGGATCGGTGATATTACGCCGTTGCTCGAGGTCCGGAGTTGAGATGGCGATGATCCTCTCCGACTTGGATAACTCTGACCGAGGTATAGAGAAAGTGCGTCCTTTCACACGCTTCAAAGAACCACCCCTAGGTCGTCCTAGAATCGGAACACCAGAACCAGTGACGGTGTTTGCAATGACAGTCTGCTTTTGCTCAGCGTCATTAACAGAGTACGAATGCCTATGACTCGGTCTCTCCACCTGCTCGAGAACTGGGTCCGGAGCAGGCCCTGGGGCAGCTGCCTGGAATGGGTTGCGGAATTCGACCGGGGTGCCAGGAAATGGCTGATCTTCTCCGGGCATGGTAGTGGTGGTGGTGGCGACATCAGAGGCGAGAATTAACACGGGAAGAGCACTTTGATCAGACCCAATCTGGCGAACACTTTGAACTTTCGGGGCCGTCGATGTTGAGAACCTGCGTGAGAGTCTCTCGGCCAACTTACCAGCCCTAGGAAGGAAAAATGACGTCCATTCTGTCTTTTTATCAAGCTCATAGTCCTCAATTCCGGGTGATTCAACAGGAAGATTCTTGGGGAAATAATCGTCGAAATCTGTGGCCAAAGGAAGGCGCATCGACTCTGATCTCTGGTGACTCGTCGCTGGCCTGCGCAGCACAGACGGCGAAGGTCCGGAGATGGTCTGTGATCCAAGAGGATGTGTGTTCGTGTGCTGCGATGCGGGGCGCTTGATCAGCTTATTCGGGGGCCGTCGCTGACTCGGTGGACGAGGAAAAATAGGACTCGCGGACCCATTGAAAGAAGGAGTGACTGGACTACTCGCGGTCGGGCTCTCAGTCTGGAACGAGACCATTGACAAGCGCCGCAGCCAGCTTGTGGATGGTCGTCGGGCGTGGTCAGGCTGCGAGTCTGTTGACTCATTTTCCGGAATCTGCAGCGGAGGCGCCGTGAATGTTTGACCCCGACGACGACGTCTTACAGCGCTGAAGGACAAAGATGCCCCCCGAAGACCTGGTTGGTATTGGTTCCCATACGCGCTATCTGCCAGTCTTTGTTCCTTTTCGGCCTGCCACTCGGCTGCCACACTTGTCCGCGGGGGCAAAGCTGTCTTTGGCCGAGCATCAATGGATGTCTTTGCGTTATATTGGGGGAGGAGAGGTTGGTCCTGGGAGAGAGTCTTGCGCCGGAACAGACTCGGCTTCTGGCTTCGTTCTGCGCGCCCGAGCGCTAGACCGGTGGGTGCGATACCGACAGTGCTAAGCGCACATAACTGAAGGTCATTGTCAGCCAACACAACGCGCAAGGACCGAAGTGGCGAGCAACAATGCCCGATTGATCAACTCTGGCTTACCGTTGATACGTGATCCATCCTCAGAGGGCGCGGAAGAGAGTGACAAGCACCCCGACACTCAGCTCCAGGTCGAACAACTTTGCGAATGACATTCCAGTAGAATGCGCATATGAGGGGAAGCTAACGAACGAGAGATAGGGAGGGGTGTGTAAATGCGGTCGGCTGGGAATCCCTTGAGGCCGCGATGAGCGGAAAAACGAAAAACAAAAACGACCATCAACTCAAAAAAACGAAAAGACGTTAAGCTCACCTCCTTCAAAGGAGAGAGAAAGAAGAAAGGAGCGATGCGATGGGGGTAAGAACCATGGGAAGCGGAAAACAACAACAAAACTCGGGGATTATCAGCTCCCGCCCTGGACTCACGCTAGGAGAGATCAATAACTTCCCCCTCCTTGGGCCCTTGAGTAAAATATCCTGGTTTAATTTGAATCTTATACTTGATTCTTTTGAAACATATGTGCACATTGCAGAGCGCAGTTCCCCAGATTCGACTTCAACTCGTCTACGTCTACACGCCTATGGCTACACCTGTAGCACGGCTACATGTACGCCAATGTGCATGGAAATACCCCGGCGAGAGCACAGCAAAACAGCACTAGCCCACCTGGGCCAGCATGCGGGTGTTATTGCAGCAAAGATTAGGATGCTGGCCTGTCATCCCTTGCGGCTCACATTGCATTGGCGTCATAGTCCAGACTTTTACAAGGAAACGGAGAAGTCCGTGAAGGGCCGCGAGTGGCTCAGCCAGCAGGGAAATGGAGAGCCCAAAAAGCCATGCGATCCAGAATTCCCCACACATCTGGTTTCGGCTGGCTAGGATCGCTTCTTCGGCCCCCTAGCCTGACTAGCTTAGATCGCAAGTGCCCCAGGGCCGATCGGTGTCCACTGGTTTCCTGCCATGAACTGTTGTCCGAGGCAGAACCATGGCTCACACGATGTTCAAAGGATGTTCAGGAGCTCTACTTCATGTGGGAGGTCCTCCTCAAATTGCCCGGATGTTCAGGGCCATTGAACAAAGTGTTCTCGATCCACTTTGCAACTTCACTGGCTTCTGGAAGTTACAGTTGATGAGTCCAAAAGAAGCGAGATGAGCAAGCTGCAAGGTCTCTCAGCAAGCTTATATGACTTAAACGTTGTCCATGGTGATGCAGAGTGCTTTTATGTTTACGACCCCCTTCCCCCCGACTGCGATCTTCGATCCAGAATCGACCTGTTCGCTTCGCAAATTGAGCCTGAAATAGTTCGGAGCATCAGCTCCAGGTTTGATTGTTTTGCTACCGTCATGTCACTCCACTTTGCAAATGAAAAAGGAAAACTCGTGGGTCGCCCACCGGCCAGAATCGGTTCTTACTGCCGAATCTGTGCCGCTTCTCGTTGCGGGTACGTCGCACTTAACTGTCATGGCGTGTCAATTGAGAGCTGAAAGTGGGGGAAACCCTCGTGTTTCATCTTTCAATAAGCTGTTTATTTTTTCTGTCTTTTCCGAGCTCAATTCCAGCCGATCAGGCCGACACTCCGTAGCCCTGAGCCACCCTGAGCCAAACCTTGTGGCTCGCTTGAGAGATCGACATATCCTATCATTCGGGAAGGTCAATTTGGCGCTACAGGGATTGGTCCCCTCGGCTTAGCTTCGGCCACGTCGAACCTCTTTCAAGTGGTATCAAATGCCAAATTACCTGTGGACCTATTGATTTGAATGCCCACATCTATTCTTGCTCATGGTTCCACCCCAAGCGGCTCGAAAACAAATCTGCCAATACCCGTTCTGCTGGTCTCGACTGTGTCATGCTACATGCAGGTCAGCACATTCCCTGCACAGTTCAATGATCTTTGAATGCTCTGGGCGAATGGTTGGCTTTTCACATCTTGGCGGGCTATTCCCAAAACAGACACCAAAACAAAGATCGTCCCTTGGGCATTGGGGCTCAACTCTCGGCTTTGGGATGCAGGAAACTCGTGCTTTCATGGCTGCAAGACTTTTGTGATGTATATCATGCATATCTGGCGGTCAAAGCGGTTAAATATCACCCTGACAGGTTCACGTGCTGTTTCACTAGCTTTGCACTCTCGATCTCGGTTCATTTAATTTCGCAAATCGCATGCAATCGCTCCGATATGAAACTATGTGTACTTATGAAACGCCGTGCATGCTGCAAGAGGTGTCTAATTTAGGTAAGAGTTTCACTAGGGTCCAGTCGATGAGTATACTAGAGTGGCAGGCCACATCTTTTTGTTTTGCGACCGCCCGTATCGATATTCTATCTGCGGCCGCAGCTGGATTTTCTTTGGATAAGACTGGAAAGTGGACAATTCTGCATGCTCCAATTCAAAATTTGACTGCCTGTCCACCGCCTTGTTTTGTTGTCTTGGTCTCCGTTGATAGGATGTCACTGTGACTCAGTCATGGAAAGTTGAAAACTCCGAAAAGCTCAACTGTGATTCAGCTCATTTTGATTATAATATTGACAAGTCCTTATCGATCCATTGGCACATGTTGAAGACGCCGACACTCAGAAGCCATTGTCCTCAGAAAGAGCAGTCCTCTGGGCCTGAAATTTGATACATGTTCATCTTGCAAGATAAACCCGGTTCATTATTCACCACCCAGATGGACCCAAACAGGGTATTAAGAATATACATTACACACACCGGAACTGATAAATCCAGATGCATCATATTGCGCCTCTAACGATAATCACTAACCACAACTTAGATCTTGATACATAGGAATATAGAAAAGGTATTCACTCTTCATATAAATCGCTGATTAAGTTCTAACCTTGTGTAGGAAGTTGACTAATTGGCCAAACACTGTTCTAGGTGCCTTTATCCAACTTGGGACATGCCAATTTTGTATCAGTACATCTGTCATGCTCTCAGAAGTGCCTTTGAGACCGTAGTAGCTCGTTTGACTAGCTAAATGTATTATCCTACTATCTGCATACTTTCTTGCTTCCCATATGACCTTCTCATGTCACAAATTACCAATAATGCTCATGAGCGTATGAGGCATTAAATCTCATGTAATGCAGACAAATCACCCTCCAGAATGTGAACAAAAAACAAAAAAAAACAAACAAGGTCTTTAACTTTACATTGAAACCACAGCCCTATATTGATATAATTGGATCCTAAGTGTGTACACGGTGCTATGAAGTGATATCCAATTTCTAACCGAAAACCATGGGAAGAGTACTATTTCATATATTATTTGAGTTTAAGTTTACTCTCTTTCTTTTCGCCTCTTTTCATTATGTTTCCAAGGGCCACAATGATTGTCTAGATCATATCTCTCTAGAGGTACGGGTGTGAAAAGAGTTGTAGATCTGACATCACATGACCTTATCGATAACACACATCCAAAAAGCCCACTCCATCATGGGCACCTCAGTGCAAGAAATCCACGCTCGACTTCTACTAGAGGTTCCAGGTTATCGCCGGAGGAAACCACGTTCGCCTGAACCTGAAACTATGGAGACTCAAATCCAGGCACAAATCCCTGGTATCGACCATGTCGTCTCCGAATACGCTGTGGTATGTATTTGCATGCGCGAGGGGCAATGTGAATGAAGCTGACCGTTTAATAGGGCTATTTGACCCATGCCGCAAACCTTTATGTCGAAGATACCAGCGGCCAATCCCCCCTGTCAGAAGCTGCCGAAGCCGTTACCGAGCTTCTGGTCTCCGCTTCTGGAGATTTCTCCCCGCAAAACTACGACACGATCGGCAACTTGGTCGCAAAGTTCATTACAGGCCTCAGTGCCGCTGATGGCGTCGATGCCGAGAAGAGACAAATGCCATTCAGGGCTAAGAAGCTGGACCAGGCCATAAATGTCGGCGCACAGCGGAATATGTCCTCGACCCTGGGCTTGACTGGAAACACTGTCGACCTGGAATCCGCCAATGCTCGAAAGGTCGAGTCCAAGGTGGACAAGAAGAAGCTCGAGAAGGCCGAGCGCAAGATTCGTGCCAAGCAGGACAAGAAGCAGATGAAGAACGTTACCTACGAGTCCTCGCGCTTGCTCAACCAGCCGGATGAGACTATGTCATACGAAGAGTTCTTCATGGCTGTCAATCCTCTTCAACTGGGCTCTGACTCCCAGGCCAAGAGTAAGGACATTAAGTTGGACAACATCGATATCTCCATCAGTGGCCTGCGTATCCTGACGGATGCTGCCTTCACACTCGCCTACGGTCGTCGTTATGGTCTTGTTGGCCAGAACGGTATCGGTAAATCTACACTTCTGCGTGCTTTGAGTCGCAGAGAAATCGCCATTCCCACACACGTTTCAATTCTTCACGTCGAGCAAGAGGTATATCTGATCCAACCTACTTTCGTTTGCTGTTACTGACTGTTCATATAGATTACTGGTGATGATACACCAGCTTTGCAGGCAGTCCTGGATGCTGATGTGTGGCGGAAGCACCTTCTCGGAGAGCAGGCTGTTAGTCAATCCCCAATGCATAATTATCATACCTTTACTAACCAACATCACAGAAAATCTCCAAACAATTGGCCGATCTTGAAGAAGAGAGATCCTCGATGGCAGATACCTCCCAGGATGCTGCTCGACTTGACGAGCAACGTGAAGGCCTGGATATTACTTTGAGTGATATTTATAGCAAACTTTCTGAAATGGAATCTGACAAGGCCGAGTCTCGTGCGGCTAGTATCTTGGCTGGTCTTGGTTTCTCCCAAGAACGCCAGCAGTACCCCACCAAGACCTTCTCCGGAGGTTGGAGAATGCGTCTGTCCCTGGCCCGAGCATTGTTCTGCGAGCCCGATTTGCTCTTGCTGGACGGTATGTTTTACTGCCTTTATCTAACTACTAGCCTGCTGACTGTTTATAGAACCGTCAAACATGTTGGACGTTCCGTCTATTACTTTCCTTTCGAATTACCTCCAGGGATACCCCAGCACAGTTCTTGTGGTTTCTCACGACCGTGCATTCTTGAACGAAGTCGCTACGGATATTATTCACCAACACTCCGAGAGATTGGACTACTACAGGGGTGCTAACTTTGGTGAGTTAGACAACATCGAGGTACATGAAACCTTTTAACATTTATAGAAACCTTCTACGCAACCAAAGAGGAGCGTCGCAAGACTGCTAAGCGCGAATACGAGAAGCAAATGGCCGAGAGAGCACACTTGCAAGGTTTGTTACATCTCCTGCTGTCAATCGAGCTGTAATAACAATTTCCCAGCGTTCATTGACAAGTTCCGTTACAATGCCGCGAAATCTTCCGAAGCCCAGTCAAGAATCAAGAAGCTTGAGCGTATGCCAGTTCTTGAAGCTCCTGAGAGCGAATACACCGTCCACTTCGCATTCCCCGAGGTCGAGAAGCTCTCACCCCCTATCGTCCAGATGTCTGAAGTTTGCTTCGGTTACACCAAGGACAAGCCTCTACTCAAGAATGTCGATTTGGATGTCCAGCTTGACTCGCGCATTGGAATTGTCGGACCCAACGGTGCTGGTAAGACTACGGTACTGAAGCTACTCACCAACCAGCTTGAAGCAACAGCCGGTCTCATCTCTACCAACTCGAGACTGCGCATTGGATTCTTTGCTCAGCACCACGTCGATGCTCTGGACATGACAACCAGCGCAGTCGGCTTCATGACTAAGACTTATCCCGGAAAGACTGACGAAGAGTACCGGAGACACCTAGGCGCGTAAGTCAACCCCTGACCCTTTGCAGATACCTCAGACACTAATCTGTTCTCATAGCTTCGGTATCACTGGTACAACTGGTCTCCAGCGCATGGGACTCCTGTCAGGAGGTCAGAAATCTCGTGTGGCCTTTGCATGCTTGTCATTGACCAACCCTCATATCCTTGTTCTTGACGAACCTTCTAACCACTTGGATATTGAGGGTATGGACGCTCTGTCAGATGCGCTCCGCAAGTTCGAGGGAGGTGTTGTGATGGTTTCCCACGATGTGACTATGTTGCAGAACGTTTGCACCAGCCTCTGGGTTTGCGATGGCGGTACTGTGCACAAGTTTGACGGCACCGTCAATGCTTACAAGAAGCGGATCACCGAGCAGGCAGATGCTGCTGGTGTTGTGGCCAAGCACTAAGTCAGAAAAAGATACATGCACAGTGTAGTATCAACCAAAAATGATTTCCCTCTTCAGTGAGCTGTGTCAATACATGTACAGACATGAAATATTTTCTCAAAGACTCTAATACTTCAGAGCTAATGTATACACATTTATTGTCGGACCCTTCTTGTCCCGAAATTAGTTCTATAGATGTTGGCATTCCGGAACCTAATTTCCGCCTTCTTATCGGCTTATCGTAACCCCAAAGGTCACTTGGACACAGGACATTCCTCCGATAGAATCCAGGAACTGATTCCAGTTCTCTGAGAATAGAACTTTGAAATATGACAGGTGCAGATGAACAAGACACGTCGGGTCCCAACGCGCCCTTGCTCGCCTCCGCCCGCGATCCCGACCATGACTATGAAGACAATGGCAACGATGGCTTGGCCTCCGAGCTGGAATTCTCAGGGGGCTGGTTCATATGGGCGTTGACTTTCTCAGCAGGAATCAGTGGGCTCCTTTTTGGATATGAGTATGCTTCCTACCCGGCGGATACCGTGTTGCGACTCCATTTTTTATCCAGATAGCGGCTAATTTTGTTTGAACTTCCAGCACAGGAGTCATTTCCTCTACCTTGGTGACAGTCGGCACGGATCTCTCGAATCGATCATTGACAACCCTCGACAAAAGCCTCATCACATCATGTACGAGTCTGTTCGCATTAATAGCTAGTCCATTCACAGGAGTGTTGGCCGACAAGCTGGGCCGTCGGAAGGTTATACTTGGCGCGGATGCATTATTTGCTCTAGGGGCTCTGGTACAAGCTTTTTCAAGCCAAGTTTGGGGCATGATTCTTGGACGAAGTATTGTCGGCCTTGCGGTTGGGAGCGCAAGCGCGGTTACTCCATTGTAAGTTGACTGCACGTCATGGATTGGGATGAAAGCCATCACGCGACGGACGATAGAGTAAGATTGCTAATGGGGTATCTGCAGGTACATTTCTGAATTGGCACCATCACACGCAAGAGGAAGGCTTGTTACTATTCTCAGTCTGTTTATCACTGGCGGCCAGGTGGTAGCATACATAGTTGGCTGGCTTTTCTCCAGTTCATTCGGAGGCTGGCGCTGGATTGTGGGCCTTGGGGCATTCCCGGCCTTCTTCCAGCTTGCAATTCTCGCTTTTCTACCCGAGACACCTCGGTGGTTGGTCCAGGCTGGATTTGATGTCCAAGCGAAGGCCGTTCTGACCAAGATTTACCAAGATTGCCCTGGGTGTGACAGGGTAACCGATAGAGTCTTGCACGATATCAATAGGGAGATTGACGAAGAAGCGTTAGAGTTAGGGCAAGGTAAAGCTCGAGGTACAAAACCTCAGTGGTTACACGATACCCTTGAACGAGGGCAGCAGTTGTTGCATGGCGGGAACAGGAGAGCATTGATCATTGCAATGATGCTTCAAGGGGTACAGCAATTGTGTGGTTTTAACAGTCTAATGTACTTCTCGGCAACCATCTTCTCAGCTCTGTCGTTCTCCTCCCCGACGTTGGTGTCTCTTTCAGTGGCTTTCACCAACTTCATATTCACGCTTCTTGCATTTGCGTTCATTGACAGAATTGGACGCCGACGCATTCTGCTCTACTCCATGCCAGTCATGACTATTGCCCTAATTGTCTGCGCGCTGTCATTTTCTTCCTTCAAGGATGTATGGAACGACCAACCGCCAACGCGACGTGAAGAAGCCCCCGATAGTTCTGGTTCATTGATGCCACTTGCCATCTTGTTTTGCCTCACCGTATACACTGCGGCTTATGCCTTCGGCCTCGGAAATGTTCCATGGCAACAGTCGGAACTTTTCCCTCTGAGTGTACGTTCACTTGGCTCATCTTTGGCCACTGCAACTAACTGGGGTTCGAACTTCGTCATTGGTCTTACTTTCTTACCCATGATGGAATGGATCTCACCCTCATGGACTTTCCTTCTCTATGCTCTGGTCTGTGTAGCTGGGTGGGTTGCAGTATGGGCAATTTACCCTGAGATGAGTGGACTTGGTCTTGAAGAAGTGAAGGGTCTTCTGGCAGAGGGATGGGGGGTGAAAGAAAGCTTGCAAAGAAAGCGTGTCGCGCCTCGTGTATAGCCTCTTTAACAACAACAGAGCCATACATTAATATTTTCACATCCTCTAAATGGTGTTCTAGACGAGCAACCCGAGACACTCGAAACAAAAGGCCAAAAGAAGTTAAAACAAGCGAGGCTCATGTATGGGAAATGCCTAGAACTTCATGGATGCGTGTACTCCGAATGACCTCGTGTATAATTCATCTTCGATCTCGGCTGTACTGATATCGGGATATAAGAACTCAATTTCATGGAGTACAATCTCAATTGATCTTTGCATCAATCTCACTTGAGCTTCGATTATATCCTTGAGCTTTGATCAAACAGTTGAGAATCGTTTTCTCTTGCTCGTCTCGATTTTCATGCGCTGAAACGAAGCAAGTCTAACCGGCACTTTCCTCTTCACTTCATAAAAGATCAGTTCTCTGCTTCTTTTCTTCTCTTCTGCTCATCATCCACATTTACCCGCATTTATTCAGTTGTTCTCTTTCTTTGTATGTTACATGACCCTCATACCAGCCCATACATCGCCCGATGATCTATACTAACATGAGCGTCGAACAGAACCATGTCCTCCAACATGGAAGCAAGTGAGATGTCCCTGCCATTCACTCGAAAGCTAGTTGCCACACACCTCCCGCTTGGACAAGCAAAGAACATTCTCGACCTTCCCAACGAGGTAAGCTCACCATGCCATACATCATGGATCATACCTTGCTCATATATCAAACACACAGATCCTCCAACAAGTTGCCAGCCTCCTCTCAACTGATCAGGATGTCCTTCATCTCTCTCAGACATGCAAGGCAATATGGGCTCAAATTTATGCCCCAGAGTCAGCCCTCTGGCGAACTCTTTTTGCCAACCGCTACGACGTTCTATCTCTCCGACCCTCGAACGAGTTCAGAAACGAGTATCTCATTCGAGCCATTATCCTTGGTGCAAAATTTCACTTCGCAGAAAAGGAAGATGACCGGCAGAACATGTGCATGGAAGTGATGAAGACGATGCTCGAAGAAGTCATTACAGTTCATCTCAAAGCAGGTTGTCCCTCCAAGACATTAGACCGACTTCGAGTATCTCTCAGTACTATGGACTTTCTCAAATGCCCCCAGAAAAATGAACCATCCGAGCGGTTCTTCGCTCTCCAGCTGGTACATTTTCTCGTTATATTGACATGAAATTTACTAACAGTTTTGTCTGATATAGGCTATGACTCCCCTTGCACTCGACTCGACAATTACCCGAGCATGTCACAGGGATGATTATAATCTGGCTACGATCTACTCATTCGGCGAACAATTGGGCATGCCATTCATTGGCCATAACGACCTCAATCTCGAGAGAGTGCTGCAAATGCGGAGCTTCTGGCAACGTCACTTGTTGACCGAGTCAGAGCTTACCTACCATGAGACCTTCGCATCTCTTCCTGCGCACCTAAAGCCCGGGGTCCGAAAGGTCCACGCAAAGGATTTGAGCGAGCTGAGTACCTCATGGCTGGGTCTGTACTGTGAGATATCAATCACTTCAAACGCTTGATTCATGAAACATACTGACGCCTGTATCTCTACGATTAGCTTGCCTGCACCCCCTGCCTGATTCGTTGGAGGAACTCACCGACCTCAACCGCCAGACATGCGCTGATTTGGAGGACCATGCCGATGCAATCGAAGTCATGGTGAGCTACACCTGAGATAATGATCAAGTGAGAAACAAGTGACACCTAGCTAATGATACATAGACACTCAAAGTCAAATCACAGCCAGACGTGGAGGTTTTCTGGCCGGAGGTGTGCACCATGATTGCGCCCCCAGTTGGGCCCGCGACTGGCCGCACGTATTTCCAGGGCAAACAGATGATACATGAAAACCCTGGCGAGGAGGACAATACTGTTTTCGGATTTACCGAAGACATAGAGGTAACCTTTGGCGGTATCGGTGGATGGAAGCGCATTTGCTTCACCATCTGCCAGGGCGACACCAGCACGGACTTCGGCAGTAAAATGGCCGGGGATGACTGGGTGCACTGCTATGAGGCCTTGATAATTCCAGGAGGACGGGCAATGCTGGGACGCTGGGTGGACGCAAAGAACGAGACAGGTCGGGGGCCTTTCATTTTCTGGGATTTGTGATTTGTGCCTTGGGCGTTGAGATATTGCTGCTGTACCGTGGTGTCCCCTGCATATAGGCGGGGGCACCTGACAAGAGAAAATGGCTATTCAGGGGCAATTGAAGAGATCGTCGATTGTTTCCTTTGAGGTTTGAGTCTAGATCATTGGATCTGTAGAACCGTTGCAACGAAAAGTAGCATATCTTTTAGTTCGAAGGTATGAAGAAATTATGCTTTGAGGAAGGGAATAGATAACATAGAAAACAAACAGCCACTACTCTTCAATATCCTTGACCTTCTCCCACTGGCCCTTGAGATTCTCCTTCCACAAACTGACCTTGTTGTCGCCTCCACTTACGGCAAGGATGTTACCGCTGAGACTCCAGCTCACGCGCCACAGAACAGTATCAAACTCGAGTGTTTGGCTGGTCCACTGGCCTGGGTTGGAAATGTCGGAGGTCCAGATACGAACGGTCTTGTCTTGCGAAGCTGAGGCAATGTAGGACTTGGAGAGGATGCTGGGAGACCAGGCCACATCCCGGACCCAGTCCGAGTGACCCTCGAGGTTTTGAGTAGGGTTGTAAGACTTGGATTCGGCGCTGTAGGGTGGTCAGTTAATGCAATTAACCACTTGGAGTCAAAGAACATACTTGTAATCCCAGATCTTGACCAGGTTGTCACTGCCACCAGTGACGAAGCGGCGCTGTTGACCGGGTCCGGGGTTGGAGCTGATCAGGCTGCCAGCAAAGGCGGCGGGAGCCCAGCTAATGGAGTTGACACCCATGCCGTGGGCGTGGAAAGTTTGGTGGGTCCAGTTGTTGTCACGGAACTCGAGCACGCTGACATGGCCATCGGAGGAAGCGCAAGCAAGAAGACATCCGCTCTCATGGGGGGCCCAGGAGACCATGTTCACGGAAGCAGTGTGAAGGGAGAAGTCGAATACCTTGGTCCATGAGCTGCCGCCAGCGGGGGAGGTAGCATTCTGGGGTTGTTCGCGCCAGATCAAGACCTTGCCGTCGTAGGAGGATGAGGCCAGAATTGTGCCAAATTTGGGGTGAGCCTAGAGCAGGAGGAGGACCTGTTAGTTTGGTTGCGCGATGCAATGGCTGCTGTTTTGGGCCGCCACTTACCCATGCGACACACCACACCGCGCCCTCGTGACTATCAGACACCCAAGTCAGCTACCAATTCTTTGACTTCAACGATTTGCCAGTCCAGCTCACCCCTTCAACGTCTCGAGGAGACGGTGTGACTCTCCCTCAACTTCAAAGATCTTTATTGTCTTGTCGGAGGAACATGTTGCCAATCTGCGGCCGTAATAATCCAAGGTGGCATCATGCTACATTCCGAGAAGCTCAGTTAGCTATAGCTCCGCAGCGGACATAAAGAGCTATCAATTGGAACGAGTCTCCAAGCACATACAATCATCTCCTCATGCCCTGAGTTCGAGATCACTTGAGCGGAAGCCTAGAGTTTTGTAGGTGTTAGCAAGGGGATTGAAGCAAAGTCGCAGTTGTACCAAGAAAAAACACTAACCATTTCGTGGTATCGGAAGCAACAAAAATGAAAGTAGAGGAGAGAAAGCGGGACTAGAAACTCCCTGTTTGTATGGGCCAAACAACCTGGCCTGAGTCCGCTTATCCTTATCGTGCTGACTCAGGGCACGTGATGAGTCTGGGGCCTCGGTCGAGCATCGGCAATCCCACGCCCTGGTTGTCTTCTGATCTTCTGATCTTCTCATCTATCTCACCATATTTGTCCCTTTGCTCTCTGCTTACTGGAGGACCTTTATTTACTCATACATCTATCGAACTACCTTCTCGCTGATCACCACCGTCATCATGGCTGATGCGCTGTGCGGGCCGTCGAACGCGCTTCAGAACTTCCAGAAGCATACATCAGTTGATCGGACCCTTCAGCAAGATCGGTTGGCTTCCAGGCAATCGCCTGCCCAGGTTTGTGACCATCCTGGCATGTCCTCGTTTAATCTGTACTAACCCATGTTCTCCAGGGTTTCCGATCCCAGAACTCCCGAGAGGGAATACTTGACCCGGAGTTCGCCGCATTCGAAGCTAATACTGCCGGTCCTGCACTGCCAGATCTACAACACCCGGCTCATTTTGGAGGACAAGTACATCGCCCTGCAGTACAGCACCCCGCACATCATCCAGGAAACGCCAGTTGGGCGTCGGATTTCCAGAACTTGCAAATCTCAGGGCCCTCGCACCCTGTATCGCAACTAAACAGACCCAATGTCGCACCAGCAACAGCACAGGGAGGGTGGCAAAATGAGTTTATGAACCAACAGCAACGAGGACCTATGTCCCAGGCCCAGCACACCCCGCAAATGCACGGTGGCTTTCAGCCATCCTTTGCGCCCAGCTACCCGATATATGGCTCTGTGAATCAGATGCAACCTCCGCAAGCTATGCAGCCTGAACAACAGAAGCCCATGGATCATTTTGATGAATCTGCTTTTGAGGCTGCATTTGATCAGGCAAGGGCCGACATGGAGTTGCAGGGGGCCGACTTCGCCCAGCAAGATGTTCAGCAGCAATTGGATACCGATCAAGTTGATACCGTCGAGCTAGTTACCCAAGAGCAAATCCGACTTGGATCGGATCTCATTCCCCAGAGCGACAACGAGGACCCTCAAACACGGGTCCGAGATGCAGATGAGCTTGCCCGGACTGCAGGCCAACTGCTTGACAGCGTTCGTAATGACCAAAGCCAAAAGTTCCAGCAAAGCAACTTCCTAGCTTTGATGCGTCGAATCAGAGATCGCGAAGTGGAGGTTGAAGGGGATGAGTTCCGTGAAGTCAGTACCAACCCGTAACGGTTTGGATGTCGGACGACAGAAACACCGGTATAATTTGGTCAATCTACGAGGGCGTTTGTCCTTGCTAATGTTGGTGCAGACGGCGCAGTCTCTTCACCCGGGTGGGCCATACTACCCGGGCCAACCCTACCCTGATCCCGCCGTTTCCCCAAGCAGTAAGGAGCCTCCCCTATCAGCTGGGACCGACGTCAGACGTCCATGAGAAACAACGAACCTGACCAGGCATTGCACCTTGCCCAGACGGCATAGACATCAGAGACCCCCCGGCAGCCGAAGAAGGAACCGACGAAGTACATGTAGGGTCCGGATCTTTTGGTGACACAAACGCCCTGTATGAAGGCTTCATCCACAGTCAGGGACTAGTGGATAGGCGCATGATGCCATGCCTTTTGAGGAAGGATCTGGAATCACACTTTTTGCACTAGATGTACAGGGTACTTACTTGAGTACGGAGGCGCACAGCACATAGCCCAGGTACTGGTACATATTTTATAGATACCCATGAACAATAGCAAGCACGTGATCTCTATTGAGCGACAAGTATCCATTGAGGTTTCCCGATCGGGCAAGTCAATGGCCAACTCTGGCTTTTGATTGGCTGCCTATTGTGATGCCTTCCTATTGTGCCCTGTCAATTGCTGATAACAATAGAAACCTGTAAACTTGACTTAAATATCTAACTTCGCGCTTGACTTCTTCTAACGTTCACACATTCCTACAACTTTTTAATTTTCTCTTCATAATGCTTCCTCCATCAGATTCATTCCGCCATCAGCTCCAAAAGCTCGCAGAGGTTCGAGCCAATCGCAACAACCCGCCGACTGCACCTCCTCCATATACACTCTCTGTCTGCCGACCCGATGGTAGAAATATCATGGCTATCAACCCAGGCCAGGAAGAGGAGTCTGGCCCTATCGTAATCCGAATTGACAAGTCCATTTCCGTGACTGGCCAGGACAATACAGTTATTATCCCATCTGGAGCTATCAATTCTCCAGCTCAGACCGAGGCAACCACATCGCCGGCCAATAGGCCTCTTCCTCCGCGACACTCAAACATTTCATCGACTGTGACCACAATAATTGACGCTTTGAACCGTGTTAACGCGCTCTGCGATGTGTCTGGTAATCTGAGAACCTTTGAAGTCAACCTCAATGCTGGCATAAAAGTTGATGGTCGAAACAATACCATCTGCATGGGGAACGTGGCTAAGGTTCCTCAGCCTAAAAGGCAGGCACCTGCGGAAAGAGAGAATCCTGGTCGCAAGCGCCGTGCAACTTCGGTACACATCTGACCTTCCACAGGGAAATTAAACATCTACTGAATTTATATAGGAGCCTGTGGGATGTCCTTACTCTACTCGCCTTCGCTCCTCATCCTAAGAGATGAAATCGAGGTTTGATTCCTGTGGAGTTTCACAATTTTTTTTTTTTTTTTTTTTGGGGGCTCTCATTCTTTGGCTTTGGCAAGTTTTCTTTGGGTGTCTCCCATGTGTGCTAGCGAGTGTTGATTGATTCCATGTCACATTGATCTAGTTTCTAGCCTCTTGTATACCTAGGTGCTTGACTTGTGTTGGTTTCTTTGCTGTTGGTGGCTTGTGTATGCTTCTATCATTATGAACTTACGGAAAAGAAGGGATTTTGGCTCTTAGTATATTTTTTAGAAATATCAAAGGTATCCTGTCTCTCTACTAAGGCAAGACTCCCATTACGTAAATTGTCCTCAACTAGAAGGATTGGTCTTTACTTAGTTTCGAATGGATTCATACTAGAAAGCCTCGCAGATTTTTCAGGTCATTTAATAAGCTTGTTTTGTTCACCATATATGAAATACCTAAGCACTGATCAGATAAGTTATACCTTGAAATATATACATTTTAACTGCCCCGAATAGCGGTGAGGGGGCCATGAAGGCCCGATGATCATTGCAGCTTTTTAATGCGGGGTTTCCCAATGACAGAGAACAGAGAATCACATTGAAAGGCGTGGATACAGCATGTCAGACGATGGATGTGCTCTGGTGGATCTCATTGACACGCTTCCAGCACAAATGGCTAGACTTACTCCCCAGGTGTGGAACTCTGTTGACCCACTGTCTATGGGGTATTGATCTGGTGGCAATTGTTGGAATTGGAAATATAGCTGAATTGATCATCCTCTATTTCATGGTGTTCTTTGTTCATAAAAGAGAATTATGTTGCAAGTGGAGAGCTTAGATACTAAGCCTGGCTTTAAGATTCCTTTGCCAAAGTATGAACATCCACCAGAGACAAAATGTTCACGTGAGTAACAATACCCTCATTCAGAAATCCCCGAGTCTAATCACGTTGCTAGTGAGTTATGCGAGTGTTGTTACCATTGATCTTTCTGAATATGATCGTCCGGGAGGCAGGGACCGACTAGCACAGCAATTCAAAGAATGCGTGCATGATTTTGGTAATTCTCTCGCATTCATCCACTACATGACAGATACTGATGCAAAATAGGATTCTTCAATATTACCAACATTGGCCTTTCTCAGGATGAGATAGATCTGCAATTTGCCATTGCAAAAGCATTCTTTGAACTGCCTGTAGAAGAGCGACTGAGCCATGTTGCCCCTTTGCATGAAGGGAATTATAATGGATACCGGCCATTAGGTACCCTGAGTCTCTTCCCTGGACTGCAAGACTCATTGGAGTTTTACAGTATCTTCAAGTTCATTCCCCAAAGTCAACGCTCGCAACCAGACCTTATCAAGCAATATTCAGCCGAGATCGAGCGATTCTCTCGCCATATGCATGAGAATGTTTCATTTAAACTTCTACGAATACTGGCAACCATGCTGGAGCTCCCAGAAGATCAATTTGTGAACGGTAACCGCTACGAAGACGAATGTGATAGCTCCGTTCGGTACATGTTATACCACTCCCGGTCGCAGGAAGAAAACAAGATGTTTGACGACTATTACCTCCGCGGTCATACAGACAAAGGAACATTGACATTCCTTTTCCAACAACCAATAGCAGCATTGCAAGTGCAGCGAGTGCAAGCAGACTGGGAACATTTGAGGATCCCCGCCGGCACTGTCGCAGTGAATATTGCCGATGCATTGCAGTTTCTCACCAATGGGTATCTGAGAAGTGGCTTACATCGGGTGATGGCGCCACCAAAAGACCAGGTGCATATGGATCGGTTGGGGCTTGTGTATTTTGTGCGTCCGACGGATAAGTTGCCTTGGAAGTCGCTGGATAGTCCATTTCTGAGGAGGGCAGGTCATGCGAAGACCACTGAGCATGATAGGGATATGTCTGGACTAGAGTGGTGGAGGGCAGGTGTGAAGGCTCGCAAAGGAGCAAATTATATGAAAGATACAGCTCGAAGTACTTAGTTAATGGCAGCTTGACTGAGCGGAGAGCTATATGCCGGGATGTTGAAGCTTCGAGTCCGCACAGTCCTGCATGTCGGCCTGGCTGCAGTCAAAAATACCACAAAAACTACGAATGAAAGAAGCACTGAAACATCAAACGTTTCAATTAGCAATCACCAAATGGTCAAACCATACAAAGAATTTCCACTCAATTGCCAAGGTGAAGCCATAGATATCCGCCCGAGATTAGCTAATCACCCCACTACACACAGTCGTCGCTCTACAACTTTTGACCACTTCGCCGTTTAGTCTTGGTTTCATATTCAAAATGGCGCCTTTGATTACCCTCGCAACATGCGCGCTGAACCAGTGGAGCTTGGACTTCGCTGGTAACCTGAAGAGGATCAAACAGAGTATCATCAAGGCCAAGGAAGCCGGCGCAACCCTGCGTGTCGGACCAGAGCTCGAGATTCCGGGCTACGGTACGCGTTGAATTGAACACGACAACCCGGTTCCTTTTAACTAATTAAATGATACAGGCTGCCTGGATCACTTCTTGGAGAACGAAGTTTATGAGAACTCATGGGACTCCCTCTATTCGATCCTGACAGACCCTGAGTTGCATGGTATCATGATCGATGTCGGACTTCCTCTTCTTCACCGGAACTGTAGGTACAATGCTCGAGCTATCGTCCTGGACGGCAAGATTCTGTGCCTGCGGCCCAAGCTCTATCTCGCGAATGACGGCAACTTCCGCGAGATGCGCTTCTTCACGCCGTGGAACAGACCCAGACATGTTGAGCAGTACTACCTGCCTCCATTTATCCAGAAGCACCAAGGCAGTCGTCATGTTCCTATTGGTGATGTTGTTCTTTCCACCATCGATACATGCCTTGCCGCGGAGACCTGTGAGGAGCTGTTTACACCCAACAGCCCTCATATCAACATGTTTGTAACCCTTTTCGTGAGACAATATCTGAGATGCTAATGTGATGTAATCAAGGGGACTCAACGGTGTAGAGATTTTTACCAACAGCAGTGGAAGTCATCATTCTCTCCGAAAGCTTAATGAGCGTATTGCACTGATCTCAGAGGCTACCCGCAAGAATGGAGGTATCTACCTCTACTCAAACCAACTTGGATGTGATGGCGATCGACTGTGAGTAAATCCAGACCTATCAAGGATTCCTGAGTAGGAGATCTTGAGGGGACATCCTGAGCATGGCGACAAGCAAGAAATGTACTAACTAAGAACAGATACTATGATGGTTGTGCCATGATCTTTGTCAACGGCGACATCGTTGGTCAGTCGAGTCAGTTCTCTCTCAATGAGGTTGAAGTCGTGGTTGCGACTGTGGATCTTGAACAAGTGAGAGCCTTCAGATTCGCCCCCTCACGTGGAATGCAGGCAGTTGCAGCCCCAGAATATCAACGGATTGAGGTTGATTACTCTCTATCCAGCGACGATGAAGCAGTCTTGCAGAAGAGAACCCCCGCAAGACTGCCGCGCTATCATCTCCCCGAGGAAGAAATTGCCCTCGGGCCTGCATGCTGGCTTTGGGATTACCTCCGACGCTCGAAGGCCGCTGGTTTCTTCGTTCCTCTGTCTGGTGGAATTGATAGCTGTGCGACTGCTACCATCGTGTACTCCATGTGCCGTCTTGTCATACAAGCGATTCAGGAAGGAAATGGACAGGTCATTGCAGATGCGAAGCGCATTGCTGCTTTCACCTCTGAACTTCCCAAAACGGCCGAAGAGCTGTGCAATCAGATCTTCTTCACTTGCTACATGGGAATGGAGAAGCAGAGCAGCAAGGAAACAAGAGACCGTGCCAGGGTTCTATCTGAAAAGATCGGATCTTACCATACTGATGTGAACATTGACGATATGTTCAACTCCACCAGGAATATGCTGACTCAAGCTACCGGTTTTGAGCCCAAATTCAAAGGTTCGTATCAGCTTGTGCTATTTTATCTAATTGAGAAGTTTTACTAATTTGCTTCACCAGTTCACGGCGGAACTGCCACGCAAAACCTGGCTCTCCAAAACATCCAGGCCAGATCCAGAATGGTGCTTGCCTACTACTTTGCCCAGGAGCTGTGTGAGGTCAGGAACCGATCCGGAGGCGGTGGTTTACTGGTCCTTGGAAGCTCTAACGTGGATGAATGCCTACGCGGATGTAAGTGTGCTCTTTTGAAGAGGTCGCCTCATTGTCATTACGGACGCTAACCTCCAGAGCAGACCTAACCAAATACGATTGTTCCTCTGCGGATCTCAACCCCATTGGATCTATCAGTAAGGTTGATCTGAAGCGGTTCATTGCCTGGGCTTCGAAGGACTTCGATCTCCCCATTCTCCAAGACTTCATTCATGCCACACCCACGGCAGAACTTGAGCCCATCACTTCGGATTATGTATGTGAATCATCTCTCTGCTTAGACCATGATACTGACATTCGAAAGACCCAAAGCGATGAAGTCGACATGAAGATGACCTACGCAGAGCTTTCCCGCTTCGGTACATTGCGGAAGGTAAACCACCTCGGACCTTACGGAATGTTCCTCCGTCTCCTCGAAGAGTGGGGTGGTGAGAGCAAGCTCGGCCCACGCGAGATTGGCGAAAAGGTGAGCCATAACTTTTCATTTCCGCTCCCCTTTTCTTAATCGATTGATACTAACTGACTGGTAGGTCAAACTGTTCTTCCACTTCTATCAGATCAACCGCCATAAGCAAACAGTTGCTACGCCGTCCTATCACGCAGAGAGCTATTCGCCCGACGATCACCGATTTGACCTTCGGCCATTCCTGTACCCACCCGGATTCGAGAGCTGGTCTTTCAAAAAGATCGATGAGCGGGTCGAGGCCCTGGAGAAGAGGAGTAGAAAAGTAGCCTCAAACTAGATCAGGAAACATGTACAATGAGGGTATTACCCGCCATGGCTTAGATGGACTTGGCCATTGCCTTGCTAGACCTCGAATGAATAGACGCAGTCACTGTGGAATTCAACAAGTGAAGCAAGATTGACCACCCCACTCAAGGACTGCAGAGGCAAGAGGTACAGTATTTCTAACAGCTATTTTAAGCCCGCACCTGCAGACCTTCATCTGATATGAGCGATATCAGAAACATAAGCCCTCAAGGACACTGTGTCTGCGTGAATCGGGGATTGGTAAATACTGCGCTGGTTTGCTATATTTGCTAAACATGTTTTGATGCCTTGTAGGCAGCGAATATTGGCACCCACGCGTGCCGCGATATAATCCCCTGTGAGTGGGAGAATATCTATCTGATCTGTCAGAAGAAAAAAAAAAGTCATCAGCGCCCATTTCATTCAGTGGCGCCCTTTGCACTTTGCATGCTGACGGGCGATGCTCTTGGCAACATTTGGATACCTCCAAGTCACCCTAACCAGCAGACTGCGCCTCACAGTGTTGGATATGTGTGCGTGATACCAAGACTTGACAACTCTGTTGAGATTCATGGCGCATCTAGGCTGCTGGAACTTGCTGTCTTCCATAACTTGCTCAGCCAATGAGGGCATTCAAATCTCTTTCTTTTACTACCTGATAAATCTGGCTATTTATGCTATGCTCATGATTCGTAATCCGCTTACTCGGAGTTACTATGATTCCGATTCTCAAGCAGTATTCATAAATTCAGCACTGACATCTAGTGATCAGCATTAGACCTCCCAAGTAGAGTATAGTCCAGGAGAAGAGTTCTCATTTATACAGGGTCTTTCAGTCATTGAGAGAAAGAGCAGGCTTAAACAACGTCGTCAGCCTTGACATGAATGCTTCCCAATTCAGTAGACATCCAATTTTAGTAAACTCGAAATGTAAACACCTGGAAAGGGTATGTCGGTTGGGTATGCACAAGAACTACTGACCCTGACAAAAAAGAAACTGAGTATGCAGCAGCCTTGAAAGGCTTCCACGGAGATCGGATTCCAAGGTAAGAGACTTAACGACATGAAGCAGTGAGTTCGAGCATGTGCAACCGGAAAAACAGAAATAATGATGCTTTCATTGCTGTTATGGGTGTGACAGGGTTTGGGAGGAGTTTACCCATCTTCCTACAGTGTGTTCTGGCAAAATTGTCAAAGTTTCATCGTCAGTGTTTATAAGTACGAAGCAATGACTGATCAGACAGGCTACCTGATTGACACCCCAGGATTCGACGACGGAAACAAAGTGGCACCGAAGTCCTAGGCGAGATTGTAGCATGGCTGGGTAATTTTTACAAGCATAAGACTTTGTTGAATGGAATCATATACATCTATTATACTCCCGACATCAGTATGCAAGGGTCAGCAAAGTACTTCAGATGTTCAAGCAGCTATGTGGCCGGATACACTTAAAAGAGTGATTTTAGTAGGCTCAATGCGGGATGAAGTCTTTCACGAGGAAGCTGTCCGGCGCGAACGGCAACTCACTCAAACCAAAGAATATTGGGGCTGGATAGTCGACCACGGTAGCGCTTTTTATCGCCACGGCCACAAGATGCTATCAGCAGAACGCATCGTATATCGACTTGCAAACAACGACATTCCGGTTGCCACAGGTTTGCAGAAGCAGTTGACTGATGAGTGACGCACGTTGGCTGAGACTTCGGCCGGTCCCAATATTCAAAGTGAACTGCAGAAGGACAGGCAGAAATGGATGAAAGAGCGTGAGGAACTTGAACAGACTACGGCAGCAGCCAAGCATGAGCAAGACCACCAGACAGAACCAAAAAGGTGATTTCAAAAGGTCAGGCTGATCAGGGAGCTCTTCGCTCGAATATGGAGAATCTCCTGGCACAACAAGATGCGCGTGTGGCAGAACTGGAAAAACAAATGATCCCACAGAAAACTACATATGAGGATGAGCTCACCCAAGTTATAGAGCAGCAGAAACAACATCAAAGCGAAAAAGCCGAGTTGGAAGAAAGAGTGGTCAAAGAAGACACGGGATCCCGAATGAAAACGAGAAACCTTCACCATAAATGGAATTCTGGCTTGAAAACGATTGGCGTGATGCTTAACAAAGAGGCAGGTGTTCAGTCGTTTTACTCGATCACTCCGTACGATTCAAGATTTGTAGCCTCAAGCGGCAAGCTGCAGGCTAGGCATGCCTGCTTTATACCCAGGACTGTGTCAAATCTGTTAACAAGATACCAGCAGTAATGACAGTCCAAAGCTATCTCAGGGCTCAGCCTGGCTAGATGTGGTAAGTTATGGAAGTGGAGGAAGCTGGATTGCTTGCTATCCCAATGGCACTTGGAGTGAGTGATGGAACGACCCCCTGAGCCTTGTTCGGGAGACCAAGTCTCCATCCTAGCACAAAGCAGAAGCCTTGTGGCGGAATATCCCAGTCTTCTCACGGCTCTCAATATCAGATTCAACGAAGATCCAGAGGTGTGCATCCTTGGGCCCGATGATACCCACTTTGCGAAATGAAAAGACACCGGATCCGCCCGAGCGGAGGAAGATATCTGTGAAATTTTCAACATGGTTGGCAAGAAGATGAGATATGTGATATTGGGCTATGGGAAATCCTATGTTCTTTGTTTACAGAGTGAATGGGATTTCACCACGAAGTTCAAATACAACTTGAAAGCGCATGACCCAGATTTGGACCAGTTTCACAAGGCCAATAGGTCCATACATATTGTGGGGATGTGACTTGAATCATTTGTACATAGATACTGACCTTTTACTAGGCCATTGCGTTAGATCCCACAAGTACGACGAATTATATTCTAATCTGGGCAAGTGGTTATGGATTTGGATCTGAGTCGATGCGTTGGATCTGTGGGGACAAAGAGGCTTCGCACGCAATAGCACGCTGGTGGAACGCGTCAAACTAGAAGTTTGATCTCCTCTAAGAAGCAAGATTACGTCTGCTTCTCCTGAGAATGCATGCTTATTGATTTCTGAGAAATTGAATACACCGAGATGCTATTCTTGCAGCTTCTTTTGGGCTGATCATGCTTTTAATGAACATCACTGAGTCCATTATATAGAAAGCAATTGAGGATTGAAATATGCATGTTAACTGTCCCAATTCGCCGAATGGAACATTGACAGCCTATTTGAGGTTGAAGCCACATAAAGCAAACCTGCACTGATAAGAGTTAGCAGCCTGGTAAAATCAAAAGATAACAGACTATCCGGAGCGGCAGGGGTGATCATCATGCAGTGAATACGTGGACGCCGCTGAAATCCGAGTGGATTCAGATCAGCTAAATGGACTTGATACGAATGGGGCCTGAGCGGTTCCCCTCTTAGCCCCTACAGTACGCATTGAGTCTTCCTACTCTGAATTTTTCGTGAAGACTTTTCAAACTAGAATCTGGCGTCTATATTTGCTTTTTCTCATTAATCCCCGCTCTGCTCCAAGACGAGCTGATTATGGGCCTCATCTCCCATTGGTGATAGTTCATGCAAGCTCACTCTTAGGGCCCGTTCCGCCAGCCACATTCTTCCCCATAGCCCGCGCATGTGTCAAACCTGAATTGTCGGCATATGGTAGCGAGCTGGTTCTATTGGTGCGGTAGAGCTGCAGAGGTTAAGTCTAGAACCAAGCCTATCAGAATCTGCCATGTCCCTCCCAAGTTATTCTACAGTATGACGAAATGTCATGTTCTACTTCATTGAAAGATCGTGACGAACTATCGAATATAGAAATGATTTGCATTTACATCCGACTGATTACAAGAAAATATCATTTGGGTGAACAGGTTCGTCATTATATCCCGCCTATGCATTAGCTTCATGCCCCAGGGAGATCAATCGCTCTATTCACAATGGAATCACCAATGGCACTCTCAAGCCCCCTTCTTCCCGTTCACAGCCTGTTTGGTCTTGCTCTTTCTCATCCTTGTCCACGCATACGTGATGTTAGCTACATTAGGCAGATGCGAGTTGTCCCCGCCTCGCACGGGTATCGATTCTTCCTTCAAAATGCCGGCTCGAATCATTTCATTTACGCTTGGATGAATCTCGGCATCTATAGGTAGATCCCGCGAGGCACCGAGATTGGGGGGCAGTCGACGAGGAACCCATTTTCCTTTTTCTAACTCGAGCCGAGTGAAGATTGGAAGGCATTCTGAGATCATAAGTCAGTCTGGTTCCCATTTTGGGATAATTTGTATGAAGCATAAATGCTCACCTAGAATCCACCACATAATGACCATCACGAAGAAGGTTCCATATCCAAATCGCAGTGTGTCGTGTGGCTGGTTAGTTTCCCTTCGAACTTCAAACGCATTGGTGCCAGGCTCCTCCTTTCCGGGGAAGGCATTCTCTCTCTTTACCACATCATCAACGTTGAGCGTCTGGAATGTTAGTTTGCTCTTTGAGCCCTCCAAATTCAGAACTTCTTGAATCATCCAGTTCAAAGGAGTGTCTGAGAGGAGATGTTTCTGACCACGCTGAAGCCCATATCCGCCTCCAACATCGCAGTGATTACCAGCAAACCACACCTCCTTCAAGTCCACGGGGTCTTTGTCTGTGTCCATAAGAAAGAGTGCAGGCTTGAACTTTAGCCTTCTCTCGTGGATAGACACCGCATGTCGGATATGGCGAGCAGCGGGATTGGCAATCGCCTTGTAGGAGGTACGGTAGAACGGAATCTCAAACTGACCAACACTATTCACACAGTCAAAGAGACCGAGAAAATGAACCCCTACATCTGGGCGGCAGAATGTAGTCTTGAAATTCTCCAGATAGTCTTGCAGTTTGATTTCTTTGGCAGTGGGAGGGTCATTTGCGCGTGATTGCTGGTAATTGCTGAATGTCTCCCATGCAAAGTGGACCATTTCTTCATTTCCCTGAGAAAGAAGACCAAGATCCTGAATCATTTCGGCAAGGAAGCGAGCTGTATATGCTCCGCGTGAAAACCCAAAAATGTATATGTGATCCCCAGGAAGATAATAGCGCATTGCGAACTGGTAACCGGCCAGGACATGACTTCGGAACGATGATCCAACTGCCTGGTCGACAGTGGTGATAATACTGGATTTGATCTTGGGCCAAATAGTCAAGAGGTTTCCACTTGAACTTTCGCCTTTAACATAGGTGCCAATACCCGCTAGAAGACATGTGAGTTTCAATTTGTGTCGGTTTATGGTGACGTACGCTGGTAGTAGTGGAATTGACCAGGAGAGTGTCTTTCTAGCATCTGATAGATTTTCACGATATTTGTGTCAGACTCATTTCCCTGGAATCGATTGCCTGTGCCATCGAAGCAAAGCACAATTCGACGTGGACCAGAGGCCGAAGCAGGTATTCTTGGTTCATGGGTCGCGTGCGGCATAATGATCTAGTTTGAGAGGATGAAGTTCAACAGCACGTCTGTGATACAGCGGAGAGGTTTTATTCAACATATGAGGGGGAGCTTCAGTCCCCGAAGAGAACAGAAATTCCCTAGTCATCCATTTACCGTCAATTCCGCCAGCCACTGCAAACTATCAATTGGACTTGATAGCGCCAAGCTGCTGCATGATGCATGTATCCATTTTCAGCTCTAACGATCACTGACATGTTCATGCAGCAACCCCACCACCATGCACGTTCAACTCAGCTGAATTGGGGCCAGATTCATATACAGGCCAATGAACATGGATTGATTATGCATGGCGCGTATTTGATATTCTGAATCCCAAGTCCGTGATCTATTCATCAGATTTGTCCTCCGAGATATGCATCAACATACAGTGTGACAAGAGTTTTCTTCGCGCATATTCCGCCTGATTACTTGGCCTCTAGAACTATTGGGTGAAGCAGCAAAAGGTGGCTTGGGAGCGTCCTGCTGCTGATGCATGCTTTTCCCCCTCCCTCGTGTCTGCAGGCTATCTGAATATGACTTGAAGGTGGAGGTTTTTCAGCCGAGGGCTTTTGACACCTTGTGGGTTGCGCAGATTATGCCCCTATCGAGAGCGCAGTGAGGATGGCTGCTTGTAATGCGACCAGTGAGATCAATCCATTCCAAATTTTCGTACTGACAGCGGCCCCAGACAAGCATATGGCTGTCATATATATCTTGCCGCTCTCTTTCTGGTGTCTTTCCGTCAATTCATATCATCTAGAGGAATTTCACACGTGTTCTTGACTTCATCATATATCTCGATTCCTGAATCAGTCCTATTATCTCATGATGGGTTGGTTCAGTGAGGATGCGCCTCAGCCTAGGCCCTCTTGGGATAGCTTAGGCTGGACGTCTTTCCCTTGGGCTTCCACTCCCCCGCCAATTCCAACACGAGGTATGCTTTTTTTTTCTCTTTTGGAAAGACAAAGCTGTGAAGGGAGCACTCAAGCTAAAAATCACCAAGCATCGTTGTTTAGCCTTAGGTCATTGAATAACAATGGCTGGTGGTCATCTCCGAAAATTGAACCCGAGAGCCACGAATGGTATAGGGTCCTTGTCGAGAAATTTGGGATCAGTGGAACTGTTGGCCTGGTCCTTGGCTTTGTTCTCTGTCTGATCATTTTGAAGCTGGGTCAAAAGCGCTTGAGCCTCCCGTTCAAAAAGCGGCTCTCTGGTAAACCATCGAAAGCGTTGGTACCCAGGGGTACACAATCCGCCCTGAAGAGCATCAAGGGAATTGCGCCCGGTCTGCTGACAAGACTGAATCCATTAAATTGGAGAATATTCAACTTGCAAAAGATCGCGGAAGAAGATGACGATGAGAAATATCAAGCAGGGGAGCCATATGGTGACCCCAGCGTGATGGCCACGGGTCTCGTCAAAGATCTCAAGTCTGTCGGTCTGAAAGCAGGTGTGAGAGATCTGCAAACTTTGCTCAAGGTGGTCAAAACCAAAGGGAAACCTGTCAATGATCGAGAGATGACCGTGAGATTAAGAATTGAAGAATGCATCCAAGGAGACAAATGTACTGATAGTATCGCAGATGGAGAAGATGATCGCGATCACATCAGCTCTACCACGTCACTCAAAGACACGCAAGAAGTTATCGGGTATCATCATTGACAGCTTATGGCAAAGCTTGCAGCATCCCCCTCTCAGCTATTTGGGTGACAAATTCCAGTACCGAACCCCCGATGGAAGCTATAATGTACGTTGACAGTATGGAGTTTTTGTTGCTCTGGTATTATCTGACAGGAATGTACAGAATCCTCTTCAACCCGATCTTGGTAAAGCTGGCAGCCCCTATGCTAGAACAGTTCCAAAGCTCAAGCATTTGCACGGTGTTCAACCCGATCCAGGACTTTTGTTTGACTGTATGTGATCACAAATTCTCTGAGAAATATAGTTGCTAAACTTTTGAAGTGCTCATGGGCCGAACTGATGACACGTTCAAGGAGAATCCAGCTGGAATCTCTTCGGTTCTATTCTACCATGCCAGCATTATTATTCATGGTGAGGAGACCTCGATTACATAGTGCTATGGCCAGACTGACTGATTCAACCACTTTAGATGTGTTCCGTACAAATCGCTTTGACTCGAACATCTCCGACACCTCTTCTTATCTTGATCTTGCTCCTTTGTACGGATCGAGTCGTGCCGACCAGGAGAGCATTCGGACAATGCAGAGTGGTCTCCTTAAGCCGGACACATTTGCTGAGAGGCGACTCCTTGGATTGCCCCCTGGTATCAACGTTATGCTCGTCATGTATAGCCGGTTCCATAACTACGTCGCAGATGTTCTTCTGAAGATCAACGAGAATGGCCGTTTTACTTTGCCACCAACCAGAACTGATGAAGCTAAGCAACGCGCTCTTGTAAAACAGGACGAGGACTTGTTCCAAACAGCCCGACTGTAAGATCCCCATTCCTAATCAGAAGAACATCTCTGACAAGGGAACAGTGTCACCAACGGTCTCTATATTAACATCTGTCTGCACGACTATCTTCGCGGGTTAACAAATACTCACCACTCCACAAGCGACTGGACGCTTGACCCCCGTATTGCCGTTGAAAGACACTTTGACCCAGATGGCGTCCCTCGAGGTGTTGGCAACCAGGTGTCCGCAGAATTCAATCTTCTTTACCGATTCCACTCCACAATCTCCCAGCGAGATGAGAAATGGATGAATGAATTCCTGAGAAGCCTGTTCCCAGGAAACAACAAACCCCTCGACCAACTCACTCCCCAGGAATTCATTCAAGGTCTATTCAGATTTGAGCAAAGTATCCCAGAAGATCCCTCCAAGCGCGAGTTCTCAGGTCTCAAGCGTGACCAGCACGGTCGGTTCAGCGACGGAGATCTAGCAAGAATCATGAAGGAAAGCATGGAAGATCCAGCGGGTCTCTTTGGTGCCAGAATGGTTCCTAAGGCACTGCGTATCATTGAGGTCACTGGTATTCTCACGGCACGGAAATGGCAACTCGCATCTTTGAATGAGATGCGCGACTTTTTCAAATTGAAGCGCCATGATACCTTCGAGGATATTAACCCTAACCCTGAAATTGCCGATCTCCTTCGAAAGCTGTATGACCATCCTGATATGGTTGAAATGTATCCTGGAATGTTCCTCGAGGATGCTAAGCCACGTATGGATCCAGGTATGTTTGACATCAGTTCTTGTCTTATATCAAGTTTGCTTACCGGTTACGCAGGATGCGGTGGATGTCCACCATATACCGTTGGAAGAGCTGTCTTCAGTGACGCTATCACCTTGGTGCGATCCGATCGCTTCTGTACAGTGGTTTGTCTTTCTTTCCAATTACTCAAAAAAAATTGGGATATGTCCGGCTAACAGGAAACCAGGACTATACCGCCTCAAACCTCACGAGCTGGGGCTTCCAAGAGGTTCAGCAAAACCTGGACCTGTAAGATCATCCTCTTTCTAATATTATATAGCAACTGACTTAGTGTATAGCATGGGAGGATCAATGTTCCACAAATTGTTCCAACGCGCTTTACCAGGATGGTTCCCATACAACTCGCTCCACACCACACAGCCAATGTTCACCCGAAAGATGAACGAAGAGATTGCAAGGGAAATCGGCACCATCAGTCAATTTTCCTTGGCCGGCCCAGCACCGCCACCAGCCCCTATCATCTTGACCAAGCATTCGACTGTGACGAAAGTGTTGAAAGATCAAGCGAATTTCCGCGTCCCGTGGATCAAGTGGTTGAACGATATTGTCCCGGGTAGGAAATTCAACAGCGCCATGCTGGCAGGAGACCTTCCCATGAACACTGCACAGAAGAATCTGGTTACGGATATTATGTTCAGTCCGGCAGAGTTCATGCAGCTTTTCTCTGCGACGGCGATGGCTGCTGGAAAGGAACTCATCGATAGAGAGACTTTGAACTTGAAAACGAGTTTGGACCAGATCGATATTGTTCGCGAGTGAGTCTGAATCTATTTTATTTTTATTTTAGAATATTGATCAACTGACAAACAATGTAGTGTCGCGATTCCCTTGAACACCCGGCTTCTGGCTGATCTGTTCGCTCTGGATCTCAAGACGCGCGAGAACAAGGGCGGAAGCCTGAGTGGGCCGACATTATACAAACACCTTGTGGATGTCCGAACATTTGTCTTCAACAACAATGATCCGGCTCTCGCGTTGCAGCGCAGAGATGCTGCTCGTGAGGGTGTTGAAGCCCTGACAGAGACCGGCTTGGAAGCGATTTCTGGCGGAGACTCTCGGTCTCTTTTGTCGCGAATTCCACTTATTGGTTGGATATTTGGACCTAAAAAGGCTAAGAGAAGCAAGCCGGCTGTTGGGTCTCTGCGCTGGTATGGCCAGAATGTTATGAGAGAGATAATTGCTGCCGGAAAAACTCCTGAGGAGACCGTCGATATCGGCTGGTTGACTGCTGTTGGTGGTGTTGGAGCCCCAATCGGAGTGGTTTGTCCCTCCAAATTCAGAATACCAGAGGCTGTAGACTGACTGTGTTATTTTTTTTTAGTTTGTTGATGTTCTCCATTTCTTCCTCAAGGAAGACAATTCCCACCACTGGGAGGCCATCCAGGGCCTTGTCAGCCACTCTGATGCGAAGTCCGCCGATAGCACATTGCGACAATATGTGCTTGAAGCTCAACGTTTGACAAGCAGCCAGCGAAATCTCCGTATCTGTGCCAGTGAAACCACGATTGATGGCAGAACTTTCAAGCCTGGCGATGCGGTAGTTTCATTACTGGTAAGTATCCTTGACTTAAGCTTTTTTTTAAAAAAAAAAAAAGAGATATAGGTTTGCTAAACGATCAAATTTTGCAGGGCGTAGCATGCATGGACCCAGAAGTTGTTCCTCATCCTCAGAAATTCAAACTCGACCGACCTTCCAGCGCGTACATTCACTATGGGTATGGTGCACACGAGTGCATTGGTCGGGAAATAACCCTCTCATTTGTAGTATCTCTCGTCAAGCTTTGTGCATGTCTGAAGAATCTCCGCCCTGCATCTGGCGACATGGGGGTCTTGAAGCATATCACACTTGGCACTGAGCGATGCTATTTGAACGACAGCTGGTCGCACTTGACCTTCGATCCAACCAGTAAGTTTGGCTGCTACACCATACCTTCTGTTCTTTTATACTCATATACTACCTTCTAGCATGGAAAGTCCACTTCGAAGGCCGCGGTAAGGGAGTCTACAAACATCCCAAGACGCCCGTCACTGCTGGCCGAGATTTGAATGCTTTGTCCAACTCACTTATCCAGCAACAAAAAGACTTTTTGCAGACAACTGTTAAGATCACAAACGGTGGAGGCGTTGCGCACTCTCCCAAAGACGTACATCTTGTCGCCGATGAGATCAACGGTGAACTTGACGGGGCGACTGACCTTGAGGGTGATTCTGATTCTGTGGTACACCAGGTTATCCCTGTTTATGAAGATGAACAGCACCATGAGACAATTAACGATGTGCATGAAGTTAGCTTCTCTTCTTTTCGTCACTCTTATGAGAGGGATCATGAGAGAGACTTGAGCTATGGGCTGACGCGGGGGCAGTAGTTTTGGATAGGTTGCTATTGTTCCTTTGTATTCATCGCCTATTACTTTTTATCCTCAATTTGTAATTTTCTCCGTTCATATTCTCGATGAATTTGTAGAACCGTGATCATTGATTATATATAACGTCAAGCTTGAGAATCATACCCCTTTCATATCTTTGTACATCGCATTCATGCAACCGCCCTCGGTTGAACTTGACAAGTGACATTTGTCGATCGATTGAACCACCCCTTGTGCACTTCCCACCGATCGACTAACAGCTCAAAGTTGAACTCTCGCAGAATGGTAGGGAGTAATTTATACATCTCAGTCTCGCTGACAATCCGACCAATGCACATCCGCGGTCCATGACCGAACTGTAGCATGGATTTCTCCATATGCCGAACAGTATCGTCATCTTGAAGCCATCGCTCAGGGATCCATTCATGGGCATCTTCGCCAAAGGCCCGCTTATCCACCTGCACAGCAGCTGCAGTCATAAGGACTTCCACACCACCAGGGACAAAGGTGCCACATAGCTGCACGCCTCCTGAAGGTACCTCTCGTGGGAACCCAGCTCCTGTCGACGGATGGATTCTCATACTTTCCATCACGACAGCATGGAGATATGGGAGCTTCCGCGCGGCACTGAAACGCACCGGATCTTCTAAACGTCCTTGTTGAAATGCGGTATCGATTTCTTGTCGTAGTTTTGCCAATTTGGTGGGATTTTTGTGCAGGTGGTAAAAGATGGCCGTCAAAGCTGTAGCAGTCGTATCACTGCCCGCCCAGATCACGGACCAGACCTCAACCACAACATCTGAAAAGTTCCACTTGATCTTATCACCCTTCTCGCGCACCATTTCCAGAAGACCAGACAGCATATCGGTTTTGGGGTAATGGCCTCCTTCTTGCATAACTGTCCATCGTTGGCTGGCGGCGTTTTTTGCCTGCTTAACAGTATCTAGCATACCCAGGATACCATCTCGGGTATTTTGGAATGCTAATTGAGAGATCATATATAGAGATTGGAAGCCCCATGGCATATAAGTGATGGAAGCGCCAACATCGGGCATAACACTCATGAGATAGCACCAGCGGTTATAGTCCTTGTCATCACGGATCATGCCAAAACCCCCCTCACGGCCGTGAAAAATCTCGCCCATCACATCAAAGGTGTAACGCTCCAGCCAGACACTCATGTCCATGGATTCGCCAGATTCGGAAAGATTCTTCATTTGCTGACGGAACAAGTCAATCAGCCTGTCGATGCAAGGCTCGTATTTTAGGACGTTGCTCTGCGAATACATGGCACCGACCAACCGCCGTCTTTCAGCAGCCTTTGTCTCATCCCGCTCGGAAAAGCTGTCTGTGCGAGCGTTCGGAATGTGCATATTGAATCCGTCGTATAGGCCCCCCCTTCCGCCAAGCGGGACCATTTTTAGTCCCGAATACGGTCTCTATAGCGGCAGGGTTTCCTACAGCAAGGTATTTTGGACCTATACGCACAAAGTCGCCATATTTTTCATGGAGCCCATGGTGGATATCGTTTGCTTTCCCAAGACGATACGTTTTGAACAACCATAGTGAAGTAATTGAAGCCCAAAAAGGACCTGGGAAATGGCGTAGCGGGTGGAAATATCGGTTATATACGACAACTGACAGAACATATACCAGATATGCCGGTATCAAGATCTGGACGCCCAGCCAGAGCCCTTCGGTGGTTAGACGCAGCGATATCATTTGGAGAGGCTTGAAGTGCCAACACACGTGCAAGAAGATATATTCAAGCGACAAGACGGAAATGCGTGATCATAAATAACTCGCATATCACACCTATCACATAAAGGGGAAGTTTCGGTTGCCTCTGGGCATGTCGATCGGTGGGGCTGAGCCAGTTGCCCTTTTGACGCGTTGCAAAAATGAGATAATTGCTTGATGACTATTGGATGTTGATTGTATCTGGGCTTTCGATCCCATCCACTTGTATCCTCCGTGGTTGCTATAGGAGAATGGGCAAATTTATAGTGGGCTCTACTTCAGTACAGTAAGTGGTAGCTCAAGCTTCATTGCAATCACTCAGATATCATCGGACACTGTATTTCCACAGCTACTAAACTGGCGGCGTGTAAAGACCTCGCACGTAACCTTTATCCTTGTGCGCCCTCCTAAATTTGGTATCTAATGGTCAACTGTGTCAAAGGATGAGTGAGCATTTAGAGATCTCAGCCACAGTGGAGAGACGATTACATGTGAAGGCACGCCCCACTGCAGAACATATGGACGTGCACCGATATATTTACTGTGATCCCAATTAGACATGTACTCCGTAAATATTGTTCATTCAATATACGACCAGGGGGATATATGCCTCAACTAGTACTGCGGCCCTCGGAGCGAGGCTGCGCCCGCGTATTTTGATTTCAGGCGGCCTGCATGCCCCTGAGTCTAAGATTAGCTATTGCATGCAGATTGAAAGGCTGGTCTACGCCATCCAAATATCCAAATCATGTAAGCCTAAGCAATTCACATCGCCTAGAAGTTTAAGAAACTTCAGATAAAAAATACGCTATTTTGATAGCGTATTTCATATGCGAGCGGTGCACCCAAGCGAGCGGCGCACCCCAAACGCCATATTAAAAGGGGTAAATTACAACTTAATAGCTCAACAACGGTGGTCTGTAGGGACTTTGCCCCATAGCATCATGCTTTTTAGACGATATTCAGGCTCTTGGGGGCGTTTGAAGGAATTTTATAACATAGTGAACAAGATATCTGGCAGAAAGTAACGTAATTTTCGATACCATGATAATACAGCCGCTCGCATGTGAAATACGTTAGTGCATCGCCTCGAGGGCTGAGTCACAATGCAATTCAACGCCCCACATGGAAGTATGAACTTGTACGTCGATTCATACTAACGTGCTAGCTACATGCAAATGCCAGAATCTCTACTTTTGATTCGTTCTTTTCTTTCTGTCGCGTGTTTTGTCGTGTCACCTGCCGCACTGAGCCTCATCCTTTCTTCATAGGGCTTAGACCCCAGTCTTGCATTTAAAAGCCTTGCCTCTGCCGCCATTTTTGCTTCAGTAACAGTTCACTCGCATTGAAAGTGAACACATTCATTATGTCCGATCACAAAGAACCCTCAGTGGCTGTTCCAGTTGCTAGCCAGGCTGCGACTGACCCAGCTCCTACTGTTTCAGCAGAGCCAACAGCAACAGAAGCAACCACACCACCAACCACGTCAACACCAGCAGCCCATACGGTCACACCTATTCCTGACACTAGTCCTCCCCAGTATGAAGAGTATGTAACTTTATCCAATACAAACATTCAATGCTAACGTACCTAGACACCCCAGAGATGTGATCGCACCAGAACCAGCAGTCATATCTGACACCACAGACAACAACACACTGGGTCCTGTACCAGAGAAGGTGGCACCCGCTGCAGTCACCCCAAATGTAATTCCCCTCAACCGGCTAAACGACAAGCCAGGCTTCGTGAACTGTCCATTCTGCTTTCACTGTGCTCTGACTAAAGTCGAAAAAACGAGCACCAGTTCCACCTCGTAAGTTTCAGTTTTATGATCTACTTGTCCTATTTTCAATGCTAACAAGTTACAGTATGGCTGCCGTCTGCTGTTGTCTCTTCGGTGGCATTATCTGCGCCTTCTTGCCCTATTGCTTCGAGATGTGTCATGATAGCCACCACTTCTGCGGAAACTGCAACAACAAAGTAGCCTTCCTTTCAGATGAAGGCAAACTGGAAGTCTACTCGCCAGCTAACCCTGCTCCGAGACAAGGACAGAGTCGGGCTCCTGTCAACACTGCCCCCAGCCCCATTCAACCTCCACAGGCACAGCCCGTTATGAAGAATTAAGGAATACAAGGCATGCACGCCACGGTATCCTTGGTTCTTTTTTCTTTCTTTCTTTGTTTGCCCCAGCGGCTAATCGGCACTGATGTATTTCGTTGCCTATGTTAAGTCATGTTAATACCTGATACGAGACCGGAAATACCCTTGATTTCTCGTTGTAAATATGTCCGAGCTGAGTTGTGTTATTCCTAATATATTACCTAGTCAACGAATATGCATCTTTTGCCCCGACACAGAAGAAAACTTCATTCCCAACTGAGCTCAAATTCTGGAATTTAAAAAACGGCCCCAGTGGATAACAATACGTCTAGTCCCAAGCTAAGCCAAGCTTGGGGGCCGCCCCGTGCCCCCAATGAAAAGTTTGCCAGTGTGCCCGAACTAGTGATGTCTAGTACGCCTTGGGTTACATGTGCAAGGAGCCCGTGAGAGTTCCTTCTCAATACGAACGGCCAAACATACAATGTGAGTTAGATGCCTTGGCAGACTTGGCATCGGGCTCGATCTGACGTTGGCGATGTGCACCACCTCAAAGGGCCATGAACTGAACAGAATTAGGCCTATATAGTTACCGATTATGAATACTCCGTATGTGCGGCTATTTAGTGCCAGGAGATACCTCGAACCGGGGCTTGATTAGATCTTGTGTTTCGGAGCATGCGATAGAGCCCTGACTCGGGACTTAGCTCTACAGCCTGCTGGTAGCTTTGACTCACGCTTGATACTATTTAAGACTGATCGAAATAGTACGCTATTATCGGTGATTAATTGGTGAAAGCTTCGTCTGCTCATGGTGGATGTCTTGCTAACGATTCAAGCATTAGTCGGGTCTGTCTCATATGGTGACGTTGCTATGCATGTTAATACTCAGCAAGCGCTACCTCTGAGTGTTCCAGAAACCTTTGAATGAACACAACTAATTATAGTGGTCTATAATGACGAACAGGAATAACCAGTGAAGTATACACGTGAAGTGGTGTTTGTGGCCTCAGGAATGAATGACACCTCAGGCCGCAAATTCGATGATGCATGCATTGCCTGACATAAACGCCGAATGGTACGTTTGCTCCTCCACGTCATTGACTTGTCAGACAATCAAGATGTTATCCTTGTTGTTAAAAAGCCGGGATATCTCAGGCTTATCCACTTCTTCCACACTGCATCTTTCTGCAGTTTCAGTGTAAATCAGCCTACATCGACATTCGCCGGATTCCCGGAACAACATCACACGAGGTTTCCAACGCCCTTGCATATTGTGAAACCATCTCTATTCAGTGGGATTACACAACATGGCATCAAATGCGGGCGAGAAGAGCATCTCCGCTTATGGAGAGGCTCGCTCGACGGTGGAGGGAAAACCTCTTGATGCCGAGGAGGTTCGGAAGATGAATGCTTACTTCCGGGCGAGCATGTACCTTTGCTTGGGTATGCTTTACCTTCGTGAGAACCCTCTCCTCACCGAGCCTCTCAAATTGGAGCATCTGAAAGCTCGGCTCTTGGGTCATTGGGGATCTGATGCTGGTCAATCATTTACTTGGATTCACATGAACCGACTCATCAAGAAGTACGACCTTGATGTGCTCTTTGTTTCCGGTCCTGGACATGGAGCCCCTGGAATCATCTCTCAGTCTTATCTTGAGGGTGTCTACTCAGAGGTCTACCCTGACAAGGCCGAGGACGCTAAGGGCATGCAGAAGTTTTTCAAGCAATTCTCGTTCCCCGGTGGTATTGGAAGCCATGCAACCCCTGAGACACCCGGTAGTATCCATGAGGGTGGTGAGCTGGGATACTCGCTATCGCATGCTTTCGGCTCTGTCTTCGACAACCCAAACCTGATTACTTTGACCATGGTTGGCGATGGCGAGTCAGAAACCGGTCCACTCGCCACTAGCTGGCATAGCACCAAGTTCCTGAACCCAATTGTCGACGGTGCTGTCCTTCCTGTCCTCCATCTCAATGGATACAAGATCAACAACCCTACTGTCCTTGCACGAATCAGCCATGACGAGCTGACGGCCTTGCTCGTTGGCTACGGATGGAAGCCCTACTTTGTTGAGGGCAGTGACTTTGACACCATGCACCAAGCCATGGCAACCACTCTCGAGCAGTGTGTGTTGGAGATCAGGAAGTATCAGAAGCAAGCCCGAGAGACGAAGACTCCCTTCAGACCTCGCTGGCCAATGATCGTTCTCCGCACACCCAAGGGATGGTCCGCTCCACGAGAGGTCGATGGCCACTTACTTGAGGGTTTCTGGCGCGCGCATCAGATTCCCATCACCGATGTGCGCACCAACCCTCCTCATTTGAAGTTACTGGAGACCTGGATGAAGGGGTACAAGCCAGAGGAGCTTTTCGACAACAATGGTACCTTGATTCCAGAGCTCAAGGAGCTCGCCCCAACTGGTAACTCCCGTATCAGTGCCAACCCTGTTGGCAACGGAGGCCTCTTGCGCAAGCCTCTCAACATGCCTGACTTCCGGAAGTACGGATTCACGGACATTGTCCCAGGCTCTACCCTCAAAGGAGGCATGGCAAACATGGCCATCTTCCTCCGTGACCTGGTCGCTCAGAATATGAATAACTTCCGACTGTTCGGTCCTGACGAGACTGAGTCGAACAAGCTTGCAGAGGTGTACAAGGCTGGCAAGAAAGTCTGGATGGGCGATTACTTTGAAGAAGATAAGGATGGCGGTAACCTGGCGCCTGATGGTCGTGTGATGGAAATTCTCAGCGAGCATACATGCGAAGGGTGGTTGGAAGGTTACGTTCTTTCTGGTCGGCACGGTCTCCTGAACAGCTACGAGCCGTTCATCCACGTCATCGACTCGATGATCAACCAGCACTGCAAATGGATCGAGAAATGCCTTGAGGTTGAATGGCGTGCCAAGGTCGCTTCACTCAACATCCTTATCACTGCCACCGTCTGGAGACAGGATCACAATGGATTCACTCACCAAGATCCTGGCTTCCTCGACGTGGTCGCCAACAAGAGTCCGGAAGTAGTCCGCATCTACCTTCCCCCCGATGGCAACACCCTGCTTTCCGTGATGGACCACTGCCTCCGCAGCGTAAACTATGTAAACGTCATCGTCGCCGACAAGCAAGAGCACATCCAATTCCTAAACATGGAAGAAGCAGTCGCACACTGCACCAAGGGTCTTGGAATCTGGGACTGGGCCAGCAACGACCAAGGTAGCGAGCCAGACGTCGTAATGGCATCCTGCGGCGACGTCTCAACCCACGAAGCGCTCGCCGCAACAGCCCTCCTCCGCGAGTACCTCCCCGACCTGAAAGTCCGCTTCGTCAACGTCGTCGACCTCTTCAGACTGATTTCATCTATGCACCATCCGCACGGCATGACAGACAAGAAGTGGAAAGCAATCTTCACCACGGACAAGCCAATCATATTCAACTTCCACTCTTACCCCTGGCTCATCCACCGACTCACATACAAGCGTCCCGGCCAGCACAACCTGCATGTACGCGGATACCGCGAGAAAGGCAACATTGACACGCCCTTCGAGCTGGCTATGCGCAACAACACCGATCGGTACAGTCTTGCTATTGACGCCATTGATTTGGTTCAGTCGCTTGGTAACACTGCTGCTGGTGTGAGGGAGAAGCTGATTAATGAGCAGCTGGCTGGTAAGGCTGAGGCGTTCAATAATGGTCTTGACCCTGAGCATATTCGCAACTGGTCTTGGCCTTGGCCTAACAAATAGATGGATGCCACTCTAGGGTGAATGTTATTTTTCATAGGCAGATCTCGATAGTAATTTATGTTCACTTTATCTGTTACTTCTTGCAATCCTCATTCTGATTTGGTATCGAATATTATACTTCATATGTCGTCTGATGCATGCCACTTTTGTTTTGGCCTTGAAGCTACTCTGTGGCCTCTCCCAGCGAAAACAATACTGCCCCATCTCCATCGCAGTCTGTCAAACCCTCGGTCCCGTTGTCCAAATTGTCTGTTCATCCGCAGTCTTGTCTAGGTCGCAAGGTACATCATAGTCGGGTGCGATTGGTAATTCCGGCCAAGTGAGTCGATGAGACGCATTGAATTCTCGTTCTCTGTCTTCCTCTGGTGTCCGTTTAGTTGCTTGTTTATACAAGAAATTGCGAAATTTCGAAACCTTGGAGTCCAGCTCCCAATTACAGGTCTGCTCGGACATATTCAGCACCATACCCATATTTCGATCCCAAGATGGAATATTTGCAAAAATGTGCATCTTTTGTGATAAAATCGTATGGTGTACAACATCAGTCACATCACGACCATCTACCAAGTGCTTTTGTCTACATGCGGCCCAATCAAAGTCGACAAGAAGAATATTGTTTGTCTTGGGATCGATAAGCAGATTTCGAGGTGCAATATCTTGATGCACAATTCCAAGCTCGAGGTTAAGGAAATCCATGAGTTGCGTGGGCTGTTGTAACTATTCAAATTGGAAAGGGATATTCCCAGTATTGATTGTCCCGCCTGAAATATACTTTGTTGTGAATCCAATCACCCGCGCTTCCACGTCTTCGTACGATGCCAGATCAAGACCTGGACCAAGCCAACCAAGCTCCTGAAGCTGAGACTACTTGATTATACGGCAATTTGCTAGTGAATCACACTTTGAGAAGGGGAGATATGCAATAAGCATAGTATTATCCTCTTCAGGATAAGTCGAAACGCTCATGAGTAGCCCATCGTCGTCGACTGTGATGGAGCGAACTTCCGGGAACAATGAATCAGCAAAACTTTGCCAGAAATGATCTTTCTATATTTCCATCAGGCCGCAACAGTTTCGCAGTCCTTTAATCTTGACCACGCGCAGTCGATCCCAATCCCAGGCGTTGCATTTTGCTTCGGTCATGGGGTCTTCGTTTGTGCCGAAGTAGCATTGGCTTTCGGGGAAGAATAGCACACAATATACTTCAAAATATTGATCGGTGTGGGTTTGCAGTTGTCGGGTGAGCGACTAGTGTTGTGGACTGAAGGCGAAGGATGATTTATGTTATATATTTCATGATCACGTGAAGAACAAAGCAGCAAAAATAATTAGTACGGTTGAGAGGTTCATAAGAGAATATTAGTGCTAATCTATGTGTCAACAAGTTGGCATGCGCAAAGGCTTTCCTCTTGTGCTGCTGTCAGATGAACTCGATGTGTCTTAGTCGTACTTGAGGGGTATTATTGCTCGCGGAAAAAAACAAAATCGGAAGATCACGCATCTTGATACGTATAAGGCATGGTGAGAAAAATACTATCGAAATGAAGAAGATACGCAATATCGTGGGGTAAAGCGGTTCTGTAGGTGTGGATATAGGGTGGATTGCTTCATGAAGTGTGCCTATATTCGACCAGTTTCTAGTGTGCTATGGCGCAAACAGTATACTTCTGTTGGAGCATAGTGGTTATCTACGCTGCCGTGTAGGCCAATACAGTAATAAAAGGAAGAAACGAAACCAGTCAAGAGTCATAGTCATACATGAGTTAGAAAACCAAAGAGCCATCACCACGCCAGCCCAATTTTCCTTTAGAAGCACCAAGAGAAAGATAAACCAAGAATAGATATGCCGCCCAAGTTATTCACTGCAACAAGCAGGGGGTAGAAAGAAAAAAGTCAAATAGAATGCCAGAAGAAAAAGACGTCCAGTCAACTGCTTGACTCTTATATCTGCTACTCGTTTTATAACTCTTTGCCTTCTATGTCTATGCGCGTAGAAGGAAAATGCGATTTTCATGCCCGAGACAAGAAGAGATAGATTGGAAGTGAGAAAACGGTGTCCTGACAGCAGGTGTCCGCAACGTGACATATGGCCAAACGCCTTGCACGATGCAGAAAAATGTGATGGAAGCGGGAATAGCGGATTAAAAGACGTGAGAACCACGAGAAAGTAGATGGCGTAAAGTAGGTCATGGATGTTCAGTGAGATAGTACATATCGAGTAATGAAGCGAGGACAGATGGTAGGCGGATCAGCCAAATCGACCGACGGGGATATCGTGGCGATGGAGATCCTTGGACCACTCTGGGGCGATCTTGTCGCGCTCGTACAGCAGACCACAGTTGTGGCAGAGTGTCTGAAAAGGGAAACGTTAGACGGATCTCACTATATAAGGAAAGGTGACAACTTACCCGAGGACCGTCTGGACCGTCTCGTACAGCCCATACTGCGGTACCCCACACCATACAGTTGTTGCATCGCCAGCTCTGTCGCTCCCTGTATACCACTGTTAGAAAATACATTCAATGCACATGCGCCGAAACAACGTACCAGTCAGAAAGGGTTCCACCGCCGCCACCATAACCAGCTCCTGATCCGGTATCCGGAGTTCCGCGACCACCAGGTGTGCCACTTCTGCCAGAGGGACTCAGACTACGGAATCGGCGCTTCCGCTTATTGCGCTCACCACGACCAAGAGGCGTCTCGCCGCTGTCGGCTTCGAAGTAATTACCGTTCGGTCTCGATGCATCAGGCGTGATACCTGTAGTTGAGGAGAACCTGGCAGTTTCTCGGCGGAGACGTCTGATCTGGCGTTCACGATCTCCCTCTCGTCGTTCAATCTCTTCCTTAGACAGAGTTTCGACCTTGGGGTCCCATTCGTCACAGAGAGTCTCGGGCTCGTATCTCCAGCCTGCCTCGACGCCATTGGCGGCCAGGTTATCGATCTCATTTCCGTACGTGTTCAGTCCAGCAGCAAGAGTGCCACCTTCGCATACTTCTTTCTTGAACTTCAAGACGGCTTCGTAGATGCCATGCGCAATTGCGCTAACCCATTCACCACCTAGACTGAGATCGGCGCAAGTGATGCGCGCGAATTCTTCAGCCATACCAGGTGGATGTAGTAGAGACCACTCGAACTTGTCCGTGTACAACTTATTTTGCAGGTTGATGTTGAGATTTATCAAGCACCGGTAAGCATCATCTGGGTTCAGAAGGCTGTCATTCACGAATGCAACCTTGGTAACGGTCACGGTAGTTCCATTTGCTGGAGCTGGGGCTGAGGTATCGGGTGTTGCGGGATTGGGAGTTGCAAGGTTCGGTGTCGCCATATTGGGGGTTGCAACATTGGGTGTCCCAGCATTAAGAGCCGCGGGTGTCATAGAGGTGTCTCGAGATGGTTCGGTCTGAGGCGGGGGGTTTGGCAATAAGCCTGGGTCTGAGCTCTGGAAAAGAGGGTGAAGTGCGACACCTGCGTATTCCTCAAGTTGCTGTCGAATCTGATTGCTGATAGTCATAGTCGTGGCTTGAGGATTGGGAAGATCGAGATCGCGAACGAACCCAATTGCGAACTCCTCAGGTGTAGAGAGAGACTCGTGAAGGTTCCAAAGGAAAGTATCTTTGATTCTGAATGGGGGTAATGGGTCGGGTCTGCGATACGCAGGAAGAGTCGGGTTGATGCTAGGATCCACGATCGTGCGCGGGAAGGGGAAAGGCTCGAGGGGTTGATGTGCGGGGACTTCCACGTCGATTCGAATAGGAACGAGAGTGAGAGGAAGCTGTGCTTGGATCTGAAGTTGATCGGCACATCTAGAATCACCGCGCTGTATGTTAGCCAGATGAACAGAACACAGAACAGCGAGACAGAGGCCATGACGTTAATGGCCAGATGTATCTTGTCAATGGGGAACATACGCTGGTCGCAGCATCCGCTTTATCATCCATTCACGGAAAAGGCCCTGTACTTCCACGGGCTCATGGACTTCTTTGCCTAACTTCTCTGAGTATGGAATCAACTTGTCGGCAGTTGAGTCTTCGCGCCGAAGGCTTCTGAGACCTGTTGGTCGCCGTGGGCCATCGCTTTCATCAAAGTCTTCATCATCAAATCCATCCTCGGCGTAATTGATAGCGGTAGTGCCACGCTTCGTGGTGCGCGGCGTCGGGCCGGTCTGCGACGGAGGGTTGACGGGTGTGAGCAACGCGTTCCCATATTGGCGCACGCGCGGGGGGTAGGAGGTAATATAGCCTCTGAGAGGGGACATGTTGGCGATTTAATTGCACGGGAACATGCCCCTTCGAGGGGTTAGTCGAGAAGAGGAGAGCTTGCGATGCTCAGTGTCGGTATTGGAAGGGCTGATCACCAAAGGCAGAATTGAGATTGGTCCAAGCACGAAGAGTGGTGACAACGGCAACTTGGAGATTGTCAACTGAGGATGCGTAAGTCGAGCAACCTTAAATTCCACACCCGGACTTTAAAGACAGTATCGACTGGGAAGACTCGCCCTGAGGTCAGTCTGCGCAAAGTCGCGTTTTGCCCATTTCGACGCTAGTCCGCTTCCAGTGTGTCACGTGCCTGGTACCTCTTAGGCGTGAGTTCTGTATACGATAAGTAGCTTCACATTCTTGGTCTTTGTTTACCTGCTACACGAGAATTGTGGCTGCCAAACAGATTGGACCTTAGATTCAAGCCAGATTTGCTAGTTTTTGATCCTGCACCATATATTCAAAGGTTCACAGCCAAAATAACTACTGTATCCAAAAGTGTCTCGCCAATTTGAGTAGGAAAATCAATATACTGAAAGGAATGAAAACACCAAACTGCTAAGTACGCCAGCCCTGCTGTCGGTGAGATAGGCTTGATCAGCGGAGTTGCAAAAAACGTGTAAATGCAACCCTGACGAAGAAAAGACGAAACAAATTTCGAGGCGCAAGGCCGGGGAATGATAGTCGCAGTACAAATGCAAAGAAAAGAAATATTCAGCGGAGACCAATAACGCTCTGTGAACGTGTTAGCTATTAGATTGGCCAAATGAAATGAACGGGTTGAACTCTTACCATTTCCAAAGTCCATACACGTCGGATCCAGACCTTGACTTGTCCTTCGACGCCCTCCACATCATCGAGCTCAATACCTTCCCACCAGCATCGTCGAGCAGGTTTCCTCCAGAATAAGAGAAGCTTTTGAGCCATACCAACTGCATTGTTGTTGGATAAGTCTCCGCGGATGTCGGTGCGGAGCTTGGCAAGGGCGAGACTGCAGATGACTGCTTTGTTGGGCTCCGGAGCACGGTGGCCCCATTGATCCTCGCGGTCGAATCCTCTATATCAAATGTTAACCCTTGATCTTGCTGACTAAAGACCGAGGCACTCACCCAGCTGTCAACATCTCAATCAGATGCTGCTCAGTTGAACCAATCTCCTCGCTTTTCCTGAGACCTGAGAAAATTCCGTCCTGTCTCAACAGCGATCGGCCAGCAGCTCGCTTCACTTCGAGCATTTCTTCGTGTCCGATTTCAGGGCGAGGAGGGATGACATAGAAATCGAGATCCTCGCGCAGCACAATGATACCAGCGCGATCCTGGAGCATGTCACGGGCTGAGCCTTGCATGGCATCGGGCATCTCCATCTCCGGCGAAGTAGAACCAGATGGCAATGATGAGGGAATAGTTTGAGCGACTGTGCGGAAAAAGTCCAACATGTACTGAAGCGAAGCTGGGTCGTACTGTATAATAGTTGTCAGAATTCTGGCATTTGTTCCCAATATGGAGGTTCACATACATCGACGGCATAGACATCACTGTCATGAAAACCGTTGGTGGTGGCATGTCCGTCAGGAAGTAAGCCATTGGGGAACAAAGACAACAGGACAAATTCCGGTAGAGTTAACAACTCGTCCCGCGAAAGCGTAAACCGGGTGCCACTATATACGAGTTAGAAGGAATCAATCGATAGACTGAGTTGAAACAAGTCCTTACCGAAGGTCAAGCGTGATATGCTCATCACCGCCAATATCTGGATTACGAATTAGCACCAGATAGCCAGCTCCAACAACGTTTTATCAACCACATACCTCCCAGAGTATTGATTGGTGGACCTCCCGTTTGTTGCACCTGGGTAATGATGCTTGAAGCACCTCCTGCTGCAGCCATAACGTAGGTGAATGACTCAAGCGGACTGTAACCTTCTTCGTAGGGTGGAGGCGGTTCACCGTCGTCGGAACTCTTTCCGGGTCCCTCGTTTTTGGGTTCGGAGAAAGAGGCTTTCGTATCAGCAACAACCGCCGACGAAGGAGCCGGTTCGAGCGACGCCTCGACTGGTGGCGGAGGTGCTACGGCTGGGTGATAGGCGGGACCAGGCTCAGTGACTTTATTCGCGCGATTGGGGTCGGGCGAAGTAGCGAAGAAAAGAGATGAAAAGGGCGGTGGGTTTGGGGACGAGGAGCTTGAGGCAGACGCAGCTGGGGAGTGCGGTGGGGGTGCGATGTGGTAGTCGTCGTGCTCCTCTGGGGAGTTCGCTGGCGGGTGCGGGCACGCCGTGTTTGATGAATGGGACGGCGGCGTTTCTCGCGACACCGTGCTAAGTTTTGCCTGAAGTGACTCAGGCGTCACAGTTTGAATAACCCAAAATGAGTCTTGGGGTTCTCTCGCGATCTGGTCTGAGGTGAACACGCCCAAGACGAGGTTCAGGAGTTGCGATGTCTGCCGTTTCTCGCACTAGCGCACAGAGACCTACACAATCTCTATACCAAAACAATCGAGATAATTATATCGCTTGGTGGTCTTGGTTTAGGAATGTCAAAGGAGGTGAGAGCGCTTAGAGGTTGGGGAAGCGTAGATCAACTCGGCGGTAAGTCCGAGCGCCTCACTAGCCGTCACAACCTTGGCGGTCTAATCTACACACATTGGTGAATATGGTTGTTGAAAAGCAAGGGAATTGTTGACACTATAGCTATAAATCAATGTAGCTAGCAACTTACGACGAATCATGTAAGTTGTAATTGTATAGAGTGCGCCATACACGGCACATATATATATTCCCCTATCCACGCTATCTACAGTCATCGCATAGCAAATGTTTATTTATGTCTTCTTAGCACGGCTGTTGTTTTTGGTATGATAGCCAAAAATACTCTCCATGTGGGAGACAAGTATGCACTGGCTTAATTTTTACTTAAATGCTTAAAATGCCCTGACTCAGACCTTGCGCTCAGCAAAGCTCTGGATCAGACCCTCAAGAGTGGGCTCATACTCCTTGAGGGTAACTTGATCACCCTCAAGGATAGTGTTGGCCTGCACAAAGATCTTGCGAGGAACCTTGTTCTGAAGAACAATATCCCGCACCTTGGTTCCCCACCAGCCATCAACAGAGGTGATATCATCATACAATCCCTTACCCGCGGCAATATCTGCGGTGCTCTTGTAGACATGCAGCTTTTGGAGGTACTTCTCGACAGCTGGACGTCCATGAGTCAGGATTTTAGACCGATCGAGACGGATCTCCAAGTCGGAAAGATCCTCCTTGCTGTAAGAGAGCTTGACGAAGTCATCGCCGGCCTCGAGGAAGGTGCGCAGGATACTGTAACGAGCTTGCATGTGAGCCTGTCCCCATTTCTGAGTCTTGGGATCCCAGAACTCGAGAGCAACAAGACCGGCACGGGCCATGGATAGGTATGCAGCGAAGAGGACGTCACCGGCTTCACCGTATAAGTCCTCCTTGCCATCGCCGAATCCAAAGATCTTCAGGATGCCAAAGTCGCAACCCAGAGCCATGGCAACACACTCAGCACGGCATTCTTCATATGAGGAGGCAATAGAGCCAAAGACGGAGCTCCATGTTTGCCCAGGCTTGTACCAGGTTGACACAGGCTTATTGGTAACTGGACTGATGGGAGGGTTCTTGATATCAAAGTTGTACTCCCCAGGCGCTGTCTCTTGCAGGAGCTTACCAGTACCGTGGCCTAGCAGTTCGTGAATGCCTACTTGCACTTCAAATGCTGGATCGCGGCATCTGCGATAGAGATCCTGATCGGCCTCATTAATGAAAGGAATGGCCTCGTTAGGAGCCTTGGCGCTCAGGACATTACCCAGGGATACGTTCTTGAAGCCAAGGTTCTGGCGGATATCGTCGTAATTAGGAAGGTTAATACCAGCTGGGAGACCAGAGCAGGCAAAGCTCAAGACCTCCAGCGATGTGAAGTCAGGGCTGAGGAAAGTGTCCTTCTCGAAATCAGTGCCCCAGGGAAGCTTAGGGATCATGCTTTCAGCACTGTCTACGAGAGTACCAAAGGCACGTGTGCGCTCCAAATTAACCTGCGAATAGTTAGTAAGATCAGTGAACAATAGCGGATCCGATTCATACCAAAGCGACGAAACCCTCCCATTCTCCTCGCACACCGTGAGGGTCTCTGTAGGTCTCAACAAATCCAAGGTTGGTCTCCAGAGCAGGCTTCTGGTCTTTAACCCAGACACGCTGGCTCTCCTTGAAAGCCTCAATGGAACCAGCACCGAAGGACAGGGCATAGGAGTTCAACATCCGCTTCTGGTTATCATTTGCAGCGTTCAAACCAGCCTGCTTGATGCTGTGGGCAATCTTCGCCATCTCTTCCTTGTGGTCACCAAAGACGAGGCGCAAGTTCTTGCCCTTAAGGTCACCCTCAAGGTCAAACGTTTCCACCTCACCAAGGTCACGGTCCTTAACAGGAGGAGAGGATACACCAGAAGCAATCAAAAGCTCAAAGTCACCAGATGGTGTCTTGCGGATTCTGGTGTTCTCCAACGCCAGACCCTTCTTCTCCATCAAATCACCGATTGCCGTGATTTCATCCTTGGAGATTGTGGGGGAATCGGGGTAGTATGTAGTCATGTGGCCGCCTTCGGTATATCCAAGGTGCATCATAGACTGTTCGCTGGTCTCATAGATACCTCCTCCAGTGCTGTTTGCCTTCCGGAAAGCCGCCTTGGTCTCCGCAGTGGACGATGCCAAAGCCTCGAGGGCGGATGCGGGGATACGAGGAATAAACTTGGAGTCACCAAATCCTTTGTAGTTTCCGCAGTTGCCCAGGAATTGTCCTGCATATTCGAGAAAGAAGCGGAGGTCTTCGGTGCTGACTTGTGTTTTTTGGGCGAGGCTGTTCCAGTCGCCATTGGAAGCGTGGTAGAGGGAGAGAATGAGGTCGTAGATGGGTTCGGATTCGGGAGATACTTGACGCAGAGTGACACGAGTGCCCTCGAACGCAGCCCTGTTCACATTGGAGATCATGCATTAGCTCATGATAACTCTGACTGGTTGTGGTGCAGGGAAGTAAGTGCCTGGGATACTGTACCTGCTCATGAAGTGTGCATATTTCCTAAGGTTTTGGTCTTTGAGAGTGTCAAAGTGAGACTTCACCTCCAGTCTGACGACTGTAGGCGGCGAATCAGCCAAGTAATGTTGCTTAATGCTGTCATCCATGGCGCGGGAATGAGAATGTGAAGAGAATGTTGCGAATCGGGGAGGTGAAAAACGACGGAGGGGTAGCGGTGACACGAAGCGCCGGGATAAGGGCACAATGCCACGCATCAAGTGCATGAGGGGCATGAAGTGGTAGCTATGACATAGCAGAGTCACCAATCAGGTACGTGTTTCTCTCGCGCCGACGGGGGTCCGATCTACAGAGCTTGGCAGACCCACAGTGGAATTCATGCTTGAAAGCGGTTTTACATGTAAGTTAATTAGTTCCCATGTTTTTGAATTTGACTATGTACTATGCAACATTGGACAGATCTCCTATATCAAACTCTCATATTTGTCCAAACCTTGCTTTTGAGTTCCCTGAGCCGGAGGTGTACTCTGGAACGACGTTGATCGCATCGTTGTGTTCAATGGAGGAGATCTCATGGCATTATTGGCTCCCATGTTCCCTGCAGGAGGAGGGGGTATCGAGAATGCAGAGTAGTTGGGCGCCTGCTGAGCCATTGGCCTGGACATGGAGCTGGAGGGTGCCATGGTCGACATAGAAGCTAACGATGGACCTCCGCCAATCTGGGGTTGAGGACTAGCAGGTGATCCCCAGATGGAAGATGAAGGTTGCATTGCAGAGAAAGCTTGAGGAACTGGAGAGGTCTGTCGTGCAGGCTCAAGAATTGGGAAAGTGCTCAATTTCTGGTCCGGGGTGATGGAACGGAAACCGAGGTTGGATTGTTGACTCAAAGAACCCGCTTGGGTTGGTTTCACAGGGTTGGTTGAGGACCATGCGAATGAAGATGGTGCGCTGGGAGCAGCTGGCTTGGCTGGCTCAGGCTCCATACTGCCCCACATATCCATCTCACCATTTGTCGGCGAGGCTTTCTTTCCAAGAACGAGGCGTTCGAAGTTGTTCCGAGCTCCATCTGTCTCTGGCGAAGTAAGGTCGGTGGCAGATTGCGAGAATTGGTCGACGCCGTTCTTGAACCCACTAGATTCAGCACCGGAGGAAAGCTCTTGTAGCTTTTTGGATTGTTCTTGCTCAACCCGAGCGGAAAGGGATTTGATCAAGGCCATAAAATCGTTGAACTGAGAGAGAGTCAACAGCGGCCCAAGACTGAAGCTCCACAGAACCGGAAGTACTTCCAGAGCTAAGAAGTCAGTGTCTGCGACAGTTCCAACCTGGCGGAAGACCTTGAGTGCAGCCATCATCACCGATGGTTCCTTAGTTTTGATCGCCTTTAGAGACGGAACAAGCTTTTCTTGAATAGTGTACTTGTCCAGTATAGAAGACTTGGCTGTTTTCGACTTGGTCGTCTGGACTCCAGACAGATCATCGTCAAGCCCATTGGAATCATCCGGAGAGGCACCGCACAGCACACTAAAAGCTTCCAAGCTGCGAACCTTGATGGCAAGACTGCTGGTTTTGCTGAAAGTGCTAGCAATGGGAGGGAACACCTCATTCTTGACCGTACTAAAGTCGAGAACCGGGAGCACCACGGGGAGGCATTTGATCGCAGCATCCACTAGGGAGTGCGTAGGCGAATCCAGACCAAGGCGAATTAGAGGTAGAATATCTAGAGAAAAGTCAGGGATGAAAGTGAGTATAAAGATTCGGAGAGCTTACCATCCTTGAATTCCATGCCGGAACAATTGTCGGCAATGAGCTTCATATTCTCAAGCACAACCATAAGACCGGCATCCTTTTTGGAGTCTCGTTCGGTCTTGCCTGAATCAGTCCCGAAAACCTCCTTCAAACGAGGGATGATCTTTTCGGGGAATACACGGCGTCCATTTGGAACTCGTCGCAGAATACCAAACACATTCTGCAGGATCAGAGCAAGCAGTTCGCGATCTTTTAGTTCGTCCATCAATGCACCCAACAACTTTCTTTCTAGCACAGAGACAGGGAATTCAGGAAGTACTCGCTGCAAACCACGCAAGAATTGAGACTTTTCATTAGGATTTTTAGCCGGCAAAGATTCCAGGAACCGAATCGTGGAAACCAACACATTATCGAAGTACTGAGATTGCTGGAATTCTCGAGCATTCATACGCTGAGCAGGTCTCCTCGTAATGAGCCTTGGTAGAACATGAGATAGCACATCGGTGGGAATGGGCTTTGAGCAGAGAAAGTTATTGCCCTGTGAGGGGGTAGAAGATGGAGAGCTAAGCAGCTTCTTATATGTAGTCAAGTTCGCGTTCGTTTGTAGAGGCGAGATATGCGGCGAGTTGTACAGAGCGATAATGATCAGCCCCAAAGAGAAGAGATCGGCTGCTGATGAAACATTCGAGTCCAGAGCAAAGTCAGGCGATGTGTAGTCAATGTTCAATTGCACAGAAGCTGGAAGCCTGGGGTCTTGGTATAGAACCTCGGATACAGCTAATGGGGGCAATGATGACTTAGTTTCCGAAGAGTCCGGAGGCCCTGCAAATCCCAAACCAGAGATCTTCCAATCTGATTTGGAATTTATATAGATAGCCTCGGGGTTCAGGTTTCCATGCACCAAGCCCGCGGACTCATGAAGGAATTCGAGGCCTTTGGCCACTTGCAATAGACCCTTTTGAATTTCGAGCTCATCAATCTCCACATCTCTTCTTCTCCGGGTTCCATCAGCCTCCTCGACCATGTAGCGGGTTCCTCGGGAACCGCCTCGCGATGTGTTCTCCTGGTCATCTTTCTCCAGGAGCAGCCCAGAGAGTGATGCGGTGAGATGTTCCGTCGCAAACATGAGGCCACCGTTTCTTGTATCTTCCACCGGCTCCAGCACTTGGAGAACAGACGGGTGTCGTAGACGCGCGAGATTACTCGCTTCGCGTTTGAGTCGTTCGATCACATCTTCCTGGAGCTTCTTGGAAGATCCGGAACTTCTCCCAAACCCACCGGAGCGCGACTCGAGTGACTTGCGATCAAATATGAACACAGACGCAGGAGTTCCTGTGGACTTTTTCTTTGCGTCGTGGATTTTCCAGGGGCCGGAGTAAACAGTGGGGTTGGGCGAGATCTGGTAATTGGCGGAGATGTTGGAGCTGAACGACTTCAGGGCGGAGGAGAACATTGTGGATCTGGAGGCGCAAATTGATCTGCTATGGCGCAGACTAAGTGAAGGTAGAGGTTCGTTTCAGTGTCGTCACAGAGAGTCAGCAAAAGACATGACTTCGTATCAACACGGGGGCATTGAATGGGGGCGATTGGTAAGACACGTGGATCCGCTATTGCCCAACCACCAACGAATATGAGTAGCAATTTGAAGCTTTATAGCTCTGCCTGGCCACCAAGATGATCACAATGACTTGTTATCGTCTGGCGTATCGCGACCGCCGTCACGTGTACATCGTGCCTGAGGCGCGAGGTACCGACACAAGCCGAAGTCGGCGGGTCGATCTAATTTGGAGCTTCTGATTGGTCAATTTTGCAGCTGAACAGCTGAGTCATTGCTGTTTTGCGGGGCGGTGAGCCAAAATTACCCGCTTGGGGCCGAGTCGGAGTTGTCGCTGAGCTCCGCAGAGAGATTCATTTCTAGTGCGGAGTCATCTTGGTCCAGATATAAAGACCATTGACCTGTGCGCATTCCAACGGTACGTCGATATCCCCTCTTAGTGACTCGATTGTCATCTCCAATCTCCACTCAGTTCCTGGCGGGCCCTTGAATTGTCCCTGACGACGTTGCCACAGTCATGAAGCCGTTCCAATTAGCTCGCCGACAGGTGCTAACCGGGCTTGCTATGCCCCGCGCCGTCTCCTCGCAGACCATTAACACCAGCCGGACATGGCAGCGTGCTTTCAGCGCCTCTGCGGCCGCTGCCTCGACCCTTCCCGGCCTCGACGCTTCCAAGTTGACCGTCACAAAGACCACCACTCCCAAGGAGCTGATGGATTCCAAGGACCTTGTCTTTGGCAAGAACTTTACGGGTGGGGCGATTTTCTAGTAGCAATTGATCTATTCAAGCTGACTGAAGTCTTCTATAGATCACATGCTCTCTGTGGAGTGGACAGCTACCGATGGATGGCACACACCTCGCATTATTCCCTACCAGAACCTTAGCTTGGACCCCTCAACCTGTGTGTTCCACTATGCATTTGAATGTTTCGAAGGAATGAAGGCATACAAGGACGATAACGGTGGCATCCGTCTGTTCCGCCCTAACAAGAACATGGAGCGTTTGAACAAGTCTTCTGCGCGTATTGCCCTTCCTACCGTGGACGGCGATGCGTTGACTAAAATTATCGGAGAGCTCGTGAAGTTGGATAGCCGATTCATCCCTGCGTGAGTGCATCTTCTTCTGCTCAGATACTTGTTTTTGCTAACCGCCACAGCGAGCGTGGTTACTCCTTATACCTCCGTCCTACCATGATTGGTACCCAGAAGACCCTGGGTGTTGGTCCCCCAGGATCCGCTCTTCTCTTCGTTATTGCCAGTCCCGTGGGTCCTTACTACCCCACTGGCTTCAAGGCCATCTCGCTGGAGGCCACTGACTACGCCGTCCGTGCCTGGCCTGGTGGTGTTGGTGACAAGAAGCTCGGTGCCAACTATGCTCCTTGCATTCTGCCCCAGCTCGAGGCCGCATCCCGTGGTTTCCAGCAGAATCTGTGGCTCTTTGGTGAGGAGGAATACGTGACCGAGGTCGGCACTATGAACCTCTTCATTGCCTTGAAGAACAAGGAGACAGGACAGAAGGAGCTTATCACTGCTCCTCTTGATGGTACCATCCTGGAGGGTGTCACTCGTGACTCCGTCTTGACTCTTGCCCGCGAGAGACTCGGCCCCAAGGGCTGGAACATCTCCGAGCGCAAGATTAAGATGTCCGAGGTTGCCGAGGCTTCCGAGGAAGGTCGCATGATCGAAGTGTTCGGTGCTGGCACTGCTGCTATTGTCAGCCCTGTCCGCAACATCAGCTACAGAGGTAAAATGGTTGAGTGTGGTTTGAAGGAGGACCAGGAGGCTGGTGAGATTGCTCTCCAGATGAAGAACTGGATCGAGGGTATCCAGTATGGTGATGAGCAGAACCCCTGGAGGTAAGATGATAACAAAACAATCTGTGCAAGCAGGATGATTTACTAACTGTTTGATAGCGTCGTGATCTAAGATACATATGTTGGATAAAGGGCTTCTTTACCCGATTTTGGTTATTACCGCAGAAGCTTGCAAAAGTCCGCGGCCCAAATTTCATTTTTCATTTTTCGGTTCATTTTGCTTGAAGGCTTTCTAGATTGCCATGCTATTAGGCAGTAGGCATTTTCACATATTCATCTGGAGCCTGGGTTTTTATAGAGATCTTCCGTTACTGTTACATTATCTTATCGATTATCTTTTCAAGTCACCAACGTTGTAGAGGTACTATGACCATCATACTTTTGTGAAAGTACCTTTCCCAGTCTAAGGGTCGATATTCGTTCTAGAATTGACAAAAATGATGATCAGGTTTCTAACATGGAATGGGTTGTCTTGACTCGCACAAGAATCCACGCTCAAGCCTCGGTGAAATCTCTTGTAAACATGGAATGTGATATCAGTAATTGACCGTTCAATCCCTGCGTTCAACATGATCCGATGCCAATTCTTTCTTCAATCCGTCGGTAACATGATCGGCTAAAATCTCACTTGCGATGAGATCACGGCCCGCTTTTTGTCTAGCCTTTGCTTCGTTGACAGCCATTCGTGCCCTGGGAACAACACTCCACTGGAGACTTTTTTGAAGGAATGTTTGCTTTGAAACAATTTCCTGGTCGCGATCCTCGTCTGGGAGGAATAGTAGGTCGACTGATTCCAAATTGAGGTATGAAGTCTCTGGGTAGAAACACCAAACGATAATTGCAGTGACGAGATTAAAGACCGCAAAGATGATGTATGTTTTATAACCGATAATTTCTAGAGCAGGCGGTGTAATTTCGACAACCTGCGAAAGGTCAGAACCATATCATGCATCACAGCGAAATAAAGTCAGAGTGTGGACTTACAAGGAAGTTTCCAAGGAAGTCTGCTGCAGCGGCAAGTGCAGCTCCCTTTGAGTGGATCTTCAGAGGGAGAATTTCTGCTGGGTAGACCCATACTGTAGCCATCCAGCCTGTGATTGTTGCCAATTAGCATGAAAGACAGTTGGAGATTGAAGAATATAGGCTTACCCCAAGTAAAGCAAGCTTCAAAGGCAGAAATGAAAAAGACGGCAGCAATAGCAGACTGTTGATTATCAATAGCTACAGCCACAGCCTCACAGACCAATACAACACACATCCCAAGTGACATGGTAATGTACAGCCGGCGACGACCAACAGCGTCGATCATATACCACTGCGAAGATCAAAAATGTCCATCAAAGAATTGAACAAGGCAGCATACCGTCAAAAATGAAGCTATGATATACCACACCTGAAGGAAACAGCTGACAAAAAGTGCGCGCTCCTGTGCCATGCCTAGAGAGCTTTTGAGCAGAGTGGGAGCGTAGTACGTCACAATGTTGATTCCTATATTATCAGCGAAATTCCAGAAAGCTAGTTAAGAACATTCAGTCTCACCAGAAGTTTGCTGCATAAATTGGATTCCAACTGCCAGAAGCAAGCATAACCTGAACAACATTGTTGAGAGCTGGCATGATAAATGCCATCCACGTTGACTCGGTAGGCAAATTTCGCTTTGGTATACAGGAGCGACGGAAGTAAGAAATCCGATGCCTAGAACAAAGCCCGAAAATATTAGGGCATGCACAGAAATATCCAATCGATAGAATTTGACATACCTAAGCCAGTCACGATCCTACCAACGATCATCTGAATCCTCTCCACACAACAACCCATCAACATAGCACCGATGACAATAAAACCAGCCCCGATGAGTAGTCCTCCCTTTCGCCCAAGCCTTTCAATTGTCAATGCAGCACCAATGGCTCCAAATACTGCGCCAATATCATAAAGAGCTGTGATAGTACCCGTCATAACAGTACTCGGGTGTCCCATGGCCTCGAGCCAATACTCGGAGATTACAACCCCAGACATGACACCTTGGTCGTATCCAAAGAGCAAAAATGACGAGGCACATACTGATGTAATGGCTGCCACTAGCGGAGCTCCTTTGAGAGCACCCAACCCCGTCTTGTCGGCCATAACAAGCACTTAGTAATGACATCTCGTTGGAAAGCAACAGAATGAGAGTAAAAGCAAGCGAAGTAAAGACAATGCGGGCACATTTCTAAACCACAAACATACACGATATACCGATCATTTATACGCATACGAAGCATTTCAACCGGGTCGTGTGTTGAAGTATGAGGCATTTGCCATCGACATGCGTGGGGGTGGATCCAGGGAATGTGGGGGATGCTGGCATTCGTCCATGGAGACTGCACTTGGACCTGATTCGGGCAACAGGCCGAATATCAAGCATTAACCAAGCTTTGCGAAGTGAAGTTACACTGGTTTGGGCCGTGGTTTGCTCGCCGATCGCTTAATCCCCCGCTTTACTGGTCAAGCATCCCGTCATCTTTGCTACGCACCCCTATTCGGGGTATTCTTTGTGAGGGCCCGACTGTCTCCACATCGGAAAAGCATTGCCCTTGAGATAATTTCTGGCATTGGTTTGGAACTTTATTGTTCAATGGCAAGAATTTAAGACAGGGTTGTTGTACCGAAGTATAACCGAACCCGAGGATATCAAAAAGACCCGCCCCCTACATTCTTGGATGACTAGAAGCTTTACTGTCCAGAGCTTAGCATCGGATGAGTATCAGCCTTATGTGCCACCGAAATTAAGTGAAGTATATGGCAGACAGACACTACTGTATGATTTGCGTTGATCACCTTTCTTTGCTATAATGTCACTCGTCGATAACCCCACAGCTGCAGCGGACTATATCCGCGGCCAGAGTATTTCTCTCATTCCTAATACCCGAGATAAGACTCAAAGTCAAAGATATGTTGAGCAGTGTCGGAGAGTAGCCGATGTGGAATATTCCTACATGGTATTGCTTTCTTATCATAGTATTGGCATTTCTGTGCTCCAAGAATCATGTCTTATAACAAATTTCAATCATATAGAAGAATGAAAATACACTATATGCACTATCAGACCATTGATTGTTTTGAAGTGGAATATTGGTTCATAATATTGCTCCAAAGGTATCAAATGTAAGCCAAGTCAACAGGAGGCAACTTACTGTCGCACAACTTACTACCGAGGGATCAGAAATATGTCCACAGTGCCTTGAAGGATTAGCATATTTCTATACGAGACCTGGAGACGAGTGTACTATTTTATGCGTTCCTTGTGCCTTAACTTCGCCTCTCTTTTTCCACCTCTTTTTTGGCCCATCCTCGAGTGCTTCAGGTTGGTCATCTGGCTCATTGAAAGGTTGAAAGATGAAGGGTGAAAGGGCTTGTAGCTTCTGTTGTACTATTATTCAAACTAGGTTATAACTTGCGGAAACGTGATATTCTACAGCTTCCAAATTTGAACCCTAGAAGGTTTTTCTAGGACATTATAACTGGCTGGTCTAAGCTTTGGCAGACCTGTAGCAGGATTCTGCATTTTATAGCATGAGATACTTGTATCTGCAGAGGTATGCTGCGCAAGTAGTAGTTTTTCTACCAACGATTGACTAGATAAATTCTAATTTTGATGATAAATAACTGCTTATTCCCTGCTGTCCACGGAACCAAAATGGCGACACTGTTATGGAAGAGTTCATATTAGACATGATCATCCCTTTGAAAGAAATTCTGTAAAAAACATATCTTTGAAAGTATCGACCAAGTTTTGATGATCTCCTTCAGAGTTGACTTTGATCGTCCACTTTGCTTGGAGAGGCTGATGTACAGGACTTCAATATACGCACCCGAGAGATGAGAGCCTCAAATTACTTTAACTAATCTATCTTCAATGGCTATTTAAGGCGTAATCAAAGGCTCTGTTATGTCTGGATGGAGTACCACGCCCTGTTCTGACATGATAGGTATCCAGTCCCCAATATATATTCTGTATTCCGCAGTCGACTTCGTTTCCAATATCCGAAAGACAAGTCGAGCTAACAATGTCTAGTAGCTAGGATGAAATGTAGACTGTTTTCTTACTAAGTTTGGTTTCTCAATTCGATTCATGGTTTACTAAACTCAACCCCCTTGTAGATCTCCGACAAACCAACAGTCTCTCTTCGTGGTCTTCTTAGTCGTTTAACGTGGAATCACAGATACCTGAGAAACAAGAAACAAAGCAAAATGATTCCTTGATCCATTCTTGTGCTAACAGCTCGTCCCAAAATTATGTCTTCATCTACTGAACCTTGTAAACCAATAACTTGTTCAAATATAACACGTTAACCCAGTTGAATGCCGGCGTACAAGTTTATGGAGTCGCATCACTCCAGCCGGCAATATTTGCTTGCGAATACCGATGACGCCTCTTGAATTAATCACCCGAGAGTTAGATCTCGATTCAATTGCCACCCAAAACATTGTAGTCAAAGCGATGTCTTGTGATGTCCTCGCTGCAGATTTGAAACAAGAGGCTACCCCTGCATGCCAAGTATGAACAAGTGGGCAACCAATTTCGCCTCTGGGTTGCGCCAACGGATCATATTCGTGATTCAGATAGAAATGATAAGCTTGCTTTATTTGAACACCATTAAGTTCAATTTAACAAAGAATAAAACGATCGATTATAAACTAGGTAAATGCGCATGTCTCAACATGAAACAAACTCCCCAGCTACCCCAAGATGACCTTGGGATGGCAATCCAAGGATCATATGTCAGATTCTACATTTTGTCTTGCACAAACACAGTGCTGACAACCCCAGCCACCCGTACGGCCCCACCAGACTCCCAGGAAAGCTGCATCATACTGGGCCCCCATTCCATCTGTAGAAAGACAAATATTCTACCCTGGCAAGGATATGGGGGCTAAAAACAATAGATACAAAGCGCCAACTCGCTTAACAGGAGAATTGATAGGCCAGGATGAACACCTAACACTGAATACAGCATTAAGAAAGCACCAAAATAGCCCATGAAGATCCCGGTCTGCAACTAAGCCCGAAATAAGGTAAGATAGGCGACATGCAGCAGGTGGAGCACGTGGAGACGGCTAAACCCAGATGCGACATTAGAAGCGAAACCGAATCCGAATTGCAAGAGAACAAAAGAACAGAGAGAAATGACACGGTCGGTTTTGTCTCCCCGAATCACTAGATTTCAAGTTGGCTCTGTACGCTCTTGGCTGCAGATCCAATGGCAGAATGTAGTATGATCGCCGGGGTACAGCAGGCGTTTCATGATGTTCCGCATGGATGAAAGGGGTCTCTTGGTGATCTCATAGGTTGAAGGTGAGGTAGTAATGCATGTAAGAGTGTGCTAATTCTATACTCCTAAATGCTTTCGACGCGGGGAATAACAAGGCCACGCGGTAGAATGTCAGCTTCTTACCTTGGATACTGCGAGGATCTCTATAGATAGGTTCTTCACGTTTACTGCACAGTTAATTGAAACCGAATTGACTGGAGTTCAATGGAGTTCAGTGCCAAGTGATTCTGTTCTCGTGTTACTTGAGAAAGAGCACCTGACCTTGTCCGTTTTGCAGGACTCATTCAAGGTTGAATCCTGCCTTGACTTCGATTCAGAGATTGTTTTTGGCATTCCAGCCCTGGACGCCTTGTCTAGGCTGTGTAATCTACTTAGGTGCACCGAAGGGGAGGGGGGTATCTGATGAAGTTGGCGAAGCCAGTAGGCCTGTATCCGTTTCCCACTCGGTCCATTTGAAGCTTAGTGTAACTTTAATGCACTGTCTGCAACAGAGACAACGTGTTAGCACAAGCCAAGAGGCTCGGAGATTGCCGTCATCGATTCGCCGTGACACCAGGATTGAAGCGAGAAAAGCAAAGAAAGAGAAATCGACAAGCCTAAATGCCAAAACCCAAGCAATGACACCATTGTGCTCTGACTACAGATGCGTGTCATGGGGGTGGATGGGGCGAAAGGAGGTGTGCGTGTTCTTCGAGTACAGCAAGGGCCGGGGCTGCATGGGAGGTCCACCGCCAGGAACATTCTTCTAGATTGTGACTAGAAGGCTCGAAATGCAACTTCAACCAAGCATCCGGGGCCCAGCGTGGACGGTGAGTGGTGGGAATGCCTGCATCAGACAGGCTGGGCACAGGGATGGCTATACAATCTTGAAATTCCAGCTGAAGACGTGGACAGCATGAGCGGTGAAAAGAACCGAAATACATCATTGTACCGGGTACCTGAAAGCTGCTGTGCCTCATGCCAGAGTGACACCATCCAGCGATGCCTCCAAGTTAACTCAAACAGGAATAAGAAGGTCCACCTGTCAGGCTGCTCAGCCCTACCGCGGGGGGAATACGAGGATATAGCGACGCACTGGCAGACAAGGAAACCAACAGTACAACAGCATCTCGCACGCGGATTGGAGGAGGAGTTGATGTAAGGCGTCCTATTCATAGCCTAGTCTGTCTCACCTTGGGGAAGAGCCTCCTCGGCGTGTTCGTTTGGCCCCCTCATTCCGGGCCTCTCGGGGCCGACAGAACTGGGTGTCAAGCCTCCGGATAGCCCGAGCGCAACAAATGATCATCTTAGGAAACAGGTGTGGATCCTCCGCAAGGTATACCTCCTTAGGTATCCAGTATGTAGGCCAATAAGGCAACCAGAGCACGCGCGGACAATAAAAGAATAAAATAAAAGTCAAAAAAAAAAAAAAAAAAAAAAAAGCCAAGAGACATCAAATGCTATGATAAACGTTACATTGGACAGTTTTCAGATGAAAGTGGCTCTATTCCGGGAGTGGGTTAGGGTTAGAATGGTACTATACGAACCACCCAATGACGTGACAGCTACTCACAGGCACTCCAAAGGTGTTTGTAGGCGATACAACCGGGTATCCGGCCAAGTCATGTCTCTAGCGTCAAGTTCCTCTAAGTGAAACGTTAGATTTGCGTCTGTACCCAGGGAAATGTATGGCAGGTCAGATCTTTATCCCTTAGTCTGCCAAGTAGAGAAAAAACGTGGCATGGCCGTGCACATAACCCCCACGTGAGGAAATAAGGACCATGATTTATTTATTTATTGTATTTCTATTTCTATTTCTATTTCTATTTCTATTTCTATTTACCGTGCTTTTCTATCCAATATCTACTATTCTATTAATCTATGATATACACACTGTATTCACCCCTGACATATCCTGTCTCGGGCCAGTTGAGACCTATGTCCGGCCCAACTACAATATTCCGTGTGATCTGAGGGTTCAAGTGTACGACGTGTATTTGATTTGATTTAAAGGGAGTAAATTAGGGGGAGGCTGAACGGGGATCCCTGTCATATTAATAAAAGATTTTACTGGATTTAATCGGGACTTTACACATGGCATCGAGTCTAATTCAAGCACGGACTAGGCTGGCTATCGCTACGAAGCTGCAAGGCCCAGAAATCCAATTCCAGCTGATCGGGGTTTAGAGCGCCATACTCCGAGACTCTATATAATCGGTTTCAACTCCACCTCCACTCACTTCTTCACTTCTTCACTTCACCTGTATTTCTGTACTTACTCCTTCTCATCATGCATCGCTCTTCTTATGATGGACGTTCAGGCTCCCGTGGCAGTCACTCCAACAGCAGCGCATTCAGTCCCAACGCCAACCCTAATGAAGACTGGACCAAGATTTCGGATCTGGCAGAGCGCCGTCGCATTCAGAACCGTATCGCTCAGCGGAACTATCGTAAGTACTGTGCCAGACTATCCTTGGGGAGTAGAGTCTGATCACGGCGCAACTATTAGGCAAGAAGCTGAAGCGTCGCCTGGAGGACCTCGAGAGACGAGCAGCAACATCCGCATCCCCCGAACAGTCCCATGCAGAGCCCGTGTCACCCAAGGCTTCACCCCCTAAGACCCGAACCAAGCAACGAGCCGTCAAATCCGAGGTCAAGCCGCACACTCACTCAGATCGGTCTGGTTCCAACGAGTACTATGGACCGGATGAGCGCCAGACCATGTTTGCCCAACAATGTACTCGCCAGCTTTCAGCCTCGCCACCCCCAGTCTTCTCCCACCCATCCATCTCTTCTTACGACGCTTACCGGCAATCGGCCTACGCCCAGTCCCCGCTCTACCACACCGCGCCAAGCAGCTATAGTGACTTGGCCTACCAAAGCGAATACGGCGAAACATTCCCATCAATCATGCCAGTGCTCCCGTCAATGGGAGCACCACGCAAACTAGCCTACGACGAAGATCTGATAAGCCCGTTCAGCATGAGCTATGCAACAATGGCTGGCATCGATCTCGTCCAGCAACAACAGTCGCAGCAGGCCCATGCCCACGCCCACGCCCACGCCCACGCCCACGCCCACGCCCACGCCCACGCCCAGGCACAAACACAAGGATATCCCTCAGGTCTTCCGGTACATATTCCTCGCTGATTTTCCTTCAAATGTCAAATTTCAAAGATCTACATTATCATCTACAACCACACGACCAGCAGCTAATGATCTGCCTGTCCCTACAGATGCCCTCGCTTGCCTACAGCTACGAGGACCCGCGAGCACCATCAACGTCACCAGAGGCATCCATCTTCACATCGCCCCTCACCCCCGAATCCGCCCCTTGTTCGCCTCGTTCTATCATGTACGAGTATGATCTACGGTAAGGCGGATCGGGCGTATCGGAGAGTGAATGCCCCGAGTTTTGGCGGGTCTTTCCGTCATCTAGGCCCTATTGCGGGCCTCGGAGGCCTTAAGTCCACGTTTTTTTTGGTCCTTTTTTACGAGTTCCACTTTGAGTCATTCTTTGTTTTGTGTTTTCTTAGCCCTTGAGAAGTCCAATCTGGACATGTGTGACGAGATAGCTGCATACCTGGCGTTCAATTTGCTCTAGCCTGGTGTTTGGAAGAGTTCGGCCATGAATGATTTCTTCATTTGTTTTTTTTTTTTTGTTGTTTTTTTATTCATTTTTATTTCCATCTTTCTATTTGTCTCTTTGGTGACTTCTTTGCTTTGGGGAAATTCAGATCTACAAGCAAATCCGAATAGAATACTCTCCAGTCAATAACGTTGCGACGCCGATCTCCGATTGGCTGATTTACTGCATAACTCCACGGCCCCCAACTCTGCGGGATTTTCAGTAAAAACCAAAAATAAAGGAATACCAGGAAATAAAAACGGTGATGAACACAGATCTACCTTCCCAGTCCGGAAGAGTGAGGCGCAGTGCATGAGAGCTAGAGACCAACTTCTCGAAAAGGACAAATCCATTCATGACTCGTGAAATCCATTCCACTGGGATAAATCCGATCCCTGCAGAAAAGACAACCCACAATCCACCGGCCTTTATCTTTAATCCCCTAAACGCCGGGCATGCTCTCTTCCCCCCTCCCTTCCACTCCATTTCTATTCCCACTATTCCGCTGTACCGGGTACGTCACGGAGCGCACACTGCTCTATTAGACGGAGCTGCTCCGAGGCTGCGCCTCTCCCCCTAGTTAATTTCAATTGCCATTTGAATCCTGGATCCTCGATTTGATTTCAGATACTGGTTTAGAGCCTGCTTTGTGACTGGTCCATCGGTGCATGTACATTCACCCTACACGTTGGCACGTTGGCTAGGGGCGGTTGGGGATAGGGATAGGCAACCACCTGGACTAGACTACTCTAGACTATAGACTGGACGAAATCCATCCAGTACACATGATGTACATAAGGCGATCGTGAAAAGTAGAGTTTCCATCTATCTATCCGACCCCGACTCGGGCGGAAAGAAGAGCCGCGTGGGTGCGGTACAAGTCAATATACAAATCCAGTCTATTGACTTAAAATTACTGGGTATTGAAGATTGTATGTTGATGGGAGAGTGGCACGATGTCTCCTCCCGTACGTAGATCCAGCCAAGAACCAGTGAAACAGACCACCCCCAAACCCTTTTAACAACCTGCTATAGTAGGAATAGCCCTATACCAAGACCCAAGACTAGGACGACCCCCTCCCTCTCCGGCCGGGATCTGGGGCTATTCAACGTTGTGGTCCGTTCTCCATGTCTTGTCTAGTGGGAAACCCACATGGCAACGGACATTCCAGGATTCAGGAGGGGATAAAGGGCTAAAAGGGGTATCCACCCACTTATCCGACAAGTAGACCACAACCTGAAACGCGTTAGTCCAACTGTTAGTGGACAGCACTGTCCAAGTCTTCTTTTTCCCCTTGGGGTTAGACTCGCACTTTTGGGTTCTTATCGGGATTTCAGGGTTGGCGGCTCTAAGTCTGCAGCGCTGTTGGTGTTTCTGCCCCCATTTCCTAATTGATGTCGTACTCGTAGGAAGGCTCTAGTCTTCTCTAGTCCTTCTCTAGTGTATCCTTTGACGGGTGGATTCGTCATTCATGATCTACCGAGTTTGATCGACTCTTGGTCTTTCCTTTTTTGCTTTGTGTTTACGCTGCGGACTGGGGCACTGCGGACTACGGTGATGTACCCGCATTCGCTAACCTTATCGAAGTCACAACGCCAAAGGCGTTGTGTCGGTCAATAGTGCCGACACGAAAATCAAGAGGGAAAGGGTCGCAGCCTTAGGCTTGGCTTTCCTCTTTCTGATTAGTGTTTCTGTTTATACTATGTTTGTCCGTGCCGTGCCAACTCACCGGACCCTGGAAAGGTCGAATATACTTACACCAGCATAGCGGAGTACATGCAAAGACCACATGGCCACATGGCCTGGTCACATTGATTAATCAGATAACCTGATTTCAAATCTCTAGAGCCCCAACTAGATCCAAGCCCAAATAGTAAATGTAATGACCATTCGTCGGGCGGAACAAACTCCCTAGGCAAAAGTCCCTAAGAAAGTGGAGCGATAACCAAACCCCGTTACTGTGTAGAGCCTATCATTATCCGGGCGCCTTAACTGTGGATAACGATCAACACAATGTAAACTCCACATTCTGCAGCGGGGGGCACGCAGTCAGCACGGGAGACCAGAGTGGTGGGAGCGGCTGGAGAGGCTGTTAGACGAGACGCATGGGCCTAGATGGGAGAACCTGTGTTAGGAGGAGATCTATTTTTGGATAAATGTGCAATTCTGGAATAGTATTCTGCTCGGATTGGATTGGGTGACTTCTCAGGTCTCACATTGTATGCGTGGCACTGGCACTCATCTCATCCAATTCTACGGGATACAACATCGTATACGGCGATGCAGACCAAATGATGTGTAAAGGTTGACCATTTCACCTTTCCAGCTAGGCGGGTTGAGTGCTGGCACTAATTTCTGCAATCTCGGTAATAGGCACAAGACTTTGGCATATGGTATATGGCGTTATGTTTGGCGTTTGTATTTTACCGCAATAGGTCCCCCAGCTGCATCTTGTTTACGCGATGGTTTTCGCTACGGCGGTTCTCCAATTGGAACCTGGCTCTTGGGGTGCCCATTGGCTGGGTTTACCGAGGGGAGGACATCGCGACAGTTGTTCGATTAGGAATTTGGTCATGGGGATTTCCTTTTTTAACCGTCTTACTTGACACTTTGTTTTAGTGGCCGGTTGATCGAGGTGTTGCCGTTTTGGGTTTTATTTAGACGTCTCCCTGATAAAGTTGGCAAAGGTATGTGATCCTGCGTATATGAACACATGTAGTGCAGAGCTAAATTCACAATCCCTGCGCCTGGGTGAGTATGGATTCGGGTATATGGTCACAATAGGATGTGTATCTGGTCCATGTCGGTGCAATCCCCCAAAGTGGCAGTCTATGACGGTCTTGCAAGGTTGTCTCCTGCACCTTGCAATCAATAGTGAGTGCCTCAGTTCTTTGGGTTGCACAATATGACCTAGTACCCTATTCCAGGTCAATTAGCAGGGCCATGCCAATATACAGTGGAGACTGCGCAAAGCATAGATAACGTGCTGATTCCTTGCGATCCAACTACTGCATATCAAACAAGCAAACAAGGCTCTCCCATTGTTATAGACGATAGCATCCACTGCCAAGATATAAGCCTATGCAGGGCATCCCAAGGTTTAAGGTTTAAGATCTCACCGCGGATCTTATGGATTAGTATACAGCTTGAAAATGAGCAGATACAAGTGAAGCCAAACCTATCCAAAGAAACAGACAACAAAGCAAGCCCCAAAACAAAAAGCAAAAGCGAAAAAAAAAGGAAAGAAAACCAACACTGCCAAGCGCCCTCCTATTGGTACCAAGAAAAGCAACCATCGAGGGCTGGCTGGAAAAAAAAAAAAAACAAAAAACGAAAAAAAAATCCAAAGAAGCGAGGCGAGGAGCAAAGCGCTAAAAACAATCAAACAGACCCCCCCTCTCGATCCTATATCCGACCAGAAACCAAGACGCAATGCAGGATCTAGCGGGGGGATTTAAACGAAGCACCCAACCAACAACAGAACGAGCGTGGCAATAACCACGCCTCTGTCTCGCCCAAACCAGCCCAAACCAAGCCAAAGCAAGCAGGAAACCCACTAATCTGCTCATGCTAGCACCAAACCTGACACCCAAGCTAACCAAAGATGCCCATAAACAAAGCAAAGTAGAAGACAAGGATGACCATGTCAGCCATGTGATTCGCAATAGCTTAGTACCTTTACTCTGTACACGATCCATTCCCACTGCCTCGGGTTGGACAGGGGTCTATACATATACTGCATATACGCATATACGCATAATACGCGCCCAAGGGGGACCGCTCATCCGCCGTTCCGCTTGCCCGCTTTCTCCGGTTGGCGTTGTCCAGAATTTTGACCCCGGGACATGTGCACCTGGGGCATGTCCTGTTCCATGCACAGTGGGATGTGTAATCAGTGAATTCGGATCCAAGGTTGCTTTGTAAGTATAACGTAGACAGGTTAGCCACAGGATTTGAGAATTGCAATCAGAAGTCAATGATGATAAATACGTTTGATTTGTAAATATGGTTCTGGGCCAATACGAGAGATGGCGAGAGATGGTTGCACGGGCATGTGGTCTCTCGGCGTCGCCGATGGGCCCGTTTGTTTTGGGACTTGCATGCGGGATGCAGATTGCGGGTTGCGGATTAGGTTGGTCGGGGAGGCCGGTATACGAGTGACACTCTGAGGCTCTTTGCTGCAGATCACTTCATGCGGATATGGGAGAGTTGGGGCTCTGTGGTTCTTGTCTTTGCGATGGGCTCTCGGGGCCCCCAGGGCCCCCCCAGGGCTGGAGTCTGGAGTCTGGAGGGAGGCTTTACTGTACATGTACGTGGTGAGTATCGTGTGGAACATAGCTGACACGAAGCAATGGCATATGCCTATCATGGTCCATGCACATTGTGCTGTCTACGAGGGCCACGGGTTGTGGACGCGGAGCTAGATCTGAATGGACCTTGCGTTATGGTATTCGATTCTAGAGGGAAGATGCGAAAAGCGCAATAGATTAGAACGAATCGCATTCAAACAGTGGGTAGATCAAGCTCAGCATCTGTCATCATCGGCATCAAGCCCTCAACAAATCCTCTGCCGGGGCCATCTTTCTGAACCTAAAAACAGTGTAAAAATTCGACATCCCCGCAAAACTCCCAATTCCATTGGACTCGACTCATCGGACATGCACATCCATTGGATCTGTGGGTGCTGACTGGTTGAGGTTTCGTCGTCGTCGCATAGGGGCCTTCTTGCGGTTTGCGATGGCTGCATCTTGCACTTGTTCCGGTTTCATCACGGTATCGCCATCTTTATCATCCTTGTCTTGCAGCTGCAGCAGCTCCTGCTCGTTGTTCCATGCCTCGTCCAGCTCAATCACATTCTTGGGCTTCGTGCGCAGCCATTTCATGCGGGGGCCGACGCGCGACACTTCCGAGACCTTGAATCCATAGATGCGCGGGTCGTAGATCTTACCCTTGCCGAGGCCGGGACAGAGGTTGGATGTGCGTACGCCGTTAATCTCTAAGGGTTGGTTCTCTGGGGTGGGGGATTCGAGAACCTGGCGGGAGGGTTGGGGACGGGTCACGGAGCCAGTCCGAGACTGCGTGGGCGCGGCGTTGCGGGGCGACATAATCGACAGTGATGCATCCAGACGGGGTCCAATGTCCAAGTCTGGGAAGGTCATGAAGAAGAGACATCCAAAGGTTGTGCCGAAGAATGCTCCGTCGACGGAGTGGAAGCGACTGTTGGGGGGTGTATAAATATCCATGCAACCGGGGCAGAACAGCTTGACGGTTTCTTGGCCAGGAGTGTCGGATCGGCCAACGGGAAGTACCTTGCAACCATTGCAGTTGACACGCGGACAGACGCCGAAATGCTGCATCTCATATTTTTCCAGCATCTGTTGAATGCCCGGCCGGGAGGTGATATATCGCTGGTGGATGAGTCCGTAGAGCAGTTCGGCGGAGCTCTCGATGACGCTCAAATCGCTGGCGACGCGGGCGTGTCGCCGATCGCCTGCTCTCCGGTATCCGGGTCTGTCATCGCCCAGCGCATCATCTTCATCCTCCTCATCCTCCTCCTCTTCTTCCTCTTCATCATCATCCTCGGGCTCCACATCGAGAATCATCTCCAAGGCCTCTTTGTACATGGGCACCTGCGACTGCAGGCCAGTCAAGTTGAAATCATCCTCGATAAAGTCTTCCGACACCTCTGCGAAGAACTCATGGCCCATCAACGAGCAGAACGAGGAGATCCAGGACTCCGGTGCACCTTCCGAGGACGACATATCGAACGATGCGGACACGGACGATGATAAGGTTGATTCAGACAGTTGACTCAAATCCAGCCTGTCGAGGCCGTCGGCCAACGCCGAACCTGTCTCTCTCGACACGTTGCCGAGCTGGGGGGTATAAGCTTCGGGAAGGTAGGCGAGGACGAATCCGAAGCGATTTCGTCACGCAAAAGGCGGAGGGAGAAGGTCCTGCGACTGCGAGGCAGCGATTCGAGAGAAAGTAACGTGAAGCAATTTAAGAATTGCGAGGGATCTGAGAGGGCTGAAAAGCTAGACGTTCATGGCAATGTGCGGGAGGGGGAGATTGTGCGATCAACGTTGGATCTAAAGACCCCACCAAAATCTTATCAGTTTTGCGTAAATTTGATGCCACAAGTTATCTGATCCACGTACCTAGAGATCTCTAGGCGTTATTGAGGGTCATTAGTGATTCGACTGGAGGTTGGTGTGTCGGTCGGATCGGGTTAGGTGCGTTCGGTTCGTGGGGCGGTGGGCGAGTGAAGCACTCTTCAGCACAGGATCACAGGATCACAGGACGGTGATGTGATGTGATGGTCTTGAAGAAGTCAAGAAGTGAGGTCGCGGAGATCAATTGTCGGAGTCTGTCACGTGAAGCTGACGTGCGATAGCCTGGTTCGATCGTCTGGATGCGGAAACCAGTCGGCTTATACATGAGTTGGGTGAACAGGGTCTTGGTCGATGATTTAATATAGTTTGCTTAGAAAACGATCACTTTCTCGTCATTTTATATTCAAGGTGTAGCCCAATATATGCATGTCATGTTGCCTCACCAGCATACAGACAACCCCACATGTTCAACTCTCGGCGTCATATTGTACGGTTGTACTACGGCAATATCACAAAGTGAGTAAGACATACAGCATCGTATTCCCTGGGTATTGGTTATATCAAAACAGATCACGAATGACCCGGGCAAACTCCCCCTCGTCTCCCAAAACACCTGATAGACCTTCACCAGTATTTTGAATCTCTCCATCTGTCCCAACAAAGCCACCGATAGTATCAGGACCAGTGGTGCCAGGAATGAAGTTTCCAAAGGCACCAACAGCCTCAAACAGATTCGTCAACTCATGGCTCATCTGGAGACCATTGAGAGGACTACTACCAAGCTCATTCCTGTTATTCATTTGCCCGTACATTGAAAGGTCTTCAATCGGATGCCCTGCGAGGCCGGCCATAGCTACCGCTGCACTTGAATGAGGATCATTCGAGTCTGGTCCGAAAGGTCGAGCTAAGACTCCGAGCTTTTCTCCGATTTTTCGGAGGCCCTTGATGGTCTTCCATAGTCGCTTGGAGACAAAGGACTTAGTACTGAACCCGTTGATCAGATCGAGCGCCATGTAGAATTCATCGCGAACTTGTCGGTTGAAGTCGGCTGGCGCATGAGAAACTGCGAGGAAGAGGACTGCCAATGCAGCAACGAGGAAGTAGTTGAAGGTGATCTGCTGTGTACGATAAATATCGGACATTTGGTTAAGGCGGGTGAGCACTCGGACGGTGTCCTTGGCTACATCCACCACAGTCTGGGCGTGACCACGGTCTTCTGCGATGCTAGCAGATGAATGGAGGACGGGGCGGTAGATCAGAATTCGGAGTTGGTTCATTCGCAGATACAAGAGAACCCTTAGTCGTCTCATGCCTCTGCTTACAGTGTCTCCAGTCTTGGGAGACTCGACAGGATAGAACTTCAGTTCTTCTGGAACCTGTTTGTACCATTGCAGAATCTGATAATCCAGATACCCGATTTCATCTCGTCGAATATCAGTCGCGCCCTCTGACCCTAGACCAGAGTACCAGATTTTAGAGCTGATTCGGTTGTAAAGAATCATACAACGTAAGTAGGGTAGTGATGCATCCTGTTGAGCGTCGTCAGTTAAAATTGATTTAATATGTCCAGGAAGGGAAGCGTTACCGGTTCTGGTAGATTAGGATCAATATCTTCATCCTGAATTACAAAAGGCAGTCCCGTCCCTAAGCTCCATCGTCGATCCAAGCTATAGACCGACCAGAATAGTCGAGTAACTTCGTTCCAGTGATCCTCGTTGGGGAACGATTTGACCAAAGCATCCCGACGATGAAGTCCCATTTCAAGACACATCCGCGCTGCCAACCCGATGACTCGATAGGCCATGGCATCGTCATCTGTGTGGAAATGATATGTTGCCTGACAACAGTATTAGCGAACTTGATGGCACACAAAGAGAAGGCAATGACACCCACCACAATGGCAAACAATTGAATCGTTTTGACGCTGTGAGGCTCCCACATCTTGGATTCTATGACCGGTTTCACATTCAGGTAAAGTCGGTGGCCAAGCTCGCTTTCACCACCTCCTTCCACGACCAGGGTGGTAGCAAGAATCAATTTCAAGAGAACCGTAGCCTCATCCTGAAGACCATCAGAGCCTGGAAGACCCCTTTGTGCAAATCCTGTTCGGGTAGCAGCCTCAATGAATGTATACAGTAGATTGGCTTGACTGGTAACGGTAGCAATATCCACCACAGGATACATAATCCCAATCTCTTCCTCGTAGACTTTACAAAGACGCATTGCTTCATCGCGTCCAATCGTCCAAAGAGGATCTTTAGTTGGGTGTACAGTTGAGAGCAACTGCCCCAGGTGAGGAGGCGAGCCCGCTGGGGTGACATGCGCAGTAGTCAGGTCATCGGGGATTCCATCTTCTGCAGGGGTGATGCCCATATTCTGTAAGCTGGATTTAGCCACATCAAAGTTAAATGCCGAACTTGTTGGGCCGTGAAAACGGGGATGCCGGGCCCGAGGCTTTGGCAGCCCAGGTGGCATAGGCGTGAACACGGGCTGAGATCCATCCCTTGATAGAGAATCAAAGGATGGTGTCTCGAATGTAGGTCGTTGGGTACGAATAGAATTGATATTGGTGAACAGGCTGTTAACCTGATCCTGTAAAGCGGTGATCTGATCTGTCAACGATCGGTATTCGCTGCGAAATATTAGCACAGCCGACTACTCGGAACAGAATTCCGAGACCTACTCCGAGTCTTTGAAGTTATTGTTGCAACAATTGGGTGCATAGCGACCTGGTACAGTTGTCAGTTTGGTACTGCGGACCGATAGCTCCGAATGCAGAAGGGTTGGGCTGGCAATCGCAGGAGATACATGCATTCTAAATTTAGATGACCACATCTCTGGCATGGAACCTGTCCATTGCATTTGATCTTACGCCGCTTGCATTCGTTACTAAATCCCGTAGTTAGCCAGACTGCCGACAAATAACCCGAAGGAAAAGCAAATCGTATGATGCACGCAGCAACATTTCCGACCAACCGGAAAGCAGGGAATGAAACGACCGATGGAGCGGAAAGAGATAGGTTCGCATCAGGCCATATCTTACCATGCAATGGAGATGTAGCGATTCCGCTTTGTGCGCGTCTGCGTTCCGTTGCCTTGTTCCGCCTTCCGCTTGTTAGACTCAGATGTTCCAATGGCCTGATCCCCGGCATCTGTCTGCGGCGGCGTCCTTTCCATCTGGGGGGACTCTGAAGCCATGATCTGCAGCTGGGAGTGACAACTGAGAAGAAACACCAGCGATGAAGTGCGGAGAAATTCCTCTGTCGCGGGGTTTCCCGTTTTCCCCGGATTCGCATTACTCATCCGATTGTCTGTGCCTTGATTGGCTGATTGGATAGAGTCAAGATCGAGATTCTATTTATATAGATGCTTGTAGTTCCTGATGAGTATGTTATATCTCTTCCTATTCAACTTCAGTATACGTAAATTCAGCAGCCAATTCCCTTTCAACGAGAAATCAGACCCTGCACAGTCGAACGCAGCCAATCCTTCCCAGCAAGCAAAGACTGTACGAATTGAAGTCTTTGCTCTGGGTTCTTATACAGGAATCTAAAGCCTGCGAGGAGAACTACAAGCACAGAGGCCTTGATGGCCCTCCTGACAACCTGCAGCACACGACCTCGTCTCGTGAGCTTAGCAGACCAATGCGACCACACAGGGAACGTGCAACGCAGCCAATAATGAATCTGAGTAAATCTGTACGAATTGTTAGTTTGTGTCCACAGGCGCAACAGCCAAGCTACTTACGGATATGTGCTTGAGTTCCATCCATCAGCAGTGATATACCAACTGGAGCAGACCCCACGACGGAATACAGTCTTCTGCAATTCATCCTGTACTTGACGAGTCCACTCCCGCTCAGCCTCTTCCTTCACTTCGTACGAGCTAACCCGACCATTAAGAATGGGCTTGATAAACTTCAGTGAGTAGTTTACGGCATTCTCTGTGGCGAAGATAACACTGGTATGACCCGTAGCTGTATTCGGACCGAAGAGCATAAAGAAGTTCGGGAAGTGATCCATCGCGATACCCTGGTAAGCTTGCGCTCCTCCACGTTCTGCCCAAACATCTTCCATATTCTTGTTATCCTTACCGATGACCTTGAGCGGATGAAGCCATTGATTTGTCTCGAAGCCGTTGGCCATGATGATGACGTCGGCCGGGACTTCTCTCACCTCATCTGCGGCTTCGGTTTGATTGGGTGGATAATAGCGACCTGGGCCGAGGGTTACGCTCTTTGCGTTAATTCTTGTCAGAGGCTGAGTAGTAAGCTCTACATTGGGAGCATTGAGACTGCGATACCAAGTCCCATCGATGATGCGTCTCTTACAACCGAGGCTGTAGTTTGGAGTTAGGATCTCGTGATATTCCTTTGGTGCGAGCTGGCGCATGTTATTAAGGAACTTCTTTTCCAAGCGTGGTCGCATAATTCGAGCATATGTGGTGTTGCTGAATATGTCGTAGAAGTTTTTTTCGAGCATCACGAATAGTGTGTTGCGTAGGAACTTTGCGAACCCGGGAACGTAGGTTGACAGCGTCGGTGTCCAATTCTCATACAGCTCGAGTTGCCGACCAGGTAGCAGATCGGGTTGCACCCATGGCGGCGTCCGCATGATCTGGGTGATGGATCGAACATTGGCTTCTGGCTTGGCCAGCTCGGGAATTACCTGGGCGGCACTGCAGCCCGCGCCAAACATGATAACATCTTTGTTCTGGAGATCGATCTCGTCGTTCCACCGGGCTGTGTGCATGATTTCACCTTCGAAGTTCTCAAAGCCGGGGATATCTGTTGGCAGATTCTTGGGCTCCACCAAACCTCCAACGCCGCTAACAACAACCTTTGCTCGGACAATCTCTGTCTCGACGTAGACACGGTGCTCACCATCTTGGGCTACCAGACGGTCTCGTTCATGCTGAGCTAGATCGCCGGTCCCAGGAACAAGATGTGAGATAGTAACCTCCCATTCTTCGTCCGCCTCAATCCACCGAAGTTCCTTAACATCGGTGTTAAATTGTATCTTATCCACAATCTGATATTTCTCGCAGACTTCAGCCATATACTGTGCAAGCTCTGGGCCTGCAGGATGCAAAGTAGACCAGTCCATCTTCGGCGCAAACGAGAATGAGTAGAAAGCGGCCGGACTATAAACATTAGAAAACACACCCGTCGAGAAATGATATAATGAACACTCACATATCGCAAGCAGCTCCTGGATATCTGTTAATCCACCAGGTACCTCCAATTCCCGACTGCCTCTCAAAGATCCGGAACTGATCTGTCTTCAGAACCTCTTTGAGCCGACAGCCCATGGCCACTCCCGATTCACCGGCGCCTACAATGAGGACAGGATAGTAGGTATGCGCATCTTTGCCATATGCATGACGCTTATGGATTCGAGAAAGTGAAGACATATTGTAGAGGTAAGGATAAATAATTGGGTCTGGTTCAATATGTGAATATGCAGCTCGGATGATCGACAGGGTCAATAGTCGATGTGGTATTCAGCAGGTAACACAACATGAGCTATGCAACGTCCGAAGCCCAAGTGCAGAGTCAGATATTAAGAATAAAGAAGGTTCAAATGTGCAAGACGTCAGCTCAGCTCTCCACGTTCGTGTGTTAGTGAGGGGATCCTTGGCAACCTCGGCAACGCCGTTCGGTTTCATGCTTGTGTAAATTGGCGATCAGTCTAGCTGGGTTTAACATTAGTGTTCAAATCATGCATAGCTGACAGCGTGCGTAAGTAGATGTAGATGTCCCGAATCCAACATCGAGGTATGTAGAGCTCCGGGCTCCACCCCCAGACTTCTCCTGTCAACCTCCGGAATGAGACAGCCATGGCCAACCCCCAGAGTCTGGAGACTCTCACACATCCTCCCTAAAATAACACACTCTCGCAGTTTCTCCATATCACCAGCGCAACAATATCGACCTCTCGAAACCCTCGAAAATGCCACTCTCGAAACCTTCCAGCAGAAATGCTTCCACCCAGAAAGGCCCGCGATCCTCCCACGCGCCGAATTCCAAGAACTCCCAGCATTGAAACACTGGTTCAGATCTAGTCAGCATGAACCAGATACAAAAGAAAATGTCCACATCGCCAGCTTGAACGTGGGATATCTCCAAAAGCACGGCGCGGACGCGTTTGTCCCACTCGAACTCACCGAATCGCTCGACTCAAATCCCCAAAGCGACGCGCCAGGAGCACAGACAACTAGCTTCCGACAATTCCACGCTCCACTCACCCTCTTTCTGGACTGGATGCGCATGGCAGAATCAACCCCGCAATTAACGCGCCTGTACCTAGCCCAATGTCAACTCCTCGATCTCCCACCAATCCTCAGAGCCGACTTTCCCACGCCGGATCTGGTGTCGCGCGCCGGGAAGGGTGATGTCTATGATACGAACGTGTGGATTGGACATCCGCCCACTTATACCCCGCTGCATCGAGATCCGAATCCTAATTTGTTTGTCCAGTTGGCCGGACAGAAAGTCGTGAGGCTACTCGCACCGGCCGATGGACAGGTTGTTTTTGGGGGCTGTGAGAAGGCAGCTTGGGAAGAGTGGGGATCGGGAGGCTGCTGCTATTCGAGGTGAGGAGATGATGCAAGGGAGGGAAAGGGTTTTGCTTGATGAGACGGTTTGGGGAAGTCCTGTTTCTGCTGGCGGAGATTGGAATGGAGTTGGGTTTGAGGCGAGACTTGGGGTTGGGGATGGGTTGTTTATTCCCAAGGGGTGGTGGCATAGTATTAAGGGTGTTGGGGAGGGTGTGACGGCTTCGGTAAGTGCTCTTTCTTTTCGGTGTCGAGGTGGATTGCTGATGGTTTCTAGGTCAATTGGTGGTTCCGGTAGCTTGATGGCCCTCTAGCGTTTGTTTGACCATGTACAAATATGTAAAATCGATATATTGGGGATTATTGCTACAACACGTGCAGACCGTATGATCATTCAGCTTGTCTTGATACATCACAAATACTGCTTCAACCACTCATCCTCAGCCAGCTCCTTGGCAGTGCTACGCTTGCTCAGGTCCCACTGCAGCATACTCCTTATAGGCGCAAAGACGTCTTTTTCTTTTCTCCCTCGGGATGAGTCTTCTCTCTCTTCCAACGGTACCAGATCTTGCACTGGCATACCAGTACAAAACACTCCTACAGGTACCGCAATGATTAGCACTCCACAAAACAGTCATCAATTGAATCCCAACATACCCTGGTCTGAAAAGAACCGATGACTATCCTTGCCTTGCGCGGCGACTCAACAAGAGTAATCATCTCGGCGAGATGAGCTCTCTTTCGAAATTCCTTATGTTCTGGATCGTGACTAGTAAATCATACATCCCACATTCATATATCAACGCTGTACGTGTACGGAATTTTGAGAATCACCTCAGGTGCACGTTATGCATCGGGTTGAATATCCCCCTCAACATCTTCGCCGTTAATTACCGTCGCGCTAGGATCGGACGGAGGTCTTTTGAATGTGGACATTTGAGATTCCGAGACCAGTAGATTGTTCTACCGTCAACTTCTTTCCTTGGAATTTGATATTCGACCTTTTGTTTCTCGATGTCTTTGAAAATGGAGTCACTGCCGACATCGAACATGTATGCAGATAATCCAATGCCTAGAACACTTGCTCGAGCACGACTGCCAGGGCTTGAGGAGGAAGCTTCTGGATCGGGTCGCGATGTAGGCAGCCTCAACACTTTCAAATAAAGCAGGATGTATGAAACATCTATGTTTAGCATTGGGGCCATCAACATCAACTGAATCGTGTAATGTTCTGATAGACTGGCGGCCATGGTGATTCTTCGACTCTCGCTCGTGCGGTTGTAGATTTCAAGTTCATTGTTCAACTGCTTGTCGAGCTCTTTCAATTTGATGAACATCTTGAGGGAGACATTTTGTTTGACTTGCAGTCTCCGGGATTATGAGTTAGTATACTTATTTCCATTCATAAGTAGCAGAAATATGGGAAATCAGCTTACCTCATATCACGCGCAAGCCATATAGTCGAACAACTTCCGAATCCTAACTTTCCCACGATTTGGTATCGATCTGGGATGATTTCCCTTATCTGTGTTGGATAGTAATGGGCGGCTACATAGCCTGTGATTGTTTCCTCCTCAATTAGGTCACTTGAAGGTATATGATAGAAAACTGGGCTTGAAGTGTTGAGAGGTCTCCACGATGGCCCAATTTGACGTATTGGTCGTATGAGAGAGGGCAACATGGTTGGCTGTGTAGCTGTGCGTTGGAAGTGACAATGAGGCTGAGAATGCAGGGGATATGTGCCAGGTGATCTTGAATAACATTCAAAATTACTACAGGTGAATACTATATTTTACGGTTAAAACTTGCCATAAATGTGGTATAAATCCTTAGTCTACAGTATAGAAATGACTCGGTGACTATAGAGTGGATGGAGCTCGGAAAGTTCCATGTGGATTCGGTTCCCGAGTCTCCGCAATCTTTACTTTTCTCACCACCGAACGACATGCAAGTATCAACAGTCTACCGCGCTGCTCTCCTCCAACTCTCCGTCAATCCCCTATTCGCGCGCGCATCGACCTCGTCTCTCATCGTCACCTCCCAAACACAAAGCACCCGCCTGTACAGCATCCTCTTCCCCCAGTGCCCACCAACCTACAAACCATCCTACACAAGCCCGGCCTCCCAGATCCGCACAATGAGCGACTTCACATCCCCCGACTCAGCCTCTATGGCCAACACCCCGGCACAGAGTTCATCCACAGACCAATCCAAATCCCAATCGGAACCCATCAGAGTTCCAGAACAAATGTACCTGCCAGAAAGCGCATCCACAGAGAACGCCCAAGGCTCCAACTCAGGCGGAATAAAACTCGATATGAGCACCGGCGGAACGGAAATGAAACTAGACCATTTGGGACCGATGGTCGTTAACACCGATGGAACATTATCGCAGATCGGAAACTGGCAACAGATGAGCGAGATCGAGCAAAAGAATACGCTGCGCATTATCAGCAAGCGGAATAAGTCGCGGCTGGCGGCTTTGAAGGCCAAGGAGGAGGCAAATGGAAATGCAAACGTCCCTGAAAATGCATAAGAGTCCAGTGAAAGCGGAAACCAACTTGGTATGACCACCGGTGGAAACCAGACGAAGTTGAACAATTTAGGGAAGACGTTAACGCAGATGGGACATCGTCGCAGATTGAGAATTGGCAGCATAGCGGTATTAAACTACCGTGCTAAATAGCGAAACGGTTAGAACTACCAAGTCTCAAGTCTTGAATATATTTTTTCTTGGCTTCAATTCTCTACATACGAATCAAGAACAGAATCAAAACCATGCAAACACGCCAGGATTTCATTCGAAGATCTTGTACATCCACTTGTGAACGATAGTCCTAGGAAACTGTCAGCAACGCATTCCATAGAAATCCTAAACCAGGATACTCACTTAGGCGGTTCAATAACGAAATCCCTGGTGTACTCCTCGATTTCCACAACACCGCTCACCAGGTCAACTTCTTCAGGCTTGAGGAACTTGGTCTTATGGAAGAATTTCCACCCGAAGTACAGAATGGGAAAAACGCCGATCATGGTGTAAGAGAAGAGAAATGTTGGGATGGACCAGTTCCCTGGCAGAAAGACGGTGTACCCGCCTACAAAGGCCATGATCGTTGTGCAAGTGCAGGCAACGTAAGCGATGTAGGGTTGCCACCAGCTGCGGTAGGGGAGGGAGTCTCTCGAAATGCCCTGTGCTTCCAGGGCTTTCTTGAAGCGGATGTAGGTGAAAGTTACGACGGAGAAATTGATGAGTTGGGAGGCCGTTACCTGTGATCTATCATTAGATGGGAGAGACAAGGTTGGGAATATTGGTTGGCGTACCAAGTTAACAAACCAGTTCAGCACAACAGCAGCACTGTTGGAAACCTGCAAGAAACTGAGCAGCGCAATGACGAGGACAATGGCAACACAGTAGATAGGCACACCCCGACTCGTACACTTGGTCAGAAACTTAGGGGCCTTGCCTTCCAAAGCCAACCCATAGAGACTGCGGCTGGCACAGTACATGTAACTATTGCCAGCACTAAACGAAGCCGTAAGAACAACAGCATTGACAATATCTGGCAAAACAGGAATCTTCAACCGATCCATCGAAATGACATACGGCGAAGCCGCAGCACCCGGCTGATCATTATCAAATGCATCAGCCATAGTCTTATCATTGTATGGCACAAGAATACCAATACAAAGAACACCCAACACGAAGAAAGCCGTAAGACGGTAGAAAACACCATTGAACGCCTTTGGCAGGACTTTGCGGGGGTTGATTGTCTCACCCGCGGCCATGGATACATAGTCTGGACCGGCGATGGTGAAACTGGCTGCAATGAGGGCTGACAGCACGCCGAGGAATCGGCCTGTATCGCCTGTTTTGTAGTACTCGGCGAAGGCGCCTGGCTCGTTCCAGTATCTGAAGCCGAACCTGTCGCCCAGCGGGTTGCCTCCAAGCATGACGATAAATGTGTAGAAGATCAGTCCTGTGCTGAGGAGGACTTTGCCGAGGGAGAGCCAGAATTCGGCTTCGCCGTACCATTTTACTGCGAAGAGGTTTAGAGCTCTGGTTACTTGTCAGTTGGATTGTGTCATGGCGAATGATAGATGATTAATGAGGGGGAAACGAACCCGTAGAGGACTAAGACGATGACATTCATTGCTGCGACTGGGATGATGTTTGTCCAGTATCGGATGATCAGACTGACGGCGACGATCTCGAACGGGACCAATGCAGCTTCGAAGATGAAGAAGTTGTATCCAGCTGCGACGCCCAATGCCTCGTCGACATATCGGCCGGCAAATCGGATGAAAGGTGAGGAGATAGGTAGGTATGTGACCATTTCGGCCAAGCCTAGAAGTATAGTGAGTATGAGTATCTACAGATCTAGCAAGATTGGGGGGATATTGGAGCAATTAGGCGATCGATGCAAGGGCATCAAACCAATGGCGCATTTGGAATATGGTTTGATATACGGCTGGATGCATGGGAAGAGCTGCTGGAACGATGCAAAGGGCTTGAGGGGTTCGTACAAACGGTGATAATGAGAATCACACAACTCCTAGAGAATAGTATAAGATTTCACGGGTCCAAGACGGTGCAAAAAAAGCGAATCAGGACTGCTTGGGTTCAAGGCTTTCCGACTTGTTGCGTGGGCTTATGGCTAATGGCGGGTTGGTCATTTCTCATACTGTTTGACACGGCTATTTCTTGGCCTAACAGTTTTACATCCTGGAGTCTGGAGAATGATTGATGTGTATGTTGGTAGAGCTCTCTTTGTGTTTGTTCTTCTCTTTCTTCTTGATGCATTGGCGGTTGGCATTCACATCCCCGTACTTACTGTAAACATGAAACTTGTGTCCGAGGAACAACGGGAAAACCCAAGTCGAAGTCGAGAACCCAAAACAGTCAACTGAATGATTCAACGGGAATGACACTCACCAAAGACTAAATCCAATAAACAAACTGGCAGGACCAGCGGTACGCAGATTGGAACCAATCTGAACGTATAGCGCCGTACCAATTGTACCTCCAATACCGATCAATTGCACATGACGAGGCTTGAGCTTGCGATGGGTGTGGTCATGCGACGACTTCATAGAGCCACTACCGACAGAATGCGCGCGATTATCCAATGAGTCCTTTTCAATGATTTCAGTCTTGTCGAAGAACTTGGCCGATTTCGACTCGGGATCGGCGACGTGGGCAGGCTCCGCGCTCTGGATGGCAGCGGCGGTGGGCGTGTGCGAGACATGCTCCTGATCTGAATGCATGTTGGCGGTGATACTGTCACCTAGAAAGAGCGAGACAGGTGCATAAATATGCAAGGACGGATTAGAGATAGGAACGAAAGCAAGAAAGATTAACCGAGAGGAATGATTGAAAAAATTTTTGCCCAGGTAAGTAGTATTTTCCTGGAAAATCTCTCAAGTTCAATCGGCATAGTCCGAACTAGACAGTCACGGCAAATCACACACATCCCCCGGGCCTCGTCGTGGGTCCCCCACTTGGAGGGGCAAGGGGTTGACTTGGTCGCATTGGGTGCTGCACTGCATCTTGATTCTAATCGGCATCGGTGACCACGATTTGAGTTCCTATCAAGTTTGCTGCAAGTGCGATCCCTGGAGATATGCTTATGGCTTATGGATTATGTCGTGGGACAGGGGAGGGATATAAGTCTTCTCGTGAGCCGTGTGGAGACAAGGGATGTTGCCGAGGTCCACGGAAGATGGAGACCTCCGACTATGGAGTCGACCCAGTGTATACATTCTGGAGACATAGCATGAGAAGTACAAGTAAACTACCTAACAGTCAATCATTCAAGCATATCAAACGCCACATTCCGTCCGAAGCTGAAATATGTTCTGGGCTCAGTGGACGGGCTGATCCCTATCTTGGGAGTCCTTGCTTTCTGTGCTCTCATTCGATGGCCTGCGTTCTGACTCTTTGCCCAACCAACTAGGTGGGAAGAAACTATCGTTGTCTTCGAAATAGAGGTGGTGGATCACATCAGAGTCTGTGGAGTCCCGACGTTGGCCCGGATCAGTTTGTGTGATAGGCCTGTCAGAGCTCGGGGGAGAGTTGGAGAATGTCTTGATAGTATTCATTTTGGTGGATCTTGAAAGGGTGGCAAAATTCACAAAGTTGATGTGAACGTTGACATTGACGTTTGACGTTGTATGAAGTTCTATGCACTCGCCACAGTCATCTGACATTACTTGGATGCTTGCAGTCGCCTTCTCTATACGTCATGAGGGGATCTTCTGTTTCGAAGCATTATTTCGAACTCTCCTGAAACTCTATATGATAGCCAATTGTTTCTCTAACTAGATGGGGTAAAAAAGAGAAGTCGGGCACGTGAGGACTAGGTATGTATCAATACTCCTGAACAAGCAGTCGGATGCGAATCAAGTGATAAACTGAGGGTGTATCACTGGCCAGAAAGTCTCGAATATAGAGAGAACAGGTCGATCTTATATGGAAGGGTAAAAGAATAGCCTGAAAGTACAGGACATATCTAGAGACCTTCCAACAAATTTGTAGCATAAACACAAAGCCAACATCCGAATATGTCGAAACAAAATCCCCAACAGATAACATATCAATATTGTAGATCTAACATGAACATAGACAGCATAGCTAGTAACTCCATACCCCATTTCCCGATCAATCAGCGAGCCGACAGTAAGCAAATCCTAACCTCGGGAAACCCCGCCAAACCCCAACCTCTTCACCTTTTCTTTCGAACACACGCCACAATGACTGAAGAGAAACAAACTAAGCGCTTTGAGCCCAAGGTGCCCGTCCAGCTCGATCCGCCAAAGGATGACCCTATTTCCGTCGAGGAACTGGCCAAATGCGACGGTATGGCATTGCCCCTCACGATACTTCCCCGCCAATCCAAACAGCGATAATCAACAGCGACGACCAATGCTGTCAATTCTAGTGTCTGAAGAGTTGACTGACTCTGCAAACAGGTTCCGATCCTAGCCGTCCGACTCTGGTCGCTATCAAGGGTGTTGTGTTCGATGTGACCCGGAACTCCGCTTATGGACAGTCTGGTCAATATCGCGGTAAGTGTTCTGTTCTGGGGATTGTGTTGTTCGTCAATTAAAGCACACCACTAACACATATTTTCTTTCTATGTAGTCTTTGTTGGCAAGGACGCCTCCCGCGCACTCGCTTGCTCCTCTCTCAAACCCGAAGATTGTGTCCCCGAATGGTATGATTTGGCCGACAAGGAGAAGACCACACTGAACGAGTGGTTCACCTTCTTCAGCAAGCGGTATAACATCGTCGGCAAGGTCGAGGGCGCAAAGAACACCTAAAATGATAGAAGTAGTATTGATTTGCCATCTACGTTTTAGATACGTGGAATGGATCGAGTGTACGAAATACATATACCCAGTGCAACGGACTCAGTCAATCATTTTTGAAATCACAAATGCTTTTCATTTTTGGAATGGTGGTATCGCGTAGGTACAACGGTTCTTCCCTCTGGGATAAATAATGCCTATACAGTAAAACAAATAAAATCACACAAGCTTCCTTCATTTTCCCTTACGGGACTTGCGCTGCATGCGCTTCTTCGAGATGATGCGGTTACGCTTGGCGATCTTGTTCTCTTCTTCATCGTCGTTGTCGTCGGCATCCTTTGCATTGCCACCCTTGCCATCCTTTTCTTTACCGCGGCTGTCGGAGCGCTTCCTCTTCTTGCTGTTCTTGTCTGAGTCCTTTCCTTCATCGGCGTCGTCAGACTTCTTGGGCTTCGGCTCGCGGGACTTAGCCTGCAGCTCATTACGGCGCTTGACGACCTGCGCGTTCTCAATGGCGAACTCGACCACAAGACGCTTCTTCTTGTCCTTGTCCTCGTTCTGCGCGGATTCAGGCACCTGGATAGCGTGGCAGTTCAACCAGCGCAGACCCATGAGCGCGTGTCGGTGAGTGAAGTACTCGATGAATCCGTATCCACGACTGCGGCCACCACCGCTCTTCTCGGATACCTTGGTACCCTCGCGGGTTTCAAAAACGACCTTAGCCTGGCGGACGATACCCATCTTCTTCTGCTTGCGCAGCTGCTCAAGTTCCTTCATAGTATCGCGGGAGCGCTGTTGCTCTTCTCTTGAGAGGGGCTGGCGGACGCCCTTCTTGACGTCCTTGGCGAAGTTGACGACGGACTCACGAGCAAGCTGCTTCAAGTCCTTGGAATTGATGTGACGGGGGATGTTACGGATGGCGAGACGGGTCAAACTGAGGTGGAGAGCGGGGTTCTTCTTGATGAAGGTCTCACGCTGCTTGAAGCTTTCCTCGCGCATCTTGACTTCGGAGGGGGAGAGTTTCTTGTACAGCGGGGAGTTGGTGGCGATTGTACCTTCGCCAAGCAGGTAGAGGCGGCGCTTGTCAGTGTCGCGAACTAGACGGCGGGATACACCCTCCTCTTCCAGCTTTGCGGCTTGGCCCTTGCTGACGGCACGGGCGACTTGGAGGACTCGGCCTTCAAGGGTGTAGCGTCCGCTGGGATCGTTATTCTCGTCTTGGAGGACTGAGTGCTTCATAGCAGTATTGGACTTGGGCTTGTCCTTGTTCGGGGCCATGACATCGTTTGCTCGAGGGGCTTCGCGGATACATGTGTTTGCGTCGTCGACCTTCCAGAAGCATACGAAGCCAGTGCCACGAGGGCGCTCGGTTTCGTGGTCCAGGACCACACGTGCGTACCGTAGGGGTCCAAATTGGGCGAAGTGTTCGTAGAGAGAATCGTCTGTAGCGGTGAAGGGCAGGTTGCGGAGGAATATGGTAGAGTTGTTGCGGTCGTCGTCCTTGTCTTCTGCGTCTTCGTCCAACTCGTCCAACTCATCCAGATCGTTATCCTCTTCATCATCGTCTGATCCGTCGGAGGAAGTCTCGTCGTCTGAGGGCTCTTCCAAGTGACCATCAGCATCTTCCATCTCGACATCTTCCTTCTCTTCTTTCGGTTCTTCCTCCTCATCCTCCTTCTTGGTAGTCTCCCACACATCCTTTTCAACAGCCCAATCAACAGCCAATGTACGGCCATCAATCTCCTTTCCGTTAACATTCTGCAGCGCCTTCTCGGCGTTCTTCTTGCCGCGCAGAATGACAAAACCGAAACCAGCAAGCTTGCCGTTCTTCTTGGGAAGAGTAGCGTGCTTGACCTTTCCGAAGCTGCGGAACAAAACAGAGAGATCCTCGGGCTCCTTAATAGTCCACGGCAAGTTGCGAACAATCAGCTTAGGCGGTGCGCCCTGTCCTCTTTCCTCCTCACGCTTGTGCTTGGACTCGACGGACGCAGCGGTGGGAACACTGCGGCCAACCTTCTCATCAATCTCACGCTTACGGGATTCGGCGTAGTCGACACGAATGATCTTTCCATCGAACTTGGATCCGTCCAATTCCTTCAGAGCGCTTTCTGCATCCTCAAGATCGGCGAATGTGACGAAACCGAAGCCCTTCGATATCTTGGTCTTGGGATCGCTGACCACGACAGCATGCTTGATCACGTAGGATTGCGAGAAGTGTTCTGCGAGGCTTTCTGTTGTGGCCGAGACGGGTAGTGAGCGGACGAACAAAGTCCGCCTGGCTTGGGGTTGTGTTGGGACATCGGCGGTGGTTGTGGTGTCTTCAATTTTGACTTCAGCCTGCTCTGTGGTGCTTGCGCCCGAGAGACGGCGTTTCTTGTGTGATTCAACCATAATGTGTTGGTTGCGACTGAACTTTTTTTCTTTGGTGAAAGAAGAATCAAAAAAATTGGCGGCAGAAAATTAGGAAGGCTTGACCAGGCGGTGTGGATTCACGGTCCGATAAGGATAGCTTTATCAACTCGCCATTTAGTACACTGCCATTACCAACACTGTGTTGCTGAGATGGACCCAACAGACAGCACCTTGCCTTCTAGGCATTCTGGCTCGCCAGCTCCAGGTGCAGCCAGACAGAAAGTTCAGCAGCCTAAACCACAAGCCCTTGCAACCAGACCTGGCACTTCCGCGATCCTTGTATCCACGCGACAAAAGGGCAATCCGATTCTGACACACATCAAGCTTCTACCGTGGGAATATGCCGATATTCCCGCTGACTATGTAGTCGGCACCACGACATGCGCACTCTTCTTATCGTTGAAATATCACCGCCTACACCCAGAATACATTTACTCCCGGGTAAAACAACTAGCCGGCAAATACAACCTCCGCCTCGTCCTTGTTATGGTTGACATTCCGAATCACGAGGATATTCTCCGCGAATTATCCAAAACATCTATCATCAATAACCTTACATTGATATTATGCTGGTCAGCCCCAGAAGCCGCCCACTATCTAGAACTCTTCAAGTCCTCGGAGAACGCACAGCCGACGGCAATCCGAACTCAACAAGCGCAATCGTATAAAGAATCTCTTGTGGAATTTGTCACGGTACCAAGAAGTATCAACAAGTCCGATGCAGCCAGTCTGATCTCCACCTTTGGGAGCTTGCAGAATGCAATCAATGCGCAGCCGGAGCAAATCAGTGCTGTGCCAGGATGGGGAGAGAAGAAGGTCCAGCAATGGTGCAATGCAGTTCGAGAAGACTTTCGAGTCGAGAGTACGAAGAAGTCTTCTGCTCCTGCCAAACCAACTCGACCAGCACCGGCTTCGGCCCCGGCACCAGTCGATGATACACCTGATCATGATATAGACGAGGATGAGGAGGAAGCCATTCTTCGTGCGGTAATGGCCGAAAGTAGGAAAACTGCTGCCGAGGACGGAAAGTCCGGCGATGCTCGTCCGCCTGATGCGCAACCTGAAGAGATGAGTGAAGGCATTACGGCTGCGCTTGCGAGGCTTAGAGATAATGCTGGTTGAGAGCTGAAACCATGGTCTCGGCTGTTCTTAATCGCCAAAGCGCTCCTATATCTCAGTGGGAGCCTCCTCGCTGAACGACAAGCTTGTTGTGCCACACATCCGCGCCATCTTGCTCCAGCTGAACAGACCTGTCGTTTTTGGACCAAGTTGGCTACTGGAAGTAGTCAATGCGCAATATGCTTTAGACGCGTGACCCAGCGCTATTTCTGCAGGATCTCGAGTGTCTGTTTTCAAGAACTGTACTTGGCTCGGCTAATGATTCCATTGATGGCAGTGTGTGAACACTTATAGTCCATGTTGTATATGCTTATGTACATTTCCCGTGAACTACGAGAACAACCTGACTGTCGCCAAAACAAGGAGAAGATGACCCAAAATCACGCCCAAAAACCCGCCTTCAATAAGGCCAATTGGTGCCAAGCTCTGGACGTTACCAAGCGACAGTCGCCCCTTGTTGGAATTTTTCGTGTGGTCTTCCTTGCCTGTTTGCTTTCCAAGCTTGGGGACCCATTCCATTGCGAAGCGTGCTCGATCCTTTCGTTCAACGAGTCCGTCATACATCAGTGATCGAAATCCCTAAAAGATCAGCGATTATCGACTGAAGTATGGTTGAATGCCTGCTCACCTTGACAACAAGCGCATCTAAGAATGGAAACATGCGCTGAGCCCAAGCCAACTCAATAGAAAGGAGACATTGTCCCGCAAAGATAACATAGTAAAAATATCCTGGCCTCCCAAGACCTAGTTGATCACATAGCTCATGTCCATTGATCCACCGACTGCCTGCTTCAATAAATGACCGAGAGATATAGAATGGCCAAGGAAGATTGGACACGCATTCCATGAAGTTGTGCGCAACAGTGTTTGAGGTATCAGTCACCTTCAACTCATGCACATACAAACTCTCCATAAGCTTTCTTGCTTTCTCGGTGTCTTCAAAATATGAATGTGGCGTCCCAAGAAGGTACGCAATGTATTTAAACAGCGCAACATAGTCCTCTTTCTCTTGCTTGGTTGGGAAGACTCCAAGTCGCGGTAGTTGCATCCACATCTGACTGCAAGAGAATGTGCTAATTGAATGAATTGAATCGAGAGTATTGAGCGGGAGACCAAAGCGCTGCATGTCATAGTATTTCGGGTGCTCGGCGGCTACCTTTCTCATCCGTTGTCGGACTGAAGCATGAAGCAGTCTCACACGAATTGTCGCAATATGGGCACTTCCTCCAGGTTGAATTGCGGGTAGGCTATCAGTGACTTGAACGAGCCACTGGAAAGTTTCTAGCAGCCGCTTTAATAACTTCATGGTTGAAAACCCTCCAGTCCGAACAAGGACTTCAACAACGCGGACAGATGCCTGGACAAGCCATCAATTCAATATTCGAAACATTCAATTTGGAATGTACTTACGGAATTCTCAGCGACAAAACCCTGCAAACCAAACCCAAGCAAATTCGCCAATGCATAGCGAGAGAAATACTTCTGGCCCCGTTCTATCTGGTTCCAGTCAACCCAGTCAGGGACGGCGTGAGTCTGACCCCAGAACTGACGTAGGACTTCATCATCGTCATGATGTTCTTGGAGGGTGGCATAGATATCACGGCTAGGTGGCTTGTCTCCTTGTGCTTTGGCTTTCTCATGAATGGCTCTCTCTATCGCTTGAAGACTTTCAAGTGCTGCATCGCCTAGTTGGTCAGATTCGAACTGCAACGGGTCTGTCTGCTCTCTAGGCAGGTGCTCTTCGGTCCAGGTAAATGAATAGCCCCATTTTCTGACTTTGCTTCCGGGCTGAGTGGTATCGGACATGGTGAGCTGAGAGGGAGAGGTGATTCTCAGTTGCCGAAGTGATTCCTAAAACGATGGAGGGGTAGGAACAGGAGGAAGTCAGACCGTGTGGTGGCCTTGCGTAAGCACTAAATTATATGCAGAAAAGATATCAAAGAAAAGGGGTATTGTCTACGATCCCATGCATACATATACTGCAACAATGACCGGCAGTCTTTTGACACCACCACCACCTTTATATCATCTGATTGGTTCACACGAGGCACTCAAAAAGATGAGCAAAAAAGAGGTGAAGAAAAAAGTGAAATAAGAGAAGCCTAGGAGGGGCTCAAATAATCAATGAAAATTACACTTAAAGCGAGGACTGCGTCTAAAAATAGTAGAATACTTCATAGCACTGTCAGCAGATTGACGGCCCTTGTTGTAGTAGCTGTTTACCAAGACATGGCTTAAAATGGACACAGACAAAACTCAGAAAAGAATAATCACGCTACTTGGCGTTAATGACATGAACTGCCATCGGTTCAATCAAATTTTGGACTTATATGGCCTTTCTAAGATTGTCTTACTGTAATGTCTCCTATTTCGGTTTGAGACGAAACTTTATCTACGGGAATTCGCCTAACATGGGAAGCCTAAAAAGCCGATAAGAGGATTCTATCAATGGACAGTCATGCATTCTGGTTATCTGTATTGGAAAATGGTATGATCGACAAGGTCGTGCAACAATAAGGCAGATTATTTGGAATTCACAACCTTGTGACAATTGAACACAAGACGATATGTTGAACCTGGCTGATAGATTGCCAAGTTTTTTGTTAGAATTTGCGACTTGGCGTCAGCTTTGCATGCTAGTGTCTCTTAGCATGGGGTGATTTCGCGTGTGGAAATTTGATCTGATCATCCTGCGTGCAATACTCGAGGAGTGACTATAATACCAGTGGGACACACCATTTCAATTGTATTGGGTGAAATAGGGAAGATATCAAGAAATCGTGGATCTGGAATTGTATATTCGATTTTGATGTAATGAATTAACTTTATGAGCCGGGAGCTTGCAAATCCAAGGCCAATGAGGCCGGATAAGGCCTCCAGCATCATTGAGATCCTTTTCTCCCTGAACTAGTGGATCCACTTCTTCCCCTATAGATTGCTACTATTTGACACCGTCTTTTGCCGCGTTGGGAAATGTAACAGCCCAAAAATAGACGCGATCTTATCTCAGAGAGCAGGCGTATCTAGTACTGACATCTTCCTGATACTTTCTTCACTCACATCGCGCACATCACGCACACGATACCACCACCTTGTTCCAAAATTTCCTTGGATACAATCTCAACAATGGGAAATATCTTGCAGAAAGAGGCCACCCCTCCATCCGTGCCTGCTGGACCTGACGAAGAACAAGGCTCATGTATTACTGTTCGCTTACAAGATCTGTTCGTCCTGTTCCTTTCCGAGAAGCCAATTGTCAATCAACACTATGCCAAGGTTCGCAAGGAATCCGAAGCATGGATCTCAAAGTGGGTTGGGCTTGTTGGGAATCATGGATGAGTCTAATGACTTAGCAGGCAGTGTTCCTTCAATGAGCAGATGAGCCGAATTATAACCAAAACGAACTTTTCGTACTTCATCTCTATTTCAGTGCCATATGCCAACCCAGAAGAGCTGCGGACATGTTGCGATTGGGGGAACTGGGTGAGTGTGGTGCAAGTTCATATGGTACCAGAGAGACTGATTGTGTATTTAGGTCTTTCCTTTTGATGACAGTCAGTTTGCTCATGCAATGTATGACTTTGTTTTTTCGATGTCTAACATATGTTTCAGAGTTTGACAACGGCAGTCTTCGGGATAATCCGGTTGAGAGCCAGAAAATAATTGACTGTCTTCTATTTCGCATGAAGGAAGGTAATGAACTTAGCCAAGAATTTGAGAAAGATCCTCTCTTGCAGGTGCACAATTCAGTTTGGGAACGAATATTTAGGGTATGTACAATATTAGTACGAACCTTATGAGCGGACACTAATTTGTACCGTCGTGCCGATCAGAACTCGCCTCGAGGTAAGAAAACAGCTACTATAATACTAGTCCATTTTGGCACTGACTATCAAACCTTCGATCCCTTTCATAGGTGTACAGCGTCGATTTGCCAAAGCTATGGCTGAATATGCCCATGGTACTATCAGCCAAGTGAAAAATACCGCTCTGAACGAGCATCCGTCGCTAGAAGAGGTTCTCGCTTTGCGTAGAGAGTCCGCAGGTGTATCCCCATTATTCTCATTGGTCGAGTTAGTACATCCGAATAAAACCAGGGCATGTCTTGATAACAGTTCAACACAGATATGCACACCGACTCGATCTACCTGATGAAGTTTTTGAATGCCACAGCATAAAGGAGATAAACCGCATTGGTGTTGACTTTGTTGTGCTGTGAGCATAGCCGCTTTTTTTCTTTGCCTCTGATGAAATTGCTAATGATCAAGCAAGGCAAAATGACATTCTATCCTACTGCAAAGAAGAGGTATCCATCTATAATCCAGCCATCATCTTGTTTGGAGCTAATGGTTCGATTCAGAAAGAGGGAGTCGAGCACAATATGGTTGCAGTCTGCCGAAATTCTGGGATGCGGGCACAAGAAGCATTTGACTGCATCGGCGGCATGCTAACTATTCGTTACCGTGATTGGTACCTAGCGTTGGCAGATCTCCCCAGTTGGGGACGTGATATTGATGCCGAAGTCCAGAAATACATTCGTGGGGTGCGAAATGTAGTCCAGGCTAATCTTCATTGGAGGTATTTACTCTTTCTTTGACTCAAATGCCTGCTAGACTGATCATGATATTAGCTTCAGCTCGGGCAGATACTTTGGTGATGCAGTGGAGGAAGTGAGGAGAACCATGATGGTGAAAGTCCAGGAACGAAGTGCAGATAAGCCAGAAGCAGGCAAGTAGGCTCTTGTCTTTGGAGGCAGTTGGCACAGGTGACTACTGCTACTATTTGTTTTGATTGTATTTGGAATAGACAGTATAGATAATTGAATTCCTCTATGAATTTTTCAAGAGAGATAGAGGAAATCAGACAGATATTGAGTAGGCTATATGATATCTTGCGCTGTTGTACTCAAAGAAGTCTCGAAAAACAATACTACTTTCCGTTGTATATTTCGCGCTGGTCTCAACTTCGAGCTTGATATATCGCTATAAGAATTGTTAACCACTTTTCGTGGTTTCTGATTTGACGATAATGATTGCCTCTGCTCCACTCTGACCCGGTGGGCTAATTCCGGTGGGATGGATATACTTTACATCCTTCTCTTCGTTGGGGCAAATTTTCTCTTCAGCCCTCGAACGATTCTCGAGTAGTAAAGACAAGATGCCGCAGTTCCAATGCCAGGTCCCTGGCTGTACTTCCAGCTACCGTCGGAAAGAGCATCTCCGACGCCACGAAATGCAACATCGTGGAAGTCACCTGCGTACCTGTCCAACTTGTGGCCGCGTTTTTTCTCGCAGGTAGAGTGCCCTATGGTCTCATATTTGTGTTATCATTTGATGATAGATATGTATACAGTGACAGTCTTCGACGCCATATTCGTGGCAACCATGATGACCCCGGACGGTCTCTCACTCGCGCCACTCAAGCCTGCACGAGATGTCGTATGATGAAAACACGATGTCAGGGAGGCTCACCGTGTACAGAGTGTTCCTCAAGGGGACATTTGTGCATGTTTGACGATCCGGCCTTCCCCGACATCGAGCCTCCTCAACCAGATCCCGAGGAAGTTGAGAAGTATAGCGGAGATAACCCAATCAATACTTCGAACGAAAAGTCTGGACGAGTTGAACATTATGTACATCTTTACTTTGCACACTTTCATCCGCACTGGCCATTCCTACATCGATCTACCTTTAGTGTTCCCGATGAGCCCCCTTTGTTGCTTCAGGCAGTCTTAATGATCGGTCTCTGGGTCAGTGGGAATCCCGAGGCGCAACAAGGCGCCCGGGACCTACACAGTAAGTTGGGACAGGCAATTTCGGCACAGCGGGTAAGTGCTGAGGTGTTCGTTCTGACGAGAAACATGTCTAATTGATTTTTGACTTTCAGGGCAATTGGGAACGATTGGTAGAAGAAGAGCAAGATAAGGAACCTTCAGTCGGCCTGACCTCACGATGGCCGATAGCAACATACCAAGGCATTCTTCTCTACATAATCTTCTCGTTGTTGGCTTCGAGACCGGTCGGTCTTGGACTTAATCTTGGCTTGATCTTGAATGACTCTGATCGTCAAATCCTTTCCGCTCTGAACACAACCTGTCTGCGAAACAACATCTTCTATTACCCTAATATGCTGACAAGGTACCGGAACGTGGAGTCATTTAGTACCTGCATGTGGGTCGGGGTTGAAGAGATCAAACGGTTAGGCTTGGCTTTGTACAAAGTCTCTCGACTTTGCGGGTCGGGAGAGTATGATGAGGCCCATAGCCGAGGCTTGTGTCTCTCCGATCTACAGTTTCCCATGCCAGACAAAAAGAGCCTCTGGGAAGCTGGCTCAAATGCGGAGCTGTCTCGACTTCTTTTGATATATTCCAGAAGAGGAGACAAATCGGACGATCCCAGAGGCACGGATTGGTTTTCACACAGTGGGATGATATTAGAAATTGATGGATTGGTGGAATTGACATAATGAGTGACTTGTAGCATGGAGGGAACTAGTTATGCTTCATCATACATGTATCCAGATCACTACAATATAGCTATCTGCTGTGGCGGTCGCTATGTGGGTAATGGAGACACTGCCTTTCAAGGTAGACATAATTGCGTTTGGTATTCGAAGAAACCTGATAGATTATTCAATTGATGTTATAACATTGAAAAATAACGATGCATAGCGTAAAGCATTGGTGCTTTTACAGACTTATATAGGCCATTTTTGATATCTGGTTCTTGAGCCCACCGGGTAAGCCGATGACAAAACGTCACCCGGGTGTTAGCATCTTCATGAGCAGCCCCGATCCATCCATGGCATAGAGACATACAATCCATGAATGTTGGACATAATGCTATTGGGATATCCTTCCAAACTTTACTAATCATCCCACCATCCCACAGACCCATTACACAGGCCCATCCCACCCTCTATAATTCGGCTTTCAAATCATCGGCATTTGCAACATCTCAGAACTATTTTGAGTTTGCTTTGTTTCATTCACTTCCTATATCATGATGCTTATACGAGCCAATGAACAGCATATTTTCCATCCGAATTCTATTTGGCCCCCGGGACAAATTCTTTGAGTGCAGTAATGGATATCAGTCCGAGAGAACTCACGTGAACCATATTACTGGATCAAAAGTTGACGTGCCTGATTCAAGATATGAGGATCCCCAGATGTTTGTCAATTTAATATACAGAACCTCGATATCCAATGCACAAAATCACGAGCTGATCTCACTCTCAGAGACAATCGTGGCAAAGCCATCAGCCAATTCACTGAGTACCACAGAGACAACGGTCTCAGCGGCTGCACCAGGTATATTGCGATCACCCACAGCATCTTTCACGACAACCACATCATATCCAAGCTCACTACCAGTCCGTGCGGTGGTAGAAACGCAAACATGCGCCATATAGCCAACCAGTACAATCTTCTTGCCTACATCTCCCAGTCCCTGCAAGTACTCATGGAGATCGGTCTTTGCAAAAGAACTGGGGAAGTTCTTAGTAAGGACCTTCTCGCCTTCCTTGGGGGTGAGCTCCTCAAATTCCTGGGCGAGAGTGGTGCCAGGCGTGAAGACAGGGGCGCCGGCAGGCACTTCGTGCACGACATGGACAATGTTCTTGACGTTGCCACCCTGACGATATTTTTCAAGCAGTTTGGCAATAATTTTGCGAGACTCGGAGACCTTCTCAACCTTGAGATGGCCTGAGGCATACTCGTCCTGAGCGTCGATGATGATCAGGGTTGAATCACTGGTGGAGGCGGTGGAAGGAGGGACGCCGATGATCTGGCGGAATGATTTGACAGAGGACATGATGAACGATAAAGGTAGGTAGATGATGAATGGAAGTTGTAACTGAGATGAGGTCCTGGGACTTTATAGATAAGTGAGGGGCAGGCCGTAAGTGGGGCCGGTGGGCTTTCCCCAGTGCCCACCGGACCCTTATTAACAGCCTTGGTATTATATTACAAACAATATGAAACTAGAATAGTCGGGGCAAAGGGGACTTCGAATAGTCTGATTGATTCGGAATCATTAGATCAGTAAGTCTCCGCCGGAGAACTTCAAGGCATTGCGAGGTCGGGTCCGCATCTGGACCTTCTTTCATACATTAGCTACATCTCCCTGGCTATGCCACCCACTCATCGTATCACTTCTAAAAGATTCAAACCAGATATCAAGGAAAACAAGTCTCTTACACAGCAGTTGTTATGCAACACATGGGGTTCTGGATCTTCTATACAGAAAATAGGGGCTTGTATTTCCTCCTGGTTCGCCTCATTTGTTGGCACTTCAACTTATATTGTACAGGTATGCATTACGCTTGCTCAGGATTAGGCTTCAACTACTGCCGAGAAACAAGGGTCAAGCTGAAGATATTGCCAAGGGTCCTGTGTATACTCCGCTCAATTAAACCAACTGGTCAATATTACATTTCACATCTTCCTACATTGAACTAAAATAATCACTGTGATTAGAGGCCTAATACATATCAGCCATTTATTGCATCATGCAACAAATTTTAGTTGTTTTTCATGTTACTTGATCACTAGATGATCACACCATAACGCTAGGTGACGTTAAATTGGGCGCCGAAAACGGCTAGTTTTGACGCCATCTTGACCGTCCAGGCTAGAGGCGTTTATCTATGCGGCAATCAAAGCGTTTAAGGCGAGATAAAGACTTCTTGTACAGAAAGCCTTAGCAACTATATAATTTAAAAGAGAGTTCTTATTCTTATTTTGACGTCGACGCATATTATCACGCAAGCGGCCTTAGGAGGACGATTAATAGCTTAACCTCCAACAATGGATTTTCAGGTGATGTTTCCTGTAATTGAGTATCAAATATCGTTTGCAGGATTCGTGCTAGGCTTGCTCTAGCCGAGTATGTGTTCAACAGAGCTTCTAACTAGTCACCCATTGATTCTAAGTTTCATTGGTGCTAGTGACTTGATCTATCAACGGTGATGATATCTACACCTTCACGGATGAATACACGACACACATAACTTCGTAATGTGCGAGACCAATCTGGTGTACCCACATACCGGACTTTAAGACCAAGCCCATGAGCCGTTTGTACCTGTTGACGAATGTCGGCGAGCTGCTTGTCCGAAAATGCATTGAACCCCACATTTCCTATTGCTGTGCGGAAGTCGGCGGATGCATAGTAGCTATTTTGGGAGCTGTAGTCGGAATTTTGGGAGAAATCTTGGTCGTAAAAGGGCAAGATATGTAAGAGGGGAGCATCGAAGAAAATATCTCTAAAGGAGCTTCTTTCCAAGATGCGATGAAATGGCACATTTCCAGTAGCAACGATTGTTACCGGACCTTGCACAACTGCTGATCCATTGAAATGGGTTAGAAAGCCGGCTTCTCGAAGAGACTCAAGCTGTGGAATAAGTTGAGACCATATCCGCTCTGGGTCAGCGCCAAATTCCATCAGCAACACAAGGCTTTGTGTAGGATTATCTGGAAATACGCCTGGAATCTCGTTCTTATGCGAGCGTGCTCTAAATGGTAAAATTTCCGAGTTCCAGCTGTTTTCTCGAATCATCCTTAGTAGAGGATCAATGTAGAGGCCACGAAGGTTAATTGCTCGTGACAGCATATAAGGATTTGACCCAATTAAAAGCTCATTTCCAGCAGGAAAAAGGGTCATTTCAATACTTATGCAACCTGAAGAGATCGCAGATTGCAATGGGATATGATGCCCATAGTCGTTGTGTGAAGAACAGGTGACAGGAATTGTATCGTGTGTCTGATGCGAGAATACCGAGGATTCGTTCTCGAGAATATTAAAGCTCTCAAGATATTCACCCCCATGTTGTCGAAAGAAAGTATCATCGGCTTGCTGAGCCCGGTATAGAAGCTTGAGAATACCGCTAGATTGACCAAAGTAATCAGTTGTATTCAGCATGAAATTGTAGAGAAGAACGCCTTACAGAACAACTAACAGCCCCCCCAAAACGCACCGTACTGCTCCACGCAATATCGCCTGTTTCGAAAAGCAGGATTTGCAGGATTCCCCACTATAACAAATGAAGTCGGGCTCAGACGAAACTCTCTCTGGTCTTGTTCTGCGCGGTAGAAGCCCCCAAGCCTCCAAATCCCATCCTTGCGAAGACATGATAGCTTCCGTTACGGATTGCAGGGTAAAGGGCCGTTGTTAGACCTAGGAATTCAATCCATAAAAGATATGCCTTGTCTTAAGTACTGCAAGGTAAGGTTTGGAGACTTTATAACATGCTGGAACACCGTGAACACTGGTTTTCCAAGGAAGGATCAGGATTACGACTTCTATCCGCATCCCGAACTCATCAGTCTAGACCCTCAAATTAGGGTGGTACGGAGATCGTAATGGCGTCCGGTGGCTGCCCTCCATTCAAAAGTAGTGACGCAAGCTGACACTTGATCTATGCACCAATAATGACTAGGTGGAGCCAAGGTCTATGCTCAATTCCTCAGAAAGCTTGACCAGCGGGACCAATCCGGGGAGGCTAGTGACATTCTTCCCTCGTACTCCCTCGGCATCAAGCACAAAATTGGAGTAAACAGCCTTGAATTTGGGGTACAAAATTTAAATTTAATTCGCGGTCGATCAAAAGAAGATACGAATACGAACACGAGACAGTAAACGAAGAGTATACCCAAATTACAATGCTACGGGCGAATTAAACCTATTCAACATTTTATACCAGAAAAAATGTAATATTTGGGTGCCAATGCCAATTATATCTTATGGTCATTCTATTGCGCGTGTCTGTAGCGCTAGTGGGATTTGGAAATCCGGTTTTGTGAGATCTACGGGAGATTATTATCGGCAATTTGTATTCTTGGAGGAAGTATGTAATCGGAATTATGACCCGAGGCGTGGGCACCCGTAGCCAATGAAACTGATCTCCCACGTTCATGTCCTGATCTCAATGCTTGTTATCTCAGTCCTGCTGTCTATCTATGGATCCTTAATTTTATGCAGGATCTCCCCGGCTGTCATAGTAGCCAGTCTTTTCGCCAATGCATAGTCCCAACGTACAGCAAGTGAACGCAATCAATTTGAGCAACAGTGAGCTGGAATAAGACAGCACTTCGAGCAGCCCATCGATCGGCTTTATAGCGGTGCATACTAACTTTAGACCTTTAAGAACAGCCCACTAAGTAATGTTTCAGGGTTTAAAGCATTTTCTGTCCTCTCCGCCGGACGGCGCTAGAATACGTTATAGAGCATCTCTATGGAAGGAAAATAAGGGAAACCCATAGCCCTTCGGTGTACACACATTTATAGCCATCGCAATGCGACTCAGTGTCGCTATACTTGGACTTGGCTTTGTTATCTGTACTGTCGCGCACCAACAAAGCTCATTTATCACTAATATCAAAAGTGTCGTTGTGCTCGTGCAAGAGAATCGGTCAATTGACACTCTCATCGGCGGTTTCACCTACAATGCGACAATCGATATGTTGGTTCATCGTACTTGTTATAATCTAGCAAATGTGCTGGAGTTAACGTCACCAGTGCTATAACGAAGAAGTTTTACTTTTCAACCGCTGTTTGCCTCGGTGTCCGGATCAAACCTAGAAGCGAGTTATCGCGTGAAATATATGTAGTTTGGAAATGGCCTTTGGCATTCTCTCCATGAAGCACCTTTCATGGCATTACAGGAAACAATGCTTAATTCTATTATATAGACGAGTTTAGTGGATTAGTGGACGAAGTTTGATGAGGGTTATGAATGAATGAATGGAATCTTGCTTTTTCCCTAATACTCTTTCAAACGAAACCTGATGCGTTTTAAATCAGGTCCACGCTCTGAATCAGAACTTCTTATCCGCAACGCCAAGACACAACTTCAGCACGAGGTCAAATCTTACAGTCGACCATAATCGTGATGATTATACCTTGGGAAAGCTCTGTCTGAACCCTGGCCTGTCAACTTACTGTCAGACTCTCTGCTACTCTGGAATTCTCCTAGCTCATAAGGGCTACTGATGGAGCCTTTTTGCCCGCTATTGGAGTTCCATCTTGCCAGAGCGAAGAGAAAGACAAGACCCGACCCGATGACAGCCACGGCAATAGAGTATCCAATGACAACAGACTTAGACGCGTGTGACCAAGTGAGCCCAATGCCACCGTTGATAATGGCAAAAAAGACAATAAAATAGCCAAGATAGCGATGAATGGGACCAAGCTTGGTCGGCAACTGACTCCTCTTGTAGACTAGATGATGCCAAAATCCCATGCTCCACTGAGCAAGGATGGTGAGGAGAATCAGAATACCTAGGATCTGGTGTGCCGAGCCGTAGGTTTGGGATTTGGTGAACATAGTGCTGAGGTAGAACCCAATTATGGTGCCGATGATGGCAATAGCAGAAGAGAGGCTCTGGTTTATCCAGTGCCACCTCACAGACTTTGGGGAGATGCGTAGGAAGATGACACCGGTCGGCATAAGAAGGAAAATTGCACCGCAAAGACATATAGCATGAATGATGCTAGGCCAATTGCTGTCATTTGTAACCGAGCCGCTTATCGCAGAGCCTGCTGAGGTGGTATAAGAGAGCGGTAGTCCGCCTGAACCGCCGGTTGCGTGGACCATGTCCATTGTAAAGACGCCTATAAGAAGAATGCGAGTCAGCTCGACTAACCCCCCTTTTTTTTTTTTTGTTTGTTTCTTTTGAGGACGCTTTCTTAGTAAGACTGGGCGTACCATATTCCGAATGCCTCTCGATACTGGCTGTCTTGGAGTTACTCCGTAGCATCGTAGCGGTACCGCCGGTTGGACCCAGCCCAAAAATCCAGGGTTGAGTAGTGGACTGTAGATCCAATGATCCCGTCGCCCAGCTGGTGCAGTTCGAGCATCGGGCATTCACGGTCATTGTATTGTTATAGATACCCGTTCCATTGAGAAGGTCGACCGCGAGCGAAGATGAGTACACTGGCTCCTGTTCCCCAGAAGCCAAACGGGGACTGACGGTCACATCTATATGCAGTGTTAATAGAAAATCTTTCGCGGGGTAGATATCGGGCAGCGAAACTGACTGTTCCCATGCGCATTGGAATAGAGTACAATCATCAGTGAGTTTTTCATCTCGCTCCCCGTTCCAACCGCAACCCATGAGTAGGCGGTCGGGCCAGATAGGTGGAAGTAAAGGTCTGTGGAGTCATCGGGGATATTCAGAGCGAATGTGAAGTTGGAATTCTGCTGAAGAGGCAGATTGAAAATGCTTGCCGCATTTGAGCTGGAATGCGCAGATCCTACAGCGAAAAATGGAAAGAAGAGGCCTGCCAAGCACGCATCAGTTGGTTAAGCAGGGATCATAGAAATGCCAAGATGGCTAAGCTCAAGATTGAACCAACCTAACAGCCAAAGTGCGACTCCACCCGTGGGTAGTAACATATCGGCAATTGCGACAATTTCGTGGACAGAATGTCTATCTTCACCACAGTGAAATCTGACTAGCAAGTGACATATCGCTTATTTATTTCAATTATATAGCAGCCTAGCGAACTGAGCACCTCGTTCCCGGGAAGCGGTACCCAGGTGGCTGACAATTGAATTGAAGCTGATTCGTAACCACGAGACCCCGGAACTCTAATGTATGGAGACTGGGGTCTGGACATGAATTGATAGATTCGTCACCCCAACTCTTCTATGGAATTGGCCCGAGGGCCCTGCGCTAGCCTATTTTTTGCACCGCCTCCTGCATGGTGGGTCGATGGCTGACTCGCGACAGCTTCCAACTGGTTAGAGAATAGCTTATGAGTGTTTTATCAACCTTCCTCTCTTGTCGCTAGTTTGTGTGGCTTGCACAACCACCTGGCCGGGGCGCTGGCAGGAATTCTAGCCTAGTCAGTTTACAGATCGTGACAGACCAGCGTGATGAGTTTTGGATGATTACGAATGAGACATCCTGCCTGTCTGTCAGATGGAAGTGGTATTTTCACGATTTCAGCTTGCTCCACGGACAGGGAAGATGCCAAGATGGTGCTGGTCCCTCTGCTTTGTCGCGCATTTAATTGAAAACGGACGCGGGCCAATTGACTGACTCCAAGGGGCTGGCCAAACTCGTTAGTGTCCCCAAGATACTGCTCTTTAGCTAATGACACATGGAAATCGCAGGTGGTGATGTAGCTCTTTCCCGTTAAACAGAATAATCTTGGGGGATGGGTAGCGTCTGTGGAGCTGAGGACAGGCACACCTGATCTAGAAGGCCAAGTGTCAATATCAGACCTATAGTACTGGCTGCAAAGCCATCGACCGATGTCCTTGATAGACGAACAAATGCCATCAACGTGGCTCGAGTGAAGGAACGCTTCGCCGTCAAATGTGGATATTCGATCCCGCCTTTGGAAGCTGAGAACATGATATTTGTTGCAGTCAGCAGCAAGGTTCCTCTCCCAAAGGTTCCCGCCAACTTCATCGGCTCGGAGACCCAGAAAAGATATGCCGTTCTGGATTTCGTCCCAGGTACAGACTTGCCAAAATTACTGCCATCGCTCGCCCCAACCGAGAAGACGACGATCAGCCAGAGGATCAGACAGGCAATCAAGGAACTGCGAACAATCCCGTCACCTGGCTTTTTGGGAACTTGATTGGCACGCCTTACACCGACGGTGGGCTTTCAACTCCTGATAACAACCCAGTGCTAAATATTAATCTGAATTCCCGTTGAGTCTGGGCTCACATTCCTGCCCAAATTGCGGACAAGAATTGCTCTGGTGCCCTCCATACTCTTCGAGGCCATTATTGTATGTAGCAGTTGAGCAACCAGATCCTTGGGTTGATCTATGAAACCATCTGCCGCTCGGGAGTCCCGTGAATAGCAACATCTCAAAAGATGCAACAGCTTCCGCATCAATGCACAATTGCGTAGTTGACAGGGATCAAATCCCTGACAAAGAAATACCCCATGGGGGGGATGCAGGGTTATGCGGGGAAACCGCGGGCTATAAAATCAAGGAAGTCCTTTACAATATAGATCTAGAATATGTTTTGCATCTAACTTTGAAAAGATTGTCCGAAACATGGAAAGCGGAATAGTCTCCGATAATGCGCATCACCGCCGAACTTGGTACCGCAGCTCATTCTTCAACATCACCATTGTATCACTATGCGCCTTCATCGCACCGGGATTATGGGCCGCAATGAACGGGCTCGGAGGAGCGGGAGCCGCTGACCCTACCTATATCAACGCCGCCAATTCAGTCATCTTCTGTTTACAAGTGCTGGTGTGCATATTCGGGACGGCGCTTATCTCGAGGATAGGGTTGAAATGGACATTTGCCATAGGAATGCTGGGCTTCCCAATATATGCTTCTAGTGTCTACTGCAACATCAAATTCGACAATAAGTGGTATGTGATGCTGGCCTGTGTGATACAGGGTGCATCATCCGGGTTATTCTGGCTTACCCCGAGAAGCAGAAGCGTGGCAAGTATCTGGCTTACTGGCTGGCTAGTCGGATTGTTGGCTAGATGATTGGAGGTGCTGTTACCATTGGTGTTCATGTGCACCGGAAAGAGAAGGGACATAGTAGCGTTGAAACGTATCTGGTTTTCATTGCTATTCAGGCTATTGGGCCTTTTGTGGCTTCTTTGCTCTCTCCTCCTGCCAAGGTGCAACGATCGGACTATACACCTGTTGTGGTGATTCTGCCTTCCAGTCTTTCAAAGGAACTGAAGGAAATGGGCAACCTTCTCTGTCGGAAGGAAGTTCTACTTATTCCAGAGTGTGTTTTCGGAAGCTTTCTTCTCAACGTATAATGCCACTTACTTCACCGTCCGGGCACGGGCTTGGGCTTCACTTGTCGCCAGTACTGGGGTTATACTCGCGAACTTCTCTTTGGGCTTCTTCCTCGACTGGAAGAGACCAAGTATCAATACGCGAGCGATAGTCGCATTTATTCTGATCTATGCATTCGAGTTATCACTTTACAGCTATGCAATGGTCATCACAAAAGAGTACGAGAACCGAGACACCAAGCCTTTCTTTGACTGGACAGACGATGGTTTCGGAAGAGCAGTATGCGTCTACATCCTCATGCTAGTGGGATTCAACCTCATGTATGACTATCTCTACTGGCTTGTCGGAACCATCAACAAAATTGGCGGGGAGGTAGTTCGACTCAGTGCAGTAATACGAGGCATCGAAAGTGCAGGGCAAGCAATCTCTTATGGCATCAATTCGATCAATCAGGACCGATTTCCCCTATCCGGCGCTGTCGCGGTCAATATGAGCTTTTTCGTGGTTTGTATCATTCCGTCTTGGCTTGTTATTCGGAGGATTGGGGTGCTGAATGGGGTCAACGTTCATTCTATTATTCAAGATGTGGTTGCAGAGGACCCTTAAGAGGACATTCTGCGGAGTGCTTCTGATGTATCTGGGGCTACACAAAAGAAAGGCCATAATTCAGATGCTATTGCGACGGTCGAGCATGACGAGATAAGTCCGACACACTAAATGCATATTGTTTGGCTATCACGTCCGGCGTTAAGGGTGCTGGAACGATTTCTAGTCTTTTCGTACCTGTTATCGAATTCTTTTGTTGATGCTTGTCGGGGGGAGGGTATTATTCGCATTCTTCTGTGCTCGTTCATCCGTTGACTTTTGCGCTTTTCGTTGATGCTTTGGGGCATGAGGGCCTGGGAGGGTGGAGAGGGTTGATCTTGGGGTTGTTTGTGGAATGTCTCTTACGCCTGGGCTTGGGTTGGATCAGTCCTTGGGGACGGAGGTTATTGCGACGTTGTTGGGCGGTTTAATACTTCGTTGTTTCGGCATGGGTCAAATGTTGAGCCGGCACTTAAGAGGTATGCTTGATAATTGAGTATTAAAGATGGGATATACATGACTGGTTGGTGTGTTCGTGTTCTGTTCTTGGTCTTGTTCCCACTGGGTACTAGTGATCCGATATGGACAGTGGATTCTATCATACATACAAAGTCAAAGGCTTTCATTGGGTATTATTGTGTGGATCTCTGGACAGAAGCTAAGTTCGATCGAGAGATCAGCACGGCAACAAAAAGTACAGCACAAAGCCCCCGGCCAAAGCCGACAAGCGGTGGAAAGAAATGCAAAATGGAACAAAACAAGTACGAGGAGGATATAAGACCCGGCAAGCAGACTGAAAACGATATGCCGGAAACAAACTAGCAGTTCAACGTGAGTCGAGGGTTCATTTCATGGGGGCGCTGCTACATCCCCGTGGCTGAAAAGCAGACATCGTAACGGAGACGAGAGGCAGAGGCCGTGGCATGCTAACGAGACTCGAAATGGGATTCGTCAAATTTTGGTGAGAAAAGAAAAATAAAGTGGAAAAGAAAGCTGGCAGCATTTATGTAGGCTTTTCACAACCAATGCGGCCGAGTAGAGCTTTCCGATCACTCTGGTCGAATGGGACACGACCACGGCCCCGGGCACGCACCGAGGCTCCATTGGACCGCCGACGGTCAAGGCCAGGAGCAGTGTCGATGGCAATGGTGTCTGGGGTGGCACCGTCCTTGGCGGCCAGGTGCACTGGAACGTGGGAAGGTTGATTTTCAACCTCGGCCTCGTCTTCCTCATCACTGCGGGAGTCCTCGGCGTTACCGCCGCAAAGAACACCGTATGCAACACGAACAATCATGCTGAACCAGACAATGGACAGGCCCTCCAAGGTCAGCAGAAGGGACAGGAAGGTCCATTTCACGGTGCGATTCATGCAGATGGGGTTCTCCAGGTTGAAATACGGTCCGAAAAGGTATGCAACAGTGTTCGGGTAGCCATTGTCAGATATCATCTCAGCGGTCGAACCGGAGTAGCAGCCGTATGACATTTGCGCTGGGACATTCTTATAAATAGACCAGCAAAGGGCCGGGTAGATGATGTGGCGGGTGATGAACCAAGTGGTCATGAACAGACCAAATCCAATGTTGCAAGCCGTCTCGAACTTAAGGTACTTGAGAATTTTTGCTGACTGAGCAATAATTAGTAGCTGCACATGAGCGCTTGTCAATAAACATACCGGAAGCAGGAAATCCACAACGTCCATCAAACACAGCACTACGTTGGACACGTTGTAGAACCCGTAAATGTAAGCGGAGCTCAAAAGAGTGCTGGTAATGATGTGGTGGGAAAGCATCTGGTAGTGATCCTTGCGCCTCTCCTCCACGTGGATGACGAAGATCTGCTGCACGAGGAATGCAAGCTCAACGAGCAGGTACCACTTCATCAAGCCAGAGAGAGAACGCGCAGGCCACCTAGACCAGATGGGAGCAAAATCACCCCAGTAGTAGGAATTCTTCCAGAGATACTGCGACAACAGTCAGTTAGAACCCCCTCGAACAACATAATATCGACCAACGCACCATTCCCACGCCCCAGATGAACGAGTAATACATAGCCTGCCAGCCCTGCTCCGCCACACGAACAGCCTGCTTCCGCTTCAAACCCGCTGACCGAGCCATTGGCTGAATTATCCATTCGATGACAATGGCGCGGATACCGGTGAGTGCGACAGCGGCACTGAAGACGAAGTAGACATCGTCCCAGCCCTGCACGTATGAATTCGAGGCTGCGTCGTAGTAGGACAATTGGAAGAAAGGCTGTGTATAGGGTCGAAGCGAGGGGTAGAGGTTGTGCAAGGCTAGTAACATAGCCAGGATGGTCATTGAAATGCCTGTAAAGCCATTGGACATGCGTTAGCGGAGCCGTAATTTAGCTTGGAATTGTGCCGAGGTGGTCATCAACAGGAGCGCGGCATTTCTCTGCTGAACGAAGTGGAAATTTGCGGTTGCCACTCTGTTTCCTTTTGCTCAAATTGGGTCAGGAAATGTTGGGGTATTCCTACCGATTTGGTTGGCGACCACCCATTCGCGGAACGTGGTCTCCTTGACCCTGGATCCAACGTATGCATGGCGCTCCGGCGCTACAGACGTCTCTTTGGACATGGTGAAGAGTGCACCAGGGATATGAAAAAGGGAGAATCTGGGGGAGCTAAAGTCGGAGTAGACTATCGAGAGTCGAGAGTCGAGAATGTTCAGGGCCGAGATGCGTGTGGGACCTGCCTCATCCGCCACGCCGCTATTTTTGGAGTTGTGGAGAGAAGGACTCGCTCAACCGGGAACGAGAGAACGAGAGAAATGTGAAGAAGAGAGAGAGAGACTTGAGGAAAGGGAATGGAGGGGGAAGTCTCGTTTCATCTCACGACGATCATCTCCACTCACCGCCTCATCAAGTGTTGAATGGCGATGTTGATGATTGGATGCACAGGTGCATGAACTACGTAGGGGTTGAGCTTGGCCGTACAATTTGTAGACATCGACAGCTAGTTACATGCAGTGGCTTTCTGTATGTGTATACAATGCCATTTCCGGCGTATTTGTGACATTCTTGGCAATGTAAATGTCCACGTCAACTAGTAATCACTATATTAACTATATTGACCTTTACTCCAAACCCTCCGTCACCCCTCGCACAAAGTCATTCGCACTGACACCCAACTGAGCCAGGTCAATACCTCCTTGGCCAGCCATCGCCCGCGACATGGCTCGAGCCACTTCTTCCTCTTCCCAAATATTGTTGAGGATCTTCCCTTCCCCAGCCGCAGTGGGGTTCTCCGAGGCCACCATGGTCTGCCAGTACAAATCATCCCGGCTCTTAAGGGACTTGTCACGCACCACAGCATTGCGAGTAACACTGGTAGCATGCATTTTGCCATGGGCACCGGTCAACGCATTCAACGCTACTGAGACAGCCTGGTCAATTTGGTCCGTCAGAGAGGGCTGTTTGAAAAAGAAGCGATTCGTAGCGGAGAGGTATAGCACCACTGAACAGACGACGTCGCAGACCACGAAGGCCAGCGGTCGCAGCAGTGTGATACTATTGTAGAGGCCGGAGGGCGGGGTCTGTCCCGACCGCACGGACGGTGATGCGCTCGAGACCGCGTCGTAGCTTGCTACTATGTAGACATCGATAGCGGCCAGTGCCATACCAGCCATGGTGAACTTCGTCCGCCAGCGGGCAGATTCACGGCCTGCGATGGGTGCAGAGGTGGCAATGCCGAGGATCATGAGGTGAACCAGATGTGGGAGCAGGACGTGGAAGGGCAGGTAGTACATGAGGAAAGTGTTGAGGTTGTCGAAGGAGCAGTACTGGCATGAGGTCAAGGCATCTGGGCCATAGGTCAGGTAGACCTTGCGGGCACCGAGGGAGGTGAACTTGGATTGGAGGAGGTTGTCGGCTGCGGTGAGGAGGGCATCAGGGCGGAATCGTGCGAGGCGGGCGAAGACGATGTCTGTCGGAGTGTTGATGCGTGAGCGGGTCAGAGTGAAGATGTTGGGTTCGGGCGCGTGAGGGTTGAATGGGAGGCTCAGGAGGAGGAAGAAGACGATGCTGCCGAATAGGATGTTGAGTGCGCGGCCTGGGGCTGCGGGGAGAGGGCGTGGTGGAGGACAGCTTGCAATGGATGCGCGGAGGTTGCGATAGGCAGTAATCAAGCGTGGTAGTAAGACTGGGCCGAAGAATATGAGGAGGGATTTGACGCTATTCACGGTTAGATATAGACCTCAGACAATAGAGCTTTGAACTTACGTTCCCCAGGAGATAGAGATTGTCGCCATTATTGGGGCTTGTAGGAGATAATCCTACTGCATTGGGCTCTCTAACAACCGAAGTTAGATGAAAGAGTGTGAGTGGTGAAGTGTCCAGTTCAATGAGTGCCGGGGCCAAATGTCGGCCAGGCGTGGGTCCAAGTACATGTACTCCCTCGCGACCAAGTTACTTCCACTCTACAACTGCTCTTTGCAACCTGTGGACATATTTACATTTACGATCACCTGCGATATTTATCAAACAATTTCAGTTGACACCAGCTAACAATGATTAAATACGACAAATATCAGGGGAATCCAACGCCCAATGGCCATCGCAAAAACGCTCGAGTATCTCAATACAACGCCAGATCCTCCATTCCAAAGACCATTCCATTTTGCAAACCACAAGTCCAGCTCAAACCATATGCCCCGAGTACAAAGCAGGGTGGTGCGCAAGGTCAGGCTCACGAATCTCCACCGAGTCACGAGAGTACTTGGACGAAGCAGCATCATTCTCAGCGACCAGCGTTGGGTTCATCGGTTTGGAGATCTTCAAAGGGAAGCGACCAGTGAAACGCTGGGTAGCGCGCTTAACGGGGTTCGACCTAGTGTACGACGGGAGTGCTTCCTCGCGCTTAAAGCTCAGATGGAGGGTGCGGTGGCTGCTTGTTCGGCTCATGACTTTCTGTTCTGCGACGGCGCCATAGGCTCGGACGTGGCGAGCGCTGACTCCGGCTTTAGGGTCGCTGAAGAGGAAGCTCTGGGTGAGGAGTCAGTATCAAGAGAAAGAGATTCAGGACTTGGATGACATACTCCTAGCACGTTGAGCACGCTGACTACCATTGCAAGGACACCGGCGGAGATGATAATGCGCCAGAATGCCATGCCAATTGTTTCCTGGGTCATGGCCTTGGTGTTCAAATTGCCTAGAGTCGAGACACCCAGGATCATCATGATACCGGCAAGAGTGTAAAAGCCCGCATCCTGACCGAACATCGGCCAGTGGTCATCGAAATAGGCGCGCAGAATGGGAAGCTCAGAGATAATGAGGAAAACTGCCGATCGATTAGTCCAATGTCAAGTATACCGAAGGGAAGTGTTCACTTACTGCTAACGATAGCCACCACGGCATGAGTTACAGCCTCGAAGAAAAAGAAGCTGTTTAGCATATTGATCTTGACCAGCATGACCGCAGACGCAGCAATGATATCAAGGAAAGCGATAATGTTGAGTACGCGAATGGCGTTCAGAATCACATACCCTGGACCAGCCAGGGATTCACGCAGTCGGCTCATCATATTGAGAGTGCAAAGCTCTAGACGAAATAGAAAATCGGGTATAATTGTGTAGGAGAATTCCCCGGGTTGGAGCAGCGATTAAAAAGGATGGGAAAGAAGCAACCTGACCAGCAGACAGCTTGATATCCCACAATGGAACAAAGCGAGGTCAACTCGAGGGAAGAATAGACAAAGGAAAAGGATGAGAACATCAATGGGACAATGGCGGTAGACGAGAATATCTACCCTGAATGCCGTTGTAGCGCCTTGTCTACCCTATGAATAGACTTGAAACTGACAAAAGGCATTTAATTAAAGCTCGCACTAAAGGAGATCAACAGGGTTCTGACTCGATATGGAACCGATGCGATCTATGCGTGTGTTTCATTGTGGTCCAGTTAAGGCCATTCAGCGCTGAGGAATCCGGGGTTATAGCCCACATGAGGTTAGGATCTTGACGCTTTCGGAAATACGATTTCAACTGGCTTTTGAGATAGCTGAAGGAGTGGCTGAGAGTTGTTGGTTTCGATTAGGGTGAAACGACTCCTGGCGGCTGCGGGCGGCCACTGTTCTCGCCTCCTTCAGCCTTATATTGGGATCTTTTGGCCCAAAATTATATATTTTGGAACTGTCTGATAAGAGTGATTCACAAGGCCCCATGATATTTGAAGCAAATCCTTTACGGGTTCTTTTATCGAAGCTAAACAAGTCAATTGCAAAGTATGAAACGAGATAACAATCTACGCGCCCAATGGTCGGGAGTAAATAGCCGCCGGAATCAGAACAGAACATAAAGTATAATCTCCGACAAACACTTCCAAGCCAGCAGTTAGTACTCTAGTCAGTTCTTAGTTAGGGCAAAGAAGTATGAGGCTAACGATCCGGTGGCGGGATCCAAGCCGAACCCCTCCAAACTTTTTCTCCGTTTCACGATTTCGCGCCAACTCACTCCCTACACTTTCTGTATATCAAGCCATAATGACGCGGGGTAACCAGCGCGATAATGATCGGGCCAAGGCCCAGAAGAAGGCTGCTGCTTCGGTTCGTCTTCTCCGCCAGCGCCGTGTCTGACTCTAACAACCGCCACAGAAGGGCAAGAACACCCAGTCTGGCAGCCAGTACCAGAAGTCCAAGGAAGACGCTGCCGCCATTATGCGCGAGAAGCAGAAGAAGGGTGTGTATTACCATTGTGCACCGCGACCCTTTGGTCAAAGGGCTAATCTTTTTCTCCTTGCAGCGGACGAGAAGAGGGCTGCAGAGGCAGGAGGGAAAAAGTAGTCCGATTCCGATCCGATTCCGATCCGATTCCGATTTCGATTCTTCGATTCATACTGGTCCCTTCGCGATTGTCCGTTCTTGCAGTGCCGGACATACTAGGCAACTGGGCAAAGACAACAGACAACTTTGGAATAGCATGGAGATCGGGTCGTGGGGGAATTGGAACTTGGATACCTGGAGAAAACATCCACCTATGCCCTACTTGCAAATATTCGGGGCGGGTGTCTAGCGAGGCGTTCATCTGACTCTCATTGGCGTTTATACCAAAGCATACTGTACATCAAGCGCTAATCAAACGAGACACGACACTGAAAACTAATTGGTGGTTCCCTAATTGGCGATCGTACATTTACAATCTACGTTGACCTACCATGTTTATATCACTATGATTTGGGGCACAGAGTACATATATATAGAGTATGGGCTATTATTTCTGGCCATTGGCTGCCCAGTATACCCTCGCCCGGTCCAGCCAGGTCTGCCATGACTTCTTCTGTAAAGAACTTGCAGAGTCATTGGATGCATCTTCCGGAATGCAGCGTAACCCCATATCATCTGCGACACTACCAAGATTGAATTGCTTAACAATTTGGTGCACAAATGTCCAGAGACTCTCGCCCTCCCAGCCAACACCAAGAGCAAACATGAGCACTTTCTCAAGTGTAAGCGTTCGCACCGCGGGATCGGTGACTTGACTCAGCTGGTATATTCCAAAGCTCCACCCGGAGATATCGCGCGGATTAGCCAGGCACCATTCAATCGTCCGGTCAAGAATTGGCAGCGCAGCTTCTGCTTTCCAGTCAGGTTTTCCTGCCATTATCTCCACAAGGAGCGCATTCAGCTGTCGCATATAGCTGAAAGCATAGTAGTTTTTCGGATGCAGTTCTCCCGCACGAAGAACAACTTCCAGTTCACTCCGGTGGAGTTCTAGCGTAGGCTCGGCACTCCAAGTCCGTCTTTCGAGTAGATGTCTCAGCACCCAGAGCCGGTGGTGCCATAAAGTAGGCGACTTGGTATGACGATGAAGTGGCGAGCACTGGTAACTCGACATAAGCGTGAGCTCGGCTTCTAAAAGCTCTATTGTGGCGAGTGTCCCGTTTGAAAGATCCTGGGTATTTGAATGCGCCATGGCTGCGCATAACCGGCGCTTGCGCCAATTGCAAGCTGTGAGATGTTCACAATCGAATAGCAGCATGATTTCTGTGATTGCTAAATCTGGATTTGTTGACTGAATTTGGATGAGGAGCGCATTTTGGAAGTCATCTTCCGACATGGGCATTGATTTCTTAAAGAAGATAGCTCGCGCGACCGTATATGCTTGCACGAGTGCTTTCTTGGTGATTCCCACTGAGCAGCCATCTTGCAGAAATGTTGCGCCTAGACTTGGAGGGATGATCTCAATCTCGAGGACTTGGTTTTCTCTAGATGAGAAGATGCGCGCAAGTTCCTGAAATGCATGCTCTGGGTTGGACATTTGATTATTCGTTTGGGGTGCAAACGATTGAAGGTAATTACTGTGAGGAGCTCATCATATTTGGGGCCTGCCTTTGTTTGAACTGGGCCTGTGAATGTGGACAAATGATGAAAATGTGGTGTAGACATACGAAGGCGGACAGGCCAAGTCAAGTCCGCTGTTATTTCCACCTTTCCACATTGGACGTCACTTCACTCAACACCATTTCGTGGCAACGCCCCTCATATTTGCCTGCACATTTAGGCCCTGCTATCCGATCGAGCCGTCGCTTTCCTCCAGGCTATCCCAGCCTGCGCAGTCGCAGTCGCAGTCGCAGTCGCACTCACCATCTCCGCATCCTATCCTACCTTCGTCACCCCCGCCACAATGCTATCCCTTGTCCTGACGGTGCTCTTTGTGCACATCGCAATCCACCTGGTCAATACGATCGGCGCGAGCACTATCGACAACCTTGTATGTTACCGATGAGCCCTCCGTAGGCGCTGCAATTTGCAGCTCCGCAGAACATCTACATCTGAACCCAACAGCTAACACCTATTCAACAGCTATGGCTCCTGTACCTTCGATTGCCTACGCCAACAGCCCGCAAAGCTCGCAGGCAGCAACAGCTCAAGCGCGAAGTCCTTGAACAAAAGCGCGACATGAACAGCGTCAGCTCGCAAGACCAGTTCGCGAAATGGGCGAAGCTGCGCAGACGCCATGACAAGACCATGGAGGAATATGAGGCGATAAGTACGTGTGCCACCATACTGGATACAAGACAACAATGACCACCTACGGGTGAATTGAACAGAGTACTAACAGACCTCTCCACAGACAAAGCCCTCAACTCCCAAAAAACCTCATTCGACTGGAGCGTCAAGATCGCGCGCTGGCTCAGCACAAACGGACTGAAAATCTTCCTGCAATTCTGGTACTCCAAGACCCCGGTCTTTGCCCTCCCTGAAGACTGGTTCCCATACTATGTTCAATGGATTGTGTCCTTCCCTCGTGCGCCGCTGGGCTCTGTGAGTATCCAGGTCTGGAGCAGTGTCTGTGCGGCTGCTATTGCGCTTGTGGCGGAGGTTGTTGGTGCTTTCATTGCGCAGGTGGTAGGCCGGAAGGAGCCTGTTCCTGTCGGTGCTGAGAGTAAGAAGGCGCAATGAGTTGGACATGGGCTTGGTTATGGTTATGGTGTATTATACGACGGGGAATGCCACGATAATATCATGAATATTGCATTGCATATTGCATTTAATCAATTTTTCGTTATATTTGGGTCAAGTTCGAGTTCATTGGTATTTTTTTTTCTCAATAGCTTCAATAGATTCAAATATATAACTGTTTAAATGTTCATCAGATAAGAAGATAATCGTTTATCGTCAATGACTCCTTTGGAGACTCTGTGCTTGACTCTATGATTGGTATATCATCACGCGAACATAAACCCATGGCAAAGACACAAGGTTAAAAGAACTGATAAAGAGTCCGGCCCCTTTGACAGGGCATCTGCAATGAGACAGAATCTCACGACCGCTTTGCCATAAGCTACAGACTCAAAAAGAACAAAATGGGAACTCCTCGCCTCAAGAATGAGCCCCATTGAGTTACCCTCCACCGACAACCTGACGGAAGCAGATGAAAAGGGCAATCGCATGACTATCCGAACATGACGAAAGGCAACCCAATACAAGGAACTAAATCCTTCCCCTCTCCAACACCAAACACACACCCCATTGTTTCCAGAGACATTGTTACATGTAACCGTCGGGTGGTGCGAAGTGCTGGGAGGGAATAGGGCAGTCAGCCGCTATCGAATTGCTTCTATGGCGGCGCGTTTCCGCAGTGCCTGGCTTGGAACTTTGGCGGAACCAAAGCGCAGGGTGTCCGGGGACTTTCTCCCAAAGCAAGAGATAAAAGGAGTAAATTCCTTTTGTGTGTGAGCTTTGAATGCGATTCTTTGAGCGAGGAGTTGGGAGGAGGAAGAGGACGAGTTTTCTTGGTGGGTTTTTATTCTGCGGTTGGTCAGGTGATGGCGCTAGCCTGGTTGGGACTAACCTCACAGAGAAGTAAAACAATTTCAGCTTTTTGAGATTGAGCTCGAGTTCTTCTCGGGTAATAATTGATTTCTTTGTTTGAGTACTTAGGATGGCACTTCCTTGATTCAGTGCTGTTATCACCCCGTTATCTACTTCCTGCCCAATTCCGTTACTGCAAAAAGTCTGAAAATAAGAATGCATTGAGAAAGGCTATATGAATGAATTACAAACAATTTTTACATGATCCCGTTTACGCCTTGGTCTTCTTGGTGACCTTCTTGACCTTCTTGGCCTTGGTAGCAGGTGACTTAGCAGCAGGTGACTCTGCAGCAACCTCCTTGGGGGCCTCCTCAGCCTTCTTGCCCTTCTTGGTCTTCTTAGGGGTATCTTCAGTGGGGACAGGAGCCTCAATAACCTTGGCAGGCTCCTCGACGGTCTTCTCAGCAGCCTCAGTCTCGGCCTCGGCACCCTCAACAGCCTTGGGGGCCTCCTGCACGGGGACCTCGTCAACGCTCTTCAACTGGGGGAGGTCAATCGCGTAACCGATAGCCTTGAGCTTATCAGCCTTGGCCTGTCTCTTCTTCTGCTCGGACTCGACACGCTTGATCCACTGGTCACGGGTCTTGCCCTTCTCAAGGCGCTTCTTCTCGATGCGGTTCCATGGGGTCACCTTGAAGCGACGGTTGGCGCCCTTCCAGATCTCGGGGTGGAGCTGCTCTTTGGGGACGAATTTGCACTTGACGATGTGGCCGTACATGAGGTAGTTGTCCATGGTGTCAGCGACGATCTTGGCGACGGTGGTCGAGGAGAATTCAATGAAGGCGTAGTGCTTGGAGCGGCCGGTGAGACGGTTGCGAGAAAGACGGAGACGGGTAATTTCACCAAATTGAGAGAAGTAGGCCTTCATCTGGTGCTCGTAGAAACCGTGAGGAATGCGTCTGAATATATGTCAGATATTGGTATAAATCAAAGATAAAGATGAAGGCTTACCCAATGTAGACAGTGCCAGGCTCCTCAGGAACACCGTTGGCCTTCTGCTGCTTGGCCAGCTTGCGCTGGGCCTTCTTGGAGTCTGGAATCTGGGGGATGGGCTGGCCTTCTTTGTAACCCTCATCACCGGACTCGCCCTCATCATCACTGCTCTCGAAGCCCTTAATCAGGGCGGCGGTCTGGTCATCATCGGCATCATCCTCAGCCTCGCTCTCCTCGGCGGCGGAGACCATTTCCTCATCCTCCTCTTCGGACTCGACGACGGGCTCGGACTTCTTGCTCTTGGGGGCGGCCTTCTTAGCAGCGGCCTTCTTGGGGGTAGGCGCGGCCTCGGTCTCTTCCTTCTTGGACTTCTTGTTGGCAGGCTTCTTCTCGGCCTTCTTGTCAGCCTTGGCGGGAGCAGGGGCTTCGACCTCCTCGTCGGTCAGGAAATCAGCAGCGCGCTTGCGAGGCTTGACCTCACGGGTAGGCTGGGTCTTGGTCTTAGGAGAGGCAGCGGCCTTGTCAGCCTTGGGCTTTGTAGACTCCTTCTTCTTGGAAATAGACTTGGGAACAATGTCCTTGGGGTTTTGGGCGGCCTTGGCCTCAACCTTCTTGGTTTTTTTGGCGGGCGAATCGGCGGCGACAGGCGCGGCTGTAACAGCGTTAGTAAGGTCAAAACAGATTCCAAGAGATAATTGGGTATTCACATACCCTTGCGCTTCTTTTCACTCTTATCAGGGGCCATTTTGATGTTGTGTTGTGTCGAATTGGAGACTGGACGCTTCTCGATCTTTTGCGGGAAACTTTTTTTTTTCTCTGATTTGCTTGGAAGGCGGTGAACCCGGCCTACCAAATCACATATCGGCGCGTAGTGTTTACCTGCTGCAACCCTTCTTACGCACAGGAATGGGCTGCGAAAATGGGGAAGAATAAGAAGGCCAAGCCACTGACACAGGAAGAGATCTGGGATGACTCTGCTCTACTTCAGTCCTGGGATGATGCTGTTGAGGAATACCAGGTTAGCGTCTTCTTCGTCATCACGTGATCCCATCTAACTTGATGGCAGCTCTATCACAGCATCCACGCCAAAGGTGAAAATGTTGAAGATGTGTTGAGAGAGGCAGAGGAGTCTGGCCTTGTTGTTGAGGATGAAATTATCGAGGAGGAAGTCGATGTCGATGTCGCGGAGACTGATGCTATTCCCGATAACGAGAACACGTCGATGAACATCGATGAGCCTGCCCAGGTATGGTGCCAGTCCAGAATCACGATTACATATGTATCACCTACTGATAGTTCAGTTTCAGCCTTCTCAGCCTTCGAATGGTCCCGGTCCTGAAGTTTCTACAACCGCTCCACCGATGCCTCATCCAGCCATGGCTAATGGTATGTTTTAAGCCCATGACGTGTTAATATCGGGCTAATTTAACATATAGTTCAAGATGAAGCGTTGAAAAACCTGATGATGTCCTGGTATTACGCTGGATACTATACAGGCGTCTACGAAGGCCAACAGAAAGCAACCCGTGAGAAAAGTTCATGAACAGCTTGGGCAGTGCTGCGACATTTTTTTCCGACAAAGTTCTCTTGGAAAGACTTATCATTATCATCAACACATAATCAGCGAATACCCAGACAAACTTGCCAGCTAACAATGGAAATAATCACTGCAAATTAATGCTAAAACACAACCATCATACCATTTGCCTACAGTATCATGAACATTCCACGAGATACATCCACTGTCAATAGCGTGAAACAAAATATGAAACGAAAATCAAACCACTTCAGCTAGTATCCACCATATATGACTTGATTCATCGGGGCATTGGAAACAGCAGAGACGCCGATTCTCTTATTTATCGAGTTTATCCAGACTGAACTGTTTAAAGACCACCTCCAGCACCACCGAGGAGACCACCAACGAGGGGAAGCTTGCCAAGAGCGTTGGGCACGGAGGTAGGGTGGTGGGTGTTGGTAGCAGTGGGAGTAACGAAGGTACCAGAGGACAACTTCTTGGTAGAGGTAGGCTTGTCCTCCGACTTGGACTCATCGGAGCTTGAGTCATCAATCGGTGGGGAGGCCTCCTTCTTCTGCTCCTTAGCGGGAGCTTCGTTGTCACTGTCGCTTTCTGCAGGAGCATGCTCAGTCTGATTCTCCTTGTCGTTGCTGTCTTTGTTATCAAGACCGTCCATAAGCTTGGTAGCGCTCTGCACAGAATTTGTTAGTTGATAATGTATTTACATTGTCGAGCCAATCATGATCGTACCTTCAATTGATCAAGAGTGCTTTCAAGAGTGAAACCGTGGCTAGGTGCCTGCTCATCGCGCTTGACGGGCATAGAAAGGGCCAATGCCGCTAGGACGCACAGAACAGTGAGGAGAGAGACGCTGAGACGGGCCATTTTGAACTTCGGGTATATTGAACGATTGAATTACGGGAAGAAATATGTATGTTCAGAAAGTGTGCCCAAGCGAGTGGAAGAGCAAATAGATGGTGAAAGAGTGATTTCAGCTGGTGGGTGGACGTGGACTGGAGGGAGAAACAAACCCTCTGGCCTGCGGGGAGTTATGTGGAATTTATATCTAGCCCCTCGGACAGGTTGAAGGGAATGAGAGGCCAAGGGGGCTCGGATGAATTTCCGAAGGGTCTCTTGCGAGGCGTGTAGCGCGTTATCTTGCGTCTTCGCGTTGTATCCAATCTATATCGGGAATAAACAAATATTTTGATACTGCATTGGTTCTATAGGCCCTCAAATCATGCTCAATGCTCGTATTGCGCCACAAAAGGCTCTGACTCGTCCACGCTCGGAGCTGGTATGGTTAAAACCTGCGACAATCTGAAAGAACCACCCGTTCAGTTAAGGATCGCCGGGATTTCAATCAAGGGATGGGTTGTTAAGAGAGAAGCGAGTCCAAGTAATCAGCTCTATGCTGCAACAACAACAAGGACTGTAAGCATTCCAATCTATCACACTTTGTGGAAAGTTGCATTGGAGACATATTCATGCGTCGTCGGGAGAAGGTATACATGGACGAACGGCAAGACTTGAGTCAATATCTATTGTCCATCTCATGGTTGTTCCTCGTGCTGCTAATCACAAGCAGGAACACAAGACCCGAGGGATGACCCAACTTGTGAATAGTACGCAGGGCTGTCGATCCCTGGCAGGGATACTAAGGTATCGTCACCTTGCACATTCCATAAACACGGAGCATTCTTCCGTGATTTCTCCGACATCAGGTGTTTCGAAGTAGCCGTTAAGCTGTTCGAAACAATTCATGAACTATGATTATTTACAGGAATGTATCTCCTTCTTTTTGACACGCACAGCCCCATCTGTAGGGAGCGGACGCAACACGAGGGAGGCTCCAGAAGAACATTTGTTCAACTGTGAGGTCTCAATTTTGGCATTTTTTTGACCTCGAATATCATAGGAATGACGAACAAGACTTCGAAAATGCCAACATGTGTCTACGGATCTAGCTAAGCTGTGAGTTAGTGGGGTACAAGGTAGGGCTGATCTCCTGTCTGTAGGAATGATCAACCGGGATTCGCAATGATTTGCTGAAAGTGTACAGGGCTGAAACCTAACATCAAACGTTTCAGTATTCCTGATAAACAATTCCATCCAAAGCGCCGAGGGTATCAAAGACAAAAGTCCGATCTGCGTGACAAATCGGCAAATTCCAATCAAAACAAGATTCCTGGACATGAGGATGTTGGCTCAAAAGCGAACCCGACTCCCTCTGGCTGAACGTCAGGGGGCGGGATTAGAACGAGCATTCTTCGGTCTGGGTCCCTAACTAAAATTTGTAGATGGAGTGAGAATATTCCATCGACAAGAGTGTGTTGGAGACCGTAATATGTTATGAAGTTGAAGAAGAGAAGATCTGAGGGAAGCGGTGCGCAAATTTTATTTGGCGGCTAGCGCGGGTTATGTCAGCTGTCGCACGTGACCATGTATGGGAAAAGAAGCTCGTTTTCTTTGATATTTGTCTTGAAATCGAGGTTATATATATTTTCCATGTGTAGGTAGCTTATCATAAAGCATTCTGGTTTCAATAGGTCAAGAACTGGCCAAAGTTTTATCGACCGTGGACATTCCATCACAATATTCCCATTATCTTAGACCTGGAAATTATCGTTCCATCGCAGATAGAATGACTTGGATCTATTTATTATGATATGAACTCATGCACTCAAGTCATTGGTGGTGTCAATTGAGATCTGGGATTTGATTGCGGCTTCATCTGCGTGCACGGAAATATATACTTCAGATAACAGTTTGAAAATTCAATACAATTTTTCGGGCTGTAAACATCCAAAGCATATTATAAACACTCCAATCTATATTCAACATATTAATATCGTAGCTGGAGCTATATTTGGCAGCTTCTCATATGTTTAGAAGAATTGTATCGAAGATAAATAGCTTCAATATACGGTAAGCACTAACTTGGTCCCTCGGTGTAGATTGGTTGTGCCCATCAAACCATGAAATGTGATTTTTATATCAAAATCCCAGTGGATAGAAAGTTAAACATGAAAATAAAGTTCCACGAAATGAATGGGCCCAATTTCCAGCTCAGGGGCAAATGTAGATCAAAAGCCCGAGGCAGAAAAACCTAAGTCCGCCTGCTCCGGCGAACGAGAAAAGCTTAAGCCCAAGCCGAACCATAAATGCATATATAAAGTCCGCCAAAAATGCACAAAAAACTACAAAGGGCTATATCTCAATTAATGATCTTCCTCTGCATCCTCTTCTTCATCCTATACCTCAACCGCCCACAAAGAACCCAAGAGAAAATTTTCGCATGGACCAAAATCCGCTACAAAACAACCTCAGCCATCATCCCTGAGCGAAGAGGCATCTGCCCAGGCCTAGCAGGAAGCACGAAACCAGCCTTGATAGTCGCGCGCACAGCAGCAGACGGCAATCCGTCCTGGCTGGAGAACCTGCGGGCAAAGTATCATGTATGCATATACAATGTCGACGCCCCTACCGACAAAGAAAGCAACTTACTCCAAGTCCCCGCAAACCGCGGCCATGAAGCAATGACCTACTTAACCTTCATCATCGACAACTACGATGATATCCCGTCTGCAGGCGCAGTCTTCGTCCACGGCTCCCGTTGGGCCTGGCACAATGACGCACCGGACTATGATAATGCCGCGCTGCTCGCGGCTTTGGATGTCCGACGCGCGCTCCAGCCAGCGGGGTATCACAATATGCGTTGTGACTGGAGTACCGGGACGTGTCCTTCGTCTGTCCCCGCACAGGGTAGTCTCGAGATGAGATTGCAGAGTGCCGTTGCGCCGTGGAGTCCGCGTGCTGCATCAGATATGGCGCTGCCGAAGGCGTTGGCTCATATCTTTGGTGGGGATTTTGATGAGGCGCTTTCATCTCGCATTGAGCAGCAGGTGCATTTGCATCTTGGGCGGAATGATGCCGTGCGCGCCCAGTGTTGTGCGCAGATTGTTGTATCGCGCGAGCGGGTGTGGCAGCATACTCTGGAGGAGTATGTTGCGCTTCGGCAGTGGTTGCTTGATGGGAGTGATGATGGGGTTGCGAGGCGGATGAGTGTTGATGAGAAGGCGGCGCCTGGGGATGATCTTATTGCTGGGCGGGTTTTGTCTTATTTGTGGCATATTTTGTTTGCGCCGTTTGAGGAGGATGGGGGCGTTGATTTGATGAAGCTTAATCGGTTTGCTTGTCCTTCTGCCGAGGAGTGTTATTGTCGCCTTTATGGGAGGTGTTCTTTGAAGTGTCGTGGTCCTGCCAGTTGTAGTGGGCAGTACCGCGTACCTCATAATTACAAGTTGCCGGCGGGTTGGGCAGAGACGCATTCATAGTGGCTTGGGTTGGGGTTCCGGGAGTTGTATATATATTGGATTGTATTGGATAGATTCGACAGTTATTGGGTTGCATATAAAAGAATTGGATATCATGTCATTTCAGAACTGGTGTTATGTGCAAATTGTAGCTCCAGCGACGCTATCAAATATCTAGAATCTGGCAAGAACCCGTTCCTCGGTATCTTGCGAAGCAGACAGGTTATACTCGGAGTTATAATTCTTGCTCACCACAGATTTGGCCTGCTCAGCTGTGAAGCCCTTGGCTTCCACAGCCGGGTTATATCCAAGACCATTGAGCTTGCCAACGACATCAGATGGCACAGCAGCAGCAACCTTGCCGTCGGCACGCTTGTACACAGTCACAACGACCGCACCACCAAGACCAAGGTTGTGCTGCAAAGCAGAGGAAGTACCGTCGATAAGACGGTTGTTGGCCCAACCACGCAGGTGCCAGACCAACTCAGCACACTGAGCGATACCAGTAGCTCCAAGCGGGTGACCCTTGGAGATAAGGCCACCGGACGGGTTAATAACCATCTTGCCGCCGTAAGTGATATCACCTTTACGGACCATCTCGTGAGCCTTACCAGGCTCACACAGCTCAAGAGCATCAATAGTAATCATCTCGTTGGCCGAGAAGCAGTCATGCAACTCACAGACCTTGATATCCTTAACATTGACACCAGCCTCGGCTACAGCAGTGCGACAAGCTTGGCGCGACATACCGAAGCCCATCAGGTCGATCGAGCTACGGTTGAAGACAGCGGCGGTATCAGTAGCGAGACTTTGACCCGCGATCTGAATCGCTTGCTCCTTGAGATGGGGGCGTGCGTCCAGGAACTCCTGCGAGACGACGACGGCGGCAGCACCACCGTCGGAGGTCGGGCAGCATTGCAGCTTTGTCAGGGGCTCGTGGATCATGGGTGCATTCATCACTTGCTCGAGGGAGTATTCGGTCTGGAATTGCGAGTAGGGGTTGCGCTTGGAGTGCTCGTGGTTAACGCGGGCGATTTCGGCGAAGTCTTCGTTCTTAGCTCCGTACCTTTCAACGCATTAGTCTTTTTTCCAGTATAATGTGATAGATAATGGAATCGCGGCCACTCACTTCTCCTTGTATTCGACACCGGCATTACCGAACATCTGCGCTGCGCCGGGCGCATTGGTCACACCGCGCGTCTCAGCCATCATCATTCCAAACAGACTCGTCGGGTTCTCACGGTCGTTGTACATCGACTGCAAGCTACCGGGGTTCATCTTCTCAAAGCCGACAACGAGAACACAGTCCGCAGCACCGTATGAAACCATCTGGCGAGCCATAGCGAGACCAGTAGACCCGGTCGAGCAGTTGTTGTTGACGTTATAAATAGGTATACTGGTCTGACCGAATTGATAAAAGACGCGCTGGCCGCAAGTGCTATCACCGTAGACGTAGCATGCAACACCCTGGTCGACATCGTCGTAGTTGATCTTGGCGTCGAGCATGGCCTTGATGCCGGCTTCGTAGCCCAGCTCGTGATAGTCGACCTTGCCGCGAGGCTTGATGAACTTGGTCATGCCTACGCCTAGGACATAGGCAGGGCTTGCTTGCTTTTTACCCATTTTGTAGTGTGATTTTGTTCAGGAGGATATGGGGGTGTTAGCTATCAAGGGGGCTTGACAGATGTATAAATAAGAGTTGGGGAAGTGTGAAATTGCGGGGAGAGACCGAGGTCCCGAGGACCCCGGCATTGGCATTGGCACAACTCTGCATAACTCAGTTCCACCCTGGGAATCTGGAGTTTGTTAAGTCGGCTTTTTGCTCTGAAGATCATGTTCCTGGATATAATAAACTGTAGCATGTGGATTCCCCCCGATCGCACTTTCTCACGTGAATAGCCTATACCCGGACTTAGCCTCATGCATGTGCTAGCTTTGCAGTCTGATTAAAAGCTAATTCAACATAAAGGTCTTGACATCCATAAATTTCACCAGACCCAAGTATGTTACATGGAATAGCAATTCACCACAAGTCTTCCTCGTGGAGAGCTTCGCCGGATTAGGTCTTGATCCTGCGTATGACATTTAGCCTTGGACAGAGTAGCTCAAGCTTACCATTACATGAGCGTTATATAGAACCAGTCATTTCTAAACCAGTGAAAGGCACTGGATATTACGAGAGATAAGATTTCCCTGTACGGAAACGGACTAGCCAAATAGCTTTGCGTGCAAGTGGATTAAGTAGATTGCCTCCCCGCATTCCAGTCACTCATAAGGCAATGGAGCAGGTGCCTAAGTTGTACACTGCCCAGTTATCTACTTAAGATGACATGCATTTGCCCTAGACTCAACATTGTACAACCTAGAACATTGTTCGCCAAGGATATGAAACCGGATCAAACGATCTGCAGCATTTCCCCAATCATAGCCGCTTTGCCTTGAATCTGAAAATTTTATCCCATCATTCCATGGGTATATATTTGTTGGGTGTAAATAGAGTCTGGTTCCAAATCCGCGTTTCTCCGGAGTACTGTCTTCCTTGCTCTAAGACTCTCCAGATCATGTCTTTGGCTTATGTTAGTTCTCCTGTGGCGTGCAGATATCCTACATCTGATGTTTGGCTTGCATATAGCGGGGTTAGTAGAGGTGGCGATACTCGTAGCACTCTTCCCAATGTTTCTGCGCTCTACCACTCGATAATTAATATAGCGACTCAGTGATTCTGAACCGAACTAGTAGAAAAAGCGTTGGAACATAGCGTGAACATATAGACCGTACGGAGTAGAAATTGTTCACGACGACGTCACCCGATTTGGCCCTAACCGTTTTGGGGAATTAAGCTCGGTCCACATGCCATTTTGCTCAACTTCACTTCTTCGCTCGCCTGGGCGATTGGTTTGTGCTTGTTATTCATTCGGTGGTATGTGAGCTTGATGTATAACTGTTCAGAGCTGAATGTCTGAGATGAATACTTTGAGACTGACACTTTACTTTTGCAGATCATCACTACCGGTCACAATTACCGCGGAAGTCGGAACCCACTACGATCACAGCTGTTTGGACCAGAGGACTTCGAAGTAAAGTGCTTCACCAGTCCTTCCTGTGCCGTCGCCCCGTCGAATCTGTCAACTCCAGCATCAGGCTCCATAGTCTACCGTCGCATCGTGCCCAACACAACCCGCAACAACAGCACCCGTGCCGCAAGTGTGGTGGCATAGTCTGTAGGACCTCCGAGCCAGAGTCGAAATACAACAGTGTTGGCGGATCATTTAAATGGACCATTGTGGGACGCCGAACGGTCTACTCTAGCTTGAGAGACCGGTTTGCGTTCCATTGGGTTCCCCAGCCTATCGGCAGAAGAGTCAGGCTCTCCGGGGTACTGGCCGTTGATTGCATCGTTACCCCTCGGCGTCGATGGACCACACAGAGAAATGACTATTGGCAAGCGCTCTGACGACGCACCATTCCCTTCGTCGTCACCACAAACAATCACCGCAAACATGCCTGGCTCCAATGCTTGGACCTTTGATGAGTCCACGCGCAACAGGCTCTTGAAGAAATACAAGACCCAGGTTTCTTCGGCGGCCTCAACCATCTGCGCCACCATATCACTGGTGAGTTCTTTTGCGCCAGCACCGGGTTGGTGATCCCTGTTGGGACCAATGCTAATTCGTCTGAACTCGTGGATAGATTCCCCTTGAAAATATCAAGACCCGAATGCAAACGTAAGACTCTCTCCGTCCTTGGAAATGAATGATCATACTAAGTGATGATATAGTCATGACTTTAAGAACGTTTTCCAATGTGCTCGCTACCTCTGGCGCAATGAGGGATATCGCGGCTATGTCGCTGGTGAGTTTCCGGTTTACAATGTAGTAATTTGGGGTTCTCTGACAGTCGCATAGGCGCTCTTCCTCCATTGGCAAGTGTCACGGCAGTGCGCGTCGTCAATTTCACCGTGTACCATTCATTCACGGGCAGGATCTCCGACCTAGTTGAGAACATAACTGGCTTCAATCCTGTTGAGGACTATAAGCGGCCTGGAAGTACCCCAAACATGCTTGGAGTGATGACTTTTGCCACTGCAGGCATGTTCTCGGGGTTATTCGCTTCTCCTCTTGCCTGTAAGTTCATTTCGGCCAAGTGAACGACCAAGATAGGCTAACACCAAAAAGGCCCCTTTGAACTAGCAAAGAATGTCGTCCAAACCTCCGTTTTGGTGTCCAACCGCGCAATGGCGGCTCCAGATGCCGCTCGAGACCATACGCTGCGTCACAAGCCTCGCCTGGGTACTATAGCAGCAATTCAGCAGATCGTTAAGCGCCATGGAGTTCGAGGACTGTATACCGGATTCCGTCTGCATGCGATGCGTGACACCATTGGCACCGGAATGTACTTCGCTATTTACGACACCGTGAAGCAAACTGCAGAAAGACAGCTGGGTTGGAACAAGAACGACCTGGGGTCAACAATGCTTGCCGGCGTGATTTGCAGCACTGTCCCCTGGGTTTGTGTATGTGATCAGAATTCCGCCTTGACAAAAGGTACTAACATGTGACCACCAGACATATCCTTTTGACACGCGCAAGACCCGCGCTCAAAGTGTCCTCCTCGGCAAGAGCCAGGAGATTGGCGAGGCTTCAAAAGCCATTGCCAAATCGAGTACCTACAAGGGAATCTCAATCATCATGCTCCGGACTGGGCTAAATAACATGATCCTGCTCAGTCTGATGGAGTATTTTAAGCGCCGCATCGACGAGCTGCCAAACTGAGCGCTCAAGTGAAGATATCGTGAGTCAGCCGGGCTAGGATTGCGCTGTCTGGAATGAGCCTCAGCCCAGGCAATGGAGGGGACGTCATGATCTCCTATCCACGTACATACATGGACGAGGTGGAATCTCATTAAGGCGCAAATATTTGAACAGCAAAACGAATCACAATTGAAATTCGATGTGTTGCCCTAGATCGTAAAACAAGTAAAGCACGATCGTTGCTCGGATAGATTTGAATTCTGCCTTAGGCCATCAACACGTCATCCCGTTGCCCGGTGGGGTCAAACTTCTCGTCAACAAACGAAGTCTTTCTTTCGCAACCCCGCCAACAGCGACAATGGCGTCGTGAGTACTCCAAGGCAGATAGCTACAAAGCACTTGATTTGGTTTCATCTGCTTACATTGTATACTAGCAACATCCTCCAGCTCCCGTTCCGTCGCTCACACGCCGTCTCGCTTTCCGATGCTATCACGCAGTACATATCTTCCAAATATGACCAGCGCCCTGATATGTTCGCGGAGGATCTTATGATAATTGATCGTCTAAGATCTGAAGCTGTCAACGTCCAGGAACCGCATTTCAGTGGTATCAGCCGATTAATCACATACGCAGCACAGCTGAAATGGCTAGGTGGAAAGTTCCCGATTGATGTGCGCGGTCCCTCGCGTGGTGGTTCTCTTTTTGGTTGAGCTTTGAGGTTGACGGGATTCTCTAGGTCGGGGTGGATTTCTCATGGTATCCGGCTTTTGGGTTCAATGCTGCGCGACCAGGCAAGTTCACGAGGATCTTCGGGGGAGGCGGATAGGTTTACTGACGAATAGCGAATAGTATCGCAGAATAACCTCCGCTTTGAATTGGCGAATGTCATGTTCAACCTCGCTGCTCTATATTCGCAACTTGCTTATGCAACCAACCGGACGACCGCCGATGGACTCAAGCAGGCTTGCAATTACCTGTGCTCTGCAGCTGGCGTATTGAACCATCTTCGAGTTGATATCATTCCCGACCTTCGCACATCGCCGCCGGAGGATATGGATGAGATGACTCTTCAAAGTTTAGAACAGCTTCTGCTAGGCCAGGGCCAGGAGTGCTTCTGGCAGAAGGCTGTCAAGGATGGACTCAAGGATAGCTCTATCGCGAAGTTAGCAGCCAAGGTGTCTGATTTCTACGGCGATGCCGGTGATCTTGCTGTTAAATCCAATGCCATCAGCACAGACTGGATCCACCATATGACTGCGAAGCATCATCACTTTGCGGCAGCGGCTCAGTTCCGCCAGTCGCTGGACTGTTTGGAGAAGCGCAAGTACGGAGAAGAGGTTGCCCGCTTGCGCGACAGCTTGATCTGTGTCAACGAAGGTCTGAAGGAGCAGCGGTGGATCAACCGGACTGTTCTTGGTGACCTAAACGGATTGAAGAGCCGTGTGGCAGAAGACCTCAAGCGTGCTGAGAAGGACAACGATATTATCTACATCAACCCTGTGCCACCGAAATCGGAGCTCAAGTCCATTGAACGCGCCAGCATGGTTCTTTCCAAGGCTCCCTCGCAAGTCACCGATGCGATTTCTATGCTCGGTGATAATGGGCCACTGGGACAGCCGCTGTTTTCTAAGTTGGTGCCATATGCAGTGCACATTGCTGCTAGCATTTACTCTGATCGCAGGGATCGCTTGGTCAACGATACGCTCATTGGGGAATTAGAATCTATGACCGATAAATTACGGGAGTGCGTACCCGCGAAGGCCTGAAAATTTCAAAATAACGTTCTGCTAATGATGGATCGACAGCTTGCTTTCATCCTTGAATTTGCCCGGCTCTCTACAGGCACTCGAGAAGCCACTGGGCCTCCCACCAACCCTTGTCTCCCACGCAGAAGAGATGCGCCAGCAAGATGGCCTAAACCGCTTACACCGCTCGATCGAAGATACAGCCAAGATCAAGGGAAATGATCAAGCAGTTTACAACGAGGGTGTTGATCTCCTCAAAGTGGAGAAGGCAGAGGATCTTGCAGCTCGCCAGAAGTATGGCACTGACCGGTGGACTCGTCCAACCTCAGAATCTGCAGCACCAAAGCTCTATAAGAGTTTGAATGAGATCAGCGGCTATTTCACATCTGCCCAAAGCAGCGACGATCTTGTACAGCGGAAGCTACAGGATTCACACTCGGTCTTCCTCGTACTCACTGGCACCAACAGGGATTTAGAATCATACGTGCCTAGTAGCAGACGAGCTGCTATCCCGCCCCATGTTGAGCGCGAGTCAAATCGTCTACGGGGCTGTTTGAGTGAAATCAGTCGTATGGAGAACCGGAGGAAGCGGCGTATCCAAACCCTCAAGGATAAGGCACGAGCCGATGATATTCGTATGTATTTTTGCTGCTTTCATGGCGAATTCCCACTAATGAGGTTCTAGACCCTGCATTGCTGAGACAGACTGCACGCCTCGAACGCGAGTTCCCTATGCAGGCTATCCAGGCCAGCCAGTTTGAGGACTTGTTTGAAGAGCAACTCAAGCACTTTGACTCGGACCGCGATATGCTCGTACAGGAGCGCAGAGATCAGGACAGCCTCTCTGACCAGGTTCGGGAAGCCAATCGTGCATTCACCGGTGCTCATATGGGCGACGCCTCAACCAAAGAGCGCGAGATTGCTCTTCAAGATCTGGAAAATGGCTACTTGAAGTACAAGGAAGTTATCTCCAACCTCGATGTCGGACGCAAGTTCTATAATGATCTTGCTAAGATTGTTGCTCGCTTCCGTGACGACGGGAAAGCCTTCGTCCACCAGCGCCGCATGGAGGCGAGTCAGATGGAAACGTATGTCCTCATTCATTCACAATTCCTCATACCATTTCTGGATACTGACTACCGCAATAGCGACATTTCCAATGCCCACGCAATGTCTTCCCTACACATCTCCCAACCCCATCTCCGCCAACAACCACAACAACCCGCACCATCTACTTATACAGCTGCTCACCCGTCACAGCCACCATCTCAACATCCAACACCTGTTCACACCGCACGACCAGTTGACCCCACTCCCCCCCTAACAGCACCTCAGCCAGTCCGCGCACCCGTTGCTCCCCCTCCGGTTCCCACACCTGGAATGCCAGGCATGTGGTCACCTGAGATGGGAATTAGGTTCGGCTCTGCTGCTATACCCCCCGGAGCGAACCCGGACCCGGCACCTGTTTCTACACCGGCTCAGGCCGTTCCAAAGCCTCGTGGTCCTCAACCCGGGACTTGGGACCCCAGTCAGGGAATGCGCTTTTCCTGAGTGTACGTCATGGGAATAGACAGATGTTTGTTAAGACTTGTAGATCGTCTTTGATATGCACATACTTGGAGTTTCGCCGAATACACGCGGGCTTTATTCTCTGCTTCTTGATACACGGGTAGCAAGATTCGCTATTCTGCACCTATGATTGCGGTTAAATATTAAATTGCTTGTCACCACACTTCATACTTGGGGTTTGCCGTCTCTGATTGAGATATTAAAAGCCAAAATTGCATTCATTTACCGGGGACATAACCCGTTATTATCATTATATCCAAAAATATCATAGTATGTCACGTGTACAGAGAGATCCAGTGTAGAACATCGCACCTGTAACCTTTGACAGTGATGTAGTCCCCAAACGTATGTATAGTCACAAAATTATCATTCCGCAGAGATGCCACAGCTTCGAATATGAAGCATGGACTGCGGTTCATTGCCGTGAGGCAGAGTCGGTTGCCATTGCCTCATGGTCCATGATAGCGTCAGACATGAAAATTTGCAAGCCTGCAAGCTTCACTCATCTTCAGCATATGAAGTTCACTAGAAAAGCAATCTCAAGCCTAGCGAGAAGCCCCATTCAACTTCCCAGAAACAACGTCTCCATTACCAATCAAAGCAACATGACCGTTGACCTCTTCCAAGATCTGCTTCTCAGCCTCCGCCTCAATCTCCGACTCATCAGGCTCAGACCGATCATCCTTCTTATCACCAGTGACAAGGAACCGGAGAGCGCTGCGCAAAAGACAATACAGCCAGAAGAGATTGAGACACTGGAGAGAAGCCAGCAGTCCAAAAGTGATGATGTTCGAAATCCAGCACTTGTATTGCTGAGTCTCCCAGTCGAGTTCGTAAGGTCCAACAGTCTGGAACTCATTTAGGAGGGAGTATAGAATACGGAGATTCAATACGTGGCGTAGATAGACCCAGGCACCGATTGATGTTGCAAAGAAGGGGATCATGTAATCTGGTGCGATGTAGTGGAGGGACTTGGACAGCTTTACAAAAGATCAGTATATATCCCAACAAAGACAAGTAAGCCTGGCATAAAAGACCAGAATTGGGCGTGAGCTTACAGCAAGAAAGAAATCACTGATATCGTGAGTAAGGTAAACCCCGATACCCAAGTATGTGAAATGGAACCGATAACTTAACCCAATAAGCACAAGCGTCACAATATGATGCATGACAAGCTCATAATAATCTTTCCTGGGCTTCTCCAACCCAAGCAACATAACAAGTGCCTGCTGCGCCCAGTACGCCGCCTCAAAAAGATAATAAAACTTGAACGAGGCTTCATGCGTCCGATGCGGGAAACCCTCATACATTCCTTGCGTGTTGAAATACCACACTGGCGTCTGGCGCATCACATACAATCCCGCTGGACCCAGGATGCCAAAGTAAATCACTGTGTACGCCTGTTCCATGAATCGGGCTTGCTTGCCGTTGGTTTTGATGTACTTGCGTGCTAGTGGGCGGAGGAGTTCTTGCATTACGAACTCGCGGGTGAATGATAGCACAATCGTGTAGAAGAGGACGAAGGCTAGATCCCATGGTCCCTTGCCATATTGGGGTTTGGCATTTTGGGATGACACATTTGAGGGCTCTTTGTAGGAAAGGAATATAAAGTGGTGCAGGATGTTGGACTCGGTCGGGTTGACCGCGTATAGTGATGAGATTGATAGCAGTAGGGCTAGCGGTGTGGCCCATGTGTTTTTTGTTGCAAAGCGCTTACAGCGTTGAAGGGCTGTGCGGCTCTTGTGTTGTTTGGGTGGTTTGTTCACCGTATTGCTGAGTTGCTTTTCATTTTCATTGATTGAAGATAGTGATGGCTTTGATTGGGTGATGTTCCTACGTTGGTATGTGCCATTTTGCTTGGACTGGTGGGGGATTGAGATCGCCATTATACCAGACCGTCAAACAGGTGGAAGGGGGAAGAAAACGTCTACAACAAAGCGAGCTTATACGAGGTCGCCCCTTTCCAATCAGATCCTAGACTGTCGTGTGTTTCACCTTGCCTTTTTGGGTTAGAGTGAGATCGGGGTCCGGGATCCCGGATCCGATATCTTTTGCCCTAAATCTTTGGTCTATGGAGATGATTGCAGATGTTGTTAAGACATGTATGCCTATTTAGACTGTTCTTCTCATAGAAGATTCATCACTCTTAGAGTCTGCTCCCTCCCTCTCTATCCGATATTTCACGGTGCAGCTTTGTGAAATCGTTGGTAAGGGATCATGCATAATCTTCCTAGGTTTCCACGTACTAGAAAGGTCTAGTGATCTGCTCTTGTAATGATCAAGCTACTCTTTGCTATTTGATTTCATAGCCTTATCGATTCATACAAAGAAATCACTCGGTGACTCGCCCAGGTTTCACACTCATTGCCAACAAAGTGCTTAGGGCATGCCGAGATAGCGATAGACTCCATGAAGTTTACCCAAAGGCGAGCGATGCAAATTGACTGTTGGTCCAAGCAAGACGCTGACATTCTTCGCGTGACAATATTTTCCAATGACATTTCCCATTTGAAGGGCTAAATTGGGGTTGAACGTTGATCCGACGCATGCTGCACAAGGAAACCTGTCGCTTTGGTCGATGCATGGATATACTCTCCGCGAACACCATTGAGACCATCGCTATACTATGCACATTATTAACGGCCTGCCTTGCATAATTATTCCCAACAAAAACAAAAACCTACCTTTGTCGGTTTGATGCCATGCTGTGGTAGAGCAGTAGTGCGCCAAAAAGACTCACCTGCCAATAGGGGAACCTTTTGCTCCAACGAAAGCGAGGCGATTAGGAATTCGACAGACATAGTCTTTCGACATAACATTATACCGAACAAGAATGAGGAGAGTGCATTTTGCTTCGTTTCAATTGGCCACTTGTCCACGCCAGCTGGAGATGCATGTCCGCCGGAATATCCGACTGTCCACTGTCCACTTCCTTTGTGGGGCCGGCAATCGTACACCCTGGGCTTTTCCCCGGATTTTTCTGCTAACTAGATCATCAATCCATTTAAGATGGCCTCTTGTCCATTGTGACAAGTGCTAGCGCTGTCCACTTGTTCAGCAAATTAGTCGCTATCCACCATGACGGGAGAATATGTCAAGTCGTGCTCTTCTCACATCGAGTGGGAGGAGCCTCGGTTCCTGCAAGCTGATCAGGAGATGAGTTTGATTAGTGCTATCAAGACACATTGGAGAGCATTGTTGATATGTAAGATCTGATATTTCCATTATGTTTTATACTTGAATAACAACATGATCAGGTAGTATCTCCTTCAGCGCTGGTGCGATGTTCGGCTACGATACCATTGTGAATGGCGCTTCGATATCCATGCCGGCGTTTATGATGTATTTTGGCGAGAAAGATGCAACCGGATTATATCTTCCATCGTTATGGACGGCATTGTGGACTTCCATGTCCGCCCTTGCTCAGGCCCTTTCAGCTACTGGCACTGGATTCCTTGCTGATCGCATTGGCCGTAAATGGTCTGGTGTCATTGCCGGTGTCATTGCGTTGATCGGTGCATCGGTACAGTACACTGCTCGCACAAGAAGTGCGCTACTTGGTGGCAAGATTGTTGGAGGGCTGGGCATTGGAATGGCTATGTCTGCTGGTATGACCTATGCCTCCGAAGTCGTCCCTCCCATGCTTGTTCCTGCTGTTCAGCAAGCGTTGGTGGTATTCATTCTCATCATGCAAGCATTGGCCATGGGAATCATTCGAATCTTTGTTACCGACATGTCTGAACAGGCGTTCCGTACGGTGTTCGCTATTCAATGGGGAGTCGGTGGACTTGTCGCGATTGTGTTTGCTGTTGCACCGGAGTACGTATATCGTACTCTAAGTTGGTCGTTCATCAATAACTATCTATAGATCTCCCGTCTACTGCATTATCAACAAACGCGAAGTGAGTGCAAAGAAGCTATTCAAATGGCTCTACCGTGACGATGCCGATCGCGAGGAGCGCTACAACCATCTAGTGAAGACCATTCAGGAAGAAAACTCGCAACGCGAGGCAAATCAATCAAGCTACATTGAATGCTTCCAAGGAGTGAACTTCAAAAGGACCATTACCATGATGTTCCTCTTCGGTCTTGTCAATCTAGGTGGTGGTCCCTTCCTTTCGCAATCAATTTACTTCCTCATCTCCGTCGGCCTACCCGCAGTTCACGTTTTCGATATCTCGATCGGTGGATTCGGGCTGGCCATTGTTCTCATCATCGCCAGTGGTATCGCATTGAAGAATGTGCGACGCAGGAACATCCTGCTCTGGGGATGCATTATCAATTTCCTCTTCAATCTGATTGTTGGGGCACTTTACTGGGCTCATGGTACTGGTCCGAAGTGGGCTATTGCAATCTTCATGTACGGACACCTATCCAACTCTGGTGGAGACTACTCGCTAATGTGAAAACAGGAATGTTCTCATCTCCTTGCAGGCTAGTCTAATGCAAGCCCCAGGTTGGTCAATCGCAGCCGAAATCTCCAGTTACAGACTGCGTGCCAAGTCCATGTCTCTTGGAATGATGTCTCAGACATTCACTACTTGGCTCGTTACCTTTGTGGTACCGTACATGTACAATATCGACTCTGGCAACCTGGGTGCGCGGACTGGGTTGGTCTTCGCTGGTGCTTCGGTGTTGCTTATCTGGGGTGCATGGGCTATTGTACCTGATACCACTGGGCTCTCTACGGAAGACATCGATAACCTTTATGAGGCGAAGGTCCCGGCTAGAAAGTTTACTAGTCATAAAAAGGCTGCCACGTCAGCTGGTGGGCCTGTCTGAACATGAATCGGCTACATGTATTTTTCGCTTGTTATGATAATCGTTGGAAGAGACTAATATTCATGAAGCACGGGCACCAAATTCAGCTCGCTTAGTATAAATTTACATTAGACTGCTTCCTTGTAACTCTGAAGCAGTAGAAGAAAGATCAGAGTTACTCATGACCTTAAACCTTCACGCGTCGTAGATGCCCTTCCCCGATGACACAAAAGCAACGCCAAATTAAGCGACGCATTCCAAGGTGTCATCTTGCTAATTATATCAGCAGCAGCAAACAAAATCAAGTTCGTCTTAGAAGTATTCTGCTTCTGACCCCCTCGCCCCTGTTGATCCCTCGCCCAATCCAAGGCCTCCTTCACAACGGCAAAAAATCCATCCCATGCCTCGAATGCTTCGATCTTATCTCTCAAGAGCCGAATCTGTATCAGGTCTGCACAACTAACGAGCGTCCAAACGAAAACCTCACTGAGGAAGCAGGTTATTATCTCAGCAGGCTCTGTCATCCGGGACTTCGAATTGGGCTGAACGCGCAGATCGCGGATGACTTCCAGACAATGTGTGAGTATTAATCCGACATCGTCGGGGTGATTTGTGAAAACTTTATGCATCATTTCTATTGCCGGGGTGATTTCCGCTGCCCCCGATTTTCCGAGTGCGTTTTGGAGATCCACAATTGGGACGTGGAGAGTTAGTCGGCCGAGACGACGGTAGACTTGTGAACTAGAGTGGAAATGTCGCGAGGTTTCGTATACCGCTACATCTGGGGCAGGGACTGATGCGTAGGCTTGTTCCCAGGCAACTAGCATTTCTAGGAGATGATTAGATGTGGCTTTCAAAGTAATATCAATGAACTCACTTGAGATCAGTTCCTTGCGCTCTGCGAGAGATCTACAGACATCTTGTTCTGGAAGCGATAGAGTAGAATCTGGATAACGACTTGATAAGCATCTTGTCATCAAGTATGCATAATGAGTTTGAACCTCGGGCTCGAGGGTAGCCGTGAAACCGCTATTTGTTGGAGTAGTTGGTTCCTTTGTCCCCGGTACTTGCCATATCTCTGTATCGAGATTTACTTTGGATACTATTGAGATAATCTGTGATATCTCAAAGCATTGTACCAGGATGGTAGTAAGAATGAGATGTCGGGTCCAGGAATTGAGACTTGTTGATGAGGAAAAAGATGATTGGCAAAGGATTGCATCAGATGAAAAGTTGTGTGACCCGCGTCCCAGATTCAATGGCACCAAAAAGGGACTCACGGCGGAAGAGAAGATTCTAGCAGGTGGAACAGAGGCAGAGCCAAGTAATGCTCTCCAACAATTGGCGCTCGCGGCATGCCAAAGCTCCTCGTCACAGGGACACTCTATCGTAAGGACTTCTGCTAGGCTGATTGAAGCCGGTAGGTACAACAGACATGGAAAGGTACAATCAAGACCGTAAATTGCCCACATGAGCCTTTTTCTGGATTCTTTTGTTATCCATCTTTGCCATTGGCCATCGAGACTATTCCCAAATCTCTTGAGGTCTTTCCTCGCTGAGATAATTTCAGTGTTTTGAATTTGGCGGCAATATGTCACCACCGAACCCCGTAGGCTTTCAGATAGTTCAAACAGTCGCTTATTACCGCACCACAAGCCTGCATAGCAGATTAGTGCTAGTGCATAGACAAACATAGGGTCTCTCATGAATTTGTTATTCATTTCGAGGGCAATCTGGGAGCTTAATCTTGCCATGTCAACGAGAACAATTGAAAAGCGGCAGGTATGTCGTTCGCGGCTGTATATAGCTCCGATAGCAATCATGGTGGCAAGAAGTGGGTCAGGCAAATCATCACAAGATTTCAAAGATGGGCGATGTATGACAGGCATCTGATGTTCAAAGCGTGTGAAGAACAATCCTATGAAGATATTTGTAGTCTGCAACTCTGGGAAATGGAGTGAGTGAAAGCTGAACCCTCTTCTTGCTGGTTCCAAAAGAAATGCGATCAGTCTTTCATAACGCTGTTGAGAGATATCAAAGGATGGATCATGGTCTCGTCTCAACGGATGGTTTTTGAGAAGTTCAATTGGTTTAGCTGCGGTGATAGCTTGGGATCCAGGATCCCATCTATATGGCCATTTGTCTTCTTCAGAGGCTTCATTTGGAGGGGAAGTTGGTCGGCACATTCGATCTCCTCTTTCAACAAAGGTATTAGAGCTCTGGTCATGACGGTCGATTGTTGCTTGATCTTTGTCGATGTCCATCGCCAAAATTGGTGCGGCGTTGAACGGCGGCATCGACCCCGACTCCAGCAGTACTGACATGATATCGTCGTCGAAACACATATCCTCGAATAAACATGGTTCTTGCATCCAGCGAATTAGATCGTGGTCAAAATTATTCTGGGACGATTGCTCTGCCCAATGAAGGGGTTGCCCAGTCTTAGGTTGAACCTCAAGTTGCGGACTATGATCTATTTCCATGTTTAATGGATGCATAGGGGTCCAATCATTCTCAACCAGATGCTGTACATTGTTCTGCGGGAATGACTGAGCAGCCAGAGAGCCCAGACTGCTCGATTCAGCAACATAGTGTGTTTCAGCCGACCGAATGTGACGTAGCACATCGGCAGTATGCGTCGAGGCCAGCCCATGTTCTTGTGGCGATGCAGTCTGTGCCAGAGGCTTCAAAGTCGCGCTAGGCGCCCGTTTTGTTTTATGAATCTCCTCATGACGCTGACGCACATCACTCCTCGTGAACTCTTTGCCACACACGGGACACCGGTGTAACTTTTGTTGTTTGTCTATAGCACAAGCTAATCAGCATGTAACAGTAGACTGTGGGTCAGATACTCACGGATCCGAGCATGGCGAGAAAGATTTTCCCGCCGAGAAAACTCTTTTGGGCATAATGCGCACCGGAAGCGCGTTGATTCTGGGGTTGTGGTAGACATGGGGAAGTGGACAGTGGACAGTGGACACAGGGCGACTTAAAGAGTATGAAAATGTGGGGAAATCATCTGAGACGCTAGAGGCAAATGCAAGCTCTCAAGTGAAGTTAGCGAGTTAACGTTAAGTGAGTCAAGCCAGTCAAGCCCCGTTTCTGCCGATTTCTGATCCCCGTGGGGTTCGGCCTAAACCATACCGGTCGGAATATCCGAGGTCAGAGTAACAACCCCGGATTGTCTATATGAGCCACAACAGAGCTGAACATCTTGTTCTTTTTTATTTTAATTTGCGAATGAAAGCCGAAATGGGATCTCCTGCTTGGACACAAACGCCACCGTGGATCTGGCTACCCACACATAGTGAGGATGAGAGTCAACCCGGTCGGTATTTCCTGTTTCGCAAAAGCTTCCAGTGGACTCGACCGTATGGGCTTCGCGAGTTCCTTGTTCATGTCTCTGCCGATAGTCGATATCGGCTTTTTGTGAATGAGCAACGTGTCAGTTTGGGCCCTTGCAAGAGTTACCCAGAACGTTGGTATTATGAGACGGTTGATATTTTACCCTATCTCACAGAAGGGGAAAATGTCATTAGTGCACGCGTCTTGCGGTACTCCTGTGTAAATACTGGTTCTTCGTCGATAGTAAGTACCGAGTTACCTGGTCTTATGGTGTATGGCGAAATCGGAGTCAGTATCCTGTGTTCCTGCTCAATATGTATTTGCAGATCAGTAACAATTTTAACAGGGACTTTCGGTGTCTACGGATGCTTCGTGGAAGTGTCTGCAAGAGATGACTCGTCAAATTATTCCGCATTCAGAATGGAACTTTCTCCTGGGCCCACCGTTCATGTCGAACAATGAGAGAGTAACAGAATCCCGAACGCTTTCTGGCTGGAAGCAACCAGCCTTTGACGACAGTACCTGGGAGCACGCAACCTTCCAGTTTCGTCCTGTCAAAATGCTTCCAATACAGCGACCATGGAAGTTGACCGAACGGCCTATTCCCGCTCTCCCTGAGATTTCTGGAACCTTTGATGGAGTTGTGAAATGCGTTGGTCCAACCACCCATGACCAATGGAATGGTTTCATCAAAGGAGAACAGGAACTGATTATCCCTGCTGGAGAGACTGTCATTGTCGACATTGAATGTACATCTTTGACTACGGCATTCGTCAACCTTCAATGTGGCGAGGGACTTGGATCAATAATCACATTTCTTTACTCTGAATGCTACGAGAAAGATCTCGGGATTGAAATCGCTCCTTTCCCAATGCCAAGAACCAAGCTCCTCAGGTCAGATTCTACCGGCAGGCTATATGGAGTGAAAGATAGCTATACAGTGGCCGACGGCCAAGCAGAACAAACATTCGAACCATTCTGGTTCCGAGCATTCCGATATGTGCAACTACACATCAAGACATCATCCCAACCTCTCAAGCTCAAGAGCTTTTCTCTACGCGAGACATCATACCCGCTGGATATCACCACTGAAATCCAGGCCGGACCAGAAATAAACAAGATCTGGGATGTCAGCCTACGGACTCTCCAGAACTGCCGACATGAAACATATGAAGACTGCCCATTCTATGAGCAAAATCAATTTGCATCTGATTCTCGACTCCAAATGCTGTTCACATACCAACTATCATCAGACGATCGCCTCGCCAGAAAAACGCTAGAAGAATTTCACGCCAGCCAGTGCTCAGATGGGTTGATCAAAGCTCAATTTCCGGCTGGATTCAACAGTAAACAAATCCCCCAATTCTCATTATACTGGGTTGCCATGGTATGGGATCACATGCAATATTTCGCGGACAAAGCGGTTGTGCGGCGGTATTTGAGCACCATTGATGGAATCCTCCACCATTTCGATGAGCGCATCAATAAACTAGGTCTGGTCGGTCGGTTTGAAGAGGATACATGGCCTTTCATCGATTGGGTAAATCAATGGTCTGTCCCGGGCAAGATCTTCCAATCGTGCATGCCTCAAGCATACAACACTACCGGCGCAGCGACAGTCAATAGTCTTCTATATATCGTGGCGCTGATGCAAGCCGCCGATCTATGCAAATTTATGGGACGAAAGGATACAGCCTCTGAATATTCCATCCGAGCACAGGCCCTCCGCGAAGCGGTAAATACGCATTGCTTCGCAGACGGCTTCTACCTAGACGGCCCATCAACAAAAGAATACAGCCAGCACAGCCAAGTATTCGCCGTCCTCTCGGAAACAATAACCGGCACAGTAGCTCGAGACCTAATGGTCCGAACAATGTACGATTCCGCACTGGTACAGTGCTCCAGCGCACTACAATTCTACGTGTTCCGCGCAGTGGAAAAAGTCGGCCTGTACACTCAGATGTTCCCTGCTCTTCTAAAGCCATGGAGACGGATGCTGGCGGATGACCTAACGACATGGGCTGAGTTCGAGGAGAATCCTCGGAGCGACTGTCACGGGTGGAGTGCATGTCCAGTCAACGAAATCGTTACCCAATTGTATGGTGTCAAGCCGTCCAAGCCGGGTTTCTCGCGTCTCCGCATTGAGCCACAGATGGATCTTATGCCGACGGGCGAAGGGACATTTGCGACTCCTGCGGGGGAAATTAAGTTGAAGTGGGTGGAAGATGGGAATCTGGAGGTGGAGATTTCAAAAGATATTGAGGCCGAGGTTGTGTTTAGGGGGTCTGTTTATATTGTGAAATTTGTGGCTGGGAAGACGGTCAATTTCCTCAAGGAGACGGAGTCTATGGTTATAATTTGAATGTCATGTTTTTTCGGAGTATGAAATGTTTCTCCGAGTTGCTGTTAACTAATGCTCCACTTTTTTACGAGATTAGCTTTATGGTTAGGTTTTGTGCATACAATCCGAAATGCCGTGGTTATTTCTTTTCATTTGATGTTTTATTGTTTCAATTGCTTTTGTTGTGCTTGTCTCAAATCATCAAGCGAGTATGACCCGGTTTATTTTCGTGACGCTTCCCAGCGTTCTCGGAGCAAAGATCTGAAAAAGCATTCGGTGTGCGTCTGCCCGAGTGGAGCAGAAATTAAGCTCATCGAGTACCAACGTTGCTGTTAAGTAACAGTTGGGGTCACTTGGAGTCATTCGACATCTTCGTTGGAACATTGCTTTTTTTTCTTACGAATAAATTCCTGGAGGATTCCGCAAATCCACGGATTTTACATAACTTTTTGGCAATTTGGCAGTGGAGTATGGGGAAATTGTGCTTTCTAGTTCTGTAGTTATATTCTAGGCTTCTCACCATTGCGAACCTCCATAATTATAATCACCCCCAGCATCAACACCATAGCTGCGCAACATATCAAAATGGTCCACAACATCCACATCGCCGTCTTGGACGTCGACATCCCAGCCCGCCGTCTCTACGAGGCACGAGGACTCTGCAGCGCCCACTTTCGCACAATTCTCCGCGAGACGGCCTCACGCTTGAACGAGACCTTCTTCGCCGATAAAGACCAACTCGAAGTTAAAATCACACCATACGATATCCGCGGCGGCCACTACCCGGACCTCTATAAGCTACGCGGCGATGCCAACCAATTCCAAATCCCAGTGGCATCGCCCATCGATGCCGTCCTGATCACAGGCGGCTCACCGGGTGTATACGAATTGGACCACTCACCCTGGATGCAAACATTAGAAAAGTTTGTGAAAACCGTGTACAACGACTACCCCCAAGTACGAATCTTGGGCACCTGCTTCGGCCACCAGATGATTTCGCACGCGCTCGTGCGCAACTCAGAAGATAGCGTGCGCGACGTCTGGGTCGAGAAGTGCCCCCTCGGCCGCGAAGTCGGAATTTATACCGTTCAATTAGAGAAGGCTTTCCTCAACTCATTCCCTGCGGCACTGGGTCAGCTGCCGGAAGGCAAGTTGCGGATCCAGATGTTCCACGGGGATCGTGTTATGGCTGTTGAGAAGGGGACTCATGTTTCGCTGGTCGAGTCGCCGCCTGTTTCGCTGCCTGCGCCTTGGGTTAATATTGGCAGTACGCCTATCTGCCCTATTCAGGGTCTTTACCACCCTGGCAGGGTTCTCTCTGTGCAGGGTCATTATGAGATGGATGCTTTTGGTATGACTAAGATGTGTCTTGAGTCTGCGCCTGTCATGGGGTGGAAGGAGTCGAAGCTTGCGCTTTTCTTGGAGCAGGTTGGGGACGATCTTAAGGAGGGGGGTCAGGATGATTCCAAGGCTTTTGCTTCTGCTGTTGTTTGTTTCTTGGCTGGTGTTGAGCAATGATGTGTGGATGTTATAATAAAAAATAAAAGTTCTTCTTGGTTATTCCTTTCCCTAACTATGCTCCTGATGACTTTGGGTGACAGGAGTGAATACGAAGGACTCAATGAGAGAATTCAATTAGTAATTATATACAACAATGGACATAAGTCTTTTCACAACCCCACGTCTATGTGACCTGAATAGCTCACCCAAGGCACTTGGAAATGGGCAAAAACAGGGCGAAAAAAAAGAAAACAAGGCTAAGCAAGGGCGCAGACCATGCATGAATTAGCATAACTCGTTTGTAGAATCTTTCAAAAAAAATCTTGTCCAATAATTCATTGAAAAAGGCCCGAATGGGATTGCCAGTAACGGCAACATAATTGATAACCGCCGGCATCCGTAAGATCGAGCTAACCTTTCAGCCTACAAGTAAACCACTCCGACTCCGCTAATATCGTTGTTGCGATCAAAAGAGGAGGCAGCAATCTCCGATTGATAATGTTCGAGTACAACCGTAAATAGTTATATCCGCAAGATGAATAAAACATGGCGATGCAAGATGGAAATTAGAGTCAAATGACTGGGCTCCATATCCATGCGTACTGAATAAGTTTACGGGAGCTGAAGGAGGTGTGGTAAAGCGCGTCGAACTTGCGTATAAGTAGTGTGGTAGTAGCGTAGAATTTGAGGGGGCTGACTAGCCGTGCGTACGTGCGTCTGGTCATCGCCGTTCTCTTTCCATAAAAGGCATATCGTAGATCCGGACCGTGCTCAGGAATTATGTTAGAAGAGTGTGGAGGTATAACTGAAGTTATCTGATTTCGAAAACGACTGTAAGAAAACCAATTTTGACCAGAAAAGGAAGAACGGTAAGTTGCTATTTGAGGGCCTAAGCTGGAGACAGGCTGCTTGAAGTGGATTTCTAGCTTCTCGTGCCGAATCAGATGGAGTGTTACCACATACAAGCAATCGGCATTGATAATGTGAGTGGATCATGAATCAAATGTGTGGGACTCGCGGACACCAGAGTCAATATTTTGACCAACCAATTTACCCTTGAAATTATTCCATTCGCTGTAAAGACTATTCACGGATTCGGTCTTCATCCACATGCGTCCAGTTCAGTTGAATTTCCAAATCAGGAACAAGCTTGCGAACAAACACACCCACCTTATCAACATCAGCACCAAGCCATTCCTGAACCCCATAATTCCTCATCCAAAGTATACAAACCGGACTGGCCATCCGGAACAAATTACATGAGCCTCTTCGCATCCAGGTATGGCTCCCAAGGCTGCTGACCATGAGCAAAGGCGGACCGAATCCCAGCAGCCTCTAAAGAAACCTGCTGAGTTGAAGGAGGGCAATTTTGAAACTTGTTTAGACGCAAGAGCATTGCACACAGACCACGATAGGATAGACCACATGTCAGCTCGGGGAATGATGATGGTTGTTCCCAGTGGTACATATATACGCGATCCCTCCACAAGACTGAGTCGTGCAAGGCTTCCGAAATACCCACTTGTGAGTAAATGAAGATTGTGTTGCCCATGAGAAGCCTGAATAATTTGCGGAAGCTTCTGTCGGATTAAGGTTCGCGGGTGAAGCCGAAGTGAGTGTACAGTTCCTTTGCAATCTGGGATGCGAGTGCATTATCGACGAGCTCATTGAATCGTTCTTGGTGTAAGCGTTTGAGAAGACCATCGAGGATGATCGCTTCGATGTTGGTGTCTCCCTGGATGATTTCTTTGCATCTTGTATTGGCCACATTATCCTTGTATGTCCAGCCTTCTTTCAGTAGTTTTCCATCAATGAAAGGCCCAATTGCCGCAGCTAATCAACGTAACAAAGTAGCAACTGAAGAGATGAAATGATTAAAACATCTATGGGAGGAGTTTCGGATAAACGAATGTTGCACAATTTGCGGGGCTGACGCAGGCCATAACTTTGAACTTGCTGCTATAACTTACTTGTACTTGCTCTTGATATTGAGGCTCCACTGATTTGCACCCCACAGCAGCTTATCTTTAGGTGAATCTTCATAAAATATGAATAAACGCCGAAATGGATAAGATCACATGCCGATAGGATTTGTATTCAGCTTGTAACGTGAGATATATTAAGAAGGTTCACCCGCAGTTCGTGCTGTTCTAATTGGAACCTTTGCAGAAGGCTCAAGCGCATCCCAGCTAACGAAATATCCGGAATGAAGCCAATTGGTTTCAATGATAACTAAAACAGTGTCTAGACCCAAGCAAAGTGGGATAGATGAGTAGCTTGGTTTGGATGAAAAGAGCCAAGCTATTTGCTTTGGCCGGGAGGGAGCTACCGATCCGTCGAATTATGAGACCCTTATTGGAAAATCACCGCAATCCTTTCTTGAGTCCCAAGGACAGGATTTGGCTAAAGGCCACTAGCGTGTGACGGCCATTTTAGGCTCGTTCAGGGTTTCACATGAGGTCGCCGGAAAATGGAATTTTGCGGAGATTCGGCAAACGACCAAAAATCACCGCCACTTGCAACAAAAGATTGTCGTCTTGATCACGCTGCCTTTCTTTAATTTCAATATCAATGAATAATCTGAAATGATAGAGAGCCATTCTTTCCACATCCGAACCCTCGTCTTTAGGTGCTGTTAGCCACGTCACGAAAGCTATCTGAAAGAACCGAGATGGATTCACGTCAATATCCACAAGGTATGTACCATAGTGTGGTTTCATATCGGTGCTTGAATTAATCTATCATCTAGACAATTCAGATGAGCCTCAGGCAGCTCATATTGCCGAGTCATTCGCTGCACCCGAAGGCAACGAGATTTTGTTCGCCCTTTTTTCTTCGGTATGTCACACAGGGTCTTATGCCGCAAATCAAAATATCGCCAGCGGTGAGATAGGTCCAGATTCTCCGTTTTCTACATCTGCGCTCTCACATGTGGTCACGAGGTCATCGGAGGCGGATTGTTCAACCGCAAACCATGAGCGCTTCCCCCTTGAGGCCAATGAACAGCTTCATGCTTCTCAGCTGTCAGGTCCACTTCTGGGTCATGAGCCTTCACTATATCCAGCCTTTCCGTTACCCATCGCTCCAGTGTCCGATGGAAACAATGGCAAGGAAATTGGAAGCCCGAGACCAAGATCAAATCCACAGTGGCCGACCAGCCAATATGTTCCACAACCAGATCAACAGCGGCATGCGCTTCTACGTCGCAGAAGCAGGTATCACATCCGGGAAACTGACAGAGGAGCAAGTCCCGTGTTCATACCGCCAAACGCAAACCCAGCCCATCCACTGGAACGCTGGAAGGAATCGCCACCCGAAGGTGAAGCTGCCAGTTTATCAGCAATTCGAAACGCACTTCAGAATCCATCCATTTATTCAACTGGGTATAAGGAACAGCAAGACCATGACAGTTGGTATAGCACATCCAATCCAGGCGTCGCCGAGCAATTTCGAAATTGTCGCGCCACCACCTCTCGACCTGCTTCAATAACGAGCGCAGAAACTGCTGCCAGCGCCTCATCCAGGAGATCTGATAAGTCTGGTGTCTCTAGCAGCAGTCGATCTCAACATCAATCAACGGCTGGAGTCAAAAGGCACAAGGCAAGAGAGGGCAAAAAGAAGCGCACGACTTCAGCCCCGGCTCCTCGGATCTTTTGTTGCACATTTTGTTGCGACAAATTCAAAAGCAAATACGACTGGATGCGACATGAGAAATCCCTGCACCTGAATCTAGAGACATGGATTTGTGCACCACATGGAGGATGCATGATACTTCAATCGACTGGTCGCGTCCACTGTGCCTATTGCAACCAGCTCGATCCCTCGGCCGATCACCTCGAGCAACATGACTACTCGGCTTGCAAGCGTCAAAATCGTATATTCAAACGAAAGGACCACCTTATACAGCATCTGCGTCTTGCCCACCGCTTGGAAACAATGCCGTTGATCGATGATTGGAAACGCGTTATTACTGACTTTCCTTCTCGTTGTGGTTTTTGTAGCGGCCGAATGTCTACTTGGAATGAACGAGCCGACCATTTGACATTCCACTTCCGGGAAGGTCGCAATATGGCCCACTGGAAAGGGGATCACGAGTTCCCCCCGGAGATCGCGGCTCAAGTTACCCATAGCGTACCGCCATACCTTTTGGACTTTGAAGCTCGATCTTTCGTGCCTTTCTCTGCCACTAATCGAGCTGTGACGGATCACCTTTCTCAAATGATGACCCGCGCCACATTCTCTGAGGCTGAGGATAGTCAGCATGTCTCCCCCGAGGTTGCTGAGGTTGATCCTGAGCTTGTTCAGGAACCAGGATCCCAATTAGATTCCTATACCGAGGTGCTTACTCGTCACTTGAGCCACTATGCACAGCAGAATATGAGGCTTGGTGTCATTCCTTCCGATGAGATGTTTCAGCTGGAAGCAAGACGTCTTCTTTTCGATTCCGAGGATTCGTGGAACCAGACTATGGCGGATAACCCCGAGTGGCTGGCAAAATTCCGAAACTCCCGATACAATGATAGCCTGCCTCATACTCCGGATGAGTTTGTGAACGACTTCCTCCTTGATCATTGAGCCTTTGAGTCATAACATGGAATCATATGAGAAGGGAATTCAGAACCACGAAAGTGTTATATCCACTTTTTATGTACATATCATATTCTCATTATGATCGGATATTAGCTCAAAAAAGCATTCCGACAAGGCAAGGATCTAAGCCAATATACTTCGCCGTCTTGCATACTCATCATGTACCCGTCCCTGACAAGGCAGTCAACGACACAGGAATTTCGAAATGTTTGTTGACTGCCGTGATATGGTCGTTTGGCGTTGGCTCCCATGGCGAGTTGAGAATATTAACAGTCGCTCGTTCGGCAACTAAGTCTGTCTGCGGTTCTGATAGTGTATGTGAGTATAGGATCTACCATCACAACATTCACGAATATATTTACCTTCTGTCGAGGGCTGAGAAACCAACCTCGGCTGACCCTGCCTGTCTTTCTCCCTCTCTTCCCCCTTCCCTCGCATATCCCATCTTCGTTTTGACCGAGGTGGTATAGATTCCTTGACCGGCTTCTCGGCACCCGAAAACTTTCCCCTTGATGCGATACCAGCTCCCCATCGCAATCTGATCTCGTATCCCTCACACGTAATGCCCCGCACACTGCATCTTTGACAAGAGGGGCGTACTTCATCGCATTGAACCCGCTTCTTCTTACAAGTCCAACATCCCTTGAAGGAGCGATGCCGAGGGTGAGGGGTATCTTTATGCTTTTCGATCGGAGACATAGTTAAGATAGCTTAAAAAAAGGTAAATCAAAGAGAAAGGGAGAGACAGAAAAGATCGTGAATTCCTACATCTTCATATATGGTCATACTATGGGTGGTCTGAGCATCTCTGATTGGCCGAACAAAGATCTCAGGCCTAACGCGCTCTAATCCGATCTAGGGAGTACTTGCCGGCCAACTCGCTCAAAATCAAGCAGACATTCGGTGCGCAAATTCCCTCGCATTCAAGACAAGTCCAAATTCACAACGGCGTGAGGTTGTTCTTATGGTTGATCACCAAGACTGCACTCCGACTTAACCCCTTTCGGGCAGGTACACGCAGGCAAACAAGCATGCGCTTCAGGCCGCTCACCTTCCGGCAACATTGTTCTGCTCGCCAGTTTATACTGCGAGTTTGAAATCGATGGAAAGTCAATTATCAATGTGAATCCGGGGTCGACATTGCCATTCCGATCGGGGGAGATTGCGCCGTTTGTACCCGGTGCATTTGGACCTGGGGGTGAAGTCGCCACTCGTGACAAAAGCCGGTTCCGATGGCTATCTGTCAAGATCGAGTTCACCGGGAAATATTCTTGTTGGGCACCGACTGAGCAGATCTCCAGGTACCATTGATATTATCTATAGCTTTTGCCGTCAAGCTCTCCGCATCTACCTTCCAGAGAGGGAATCTTCAGCCTTCGCATGGCCAATGTGGAGTCTCCAGCAGAAAACTGGAGCAACCGCGACATTTCCGTGTCGCTAATCTCGTAAATGCTTCCAAATTCGGGACATCGCAGGTGGATCCGGTCTCGGTGAGTGTTCAGGGTACGTGCGATTCTGTTTGGCCACAAATGCCGATGCCCATGGGGTATCCCCAGACAAACGTCAGAACCCCCGGTTCTTGAAACTGGGGGTGCGGGCCTTCGGTTTGCTACAACTGCTTTTGGAATCCTCAATTCTGGTTCCAATATATCGCCTTGAAAAAGGACAATATACAACTCAAACCACGCTGTCGAGTGCTTCAACAGCAGTATCTCGCCAACTCTTCATCATTGGGAAATGACCCCAGAGCGACCTTCTTGAATAAATTCACTGGTCTTCCCCATTACTGGAAGTATGGACGTGGAAACCGAAAATCCCCTCAAGCCAACCGACCAGAGCGCCCAGGATGCCAACGATCTCGCCGAATTCGGGCACGAGCAGACCCTCGCCCGCAAGTTCAACATTTGGAGCATGCTAGCGCTTGCTTTCTGTGTCCTTGGAACGTGGTCAACATTCGCACAGGATCTCTCTGATGGCTTAATCAACGGTGGTCCTGTTTCGATCCTTTGGGGTCTATGCCTGGTTACATTTTGCAACACCTGCGTGGCACTCTCGCTGGGCGAGATTTGCAGCAGCATGCCAACTGCTCTGGGACAGGCGTACTGGGTTTACCGCTTGTGGGACTCGCGCTTGGGAAGATTCATTTCGTATATGTGTGCTTGGATCAATGTGTTCGGGTGGTGGACTCTTGCTGCCTCTCAGGTCGCTTTCATGACCAACTTCCTGCTCGGAATGAAGGTCATGTTCAATCCCAATTGGACTGGTGCGTCTACCGGATGGCTTGAATTCGTCGTCTATGTTGGATGTGTCTTTGCTCTGACATTGATCAATGTGGTCGGCTGTCGGCGAGAGAAGTTCTTGCCCTGGTTGAATAATTTTGTTGGTATATGGTTCTTCGGACTTTTCTTCGTCTTCTGTCTTGCCTTGCTTATTTCCGTGGGCATCAAAGATGGCTTGTCGTATCAGCCGGCCACCTTCACCTTTGGAAAATGGATTAATCAGACCGGGTGGCCAGACGGTGTTGTTTGGTTTATTGGACTCGTCCAGGCCGCTTACGGTCTGACTGCCTTCGACGCCGTGATTCACCTAGTGGAAGAAATCCCCGCCCCACGCAAGAATGCCCCGAAGGTCATCTATTTGGCTGTGATCTCTGGCGCGATCAGCGGTTTCATCTTGATGATGGTCTGCCTCTTCTGCATCCAAAATGTCAAGACAGTTGTTGACTCACCAAGTGGTCTTCCTTTCATGGAGCTCGTCCAAGAAACAGTTGGCCAAACTGGTGGAGCAGTTTTGATCGCTCTATTCATCACGAACGGTCTTGGCCAAGGAATCAGTATAGTGACCACAGCCTCCCGCCTAACCTGGGGCTTTGCCCGCGATGGCGGACTTCCATTCAGCACATATCTCTCAGAAGTCAGTCCAACATGGAAAGCCCCTATTCGGGCACTATGGTTCCAAGGTTTCATCATCGCCCTGGTGGGAGTGCTCTTCCTATTCGCCGAAACCGTGCTGAATGCCATCCTCAGCGTCAGCACAATCGCCTTGACAATTTCATACGGTCTACCTATCATGACATTACTCCTGATGGGCCGTGACAAACTCCCACACGGTGGTCAATTCCATCTTGGTAGATTTGGAGCACCTGCCAACTGGGTTAGTCTCGTCTACTGCTGCGTGACAACTATTTTCTTCTTCTTCCCCAGTGCTCCCAACCCCGCTGGTGGTGACATGAACTATGCCATTGGCGTTTTTGGTGTGATGCTTGTCATCTCCATCGCTTTCTGGTTCATCCAAGGTAGTCGCACCTATCTCAATACCGAGGAGTCTATTCCTCATGTTCTTCAGGCTCATGCTGTTGCAAATGAGCCTGCACCATCTGAGCCTAAGAAGGAAGATCGATGGATTTAAACTTAGGATTACAGGCTTCGTTGGGTTCTCATGAAGTTTGAAATAAAATTAGACGGTTGACTCGATGTGCGTTGTTTGATGATGATTTGGAGGGATCTGGTATATAAGGGAGATGTATATAGACGGCAGTTTTACGTGTATATAGAATTGATTTGCTGCGAATGCCCAGTTAGTAAATTGCAACGTTAGTGAAGTAGATAATCAAGTCTAATGTGATAGCTGCTACTGTTTGGTAGACCTTCGGTTGCAGAATCTCACCACTTCCCCTTTTATTTTGTTGAGAGCCACTACTACAAATTCCTGAATCTTGGATATGTCGGCGCTACCAATTGCTAGATTATGGATTCATCGGTGTCACCTGGAGAGAATTGAAACTGAAGCATGGCAAGTTTATTGACAAATTCAAAATAAATTGGAAAATTCATGGATTTCTGACCATGGGAGAATTGAAAATATATCAAAGCATATCAAATAGAAAAAGACGGACCCGCGGTCTTGTCAAAATCGAATTCAGAGAGCATCGTGATCCAGAAGTGTTAGAACCGAATATGCTGCGCCCCGTCTTTCCAGTGATCCTCGCAATGCTTTTCTGTGATCAGTAGCAGAAGCGGGTTCGAAACTGGAACAGAATCTCTATCTAGGAATTCATCCATTCAGAATCCAGGATGTTACTCGCTATCGGAGTCGATGGGTCAATACAATAGCCCCGAAAGCATCCCAGTCGCGCCAAGGTCGTGCAAGGAACTACGACGCTTCATAAGACGTTCTTTGACCATCCGTAGACTAGGAAATGTATTACTATATAAAGCAGGGGTAGCCTTTTCCTTCTATTCGTCACACTATGTCCCTGTGACCAGTTGTAGCTCGGTGGAATCCCGATTCCAGCTCCTTGGGCTCTTACATACGTTCTCTCACTGACCAAATCCTGTCCTTTCTTTCAAAAGACTATGTCACACACAAATAATTATATAACAAAAATTTAGTGCTTCGGAAATCTATGTTTTTTTCAATCTGATTGACTAGGGACAGGCACGATTCTAATTCTGACGATACAGCTTTTTCTATGCGCTTTCTCGTCGATCTTAAGGACAGTTGGATTAATTTCTAGATCAATTTTTGTTTCTCATGTTGTAATTGTCTTGCCATTTCGATGGCGTTGTACGATCGTTTGTCTGCAACAACCGGCCGGTGCCATTCACGATAATCTCAATTTACCAACCCCGTGTTTGACTAGCCTACAAGCCTTTTAGCTGCCACAACTTTAATTGAGTACATCGATAGGGTGACGTATGGTGTCTGACGTTGCCTGCGGCCAAGGCGCATCTTCGGCTGATTACCGGATCTAGAACAGACATTCTCTAACATCAAATTTGGTTGAAACTTGACTGACGAATGGTCAATAAGCTGTCGGTCGCTACTGTTTTGGCAAAATCCTTCATAGATGTGTTTCTCAAGTTGAAGACACACATCTAGAGTCTAACACACAGCTTTAAGGCTCTGAAATATCCCATTAAGCTTCCCAATCGTGTTCCTTACATCACATAAGGCGGATCATCGTGCGGGTCCTAAAGATAATCTTGGCTGTTTCGGCCCTTTAGCTGAAACACATTTTGTATGAGTCTCATCTTTCAGAAAGCTGAAGTGGGCCCCCCTGAGCACAAATTCATTCAAACACCCTAGACAGTATTCAAAGCAACGCGCTCTAGACCTGGAATTTTCCATAGTTGGTGAGTACTCCTGTGTCAGGTAAAGATCATTGACTACAGGATCATACGTCTCCGGATCGACGTTTAGCCTTGGTACCACATATATATATCCGACAACATCTTGGGACAGAAATTGTAAATCATCACATCTGAACTTCTGAACTTCAAGATGCACTTCATCACTTTCCTCTCTATGCTGGCTGCTCCGGCTCTTGTCGCTGCCACCCTGGACCCTGCTTCTACAAATAGCAAGGGTTACAAGCCTACCAGCCTGAACTGCTCTGGTAAGCATACGACAAAAGCTGCTGTATATCAAAACACATATACTAACCTTGACAAAAAGCCGCCAAGGTCTCCAAGGCCATTCAGGCTGCTGAGTGCTCCCACAACACCCGCACTTCATCCACTCAGACTTTTGCCGTCTTCGAAACCGACCACCAATACGACTCCAACAACGGTGCTCCCTACGGAACGTGCAGCGCCTACACCTGTACTGCGCCAACCACCAGTGAGATCGAGGAGGACTCCGACTACTGGATCTTCTACTGGGGTGAGGGTGGCAAGAGCAGTGGATACGGTACCACTTGCATCAAGGATCCCCAGACTGGCGAGTGTGGTTGTGAGAACTCGGATGGTACTTTCGTTGCTGGAAGCTCCAGCTGCACCTAAGTATGCTCTTAGTCATTGAAAAAAAGGCATTGTGGTTTCCTGGCGAGACGCAAAAAGCTGAGTTTCATGTAAATATTACTGAAATACATCATCTGGAGTATACCTGAAACGCATGTTCAATTTTGATATATACAATACAGCATCCCAGCTGTTTCCCCAGCACCCATGATAGAAGCCCTCAGAGCTTAGACTTCATATTCACATGAATAGCCTTAATACTAGAATAAGCATCAAGACCAGCCTCACCAAGCTCACGCCCAATACCACTCTGCTTGACACCCCCGAAAGGAATACGCCAATCACTATCATTGCTCGAATTGATCCAGACCATACCAGCCTCGATCTTCTTAGCAACGCGGTGCGCCCGAGTCAAGTTGGTAGTGAAAAGCGCACTACCCAGACCATAAGTGGTATCATTAGCCATCTGGATAGCATCCTCCTCAGTGCTAAACTTGGCAATAACAACGAACGGTCCGAAAACTTCTTCCTGGTAAATACGCATCTTGGGAGAAACATCCGTGAACACAGTCGGTTCAACGAAATATCCCTTCCCATCACCAACGCCCTTGAACGGTTTCCCGCCGGAAACAAGGGTCGCCTTCTCGGACTTGCCGACATCAACGTAGGACATGATACGGTCATATTGAGCCTGTGTCACCTGGGGACCCTGGAAAGTCGATTCCTCGAATGGATCGCCGACCTTGGACACATTCTTGACTTGAGCCTTGAACGCTTCCAGGAACTTATCGTAAATCTCATCCTGGACGAGGATTCGCGAGGTAGCAGTACAGATCTGGCCCTGGTTATACATGATCCCGATATGCGCCCATTCAACCGCCTGCTCGAGATCGGCGTCGTTGAAGACGACCAGGGGACTCTTGCCGCCTGTCTCGAGGGTGATATTCTTCAGGTTCACGCTGGCCATTTTCATGATGTGTTTGGCTGTAGCGGTACTGCCTGTGAAAGCGATCTTGTCCACGTCTGTGTGCGAGGCGAGAGCCGCGCCTGCGACGGCTCCATGGCCGTTCACGATGTTGACAACGCCGGGTGGGAAACCGGCTTCCACGATCAGGTTTGCGAGGAAGAGAATTGAGAGGGGGGTTTGTTCGGCTGGCTTTAGGATTACGGCGTTGCCGCAGGCCAGGGCTGGGCCGAGTTTCCAGGCTGCCATTGCCAGAGGGAAGTTCCATCTATGATACTTAGTGGGGAACGATCATCACGCAGCACAGTATAACTTACGGGATGATTTGTCCACAGACACCGACGGGTTCCCGAACGGTGTAAGCGAATTTATCCGGGGTGGTATCAATGACCTGACCGAAGATCTTATCGGCATAGCCGCTGTAATAGCGGATAGTCTCGGCGGTCTCGGTAAGGTCGTCGTTGAAAGAAACGGAGAATGGCTTTCCATTGTCAATTGTCTCAATGGTTGCGAGAGTCTTGCGGTTCTCCTCAATGAGCTGGGCCAGACGGTTCATCAGCTTGCCGCGGTCGGAACCAGGTAGGTCGCGCCAGCAAGGGTTGTTGAGAGCTGCGCGAGCGGCCTTGACAGCTGTATCGACATCTTGCGATGAGGCAGCGTGGACGGATGTGATTTCCTTTGCAGTTCTGTGGGTTCCATCTGGTTGGCTATTAATTGAATTGTACATGAAGTTGGAGGAGACGTACGTGGGGTTGATGGTTGCAATCTTCTCGCCATTGGAAGACTTGACCCATTGGTTGTTGATGAACAAACCGGTAGGCTGAGTCCAGGTGTGGCCGTTAGGCGCTGTGAGTTGAACTGACACGTCGGACATAATGTGTGAATGAGGTTGAAAGTATGTAAAGAGATGATCCAGTTACGTGAATCATAGTAGTACTTAACCCGAGGACTAGCTATGCGATAGCTGAGATAGCGATAAGTCGGCTGTACATTCCACTTCAGACTCCATAGTGACTTCAAGCCGATCCACGAGATCCACCTCCGGATTCTATCAAAGTCGGGGTGGACTCGGGCGTGGAGACCAAATCACGGCGGTTGAAGGGTATATGCGCTAGTCCTGATTAGGCATGTCCAGCCAACCTCAGTTTGGTGTTCGGTGTCAGTTCTGATGGTGGACAATTCTGATATCTTTCGGCCTGTTGATAATATGGTCTTGAATTCTTTTCAATTTATCATACGAATCAATGCATACCTAGTTACAGACCGCGAACACCTAACCTGCCTCCACGTAAAGATAGAAAGTTAAGAGCCGCGTCTTACATAACCCGCCACGTGAGAACAAGCTTCTATCAACCTGCAGAGCCACCGGATTCGTCGAACAGAAGCAGGTGGTGCCTACAGTGTGGGTGTTCTGCAGATAAGACTTGCCTCATTAGGGTGACCAACAGAGAACCCAGAGGCCAACACATCTACTCAGCCGTTGTATCCTGATTGGCCGATATTTTCGATGGCAATGTCTTTTACGAAACAGATATTATGGCATAGAATTGCAAGCTGCCAGCTATAGTGTCAATCTAATAGGTTCTCCAGATATTTGCCCAAACCGAACAACGGCGGGAGAGTCCACTCTCGGGACCATTCGCCCCCGGCTTCTATAAGAACCCGATTTCCTTTCTGGGAAGGTACATGCGGTGACATTCGATCTGATATCCAAGGTCCGGTAGCTATATAAGGTCAATGACTTTGCAATGAAGGTTTTCAGTTCTCTACAACTCTCTGAATTCTTCTCCCATACCCCCTCATATCTTCATCATGGCGTCTGCCCCAGATACCACATCAATTCCCGGCTACACGATCTTCCGCGAGGGAGATTATGATAGTGTAGCCGCGGCAGCGATGTTGCCCCAGGGAACTCCCCACCCATTAGGTTGGTCAAGTGCATTATTTTGGAGAGACTAAAAGCTAACCCGGGATACAGATCAACTTACTATCAAGGAAATCCCAGAGGCCGCCAAGATCATCCGGGAACATGCCAACCCCAAGACTATCAAGTTCAACTGCCTCACACTCCGGGAACCGCGGAAAGCCGAATACCAGGCATTCCGCGCTGGACAAAGTCCCACTCCGGAACGTCGCGCTTTTGCCATTGTCATTGTGCGCGAGACCTCTCAGGTCGTCGAGGTGGTTGCCAATCTCGCCACCGGCAAGGTTGAGGAATGGAAGGAAGTTTCCGAGGTCATGCCCACTCTCACTCTGGAGGATCTCGATGTGATGGAGCGCATTGCTCGCAAGGATGCCCGCGTCATCCGGGCCTGCAAGGAGATCGGCATTACCGATATGGATAAGGTCTTCCTCGACGCATGGGCCATCGGCATTGACGAACGCTGGGGCTTCGAGCGCCGTCTCCAGCAGGGTCTGGCGTACTATCGGAACTCCGAGTTCGACAACCAGTATGCCCACCCTCTGGACTTTACTGTTGTTGCGGATACCGAGACCGAAGAGGTTCTCAGCGTTGATGTCCGCTACGTCAACGGCGAGCGCACCGCTGTTCCTCTCCAGGAGCACAACTACCTTCCCGAGTTCATTGGCGACAAGTACAACCACGACCGCCTGAAGCCTATCGATATCACCCAGCCCCAGGGTGTCTCCTTCAAGGTCCGCGGCAACGAGCTGACCTGGGCCAACTTCAAGATGCACATTGGTTTCAACTACCGCGAGGGTATTGTCATTTCCGATGTGCGGACTCACGACATGTACGAGGACCGCGAGCGCACCCTTTTCAACCGTATCTCCGTTGTTGAGATGGTTGTTCCTTACGGTTGCCCCGAGAAGCCTCACCACAAGAAGCACGCTTTCGACGTTGGTGAGTACGGTACCGGTCTCATGACCAACTCCCTGAAGCTGGGTTGTGATTGCAAGGGTGCCATCCACTACATGGATGGTGTCATGTCCACCTCCAACGGTGAAGCCGCCGTCATCAAGAACGCCATCTGTATCCACGAAGAAGACAACGGCCTTCTCTACAAGCACACCGACTACCGCGACGGCACAGTCATCTCCGCCCGTGATCGCAAGCTCATTGTCTCCCAAATCATCACCGCCGCCAACTACGAGTACGGCTTCTACCACACCTTCACCCTGGATGGCACCTACAAGCTGGAGATGAAGCTTACCGGCATGCTGAACACCTACTGCATGCACCCAACCGAGACCGCCGCACCCTACGGTACAGAAGTCGCCCCCTCAATCAACGCCCACAACCACCAGCACCTCTTCTCTCTCCGCATCGACCCCGAAATCGACGGCCACAACAACTCCGTCGTACAAAGCGACGCCGTCTCAGCCGAAGCAGCCGTCGGCTCCCCAGAGAACCCCTACGGCAACGCCTTCTACAGCAAGAAGACAGCCCTCCGCACAGCCCTCCAAGGCGCAGCAGACTACTGCTACGAGACCAACCGCTCATGGGACATCATCAACCCAAACCGCATGAACGCAATCGCCAAGAAGCCCGTCGGGTACAAGATCCTCAACAACAACTGCCCACCCATGCTCGCGAAGCCAGGCAGCACAGTCTGGAAGCGCGCCGCCTTCGCCCGTAAGCCCCTCTGGGTCCTGCCCTACAAGGACTACGAGCTCTTCCCAGCCGGCGACTATGTCTGCCAATCCACCGGCGACGACGGACACCCGCACAACCCTACTATCGCAGACTGGGCAGCCCGCAACGAGAACATCGACAACACCGATATCGTTTGCTACCTCCAGTTTGGACTGACGCATTTCCCGCGTACGGAGGATTTCCCCATTATGCCTGCTGAGCCGGTAAGCATTATGCTTCGTGCTTCGAACTTCTTTGAGAAGAATCCTGGTCTGTGGGTGCCTCCTTCTGCTGTTTGTGTTGATACCCAGTCCAAGAATGCTTTCCCTTCTGCTGCTTCTGCTTCTTGTTGTCAGGGTAGCAGTTCCAGACTTTAGGGTCGGAATTTTGATGTGGCATTGATTTAGGTGTTGATTGTTTTTGAAAATATGGGTGGTTTCGATACTTGTATATAGTCCTATGTTTATATCATTTCTTTTTGATCAATTTCTTCGTTGTAGTATTTTCCCTTCAGTTATATTCCTATATTATAATCAGTAGCCGTTATTTCAATGGGACTGGTTTGATCACGTATAGGGATAATCATGTGGCCTTCGTCTCAGCTACGGGTTGATTATTTTCTCCATGCCCTGTCTAAAAGGCAGGCCAGAATTATTGAATTCCTCTCTTCAGGAATTCTCAAAGTAAACCAACCAAATGACACCTTGCCTACACCTGACAAGAACAAGACATAAGTATGAACATCCATGCATCTATGTACTAATAACAATCTATCAACAATCCCCCAAAGCCCCTAAATCAAATTTTTAAGTTCCTGCCCAGCCAAAAGCCTCCGTAAGTTATAAGCAATAAGAGCCTCAGCATCACGCGGCCGTCCACCAGCAGCATGAGGCGAAAGCACAAGATTAGGCGCCGTATAAAGCGGCGAAGACGCAGGCAACGGCTCAACAGAAAAGACATCAAGCGCGGCACCCCCAATCTCCCCTTTCTCAAGCGCCTCAACAAGAGCGCCCTCATCAACAGAAGTACCACGTCCAACATTAACCACCCAAGCATGCTTAGGCAAAAGCGCCAATCTCTCCCTGCCCAGCGCACCATTGGTACTATCGGAACCAGGCAGAATCATCACAAGCGCATCCGTCTTCTTGAGAACATCCGACAACGCGTCCTCTCCAACAACCTCAAATCCATTCCTCACACCAGCGGACCGCGCAACACCAGTAACATTTGCGCCCAGCGCCGTAAGCACGGGAGCGAGACACTTTGCAATATTTCCGAAACCCCAGATCGTAACATTAGCCCCCTTCAGCGTGGTAAACGTGCCGGGGGCACGATCAGGCTGCGGCCCACCAAGATGACCAGGCCAGACACCCTTATTCTGGTAATCGCGCATAGCGTAGAACTTGCGGGCGGCATTGAGCAGCATGCCAAGCGCGTGCTCGGCAACCGTTTCATCGTGACAGCCGGAACCGGTCGTGATGGCGATGCGGGAGGCGTCGAAGCCGGCGGATAGGACGTCATTTGGGCCGGCGGCTAGGGATTGGATCCAGCGGAGGTTTTTCATGCGCGCTGCTGCGTCGCGTAGGTTTTCCGACTTGTTGGTCCATGTGACTAGGATTTCGGCGTCGATTAGGGTGTCTGGGATGGGGACTGTGACGTCGTACGGGTGGAGGGAGACGGAGAAGCCTTCCAGGGACTTTGTGTCTAGGATTAGAGAGGTTGGGTAGAGGAGCTTCATTTTTGAGATTTCGTTGGCTTGTGAGGGTGGGAGGTGGTTTTTTAGAGATGTGAGTCGGTCGGTTGGGGACATTGGAGGGGTTGTTATATGTGAGTTGCTTCGGCTTTGCGACGTGGGGGTTCCCGCTCGGCTGTGGCGGAGCTCCGTCGAGGGGCCGGGGAGGATGTGCTTGGCTTTGCACGTTCTCTATAAGTGATGGGTTTCTATATATGGGTTGGTTTGGATTTATTCTCATCATGGAGCTTGGAAAAGTTTGATCCATATCGTCATGTTGCAATTGCGATCGTTGGTGCTCTATACATTCTTACATGAAAGTCTGTTGACTTTCAATAGCCGATGCTGGCCGGCTATCGAGACGGATAAATTGAGTCCACCCCGCGGGGGTACCTTATTGTGTCTATATACGGACACCGCAGTGATCTGGAATATTAACACTGTGTCATTTCATACTTATGTGTTGAAGCAGGCATTGACATATCGCCAAGTTGAATTATTGGCTACTGTCGATCATCAATGAAGATCCAATAAATCCAATAACATATGAGGCAAAAGCAATACCTCAAATGGGTATCAATTCAAAACCAAAACGCTACCTCAATAGTTCCAATATACAAAAAAAGAAAAAAGCTATTGACAAAACATGACTATATATACGTTGCAAATGCTAAACCCCATTCTTATCATTAACAATGCCCTCCTCACCCTCAACAGCCCCAGTTCCGCTCAAAAAGAAATCAAGCTCGCTAGGCCCACCCTGAGAGGTTTCATTCTCGGCCAGCTGCTCCAGCAAGCTGAGGAATGGATCTTTCTCTTGGGAACCGCCTTCACTTCCGGTCGTTGTATGCGTCCCGCTGGTATGAGACTGCGCGCCTGGTGTGAGGACTGTGCCGCCTGCCCCGCCGTTGATACCTGTGTGAGCGGCGTCGAAGGGGAAGGTTGCGTATTGTGGGTTTGAGGGGGGTGTTGGGGCTATGTTTAGGGTCGGGTCGGAGAGGAAGGCGGGCGGGGAGAGGCCAAAGGCTGTGGGGGAGAAGCCTGGTGGAAGGGAGAGTTGGTTGCTTTGGTCTTGGGCATGGTTTGAGTTTGGATTTGAAAGGTCTGCTGCGGGGAGGGAGAAGATTGAGGGGAGAGAGGGTGATGGTTGGTTGTGGTTTGGGGCGTGGAATTGGATGGTTGGGGAGAGAGAAGGGGGGTGTTGGCCTTTTTGAGTGAAGGAGATTGATTGGGCGTGAGAGTGAGAATGGGACGTTCGGCGGTCTGTTTCTGGGGTTTGGATTGTCAAGGGGGTTGAGGGTGCGTCTCTGGCGTTTGAGTAGAAGGATGATGGGGTTTGGTAGGATGGTGCTGCACTTGATCGTTGATAGTAGTGATCTTGTCGATCAGTGAAGTTTGGTGTGCTATTTGCAAGGTTAGTTGGTGTCAAAATGTATCGTGTGGACAACGTACCTTGATGACAGTTCATCTCCGGTATCTATTAAACGGACATGAGATCCATCCAATGACAGACCGGGGTATCGATCGAGGAAGTCTTCAAGATGGAAGACAGGCGAGAAACGCATTGGACTGCTCGCAAGGTTGCGCACCAATTCCGAGTGACATGTATAGATCGTCTGAAGCAGCTCCCGCTGGTGTTGGACACCTGTCCAAATATTACGCAACCAGGAGAGCTGATGCATCTCTCGAGTCAAGAACTCAGCACTCGAAGAGAATACCTCACCCTCGCGGCCCTTGTAATGCACACCATGGACGTGAACAGTTCCAGCTGTGCAAACACAGTAACCGACAAAGGCAGGCCATTCAACGAGAGGAGAGTTGCGGCCCAGTTCAACCAGCTCGGCAATGGCATTTGAGTGTGAGAAGCACAAATTAGTAGCCTCGATTTGCCAAGACTGGTGTTGCCCGGTACCGCGCAGCTCAAACAAGTCGATTGGTAGAAATGGGCGGTAAATTAAACAATGCACAAGATGATAAATCAACTTGCTCAGTAATAGTGTTGTGCTCTCGGGGTGACCAAACAATGCATCAATAGATGCGAATACGTCCTGCGTACCGGCGGCCCAGATATCCAATTCTTGTCGAATCTTGGAGAGAGTAGACAGCGCATGCCACGGAAAATGAGAGTCGCCCTTGACTCCGCCCGCTGCCAAATACTTGTTGGTGACCCCGAGAATCCGTGTGATGTCAATCAACAAAGAAGCCGCGCTGGGTGATTTGCGGCGAGAGTCTGCCGAATATTGGATGTTAGGTCCGACGTGGAACAGCTCTCCTTCCAAGTTGAGACCGGCTGCATGGGGCGACCAAGAGGGGAGGCGCAGAACAATTGAATGATCTGAGATGAGACAAGGTCTCCTGGATCCGCAGTTGATAAAGCGATCCATTAGATAGACGGACCAGAACAGGCGACGTCGCGTTTCCCGTTCGGCGGGTGAAACGTTCATCTTGGCTGGTGCCTCACGGTACATATCCAGCGCAACAATCATCGCCACGCAGTTCGCTGGTCAAATTAGTGGGTTTCATCCAAGAAATTAGAGAAACCTACAGAACGCCATATATGCCTTCTTCCCCAATCCAAAGGCGAAAAAAGCTTGCGATAGCAACAATAGTGTCTGCAACCCTTCAACCGTCGGGTTATCGATATCAATCAGACGCCTTGCCTGATGCGCCGCATCAAGCCCCGGCCGTAGCGACTGCTCTACCTGACCAGGTGAAGTGGTATACCTGGAGAAGGTCAGAACAGCAAATAGAAGCGACAAATAGGGAGTCCTACCTCAATGCCATTGCCGAAATAGCCATAGACAAAAACGCCGGCAATTGATTCATCTGATGTCGCTGTCGCGTAGTCGCCTCATCGAGTATATAGAAAGGCTTCCCATGCAATCGCGAAAAGTAAATATCCAAGATCGCATCCGACAAACCGCCTTGTGCTGGAGACTGCTGCGGAAGAAGATTCCCCGACTGACTCGCCAGCCGAGGAAACGGTTTCACATGCGACAAAGACTTTGCCAAGGCAGGTTGTGGTTCATTGGCAGTGTAAAGATTGAACGAGGTATCCATGGTATTCCGACGGGAGGGAAAGCTTGGTGGATCGTCCGGGGTCTGGTCAGGCGAAGTGGGCGAGATGGGATTCTTTTCATCGTGCAGTCGCTTTTCCAGGCCATCCACGCGTTTCAACAGCGCTTCTAGTACATCGGTTTTGGGGCCGCGCTTTTTGGGAACTGCGTCTGTTGTTTGGGTTAAAGTGGGTCATTTGGTTGAGGGAACGAGGCATGGCTCACCATAAATACACGGGCACTGGAATACCTTGCAGGCTTCACAGCTTGGTCGCAGGCGATTACATTTAATCTAATGTTGTTAAATTAGCGACGCGATCGGGGTACTTGGATTTAACCGACCTTGCGCTTGCGACAGGATTTGCAGTTCATTGTTTCGCGTGGCTCGACCGTCGCACGGCGGGGCATGAGACGGTCGATGCTGACCTGAGGGCGAGACATGGTACATTGAGGGAGGAGATGAGGTGAAGGTGGTGAAGAAAAGGAAAGGAAAGGAAAGAAAGAGGCCAGGCAGAGAAACTAAGAGTGTGGCTTGAGTCTATGCCGATATGAGTTGCGGAGGGCGAAATGCGGAGAAGATGTGCCGCCGGACTTTCTCCAGACTCTTCTCTACGTTATATTCTTCATTTACTAGTCTTGTTGACTTGACTAATTCAAAGAAGTCTACTTGTCTTTCTTGACATACAATATGTACTATACTACATCTGATATCCTCTACTATTGACAGCCAACATACAATCCCCTTAATATCCCCACGCCCCAGTCCAGAACTCCGGGGAACATCCTCTTTTCACCACCACCTCCGGTCAATTAGGGCTTCCACACCAACATCCGACAGTAGTCACATTTAGTCTCATGCCGCTTGGACCCTGCTAAGTCCACTATTAACCGAAGCCTCTGCGGTCTTCACCCCCGATTCTTCAGCCCCCCGCTTCTAATTCCCCGGATTCCCAGACTTGCACCTGAAACGCCCTTGTACGAAGCAACGGTCCTATCAAAGTACCTTTAGACGCCTGATCATCCGTAGTCTACTGTTTTGGATACGGAACGTGGGCGTTTCCTGCAACTCGTCTTGCCCGGTTTCCTTTCGGTTTTTTGGCTTTGGCCTTGAAGCACCTCCCCTGCATATCACATCGGACATGAGAATGGCTATGCTACCGCTTGCATTGCAGTCCGTGTATATGTATGCAAATATTCGTATACGACCTAGCATTTATCCAACCGAGGTGTTGCGTACATGGCGCTATGAACTCTCTATTCTATGCACTCCTATACTCTATGCACTTTCTACCTGTACACTCATGCATATGCAGTATGCCTGCATATACACACCCCTGTTCACTAAACAACACCCCCCCCTCCTCACAAAGTCAGCCATGTCCCTCGCCCTCACAGACCCCATCCCCTCCAACCCCTCAACAACCCCACCGCGATCGTTCACCGGTCGTTCCTGGCTAACCTTGAATCGCCCCTCAATGCGCGTGATCTCAACCGACATGCCGGCAATATTCTTCAGCAGGGTGGCAATATATTCCAGTGGTGCATCGGCGATTTTCCATGGCGTCGGTGTCGAGGAGGCTGTGGTCCTGTCACTTTCACTCTCACTTCCAGCGCTAGCGCTCACCCCCTGGTTCATTTCCTCTTTCTCTGTCGTCACGGTCTTGGTGGCAGTCTTGGTTGCAGTCTTGGTTGCAGTCTTGGTAGTGGGGATTCCCTTACCCGTAGCCATACCCGAAGCCGCGTCTCCTTCTCCTTGGCTGTCTTGGCTGTCTGCGTCTGACGTTGACTCTGACTCCTGGAACCCCATAACCCCGACCTCACCCAACCTCGCCAAATCCCCCAACTGCCGCCTAAGAAACTCCTCCGTAGCCCCATCCTTAGAGTCATGATAAATCGTCGCCCGGCCATAAACCTGTACAGCGGCGTAATTCCACGTAGGTGCAACCTTCCCCGTCTTAGGCTTGGACTCTGTATAAAAGTTCGGAGTGATATAATGGTCTACCGGACTTGTGAAGACGATTAATACTTCACCCGGGAGGGTATGACCATGTCTAGTCAATTCTGGTGCTGATGCTGATTCTGATGTTGATGATGGCGCCGGATCTGCTTCCGATGTCGGGAATGCACCCGGGACGGTATTGGCTGAGCTGGCGGTCTTGTTTTTGTTTGTATCATCCAGCACGGTGTCGACTATCGCTTTTGTTTGTGGGTTTGCGCGGGCGATGTGGCCGCGGAGGATTCCTAGTGATTGGGATTGAGATTGGGAGTCGGCATTGTTTGCTTGCGGGTCTGGAGATTTTGCTGTACTGTCCAGGACCCAGGGGATGTGGCTGCTCTGCAGCGTTGGGTGGATTTTAGAGGGAAGCGAGGTGGTTATAAGACCGAGGGGGTGTTGTCTTATGAAGGCGTGGAGGGTTGGGAGGTCGGTAACTGCGTGGTCGGGGCGGAGATGCATGTTGCGTTCCTGTTCGTTATATGCAGTGTATGTGGTGTAAAACAATGGCAATGTCAATGAATAAGAGACTTTGAATGTGTTTGGGAAAGGGAAAAAGTTTGAAAGACCGGGGAAAATAATGAGGGGCTAAACCCCGGATTTGATAAGGGCTTATCTGGCCGAAGGATATGTTCCTGGCAGATCTGTATCCATGAGGCGTGTAGAGATCAAAGTAAGACATGTACATAAGCTACACGCTAAAAACATATAAAATATACGCATGCATTTCTAGTGCATATCTGCATAGCAAAAGCCCCTAATGATCCCAACCGAAACACCAAGAAAACCAAACCAAGAAGCTAAAATGAGACAATCCAATAAACCAGTAACAATCTATTGCATGAACAACAGACAGAAACCAGAGCCGCCTAGTCCTAAAACAGGGGTCGTCCAGACGCCATGCGCACAAAGTCAAAAGGAACATTCTGGCCTACAAGCAACCTCAGCGTTTCGACGGTCGTCCATGCGGTCACATCCTCGAATCCATATGCCGTCCAGCCAGCACCCGTCGCTACACCGAGGGGATCACCCTTTCGTGGTCCGCTCGTTAGATCTAGGTAAACCTTTCCACAGGTTGACGGTGGTGATGAGCGGCCATTGGCTCCATAATGTCGAAGTAGGGGTTGGACGAGAAGCGATTTCTCCGGTGGTAGAGCTGAGACAATAACGAATGGTTGCTCAACTAGTTTCACCGATTGAATGGATGTGAATGGTTCCAGGCCGGCCGCTAGCGGGCCCGAGGCTTTGAAGCCGACTGTGTAAATTGCCCCGACGTTTAGACTGCGCAGTGCGAAGATTGCTGCTGAAGCGTCTGCTTCGCTGCCTGCTAAGATTATAGCTGCGCGATTCTGATATGCTGATGGGACGTACTCGCGTGTCAGGGTTGCGCGAATACCCTTCCAAGCAGCATTTTCGCCAATGAAGCGTGATTTTGCTAGGGGTTCTGGGGTGCTGGTCATGGCGATTGTGTCGACTAAGCCAATTGCGCGGGCTGCGTCGCTTACCGCTGGAATGTAAGATGTTGTGCTGGCGACCGGAGGGTTGACGTAGGCGCCACCAAACTGTGGTTGCATAATGACAGACTCTACTGAGCCCTTCGGGCCACGGTCGATGGATGAGAAATGGTGTGGGAGGCCCAGCTCGTTCAAGCATTTCTCCATGAACATAGAGTGTGGAGTGGAGCGGAAGGAACCAATGGCGTAGAGGTCCCGTTTGGGGAGTTGACCCATTATGTGCAGGGCTTCGTTGATCTCTGCGGCTGTCAATTGACCCGGGGCTGCGATCATTGGAAGAAGAGGATGGGTGATTGGAGAGAAGACGGTGTTCAGTGCTCGAGAGAGTTGTCCCATTTGGCCCATGTTAACAGCCGACAACAATGGACCTGGGCCACGACTCTTGATTGTCGAGCGGAAGTATTCCAGCTCATAATTCTCCTCGATGGTATGCACCATAGCAATCATCTTCACGATATCAGCATACTTGGCGCTTTCCGTGAAAATCCGCTGTGCCTCTTCTGAAGTCCATTTCCAGGTCCCAGAGAAGTCATGGAACGCAGACAAGATAACACTGTGCCCTTTCTTCTCAGCCAGCTGTCGCCGAATCTCCTCGGGGAGCCAAAGCTCCACGTCAATATACTCAACACCCCACTGAATAGCCCGACGCAAATACTTATAGAACAAAGCCGGATCATCCATGGGAAACTTCCCGTTTTCCCGTGTACACCGGACCGTAAAAATAATAGGTAACTCAGTATGCTGCCGCAACAACATCAACTGCTGCCCAACATACTTCAAACTGGGAACAGGAGCAGCAGGACCAACAGCAGGTTCAACAAGCAAATCAACACGAATCTCAACAGCATCCGAACCAACGGACAAAATATCCAAATTTGGCAGCGCAGCATGCACATCAGGAAAAGTAGTCGAAATAAAATTCGTCCGTGTCTTCGTGCGCAGATCATCATGCGGTCTCGTCTGCCCCAAAATCAAAGACAAAAACCTCGACAGATCTCGACGAAGAAACGGACTGCGAGAATAGAGAAATTCATAATCACACCGCTCAGTCAGCGTGTCATCAGGCGCAGACCCGTTTTCCACACAGTACGTGTTAACAACAATCAGAGAAGACCGCTTACGCTTTGCGGTCTGCAGACTACGCGACAGATCGCGCTCCAGGATTCCAACCACGGCATCACCGCCTTCGAGTGTTTCCAGTGATGTCTCCGTCGTCCATGGCTTGCCCAGTACCTCCGCGACCAGCTGCACGATATGTTCCTGGTTGGCGCCGTAGACGATTAGCACTGTGACTGCGGCGCTGTGGCTTGGTACGGGGACAGCGGTCACTGTTTCTTTTGGCGCGGGGAAGACGGTTGTGGAGGGTATAGGTGTGACATTCGAGACGGGGACAGCGGTGCCGTTTTGTGGAGGGTCTTGCGCCTTCAAGGCGGGAACCGGGGGTCGTCGAGCAGCGGCGTCGCCATGTGCTGCGGAAGGGCTGTCGGAATCATCGCATAGCAGTCCTTGTTTTCATACTTCTCGTGGCAGGGTGTGGCAGGGTGTGCGTGTGTATGCGGCAAAGTTCAAAGAAAAACAATAGCCGGGCGTGACAAGTAATAGTAACAGAGCAATTGAGGAAGAGAATGGGTAAAAAGAGCAAAGACGAATAGAAGACGTTGCGCAAGGGCCAGGTATCGACCAGCGCGCAGATAATATTACAGGCTGTTATCGAAAGAGGTAGGTGGTATCCGAAGCCGGACAATTCCACAATTCGCGAAGACACAACCCCAGAGCCGAAGAGAGTTAGATCAGAGAGAAGACGTCCACAGTGGACGGCATCTGGGCGGAAGAACTCTCGAGCAAAGTTCCACCGCTGGCATTGCTTCGAGGCGGAGACGCGGGGGAAAGTGGGAGCGGTGATACATTTCTCCGCCAATCAGATTGTGGGGAAATACTCGATGTTTATAGTACGTACAGTAGTGCGCGGCATTAGTCCGATAGCTATTTGGGCTTGCGTTATATGGTGTTTATACATTGGGTAGAATATAGCCTATATTCGTATCTATCCAGACATAGTTTATCTATAGACCACCATCAACAACATCCATCTAACACTGTCGCCGCTACTGCTACTGCTACTGCTACTGCTACAGTAATATAGGTGTAAACCCTCGAGCCGACACAACCCAGCAAAAATAAGAATTCCACCATACAATCCAGCACCTCTGATACGAGGGAAAATCAAGAGCCTGAGAGAGACAGTCTTGGCTAGAAGATAGCCAATTATCGGCCCCGGGAATACTGCTACCTGGTGCAGTGTGGCATAGTGCAGGCTCCCGTCTGGCAGATACAGAGCGGCAAGTAACGGATCAGATGCTAGATTATGTTACAATTATAGATGTATACTTGCAAAATATGATATCGAGGATATATGGTATGATACAAAGGGGACGTCAGTCCGTTCACAGTGTCATGAAGTATTGGATAAGTTCTTCACGAGGCTCTTGCAGTGAATGTGCCATTTCATGCATTATTTGTACTCTGACTTTGCCTCTCTTTTTTCGCCTCTTTTTTGCTCATTTCCAAGCGCCTGAGCTGAATCATTGAGATTATAAATACGTGGTGGGAAAGGACTTATGACTACTGTTGTAGGACATGGTATGGTCTCCTTCTGTTGATACGCCTATTCATATTCATTTTCACGATTTGCAAATGTAAACACTAACGATCTATGTATGTCCCTCTCAAAGCAAACCGACTCGTATGACAGAAGAGGAAACAAATTAGTAGAAAAGAAAAGAAAAGAAATATGAGAGAAAGATGAACAACGGAATCAGTCAACCGTCTAGAATTGTATTCAAAATCACCAAGCATAAAGAGAGGAAGAATACCAGCCAAATCAACGGTAGGGTATTGGGTAGAAGCAGGCATTCAAAACCAAAGAGACAGTAGAAACAAGCTAAATGGGCAAAAAAAGGACAACAAAAATGTGTAGGGTCAATATCAGACAAATTATAACCATATGGCCATACAGAATCACGCTTTTTAGTTTTGTTCAACGTCAACGTATTCCGTACATCAAGCCGGAGTTCAGTTCAACACTATGTACGAAGACAGATTACCACCGCTAGGATAGGGATATTGGCGCGTGGGACTGTCCATGTCTCGTAAGAGGTTTCATTTCCTGCCAGGAGGGGTGCATGGCAGGTTTGATTGGGTTAGGGGAGGATGGGTTTCAGGGAGATGAATGCGATCAAGGGTGTGTATCCATATGTGGCCGGGACTGCAATGCAGTGGTCCGACTGTGGGAATTCAGCCCTGCAGTCAATATACTCGGACCGGCGAGTATCATTGACAGTAGCCAGGGTTGGAATGCAGGACGCTGAAGTGGGGGATAAAGGTATGGGAAGTGGAGGGAGAAGCCCAGCCGAGCCAGCGGAGTGGACATTTTCAGTGCTGTTCAGGATGGGATGCTTCAACGTACACCCACAAATGGAGATAAGCATATCACCGGATCACGCAAGCAGTCCATACCCAGCGATGAGATAGATCAATCAAGCATGGCTGTACGGACCACACGATGAATCGGGTCGAGACCAAGCTAGAGTCGGAAATGCGTTTCAGATGAGAGACATAGGTGTTTCACGTGCACATCACACGCGGGACAAAAGAGACAAGACCCACGAGGCAAGATAACGCCGGGGACACTCGCCATAAGATTTGCACCAATTAACGTTAACTCGGGGGAGATATCGCCAGGCCATTCATCAGTTTGGGCAGGGGCTTTCGGCGGGCAGTATTCGCCGTCTTGGAAACCCTTGGTGCGCCGTGGATCATGCGGGGTTCTGTCATCAGGCTTGTGTCTAATTTCGCCGGAGCTGCAGGAAGATCGTCAGAGACGGGACGGGAGGGGTGGCAAGTGATGGATTTACCTCTTGTTACTACTCTGCTGTAATCAGCGGAGAGATTCTGTTGGCTACGGCTGGTCGGGGCGAAGAAGGTAGCGTTGGCGGTGCGCCATAGATGGTTGGAGGTGTCTGATAAGAAGTCGGTTGTCGAGCGGCCGGAGAAGATAGATGTGCGGCCTCGATTGCGCTTTGAGAGGACGATCTCGTCGAACAGTGCCATCCGTGGGTCCTTGGACTTGGGGCTTGTTCTCTCCCGATCACTGATGAACTCGTTGAACCCTATATAGGTTAGTATTATTTCGCGGTATGATATGTTATTCATGCTCACCTTGTGTCTGCTGCAGAACAGCAATGTACTCAGCATGCTCACTGGGAAGACTCTTCATGAAAGACTCCATGTTGAACGTATAGTACATTCCGGACTTCTTCTTTTCGCCAGTGGCCGGGATGAGGAACTTCTTGTAAGTGTAGAACAAGCTGGCAAAGCATCTGACAAATGCAGCACGGATCTGATCAGGATGGAAGGCTGCATCACACGGCAGGCAGACCATACATGCACAGCGGTTGTGGACGATCAGCTTGCAAGCAGAACATTTGTACATGCCTTCCTCTGCACGATCGTCGCAGATAGCACAGGTCAACTTGTCATCCCAGGGCTGGACTTGGAAAAAGTGCCCCTCAGCCCAGCATGTACCCTGGTTGTTATCGGGTTGGTGCATATTGGCTTGAGGAACAATCGTCGATGCAGCAATGGTAGATTGTGCATAGACGGAGGGAGCATAGGTAGAGCCAGAGCCACCATACTCAGTGTTGAGGGTTGTTACGGAGAGGTTCGAGGTGTGACCAAGGAATGGTGCACTAGGGCGTCGGCTCATACCGAACGACGAGCTTCGCCGAGAGGCGGCATCAAAGTGACCGGAACGCTTTTCACGTAAAGATGCCTGCAAAGCCATACCCGAATCGTTGCGGGAGGATGGGGTTGGGGGAGGGGGAGGGAAATAACCAGACGTGGGCGAGCTTTCTCTTGGTGATGGCGGAGAAGCACTAGCTCTGATAGTGTTTCCGGTTCCTGGACGCTCACTCCCGCGGGACGAGTAACCACGAGAGGGCCCTTGCTCACTTCGAGCATGCAGGAAGACGTTGAAAATCGGAGGCGAGTATGTGCCTGGAACAACAGCGGTCGAGCCAAACGCACTGGAGTTGAGACCGACGTATTTAGCCAGGTTAGTGGCCGGTGCCTTGGATTGGAAAGTAGCCTTGCTCTCGGACAGGAACGAGTCCCAGGGATACGTTTCAATTGCATATGCTGGGGGTCCAGTGGGCACGTGGCATCGGCTGTGTTGAGGAGCAGCCAATTGCAACAACGACAGAAGCTTTCTGCGCTGGTGGCGAGGAAGAGCGGTTGGCTGTATAGTGCTTTCGATCATATCGGAATCCAGATCAACCAAGACGAAATCGTCGGTGGGTAGCTCCACCTTCTCGTACCGACGCTCAATACCTACGATGTACGGGCAAGGGGCCTCCAGGGCCTGGATCAAACGAGCGGGAAGCACAGGAATTAGAACTCCGGCCCACACAATAGGGAAGAGAAGGTCAACCAGGGCTCTGGTGGCAAGGTAAAGCATGGAAGTGTGGGAGGACAAGAAGATAATTCGAGATTCGGTAAGAGCGTACTACCATGGTCAGCATTGCCATCAAACCAGCAAGAGCAAAACTAACCTCGAAGAGAATCATGATATTGGGAACGGATAATGTTCGGAACAAGGCATAGAGATCAGTCTGGAATAGTTAGCCAAGGTCCGGTTGAACCGAAGAGGAATACATACGTTTCGGGACCCTGGGATCTCATTGGGCGCCTCTTTGCGGGCAAACAACCTTAACTCCCTAATGGCTAGTTCAACCTGCGTCTTCGACGAGATCGGACAGAACGCCTCGGTGCAGAGATTCATCACATATCGCTCCAGTGGCTGCCATACACCCATCCGCGGAGAAGGAGGGGGCACGCGCTGTACACCTCCCTCCGTCATAGGCACCACAATGGCCTTGAGCCACTCCTTCCAGAAGCTGGTCATCGTGCTCTCTCGACCCAGAATACCGTATGCGCGGGGAATCCAGAATCCAGTATCACCATCGGTAAGACCCTCGATCTTGGAAGCTGCACCATGGCGGACCGGACGCAGAAGATCAGTCATCAGTCCGATCTTCTCTTCCACGGCACTAATATCATCCTCGAGTTGTTCGCGGGATTCAGACCCTGATGGCACTGTCGGTAGCTGCGCTAACAGGCGGGAAAGCTTAGCCCGCTCGGATGCCAATCGCTCGCCCAAGCTCGCAGCCAATTCGCGCTCCTCGTCGGTCATATTATCCTTTCTCCATTCCTCGCAGCGCTTCTCAAGCTCCTCGGCTGCGTTCTGATTCAGCGGAATCCAGATAAGCACACAGATAGCATGCAGCCTGGAACCGTTATCCGTTGTCATGGCAAACCCGTGCCAAGTAGAGCGTGGTCGTTGGTCGGAGGAAACGATATTGATATCATTGGGAAAAGCAAACATGGGAACGTAATCGGGGAAATTGCCGCGCTGCTTCAATTCATCGGGCATTCCACGTGTGGGGTACCGGTCTAGTAGGACGGGCTCGAATCGCCGCTTTAGCGGATGCATAGTCGGAGATATCTCGAGAGGCTGCGGAACAGGAATAACGGAGTTGTAGTTACTGAGTCGCCGAGAGGTTCGCACCGAAGCTGAGAAAATGGCCCAAGTTAGCTCTGATTCCTCCAATTTCAGAAACAAGGCCCCGAATCTCAAAGAGCAAGTCTCACCTTGACGAGCAACTGACGGCTGCCGCTTCATACTGTTCATATCGCGGAAGGACATGTGTCGTCTGACACTCCCAATACCAGATCTCAGGAGATTCCCACCCTGCGACGGCGAATCCTCCGAAACGATCTTCTGCGTACGGACCCGAGACCGCGGGCGAGTGTTCGGCGTAATAGCACCAGCACTCAGACTCAAGTCCGTTAAAAATGACTCCCGCTCATTCGCAAACTTGAACAGCGCCTGATCAAAATCGAAGTCCTCCATGAACATGGCCGAGCCGCGCAGGGGCGACGACGCACCCTTGACAGTGACACTGCTGCGGTTGCTGTTGCTGCCATTGCCGTTACCATTGGTTCCCTCGGAGGTTTTGGAGAGCGTCGAAAGGCGCTGGAATGAGCCGCGGCGACTGGCGCCGGTGAAGAGCATCGAGTTGGGCCGTGAAGGAGCGTCCGGGTTGAATTCCTCCTCTGCATCGGCGTCCTCTTGAATTGTGTCCGCGACCGCTGGGCCTGGAGAGGCGGCGCCATTGGCGCGGTAGTCTTCTCCCAATCTCTTGAATGTGTCCAGGATCTCGGTGCCGTCTACACCGGCTATCCAGAAGTAATCGGCGAGGGGGGCGCCCTCCGTGGAGGTGCTAGACGACGGCATTCTCTTCTCACCACATGGGTAAAGGGGGGTGGGTGAGTTGAGGAAGAATTTAGGGAGGGGCGGGGTGAACGAAGATCAATTTCGGGGATGGTCCACGTAAAAGGAGATTTCGATTTTCGATATTTTGTATTTTCTCTTTTATATTGTAGTGTGGTTTATTTGTTATATTTCATTTCGATTTCCATTTTATTTCTCCTTTTATTTGCTTTTCTTTTCCCGGGTAGCCTTGTACACAAGGATCTGACCTGCATTTGGGCTGAGGGTGTTCCAGACTCCCGGGGAAGAGTGTTACTACAGTATACTCCGTACTGTACAATGAATTCCCGTCATATTGCTGAAGAACTCTGTCTTTCCTTATGCGCGTACTTACTAGTATAGTTCACCGGCTCCACCCCCTAAAACGAACTGCTTCGCCTTTGGTACGGTGGAGGAGAAAGTACTTTCGGACTTTCCGCAAATCTAACCCAAGCCCACAGGGGTCAACAGGACTAATTTCCATGGTTGCGAGACATCGGAAAAAAGAAGCGGGTTCGCATATCTTAACGTCCCGAGGGGTCCGAGCTTCCTATAAAAACGGGGGGATGCTACGGTATTTTGGGGGGGGTTTCGTCTAAGCTCTTTGACCTTTGACGTGCAAGTGAGACATGCCGTTTAGGGGTCTCTGTTTCTATCTTAGGAGTTCGGGAGAAACGCCACAATGCCATTATTTTGTAGACTGGGTTCATTCTGACGCATTTTCAGGAACTGTTCTCCTCAGGGGGTCGGCAAGTGCCGAATGGAGTGGAGGGCTTTGCATATGTTGGTCTTGGGCTATACTGCAGCATCGACTCGGTAGGGTGTATGTGTATACTGTGTACCCCATTGTTAGACTAAATCCTTCAGCAGCTGGTTGGTCATGCTTAGGAATACTTATCTCATGGATGTTGCACCAGTTGCCAAGTGGAGAGTGTTCCCGGGGAGACGATCAATACTCAACTTGGGAGTGGAGTGTTTTTGGTATATATTTTGAATATTATCTGATTGAACAAAAGGTAGTAGTGAGACTTCACTAGAATTAGTATGTCTCTGATCTATATTCTCCATCCTCGTAGCAACGTATAACCTAAACTCCTCGGTGACTGTGAATATAATCCCTTGTCGACATGGCTACCTGCATAAGGATAGGGCACATGCACCGGCAGCCGTCTGGTCCGACTGCATTCAAGGGGTATGAGACAAGGTTAATCCAACCCGCATCTGCCCGTAGACATGTCTCGAGACGAGAACGAGCGGTGGGGGCCGAAGGGATTGAACTTTGTAGTTAATTAACTCAACTGGGTTACATGGCCTTGGGGGATTAAATTGCTGTTTTGATACACATAGATTATTTCTATATTTCCGTAGTAGAAGCTGAAAGAACTATAAAGAAACTATTGTGGTTATGGTTTCCTGCCGCGTGTGGCAGTTATCAGCTGCGAGTCTAGGCCTTTGTTTACGGGTCTCGACTCAAGCAGACTCCTGTATACATACCCAAAAAGAACCTTCCCTGTTCTGTGTACGTGGCTCGTTAGACCGGACAGAAATGGCCATTTTTTCTTTGTCAGGGATTGGGTCGGGTTTGGCATTTGTGCGAAAATTAAGCTTGGGCTGCATGGCTGCTTTCCGGGCGCTAGGGCTATCAGCCTCATACTTCATATGGATGAGAACCATATCACTTTAAGGTCTACAGTTATACTGTTTTCAGGCCAATGGTCATATTGTGTACCAGTGGGTCCAGAGACTGTACAAATCGCCCATGTCCATGCAGCTCGGCAGGCTGCGCCAGACTCGGCATTTCGTGGCACGGAACGGGATCGGGTGTCGTGCACACCGCGTTTCAGGCTCGTTTCCGGCTCATGAGGTTGCCCGTGGTTAGGAACCCCTTGTCCCCCATGGCGCCGCGCCATTCGATCGACAACTGGCCTAGCGTGGCACGACCGTCGCGCCTTAAATCTTTCTGGAGGGTATCGAGACCCTCGGCTCGGCCTTCTTCCTGTTCCACAAGGAAGGCAACCTGCAGCACGTCGCGCGGGTTAAGTGTCGGTGGTGACGCCGCTGACATATTTGGGCTCGTCGCGTCCCAGTTCAGGGATTTCGATTGGAACGGTGGCTTGGGGTTGAGTTTGGTTTGCTGTCCATCCCCCGTGTTAGTCGAACTCAAATCAAACATTTTCAGCCCGATATTCAGGTACTGTCCTTGCTGACGGGACACCCGCGTGCATTCCAAGGGGGCTTACCGTAACTACCACCGCGCCATCTCCCACGTTCTCCAGTTGTGCCTCCAGGGCAAATCGGAGTAACCTTGTTTTCCCATACGGTCCAAGTGATTTGTTGTCCACTTCCAATGGCGGTAACTCAGAGGCCTTGGTCCGTACACTTAAGCAGGGCTGTGCCACAAATTGGTATAATTTGCGGAAGGTCCTGACCCGGCCGCTGGCTGCCTGGAAATCGGACCCAATCTTCGTCTCCGTGTAACTGACACTAACAGCCAGGATGTGATTCCCTTCCTCTTTCAAATCGAATCGTACAATCTTCTGTAATGACTCGCCGATCTTTAGGCCGTCAGATTGGGCCGAGTCGCTCGGTGGCTCAAGTTCAAGAACCGTTACTGAAGATGGTGTCTGCATTTCCGCCACGATGCGGACTGATTTGAGGACTCTTTCATCGTCGTCATCGTCAAGTTCGTTATTTGCGCTGAGGGTACATGCAAAGGTTTCGCCGACGTAGACGGATCCGAAGGAGGGGGGTAGTGTAAGCTATTGCCGTTAGCACAGTGGTTCTGTATCGGGAAGCTCTTGGTAATCTCACAAGAGGAGCTAATGTAAACTGGTCATCGGATTCATTAGACGGGTAACTTAGAGAGGCTTTCGTGGAGATCGTGTTGTTGGAGGCTGGGAGGGGGTGCTGGTAAGAAAGTGACGGCCGCGACAAGCTGCAAGGAGTCAGAACAGCCCCATGTGCTTGATGGAATAGATTTAGTCACCGTAAGACTGTCCTAGTAGTTAGTAAATCGATTTGATTGCACTTGTAGATGTGACGTACCTTTCAGAGACACCGCATGTGGTTCTTTCGGGGCGTCAGCGCCCGACAGGGCCCGAGGACGCGACATGGAAGCAAAGTAAGATCCAGAGCGATCAGACAGTTCGTAATTTAGCTATACTCTTGGCTTAGCATGTCGCAGCGATGAAGGCGCAGAGTGTAGAGCGCAGAGGCAGAGCAGTTCGATAGCGATAAGCTCAGCAAACAATGCAAACATCTATAGACATGGCTCTTTCCTGCTTGTTCTTTCAGAAGTTAGACACTGAGGAATACAAAATGAAGAACCGCCTTAATTCCACCTTTGTTTCTTCGTCTCCTCACGATATCTATGCCACTCAGAATGCCCATCACTCGGAAACAACGAGCCTTGTTGGATGCGGTTGATGCCCCGGAAGCAAGTACTGCTCCTGGAAATTCAACCAAACCAACCAAGCCATACAAAAGAAAGGGGAGTGAGAGATCATCTGTCCCTCCATCTGAGCCTAGTCTGGCATACAATGCCCCCGCGACAGAACAGAAGCCTGTGGCCAAGACGACCAAGAAGACCAGCACAACTGCTCAGAAGAAGGTCAGCTCAAACGCCCCAGAGACCACCAAAGGTGATAAAGCTGAAGGACCCTCTAAAAGCAATCCGCCTGCCACATTTTCTGAAAACCTGAGCCATGCCGGCGTGGTTATGGCAGGTGTCAACGCAGGCGAAGCCAAAATGGTTGAGATCACCAAATCGGGCATGAAATATTACCCGGCACCTTCTTCTGGGAAGCGTCCTCGCAACTGGCCTGAGGAACCTCCAAAAGCCTTTCTGGATAGGGCATATCGTGCGCAAACTGAAAAGTAAGTACCTTGGTAATCTGACCGGTGATCGGGGATGTTGACACTTCTGTTAGGATGTTCATCGTCAACCATACTCTTGGCCATGTGGGCAATGTACCAGTGGTCACCTTTGACATTGTGGGAACCACCGGCAATCTCTACAAAACACATATTGAAAAAGTCCCCAGGTGTGACTGTCCCGACTCAAGATACCGGAGGGGCTTGAGCCAGTGCAAACATATCATATACGGTACGTCTAGTTGTGTCATTTCTGTCCATCATATGCTAATAGGTAAAATATGAAGTCCTGGTAAACGTGCTGAAGGCACCCGAGGAACTTTAATTTCAGATGTCTTTTCTCCCTCTCGTATGTTAATGACCACCCAGGATACTATCATTCGATATCCTTACATGTCTTTAATTCATTTGGCCATGCTACAGGAACTGTCCAGAATGCTGGTTGCCTCTCCGCTACACAACGATGAGCTAGTATCTTCAGAAAAGGTCGTCCAAGCCCGAAAGCCAGTTGAAGGCCCTTGTCCAGTTTGTTCCATGGATTTCAACTCCATCGAAGAAGTCACCTGGTGCAGGGTTAGATGCGGGAATAACATACACAAGCTCTGTTTTGAGCGGTGGGCAACCACTAACAAAGCATCCGGCTTGGCCGTGCGCTGCGCCTACTGGTACGTGATCGTATCCCTGTTGTCCACAAAAGGACTTTATGAGATTTCTAATGATAATGTCGCAGCCGCATCCCATGGAGATTCACTGACCCTGGTCCGAACCTTGAACGCCTCCGGGAAGGTGGCTTCCACGGCAAAAATGGCTACGTCAATGTCGGCGACATATTTGGGATTGGGGATTCCAATGTGGGATTTAATTCTTCCACGAGTGCTAACAATCCGCCAAGTCCTAACGCTTAGATTCGTGGCTACATGCCCTTCTTTCTCGCCACCAGAGACGATTGTTCATCATGCCCTCGCCCAAGGGCCATCATTCGGAGCTTTGACAGACCATTTCGCCATCTCGGGGGGATAGTCTGTGGTTGCCAACAAAGCTGGCGAAAGGATTGGCCTTTTGTCGAGATCTAAAGTTCGAAAATGTATCTCATTCGGAGGATTTTCTCTTTTCCATAGATTACCGGGTTATTTTGCTGGTGTTATGGTTGCTCTTTTCTTTCAAAGTGATTTGAACTACGAACTTACGAAGCATTTCTTTGGGGATTACTACACTTGCGAGGGTGTTATTTTCTGTGTTGCTTTATTCCTTAGTATAATACTGTGTTAGACAACAAATGCCCACCGATAATCGTAGGCAACATTCCCCCATGACCCTTCCAAATCAGGAAGGCACCTCTCTGGGTACAAGTACCCCCAACTTTCCCACCTCTCCCTCTTTTCTTTCTTTCTTCTTCTTCTTCACATCTCTCTTCTTCTCTCTTTTCTTCCCTCACCACCCCCATTGTAGCTTCCCCCTCCCTCACGGCCTTTTACCACGGATCTCAAGACACATCCTTGGCGGTTCAGGTGTTGGCCCAGATCGAGCTTGAGGTGCTGCTTCGGTGGCAGCTTCAGCCACTGTGCGATTTGCCATTATGCTCCAGGCCTCTACTGGTGATCCATAGTGAACATTTATTATGTCTACCTTCCCTTTCCTCTCCTTCCCCTTCCCTTCGCTTTCTTCTTTCCCTTTCCCTCTCACCTCATCGCTCCCTCTCCTTCTGCTTCCCTCCCTCGCACGGCCTTCCACTGCGGATCTTGAGGTCATCTTTGATGGTTCAGATGTTAGCCAAGATCAAGCTTCGGCTACAGCTTCGCGGCCGTGGCTTCGGTCTCTGTGCGAGTTACCATTATGCCCTAGTCCTCTACTGGTGATCCATGGTGAACATTTCTTCTCTCGTCCCTGTCCCTTCCCCGAAGGCACTCATTGCGGATCTCGAGGTCATCCTCGGTGGTTCAGGTGTCGGCCCAGATCAAGCTTCGGCAGCACTGTGCGAGTTACCACTACGCCCCAGGCCTCTGCTGGTGATCCATGGTGTACATTTATATTTTCTTCCTCTGTATTCGATGTGGGCTTTGCTGGTGTTGGTTACGTGGCTGTCGACATGTCTGGAGGCAATTCTGTACCGTAAGAGTAGAGACTAGTAGCCGACTTGACTCGGTCTGAAAAGAAAATGCAATATCTACAGCTTTAGAAATACCAAACATGCACTCGTTGTAAAGGCCAAGATATCGTGATATAGCCGCGGCAGTAGGCAAGCCTACACAGGCAACGAAAATATGCCATGACATGCAACGCTTCAAAAATTTGTTCCTCTCTACAGACAATATAGATATCAAAATTCACAGGAGTGATTCACTCATTCCAATGTGGGTATCACAGCAAACCCCCAAAATCCCAAAACAATAAATAGACTCCGGAAATGTCAACACCAAAAAGCCCAGAGCACCAAGAGATCTCTCTACCCATTTACAGCCGTCGACCTTGTTGAATAGTCGCTACACTTATACCCTCGTCGCCTGTCATCCATGATGGCATACGTTCTGGATCGATGATACCTAGCTCTGCGAGCTTGCGGATACCAGTGATGACATCTGAGCCGGCGAAGTTTAGGGATACAGCCGGTAACGTTGAGGCGGATGGCTCATTGGCTTCATCTTCATTCCCCGCACGTACCTTGTCGAGGAGACGGACGTCAAGACGGTCCAGTGGCGCGGGAGCTAGTGATGAACCCGACGTTCCAAATCTGGAATGGATAGCCAGGCGGCGTTTCCTTGAGGTTGGAGACAGGAATGCTGTTTCATTCCCCGTGGATTTGCGCTTTGAGGAGACTTCTCCAGTACTGCCGTTTTCTTTTTCAATTCCTTCTTCTGTGGGAGATTGGTGACTTGTTTTGATATGCTCTTCTGGCGTGACTGTATTTGAAGGTCGTGGATCAAGGGGGCTCCCTTCAATGACCGCATCAGCAAAGATACTGTATGCTCCATTTGCAAATGCTGAGCGTCCAGGGCCACGGAGTGCAAGGAGTGTTGGTAGATTCTTTGCTGCCAGCGATGTAGCCTTCAGGGTGAATCGTTCCTGTGGTCTGGAAAGAGCTTTGGGTATAGAATCGCGCACCAGGCGCTGAAGGGTTCGTGTGTCAGTTGTAACAGAGCTAGCTGCTGGAGCTGCTTTCGATCCTGTAGATGTCGCAATGGATGTATACACGAATGGACAACTATCCGGGAAAGCGACGTAGATGACACGCGAGGATTCAGTGAAGATCTCAGCTGCCTGTCGTGGAGATTGATATGGCGAGTCAACGACGAATATCCGCAGGATTGTTAAAGGAAGTGTTCCTGAGCGGCCGAGATGGTAATGTGCTTTGACGAGCGGGGAGATTTCCCGTTGGAGGCTTTGAACGAATGTTGCAGCTTGCATGCGCGGAACCGAACCGGACCACTTGGCTGATGGTGTTTCTTCGGGTTTTTTCTGTTTCGTGTCGATACGACTGAGTTCCAATGCTGTCCATCGAAGACTGGCTGGGTGGTCGTCCATGTAGCGTAGATCTGCCATTGCTAGTTGTCGCAATGTGATTCCATGTCGCCAATCGCCTTCAAGGATCCGTTCGAGGACTTCGCGCTTGCCGCCCTTTCGATCTTGGAGGTCTTCATATGCCTGGCGCACTTCCTCGATTGTCGCTGCGGCGGGGTAGGGTAGGGCTTCGTCTTCATCTGGTGCGACTTCTTCATCGTGTTGTAGGTAAGGTGGGAATGAGGCAATGTTGCGGTCGTTGAGCCATAAGAATGCCAGATCTAGTAGAGCTTGTCTGGATAGCTTGCCGAGGTTTTTTGAGAGCGAGGGGGTCGATGAGGGGATGCGGAGGTTGTTTGGAAGACTGGCTGTTGTCGGGGCGCGAACTGTTTTTGGACGCGCCATAACCAAACTTGTGAAGAGGGTTGTGTGGACAACCTGGCTGGGTAGAATCTCTCTTAGATAAAACAGAGCCGCATATCCTTCGGCGCAGGGCTTGGGGTATTGTTTCTCGAGCTCTTTTGCGTCAAAAATGGCTGTCAACAAACAGGCACGTGCTGATAAGAATTCACGATCGTATTAGATAATCCATTCATGTCTGATAACGTAATTCACATGCGAGCCGCATACAAGCCAGCCCCGAAACACCCATAGTAAGCGCGATATTGTATACCCCTTTATCTCAACAACTACAATATTGTCAGGTTTGTTTGCCAGGTCTGAAATATTCGGCTTCTAAATGATGTCGCAGCTTATTTTACCGCAATCTAGATAAGTTTTCAGGGGTGGTACAACAAATTGCGCCGTAATTTTGAATTTAACAGTACATATAAAGATGTATCTTAGTCAACATCAATTGATTTAATCCTAACCTCTAAGATTCGTAATTTTCCTTATTTTGAATATATGTGTACGGCTTATAGTATTAGTTAAGCTCCCGTTGTTGACTTTTCAGGTTGTAAAACATCGTGATTACTATAGTGTTTTGGGTTAGGCGGTTCGCATGTGAAATACGTTAGTTAAATAACTAACGTAATTCACTAGTGAGCCGCACCCTATCTATAACACGCGTCAGTTTAACTAGACCTCTCTTCTTCAACCACGCACTATGCCACCAATTCGTACCAAATCCTCTCAAAAACGTACAGAGCAAGAGGGCAAGATTTCATTAGCTATTCAGGCTATTCAGAACCACGAAATAAGCTCTATTACTCTCGCTGCTAAGACTTTTGAAGTGCCGCGCGCTCAACTCTACGGAACCGTCTTACTAGGGTTCAAAACCGCGCGTTTTCTCGCGTAAATAACCTGAAATTGACGGAAATTGAAGAAGATTCTCTTCAAAAATGGATTCTCTCTATGGACTCTCGTGGAGCAGCACCTCGGTATTCTACTGTACGAAAGATGGCGGATTTACTACTCGCGGCGCGTGGATCTACCCCCCCTCCTTCGGTCGGCCAAAACTAGGTCACAAACTACGTTAAGAGGCATCCTAACCTTTCCTCCCGATTCTCAAGATGCTACAATTATAAGCGTGCTAAATATGAAGACCCTAAAATCATTTCTGAATGGTTTTCTCTTGTTCAAAAAACGGTTCTCACGTACGGGATCGATCCCGACGATATCTATAACTTTGACGAGACTAGCTTTGCAATAGGTCTTACCACGACCGCAAATGTTGTTACGAGAAAGGAATTCTACGGTCGGAGATCACTTTTATAGCCTAGAAACCGCGCGTGGGTGACTACGATTAAGTGTATAAACGCGTCGGGGTGGGTGCTTCCTCCGTGTATCATTCTTAAGGGCAAAGTCTTTCTCGAATCTTGGTTCGAGAGCCTTCCGAGTAATTAGAGACTCGAGATTAGTCTAAACGGGTGGACTTCCGACGTAATTAGCCTTCGGTGGCTCGAAAAGATTTTTATTCCGTCTACTTCTTCACGTACGAAAGGAAAGTATAGACTTTTGATACTCGACAACCACGGGAGTCATTTAACCCCGAAATTCGACGAAATTTGCGAGAAGAACAATATTATCGCAATTTGTATGCCTCCGCACTTGTCTCACCTTTTACAGCCTCTCGATATTAGCTATCTTGCGGTATTAAAGCGCGCGTATAGTCGGCTTTTGGAAACGAAAATACGGGTCGGGATCAATTATATCGATAAATTAGACTTCCTTAAAGCCTACCCGTCCGCGCGAATTAAGGTATTTAATTCGGAGACTCTAAGGGATAGCTTCGCCGCCGCCGGTCTAGTACATTACAACCCCGATCGAGTGATTTCTAAGCTCAATATTCACCTTCGGACCCCGAAACCCCCCTCGAGCCGTGTTAGTGAGTGGGAGCCAAAATCGCTATCGAATTACGTCCAATTGCAAAAGCAAGCTTCCTCGATTAAAGCTATGCTAAAACAGCGCTCGAAAACCCCACCAAGCCTGCTAGATTCCGCGATCAATCAGCTTTTAAAAGCCTGCCAAATGATGATGCAATCGGTTGCTTTACTCGAGAAAGAAGTAAGCGATTTACGCGCTGAAAACGAGAAGAAGAAGCAGAAAAAGACTCGTTCTATGAGGCAAATACCTTCCGAAAAAGGCCTCTCAGCTTTAGAGGCCTCCACCTTAAGAGAAATTTTAGCACAAGTATCCCGTGAGGCGGGCCGGCTCCGGCACCTTTACAGCCACGTACGAGAGCCTTGCCGACGTGCAGCTTATGTGGAATTAAGGGTCATAAATTGACTACATGTACTGATAGAATTTCTTTTTAGCTTATTGCATTTAATGGCGTTTTGGTTGAGATAAATGCATTTAAATGACGCGTTTTTTTGGATGGGGTGGCGGCTCACCAGTGAATTACGTTACGGCGTCGAGATCCGAGTCAACTAAACTAACTAATTAACTAGCTATACACCTCCACTTCAGCAGTCTACTGTTATAAGGGTTTCGCAATTGAATCAAATGTACTGGGTCTGCAATCATGACCATTTACTTTATCCACCAAAATATCGTGGGTCCGTCCCTATTTACATGTGAACACAACAACTCAACCTTCTTATCTTCCATATCGTTTCACTCCGATTTGCGACTGTGAGAAGTCTCAATCTTGAGCCCTGTTGGTACAAACTATATTATCCATTGGCACCTTGAACATATTATTGGTCGCAAGGCTTCGGGAGGCGGCGTGGTATCTCCAAAAAGAATATATCGCTGGTGTCAGGTTCAATGATTTCATGTAGTTTATTTGGTGAAGCTTTCTCTCTCTGAACAGTGTATTGGAATCAATAAGCTCTTCTCACTGATTAAGAACCTGATTCAACAAAATCTCGAAAATCGGCTCTTCCATTATTGCGGCAAATCTGCAGGTCATTAGAAGATATCAATAAACAACGAAAGGGTTATATACCTACCCTTGACACTTGATATGAGGTCTCATAGAAGATTCTAACTGGTTCAACTTGCCACGCGTCATCCGCTGAAACTTATCATGATTCTTAATTCGATTCCAAGCCTGCACAGGTGTAATATATCCATCCAGATCTAGCTCACCAGCCATTTCAAGCAGCCTCTGAAAAACCTCTACAGTAACTTCCCATCGAGCGTCAGAACTTAGTGTAGCTGAAGCATTCTGCCGTGGCTTGCTTTCTATGATCGATGGATGACTATTGGGCTGGTTGTTTTGGTCACGGTATAAGCATGACCGTTCTAATCTAAACCGGGTCTGTAAGCCATGAGATCATACATGCCAATGTGGAATACGGAATACTCACGACAGGACGAAATCAATTCCAAGTTGAACCCATTCTTTTCCGGAGAGGTTGGATGGCAGTTCATTGCGGCTTCCATGGACGTTTCCCGTTTTCTGATTGCTTGTGTCACCCCTACTTGCTGGCTTTTCTACTAAAGATCGGGACGAGGGATTGGACACGGAGTATGCGATTCTTTGGGCCATTATTGATGTGGAAGAGACGCTTGTTTTTGGAGTCGTGTTCTTGAAAACGGTGTTGGTGGTAGGAAAGATGCAGTGAAGTAGGTAGTTTGATCTGCGGACTTTGTAGGGGCTATGACCCCCAATCACTGCTACCTGCCCCAGGAGGGACTTCGGGTTTGACAGCTTCTGTGGAAGAAAAGTTCAATTCCGGGCAATATTATCCCAAGGGATGTGATTGTCCCGACGAACCTCTTAGAGCTCGTCCGTCACTGTCAGATTGCTGTGTACCCGATAGGATTGTTGATCCGAACACTGTTCTTGAGTTGGATTTGATGAAATGGGGCCCTGGCACAGCAGCTGAGCAGAAAAGAAAGCCAGAGAGGGTGCCCTCTGTTGTATGTCTTACATTTTATGCTCTATGCTGCAGGTTGCCTTCGGATCATTTGCCCTACATGAAAAAGGCTAAAGGAACAGTTGATATATACCACACGGACCACTAATTTACTTAAATCAAACCGCTGTATATATACTGTGGGTAAGTGTATGAGAAAAAGTAGAAGTGCTATCGCCTTCTTCGTTCATTCGCACTTTGTGAAATTAACAGGCTGAACATGCGCTTCACACAGGTTGCAGTGTGACGTCAAAGGTGCTACCGAGAACTCACCTATACAGATGTACAAAAGCAAATATATCTTCGCCTTGACCTCTCAGCTGAGCGCATATTGTCTGAAGGTTGCATGAGGTGAGGTGTTTATTTGAGAGGAAGATAGTCATTCAATCATTCGCTTCAAACAACTATCTCTCAAAGGACATCAATAATTGAACATAATTATCCTTGAGCTAGTACTACGGTCGTGTGAAGTGAAACAATCGGCGTTATTAGCCCGGCGTTCGGGGCCGAAGGTGGCGGGGTACGTTCGATGACAACCATGCAAGGCTGACCAGGACTTGCGTATTCAAATACCCGCAACAAGCTCTTTAGCCCGCAGGTTGAGAATCCCTAGCTTTGTCTTTTCTCGTCTCAACATATATTTAAGCAGATTCGCCCATAGCAGGTAACATGGCTTCAATTACTCCACCCTTCACATTCGAAACAGCCACGAGCAAAGTCAAAGCCGCGCAAAACTTGTGGAATACTCAGTCAGTATTCACAAACAAGTCTATCTAGTTGATATACATAATCTAATCTTCTATAGAAACCCAGAGGCAATCGCCAAAGCCTATACAGCGGATAGCATCTGGCGTAACCGAACCTCTTTTCTCCGCGGCACCGATGATATTGTGAAATTCCTTACAGCCAAATGGAAGAAAGAGAAATCATATTGTCTGCGAAAGGAGCTATTTTCGTTTACCGACAATCGTATCGCAGTGCAATTCTGGTATGAGTACCAGGATAAAGAGAATGGAGATAAGTGGACACGATGCTACGGGCTAGAAGATTGGACTTTTGATAAAGATGGTAAAATGGAGAAGAGAATGATGTCTGGAAATGATCTCATCCTTGGGCCGGATGGAGATGGGACTGGACGTTGGTTTGTCGATGGTGTTGATGTTAATGATGTTGAGATTGGGCCTGAACATTGGTGATTTCAATGTGTACTTACCTTTTGTACTTGGAATTTGGAAATTTCTTGAATTATTAATGACTGGAATTATTGTAGTGCGTCCTCGGACTACTTGACTATAGCTAAGCACTGGATTCCGAATTCGGGATGAGTCTACGCAGCAGAACGACCGGATACGCGTAAGTCAATGGGGTTTGTAATGAAAGAGCCGTAGAAAGCTAGAAGACAGGAATCTTTTGAGAGACATAGTGAAGAAGTCATAAATGATTGGGAAAGTCACGCCATCAGACCTTGTGCTCCCAATGCATTAAAAATCGAGTTGACATGGTCATCTTCAGGTCATGAGACCAGCATGTCGAGCAACACCTCCTCTATGTATGAATTATACATGATAAAATGATTTCAAATAACCATGATATCCACATATACAGTATGTTTATATCGGCATTTTGAACAAAGCCCAAAGCCTGATGATACTGTAGTACAGCATGGGGATGCGCTAGTCAAATGATCCCATATAATTTCCACAGAGAAGACATCGTTATTGGGCCCTGAATTATCCGACGGGGAATACCTCATTATACATTGGCCAATTCCAGTAGAAAAACGACCATGTGCCAGAGCAAGAGGTATAGCCAGGAGCGATATCGGGATCGTCCTTGCCAAATAAGGACCTGCGCTAAACCCCTTTAGGCTCGCATAACGAACGCCGATCGGACTCTGTGCCTCAGAGAAGAAGCCCAAGCGTTATACCATGGTTAACAGGGATGTATATAAATGGAAAGCTAGGCATTGATATTTCCATATTTCATACTGCTCGTCCGTGGAGAGGGCTGCTGCGATGTTCGGGAGAAGCTCGGGAGAATGAGGATTACAAACGCTGTGCTTATAAATACGGGGAGCCCTGTGCGCCCGTTGCGGCCGTTCGGCGTTCGTTTTCGGTGGCCGCGCTTGTCGCTGGATATTCAATGCTTTTGGGAGGACAAGAGAAGAAGTGTTTAGAGACTACGTGATTATTGCAGCATGTCAGCTCATCATTCTATGCATGAATTGTGCTTGGCCCTGCAATTGCCCTGTTTTGGGGATTAACGTGCGAACGTGGAACCTTGATTTAAAGTGGGCTCCGATCCTCGGCCACCGGCATCCGATTGAGACTCACACAAGTGTACTCTGTACGTAGTACTGTAGTTCACTGGGAAGGGTAGAGAGAAAGATTTGGGTAAAAGGGAAGAAAGCAAGATATCAACAGAACATTTATACAAGTTCCAACTGAATGCTAGAGTAGCAGCAGAGAAGGTCATTGTTCGGATGAGGAAAATCGGGGATTAATCATCACCCACACCCCTCCGGGCTCCCCCCCCCACTGATTTCAAAGAAAAAACCCACTTGTGGTCCCAACTGCTAAGACTCCCCTTCTCTCCATATACTATCTCCATTCCATCTAGTCCATCGTGCGATTCACATCTGGAATCGCCTTTGCAAATCGCCACCTCGCGACGGTCCTGACTTACCGCGCGAGTCCGCCAGCCGCATTCGGATTTGAGTCAACTCGCTGCCTGCGCAACGCGCATTCCCACATTGTCCTCCGATATCAAGAGATCAGTCCCTGGCAGTTGCCATAACTGATAGGACACAATCAAAATGGCCGGCTACAACGGGCGCCGCGCGCCCAACTTCTCGCAGTACATCGATGATCTGAACGCGATTCCCTCGCCCTACGACCAGGCCCTGCAGCAGCAACAGCGCCAGCAGAACTCCTTCAGTCTCGATGAGGAACTTGCTTTGTTCACCAACACCGAGTTTTTCGACTTTGACAAGTTCACCGACTTCGGTCTTCCCAATGGTCTGCCCAACTTCGACTCCGTCGATGGTGCGAAGCCCCAGGATGCGGTCCCTGACCAAGCCGCGCAAACTGCGGATATGAAGTTCTTGGATTTCCTAAATGGTAAGTGTGGCTGAACTTGGTGTATGTGTTCGCGTTCCTGGTTGGATGGTTGGAGTTCGAGCTGCATATTTTCCCCTGATCACACCACTGCCACGAGCTCTATACGGTCAAGTTCACGAGATCGTTGCCTACGATTTGCCTATGTCATTGGCTGCCTTAATCTCGTCATTCTCGTGAATCTGGTTTATGGAGTTGCCTCTTGAATTTCGGGCGCATGCGCTCCGAAGTTCATCACCCCATTCTTTTTCCTCGGCTTGGACCCTTCGAGTTTGCTGCTTTGCATACTGCAGGGATATTTCGTTCAATGAGAAAGTTGTGGCTGGCGTGAACTATCCCCGCTTTTACGCCATTTCACGTGAATGGCACTCGACTTCAACCATTTTGGGACAGAACGCAATATTCAAATTTAATGAATGCAATGCTAATATCTTCCAGAAGGCCTGGGTATGCCCGAGTACCAGCCCGAGCTGAATGGCCACAATGCGCAGCCCATGCACGACGCGCATTTCTCGGGGGTTCCCTCCGCCCCTAACGCATCTGCGAACCAAGCACCCATTCAGCCCGCGCCAATCAGCGCCCCCAAGAAGGTTGCTCCTGCTCCACCCTCGAGTGTGGTGTCTCCCCCTACTCCCGCTGCCCCCAAGCGTAAGAACACACAGAAGTCCACGCAGGAGAGCGCGGAGGAGGCCTCCCGTAACATGGCAGAGGAGGACAAGCGCCGCCGCAACACCGCTGCAAGTGCCCGCTTCCGTGTCAAGAAGAAGCAGCGTGAAGCTGCTCTCGAGCAGACCGTCAAGGAAACCAACGACAAGAACGACATCCTTGCGTCCCGTGTATCTCAGCTCGAGCTGGAGAACAACTGGCTTCGTGGTTTGATCATGGAAAAGAACGGCACGGATGAGCAGACCGATCAGGATATCTCCGACATGTTCAAGAAGTTCCTTGCGTCACAGAAACCTGATGCTTCAAGTACTTCCGACCTGAAGCAGGACGTGGGCACCATTGCTTAAAGCGTTCCCAAATCCCGAAACAAGAAAAAAAGCTCAAAATAACAAAAAAAAAGCAACCCCTGTCTTAATTGATTGCCCTGCCTACTCTGCTGCTCCAGGTGGTGACTTGAAGGGTGATTTGGTTCACTCAGGCCACTACCTTTGCTTTCTTCTTCATAGTGTTTAGAGCGGCTCAGTTCTATTATTTCTTCCAGCAGCCAGAGCTACTTCAGATAACATCTGCAGGTCGAGGGGGATGAGTGATGATATTACTAGCAGTTTACCTGAATAGATCCGGCTATCTGCACCTTCTACCCACTTTTTGTTATTCCTCCATGCATCTTGACCGGCCTCCCGTGTTCCTAGCATAAATATCTCGTAATGCCAAACCGAATCTCCACATGAGCTGTAGATCAGAAACGAAAGTTAGTTAATCTACAATATTGGCAGCGTGACTAAATGCACCTGCCCAGAAGGCTTGGCACGGGCCGCCACACAGCTCCACTCAATATCAACATCATTCATATTCTAACTTCGCCCCAACGCAAGTGTTGCGTTTACCCCTTCATATTGTCAGGGGGATTCTTCAACTTGAAATAGCATTCATGCTAGAATTTCTCAAAAGGGGGTTCCAAAAGCCCCCAGCAAAGCTATACGGCCTCGACCATGCCGTCCTCAACATCCAACTCCCACCGCAATCAATGTGGATGAATATGGGATATTGGGAGGTATTTTACACTCTTTATGTAGTGATCTTGAGATCAATCATTGACGTATACACTCCAGCACACAAACGACTTCCCAACAGCATGTGAAGCCCTCCTAGAGCAAGTTGTCACAACAGCTCTATCAACAGAGAATGCATCCTATGTGCGGATCCTAGATGTTGGATGCGGATGCGGTGATCAATCTTTGTACCTGCACAGAACTTTAGGAACTTCATCTCCCACTTCAACAGGCTTTGGCAGCCCAGATGTACAGGTTTCAAGGCAAGGTCTTCGTTTTCGACATCCTGGAACAGAGGGTCTACCATCATCTCTACCAAATTTGGAATCTTACATCGGAATAACACTTGAAAAAGCGCAAGCTTCATTCGGCTCCAGCCGTCTACGAGACCTCCAAAGCGAAAGCTCAACCGCCAACATTCCAGCAGAGATATTCTGCGCCGACGCTGGAAATCCAAAATGTTGGACTGGCGACCTGAAAGTATCAGTCACAGCTCTTGAAACAACCTCGCCCACCCCCGAATCTTCAACATGGCTCCTAGCCCTAGACACAATGTACCATTTTCGACCAACCCGCCTTCCACTTCTAACATACGCCCAAAACAACCTTAACGCAAACCTCATGGCCTTCGATCTAATCATGGCCGATAACATCCCCTGGCATCAAAATTTATTGTTGAGGGTTCTGTGCTGGTTAACGAATACGCCATTTGGGAATCTCGTTTCGAGAAGTGAATATGTGGACATGCTACTCTCGGCTGGGTATGACCGGTCTCAAATTGAGATGAGGGATGTGACTAAATTTTGCTTTCCGGGATTGGCAGATTTCATTGAGCGAAGGGTTGGGGAGGGTGTATCGTTTGGTTTGAAGATGGGGAAATTTAAGGTTGCTAGATTGATGTTTGCTTGGTGGGCTAGGGGGGATATTGTGAGGGGTGTCATTGTTGTTGCGAGGGGCAAGGTGGAGGGAAATGAGGGAAAATGAGTGGTTGTGGTGTATAAGCTTCTTGTATGGTTCTTTGGGCCTTGGTTTCCCTTGTGTTTCCGAATTTTAGCACCAGGTAGCTTGTAAAAGTCCTTTTCAGGGAGTTCGTCCATTATGTCCGCATACTATCATCTCAATATTGCTCGTACTCTTTCCACGACATGTTCCGGGAGGGGAGCAGGTATGGCATCACCTACCTCATTCTTTATCTCGTTTAGATTGTCTGAGATATCAGCCGTCTTGTCTATAGATATCAAGTCCCTGACTGGGGGTGGGGAGGTTGGAACCGGAAGTCCTCCATATAAACCGGGTGAAGGTGTTTTCCTTCAACTTCGTTACTGCGTGATAATGATCCTAATATTTGACATACAATTATAGACTCTTGTTAGTAAGGTAGTTGTCACAAACTAGCTTTTTCTTGCTCAAAAAATTCTTGCACCTTTTTTCCTATGCTCGTTCTCGGGGCAAGCTTTCCTTTGGATTAAACATTCTCCGCTGCATAGAGCCGAAGATTCACATGGAAGTAAACCCACATCCCAAAGCAAGGATCCAGTCAAGAGTAGAAGAATCAAGGGAGAGAACCTGGCGATGAGCCCAGGGGCTTAGGGGTTGCGAGCCTTGTGAGCCTTGTCAGAGTGGGTTTGGTGGTTCTCGTACATTTATTACAATGGCCTAGGTTGGCTTTCTTCAAGATGTTCAAATTGATATGATCATTGGAGATTTCGAGGATGGTGGCAGTCAAGATGAGAATTGACTAATCATATGCAGCCCCTCCAGGCCTGTTCTCCTGAGAGACAACATCTACCTACTACAAACACACCTACACCTTCAAGATCTCAACCCCACAGGACCTGTATGAACTCAAAGTTGCCGCCAAAAAAGGGTAAAGTACAAGAGCTCTGGTAAACATGAGACGCTGGCGCAACTACAGAACGGTCCACGCTCAAATCACGCTGGGACGCTTAGCAGACGTGGATATGGACGTCTTCACTCGCTCACGCCAAGCAAGGTAAAAAAAAGGTTCAGTGCTTAGTCTCGATCATCAAAAGGTGGGCCAGTCAAATCTTGTCTAAGAGTATAAAAATGTTTTTGTCTGGACTCAATACCTCCTCGAAACAATACGCGACAACCCACTGTTTTCATACAACATACCTCCGGGGTGGCTTTATATAACGAAGCAGCGTCTGTGTGGAACCGGTACAATCCAGTGAGCATGAAGTGATCCCGTACCATGTCGGCGATGGCACACTTAATGCACTTTTCAATTCAGGCGAACGGGGTTGCAATCAGGGTTTCCTATCGACGATTAAAGATGGGTTCCAAACCATTATCAAAACCCCATATTGCAGCACCTTCCCGTATTCTTACAAAACTGCTACTGAAGTTGCTACTGTTCAATTGCTCCGTTCAAATGGCCTCGTGGTGCCGGAGCCTTCTACCCTTAACCCCAAAAACTATCATCAGGTGGCCAATACTACGACATCCGGGTATCGAAGCGCTGCCATCAGAATGAAATCCATCATTGACGAGCAACGGCAATTATAATTTTGATGAGTTTCGTTCTTGGACACCAAAGGGTGTTTGAACAACAAGGGATGGCTGCCTTCCTCTCTCGACAAGAATATATGTCATTTCAAGGCCGAGTCAGAACCGGCAGCATCAAGAAACTGCCTATAGAATCTCTCTACGGGATCCAGTTGTCTTGTTACCCCAACAGCTTGTGACTAGCCCTGGATGACAATGAGGGTGGGTCACACGACCACGAGGGGCTTTGATGGCCTTGCACGATATCTGGCATGATATTCCTGGAAGACATCAGAATGTGAACTGTGTTTCTGAAGTCCCAGAGCAAGAGCAAGAGGGTTGAAATAATGCCCACCATCTCGTCAATTATTGTCGTGAAAAGCCCCGGGATCTCTCTGAGCATGGATGGTTCCTCAACAAGCTATGGAGACGGGCATTCAACCGAAAAATGAATTGGAGGTGAGTCGGTCAATAGCGACAAACATTGTGATCTTAAAGAAATGAAGCAAGGGTGACCGTTTCAGGGTAGGGAGGGTTCTTGAGACGTTCCCCACAATTGGGCTCCAATGCCCGTGCTAGAGGCAATGCTCTTCCTATCCCCACTCTGCAGCTTCATACAAATATGCAAGGATTCACAATGCCATCAGATCAAGTCACAGGCCACTATACTCAGGAAAGAAATGCTGGTGAGGATTTCGGATCTTCTCAGATCTCCCACTCAACTCGCTCAGCTTGGAAGTCCGCTATTACAAACCTGCTGGTCCACTTTCAATGGCTGCCTGTTATTTGGGCACTATTTGATATATCAGGTGGTCCCCAAGTGGGTCAGGGAATAATTCCGCTTACATGCTCAAGAGTCCGTTTTAAATCCGAAGCAAGATGCAAGATGACATTCAACAGATGTACATTCAGATGAACTTGACTTATGCTAACTTCGCTTATACTCCACAGACAAGCACATGTCAATAAGATCCGGGCCGGAGCTGGGGCAGCTGAGTCATGGTGACGTAAATACCCTTGAGCTTATGCCAAGCTTTTGTTGCCTGAGGGCAAAAAAAAATATCAATTTGCCACTATACTAGCAGGGCTTACAAAATGTGCAATACAGCCGATGGAATCAAGTCTGGTACGCTAGAACACTTTGCCTAGCCCGTCACAAGCTGCAATTCAAGACATTGCTAAGCCACGTTGCATTCAAAGCATCGGCAGTCGGCATCCAGTATTGAAGCCGGCCTGGAGTGGGTCCAAAACGGATATTCGGAACTGATGCTTTCGGTCTTTAATAAATAGATTGGCCCGCGCTTTGTGGAAAAAGTATTTTCACTAACAACTCCTGGTACCTTATTTCCCCTCAAACAAAAACAACAGTGCAGACGTACTCCGTACATACGTCAAGCATCACCTACAGAAGATCAGCGAAACCACAACGAGCCACCGGATCGGTAAAGCGGTCAACATTGGCAGTATGGCCGATCACTTGCCTGACTCGAGCGAGAAGCGATCATCGGCAGAGGTTGAGAGGCCTCAAACATCAGGCTCGACCTCCACAGGCTCGAGCAGTTCTTTTGAATATGACCCCCAGGTGCACAGGCTACAATCGCGCAATACAGAGCTTGACTTGGAACGCCACCGGACTGGTGTTTCGCGCGCACTGAGCAGGACTGAGACTCAGCGCACCCAGCATGCGCTCACTGTTGGTGAGAGTCTCAGGTCGCGACAGTCGCTTACTCCACTTCCCGCTTTTGGCGCGGATAAGCCGTATCCACCACCTCTTCCTAATCGTGAAGAATATGTGGTGGAATTCGATGGCCCTGATGATCCTCTGTATCCTTTGAACTGGCCAGTGACGAGAAAGTAAGTCAATTATACAAGCTTTTTTTTGGCGCATATGTTATTACACATGGATTGTGCTGACAATTTCTTCCTGTTAGGTCCTACATCAGTGCTATGCTCGCCTTTACCAGTATCTGCTCCACATTCGACTCTGCCATTTTCAGTTCCTCCTCTAAAGCCGTTGCCAGCCAATTCGATGTCGGCCTGGTAACAGCCACTCTCTCCAGCTCCCTTTACATCGCCGGTTATGCCTCGGGGCCGTTGATGTGGGCTCCTCTATCCGAGTTGAAAGGCCGTCGCCTGCCTATCATTATTGGTATGCTTGGCTTCGGCATCTTCAACACTGGGGTCGCAGTCGCAAAGGATGTCCAAACCGTCATGATCTGTCGCTTTTTTGCCGGTATATTTGGCAGTAGCCCATTGGCCGTTGTCGCAGCTGTTTTCTCGGATATCTGGAATAACCGTCAGCGTGGTGTTGCTATTGCCTTTTTCTCCAGTACCGTCTTCCTCGGACCCTTGGTTGCGAACTTTATCGGAGGATTCATCAACATGTCCTACCTTGGCTGGCGCTGGACCGCCTATATCCCCGCATTCATGGGGTACGCCGCGTTCGTCATCAACCTCTTTTTCCTGCACGAATCATACCCACCTGTCGTTCTCGTTGCCAAGGCTTCAGAATTGCGTCGCCGAACCAAGAACTGGGGAATTCACGCCAAGCAAGAAGAAATTGAAGTCGATCTTCGAGAGCTGATTGTGAACAACTTTTCTCGTCCCCTTCGACTGCTACTAGGCGAGCCGTTGATTCTTGCTGTTACCATCTACCTCAGTTTCATCTACGGCTTGCTCTACTGTTTCTTGACAGCCTACACCCTTGTTTTCCAGGGTGTATACGGCATGAACCCTGGTGTTGCAGGTCTGCCCCTCTTCGGTATGGTGGTGGGCTTGTTGATCGCCGCCGCCTACGTTATCTGGGCTAGCCAGGGGTACAACAGGAAATTAGATTCGAACGGGGGTGTCCCTATCCCCGAATGGCGTCTCCCGCCAGTAATCATCGGCGGAGCTCTCTTCGCCGCAGGACTTTTCTGGTTCGGCTGGACCGGTTTCAGCGGTACAATCCATTGGATCGTCCCTACATTGAGTGGTCTGTTCACTGGTTTTGGTCTCTTGATCATCTTCATCCAGTTGTTCAACTATCTGATTGATACATATCTCATGTTTGCCGCTTCTGCCATCGCAGCAAACACCTTCTGCCGTTCAATGGTCGCAGCCGCCTTCCCCCTCTTCTCCCGCCAAATGTTCGAAGGAATGGGCATCCAGTACGCATCCACCCTCCTGGGCGCTGTCGCCGCCGTTCTCGTTCCAATCCCTATCGCCTTCCTTTTCTTCGGCAAAAAGCTGAGAATGAAGAGCAAGTTCGCGCCGTTCTATGAGGCTGTGCAGGAATCACATGCCGCTGAGGATGAGGGCGATGCTATTGCTGAAGAAACTGTTCAGCGTTGAACATACTTACACGTGTACATGTATATACTTGCATTCTGCATTCCCACTAAGGAGTCATAATTTTTAATGTTAAAAGTGGATTTTTTAGCGATACTGAGCTATTTTTGAACCATCTCGTAAATATTTTGTTCGAATCAAAGCCAAGTGCTTGACCATATCATAGAGGATCTACAGAGACAAAACTTCAGGCCAGGTTCTGGCACTAACAAACTGCCGTAGGGCTAGAGTGGGGCCGATCACCCAGAGGTCTGGGGTTGTTTATCAAACTCTCTCAACGCCTTCCCAATTTGTCAAATTAACACCGCTGACATGACTGATACCAGTTGTCTTCCAAGGTTTCCAGCCTCCCCGCTGGGCTTCTCGGATTTTCGTCTGGGGCCTCCGCAATGAACGTTGCCAATCATCTTTCCCATCTCCCTGTCGAGCTTCTCACGTGGGTCTGCTCTTGGCTGGCCAATCGGGACATCTCTGTACCAAACGCCCATGATCCGGTCACTTCCACTTCCAACTGGATTCAAGTATCCAATCACAGCTACACGGGGATGGCCGACATGAAGGAATCTTCCATCACCACCGCGCCTTGGTTATGAAAACAGACAGGATCAATGGCGCGGATTCCGAAAGGTGGTCAGCTTGCTTGCAGAGCACGAGCACCATGTTTCTGAACTGGTTATCGATGTTCACCAGCTTCCAATCGGGCTAAGCAGTACTATCTTTGATAAACCGAGTGAGCACTATGATAATATTGTGACAGCGCTTCAGAGCCCCGGCTATTGTCGTCTGGATCTTCCCCTCATGATGCCCGGAGAGAAATTTTGGAACTGGCACTCCCTCAGAAGCAGGTCCCTCAGAAAGGCTCTGGAATTCTACGAGAGCAGCTGACACGGTTGGTTCACAGAAATACGAGACATACTTTGCTGGAGCAAGCGAGACCAAGTATGGAAGCTAACACTTACCATCGGTTTGTTGACTGACTATCCCTGGTCAGGATTTGCGATTGGCTTGAGAAGAGGTACATTCGTCTCTCTGCGAGAATGGTTCGAACCCTGTTTCTGCTGGGCGTTTTACTGTCGAGAAAGGAGTGGGCATTTTGCGAGATGCTTTTGAGCCGGAGTATGAGCGGCCCAATTTAGATCGTCGCCTGATAGCATCGTTGGGGTATCTTGATAGATCGTGTTAATGCTGACTTGGTCAATTCTTTTATGTGAGCACTCAGTCTTCCTTGATGTGACGTCATTCAATAATCGGGTTCCATAACTCAGTTGGTTAGAGTGTGGTGCTAATAACGCCAAAGTCGAGGGTTCGACCCCCTCTGGAACCACTTTTTCTTTTGTTTTTCATTTCTTTTGCATCAATTACTTTCTGTACTATGCAATGAAAATTTCTCTTTTCCTTTTTAATTCAAAACTGCGTTTGACTAGCCAAGAATGTACGATATGACCGAGGTTCGGGAGGTCAGGGACTGAATTCATGATTGAATGCAAAGCGAGTGAAAAAATCACGGTTTGATTAAAAAAAGAAATTAGAACTGTGGGGTGCTTTGGTTCGAACAATTTGCATCATTCTGTAAAGAGTATAACATACTTGATAAAATCAATACGGCAGCACTCCCGCCAATTTCAGCACCTGGTCAGTAATTTCAGGCTTGTTCAACGGCTCCTCTCGATTTCTAGGATCGGGAGTGCCATCCTCTCTGAATGCCCTCTTCTCTCTAGGCACGATATTGTCATGCGGCCAGTGAGTAGTTCCACCCCACTGCTTAAAAATGTCAGCCTTGGTAGCTAGAGCCTCCTTAGAAGCAAAGCTAGCCGGAGTATAAGAAGCATAGATAACAGTGCGAATCACACTACTCTTGTCTGTCGGCTCAGCTCCATAGTGAATGAGACGACTATCCCACAAAATGAGATCACCAGGCTCAGCGCAGACCTTGTGAGGATGAATCCCATACCATTTCAGCTGTTCGTCGTTGAACAAGTATAGGTCGTTCTTACTCCACGTATCTTTGTCGGTCTGGCTTTCAAAAAACTGCTCAAACAACTTGTGAGATCCAGGATAAACCATCAAACCCCCATCTTCAGGTCCAGCATGAGAAAGATTAATGATCCCCTGGACACAGTGCAAACCCTTACGAAAGGGACTCTGATCAACATGCTGCCAGGCAGCTTTTGGCAGGACATCTTTGCGATTGGGGAATGTCACATTCAAACTGTCAAAGCTGACCAATAATTCATTCGTCCCCCAAAGCCTGGAAAATGCTTCTAGGACGCCGGGTTCTTGTCGGGCTTCCCAGAAGAATTTCTCGTGCATCACAGCATAGTTGGGGAATGAGTTTATCTTAGATTGGATTGGTAGGTTCTCCTTTGTCCATGTATCCGGGTTCTCGATGTCGAGTTCTGTGCTGAAGGACTTGAGCCAGCTGAAGGCTTCTTGTTGATACGCCTTTGCGCGGTCTTCTGGGATCACGTCTTTAATTACGACGTAGCCCTTGGCGTGAAATTCGTCTCGCCAGTCGTTCCTTTGTTGCTGTGGAAGTCTTCGAGATGTAAGTATAGTCATCGTTTGCGAGTTATCTTGGAGGTCACAAACCTTTCCAATAACTCCGACTGGATTGGTAGGATAGCCATGGTATCAACAGTAAGTTCTTAGCTCCGACAGTTTGGAGTTGGGATGGCGATAAACATAAACAAGGATATCTTGAGATCCTTGTCTTTCGGTGAGATGGCGTTCTTGGTGGAAGCGTTAATGAAACTGGGGGATTCTGTATCTCTCGTATAGCGAGATCACCCCACTCATAAGCCGGAGATTAGCCGACATTAGCATGTCTCTGTCGTGTAAAGTACGTAGAGCGCCTAATCAACACCCCGCATTTAGTCTACCAATCAAATGCATCTTACGCAGTGAAGGGGCTGTTCACTTCGGTATCTCCATATATGAAAGGCTTAATTCTTTCTGAAAATCTAGATCTTATCGGCTAGCTCAACATACGGTGAGTTAATACTGTCTAAATATCTGCAACATGCCGAGCGAGTACTTTACAAGCTGCATCGGTCCTTGGTTCCATAACAAAAATTGCTTCTTACTCAATTTTAAATAGTAAAACGGTCTCGAGTAGTGCTTCCTGTCAAGTCAAAGAGTATCTTTAGCCACCTTGTCTGCAGTCGCTGTCAGTGACCGATATATCTAGATCAGTCCCCCACACGACTAAGATCCCCAAATTTAATATGCAGGATGTGAGCGGAGCAAAACCCTTCACTGCTCAAAGTCATTTCAAAAGTAAGTGAAACTTGTTTGTAGAATTGACTGCAAAGCCGTCGGATACTTGCTAGTTTGAATCCACTCTGTACGAAATATGAGCTTGAATGGTCTTGGCGTGTGACAACGGTCTCATAACTGGTGGTTCGGTCTCCAAAGCGGGTCACACACACTGTGGACTCAGAGCTGCTACTGTCGCATTTGCCCTAATACATGGTAGAACAAGTGCTTATCGATACTAGGGTCTGAATCTTGTCAAATGCATCCCGAGGAAAATCATTCTCACAGTGATTTTTTAGGGCTAGCTTGCGGAGAATGAGTTTACATCAAGCGTAGACGATGTCGTGTTCCATTTCGAGATTATGAATACCCTTGCCATCTCAAGCATAAATGCATACTGGATTAATTTTGGGACGAGATATACTCAGATCTTGTGCACCTCAATATTAAATTGGGTAACACACCCACAGGAAACAGGGCCCAGATCTACTGTCTTTGCTCCCGCACACACCACTTCAAGCTTGTTATGATGCATGATCTCATGTCAAATGCGCGATATAAGGCCTTATTGCCTTCATAGAAAACATACTTTTCATTACCTTATCTACCAAGATTCCATATCTCGCTATCTCGATTAACATTCACGAGAGCCATCGTCGTTCGATGTCGCCATCTGTAATGATGTTTCCAACTCTCCCATCATCGGCCCTCCTGCTCTTAGGTTAGAATGCGCACTGGTGTTGTAAAAATGCTGTTAACTGACTTTTTGTTAGGCACGCTCATCACGTTTCACGATCGTACTAATGCTGGTCCCTTGAATGCAACCACTACCACTTTTATCGAGACCCCTAACCCACCGCAAAATGCAATATATTGTGTTTGTTGGATACCACTGGTAAGATTGACAGCTCAATATAAAATTGTGAGGAAAATTCTCAATCAAACCGCTTATGCTTCTCGCACAGTGCGCACCTGGACTTTCATGTTGCTTCTTTCTGTGCACAGACACAACTTCAAGCACAGGTAGCTGTGGATCATGCGGTGCTGCTGTGAGTATCAATCATTCGGTAAATACCTACTTGAAAGATAACAGCTTATCCGACTACTTGAGTGCATCCTCGGCTCAACTGCAGCATGCTGTAACGGAGTCTGTGCAGATCTGAGCTCGGATATCAATGCTTGTGGATCTTGCTCGGCTCCATCCGTAAGCTGTAACTTTATATGCTTAATCTTCACATTCTGGGTCTTTCACTAACATGATATTGCAATCAGTGCACTGGAATACAACCAGCCTGCTGTGCTGGGCAATGTACGGATCTCAACGTCAATCCTTCCAGCTGCGGTGCATGTAGCAGGACGGTAAGTGAACAACCCCAGGTCGCTTCAAGTTTCAATTAGTTACTGAAGCACATCTGCTCACTCCCATAGTGCACAGGCCAAGCCCCAGCATGCTGCGCCGGGGCTTGCTCCGATCTTATGAGTGACCCTGCCCACTGTGGTGGCTGTAATACTCCGCATTGTGTTGGTCAACGCCCAGGTTGCTGCTCGGGAACATGTACTGACCTGGCGGTTTCACCTCTGAATTGCGGCTCATGCAGCAATCCAGTGAGTAAATTCAACATGTGATTAGGTCTGGCTTGCTGACAACAAATCACAGTGCTCTGGGGCGCAACCTGCTTGCTGCGATGGCCGCTGTACGGACTTGGCTACTAGTACGCAGCATTGCGGCTCTTGTAATGCTGCTCCATGTACTGGCTTGTTGTCTATTTGCTGCGATGGCAAGTGCACTGATCTGTTATCTGATCCGAATCATTGTGGATCGTGTTCCAAGACTGTAGGCTGTGACCCCTCTCTGTTCAGATGCGTATCCTGCTTTGAGTGGCCCGCAGATACTGACTTGACTTTCTCTTTTAGTGCAGCTCTGATACTGGAGGTGGGGGTTGTGTAGCTGGTAGTTGTATCGGTTGCCCTCCGAGTGAACCGTACTGCGCTCCGTCGAACACATGCGTGAGTTCTGACCCGCGAGTTCTGACCCGCGTGTTGATAATTCTCACAGAGACTTATTGTTGTATTCAAGTGTCCCGGTGGATTCAACTGTATTAAAACTGGCCCTCTGCCGAGCTGTTGTGGGCCGCTTAATACTTGCCCACCAATATCCAATCATCTAGGTGATCCGATCTGCGTAAGTAGTGGGCGACACTTTTTAGCTTCGGCTTGCTGACTCGAAAAAATAGTGCCCGCTACCATGCAGTCTCGTGATTATTCACCTCGTCTGTGTGGGATTTTAAGTCTGGTGCTGTGGGTATTTCGCAAGCAGGGCAACAGGTTGTGGAGCCGGTTGAGCTCGGCTGAACAGGACTGAAAATTATATCACAGTGAAGTGTGGTTGTTCTTATTGTAGACAATATACATATAAATAATTAGCGAACCCGAAATCCAAAATATGTGGACGTAAATCTCGTAAATATACAATATGCTCCACTCCAAAAACTATTGCATCCAAGGCACTTGAACACCAAGTGCATTCGCCACTCTCATAGCGGAGCCAACACAGCCCTCAAGGAGGACCATACCATCCCAGCACCAGCTGCCAACCAGCCAGACATTTCCATCACCATTTTGCCAAAGTTGGCTCTTTTCTTGACCCGGGACCCTCGTTCCGAATATGCTGTTGACAATATGTCTGCTGGTGGGTGATCGCAGAACTCGGGTGAGGGTGGCGGTATGTACAATCTTCTCAGGGTCTATTGGGGCAATGGGGTAGTTGGTAATAAGATAGGCTGATGGGTGTTCATGGGTTGCCTCGGTTGCCTCTCCATTCGAGCAGATATGGAATGGCTGGGGGGCTGAGTCGGATCGGTTGGAAGCAATCTGTCTCCAGAGAGACTTGCTGCAATCGATGATCTTGGAAAAGTCGCGGTGGATAACAATCTGCACGGTGGTTGTGGGGACCGCTGCCACTGCACTCCGAAGGGGCTCGAAAATTGCGCCGATAACATCTGGTGTCACAGCAAGAATCACATGGTCAAACAGCTTCGAATGATTTTGGCCGTCGAGAGTGTCGGTCCAAGAGACTTTGACTTCTGTCCCTACATTCTCGACAGACGTGACCTTTGTAGCAAGCCGATTCTTCATGCCCTTAGAAAGCTCTTTCTCCACGCGCTGCACTCCACCAGTAACGGTATAGTGTGTTTTGCGGAACGTCCTCCTTTCGTAATCAACCACATCAATAGCAGGGAAATCCAATAACGCATCGTGGGAGCAAGTCGTAACACTTGACATCATCGGCAGCAAGTAATACTTCACATAGTACCAAGGCAAACAAATCCTCTCCACATATTGACGCAGAGATTCCTCTGCACCAGATGACTCGAACGTCCTTGGCGCGACGAAGAAACAGCAGGCAGTGAACCAGTAATAACAAAGAGCTAAATAGCACGTTTCAAACAGCCACCTAGTCCATGATAGGCCCTCTGGACGCAGGGGAGGTATTTGGTGGTTGTTCGACGAATGGACGTAGTACGGGCTGACTTGGTCGTACGAATTGTCCGACAACGTTGATAGGGAGTAAATAAACCGGCGCGAACCGTATGTGATCCCGAAATAATCGTACATTCGCTTTAAGTTTTCGTAGTAACCGTCGGCGATGGCGCGCATGGGAAGATCGAGATGTTCCTGCTTTTCGCCTTCGCCACCTTGGGACGAGATCGAGTGTGAAGCGGAATCAAGGGAAAGTTTGTCTTGCTGTTGTTGCGGTGAAGTTAGCTGTTGTTCGGGCTAGGTGCAGCGCGTGTCACACAAAGGCGGTTCTACCTTTTCGAAGACCTCCACTTCAAATCTATGACGAGGATCATTTTTAAGAATATAGGCAATTATGAGCCCTGCCATTCCCGTGCCAACGACGGCGACCTTTTTGCGGGGTGGATTGTTTTCCATGTCAGGCAATTTCGCGATCAACATAGGAAATGAGTATTGAAGATCATTTCAGTTCGAAAGTCTGGACATTCATGGGATCGAAGCATCAGTTGAAGTTCTCCAGAAACCAAGGTTCTGCAGCTTTAACCTTAGCCTTATGATGGGGAGATCTTCCGATCAGGACCCACTTCTTTGTCAGCAGCCTCAGTCTAGCCACGTGCACACTTTATTCATTTATGCTATTTTATGCTTATATCCTAATTTTACCGTCAATCTTGTAATTAATTCAACGTTCCTTGTGTTTCTAGTGGAACGCAGGACATACTGGCGTCCAAAGAGGTCACGTACATGACATCTTATGAACATAAATTGTCACGGATATTGATGAACAAGTTCGCGTGAGCATACGTTGAGTCTGACATGAATACATCGGTCAGGAGTATTCCTTGCATTCTACATTCACAGTCAGAGGCAACAGGTGTACACCAGATCTATTTGGAGACTAATGTGGTGACAAGAAATCGACAAGATAATGGTCGATCTCAATGTAATCGCAGTTCCAACTGGATTTGATACAGACCATTTCAAATTTGCCGTGAGCAATTAACCAACAATAAGTACTAATATTGCCAGTATTTCCATTGCAAATAGTCGCCAGAGGCGCTCAAAGGTCTGATTATAGAGATATTTCGTCAGCATTGTCAAGCATGAGAGATGTGTCAGGCAAGAAAACCGTGCCAAGTCGATAATAAGATGCCATTTAAAGGCCGCCAGATCAAGTTGAAACTGCGCACATCCACTTATGAGTATCGCGAAACCGGCAAAAATTTGAGGATCACTCAAAATTAAAATGCACTTTTGGAGATATCAGCTATATCAGTATCTTTAAAGCATCTTGCTAACACGGACACATTAAGCTAAAAAGCAACAAGGCAAAGTAAAATGAATGATTCTATGTTTTAGCAATCAACGACGCACCTTCACTAGAACTCTCACAAGCTGGGCACTGCTGTCGAAGAATTTGTTTGGCACAAGCGCTGGATGTTTTGGATGAAGTATTTCGACCCAGATCGGAGGCTATCCAACAAGAAAGTGTCCACTGAGCTAGGCCGAGTTGGAAAATTCGAAGTTTTGTTTCGGGCCCTTCGAAGTGCATTCAGTTGAAGGGTCATAGACAATGACATAATAGGTGATAATTACCTGTGCTGATCAGATTGACCCTTTGCTTCGAGAAGTCAATTGCTTACTCCAATCCCGGTGATGACACTGCCAGGGAAAGGATTTAGCCACAGCTCTTCGGAAGTATAGCTACAGGACCCATGACCATTCAAGAGTTGGCAGAATTCAAGGACTTTACTGGTGACAAGTACTCATGGACTCAGAGCCAACCAAAAGGTACGCGAAACAGACATTGGGGGCCACCTTATATTACTACGTAAAAGACTGTGCACAGTCTAGGGGATGGGGCTGAAAGATGCAATATAAAGATGCCCCGACTCTCCCCAGCAAATGGGAAGAGCAGGGTGAGTTTTGGTAAATCTCATCAGATCAGTAGTCAGCGGTATCAATGCCGGGTTCATTCTCTAATATATATATATAGCGCTCAGCTCATGAATGAGTTTTTGTAAGGATTACTGATAAAGTCAAGGTGCTCAGGGACTTATACCCACAGAGCGAAAAGTGGCATAGCTGGTCAATAGAGCGGAAAGGATACGCTCAGACGTGGCAGACAAAGTCAGGCATGTAGGCACATCTTACTGTACACAAACGGACGGCGAGTGTGGCAAAGAATGTTTCATCATTCATAAGACGCGCCCAAGTGAGACTAGGCATATTAAAGATTATGCATTGTCGGACTTGAAAGGGTTAAAGAAATGACTGCTACAATATTTAAGCCGTGGGAATTAGAGAACTACACATGAGATCGAGACTCCTTGGCTGCCTACGTCTGACCTGGAAAAACAGGAATTCTGTGAGATTGATCATGAACTAATGAAACAAAGAGAGATCACATGCATAGTGAACTCAAAGAAGTATATATCACTGGGCGTGCTGTGGCTTTGCGCGCGTATACTGGACAAAGAACAACATCATCTATAGGACAAAGAAACCAAAGTCAATTCAGTTATGCTTGCTGTGCAATGTATGCGCCCCAGAAGCTTGAGAATGCAGCACTGACTCAACATCCCAGTGCACTCCGTTCTACAAGTGACCATATCCAGAATCTTGATTTCAGTGACTCGTGCAGAATTCAACATGAACAGGCAACCCCGGGCTGATTCACAAATTAGGCAAGACATCAAAGCTGCCAGAGCTCAGAGGAATCAGCTCCAAGCGGGTACAAAGCATAGTTGGAACGTATATCGACGTCTTAAATGCCTCGGGCTCATTCAACAACACCTTCAGCAAACCAATGAGAATCCGGGGCAATTAGCAAATTTCAATGCAACTATCGCAGGCTATACGGCATCTCCAGGGGAGATCCAATTGACTTGGAAGTCATGGGCGGTTTCATACTGGATCCAGGGTGTTAAACACAACGAGAGACACTTCGATTGGGAAGATTGTATGGAGCGTGAAGCCCAGGCTAATGCACTTGATCAATCCATGTGGATAGGAGGTGTACGTTTGATACCTCAAAGTCTCTTCCCAACTCCTCACAATATCCTAGGCTGGCCGTGCTGGCTTGATTCCTCTTCGTGCATTCTACGCAAGTCCACCACCCGCTGTCGATTCCACACTAGATTTCACTGTATGGTTGAAATAACCCATAGATGTACGTGCTCTCGCTAATAATGGGAGTAGCTCAACCTTGTATTTCGGGTACCAGGCGCTACAGGAAAGCATGTCCCCATGAAGTTCGGAAGTGGTGCCCCGCTAGATCTCACCCAAGTCAAGCCGCCAACAGGGACCGACCCCGGTTATTTTTTCCTCAGTCAATTGACTGGAAGGGGAACTCCCGAGTTTGCCTGCAAACCTAGAAGAACCACTATCTTGCTTTATCATGCGGTCTTAGGACAAATTGAGACCTCAGCTGGCTCCCGTGCACCTGAGTTGGGTTATAGTGTCTTCCATTGTGGAGATGGATGGCTCAAAGTCTATCGCGCTGTGGCTCTTGAGGTTATCTTTTCTAATGCAGATCCCGAGGATATGGAGGTGACATGGGACGCTTTTCGTTGTGCTATATCCCCTGACCTTGGTCAAGATGGGCTTCGTCTTTTGTACAGCACAGATGACATGGAAGTTTGTCGTGGCATAATAGCTTTGGGGTTGAGGACTATCAGAAGGAGTTTATTGAGAATGGGGAATGGAATTACATCGGAATTTTCGTCTGATCTATTATTAGGCTCTTTCATGAACCTTTAACTTCGTTTCATTCCAGCTCTCTTTCATGAAAATGGGCTTTCGTTTATTTCCGCGGTTCTTTGTATCTAATCCCTCGTGCTTACGCTTCGTGTTGACTAGATCGAAGGCTCCTTCCGAGGTCGGAATTCCTGCGGTTATCCGTCGGCGCTATCCAAGGATCAAGGCCGCAATTCCTCAATTCTTGGGGCATAGAGTGTTCACGAACAACAAGATCTCCAAAGCCTTACTGCTGTTCCCTAATATTGATACAGCTGAACGTGTTTCTCGCGGCTTGCCAATTATTGCAGGTACTCTAGGAGAGACGGTATCGCCAACTGGCTTCGCCCCTGCCGATGGTCAAGGTGTGCCTGGTCATCCAGAATTCTCGCTCCCTCAAGCGCAGCGATACACTGGTCGTAATGGTATAGGTGCTCGCTTGTCACTTCTGTGCTAGGCTGCTATGTTTCTGCGCCACTTCGCTAATACGGCTAGACATAATGGAGAATCTCAAGACTGAAGATAACCAGTAGATTAGTTGGAACTGGAATCTACCTTGGGAGAACGGCTTTGACAAAAATGTGGCCTGAATCACTTCAGTTTCACGATCGGGTGTTGCCGGGGGCGGCCTCCACTGGGGTTTGTCTCAATTCACAGCCCCAATACTGGTGACGGAAAAGCTTTTCATGTAAGATTTTACTTGCCCAAGATTAATTGCTGATTAAATGATAAACAATACAGATTGGCATCCTTGAGACCTATCATACAAGACCTCGACCTTTGATTTGTTGCGTGCCGTGATTATTATATGTCACAAAAACCTCAGTGGTCATATTGATACTCTCAAGCTTTGGAGAAGCCGGCACTGCCATTTCTGGGTCCAGTATAGCGGTCTGACTCCCCGAGTCATGAATGGTAGTATGTCCAATATCTGTCAGTGTGTCGCCCTCTGTATTGTCAAATACTCTTGGTACTGGCTGTTTCGGTGGATACGCTGCCATATTGTAGGTCTCTGACGTAGAGCTGGGGAATAGCCTGACAAGAAGAGGTTTGAGTGCGGGAATGGATGCTGCAGTAATAGCTAGACCGTCCTCGACAGCAGCCCAGATAAGGAGTGGAGCCAATTCCCCTAGATGAATCTATGTGATTAGCTTTGATTGGCATAAAACATAGCAATTGCTTGCGGGTTGAAATGAAGAGCTGTGCTTACAGGTGAAGTCTGCCTTGGCTGAGAGGGCCACCAAGTAGGTTGTCTTTACAATGGACGCTGCGCCAGCACTAAAGAATAGTTAGGTCTATGCAATCCTAAGCATTTTGCTTTGGTGTAGGACTCACAAGATTCCAAGACTCATTGCGAACGCCACACCAAACTTTTCCTTCTTCTTCATTTGCAAATTCCAAACAATCGTCCAGGGTAGTAACGCCAGAACAAAATCCCGAGCTCCAGAGTATGCTGCACAAAAAAGAAACCAAGTTAGTATCGATCACAAAAGTATACATGGACAATGACGAGTAACCTTACCCCCAACAAAGAGAGAAAAGTTGGTAAAGACATGTGAGGGCCAACACTGCGACGGGATCATCGGATTCCATAGATGGCGAGGGTCTTTGCATTGTAAGAATACGAAGAGTGCAGTCAAAATGTTGACAACGTTCATCGTAATAATAACAAACCACAACAAGAAGACCATCCACTTGTGGACCACAATGCGCAACAACGTGACAGCAAAAGAGGTCTTTCCCAGTGTGCATGCCATGATAGCCAGGGTTTCGCCAATATTGCACAGTAGCCCCACTTCCATGAGCTTATTAGGGTTATCTTTGACGAGGAGCAGATGCTGACCCAACCCAAGGTTAGCAGCGACATGACACACGGCAGCGTATGCAACCAGACAGCACTACAGTGCAAGTAACGTTAGTTTCAGTCCGCAAACCCAACTCCAAGAAGTTCTTGATGTAAAGCCATCTTACAATTGCAACAATCGCAATGCCATCGTCCCAACCAAACACTCTCCGCAAGTATATCCTCACGTACAAGCGCATGCCGACGAAGACCAGAGGTACAAGCGACATAACCCACATCACACCCTTTACCGTTGGAGCCCGGGTCTCCGACAAGAAATCCGCCTTCCCAGTAGAAACCATGTTGAATGCCCTTTCAAAATTGATCGACATCAAAATAGGAAGTATACACCTGAACTTCCAGATCCAACGCCCCCAGTCGCAAAGCGCCGTAGAGTCAGGTTATTAACAACCCCATGGGCATTCAACAGGATTTAAACATGACAGAGAAGATAGAATCACATTTCGTAGGAATAAACTTATGGATCTCAAAATATGACACGGGCGTTATGTGCGGTTCGGACCAGTCAATTGTCATAGCGGACCAATTCGTATTTCTGGGATTAGGCTGCAATAAGCACTAGCAACTATTCGATCCGTCCAAGTTTGAAAGCATGCATGCACTCGCTTATCATGGCGGTGGATCTGTCAAGATCCTCAGTAGTTCTTATTACGGGTAGTGGTCCAATGGCTTGCTTAATGATCCTTGATTGCGAAATTTCAACCCGGCTAATAAACGCACGGCCATCAGCCTCATTGTGCGGCATCGGGGGGCCAAATGGACACTTGGTGTCTTGTTCGGGCGCTAGGGCTGCGCCGCTGTCATACTGAAGGTTGTTCTGGCCAGTGCTGTTGTCTCGGTGTTTTCAAGCGGCCATTCATCGTCGTCGCAAAACAAAGGGTTCCACATTCCGCTCGCCCCCGTCTGCAGGACGCTAATGCGGCTAGGATCTAGTATCCAGAACACCGGTGATGACAAGGCAAAATGCTGTCTAGAATGTCTTTGCGCGGTTCGCCTTTTCGCCATACCCCGCTCGCTCCTCGTGGTTAGAATGCGTTAAACTATATCTCCCGTTAAGGAAGCCCTAGTGCTCGGGGCTCGGGGGGAGGGTTTAAAAAGCTACTGTCAACCATGATTTTTCACGTCTGCCACATTGCCAGGCTTGCACCCTGAAACTGGAATTAAAGCGCCTCCTGCATGTACTTTGGATGCAACTCGTGCCCACTGATCATGTCGGAACTGGTCGCAAATCCTTCCCTGTGGGCCCAAGGTCTTGCATTTTTAGGCTTGCTTTTCACGACACGCCTGATTTGGAAAATATTCTTTTCGCGGTTGAGATCCTTCCCCGGTCCAGCATTGGCCAAGTTAACGGACTTTTGGCGTGCATTTCATACCTACCGTGGACGTGTCGATCAGAAGCACGTCGAGCTGCATCGCAAGTATGGAACAGCTGTGCAGATTGGTCCGAATTGCGTGAGCATTTCGGACCCTAGTCTTATTCGGACGATCTATTCGACGCGCAATCCCTGGAAGAAGGTTGGATACTGGGACCCCTTGCGTATAGCTTATTGTTAATGGCTTAATATGGCGTTTGCTAACCTGCTGCGACTATAGAGTGACATGTATCGCCCCAACGATGTTTTGCTCCAAGGACACCGACTTTCGAATCTCTTCAATACGCAGGATGAGGATTGGCATAATCAAAATATCCGCCCGATTCGCAGCCTTTGGACTATGACCAAGGTCCTAGAATATGAGCCTCTTATTGATGAGACCTTGGATAAATTTACGGGAAAGCTTGCTTCGAGGTTTGTAGATGGTGATAGCGCAGGAAAGACTTGTCCTGCAGCCGAATGGATTGGTTTCTGTGAGTATGCCTTGAGGCGCTCCTGAAATAGGGGCCATCTAGAGGCTAACACTCTGTCAAGTTGCATGGGATGTCACAGCCAATTTCAGCTTCGGTCGCCATTATGGATTCCTTGACCAGGAGAAGGATGTTGATAATCTCATCACCGACTCAACTGCTGGCCTTGAATATTTCGCACCGGTAGGGCTACCTGTCATCATCCAAACCACCTCCAAAATCAAACTTATGATTGAATAGGTCTCTCAAATCCCATGGGTGGACAACCTCCTCGACAAGAACCCAATCACGCGCATCGGCCCCAAGCCCACCTTAACTGGTGTACTGTACGCCTTCAAGGTCGTGGCCGAATATCAAGCCCAACTAGCCGAAAAGAATATCGCCACAGGAACCGTCGACCACACTCTGGACAAATATGTCCAACTCAAGAAAACTTACCCAGACATGGTCGACGACAACCAAATCGTAAACTGGCTAATGCTAAGCATCCTAGCTGGAGGCGACACAAGCTCGGCCACAATGCGAGCCGCGGTATACTACCTTTCCAAGAACCCATCAACAACAGACAAGCTCGCGGCCGAACTAAACAAGGCCAATATATCTGCTCCCGCGCCCTGGACGAAGATCCGCGACCTACCCTACCTTGACGCCGTTATTCGCGAGGCCATGCGCATGAACCCCGGTATCGCAATGATACTCGAACGTGTCGTTCCAGAAGGTGGATTCACACTCCCAGACGGACGGTATCTCCCCGCAGGCACGAAAGCTGGCATTAATCCATTCGTCGCGAACCGCGATTATAGTGTTTTCGGCGAGGATGCTGATACCTTCAACCCTAACCGTTGGCTGCAAGGGGATGATGAGAGTGCTGGAAAGTTTGAGGAACGTCAGCGGCGTATGAAGGATACTGTTGACTTTGTATTTGGTGGGGGTGGTCGTGTCTGTATGGGTCGGTACTTGGCCATGCTTGAGATCAAGAAGTTGATTGCGACGCTTTATAGCTTGTTTGATGTGAGTGGTCTTTTATCTCGTTTCATTGGTTTGTTAGTGCTGAGTTTGCCCAGATTCAACTTGTAGACCCAGAGCATGAGTGGGAGTATCGGAATGCTTGGTTTGTGTATCAGTATGATATGCCTATGCTGATTCGGCGTCGATCAAGTGGTGCTCGGTGAAGACTAGGGTTGGCACCAAGGCGCGAGAGACATGCATTCAAAGATACGACTACGACTTGGGTCGTGAGTGTGCAAGGACACGTTCCTTTCGTTACCAAAAGGCAATCTGGCAGCCTATAACGAATACACGAGATATGGATTGGCATGCAATATCAATGAAAGTGAAGATCAATTTGTCCATACCGCATAGGGTATCAAAGTACCAGCCTTGAACGCCACCAAGCCATTAAAGAGAACCAAATCCGCAAGCCCTATGCATCAAGTCATTATGTAGTAAAGAATCGCTATTCGCTTAAAGTCTGAGATGTCCTTGCGTAACGTCATTCAAGCTTCAAGTATCGCCAGTCAATCGTGACCAGCAGAAACACGGCGATCGGCCATGTGTAATCATTTATTCCGGGTTTCATTGAGGCCATTTTCGTCTTCGGTCGATGGCTCATCTTCCTCCTTCATCTCGGCCGGCTTATCCTCGTTGTTGTCCTCTTCACCGGTGATTTCTCCCCAGCCGGAGCTTCTGCGGCTCATGCGACCAGTGAGAGCCAGTGGGGAGCTAACGCCACCCATTATGCTGGCAGCAGTACTGTCATTTCGACTGTGCGATTGTACACCGCTGCGAATACTGGCTCCATCACCGCTGGCTGGCTGCTTGGCAGTGTAGAAGCCAGTGCGCTCAGCGCTGGTGGCAAGTGGGGTAGCGCCAGAGGCCGAATAAACACTAATGCGCTCTGCGCTAGCAAGCCCCACGATGCTTGGTCGACTCAGAACACCGGAAGCATTGAAGACAGATGTGTTGGATGCTTCATTTGTGTTTGCGCTCAAAACACTCAGTGGAAGGCTTTCGCGACTACCACCAAATACTGAGGATGGAGCCAAACCACGAACAGACGCATTGGTATCGAGAGAGTTGCGGCGGCGTCTCTTGGAGGAACTTGCGAGTGTGAGGAGAGAAGCATTATCAGTCAAGACATTGTTTGCGGTTGCGGTGCTGTAAGTCATTGAATGGTGGGGTACCAGGTGCGAAGGTACTGCAGTAGCGGGCGATGAAGTCGAGGGGAACTGGTGGGAGAATTGAATTTGCTGGTTCGTAGACCCATTCGTCGAGCTGCCATTGTGGTGTCCATGGTGACTGTTGTGAGTGTGGTACAACTGAGTCGAGGGTGCCGCCGAATGCACAGTGGTTAATGTAGTTGTCAACGATCGAACTGACGGCGCCGGCGATGAAAAGGTGCTGCCTTCTCCCCCTCCCTGGCCTTCAGTGCCAGTTGCCAAGGTGCCCGCCTTAGAATAGGCGGCTTCGGAGAAAGTGGTGTCACCGTTGGTCGAAATAGTTGGCGCATTCGATTTCGCACTGGTAATAGGAGCCGGGTTATCATAGTTTGATAGGACCATAGAAGATCCGCTCTGTGAGCGACATTCCGAGCCATAATTCTGATCCGTGTACGAGTCGGTAGGTGTTTGGTTGCCTGTGTGACGATTGATCGTTCCGGAGAGAGGGTATGGATTGTTGGCTTGGTCGCTCTTCTTGCCTTTATTGTTCAAGTGACGCTTGTTAGACCAGCGGTTTGATGTCGAATCGGAGGAACTTTTGAGATTCGCCAGGCGCTTCATCCAGCTGGAGAATGGGCGACGACGTGCATTTCGGTCTATTGGGCATTCAGGGTCAGCCAGGCTTCAACGGAGCAAGATGATTCCTACTTACCATGCACCCTTGCAGGAACTTCAGCAGTAGCCATGATGGGCTGTACAGGCTTCAGAACCCTTGTGGGCAGACAAGGGATCAGGGAGAGGATTGGACGCCGAGGCAGGTGGAGGCGGGAGGACTGTTTATCCGTAGACGTCATGTGCCTTTGCCTCTTCCATACTCGCAGCATCTTCACCTTTGCTTCATTCACAGGTATTCGCATTTCTTCGAAGAGAGATGGAAAGAGAAAGGCATGTGACACCATGATTCACTCTTCTATTCGTGCTCCCAACTTCATTACCTGCGGAAAAATGCCACAGTGAATGCCAAGCTATCAAACAACTGCGTCGATGCCTTCTTCTCAACCAATACAAGCGCTGCCTCCTGATGTGATAGCAAAGATCAAGTCATCAACCTCAATTTCTCATTTGAATGGTGTTATTGTGGAGTTAATCAAGAATTCCTTGGATGCAAATGCACGTACGATCTTCGTGACTGTCGACTTCAAATGTGGTGGTTGTATAGTTGAAGACGATGGCGATGGGATCCCTCCAGCTGAATTCGAAGCGAAGGGAGGTCTCGGCAAAGCTCACCGTATGTATGCATGTCTTTGCGCTATTTACTGTCTGCTAACACCTGCGGTAGATACGTCTAAATTCAATTTGAGTGGCTCGTTTGGCCACCGTGGGTTGTTCTTGGCCTCACTGGCCTCGCTGTCTTTGTTGACTCTGACCTCTCATCATATGCAACATGAGAGCACTAACTCCATTATATTGCATCGTTCGACGCCTGTTGCGCGGCTGACCCCTGCACCGCCGCATCAAGTGCTCCGTTCTGGCAGTCATGGCACGTCTGTTACGGTCAATGACCTTTTTGGGAACATGCCAGTTCGTGTCAAGAGTCGAGCACTCGCTCTTCAGAAGTCTGATGAGATGGACCGAGAGTGGGCCAACCTGAGATACTCGTTGGTGTCTCTGTTGTTGGCGAATCCCCAACTCTCGAAAGTAGTCCTCTCCGATACCGAGAAAACTAGACGGATCTCCATTCGTCTTGGTGTCACTTCTGTATCCAATTTACATGTCTCACGCAGCGATAACGAGTTCAGCCTCAAGCGCGTTGGTTCAATACTCGCACAATCGGGCCTGATTTCTTCCCGACACGTAGAATCTTGGCATGAACTCTCTGCCTCTGTTCCTGATCTCACCGTTCGAGCAGCAATTTCCCTTTTGCCCAGCCCAACTCGAAAAGTTCAATTCATCTCATTAGGGAAAGAATCTTTGTTGTCACGCAGCAACTCGAACGTCTTGTACGATGAGGTCAACCGGTTGTTTACGCTGTCCGACTTTGGGAATGTTGGTGCCCTCTCCGACGCAATTTCGAGCACCAGCCCAGCGGCCTCAGTGAGTCGGCAGGATGCTCCTAGTGATAAAAGTACCAGAAGCTGGTCAAAGCCTATCAACAAGTGGCCGATGTTTTATATACGCGTTGAAACGAGCATTGCTCTTCAGCGAGACAATGATGGATGCGAGCACTTTCCAGAATCTGACAAGTCAATTCAACGCATTGTCGATGTGCTTGGGGCCATGGTTTACGAGTTTCTGAAGCAGCACAATATGCGACCCCGTACGGCCAAGCGGCAAGCACTTACATCGGATCGGACTAGGAGCGTTCGCTCTACAGAATCCAATGTTTCCGAAATGGCTTATAATTCCATGCGTCAGGGTAAGACAGCGTCAACGACTGAAGACGCTTTGAGTGACCGCGTGAAACTTCCATCGTTTCCAAGACTTCAATCGATTAATTCTGGTCAGAGTTTTACCAATTGGTCTAGGACCAAAGCCGCACAAGATCATCGGGTACATTTTCCTACTCCGCGGATTCAGCATTCGCGTGTTGAATCCGAAACGAGTGAGCAGGATATGCCCCTGGCTACTTTAACTGGGTCAGAAACAGACCGGGACACAGATTGCCTAGACTTTGAAGTCTCGTCTGGGTTTCCCAAGTCACAGCCCGCAGATCAAGACATGACCAGAACGAAGGATGATTCTGATGACCTGTCTGCAAATAAGATGATTACATGGGTTGATCCGCATACAAAATTAGTCTATCTCATCAACTCTCGCACGGGTCAAACGACAAATCCTCGACAATCAACGCCTCTTCGGAATCTTCGTTCCACAGATTCTCTTGGTGCCTCGTCGAAACTTCCAACACAGAGCTTTTGGGTAGAAAACATACTAGGCGCATGGGAGAACCCTGCGTTTAATCGAACAGAAATGCCTATACCAAGTTTGGGTCTAGATTCTACTGGTGAACGGAATGGGGCTACTTCACATGATTGTTTCAAGGGTATTGAGTCCCTGGAGACAGCACGGGTTGCGAAACACCGGGGGAAGCTTCGACGTCGTGGTCTCCAAACCGCAGAGGTCATTGCCCAGGTGGACAAAAAGTTCATTCTTGCCAAAGTACATACTGCTGGCCAGGAGCTTGACGGGGAGCAGGGTTCAAACGATGTTCTGCTTTTAATTGACCAACATGCTGCGGACGAGCGATGCCGAGTTGAGCAGCTGTTTGGCGATATGTTTGTTTCTCCCGATAAAACAGCGAATCTCAATCAGGATACCCAAGTGCGAACTGTTCAAATCGCTTCTTCAGCATTTGAAGTCTCATCCACAGAGGGTGATCTTTTTCAAAAGTATAGGAAGTTCTTCTCGGCCTGGGGTATCCTGTATACGGCCGAATTGAAAGCCAAATCTACTGCTAGAGTAACGGTGCACACTCTGCCTGCACTTATAGCTGAGCGCTGTCGTCTAGAACCTCATGTACTGGTCGACTTGATGAGACGTGAGATTTGGTCAAGCGAGGAGAATGAGAAGAAGCCATTTCGTTCAAAAAGCCCCTTTGCAACTAAAGAGCTGGAACAGGGCTCGGATTTGTCTGACTGCGAAGATATGATACCCAAACGAAAAACAAAACGCTCTAATTCCCCTCCATGGGTTCAGCAGATGAATGGATGCCCTGACGGCATCGTTGAACTGCTGAATTCTCGCGCCTGTCGCACTGCTATCATGTTCAACGATCCCCTCAGCATTGAGGAGTGCCAAGCTTTAGTTGCTCAGCTGGCTCAATGTGCCTTTCCATTCCAGTGTGCCCATGGGCGCCCTTCAATGGTCCCAATACTTGATCTTCGTTCCCTCCCCAACACCACCGCACCCCTGCCTCTGCATTTGAATACCAGTGCAACAGGCTCTCACGATGACAAAACGGATTTGGACTTCGTGGAGGCGTTCCGGTCTCAGTATGTAACATAGTTCCCTTGGTTATTGATTTTATACGGACAATGCCGGGCAGGTTGGTTCTTGGAACTTCCAAAAGGACTCTATTGTACACAAGTGCCGAACAACCAAGTTTCACACATTTTGAAAATCGCCCTTTTTGCGTGATTTGCCATACAGTACTTGTGGGGTCGGTCTCCTTTGACATCTTCCTACAGTAGTCGGACACATCCTCCGTCCATGCTGGTTGATCTATCGCTTTCGCCCGCTTAAGCCCGGAGCTTCGAGGAAGTTGCTGCCCAGGTGTCGTCCACTCATTCAAAATCTCTCATCGAACCCTGGTTTTGAATTTTCTCACTACATATGATCAATCACTTTCTGTTGCTTTCGGGTCACATCCAAATACAACGTCCATTTCTAATACACTTTAAAACAGGTCAAAACATGAAAACACCACGCACATTAAACCACTGCAAGATCAATAACATCAATAAAAACAATTGAATACCCGCAAGCGAGGTGCATCCTAGTTGCCAAGTTCAAACCCGCTGCGGTTTGTATGGCTGCATGAACCAGCATGAACAAGATACACGGTGCATAAACTATGCATGACATCAAGGAAATTTCAATCCGTCCTGAGCTTGCAGGACTTTGACGCCTTCTCCGTATAGTTAAGTGCATTCCTCTAATACATCACATGTCTGACAATCAGATCTTCCACTTAGATCTGGTATTACAGCGAGAATTCTGCGTTGGTCCGAACTTGGGTTTGTCGGATGTATCCCTTGCATGCCGGTCTGGGGCTTACAATACAGTACTTACCTGTCTGCTGTAAGTTGACAGTACGCAGTACTTGTACCGAGGCCTTGGAAATGTGGCGTAGGGTTTATGCAAGGATCAGCCACTAATGAAAATAGAAACTGATGGAATGCCGTGACACTAGGACTAGTCTTTTGATCTTCAATAACAATGTGTCATGATACACTCTGAACTTTAATCAGATCGGACACAATACAAAGCTTGTTAGGTTTATGTGACGTGGTGAACTTGCGAACGCATCTAGTTTTGGGGCTCGAGACATTCTTGTCAGTTTACAGATGATCTTACATACAAGTAACAAAAGCTTAAAGATTTTTAATGTTCACATTCGCCAAAGAGCTCCACTCTTGTGTTTGAGAACTTTTCGTACTATTCGCAATAAACCGAAGTAGTATGTGGGTTCATAGAAACAAAGCGAGCCAAACAAAACCCGATCCGGACTTTTCGGAATCGCTTGAAACTACAGACGAACAAGAATCTCAATTTGCCGGACCACCATCAGCCCTATGCTCTACCTCTAAACGAAGGGTCTTCAAACAAGTTTCAATTTTAGCCACGGTCCATCCATCGAAGCTTACAGTAGGAAGGTATATACGCCTCGCTCGACGCCCACGCCAATATACCAGCACCCCAAAACAGACACAAAGCCAAGCAAAGCCCACAAACTCCATAGCATTATTGCGAGACCACCCATGACAGTAACAAACCCGGCACGCAAAGATAGGTGCAGGAACAAGATCAAGAGACCGAATGAAGATGTAAAGCGACCGATTGGCGGGTTCCTCTATCAGGGAGCAAAGCCATAGTATAATTGCTAGCAAAGCGGACCGGAGCTGAAACCATATCGGCTCATATTCAATGGTGGAAATCGGGCGAGGATCTTGTTCATTCGCTTCTCTGGAAATCCATAAGATCTACTCACTTCTGATTTATTGGCCATTGTCCAGCTGACAAGGATCATCTAACTGGGACTGAGAATTTCTACTTAGGCTTCCATGCGTGGATGCCGGCAAGCTCGTCCCACATCTGAACCAGTGGACGCTGCAAGTTTCAAGTTAATTCGAAAGTGCTAACAGGAACAGCCAGTGAATTACTCAAAGATCTTGTTGTTCTTCAATATAATTACCTATTGGTGCTTCTTGCTATGCACTATATTGATCATTTACAGACTGTTCAGGTCAGTTATTTTGTGCTGGACATCTCAAGTGCAAATTTGGTGTTTCACATCGCAAACAAGCTCTGGACTAGACTTAGACCCAATGCTTTTCTACCAGAGGATCAATGCATTGAAGATAGAAACAAGCGCCTCTCGAGATCTCTGTGTTCCTCATACAAGCTCCCCGTGTCGCTTCTCTGCAATGGTACCCCCCGGCCAAAGCCTAGCCTCGGACTCGGGGCATACATGATCTGGACGGTTTTCAAAGCCACGAAAACTCAACTTCACGAACCATCAAAAGAGATATATAGAGATCCATGTAAGGAATGACCAATTTGGGTCTCTAATTATCGATTCCAATTCCAATTTCACTTCCACTTCCAATCCAAACGCACACTTCAATCACAATGTGTCCCAAAGCCCTTCACGGCAACTATCCCACATCCTAAACAGAATGCGAGATAATACCCAGCATAACAAACAAACGCATCCTAATAACAGGCTACGCCTCCGAAATCGGGAAAGCAACCTGACCGAATGCTCACTGTGAATGTTAAGCAACCGGATTTTTTGAATCAAGCTGTTTTCCCATATATCAAGGAATCAGGTCGGACGATACTGAATTTCAGCTCTGATCTTGCTGATGAGCCGTTGCCTTTGCTCGCACATTATGCTGCGTCGAAGGGCGCTATACAGAGCTTTACACCTGGAATAGCGAAGGAATGGAGGAAGTTTGGGATTAGGGTCAATGCCGTGTTGCCTGCCGTCTGGAGTCCTATGATTGAGGATTGTCGGCGCGGGCTTGGGGATGAGATAGTTGGGGGCCATGATAGTTTCTTGAAGGACAGGGATCACTTGAAGGGGGATTTGGTTCCTGTGCTTGCTTTTATGTTTTTTTAATGCTTCGAGGCAGATTACTGGACAGTGATTCCTGTTTATTGGGTGAGGGTTGGCTTGTGTTCGTTCGGGTTTGTTTGGACTTGGGTTATGCGGACATGCGTTTGAAGTGATGGGTCATTGCGGTGTGCCATGCGGCTTACTGTGGATTTTGATTTGATATTGCTTCAATTTGATATGTCGTCGTTTAGCTATCAGAATACTATGCCATGCTATGATTTGGAATAAGGTCTTCAATGTGGCGTGACTCTTAGGAAGCCTTCCGCGTATGCAGCTTCTGGGCGTGTTCCCCGGTGAACAGAGTATGAGTAATGACCGAATAGGGCTGCTATCATATTGAACTGGACATAATAAAACAGTGTAGACAATTGAAAGTTAAAGGTCAGGGCCGCAATATCAAAACAAGATGAGACTACGGCTATGACTATGACTACGAATTGAAAATTGACGACAGATAATAGAATATAAGCGTATTGCATTGCAGGCAGCTTAAGACGAGCTCCTGTACAGAAGCCGCGAGGCTAATAAAGTCCTGTGTAGAGGAAGTCCAAACCAGAGAGAAAAAGAAACCCTTTTTCCCAACCCCCCAAGATCCGCCCTTTCCCCATTTTCCAGTTCCCCGACCGAAAAGAAGACAGATACAACATAAATTAAGATATCACAGAAACACAAAAAAAGCAAAGGCCCCTGGTAAAACTCCATGTGGTCGAATTCCAGACCCCGTTCCATCGCCGCTTTTCAAATGCTAGATTCTCATCGAGAACAGCGAAAACAAAAGATATCAAAGGCGCCGCCCGGAAATAAAAAGGTGTAAGCTGGAGAAGATGGTGGGATATTCACAGATCGCAGATATGAGGTGGTAAGGTAAATGGGATGATGCAAGCAAGCATGGTAGAAAAGTGGTTGGAAGGGTATAAAATGGAATACCAGTGAAGTGAAATGAGGTACAAGATAGGTAGTGTGGGTCATCAGTCATAAATTTGTGAGGTAAGAGGTAGGCTCATGGAAGTTAGCCATGTGTTGGGACCGACTTTGCCTTGGACTGGTTGGTCCAGGAGAGAAAATCGAACTTGTCTTTGGCATTGTCGAGAAGAGAGTGGTTGTAGTCGGATGACTGCGACTGGAGGGTGTTGCCGCTGCGAGATGCTTCTCTGGGCTCGAGGACCAGGGAGCGGCGGTAGAAGGTTTGCGCGGTAATTTCGCCGTTAGAACGCACGCGGACAAGCTCGTTCTGTAACCAAGCCTGGAGTTCGGGGACTTCGGTCAGGCGGTAGGGGATCTGGAAGCGTTGGAGCTCGCTGATGATGCGGGCGGTCTTCATGTGCTTGTCAAAGTTGATTACTGCCATCTTGCTTTCATCGATCGACAAGGTACGGAGCGACTGGTTGCCGTGGTCCACGAAGGTGAGGTCGGTCAGGTAGGTACCAACGAAGGGCAGACAGGGGGGAACGTGGTTCTGGAGGCGCTGGCGAAGAACGGCGTAGTTGCGAGAGACATCGACGATGCTACGAAGGTTCTCGAGAGTACTCTTGGTCTTCGCCGAAACAATGTCCCATGTCTTCTTGAGCCGGGAGATCATTGACAAGTTCAATGAGCAAATAATAGCCATGAGTGAGTCGTAGTTGTTTAACTCGAGACACCGGTTGGCAGTTTTAACCCAGTGCTTGATGGTAGTAGCACGCTTCTTGGGCTCCTCGAGGTACAAGATGGAATCAGCAACCAGGTGGGCGAGATCAGTCGACAGGGTGGACATGGCGCGAACATTCACAGCCAAGGAGCCGCTCTTCCTGGTCCATTCCGTGTCCAGGAGTTCCTCGGGGAGAATGGAACAGAAGATGCGGGACTCCTTGATAGTCAACTGCCGAGCGAGCTCAAGTGGGTCAAAGTCAAGAATGCTGAGCGAGGCTTCGTTGTTCTTCCACGATTTGAGAAGGTTGGTTTCCTTCTTTCCGAGTACGGGAGGGGGCAGAGGAGTGTCGGGGTGAATGTAAGAGGCAATGGAGGTGTTAGTCTTGCCGATAGAAGAAACCAAGCGAGGCACAACAGGTCCGTGGACTGCAGACACCTTTTCTCCCAGTTCGATCAGACGCTTGCCAGCAGTGGGCAGGTCAACAACCAGTCTGGTCCTGGCAAAGTGCAGAATGAAATCGAGAGCGATGTTATCCCGGTCGTGGCGCCAGTGAGACTCAAGCCAGCCCTTGAAGATGTTGTAAACACGCAGGCGGACAGGTGCAGCAGCGTGGGGAGTATCACCGATGTACTCGAAACGTTCAGCGAGAGCCTCGGCAAACTCAAGGGGCGTGGCGAAGAGACGGAAGGTCAGGTAGAAGGTTGAGACGAACAAGGCGTCAGGGGTGGACTGGTGAGCAGTGAGCTTCTCGATGAGAGCACGAAGGCTGCCACCCATCACCGAACCTTCCTTGTAGATCAGCTCGTGGGCATAAGTCTTCTCGAGAAGGTGGGCCTCGGTCTCCTCATTCTCCTCGGCGAGGGTCGAGTGGCTAACACTCTCCTTCAACGAGGGACCATGGAAGCTTCCTTGGAAGCTACCACCGATATCAGGCGATGTAGCCCGAGTGGAGGTCTGCGAAACACCGCTCATCTCAGAGTCACGTGCATGGCGGTTGTACGTGAAGCTGCTGCCATTGCTCGTCACACCACGGCCGAATGATTCAGTCATATCGGATTTGGCATGGCTTTCAGGATATCCACTGTCAGTGGATGAGAAGGAGGCCATGTTCTCAAGGTGAGTGGGGAGGATGGCAGAGTTAGGAAGAGAAGACAAGGCGGAAAGGTTGGCGGGACTGTTGGTGATGTGAGACTGGAAGGAGGATGGAGTGGTGGCATCGGTAAGAGCAGGTGTGGGAGGAGAATAAGTAGTGCTGGGGATCTGAAGAGGAGGGGGGGGGAAGACGGAGAGAGATTTCCTGTCGTTCTTGTGGCTTTTGTTCCAACTCAGTCTCTGTGTTCTCGGGATCAAGTTCAATGTCCCCAATTTGCTCAAGCACCAGGCGAGCCCTCGCCAAACAATTGCCAGCAGCGCGGACACAGTCTGTGGCAGCGTCAACCAGGCGTTTTCCTTCATCTGGCATGAATACCAAATCTTCATCAGAAGATTGAGCTGGGCAGAACACATCGCGTGCAGCGTGGACAAGCTCAGACAGCTTCTCGCACATTGACTCACGGGCCTGGTCTAGAAGCACACTGCGCTGGGTATCATGCTCACAGACTGACTCAACTACGTTAAGCAAAGCTCGGCAGGATTGCACAGCCTGCTGAGTGGTGACAACCAGCTCGGTTGATGAACGAGACTGCATGTGAAGTCCAATGAATGACCCAAGCACTCCAAGGAAGGCATCATAAGTGGTACCAAGACGCTCAGATGCCAAGTTCTGAGCACGTATAGAAGCGGAAGGACCCGAGAATGACATACGATGAGAGACCGAGACTCGCTTCGTGGCAACGGAGACCGGTCGAGGGGGGTGGTCAAGCGATTCGGTCCTCATTGAGGCTCGGCTCATGTCCATACGGCTGCGGCTCATCTGTGGTGACTCCATCATGCGTGACTCCATGCGAGATTCCATTCGCGATTCCATCATTCGTGACTCGTTGCGTTCAGGGTGTTCGGTTTCGCAAGAGAAGCTCTCAGAAGCCGGTGTGGGGGGCATATCGTATTGGTCTCGGGGCTCGTTTGATTCCAATTCAGCGATAGTCCTGCTCAAGCCAACCTCTTCATTCCAGACGTCGAGGAAACGAACTCCGCGGGTCACAATCTTGAAAGCCTTCAGAAGCATTTCATCCAGGATTCCCTCGACTTCGTCTTCTGACGGTGTTCCGTTGGCGACTTCCTGGAACTTCTTCGCGGTCTTCACCAGCGAAGATAGATCAGAGAGCAATGCCTTCCGAATCCTTCGCAGTCCATCAAATCTCCTTACCAAGGGTGACTCTCTCGTGAGACATTCAGACTTTTCCTGTGGAATTATAAGCCCTGTGATATGGATACCTCTTTCCGAATGGTACTTACCAAAAGAAACCGAACGCCAGCGATAGGGCCTCTCATCAAATCTTGGTTTCCAAAATCTTTTAGTGATGACCCGCATCCTCCTCGAATGATATCCCAGAAATCAGTCAAGGCCTTGAGCAAAGGGCGCATAGGCATTTGGTCGTATGCTTCGCAATAATTCGTGGGTAGCCAGCCTCGATTCCCAGAATCTAATAGGGTACCATCGGCCCAGCCATTGGTGTGAACAGAGTGAACCAAGATGATGTCTCCCTGATCCAGAGGAAGAGTAACGGTCGACGGCGAAACGTTTCCGGCCGGGTGAAAAGGGTAAAAGGCGCGCAGGTAGTTGTGAAAGACAGGCCTCGGGGGCTCCGACTGTTCCATGTTTGTTTGTGTTCCTTGTGGTGTTAACGGGGGAGTCATCTCCGACTGGCCCCAGGCGGAGTAGAAACGACTCGACGTATGTCTGTCGCTTGGTTCGGATAAATTCGAATTGGATTTCGAGATCTTTAACGGGGGGATGTGTGGCTTCATTGATTCCATTTCTCGTCCGATCCGTATATAATTCGTTCTAATCCGCGGGAGGTCACTGACCGAAGGCGATTATTCGAGAGATGCAATTGACATCGTTTGGTGAAACCAAAAGACGAACAGGGACTTGAAGACAAGAGAATCAAGGATTGAGGGGAGGAATCGGATCGCCGAAGGCTGGGGAAGATCCTATACAATCTAGGTCAATTGACTGAGGCGAAGGGCTGAAATGACAGTATAGAGGAGTATAGGGAGCGAATGTTTGGAATGTGCAAATTCCAAAGAAAGGAGGGGAGAGGCTTGGAATGCCAGGGAGGGGGGGGGGGAAAGGATTAAGGAGCTTTGAAATGCACGACACACACACCCTCAATAATAAAAGTAACGAAACTATAAACAGTAAACAGACTTCCTATCGGGAGTCCGGTGCATCCACCTGCCAGAGGGATGACGAGTCGCAATAGCGAGGGTCAACCCTATACAAAGGGATGAAAGTGGTTGGCGGTAATGCGAAACAGCCTATGAAGGGAGATTTGAGGAGGTAAGTGCACCCTTCTATCGAAGATCACTGCAAGGAAAAAGGCCGAAGCGGAAGTAGTGGGGAGAGGTCCCAAGTAAGCAAGGGCCAAAGGGATAAATGCTAAGTATAGCTTTGCAATTGCCACCGGCAGCAATGAAGCAAAAAGCAGATGGGCAAGAAGGGGCAAAAAGAGTGAAGCAGAAAAGCAGAAAGGAAAAGAGGAACTATGAGAAGAGAGAGAGAGAGAGAGAGGGAAATCAGTGGAATAATAGCTCTGGAGTGAATCTTCTGGGACTCGATCGGGACGATCCATGCTCCACCGGTAATGGGGTTGTATGGGTACTTATGATATAATGTGACGGGTATCGTACAGACCGTAACGCGATTTATTTGGGATTTTCGGGGTGATTTTTGGGGGTTTTCTCATTTCGGGCCTTATACTTTATCTGCCAACAATGTCTACTCTACGTTTACATGGAAGTATTTACTCAAATTTGTATTCAAAAGACACCCTTCAGTACTCTTGACTGTAAACTCAGAAACATTCACTCCCTTTAACCGTTTGTACATGTACAAAACTTGTTCTCCATAATGCCAATAAACATCCACTAGTACCGACCAAGAAGGTTCCTCGTTCACCATTAGGCGAGCATAAAGATACCTGGCCTCAAAGTACCCTCCAAGCACGTCCTTGCATCTGCCGAACACAAATCCAGACCTTTCAAAAATTCACTAAAATTCGCCCCAAACGCAATAAATTCTCCATTTTAATTTGTTTAAAAATTGAAAACCGCCCACTCCGAGACCAATCATATTGCCACCCCGAAATAAATCCTGTGGGGTTAAATCAGGCCATGCAGCAATGCATTGACCGTGTGTGCTAGAGCCTGCAGTAGGGGCGACTCGATCCATCATAATTTCTAGGCGAAAAAGACGAAAAGGGATCACGTTGCCTGTCAAGTATCCTCCGGGGATCGACGCCGCAGCGACCGGACCCCAAGTGACAGCAGCCATAAAACTCTTTTTTGTTTATTTGGCATTGGCGTTTTCAACGTGATTGCAAATTATTGCAAAGAGCTTAGTGGTCCTCGGTCCGGAATATGGAGTACAGTAGTCCAGGTCACAGATCTAACCCGTTGACCACTCCCCCCTGTCTCCCCATTGACAACCAGACCAAGCTACTAAGATCTCCCCCTCCATCATCCCCCTTCGCTTTCCCTCCCGCGTGGGGCAAGAACCAGAGAACAGGTTCGCGTTGGAAAACAGGATCCACAAACGCGAAGGAGAGCTTCCATGGTTGAAAGTACAGTAGTACATGTACAAACACGTTGCAGGGCTACCCAAGGCTTGCATAGCCAGAGTTATGTCTAGATGCAAGCTTAGACCTGCCCCTGTCTTACACCCTGTGGGAATGTAATAATAGAGAGGGCTCGGAGGAAAAAATTTGCGGTACTTTTGAAACACCCGAGAAAGTACGAATTATTTCGAGGTCTTGGACTCAAAAATATGAGGAGCACACAAACCCTACCTGATCAATGCTTTCTTTGAGAACGACCGGGGAAAAGAAGCTGAAACCTGAGTCGCCAAAAATGACAAAAAAAAAAAGAGAATATACTATAGGGCAGTTTCGCCCACAACTGGGTCTAGAGCTAGAGCTAGGCAAATGTATTCAGAACCCTGTAATACACAGTAACAATCCACACGAAATGACAATGACAATATAATATGCCAGTTCTCCAAGCTCCATCACTCGCACGTCCTCCCGCATCAACCAACGGTTTCGCAAAGCTGCGTGGACTCGGTGATTCTGCAGTTTCCAGGCTCAATCGCAATGCGCAAATGCATGATGAAATCTCCTATACGCGTGCATCAGCATAATCCAGCCGTCACATGTTCAGTGGAATGTATTACTCGTTCAAGAAAAAAGACTAGCAAGATAAGACTGCTATAGTTGGTGGCAAACCCGTCACTAATGAAGCACTAATGTAGGTCAGCCAGTTGCCAGCCAACGACGGCTAGGGAACGGCCCTGTCAGCCTACAGTAGTAGGCCATCAAAAAGAAAACACTCCGACACGCAATACGCCTCTCCGTGAAGCTCCAATGCAAGCCCCCTCCACAGTATCACATCATTCACTCAGGGCACGAGAGAGAGTAAAATGCGATCTGCAGACCAAGCCTTGAATTGGGAGGTTGTCCGTGCCGAAGTCGGGTTCGAACCATGGGAGAGAGAGCTTGGGTACTATATCTGATACAATTTGGTGAGGCTTTTTCACGGTCGCGTCTATACAATAATGGTGTTACTCGAATACCAGCCCTAGTCTGTTTGTTTGTACGCGGATTTACTTCTACATAGCTTTTTCTCTTTATTTTGTCTTTCAAAATCGTCGCACAATGCTACTCATAGGGTGATACATGGACGGGCCAGCCCACATCTATCGGCTACTGTCTCGGGACTGTTTGCTTGCCTCATCTCGCGCAGTTTGCGCCCATATTGTCTGTTTACTCCGTACAGGGGTACCTTAGTTTGACTCACTATTTGTTTAGTGTTGCCTTGTAAGCTGCATCGCAGGTGCGTACATCACTACTGTAGACAGACTTGTGCCCAAGCAGTGGGGCATGCACGGCCATTCTCCCAAAGGACTGACTACTGTATTATAGCCATTGTGCTGCAGGCCCCATTCTGACAAGTGATCGACGGGGAAAGGTGGAATTGTCACATCTGCTTCGTCGAGGCTGAGACCTTGGCCCCATACAGTATGTCCTATCCCGGTAGGGGCATTCACGAGAGCTCCCGGGGCCAGTCTGAATCACTAATGGTATCTTTGACGGATCTCCCTTGGCCGTGTCTCTGTTTAATGCTGCCGGTGTTTTGTTTAGTCTGGTATGATCCTTGGGTCTAGTTCTTTAGCTAATATCGTCGGCCTTCGTCCGATATAATCTAAGGGATCAACGGGTGATTCGCGGATGAGCGTGATGTAGATACTAATTTTGGGACTGCTCGTGTAGCACTGCACTGTGTTTAGCCGCGTGGGCCTCAATTGCCGAAACCAGACGGGGGAAGCGAACTGGGGATCTGAGTCGATGTCTTGAATCTCACGTTGAGAATGAGATCAAGGCTGGTAGCCGAGAATCAACAAAACATAGCGAATTGCATGGCTATATCGTGGGAAAAGGAGCCACAAAGGGGCCCATAAGGGGTTCTCTCATGGGAAAGAACTGTCTATTGGGTGTAGATGGTATCACGAGGTGGCCTGTTCGTCTGGCAGTTCATGTCTTGCAGATATCTCGGCGAAATAACTGTGTATCAGATGGGAATCAAGGTGTACTAGGAAGATGATCACCATGTGTTATTGCCAATGTGATCAATATATTCATGAAGAATTTTCTTCACGCTCATATCATACAAGAGCTACAACACGAGTCCCCAATGGCCAAAGCCGGTCATATCAAAACCTGTATATATTCTAGCACACATTCTAGCATACTCCAATGTCCATTTGTTCTCTTCAACCTAGAAGTCGTGCAACCTCATGGGTGTGATAGTTGATTCAGATGCGGTGAGTGGCTGAGGCTGAGATATAGCACCACAGGCCTAGCTGCATATCAGACCTGAGAGGGGGCCAGGTACCTGCATTCGGCTGCAAGATCGTACCTCAAAAATTGGAAATCCGGTTTTAGTCTCAATAAGAGCGGTCTGGTGTCGCGTGTGATTGAACATGCAGACCTCGGGACAATTTGCCTTGATATTATGCTTGTACGGTGAGATCGGATGTTGCATAGGCTTTGCCCCGCGAAGCCGATCGTGTAACTACGCTGTTACACGGCATTCATAGCTTGAGTTAGTTGGCTCTTCAGTCCGCCATATAGTATGTCAAAATTGACATTTCAAGATATATTATCTGTCGTGTTCAGTCTATATATTTACTGTATTTGATACCTTGGGCTTGAGTCCTGAAGCTAATAGTTATCAAAATGACATCATTTGCATTGGACGAGTCGGAACTTAATTCAAAGCACTTGAGAAGGCAACACGAGCTATCTGCCTTGCATTATACTAGCAGAAAGTAAACCTATGCGCCGTGAAATTTAGACATTGAATTTAACGCAGCTCGACCCATGGAACCCACAAGATAGACAAAAGACAGGGGTCAACCATTCGTGTGCCTATAGACATGGATCTCGGCAAACAAAAAAAAAGACACATGCAAAAGATCCTAATAATCTAGATCTATCCAACAATTAGAGTGTCTCTAAATCGAACGAGTAGCTCTAGGGGTCCAAAGTAAAGTACACAAACTATAGAGTATGTAAAGTATCGGGTTCTCAGTACCTAGATACGTATAGTAATTCAGCAGATGGTAACGGTCAAAGATACAAGTACATACAGCCAACGGTCCCAATTTGCCAATTCAATACCGAAGCCCACTTGGCGCAATCCCTCTGAAAGAGAAAACGGCGCAGCAATACGCTCCGATGGAGAACCAACAAAGAAACAGATTGAAGCTACGCACCCTTCTCCACACGTCATACTCCACAGTTCATTTGGCCCCAACCACGAATACGTAAAGTACGTATAGTGCAGTGAGTACCCTCCTTATCCATAAGCGCAATCCGGGCCAACATCCGCGAAATGTCTAGAAAGCCACCAGAAGACAGGCGGGACGCGCAGAGTTGTGGATTGGCCAGCACGTTCCCGCACAACGGTTCAGCCGGCACATACTGGGGCGAAGGAATCGGAAGTCTCGACGCTTCGACGCCCCTATTCTCTATCCCCCAGCGCCACCGTTGCATTACTACGAAGTATAGTATTTGACCTGTCTAGGGCTCGGGGGCCGGTAACCGGCGGAAGGAATGAGATTCACTAGATTACACCAGCTGTATACTCCGTGTTCGTGGGGGATGCCGCGTGTCCGCGTTGCAAGGCGACCGGGGTGCGGCGCCACGCGTGAGATATTTCTTGGTGTTCTTTGTGTAGGATCTGAGATCTTCATTCTGGATGGGCGGCGATTGTCGGGTCTAGATGAGACTCGAGAGCTGGGGGGGGGCCAAAGTCCCAAAATTGGTCCAGCTTTCCTCTTTGGGTGCGGCTTGGTGCTTAAAGTGGGCTGGCGGAAACGGCCTCCCGGTTCCAGAGACACAGACTCGGATTGCGCTGGTGGATTTTGGCTCCTGTCAAGGGGTTTTGAGGATTTACAATGGGTATTTTCGTGGAGCTTCTTGCATAATGTAGTCAGCTATCCACTTTTGTAGTTTGGAGATGTTGGCTTTGGATTTGGAATTGAAGGGAAAATTCTGCGTTCATTTATTACGGGGCCCATGCCTGCAGGCAGAGACAATTCTCATTTTACCGGGTCTCACTCTAAAATCAATGGCTTAATGTCTGCAACTGCCGATAGAGGGGGGTAGTTTGCCGTGGTTGCTAAGATTCCGCAAGGAAGGTTCGAGTCCAGAGCTTACTAGTAGACTATTTTGATGATCATCCTGATCCGATATTGCGACAGACATCCTTGGCCACCGCGGCTGGTCCAATCTCTTTGTTTAAAGCACGTGCCTGAACATGTATGCGGGACTAAGGGTATTCCCTGTCATGTCAACACCCCTGTGCTCAAGATACTAGATCTTGTATAGTGAACAGGGGTTTGGTAGTGGGGGAGGCTAACAGAGATAGTCCGACCTATCGGAAAAACACTGATGGCAAAAGGATTATCGAAGAGTCTGGGCAACCGGACTAGAACTGTTCCTTTTCGGCGGAGGAATGCGTCTGGCAAGACATAGTATAGTGGTATAGTGGTATGTATATTGGTATCGATAGTCGCAATGTCGATCTATCGTTTTCCACCCTGATAGACGGTAAATTAGCGGTACTGAAGCACATCCTGTTGGATTCCGGCCGTTGCGAGAATCAATAGTTCCAACACCCAGAATCCTTAACCTCACCGTATACTGCCCCTACAGTGGTCGGGAACTCCAATTCCCCCACATTTCCCGCGGTGCGTTCCTTGGGACGGCACAGAAGAGGGGTATGATAGGTGTGAAAGTGTCTCTATCATCACTTCCGGGACGGCACGGCTGGATACTCGCGTGGTCAGAGGTGATAGAGGCGTGTTTTTCACGTTGTCACTAGCCACCGCGTATACATGTAGTTGCTTCGAGCAGTTGTAGATTATTGGACCCCATACTTGGCCCCAATATTGAGGAAGACACTATTGACCGGCGATGCCTCGGCGAAAGGGAACATGTGCCTGGTTCAGGGGTTAGACAGTCACGTGGATTTCCCACGTATCGAAGTGTTGTATTTCTTAGCAGTTGCTAGCCATTGGTCTTCAACTAATATATTATGCATATTGAATGGAGTGTCTAGTTTTTGAGGGCGTATTAACCTCCACTAGGTCGGCAACAAGCGCGATCGCACCAACTCCACAGTCTCCAGGTGCAAGTCCACTATATACTCAGCTCGACGTAACCAGTGGCAATTGCTTTACACTTTCCCGTGTTATTGTACTGACTGGGAGCATCGAGCTCGAGCCTCTAGGTTCTCTAGGTTCTGACATCTCTCCTTTGACACCATTTGGCTGAGCAATTTGTTCATAGAACAATCCTGTTTCTAGGTTGTTCTAGCAACCCTTCCGCTTAACCCAAAATAGACTTGTTCGTGGGCAAAGAGTTCGCTTTAGTGGAGCACTGTTTCGCCGATCGAAGGCGCGAATCAACATCGACATCTACACGAGTAGAGTTGCTTGCTTATGCCTTCAATTGATTGCACTCCACTTTCACCGTTGATCCTTTCTCGATGGGAGATGTCGGGTCACAGTGAAGTCATAACAAAACAGAAGCAAGCAAGATGGATTCCTTGTCTCGAGCTTTTGTGATCAGTAACAGTAGCATGTATCTATAGAATTCCATGGACAGTCTCTAAAAGGTGAGAATGTCCGGATCTGAAGCTCGGGATCTGAAGCTCGGGATCTAAATCGAGACCCATCCTTCACCAATCCCACTCCCCACCAGCAAACCAGATTCCTCGAAATGGAATCTCCCCGGGCGATCAACACTCCAGTCTGCAAGAGATGTGATCAAAATCTCCCTCTTCAGCCCGTGACAGCCAACCTTGGGCCGAGGAACGAGGAACACCCGACAAAATGTGTGCATCTCCCTTATTCCTGCAGACGCAGCTATGCGCTCGTGCGATTTCCAAGTTCTTCACCGTGCCGAATGTGGCTCTGTGACTGTCAGATCAAACTTTAGCCGGAGAGCAGTTTCCACCCTCGTGCAGCGTCAGCACGAGGCAGACCTCTCATTACACTCATGTGGATCAACACCTCGCACCCCCCGTGGGAAAGAATTGGGTTCAGCTACTCATCGAGCGAAATGAAGCACGGCAGGTTCCGTGTCGGCGGAGCGAGTCTGAAGAGACGATGACGCCCTCGTGGAGGACAGAAAGCCGAATTGGGCCCGCCTCGGGACCCATTGCAAGGGAACTGGGTCACGCCGTCCTTCACGCTTGACGATCCGGGTTGGTTCCTTTGGTCAAAGTGGGCTATGATTAATGACAATCTTCGGCTGTTTCCCCTATTTTTCAGACTTGGGGCGGCAGACTGTGTACCCGATTAGGAAGGTGAGAGATGTCGTTACGGCCCGCCTCCGGATACCTTCTCCATTACGGATACCGCGGACCTGAAATTGCGCACGGGTTTGCTGTGCCCGAGCACTTGGCCCAAGTGTTTGTATCACGCTGCATATTGTGGAGATTGGTATTTCAGACGGTGGAGTGTCAGATTTGGACGGCGACTATGCATGATATCAGTGTCCGGGTGCTAGATGCGGTCTGCCAACCTGCTATCTAAATCCAATTTGACATAGTTGACGAGCGGTAAGGTTATCAATAGAATGTGATTTTCGTCTTGCATCGTCTTGCATCGTCTTTTGCTGTGGATCCGTGGCCACTCGAGGAGAGACACGATCACATTGTATGCTGGTCTTTCTAATAATTCGCAGTTGTGTTCAATTCAAAACAATGTCAGTCAGATGACAGGAACCTGCAAGGCTCCATGGAATATTAAGAACATGCTTAATTATTGAAGAAGACTATATTGTATGCAAAAAAGCGGGTGTCATGTATGCATATATATCCCGGTCCTAACATGATACAATTCGCAAAACAAGCATACTATTCGAAAGCTGATGCACATTCTTAAAGCCCTAGGCGCAAATAGACACCTTGAAAAAGCATAAAATTAACTTATTGCTAAGAGAGATATACATACAGAATAGAAATGGTGCCAAACAGCTACTGTATAGAACTACACGAATCCCAAGCCACAACCAAAAAATATCACAATACCACACGAATTGACTTTGACACATTTACCAAACCAACGCAACAGTGTAAGTTCACAGTAATGACCAATGTAACTCACAAAAAATGCGTAGCTTTGTTGTGGCCGAAAGGCAGACGATTTTCGTCCTAGGGCATTCAAGGGTTGGATATGACATCCCTTGCATAGATGGCGTTCCACCATACTCGAAGAAACTTTTAAACACATCATATTTACCAGCGAGAACAATATCAAAGCGTGTTAAGATTTGCGTCTGATGTTTTGAATAGATGAACTCATATCGCTAGATTTTGCACCGTGCAATTATGCAAGTCGGATAGCGAAATGAACCAAAGATATATAATCCCTAACTTGCTGTGTACCCGACCGAAGAGGTCAAGACGCGCCGCGTACATCGCTAAATTCTTCACGTCGAAAGCGGTCTATCCCATGGAAGAAAAGAAAGGCTTCAAGCCATTGGAATGAACTAGTTCCATGTTTTTCATGATCATATCACCAGAATAGCCTACGGCACTCTAGACCAGGGAGGGTACGATAAGAAGAGCGAGGAGCGCACCGGTGCATTCATTCCTTTAGTTTAATGTACGCCCCCGGTCCCAGCCTCGGAAAATATCAAGCCACCAGCCTCAGCAATTAACCTGATACGGTACGTAAGTGGCACCTGAGGTATATATATCGATATCGATGTCAATATAGGTTGAAGCCTACTAGATTATTACTATCACTAATTGGATGTGTACCATACTTAGCTAACAGAGAGAGAAACAGATCACACACTCGCCACCATGAAGTTCACATCAATCATCACCCTTCTATCTATCTCTTCAATGGTGGCTGCTGCCCCAATCGTTGAGCCTCGAAACCTTATCCCGGGACTTCCACGACCAATGGAGGCTGTTGAGGCTCTTTATCCTGGCTCTGGAGTCCCAAAGCTTGCGAGTAAGCTTGAGAAGACACTTAATATCTGTATGTATACGTTCCCTGGGGGACTTCAGCTGGGAGGATTGGGGTGCATTGCTAATATGATTTCATAGAATTGGCTACAAAGCTATTTGAGTCACGTTCTTCTCGTTCTCTCTGGCGGAGGCCTTCTTATGCAGTGACACTGCGATCTCTACGTTTAATCGAGTTGTTCACAAGATACCAAGATTCGAATTCAATCAAAGCAATTCCCACAAACCTATACTCCAATTGCAAAGTCTGACGATATGCAAGATATAAAATGTAGTATAAAAGCTAAGAAAAGGACCAAATCCAACCCAACCCAAATCCATCCCAAAACAAGGACAAAACCAACAACAAGAAAAAAAGAAACTAGAACATCCCCTCCATATCCAAATCCAAAAACTCAGGATTCCCAACCGCCATATCAGCAGCATTAAGCACATCATCAATAGCATCCAACCCAGCCCCACCGCCATCAAGCTCCATATCCTGGGTAACACCAATGCCCCCATCCATCCCTGCAGCGGCAGCAGCAGCAGCCGCCTTATCAAGCATCTGATTGATATTATCAGGATCATCCTCGCCAACCGTATTCCCAGCCACATCCGCAGCAGAAGGCTCCAAATCCATCCGGTCATGCCCCTCAACGCCAAGATGCATGTTATGGATGATATTGCTAACATCGATATTGGAGACCTGCGACGGAGGAGCCATGAGCAGATTGACCCGGCGCCAGAGGCGCACGATGACCTCCGCACGGAGCGGATCCTTCTCGGAGAGTTTGGGGACGATTTCGTGGGCGAGGGTTAGGGCGTCGCGGAGGGTGAGGATCGGACAGCGGGGCGGCGATTCCTTCATAGCATCAATGGGATGGTAATTATTCTGGTCAACAGCGAAGGATTCAGTCGTGGGCGCGCAGATTATCGTAGTGGCGATATCCAGCGAGACGTGGCCGCTGTTGCTTGTCTCGGATTGGTGTTTTACTTCGTCGATTATGGCGGCGAGCACGCGGGTTGCGCCTAGGATGCGGATTCCGGCTAGGATCTGGCGGTGCGTGTAGGGGGTTGGGGCGGCGTTTGCTGTTGGGTTTGCGCTCCAGAGTATTAGGCTTTGCATTGTTGTGCGGATGCTGCCTACTAGGCCGTTTGCTGTGTGGGAGGTCCAGGTGTCGAGTTCGGTGCGGTGGCTGCTTCCTACGCGGCGGAAGGAGAGGTAGGGTTCTAGGGCGTCCAGGATTGGTTTTATGTCTGTCCGGGATTGGTGGCGGGTGCGGACGTTTTTGAGTTGTTCTTCGAGTGGGCGAGCGGTTATGTTTAGAACTGTTTGGTGGATTGCTTGGGCTTCGCCTGAGATCGAGTTTGGTTTCACTAGGGAGTGGAGGGTTTTTATGGGGATTGTTGGGTCTTCAGCTTCCCAGATGTGGTTGCCCAGCCAGGTCAAGGCGACTACCAGAGATGGGAGGAGGAAGGGTTCGAGGAGATCTATTTTTGTTAGTCGGATGTATGCGACCAGTGGGGATTTCTTACATTCGAAGCCTCCTTTCAAGGTGTCGAAATCTAGCTTTCCGGACTCGCATGCACCGAGGCTTTGATCGAAGAGTGTCGTGACAAGCATGTAAAATTCATGAGGACTACAAGTCGACATGGTCTCTTCACTGATTCCTTCAGCGATGAATAGAGCCCCAATCCATGCGCCGAGATCTTTGTTCTGTTTTTCACTCAGCTCGCTCAGCTTCTGGGTGGAAGCACCTCGGTCCATCAGCTTGAGTAAGAAGGAGTCATTGCTGGAGATTCCCATGTCTGATGGACTCAAGTCATAGCGGTACTTGAAGGCAAGAACAAGCAGGAGGATGCTGCCGAATTCGTCATACACAGGCTGATTCTCGCCTTGGTCTTCGTCCCATTTCCAGGAATCAAGGATAGAACAGAGAGGTTGCAAGACCTGCTTTGTATTTCTGAAAAGCAAGATGGCATCCAAGGTCTGTGGGCGACGTGAAAGCGAATTGCAGATGTTCTTCAGAGTCATTGTCTCTTTCTCATGACATAGACTATGCATGACCTTGGGAGTATTAGCTTTGATTCTAAATCAATATATGGATCTCATACCTCGACCACTGCACCAACGATGGCACCTGCATTACCCTCCATCGACTCAATCTCACCGATGAGCTGCTCAGCACGTTCATGATTGCTGTTAATTTGAGAAATAAGATCATCCTTCACATAAGGACCACCACCGGGTAAAGTCTGCATGGGGTTCTCCCCAAGAAGCTGCTCAATGCTCGATTCTTGGATGAGCTTGTGCGACGCGCATGCAAATAAAAACTCCTGGCGCGCATCTGATAGGACACTGCTACCTTGCATGGAGAACATTTGCGAAAAAGAAGGAAAAGCGTTGGGGTTGAGGTGGCTCAGGGCTTGGCTGATGCACATTTCCATGGAGATCGGCACCATTGATGCTGCCGAGATGGCTGCGAAGAACACTGGCAGTTTGTTCACAAGGAATGATCGGAAAAGGAACATTGTTCGGCTGGATTCATTTCGGTATACGCCATTGGATAGGACGTCGAAAGCGGCTGTGATAATCTCCTCGATAAGGACTTCATTGTGGCCCTATAAGCACTCAGTAGATATTCAATATCTACCCCAGTATCTCACTGGTGAATAAAGAGACAGAATATGGACATACCTGATACCGATTGGTAAGATAATTGATCAAAATAGTATCATCAACCAAAGGCCGCCCAACAACCTACAACGAGTCAGTGAAACCCCTAAACCCCAAAACCCAAGAAAAACACGAACCATAGAGTTGATATAAACATAGAGACCAGCTCTAGTATTAACAACCGGCCCATCCATAACCCCAGCCTCAAACTGCAGCGCCCTCACATTCATCCCATCAATAACATTACCAGAGTGATCCAAAGCCTTAGGGTTGCCATCACTATTGGCAGCATTGCCATTCCCACCCCCAGCCGCCTCAGGAAAAAGCCCAAACCCCTTCTGCAACTCCTCAAGCCGATGCCTCAGCGGCAACGAGACATCAACACAAAGCGGCAAATAAGCCGCGAGCGCAGTGCCCAGTTTCCCCTTCAACGGTCGATCAAAGTCCCCAGAAAGAGCCTCAAGACCCTTCGCCGTACCAGAAAGCGCAGCTAACAATATCCCCAGGGACTCGAATAACGAGACTGCATCAGGCTCGTCCATCAGACCACCGCTTTGCGTTGAGACATCCCCGCCCTGGCTGCGCGAGTGCCAGTCCACCAGCGCGAGGATCCAGTCAACGGTCGCGGAGTAGATGTCGCCTGCTTCAGTTGTGCTTTTTGGGATCTGGGTGCCTGTCGAGATTGACATCATTATATCTTGGATGATTTTTATATCTGTCATTAGGGTTGAGCGAGGACTGTCACCACCATTCTTGGTCGGCGCATCCGCTTCGGCTTTCTCCTGGCTAGAACTTGAATTGGAACTTGAACTTGAATCCAAAATAGAAGAATGCCTCAACAACCCCCTCAGCACCCCCGAAACCTTCACAAGCCCCATCCGACAGAGTCCATCAACATACAACGGCAGCAGGGGATCCCAAGCGATGTGGGCATCAGCGCGAGAGCGAAGAAGGAGGTCGAAGAGGGTATTTTCCTTCAGGGGGATGCGCGATAGCATCAATTTGGATAGGGTCGTGAACTCGTCTATATCTATTCTGTTTGATAGACATTGGTTGAGGAATGTTTGCCATTGTTCGGGCGGGGATTGGGGGGGTTCTTGAAGCATATTGGAGCTAAGTTTTCTCCAGGATTGCGCGTGGAGGTAGAGATGGGAATCGGGGGTTATTTTGGTGGCATCTTTCTTTTCTTTTATGATTGTGGTTTGGTTTGGTTTGCGGTTTTGGTCTGGGGATAGCTCAGGGAGCTAAGCGTTGATTGGAAGGGTCACATGGTGATAGTGACAGAGGGGTTGCACGTGATATTGGCCTGAGGCGGTGAGAGTGTGTCAGTGCTGGTTCATGGACGGATTACTAACTAGAGCATAACGTCAGCGTAACTAAATAGCGGGAGGTAGCAAGCAAGGGAAGGGAAAGCATAACGTCCTTAATTGCTAAGCAGGTTACGGATTACAGCGAGTTCCAACAGTTATGAGCCCGGCACACCGATGATTGGACAGTAAGATCTTTTGGAAGCTATTCCCAAGTGACAATTCACTTGCCAGAGCTTTGTTCTCGCCGTCCGAAATACACCTGAATCCTCCGAATACCCTTATCCATCCGAACAACTCTAAACCGCTAATCCACTTGCCACGATTAACAAATGAGGCTATGGACTCGACATATCTCTCCGCTATGAGAAGCGAAACATTGAAAAATTCGTCACAATGGCGGTCTTGGCACAACCGAATGAAGGCATTTGCTCTGCAACGGCTAGTTTGGGACCTCTGCAACTCAGCTATCGAGAAGGCAAAGCTTCCTACTCCTTTACTTGAGCCAATTGTACCCGAGTACTCTGAGACAGGAGACCAGGACGAAAAGGCGCGATGGAGAGACCTATTTGAGGTCTATAAAATTGAGGCAATCCGTTGGAAAAGGCAGCGGAAAGGCCTACTAGAAGTGAATGAATTTTATTATTATTTCCCTGGACGCGTCACTTTGTCATGCTACACTCGAATATCATACCCCGTATGAGAGGCTGGTCTATCTAAGCAAGCGATTTGCTAATTCCCGCGCCTTGGAGGAAGAGATTCGAATGAAATGGAGAGCTTTTCCATCTCAAAAACCCACTGGGGATGTCGACGAATGGGTCACGTTATGGGAAGAGATGTACGAGCAAGCGGCAAGCCTCAAATCCAGCGATGTTGCTAGCGCGAATAAAGACTTTTTACAAGCAATTAAGGAAGTCTTGCCGACCTGGTGGCAAGCAAATTACCAGCAGATCATAGTGAGAGGAGAGGACTCGATTGAAACGAGAGACCTTACTGAGTCCTTTCGGGCCATGTATAGAGAGATCACAACGCCCTTACTGGCTGAGCAAGTTACGGATTTACAGAGAGTTCCTATAAAATGGCAAATTTCCGCTGTTGTGGTACAGGGCAAAACGGTGTTTGTGAAGGCCACCTATCAGGGCTAAATGGCAGGTTACTTAGGCAATCCTCTAATAACATGAGGAGCTCTGTATAAATACGTATAGATTGAAGCTTACACATTCCACTGCTGATGTGGTGATTGCTTCTACGTTCAGGGTTAAAGAACTGCAAGATTACTTTGTCTACATTACTGTCCAATAAATTTTTTTTTTGAAATGTTCATTCAATTTCATTATCGTCATGACGATCCCAACTGCAGACCCAATAAAACAGCGATGCTCAAGTGGGGATATCAATCAATGCAACAGAAGGGTAAAAACCAAGCGCCTCTATCCGGAACCCGCTCGAAAGGTAAAAGCTGAAGAAAAAAAGCTATAAACAAAGAAAATGCATCAAAGCCGCCCCTCATCTAGAGAAGACAGAAATCATCACACCAAGATAATTAAACCAGGGCGACTGATTTACCACCAGTCACCGTGGTCCTTCATGGCCTCAGCGACCTTGGTGAAGCCAGCAATGTTGGAGCCAGCAACCAGGGAAGGAAGAACACCCTCGGCGGGGGTGACGTACTCCTTGGCGGTAGCGAGACCGTTGTTGAAGCAGTCCTCCATGATGTTCTTGAGACGGGAGTCAACCTCCTCGCGAGTCCAGTTCACACGGGCGGAGTTCTGGGCCATCTCCAGACCGGAGACGGCAACACCACCGGCGTTGGCGGCCTTACCAGGGGCGTACCAGATGGCAGCGGCGCCGGGGTTGGCGTCACGGTGAGCCTCAAAGACATCGATGGCCTCCTGGGTGGAACCCATGTTGGAGCCCTCGGCAATGAACTTGCAGCCGGCGGCAATCAGGGCCTTGGCCTCGTCGCCGGAGACCTCGTTCTGGGTGGCGGAGGGAAGGGCAACGTCGATACGGCCGGCGATGTTGGTCCAGGGGCGGGCACCGGCGATGTACTTGAACTTGGAGGCGAAGGCGGAGGTGGAGGCGAGCTCGGAAATCTGCTTGCGCTCGACCTTGATGGCGGCGATGGTGTTGATCTCCTCGGGGGTGAAGGAACCCTCCTCACCGACAAGAACGAGGGCACCCTGGGAATCGGAGAGGGAGATGACGGAACCACCAAGCTCGATGACCTTCAGGGCGGCGTACTGGGCGACGTTGCCGGATCCGGAGATGGCGACGCGCTTGCCAGCGAAGGACTCCTTACCGCCGGAGGCGTGCTTGATCATGTGCTCGGTGTAGTAGACGACACCGTAGCCGGTGGCCTCGGGACGGATGAGAGAACCACCCCAGCTGCCACCCTTACCGGTGAGGACACCCTCCCACTGGTTGCGGATCTTCTTGTACTGGCCGAACATGAAGCCGACCTCGCGGCCGGTAACACCGATGTCACCGGCGGGGACGTCAGTGTCGGCACCAATGTGCTTGCAGAGCTCGGTCATGAAGGAGACACAGAAGCGGCGGATCTCGTTGTCGGACTTGCCCTTGGGGTCGAAGTCGGAACCACCCTTACCACCACCCATGTTCAGGCCGGTCAGGGCATTCTTGAAGATCTGCTCGAAGCCGAGGAACTTCAGGATGGACAGGTTCACCGAAGGGTGGAACCGGAGACCACCCTTGTAAGGACCAAGGGCGGAGTTGAACTGGACACGGAAACCGCGGTTGATTTGGACCTAACGAGGGTTAGATGGGATCATACGAGTCGTCAATTGCGATTCCTCTTACCTGACCCTTGTCATCCTCCCAGACAACACGGAACTGGACAATGCGCTCGGGCACAGAGACAACCTGGAGAGCCTTGCGGTACTCGGGCTTCTTCTGGAAGAGAGTGGAGTTCTCAAGAGTGGAGGCAAGCTCTGTTCGGGATTCGGGATTAGCTGAGTCATTATGGAGCCACCCGAAGGTGCCGATGGAAAAGTAAAGAGCCGATGGAGGGGCAGACAGTAGAGGGGCAAAGAGTCGTGGGCTAGAGGGTGATGGAATGTGTGCACATACCCTTGTAGGCCTGCTCGAACTCGGGCTCAACGGGAAGGTTCGACATCATTGCAATTGGAATAGTAACTCTTTTGAAAATTAAGTGAGATGGTATAAGATAGTGAAGAGTCCCAAAGCAGAGTGAGTAAAGAAATAGAAGAGAAGAAGGAGAAGTCTACAATTATATACCGGCGATGGAAGGTGGAGAAGGGCCACCGGAGTCGGACGAGAGATTCCGGACACGGGGAACAGGAACGGGAGAAGGGCACTGTGTAGTGCGTATGGAGGACAGAGTACGGAGTAGAGGGGGGAGAGAAAGAGTGGTACGGGTGAACAGTATAGGAAATCCAAGTTCCGTGGAGAGGTCCGATGGTCGGGGCAACAATTATCTTATGCTTTAAGGTCACAGAATTGGCCTTATCTATGGGGCAAATCCACTTCCCTGCGAATAAGTCAATTCTTATTACTCGACAGCCATTACTACTTTATTTCACACGTCCAATCACAGTGATATCTGCCTTCCTAATTCTTCCTTGCCACAATTTGCCTCTTCCGTGTTCACTTCGTACAGCTTCGGTCGTCTCCGCCATGGCAAAGAGGAGATTTCTTACATTTCAGACATTTTACCTTTAGTTTCAATGACACATCCAGTTCCTGCATAAAGAAATACAGTGGACTAACAAAGTAGACTAAATGCATGATGCGTCGAGGACAGATCTCTCAATGTACCAGTAACATCCCGCCACCAACTGCCCACTTTGGCAGTGTGGCTCGGCAGTCACGTGCCACCTACCGCAAACGGCAAAGTGGACCAGACCTTATCTGATCGACCTTTTTCTGTGCAAACATTTTGACTCACACTTGAATAGATCTATATACCACTGGTCAATGCTTTATCTCCATACATACTACTCCAATACCTTCCCCATATACTCGCCCCGGAGCATAAACAAGGCTAACTCAAATCTGATCTGTGCTTTTCCGTCTACATGTACGCTGTACAGAGTACAGCATATCAATAAAGAACCTAATAGCTACCTCTCTATATGCAATTACAGTCCCTGCACCCGGATCCAAACCCGGGTCCCGAATCCAAGGTAAGCTAACCTGGGCACAGACGGGGATGCTTGGGTCAGGCACGCAAGGGCCCGCATTTGACCTGGAGAGGGGGTGCCCCGATACTCGGCCTGAAACAATCCATGTCAGACTCTATCTTACAGTAGTACTGTATCAATGTGACGCTCTCATGATCCCTGATCGTATGACTGGGAAATAAGCAAATCCAGTACGCCTTGAGCAGACCAGAAAGTTAAGTTAATTGGCGGCTGCCGCGTCCAAATTATATGTCCGTGTAGATGATCAGTATTCGTATATGTCCCCCGCATACAGAGTACACAAAGTTTGGATCATCCAATGCACCGCACATCCCGTACCCAAAATCCCCCTCGCCACTGTGCATCCTGCCTGCATGCCTGTACAGTACATTCGTAAAGTAATTGATTGCCCGGCACCTGCAGTCAATCAACCAATCCGGGGAATGCCCGCTCCATCCCACCGGCAAAAGGACTAAAAAATGGGGGTGATATTCCCACCGCTAGTTTTTGGGGTGTTTACTATGTGAGTTACTCACCGGAGGCCATATGGGGAGGCGGCCTTTATCACACGGACCAACCTCTGTCTTGTTCTCTTATTCGATTTGCCGGAGGTGTCTCTTGGCTCTTGGTGCTTTGCATCTTTGGATTCGGGGAACCATGTGACACGTGTGGAACGGAGTACATGTACTGTAGACCAGGGCCTAGTAGCACAGACAGGTGGAATTCCTTTGCAGATCTGGAAGCTTATTCTGTTTCTAGGGCTTCTAGGGTTCTAAATCCCGAGTCCCACTCCCCCACGAGGAACTGCATATGCATTGTTACTTGGTGTTTTTGGTTTGTTAGTTTGGGGTTTGGATTTGAATTTTGCACTACCAGTAGTTGCGGCTGGGATGTACATATGCAATGTTAAATGGACCTGCTCTTCTTATTTTATTTTCTTTTCTTTTTGCTGAAGTTCTGTTTTTGGGCCTGATATTTCGGTGAACATCGTATGGCCGACTTGAGTATGCATATGGGCATGTATTGATGTGTGTAGCTCTTTGGAATAAAGAATAAGCTCTTTCTAGCGCTGTCGTCATTGGCTTTGGCTTTGATGCCATCACTGAAAATATATGCTATAGACCAAATGTATCGTATACTTTAGAGTTGACTCTACTTCAAAATCTAGTCATCCGTCAGATATCTATCATGTTGGAAAGCGTTGCATACCTGGATATAATTTCCAGGATGTACTCTTCAAAAGAGATACTTTGATACGTATTGCATTCTATGTTTAACCATGGGAGAGGGGCTGCACACTACAAGCTCACAAATAAGCCGACGGAATAATACATGAATAGAGATAATCTCCGTAATTTCTGTACATCCCAAGTACCAAGTACCAGACCATATACCATTCTATAAGATAGCCCTGCATATCAATTATAGCAAATGCACCCAAGTCACATCATCACGTCACCAGACCTAAGATCACAACCAGCCTTATACCAACCGCCAGGACACCTACGCACCCATGCATACCCAACTAGATCTAGATACTGCAGTGTGTCCTCCATACCCAGGGATCTAGATCTTGTTTTCCAAGATCCACATCAAACCTACAAAGAGCCTCAACCCCACAACAGACAGACACAGACCACCTCAGCCAACCTAACCTAGCCCTGGAACATACAACATGCTCCAACTCTAAGCAAGCCACACTAAACATTCAAAACAAGTAAATATATTAATACTTACTAATTAAATTATTAGACTAGATACTGTTCCACTGGATAGAAAGCTGTACCCCAACGCCAAGCCGGGAAGTTAAGCGGGTGGATAGGCCAAACCCGATGGTATCGGCGGACTCCGTTGCGGGCTTCTCCCGTAATCCAGGGGTGATAATGGATGGAGAGTTGTTTCCCTATCTTTATACCCCGCGCTAGGGTGTCATTGTTGCATCACTGGAGTTTTGTCTTACTTGAAATCGTCGGGTTGGGGACTTGTTTAGTTGAGGGTGTGTTGGGGTGCTATAGCCTGATCGTTTTGACTGTTCCGGGTTATTGGTGTTGTATGGAGAGGACTGGGATATAGGAGGGGTTGTGAGAGTGTATAGAAAGGGTTGGATTTCATTTCTGGTTGCTCTTTCCAAGTTGGGTCTGTGGTTGCCCAATGTGGTAGGTGGTCACGTTTTTGGTGACCAACTCGGGGTTGGTGTCGAGAGATGAGGTTTATTATTTCCACGACAGAGTCAACAAGCATTGCAAGGTCAAGATGGCTCCCTAGCGCCAGTGGACACGACATATAGCGGTCAGAAAAAACCCCATGCATTCTGCATACTCTTCTTGCGGTGTCGATAAGTCGATCCCCAGAGACAGAAGCGTAGTCACAAGCATTTCTCAATATCCGATCGTGGGGTCTTCGTCTCAACACCGACCAAGTGTATTGATTCCCTCAAAAGCGACTATGCACCCTTCCATGGAACAAACGGCCAACAGCATACAATCAAGAGCGACCGGTTGAATCTGTCTGTTTCAAAAACCGGTGTAAAATTGATAGCCAGACTGGCTCATTGGGCAGCAGCGCAGCGACCTGTCATGCACATTGTTCGTTCACCTCTTGTTCAACGCGACAGAAGACAGATTTGCCAAGTGGATTGGAGAGTTGGGTTGTGGCTATGCTGTCTGCCAAGTATGAACGCGTCCGCTGGTCGGATAGATTGCATTCGTGAACCGTGTCCTCCCAAGAGTGTGAATGAATAGTTTGGCCATGGCGCCATTTTGTCTCTGATTCGGCGATCGCACTGAATTCTGTGCGCGACTGCAAAATGGGTTGGTGCGCTCGGCGTTAGCAGACTACCCTGAGCACCTCGCTGGTCCCTGTAGCAAACTTCGGACTGGATAATGAACCCCCCCCCCCCCCCCCCCCCTGAATTGTGCATGTTGAATTCGAGTCAACGTCGCATCGCAGGATACCTCGGTATAGCACCCGTGGCCAAAAGAATACCTCAGCTGAAGTCGCTAGAACATCCATCGCATTGTCGCATCACTAGCAGGGGCACGATCCTTTAGACCACGTTAGTATGGCTGGCTGGCTCGACTGCAGGTTCCATATGCACAGCAGCACAGGTCATATCTGGAGAAAGCGCCGACATCTGTCATTTTAAAGAAGTGGATCTGGTGAACTCGAGTGGCAAACGGAGATGGCGGAGAACGGAAAAAGCAGAAGGAACTGAACCGGATGCCTCGGATTTGAGCATTTAAATAGCAGACTCATCTGCACGCAATGTGAAGAAGAAAAAGAAAGTACCAAATTGCGTCCCTAACCCCTGGCCCTAGCGTCACTATTTCGTGCAGCAGACCCAAAACCCCAGAAAAGGAGAACCGAATGAAAGCCGGATTGTTCTCCAGTTTACCTCCCTGAGATCAGCTCTGTCATTTCTGATCTGGGAATTGGCGCGATCGGAAGCTGGTCTCCGCTATAGGGGGCTCTAGCTGGTCCCTGCGTTGACTGGACTGGGATAGAGAGACTGGGATGTTGGTCTTATTGTTCGCCCCTGACAGAGCTGAAGACAAATCGGCTTATTGACAGCCGAAGTGGGTTCGGGGTTTCTCGGTCTCCTGCACGCGATATTGAAGACCCGGTCCTGGGGAGTATACAGCTCACTTTTTGTGTCTGACACCAATTTGATACGCCACTCCGATGATCTATTGTTACCTTGCGACTGGGCTGGGTTCAACACTGCAGGACACATGGCTAGTATAATCGGCAATCATCGGACCAGTTATCCTCTCTCAGTTAGTGGTACAATGAAAGGGTGTCCTCGTGGACATTGATTCCAATCATGACTAGGCGCCTTGCAGCCAGACCGGGTTAGATTGGGCGAATAGCTGGGTCCTGCCCCTTTTCTGTAACAGACATAGTACAGTAAATGTCAGCCTGGTCATTCTGTATGTCATGATATAAGGAGAAGAGGTATAGGAGATTAAAATCGACGCCATCTCGATTGAGGTAGCCAATCAGCGGCTAAAAGCGAGATCTGTATAAGAGTACCAGGGATGCCCGTCTATCCTCAATAAATAATAATATTCAACGGGCCTTTTACCTAGATCGATCCTGTCTCCACCATTGACCCGTGGACAAGCAGATCTCAGGATTGGCCTGACCGGATAGACCCGTCGTGATGGATCCGATTCAAAAATACTCCGTTATACTCTCTCGTCTCTCTTATTAGACCCCCATTTCTCTTCTATGAATGTTCCAGAATCTTTCTTACCCTTTTCACTTCTTTTGACTGACTTCTTTCCCTTCTCGGGAATCAATATGTACGTTCTTTTAGTACTGCATTGAATCCACCCCTCCTCCCCCATGGTCCCCTAATGTCCAACAAGCAACCTCGAAGGGCCATTAGGGACCTGTTACGTTCTACCCCTATCTCATCTCGCCTCTTTCGTCGAGGTAGGGATTATTTTTCCAAGTAATTTCCCTTCTCCACTACCCCTCGTGTTCACAGACCTCACTACAAGTGCAGCTCGGGGCACCGCAGTCGACCCCACTGGATTCCCGAAAAGAGGCGCAGCCCCGAGAGAAAAGAAAGAAAGAATACAGCTAAAACAACTATTCAGAAACGTAGATCCTCCCATGAACTCTCATCAATTCGACCCGGCCACCATGATCGGTCTGGCCGGCGCCTCCCCAAGAACGGACGACAACTTCGATATCTTCGAATGGTACCCAGGATACCAGAGCTGCCAACGATATTTCCTAGACCACGCCCAACACAGCGTCCCCGTCCAGGCTCTCTCTGCATTTTTGAACATCCGACTCCCCTTCCAGCGCCAACCGAATCCCGTCTTCAACTCGACCTCGCCATCTTCGTCTTCCTCCGCCACCCACATCCCCCCAGCCGGCTCACAACCCCCCGGCCCGCCCTCCGTTTCACTGATCCCATACATCCGCCGCCTAGTCGCAACCGGAATGGACTTCCCAGGCGTGCTGCACGGCTTCTTCGGCGACGACTGGGGTAGCGGCGTGGGCCCATTGCACGAGCAGGAACGGCGCAATTACCTATTCGCCGCGAAGAGCGGCGGCTGGGCTTCCGTCAAGAAGGACTACGATATCCCGCCTCTGGAAACCATTCCCTTTTTGCGCCCTTTGCAAGGTCCCTCGGACGCGGAGATCGAAGCCGCCGAACGCTCCTGGAGTGAATGGCTCGCTATGGAAGATTGGATGGTTGGACCCCGGGCGCCTGATATCCTCCATGACTCTTCCTCGCAGAATTCACGGCCGCGCAGCGCACGCGGATAACTTCCGTCTTTTTTCTTCTTTCTTTGTCTCCGTCTCTGTCTCGGTTTCGAATCTGACTGTTTTCACATCGGGTTGGCGACTCGGCGTCCTCTGTGCCCCATTTGGTCTTTTTCACATCTAGCGATTCTGTTGTCCATTGTCCAGCGGCTTTTCTTCTTTCCAGCATTATACGGAGATCCTGGGATTGCCATTTGCCTTTTGTCCTCTTTTCTTCTACCGGGGATATACTAGATCTGGATGTATGCTATATACCTATACCTCATTTCCTCAAAATCACATCCAAGCCATATCTCACTTCCAATATGCGAGCCGCACCGGCATACCTATCCGGTACCATCGGATCCGAACACGAGACCAAGCAATTGATTGGCAACGAGACCTCCACAGAGGGGAATTAAGAAAAAAAAGAAAAAGAAAAAAAAAAAGAAAAAAGGACACGATCAGCCCAGAATTCTCTTGAAAAATCCAGAAAATCTGCCAACCCATTTTCCATACAAAATCTGGGAATAGCGGCAAATCCGAAGCGCACGTCATTCCCGGCCGAGTGGAAGTGGTCCGGCCCTATGAGAAAAAAGAAGTAACTAAAAGGAAGAAAAAAACCGACAATCCCCAACGTCCGTACCAATATCTGCTCTGTGCCGTTACTTGTCTTTTCCACTCCTTTTCCCACCCCCCACCGGTTTGCGCTATTCCGCTGTGGACACCCCAGGTCCAATCCAAGGATCGTCCGTAGATGGCCTTCCCGTGGACAGTGTGGATCGAGGCGTTTTTGAGAGATGCTGACTTGAAGTCCGTCTCTTTGGCTACCGTGGTCACGGCCTGGGAATCGAGATACGAAGCGATATAGTTAGCGATGAGATGGGGATGGAAAGATGGGCTTGGGTCAGGTTCTGGATCCAGGTACCATCGGAGGGATGGGGGTTAAGACTAAGACTATCCCTAACCCGCTGACTATAGGCGGGTCCCATCTGAATTCAGACCCCGTAGCAGCCGTCTTTCTCATTATTTTCTCATTTTTTTCTCTCTCTTTGTACCGTACGGAGTATTCAGGTTGAATATCATGGATGGATTGGGTAGTAATCTTGAGGGGAGAATGTCCACCCTGGGGCTACGTTATGTTACACTTTTACTTCGGATATATTCCTATTGATTGCTTCTTTAGTCGATATTCCTTCAATTAAGTTTTCCCTTAACTATGTAAGGAAAAGAAAGCCGCCCCCAACATGTGGGAGACTAGGCTGATCGCAAGAAAACTATTTGCCTCAAAAGTCTTCGTCGATCTAGATGGATGAGAAAGACCAATAAGGTTATTCTGCGCGGCTTCGACTAAGGTTTGCCCCAAAAGTCCGAAATCTGTAGATTCATATGCCGGCAAATCGTGGCGTAGCTGAAAGCCAGAGTCTATTAGACTAGTGCACTCTAGTGCCAAACTAAGTGCTTGCTTTTGGCCCTTTTTCGGTGTTAGTCGCTCTGCGGAGTCCCCTTTCTGCGACCCATGACTGGCGTCTATCAGAAAATTCTCCGAGATCACCCTTTTTTTTCGGGCGCCTCCAGCGGGGGAGTGAGGTATTGTTCCGTGTGGCTTTTTCTTTTCATCCCTTCTCCCTATTCCCTAGCCAAATGTACCATTTCGTTCTAGGTCGTGTTAGTCCAGGGGTTCAGGTCGATAATCAAGTCCCTGAATCAATACCGTGCAGATCGAACTTCCTGAAACGCCAATGAACCAAGTTTCGGTGGCATGTCAATGCCCGTGCGTGTAAATCAGTGGACTCCTTACTTTGGGGGCAAACTTCGGTGCCTTTTCCCTTTGTCCTATTAGGGCCACCGGAAATCATATTGGTCTGCGATCTACGGGGCATGGGGGATACATGTTCATTGTTCGATATGCATGTCTGCAAGCCCTGCTCCAATATTGAGATGCTGCAGAATGATCTAATCCGAATTGGGAAATAGTAACTTGTGAATTCCAAGGTTGTCAAGTCCCGATTACATCAACTTTTGACTTCCACTGACCGCTACACTTGTATCTTCATCTTCCCAGCCCAGTGTAAGTTAAAAGAAACCAATAAACCTGGAAAGCCAAGAAGTGCCACCACGTCACGTCAGCCTCGCAACCGTTCCTATCCTTGATGTGGACCGCAGACCGGGTCCAGCTCCATCGGTTCCAAATCCCACGCCCTGCTCGTGAATCAAGGTAGGGTAAGTTTGGTCCGGAAAAGGAAGCGCGGCCCTAGGGTGGGTAATTGGATTTCAGTGGGTTTAACGGTCCAGATTGACGCGCTTGGAGTTCTGGTTCGTGCATTTGGGGGTTACATGTGGGATCTGTGAAACATTCACGGGATTCGGGACCGCGCTTAAAAGGGTGAAGAATTGAATCTGAGACTATTTGAAACTGATACCGCAACTGGAACTGGAACTGGGTCGGGGACTGGATCGTATTGGCGGGGTGTGGTTGTGGCTTTTCTTTTGATGGCTGTCATACTGGGCGACAGTGGCATGAAGCATTGGACGGATTTTATACGGAAAACCCGAGGTCGGTGCTTCGTTTGATGCAATATTTATGCCTCAGTTTGACCTCTCTTTTTTCACCTCTTTTTCGCCCATTTTCGAGTGCCTTTAGTTGATAATCTATATCATTTGAATGTGGGGGTTACGACGAAACTTGAGTTGCAAACAGTGGATACATACGCTTTAACCAAAGGAATAGCATAAACAAAATTCCAGGAGACAAAGCTTTCTAACTCGAAGCTGGGGGTAACTCGGACGTTGGAATCAGCGATCGGCTTAGGAGACATGGGCGCACCGAACCGCCGATGGTTCCTCTTCTATTCAATCCCCACATCCAGTCAACAGGCTCTGAACTCTGAGAATGAAAGGCCAAAAGCAATTTCCCAAACAGGCGTGACCCGAAAGGTGTCGCGTCCCGCGTCCTTGGTCAAGAAACTAAGCTAGTAGCACTCTGGATTGAAACCTTGCGAGACTCGGTCGACTGGACCAGCGTGAGAAAAGTCTTTGTCTTAGACCGGGCTTTAGCTTGTCCACCGAAAACTAAAGCCCCTTGGGTAATGGTAGTAGAGCAATTGCTATTGCCATTTTGAACAGGACCATTCACCGACACTTGCTGGCTTTTGATCTCTTGGAGAGTTTCTTCCAGGAAACCAGGTCGGTCCCAACATGATTCTTTCTCTTCGTGTTCGCAGGTTTGGAAGGGTGTACCAGCCAGACACCAGGAGTGGTTGTTGGATAACTGACACGAAGAAACGCGCGCATTGCTTCCGTGTCTTTTGGCGAGAAGCTCCATGCTTTCGATAGAGGCTGCCATTAGGTCATATCCTTCTAATAGGCTGTTGCACGGTGAGGATTCCCACGGTGAGCGCCTTCCGATGATTGCATCGCCCAAGTCTGAACAGAAGAGGCATTTGATATTGCTGAGCAGGGGTATCCAGGCCAAACCCTCCTTTTCAAGGGATGTTTTCTTCAGCTCACTACTTGGCGAATCCATCACAATGTCTGCGAATTCATATCCGAAAATCGAGGATACAGTGAGTGGATGCATATTCGAAGCCCTGGGAGGTTGGATTGTGGTCTTCGAGAGATTCACGGAAAATCCCATGATAAGATCGCGGACTGTTAGTTCATTCCCTGTTGATTTTTCAAGAATCAGTTCTCCTTGATCATGCAAAGCAGCCCACGATGGGCAATGCGAGTCAGATGTTGGCTCAGCGAAAGGCGGCAGATTGGCCCGGGATCTTTTGTCTATCGTTTTATAGTAGGCCAGCAGCATATGATGGAACACGGAGAGCAGTGGGACCAACCAGGCTCTTTTTGTCTTCACATCGTAGAGGATGATCGGTTGCTGAGAGCTGCTCGACAAGCATTTGAGGTAGTTTGTGGAGGGACTAAACTGTATGGTGTTGACTGACCGATCAAACATCATGCCCATTTGAGCTCCCAACTTCAACGGGGACGCCGTTTGGGCCATGAATTGGAGGTTTGCTCCGCTCCAGTGCCAGGTAGCCGTCTTGACCTTTGCATTGGACCATGTCACACTTGGGACCAGGCGATTTGTGCCCAAGAGGACTTCTGCTTTGGAGCTCCAGCCTAGTATCACTGTTGCGGAAAGCAAATCTTCGAAACTGGATAGTCGTAACCATTGCTTCTGCGTTGATTGGAGGTCAGAAGCCTGAAGTTGGAAGTCGTCTGTGGCGGTTTCCAAGTGCCACATAATCCTTCCATCGCGGGTCTGCTTGATAGGTACAAGCGCAGTTGAGTAGCCCATGAGGATGATGCCATCATCGACCATGATAGGATATTCGACAGCTGTGAGTTTAAGTAGCTGCTTGAAATCCAGCTCGAGTCCTTCGCATGGTTGAAGTTGAGGCTCAACAGATGATTGTAATGCGATCACGGCCGAGTCAAAAAGAGGATACCAGCATTCAGCGGAGGAAAAGAAGGAATTGAACGGGGCCAGCTTATTGAGTGATACCGAGCACTCGTCATTAAAGTCATTTCTGAGCGTGGAAACAGAAATCTCATGTTGAGCTGCCTCCCGAAATGTCAGGCATATCCATTCCAAGGCATCGCGTGCCTCAAGTGTTTCTGTAGTAACCCATAAGCAGATGTTGGATCTATGGGTTTCAAGTTTGATGGTGCCATCGACTGTTCTCGTTTATTAGCGCCAAAAGTGTATATAGTGCCCAGGGTACTCACAGTAAAGACCACGGGATACCCGGAGGGCTCTCATGATTCCGTGCAATAGCCTCGTTCCTATGTCCCCAAAAGAGTTGCTGAGAAAGTCATGACAGGATGCCAGCTTGACCGTATTTCTGTTTCTTGTCAAAGTCCCTCTGTGTAAAAGATCGGGCTCGATGTCACTTGAAAATTCCAGAATAAGGGGAAGTTCCCAATCGAACTTGAATTCGCGAGCCTCGTCATAGCTTCTTCGGGTCACTGGGTTTGACATCGAGAGTGCCCCAATTGAGAGTTGGTGCAGTGGCCCAACATCCGTCACTCCTGTTGCAAGAAGAATGCCAGCAATATCTTCCTCCTCTGTGTTTTTCTTAGAGGCTCCAATAAGAGAATCAGTCACTCGCTGCAGCGCTGCAGCAAGCGCAGTATCAAAGCATCCATGTGTAAGCTTCATGTCAACATCAGCTCCTACTTTCAAGAGGGCTTCCACAGCCTTAACTGAAGTAGCAGCAGCCAAAGCACTGCCATAAACTCCATAATGCAATTGCATATTGACATCTGCACCAGCTTTTACCAGTATTTCGATGACTTGAGGGGCCGGGTTTGAACGAGAAGCAGCAGCTGCCAGAGCACTGCTATGTAGACCGCCTGGGGTTTGTGTATTAAGATCAGCACCTGCTTTGATGAGGGTCTTGATATTCATGGTAGAGCTGGATTCGTCAGGCGCAGCAGCGGCAGCAATAACAGCGCTGCCAAAATCGCCAACCCCAAGTAGCCGATTAACCTTGGCCCCGGCCTCCAGGATAGAAGCGAGACTTTTAGGAAACTGAGACCCGGCAGCGGCAGCAAGGGCACTTCCGTATGGGCCTATGTATACTTGCTCTTCGACATTAGCACCAGCGTCGAGGAGAGATTGGAGATTCTGAGGTGAAGGCACTGCAGCACACAGGGCGCTACCATACAATCCAGTTTTCAAAATCATGTTCACCTCGGCGCCTGCTTGTAGTAAAAGCCGAACGTTTTTGTTCGAGCCTTCTCTAGCGGCAGCAGCAAGGGCACTTCCATATTCGCCCCCAATCAAGTACATATCAACATCAACTCCAGCCATCAGAATAGCCTTGAGATTGTCAGAATGTTGTGACGCTGCAGCTGCACACAGAGCACTGCCGTATTTCCCGGTGATCAATTGCATGTCCGCATCTGCGCCTGCGTTTAACAAATATCGAATGGTTTCGACTGAGCCTGCCCCAGCAGCAGCAGCGAGAACACTGCCATATACTGGATGAAGTGGTTTCGCATTTGGGTCGCGCAACTCAGCCAAAAGCGAACGTATCTGCGACTTTCCTTTTCCCCCGGTGATTGCAAGAATAAGATTATGGCCAATGTCAGTTTCACTAGATCGAGTGGCTGGTTCCAGTGAAGCCGTATCGGCGGGAATAATCTGGTATACGGATCAGCATACTGTCCAGAAACACTTTGCAACCAGTTCACGGGCATTGCGCCTACCTCACCGTCCGGTGTCAAGTCAGATTCAGGTCGGTCGTCCTTCTTACTGAACGGCTTCCACTGTCGAAGGGCCCGGATCAACCAGCCTGATCTGTGGGCATTGCGCTGGGATACATGCTCTTTTGGCTTGAAGGATGGGTTGCGCCTTAAGAGTCTACTTCTCCCGAGCCAGGGGGAGGCAAATCCATCCAGACCTCCAGACTCATAACGATCCGCGGATCGGGGACGGAACGTAGCTGCTTCTTCGTACCCGAGTTCATCATAACCATCCAGTGAATCGCGTCTGGCAGGACCCAGCCCGCTGTCATCGTATGTCGACTCCCAATGACTCCCAGCCATGGTGTATGTACTGAGGGTGATGTGAAGGAAATCACGCCCTGAGAAGATGCGCTTCTGGGGATAATAATCATGATGAGAGGCGAAGTCATCAGCCTCAGCCTCAGCCTCAGCCTCAGCCTCACTTTGGAGCAAAGGCACGGATTAAGTTGCCAGATACGATATCGATGTGGAAGTGGACAAAGATGCCTGACTGAACTGCAGGTGTGATTGGTGATCTTCTTTTCTTGGCAAAATTGGGGGTTGCAAGACGAGCCATGTTTGCCGGCTTTGCTTGAGATTTGGGGATTACAGCCGATTGGATGCTTATTTGTCCATGGGAGAGAGATAGGAAGTGGGAAGAAGATGAAGTATAAATGTTTAATGAATGGCAAGTACGCAGTACGTCCCACAACTTGAAAAGACCTAATCCCGGTCAGAGTTTAATGAAGAATCGGAAGTATAGGGCAATGAATGCAACGGAGTGTATATAACCGAAGGAAAATCTCTAATCTCATTAGGCAATCAAGGTAAGAGAATATAACCCAAAAAAAGAGACTTGAAAGTTTTGATCCCTCAACGCCATCGCTAAAGTAATGCAAAAGTAGTGCGACACAGCCACCCAAATTATGTACAAAGAACAGAGGAAACAAGAACAAGAGTCCCATTTAATCCTAGAAGGAAGCAAGTGGATGGGGTATCTCAGGATAAATTATCGCGGTTTTTAAAAGCGAAAAAAGGAAAAGCGAAGCGTGACGAGCGTGCGAGGGGAAGAAAGAAGCCAGTATTGGCGAAAGACATTATCAGAGATCATGTATCATGAATTCGGGTCGAGGGTCTTTGATTAGGGACTGAAATACGCGACGAAATCGAGTTGGCGTGGGAATTCGATCTCGACGTCGAAGCGGAACTCGAATTTGATGTTGTGCCGAGGAGATCATTGGCGAGTGAAGTTCGGTGGATTTCCTCGGGGAAGGGGAGGTCAGGTAGATGATCGGGGTTCGAAACCAAGCTGCGAGGACGGGAGAACACGCCGCCTAGAGAAGGATTGTCTTTCTCGCGAGGCATTGTGTCGAGGTGGGCGCGTGGTCGGCGACGATGGCGACGGAGGTACTCGTTCGGGACGGGATCAACTTGTTTCTTCACGGCTGGGACGAGGTTGAGGTATATAGGGAAGATGGCGCCGGCGGCGAAGAGGGCCACGAGGACGGAGAAGGAGTAGGATTCGCCGTTGTTTAGGTAGGCTGCGTAATTTGCGAAAGGGAAGAAGGTTCCGCCGCTGATTGCCATTGTTAACATGATAGCGGCTGTTTTTGTGTGTTGGGCTGTGCCGCGCAAGGAGATGGCAAATATGATACTGAATGTACCGCTTTCGAAGAGGTAGACTAGCATTGCCATGACGATTGCTGCGGAGCCGTCTAGCTTCATGCAGAGAACGGCGCAGACGATCATGCCGATGTAGTTGACCATGAGAATCCAGCGGGGTTTGAGGAACCACTGCGCGAAGGCGGCGAGAAAACGGCCAACGGCAAAGACGCTGTGGCCGATTGTGAGGAAGTCGAAAGAGGTTAGGGAAGAATCTGGGTGCGCGGCTTCGACGAAACGTGCAAGTGTTGTTGAAAATACTTCTTGTCCGGCCACGTAGAAGAATTGGGACCAAATACCCAGACCTAGGGTCAGCCAAACAACTGGGACCCCGACTACCTTGGTCATATTTTCTTCTCGGCGTCTGTTTGCCAATTCTTCCAGGTCTTTGTCCGAGGCTTCGGGAACTGGAAGGTAGTAGAATGCCACTGCTAAGAGCACGTCAAATAGGGCGATGCCGAGATAGGTCCATTGTACATCGACCAGAGATGCAACATCGCGGACGTCTTTGAAGAGAACTCTCTTGGCTAAAAGGGGTGACAACACACTTCCGACGGCCTGAACACCCTGTGAAATATTCAGTCGAATTTCAGAATTTTCAAGTGGTCCACACAGCGCAATGAATGGATTGGCTGCTGTTTCCAATACCGCCAGGCCAAAACCGACGATGAAATTAGAAAGAATAAACGCAGGTGTCGAGGTGAGAACAGCCGAGGGCCAAAAAATAAGGGTCCCACAGGCATAGATGCATAAACCGGTCATGAAAGTGGACTTGAATCCCCAGTGTTTTAGTACAGGCCCACCAACCAAAAGAGGACCAAACACGTATCCGCCAAAGTAGGCACCGTGGAGTCCCAGTGAATGCCATGGACCTAAGTGGACGATGGTTTTGAATTGGGTATTCAGGATATCAAGCAATCCATATGCAAAGCCCCAAAGGAAAAATAGGAGAGTAGTCAAGGCAATTGGCGCGATTGACTCCCGATTATTCAGCTTGAGCATACTTTGGGGGTTCTTCATGTTGACAAAATCAAAGAAGGTGATGTCGGGCGGATACGATGTGCTAGTGTGCGTATTTGCTTCCGTGTCTAGCGTCACGGCTGTTTCAGGGTGCCCCAAGAAGTCCAATATGTCTATTGGTTCATTGGAGCTGCGAGAGCTGTGCCGACGTGTAAAGACGCTACCATTACGAGTTGCTTTGGCTTGGCTTCCAGTTGGAGAAGGGGACGATCGTCTTGGATTTATTGCTGTTGCAGCCGGCGATGGCACTGCAACAGGTGTTTCTCCGTTCGCATAACGTCCAGTTTGTGTGCCATTAGAGGTGTCACCGGTATTCTTGATCAACTTTGGCGCAAGACGAGTCACAAGAGGCTTGAGACTTGGGACGCAGCCGCAAATTATGGAGACGTTGACTTCAACAACTGACCACATGAAAGATAGTGATGCATACCCTAAAACCAGTTAGCTTATTTTTCCTGTGCTAAACAAAAAAGACGAGAGTCGTACAGCTGAAGTCTACCCCTTCGGTGTTTTGAATATGAATGGATTTGAGCTCTAGCGAGCGAGAGATGGCAGCCCGCTGGAGAAAAGCAATTCGAATAACGTCGACCACGGCCACGAAGAAACCAAAGGAGAAAGTGACGACCAAAATGATCTTTTGTTTGAATGGAAGGCGCATTTCAGTCAAAAGCGGCATCGGAAGGAAGAGAATAGCGAGATCGGTGATAATATTCACGGGAGAGGACGAGAGGTACAGGGTGACAATGTCGATGCAATGCGCGTTGGGCGGGACGTCGGAAAGAAACACGGCGTTGAGGGGGCTACATTGGAACACATTGACAAATGTCAATGCAAGGCCGGCTGCATTTACGACTCCCAGGGTCACAAAGTTGGCCCATCGAAAGACTTTCTGGTTTCGTGTCAAGGTCAGGTAGAAAATAAGGATGGAGGTCTTGACAGCCATTAACGCCGGGTTCTAGGGTTTTATTAGCGAGACAATGCGATACGGAACCAATGACACCCACGTATAGAACGGTGAACGCATAGTTGGCCGTATTCAAAGCAAGTTCGTCCTCCGGTCTGATCTCATTAGAATGGAGACCGAGACCTTTCTGCACGGAGAAGAAAAGTGAAAATGAAAAGCCAAAATCGATAATCTGCAGACGCATTAGCCTCTGACCCAGCCTTGCTGGCCCCCATGTCCTCTAGTCCATTGTGACTCCATCCCCGGGATCATGCAGGAACTGGGCCGAAGAATCCCACATACCCATGCGACCAACATCAACCAGTCGTGTAACCCAATTTTCCTGACCACGAATATGCGCGAAATGAATCGGAGTATAACGAAGATACTGGCGAGGATGAAGAAGGTGATTGAGACGCCCAAAGTCGCCGCGCGACGACCCTCCATGACTCCGGTGAGTCCGCGCGGACTAAGTCGCGAGTCCAGGGCGGGCGCGCCCAGGTTACTGTTTAGTTTTGATCGCAAGAAGCGGACTAAGATTAGTCGGCGACTTCATATCGCGAGGAGAGGTGAGCGAGTCTGGCGGGAGAGGGGGAAGAGCAATGGAGGTGAAGAAGAGTTCTGGAGAAGTGGAGCAGGCAAAATTTAGTTGGAGGGTCCGGCCGTTTTACCCCGGCTTTGACCTTTTTCGCGCCAATTATTGTCTCACTTGAATGGCTTTGGACCAGTTACTAGTTACGACGCTTGAGTGCTACTATCGTATTATCGGTCCATACTGCAATTCAGATCGCCATCCCGCACTACAGTGACGCACTGAACACCCCCAAGATATACGAGAGCGAACGCCACCCACCTCAGACCGTGGGATTACATCAAGTCTTTGGAACTGGGTTAACTTTGACTAGGGTCGTGCCAGGGGTATTGCTCCTATCTAGGCAATTCATCGGCCCAAGAGCGCACATTTGCCGAGTTCCTCTTGGTTTACCACGGGTTGGAGTTACGCGTCACATCCACAACCTCAGTATATTGACTATGTATGCTTCGAGGCCTACAGGATTTCCGTTAGTGCGAATTTAAGGCCTGCACCATGCAAGTGGTGTTTCGGATGTCGACCGAACCCCGCCACAAGCTAAGGGGTTCAGGATAGGGTTGGGGCCATTTTTGGCCGGGGTGTGTCTATCACAACTAACATTGGGTTTGAGGAACAACGTTCACACTGAATTAATAGGGCGTGTGTGAGCTTGTCGCTACCACTTTGCGACGGTCGCCGGCTGCCAATCTGAGGAGCAAATGCCGACCAGTCGGATATGTATATCCGTGTAGCTGGATAGCTAGCGTGGCCGTCTCACGTCTGACGCCCCGACCGGACCATCTGTTCTTTGTCCCTGCATATGAGATCGCCGGATGAGCTTGGCATGGTGTCAGATGGGGCTGATACATCTTACCTGTCAACCAAAATGGGGCATGCATGAATTCACCATTTAAGCATATCAGCAGCACTGGCCTCGACGACTACACCTCCGAGTCTATGCGAACATGCCAAGATGACCACGGTATATAACTATCCCCCGAGATCAACAACTTCGGCCTGCAGCGTTACAAGCAACCGTCACTAGTGACTTCTAGTTGCTTGGCTGCATGTCTGTCTACACTATAAACTCGTTGGATCCCCTCCCGGGCGACCGATCGGCTGCTAATAAACCCCGACCTTATTCAGTCGAGCTATTGTTATGCACTAATGCTCTCTCCTGAGTCGATATGCTCGCAATCTGGGTATACTCCCCGGGCCGTCCATAGCAATGTCTCATTATTTTCATCACATGTGAGCATCGTGATGGAGCTCATAATTAACGCAAATGCAAAAATGCAGGTCCATCCTAAGCGAGCTGCAGGTCTTTTGTTCATATAGACTAAATGCTTTAGTTCTTGGCTGATACTTAAAACCCAGACTTTCCTCGACGGCAGGTGCGAAGTATTCTGACTATCTTTCTCCGCCCATTGCAGTTTGAAGCTTGCAAGTCTCCTCAAGATGAGAATTCTTTTGCTCTTCTTGAGCATTTTGGCTTTTGGCGCTCACGCCGAGGCTGCAAAAGCTTCTACGGAGAACTTTATCTCATCAATCTGGGATGATTTCAAACATGCGGTCGATTGTGGTAGCTGTCAGGTATATTCATCCCAGCCTATGGGTCATTACACAAAGGCTTATCTAGACTATCCTATAGGCTCTCTTGGGTGGCCTCAAGCTTGTCTCTGGGTTTGGCGAGGGCTTCATGATCGACGTCTTCATCGGCGTATGCAAGCTCAGTGGCGTACGTCAACATTCTGAGCGTGCTTCACCAAATCATATTGACCAAAGTACAGGTTGAGGACCCAGATGTCTGCCGTGGAATCATCGAGAAAGAAGGCCCTGCCCTTCATGATGCCTTCCAGAATTTGCATATTGGGTCTCATGCCACCAGGACTATGTGCGCTAGTCTGATTGGACTCTGCCAATACCCCGAGGTTCGCTCACACTCATTGGAGTTCCCTTCATCCAAGCCGGAAACTACTAGACCACCGCCCAGTGGCAAGCCGCCCATTAAGGTTGTTCATTTCAGTGACACACACGTGGATCTCTTCTATGAAACCGGAGCCAGCTACGAATGTACCAAACCCATCTGCTGCAGGGTCTATGAAGACAAAGATGCCCCGGGGATCACAAAAACCCCGTGTGGTCCATTTGGAAACACCAAATGTGATCCACCGCACATCCTTCAGGAAAGCATGAACGCAGCCATTGCAAAGATCAACCCAGAGTTCTCCATTTACACGGGCGACGTGGTAGCTCACGATATTTGGCTCGTTGGCCAGGCCGAAGCACTAGAAGTCTTTAATGATACGTACGGTCAGATGGAAAAGGATCTCGGTATGGTGTACGCGGCCATAGGAAACCATGACACAGCACCGGTCAATCTGTTTCCCCCAAACGATATCGAAAGCAAAGCCAGCGCCCAATTTGCATACAACGCACTCGCCGAAGACTGGTATGCACTCACAGGCATTCCCTCCGTCAAGTCTGCAAATGAATTCGGGTCGTATTCAGCCATGCATCCAAACAGCAACCTGCGCATCATCTCTTACAACAGCATCTTCTACTACAATTTCAACTTCTACATGTACCAAGACCCAATGGAAACAGATCCAAACGGCCAATTCGAATGGCTCATCAAGGAACTGCAATCCGCCGAAGACGCAGGCCAGCGCGCATGGCTAATCTCACACATCCCACCCGGCCTCACAGATCATTTCCGCGATTATTCCCAATACTTCGACCAGATCCTGCAGCGATACGAGGCAACAATCGCAGGTCTCTTCTACGGACATACACACATGGACGAATTCCAAATCGCATACTCGGACTACAACAAGCGCAATGCGGACACCGCAACTGCAATGGCATACATCGCCCCATCCATGACACCAACTTCAGGCCCACCCTCCTTCCGTGTCTACGAGATTGATCCCGTCACATACGGCGTTTTGGACTTTACCCAATACATAGCCAACATCAGTGATCCGTCCTACCAGACAGATCCGGAATGGGTCCCCTACTACTCCGCCAAAGCAGCCTATGGCTCAAAGCTTTCTCCTCCCTTGACAGATCCAAAAGCAGAACTCACTCCTGCCTTCTGGCACAATGTGACCGTCGCCATGGAAAGCGATTCCTCCATCTTCCAAGATTTCTGGGCGAGACGCAATCGCGGATGGAACGTTGCCACTTGTACAGGCGAATGTGTGGAGAAGGAGCTCTGCATGCTTCGGGCTGCGGATGCACAGCATAACTGTCATGAGCCGGAGCCTGGTCTTAATATCTCTATCAATAAGCGGGATCAAGCCTCTGGGGATGCTTCATTGGAGAAGGAGAAGATCTCTGGTCCTGAGTGTGACCATGCTGGGATGGGGTCGCTTTTGGGAAAGATTGCCTATCGTGCAAGGGTTGTGCGTGAGGCTGAGGAGAGAGGTTTGGCTAGCTCTGATGCTTGAGTTTTTTTCAGGAATGCTCTAGTGTTTGATGAGATGCTATGGTGTTGCAGTTGGTGTGAGTTCAGCCGCCTAATATATTACTAGTATGTCATCCTCTTCTTGGTAGACTTAATCAATATGCATTTGAACCCAAGACGACAAGAAAATATTAGCATGGCGTGTGCTGCGTCTCCTCAGATCACAACTTTGCCACTAACCCATTGGGATAGAGGTGTGTCACTCATTGGTGGCCATTTGACTATTTTGTCGACGAGACTGATTATCTTCTGAGATCTGCGTCTAAATTATCGATAGATACATAAAGGAAGGAGACAGTATATGGCTGTAGTATACCACACATCCCATTCGTGAAACTCGCAATACAAACGTCTTTGAATAAAATTTAAGTGCTGTTCTCGCTTTCGATTTTGATTTTGTTTCGGATCTAGTGGTGTGAAATATACATGTAAAGCCTGTGTCCAACAAGGAACCAATTGACAACTTAACACATCAAAATGAATCAATTCATTGACTTCATAAATCATCTGCTCATCAACTCACAAGAGCGCACCAGACAAGCTTACAAGACATAATCTATAAAACATCTAAAACTCCACTCCCCCTCATACACCAAGCAACATAGACAGACAATGTTACAAGTTATACGGCTGAGTCCCCCTAACAACATAAATCTCCCCAATGAGGACAGCACAACCAACAGCCATAGAAACAGCAATGATAGGCAGATTCACACGCGCAAACTCCAAACTGCCAACGCGGATATGTTTCCGCTGTAGAATATCCCGCCACAACAAGCCAGCCAGCGAGGCACTAAAGGCAGTACTGAAAGCGCCAAAATTGACCCCAAGCGCCATGCTATATACAGTTGCCCAGAAGGTCCGCTCGCTGATAGGGATGCCGCTTTTGTCGTGGATCGTTTGCCAGGCTTGGATGACGCGTGAGAGGAGGATTGTTGTGCCAATGTTTGTTCCGGCAAACTAATGGAGGAAGAGAGGTTAGTTGCTTCGGAGGAAGGGAGGAAGGTATAGTGTAGAACCCACGTTGCAAAGAATCACAGATAGGAATCCCATTCCACCAACAGCACCCACGGTCCCTGTCTTGCTTACCCAGTGATCCCATCCATATGCGAAAACGGGTACCCAGCCCTTTGTGACGAGAGCTTGCACAAGAACGAACATCGCAAATGCAAAAGGAACAAGTGGGAACGGCATGTGAGATACAACAACGGTGACAGTCGGGAAAGTCTCCTGAAGCCAGCGGTACAGATCAGCAGAGAGGGAAACCAACGTAGGCGGTCCGTCCTGTTGATCACGATACACGCGCTTCTCCTCATCAACCGTGTCAATTGTTTGTCGTGAATCAATTGGCTCGGGTGAAGATGCAAGAGCCAGTCTCTTGTTATCAAGCGATGAAACACCCGGCGCTTCCAGTTCCGGAAACTTATCCTTATCAACAAGAACCGAGACGGACAGTGGCATCTCGCGGTCCGGGTTGGAATTCGATGTCTTCGAGGCTAAACTTGTATTCGCAGCACCGAACGAGATCTCATCGTCTGTACGCTCAGCAGTGCGCCTGTGCAGACCCGACATATCCTGTTCGAATCCTAGGATCTCTGGGGATTGCGATTCCCCCCGTTCTCGCAGTTCTCGTTCTGCGCGTGCATTCTCGACATCTCGTCGGCCCTTTGCGGCAATCTCGCGTGTCTCTTGGCGGTGAATCCAGCCAGAAGCGACATCCCAGCAGAACATGACAAAGGCAGCAGGCAATGTCACGTAGAAGACGGGTTTTTCATTTCCAGTTTGACTGGATGCGTTAATTGCAAGGAGAGTAATAAGTGCCGCTGCCATGATGACGGCGCCGAAGGCTGCTCCCTTTTTATCCAGGAATGGATTCATGATCTCTTCTAGGGAGAGTTGCTTTCCTTCTTCGTTATTCATGTCCTCTTCCTCTTCGGCGTTGCCTCGGGCGTGGGGGATATTCGGGTTCACGGGTTTCTTGCGTTTTTCGTCCTCGGTAAGTTCGTGCATTTTGATTGACAGTGGGATGAGAGATTCATCTGCGAAGATGATGTACAGCAGGAATGGGAATATGACAATGGCTGTTACGACTGTGGGCACGATCATATTTGCTGTGTAGACGATGAATTTGATTTGGAAGGCGCCGGCGAGGACGAGGTTGGTAGGGTTTGACGAGACCAGGATTGCAGAGGCGATGTTTGCTATGGCGAACTGGCTATGGATCCAGGCTCGAGGGTGGACGATATTGCTTGAGACCCGGGTCATGTAGGCGAGGAAGGCTGTACCAGACAAAATGATCGGGTCGTTTCCGATGAATGTGCCAAGTCCGAAAAAGAAGGCGTACAGGTAGAAAAAGAGTCGGTGGCCGACTTTGCCTCCTCGTTCGAGTACTTTGAATGCTAGCCATCTGATTAGACCAGAGGCATCGATCGAGATTGCGATATACGCCAGAGTGAGGAAGAAGGCCATGATATCAATGGGCAGGATGTGGTTTGCGCCGAGGGTCCCATCGTGTACTTCTTGTCGACCAATAGCTTTAATAGCCAGAAGGAAGAGGTCCGCTATCAATGGCGCCGTAATGAAATTCAGCGGGAAACGGAACCTCATGAAGAGGCTTTGCTTTTCCTTGTATTGCCGATGCCGTCGGGGTATTATGCGGATGGCGCTCAGCGAGTCCAGAAATATGTTGTTGAGCCATCGTGGTAGGTATATGGGGATGTGGAAGGGGAAAAGGACAATGGTATCTGGAGAGCACGCAGCAACGGTTAGTGACAACCCGACCTTGGGAAGCAGGTCACTTACTAGTTAAAACAAAAACGATTAGAGTAATAATTGATCGCCAACTTTTGATCTTGGATGTATCGAGATCTTCTTCCATTTTGAGATTTGGGTCCTCTTTGGGGTTCTCTTTGGGGCTGCTTGAAGGTCGCGTGGGCTTCAGCTGTGCATGTACCTAAGTACTAGCTGTTGTGGTCAAGCGCCGAGTCAGTACAGTCCATTGCGCTTTAGCCGCTGTGAGTTATGAGGCCAAATACCGGAATGCAGCGACAACGGAAATTGCACATCAAGGTCCAGATGTTACGCCTATGGCAGACACATTTCTTTCCGCAACAACTCCAAAAATGGTGACTATTAGAGAGCCTCTAGGCTTTTTGTCAATGCTGGAGTAACGTTGTCACTTGATCTTTCTCCTTGCCAGGAAATCAGGAAATCAAGAAACCGAGAGGAATGTGGGGAAATGCAGAATGCCCCTCATAGCATCCTCAGCAGGCTAGGAATATTTTGCGACTGATCGGGCAGAAATGGGAGAACGGCCTCTATTAGGAGCTTATGCCAGGGCTGGGGCTGTGAGCTGTGAGTTCCGTGATCAAAGTGGAGTGCTCTTGGCCATATCAAAGTTGAACTAGAAGGCGGGCGAAGCAGCGTGGTTCTAGCAGTCCCTAGTACTCCAAACCGGGATAGGGCCGGCACAGAGATTTTCACTTGGAAGCCGAGCCCCAGACAGCACAGACACACAGACAGACAAGACAAGTCGGGAGCAATCAGAAAGGGTGAGACGTGCACGAGATCATAAGGAGTGTGTGATTAGCGTAGAATTAGGCTTAGCCAGCCAAGAGGATGCCCCGCACATCTCCAATTTTCCCATGGTTGATCCATATCAATCCAAACATTCAAATCTATATGATCTCCGTCTATTTCTCTTTCTTGCTTCCTCTTCAGATCCCATTGATCCCTCGCGGCGTTACCGCAACTCATTAATTATTCCGCAGACTCAGCCACTGAGAGCTATGCAAGCCCAAGTCCAACTTACCAATCAGGAGGAGGCAGGAATTGCCCCATCTCGTATTCCGCGCCCAGCGTGCTGCGCACGCCCGAATCACCATCACGGGGAAAGTTCCCGGCTCAAGGGCTATAGCTTGCATTGATAGTACTCCAATCCCAAGTAGACCGAGGTAGACAAATGCGAGGAATGAGGCTGTTGCTGACGAACCACCCTGCTACCCGGGTGCGCGCCCTTCTGGCCTTGTTAGCGATGGGCAATCTGTTGCAGGGAATAAGACCTGTCGAGAGGCTCTTTTCTTTTTTCCCCTCTCTATCTATCTCTTGATACCGCATCTACATGTTATAACTTATACATGACAAGGCAGGACTAATTAACCACACCACTTCAATATATGCCTTTCCTTGGTCCAGCTTGAAGTCGCCGTCGAGGCGGATAACATGCGATGCCAGCGCTTCCTTCATTTGCTTCCGGCTTAGCAAACAGTCTCGTGCATCGTGCTACCCTTGCATCGCCCCCTAATGCGACGGGGATTGACCCAGTCCTTGAAGTTGTATGCGCCTGGCCAGTCTCCGGCCAGTATGGACCGGGCACCCGCGTCTTGTATGTTCCTCACCGTGCTGGCAGTGTTTTGTTATCCACATGTACTGATATCGTTGCAGATATTACGCCTTGATTGCAGCTTGTGTGGTCGCTCGGAAGGTGGAGTTTATACGGAGCGCCTGTCTGGCTGCTGTGCTACTTTTCCCCGCTGTCGCCGCTATACATGGGATTGTTCTAGCAGTGCTTCACGTTGATGGTAGGTCTTTATTACAAGCAATGACGGAGATCCTTGACATGGTTCAATTGTCTAACATTGCACAGGAGCCGTCGACATGGACGTCTACGGAGCTTTCCAATTATGCGCAATAGGCATCCTAACAGCCCCAGCAACAGTCCGCCTATCCACGACCTATTTCAACAATCCAGGTCGGGATTTGATCTTCTTATGGACGGTACTTCTTCTCGCCGGGCTGCTAAGCCTAATCGTGGAATTTATGCGCCTCAAATCCGTCGTCTGTCCTATAAACGAGCAGGGTGGAATCGAGTGGACAAGAACAAACAAATTCCCTTATGGAGAATCTTGCGGCATGCGATGCACTCCAGAAGATGGTCCAATTTCACGGTTGCGTCAAGGTTCCGCCGACAATATATATGTCGTGCCGACGCCTTCTCAATTGACGTTCAATACCACGACCCTTCTCGCCGCCGGGTGCTGTGTCCCAGCCATCCTGCAATTGGTTTCCATGTGGATTAAGATCATGGATGCTAACTGGGAGAAATTCTCTCGCGGGGAGAAGAAGAAGAAGCCCGAGGAGCCAATCGAAGGTACCAATGGGGCTACTCTCAGTCATATGACGGGCATTACGGAGAAGATCCGCAGCTGGCTGGCTCTCATTGAAATTCCCGTCTTTGCTGCAGCCGTCTTGTTCATTCTTGTCAAGGGGGAAATGAACTTTTGGAGTTGGCCGGTGTATTACCAGACAGAGCGGATAGCGAGTATAGGTAAGTCACTACACTTGAACTACAGCCCAAATGCACTGAAATATCTAACAACTACCTCCAGGCCAATGGGCACCCATAGTCGGTACAGGTCTCGCCGTCTTCGGATCTCTATACCTCCTCATCTCAGCCGAAATCGCCGCAGAAGGAAACGACGACAACCCAAACGAAACCCAAAACCCCCAAATGATAATAACAACAACAACATGCGCCAAATGCCAAAGCTGCGCCATATCATCCGACACAGAGTCCAACAATGAATCCAGACGAAATTCAGAAACAGCCACAAACACCAACACAGAAACCCAAGGCCAAGTCCTATCCCAAGCCCCCTCACCCTCACCACCACCCTCAACAACCACCCCAATCCGAACATCAACCGTCCAAACAACCCTAACAACCCAAACAGACGTCGGAAACCGACGAAAAGTAGCCCGCTTCTTCAATGCCCTCAGCACAGCAATAACAACCAAAGCCGCCAAACAAACCGAAAAATCAGGCTTCAACCAAGACGAACGAACAACCTACCCAACAACACCAGGCGAGAACCTGCGGAACCCGAAACTAGCGGAGGATATAAGTATCTACAATAAATACCCGCCATCAATGGATGGACGGTCCAGAGCGGGTAGTTTTATAAGTGTTAGTCGGGACTCTGATAACGGCGAAGGGAGTTCACGGATAGCACGGAGTCGCAGTCCAGCTCGTCATTCCTCTTTACCTGGCCAAATGCATCCTCCACCGCGTGCAGCGACAAGACCGTCGCATTCGAATTCGGAGCCTGGGGGTGGTCTCTTCGGGTCTAGCTCTGGATCTTATCTGGGCAGTCCGGGATTGGCGATCAGTGAGTGGCAGATGGGGTTGAGCCCTGTTTCTGTTACGCCTGAGGGTAGGAGTCGGGGGACTTCTATTTCCGATGGGAGTCCGAGTCCTACCTCGACCCTTATGTCTGGGGCGCAGGCTGTCCCGAGAATTCATGTTTCTAGTCATGGGGGTCCTTGAGGTTTTGGATATGCTCTTTGTTTTTTTTTTTTGGAGTTGGATTATGGATTATCGCTGCGCGGTTTACGACTTGACGACTCATATTGGGGTTTGGAGGTAGATGGCGTTGGAATTGGTGACTGGTGGTGTTATCAACTTACGATGTATATCTAACCTAGCATGCTCCATAGAAACAACTAGTTTCAGGGAATACTAATTCTCTTCTTTGCCAATGGACCGCTTGGTGCTACATGTACTTAGAGGACCAGCACAGCTGGTACATGAATTCACCTCAGCTGAAGTGTCTTGAATGATATCTAAATTTAGGTATACACTTAGGTCCTCGAATAAGACAAAGCTCCACCTTGGGATAGATGTCTGCCTGTATCAATTCGGAATCCTGAGAAAGTAAGTCAGCTCTGTGAACTGCAAAATCCATCTGCTGTACACGAAATAGCATACAAAACGAGTCGCGTACGGAGTACTTAGCACCCCGTACTTCGTACTCCGTTCTCCCTCCTTAACAGCAACAAAGCCCGAAATTGCGCGTGAAGATCACAGCCAAGAGCGAGGCGCAGCCACGACTGTCTCAGACATATGGACCAATATTGGATTATCTTTTAGTCTGCCTTACCTCGTTCCCTTTCTTGGTGAGACTGAGTCTCAAATATGGAAAGGGGTATACAGATACACAATGAAACGGAACTACACCATACTAATAATACTCGACTACGCCAATGATAGTGAAACGGAATGAATTTCATTCAACAGTCTCGAACAGTAGTATTCGAAATCAGATCTACCTCTACACTCTTTGACTTTCATTCCCGAACCCTAGCCTAAAACACGCTAGTCTGATTTTAGCCACACCCTCGTAATTCTGGTCAAACCGTATTGTATTCTCTGGGGACGATGGATGGGTCATTGTTATAATACCGTAATTTGCTTAGAATTCAAAATAAGCCAGCTGCGTAGCTAGAACACCATAGCAAATACGATAAATTACAACAGAATTGTATTGAAAGTCAAAGAGTGTAGAGGTAGATCTGATTTCGAATACTACTGTAATCGTTCTGTATACGCCAATCCATTCTCCTTTTCTCTGGGGATTTTTCGTAGCATGAGTATGGTCGTCGTAGTCATCGTTGCTCTCCGGCGCAATGCATCGAACGAGATCTCGTCAAGAGATCGATCGAACTATGTTTTGCCAGCATGCGCGATGGTAGGCTTTTTGTCTTTTGTGGTCGAATGGGTGGTTTATCAGTGGTATTGAACAAGAGAGGCCCGAAGATACTCTGAAGAGAAGAAATTCTATGAACATGAAGGTGAAGAAGGGCAAATGTCAATCGTAAGGCGGCCCGCTAGGGGCGCGCACATGGTGAAATGGGTAAAAATGAGTGGAAGGAAGGGTAATAACAGGGCCGCAGGCTCCAAGAGAGTGATCGGAGGCTGGGAAAGAAATGTGAGAAAACGTCAAGTGTGAACCATAAACCAGAATGAAAGCAAAGAGTCGTCAAGACCGTTTTCGCTTGTTCCATCTACCAGAGATGTACCCATCATTGTCAACGTGCGATCGACGCGGCGCTTAATTGATGTACCACTTGGCACCGCTGACACGGCCAGCGCCCATGGAGGCGAGTTGACCGAAGAGGTGGCGGGACAGATCGATGGAGCTGTCGTCGCAACCCATGCACTTGTCGACGACGGTACCGGTGGCAGTGACGCCGTTGTACTCGATGGTGACGGACTTGCCGCAGTCACCGTCCTTCATGATACCAACGGGGAGGGCCAGGACGTTCTCGGTGGTGCCGTCGTTGGTGGTGCCGCAAGAGCTGGGGTTGGTGGAGGTGGTGGCAGTGTCGTAGTAGGTAATGTCACCGTCGCAAGGAGAGCCGGAGGAGCAGGCGCCGGTGTAGCCGGTGCTAGCGGTGGTCTCGACGTTGGCAGAGCGAGTGTTGGCGGCGACAGTGCTGGAGGTGGTGGAGGAAGTGGTAGGCTCCGCGACAGGGGCAGGAGCGGCAGTGGTGGTCTCAGCCTCCTGGGTGGTGGCAGGGGCAGGGGCAGGGGCCGCGCTAGTGGTCTCAGCCTGCTCAGTGGTAGCGGGAGCGGGGGCGGGAGCAACGGTCGAGCTGGTAGAGGTGGTAGTAGGCTCAGCCTTCTTCTCCTCGACAACAGCCTGGGTGGTAGGGACGGCGGCGGCGTTCACGGGAACGACGGTAGCAACGGAAGTGGGAGCCTGGCCGGGGTAGAGAGTTGTGGTGACATCGACGGTGGTCCAGACGACATCGGTAACAGTCTCCCACACAACAGCGCGCTTGGCGACAGGAGCGGCGTAGCCGGTCAGAGCAAAGAAAGCGCCAGCGAGGGCGAGAGTCTTGGTGATAGGGGCCATTGTAAAAGTTTGAATCTCAAAGGAGTGGATTTCAAAGGATGAACTGCACAGCAGTATGTTCGACAAGCTCAAAGGAGTGTGAGTTGAAGAAAAGGAGGGAATGGACAATGGACCGTTGAGGCGTGTGGAGGAGAGAAAAAGGAAGAAGGGGAGGAAATGGAACTTATATATGAGATCGGCCTCAGGACGGGACCCACTTCAGCCACAACTCATTCATCTTCCCATCTTTCCTCTTTGCCCTTTCATCTTTTTATCTTGGACACTGCAACTAGTTACTACACATTTACACATGTCAGTCCATGTCCATTGATACCCGATCCCGGAGCCCCCGGAGCCTGATTGCAACCTGTACAACAGTATGTGTTCCTGGCGCTAATGTGATCGAGCCTATGGGCAGTGCGGTGACCCACAGTCGCCTCCGTACCTCGCAGACCCATCAAGCCACGCTGATGGGATAAAACTCTGAGAAATACCATATCTGCCTTGACTATGGAAGAGTCCCTAGTCCCTGGTCCAGCTGATTCTATATTTCCGACTTTCACCGTCACCTTGCAAATGACGTGTATTCCCGTCTCGCACCTCGCATCTCGCACCTCGCAACCTCCCAGGGACTGATCAGAATCTGCAGTCCCTGGCAATGTGATTGGTGTGTGCCTGTATCTGTAAGACAGGCAGCCCAAGCCAATCCGAGCACTGGAGGACGCGGACATGGCGGGTTAGCCCTCGCTCCACCTTAACGGTCTGGACTTTTTGAGCCATTTTTTAGTGGGAAATAGTGCCGATCTGTCAGTTAATAGTAGGTGAAATCATAGACAACTCAACCGTCGACTTTAGCAATGAACCTATGAGTCAATCCTTTCCAAACAGGATCCTACAAACACCAAACACCCTAGCTGTCCCTCCCAACTCCTAGCCCTACCCAACGCAGGGCACATACAGTAACACCCGTACCCTCACACTTCATGAACATACATACATCAAGTTAACCCCAACCACATCTACCCCCACCTCTTCCTCCAGCACTGACTTCAACCCGATCCCGGTGTGCTGTCAAGTACAAACAACCTCCCAAACAATTCCAGAACGTAGTCAATCCCACCAACACACGAGTACCGTCTACATGTGTATTCACTATATGCAGGCCATATTCTAGACCCATCCAGCCGAGAGGGAAAGACCCTGTCGCACCAATAGGGCTTGAGACATGGTACAGACATGTCGGGAACTTGGTTAGGATCCATTTCTCATTCTGTCCAGTCTCTTATTGCTCCACTTGCCGATCAGCTTGTGGGATGGAAATTAGTGGGGGTGGCATTGCCATTGAAATTGAAAGTGGAATTGATGATGTGTTGTACTCTCTGTGTGTACAGTATTCATATTCTATGATGGCGGATTATAAAGTTTGGGTTGTTTCATTGGGGTTTGTCTTGGATATGGGTACCGCACATACCTCAGGTACATTTTGTGGTTGTACGATGTGGCTTTGGCGCCAAGGGACAAGGTACAATGTGCAATAGTAGAACATGAGATATGTACAGTATATTCCTCCCGAGAGCATCCGAAGTGCTAGCAAAAACATACAGTATACAACGTAAAGCCCGAAAACAAGAAAGAAGAAAATTAAATTTCTGCAAACCAGTTATTCCCCCCTGAAAGGACTGTAAGAACAAGGAAGAAACAACCCAATCCCAACCCCAACCTGAAGGATCCGACTAGAAGAGTTTGAAAATGCAACATCACAAGAAAAACCCCGAGCCTCGTGGCGAAAAGCAAACCAAAAAGGTAGGTAAGTTACGCAAAAAGAGAAACTATGAACTCGGTGGCTTAAAGCCTGGATACCGTACCCATCGAACCAAACCTCGATTGAACGGGGAAGCGTTTTGAGGGGTGTTTCATTGAATGAGATTGCTTTTGCTTTTTCCGGGGAATGAAGGATTGGATGGACCAGGTTTTATTTTGTGGACTTGGAACTTGATCTTTTGGCATTTTGCCTTTTGTCTGGTTTGCGAATCGCCGGATGGGGAAATGCCGTTTTGTATGGTGGCGCCTTGTTGGGTCGGGTTTTTTTGGGCGGGACTGAGGTTGGGATAGGGGTGGTTTGAGAGTTGAGAGATGAGAGTTGAGAGTTGAGGTATGTATGAGTGTTGGAAATAGTCAGATTGAGTGATTAGTTAATGAAGGAGTTCGTAGATTGGGAGCTACGCGTACATCGGGGACAGTATCTGGGGACTTCCCAGTAGTTGGTTTCTACAAGTAAAACCCTGAGAGAAAATAGTAACATAACACGTTGTTGAACTGAGACTAAGAAAGTACAAAAATAAATATCGAAACCGCGCCAAACACAAAGGAAACAAAATCCATCAATCTCATAATATAGGTACACGTGAGAAGCCAGCGGAAACATGACTATGGGAGAAACGCCAAGATCCCGAAAACAATTATTAGAAAGCACATTTAACCCTGACACATGATGCAAGCCTCCTTGTTCTCAATGCTGCACTGGAGAACAGCATCAGAGAAGATATCACCCTCACGAGCCTCGCTCTCGTCGGCGGCATCCTCGGGCTGAGCTTCGGCGCTGTTGGCCTCGGCAGCGGGGAGGTTAGGCTCGCGGGAAGCAGCAGCCATAGGGTCAGCGACTAGAGTGCGGGGGCTTTCCTCTGGAACAGCAACGTTGGCGGTAGCCTGTTGAGTGCCGTTGGAACGGGGGACAGCCGAGTATCCGGCGGAAGCGGCACCAGTGGTGCGCTTCTTGGAGCGGGCGACGTTGGTGTCCTCGACCTTGAGCTGCTCCTGGTCGACGGTGAACTGGATAGGAGCGGAGGCGGCCATGGTGCGCAGGTAGTACATGCCGGTCTTCAGACCCATCTTCCAGCCGGCGAAGTGCATGGAAGTGATCTTACCCATGGTGGGCTCCTTCAGATGGATGTTCAGGGACTGGGACTGGTCGATGTAGGCACCGCGGTCGGCGGCCATCTGCAGGATGTTACGCTGGGAGATTTCCCAGACGGTCTTGTAGAGGGCCTTGATGTCGGCGGGGATGTTGGGGATGTTCTGGACGGAACCGCCGTCGGCAATGATGCGGTTCTTCATGTTGTCGGACCAGAGGCCGAGGTCGACCAAGTCCTTCAGGAGCCAGGGGTTGACGACCTGGAACTCACCGGCCAAGACGCGGCGGGAGTAGATGTTCGAGGTGTAGGGCTCGAAGCACTCGTTGAAGCCGAGAATCTGACTGGTAGAGGCAGTGGGCATGGGAGCGACGAGCAGACTGTTGCGGACACCAGTCTCGGCGATCTTGGCCTTCAGAGCAGACCAGTCCCAGAGGTCAGTGGGGGTACGGTCCCACATGTCGTACTGCAGAATGCCCTGCGAGACGGGGGAGCCGGGGTAGGTCTCATAGGCACCGAGCTGCTTGGCCAGGTCGGAAGAGGCAGTGAGAGCACCGTGGTAGATGGTCTCGAAGATCTGGATGTTGAGCTGTCTGGCCTCGGGGGAGTCGAAGGGCAGACGCAAAGCCAGGAAGGCATCAGCAAGTCCATTCACACCGAGGGCAATGGGGCGGTGACGGAAGTTGCTCTTCTTGGCCTCGGGGACTGGGTAGTAGTTGATGTCGATGATCTTGTTCAAGTTGCGCACGAGAACCTGGACAACCTCGTGAAGCTTGCCGAAGTCGTACTCGCCACGGGCAGCATCAACGAAAGTAGGAAGGGCAAGAGAAGCCAAGTTGCAAACAGCAACCTCATCGGGAGCGCTGTACTCGATGATCTCAGTGCACAGGTTGGAGCTGCGGATGGTTCCCAAGTTCTTCTGGTTGGACTTCTTGTTGCAAGCATCCTTGTACAGCATGAAGGGGTTACCAGTCTCAGTCTGAGCCTCAAGAATGGCATACCAGAGCTTCTGAGCCTTGATAGTCTTGCGGCCACGGCCCTCCTTCTCGTACTTCTCGTAGAGAGCCTCGAACTCATCACCGTAGACATCAGCGAGACCTGAGGCCTCGTTGGGACAGAAGAGAGTCCAGTCACCGTTAGCTTCAACACGCTTCATGAACAGATCGGGAGTCCAGAGAGCGTAGAAGAGATCACGGGCACGAACTTCCTCTTTTCCGTGGTTCTTGCGGAGATCGAGGAACTCAAAGACATCCGCGTGCCACGGCTCCAAGTAGATGGCAAACGCACCAGGGCGCTTGTTACCACCCTGGTCGACGTAGCGGGCAGTGTTGTTGAACACACGGAGCATAGGAACAATACCGTTGGAGGAGCCGTTGGTTCCACCAATGTAGGAACCGGTGGCACGGATACGGTGAACGTTCAAGCCAATACCACCAGCGGTCTTGGAGATCATAGCACAGGTCTTAAGAGTGTCATAGATACCCTCAATGCTGTCTGCGGACATATCGACCAAGAAGCAAGAAGCAAGCTGGGGTTGGGGAGTGGCGGCGTTGAAAAGGGTAGGGGAGGCGTGGGTGAAGTACTTCTGGGACATCAAGTGGTAGGTCTCAATGGCCTTCTCAATATCCTCACCGTGAATACCGACAGCAACACGCATCAGCAAGTGCTGGGGGCGCTCGGCAACGCTGCCGTTGATACGGAGAAGATATGAACGCTCCAGGGTCTTGAAGCCGAAGAAGTTGTAGTTGAAGTCGCGGTCGTACACAATGGCCGAGTTAAGTTCATCGGCGTGCTTCATAACAATTTCATAGTGCTGCTGAGAAATCATAGGAGCAGGCTTGTTGTTCTTGGGATTGACATAGTGGTAGAGGTCGGAGATGACCATGGAAAATTGCTTTTTTGTCTGCTTGTGGAGGTTGGAAACGGCAATACGGGCAGCCAGGATGGCGTAGTCGGGGTGTGTGACGGTCATGTAGGCGGCAGTCTCGGCAGCCTGGGAATGCAATTAGCAGATTTTCACAAGTCCACAGTGAAATAACATACCAAGTTATCAAGCTCAATGGTGCCAACACCCTGGTAGACACCGGAGATAACCTTCTGGGTGATAGCAGCTGCATCGACGTGCTCAGGGTCGAGGCCGTAACAAAGCCTCGAGACACGAGCGGTGATCTTGTCGAACTGCACGCGTTCTTTGCGGCCATCTGTGGGTTTAATTCGCGTTAGAACTCGATCAGACACGAGTGGCAAAAGGTGTTACTGCCACGAGATGCAGAGCCGGAAGCCCGCACTCGCTGCAAATATCCCCGCCAACTATCAGACTCGTGAACGCACCTCTCTTGTAAACGAACATCTTGGTGGAAGTGAGGAAGTAGGGGGCTGGAAAGAGGAGAAAAAGGATAGAATGGGGGTATCAAGATTAAGAGCAAAGGTAAGGGCTAGAAGAAGAGGTGAATGTGAAGCCCGTAGAGGGTAGAGGGGTGTGAGAAGAAGAAGAGACCCGAGGGGCAGAGGATTCTTTGGTTGCCGAGTGGACGCGTTGCCCAGGACCTTCGCGTCCGCGTTTTTTCAGCTTACCAAGAGGGGTCCACTATTCCCTTACAAAGCTCCATTCTGCAGGGCAGAATGCCTCCAATCTCACCATATGTGGTTAGTGAGTCCGTGCCATCACTACTAGCGTGATTTATCTAGGATAGACTAAGAAGGCGGTGTGACCACCCAAAGGGCGGTGAACCCTGCTGTTCCCCAAATGGCACGCGAAACAATCACGTGAACACGCGCCATCCGCATGGCATCGGAGTGAATGTCGCCGAACGGCTTGAAGCATTCCGAGCTTAGTTGATTTTCGAATTCCATTGCTCGTTTGGCTTTGAATTCACGCTTCTATCTCCTAGTCAACATCGTGGAGGCCTGTTCTCAACCCTTACTGCAGATGTGATGGATCTACAATACTTCTGACAAGGGGCCAAGGGATATCCTTGTAGCACAGATCTGTTCGCCATCTTGTCGGTCTGTTGAGCCTATGGCCCACTCTTGTCTTAGCTCGACCATAGGCTATGCCTTATGAAAGTAGATCGCGGGGAAGCCCAAGAGCCGCGTGTTGTATTAGGCAAAGCATAACCTTACGAGTGCTTCCGAGTTCATCTAGATAGACTTAAAGAGTATAGAGAGGAGCTATATAACACTGTTGCAAGGTCCCTCAGGTTGGAGTGTCTATAGAAATTGCTGCCATCAACAAATGTCGATTTGAGTCCGCGATTGGGTGATCAGCTCTCCAAACACACTTGTCAGATGATCTTAGACTGATGAGCCACATGTGCTTGGGCTGGTCGTGACGATTGAAGTATGGACAGGTCCCCAGTAGACCGCCCTAGACGGTCATCAAATTACTACATCTGCGCAATTATACCGTACGATAGAATCTACTCCAAAGTGAGAAACATTGTAAACCGAAATTGATGTCAGGTGGATATTGATATTGGTATAAGCAAGACATATTAAAATGCCCAAACCACATTCCCGAACAATGAATCAAAGCAGATCAAAGGCAACACATCAAGGCTATTATCTATGTTCACATCGATATTCGCATTGCAGTGCCAACAACTGACAAGGCATGCTCACAGCAGAGCAGCAGCGCCCAGGAAGATCGCAGCGGCAAAGGTAGTCGCAGAGAACTGGCGGTCAGAGGAAGCAGCATTGAAGGTCGAGGTAGGGCTGGAGGCACTACCAGACTCGGAGCTGGAAGAGCCAGCACCGCCAGCGCTGGTGCCAGAGCCAGTGCCAGTAGCAGCGGCGGAGGAACCAGAACCAGTGCCGGAGCCGGAGCCGGTGGCAGCAGCGCCGCTGGAAGAAGCAGCAGTGACGAAGCCGGAGGCGGAAGCACTGCCAGAGGTGGCGGTGGAGGAAGGAGAGGTCTCAACTGTGGAGAGGAGAAGCGATCAGTAGATGTTCCCCATGGGATGATGTAACGCGCTCGGGGTATGTTGTTTTGTTGTCAATCCTTACCAACTTTGTGGCCGAGCTGGGCGCAGTTGCTGACGAAGAACTTCAGTGCGGCATCGCTGTCGGAGCACTTGTCGGCGATGTCAGACTGGATACTGGAGGCATCCTTGCCGCAGATGGCCTTGCTGTCGGCCGGGTTGTCCTGATGACTGGAATTTGGTTAGCTAGGAGATCCACGCCAAGCGATTGACATTCCTTCCATTCCTTCGGCGGACTTACCCGATGATCTTGAGGACACAGGCTGGGGTCTGCGGGGTGGTGGTTCCAGCGGCCACGACGTTGGCCAGGGCCATGACGGCCACGGCGAGGATGGACTTGTTGAAGATCATGTTGGATATTGAGGGATGAAAGAGTGTAAGTTCAGGATCGCACAGCGAGTCTGAAAAGAGAGTAAAGAGAGTAAAGAGTGTGGTGCTAAAGAGCGACTGGTAGAGAAACTGAAGGACAAAGAGTGACGATGTCGAAGGATAAGCTCAGAGGAAACGGGGGAAATCAGTTTGCATCGCAGCCATGGTCGAGTGGGACAGGGTCTGTAATATTACACCAGGGACCATTGCCAAGAGGTATCTTTTAGTATGACACACATATCATGGCTACATTACAGTACATGTATATGTAGTACAAGCGGTATTGTGTTCCCCCAGGCTTGTCACACTTAATCCAATCGGGTTAGCGTCAGGGACTCCCCAGATGGCCCTTCTCGACACACTTCTCATGTACTTCATTTTGAGTTTTTCAGCGTTCAATGGCTGATTTTGATGTTTCGTAAATCATACGCTGTGCGAATGTCTCAGAGAAAGTCTCATAATACTTCATATTATCGTTGCTGCTCTATTTATAACTAGGATTGACTTTGTCGAACTCTACCATAGTACCAAAAGTCAGCATAAGTTTATCACTTCCCAAGGTGCTTGTAACCTGAAAAAGCTATTTCTAGAAGACGCTTCCCGAACTATCAACGTATAAGGTATCCGCGGTTTCTATCGTATGGTCGAAAAAGTAACCTGAAGTCTAATACCAAAATAGCACATGACATATCAACATCCACGTATACCAACATAGGTATCAACACGATCTATACATCCAATTCCAAAATCAAATCAATACCGCCATAAAGATTTAACTCACAATCATAGCCCCTCCCATACCGGATCAAAAATACTAACAACAACCTCTTGAACCGGCAACCTCCCGTCAACAATCTCCCGTCCATTAACTAAATCATTCTCCCTGGCCCTCTTATCCGCCTCATCCTCATCCCTCGCAATACCAGCCTGAACATGCCTCTTTATTAACCTCTTCCTCGCAACCTCGAAATCAACATCAACAAACCAAAGCTCATCCATAAGCCTCGCCGCCACATTCCACGGAGTAACATCCAAACTCAAATAATTTCCCTCAAAAAACAACACCCGGCTACTCGCCGGAATCGCAATATCATCATCGACAGGATCCTTAACCGCATGGTCGAAACTAGGCGCGTGCAGGTCCGGCGTTGTGCTCGTGATCGGTTCCCGCAGTGCCCGCACGAGTGTGAGGAACTTGTCGCCGTCGAATGTGAAGGCTGCGCCCCGCCTTGCTGCTGCGTATGTTGGGTCTGGCATTGCTGCTAGCTGTGCGCGTGTGAGGTGGTACCCGTCCATTGGGATTGTGCTGGCGATTGGCGGTGCCGTTGGGTTTTCGGAGGCGTGGATTTTGTTGATTCGTGTTGCCATTGTGTTTGCGAGGCCGGATTTCCCTGATCCTGGGATTCCGCTTATTGCTATCATTAGGCGTGTGTCGTCTGGTGTTGAGCAGAATTTTGCTGGTGGGGGTTGTTAGCTTGGGGTTTTGATGAGTTTGGGTGCGATGTGGGTGGAGGAGGTGTTGAGGTGGTCTTTTGGATTCTCGGGCTGGGAGGGGTGAGTGATATGCTGTCTGTGTGTTTCTTTTCTTCGGGTTGGGTTGGTGATTTGCTTACCCCAGGCCTTGTTGACCAAGTGGTCTATCTGATGATCCATGGTGACTGGATATGGTATGTAGATGGCGGGTTTGAGTCGAAAATAGATGTATATGTGACAATCGAGACAAGTATCTTCGGAGAGAAAGGATTGCCCTGGTCACTTGAATTGGTCCAGGTGTCTTGGAGATTGCGCAAGATGTGATACAGGATGGTTCGGTGTTGCAGAGTGCTGCGGTTGCAATTGCTGTGCAGTGAATGTGACAGTTGTTGCTATGTATGGGTAGTGTTGAATTGTCAGGGTTGTTGGAGTACGCAAGATGCAGAACGTGTTCAATACCCAGATATCGTGGCGGGGTCTCCAGGACAGAGTGGGGACGGCTGTACTCCGGAGATACGTCACCGGATATGGTATGCGCATGTCTTCCCTTGCTAACACGTCGCTTCTGGGAACAAACATGTTAATATTAAATCTACATAGAATGACTTGCGACTATAGAGTATATCCAACGACGCGTCGGCATGTGAAAGTCACGTTCCGACTTGCCGGATAGAGCGCGAGATGTGACCGATCGTCCTCCGTCCTACTCGATTCACCCATTGCCATTTGACGTCGAACGTCAAGGACAGCCTCCGAAACAAAAAGTCCCCAAATATCTCTGTACGGCGTCAATAACTATGGCGCATGTGGAGGGCACGTTGTATATCCAACATAAACGTTGGGAGTTCAATTTGTCAGATAGACGATTATGAAAAAAAATACATCAAAAGCATATCAAAACAAGAAATTTAGTCGCTGAAGACACCGCCACCCTTGCCAGATCCATCGCAAAGGACAAGCTTGGTACTGCAGCCTGTGCAGCAGGACCGAAAAACAGAAAAAACAAACACCTTCGACTCCAGTAGTGAGTCCCCATATGATTGATACAAACGCCCCGTGGTCGAATCCAACAATTAGTATTCAGTGTAGTTCAAACCCCCACCCCCAAAAAACGCCATCGCCAAGATCAAATGTCATGTCATGCAATGGAAAAAATGGTGCTCAAAGGTCACCGCGGTTGGGCCCAGAAGCGCCTTCGTTGTCCGTCGAGTCCATGCTCGCGCTGAGACCTCGGTCGAGTGTTCGTGCGAGGCCTGCCGCCGCCCACCAATCGTCAGGAATATCTTCACGGCGCGCGAGTCGATCCAGGATGGCCTGCATCTGCTGGAGATCGTCATTATTGTGGTCGGTGATGGAAAGTTGAATGGTGGGAACGGGAGGGTGGCTGCTCTGGGTGGAGCGAAAGTCCGGGAGACGCTGGAGTGTGAGGGGCATAGTGGGTTGAATGAACCGGCGGTAATTTACAGGCGTATCCTCGTCGTCCGAAGAAGAAAAGTCACAAGGGTTGAGGTGGTCAGGATAAGGGTCAAGCGCGGCGTTGCGGGTAGAGCTCAAAGAAGGTAGGTTGGAATGGGTAGAGGCGCGAGTAGTTCCAGTGCGAGCAACATCAGGCGCAGAAGCGAAACTCGAGGCAAAAGAGGTGTCATTGGAAGGTAGATTGGCATCGGGCGTAATCGTCGACAGCAAACTTTCCCACGCGATAGTATCGCGGTCTCCATCGGGGCTCAGGCTGCGCTGGCGATCTCCAAGTCCATCCATCGCGGTCTCTCGGTTCAGTCGAGTTGGTTGGGCCGCGTGCCGATTAATGCGAATGAGGCTTGAGGGCATAAAGAAAGAAGGCTCATCACTGGGGCTGTCTGTGCGACGGAGAGGCGGAAGACGCATGCCGTCCGAGGAGGGAGTTAAAGAGCCGCGGGTGTGGTATGCGGCGGCAGGAGCAAAGTTGGGGGTGAATGAGGGGCTACCGTTACGATAGCTCGAGGCGTGAAAACCAGGGCGACCAAGCAGCTCGGTCAAAGCTTGACTTTCGCGTAGAGATTGATCGGCCCGCTGGCGGTGATTCGGGCGCGAGGAAGGACCCCTGAAGGCCTCGCGTTGGGCCTGAGCCAGCGTCATTCCATCCTCACTCATCCCATTGTTTTGCACAGGAGATCGTCGGGGGAGATCGCTGCCGCGTCGGAGCTCATCTATGATCTGCGACTGGAACGAAGCCATGACATTTCGGCGCGCACGGGAGATACCGTGGCGCGACGAACCGCGACGGCCGATGGTCGAACGCGCAGCAGCAGTGCGGTCCTTCTCGATAGCAGACTTATGTACATCGGCCGTGGAAGGCTCACGCCACATGCTATACTGAAGTCAGTCATGGGTGGCGCATGCGACAATGTCGCGGGAAGTAAGCAAAACTTACGGAATACCCATTATGTAAAAAGCACAGAGAGAAACGAGTGAATAAGAAAGATGGCGAAACGCGCCTTGTAGACAACAGTGGGGATGGAATGGAGAACGGGGGGAGATTGGGGATTTTTTGCCAGCCTCAGGCCGGAAGTGGCTGGAAGGTCACGTGCACCTCCGCGGTCATCTCCGAGCAACAGTCCCGCTACTATGCATGTTCAGCTTAGGCTTCCCACGCCCACGATGAAGCCTTGAAGCTACAAGACACTATCTGTTGCGATCATATAATGACAATTGATAATTGGTCCTAATCCGTTCACCACGATACGATAACACCGGGATGATTGAACTAGGATTGAGTCGGGTCGCGAGTCTGCTTCAGCAGACCCCGCTTACATGGAAGGCGATTCACATTGCTGGGACCAACGGTAAAGGTTCTATCAGTGCCTACTTGTCCCATTTGCTGTCTACTGGAGACGTTCGTTGTGGACGCTTCACTTCCCCACATTTGATTGATCGGTGGGACTGCATCACCATCGGTGAGAAGGTGGTCCAGGAATCTCTCTTTCGACAGATCGAGGACCAGGTCAAACAACGAGACCAAATCTTGGGCATCGGCGCCTCTGAATTCGAGCTTTTGACCGCAACAGCCTTCGAGATATTCAACCATGAGCGAGTCGAGGTTGGAGTCGTCGAAGTGGGCATGGGAGGCCGCCTTGATGCCACAAACGTCCTGACTGATGTCCTGGTTTCCGTCATTACAAAAATTGGGATGGATCATCAAGCATTCCTGGGGTCTACGATTGAGGAGATTGCCCGTGAAAAGGCAGGAATCCTGAAGTCAGGCGTACCATGCGTGGTAGACAACACAAACACTCGGGAAGTACTCGAGACGGTGAAAGGTCGGATTCAAGAACTAAGTATCGAGTCATCATTCGTCTCTCCCGCACAAGTGGCCGAACAACTTCCGCCACTTGCAAATTTATTTAAGAAGCTCGATTTAGAGCCTCACCAACAAGAAAATATGTGCTGCGCAGTCTCTGCTCTGCGCCTCGCTTTGTCTCAACTCCAACCTGAGAAAGATGTCTTCTCTTTGCTTCCATATCTTGCCGACGTGTCATGGCCAGGCCGTCTCCAAAATATCAAGCTTCAACCTCTGGTCGACCGCGCAGAGCCTATCCTACTGGACGGTGCTCATAATGCACAGTCTGCCGAAGTTCTCGGCAAATATGTGGACCGCAAGATGCGTTCCAATGGAAAATCGGTCACTTGGGTTGTTGCCGCATCAAGTGGGAAAGATTTAGCTGGAGTATTCGGCTCCATTATCCGCCCTGGGGATCGTGTCGCAACAGCCGAGTTTGGCCCTGTGGATGGAATGCCATGGGTAACTTCAACAAATGCCCAAGAACTTGCTTCTTCAATCCAAGCTATCCAAAATATCGGCCAAGTCCAGAGCTTCGAGGGTGATCTATTCCCTGCTCTCAAATGGGCTAGTCAAAAGGCCCAGGGCGAGTCCCTTGTTATTGCTGGTAGCTTATATCTCGTCTCCGATGTGCTGCGTCTTCTCCGCGAGGCACAGAAATGATACCCTGTATAAATCGCTTGATAGATCGCGTTGAACTTTGACATGGTTGATCCATGTTGATTGTAAATAATAGACAACTTGACCGAAACAACACTTATTTTTGGGACTTTTTTCATTGTGATACTTCAGTCTCCCAGTATATTGTAAATCTCACCGTATACGTCGGTCATAGATATTAAGTATTAATTAAGACGATTCCGTAAAACTTGCTACCGTAGGGCTGATCGGCGATTGTCCAGCACAGCCTGCATGATGCGGGTGGAGAAAGTTCAAAACAACCACGATTTCTTTGCAGTCAACCCCTTCACGCCCTGTCGCAGCCTTTTCGAGATCGTTGTTCGCGAGAACTTGTCCAGATCATTGTTTTCCTTTGAAAACCTCGTATGCGCCTCGATTTGCTGTGGAAACGGCTCTCTAGAGCGTGAGAGCTGAATCCCTCCTGTGATGACCGCCTGGTAAGACCCTCCTCCCAAGACTTTCAGAACAAATGCTGTTCCCTCTTGTTTATGACGTGGTGAATGCCTCAGATAAACTAACAATCCTCAACTAGATCCTGCGGACATGACCTCTGAGACTGTTGCTATCAGCTCTTGCCTCCTTCCCAGCTTCCACCCCACCCTTCTACCTGAAACCTCGTCCTGAGACCGACAGCCCGATCAAACACCTACTGGCATAAGCTCAAACCTGGCCCGAGCCATTATGGTCTCTCGGTCCGCCGAAGGGAACGAGGGGCTGAGTCGCCCTCTCACCCCCTCCTCCAGAACGCCCGGAACCCCGATAAAGCCGCGATTAACACGAGTGGGAACAAGTCCGTCGAAGCAAGAGAAACCCAAGGATGATAAAGTGAAGTCGTCGGCGAAAGACGTTGCGGAGCTTAAGGACTACGTATGGATATATCTTCAGCATGGTTTGGGCAGATGCTGACTGGTTAAATCAGCAATTGGGTGACTGTCTAGGCAAAGGTGCTTTTGGTTCGGTGTACCGCGCACTGAATTGGAACACTGGGGAGACCGTCGCTGTCAAGCAAATCAAGTTGACCGACCTGCCCAAGAGCGAGTTGCGCGTTATCATGGTATGTTGTTTGCTTATCCCTCGGCGATTTGATATAGCTAACGTGCGGTGTAACAGCTTGAAATTGACCTTTTAAAAAATCTGGATGTGAGACATTTTCTGATGATATATCTACGCGGGCATCTGCTGATCTATATACTCGCAGCATCCCAATATCGTCAAGTACCATGGCTTCGTGAAGTCTGCCGAAACCCTAAACATCATCTTGGAGTGCGTTTCTCCTTCCATGGTTATTCTACCGTAAATCTAACATTGATAGGTATTGCGAAAATGGTTCCTTGCACTCCATTGCAAAGAACTTTGGTCGTTTCCCAGAGAACCTCGTTGGTCTCTATATGTCCCAGGTTCTTCATGGTCTACTGTACCTGCACGAACAGGGTGTCATTCACCGAGATATCAAGGGTGCCAATATCTTGACCACAAAAGAGGGTCTCGTCAAGCTTGCAGATTTCGGTGTGGCGAGTCGTACCACGGGTTTGAGTGAATCAAGTGTGGTTGGCACGCCATATTGGATGGCCCCTGAGGTTATTGAACTTTCCGGTGCAACAACGGCTTCAGATATTTGGAGTCTGGGATGTACCGTCATCGAGCTCCTCGAGGGGAAGCCACCTTATCATAACATGCAGCCCATGCCAGCACTGTTTCGTATCGTGAACGATGACCACCCTCCCTTTTCGCAGGGTGCCTCACCGGTATGTTTCTTCCATTCATCAAGATTGTTTCATACTGACATAATATAGGCTGTGAAAGATTTCCTTATGCAATGCTTCCAAAAGGATCCTAACCTTCGTGTTTCGGCACGAAAGCTCCTCAAACATCCATGGATTGTCAATGCCCGCAGATCAGATTCAGTTGTCCCCAAGAAGTCGACAGAATATGAAGAGGCTGTCAAGAGTGTCCAGGAATGGAACGAAGCTTTGAGGTCACCCGAAACGGGGACTTCAAGAAGGGCACAGAAGCCCGACTACCATAACCCCGCCGCCATTCCATCTTCTCGGAACACTCCATTGGTAGATACTCTACCATCGCCAACTTCCATCAAGACCACGGATAGGTTTCGCTCGTCAGAGTCCGCAGAGGACGACAATTGGGACGATGACTTCGCTACGGCGATCTCTCCCAGTGCACTAAAGTTGCCGCATCTACGCCCACATGATAACTTTGGGGGCATGCTCTCTTCTGAGAGACTGAAAGCATTTGCTTCTCTTGATGGGACGATACTTAAATCTGATGACAGCTTTGAGGAGGAAAATTCGGGATTCTCGGACAATGATGCCCTCCAAACTATTCGACCATATCCAACCAAGCCAGCTGCGTCTGAGCCTTTGAAATCCCCAAGTCCTACGCGCCGCCAACCTTCCAATCCTCCTGTTTCTGCTTTGCAAAATGTCCCTATCCTCACTCAAAACCCCATGCCCAGACGGGCTCGTCCGGCTGCCCTCTATAAGGAGAACTCTGTCGAGGACTATAGCGATCTTATCATGGCAAATGAGGATGTGCTAGATCGGAAGTTGGGAGGCTACCAGGTAAGAGTTTTAACATTATTACAAATCCTTTGCTTTCTGACACATTACAGGACTTTGAGGATGATCCATCTTCTCCTATTCATGAAAATGTTGGATACAATCCTCCTGATGATGAGTTTAGTGGCGCACACCCCCAGCTCCGGAAACAACTCTCCGTGAAGCGAGACCGCTCCACTATCGAGATCCAGCGGTTTGCGGAGAACGAAACTGATGAAGATTTCTCGGATATTCTTGGAGCCGATCAAGCGGCTCTAGATATTGCCGAAAGCGACGATGGCTCTGACCAAAGCAGTACATTGATGCTCAACTCTAAGCTGTCCAACAATTCATGGCTTGGCGACCAAGATGACGATGATGACCCATTCGCGCAGTTGGAAGAAGGATTCGATGAGATGGATCTGGAGGCTAACATTGCCCGTGATAAATACGCTCGTCTCCGCAACCAAGTTGAGGGCCTCGTGGGTTCTCTCAAAACATCTCAGGATGAAGAGGTTCTCGCCGAGATTTCCGAGCAACTGTTCAACATCTTCTGTGACCTCCCAGAAACGAAGAACATCATCATTAGTGCCCACGGAATGTTGCCTATTCTTGAGATTCTTGACACTACTCGTCGACGTGATATTGTCTTTTGTTTGCTAAGGGTCGTTAATGCAATCATTTATGACGATTACGAGATCCAGGAAAACCTATGCTTCGTCGGTGGTATTCCTATCATCAACGAGTTCGCAGCTAAGAAATATCCTCGGGAAATTCGACTCGAAGCTGCAGCTTTCGTGCAGCAGATGTACCAGACTTCGACCCTGACGCTACAAATGTTTGTCAGTGCTGGAGGTCTGAATGTCCTGGTGGAGTTCCTGGAAGATGATTACGAAGATGAACGCGAACTGGTGTTGATTGGTGTGAACGGCATCTGGAGTGTCTTCGAATTACAAGTGAGTATTTCCTACATTGCACATTTTTTCCCAGGCTAATATTTATCCAGGGGTCGACTCCCAAAAACGATTTCTGTCGTATCCTCTCTCGAAACTCGGTCCTTGATCCCTTGTCTCTAGTTTTGAGTCGTGTTCTTGATGAAGACGGGGAATTGGCAGAGGTCATTGAAGGTCGCATCGCCAATATCTTCTTCATTTTCTCGCAGGCCGAGAATCATGTAAAGGAAATGGTGGCTGAGCGAACAGTTCTGCACAGTAAGTACTGTCTGGAAACTTCATAAGACTCGGTGCTGACTATGACTTCCAGGAGTCTTGAAAGAGCTCAGACGAATGAGCCCCGTTCACCAGATCACGATGTTGAAGTTCATCAAAAATCTGTCAATGCTTTCGACTACACTGGATTCACTTCAAAACTCCAATGCCATCGATGTCTTGACCGATTTGCTTCGATTCAACCTGAAACGGGCCCATTTCCGCGAGGTGTCGAATCAGATTCTGAATACGATCTACAACATGTGTCGCCTGAACAAGTCTCGACAGGAAGATGCGGCATTGAACGGCATTGTGCCGCTTTTGCAAAAGATTGTCATGACAGAACGACCATTGAAAGAATTTGCTTTGCCAATCCTCTGTGACATGGCACAGTCTGGAAAGGTTGGTCGTCGGGAATTGTGGCGTAACAAAGGTCTGGCCTTCTACATCACTCTTCTCGCAGATCCGTATTGGCAAGTCACTGCCTTGGATGCTATTTTCACCTGGTTTGTTCCCTCCCCAGATACCACATGTTTCCTTAGCTAACAACGACCAGGCTTCAAGAAGAGACCGCCAAGGTTGAAGAGCACCTTCTGGCTAATCGCTTTGACAAGGCGGCATCCTTTACTGATGCTATTGTTCGGTGCTTGACGCTTTCCAAGGCCAACGCATTCGAGAACATCCTCGACCCTCTACAAAAACTTCTCCGTCTAAGTCCCCCGGTTGCATCTACTTTTGCGCGGCCCGATCTCTTCACAAGACTGAGACAAAAGCTGCACCACAACAAGGCTGCAGTTCGACTGAATCTTCTGCGTATACTGTCTAGTATCTGTGATTCAAGTGAGCAGCAAGGCGGTCTGCTCGCTACTTACGGTCTTCTGGATGCCATTCGAGAAATGGAGAATGATCCAGCTATTCTTGTTCGAGATATGGCAGGCAAGCTCGTACAGTCAAGCGAAGCGTTCAGTCTCAGCAAACGAAGACCCGCAAACCGACGACAAAGCACATCTACCACCCCACCCATTGTGTTCTCCGGTTCTTCTACCCCATCCACACCCTCATCGAATCGCACCGGTCAACCACGAGGATACCTGGAAGGGCGAGAGACACCCCGTCACCCCAGGAATTCTCTCAGTGTTTCTTCTCTAGCCATGAGACCTGGCAGCCGGGATGGCAATAACCCCGCCCTCGGATCTTCTGCAAATGGAAGTGCCGCCGCTTTAGCCAGACCTCGATCTGCACGACCACTTTCTAACAGAATGTCTCACGTTGACGTGCTGCGCGAGGAAGACAACAAAACCCCGAGCTCCTTGAATCGACGACCTTCGGTCCTTCCTCGTCGTCGCCGCCCAACACTTGCTGATTCCGAGTGGACGTGATCCAATCCTCGGTGATCCATGTGGTTTCCTACAACATTATATGTTTGTTTTACTGCGTTTGCAATTTTCTGGTTCATTCTGGTCTGTTTTATACACAGGCAGTGGCGTTGTCAATCACAGAGGGGAGAACTGTGGGTTGATGGTTAAGGCTTGTAAAACTATTCTGTTTTGTGCCTATGCGAGCCTGGTTGCTGCACAGAGTCTACATACTTCTTGAATCAAACATAATTACTTTGTTCTTCATTTGTCCCCGGTCTAATATCTTTTAAAAAATGACCCGTTTCCGATCAGATCCTCCTCTCTTTGATATAAGCACCTTGACAATATCTGAATTCCAACTGTACAGTTCCGATGACGTCGGGCCTTCGGGATCACGTGTGATGGAGCCGATTGGCGGCGAGAACCGTGAAAATCTCCCTTCAACAGATCATACGATGCATTGAACCCAGAAACGCTCACTGCCAATTTCCACCTTTCCCGTATTCTATTTCGCTTATTAGGCCTCTGGGCTCCGCTACGGAATGAGCGCAGCGCTTCGTTTGCCGTGGCGGGCTATCAAGTCTGATCCCGTCACGGTAATCGGGAAAACATCAATTGTCTCAACTTTTGGCTCCCGGTCTCGTTTGACCGCAACCTCGCAGCTTCGATCGTCGCCCTTTGCTAGTGCATCTGGTGCGCCGTTATGGGGCTGTACGCGAGTCCCCTCGAGCCTCATCTCTACCACTTCTTCTGGTCGTTGCTTTTCTACGCGGACCTTGACTCTCTTGTCGCAGGTACAAAGTGAAGCGGGCACAAAGAAGAGTGGGAAGAAGGGTGGATTCAGGCGCAAGGTTGTCATCTTGGCTATTGTAGGTTTGCTTGGTGTTGGGGCTGTGACATTGTCCCCCGATGCGAAACATGCGTACGAAGCTGCTAAGAGAAGTGGCCGTGTTGCTGGCACCTTGGCTGTTTGTATTAACGAGTACGTAGAGTTACTTTGCGGCTTCTTCTACTCACCTTCAACAGTGTCGCTAATCTGATCTGATCTTCAGTTACCGCGTTACCCTGAAACAAGAAGCCTCGTCCCCCGCCGAACACGACGAACTGATTCGCGCATGCCACAAACGATGCGCCGAGCGTACCCTCCGAGTTCTTGAGAAGAATGGATCAATTTTTATTAAGCTGGGCCAACATCTCAGCAGCATGGGATACCTACTTCCGCTAGAATGGACCTCGACATTTATCCCGCTCCAGGACAGATGCCCCGTTTCGTCAATTGAGTCAATTGGCGAGTTGTTCCGCGCTGATACTGGTCAATCCATGGATGAACTATTCGACTCTTTTGAACCGACCCCTACTGGTGCCGCATCACTGGCACAGGTGCACATTGCCACGCTGAAGGAAACTGGACAAAAAGTCGCAGTCAAGGTCCAACACCCCGCGCTCGACGAATGGGTTCCCTTGGATTTGGCCTTGACCCGTTTCACTTTCTCCATGCTCAAGCGGTTCTTTCCTGAATATGATCTGGAATGGTTGTCTAAGGAGATGGACTTCTCTTTGCCGCAGGAGCTGGACTTCCGCATGGAGGCTCAGAATGCCACTCGTGCTAGCGAGTATTTCAAGGAGCACTCTGACGCTCCGTTGGTTATTCCCGAAGGTGCGTATGCTTCGTGAGTGTAGTAGAGGTAATCCAACTGACAAGTTTACAGTGATCTGGTCCCAAAAGCGCATTCTTGTGATGGAGTTCATCGGCGGTCGTCGCCCCGATGACCTCGAATACTTGGACGCCAACAACATCGACCGTGACGAAGTCTCCGCAGCCCTAGCCCACATCTTCAACGAAATGATCTTCGGCAGCAACGCTCCGCTTCACTGCGATCCCCACGGCGGCAACATCGCCATCCGCCCGAACCTTTCCCGCAGCCATCCCAACTTCGACATCATACTCTACGACCATGGATTGTACCGCGACATCGACCAGGATCTCCGCCGCAACTACGCCAAGCTCTGGCTAGCCGTCATTGACGCCAACGTCCCTCGGATGCGCGAATACGCCCAAAAGGTCGCTGGAGTGACAGACGACCAATTCCCCTTATTCGCCAGCGCCATCACCGGCCGCGACTACAGCGTTCTCACAAAGAAGAGCGTCGTCTCCTCGCGCACAGCGGAAGAAAAGAAGGAAATTTCCGGCGCATTGGGCGAGGGCATGCTTCAACAATTGGTCATCCTGCTCGGCCAGGTCCCGCGCATTATCCTGCTCATCTTGAAGACCAATGACTTGACCCGCAGTCTCGATGAGAACCTGCATACGCGCCAGGGTCCGATGCGCTCGTTCCTGATTCTCGCTCGCTACGCTACCCGCACTGTTTTTGAAGAACAGATGGAGTCTATCCAGGCGTCTGGTGGTCTTTTCCGGAATTTCTTCCGGTATCTCGTTGCTTGGGCGGGATATCTTCGCGTTGATCTCAAGTTGTCTGTCTATGAGACTTTGTTATCTTTCAAGACTCGATTTGGGCTTCGGAGTGCTTAAGTTCCTTGTTTCTTCTTGCAGTTGCTCTGATTGGCTCTGCTATCTTTTATTGTTTTTATATATATATATCCCTGGTTTCTTTGTTGGGTTATTCTCATGAGCGCGGACTATCTTGATTGATGTGCGTGTATCAGCGGTGGAGTTTTGCATTTTCGCTTTTTCACATATGATCACTTTATTCCTCGAACAGAATGCTCAAGGGATGGTCAAAGACCCGGTGCAGCCTGTACAGATACTTGGAGTGCAGATAGACATTTAGATTATAGACCATTTCTAGTCATCTACATTCATCCACATAAGAACAAAAAGATCTCTGGTTTCATCATTTCATTAGGAAACTATCAAGGCGCTGCTTTTTCAGAAAGTGGAGTTGAGAGCACCGATCAAGGAACCCAAATATCCGCCGAGGCGCCGTCAGAAAATAAAAAAAATAAAAACCATCTCGAAAACGCGAGAAAAGAAAAGGGAAAAAGAAAAATATGTACATGGAACAAATGGGGAATTGTTCGTTCTCATCTCGTCCATCGTGATCCAGGCACACGCATTTTCAGTGACACCGGTATCAACGAACCCCAGCACAACAAAAAAGAAATCACAATCTCGAATCTTTCAATCCATCCAATATACATCCTTGATCAAATGATTGTGTAGAGACAACCTCGGGATGAGTCACAGACTTCGAGAAACGAGTGTTGCTTCAGACAGACACTGCACCCGGCACGCTCACGCAAAATATAAAGGAAGAAACAATTTAGAGGGCAGCGGCAGGGCTGCCGCCAGTCTGCTCAATCTCGACCTTGACATCGGGAATGGAACCGCCTGTCCCGGACAGATCTGTGACACGGGTGTTGGGGTTTTTAGTGTAGTAGTTGGCAATGGCGGACTTGATGGCATCCTCAGCAAGCATAGAGCAGTGAACTGCAAAGCCAGTTAGAACCATACTTTATTCATAGGGAACGGGGGATAGATTGGGGGGAAGACATACGCTTGACGGGAGGGAGGCAAAGTTCCTTCGCCACATCGGTGTTCTTAATCTGGCCAGCTTCATCGAGGGTCATACCGCGAACCAACTCGGTCAGATAACTGGACGAGGCGATGGCACTGCCACAGCCGAAAGTCTTGAAGACGACATCGTCGATACGGCCGGAGTCCTTGTTCACGCGGATCTGCAACTTCATGACATCGCCACAGGCGGGCGCGCCGACGAGACCCGTGCCCACGTCCTGGTCGCCCTTCTGCATAGAGCCGACATTGCGAGGGTTGTTGTAGTGGTCCAGGACCTTCTCGTGATATCCTCGGCGCTGCACGGCTTGAGCGGGCGTAGCACGGTTGATGGGTTGGGCGGACTGGAAGCCGGAGAGGGGAGCGAAGGCACTGCGAGTTGCGACAGAGCCGACGCGGGGAGCAATAGTGACGAGACGCTTGAACATTTTGATGGGTATTGATTGATGGGTAGATAGTACGTAGAGGTGAAGTGGTTTCAGAGGCGAAAAGATGGATCTGATAGGGAGTGATGAATTCATAAATAATCTGATCGGGTGTTATATAAGCAGGCTAAGCCTAATGGGGTAGCTTGTCTGGCCGGATTCGCCGGTCGTCGGAGATGACAAAGATGACGTTCCCTTTTCTCTTCTTTTCCATCTGATATGTGAGGCCGAGATTACATGTTTTACGGGGTTTGCTGTGGTCTGTGCCAGTGAGAGAGCTTCTGTGTGATATCAGTTCTCAGGGGTGGCGAGTTCCCTGCACCACTCAAGTTGTCCGCGGTGGGCTCGTCCGGCCAACGTTGTGTTTCCCGCCTCTCCGTGAGCCAATTGTCGGTCGATGATATCAAATGGTGGAGATGTTTTTCAATGATGGACAGAGAAGCCTGGCGATCACACCGGTCGCAAGTTCTCGTCAGATTATGCGAACTACATTACATGTCTATATTCACTCAGCAACCAGCTAGGAGCACTCCATAGTCTGTACTATATCTCGGTATACATTCTTCGCCGGAGATATCGGAGCCACTTCCGTTCGGGCTTCGGTCTCGGTGAATTCAACCGGTGTATGCAGCTCAACATTTCTATGGGATTTCCGCCTCCCCTCAGCGGGGTTGCGTTGAACTACTCTCCACTTGGTTATTTAAGCCGACTACTGCCTTGTACAAAAACCCATAAGCATTGTCTTTGAATACCTCTTAGGAAAAGCTCAGCTAGTTTATTGTTTTGTCTGGTAAAAGGCTTGTATGTCAGATAGGAAGGAAAAAAAGAAACAAGCTTCAGTCAGGGTCCCACGGCTTTTCTTCGAATATCACTATCCTTCGTTTTCCAATACATATACGATAGCATTATTCAAATAAGTGGCAGGATTGTAATCAAATTGTAGGTTGGGATTGCCGTAACAGCAAGATTGGCTAATGCTGTCACATAATTTGAGGTTTTGTAAACTACCGAGACTAATACTTTGTAGCACACATCCGTCAAACATATCATTTGAGGGCTTGATTCGAGCAGCCGATCAAGCCATATCTTCCTAGTCATGTATAAACCGTTGCACCTGTTTTTGCATTTAGGAGAAGCGACAGTCAGAAGCGTCGGTAGATTATTGACAGAATAGTGTGGGCCTCAAAGCTATGGTCTTTCTGAAATCCTAGGGTCGAAAACAATCCTGTCGTCCCTTGCAATTTTCGAAAGTGGCTGATCCTCCTGCTGATCCTCTTTGTACAGCCGGAGATAGTGAGACGAGCGTCGCGGCTGTAAGAAGTATTCCCGAGGTCTCTTTCAAGTCCATGCAGTATGCCAGATGCAATCTAAGGTCATCCTCAATTGAGGCAAGACTGAGCAGTCGACTTAATCTCCACAATATTTGGCCATGACCAAGTGATTCGCAATATCTATGGATCAACTTATCATCTCTCTAGTCGGGTGTAGCATCAATGAAGTCGTTTATGAAGGGTTTCTGTTCGTCGCCATGTTGTCATGTGCAGTTAACATCATAAATGTATGAATATATGCTGTGAATGCCCAGTCATAATGCAGGCAATGTTGAAATTATAATCAATATGTTTCTCACATTCAAATCAGGGTGGCATAACGCGAAAGTGTCCAAAACCATAGCTAGAAGTTCAAGCTTCTTTATATATACAATGTTGTGAAGAGCATCGCCTGCGAACATGTAATAAAGTCTACTGCCCACAGTGTCTATTTCCCTCCACTAGCGACAAAGTCGCCCCATGACTCCATAGTACTCAAGAATTGTATGCCGAGTTGGTACTCGTGTCAACGTGGAAGAGGCGCCCGCAGTGATGGGAAAGCAGCAGAATCTCTGCATTTGGCATTCAGCCTTGACTAAACCACCAGCTTCTGGTTTGATCAATTGCAATCACTCTGATAAAGTGGCGAGTAATCCCTAACCGAGCCTCTCAGCCTCTACCCTACTATCCTCTACTCTACATCTCACCAAATCGGACAATGCAAAAGGTAATATTTCACCAGAAGCTCCTAAATATAATGCAACATCAATGCCATCAAAAAATTCCCATCTCACAGAGCCTCACGAACGGCAGACTTATACTAAACCAGAAAAACACAATTAGTAAAACAACTTCTCACCTCCCCCGCTGGAAAAGCACCCGCTTCTAGATTTGACAAACATACCGGAATAATCTGCGCCTTTTCCATATCCCACACACCGCTCTTAACATAGATATCATTATTCAGCAGCTCGAGAACCTGCGCCTCATTCTCTGCAACGGCCATCATCATGCTTCCCTTGAAAGAGGGAGTCTCGCCGTCAGCGGGGTGGGCGTTGAGCATGGCGCCTATAGCATCAAATCATAAGTTATTACTATATGTACTTTTGAGTCCGTGGGGTTTTGAGGGATTAACGTACCGCCTGCAACAATAGTACCTGATGCGACGTGTGGCTTGACACCCTCGAGGTGTAAACTGGTCGGGTAGGACACCGGTCAGCGAAGGTCCACCAGCACATATCCTAGTTCGGTACAGCATAGTCCAGCACAGAATATCTCAGATCTCAGAGCTCCCTGCTGAATTGCCATCTGGATCTCACTGTATCCCAATCCAATGCACTCCAATCAACCGGAAACAGCGAAACTCACGGCCGAACTTCAAGACGCTTAGCCTGCGCACCAGGCTTATCGGGCAGAATGCAGAGGAATTCCTTTTTAGCGGGTGCGGAAGACATATTGCGAGATTGGAATATGGATCGGAAGGTCGGTGGGGGTAATGTTTTGCGATGTGAATGTCCGAAGGTTGGAGGTGAGGTGAAGAATGGCGGGACGCGGGTTTGCCGAGCGTGGGGGAAAGCGGGGACTGCGCGTGAGAGCGTTTGGGGGAGACAGGGTTGCATTGGAGGTGGTTTTGGTGGGTTGGGGGTTTGTTAGTTGGGTAATTAAAGGGTTTGGGAGGTCTGGGGGTCTGGGGGAGGGTTTAGAATGCGGAAGTTGGGGATTGGGGGGTTTGGGGGGTCCCGCCGAGGTTTGATGGGTTGGATGTATTAGGGCCTTGAGTCTTGGTGGTGAATCTAGCGTTGGGGCTGTATTTTACTGGTTTGGTCTATAGCGTGTTTGGTTTGTAGGATAGTCAGAATCGTACAATTGATTATATACAAGAACGAGGAGAGTCAAAGTGCGCTGAATATCTGCTTTGCTTCATCTGCAAAAAAGTCAAGCTCACGATAATGTCCAGACCCAATGCAGAGCAATGTTGGCCTAGTGCCATCCCTACCACCAGAAAAGAAAACCAAGGACGCCAGCTCGGACGTGACAAAATGGAAGGGAAACAATTTGGAAAATCTGCATAGCAGACCAAAAGAATAAACGGCAAGGAAAAACAAACATGACATGACAGTAATGGCCCGGTTCTCGGGCCCTAGAGTTGGTTTGCAAGAAGAACAGAAGATCGAGATGGAATACCAACTCGAGTGAACAGTGAATAGTGAACAATGAACATACCCTGGGACCACCACCCCATCCAAACTGTATAGGAAGGAGTATGTGGACTCAAGTGCATGACTCGTTATATCAGAGGCCATGAGAAGCGAACTCTATAGACCTGCAACCCGCCAAACAGCATTTTCCCCCGTAGCGCCAAGGTAACAAATACACACACTCCCTAGAACGCGGCAAGATACAGGATTAGGGAAATCATTAGGCTTCCGTCGCGATACAGCCGTCCAAAAAGAAAAAAGAAAAGAAAATGAGTCACAAGGGAAAGAAAGCGAAAGCCGAAGCGAGTCCCGCTTGTCAGGGGGAGATGCACGGCGGAAATGGAAGCTGATGGATGTTCGGGGACGGGACGATTCAAAGGTCAACTTGAATCTCAAGCGGCGAGATTTCCGGCTGGGATGGGAGCGGCTCTAAAACGCTTTGCGCTCTCCAAGGTTGCCGGGCTTCTCGTCGGTGTCAATGTGCCAGACCACGTAGTTGGGCAGTCCGATCACTTGGTAGCCGGCACGCTTGGCCATGCGGGCGAAACCTTCGGTCTCTGCTTGGTTCTCGAATGCGTATGCGGGGAAGTTGATACCTGAGCGGTGGACATCGGCCTTGACGAGGATGTTGACGCCGCCAATGCCGTCAAGCTCCACCTCCTCGTCCTTGTTCTTGCGCCAGTCACCCATGCTAACCAAGTAGGTACGACCGGTGTCGTACTCCTTGTAGCCTTCGGCCAGAACGGTGTCGGTAGGCAGAGTCGCACGCAGGCGGCGACCACGGTCAGATTCGATCCAGGAGTTGTAGTCGACTAAGAAAAGGAAATGTCAGCAAGCTGTGCGGTATACAAAACAATACGGATAACGTACAGCGACCCTCGATATCACGGCCATCCCTATAGCGGTGGAACCAAATATCTAAATATCTTGTCAGCAAATAGCCCCAGCCCAAATTCCAATGTCATCACGTACTCGGCACAAGGATGTCCTTATCGTGGGCCATGAAGTCCTCCAGAATGCGCTCTGGGCAGTCGGTGATATCCACATCACGCCAGTACACCCAGGAGTGATCGGGCTTGAGAGCGGAGTAAAGGAGGTAATTACGAGCACGGCCAATGGCCTTGCGTCGCGGTCCCTGAGCAGCAAATGAATGACGCTCGGCTACACTCATCTCAACATCGGCACCGAAATCCTTCTTGATCACAGTAGCACTGCGGAAGCGAATCTTCTCATCGGCGTGGTTCTGGATACGATCGAGTTCGGAGGCGAGGTTGGCCAGGGTGTCATCTTTGCAGTCTCCGACGAGGAAAGCAAGATCGATCAATTCATGGGGGTAGGTCAGCTTGTACAGGAGGTCAAAGTACTTGGCCAGGTAAGGGGCGGCGTCGCGGAGAGGAGTCAGGATGAGGACACGCTCATGGTTGAGCGCTGCTTGGGTGGTCGACTTGATGGGGTTCAGGTCGACTTCGGCGATGGAGGTGTTGTTGACTTCGTAGGGTTCGTGGCGGTTGAAGAGAACGGGGGTTTGGGCGTGCGCATTCCACTCAACCATCTCGTTGAGGGACATCTCCATGGGTGACTTTGATGAGCCATAACAGTAGAAGCTGCGGACACTCGAGTCAGCATTCGCTTCTGGGGGTGTTCTGGATTCCGGGGGGTTTCTCACTTTTGCATCTCCGACGCAGACCTGCTCACGCCGCGCCACATGAGGATCAGCAATCCGGTCAAGGCTATCGAGACCAGAAAGCGAGTTCGCGTTAATAAGACGACGATTGCCCTCCATGGCGGCAATCTGGCCTTCGCGGACTTCCAATTAACACCACCCTTGGGCAACAACATTTTGGCGCGTAAAGAATCAGAAAACAAGGCGATCCGGGGTCTCGATATCTCGTCGAAAACCCCCCGACCGAACGAATGTGGCGAATAGGGAGAGGTTGGGAGGCGAGATGAGAGGTTGATAGGGAGGAAAAAGAGGAGAGACGGGATCGTCGGGGGAAATCCAAGTGCCAAGCGGAACGGCTAAAATCAGCAACACAACTTCGTTTTGTATTGTTGTTCGAAATAATTATATAGTCTGCTACATAGATAGTACTTGACTAGTTAATGCTACTTCAAATGTTAACGTTATGTCTCGCTGGCCAGGGGTGGCCGAGATCTGACAGCAAACCTTTAACTTTATTTATAGCCCATGATCGACTAGAACCTCAACGGACATTTAGATTGGTGCTGTAGCATTGTATAGAACGGAATACAAACTTGACATTATCTGAAAGGATTTCCTCGCCACGCAGGTACAGGAGCACACATCTCGTTACCCCTATATATTACTCCTGTAGGGATTGCGTGTACACCTCGACACGTCCACGGGTGTGCATGTACACGTATAGAGAGTACTTCACACAACATTAACACCATTCTTCTGTTAGTATACTGTATTCAATTTCCTACTCCCAGATTTAGTATTCTCGCAATTACCCTCTAAGCGAATAGTACAGTACACATGAACTCGACGAAACAATCACAAAACACGGTGGAGTCTGCATACGAGATCAAAGTGAAACAAAGCCTCGACCCTGGCTAGTCCCCTATAACTTGGCCTTGACTGTATGCCCTCTACTATTTGCCCTAAACACACAGCGGAATTTTATGCTACTGCCTTGCAATGCGAAAAGAAAAATGACTAAAATGAACGTGGGGACACTTGTCCTAACCAAAAGCGAAGACTTGCTGTTTCCATCGGCTGATCATCCTCCATCGAAGCGCTGATTCGTCTAGAAACTTCACAGGACAGTCTAGACGCATGCAATATTCGCAGCATGGCTTCAATTTGGTCTGCTTTTGTTTACTATCTTTTTCGGCAAATATTATCAATATATATATATGTATATATATATAAATGTAATATAAAGGGGGAGAGACACGATTTGTCTTCGACTATTTGATTTCCAGTGTCCTCATGTATATGGCAGAGGCTGGGAAATATATTTGCACGACATACAATGAAGAGATCTCAGTCAGGCGCCCCTATTGCAGTACAGTCATTGCTAAGTCCCTGTACATTCTTCGTATACTATTCGGCTGTCCCCTCCATCCTGTTCGTACATAAGAGTTACCCCTTAGTCAATGCCATAGTATAAGGATGCTTGATCAATAAGGCTCAGCATGACGAAGAAAGCAACAGTACGACAGCAATTACTCTCGGAAAAAAAAAAAAAAGTCTTGCATTAGACGTGACCATAGCTAGTTCATTATTCCACGAGATCTGTATATACTAAGACTGAGCTTCCACTTATCAAGCTGAAGACATGCTGACATTCATGAGAATCGTCATTCATAGAACTCCATCCCCAGTACAGCCCACATACCTGTTTTCAGTTGAATACTCAAGATTACAATTACAAAGATCCTCCAAGAAAAGCTTGATATTATCATCAAAAATGATTTATTGGGTCATAACCGTCGACGTGAGATCAAAAGTGACAAAAGAAATAAGAAAGTAAGAAACAAGAAAGCTCAAGGTATTTACACCAGGTCGTATATGTCCATACTCAACGCCCAAGAGACAAAGAAAATAAGAGAGAAAAGAAAAGAAGTACCCGTTTTGTCCAAGAAGAAAAGAAAAAAAAAATCAAACAAGAATCCACCGAAATGTAGAAACAAAGGAAAAAATATCCAAAGGGGGCCTCTTGTTCACCCCCGTATCACAATACTGTTACACAATGCAGGCGCTAAAAGCACATAGAGCAGAAGACGATAGGCTGCAAGGGACGAAGGCTAGAGGAAATGGCACAGAGAAAGCCAAGAAGAGAAGCAGGTCGTCATAGAATCATCAGATCATCAATCTCAGGGCAGTTCACGGGGAAGGAAGCAGAGATTGGCGACGAGGCACGCTCGGGAATGTGAAAGAGGAGACATGAGAGGGAGGGAACGCAGGAGAAGAAGGCCCAGTCATCGGGGGAGTAGCACTCAGGTAAGAGCTGCCGAAGGACTGGGAGGTCGAGCTGGGAAGGGAGTCGTGGAAGGGACCAGCAGAGGAAGTCTGCTCCATGTTGGCGGCGATCTCATCGCAGAAAACCCGCAGACCAGGCAGGCCGGCGCTCTTCTTCTGGCGCTTGTGTTCAGGCAACTCGAGGACGGGACCAGGGCTGGTGCTCTCGGTCTTTGGGGAGCGGAACATCTGCTCATAGGACTTGAGCTGGAACTCAAGGGCGCGGTTGCGGTCAGCGAGCATCTCGTTCTCGGCCTTTGTGGCCTTGAGCTGCTGCTGGGTCGATTGGTTCTGTTGCTGCAGGGAGCTGACGAGCTGTTGCAGTTGCATGCAGCGGACTTGGGGCTGCAGTTTCTCTGAGAGCTGTGGTGTGACTTGTTCCTGGCGAATGAGGTGCACGATGATGGCGAGCATGAAGTCAACGAGGTAGATTGCTCCTTGCACGATGTGCTCCTTTGATTGGGTCAGGGACTTGGATGGGTTCCAGCCTGCACGCTCCAGGAAGAAGTCGTGTATGCGGCTGTCGAGCTGGCGGTGCAGCTCGCTGAGGTTGCTACGGCGGTTGCCCTCGGCGATGCGGTGCTTCTCACGCTGGTCATCTTGTTCGTTGGACATGGCGCTGCCCTTGCGCTTGCGGCCGCACAGTTGCTGCAGGGGAGCCTTGCGGTTGATGTTTTGTGGGGCCACTAGAGCCATGATCTCGTTCTGGGAGAGATCGTTTGGCCAATCGATGGAGCCAGCCTTTTGCATGGCGAAGGACTCCTGCCAGGAGCTCTCAGCAGAGTTGGCAGGTGAGGGAGGAGCAATGATCTGCTCCGCACCCCATGGTGACTTGAATTGGAAGGTATCCTGTGCACCGGGGGTGGTTGGGACGAGGGTCTCCTTCATGTTGAATGGATTGAAAGGTCCGCGAGGCAGGGGCTCCATGCGAGGAAGAGGAGGTAGACGGCGGTCTTCGCCCACATCAGAGCCGGCCACACCAGAGATAGAAGATCGCAGAGAACTTGAAGATGTTAGTGCTGAATATAGAAGAGACGGTGAGGTGACTCACGGCAAAGAGCAGCGGCGAGTAATGTCGTCAGTCATAGCGGAACCCATTTCCTCGTACATCTTAGGGTTCTGGTTGAATAGCGTGATATGTGCAGAGGCGAGTGTTGTTAAATTGTAGTATATCGAGGTGGTAGATGTACAATTCTGTTTGTTCTCGTACGTTCAGGTGGTCGATGAGTCGTTGTCGAGTGCAGATAAACTGTAGTATATGCACAATAGGAGAGAAGATTCACAAAACAGGCTGAGCTATAGACAGAGTAGAGGGATCGAATTCCACGAGGCGAAGACAGTGAGTGAGACAATGAAGGGATACCATGCGGGATGGGTGCATGTTTATATGTCGAGAGAGGGGGAGTATTTTGGGGGAAAAAACCCGCATGTAGAAAATACCAGAATAATCTCAAAAAAAAAAAAATCATAAATATTCTAGATATTCCAGATAATCCTAGATCGAAGGGCCCAGAGACGACCTCTCCGGACCCAAGAGGGGGGAACCAGCGATCAGGGCCGATCGACATGAGTGGAATCCGGGATGTCATACAGACAGTAGACAGTGCATACTGTATAGAGTCCCACCATGACGGGGAAGCAAGTGTCTATCCCGAGTGGGTGCTCTCGGTCTAGTGTCGCTTGGAAGAAGCGCCAAAGAACGATGGAGAAAATACCATTTATCACAGAGTATCTGTCACATCATGCACGGACCGAACCTCACAGTATAGTGCATTAGATCGACCAATCAGCAATGTGCGACGAAGCCCGGTGGGAAGGTTCCTAACGAGGATCCAGGGCCCTTGATTTGTCACCGGTCTGTTGGTGTTGCGATCTACACGGGGAACGATTTAGGGAATGCCCTTGCATAGTCTCTATTCAATAGAATAGCCTCTGGTCAAATCTTCCGGCTTCTTCGTGTGGATCTGACTGTTCACAAAGAAAGAAAAAAAAAAGACAATGAACAGCACACACTGAACGTCTCCATGGATGTTTGAGATTGGCTTTGCTTGCATATCCCATACATATCGGCTCCATACCGGATATCTTTTCCCCGGGTTGATGGCAATCATGAAACGCCGACTGCAGCACCAGAGAGTACATACTAGATCTCCTGCATAGATAGTCAGGAGAACCTACCATGGTCTATAGTATCAAGGGGTACAATAATCCATCGCTCCCCCTCGAGAAAGCTTATGGAAATTCAAATGGCCCTTAAATTTAATAGAGTCAAGCAAGGACCCTCGGGAGTGTCAGAACATGCGAGGAGGTAGACATCAATACCCATGACGAAATCATAACCATCTAGGGAGGCTCTAGATTGTGACAATCCGCGTGTCAGAAGAGATGAACAATCTCGTTTAATCAGTATCGTCGCCAAGTAAGCGAATAATGGAGAACAAATGGGCAAGAAGCGAAATGATCGCTCGAGGCAACCAGCGACTTGGGACGGTCCCAACGACCAGGATACGTTTGCTGTCAGACGGCAAATCATGGAGATCAGAGTGATTTGGAATTGATTTACGCACAGACGTTGAAGAATTGACAAGTCAGAGCGAATAAATATATATTTAATCTGGATATTAGCTTTATTGATTCATTCTTAGCGCGAAGCCCTAATGAGCACGTTCCTCGAGCGAATAGCCCTATGTTTCGTTCAGCCACGATCATCACCCTCGTTTCTATTGCGTTGCCTAATAATGTAACACTGCAGGACCCTGGCTCATATAATCTTATATTCGTATTTCATATTCCCTCTCGTGTACCCGTGTGTGTCCGCTACGAAGCTGGTGGGTCAGTGAAATCGAGCTGTCATATTTTCCGTCCCGCCCTCACCAACCAGCACTCAACTTCACCTCATGTCGGCTCCATCGGGCACACTAGTCCCCACGTTCTCATTGTGTTCCCCTTAATCTCTTCTATTCATCAGATTCCCACTGCCTCAATTCGTACGCAATTTACTTGCAGTTCGATGGATTCCATGCAGCAACCCTGCGCAAAATGGCCTCGCTTGCTCTCCCCTATTACTCATTGTTTACATTGTACATTGTATTCGGGTCGTCTTTTGCAGATGGCACGCACCTGCAGCTAGAGAGGGGGAATAGGCACGAACGATTCGAGCTCACAAACCTACAGACTTCCGACAGTTCCCCGGACCCATCTGGCCCGATCTTGTTCTTTTTCTCTTACCAGTTCGAGTGACGCGCAGGGGACTCGATCTCCAAGTTAAATCAGAGTTTGATCCTGATCCTCGGGCCCGATTCTGATATTTTCGGATCTTTGTACATTTGTACATTTGCGTAATGCCTCTACCGTTTCTGGGATCGCGGGCTCGATCGCACCCTTCTACAGGATAGATCCGCCTCTCTTCATAAGCCCTCAATAGTCGACCCCATGGGCCTCGGATTAAGTTCATCCTCGCATCAGCGTCTGAGCTCACAGGCTCGGGTGGGCTCCCCATCCCGTGCGGCTCAGCAAGGACCAGCCACCCTATTCTCTACATACTCTGCTCTCTCCGTGTCATGGCAAAGCCAACGGTGGCGTTGGGACCAATGACCGACGGATCCGTCCTCCTCGAGCCAATTTATTCCCAATAGTAGCCTGTAGTCAGCTCAGCCGCGGACCCGCTTGACCTGTCAAGTTTCACTTTTCAATGACAGGCTGTGCTAGGATTTGAGAATCTTCAATTGAATGTTATAGAGTCATGAATCTACTGATTTGAGATTCGGTATATGATAATTGAGTATGGTCTCTACAATTGATCTTAGGATTCATCTGCAGACCTACCTTGCCAAGCGTTAAAAAGTACCGGTTCATGCATGATGCAAGATCCTTTTCCTGGACAGCTGGCCAAACCTACCAGGGGATGCCCTGATCTTAGCGTATGAGTTTCTTGTGAGTTCGCATGTTTTGTGCGATCGATTTCCTTAGATCTCTCGAGTTCTTGGTAATTTAAAATGCGAAATATGGAATTTTCCATTGTTCGATATTTGCCCTCTCCACTTCTCGCCCCTCCCCTAACATGTACCTAAAGTACACTACTGTGCGTGTTTACTTTTACATTTATTTATTTTCAACCCAAGGCCCCTTCACAGGGCCCGGTTCAATGGTCGGCATGAATTGCTGACTCGTGCTAGACTGAGTACGGGCCATGACGGAAGGGCTTTCGGTAATATTCCGAGCCATTTGATAGAGGAAGCCTATCTCCGTGGCGTTCAGAGTTATGGTCATACGCAATAATTGTCTACTACACATAACATCCAATATCAACTAATATTGAGGGAGATCGGCGGCAAGGGCAAGGATCAGAGTTTCGTCGGCAACCATGTGGAACTTGCACGTCTATTCCATTAGGTGACATACATTAACAGTAGACTTTAACTGTTCAAAAGTACATTTAGATCATCTGTGAATAAGCCTAAATTCCAAAAAGTATTTCAAAAAAAAAAAAATCCCAAACTCAAAGAAATGCCTAGCTGGTCTCTGCGCAGGTACAACCGATTGTCTGGAGTAGGAAATAATTCCCCGACTGGCGCAGCCGCCACGGTTCCTGCAAGGACAAGTCCCTAGTATACAGATCTAGCAGGGGCCCACGGTGCATAGCGGCTATTCCTGGAGAATCCCCGCCAGCAACACGGAACTCAAATTCGCCGCATCTGACAGGTCTCACTTAGCCACTTCCCCGAGTTGCTGCATGCATACGCATACACACCAGCTAGTTCCTCCCCGTGGAGTTCGCCATCAGAACAGACAGTGCTTTGCCCTCCCATCATCGGGCTCTCGGGCTCTGATCTGGTTCTAGATACAAGGATCTGCTCTGCTTCTGCGTCTAGTTCCCACAAGACGCATTGCAAATCGATGTGTGCTCAGGGCCTCTGAGTTTCCCGTTACCTGGATCAGTAGTTGCCTCCAATGCAAGGCGGATGTGTAGCCTGGTGGGCCGGCCCTGGATATGTGCGCCTTTATTCAGGTACCCTTGAGCCGGCGTGCATCAGATTCGTGCGAGATTTGAGAAGGCGACAAAAATACCTTTGCGGAGTCCCGCGCTGAGTATACTCCTTGCCACCTGTCCGTATCATATTGCACTTACATGGGAATGCACACACTCTGATCAGGGATATAGATTTGAAAGTACGTATGCCTACGTGGTCCCAGTCCATGTCTCGCGTCCACCATTTTGGCCGTGTGCTGGGTCTACTTTGCTGTACATGTGTGTCAGAAAGAGGATACCACGGCCACGATGGCTTTATCCAATGACCTGGTCCGGTCCATGTCCCATATTATGATTTCCAGCCTAGCTGCAGACTGAACAAAAAGGCTATGGTTCAATGTCTGTCAGAGTCAACCCCGCGACCAGTTTCTTGGCGCCATCTATACCCTGGTCAACATCGTAGATCATAACACTAACAAAGTCACACAAAAGTACAAGGCTACATCAGAGTTGAGGGTTCAATAGAGTCCTCGGGGCTGTTCGGCGCAAAGTCGAATTGATGTCAGATCTCACAGAACTCAATTTTCCCCGTAGATCATCTACATTCGAACTGCCAGCTCATCCATCTCGATTGAGATACAAGCGTCCAATCGAAACTCAGACAAAAGCAAAAATATGCCTGAAGAACCTTGATCAACGGGTCGCCACAATCCCAAAGATAGCAATTTTGTGGATAGATCTGTCCACCACTTCCAGTAAGATATTCTACATTATCAACTGAACATCCGTCCTTCACACCAATAATGTATGTTTCAGGCATGCAGCCACGGTCTGGATCCCATGTACATGTACATCGACCTAAACGGTAATCCATATGCACTACACACATCGAACATCCCCTCCACAGTCGTCATCCACGATCCGCCACAAACAATCGTACTGTATCAGATATTCGCCTCCGCAAGTACCTCGAACTGCAAATCCTCTCTTAGAACAGGTGTTCGTCTTCCCGCAAGATTAGATTCCGCGACCGTGTAAGTTAACTTACTCCTGCATCTTGCATCCTACCCACACATCCGCTTCGTGTCCCCGATCGACAAACCCCATCCCCAGCCACCAGACATACGCATACAAATGATAGTTTCTACAATAGCTGATGATCTCATTTCCACTACACACATAATAAAAATGAAGATACGAGCCCTAACAAAAAAGAACAACTTCAGCTCTCCCAAATCGGACCCTCTGATTGGCCCAACAGCCCGGAACTATGCGCGTCTATCAAACCTTGAACTTCCCAGCCCTTTCAATCCTAACTCCACAGCCGACAAAACCGTCACATAATGAAAAATCGTCTCTGTCTATCAAGCCAAATCTGAACCAAATCTCGTTTCCCGTTTCATCCTAGCCGCGCTCGATCCTCGACGGTGTGCCTTCCCCGAGAGAGAGGGCTCGAATCGGATTGGGAGGCGGGGCCCGGCGCTGTGGGTTCGACATATCGATTTCTTCCCGATAGGCTGGGTTGATGGCTTTTTTGTCTTGGTTTTCTGAGACGCACATGGCTGTTTTATGTTCCTGTTTCGGTGCCTGGGTCTTGAAATTTATTGTTGCTGATATTGATAGTGTAATCATATATTATGTCACTGCATAGCATAGTGAGATACATCTCTATCTCGGTCTCTCCCCCTTCATCTACAGTAACATAATATACAACACATCATATTACCAACATATAGCATACCTATTTGGGTTATAGTACCTGGCCCACAAATGATACTACTTTCCTTCCCCTCACTTACCCTAACCTCATCGCATCTCACCATCATCATCCTCGGCATACACTTCTCGACATCCTCTTTCCCGATCTTCCATACCACCGGGCAAACCCACTACCCGCGCCGCACTAACCTGCAACACTACACCCCCACCAGGTTAGACTAGACTAGTCCGGCAGAGCCTTGTCAGAGGCCCAGAATCCGGTGGCTAGTTTAGTACTTACTTGATCTAACCCGTTCATGTCATCGCACAAATCCCGGAACTTACTTCCTACCCTATATTCCTTGACCCATCTATGCATCTATGGAGTCACTGTGCATGCACTGATTTAGTCTCTTTCTTTCTAGAGATGTAGGATTCCAAACTTCCAAGGTTGTACTTTCAAGGATTCATTCCTGCACGTCCATCGATGTCCACACGTCCATGAATGAATCAATTCATTTCGCTCCTGTCGCTAGGGGCTCATCTCAAGCTACGCTACGTGTGTCACTATTCCAGTTTGTGGTTCCAATTCTCAGTTTCTGGGTTCAGTCTCTACAATCTAGAGCCGAGAGCCTAGTCAGGCGTCTGGCTCTAGATCTAGTTCCATTGCCAGATTCAGCACTAGATGCATTCCTAGATCAAGTGCTAGTCTTAGTCCAACCCAAAATCCAGTCCAGTCTCGGAATCAAGTCTACACACCATCTGCCGAGCCTGTTTCCATTTCCCTCTTCGTATAGGGTCCCACGCACCGGGGTTCAGTCTGCGTCGGGGACTACTGAGCGTGCAGCGGGGATCTGGATCGACGGAGCTTGGATTGGATCTGGTGTGGGTTTGGGTTTGGGTTTGTAGGTTGTGGGTTGTACTTCTGATCTGACGCGCGGGGTTATCCCGGTGTGCCGACTCTGGCTGTTTATTTTCTATCTTATCTTTTTGTTCATTTTTATTTTCTTCTGGTTCCTTGTATCCGTCGGGATTTGAACTGTGATCTACATGTGCTTTGGAGCTACGTATGTGGAGATGGAGTTGGGGGGCTGGAGGCTAGATTTTGGGACGAGGTTGGGGGCTTGACTTTTTCTGATATGGATGTGACATGAGAATATGTGCAAGACAAAGTTGGCAGTGGAGGAAAGGGGAGTGCAGGGAAGATCTTTGACATCTGATCCTGTGTCCCGATTTGCATAACGGTGATGGAAGTTGGATATTGATCTTGGAGAGTTCGATCGAGGTATGGTTACATTGGGTGGATCGGTGGGTGGCGATCGGTGCTGTTGGATTGATGGGGGATAATTGATGAGTGACGTCGAAATGGTAGCCTGGGCGCAGACGGAGAACTAACCTTGAGGCTGTCGAGGGAAGAATGTTGCAATGGACAATATCTAAGTCGGAGTCGGAGTGGACAAGAGATATGATGAAGCATGGGGTATTACAATGATTAAACTGCGCACAACTAAAATAGAGGACGATATTACTGCCATAACGAAAAGCTCAAGGAATGTTTACAAGAAGTACAACGTGAACCGAGATTCCACTCACAGGCCCGAAGCAGCCTTCTCATCTCGGTGTCAACAAAGCAGGCTACAAGGGTAACCGAATGCATTAGAATGCAATGAGCGGACCATGGAACATAAAAAGACAAACACAAGGATAAGAAAGACTCCTTTCAGGTAAAAGGCGACATGTGCCTCCCATGGGCAAAATCCACATTGCGAATTTTCTCCACAAAAAAAGACCGAATTATTATCATGAGAAATGCAGAGTAGGACCAGGATGAAATCGTTCCTCAAAGACTTTTATACAAAATCCCAAAGGTTAATTGAATCTGTGGTCAACCCTTACAGGAGCTGGGCAAGAGCACCGAAAACGGCGGCGAGACCAACAATGGGGACGTTGGCACCGGTCATGAAGGCAGCACCGGAAGAAGTGCTGGAAGAGCTGCTAGAGGTGGAGCTGGAGGTGCCAGACTTGCCGTTGGAGGTGGTGGGAGAATCAGTGTCAGCCTTGCAGGTGAAGTGACCCTTGATGACATCCTCGTTCTTGAGCTTCTTGAAGTCGTCGCAGCTGAAATTGCCGTGGGTGGACTGCATGTTGAAGGCACCCTCAACATCCTTGAGCTTGCCAAGAGAGATCCTATGTGGATGTTAGTAGAGGTCGACAAATATCAGAGTATGGTCACTTACTTGTCGAAGGTACCGGAGAAGTCAATGGCACCCTTGACGGTCTCGAGGCTGGACAGAGAGATGACGGACAGCTTGTCGTCACGGGCAATGGTGAATCCACCGTTAACGGTCTTCAAGTTGGGCATGGAGATGTTGGACAGCTTGGAGTTGTCGTTGAAGATAAGGTCGCCAGTCTGGGTCAGGTTGGGAGCGGAGAAAGTCTCGAACTTGGTACCCCAGAAACCGAGCTGACCGGTGAGCTTCTCGAGAGAAGGAACAGACACGGAAGAGATGTTCTGGAAGGTCATGTTGGTACCGGTACCGAGGTTGGGGAGGTCAATCTCGAGAGTGTCGTAGTTACCCGAGAAGCTGATCAGGTCGGTGGCGTTCTTCAGGTTGTTGATGTTGATGTTCTTCAGGTCACGGTTGTTTTGGATGCTGAAGGTACCGACGGTCATCAGGGAGATACCGTTCAGGTTGGTCAGACCAGTGTTGGAGATCTGGACGTTGCCGGCCTTGGTAACACCAGTGTCGAAGTTCAGAGACTGGAGCTTGGGAAGAGCGTCCCAGTTGATAGAGCCAACGGAGGTGAGCTCGGGGAAGCTGAGCAGAGTCAGGGTGGTGAGACCCTCGAGATCGAACTTGTCGCCAATGGACTCCAGGAGAGGAGCAGAGATGGAGCTGACGTTGGAGGCACCGCTGGAGATGATACCACCGGTGATCTTGGAGACACCACTCAGGGAAACCTCACCGCTGTAGGTCTTCTTGATGGTCAGATCACCCTTGAGGGTGGAGCAAGAGGCGAGGGCATCGACATCGCTCTGGTTCTCGACGGTAGTGTCACCACAGTCGTCATCGGCGAAAGCCAGCTGGGAAGCGGCCAGCGCGGTCAGGAGGTACTTGAGAGACATTGTGGATGCTAAATCGCGTCGCAGTCAGCAATTGAATAAATCTCAGATTCCAGGGGAAAGCACGTACGAATTAGAAATATGGAATGGGGAGATATGGAAGTGAGTGAAGAGAAGAAGAAGCGCTTCAAACGAAAGGGAAGCGAATGATACTGCTAGGCAGGAACTCTCAAATAGTAGGAACGAATGGACGGGGTTGGGGAGGAGAAGAGATTAAGAGGAAGGCGAGGAAAGGGGAGCTGGTGGAGATTGTGTATTGTGGTCTCTGTTGTTTTATATATACCAGGGGAAAACACACACAATACCGCATCCGGCGCCCTGGGCTGTGCTGCGTATCTTTCGCCGGTTTCGGTTTTACCAGTCTTACCAGGAAAAAAACTCAGAACCAATGGAAGTTACGGCCCAATTCCTGCTTTTGTCCCACGCTAGTTCGGTTCCGTATCCCTGTAGGATTTTCAATACACACGTGTTCCATCCCCATGCTTTAATGCGGATGTTTTTAGTACATTATTTACTTTTTACTTTACAATTACTCTTACATTTTATAGATGCTTTTTTTGTTTTGTAAAGGCAAGGTGTAATTGCATTTGTATGTCATCGCCACTTCATGTTGTACAATGCACGTCTCTTGCTTTAGCCTATCAAACCTGCTTGTCCACGGTATCTATGATGTAATTTTATGCGGCCCTAGATACCTGTTACTAGACTCTAGACTCTAGACTCTAATAATAATGCTTCATAATACTAGCTTGTATTACCAGAATGCACTAGCAGGCCAATTTATCAAAAGGCTCCATCCTATCTATCACTTGCTGTCGTCATCCATGTCCTCAAGCTCGAGACTCTCCCCTGATCTTCCAGAACTTTTGTTAGGATAATGATTGGCTATCCTTAAATGAAATCCCTGTATTCCTTTCTCGTCTTTCATTTCAACCCGAAAATAGATATCAATTCCAATCTTATGTTTTGATAGTGGCCGATCTAAATTTGCGGGAATCCAAGCCTTCAACGGACCCGCTCCCCCTGCCGCTATCGTCGATTACCGGTATGCGCGACTCTCATTGGCACGTTGGAATGAATCGCCCTGGATTAATGTCAATCCTGGCTGTTTTCTGCTCCTCTACCTGAAGCGAAACGCCCCTCGCAGACGGATATGCAATTGGTGTCAACGGACCCTATTCTTCAACTTAATCCCCTGAGCAACAAGCCCCTTTTCACTCTTCACAGCGGGCGATCATGGAGCAGTCGCTTGACTTACCACTTTGTACCGGCCAGTATCTGCTGGTATACACTGACATCGGGATTTACTCTACATATATCCTTGCTTATAATCAGACCATCACATCAAGCTTGCAGCTTTTCGTCGATCGCAATCACTGATCAGTCTTTCGCATTTCAAAGCATTACATGTACTTTGTCCTGACACAAATTTAGAGAAAACTTCATCTGCGCACAGAACATGTCGCTAGCACTCGGCTATAAATTGGCCCCGATGGAGCTCCTGTCATCCAAGACACGGCGATCAAAGCCATGTCTACAGCTACATCAACCCAGGAACTCTGTGGCAAAGTCTATGACAAGGTCCATTGTATCCCGCTCTTTAAGATCCAATGATTACAGCACAACGTATAACAAAATTGAAGATTGACACTCCATATACAAAAACAACCAATACAACCAATACTGGTGCCTTGGTGGCAACAAAGCCATTATACACAGCGTTACAGTGTACAGTTGGCAAATGTTTCAGAAACGGGGCCGACTTACTCCGTCCCACTCACTCCACCCATATGTATTTTTCGATCGCTTAGAATTTTGGCAAACCTGCTCGATCCGACCGTGCAATTGTTCCTTTGAATTATGGAGACTATTCTGACCAACTACAAACTAAAACAACCCCATCTCTGCAGAGTGTGGGCGGCATTACATATTATCAAACACGGACCTTGGCCTTCCCCGTGCTTTGAAACGCCACAATTATGGATACGCGGCCTCAAGACCAAGCCTAGTTGAGTCGGTATTATATGGCTGTTTAAGCTTAGAATCGGGGTCTCCTGTCTCACGGTAACCCCGAACAAAAATTCGGACATTTGTACTGTACATTTCATTTGAACATTTACATTCGTACATTCGTACATGTCTGGCCGTTTGTTTCCTGGATTTACATTCCGGGGTGCCTACCCGACCTGTCAGAGCTGCGAACTTGCCACCGCTTGGAATGCGTGGAACGCTCAAGAACAGCCTGCACTGGGGTAATCTTGAGAACAGGGCCTTGAATCTAGGGATGGTAGGATGGTTGCATTCCTGAAGAACACGAGACCGAGCCCCGTGACAAAAATAGGGGAAAAAACATGTTCGCCCGACCACGCTGGAGTATGTATATGTGCATGTACCTGACGGAATCTGAGAGGCGAATTGGCGCTCAATGCCATGCATTTCTGTTTTTTACTTTGGCTTTCTTTGTTTTTGTTTTGCTCGGGCATTTTCATTTGCTTCTGGAATCATTACAAGGTTTTGGTCAGTTTGGCCTGTGTCTGACCTGAGAGTTGGTCTGTTTGTATCACAGACAGGGGTTCACGCTTCTTTCGGGAACCTGAGTCGGTCTAACCTTCAGGTTAAATGTCAATCTCGGGTTTAACTGATTTTTTCTTTGTAGATACAGTAGATGAACGTTTCTTCTCCACCAATGGGGGTTTTTTGGATTCTTGATCAAGGCATTTGCCTATGAGGTTGAAGAATCGTATGTCGCTGACGCAAGCACTGGGGTTGCTCCGGTGTCGACTGCAGGTTATATTATTCTACGTGAATTATCAAATACAGAGTACGAAAATAACCAATACCAATTAACATTTCAATGCAAAAAAAATTCAGTCAGATGGTTGTTGTGTTGAGGCCCAACCGTGGATATGACTTTATTCTTGATATTTCCAAGGAACCTAACACCTGCGGAGTATATCGCAACCAATCGCGTGACTTTTATATCTAGACCCAAGGAACAACCCTTCCATGCTGTATCTTGATTTGCTGTTCCCCAAGAGTATCTAGGACGAGATTTCAACGTTTTTTTGGTTCCATTGACTTATTGTGCGGTTCCTCTGTTGAGAGGAAGTGGGCTTTCTTTATGCATTTAGCTTTTCATTTGTTACATAGATGGTGTATCCAGGAATGAGTTGGTTGTCGTATGGTTGTGGTTGGTTGGTGCGAAATATATATAGGCGGATTAACTTCGCCGATAAGAAAAGAAACAAATCCTAAAAAGATATTTATAGGATCATTCCGCTAAGAACTCAGATATGCATTGCTTGGTAATTTATTGGCCCCCCCCCCCCCCCCCCTCCTCCCCTCCCCCGATGTATAATAAACCTAAACGAGGATTGGCCATATTTTGTATCCAAAGTATGTAAAATGCGGCTCGCCTACAATCAATTCACCTTGACAATTCCTCTTAATACGCGCAAGTTGATTTCCGACACTATGTAAGCTAATCATCCTCCACTGCTAGACCGTACCATATATGTAGAGTACCAGTTCGCATGGATTCAACATCCCACCAAACAAGTTGTCCTCTGGGGAGAGCACACGGCGAGACTGGTCCTGAAGTCTCTTCCTATACAGCCGCCAATAATCCCAGAGAGGTATTCCGAGCCGTTCCGGAGATCGACTCTCCAGAGAGGTGTATGATTCACGCGCCACGCAGCATTCTATAATAACCGAACACATTATGTCCAGACGAACCCGCATCCCGACTTCGAGCTCAATTGAACTTCATTTCAGTGCCGCTAGGAACAGACGGTAAAGACCAACATATTTGCATCTTCAAATTGGCTAGCGGGGTAATAAGGTATGGATATCGACCGTTGAGATTGGTTGGCTCAGTGGAACGTCGATCAGCCAGGCACTCTTATATTGTCTGAATTTCTTCTAACAGTCAAGTTTTCATGTACGGTTCAGCGAAGCCATTTAGATCATGTATAGACCATGACCGGCGTGTTGATGCGGCATTATAGATGTAGCGAAATACCTCGAGATATCACAGACCACGATATGTCCGATATGTCTCAACTCATATGGGTGGATCAACCACGAATCGTATTGTTGCACCTGGTGCTCTGGAAAGCTTCCAGTTTTATACACCCAGCTTATAAGTTCGTCTGTAGGAGCAGTTGAAAGGCGGGGTTTTGCGCACTTGAGCTGATTGAAATAACGATGCAAAAAAGCGCAGGCTGTAAGTTGGACTTTTGCTGCTGTCCTCAAAGCTTGGTGCACTGCAGCTACTGAGTTGACGGTGAGAATGGATATAGGCTCCACAGCATCCCCTAATAAGCGATCGAGCCGTTTTAGTAAGGCTGTGGGTGTGAACGTTGTAGAGTCGGTAGAGAGTAGGAGTGTGAAGTGATTGTGGGGCCTTTCCGATGATAAAGGGCAGCTCCTCAGGACGTGTTCTGTGACCGACTTATATGAGGCGTTGAACAGCTGCTCTGCTCGAGGAGATATTTGGAGCAATCCATCTAAGCTGGCGAAGTCGCCGCAGGATTCGAGAACGATCAAAACGAATTCTACTGGCAGTGCTTCGAAGGCATCCATGCTCGGTACTGTTGATATCTGGGTGGTTGAGGTTGAGAAAGAAGGGAGGATTTTGCGCACTAAATAAATAACGCGGTCGATTCAACTGTCTATGACATGGCTCTAATTTAGTAGCGGACAGACCATCTCATCTGACACCTGCTAAATGCTCATCATGATAAGTGAACTGTCAAATTGATCGTCAGATCTACAGCGACGATGAACCCCAGTGAGTCCTTCGCCGTAGACTCCACTTGGGCCGTGTAGAGTGATTGGAAATCAAGCCAGATTTCGATAAATGAACGCATAACCCAATGCTTGTGAATGACATTCAACACAGAAATGCTGACTTATGCCAAGTATAAGTCCGGCTATCAAAAGTCGTCGGTACCCGTGGACAACGAACTCCAACTTCGCACCTCCGCAACTTCTCGGACCTCCTCACAACCTCCACCAAGGCCTCTGCAACCATCAGTATACCTATCATACAAGTCAAACATGTCACTCCGACGCTCAGTCAGACTAGGCTCTACCCCAACCCTCAACTCACAAATACCAGTCCTACAAAGTACAGCGCCAACCAAGACATCCCGAGTCCAACATAGCGCAATATCCAAACCCCGCAAGACACCCAAGAAACCAACACCAAAACCACAAACAAAATCCACATCCTCATACTGGTCCCCAGAACCAGCACCAACCACGACTAACCCCCAGACAACAAGACCGCAAACACCACCCCTCGACCGCCCCGTCGACCCGCACCGAACAAACGCAACCCTCCGCACCCCCCACGGCACTGCCGTAACCGCCTACCCAGCGCACGCAGAAGATGCCTCGCCCAGCAAGACAGGTCTCCCCAGACCCATCGCAACAACAGGTACACTCCTCGACCAAGCAACGGCACACCTCATAGCTACAGATCCACGCCTCGCACCCGTCATAGCGCAACACCCCTGCCCGCTTTTCTCGCCAGCAGGTCTGACAGAAGAGATTGATCCGTTCAATAGTCTGACAAGCAGTATAATTGGTCAGCAAGTCTCCGGTGCAGCAGCGAACTCTATTCGGAATAAGTTCCTCGCGTTGTTTGATTTGATTGTTGGTGAGAAGGGCGGTGATGGGGGGTGGCATGCTACATTCCCGACGCCTGAGCAAGTTGTTAAGGTTGATATACCGACCTTGAGGACGGCGGGCTTGTCGCAGCGAAAGGCGGAGTATATCCTTGGGTTGGCGGAGAAGTTTGTTAGTGGGGAGCTTGGGGCTAGGATGTTGGCGAGGGCTTCTGATGAAGAGCTATTTGAGAAGCTTATTGCTGTTAGGGGGCTTGGGAAGTGGTCTGTTGAGATGTTTGCTTGCTTTGCGCTTAAGCGCATTGATGTCTTTTCGACTGGGGATTTGGGGGTTCAGTAAGTCTGCCCTTGGGTTGTTTAGATTGCTTTGCTGTATGCTGACTGTATCTTCTTAGACGGGGATGTGCTGCCTTTGTTGGACGAGATGTCAATAAAATCAAGGGCAAGGGTGGTGGTAAGTTCAAGTATATGTCTGAGACAGAGATGTTGGAGCTCGCGACTAAGTTTGCGCCGTATCGGTATGTTTGATCATCAAGTCGGTAGTATTGTATACCCTTACTGATTGATTGCCACAGAAGTCTGTTTATGTGGTATATGTGGCGGATTGAGAATGTTAATGTGGCTGTTCTTGGGGGTTGACCTATTTAGGTCTGGTCCTCTTGGAGTGGGATTTATGAATTGAACAGTTAGAGACCAGCAGGATACGAGTATACATAATCCAGTGTAAATGACCGTTACAATATTGTTGATGTCCGTGAGGCTTCACGGAATTTTGATGTTGTCTACTTCCTAAAGAGTAGGTGCGTGATATCAGGCGACAAGTGCCCAAGCAAATAGGAACAGCCTACACGAACTACCCTAGATCACCCAGACCACTGAATACTCAAAGTGTTTCGGGACTCCCCTGAAATGCTGAACTGCACATATATTAAGAGCGCGAAGAAAATCGATTTGTACAATATCAGTACACACAGGCTACATAACCAAGCCGTGGGCCGCCGACGATAGCGCCCACATCCACCTCAAAAAAAAAGCACACCAGGCGTCTATTTCGTGCCAGCCCAGCTTTCCAACCCCATGTTTTCATATCTATTGAACGAAGTAGAAATCGTTTACTTGCGGACAACAAGGTTGTCGAGGTCCTCACGCTCCTTGACCTCCTTCTCGATCTCGCGGATGATGGGGCTCAGGTACTCGACGTCCTATTTAATTTGCATCATTAGCATTGTGACTATTGGGCTGGGTATGTATGCCAAAACAGAGTCAAGGTGGATGTGACAAATCCTCGCAACAGGATTGGTTGGTATGGGGACTAATGCGGGGAGGGCGAAATTTGGATATTGGGAACGCACCTCCTCGGGCTTGGTCTGCTCGTTGGCGGGGAGAAGAGTGTGGGAGATGGAGCACTGCAATTGAGATTGTTAGACTTTGGCGACCAAATGAAGGGGTTTTGATCGAACCTGGAAAGCGCGGCGGATACGGAAAACACGGTCATAGGCTTCCTTGGAAGGAAGACGCTTGATGGCCTTCTGGACGTTCTCGCTCTCCTCGGGAATGAGGTCGTCGAACCTAATGGGTGGTTAGCAGGTGTCGTTGGGCTGGACCCTGTTGCGAGCGACATCCGAAGAACCGGAACCGCGGGCTATGCAACACGACTGCGATTGCATCCAAAAGATATGCCACCGATCTGTGGCAATTCACCCAATTGATCCCTGATCCTTGTTTCCATCGCTCGCGGTCGGGTCGTATGTGAGGGCAAGATTTACTTGAGTCCGAGTCTCCTGTAGCCGGCGGCGTCGGTGTACCAGTTGGCAAGGGGCTGCATCCAGCGCTTAAGCAGCGGGCGCTTGACGATGTAGCTGGCGAAAGAAGGGGCAGACATGTTGAGTCCCGGGTATCACAATTGACGAGGGAGTAAAAAGAGGTGGTAAGGCTATCCGGCTGGAACACGAGATGACCCGATGTTGCGAAGTTGTGCAAAACGAAGCTCGGGCGACTAGTCCCGAAACGGAAATTTCAGGCCTAAGGCTGGAACAGCACGTGACCGGCCGGGTGCTTGCCTGAGGCCAGAGCAGGTGGGAATGTCAATCGCAGCACTCCACCTCACAGATAGGTTTCCTATGTCATACCCCCTCCGAGTGACCAAATTCAATTTGCCATGGGGATCTGTTGACTCTAGCAATCTCTAATCCCTGCTTCTCTAGGGAAGCTTGATTGCTCATAACCCCGCTCACCGTCCTGCAGCTTAGAGTATTGCATCAAGCAACCGGGTTCGGTAACCATCGGCCCCAGAAATCTCTCCTCACTCGGACCTCCACTGATCCTCTCTCCTCCTTCTACACACCTTCGGATCGCTTGATCTTCAACATTCTTTCTTTTTCTATCGAAACAGGGTTCTTGGGTTCCGGATCGAGCACCCGATATGCTCGTGTCCGGGAGCCCTCGTTGATTCACGCACAAGCAACGTGAGCGCCGGTCACCAAGATGACTTCTGGCGGCCGCAGTGCTCCCAGCGGCTCCTCGGAGCAAGCTCAGTCATTCCCTATCGACAACGCTGCACCTCCCCATGTGCCCGCCATGCCGACCTCCGCTTACCTAACCCGCCTTCAAATCCTCTCAACCACTTGGTCCGACGGCCTAATCACACCTTTATGTGGAGCCAGCGCTGGCGTGGCCTCCGGTATTGTCACTTGTCCTTTAGATGTGATCAAAACCAAGCTGCAAGCCCAGGGCGGCTTCCGGCGGGGAACACGGGAAGCTGTTTCGGAGACGCTCTACCGGGGAATGCTCGGCAGCGGAAGGAAGATTTGGCGAGAAGATGGTATTCGCGGTCTTTACCAAGGACTCGGTCCCATGGTGCTGGGCTATCTCCCCACCTGGGCCGTTTACTTAGCAGTCTATGACCTATCTCGCGAGAAATTCCTCCACTACACAGGTTTGTGCCCTCCATCAACGAGATATCAAATCATCGGCTCTAACTCAAGACAGATAACTGGTGGCTATCACGACTTTACGCTTCGATCACCGCTGGTGCATGTTCGACAATAGCGACAAACCCCATTTGGGTTATTAAGACACGACTCATGTCCCAGAGTCTTAAGCAAAACAACGAAGGATTCCGGGCCCCGTGGCAATACTCAGGGACATTTGATGCGGCACGCAAGATGTATAAAGTTGAGGGAATCCGCTCTTTCTATTCCGGGCTCACCCCTGCTCTTCTTGGACTGGCTCATGTGGCCATTCAATTCCCCCTCTACGAATACCTGAAAATGGGAATCACGGGCTACGGTATTGGCGAACACCCCGAACACGGCAATACCCAGTGGGTCGGCATCTCCCTCGCCACTTTCCTCAGCAAGCTCTGCGCAAGCACCATTACATACCCACACGAGGTCCTCCGGACACGCCTTCAAACACAGCAACGCACTGCGCCTGCGTCATCACCAGAAGAAATCTCCTTCCGCGGTGGACTCAACCACCCCCATGACCGTGGCCGGTCCTCGGGCTATTCCTCCTCGGATGGAATGCGCACCCGGCCACGCTATAACGGCATGATACGCACGTTCCAAACAATCCTCCAAGAAGAGGGCTGGCGCGGCTTCTACTCGGGAATTGGGACCAACCTGTTCCGGGCCGTCCCGGCCGCTATGACGACCATGCTCACATACGAGTATCTACGCAAGACGATCAGTCACTTGCAACATGAGGGTGATCTAAAGCTGAAGCAGCAAGAAGATGAAGCGCAGGAAACTTCTATTTGATACCCATGATTCAGCAATACATAAACCAATATCCTATCAATCTCCTCGCCTCTTGAACATCACCCTCAACCATTTCCGATCGCCAAGCCCCTTTTTCCGTTTCTCACATACCTGTATAGATGTACCCGGCGGTCTGTTGATCTTTGCAGATAACATTCTAGCGAGCGAAATTTGCCCTTTGCATTTCGAATCTTATAATCTCGGCATAGAGATGCCTCCAGTTGGAGATCCCGAGGCTATCACATGTCTTCACATGTTTTCTTAGCTGAAGACTTTCGCGGCTTGAAGCATTTTTGTCTTGTTATGTTATTTTTGTGTACATGTAAATTAAGAAGTTAAGGCTGCATGATCTTCCTACTGCGCTTCTTTGACATTTAAGCTTTATATTACTACGCCTATAACGCGACTCGTTTCCCGCTGCTGCCCATAGAGCTGGCCACATTGTATTATCAACATGATGCGTAGACAGCAGACCGTGATACATAGCCTTAAAATCATACAAAGGTTCCCGTGGATAGAAAAGAAGCGCAACAGCCGTACACCTGTCTTGGATGTCCCGTTCCTTGTAGCCCCATGCTTCATAAAAATACATTAAACATAAGTAGTACTCCTAGAAATGGAAAAGTAGCAAAGCCCTGCATAGCCGTGACCAATAAATATATTTCTCATGCCATCCACAAAGCTGCTCCAAGGGCGACACCGGCAAGGTGAAGCGAGCTTGGTGTACGAATGAAAGCACTTCCACTGGATTTTGTGGAGTTCGAGCACAGGAAATCATACTTAGAAGTAGGTAAACGGCCCTTGTACGATAGCTCGTTGAAGGGCGCGCACTTGAAACCAGTACTGTTTGCCGATGGAAGGACCCAGAATGAATCCAACACTGATGGAGGCGGAATGCTGTCCAAGGAGGAATTTTGCTGAGCGACAAACGGATCACTATATCTGCTGGTAAGCTATCACATCGTCTATGAAGAAGAGATTGACACGCACAAGAACTCGTTACTAATATTAGCACCGGAAATCCAAATCGACGAGATGTTTGTTGGCCAGTACCAGGTTTGGACGCGGTTGTTTTGGTCGTCGGTACGGTATATCGAGGTTAGATTCAATTCTGGAGCATCACTAATACGCAGTCTGAAGCCGCCTGTCCAGTTCACGGCTTGCGGTGGTAGAGTGATATCCTTGACAGGATGAGTTTCGTAGTTTTGTTCAAGTGTCAGATCGCGGAGGTTGTCGAATGGGACTTCCAGGTGTGGAATGGAAATGCTGCTAGCCAATGACAGTTTATCCACACTGATTGACTCCAGCTCCGTGCTGCGCTTAATATCTGAAACACCACCGCCGAGAGAAAGAGTTCCGATTGTCATGTTTGTTGCTGAAGGGCCACCCAGTGTCAGAGATGCATTGGCATCAATGCTGCACAATTTGGCATATGCAAACCCAATATTGATGTTCTTGAGGTTTGGAAATGGGCCTTGAAAGCCAACATTAGTGAGATTGAGTCGAGAATCAGATACAAGATCAAGTGAGTCGATTTGCGTCGGGTAAAGCCCTACAGTTTTCGCATTGCGCAAGCTCTTGTGTCGGAACGTGGTGAGATTAGCGGCCCCAAGAACAAAGCGGGACACTGACTCCAGACTTGAGACATCCAGATAGGTGAGATCGTCTGCCCACCATCCTACTTCGAAGCTTATATTCACAGTTTTGAGGTTTGGGAGAGTGAGGTTCTGTAGCTTTGTGGGATATCTTCCAAATTCGACCTCGCCCTTCACTTCGGTCAAAGTTGAGCTAGAGAGTGTGAAGTAAGGCTGGTCATCAAGTTCGTCGCGTCGGGCAACCACATAGTTCCAGAAAGAGCCTTCGATCACCTCAACACCGTCGAGATTGATATGTTGGGTCGTGCTATTGTCATTGGAGGGACCGATAGTGACATCGCCATGAATTACTCGACAGTTCTTGCGAAGTAAGTCTGCACCTGCTGGCGAAAAGATAATGGCTGAGGTGCAGTTGAAGGCCAACACCCCTAGGAACAGTGTTAGCAAGAAGATTGCATAGATGAAAACCCGCTTGCAAAAAATGCAAAACTCCACTTACTAGAACAGCATAGCAATATGGAAAGCACCCATGTAAGCAACATGCAGGATCTTGCGATCATCTTGCAGATGTTGAATTGGGTAGGTTGGATGTCGATGAAAACCAGGAACAGCACCGACTCGGGCGCATCGCGATTTTTACGGTTCCCTACTCAGCCCCTGACCAGCAACAGGGCCTCATGACTGGAACACTTCACTTAGCGTGCCCAGCGTTCCCGGTCTGCCCGGCGCCCTGCTTGTTCCAATTGGAGTAGGGCTGAGCGCAAAAACCGCCCCCAGCGCTTGGCAACACTTGGCGTCTCAAATGTCTCACTCGGGCTTTGGTTCATTTTGGATCTAAAAAAACACAGAAACACATGGATAAGCAAATTTGGAAAGGGTATTCCGTAGGCAAGGTCATACATCTTTTTTCCCATCTTCGTAGCGCAAATGGGGAGCCAGAAGCCCTCTTCCTCGAAACCCTTCTAATTAGTGTAATCTGCTTTGTTACGCCTAGTCATTCAAATACGCGAGGCCTAGTGAAATAACTTGGTCATGGTAAGGTATTCCATACCACCAAGATAAAACACAAAATGACCATGCTGCACAGGCCCTTCAAGTATGAGGGCATGACTTTTTGGTGTGGCCGAAGGTGCTGCGACCCACAGGGTGGATATTTCCAGGGTCCAGCCGATTGTTCGGTATTGTACGTAAACTTCGGCTTTCATGAAGTACCTAGCTCTTTACGTATGCAACATTGCTGTCCCAGCATACTACAAGTATGAGCCCTTTTAAATATCCTGCCTTTGCATGGTTTAGATGATCCAAGCACTCGAAAATGAACGAGAAAGAGGTGAAGAAGAAAAAAACAACAAAAAAGAAGACGTGAAAGTAGGACGTAAAGAACGGAGAAGGAGATCAAATGTTTAAGTCTACGATTGCACGTATTGAGCCCCGCCATATCGACTGTCTTGTTGATCAGGCTGCCCGTCCTAAGTATTATGAGTAATCTGATGTATATGACATGAAACGCGGTGACTAGCTGCAACAGTGTCTAATTCCTCCCTGGTGCATTTCGTAGGGATAGGACAACCTTGATCCAATGCCGGGGAAGTTTGTAGAGGTGGAACACGGTGAATTAAGGAATTCCCTGAATTATCTGCAGGCGGCATGAATGCAAAGCAGAGACAATCGAAAACCTACGACATAGGACAGCATAAGGCGATCGCTTTGGAATGTTCCTAGAGACATTTGTTAGAAGATTCTAGACGTTGTCAACCTAAAGAATTTTGCGGACATCTTGTGTTTGATTGCCCCATTTATTATGCTTATTTAGTCTGCTGCTACCTTAGAGCATGGTTCTTCTACCTTTTCTTCTCTCTCCTGCGCTAGTCAATATCACTTGCTTTTCTATCATAGTACTCTCTTAGTGCCGACAGCAGCGGATCTCGTATGATAAGGAATCGATATTACTCCCTATCTATCATATCTAAATCATTTTATATGGCTCCTATATAACCTCTGATCTCTGGGTTAGATGACCAACAGCTCAGTTGTCTATCAGTTAAACTTGCAATATCACCTGAATAACCAGAGTGGGACGTTAGAGTGCTTGTCCTTGCATTGAGAGCAAGCAGGTCAAATATCAGTCCACACAGATGTGATCAAATATGAAAGATCTCGTGAGATGGAAATTCTTTGCCATCACCGTCCTTGGTCTTCTATCTTTGCTATTCACAACCCATTTTCACCCAAAGCTCAGAATGACCAGCAACGGTGGGACCAACACCAGCAGTGAGATCATTATCAGGGCTGACGGCAGCGCTGGTACCAAGTGCTGGAGGGAGATCCAGAGATGAACCAAGTGCAAGTCCAGGAGGATTCTCGCCTTGAGAGTCCATGCTGTTGTTTGCTGTGCGTGAAAGAATGAGTGGTGAGGGGAAACACGGAAAATGACAAAACCCACGTGGGCAATGGTGGCATCCAAGTCCCGTGGAGACGATGGGCCTTCGTCGTTGTATTCCGCTTCTGGAACCTCTATTTTAGATCAGGGCGAACAATTCCCCGAGGACCAAAATCCACCGCATTTGGCACTAGTCATATCATATATGTTAGTCTTAGTGCTCAATTTAACAAAAATATGAATGGTTTAGTAAGATTTTCATCTCACATTCCAACGGACTTGCTAAACCTTAGCAGCTACCCATCCCTCGCTTTGCTCAGTGCGGGTAATTCTCGCTGCAGACGTCTGGGAAACTTCTTGTCCTAGATATCTTACATTCGCGGAGGCGACTCAGCAGACGGAGGGAAACCCGCATGCTCCCAGTCTAAACAGATTGGTGTGTAAAATGAAGAAAGCGGTATCGAGGTGCGAAACAACCATGCGGGAAGAGTGTATAGAGATGCTTATCAAGTAAGATATTTCAGCTATATTGAAGACATGCCGGAGGCATTGGATGGGAGATAGAAATGGAAGGAGCTTATGTCGCTATGTTTGTGGATCCACAAAGTGCACCTAGCCGAAATTTGCAAGACCTCCATGTCTAATGCATCGGCGTTCGGCTCGTGTCAAGCGTTGACAACGGTCATGGGGAGGTTGTGGAGAAGGTGGCGTAGGGGAGGATGTCTATCTCACCCGCGCTTAGGGATGCTTGGTCTTCGCGGCTTTGTCTTGAAGCATTTTGACCAAGCGGTCATGCTCAGTTTTCAGTATCGCCGAACTCTTCGGGTCGCGAGCCTGCGTTGAGTGTCAGACAATTGTCTTGTTGATATTGAATACATCAAAATAAAGAGAACAGACGGTGCGAGTACATACATAAGAGTCCAAAAATATAGTCCTAAACGCTGAATCTTATGAGATCACATCCTAGTTACTGGGGTAGTCACCGCGACCGGCAATCAACAGTTGTGCTCATGTGACGAGGATGCAGACAGACTCACTATGTGGATATGAATCTAGTAGTTTGACTCAAGTATAATAAGAAGCCCGTGAATACCAAACCGTTTGGCGTGTACATTGAAGACATGTTGTCCGGCCATAGATCTTGATGATCTGCAAGTACCCGCTCGGACCCACATTGCCATTTGTGGTTCATCGTCCGTGCGCAACGCCCACGCAGGGACAATGCACGTGCCTCAATCATGTTTACGCATTGTTTTCAGTTGTAGTGGATTACACTGAGTGGTTTCTACACATCAATGGTAGCTTAGGCACTGGTACATATGGGCTCGGTCAGAGTCGATGAAATCCGCATTGTTCGACTTGCAGAGAAGTTGGTCTCGCCCTTAGTAGTGAGTGACATAAGCCATCCGGGAGCCTTCCTCCAGGAGTACATCTTGCGTATGATTTAATTGTAAGTCCTAATCATGGTGTCTCTCGGACGATAGGATGATAGAGGAAGATTGTGTGTGCCTCGGACTGCAGGAGATTGGAGCGTGCCTCCGTGATTTGCAAGTTCAGGCTTGTGACCTCGTGGTTGTACTCGTCTCCCTGATATGGTATATAATGACAATGCCTTTCTGGGAACTTGTGGATAGAAGGGCTTCTTTCTAATTACATGACTTTCAACGACCACGGAAGCAGAGAATGCCATGGGAAGTAGCAGATAGAGCTTTGAAGAGCCCTCACCAACAACAGATCTTTGACAGCGTGCTCATAGAGCTTGCTTACGTAGACTCTTTTTTTTTTTTAAAAAAAACAAGCTCCTGTTTCAACGAATAGAGGCATTGCCATATTGAAGAGAAGAGTCGTTGACTAATGTAGCAGAGAGGGGAGAAAGTGAAGGAAGAAAGAACGACGTATATTAGCAGCGGCAGCAGACTAAACAGGCATGTTGGAAATTGCAGTCAAACAAAGGGTAGCTGCAAAATTCTTTGTGAAGACAATGCCTGGAATTTTTGACAAACAATGTCCCTAGTAGCCCTGTACAGTTGCCGTCGCATGTGGTGGGGCACCACTGCAGGGGCAAATTGAATGTCAAAGCTGAGTGGAAAATGAGAAGAAAAAAATGAAATAAAATAAAATAGAAAAAAAAAGAACAACCCAAAAATTGCGGTGCGATCTACTTCGCCATAAATACTTGCTGGTCGAAGCATAATCCTGTCCTTCGAGAAGTTGACTTCCCCCCCCTTCCTTTTCCTCAACATTGAACTTCATTTTCCCCACTTGTCACTGCACGCAGCACCAGCGCCACTGGCACCACTGCCCGTACTATTTCCTAATGGCGGCTACCGAAAAGTCTGGTATCAGCCTTATGAGCCAATACAATATCGTTCTACCGAAAAGGCAGGCGTATGACTCTTCCGGCAAACCTATACCTATATGCGACCCCGATCAATGTGCTGCGGCAATAAAGGGGGAGGATCTCCCCGTCGATCTAAGCTCGTTTTGGCATCAGAGAGCAGTTATCCGTGGGATTCGTGATTCACTTCAATTTGCAACAAGCCCGGCAATTCTTGAGCTATGCTCCGGCGACGATGGTCAGTCCCATCAATTTTCCCGCGCCCGCAATGCTCGCCTGATAATGAGTGATATAATCCCCGATATGCAAAATCCTGCCACTCAGCCGTACTGTATCTGGTATCCCGACCTTGCATCAGAAGAAACATATCGCGAAGTTGCCCGTCGGCATCCGTCTATACGGTATCAAGTGGGCCAAGCGTGTGCTATAGCATGCTATACAGATCTCTACAAAGAATTGGACCTTTTGCCTGACGTTTCTATTGCGGAAGAATCCCGCGAAGTTGACAAAGACGCCGAAATCTACAAGATTATCGTATCCGCCCCCCAACGATATACTGTCATAGAAGATTTCTCTCGATCCGTTCATCTTGAGACCCCACGAACGACTGCGTTTCTGAATGGCGATATAAAGCCCCGATAGGCTTTGGGACAGCGAGTTCTCCCTAGTAAAAATTTACCAGAGACGACTGCTAATGATATTGACATCGAGGAAGATAGATTTATCGGCTTTCAAGATATCAGCTTGAAGGACATCAGCGGAATGGAGGACTACGCTGAACTAGGCCTAGGCCAGTCCGATCAACTGTGGATGCCTCTTCCGCCTGATCTCCCAAATCTTGAAAAGCGCCTTCAGACACAGATAGCCGCGTGGGAGGGCAATGTGGATCGATACAGTCGACTAATGCACCCACGCAGGCTGAGAACCAAACTTGAATACAATTGTGTTCTTCGTGGCGTTTATCACAGTACAACCTTCGCCAGATGGTGGGCCTATCAGCTGGAAACAAACCCTAGACGGGCTATCCTCCCAGGTAAATTGCTCAGCCAAGGCAATGAACGGGAGTGCAGAGAGATTCGCACTGCGATTAATGCCCGTATGATAATGAAGAATGATATCTCTGGTATCGACGATGACTCGGACTGCCTCCCGTGGGTCATATGGGGGCCCGTGAAGCCCTCTGCGAACACTTTAGCTGATCTGGTTCGAAAGTGTCCGTCTATGGGACATCAAGTTGCGATCACTTGTATAATGTGTGATTACGGTTCGATATTCCGAAGTTTGAAGCCCCCCTACACCAGATCCTTGTATGTGGCTGCCAGGCGAAGTGAAAATCCATTCTACCTACAATACCTTGAGAAAATCATGAAGGATCGCGACATAACTCCCCCGGACTTTCACTACTTCAAGGACTTTGATCACACTGCACCAGGCTTACAGACTGATCTGGAGCCTAGAGATGATCTCACTGGTCCCACTGTTAGCTACCATGACATGGAGATCGGGTATGGGCAATATCCCTGTGGAAATGAACACGAAGAAACTCGAGGTACATATGGAGGCGGGCTAGCAAATCCGGGAATGGTGGAGAGATACATGTGGCTCTCAACTGAAACTGCACAGAAGTTGAAAGATGAACTTGACGCGCCCTACCCAGGTGCGGATATTGGTCTTTTGTATGATGATGAAGAATTTCGATCCAAGCTTTCACGCCGTATACAGCCCATGGATCGGTAGTATGCAGGTTTCGATATGTCGAATACAGTCAGTCCCTTTGATTTTCGAGTATTATCTGCCGAGTATTCGCTAGCTTAGTTACCGATGGCAATATCGCTCGTAGATACTAGGACCAACCTTTATAATCTCAGATCAGTTCCAATCCCTCTTCCACGTACAATATAGCGCGTCGAGCACTTGAGTGTGGTATAATAGCAGTTTTGTAAATACACTCTAGAAGCACTGGTATTTTGTAACAATTCTTATACAGGTAAACAAAAGCTCTCCAAGAAATTTGCAGGTTTCTCGAACTTGAATGAATTACCAGTACTGCGCCGAACCTGAGGAAGCAACGGGGGTGTGTTTCTAGCGTTTTGGGGTATGCTCTTAGCTATTCTCATCTGGGATCGTACCTAGGACTCTGGTGATGCGGTGAAATCCAATGCCTAACACAAATGGCCAAGCATCTATACTATTGACACCACATCTTTCTATGCTTGTTACATATGATAATGGAATTTCTATTATACTAAATTCCGTCCTCGAGTTCGCCCGTTTGTATACCTAGGGATCTTTCAACTCCAATTGAGTTCATTCTGTTTGCATATATCGGCTTCCAGATTTAGAGGGCTCTCCATGTCATGATGATTTCTCCATTAATGGTTAGGTGATGTCACCTGCCAACGGGGGCAATCATTCTGCTACAAACATTAAATGTTTGAACGTGTACCCTTTACAAATGGTCATGGTCACAATATCAAGTTGTTAACTTTTTTCTGTGTGTGCTCATTCCTGAGTATTCCCCTCCAACTATTTCTCGGCATCGGCTCTTGCACCCGAGCACGACCAAGTCTGACCTCAGAGGCATTACCTATCATCGCCAGGTCCTTTGAGTACGAAACTGCCTTTGAACCACCATTTCCTTTGCATTCAATATTGATAAGCTTATTGGCCATTATAGTCCCGATGGCTCGACATCAACGAGGCATCCTGTTCCCCAAATACGGATGGCGACGACACTTCACAGTAACACAAGATTTCTATGGCGAAGTCGCCTACAACGCCGAGTCATGGGACAAGAAAATATCAAAAAGCGTGTATGAATGGGATACCAACCTCTTCATCAAGCTCTTCACTGTCGAGAGGGACCTCCGAATGCCGGTCCAACGCGAAGAGCACATGCGAACAAAGGGCCGGGCCTATTTGAAAGCTATCAATAGCACCGAAGACAAAGTAAAGGTCTGCGAACTTGACTCCCTGCTCAATGAAGTGAACAGGAAGTATTTCGAAAAGGAGCTCGAGCTTCACGAATGCGAGCTGGATCTCTTCAAACGACCCCTGAAGGAGATGTACGATACCCTGAGAAAAGACTCTACTTGGTATCTGCGGACGGAACTTGTAGAGGACTGTATCGCCAAGGGTGGCTGCTACAGCCGTGACTGTGGATGCTGTCAGAAGAGACACTGGACTTCTAAGCGGAGCCGCGGTATTGGCCATTGCACCGTGGAGTGTGGATCTTGCGTGATGATTCGCCGATATATGGTACAGTAGAACTTGATTGATTCCGCAATCTCGGATGCGGATCTCCGTGAGATACTTGGCCAATATTTATTTCAGATCGAGCGACTATCGGCACAAGGTCTCATTGCGGTGCGGAACCGAACAAGGGTCTTTGCTCTGCCAGGGGTTCCTTACTCGGAGAGGGGAACCTTAACTCTGATCTGCATGAGCGTATTTGTGACAACAACCCCCGGCGGAAGCGTTTCCCTACGGGCATTGCTTGCAGACCCTGACCAAAGGGTCACAAGAGAACTTATGTCGGAAGAGGCCTCCTATGTATTGCACACATTATACATAGGGACAAACCATATAATCGAAAACCACCATCCTAGAGAACGGGAACTACACCAAAAGGTTGTTTGGCAAGGTACGTCGGTGACTTATATTGAAGTGAGTACGACAAGGTGCGGTAAGGATCCCTGCGGTACGTACCGATTGTTCCCCATTACTTGAGATCCAGCGAAATAAAATTGTAATCCGTAACGTTTTTTTCCGCGAGGGTAAGCAGAGCTTTCAACGTACACGTCGATTTCGGACTTCCGATTAGAGTAAGTGGCATTATTGACTGTGTCTTCAGGATAGTATTCATTTTTAGCTACGGACAAAGTTGAGAACAACTCTTTCTTGGCAAAAACGTTTTCTTGGAATATCTAGCCAACCAGAGGTCGCAGGACCTCAAGAATTAGTTCACCGTAGTCGTAACTTCAAGCGCTACCATCTGATACCTGTTTCATAGGGAAGATGGCAGCGGCGATTGCGACTGGTGCGAATGCACAGAACTTGCGCCCCCTGTCTGGAGAGGAACATCAAAACTCACGGCCCTCGCGGACCCGCCCCGATCCATGGACGAGATCGCGGAAGGGGCCCGTAGGGTGCTTAACCACATTGAAAATAGTGGCACGGAAGACCGATATATCACTGGATATATTCGCTCCGTCCGCCAGTACGCACTTAACGCCCGACAAGGCGACGGCTAGGGGATGGCCAAGGCCTAGAAGCAGCTTAATAAAATAGAAGAATTTAGATAAGATAATGAGAGAGCTAGTTTATAGGGACATAGTGTCCTTATATAGCTGAGACTTTGAGCTCGAATCAGCCGCTATACTGGAAAAAGACAGGAAACTTTCATTAGACTATCCCTAATCGAATAGCCTTCGCCGTCTTATTTGCGCCTAATAGATATGACGCATGATTTTGGGGGCAAGGGATCCTCTAGAAAACGAGGGCAGCCCGAATATCGTCAATGCACTAACTATCACAGAATAAATGGCCCTGTGGGGCCTGCAAGGCCTAAATTGAGTTCAACAAATCAGGGGTGCTCACTGAGCATTACTAAGGTATCAGTGATCACTGCGCACTCACTGAGCGATCCGGAGCACGCACTGAGCATGCACAATTGGTCACTGAGCACGCCACCAATTAGTCATCATGCACGTGACTGAACCAGAGCATGCTCACTGAGTCTGAGCCCGTGCTGACATCTACTCACTGATCCTGAGCCTGAGCGCCCTCATAAAGCGGCGGCAGCCCAGATAGGAAAGGCCCCACCCGGCAGACATTATCCTGTCTATATAGGTGCATACAGTGTAAACAGACGAAGCGCACGTGACAGACCATTTAAATTACCCGCAATTTTTTTTTCCATCTCGCTTTCCCATCCATTTTTCATTAACGCCAATTCTGCGAAAATCATGTTCAAATGATCTATTCCTGGACTCTTATGTGTATAATGTTGACACTATGAGTATCACGATGCTGAGATCTAAACCGACCACTGATGGTTCCTACCCATTCGGTGCTTCCTTTGACCAAGTGGCACCTATCTCGACACCCACCATGAACTGGATAGCGATGTAGTCTCAGCCATTTATATACTGGTCTCTCACTTCTTGGGTCACTTGGCAACGCGTAATGTGCCTATCTCATTGTTTCTTCTCTCCTTCTTCCCTTGACCTACAGTACATGATACAATGCTCTTCTCCATCATTCACATGATGAACAATTTTATATCGATCTGGGCTGTTAAACACTTGAACTCCCGGGGCATGATCAATGATACACTGAAAATTCTGACTGAATTTGGAGAAACATTTGCTATAGCGTTGGAAACTGAAAGTTTGAATGAAAGTTACAAAAAATTGGTATCACAGACAAACAATTAAACATTGAATCGTGATCGCTGTAAAGGATGTATTCCGACGCTAGCATATTGCTCCTTGTACGAAGATCATCAATTTCCCTTCCTACCATTCTGGGCCCGACTCTCTTCGAGGGCTTTTTGCACCCAGGACTCGTCTTTTCTCTCAGTTGGCACAGGTCGCTGGAGACTAGATCCTGTAGAGGCTTGAGTCTGAGCGTTTTGTCGGGCTGTGCGGATTGAACTGAAACAGTATGAACAAAGAATGACAGCCATTGTGAATGCCGCGATGGGAGCATTTATAGACTTGATTCAGGTCAGTATCAGAACAATGGTCAAACCCAATTTAGAACCCAACGTATGGTTGGAGTGTGTGGATAGGAGTCGAGGGGCTGATTGGAATATGGCTTTTATTCATTGCGCGATATGCTGTACATACCCCTGATGGCTTGCCGAATGTCTTTGATTTGGGCTGATGTTGTGGCATTGTATATCTCAGAGATTCTTCAAGGTTGAAATGGGATTAGAGGCGACAGATCTCGGACTACACGGAAGGCAGCTTGATCTGCGCTTTGCGGATGGGTGGGAATTTGGCGCTGGGGTATCATTCGATGGAAACAATGAAGTATGAATTTAAAATGGAGATATGAATGTTGTAGAATCAAGGAGAAAGAAGCGCGTATGGATATCGCAGTATACCGTTGAGACTAATATATAGAGAGCGAAAGCAACCATCGAGCTGGGTTAGATATTGATCCGGCAGAAAACGGACATGGTGTTGCGGTAAATATAGCGGGACGTTCTCTCGCCAATTAGCGCTACGGATTACTTGGCCCTCTTTACACCGCTCTGCCTTTATCGCATATCGCGTCAGTGGTCTTCATCATGGATCAACCATACAACAGCCATGGCTTCCGACTCAACCCACAAGGGGGGCATGTCTCTCTATGGCCATCTTCTCGATCCGTCAAACGACAAGCCTGGAACTATTTCTCGTGCTCCAGTTGTCTTCAAACAGAGCTCGGAAATTGAGGCGCAACCCGACGACCCGGCGGGCAAAAAGCAACTGAATGCTGGTAGCTATAATTGACTTCTCTGATTACAGCGAAGCAGCTTGAGCTCACCTTCCTCTCCCCGAACAGCTTCTCTCCGATTCCAGCCCACAAGAAGGCCACAGCTCTCGGCGCAGAAGTCCAAGCCGAAGTCTACGTTGCCCAAGGCGGCGCCACATCCCGCACCCAACCAAGCTCCGAATTCCTCGTCAGCACCTCCAGCAAAGAGCACTTTGGCTGACTGGGCGGCCTTGGAAGATGACGACTACGGATACCAGGGCGAGAAACGACAGCGCGGCGGCAGGAAGAAGCGCAAGAAGAACCGAGAAGAGCACATTGTTCAGAACTGGGACGACATCTATGATCCGTCGCGACCAAACAACTACGAAGAATACCGGCACAGTGATGAAAAAATCATGGAGGTCCGCGACTGGAAGGATCGCTTGTACGCGCATCGGATGAGACGCTCGCTGAGCCGAGACTCGGACAGCGATGATGACAACAGGCCAATGAACCGTATGTTTCAACTGCTTCAGTCGGGTTATGCCAGAGCACTACTAAAATCATTTCTAGGACAATTTGCACCCCCGAGCAGCTTTGCGCCGCCACCAAATCTCAACAATGCGCCGCCTGCACCGGCGTCCGTTCCTGATGATGCATCTGGTGAAGATGCTTTTGCTCGTCGTGCACGCCTCGGTCAGGCTTCCAGCTTTGCACAGCAAGTGCCACCGCCACCACCTGAAGATCCTACCCCTGTTTCTCACGATCCCACCGGTGAAGACGCATACATGCAGCGATTCCAGAAAGGCGGCAACCTATCCTCAGAACAAAACATACCTCCTCCACCGCCATCACGCCCTCTTGATAAATTCCAACCTAGTACTGCCACAATCTCCCGTGCTCCGGTCAGATATACTTTACCGGCGCCGGCAGAAGATATCCCTACATCAGAGGCCGAGCTTGAAGCTGTGTTGGCCGAAGAAGAGCCAGTAGACGAAGAGGAAGAAGAAAACGAAGATGCACCACGTTCTACTCGTCCAGGACAAAAGGGTTTTGCGGAACGTTTGTTGTCTAAGTATGGCTGGACCAAGGGATCTGGACTTGGTGCCACTGGTTCTGGTATCAAGAATCCGCTACAGGTAAAGGTTGAAAAGCGAAAGAAACGACCTGACTCAGAGGGTGGGGGCTTTATCACGCCCGCTGGACGAGGTAAGATTATTGGAAGTAAGAAGCTAGGAGGCTACGAGAGCAAATTTGGCCCTATGGGTGAAGTAATTGTTCTGCGAGGTATGTTGAATGGAATCGATCTGCAGTCCGAGCTGGAGACCAGCCAAGGTGGAGGGTTGATGCAGGAAATTGGCGAGGAGTGCAATGAGAAGGTATGCTTATTGTTACCTGCGAATTGATGTATGAAAACTATGCTAATATATTGGAACTTTAGTATGGAATTGTCGAGAGAGTTTACATTGCCCGTGATGTCGGAACTCCTGCTCCCGTCTTTGTCAAGTTTACAAGCCCGTTGTCTGCTTTACGGGTAAGTTATGCCCGCATAAATCTGCTTTTGTGATTCGTTTCATTTACTGACAGCTGCCGACAGGCCGTCAATGCGCTAGAAGGTCGGGTCTTCAACGGAAACACAATCGAAGCCCGATTCTTCGACACAGAGAAATTTGACCAGGGGATTTACACGGATTAATCTCTTGTCAAATCCCACACAAGCACAATAATGATGTCAATTGAATTCAATGCCATTAGATCTCATCTATGAGGTCGTGTCAGACTAATCAAGTCTATCTCCAATACGTACACTTAACTAAGATTTTCCAACCCAAGGAAATAGTAAAAAAAAGACACTAGAATGTGACCCGATCAGATGTAGTCCTCCTGGCTAGCAGCGGCCGCTTCTTCACACCAACGGCTACAGGCTGTCCACCTGTCCTGCCACCAGGAACAGGAAGACGAGAGCGCAGGATCACAGTCTTCCTAGACTCCGCCTGAACAGACGGCCTCGGCAATGGGTTTGACTTCGACATCTCATCAACTTTCTCGTGGCCAAAAGAATCCCACGAAGGCCAGCCCCAACGCTTCTTGTGCTTCTCAACCAGAACCAATGGCTGCAGTCCTGCAGGCCCTGCACAGATAATACGCCGGCGAGGTTTCTTCTCCTTTTCATTTAGCCCATGCTTCCGAGCAAGGACCAGAGGCCTCAAGCCGAACTTATTATGTTCATCTTTCCACAGGATGGGAGCCTTGAACAAGGGCCACTTCGTCATTTTCCCAGTTTTGGCTTTGTTATTCAAAGTAGAAATAGTAGAAGTAGAAGCAGGATTATAAGCAGAAGGCTTCTTTGTGGGGTATAGGTCGGCTTTATTTATCCAGTTGAACCAGCGATGGAATTTCCCCCCAGGATTGCTATGAGTCAAATCTTGGGATTGTCTTGGTTCGTCTGCATCACTTGCGTTTGTGTCTGTGTTTGATCCAGATTCGATCTCAGGCTCGGTCTCATCTTCAGACTCATATTCCTCGACGGAGCCATCGTCATTGCTGTCAGGGAGGGCCATTACGGCTTGCAGTGTACACTGACGGCCACCGGCGTTCCATCTATCGATGTCGATGAGACGGCTTACAGTCTCCTCAAGCTTTTCTTCAATCTTATATTGCTTGCATAATCCTGTCAGGGGCATCTGTGCCGGGATTAGATAGCCCAGGTCGCATGCACAGCCTGCTTCATAGGGTAGTTGACACCAGATCAGAGAAGCTGTGTTCGCTGAGGCAGAGTGGGTGCACTTTTCGTAATACCACTCTGCCCTGAAACATATCTTAAATAATATTGATGGTGATATTGGTGATGACATATGGCTTTAAATATTTGGGGATTGGGTTAGGGTTAAGCCGCTTGATGGAGAGCTTGGATAGGAAGGTTGGATACTGTCGGAGCGAGCTAAGAAGCAGCCTTATATATCTGCTTTTCTGCTAAGCTAAGCCATAATTTACCGGTTTTCGCCTACAAGCTTCGTATAGGACTTTGTCTTTCCTCGGATGTATCCCTCGTCGTTCGATGGCGAATACAAAGGGCTTTTTTGCTCTTCTTTCATACCATACCATTTCAATGTACAAAAGCAGTGCTTGTTTGTATTTTCTCGTCAATTGGTCTATTCGAAATAAAGGGGATTCGTTGATGGTAAACTGCTTTTTCGAAGAAATATGTAGGTCTGTAAACAACCTCTTGCGTCTTACAGCCACGCAGATCTCGATTTGAAAGGGAAAACTTGAAGAGAATATCAATATATATTCTAGCTTTTTGATAGAAACAGTAATAATAAAAAATTATGTATTTGGGGTTGCTTGTTTGGACATACATTTCCAGATCCTTAGTACATTATACATACGCTGTAATGTACATCTATGAACAATCTACCCCACCTCTGTTTACCTATCAGATATGATTCATGCAGACTATCGAACAAACATGGAAAAGGCGCAATTATCGGATTGCTGACCTGGTTAAAGGGCTAGCTGGCCCGTTATGACCGCTACTCCCATATTGGGCCAGAGGTCAATGTATATAGATCGACTGAATCAACCTGTAAGCTACTAAAAATTCATAGCATAGATTCCAGGCCAGTCAAAATACCAATTCCACAGTAGCCCCTGCATACTTGTATTTGCTATATCTACCCAAAGAAGTGAGGCTCCGTGGCGGCCCTGTGAGGCGCTTACATAAGCGATCGCAGGCCTGTTGGCGATTGATTCCCATCGCTCCAGCTTTCGCGATTGCGACCTTTGAAATCTTCCTTCCGCTTCGCCTCTCCCCCACAACTGCGCCTGATTACCCCAGTCGCTCCTTCTTGCTTCTCTCTCTCCTTCAACTTTGCCATCGCGCACGCACTTCATCTCCCCAGATTTCATCAAGCGGTACCTGAAATCATGTCTCTCAGCCAGAACCGCCTCCAGGAGGAGCGGTAAGAAGCTTTCTTTTTGAGGATTATGCGCATTAGTTGCGCCTTTAGACCGCCATGTGCTGACGATTTCCGGTTATACAGCAAGCAGTGGCGACGCGATCATCCTTTCGGCTTTGTCGCAAAGCCAGCCCGTACTCCCCAGGGCGGCTTGGACCTTAAGACCTGGGAATGCGCCATTCCCGGCAAGAGCAAGACTCTTTGGGAGGGTGGACTCTTCAAACTGACTCTGATTTTCCCTGATGGTGAGTGCAGCGCATTCCAAACTGAAGATCCTTGTACTAATTTAGACGGTCATTGCTTCTAGAATACCCCACCAAGCCACCAAAGTGTACGTACCTCCACAATCGATCTCCAATGCATGCTTTTACGAAAACAGAATCATGCTCAAGACGGCATTTGTGATATAATATGAGGATATCTTGCTGATTCAAGACTAGGCAAATTCACGCCACCCTTGTTCCACCCAAACGTTTACCCTTCGGGCACAGTCTGCCTATCAATTCTCAATGAAGAGGAGGACTGGAGACCCGCGATCACTATCAAACAGATTCTGCTCGGCATTCAGGATCTCCTCGATAATCCTAACCCAGAGTCGCCTGCGCAAGCCGATGCCTACAACCTGTTCAAGAAGGACCGACCCGCATATGAGCGCAAGGTCAAGCAGGTGGTGAAGGAGAACCAGCCTATTTAAGCATTGATTCCCAGCGTGAACAGCGAAAAAGCTGTGACAATTTCTTTTTCAATTTTCAGCATGCGACATACCAGGGGAAGATCTATGCATATCTGGTTTTTTTTTTCTTCGGCGAATGAGGGATTAGCAATTTCCCACAGCGCGGCGTTAGCAATGGAGTTTGAGACATTGAAGCCATAAGTACATGATTTCCTGTAAGGACTCTCTAGATGGAAAGAAGATGCGACTTCGGGTGCGAATCCGGCTATCTTATCGGTGACTCAAAGAGTGCCGACATCGCCCCGCCGAGAAATTGGAAAAAAATTACTTGGTTCCTCCCGTAACCCCATGTATTAGTCAATTACTCACTCTTCTCTTCTGACTCTTCTTCTCCTCCTTCTATACTCTCCGAAAATCACCAATTGCCCAACATGTGTGGAATCTTCGCGTGCCACCAGTATGTTGTGCCTTGCCCTAACCCCCGCCATCCTCAATAGTGGGATCGTGGGGGACCGTCGTGTCATTGCTAATAGTCCCACAGTCACCCCGATGTGCAGCAGTTCAAGCCTACGGCTTTGCGCATGGCCAAGGCGTAAGTTCTTCAATTCCTATATCTTCAATTGCATCTGCAGTCCTCAGAATCCCGAATTGTCGCTAACTGATCTCTCGAACACAGTGTGCGCCACCGTGGTCCCGATTGGAGTGAGTCACTGCTCGAGTTACAACATTGCGCAGTATATATGAGGGAATAGGATTAACCAATCTTCTTTAACAGGCGGTAACTTCTGCGCCGAGAGTACTAGTGAGTCAAGCAAATGAATTGGTCTTCTTCTATAACTAACGGGGAATTCTTAGTCCTGGCGCACGAGCGTCTGAGCATCGTCGGTGTCGGTAAGTTCTGTCTGAGGGTTGACGCGCTTTCTTTAACTAACAGTTTCTTTATAGACTCCGGTGCCCAGCCCCTTGTGAACGAGGACAGCAGCCTCGCCCTCGCCGTCAATGGCGAGATCTACAACCACCGTCTTCTGCGGAAGAGCCTTCACACCAAGTACAACTTCAAGACACACTCTGATTGCGAAGTTATCATTCCCTTGGTATGTGAGAAAGGAAAAAAAGATAGAGCAGAGACGCTAATTACTTCTAGTACATGGAGCACGGTCTCGATGCCCCCAAGCACCTCGACGGCATGTTCTCCTGGGTTCTGTGGGACAAGAAGCAAGACCGTGTCATTGCTGCCCGTGATCCCATCGGTATCACCAGCTTCTACCTTGGTCGCTCTTCTTCCACTCCCGGCGCGGTGTACTTCGCCTCCGAGCTCAAGTGCTTGCACCCCGTCTGCGACGACATCATTGCCTTCCCTCCCGGTCACGTCTACGACTCGAAGACTGACAAGCTGACCCGCTACTTCGAGCCCAAGTGGTGGGACCCTACCAACGTCCCTACCACCCCTGTCGACTACAAGATCGTCCGTCACAGCCTCGAGAAGGCCGTCCGCAAGCGTCTGATGGCGGAGGTTCCCTACGGTGTTCTGCTGTCTGGTGGTCTCGACTCCTCCTTGGTCGCCTCTATTGCCCAGCGCGAGACTCTCCGCATGGCCGAAGCTTCCCGCGCCGCTCCTCCCTCCACCGCCGACGGCGAATTGGTTGGCATTGATGACGAGAACGAGCTTTCTACCGTCACCACTTTCCAGCAGCTGCACTCCTTCTCCATCGGTCTCCCCGGTGCTCCCGATACCGAGGCTGCCCTTGAGGTCGCCCGTTTCCTCGGCACCAAGCACCACCCCTTCACTTTCACTGTCCAGGACGGCCTTGACGCCCTCTCTGACGTGATCTACCACCTCGAGACCTACGATGTTACCACCATCCGTGCCTCTACCCCTATGTACCTGCTTTCCCGCAAGATCAAGGCCATGGGTGTCAAGATGGTCCTCAGTGGTGAGGGTTCCGACGAGATCTTCGGTGGTTACCTCTACTTCCACGCTGCTCCCAACAAGGAGGAGCTTCACAAGGAGACCGTCCGCCGTGTCAAGAACTTGCACTTGGCTGACTGCCTCCGTGCCAACAAATCTACCTCCGCCTGGGGTCTTGAGGCCCGTGTGCCTTTCCTCGACAAGGAGTTCCTCGAGACCTGCATGGGTGTTGACCCCCAGGACAAGATGATCACCAAGGACCGCATTGAGAAGCACATGCTCCGCAAGGCCTTTGACACCACTGATGAGCCCGAGACTGCTGCATACCTTCCTGACAAGATCCTCTGGCGCCAGAAGGAGCAGTTCAGTGACGGTGTTGGCTACAGCTGGATTGATGGCCTGAAGGACGAAGCCGAGCGCCAGGTTACCGATGAGATGATGAAGAACCCCAAGCCCGAATGGGGCACCGATGTTCCCGACACCAAGGAGGCGTATGTTTCTCTTATTGCACTATAATTTTTTCAAAACTAACTTCACACAGATACTGGTACCGCACCATGTTCGATGAGCACTTCCCTCCCTACTGTGCCGGCACAGTCGAGCGCTGGACCCCTACCTGGTCCAAGCAGACTGATCCCAGTGGAAGGTGAGTCAATTCCTGTTTCAAGGTTTCAAGGTTGAAAAATTCTTCTAACATCCCTCACAGAGCCATCTCCACCCACAACCAGAAGTATGACGAGACGAAGTAAATGTGAAGCCAAAGAGCCAAAAAAGCACACCTGGACTTTCTTTTCTGTTTTAGCCTTTTCTTTTGGATTAAAAGGATAGATTGTATATACTTTGCTAGTATAAAGTTATGATCCTTTCTTTTCTGTTTGTAGAATTCCGCCTCAGGCATAAACGCACGTGACTTCACCGGCGGGCTTTCCCGGCACCCGAGCAACCGCCAATCACCGGGCGCCCACCAACCCGTGCTAAGCCCCTAGTTCCCCCCCCCCCAACATCATCGGTCTCTTCTTCTTCTCTTTCTTCATCTCTCCATAGAACCACCCCTTTCTCTTACATCTCCTCAGTCATTAGACTTCATCTCGTCAACATGTCTGCCCCCGCTGCTTTCTCCGACATCGCCAAGGCGGCCAACGATGTACGCACATTGTCCGGATCAAAAATCGGCACACCGGAACTTGGCTAATACCTTATCCCAATAGCTCCTGAACAAGGACTTCTACCACGCCGCTGCCGGTATGTTTATCTATGGGCAACATTATGTCATTCCCGAAGCTTCAATGGCTAACTAGGGCTATTTAGCCAACCTTGAGGTCAAGTCCAAGGCCCCTAACGGTGTCACCTTCACCGTCAAGGGCAAGTCCGCCCACGAGGGTCCCATTGCTGGCCAGGTTCGTTATGATCGCGCTCATTGAGTCCCAAACACAATTCTAATGAATGCGCCTACAGCTTGAGGCCAAATACGTCGATGCGCCCACCGGTAAACGCCCCTTCCAGAAAAAGCCCCCGGATCCTGGCGCGCGAAAAGGACGGCCCATCACATTCCTCTGGGGATGTGGTCTCCGTCCAGTGCCCAAGGTTTCCCTGTTTATTTTTTCGGATACGACGCATCACAGAGTTAGGCTAATATATTCACATCGCCCAGGCCTCACCCTGACCCAGGCTTGGACCACCGCCAACGCTCTCGACACCAAGCTCGAGCTCGACAACAACATCGCCAAGGGCCTCAAGGCTGAGATCCTCACCCAGTACCAGCCCGCTAAGCAGTCCAAGGGTGCCAAGCTCAACCTCTACTTCAAGCAGCCCAACTTGAACGCCCGTGCCTTCTTCGACCTTCTGAACGGCCCCTCCGCCAACTTCGACGCCGTTCTCGGCCATGAGGGCTTCCTCGTCGGTGCTGAGGGTGGTTACGACGTCAACAAGGCCGCCATCACCAAGTACTCTGCTGCCGTCGGCTACAGCGTTGCCCAGTACTCCGCTGCCATCACCGCCAGCAACAACCTCTCCCTCTTCTCTGCCAGCTACTACCACCGCGTCAACGCTCAGGTTGAGGCCGGTGCCAAGGCCTCCTGGGACTCAACCTCCGGCAACGCTGTCGGCCTTGAGGTTGCCTCCAAGTACCGCCTCGACCCCTCTTCCTTCGCCAAGGTTCGTTCACGCACTGATTTTATATATGCATACATGCTAACCACATTTTACAACACAGGCCAAGATCAACGACCGTGGTATTGCCGCTCTGGCTTACAACGTTCTCCTCCGCCCTGGTGTCACCCTCGGCCTCGGTGCCTCCTTCGATACCCAGAACCTCAACCAGGCTGCCCACAAGGTCGGCGCCAGCTTCACCTTCGAGGCTTAAGCGTCTGAATTTCCTTTCAGATTTTGTCATTTTTGTTCCTAGTTTGTCTTTGCTGATGGGCTAGAACGATGATATGGAGATGGGGACTTTCATCTAAGATAATAGCCATGTGTGCGTCGTAGCTTATACTCGAGCACTCTTTGTATATCAAATCTAAATGTTTCCTTTGTTGATCAATACGATCAATTAATGTGGTCTAACCGAGAACACTGCAGTCAGCTCGCTTTAGAGCTATGTAAGGGACAGCGCAGTTAAGTAATATTTATATTGAAGCGCTATATACCACGTCAAGAATCCAGTTCCTGTATATAGCAAAACCAAACCAATTGAATATTGAACAATCAAGAATATGCTTCCCTCCGTCTCGTAGCCTTTCCCCCATGAGCAGCATCAGCAGCAGTAGCTGTCGCCGCAGACCATTTAAATAACCCAGTAATACCAGTAGCAACAACCAAAATGCCCGAAACAACCAAGAACCTCACAACAGTATCATCCGCACGCGAACCACCCCCAGACCTACTCTCATGCTCAGCATGTTCCCTGATAGCCGCTCTCACCTGCCGCCTCCTCCTCTCCTGCCTCCTCTGATCCTCAGCAGCCTGCGTCCGGAAATGCCCCCGCGCATTGAAATGATGTAACGGATTCCGATTAATAAAGCCAGCCCAGTCCTCGGCGTCAACACTAGAATCAAACCCAGCAGCCGACGCAAAGCCCCCTCCAGCTTTAGCCCCAGCCCCAGCCTTGCCGGGCGCATACGTCTCTGCCCGCCTCCCCGTAGACCCATACCCACCCTGCTCATAGAAACTAGGCGGCGGTCCGTGGAATGCATTGCGGCGTTTGCTCAGCCCGCTCGCGGGTCGGGACCCGGCGTAGCTGCCACTGCTGTGGCTGCCCATTGGATGGGCGTGCGTGTGGCCTGGTGAGGCGGAGGAGTGGCTGTGTGAGGGGGTGGCGTGCAGGCCATTGTCGCGGTCGTAGGTTGCGCGCTTTTGGGTGTTGCTGAGGACATTGTAGGCGGCTGAGATTCTGGAGAAGCGTTGGCTTGCGCTTGGGTCTGAGCGGTTGCGGTCTGGGTGGTGGCGGAGGGAGAGGGCGTAGAATTGTCTGTTTTGGGGGTTTGTGTTAGTTTTGTTTCTTGGTTGATGGGCTGAAGAGGGTTTCGGAAAGGTCGGTACTTTTTGATTTCGGCTGGTGTTGCGCCTACTGGAACGTCGAGGATTTCGTAGAAGTTTTGTTCCCGGGCTTGGCGGGAATTACTTGTTGTAAAGTGGTTTATTTGGGGGTTGGAGAGGCGATTTGCTTGCTGATGGTTGTTTTGGGGTTGTTTTGGGCGTGGTCGGAGGGGTTGGGTTGAAAGGGTGTGCACGCATGTTTGAAGTGAGGGCGTCTTTGCGCGCGGCGATAAGAAAATTGCTGTTACTCCAGGTGGAGGCATAGTGCTTGTGAGGAGGATGTGGATGTTGAAGAGGGAAGAAGCCCTGGAGCGTGGGAGGGAGGCGTAGATAGGGACTGTCGGAGAGTGGAAGTGGAGAGGAGTTCGGAGAGAGGTGAAGATCGGAGTGGCGTCATGGCGGATTAGGGGCGATACTATTCCCGGTGAACTCTTAAGATGCTCTACGTGCTGCTATGGGTCTATCGGTATGCCGAACTCCATGGTGGACTTATTTTCTCCCGAGACTTTACTATGAACTGAGTATGGAGCATGAGAGACTCTCAGGCTCCCAGGCAAGATTGGGGAGATGATCAGATTAGATAACAAGACTGGGCTTGGTCCACTGAGTCTAACCTCCCACGGTTCTCTGCCCTAATTTGGCTCTAGGTTGCCCTAATTTGGACCTAACTTTACTCTAACTATACCCCACGTTCATCCCACCGACCGGGACTGAGCTTGATAAGCATCGGTCAGTCCATAGCTCCGAGGAGCATCTCACACACTGACAGATGCCCGAGCACCTGTCATGCGAGACGCAAGACCATAGAAATGTAACTGCAAAACGCAACGAAAAGCAAAAGTCTATCTCAAAGCAGTGTAAAAACACCCCGAAGTCAGTACATTCGCCGGGGTCGGTGCCACTCGGCGTTTGATCCCATCGGCGAGCATCACCGCAGTATGTCGGGCCCCGAGCCATCATATACTACGTTCACCCCACCCATCCGAACTCACCAACAACAATGTCTCACCTAACTGCCCTCAAAGCCTACCTCCCATGGATTCAAACCCCCCTCGTGGCTAACGCTCCCATGAGCGGCAGCGCAAAAAGTAAGCTGGCGATCGCCGTGACACGCGCGGGCGGCCTAGGCCAAATCGGCTTCCTGGATGACATGCATGAACTATTGACCGAGCTGGAAAGCACCAAAAAGGGTCTTGAAGAGTCGGGGTTCAACACTTCGAAGACGCTTCCCATTGGCTTGGGCGTTATCGTCTTCGGCTCGTCGATGCATGCCTGGATGCCACTCTTCGAGAAATATAAGCCGGCTGTGGCCTGGCTTTCTTTTGCCGATACGGATACACTGAGTCAGTGGACTGAAGGTGTTCGGAAATCCTCGCCTGAGACTCGGGTCTGGGTGCAAATCGGAAGCGTTGCTGCTGCTGTTGATGTAGCGCAGGCCTGTCATCCTAATGCACTTGTTCTGCAAGGCGGGGATGCTGGAGGTCATGGACATGAGAACGGTGCTAGCATTGTATCTCTTTTCCCCGAGATTGCTGATGCACTTCACTATCTTGGACTTGGTGATATTCCACTCATCGCTGCTGGTGGAATTGTCGATGGGCGGGGATGTGCTGCGGCACTGACTCTTGGTGCCGCTGGGATCGTCATGGGAACAAGGTTTCTCGCTGCCGAGGAAACTTCCATTCCTAATATTTATCGGGATGCAGTCTTCGAAGCGTCTGATGGAGGTCGAACAACAGCCCGATCGCGGGTTTTTGATGAGGTCTGGGGTCCGAACTTCTGGCCTGACATTTATGATGGGAGATGTCTTCGGAATAAAATATACGAACACTATAAGAATGGAGTTGACGTGAGGAAAATTCAGAGTTGGATTTCTGAAGCGATGAATGGTCCTGATTCTGTGAACTTGGATACGAAAGACATGGGTAGCATTTGGGCTGGAACGGGCGTTGGACTAGTGAAGAAACAGGAGAAGGCGGCAGTGATCATTGATGAGGTGAGAGGAGATGCGCGGAAGTATTTGAAAAGGGCCTCGCTGTGTCTATAATGGAAGCGAAGACTAAGCGTTCACATGCTTTTTGGCCATGGTCACATCTCTTATAGCAATAATACGGAGTTGCATAATTCCATTCAATCATTTCTGGCATACTGTCACCATCATAGATTCTAAAGGTTGGCCCTATGTTCTACGCTCAAAGCACAGAATGATAGACAGACGCTGGAAAGATTTCTTGTATTTTTTTTGGTAGAGCCGCATCTAATGCTCGAAATACTGACAACAAAGTCATGGATAATGCCTGCAAGCAACTCTGGGATATTGTCTCAAAGATTTTTAATAATTGAGATTTTATGGTTTGGGTAGACACGGAACCTTTGAGGTTTTCCTTGTAAATCAGCCTTTATTTCCTATTTGGTGGGATTATGTGATCAAGCCAGGCGTATAGACAACCAGCTCTGCCTGATTCATAGCTATTTGAGTAGCTAGAATTCAGTAGGGAATGTTGCTTTCAAGTTGGATTGATCGTTATTCTCGAAGTAATACACGTGGCTGACAACAATTTCAATGAAAGAGATATCTTTTATTTTCTGAATCGGAATATTGGTGATTTAGTAATGCGCATGGGGAAATCTGAATTGGCCCGATTGCTTTTCGAACACGGCATTACGCCACAATATCCGAATGACCAGTCTGAAAATGTGATGCATGAAGCAATAGGACTACACGCAAAAACACTCGAGATACTGGTTGATCTTGGACTTCAACTTTCACCAGAACACCATGGACATTACGATACTTTCATTCAAGCTACAACTAACCACTTGAGAACAGAATTCGCGCCAGCATTTTTGATTTTTTCATCAAGCCGCTTTCAGTGTAAATGCTGAATACATTGTTGTACTAGATACGGGATATCCATTTCTATCTGATACGGCTCCGGAGATCGCGAAGGACTACCCCACCAATTGGAAAGGACCGAGAGCTGCAGAATGGCATCGAAAATGGAGGGAAAGATCCACACGTTCCTTAAAGCAGGCGCAAACATCGAGGCGGGGTTCCCCAGATGGGACGCCCCTGATTTGCGTAGCTTGCGAGCCTAGACTACCCACGCGTGAGTGAAGGATTGTGCTTCTCTCGAGGAAAGGGGCCAACGCTCTCCATCTTAGCCCAGGCGGCGAGTCGCCATGGAGGGCAGTTGTAGACCTCAATGTCTCCAGGTCCGTGAAGTTGCTTCTCAAGCATTTGGATAACAGAGTCGCCGCTGGAGTTGACATGATCAGAGCTCGGATCAAGGCTGAGGTCGCAAGGAGGTATGAAGCAGGCGCTGCAATAGAATGGCCTAGGACTCGATACCGGGAAGATGAGGCCGTTTTGAAGGATCTCATGGATATCGATTCTCGGGTCAAGGATGCTGCAGAATTAGCAGAAAACAGCAAGGTTTAAGCAGTCATCTCAAATTGGTACTGACCTCGGGTTTAATTTTTTTTATATAGGACGGATTGCATTGAATGAGAGAGAACTTCATAAGGACTGTTTAGCGGAGCAATATATGAAACTCCAAAGTAAATTGTAGAAGAGACGAGATCAATACAAAAGATTCTGATAATGGCACCCAATCTCTTGTGGTTAAATGGCATAATGTTTTTTTAACAGCAAGACACGAGTCTCCGTTTGCGGTATATGATACCAGGCCTCGGGTGATGAATATTTTGTCAGTTTTGGGGTTTGTCTCTTTCATGTTTCACTCTCTAAGAATGGTCCACATGATTCTTGAACATGACCATGGATTCAAGCTTTAGCCAGATCGCAAAGAGCATCGCGTTCTGTGTGCTATGCTCGCAGCATCTTCGGACCGTGAAATTCTTGATATCTTCATTAAGATGGGGCTCGAAATCAAGCATCCGTCTGTCGAATGGTAAATTCTCACAGGAGTAGCCCAGACAGAGGAGACTTTCTCTGATCAACCATTGCTAGAAGGGAGAGTCATTACTCCAATGAGCTATGATGATAGAGGCAGAAAAAAACATGGATCGCTTGTTGGCACACGGTGCAAACATTAGCGCATGGAGAGAGGATATTGACGCGACGCTTTTGTTTTGGGAAGCTAATTACACCGCCTTTACGAACAAAGAAAAGGCAATCGAGCTTTTTTGAGCAAGGGAACCAACCCTCTCTTCACCAACAAAGACGGAATATCAGTTTTGGACGCGTTGGCAGGAAGGAATCTGGCAGAAGCAATTGTGCACGTATTGCATTACTTTGATAAGATGATGCCCTCTGGAGCAAAGCAGACCTTAATTACTAAGGTCCAGATCAAAAATGCTGAATCAGAAACGAGGAATAAACAGGCCGTTTCTTCTGCGGAAACTGAGACCACGATTGCCGATGAAGCATCAACTGTGGCTTCTGCGGCAGTCATTAAAGAAATCATGGCTCAAGTCAAACGTACCGAGGCAGCAGCACAGGATGCGGGTGTCAAATGCTTACTTTCGAGTTGGTACTGGCCTCGTGTCTATCCAGCGCATGAAGGGAATGAGCGAGATGGATCTGGCTATGGTTAAATTGCAAGAATAGGAAGCAGAAAGAACTAAGTTCTCTATTAACCCATAAATGAAGAAACTATAGCACAAAACTAGCACAAGAATAGTAGAAGTCAAGTAGAAAAAAAATCAAAGAGAAGAAGAAGAAGAATTGAAACGAAATGAAGTATGAAGTGAAGTATTAAAATCCTTATCTTATCAGCAAAAGTCTTCCCCGACATCCGAGATATTCCCCTCTTCTGTGTCTTTTGCCTCTTCACTCACCAACATGGCAGCTCAGGCTACGGAGAAATTGGACCAGCTGGACCGTAAGCTTATAGGGCTTTTTAATATGTTGTGCGACTGACAAAATGCCAGTGAACGGCCAGAACCCCGCTGAGGCTGCTCCCGCCCTCGACGTGGAGGACGACTCTGACGACGAGCAGGAGGGCGACGGTGCTCCAGAGGTTGGAGCCGCTGGAGGTAAGTGGATTTGAAATTTTCCATTTTGACTTTCCACAGAGGTTAACGGCAGGTTCCCTGCAGCCGCCAAAAAGAAGAAGAAGCGCAAGTCCAAGAAGAAGAAGAAGGGTGGCGCGAAGGTTCAGACCGAGCCCCCGCGCGTCCCTGTGTCCAATCTCTTCCCCAATGGCCAGTACCCCGAGGGCGAGATTGTCGAGTACCTAAACGACAATGCCTACCGCACAACAAACGAAGAGAAGCGATACCTCGACCGCATGAACAATGACTTCCTGCAAGAGTACCGCCAGGGTGCGGAGGTCCACCGCCAGGTGCGCCAGTATGCACAGAAGAACATTAAGCCTGGACAGACTTTGACCGAAATTGCGGAGGGTATTGAGGATTCTGTGCGTGCTCTGACAGGCCACTCGGGCTTGGAGGAGGGCGACAACCTGAAGGGTGGCATGGGTTTCCCTTGCGGTCTGAGCATCAACCACTGCGCTGCTCATTATACTCCGAACGCCGGAAATAAGATGGTCCTGAACCAAGGAGATGTCATGAAGGTCGACTTTGGTGCACAGCTCAACGGCCGCATTGTGGACAGTGCCTTTACCATGTCCTTCGATCCTGTATACGATCCTCTTCTGGCAGCCGTCAAGGATGCCACCAACACTGGTATTCGGGTAAGTATATCTTACACTTGCGTATTTGCAGAGCTGACATGTGGTTAGGAAGCTGGGATTGATGTCCGCATGAGTGATATCGGTGCCGCCATTCAAGAAGCCATGGAGAGCTACGAAGTTGAGCTCAACGGCACTATGCACCCGGTCAAGTGTATTCGCAACCTGAACGGTCACAACATTGATCAGCACGTCATTCATGGCGGCAAGAGTGTACCTATCGTCAAGAGCAGCACCGATCAGACCAAGATGGAAGAAGGCGAGGTCTTTGCTATCGAGACTTTCGGTAGTACTGGAAAAGGCTACGTGCGGGAGGAAGTAAGTAATCTCCAGAAAGGGACTGGGATCAAATGCTAACACCATATAGATGGAAACCTCGCACTACGCTCTTGCTTCTGACGCCCCCAATGTCCCCTTGCGTCTTTCATCCGCCAAGAACCTGTTGAACGTCATCAATAAGAACTTTGGAAGCCTCCCCTTCTGCCGTCGTTACCTTGATCGACTGGGCCAGGAGAAGTACCTTCTGGGTGTAAGTATATGGTTGAGTCTAAAGTATTCGATCTCCTCCAGCTGATCCAAATATAGTTGAACAACTTGGTCTCTTCTGGTATTGTCCAAGACTACCCTCCTCTCTGCGATATCAAGGGCTCATACACTGCCCAATATGAACATGTATGTTTCTATTTTTGTTCTGCCCGAGCTTATACTGACTTATTTCCTAGACAATTGTGCTGCGCCCGAACGTTAAGGAGGTTATTAGTCGCGGCGACGACTACTGATTTGGAATATCTATAGAACCCAAATATAAAAGCAACCATATTCAAGAAACAGCCCATTAGTAATAGGTGAAGCAGCAGTATCCCGTACTCCGTAGAGCAAAACAGGTTAGCAGTCGATCCTGCCAAGCCATCCAAGTATGCCGTGTCGCCCCACGTGGAACATTCGACTCCCGACTTTTTAATTTGCCTCTTTGCTATTCTCTCACATTTCGATCAATTCACATATAGCATGTCTGCGGTCGAAACAGCAACTCCGCACCTTCGGGTGTCGGCGAGGACGTCCAAAACAGAGCCCGCGTCCGCAAGAATCCAGGCACCCGAGGCCCTGGTTGACGACCACTTCTTCTGGACATACACCGAAGAGCCACACCGCTCAAGACGCCAGGCAATTATCAAAGCCCATCCGGAGGTATGTGACACAGTTTCGTGAGCATCCGGCGTGGTTTAGAGATTCAGGGACAACTCCGTGCGGAGGTAGCGGAGAGTCCCTGCATATCACACCTGCCCACTGTCTCGGACGACGACCACCCCCAGCAACGCAATCACAGTGCTAATTCAAGTCTCATTCCAGGTCACCAAGCTATGTGGTCCTGAGCCTCTCACAAAATGGGTCGTCTTCGGTGTTGTCTCCCTGCAAATCACCTGCGCCATTCTCCTCCGCAACACCTCCATGCTCGACTGGCGGTTCCTAGCCACGGCCTACGTGATTGGAGCAACATGCAACCAGAACTTGTTCCTCGCCATCCATGAGATCTCCCACAACCTGGCATTCCGCTCGCCCATGGCCAATCGCCTGCTGGCTATCTTCGCGAACTTCCCTATCGGAGTGCCATACAGTGCTGCCTTCAGAGTACGTCCAACCCCGAGACCACACCAGCAGACTCCCCCGGAAAGCAAAGAACTAACACAATTCCCAAACAGCCTTACCACCTGACCCATCACAAGTCCCTCGGTGTAACAGGCCTAGACACAGATCTTCCAACAGCAGTCGAAGCCTTCTTCCTAAACTCCCTCCTAGGAAAGACATTCTTCTGCACCTTCCAGATCCTCTTCTACGCTGTCCGCCCAATGTTCATCTACAGCCCCCCATTCACATACATCCACCTCCTTAACCTAGTCGTGCAATTGAGCTTCGACTACGCTCTAACTAAGCTCTGCGGCGGCTCCATCCAGCCAATGATGTACCTGATCATGAGCTCTTTCCTCGCGGGCTCTCTCCACCCCTGCGCTGGCCACTTCATCGCCGAGCACTACTTCTTTTCGAACGTCAAGACCGGCGGCACGGAGTCTCTGACCGAGCTCAAGACGAAGGAGAAGGCTACTCCTCACCCGCTTGATTCGCTTCCTCCCCCCGAGACATACTCTTACTATGGTCCCCTGAATATCCTTACTTACAATGTCGGATTGCATAACGAGCACCATGATTTCCCTGCTATCCCCTGGACGAAATTGCACAAGTTGCATGAGATTGCGAGTGAATTCTATGAGCCGCTTCCTTGCCATCGGAGCTGGGTTTGGGTTATTTGGACTTTCATTTTGGACAAGGATGTTGGTCCTTGGTGCCGTGTGAAGCGTGCGCAGGGTGGTCGCATTGTTGGTGGTGGAAAGAAGAATGAAGGCGAATCTGCTGCTGCTTCCAAGGTTACTGGTCGTGGTGGTGAGGGCATCTCTGCTGCGTCGGCGGGTCCGGCTGGTGAGGAGGGCGATGGGTGGAAGGAGAGTGAGATTCAATGCTAGATCTTTTCGTTTCTACTGGGATTTGGTTGTATACATTACTGGAGTTTGGGAATAAAATTGGTTACCATTTATGTTTGATCTTCTAGTCTTCATTACATTTACTGTGCAGGGAAAATGGATTAGGTATATGTATTTTTTGGATTCTCTTTGGAGTCACCTAATTGCAAGGATTAGACAAAAAAAGCCTGCGGCTACATCGGCATGGGCCTCGGAAGTAAAAGCAAGCACATGAATTAATCTGCGTGAGCTCGAGGATCGTTTATGGAACAAATAACAGTTATATCAAAGACGGAGTCCGTTCGTCATGATAAAATGAAATTAGACAAGACAGGGTGGGTTAAGGGACAAAGGAGAAAGAAAAAAAAACAACAGAGGTAGAGATAGACACACGAGTGTCCGACTCGAGGAGATCCGGAAGCCCAGATATAACATAGAAGAAAACGAGATATCGATACCGAGGAAAATAAGAGATCAAAAGAGACGCAGGCAAAGGGCTGATGCTAGAACAGAAAGGGAATGCTCTTCAAGAGGCAAAGAGTAGATAGGAATTCGAGAGAGGCGTCAGCGACGTTAGACCGGAGGCGTGAGCACGCGGAGTGAGAAGTGCAATGAACCCAAGGAGACCGTGATGGGCAGGGAGACCAGCTTAAAAGAAGAAGTAGGCAATCAGGAAACTGAGCAGGCATAGACCCGCGACAGCCTGAATGGAGACGCCGGCCTGTGTTTGCGCATGTGATTGCTGCATGGTGGCAGGTGCGGCCTTGCCAGCCTCGGCACCGGTCTTCCGCTGGCGGAGGCCTTGGTCCGCAAGTCGGTCCTTGAGACGCTGGATTTGTGCGTTGGCTTCGGCGAGCTGGGCCTTGAGTTCATCACTGGAGGGAAGGGCATTGGCGACGGCGGACTTGGCACTTGAAAGGGCAGAGGGGGCAGCCTCGCGCTGGGGAGAGGGCTCGGATTTGATCTCGGACTTGATCTTGTCGGAGAAATCAGGCTGAGGGATGGGAGAAGCTTCGTCGACGGTGCTCTTCTTGGGGGCTGGGGTCTCGAAATTGCCTCCGGGGAGAGGTATAGGCGGGGGGTTCTTCCTCATTAACCTGGCGGGTTGTTAGACCATGCGCATCGAAAGTTGCCGGGAAGCATACGGAGTCATTAACCTTATCACCAGAATCTTCTTCCAACCAAGTCACTCGGATCTTGCGCTCAACAACATCGGCCTTGGGAGTTTGATCGAACTAGAAAAAGTTATTAGTTATCGGTTTGTGTTGTGCGCGTCGGTAGCTGAACGTACGACCTGGGTGACACTGGCCTGTTCCTGGCCAGGAGCAACGGGGACGGCCTGGACCAAGAACTTATCTTTGCACTTGGCGCCTGGTGCCGGCGCATCCTTCAAGACCTGGAGAAGAACTATTGAAGCCATTAGTCTGAGCTTATTTGTGCGGGACCGACCATCAACCAACCTTGGACCTCCACAGCCTTGCCGGGCTCGATGTGGCCGGAGTTAGGGCGCACACAGTAACTAGAATAGTCAGACGACGAATTATAGGCATAAGGGTCGCACAAGAACTCGCTGGGACATACTGCTTGGGAGCGGTGGTTTTGACCTAGTGCGCCGGTGACGTTAGTGCCGGCCGTATTTCGCGACAAGCGCCTTGATAAAAGCGTGGGCATACCTTGAAGACAACAGATTCCTGGTTGGTGTTGGTCAGGCGTAGGACCTGGCATTTCTCATGGTTGAAGGGACCTAGGCATTGCGAAATTAGTTGTTTGGCCAGGAGGTAGCCAGAGGCGGGATCGGGGACGCACGGTGGAAGCCCAACTCGGAGGGCTCGATTTGGATAGACATGGTGGTCGCGATCAGGGTAGTACAGGCGACAAAAGAAGACGTAGAAAAGGAAGGCACAGACACTGTACGTAGATAAGGTTGCGATTCGGAGAAAAAGGCGTTGGGAAGGATATCAAGTGCACGTAGGCCGCAACACCTCAGGAGTTTGATTACTGTCCACTTTGGGGAAATGCTGACTCAGCAGTCAGGTGATGTCACTATTGGCCGTTCTATAACAGACTTGGCTGTTTTGTTTATTTTTGGAAATATCTTTTTTCATGGCCAGCTACTAGACTGCCTAGTCTGCTCATAATCCTGCGATTGCAGACATCTGGTGTATTCTACTATGGACCCCCCCCACATGTTATACAGTGGGTCATCCTACGCCGGTTCTCCATTCACCTGGAATCTTTGTTGATATATCAGGAGATGATAATTTTGGACCCTATCTTCACTCTTTTGACCTAACCTTGAAATAATGCCTCATATGGCTACTTTTTTACACAAGCATGACACTAAGATTGTAAGGTCAATGCTAGAAACTTCAACATATTACGCACCCCCTGGCTGAATCAAGTCACTCTTATCATTAACTATCGAGTATCCCAATCATGACGCACGGGTTACAATAAAAAAAATAGATGCTAATTTTGACGACTCTACGAAGATTAAGGTCTAGTCTACGTAGCGGCTAGTGTCATCTATTAAGAGTGAATCAATTTCAACGTAGGGTTACATAGTAAATTGGAGCATCCTAGATTGACACAATTACCATACACGCCTAAAAGGGCAGAGATAGATATAAATGTAAAGCATAGATGTCATTCTAATAATGCTTTAAATTTGTATATATTGCCACTGATAAAGCATTGGGTGATTTCTACATAGCAAGTGTACTGCTCCGTACCTTGTTTTACTTCTCCTTTTTCGCCTCTTCCGTCACCTCTTCTGTCACCTCTTACCGTCACCTCTATCCTCATTTCTACCTCCACTTTTCCCTTCACCTCTATCCTCACTTTTCTGTTTGCCTCGTTTTCAAGTGCTTCGGGTTGCAAATTCTTAAACTAGTGAGTCTATTATGGAGCGGCGTCAAAGGACATTACTTTTCACAGTCTCCCTAAACCGTCACCTTCACTAGCTTAAAGGCAGATTTTCGACTCCTGCTATCACAATAACTTTATATAGAACATTGTTCTATAGATGTTGTTTTCATTACCATGATATGTCACAAAAAAGCTGTCATATTTGCGTGTTTAAGGTTGGAACATAGGGTTTGTGGGGAGATTTCTTTTTCATGGTATGTCCTCGGCTATATGAAGAGGACCTTGAATGTGTACATTGCCACGAACCAGTAGGCGGCATCTACACAAGAGATTCAAAATGAGCTAAGTATGTGACAACGTGAGCGAGAAAGGACTTGTGGCATATGACCATATTGACGCTTTACATCCAACTTAACGACTCCCAATTCCCTCCCTCTCATTCTCACAACTTCGGTCTTCACCCAACTTGGAATAGATAAAAGAACACTGTTCACTAATGCTACATATCTTCTTGATACCCACCCAGTTTCGATCTGGACATCAACACATCTACACCAAACTCCTTGATCGCGTCCCAAGTCATGGACTCATTACCACCAGACCTGATATCACGAGTGGTGGACTGCCTTGAGACTACACCATCGCACGAACCAAAGCCTCAACTTACCCCATATGCCACCGTGAGTCGTCAATGGCAGTTAAAGACCGAGAGGCGCATATTTCCCGCCATCTACCTCCACAGCGCCAATCGGCCTCAAAAGTTTCAACAAGTAGTAGCATCCAACACCTACAGACAGTCTTGCATTCGGTACATTGATCTCATGGTTGAACTAGAGTCATACGACGACAAGGCACGCGCTAGGTTCGAAATCCACGAAGAACAGCAACAAAATAACAAGATCTTCACTGTAATTAGCCACTCGTTATTAGTAACCTTGACATCTTGGCCAGCTGATACTACCGTGACACTCGTGATCACTGCGCAGACTCCCAGTGACAGTGTTGATCTTAATGGACAATGGGAAAGAAAGCAGCGAGAGCAAGCAGTGATTCTACGACAGGAGGACCTTTTCGAACAGCGATATGAAACATCCTAACTGCAATTCTCCGACATAATGGATGCTTCTCAGTGTCCATCTGTGAGGGTAATCACAATCCTCGACATTTTCGCCTGCCGCTTAGCACGTTTGATCGAACCGGCGTCATGCGTTCGTATCGCTGCCCAGCCTAACCGATTTCCGACCACACTTGAGGGATGAATGCAAGCGGGACGAAGGGTTAAGAAGGTATTCCCCAGATGGTAAATTCACGCCGCTATAATTACCCTCGAAATATTATATTCTAATTGACTGTTTAGATATTGCTCGCAGTTTCTGCTTGTTACCTCTAAGCATAGAGGACTTCGACATTGATTTCAGCTGCAAGCCTCCTTCTAACGACTGCTATTCTCCTGCCATCGTGACAAAAGGTGAGGAGGATAGTTTGAGCTTGCGCCTGCGTGATTTTTCTCAGCAAATGATATATCGCGATGTCGGAGAAGCTCTATTGGAACGCGACCTTTTCTGACCTTGGAATCCGGACAAAAAGCTCAATGTCTCTTTCTGCCACGGTTAACCAAAGTTTTCGTCAACTTTTTACCAGTCACGCACTCCGGAGAATGTTTACATGAGAGGGCCCCAGAGACCTAGATGACTCGGAATGCGAAGAAGACAATGTCGTCATGAAGGAGCCATTGCGGCCTGGATACGTACAGCTCCCTGCTGAAGACAGCCAACACCGGTTTTTCGGTCTCAAGTTATCGCGAAACTTGCCAACGACCTCCTTCCCGCTGGCCGGGCGTCTCTCCAAATGGCGAAGCTGAAATTTATGGAATTGACGATGCCTGGTTATGCGGATTATGCGCATTTGCATCGGCTTAGTTGCGACAGGACGAGAACTGCGAAGATCACCTGGGAAAATTGTGAACACTGGGACCTCCCACTGAAGGTCAACTGGTGAAGTGTGGAGGTCAAGGGTGGGCCTTATCGTTCGCCGCCTTTGATACGTCACTCGTATTCTCAAGCCTTCACCTCTTCCATTCTTTTCATCGTTCTTCTTTTTTCAGAATACCCTTGTATCCCTCAACCTTTCCACCATGGCGTCAGACCTAGATCAGCTCATTGAAATGGGTTTCGACAAAGAACGCGCTCAAATCGCGGTCACGAAAACAGGCGGCTGTAAGCTTCCACTCTTCGCCGTGCTGCTGAACAGATGACTGACAAACCAAACAGTACAGGGTGCTTTACAGTGGCTCGAAGATAATCAGGAAAAGTCGTTAGAGGAAATTCAAGCTCAGGCCGAAGGGGAAGAGGAGGATGGCCCCGCACTTCAACCCGGCGAAGCCCCACGCAGCTTGGTCTGCAACGATTGTGGCAAGAAGTTCCGAAGCACCGCACAGGCCGAATTCCATGCATCCAAGTCTCAGCACGTTGATTTCTCAGAGTCCACGGAGGAGATCGCGCCCTTGACCGAGGAGCAGAAGAAGGACCGACTGGCAGAGCTCCGGGAGAAACTTGCGGCAAAGCGGGCAGGACAATCTGAGCAGGATAAAATTGACAAGAAGAACAATGAGGTATGCCTGTCACACTTGTCAGCTTGTGGCGAGATCTAGCTGCTGACTTCTTCACCAGAAAATCCGACAGAAGAGCACCAAAGAGAGTCAAGACGCCAAGGAGGAGCTCCAACGGAAACAAATGTTGAAGGAAGCGGCAGCCAAGAAGAAGGAGAAGCAGGATGATATTGATGCGAAGAAGCGCATCAAAGCAAAGATTGAGGCGGACAAGGAGGAAAGACGGCTAAAGGCTGAGCGTGAACGAGCTGAGCGAGCCGGAGTCGCTCCTCCCCCCATGCCTGCTGCTGCCCCAGCACCCGCTACTTCTGGCCCTGCTACCTCCAAGCCAGCTTCCGCATACACAGAAACCCGCTTGCGATTTCAATCCCCCAAGGGTAACATCATGAAGACCCTCCCCGTAGGCACCACGCTGTTCGAGGTTGCCGCAGCGCTGAAGGAACAGGATGGAATTGAAGTCCAGAGCTTTGTTCAGACCTTCCCCAAGAAGGTGTTTGACGCAGAATTCTTTGGCGAGACTTTGAAGGAGTTGGGACTTGTTCCCAGCGCCTCTTTAGTCGTTCAATAATGCCACTACCTCGGCTTCGGGATGATTAACTCCAACACCACGAGAACTGATATGGAACCACGCCTGGTGAATTTAAGGACTAAATACTAGCTATAAAATCTATGATCGACCTATATTCACCCTGTTATTCGTAGTTTTTGTTCTTTCTCTTCTCGTTATCTTATCTTATCGGCACGTGATATCGTGATCGAGCCGCGTCTCGGTGCCTGGAAAGACGCGATCAAATCATCTCGTACAACAGACTCGACATCGTTTACGAAACATGCCAGCGTGAGATCAATCCCCTAGCTCTCAAGTTCATGCAAATTTCCCATGAATTCAGGAACTGATAGCCATTTCCTCAGTGTTGGTGATCAGCATCGCGGTAGTCCGGCGAACATCATAATGCCAAACACAGCAGGCGCCGCGACAGCGAACCCCTTCGAAGAGCCCCAACGCCGCATCAATGAATACACCGCGCAGGAGATTGCAACGCTACAATCACGTCTCGACAAGAAATTAGGACCGGAGTACATCTCGGCACGACCTGGTGCCGCGGGGCAGAAAGTCCACTACCTAGCAGCAGACAAATGTATCAACCTCGCGAATGAGGTGTTTGGATTTAACGGCTGGTCCAGCTCTATCCAGACTATTCAGATCGATTTTGTGTGTTATCCTCGGATTGAATCGTGAGGAAGGGACTGGCTAACGACTATCAACTAGGTCGAAGAGAATCCAAACACTGGCAAAATCAGCTTAGGTCTTTCAGTGATTATGAGGGTCACTCTTAGGGATGGAACTTTCCACGAGGTATGGCAACCCATGTGGAAATGGCGGATTTGAATTATCACCAGTGTTAACTGCCTCCTTCAGGATATCGGCTATGGACATATCGAGAACTGCAAGGGCAAGGCCGCGGCTTTTGAGAAGGCGAAGAAAGAAGGCACAACAGATTCCTTAAAACGTACACTGAGGACCTTCGGCAATGTGTTGGGTAACTGCGTTTATGACAAGGACTATGTATCCAAAGTGACCAGGGTGAAGGCAGCTCCGGTAAGATTCATGATGCCCTCTAAGGTCTGTTTCCTACTGACTTTCGAACTAGGCAAAATGGGATGTTGAAGATCTCCACCGTCATCCTGACTTCGCTCCGCCTGCCAAAAAAGAACAACCCCCACCTCCACCCAAGCGCGTATCTGAGGATGATGATTTACCCCTTCCTCGTCCTGCAAATCAAGCTAGGAGCAATCATATAGCAAATCATATTCCTACTGATGGTGATGGGGAATTTGGAAGTATGTTCAAGCAACCTCGAGCCCATGACTTGGCTAACCAATCTAGGTGACCTCTTTGATGAAGCGGATTTTGGGGTGCCTGATTCAGGCAATCCAGACGAGATAGTAATAGACACAGAGCCTACACGACAACAGCCGCCTGCCCCTACAACAGGTCCAGTCCCCCAACGAGGGCCGCCTCTGCGAGGAGGATTCAACCCGGCTGTCGTCACACCTTCAAAACCAGAGCGGTGGAACGGTTCAGGTCCGGCAGGACGGCCAGTCCCACCAACTGCAGCAAATGGTCGTCCAGTGTCCGGCCAAAACCCCGCTCAAACCATTCAAAATTCTAGACCTCCAGTCCCACCACCACAACACGCTGGCCCAAACGGACAGGCAAATAACATCGCGCAACCTCCAATCAAGAGGGAATCCTTTCCAGGGCCAAATCAAGAAATGAACCCGCCACAAGGCACACCATCAGGGGGATTCTACTCAGCCAGGGCAGTGGACCTCCTCCGCGACAACCCAAACGGCGCATTAGACGCGCCCCAATTTGATCCACGCGCGGAGAGTCCATCGATCCGCAAAACAGCCGGCGTGGATCATACCAAGAGCGTTCCCATCTCCAGACCCATGCTCTCCAACGCCTCTCCCGCACCCACCAACCCGGCAACTGATCTCCAACGCAAAGTCGGTGCTCCAGGTGCCGGATTCGGCAGCCCAGTTAGCAGAGGCCCATCTGTTTCATCTTACCGTCCCTTAACCAGACCTAATCCCGGTGCCAATCCCACAGCCATGAATCGAGGCAGCGTTCCCCCACAGAACCTTAATGGAAAACGGCCTCCTCTGAACGACGTCACAAATGCCAATGCCTCGCCAGGCGCCAATCATGGGCCCCCAGCCCCCGGTCTAAATGAACCAAAGCGACCTCGCGTCTCGGACGCTGAGTCTTCTGGCCCCGATCCGCCACCCCAGTAATGAATATCATGTCTGCACCCGAAGAAGGGTGGATCACTGCGCAATTCTCAAGCACAAGCACAAGCGTTTCTCTTTTGTTTTCGATATTTTTGCGATTCAGGCCCGCAGTGTCATTGCACGTTTGCCATGGCCGGGCAGGATGGTGGCGTTTACCTTTACTTTAGGTATCTTCAAATAGGTGAATTTTTAGGATCCCATGATGGATTAAGTTACATGGTCTATCTAGGTGCATATTGGAACCTTGCTTTCCTGGGGATTGTTTTTATTTTTGCTACTTTAAAACGATGAAGTATGCTTAACTGCAGCATAGGCTGTTCGAGAATTTATTGTCAATCCAGATTTCAACCCAGAAAACGATTCCTATGAAAATAGGGGAAATCGATGTGCACAGAGTGCTATAAAGTATAAGACGGTCTACTTGTGAAAGCCTCGAAGGCGGCGTACAATTTTAGGCACAATTTTAGCCCTACTTCAGCCCTCTTTCTGTGCCTCCATTTTGCCCATTTCCGGTGCCTCGAGTAGGATAATGATATCATATAAAGGTCAGGGCGTGAAAGTCGCCTGTTGTAGTGTCAAGTGATTTTGCATAATGACGGTGACATATCCAATTGCCTTGGGAACATGGCTGCCTGGACGATGTATTTGTCTATTCCGGTCAGTAGAGAGTACTAACAAGTTCCAGCCAAGCTTGAGATTTGTAGCATTTCAATCAAGGAACTCATGGATGCTGGAACACGGCACTCAGTTGCATGATTTAAGATAGTATGTAACAACGTTCGGCTTCTCGGTGGCTCGTGTCGAGAGTGGGCGAATCACCTGCAGCTTAACGGTCAACGAATAGACGTGTAGAGAACCATTATCGGCGGTGGTAAAAAAGGATAAAACTAAAAATCAAAATCAAGCACACGAACAACAGAAAAGCAACATTTTTTTCTCTTTTTTTCTTCTCTTTTTTCCCCCTTTTTTTTTTTAATTTACCTTGCATCGACAGTTCATCAAAAATAGTCTGACCCTAATCCGACACAAAGAACCCGCAAAGAATGCGTCTCCCACAGGCATGGCTTCCGGCAAGTCGGCGATCCCTCCCCCCAAGCCTCCCTCATCGCCTTCCCCCATGCCCAGCCAAAAGGCCCCCAAAGCTTCACTTTAGATGCGGGTGTCCCGAGGTCCTGGGTTGGGGTCGATCCGCGGAACCTACTGTGGGGCTCCGCGCTTGATATCCTCTCGGCTGGGCCCTGGGCTTTCGGCACTTTGCATTTAGGTCAGTGCCTCACCAGAGAATTCGAATATGTTGTCAATCTGCTATTGGACAGGGTTTGCGTGGTACTTTTGTCTTATGGGATCCTTCTCTTCCGGGCGGATCGTATGGATCACGGAAGTGGCAGAAAGGGCAGATATGGGAGAGATGGCGCTCTTGCATATGTCTAATTTCTTTAATTTCTAAAATAAACCCTATAAGCTAGCTCACGAGGAAGGTGATTGATCCGCCTTTGAGGAATCGATCCAGCCAGGAGCACCGGGTGCCCGGGTGCTGCGCTTGTGAATATTCAAGTGACCGGGGTCTTGCCCTCAGGCATGAGCAGAATATTCCCTGCAAAGAGGAACTTCAATGACATGGTGGTCAAGGCTTTGACGAAGGAGTGATTGTTGGAATATTTAAGATGGTGCCTATGCGACTCTCGCCTTCCCTTCCTTTTCAGACTCAGTCTTGCTCTCGCGAAAGTCCAGTCATTATGAATATCGCTTACAAAATGGCTACACTTTTTGCCTCCATTTCTACAGACATCAACAGAACGAGCCTCATCATCATTGGCGTTGTGGCTTCTATTTTGACATTGGCTCTTTTATACTTGATGATTACTCGCCAATCTCCTGCCAGGAATGACTTTGTACGACCCCCAAGTCAAACCCTTCAAACATGAATTAACTTTAGCAGGAGCACTTGACTCCTATTGGAAAGTGGGAAAGATCCTTTGGTTTGGATATCCAGCAACCAAGAAGACGGAGGACGCATGGCTTCGATGGTACTGAACACTCCCTGGCAGTGTACATCTTCACTGACCGGATTCTCTACAGATGCATGATGGAATAGATCATTTGGATATTTGAGAGCATGGAAGACATGTGTCAAGCAATGTACACGAACAGGCTACAGGTTATGAGATTTGAGATGTATCAATTTGAAGTATTGTGCACGTAGCGTTTCCGAGGATACATGTCCATCATTTAGCCTATATTACGACCCACCGTCTTCCACTGTGGTGGTACAACAGGAACCGTTCATGAGAAATTTCAAGGTCGTGAAGTATACAGCCCCTATATGAGAACCTGGCTTGAAGCGAGGTATACTTATTATTCCAGCCCTTATTTGACAGCTCTTTTGTTCACCTCGTTTTGCCCTATTTCGAGCCTTCAGGCTGGTTGTCTTGACTGTAAAAGAAATGGAGATGTGTAAAGGGAGGATTGAATACCTATGACTCCATGTTACAAGGATGACGTCTGACCTGTAATCCACACCGCTGTTTTTTTTTTTTTTCGACAGAGGATGGCGCGGTCAAGTTTGAGCTCGACTGACTACGCCAGTCTCGACAGATTCCGAGCCGGGTCCGAACAACATTTGGATCTGCCGGAAGTTGGTCCCCGGAGCACGATATATGAACCGTTACCCAAGGCGTGGTAGACCTGCATATTGGCGACCGGGGAACAAATTCCTAGATCCGTAGATAATGTAGACGATCGGACAAAAGGACGATATGATGGAACTGGAACATGCAGTCCACGGATTGAGAGTCCCGATCTGGCCAAATAAATGCTAAGCGGATAAAGGAAAGACAAGAGATAAAAGCAAAAGAGCGAGTGTTTGTGCAATTGTTTGCGCTTTCCGCCAGCAAATCGGATGCACAGAAATATGCGATACGTTACGAAAGAACCCCCCGATGATCGCCGCTGACAAAAGTACCTGCCCGTTCAGGCATTTCTTATGCAGCCCGGGTCGAAATTATGATGATGCACTCGAACGCCCGTTCCTATGTGATCTATCGGGGTTGCACCTGCATACGTTGCGACCAGTTTCATCCATAGTTGACCCAGTTTCCCTTAGCCTCGCTTTTCCAGGTCGGCTCATCCCATCCCATCCTATCACGTTTAATCTTTTACCCTGCATGCTGCATATTCTCCTATGTTCATTGCGTTCCACCGGCCCAAATAGACACGTTCTCCAGACCCACCGCAGGAAATCATATGAGACACGTACCTTGACTTCCATCCCGGCAGTTCCCCTGGGTCCGAACCCTGGAACCATAAAGTCTGGACCCAGAGAGTCAGATACCATCGGTTCCTGCAGATCACGTACAAATGTCACGGAAAGATTGAAAGAAGCCGCACCAATCAATCTGTCTTTTGATGATGTGGATATGTGACGTAGGTGGTTTATTATGGGTAATGTTGTACATCGTCCTTAGTTGAGGGAAGTAGGTTGTGGTGTCCAAGTACAGGGTGCAATTATAGATCATCTACAGTACGAGATATACAAGGTTGGATGCTACACTCTGCTTACAACTGGATGAACACCTGACTCTAGCGAGCCTGGAGTACTACAGTCTACATCTACTCGGAGAGGAAGATTCACGACGCAGAACTTAGCATCATTAAGCTTGCTGTTATGACAAAATCAGATGAAAAACATGGCCCCCTCAACTCTGACAACTTGCAACTGAAGATAGTGATTCTTTCGAGATACAACAATGGGGGATGATGGCTCAAACTGACAGCAAGGTTCACATTATGGGGACCGACACTAGGGAACGACCCTAGTGAGGGCAGACATTGAGCAGGTGAAATTAAACTGACAAGCAAGCCACCTGGATTTTGCGGTTTGTATGTTATTTTTTTTCTTACATTTTCATATTTTCTGACGATTATTCATGATAAGAATAAAGAGGAGTGGAGATTATGAAAATGGCTTGACTGGACGTATCGTAAATACGCAGTAGATGCGGCACATGCGTGTTTTGAGCACAATGTCAAATATGCATATGTTGGTGAGATAGAGTTCACTTCCGAGGGGTGAACGGAGCAGGGCCCAAAGTAGACACCTTGCGCACCGCTTTGTCGGCAGACTTGGCCACTGGTGTGGGGGAAAATCCAGGCAACATGGGACCGGGACCGGGGCCAATGATGCGAGGAGCCGCGGGAGACAAAAGCTGCTCACGCGAGAAGGTCAGGTTGCTCAGGCGGTTCAAAGCGTTTGAGTTGGAGCTCCCAGGGGTAATGTTTGCAGACCAGTTCTCTGCCCGGAGAGGCATTCGGGCAACTGGCTGCTGGGAAGAAATTGGAGGAGTTGTAGCTCCATGGCCATTTCGAAATGTGGTGGGCTCAAACACAGATGGGACAGGCCCGATTGTGCGTACTCCAGTTGATATCACAGGCTGGGTAACGTTAGAAGTGCTTTCACTCGGCACTCTGGCAGAAGGACGGGGGCGTGATGCCATGGCTTCGGATTGCAAAGGCAGACCGGGAGGTCGGAATGGCGCACCGAGACCTGGGGGGCGAGAAGGCGCACGTTGAGTACGCGATGCGACTTTGCTGGTAATATCATGGGGAATTGACTTGGCCGCTGCGAAAAAGGGCTTCTTTTTGGCCGGCTTAGCCAGAGTGACAGGTGGCTCAGAGGCGTATCTGGAACTGAGAAGCCCTGTGAGCTTGGTAGAAACACCGGAGGAGCGAGAAGTGACAGGAGCAGGCGTCTGAAGAGACTTAAGGACTTCGACACGCTTAGTAGATTCAATGGGGTTGAAAGGGTCCAGGCGTCTGGTGAGCTCAATCTTGGCAGACTCGCGAGGCATGTTCTGTTCGAAGGAATTGGTAAACTCGCGAGGCCTCATCATTTCGACAAGCTTGGTAAAAGCGATAGGCTGGACATCCATCTCTGAGTATTCGCTCTTGTGGGGCGATAGTCCTGGGACGGGAATCCGAGTCGATTGCTTCTGATCCACAGACCCAGGCGAGGAGCCATGAGGCGAACGATGTTTCTCGAAGCTCGAACCTTCAGCTGCATCGTTAGCCTTGGACAACCACATCTCCAAGTGGGACATGTCGCGAGTTGGAGTAGAGATACCCGTCAGAAGCTTTTGGGAGCTATCGGTCCCCAGATCTTGAGCAATGGTTGGAGCCTCCGAGTGAGAAGATGTGGGCAAGTAGGGAACGTTGTGGTCTTTTGTGTAGTCATTAATGGCGGAGCGCACACTTTTGTTCACAGCTTTGCTCACGATGTCAATAAATTCTTGCTCAGACTTTCCACGAGTGGAGATCAAATCATGGAAACCCAGTTCACTCCGTTGGCTTTCTGCATCGGCAGAGACATCAATGGAAGATACTGATGGGGCGGAGAGTACAAGTGCGACCATATCTAGTCCTTGAAGAACAGCAGCATTGGGGCTGGTAAAGGAAGCTTGTCCAGGGGGTGTTGTCCATTCCAAGTTGATAAGATCGTTGTCTGGGGTGTAAGAAGGAACGGAATCTGTCTGGGTAGATGTCTTGGTCATGACAGGACCCTCATGAAGGTCTTGACCTGAAGCTCGATGCTTGGCAGCCTGTGCTTCGCCAGAAGGTAATTTCTGCACATCCTTTGTGATCTGAGGAGGCCGGGTAGCAGAGGGTGCTTTCTTGACCGCAGCGGACACAAGCGACAGAGCGCCCTTCTTTCGTGGGTATTCATCCGCGGTAATCTTCCATTTAAGATCTTCAACATGGGTAGAAGTGCCAGTCTCGCCAATGGGGGACTTTGCGGTATTCTTGGAAGTTTGAACAGGATCCTTTGATTTCGAAACTGCAGCAGTCTGAGGGCGAGGGACGGTCCGGGACAGCGTTGGGGTTTTAGGGGTCATCCGCTCGGCCAATGGCTGATCTTTGTAATGCGCCTTCATGTGAGGGGGCACAGGAAAGGAAGTTGGTGGCTCTGGCATGGTCACCCTGCGAGCTTTGGTTGTTGACAGGGAGGACATAACGAATGGCAGTGGTTGCTCGTGGGATGTTGTCTCCACAGGAGTGGAGAGAGTCATGGCAGCGGGAAGCTTTGGCATGGCAACGGTGCGAGCTTCCATTATTGACAGGAAGGACTTGGAGTCTGAAAGTGCGCTCGACATATCCGGACTGGGAAAGACGTTAGCATAGAAAGGCAGCGAAGGCAATAAACATACATTGGTCGCTGCGGACGGGAGGACCGACGAGGCATGGGACATTGACGGGGTATTGCCCTCACACGTCCTCGATCAACACCGCGGCTCTGGCCACATCCACGACCGTGGGCGTGTGGTTCAATGTCATTGTTGTTGATACTCAAGGCAGGATCCAGTCGCGATCCCACAGTCATTGAAACAGACCGGTGGTTGTTGTTAGTCTTGACAATGCCTCCATATTGAGATGTGCGAGACCTGTCTTCCGGTTAGTTTGTATGGTTATGAAAGAAAGGGCATTGCTTACTTTAGAGGAGAGGGATCATAAGAACCACGGCGATTTGTTCCAGCACGGCCACCACCACGGCCCAGAGAGATCGCGGAGGCAGGGTGGTTCTTGATGGGTCGGGGGCTGTTGGAATGCAAGTCCGACAGCTGGGGCATAGGGCGACGGCGGCCAGCAAAATGGTCATGCAGAGCACGGCGGTGGGACTGCCCATCATTGATGTCGTCCAACTCCTCCATACTATCGGTGTCTGTGACGGTTGTGTGATAGTCTGTAAAGCCGAAATTAGTTAAAATTCCCACAATCATTGATTGAACACGCACTCGACCAAGCGCTCAGGTTGTTCTTGTTGGCCTGAGCCAATTGGTAGGTAAATGTGCCTGGCTTGTCGCACTCTCTGTCGACACCACTCTGGCCCCGCGGGGGGCCCCGGTTGCGAGTAATATCGTGGGTTGTGATCACCTCACGACGGAATGTGCCTAGGTCGGCCTATTGAAGCTTCAGTTAGCATTTGCACTGATAAAGGGGTGTTCGGGAGTGAGCGTAAAGTGAGATTAGTACCATTTGCAGAGCCTTGAGCCTTTCGAGACGCTTCAAGTCCTCGGGGCTTTTGTTCATGTTGCTGTTGGCCATCTTGCAGTGTTGACCGTGTCAACCAGCGCAAAGGCAAAGAGTGTATTGACTTGTTTTTCCATCAACAGATACCTTATCTTGCTTTGCAAAACACACTGGAGATGAGAAGAGAGTAAGCTATGTCAAGGACAGACAGCCCCTCGTACCAGTAACGGTTGTGAGACGCCAAAAGGGAACAAAGAGATCACTCACAAGGCGGCAGGGGGTGGTGTGAGATTTTCCCACAGAAGGGGTTATCAGCTCAACACCGGGGTTCGAAACCCCAATCTTATGATCGAGGCGTGGCCCCTCGGTGGACTGGCACCCTTCGAAGTGAGAGAAGATTGAGGAATCGAATCTCGTGGCAGAGGGCAGGGGGATACTGAGAACAGGTACGGCACGTCCTTGCAAGATGTTGCAGCAGAAAAGCTCTGAGGGTGAAGAAGATCGTGAAGATGAATGTGAAAGAGAAAGCTGTAAAAAGACCAGTGGCACAAACAGCATGTGACCAAAGGGACCTTCCGTCCAAGAACTGATCAGTTGTGTCCGTCGTTCCTGCAGTCTGGAAATCAAGCAAAGCTTGGCCACGTGGGTGTGGCTGTTTGTGGTAATGAGGCACGTGTCTGACGAGTAGCCCGTGCCCTTCGAGGCTCTTTGAGATCTTACAGTAGCCTGGAATGTATATCATTTCTTCTGTATACTTCGTATACGTCACCCGCACGGTCATTGATGAGTGGGTAGACATTGCTTGAGAAGGGAGTCGAAGATGTAAGAGGAAGAGGTCGCTGGTGTTCGGGAAATACGCTTTCACCAGAGAGACTACTATGCGACTTCCCTACAGAGCACCCAAACGGGTGTGCGAAACACGAACACAAGTGACTAGGGTTCAACAGTCTTCCATTGGAACATTGCCTAATTCTAGTAACGAGCCCTCTATTTCTATGGTGCACTGCAGCTATGAGGATCCCCATCCTCTGCATAATATTAGCCAATGCTTCCAAATTCGAGAAAATGGGCTCTTTGCAAAATTGCTCAAAGACTGATTCGAAAAAACAACAAGACAGGAGGACTCACTTCTCATGATTTTCACGACGGCTTGTACCACGCTCACACCCATAACAACAATGCCAAACCCCACACACACATATGCCGGGATCTTTTCTCGTCGAGACGCACTGCTAAGCTTGATATAGCACAGCGGAGGGAATATGTATGCCAGAGCAGCAGCACTGGTGGCTCCAATGAGCTCAAAGACACTTCCGAGATCACAGGTTATCAGAGACAGCACCAATGAAGCCACGACTAAGGATGTCGTAAAGATGAGATGTCGATGAGGGTTGAACGGCTCGTCCGGGAAGTAGTAGGTTGTCATGACGGAACGGCAAACAAATGCCTCTAATGGCAGAGTAGTAAGCATGTTCAGACCAAAGCAACTGCCATCAGTTAGAAACCTCAATACTTCCGGGGTCAATTGGGGTTCATACAATCGCGCAATGTTAACAATGATGTTGTCAGACGGGAAGTTGTTCAAGACATTGCCTTGAGTCTTCGATCCGAAAGAAAGAAACCCGGCTATGCCCATTGCTAGGCACATGGCCAAGGACACTCCAGTCGAGTAATGTGTGACCCGAGTGAACCGGTCAAGAGTAGGTCTCTTCAGAGATCCATAAATAAGGAGGCTGTTGTGGTCTGCATCTAATTAGTCAATGCCGCACCAACAGGACAAGAGGTTTCATACGGCAAACAAACGCTGTAAAAAGTCAGTAGGCTATTCATTCATTGACAAATACAGCAACTTACCAAAGGAAATAACTCCGACGGCCTGGAAGAAACCAGAGTTGATGATGAGGTGGCTTTTGATATCTCCACGGGATTCAGATGGAACTCGGAAGCCTTGGGTGATTACTGTCACCACAATGACTATCATACTGACCAATGCCAAGGCAGAAGCTTTGGCCAACTATTTGTCTGTTAGGTTGATGGAAATAGAATGAGAAGATGATCTGACCTTGGCAATGTCTCTATACAGCGACAACGGATATGAAACACCCAGAACAAAAAGAACAATAACAGCACGGCGGTCTGTAAGAAGCCAGAGGAATGACATCTCTCGTAAAGATGGGAATAACGCTCCTAGCACGTGCGGAATGGTATCTCCAACGATAATGCAGAATGCCACCATGCCGCCAAATGCGAATGCCCACTGGGCAACAGAAATCGCAATGAGTCCGCTTTTCCCGAAGCAGTACTGCATGGTAGCTTGGAATGAGTCCGCGCCGCTCAATTTGGAGTTGATCACAATGAGGCGGATGGTCCAGTCCACAGTTATAGTCAAGGCAGTCAACAGCAATATACCCATCGTCAGACCTGCTTGACGAAGCGCATATGGCTGCCCAATAATTCCAGCTCCAATAATGCTGTTGGCCATGTTCATAAACGCCATCTTCATACCACTTCTCGGCCGCGCGTCCTCTAAATGATCTTCGGGGAAGAAGTCATCCGACGTCGCAAGTGTGACGCTAGGAGCTTCAATGTTTGTGAGAAGAGGTACTGATTGTCCATCATGGTGTGTTCCTTGACTGCCCCGATTCCCCAGCTCATAGTCCTCATCGTCCAGCCATAGAGCATCATCTGGACTGTGAACACGACCGTTCGGATGGTGATCGGCATCTTCGAGTTCTTCCTCCAAATCGAACCGAACACGATTCATAGTACGAGGCGTACGGCGCTGTCCATCTAGGACTGGTTGCGAAATTGAGGAATGCGGTGTCCGGTTCGCGTCGTCTGGTATCGAAGACGGGAGATGTCCGGTGTCGACTAGATCGTGCTCCTCATCTGATTGAGACAGAAGAGATTGTGCTTCATACACTTTCTGGCTTTCGCCAGGTAACCGATCCTCTGACCTTTCATCCCCTGGCATCGCTGACCGTAGATAGTTTCAAGGTGGTAGCTTTCAGGCCACCTGGATGGGGCGACACGTGATGGCCGATAACCGATGACCGATAAGCGACGAGATAAGAGCGGTTTCTTATGCAGGGGATACTATGGGGTACATTTGATAGACGCTAGCAAGTGCATAAAAATTTGCGATTTATGGATGAGTAGATGGTTACAGGCAAGAGATGTAACAAAAATATCGGGTGGTAGCCACACAACCATTACTATGCGTGAACATGGGGCCAAACAGCCTCTACACAATTGCAAGATGATAGAGCAGTGAATATTTACATTATATACCGATTTATGAAGTGCAAGATATTTTGACTTGTGTAATATGGTGAAAATCTAATTCATTGAATAGAAGCTTTTCTTTGAGAATGAAAGTGATATCCAAAATGTGTCTGTCGTCTTCCATGGGTGCTATGAGGGGCTGCGGGGCTCCAAAGCGGCCCGGCCCCAGAGGGAAAGGGAGGGTAATCACATGGCATAGTGTGTGTGACTTCAAAGATCAAATCTTTGAGGCCTGGTTCGGTCTAGGGGTTTTATGCAGTTCGCAATTTTGGAAATGCTGAAGTCATCTTGTTCTGATAAGATATGTATTTCGATAATATAAGCAACTTCGTAAGAAACACAGGACTAGGCCGACAATGGCCAGCTGAGATCTATTCTGACGCACCCAGCCATATCGGCTTTACCAACATACTAAATGGTATTTACTCTTTTGCATTCACCTTTTGTTTGCTCGAGTTCGTCAATTATTGGTGTTTGTTGGCAATCCCCGCTAGGACTTCATATCGTATGAAAGGATTTGAGCCATACGTAACACGACCGAGGGTTGAGAATAAGTAGATATAGCGATAGCGCAGATTATTTGATTACTTTGGAGCGGAGAAGTCTAGAAATCAGCACGCATTTGCCGATGGAATCCAGGGTGAGACCAAGTAACGAGGAAACGCAACGCAAGACATGAGGATTGGCTATTAACTAAAATATGAAGAGGATGGCCTGAATTGAGGGTTGTTTCCTTCCCAGTAGTGTTTCGGATTCGGGGTCAGCGTAGAACAATTTCCTTTCAGAGACCTGGATCCTCCAGCAACCCTTTGTTCCGACTAGACTCATATCCCACATTTCTCACTCACTTTCAAAATGCTGACCATAATTCCAACACCTGTCTGGGCAGAAGCCACGGCGACTCAAAAGGATTACTGGGACTCCGAGGTTGGTGATATCAGCGTCGTTTGCAGTATCATTCGCTTATAGCAACTAGACCTACGCGGCGGCTGCCTTGCGCCGAATTTTGTCGACACTCTCATCGACAGCGTCAAATTCAAGCCCACAGACCGTGTTCTTGATATTGGATAAGTAGACGGAATCTTAATTAGCAGACTTGCTCCGCAAATTGGATACGTGCTCGGCGTTGACTCGTCTTTATCAATGATAGAATCCGCCAAGAAGATGGACTACGGTTTCACAGCTACTGAATTCCGCGTTGCTGATTGCTGAGACTTGGAAGGCAATCCCGAGGTCGTAAATGGAAACTGGGACAAGGTGCAGGTCTCCCCGGGCTGATCCCATGGGATGACTGACATTAAAGTGCCTCGAACCCTGCCTTCCACTGGATATTGAATGACCCAGCTACCTGTTTCTCTAATCTGGAGGCTATTTTCAAGTCCATCAAGCCCGGAAGAGCGTTCTTCGAGATGTGCGGACACGGCAATGCAGCGAAGAAGATGACACTCTTTGATTTACTCTTGCGAACCAGGGAACTCCCATCGAAAAGGTAGAGGTAGCTTGCCCTTGGCTCTACTCATATGATACAAACATAAAGGACACACTGAAGATGTTAGATTCGAGATAAAGATGATTGGTCTGAAGTCGGAAGCCCACCCAGTGGCTAGCGCTGGAATGGAGGAATTCATGAGACCCATCCCAGCCTAAATGATGGATCTCTTGGGTACCAAGGAGGAGAAGGATAAGGTCATCGAGCAAACTGTTTGAATGACTTGATATGGCACAGCCCGGGAGGACGGAACCCAGTGGATTAGCCCACTGGCTTGAGATGCATTGCTGTTAAGCCCTGATTAGAATCAATTTTGATGCCCATGTCAAGCTTGAAGTCAATATTTACAGATTTACTTAGCATTTACAAGAACTGGATAACTTTGGGAATATGTTGATGTTCCTGTCCAAATCAGGAACATCATGTGCCTAACCACAGGTTGATCTGCTGGTTGTTTCCGCTCAAACGGTCTTCATTGCGAAATATTGACAAAGACGGTTTCAGGTTTTGGCCGTGTACCACAGCGTTGAGACACTTTCGACATGACACAGAAAGTCGACTTGGGCCGAAGCCTGCTGCGAGTCCATGACTCGCAATTGCAACTGAGCTTGACCACCTTCGCACAATTTAGTCAGTCTCCGAGTCACGGTACTACCACCCTATCGCCAGAGTCAAAACTCCAGGATATCTGGATGACTGAAGCACCCGAGCTGGAATTGCGATTCTTCATTGGCAGTAATGGGGTCTCAGTCTCGGATGATGCGGTGGCCTCTTTCGTCTCAAGGCTGGAGCCACGACTTTGTGGTCTGAATGTAAGCTCGTGAGGGGATGTTTCTCATTATTTATTGACCATTGTTCTTTAGATCTGGTCGGATGTCGGCTTCTCTGCTAGGCTCGAGACGGAGGAACGCAAAGGTGCAGATCTCGGGAATAGTAACAACCCTGGGCCTCATTCTATCAAGCTCGGCTTGCGCAGAGTCCCTGGTAGAACAATCCACAGGAGACGTTGTACGTTGCCCGTCATGATGATCAATGCCCCCAACGCATGTCCTCCGCCTGGGATACCGGCACTTATCCTGACCTCCCTTGACATCCGCCTAGAGTATGGTTCTCATGCTGAGAACGCGAGCCATCCACAACACTCCAATTTTGATACAGATCTCTCTGAGCAAGATCTGTCGATTTTTGCCGTGATACAAGCTCTCGACGAAACAATGGACCACATCATTCCTGCATCGGAGTCTGACAATCCTATGTCTCGAGCAACACAAGGTGAGACCTTGTTTCAATTTTCCAGGACGCACACTTCACAGAGGGGCTTTCTACGGTTGTTTGACTTTGGGATACAACAGCTGGTCATCTCCAACACTATCAAGGATTCCGCTTGTTACATTTCAAACCAATCTACAAGAAAAAGCTTATCTACCCTAGTTCCTGGGGTGTTCAATCCGGCATATCGAGAAGTGAGTTATTTCTATTGCCACGTGTAGCCCACCAGCTAATTGTATCTAGGCCATGAACCAACGAGCAGTGTCAATCCCGAGCATTACAAAATCTATTTCATCCATGATCAAGGAAAGTGATAATAATACCATCCGAGAAAAAGCAACAGACCTGCTACATACCGAATTATCAAATTCGGATGACTTTGCGATAAACGCGGATTCTGCGAGTTTCAGATCTGCAATCCATTCCTCCCTCTGGAGAATTGCGCAGGAGGATCTTCGCAAACACACAATTTCGATGAGGAGAATATGGGTATCTCCCACAGATGTCTTGCCACTAGAAATAGGGCCAGAGGATTCAACGGGTGCCTCGATTACACACTCTCAGCAGCCTAGCGTTGAGTTCCCCATTCCAAGCCATATTCTCGATACACACCCAAGGAAGGTGGACAACATAGGGGATGAATGGATATTGGATGAAACCGATCTCGAAAGTGATTTTGAGGCCCTTTCTATAGGGCATGACAGCGAGACAAGCCCAGACACCAGTAATAACACTCAAACTTCCCTGGACGGTTCATACTCCACCATTGAATCTTCTCAACCTCTTCGCACGAAAGATGACATGTTGTTTGATCATGAACATGGAGATATATTTAGCGACTCACATGCCGTAGTGGGACATGATCATTCCTGGGAAGTTGCGGAATATATTGGCTCTCCCGATTCTGATGTTATGCTGGAGGATTTCTTTTAGATTATTGTATTACGTGTCCTCTTGTTCATTTAATACTGACCAAATTTTGATCTCAGAGTGGTTGAAGTATCCGAATCCAACTGTCCATGGCTGCTTGAGAGCGGCATTAGATCCATTGATGCAGTGACCCCAAGAGCCACGCTAAACCCCATTAGGTTACTCCACAAATATCATGCTGCATCAATCCACTGACCTCGTCTACTTCTTCTTTTCCCTTCAGAAACACGTCTCATGTCCAAAAATGACCTCTACGAAACCTCCCGACAAGATATTTCCTATCACAACATTTTTATCAAACTTACCAATCAATCTTATACAGCAACCTCTTCAATCATCTCGTGGAAATGGTCCCAGTGGACGCCTTGTCATCATCGGCGATGTACACGGAATGAGACAATCCCTGGAAGCACTGCTTGATAAAGTCAGCTTCAACAAAAGCAATGGAGATCATCTCATACTAGTTGGCGACCTTGTCAACAAAGGGCCCGATAGCCCTGGTGTTGTTGATCTGGCCATAAAACTAGGAGCCAGCGCAGTGCGAGGCAACCACGAAAATGCAGTTCTTAATGCAGTGAGCGAGATTAACAACATGTGGGATAGTCGGGAAAGTCAACTACATCCCAACGACTTGAGTGACGGTCCAGCTGCACCTGAGAACTCTGACACCAACCCCGTTGGGAATCCTGTCCGTGCCAAATACAACTCTGGGGCGCCCGAGATTAAGATGAGAGCAAGCCCCGCAACACAGAGCACAGCAATGGCCCTTTCAAAGCATCATCTTGAGTGGCTTGCTTCTTTACCTTTGATCTTGCGCATCGATTTACCTCATAATCTGACATCATCCCTTGGCTACACTCTAATTGTCGCTCATGCAGGCCTCGTTCCTGGCATCACACTGGAAGAGCAGGACCCACATGCTGTAATGCATGTACGGAGCCTGGTCAATGAAAGTGGCAATGAATATAGATTTACCCCGACAGAAACTTTCGGAGAAGAAAGCTGGGCTGTGGAGTGGGATCGCTGGCAAGAAAGCCTAGCGTCCAAGACAACTGTAATATTTGGGCACGATGCAAGGCGTCGTCTGCAGCTGGGGAAATATACAATTGGACTGGACTCAGCGTGTTTATACGGCAATCAATTAAGCGCTGTTGTGTTTGAGGCTCGTGATCGGAGACTTTATCATGAAATTGTTCAAGTTGAATGTGCAGATACACCTGTGACACCAACGGTGCCTGCCAAAGAAGGCGAATCAAACACAGATAAGACGGAAGAGCACGTGTAGTAGAAGCTATTTAGCTTGAGATCTGTTTTCTTTCTCTCGTCTCTCTGGCTCTAGATCCTTTTTTGTGGATCATAAATGTGTTCTAAGGCTCGTACCAAGGCTCGTACCAAGGCTCGTACCAATGGCCTTGACGAAGTCTCCATGAGGTTAGCGTCGCTCGTACTGCCATGTCTGCATACAGACTACACAGACTTGAGAAGATCAGCTTTGACCATATATACATAGAATCTCTATGAAAGAACTCATTATTATGAAAACGTCATTGAGAAAAGTAGTCATTCCCGAAGCGAGAAACAAGATTGTTAACAACACGTCCATGGTCCAACCCAAATGAAATCCTTCAAACGTCCCAGTTTTCAAATTGAATGCCATATCAAAATTTTCTGTCCTAAGCGGATGATAGGTTCCTATCCGAAGAAGAGCCAGGTCAGTAAGCGGGCCATGAAGGAAGGCTATGTCAAAAAAACCCCAACTCACATCAATCCCGTAGATTTAATTATTATCCACATCGCTCGCTACGACCCTGGTGGCTCTGGTTGCCCTGGTAGATCTGGTTGCTTTGGTGGCTCTGTTTGCGCCGGTGGCCCTGGCTACCAGGACCATTCTGGGGGATCTGTTGGCCCTGGTGGCTCTGATTGTCCTGATGACTTTGGTTCTCACGGTGGCTCTGGTTGCCCTGGTAGGTCCGGCCGCTCTGGTGGCTCTGATTGCGCCGATGGCCCTGGCTATCCTGGACACTCTGGTCGTCCCGATGACTCTCGCTTCCCTGGAGGCTCCGATTGCCCTGGTGGCTCTGGTGGCTCAGGAGGGTTTCGCGGCTCTCGTTGGCCTCGCTAAGAAGAAAAGAGGCCCAATTTGGGGAAGAGGCCCGAGATGACCCCCAGGCGGTCACATTTGTGCAGCTTGCCAGTGCCAAGATTCTCTGACTAGGCTGGTAGATACAGAAGAAGCTCTCGTCTATGTGGCGAGCATTTGCACCTGCATACCTGCGGTACTCTTGGATGATGTCGGCAGGGTCCCAGCCTTGAATACGTCTGAAGCAGCCAACGATAGCTCCTGTGGCATGCTAGGAAGGGTTGGTCATTTAATCAATATTGCTCTGGTGGTAAAGTGTGAGAGGGCTCACCTTTCCATTATCCCCGTGTATGAGGATGGGATGGTTTTTTGTATCGATGATGGAGGTGAGGATCCTGTCAACCTCATCGTTGGTAACTCTCTCTTTTTCGAGGGTTCGATGGGGCCAAAGATTGTCTGGGCGGGGGTGGTCTCGAGGCATAGGAGGCTGCAAAATGCGAACTCTGTGATCGAAGAAGTATCTTGCCTCAGCTTGCTCGTATCCTTTGTCTGTAAGCTTGCTGTGCCCTTTTATCAGCATGATCGTCTATCTGGATTCGGGGTTGTCGTCAGTGTACTGACATGATGGTGCGAATGCCACGCAAGTTCTGGTGATGGTGCTCAAGATCAGGGAACCCCGAGCGGTACACTCCATGAACGACTTGGCCAAAATCGTTGTTCGCTCTGGGCACTGACATTTCGGAGTTGTGGCAAGTTTTTGCCTCGATATGCACAACTAGATCCAAAAGAGGCACCCAGAAGGTTAGTGACGTGGGGATGGGAAGATCGAAAGCTCTAAAGCTCGAAGGGTGGAGAGAAGAAGAGGAAGGACAGGCGAGATATGAAAGTGGCCAAATTTATAGCCGAGCAATGGTAGACAAGGCAAACAAACAGACACAAGTAAAAGTAAGGATTACATTATTCGGATTGTTCTCTTCACCGTCAGGCAATCAATGCTCTATTGACCTATTCAAGCGTAGCTAGTGTTGCCACTACTCTTGATCCCTTCCCCCCGGGTCAAGCAATTATATGCATAACAAGGCAAAGCCAGCCGACTCAGCTGCTGCCACCATATGGAAGCAGCACTGAGATATCTCGAGTCAAGCTGTATCGTGGTTATACCAGATATGAGGAATTAGCGACTAGCTACTGGAGCCAATCATGAGAAAAAGAGGAAGCGAGCATTAGGAAGGGGAAGCAAAAGGTATCATCATCTTCAGCCTGCACTCAATCATCCGAGTCAGTTTCTCAGCTCCGCAGCCTTGCACGTTGCGGAAGCGTTCGACATCTGTTACTCAGATCAATGTTCTAAAGCACTATATGTGCAAAGATGAAGATGAAGGCGTAAAGCCCGGTGTATAATTTATATCAAACTAGCGATAGAAGCCTCTAATTCTAGTTTATGTTCAATAGACAGCGATTAGTCCAACTTCTCACCCAATCCAAACATGCGAATGGAGTTATTCCACGCCCTATCAAGAAATCATTAGTAAGAAGAACCAAACACCAGAATTCAGTCGCAACTTACGCTTCGCAAACTTCCTCCACAGTAACTCCTTTGATACTGGCAATAACATGGGCAACACGAGCAATAGCAATAGGCTCGTTACGGCCCTTGACCATGCAACCCTTCTGCCACTTTTCCTTCTTAACAGCCTTGGGCAAATCGGGGGCACCCTCGAGGTGCTTCGCGGAAGCATGGGAAGGACGAATCTCACACTAAAAGAAAGCAAATCAGCCGCACAAAGCCCAGTCCGGAATTGAGGATATACATACCCAAGGCCCATCAGTCTCAATCTGCAACCGATCAAGCGGAATAGCCTTAACAACCTCCAAATTCTCCTCCGTCTTCAAAGAACACCCATTAACACCAACATCTAAGCCCAGAGCAACCATGCGATGCATCTCCTCAAGGGTTCCAGTAAAACTATGCACAAGACCACGCTTCGGCAGACGCGCCATCCGCGGCGCAAGAAGTCGCTCAAAGTCTTCACTGGCAGCACGGGAATGCAAGAAAAGCGGCAACTGAATCTCAACAGCGAGGTCGAGCTGAGCCTCGAAGTATTTCAGTTGCGGTGCCTTTTCGCTGAGGAATAGTCTGTCGTAGTCGAGACCGATTTCGCCGAAGGCTACGGCGAAGCCGTCCTTTTTGGCTTGCACAGCCATTGTCCAGAGTTCTTGGAGCATTTTTTGCGCTCCTTCTGGGTACTCGTCGAATAATTTTGCCTGGCAGGGGTGGACTCCCACTGTTGCGTAGCAGAAGCCGGCTTTGGGTTATGTTAATTGATGCGTGGTGAGTGTGTGGGGATGATGACTTACGGTATTTGCTGGCGATGGAGATGGCATGTTTGGATTCGACTAGGTCCGAGCCTGTGACCATGAACTTGGAGCAGCCTACGTCTTTTGCGCGCTGGATTACGTCGTCCAGGTCATCTTCGTGGGCTTGCTTTCCGTGGTATTCACCGCGGAAGACGGGGTCGCTTAGATTGATTCCGATCTGGGAGATATTAGATTTTGGATGATGCTTTTTTCGAGGCTTCTAAACTCGGATTACCAACGTACATCAACATATCGGAGTGTGTTTGTGGCTTCAGCCATTTTTTTATATCCAAATGTGGAGAATGCCTTGGATCTTCCAGCAGAGTTGTAGTGGACAGAGGACAAATTCAGTCCTTTGTTGATCCCTGTAATATGGGTTAGCACAGGACCTTTGGAACATATAGCCTCGCACCTCTGGACTATATCTTATATTACTGGACGCGACAGACCTAAAAAGAGAGATTTCTCGATCCCTGTTGACTTTGCAGCCGATGTAATATTGCGGCCAAAGAAATTCGCGGCACTTCCACAAATGGTAGCTCTTTGCATCAGATGATTTGACTGGAAATCTCGCTATTGCGTTGGTGATAAAATACTTTCACTGTTGACTCAGTCAACGTTTTGTGTTGACTAAGGCAGGTGAGTTGCCACAATGTGGCGGTGTCAAAAAGATGTGGCTGGAATAATGCCTCATAGCTCAGGCCAAATGGGACCCGCACGGAGAGAAATCCGTAGGCCAGTCGGGAGTTCGCCGATTCCGCTTGTACAGATACATCTGGTCTTCAGGCTCGGATTCTCGCAGGTCACCATGATGGGTGTTGGCTGATGGATAAACTGGACAAATTGGATGTCTCTGCAGCTCAGACACCACTATCTCCACAAAATATCGACAAAACCATGTCTAATACAAATATCAGAAGCAGTCAACAGAAAGGAAAGGTCGGTGCAGTCCGGGGTAAGTCCGGGGACTGGCCGATAAGCTCCCCCGGACCCTTTGCTGAGTATTTAATGCCTCTCAACCTCGTTGGAATCGCCAATTGCCATACAATAACCCACAAGCACATCCTGACGCGCACATCTCAAGATGACGGACCAAAAGCTCGTCTCCGCCCAGCAAATCTCCAGCCACAAAACCCCAGACGATTGCTGGGTAGTAGTTGACAATCAAGTGTGGGATGTCACCGATTTTCTAGAAGAGCATCCAGGCGGATCAAAAGGTGAAAAGCAAAGACATTCCATCCAATCGTCTATAGCTAACATGGATCTACTAGTAATCCTAAAATACGCCGGCAGCGACGCAACAAAAGCCTACTCTGAAGTTCACGCGCCAAGCGTAATGAAAAACAACCTTTCCCCACAAAACTTCAAAGGCACCCTGGACCAATCGACCATCGACGCCGAATGGGTCAAACCACCACCAGAAGAGAATCCCACGGTGATCCTCGAGCACGAGAGACCACCACTGCACACTCTGATCAACTCGCACGATTTCGAGCTTGTAGCCTCGAAAACAGCCAGCAAGAAGACGTGGGCCTTCTACTCCAGCGCCTCAACCGATCTCATCACCCGTGATGCGAACAAGTCCTGCTTCGACCGGACCTGGTTCCGGCCTCGTGTGTTACGAAATGTTCGGGATGTGGATACCACAACGAATATCCTGGGCGGGAGCTGTAAACTCCCGCTTTTCGTTAGTCCGGCTGCTATGGCGAAACTTATCCATCCGGATGGGGAGTGTGCTATTGCGCGAGCGTGTGGGGAGAAGGGGATTATGCAAGGCGTGAGTATATCCCATATTCACTATTCCCCAAATATAAACATACAAAGCAACCTAACAACGAATACTTTAGATATCCAACAACTCCTCCTACACAATGGAGGAGCTCCGTATAGCGGCACCATCAACTTCCTTCTTCTTCCAACTCTACGTAAACAGAGACCGGGCCAAATCCGCTGCCCTCCTCCACCAATGCAACCTAAACCCAAACATAAAAGCAATCTTCGTAACCGTTGACGCAGCCTGGCCCGGGAAACGCGAAGCAGACGAACGCGTCAAAGCAGACGAGTCCCTCTCCGTCCCAATGTTCCCCACCAAAGCGCAAAACGACAAGAAAGGCGGCGGACTTGGCCGCATCATGGCCGGGTTCATTGATCCAGGATTAACCTGGGAGGATTTGAAATGGGTCAAGCAACATACTTCCAAACCGGTTTGTTTGAAGGGTGTTATGTGTGCTGATGATGCGATGCTTGCTGTTCAGGCTGGGCTTGATGGCATCCTGCTTAGCAATCATGGAGGGCGGAACCTGGATACGAGTCCGCCGTCCATTGTCACCCTGTTGGAGATTCAACGACGGTGTCCGGAGGTTTTTGACCGGTTGGAGGTTTATGTTGATAGTGGGATTCGGCGCGGGACGGATGTTCTCAAGGCTGTTTGTTTGGGGGCTACTGCTGTCGGTATGGGAAGGAGTGTACTTTTTGCTACTAATTATGGGCAGGAGGGCGTTGAACATTTGATTGATAGTGAGTGTTGTTCGTTCACGAAGTGGGCTGTTTTGCTAACTTGGTGTCTCTCAGTCATCCAAGATGAACTCGAAACTGCCATGCGCAATGTCGGAATCACATCCCTGGCGGAAGCTTCCCCAGATCTCGTGCACACTGGTGACATCGACCACCTCGTTCCGGCGTCCCGCTCACACCCTTACGCTCGGGCCATAGCTAAAGGCCGGCGACCGGGCAAGCTTTAGCCTGCGTGACGGAGGGGGGCTAGGGTAGGGTGAGGGGTTCTTGAATGTACTGTAGAGTGTCGGTCTCCCCCGACAGATTGGCATTGATGACCGCATGGCGCAGCGCCGCCCCCCTCCATTGTTTCAGGGATTAGATATACAGCGTATAACCCCGACCATATGGCAATGCATAAGTCAACTCAACGGATTCAAATTCCCGAAATCCAGGGGTGAGAATTAGGGAGAGAATTCAGGAACATTTCAGATATGCCAAGCCTTACCTTGTCTCCCCCTTAGATCTGAACAAAAATTAGACTACGGAGTATAGGTCTGCTGATCTGTGCCTTCCGGGCTTTCCGGTCAAAATAGGCGATTGCGGGGAATATTCACATTACATTTACATGATCAGCCCTGTATGAACACGTAGGTACACTCTTGTAGAGTACATTAGGTCAAATTACATGTAGAGGGGGACCTTTTACGGTGTAGAGCAGAGAATAGGGAACAGAAGACAGACGTAGATCCGCTCTCCACTCTACACACTAACTCCCCAACTATTGTCTTGGAACACTACTTATTCTTAGATCTGGTCATGGGATCACCGATCCATTCCTTTCTCAACTGCTCAAAAGACCAAAATCAAACCTAGAATTATAAAGTAATTGCATGGTTCATTCTTGGACGGCTTATGTACGTGCTTGACCGACACTCTTGAAGGGGGGGGGGTGACAGCCATTCAGCGTGGAGGGATTTCATAGTTCCACTCGGGGGTTGGATGAGTATCTCCGGGCCGTTTACAGTAGGAGAATTATGGAGGGCGATCAGGCAATTGCGTTATGTGGTGGGGACCAGACTGGTGTATTTACTATTGGATGTGTTGAGGATGATCAGTTTCAGAGAGGGGGGAGAAGAGATGTACCGGGTACATCTTGTCACTCTGTGTTCTGGTGGGTACGGGGTAGACTTGAGTCCCGAGGGGGAGGTCTCGGGTACGTAGATCCTGTCTTCACAATGGAATATTCACCGAGTTACAACAGCGGAAAAGATAAGTGAGAATGACAAGGTATATAACCTTGGATCAGACCAGTCTCTGAATTCTAGACTTTCACCGAAGATAACAGAGTGTTGACGTCTACCACACCTCGCACTCTTTCTCTCCTGCTGCTCCACTGCGGGTCCATCCTGCCAAGACTCATAGCTCTCAACAATTCCTATAAAGCACAGCTTCACACCGGACCTTTATCTTCTCTATTCTTCCACTTCCATCTTCCGTCTTGTCCCTCTCTGAATTCGGGAACTTCAAACAAGCTACCCATCCACCTCTGACCTCCCAAACTCAACCACCTCAACGTCCCAACTCTATCCCATCTATACATCATGTCTGCTCCTCGTTCATCTCTCCGCGCTCTCCGCGTGCTCTCGCAGCCCACTGCCCCCTCAGCTCGTCGCTGCCTACACATCACCGGCGTGCAATCCGCTCAACCCGCAAACACAACCGACAAGGCCATCTCCAACCACGATGTCCTCCAATCCAGAGCCTTTGCCATTGCCATGCGCAGAATCAACGGCAACGCTTTCTCTGAGTATGTCACACCAACCAACCCTGCACCTAAACCTCTCTCAAGCTCCTTTACATCCTTTCAACCATGCCTGAACCAAACTAACAGGAAGAACAGCACCCCCCGCCAATTCAACACCTCCCGCTCCTCAAAAGCCCGCAACGACACCTCAACAGTAGACTTAGTCTACATGCCCACAATGGCCGACCTAGATGCCGCCCCCCTGCACCGCGGCATCCAAGTCCCGGTCCTGCCCGAAACTCACTCCATCACCTTCTCCTCCACCCCCTCCGCCCCACCCATGAAGCCCCAGATCTACACAGTCGCCGGTACCGGTGCCGACGTCGCCGCCAGCGCCATGAGCGAGGTCGTCGACAACCACGCTGTCGATCTGGACCCGTTCTCGTTTACGGAGGCTGTGGGCCGCTCGCGCGTTGGCGAGGAGATGAACAGACGCCAGAATGGGGGTGCGAAGACTGGTGTCATGCGTGAGCTTTGGGCTGGGTTTTTGGATGATGTGATGGGGCCTAAGGAGGTTCGGAAATAGGTCTTTGTCTTGATTTGATGTTGTTCATCTTTTGTCTTCCTGTTGACGGGAATGACGGTATGATATGACTTCGGCTCTTTTGATATGCTTTCCTCTGCTTTCCTCTGCGAGAACTAGCGTTTTGATGTAATATTTTATTTTATCTCGTCGTGGATTACCATGGCTGACGGCCGGATCATGGCTTTTTCTTTTCTATATCTTATTATCTGCAACCATGTTAGGTTGTACCAATTGATCAAAGTTCAATCCAACAAATATCTCCAATATAATATCTAGTTTCACATTCAAATCGACCTTGTCTCTCCTACAATCCACCTTCTTTGCTGAACTCCGGGAAAGATACATTTTCGTCTTACCTCGGCACAGTCTCCACAATGATCTACGCCAAACAGATCTAACGGGATCAATCCCGATTTTCAACTACGAACACTGTCGACGTCAACGTCAGAATATCCCGAGGTACAAGCCCTGGAGTCAATGTCAAGCCAGCATTCAGTCATTGAGTCATACCAAAGATCATCATCGCCATATCCATCCTCCTGCATCACATCCACATGTACAGTCCCCCGATCCCGACACTGTAGATCAATAATGACGTCGAGCAATCACGTCACCCGAGCTCCAATCCGTACCCTTTCGCGGGATAATCTTTTACACTTCCGAGGCTTTGTTTTACCGACTCGGGAGCGGACTACGGGTGACAGACTGCGGGTTCCTGGTGTTGATGTTTGTGGGGTGCGCCGGAGTATGTAGGAATCCCCCCGGATCGGGGGGAGGATCGGGGGGTTTCGGAGAGGCGGGTGGTTATTATCTGATTGTTTTATCAATCGGGTTTGGTATTTCGGGGTTGAAGATGGGGAATGAGTTGGTGTGGCTTTGCTTGGGGCTTGGTTTGTTTGTTATTTTGCATGGGCTCCAGATTGAAGATTTAAGGGTGTGGCTGGTGGTTGGGGGTGTTTTGGCTGTAAGGGGTGAGATCAGATTTCTTTTTGTGTTTCGACTTGTTCTTTTTTGTTTCTTTCTGGTATCTAGGGATCTTATGACGTCTTGGTTGTCTCGTTTCTTTTTTTTTTTTTTTCTTTTGTATTGTAGTAAAGGGGCTTGGGTTATTGATGGCTTGGGATTGGATACTTGGTTGGTGGTTATATTTTGTCACACTTTACTTTTTGCAATGGTATTACATACACTGGCCAAGATATTATTCTGTCGTTTGGACTCGACTCATTTGTCGTATATGAGGGCTGGCCATGGATGGTCTTTTATTCGATGCAAATGGCTGGTGTAAACGTAAGTACTTAGCATGTACTAGTGTAAAGCTCAAACTCCTAATACAATACCTATCACTATCGGGAGAATGGATGTCGATATACTCCGATCACTTCATCCACGTGGCACGATGTAACTTCGTGACAGGGACCTTGTTAGCGATGCTAAAACGCGTCCGACATTACGGCTTGTGGCTTGTGGCTTGTGGCTTGTGGCACTCGAGCTGAGCTGTAAGACAGTCCATCGCCTAAGCAATTCAATGGGGGGTCTGCAAACGGGCAAAAATCAGATGTGAAAACTGGTAAAAAAAAAAAACAGAGGTCAAATTAGGCGAACCGATGCATGACACTGCTTACTCGCTTCTAGAATTCCATGTAGACTGTCCAATTCTTCATTAGTGGTATTGCGCATGAATGAATGGTGGTGATGTTCTATGTAAATGTGTCTCAAACCCAACGGTGACCTGTTGTGTCTGCCTTCGCTCGTTCTCTGTCCTTTCCAAGCAACGGGTGATTTTGTTCTAGAAGGCTTAGAATGGAACAAGGCCCGGTCGATCGGCATCGGTCCCGACCGGGAACTTTCTTGAGATGCAAGGCAAATGCATAGATTCTGCTGTCCATGAGTTCATGTTGAATTTTATCTATCTGAAACATCAGCAGTTCGTGGGTACAGGCGACGTGGGGCGCTATGGTGACTTGGGATCTATATGATAGATCTACTAGTTCCAGCCTCTAGCTAGTATTGCTGCCCTACATATTGCGTTGGAAAAGAATATTGCTCGATCTTGTATGAATCTACGTGTAATTCTATTATTAATGTGAACAACAATTGTCAAATGTTCAGTAAAGGGTACTTTGTAAGGCCAAGTGATGTGCAGGGTCTCGACCCTTGTGGAGAGTGTGAAGTTCTAGACTTCTAGACCCTGGGACAGGGACGCGCAATCATACAGGTCGCATTGATTTGAATCATGCGACTTCTGCATGTTGAACAGATCATTTCAAGCTGACTTGAATGATTTTACTTTGATGTTCTGCTATCTTCGAAGTAATTGTCCGTGAAAACTCTGATCTTCCCACCAGAGGAGTTGATATTGTTCAAATACGCAACAGTGTAGGCAAGAATATGGGGGAAAGAAGCGCTAAGAGGCAATGAGACCATTTGAAATCTACACGTTGGAAAGGATTGAAATAGAAACAGAATACAGTAGAATATGGACTGAATAAACTTGGCAGTTAGCGCTATCATGGCCCCATGCTCAGACCTCAAATTCCAGTTTTGGCCCACTCAGTGAGCATTGAGCTTGGTTTAGCGCCTCACTAGCCTCGACTGACAAGTTGATCGTAGCCTGAAAAAGGAACAGATGGCTCCCATTCAGGTGCCACTAGTCCCCGTTGCCTCTAGCCCGAACTGTTCTCCACAGTTCTTGTCCAGGGGGATTTTCCCCCCTCACATTTGCTTCTCTCCAACCTCCAACTTCTTACTTAATTTCGGTCTTCATTGTTATTTCGTTTTGTTTCTGCTTTTGTTTCGGTTATTCTCTCTTTCAAGCACTTATCATTTTAAGCCAACTTCTCCGCAACTCCAGGCTCCACCGTCAGTGACATCGAACGAACCTCGAATCCACTTAATTCAAATGCGGGCTCATTTCTCCCGCACCTAATCCCTCCTCGGGATAATGCGTCTTTCAACATGTTTGCTCATTACCAGCCTCAACGGTGTTCATGCCTTCTACCCGTGGGAACTGCGGGTGGAAGTCGGTACCGTTGAGCCAATCCAGCGTCGCTTTATGCCATGGAGTTTGATCGAAGCCAAGATTGACGACGCCAATACAAAGCCTCCAACTCTCGACCTGAAGAAACTGCCCGTTCGTCGCGATGATACTTACAAGATCGTCGAGTCTCACACGCCTTCAATGGCAGACAGTGCTCCACTGAACCAGGATGGAACTGATTACTCTTACTTCTCCCCCGTGCTGGTGGGCTCCCAGAAGACTGAAATGTGGTTGGCACTCGACACTGGTGCGCCCAACACCTGGGTCTTCGATTCCGAATGTACCGAGGAGGTCTGCACACAGCATCACACTTTCGACCGATCTGCCTCGAGCAGTTATGTCTCCAACAGCTCGACATTTAGTCTCGGATATGGCAGTGGCACCGTCCTTGGACAACTTGGAACAGACACTCTTTCAATTGCAGGCATTGAAGTCTCGTTGGAATTCGGCCAGGCAAACAATGCCTCAGACACTTTCAAGAGCTACCCATTCGATGGCATTCTGGGTCTAGGTCGCTCACACACATCTGGATGGAATATCCCATCGTTCATGGATCGTGTTGCTGAAGGCAAACACCTCAAGAATAACTTTATCGGGTTTAGTCTGTCCCGCGCAGCAGATGGTGACAAGGACGGAGAGGTCAACTTTGGCGGTCTCGATACAACCAAATACGACGGAGATATCCAGTACACTGCCACTGATTCTGATATCTGGAACATTCCCTTGGATGACGCCTACGTGAATGGCAAGGCTTGCAACCTTTCCGGCAAATCTGCTACAATCGACACCGGAACCACCTACATTTTGATTCCCCCTGATGATGCAGCAGTCGTTTTTGGTCTTATCCCCGGCTCATCTGCATCTGACAGCAACCACATCATCCCATGTAGCACAAACGTGACGCTGGAGTTTGAGTTCTCGGGTGTCAAATATTCCATCTTACCCGAAGACTATGTTGGAAATCCAACAAAGCCCGGTTCAGAGTCTTGCATTTCGACCATTGTGAGCTATGCATCCAATGGAGCCAACACCTGGCTTGTCGGCGATGTGTTCCTGAAGAACGTCTACACCGTTTTCGATTATGACAATGCGCAAATCGGCTTCGGGTCCCTTGCCTCTGGTTCAACCGAGGGCAATGGGACATCCACAGCACCCCCAACCTCACCTACCGCAGCGGCTGCTGCTTCCAGTGCTAGTCAAGCTGCAGCAGAGTCTACCGCATCCACCGCCGCGACATCCACGGTGTCCGGCAGCTCTGCAACACAACTCAACCGTGGCATTAGCTGGTCTATATTCACAATCATCCTCAGCGCTTTCTTCGTCTGAACTTCTTTAGCCCATATTTCTTTCTCAGCGACTGATTTGGCGACAATCACACCGCTTGTATTATGTACTCTCGCTCACCTGTTACGTGCTATCGCTTCATGCACATCATTTCACTTCTGTCCATACAAATGGGTACACACCCATCCCAGCATATGTTGACGCTGTCTATCTGTCGTTTCATCAGCTGCACATATCACTCGTTCCTGCTGGATACCCCAACTTTCTGTTTACCTGACAAAAGTCGCTGGCGTTTTCATCTAGATGGTTCAATGTCTTCATGCACAAGGCGTGCCATACTTTAATGATAGAAACAACTGTCAATTCTAATAGCCCAATACAACAATATCCATATCTCAATCACATTCCACCCACATCTAAATACCTCACAGACTCTTCTGTGGAATCAGCGAGTAATTCTTCGGACCAGAATCTATCAAAATCAGCAACAATCCCAATACACCAAATCCAAAGGCAAACTCACCAAGAATCGACCGATCAAAGTCCTTCACCCGATTAAACCCAGCAACCCCCATCAAAATATCCAAATCAGCCAACAAAGACTTTATAACATGCCTCACACCCTCCTCGCCAGCAATACTCAACCCCCAAATCCATAATCGCCCAACAAAAACAAACCTAGCCCCAAGCGCCAGAGCTTTAACAACATCACTAGCCCCCCGAACCCCCGAATCAAACATCACATAGATATCCTTCCCAACAGCCTCAACAATACTCTCAAGGGCATCAAGACTAGCAACAGCCCCATCAACCTGCCGTCCAGCATGGTTACTGACAACAATCCCATCAACCCCGAACTCAACACACCGCCGCGCATCAGCAACGGACTGAATGCCCTTGATAGCAAACGGCCGTCCCCCACTAATCCCCTTCCAAGTCTCCATTAGCCAAGGGATCTTCTCCCAAGACCAAGCACGCCCATGCCAAACAGAATCAATCCACTTAACAGACGCAGCAACAACATCAACTTCGGGATCAATCCCGTCTTCCTGACACCGTTTCCGGAACACAGGATCAGTCAGCCCCAGGTCTGCACCAAAACCCCGATAAAACGCATAGTTCGACGAGGACACATCATCATGTCTCCATCCTAGCTGCCACGTATCCGTCGTAAGAATCAATGCATCAAAGCCAGCCTCCCAGGCCCGAGTCAATAATGACACGGTAAGTTCATCATCATGCGGCATGTACAGCTGATAGAAACGCGGACTTCCGGTTCCATTTGCTTTCCCCACGTCTTCGATTGAGGTGCTTCCTGCTGTGGAGAGGCAGTAAGGGAGGTTGAGTTCGCCGGCGACTTTTGCCACGGCGCTTTCGCCGGCTGGGTGATATATTTTGTTTATTCCGATCGGCGCGAAGCCGATTGGGGCGGATACTTTGTGGTTGAATATTTCTGTGGTTGTGTCGCGGTTGTTTGTGTCGACTAGTTGGTTTGGAATTAGACGGTGGCGGTAGAAGGATTGGCGGTTTGTCAAGTGGGTGTTTGAGAGGCCTGCATTTGACGAGGCGTAGAACCTTTTTTTTTTTTTTGGTTAGTTTACTGTTTTGGTTGGATGGATGGGTGGAGGGTGGGTGTGTACCAGCCGCCTTCGCTGAGTCTTTCTTTGGCTCTTTCTTCTAGTTTTCGGGGATCTTGTTTGTGTTAGTATCTTGCTTTTATATGATATTGGGTGATTGCTTACCAGTGTTGAAAAGAGGTGCCTGTCCCTCGTTCTGCTTCAGAAAGTTCTCCCGTTGGTAGAGACCCCATTGGGGCGTGGTGCGATTCTTGATATGAGGGTTGCTGGGGTCGCTCATTTTGATTTTGGTATACAATGAAATCCAGGTTTCAAGCTTTTCAACCCGAAAAGTCAGGTTTGAATCGATACAGGTATTGAGAAATATAAAAGTCTGTTTGTGAAAACAGCCAAATTTATAGATCTTTATCTTATCGATGACTTCATTTTGACGCTGCATGGCCGTTCTCGGACGAGAGAACATCATAACATGGCCTGACTTCGGTCCGGGGATCTTGTTTTTAGTCTTTATGCAAGATGGGAATGTTTGGGTCAGGATCTGCGCTTTGATCTGCGCTAAATGCTTATTTTGTGTTCGTGGATTGGTGTGGAATGGGAAGCTCCTGGTGCCGGTATCTATAGATCCAGGTTGTCTGATGATTTTTTGGGGGTTTTTTGGCTTACCGCTGTTATATTTTTATTTTTTATGGTTTGTTGCAGACACTTTAGTTCGTCTATGTTTGATACCTCGGATCTTTGGTGGTATGAGCGGTTCGATCGGTCGCGTGTGATAATGTTTGTCTGTCTACATCAACTTACTATAAATATCATCACAGACAAGAGCTAATTCAATACTTAATACCACATGAATACCATGGATAAACTAGGTGGGCGTGTGATACTTGTCGCCCGAGAAATCCGCTGAGGTGGGTGTACACTCGGGCTGAGCTTTCTTTCAATAGCTGATTAACACAGGCACAGAAAACAGGTACTCATTCGATCATAATTGGATTGAATCTATAGTGGAGAACTATCTGGATGGCTGTTAGGTATATGTGTCGGCCGAGAGTGCTCGGTGCTTCGCGTGAGCTTGCTGCAGTAAGATATATATAAAAAGTGACAATAGGTTCTTTTTCTTCATTTCACATAACGAAAAGGCAATCATAAATTCTTTGCCTAATGGTGCATTTAAATAGCAGCCCATAATCAAAGATATCCCTTAGTTAGGTTGGTGGCTACTTCGTCCTTGCTGGTTGGTTTTATCTTCAACTCATTGATAGAAGCTCGGATCACAACGAACATTAAACGATGCTAGTAGGTGAAGAACTTATCGAGACCCTATCGATAAAGAAAGATGATCTGCTGTATAATCGCGATCGGCTTGAAACAATCAAGTATGATATGATGTTCGACTGAAGCGAAACCTCATGTTGCATAGTGTCTCGCCACAAGTTGTCCTTGAGTTTACCCAAACCGATTAACCGAAAGAATACGAGACATCAAAAGGCAATTATTAAAAGGCCTCTGAAACTAACAAATAAGAGGCAAAGCAATGCGGCATTTACTAAGAGATCGGAAGTATGAAGCTCGGCATTTTCGTCGGCATCCGAGAATCCCCGTCGGCGGCTAACCACATCGGGATCTTCGGGAACGTCATCGTCAATACTCGGTCCAAGTGTGTTCCTTTTTTTGTCTTCTGCAAACACCTCAAACCCCATATTCACCATGTTCGGCCTCACAAGTAGAAGGTCTGCACTTGCTCGCTCGAAATGCCTGGCTCCGTCAATGTCGGCGCGAGCCATGGTCGCAGCGCAGCCTGTCTGCGCCAACATGCACGAGTTTCATTCTACCCCTGCGCAGGGTGCGTCCCGGCCGACTTGGATGCCAATGCGTGTCAAGACGCCTTGGATTGATGCTTTGACGCAGAGTCGGGAGGCTGCTAAAGCTGACTCGCAGGCGAATGCGGCTAAGGCTATTAAGCCTGATTTGACGCCGAAGAAGATGTCTGATAGTGCTTACAGTGCTGTATGTTACCTTGTCTTTATGAAATAATACCCATAAATGGTTGCTGACCAGATATGCTATAGGTTCTGCCATTGGCTCAAGATAAGTGGCTCCTGGATTCCTACCTCAATTCATCCGGCCACATCAGGTGAGTTCAACATCAATACAACCAAAGAGTTATTTGCTAATATTGAAACAGACTTGGATCCCTTCTGATGGATCTTGATGCATTGGCTGGCATTATTGCCTACCAACATACCGGCGATGGAGTATCAACCGTCACAGCCGCCGTAGACCGAATCACCATTGAGCACCCTCTTATGGAGATTTGCGATCTCGAGCTCAGTGGCCAATGTACATATGCAACTGGTCGCTCGAGTATGGAGATCTCGTGCCAGGTAAACAAGGTCCGCCCTGATGGCCAGGCTGCTCAACCTGATGATGTTCTCATCACTTGTGCATTCACAATGGTCTCCTTGGACCCGGCAACCAAGACGTATGTTCCTCCCTATTGCATGTATCGTACAAGCTGACCTTTATCTCAGTCCCGTTCCTGTGGCACCTCTCATCGTTGAAACAGAAGAAGAAAAGCGCCTCTTCAAGAAAGGCGAAGCAAACTACCAAGCCAAGAAAGCTCTCCGCAAGCGCAGTCTCCTCGAGCGAGCCCCAGACGATGAAGAGAGTGACCTAATCCATTCAATGTGGACAAAAGAAATGTCCTACCTAAGTGCGCAACCCCTCAAACCACCAGCCAATAACCACCAAGACTAACAATCAGCAGACCCCCAAACCCCTACAGTCCGCCCCGAAAACCAAGTATTCATGAGCGAAACCGTCCTAAAATCAGCCATGATAATGCAACCTCAAAACCGCAACCGCCACAACTTCATGATCTTTGGCGGTTTCCTCCTAAAACAATCCTTCGAACTAGCCTTCTGCTGCGCAGCCTCATTCTCACACGCGCGCCCCAACTTCCTCGCCCTAGACCCAAGCACCTTCGAAAATCCAGTGCCAGTGGGCAGCGTACTGTATTTGCGCGCTACTGTTGCGTACACCGAGCCCGAGGAGCGCGAGGGCGATAGCACCAAGTACACCAAGGTGCAAGTGCGTGTTGATTCGAAGGTGAGGGATGTTGAGCATGGGACTAAGAAGTCTACTGGCATGTTTAATTATACTTTCCTCGTTGAGAAGGATGTGCATGTTATGCCAAAGAGTTATGGTGAATTTATGCTTTGGACTGATGCACGGAGGAGGGCTAGGAATGCTGCTGCTATTGATCCTGCACATAAGATGAGTGCGTTGAGGAGTATTAAGGATAGTGTTACTGAGTAGGTTTCTAGGGGTTTGTTTTGTTTTGTTTTCTGATATAGAGGGGGGTGTTTCGCATTTTTTACAATCTATATCGATTGGGATATACATATACTTTCTTCAGTAGAATCTCGATCATATATTCAAGAACAACATCTTACAGAAATGCTACCATGCAGGAGAACCAAAGATCGAAAAGCAAGAACTCTATATATACAACGCCCCAAATCACCATCCATCCAACCAAGAGCGTATGTATAAGAAGCGGGTGGGGAAAAAAAGGGGGACATATGTGTGCAAACAAACACAATCCAAAAAAAGAGAAAAAAGCACACGCATAGAAGATATATCGATTCCTTCCGGCTCCAATAAAAAATAATAATAATAAAAACCATGAACATGAACCGACTCCACCGATGTCAAATGACAATGAGAATGATGAATCCTCCCAGACAATGCACCAGGTATACACAGAGTATGTTGATCCAATTTCACAGCTTTAAAGATCCCAGATCCAAATTTCCTGTTCCAACTCCCTTGCCTTGTCCTTCGTTTTTTTGTTCCCGTATGGGTGGATTCGAAGGTTTAATTTCAAATGATCGTTTCACTTCGTTATTTGTTGTATGTGCCCGTCGGGCTTTTTTGAGTGTGGTGTTTGGTTTGATATCGCTTTTTGATGGGGTTGAGATTGTGTAGGATAAGTGTTGTTTATGATCGGATGTTGAGTGTTGTTGGTGATGGCGGGAGAGATGGCCGAAGTGATGATATGATACTGTTCTAGTGACAGGTCTGAGATGGAGATACCGCTTTTGATCCTTGTCGAGGTCCAAAAAAGTCGAGTCCACGACTTTGAGCTCTCTCCTTTGAGAAATAAGCATGCCAACCAATTGGCCACTATCGAGATTCACAAAGGCAAGACACAAGTCAAGCTCACTGTTCACTCAAAACCTCGGAAATAGCATTCGACGACAACCCCCCACCACTCTGATCCCTCGGTTTATCAGGCTGCTCCTCCTTCATACAAGCATTCTCCAAAATATTAGTCCACTTTCCACTAGTCCCAGCATGGCTATGCTTAAGATGCTGACGGAAATGATCGGCCCGGAAAAACTTCTTGGCATTGTTGCACTCGCCGTACTTATGCACAGTAGTCAAATGCTCGAAGCGGGCATCCCAATCGGGAGATGGGAAATTAGGGAATTCCTCGCCGCAGTAGCCGCATGTATCGTGTGAAGAGCCGGCATTGGTTTGGCATGATTGTGCACCTGAGGCGTGGAATGCCGCTTGGAAGGAGACAAGAGCTGCGCAGGACCAGGAGTGGCGGCGGAGGTGAAGGGAGTTTTGGTGGCGTTCTGCTTCGTTTTTGTTTTTGAAGCGGTTGTTGCAGTAGGCGCATGCGTATTGCTTTTCCATTTCGTGGGAGCTGTTTGGAGTTAGTATGTATGCAGTTTGGCTTTGGTGGTTGGTTTAGTGGTTCTTACCGGAGGTCGTCTGGATTGTCGAACTTCTTGGGTTTCTTTGGACAACAGTCGCAAATGAATAGGCCGCCGATCTTTGATGCTGGGGGCTTTGGAATGTTTAAGATCGTTGTTGGTACAGACAGTTTACCGGTGGCATCTGTTGTAGGCGGCTCGAGGGATGCTGGTCCAGGAAGACCCCGTGCAATTGTTGGCTGAACCAGTGCTGCAGGAGAACTAGGGTTGAGGATCGATTTTTCGTGATAGGTATCGAGATCGGAGCTTGGGGAAAGACCACCGGGTGATCGTTGATCATACGGCGAAAGACTAGTCATGCTGCTACCCCCAATGGATAGCGTAGACGAATACGAACCCGATGTTCGGATACTTAAAGACGAAGCAGCCGAGAGCGTTCGCTGGCTGATGGGATAGTTGGGGTTAACAGACAGCGTATTCGTGAATGGATGACCGCTCGTCCTTCTCTGCGACAAATCGCCATTACTCGTGGTAACATGCAGCGTATGCCTCTCATCGCTCATGGGTTCCCGCGGAGGCGACGAAGCCCTTCGCTTCATGCCCTGCCTTGAATCCGGATACGGTGGAGTGGGTTCTCGGAGAATGAATTGGCGCGGTGGCGCCGGTTCATCGGTCGAGAACTCCCCCTCAATATCCGAAAACACGCCATGGTCATAGCTTCCGCGGTTCGATCGGCTCGGTAGACTGATGCTATCCTCCCGCGATGGTGTCGTTCCTCGATACCGCTGCCGCCCAATATCCCGCATTGATCCCTGGTCGTAGTCCAGCGCTGTTGATGGCGTATTGCTTTCCACACTTGGGCTTCGGCCTTCGATATGTTCTCGCCACCCGGGCTTCGTCCTGGGCGAAACGCCTCCTGATTGAGGGCTGTTGAACCATTTCACATCGAGTGTTGCTCCTTCTGATGGCCCTGGGGATGGGAGATTGCTGGAGCATCGTGATGCAACGGATGGAACGGTGAGTGCAGATTGTGAACCTCGGTTATCTGTTCCTAGACTGATAGATCCCCGCGGTGAAAGGGGCTTTCCGATTTTTGATAGTAGATGCTGATCGTATGCATTTGACGAGTCTTTCACACTCCGTAGGGAAAAGTCGCGTTCGCCACTCAGGCTAGAATAAAATCAGCAACAAGAAGACAGGGAGAGCGCAGTACGCAATTGAATGCGCAGGTTTTGCGCATGTCACTTACACTGGACCTGTCAGATTCGTGTTGATCGACATTAAACTTGGTAATCCCTCCGTGACTGGAGGCGGCTCAATGTTAATCTGAGCTTCGGGGCTTCGCAAAATGGGGGCGCTCTGCCTCCCCTCACACTCATCGATTTGCATAGAATCACCCTGTGACGCAGTCTCGGGTAGTCGATGGCCGCCTAATAAGCTAGAATTGGATTGGATAGGTGGGAGAGAAGTTGAAGGTTCCGAGTTTGCGTGATGCCAGCCAGCGTCATACCCGTTCTCCAGGTCGGGGATGCTTGGCGGTGGAGGCAGTGGTGGCGGAGCAGTGTTCATGTTAGATCGAGAAGCTATAGGTAACGGGCCGTGCGAAGCAAAAGAAAGCTCGGGCATAGCGGCTGAAGATCTGACGAAAGCACGGCGATCTCTAAAATCATGGAAACTCGAACGCGACGGTCGAAAGTCCATCCTAGAGCCAGAGCTGAACTCAGAGAATCAATATGGGCTGGGCGTCATGAACCTGAGATCAGAGGTCGAACTTGATGGCAATCGAAATAAGCAGGTCAAGTCAAGATCTCTGCAGCAGTAACCCATTCCAGTTGAGTGCAAACGTCGGCCGTGGAACCAGCTCCGATTCTTAAGCGGGCCGCTGAGCTATGAAGGGTTGAAAGACCAGCTTTTAGAGAAGTGAAGAGTGGCGCAGAGTCTTAGTCAGGACCTTCATGCAGTGCAAGTCTGTTTTCCAAGTCAGATTAAGTCGGAATTATAGATAAAAAAAACCGGGAGGGGGGGATAGGGCTGAAAAAGGGACCAACCTCGGGGGCGTGGGCGATTCGCCTCATATGAAACGTTTCCCGCTATAGTAACACACAATCCGGCCATAGAATCAGGGAGCGATTCAATGACAAACCAGACTAGACGCGCACATGCTTATAGTAAAACCAGAAGAAAAAGAAGGCTATGTAGGCAATTAGGACCAGTATAAAGAAGCTCTAATTTCGGGCCTAGCTGAAGCCCAGAAAAGGTAGGCTGAGAAGAGCTGAGAGTGAGGCGTCAGTAATGCTAGATTGGTGAATGCAGAAATCGGTGTAAGTTAAGTCGAGGATATCAAAGGGAGTCGACTAATGAGAAATTGAAACAGCAGGTCTCGGACTTAAAGTGTTAGAGGGTGACGTGGTGGAGAGAGGCGACGGGTCGTATATGTAATGATCGTTACCATACGGGTATTGTCCATACGTTTTACATTTCATGGACTATTTCATATTCTTTTTTCGGCTTTATTCTTTTAATCCTGGTTCTTTTGGTTAATCCCGCGTGGCACACCACGTTGGAATGACACAAGGCTGGACCTTCAGCCTTAAAACGGACACGCCGGCTCGTAATTTTGCCCCCTTTCATGGTAAAGTGGTTCCAAATGCGCACTGCTTGGCTTTTCCAGAAAATGCTATTCCTCGGTAGGTGAAGTCCAGACCGAACGCTGATCTATACTACTCTATTACTACCCCATAGTCTTCGCAGTATGGGAAACCAACCAGAACATGGCAGCATGGCTCCCCGTGCGTTAAGTCTCAGAGTGGGGGTTGTCACTCGTATATTGGACGCCTTGTCAATGTGACATTCCATGATCTACTCCTAGAAAGGGGTTAAATATCGAGGTGAGTGTTACCGAGGGCTGAGAGCGACAGGGCTGGCAAACCCTTTTCGGTAAAGGAACCGGGTCGGAACGATAGCAAGGAGAGACACGTCTTTCAAAAACCATGGTTTAGCGGTGGCCAACTTGTAAAGAGAGAGGGGCACCAATGCGGAGTCACGCCTCTGTAAGAATGAAGTATAGATTGGCAGGGCCTTGAGCAGATTTGCAGCCAGTGACAATATACACGGGGGGGCTTGGAAGTCTTGGCATTTAGGCTTAATATTTCCCGCCTCGAACTGAAATCATGAACTCCCGACTGTTTAAATAAATGCTTGGGTGTATAGTAGAATTATAAGTATCTCCCGTGGTGCTTCGTAGGGCATACCCAAATCGGAGTATTCGGATAACACAGAACATTCTTTTGCCTCCACATAAAAAAGCAGACAAATTGGACTTGGACCCACTGGTTGCTAGTGCGTTCCACTTGGCGCCTAAGACTGCATGCACTGCCACACTGCCGGCTTGTCATTTGGGCGCAGGGGTGTGAACCTTCTTGTGTACACACTCGAGAGACATGCGACATACTCAAAGAAAAGCCATCTCCCCGAAAATGTCACTGTAATCTGCCTGATCTTCATTCAGGAGTAATTGGAACGTTGGAACAAACATCTAGGGCTGCAGGGAAGGATGAGTAATCCAAGTCTCCACACCAGCAGAGCTTCCAGAACAAAAATTTCTGGGCGTTTTCTTTTCCAAAGATCTTGCTTCGCTAAAGCAGTACAGTACATGTAGGCTAGTGAGGGGTGTAACAGGGTTGCTGAGATCCATAGCGAGTAAGCCCTATCACACGCATGTACGTACGGCCATGTACTCTACTGTATTCCATATCAGATCGCCTGACCGTGGGCATCTCATCCCAGCCTATCATGTATTTACTCAAAAGTCAGGCTCCAGTAGATGTATGGGGTAGCTTGATGGTATGATGGTACTCTCGTACCGAGTCTCCACAGACTAATTTTCGAGAGTGGCAGTGAACTTGGCAAACATAGTCCAACATACTGCATTGCTTCATTACATTGAACCGCTGTGGCGGGATAGTCACTAGTGCAATAAAGTTTCTTATCCCTAGATCGTCGCCGTCAAGCCCCAGTTTGGGATCCAGGAGGCGAGACGCCCTCTCCATTCGAAGACGTCACCACTCTCTGGCTAAGCTCCGGACTCCATCGCAGTGCGTCTGTTCTGCACCTCATTTCAGGAAATGATCGGACAGGCAACTAGTAAATATTTTTTGAGACAGAGGCATTAGGCATCTGGCGCCCTGACCAGGCTGACACAGCCTGTCAGCAAGCCCCTGGAGAAGATCGGGTGCAATTAACCGCATCACCTCCTGAGGCGCAGCCAGCCTTAAGCCCTAGAGGGCTGCAGCCTAGCAGCACATGTCACTTGTAGTCCCAGGGTTCTGACGCGACGCCTGGCTGCCCTGTGCTCCATATGTTCCGTATATAGCTTCGAGTCACACTCGATAGTCATTCCTTGTTACCAGTCCCAGTAAGCCTGTGGGTTTCCCGCGGTTAGTCTACAGTACCACTGGCTTTGCCCTTCATTCACTTGTGATGACCCTTGCAGCGGTTGCAACAAATCAGATTTCAGTATTGTGAGGTTCAGTGTTTGATGTGTGTCGGGGATAAATCGCGCTCCACTTGCGGCGTGAATCGCTTGGCTAGAGTTTTCTTGTAATTTCCACGTCCAATTATTCTTCAATTTGCGCTTTGGGTGCTTGCGTGTAGTTGTAGGTGTGCGTTACGACGGTGTAGTGGCGGGCCGTCGGTGAGGGGATCTCAATTGAGCGCCCTACACGCCCTATTTAAAGAGGGGTAGTGGGAAAATGAAGGAGTGTATACTTAGCGTGAAGTGTCATATATCCTGTAAAGACTTTCTATTGCATGGAAAGACCCTGAGTAAGCTATACAGAACCATCCCCAAAGTGTGGAGCCCCTCATACAGTGGGTACTCTGGAGAGATCAACCCATACTTGCATATACCATATTCTCAAAGAAGGCACTAATGAACATGAAAACTTGAAAGCGTGAGTAGATAACATGTGTTTCTTTCAAGCTTAGCTTAATAGAATGTAAAATTAAGAAATAGTTTAAATTCTGCCTCAGGCACCCATGTCACCTGCTTTGTCATACCCTTGCCCTATCAGACTTTTTGAGTTTGGCAGCGCCGAGGCTCAACCTCCTTGTCCAAGTAGGGAAGTGTCGAATTCACTCTCAGAGCTCGTTCTACTTTCTACTTTTCTTTATATATCTTCTGCTTCTATCTTCCCTATCTTTCCTCTACTGCTCATTTGCAGCACTATTCAAAATGGCCATGAATCAAATCAAAGGCCACAATATCTACGTCGGCGGGTTAGTACTTGTTGTTTAGATATCACAAAAACATATGTATCCAAAGCGGGGCTGGCGATCGATACTGCCAATCGATGCTGCCAGCACCGTGTTTGGCAGTTGATTTGACATTCTAACCGCCAATTATAGTATATTCTGTCTGAAAAACAAAGCAGCAATGGCCCGAGCAGATATCTCCCACGTGCTATCGGTGCTACGGCTGAACCCATCAGAGGGGACCTTCGAGGGCTATGAGCATCACTCCATAGGAGTTGATGATACTGATGAAGATAATCTATTGGAACATTTCCCCGCGGCCATCAAGTTCATCCAAGCCGGCCTAGACACCGGTGGTGGCGTCCTCGTACACTGGTGAGTCAAAACATATCGTATCATTCTTTTATTGGCCTTTTCCCTTTCCTCAGCTTTCCAGCTGCCCCTATCTTCCAGTGGATGTGAGCTATACTTGTGGCTTCATGCCTCCTACGTCATTACGTGTGCATCAATTACGATCTACACGTGGCTGCGGTTTCCTGCAATCTCAGGATACATGCTGGACCCTTTTTTTCTGGGCATTTCCGAGCCGGATCAGACTTTCTCGACATGGAAAGATGTACAGTGGCTGATGTGACGATCCAGTGCGATGGGGAAGTCCCGCTCCGCAACCATTTGCATCGCCTACTTGCTCCACCGCCAGCCGGGGGCGCTCACACCGCAGTCTGCCCTTGCGCTGGTCCGCGAAACCCGGCCCCTCTGTGAACCCAACGATGGCTTTATGGAGCAGCTCGAGCTGTACCATGAGATGGGCTGTCCAGATGATGTCACCGACCATCCATTGTACCAGCGCTGGCTGTATCGCCGCGACGTCGAGGAAAGCGTAGCGTGTGGCCGAGCCCCAGAGCTAAAGTCAGTGCGATTTGAAGATGAACAGCCCATGCGATCCCAAGAAAGAACCGGTCAAACCGTCGAGATCAAATGCCGGAAATGCAGGTTAGTTCTGCCCCTGATCTAGATTTACCATATTAAACTGAGACACGGACCAACTCCGCTAACCCTATATCCACAGACGAAAATTGGCAACAACCCCATTCATCATTCCACATGAACAGGAAAAGCAAAACAGCGCCAAGATCAACCCGTCCGCCAACTGCGGCCATGTCTTCCTTCACCCCCTGACATGGATGCGCCCGAGTCTCTTCCCATCCGACAATGCATCCGAGCCTGCCGCCGACACAATATACGGAGCCCATCCCGATGATGCTCCCCTCTCCGGCCGCTTGACTTGCCCCAATCCTGGCTGCGGGGCTAATATCGGTAAATTCGCGTGGCAAGGCATGCAGTGCAGCTGTAACCATTGGGTTGTACCTGCTATTGGTCTTGCCAAGGCGCGGGTTGACATTGCAAATCAAATCAACGTTGCCCAGGGCCCAAGGAGCAACCCTGCTATCCGTCTTCCTCCGAGCATGCGGGCTCCTGAATCTAATGATACTGGGCGTGGTAATCTATGAGGACAGGTGACGAACATCATATGCATAAATAGAATTACGAGTCATGAAAGCTTAACCGCGACTTCTACATACTTTGTCTTTGGTTCATTGTTTTATTTTACATCACCAGATGCCGGAAAAGATCCACCGGTCTTGCCATTTACTAATGGAGTATATCCCAAGCTGGGCGTGATAGTCCACAAAGTTCACAGTTCGGCACCCAGGCTGCCAACGAGGCAACCAAGCATTCAAGGTCTCCTACGCGGCCAATGAAGAATGGCAGGGTAGGAGAACATTACTACCTTGCGTAGTATCTCCTATCGAATATAGATATGCAAACAGGCATTCACCAAAACCGAGTCTCGGAATACCGCTTCAACATACCAATCCGACAGATCTCCCCTGTCCATCCCATGATCTACAAAAAGCCACAAACCTAGAAACACACATTAGGCAACACACCCAGCGGCTCTGCTGACGTGGCTCTGGTTCCGTGTCCCGTTGATAACGGAGAATTCAAGGCATCAGCCCGCCGAAAACAAAAAAACTGCCTACGGTGACAGGGATATACTATACTATGATGTACCTGTAGAACCATGCCACTTCCGCCTCGGATCTTCATCATCTCACGGGGCAAACCAGTACCGAACAAAGCAAACCCTGTACTAGTAAACCCAACTCTAGATACTGTCCAGTATTGGAGTCACACTGCAGTCGGCGATATGAGACGCAACCAAAGCCCCATTTCGAATCGTACATTTACGGTGGATGGATGAGCATGTGCATGAGCATGTGCATGTACATACAGTACTGTACATGTCTTCACCCTACGGTAGGGCTTAAAGATGTGAAACGTGAATCTAAACTCAAAGTATACACGAATAAGGACAAGCCTATTAGACTTAGTCGCGCGCCAAGAAACATCGCAAACGCATTCTCCACACTGTCAGAAAAGAGATCAGCGATGGACGGTCATTTCATTTCAGTCATTTCCCTTGCGACCAATTCCAAGGTTTGAAGGAGGCTGTGCAAAGCGGGTCTGTTCCTCCGGATCCCGATTGGTTGGGTTGGTGTATTGCAATTACGGGTATGGTGACTGTTTGTTTGTTACTGTATCTCTAACATGTTTGGCTTGTTTGTTTGGCTTATATCAGCGTGTGATCTGGGTTGCCCTATGTGTTTAGCGGTATAGTCAGATATCAGTACTCGTTTCTTTGTTATACTGTTCTTTTAGTTATATATTGCTTGTATTCTGGGTATATCACATACTTACAAGTGTCATCTACTCTGTGCCTCATTGGTAGCCCTTCTCTGGTGGGGGTGGGGCAGTGCACTGCCTTGCAGGGGGAGCTCCCGGTGGAGTTCCTTTCTGGACTGGATAGGATACACATCTTTTTTATCCTTTTCTTTCTTTGCGTCATTGCATAGTTTGGCGTTGGATGGGGTTCAGATCGCTGGTCGATCGCTGGTTATGTTATTTGTTTCAGGTTTGTCTGGAATTGGGCTCGTCCTTGGTTGGTCGTTGGGCACTGTTACTGGTACTGTTGGCGCTGGCAATTGGGTGCTGGGCTGCTATGTTTCCATTTGGTTCTGTTTTCTTCAACCTTCTATTATACTATACGTAGAGGGGTGTGATATAGGCGTTTCGCCTGGTTCTATACTTCATACTAAATGTGGGATGCTGATTGCTGGCTGGTATATTGTATCCTGTAGACTGCATCGTACTACTGTAGCCTGGTGCTTCGTTCGCTTCTTATTAACTGAGATGGGGTTTACAAATTTAGACTATGAGTATAACTAGAAGGACCTCAATTGAATGCCTGGTTTTATTTACTCTAAATCATTGCCCGACTCAGGGAAGGTTAATACCAAGCAAGTCTAAAGACCAAATGCGAAACACACGTATCCGATTCGCATCTGTACATGCAAGTTGAAAAATTTTGACTGCCTTGATTCGCTACTCTAGATTCGCGCTACCAAGTAGCCTAAAAGATCTAGTGTACATAGTGCCGTCCTAGTCGGCTTTTAGGCCCTCTGAGGTGTCCATTATCTAGACCTGCCAGGCAGCACCCAAACAACAAGTTGGATTCAGTACTTTGTTTCGGTATTGAAGACAGATACAGCTTTGTCGTTCTGCACATGCTATTTACTAAATTATAGATTGTGGCATTGCCAGGCTGCCCAATTCCGATATGAAACAGCAAAGCAAGTTACTGTAGCTGTCTAGATGGATGAGGGGCTGGGATATTAAAATATCGGGAACTACTAATATGCATACGATAAAGACTTAGAGATTATCAGATAAGTACTAAATAAATATCAATCAATATATGGATAGCTAGCTTGTAGGCAAGAAATCCGTGAATTCGGACAATTTTTACAAATTTAGACCAGAGTCAAAGCAGAGCCCATGTCGTGCTCCTTCATCAACAAGACCAAACGCCAAACTTCATATAAGATCAACTACAAAAAATTAACTACACAGCCCCGCTGACACAGTAACCCGGAGCAAGCAATCCCGGCCAAACCCCGCAAGTCCAAGAATAGAGCAAAATGAATCATCTTCAATTTCCAACCTCGCCTTACCTTGCATAACATGATGTACAATGCATCCATCTCAGAAGGAAAGATCAAACGCCCAAGCCTCACATGCCATGCATGACAGCCTATACACTACGCCACTGCAATACAGTACTAGCGGTTCTGCGAAATGGAAGCTAGGGAACAAGGTAGCCTACTAGGGCTGACATGGCCTCCGGAATGGGTTCGTGAGCTTCGCCTCAATCTACAAGCAGAGTCCGCTTTGGTGCTTATTTCTCCCCCCTCCCTCTGTCAGAGTCATACTACACTATGATAGTCACCTGCTGGAAATGGGATCAGGAAGCCCAGGAGTGGTACTGGGGTGTATGTGAGAGGTATCTTTGTTTACCCGGTCGAGAATCGAGAACCGGCTTATGTTGCCTAGGCTGGTTGATCTATATTTGGGGCTTGATTTTTACGAGTACGCGGGTGAAGCAGGGCGTAGTGGATAGGGATAGAGTTTGGGGGTTTGGCCTGTGCATCCTGCAGGATCAGGAGCTTGGTTTTAGATATTTGCGTTGGGTTATTGTACATGTGTCCGAGAAACGGGGCATCACGCATGGATTGGGGCCAATATAACGTGTGTTTGGGTAGCCACTGGCGGCTGTATATGGTATAAATCGACGCATATTTTGCGGGCGGTTGGATTGAATCGAGTATTGGTGGAGGTGTGATGGAATGAGGCTTTCATGATTTGGTTTCCCATGTGATAGCATCGGTATTTTCCGAAACGTGATTGAGGTGACAGTTGATTTGGACATGGTCATTTATCTCGAGAGTGTTTCGGAAGAAATGGGCAGCTAGTCAATATGTATCGATAATTGGCAAAGCATGAGATTCGTGTGCGACGATGACTGATCATACGACAAGTATATCGGACTTGTCATCTACCTGCATACCGACAACAGGACAACAAAGAGTAACCTAGAGGGCTTAAGGATTTCTTGACGGCACAGATGGAAACAATGAAGAGCTCTTCAGTCTTTCTTGACTCCGCTTGGCAATTTCGATGTTGCGTAGTCGGTCAATGCGCATCTGATAGAAATTCCTGCATCGCAATTAGAAACAACGGCCATATAATGTCTAAGGGTTGCGTGGGTTCTCGTACTTGTGTAAAGCGAAAATTCGAGGTGAATCATCTGCCTTCGTCTCTGGTTCAGTGCCCTTCTGAATAGAAGCGATCTTTTAAAGAGTCAGCTACCACAATGATACACCATTTGCATGTACATACCTTCTCATCCCTCTCTTTTTCATCATTCGTATTCGAAACTTTAGATTTTTCCTTGTCTTTTGACTTCTCTTTGCTCTTGTCTTTCTCGTCTTTATCATCTTTGCTTTTAGACTCGTTCTCGCGCTCTTTCTTTCGGCGCTGCTTCTCCTCATATTCTTTCTTAACCTTTTCAATTTCTTTGGCCATGGCCTCCTCTTTGGCGCATGCTGCCTGGCCTTCAGTGTCGATTATTGGCGAGCAAAAGTGCCGGTCTTGCAGATGTGCGGGGCACACGTAAAAGAAGTCCTGGGAGGTTAATTAGCAGCTTGTATGCATCATAATTGACAGTTTCACTGCACTGATGTAAGAAACAACAGATATTCTATCCACTGAGAATGTTGATGTTGTCATACCTTGTTGTCTGGCGTGATCATTACGCTCGTTGATGGCTTATAGCAGATCAGGCATGCTTTTGCGGAGGTATCCGCCACGCGACGTACATGGTATACGTTGGCTAATGACATGGCTCAAGGGAGTTTGACTTTTCGGCACTATCCGACTAGTATGGAATCCTCGTTGCTGCCCTGGTACGTGTTTGAGGACAAGTGTCGTTGGCTTGAGGTGATTGGAATGGGCCCGTCATGTGACCCATACTTGGAGCGAACCAAGTCTATAAAACGGAACTTCCAACAAACTGAGAGTAAAAGTAAAATGAAGGCGATCTAGTTGATGGAACAAAAGGTAATGATTCACTAGCTGGATTATATTCCAGCCCACCCAAGCCCATCTTGACAGAACGCCAAACCATGCATCTGTCCACTAAGACCCAATCGGACAGTACTACCGAGAATAATCCAAGAGGTTTTGTATGAGAAATCATGAAATATAGTGAGCATTAAAAAAACGAACAAAACACGATCATTGATCATAATGACTCCTCCGCGTCAATGGCAGCTGCCTCCCTGGCCAGTCTCAAGTCCTTGCCTACGACACCAATGTCCCGCAAGTAAGGCTTGAACGCCGCCAATAGGTCCTTGAGACTACCTCGGAGTGTGTCAAGTACGAGCTCCACCTCTGGGACCTGACGAGCTTTAGCCTGCGCCGTGGGGTCACTAGAAGAGGGGAAGTCGACATCCGTCCAGTGAGCATCCAAACCACCCTGGTGAACAAATGCATCCAGTGTAAGAATAGTGTTAGTAAGGAGACGCACTGTAGGGGGTATGTCGGTCTGGACTTTGCCATATGGGTCTTCAGCCAAACTGGCAGTCAAAAGCCGAGCCAACGACTCCACTGCATCCACAATAGGAGACAACGAAGACACGGGGGCACCGAAAACAATTGACGAAAGGCGCTTGGCGTAAGTTTGTTGGAAAGGTCGACCAATGGGCGAACGCAGGAATTGTGCAAGCAACGGGTTGATGTCCACGGACTTGTGAGTAGTAGACGGGCCGCCGGTCAAAAGTTTCATTTTCTCGGAAGAGCCGAGCAGTCTCTGTTTCCGCTCGGGGCTAAATACAGCCGAGGACGCTTGACTGAAAGCATCGCGCATGCGAGCCCGTGCAGTTGGAGTCCAGTCTTCGGATTGACCAAAAGACTTGGCTGTTGAACTGAACGCATCGCCAAACTTGTCCTGTCGTGAAGTAGCCTTAGGAGCAGCAGAAAAGACGTTCTGGTCTGTCAAGGGCTCAGTGAGACGTGGAAGAGTTTGAAGAACAGGGTCCGATGGCTTGGCTTGCGGTGGTGCTTGGGCAACGGGAGCGGGCTTGGTAATTTGCTCGATCCGGATGGTAACGCCCTTGATAACATCAGTGAGGCTAACTAGGACCTGAGACCAAGTCGAGCCCTTCTCGCGATCAAGTTCACTGAAAATCGCCTTGCGGCGTTCAGGGTTACGCTGGCTGATCAAACCGAGCTCCCAGAGTGCGAAAGTCTTCACGATCTCCTTCTTTGCATTGAGACCATTGAGGAGACTGCCATTGGGATCCTTGGCGTCTGTCGTGAGTGGCTGGCCCCGCTTCAGAGGTTCCTTGCCGATGAACACCGAGAAAGAGAGGTTGGCGGTTTCCCAAAGGGTAACAAGAATCGCACCCGTGTAGATGGTTCGGAGGATAGTGGTGATAGGATCCGGAGGGAAGAAACCTCTTACATCGGCTGCCGACCTTGGGAAATCGGCATAAGTCCGGGCGAAAGCAAAGAACCAGCTCCACACAGTTTGGCGGAAAAACATGAGGTACACAGGAACAGTAGCGCCTGCAGCGAGTGTACTTCTCATACCCCCATCCCGCAAAGTTTGCATCCAAGTTCTCTGGAGGTACTTTGATGTTTGCTGTACCGGGTGAATGCGCTGGTCGTTTGTTCTGGAGCTTCGGTCTGCGATAGGCAAAGGGACACGGTCGTAGTCAGAGTACAGGTGCCACGCCGCCTGCACGCATGCGAGGGAGAAGTGGTAGAAGTGGAGGTAAATTGGTCTTTCATTCAAGGTCACTCGCTCGGGTACCCTATATTTCATTAGTCAAGTCTCGTTACAATTTGGAGACTTTGAACATACCTCCCCCGTTTCACGAGTTGGAGATCATTATCGGCAGATGACGACCAGATATAAATCTGCGTGAACCACCAGGCCGAGAAGATATACCAGCCAAATGTTTGCGCGATTTGGAAGAGAGTAAGTTGTTTAAATGTGCCAAAGGATGAGGCGGATGTTCTCGAGCCGATGTGCATTTGGCTGACGCGAAGGACGAAGACGGTAAGGCAGGAGAGGAAGAGCATTGCGGTTCGAATTCCGCAAGTGCCAATAGGAAACCATAGCCAAAGCCCTGTATCAATCATAAAGGTTAGCAATGTGCGCTCACGGGGCAACCAAACAAGCCTCGGAGCTCGACTCGATAAGATACTTACAGGATGATTTATTCCCGATGAGAATCGCAACTATGTAGCAGACTAGTAGTGAAAGTGCAGATGCATGAACGAATCTTCGGTGCAAGGCCGAGGTCAAGATTCGCCTGTATGGCCGGGTTCGAATAGCAGCCATGATGCAAGCTTTGGGGGGTGGGATGCGCTTGTGAAAGAGAATGTGAGAAAGAATAGAGCATGGTCAGACTGACGAGCCTAGGGACAGCCTGGAAGCTGCAGAATGGAATTGGCAAGCCGGCGACAATGCTGACGAAGAGTCACGGCTGACGGCTGGTTGGGTTGAGCTGGTCGGAATCAGTTAACGGCCAAATCAATGATGGAATATTTTGAGGCATCAAAACACACCAGCCACATGTATCATGTGATATATGGCACTGATGTACTGAGCCATATGTACTAGCCCTTTTTAGACTAGTGGATCCGGTACGTCATGTGAGGGCGGTCTGCCGGCAAAGGCAGCAGGGACCTGCAGATAGTTGCTTTCTTATCCAGTCTCGTTCTACCTTCATTTTTGACACTCATTACTTTGTCGTACTACTGTCATGTCTTTTGATCGCCTCAACTCACTGGAGGCACAGCCTACTACTATGCGCAGGGATGAAGACCCGCAGTACCGTGACGATCCGGGCTTCGATCATCTGGCCGAGTCGCTCTCAGATCAGTTGTTTACATTAACTTCGAACATTTCTCGCTTGTCCAACCAGATTGCCCTTCTCGGAACCAAGCGAGACACCGAACGTGTGCGCGAGCGAGTTCATAATCTCTTGGAGGAGACCCGTGCGGGGTTCAAGGATGTTGGAGAAGGAATCAAGAAGGTCCAGACATGGGAGGACGTGAATGTATGGTTCAGCTCATTCCCTTGCCTTTCAAAACCTTTGATACTAACCTTACCCGTACTAGCCCTCCCAAAAGTGGACCCAGCAGAAGCTGTCCTCTGAATTCAAGGCCACCTTGGATGAATTCCAAACAGTCCAACGCCGGGCGCTTGAGAAACAGCGTGCTTCAGCAGTTGCTGCCCGTACAGCAGTTGAGGATGGTGAACAACCACTAATCGAAACCGATGTGCAGTTACAAGAGCAGCAATTGGAGGAACAGCACCGTATGGCCAATCAGGGCGAGGTGGACTTCCAGGAATCCCTTATCATCGAGCGTGAGACAGAGATTCGAAACATTGAACAGAGTGTGGGAGAACTCAATGAGCTATTCCGGGATGTTGCGCACATTGTCACCGAACAAGGAGGCCAGCTAGATATTATCAGTGAGAATGTCCAGAACGTCACTCAAGACACCCGGGGCGCCAACGTTGAGCTTCGCAGTGCCAGCAGATACCAGAAAAATGCGCGCAACAGGGCCTGCTGTCTGTTCGTGATCCTTGCTGTCATCCTTCTTATCATCGTTCTTGCCATCGTCCTTGGTTAATTGCGATACCTATGATCCCCCTCCGTTCTTGCGTTCCATCCACCACGCAATCCTTGTTTTTTCTACCCTGTCATGTATGCGCACGATATCCCTTTTGCATAATTCTCTTCGGCTTTTGTTTTGTTGGTGAAGCACCTATCTCTTCTAGCTTACAAATCAATTCGCAACATTTAATGTAAATGGAATGGAGAACATTCAATTCATTGTTGACTTTCAATGCTCTAGCACAATATCTTACAGAAGTCAATGTTGTTATACATGCATAATACACCCAATAGGGTCCCAAATCCTGCCTATGCTCCGTTATCGCCTTGCTATGTGCAGCGGGGGTCTATCCCATCTCTCCAGTGATATATTCATAGACCAGTGAATCGGTTGAACCTCAACCTCCAGCCCTCATAACTGTTCAACTTAGGCCGAACATCAAGGAAGAAACTGAGCTTCCCGGGACCGGCATTGCCTGCTAGACCGGAGTTTCCACTGTTTCCTGTTGGCTTCCCTTGGTAAAAGTCGATCACATACTCGATCTTCTCGCCTCCACATCGTTCAACGACCCAGTCATGGCGATCAAATGGATGCTGGTAGCCAAGCCACCCATTGATCCGCGCACGCGGACTGAGGTATTGTGGATCGACACCCAAGCCGCGGAAGGAATATAATTTGGGTCCTCCACATTTTGTGCTGCCTGGGTCTGCTGAGGGGCCTTTTTTCTCCCATTCGAGGATCTGGTTCCATGCGCGCTCATTGACGGCGTTGTGAATTGGAATGATCGAGGCGACGGAGGTCGCAAGTTCTGAGGCGGTTTCGGTAGACCCGGGGGTGTTACCCTTGCGCATCAATGCTTCGAAGAATTGTTTTTCAGATGGGTAGATCCAGTTGCCGGTAGCTTCGTCACGGCCGGTCTCGGTTTCGGCATTGGACGGGCTGCCGTGCGAAGCAGCATATGGAGATGATGCTCCCTTCTTGGCCTCAGGACAGGCGCTGTCGGCACTAAAATCACCAGCTCGGGGTATCGTGCTCACTTCTCGGTCCGTTGATAGTGGTCGTTGCGATTTAGCGCGTGTTTGTCCCTGACCTGCAGGCGCCTGTCGGTCCTCGGATTCCGAGGGATGCGGTGATTTGCCATTTTGCTGCAGCCAAATCTCACGGGTCTTGTGATCAACTGGGCATGTTGCAGGTGGCTCTGCCACAGGAGTACTTGCTCCAGCTCCCATTGTTGAATAATTGGAGATTATTCAGTGGATGATTGATCGGCGCATCAGCAGGAACTAGAGATATTTTGCCCTCACCGCCTGGCTAAACAACATTATCGGTCCCCCCGTTATTTCTCCCCTTTTGTTCACTTGGAAATTTCTCAATTTCGTTCTTTTGTCTGAATTCATAATGGCTGCTTCTAACGAGTCGGTCTACCGGGCTACCACCACTGCCCCGGTCAACATTGCCGTCATCAAGTGAGTTGATCTCGATTGCCCCTCATTCCATGACAGTCCTAATGAAAACATCAAGATACTGGGGCAAGCGTGATACTACTCTTAACCTCCCTACCAACTCCTCTCTCTCTGTTACCCTCTCTCAGCGCTCTCTCCGTACCCTGACCACCGCTTCCTGCTCTGGTAACTTCCCCGCTGAGGACACCCTGAACTTGAACGGCAAGCCGCAGGACATTCAGTCCTCCAAGCGCACTCTCGCCTGTATCTCCAGTCTTCGTGCCCACCGTAAAGCTCTCGAAGATGCCGACTCCTCTCTCCCCGCTCTCTCCAAGCTTCCTCTCCGTATCGTTTCCGAGAACAACTTCCCCACCGCCGCGGGACTGGCCAGCTCTGCTGCTGGATTCGCAGCTCTGGTCCGCGCCGTTGCCAACCTTTACGAACTACCTCAGTCCCCCAAGGAACTCAGTCGCATTGCTCGCCAAGGCTCAGGCTCTGCTTGTCGCTCCCTGATGGGCGGCTACGTCGCATGGCGCACCGGCGAGCTTGTTGACGGAAGTGACAGCCTGGCTGAGGAGGTCGCCCCCGCGTCTCACTGGCCTGAGATGCGTGCTCTGGTCCTTGTTGTCAGCGCCGAGAAGAAGGATGTCCCTAGCACAGAGGGCATGCAGACCACCGTCGGAACCTCCGCTCTCTTTGCCGAGCGGGCACAGAATGTTGTTCCCCAGCGCATGACGGCCATTGAGACTGCGATCCGTGACCGCAACTTCCCTGATTTCGCTGAGATTACCATGCGTGACTCCAACACCTTCCATGCTACCTGCCTTGACTCGTGGCCCCCTATTTTCTACATGAACGACGTCTCTCGTGCCGCCGTCCGCCTTGTCCACGATATTAACCGTATTGTTGGCCGCACTGTTGCTGCCTATACCTTCGACGCTGGCCCCAATGCCGTCATCTACTATGAGGATAAGGACTCCGAGCTCGTTGCCGGAACCGCCAAAGCCATCCTCGGCCCCAAGACCGAGGGCTGGGACGGTGCTTTCTACGATAGAATTGCCAATGTTACTGCTCCCGGAGTTTCCCTGGACCAGGTTGACTCCCGTGCCGTTGAGGTCCTCAAGGACGGTGTGAGCCGTGTTATCTTGACTGGTGTCGGAGAGGGTCCCATCAAGGTTGACACTCACCTTGTCAGCGAGACTGGTGAGATCATCAGCTCCTAGACAATGCGGAGGTGAATAATGGGCATGTTAGCCATTCTTTTGGAAGGTTTGATTACCTGAAAGATACCCTATCGTCCTTTTACAACTTTGCATGGGACCAATTCAACTTGGCCATACGAAATTGATGCAGATATTCACTTCACTGTATCCCTTTCATTGTTCGGGACTATCTAGAACATAATAATACAATACGAGCGTGAATTTAACGATCATATACATAAATGACTTTCATAATCGCCACTACAGACAACACGCAAACTAATAACCCATCACCTTATCTTGAAATATCCATTGACATCCACTCTGCAAGTCCTCCTATTAAACGAGCAGTACGATCAGCATGAGCCACAATCATCACAGCGCCGGAACCCATATCCAAGGGCCTCACAAGCCTGAATAAACCTGCTCTGCTGACTCCCAGCATAAACACAGCAACCAGCAAAGCCGCATCCACTTTCACCATAAGAAGCACCGGTATGATCACACGCATAGCGAGAATGTTCAGAACTGCCAGCACAAGAGCATTTGATAGATGGGACCACTTGAACGGGCGCAAGAGCTCCCACGCCCAGAAGCATAGCAAGAATGCTCCAGATATAGAGGCTCATCTTCTATATAAATAGGTGCTGTTAGACTCAATCTGGTTGTATATCCGGGGACATAACTCAACAGCTTGATGGTATAACTGCGCTTATCTGATACTGTTTCTTGGATGTCCAGTAAATAAGAGACGTTAGCTAGTTTTTATATACCGCTCGGTTAGGGGTTGTTCTCATATCCTTCGTAGTTGGCTTGGCTACTGGATACACGGCAGACCTATGTAACATCTTCGTGTCATTGTGGGAAGGAGTCGTAGTTGTTGTCTTCCCTCGAGATGGCTGCGCTTCACGACGTATTTCGGCTGGGATATACCCCGTCATTCGGAATAAATTGGAGGTGGCTTTGTTACTATGGACATGATGTACATGATCAATTGTGTGTTACATAGACCTGCATACTACATGCTACCTCGTGGGCATGCTCTCTATGAACTTGAGTTGCCCACAGCGTGCAGCACACTGTATTTTGCATTTTAAGCAGGTATCATGTCATTAACTCACATTGATGACCTGGTATACTGCTCGAGGGCTCAATATATGTTTTGGATATGACTCGGATTTGTCTCTCACAAGGTGCGGTATCCTTATACGTGGGAGCCAAGCCAGAGGACTCGGAAATGTATATTCATCCCCGCTCGTTGGCATGAGTCCTGGTTCGCAGCTTTAACGCAATCAAAATTTGTCCTGAAGTTTACGGATCGAAAAGACCAACCTGTGATTGCCCCCAGGAGCAGGGAAGATGCCATCTGCATGATTGCTCAACAGTGTTGCATTGTGGCAGTATAGGTCTAGAGAGGTATCGGTAAGACTGGGGCACCCCGACAAGAGATATAGAAACCAACCTTGAAAACACATCTAATATATGGTCAACAAGAGGGCCTTCCATTCCTTTGCTGATATTCACGTATCACTCGTGTCACGCATAGCATGGAGACTCCTTGCACATAAATATCACCTTCTCGATGGATGTCAAGGATTAACAGAGCTCATGGGTTGATTGACCCGTCTGACGTTCTGCTTGTGTGCCGTTTGCATTGAGCTAGAGATTATCTGTATCTTCCATGGGAACAGACATCTTTCCCCTAAACGAAAACCTGTGCACAAGGCTGAATCTTCCAACCTAGCCTTTGTTAGGGTATCCTAGCAAGGAACAAACCTCCCTGGTTCCAGGGCGTATTCCTGGAGTCTACATGAATATTTTATATGACTGAGAATAGAAGCTACTTTCATTTTGATAATGGACATATGTCAATGCTATAGTCTATCCTCACCGACAGCTTCAAGCCAGCAAAGAAGATTTCTTCATTTCCTTCACGATAGGGATCTCCTTGACACGCGCGGAACCCCCACCCTGAACAATAGCAATGCTTTCAGCCAAGACTCCACTGCCTCTACCACCGTAAATAGGTGGAATATGAGGCTCATCGGGATTCTCATCCTCATCCTCATCCTCATTCTTCTTTTTCTCCACGACGGGGACTTCAAAGACCTCGTCTCGACAATCTGCACACATAATGGAGACTTCCAGCAACGCCTTCTCAACGGCAGCTGCCCGCTCGCGCATGCCGCGACGCAGAAGTGCATCAACGAGGGTTTCGGTCTCTGTCACGCTGGAGTTGACGCGTTCCATGAGGCGTCGGATACTGTTAACCAGGTACTCCTCCTCGTACACGGTTCCCTTCTTACCACGGGCCCGCTTGCGCTCTTCCCGTCTGCGGGTTTTTGAGGTGTAGCGGGTCATGCCTGTCTTGCCGGTCTTTCCGGTGTTGCCTGTGTATCGGGTGAACATGGAGCGGCCAGCAAGCGTCGATGCATCTGTTGGTGCCAGTGAGACGTTGTCAGGGATGTCGATGCCTGCGTCGCCTCCTGTGGGATCACCACCGAAGAAAGCGAGAGGGTCGGCAGCGCGTAGCTGGCGGAGTTCGCGGAGGCGTGGGACTTGGGCGTTGAGTTGGGATCTGCAATCGGCTAGAAGGTCTGTCATGTTGCCCATTGCTTCAGCCAGACCGGAGTCGACGATCTCGGCGACTAGGTTCTGCTTGCCGTTCAGTGTGAGGAGACGAGCGGCGTCAGCGAACTTTGAGCCTCGGCAGAGCAGCCGTGCGGCTGTGACAAAGTCGCGCAGGTGCTCGGCGTAGATTGTGGCTGCTGAGACGTAGTCTTTGTTCTCATCGATCAAAGTCGAAGCTAGGCCTTCGATATGGGCGGTCAGGTCCTCCTCGGAAAGAGAGGCCATCATTGCGCAGTACAATGATTCGCGCCACTTGTGGGCCAGGTTATAGCACTTGTAGGCGCTCTCGTAAAGTTCAAGAGATTCGTAAGCTGGGGAGATATTAGTATATTGTCTTCATTCAAATATCAGGTCACTTACCAATTGCCGCATCCTTGTATTGGTTCTGGTCTTGAAGATGGTCGGCATAGAGCTCGGTGATTTCACGTAGTTGCTCTGCTTGATACTTATAGAGCTCGAGGGCTTCTTTGTACAAGACATGCTTGACGACATATGCGCGAATTTCATCATGGGCATTCAAAGCGTACAGATGCTTCAGAGCCTTTCCAAAGCGGCTGAGATGGTTGTCGATCTCAAATTGACGTCGGGTTTCTGGAAGCTGCTGCAGCTTACGGAGGAAAGGAAGATACTCGCGAGGATCCATCTGGGCCTGTTGGGCAACCAAGAGAGTAAGCTCAAGGTCGTAAATTCCCAGAGCATGAGAGTAAAGTCGGTGTGCATCTGTCAAGAAACACATGTGCTCGATGGCATCTTCAGCCTGCTCGGTGTTTTGTGTTCTCAGGCCCGCAGCAAGTCCAAGACCGGCTTCTAAGTCTGGCGGAGATTTGCAAACATGGGCCGTGATGATGTTCTGCAAGTTGGTATCGACGCGTGTTTGGAGAGTCGCCAAGAAAGCATCACAAATCTGGTTAATTTTGCTCTCCTTTTTGGCTGACGCCGGCAATGAAGGAGCTGGAGCATCTGCTTGTGCGACAGCCGCAGACTCGTGCTTGGAAATCTTCAGCGTGTCCTTATAGAGTGTCTGTGAAACATCCTCTTCCCTGCATAAAACTTAGCAAATAATGTCAATTCGGCCATATCTGGATGTAAACATACTGCAGACGGGACAAGAAGTCATCAATATAATCGATCTTCTTGACTTGATCAATGAATAACGGGATATTTGCCAAGAACTGTTCAGGAGCATAATCGTGAAGGATGTTTAGATCGACCATCTGGCTTCGGCATGCCATGAATGCAGATCGGTACTTCTTTTGGTCAATAAAGGTACGAATTCCGGCCAGCACCAAAGCACGAGGGAAGATAGTTTCAATGTTTCCACGGGGAGCTTGGAGCACAACTGCAAAGATTGACGGCATCACAGAAACCAAGCGGGAGCCGCGTTCGATACTTCTGCACCGCTCGTCAATTTCGGGTGTGTCTTCTGGGATTTCCATATCTTCGCGTCCATGTTAGATTTTACAACGTACGTAGCCGGGACAGTCAGATCTTACCTTCCACGTGGTTAAGATGAATAAACTTCAACAGATGCTGAGACGTGGTGAACAGTAGATGAGACGGTGTCACGAGGAAAGATGTGCAGTTCCTTGCGAGGACTCGCTTGTTTGCATACAAGCCACCACTTCTTGACATAGTGATCAAGATGCGCTAGATGAGTTAGCAATTCTGTCCAAATCTATATAGATCAAGCAATCTTACCTCGTCCTCGGAGATGGAGACAACACGAGCCCAATGGCTATCAACACTGGGACTATCACCCCAAGGGACAATATCCGGGTTATTTAATGACATTTCAATACTCGAGTAGCCAACGGGACGGCCGGGTTGAGAGGCATGGGATAACCATAGAGCTTCATGTCCAATTCCGGCAAATATCGATGATAATTGCTCGGAGTCTGCAGCCTCGTACACGGCTTCAGTCGTCCGACGTTCCAAGATAGTCCGCTCAATGCGGCTAGCATTTGGTCCAGTGTTTCGGAGCACAAAGACCTCGGTATCATTCAAAAATGCAATCTGCCTAGGTCGACTGGCAGGCTCATCAGGTAATGGGTAGCTCGACTCAAGAATCGGAATAGGAACGGGCCGGCTTTTCAGAGACCAGATGTAGACTGCGAAGCTGTTGCTGAATAGGACAGCAATGCGGGTTCCTGATTTGCTGAATGCAACATCAATAGCGTTGGAGTCCATAGCTAGCTCATTATGCGCCATTGGGGGTGGAACACCAGCCAATCGCAATGGGGTCAGCCTGAGGTTTTGTCCGTCAAGTACGGCAACGGCACCCACATCGTCCGGAATAGAGGTAGATCCGTGGCTGGTATCAAACACATAGTCTGCATCAAGGATGCAGCCTGCGGAGCCAGCAACGAATCGGAGTGCCTTCTCTTGGTGCCATTCGAGAGAGAACGGATGCGAGTAGGAGGGATCAACAACAATTGGGATTTCTTGCTTCAAATACCAGTGGTAATTCCCGGTAGTCCAAAGTTGAATGCGGTCTTGGAACTTGACAGCGAGAACGGTTGAATCGACGTTCCAAGCAAGATGGATACGAGAAGTCCATGGCTTTGTCTCGGCATTGGTGATACGGAGAGAAAACTCGCCGTGGCGAAGTCCATTACGTTCGAAGAAGACCACGTCAATACGGTCATCAACCCGTTGAATTCCTGCGAGAAGACTTCCGGACGGACGCCAGCTGAGGGCGCCTTCGAGTCCATCAACCGGCTCGCTCACGCTGTCCAGAGTACCCTCTCTTGAGTACACTCTGATAGCGCGGCGAGTACCAGCCTCAATGCTGTTCACGGCGACATAAGCTCCATCTCCTCGCCAGGTAATAGTGGTGCAACCGTCGTCATGGCTGCTCAGAATTCCTTGGTCAATCTTCTCGGGTACAGTCGGGTCTCGAAGAGCCTTGGCTCTCTTTCCTTGGAACTGTGTTTCTTTCTTACCCCATCCTACCGACACATGCTGTGAAGCTTGCATGTCACTCGGAGTAAAGGTAATATCGGCGACATTCTCGAACTCTCTGGTCATATAAAGGAAAGTCTGGGCTCTGGTGGTGAGAGCTAGGAGCTCCTCATCAGGAGACCATGCAGCAGCTGTAATACCCACGTCGACGGAACCAACAATTTCAATCTTATCTTCACCAGGCAGAGGCTCTTCACGCACAACCACGATATCGCCTCCCTCTAGCACCAGGCAAGTAGTCAGGTTGTCTGCAAAGTAATGCAGAGAAAGGACACGGTCACACGCCAGGTCTGGCAGAGGGCATGGAGCATCCCAAGACGCAATGCATTCGAATGCCTCCGGGCTGAGAGGGTCTGTTGAGGTGATCTCGGGGCGCTTTCGCCGCACCTCGATGATTGCATTGTTCTCAGCGGGACCAAAGGTGCACACCACTGCATCAGACGAAGTATCCCATGCAGTTGCTGTAAGAGGAAGCTCGCCCTCAAGCTGTGTCTCGGCGAGACGCACATTTCTCACGTTGCGCATTTTCCAGGAACGGTAACTTTTTTCTATGCTTCTTTTGTTACCCCGCCATGAAGCAACCAGGGCGGTAAACGTATGAAATTTCACGAAAAGACGAGCAAAGGCAGGTTACAGTGACCAGCTACGCTTTCTCTTGACAAGAAGCGTGGAGAGTGGGTGTGTTGAGAATTGATATCAAACTCGCGCCGACCCAGAGATTTTTTGATTTTCCACAGCGGCTCAGCCAATGACTTCATCCACATCTCAACGTCCTTATAGCTACGAGTTTCAACGTCTACACGGTTACAATAGAGGCATTGAGGCGCAGAAATGTCAATAATAATCTCTAGCTTTGTACATGATATCCAATTGCTTCCCCAAGCCGAGATTTCGGACTCCAGACTGTCGCAAGGACAAGACCAATCTATTTGGTCTTGTAGGTTTGCCAAACTAGAAGACCTGTTAGCGCGTGGTCAAAGCAAGATATTGCTAAGGCGACGTATAACTCACCAGCAATGGCGAAGGGAGAACCGAATCCGGTAACTAGATGAGGGTCGAATTAGTCACGCCTCTGCGCAGAGGTCCGGGGGAACACAAACCCATGAAGGCCCAGTATCTCCAGAAGAAGCGCTTGGTCATAGGGTTGAAGGGAATGTTGGTACGAGGACCCTCGGCGTAGTGGTAGGGGCTACCGAGTTGGGTGCGAGTGGTGGAGAAGCCACGACGGGCAGCGAAGGAGGTGGCCATCTTGGCCCGGATAGCGGAGGAGAACATCTGTTGTAAAAAGTAGCTGTGAGTAGTTGCAACAAGTCCAATTGCGCTAGAAGGTGCCTACCTTGCCAGATAGAGAGGAGAGAGTGGACGATCGGAAAGGGACGGACGAGGCCTAACGAGATCATCCCATTCCGCACCTTGCGATGTTCAACATCACGTGAGACATACACTAGCGCCGTTTTGGGGCCACCCCCACCGCTTTCCCCATCTGGAAACTTTCAATTTTCTCAACCCAGAAAAAGTGCAGCGCAATCACAACGCTCATTCTACTCCCGTGATTGATATTTCGGCTTCGCTGGAGATGGATGAGCTCTTTGATGTCTTTGAGGACACGCCTCAGGCGGTAACCCCGTCCGAGGCTATCCCAAAACGTCCCAAGAAGGACAAGAGCAAGAAACGCCAGGTGAATGGCGACGTCAAGAACCCCGAAGACGCCCAGACTGAACCGAACGAGGATACCGTCTTGCCAGATGCATCTGCTACAGAGTCCAAGCCGGCAGTCGCCGAAGCACCCACTCCCGAGAACGATCAACCCGATGCGAAGCGACCCAAATTGGACGATGAACCTGCGCCAGTACTTGCGGATTCTTTTGAAACCGAAGGACAAGTCGAGCTTGCCAAACTGCAAGGTGAAGAAGAGTCTATGAAAGTATCCCACCAAGTGCGCCATCAGGTCGCATATCCTCCGAACTATCCCTACGTGCCTCTTTCGGAGCACAAGCCGCCAGCAGAGCCAGCAAAGAAATACTCCTTCACACTTGATCCTTTCCAGCAACTTGCAGTCGCCTCAATTGAACGCGAGGAAAGCGTTCTGGTCTCGGCCCATACTAGTGCAGGAAAGACCGTAGTGGCAGAGTATGCCATTGCGCAAAGTTTGAAGAAGAACCAGAGAGTGATCTACACGAGTCCAATCAAGGCGCTGTCTAACCAGAAATACCGTGAATTTGCTGCCGAGTTTGGTGATTGTGGTTTGATGACTGGTGATGTGACAATCAATCCTACAGCTACTTGCCTCGTTATGACTACTGAGATTCTCCGCTCCATGTTGTATCGTGGTTCTGAGATTATGCGTGAAGTACAGTGGGTCATTTTCGATGAAATTCATTACCTGCGAGACCCAACCCGTGGTGTTGTTTGGGAAGAGACACTCATCCTCCTGCCCGACAAGGTCCGCTACGTTTTCCTGTCTGCTACTATCCCCAACGCTATGCAATTCGCCGAGTGGATTGTGAAGATGCACAACCAACCATGCCACGTCGTTTACACCAACTACCGTCCTACACCGCTTCAGAACTATTTCTTCCCCGCTGGTGGAGACGGCATGCACCTAATTGTCGACGAGAAGGGAGTGTTCCGCGAAGAAAATTTCCAGAAGGCGATGAGCTCAATTGCCGACAAGAAGGGTGATGATCCCGCCGATGCGATGGCCAAGCGCAAAGGAAAGGGCAAGGATAAGTCTTTGAACAAGGGTGGAAACAAGGGCCCATCGGATGTCTACAAAGTCGTAAAGAGCATCATGCTGAAGTCATTGAACCCTGTCATTGTGTTCAGTTTCAGCAAGCGTGAATGCGAGGAAGGCGCTTTGCAGATGTCCAAACTAGCATTCAACGATGACTCGGAGAAGGAAATGGTGACCAAGGTCTTCGAAAGCGCCATCTCAATGCTGTCCGAAGAGGATCAAAAATTGCCTCAAATAGAAAATCTCCTTCCGCTTTTGCGCAGAGGTATTGGTGTTCACCACTCTGGCTTGCTGCCTATTCTTAAGGAAACCATCGAGATTCTGTTCCAGGAGGGTCTCATCAAAGCTCTATTCGCCACTGAAACTTTCTCCATTGGTCTGAACATGCCCGCAAAGACTGTTGTTTTCACGAGTGTGCGCAAGTTCGATGGTACCAGCCAACGCTGGGTCACCCCATCTGAATTTATTCAAATGTCTGGTCGCGCTGGTCGACGAGGTCTCGATGACCGTGGTATCGTAATCATGATGGTTGGCGAAGAAATGGACCCAGCTGTGGCGAAGGAAATTGTGCGCGGTGAACAGGACCGACTCAACTCCGCATTCCACCTTGGCTACAATATGATTCTCAATCTTTTGCGTGTGGAAGGCATATCGCCCGATTTCATGCTGGAGAGTTGCTTCAAGCAGTTCCAGACCACTGGAAATGTGTCAAGTTTGGAGAAAGAGCTTCAGGATTTGCAGGACAAACGGACCAACATGGTCATTCCGGATGAGGGCACCATTCGCGAGTACTACGACCTAAGGAAGCACCTGGACACACTCGCAGATGATGTCCAGCAGGTTGTGAGCCACCCGAACTATTCTCTGCCTTTCATTATGCCTGGCAGACTTGTCCATATCAAACATCAAGGCCAAGATTTTGGATGGGGAGTCGTGGTCAAGCAAACCCAACGCAAACAAGCGAAGAATGAAAAGGAGCCATTAACCCCTCATCAATCCTACATTGTCGATGTGCTTTTGAGGCTTGCGGAGGGCCCATCCATCGGCACTAAATCTCACCAAGACATCCCGTCCGGCATTCAACCCGCAAAGGAGGGAGAAAAGGAGCGTATGGAAGTTGTGCCCATTGTGCTCAGCTGCATTCATGAAATCTCACACATTCGGATTTTCCTCCCGAAGGATATCCAGGGGGCCGACGCGCGAAGCGGGGTGAAGAAGTCTTTGGATGAAATCAAGCGACGTTTCCCAGATGGTCTTCCGTTGCTTGATGCTATCGAGAATATGAAAATCACGGATGACTCCTTCAAAAAGCTACTACGGGTAAGATTCAATTTCGTTCTAAATACATGATTCGCGTTACTAACGAGGTACAGAAAATCGAAGTCCTCGAATCTCGTTTGCTGAGCAACCCTCTCCACAACTCACCTCGTTTGGCCGAACTCTATGAACAATATGCCGAGAAGGTAGAGTTGGGAACAGAGATCAAGGCCGCCAAGAAGAAGATCTCTGACGCCATGGAGATCATGCAACTTGAAGAGTTGAAGAATCGTAAGCGTGTGCTGCGTCGAGTCGGATTTATCAACGAGGATGAAGTCGTTCAGTTGAAGGGTCGGGTCGCTTGCGAGATTAGCTCTGGTGACGAGCTGATGCTGAGTGAGCTGCTGTTTAACGGTTTCTTCAACAACCTTACTCCTGAGCAGATTGCAGCCATTATGAGTTGTTTCGTGTTTGAAGAGAAGGTCAAGGAAGCTCCTCCATTGTCCAAGGATGAGCTGGCGAAGCCTCTCCGGGAGATCCAAACACAAGCTCGCACGATCGCCAAGGTTTCCCAGGAGTCCAAAATGGCTTTGAATGAGGATGAATATGTTCAAAGCTTCAAATGGGAGCTTATGGAGGTGGTCTACGATTGGTCCCATGGCAAGTCCTTTGCCGATATCTGGTAAGCATGCCCCGTCCTGTCTCACTATCCATGTACTAACTTCTTACCAGCAAAATGACCGACGTCTACGAGGGAAGCTTGATCCGTGTCTTCCGCCGGCTGGAAGAGTGTTTGCGGCAGATGGCACAGGCTGCCAAGGTCATGGGCAGCGAGGACCTGGAGAGCAAGTTCGAAGAGGCTCTGACGAAGATCCGCCGCGACATTGTTGCTGCTCAATCTTTGTACTTGTAGATACGATATCCCATATTCATTTTTTTGTATCAAGCAAAATGCATACTTATGTCACATTACCCATACGACGTAGTAGATGTAGATGATGCGGGTACTGTAGCTTTGCCCGAAAACAGTGGGGTCCACCCATTTAGCTTGGACCATGTCAAAGAAAGAAAAAGAAAGAATCATCTGAAACAAAATAGTATTAACATCACCTTATTATAGACAGTTTTTCACTGCGAGGCAAATCTCCTTGAAAGCTGCACAGAGGGATTGCGTTGCCGCCCGCAACGCCTACTTTTTCTCCACCGCTTCTCTTCTCGACCTTTCTCTCCCCACCTCACCTTTGGGCATACTTTTTGACTGCCCCTGTCTTTCTTTTCTTCGGTCTTTCTCGAGACCACAACATCTGCTTTGCCATTAGGCTGTCATCATGAACAGTCTGGTGGCCACACCTCCTGTCCCTCCTCACTTCTACGAGAACCCCCGATTCTCTCCCTCCCGTATGAGTAAGACTATCCCTTTCCAACATTTTGTTCTCTGGCCTGGCGAGAAAGTGCTAACAAATATGTCAGTGTCTACACCGTCGTCGTCGTATTCGAACCGTAAACGGAAAGCCGATGACGATGGCAACGATCATGATGGACGCATGTCTGCCTCGCCTACCAACTCTCCCGCCTTCACACCTCGTCAACTCCCTCACAACTACCGTAACGTCAAACGTTCCCGACCGAATGTTTCAGGTCGACCTCTGTCTCTCCCTCGTTTGCTAGAAACCCTCGACACAGATGCGTTGAGAACAGTGGTACGAACCATGTGCGAGCGTCACCCTCAGCTCGCCGACGAGGTTGTGCACACCTCTCCCCGTCCGAATGTTTCTTCAACCCTCCAAGTGCTTCGAAACTACCAGGCCGCTCTCCAGTCATCCTTCCCGCTGGGGGGTAACACTGAGTCGGACTATGCCTACAACCGAGTCCGACAGCCACTCACAAACCTTCTTGACGCCCTGAGTGATTTCACTCCCAACTTCCTCCCGCCGAACGAATCCCAAGCATCCACCTCTCTAAGCTACCTAGACGGAGCAACCGATATCATCCACGCTCTGCCTCGCTGGAGCTCGCCACAGAACAACATCGAACGATACTCCGCCTATGACGAAATCTGCAAGGCATGGATTCTGGTGATTCGGGAAGCCGCCAAACGAGGTGGCGGTATCCAGCTGCAGTATGGTGGCTGGGACCAGAAGCTGGCCAAGCACAACCAGACTTCTGGAGGAAAGCTACAGGGAGCAGTCAACGAACTGGGTTATAGCCTGGGATGGATGAACGGACCAGAAACACCAACCCACGGATCTAGTGGCGAGATGGGCTCCATACGGGACCAACTTCTCTCGGGCACATATGGTCTGGGAACCCCAGTTAGGGTTGGACCGTGGTGATGAATCAGCTTGCTCCGATCTACTTTATGAACGACCACCTCTACAACACACACCGCTCTTGCGTCCCGGCTTCACCTCTCACACCCATGCCGGCTCACGCTCAAGCTTGAAATACGGTCCATACCCCTTCGACCGCGCAATTTTCGACGTATGTCACGATCACGATACCTGCTGCATGACCTTAGAATCGACATGGTCTCAGATGGCGTTATATTACTCAAGGCGAATCCAATGACAGTCTTCTTTCTGTCTCTTTTTTCTTTTCTCTTTTACTGGCTGGAATCTTCTGTGTTTAAATGTTGCGCCAAATTTCCCATTCAACTCGCTCAGATCCCAGTACTGCTTCTTGTCCCTTTTTTCTCTTTTGTCGTATTTCGAATTCCCACGCAAGCCCTTACTTCTCTTTCTTTCCGTCTTACCTTGCATCTACCATGTACTCCATCCAAACTCCCATTCTCTCCTTCCAACATCAAATGATGCGCTGGAATCGCTTACATTCCTGTCCTTTTCCTTCCCTGTCTCTATATTGGATGCTTTTGAATTCCAACATCCATTTCTGTTTTTTGACTTCCGAGCACCGCCTTGTCTTGTTCCTGTCCGTGTCTTCTTGTCATTTGCATAATCCGATGAAATACGTGTTCGTCAAAAGCAGCGGTCTTGGTCCTAGCTCGACTGACTTATCTGTGGTCCCTAGGCCCGTTCGCGCTTTTCAGCTCTGGCTCTGTCAGCTGAAAACGTTGTCCTACCATATGAAAGAAAGATGCCTCATCTACCCCTTTTGTCTACGGTACACTCTGGTCCTGATATTTCGTGCAACTTGCCTTTTTATGTGTTCTGGGTGGTCGGTTGGTCCATCTTTTTTACGCTAGCTTGTTGCATTTCAATCCAATCGCTTATTATTATTCTTCTTTTTTCATAGAACGGATACTGAGCTCTTCGGTTTTGAAAGATATGAGTACTTCATTTAGTCATAACTTATCATTTTTGCTAGGCTGTATGCATAGTATATAATAGCATATCCAGCTCGCTTCACTTCATAGACAATCTGGGAGAATTAAGGTATTAAAGTAACACCAATGAAACAAAAGCAGAAAACGTATTTACAGACATCCCTCTGGAAGATATCTCTCAAGAATTCATACCAACACCTGCTTCACAACACGGAACAACCACCCAGCATCCTCCCACCCACCCTTCGCTCCAGGTTTCTCAACAGGAACAACATCCTCATCAGCCTTCTCAGAGTCACCATTACCATCATCAGACGCCTCCCCAACCGAAAGCAAATCATCACGCTCTCTCTCCTCCACAGCCTCCAAAATAACTGGTTCCTCAAACGTAACAGTAGTACTCGTCTCCGCAGTTCCAATCCTCGAAGCAGCCGCAACAGCACCAGCAGCATCAGGTACAGACGCAGGCCATTCCTCAACCCCAAAAAGGGTCCACTCAACCAATCGGTCAATCCACCCTCCAAGCCCGAATCCGCGCTCGCGCGTTAACTGCTGCAAATCTGCTTCGTCGAAGTCATCCGGCGTCTCATCAGACTCGTAGTCATATTCGGACTCTGATGTATCGACATCCTCCCCATCCCAGAGTTCCGAATCTTCATCCGAGAAGGAGCGATGATTTCGGTGTTGCAAAGTAGCCATCTCAGCGCGAATACGCTCATCTACAAAGTCAGGCACAAGACTTCCCCGCCCACGGATCTCAGGACTAGCCGTCCCAGTCGCAGCCCCCGTTGCAGGACCCGAGTCCGAACTGGGCATCCGCCCTGCTGAATTCGTATTCGGTGATGATGATGATACAGGGATAGTAGTCATAGTCAACCCAACCCGACTCCCACGCCGACTCCCACCCCTAGACCGAGAACTACGGCGGGATAGTGCACCAAGCCCTCCAGGCGTTGAAGCACCGGACCGGGATTTGCGTAATGATGTGCCTGATTTGGTGCGGTGGTGGTGGTGGCGGGAATTAATAGCGGTATTATCATCACGCATTTCAACAAGACTAGTCGAGCTTTCGCGTTTAGAGAGCCAGCTCTGGCCTTTTTCCTCGCGCGTTGACGAGGCCAATGCTATGCCGGCGCGCAGCATCCATTCTGCGTCTGTTTTGGACGTGTGTGATGTATCCGTTTCTGGGACGTGGCGACGGCCTGGGAAGGTGCTTGCTGGTTTCTTGATTGTGTTGCTGTGATGGAGGGGCGTGGAGATGGCGTGGCTGTGCAGGTTTGAGTCACTTGAGGGTCCTGTTCGGCTGGAGCTTTTGCTGCGTGTGTGCCGGTTGCGTGAGCTGCTGCGTGAGTGGGAGAGGATTGGGGGCGTGCTTGGAACTGAGATGCTGGATAGGTAGGAGGGGGCTGGATATTCGTGGCTGGTTGTGGTTGTTGGAGAGTCGGTTTCGTGGTTGAAGTAGTCTGTTGGTTCTGTGTCGTCGTCTATGGGGAATCGTGGGGTCAGTGGTGCTAGAGAGACGTGGTTGAGATTGGGGTATGAGCGCCGCGAGCGAAAGCCACCCGAGCTTGTGGTGAACTGTGGTTTGTTAGTATTCCTTAAGCTATAAATGGGATTTAGGTCTGATATTCACCTCCATTATGGGGTCCAACATGGAGAAAAGAGGAAAAACGGCGAAGATGGGGAAAATGCGGAGTTGATGCACGTGCGGTTGGCATGTGAAAGCCGAGCCCGGCAATGCGATGTTTTGAAAACGATCATTCTGTAAAAAGAGTGGAAAAAATAAATTGAACTGAGTTATAGCAACTGAGCATTTAATAAAACTTGTCGAGGTGGACTGACAATAGTAACACAGGAAGTATACTTATCATATGATGGTGGCGCGGTCATTAGGGCTAGCGGTGAGCATGTTACAATTTGAGCTCATATAGATCATGTCAAAATCAACAGAGAAATGCATTAATTTATACAAGATAGCCATGGAATATATACAGCTCAAAATCTTTTAGCATCGACTCACAGGCGTGAATCCTGGAAGTCCAACACATCAGCACCCTTGATGCGCAAGTCTTCGAGAACATTGTACTCCATAATCCACTTCATACGCTCCATCAAAGCATCAGGGTTGAAGGTGCTGTCCAGCTGATCAGGAGAGTCAGAGCTAGCAAGCTTACCAGCCTCGTAGCTAGTCTTAGTAACCCGGTCCGTCCGAGGCTTGCGCAGATTCTGGTAGAACTTGAACGCATCCTCAAGGCTATCACCCTTCCAGTGGCGCAGAACGGTAGCAAGGGCAATGCCGGACTCAATAGCCATGCAAGTCCCCTGGCCTTGGTGGGGAAGAGTGGAGTGAGCAGAATCACCCAGCAGAATAATACCAGCATCCTTCTGACCATCTGCCTTCATCTCATACCACTTCTCAAGCGGGTCACGCACATACAAAGCCTGCTTGAGCATCTTACCATCAGGCGAGCCCTTTTTCAAACCAGCAATGATATCTTGCACAGCCGGACACCAGTCACGCACATGCTCGTGCAAGCTATCGATATCGGAACGGGCCATCCAGCCCTCGGTATCCCAGGATTCAATAGGCTCAGACATGAAACCAATGACAGCAGCACGGTCGGTCTGCGTGTCCTTGTTACCAATAGGCAAGATCAGAATATGGCGCTTGGGACCACGGAAGTTGACAGTCCTGCGGAGCAGCTGCGCCGTCTCAGTGGGGAGATCTTTATAGTCGACGAAGCCACGGTACACAACTTGGCCGGAGTAGTTGGGGTCATCGCCGAGCCCCATATCCCGGCGCACATTCGACTTGATGCCGTCGCAGCCGATGACAATGTCTGCGTCGGTTGAGCTGCCATCCTGGAAATGGAGGGTATATGGGGCTGAGCCGGCAGCAGTATTGCGGTCCACAGTTTTGAGGTGCTTGCCCAAGCTAAGGCGTGATTCGGGAATACGCTCCTTCAGCGAGTCGAGGAGGTGGGCGCGGTGCAGGAGACGAGTGGGGGGCTCCGAAAATTCTTCAATTTGGCCCACATACTCGCCTGTCTTATAGTTGTGGTATTCCATGTAGGCCGGGAGCTGGCCGGATGAATAGCGGGTCATGCTCTCTTTCAGGCCAAAGGTGTCTAGGATGCGGTTGGCGTTGGACGTGATGCTCACTCCGGCGCCGACTTGGCCGAATTGGGGTGCTTGTTCGTATAGTTGGACATTCTTCAGACCGGTGTATAGGGCGGCATTGAGGAAGGACATGCCTCCGAGGCCACCGCCGACGATGGCTATACGCTTGTCTTCAAAGCCCATTGTGAAAGGTATAAAGTATACAAAAGAAAGGAAATGGAGGAGGGTATCTTGTTCACAAAGAAGAGGAGATAGGTGGTTGTTATAAGTTCATGAGCGATGCATAAGTATGGCCATCGGGACGCCGTCTCCGCCTCCAGGATTGCCGTTCCGATCAACTGGTTTGGTATTGGTCTTCGGAGCGTGGAGAAAGCGTGGGGTGCGAAGTTCTATGAAACTTCCGAGTCTTTACTCCGGATTTACCGGTCTACCGAGATTATAACTCAGTTGCATATCCTCGCCTTAAGGTTCGCCATCTTCGGGTATGAAAAAAAGTTATATCGGAACGTCATATCGAGTATAGAATATTATACATTGCGGAGTAAACATTGCATCCGGTTTATTAACGCAAGTTGTAGATTATATGGTGATCAATTCTGTGTTTATGACACCTAGGTAATGTGTGACTATAAAGTCATGGACCTGCATATCAGATTATATGCTGGCACTGAAGTACAAAGGATAGCCCGGTCAGTTCGGATGCCCCGCCAAATGGTGGCGTCCAACATCCGAAGCCCCACGGGCAGTCGGATAGGGATGGGGCGATAGGAAATCACGGCTCCTCTCATTGGTCGGATGTATGTAGAAGCTTATTTTATGAGATTCCGAATTTTTATATACATGGAATTATATCCTTATTCCCTTTACTCCGTACGGAATATTTTACTCCACAATTTTACCCTTATTGACAACAAATCCCTCCAATGCCGCAATAGCCGCCCACAGACGGTTTTCGGCTTCGGGGAAGACCAAAGAGCGCGGACTGTAGAAGACCTCGTCACTCACCTCCTCGGGGTGACGGGGGAGGCAGTGCATGAACTTCCAGCCCTCCTTGGCACCACCACGCTTAGCCAGATCGGCAGTGATCTGGAAGCCTTCAAAGGCCTTCATGCGCTTCTTGGCCTCCTCTTCTTGGCCCATGGACACCCAGGTATCCGTAACCAGGATGTCGGCGTTCTTGACAGCCTCCTCGGGGACGTTGGTCTGGGTGAGCTTGCCAGCATTGGGCACACCCTCGCCAGCCCGCTGGATGATGTCAAGCATATCCGCGGGGATCTCGTAGCCCTTAGGCGTAGCGACAGCCATATCCACACCCATCTTAGTAGCACCAATAGCCAAATCGAAGAGGACGTTGTTCGCATCGCCAACCCAGGCAATCTTCAGACCATCAAGGCCGAGGCCGGAGAGCGGGCCTGCCTTGGTGGGGAAGGACTCGTAGATAGTAAGGAAGTCGGCGATGATCTGGAGAGGGTGGAAGGAGTCGCACAGTGCATTGATCACAGGCACGGTGGAGTGCTGGGCTAGATCCGCAACATCCGAGTGCTTCGCGACACGCGCGACGATGCACGACACCATCGACGAAATCACAACGGACGTATCATACACGGACTCGTTGACACCGAGCTGGATGTCGTCCTTGCCCAGGAACATGGGGTGGCCGCCCATTTGGACGGCGGCGGCTTCTGTTGATACACGTGTACGAGTGCTACGCTTGTTGAACATCATGGCCACGGTCTTTCCGGAGAGAGATCCTATCAGGCTTTCGGGGATGGCCCCGGACTTGATGGCAATCTTGTGCGACGCAGCATTGCGAACCAAGGTGGCGAATTCCGTAGGGGTCAGGTCTGCGATTGAGAGCAAATGGCGGGGGGCGAAAGGAGAAGTAGGTGGTGTAGTCGGTGTCTGGTGGGCAAATCGTCGGAGTCCATTAGCCTGGAGTGTTCGACGCAATGAGGTAGAGCCGGCCAATTGAGTTACACTTTGGGACCCGTAACGGGCAGCAGCTGTGAGACCACTAGCCATGATGGGAGGATTGGTATATGGCAATTTTGGGGAGAGGGAATAGGAGGGGAGACCTGAAGGAGAGAAAGCGAGCCAATGACTCAATAAAACCCGGGTGGATGTGCGTTGATGCCTTGTGGCCTTGTGGCCTGACAATCCGGGCGGTAAGGTGTCCAGATCTCCACATTCCGTTATCATCGTTTATCGTCATCGCTTTCGCCTCTTCCAGCCCAGACTTTACTCTCCTGCGTTGCCTTGTATTCATCTTCTGTGAATACCAGGCTCCAGATTATCGCTACCTACTCTTACATCTCCGGTCACAATGGCCGAGGAAAACCGGCCTCTGCTGGATGAAGAGTCCAGCCCCCCCGAACGATCTCCCGATAGGGCATCCACCGACCGGCCGAGGCCATCTTTCGAACTATCTACAGAATCTACACCTCTTCTACACCGCCGTGAAGATGGATTAACAGACTATGGGACAGAGCAAAGATTTTCTCGGTCCCCTTCAATCGCATCCCGAAGGTCGTATGAAGACGGCCCCACCAAGAAGCCGAGCCGCGTACGATGGCCGACGGTGATCTCACTTGCTATCTTAACAGCATGTGTCCTGACGATATTGGTACTTGCTTTTGCTGCTCCGGCAGTGGTGAAAGAGTATGCGCAACAAGCAGCAGTATTCAAACCAACGGCTGTGTCGGTCGATTCCACAACCTCCGATGGCATTCGCGCTCGGGTCCAGGGCGATTTTGTCATGGACTCAAGTCGCGTGAAGAACAAGTCCATTCGAAACCTTGGTCAGCTTGCGACATGGATTGCCAGAGAGGTTGAGACTGGCCCGTCGGATGTTGAAGTGTATCTCCCGGAGTATGGGAATGTTCTTGTTGGGCGTGCAGCAGTGCCCTCCATCAAGTGTAGCATCCGCAGTGGCTATCATACCCATGTTGATTTCCTTGCTGATCTAGAAGCGGGTGATATCCGAGGCATTCATGCGATTGCTATTGACTGGATTGAGGGCAGATTGGGTCGTCTCAATGTAAAGGGCAAGGCTACGCTGCATCTCAAGTCGGGCTTGATTGCTCTAGGAACTCAAGTGCTAACAGACAACATAATATTTGAAGGTATTTTGCTATACTGCCTTTGTTCGTTGGTGTTCGACTCTGAACTGACCTCTCTATAGAGAAAGATTTCCCTGCTCTACCGGAGATTGATATTCTCAAGTTGAACGTACATGATGCGAAGGATGGGGCTATGGCAGTGGATGTTTTATTGGAGTCGTTGATTGACTCTCCTATTGCCTTTGCCATTCCTGCTCTCGGCTTCGACATCCTAGTGCCAAACTGTTCACCGGGTGATCCTTATATCCGGGTTGCTTCTGCGAAGACGGCCGAGATCGAGGTCCACCCCGGCCAGGCAACTCCAGTTGGCGTTGATGGTCTCATCGAGAATCTTCCTGACGAACTGACCTCTAAATGCCCGGGAGGCGAGGGGTCTCCTCTGGACTTCTTGGTGTCAAGCTATGTACAGGGCCTCGAGACAACGATATATGTTCGAGGGGCTGATGCGCCGTCACTGGAAACTCCGGCATGGATGGTAGATCTGATGCGCAGCGTGACTGTCCCCTTGCCATTCACTGGACACGCTTTGGACAACCTCGTGAAGAACTTCACCATGTCCGATACACACTTCTCTCTTCCAGACCCCTTTGCGGAGCCGGACTCCCCGGAATCTCAACCCACAGTCTCTGCCGTGGTCAAGGTTCTGATCGCCTTGCCGGAGGAGATGAACTTCAAGGTTGATGTCCCGCAAGTTCGTGCTCTTTCAGATGTCTACTACAAAGAAGAACAGCTCGGCGTATTGGTCATCGACAAATGGCAAGACGCCAACTCCACCCTCGTCAATGATGAAGATGGCTCATCGGCACTCCTCGTGGAGTTCGCGATAGAGGATGCGCCTTTACAAGTCACAAACGACGGACTCTTGGCGGAAGTCATCCAAGCATTGCTCTTCGGTAGCAAAGAAATCGTGCTGCGCGTCGCTGCAACCGTAGATACAAAGGTCTCAACCGGCCTGGGTCGCTTTGCCGTGCACGGGATTCCCGCAGAAGGGAAAGTTCCCGTGAAGAGTATGTTTTCGTTTTCATAAGTTAGAACATCTTAGTATAAATCAAGAGAATTTTGGCCATTGACAATGTCATAGCTTCCTTCGGCGACTTGCTCGGTGATTTCAAACCGCGCGTGGTATCATTGCAATTAGGAGATACTACTGCATCTTCGATGGTTGTGTCTACACAGGTTAATTTCACCAATCCGACAAATTATTCCGCCACTGTTCCCTTTGCGGACTTTTTGATGCTCTACAATGACACGGCTGTGGCGCATATCACTGCTCGCAATATTGCCGTTGCAGCGGGGAACAATACTAATGTCCCTATTGACTTTTCATGGTGTCCGTTAGAATTGAGTGGACCAGATGGCGTGGATGCTGGAAGAACGTTACTCTCTTCCTATATATCAGGTGAGTCATTTCCAATGCAATGGTAGGTGGTCATACTAACACATTTCTAGGATACAACTCAACAATCACCATAAAACCGCACAAAAATACAATTCCCTCCCTCCCCCATCTAGGAAAAGCCCTATCAAACCTCGCAATTAACGTCCCAATCCCACCGATATCATCCCCAGGCTCCCCTGACAACGACAGCGACGAACAACCCCACTTCATCCAAGATGCAACGGTACAGTCTACCCACCCACCTCCAATACTCCATCCCATAAAAGTAACCATCTAACAATCCCTCAAATAGTTCTATCTCTGGTCCTCAACAGCCGACTTCACCCTCTACTCCCCATTAACAGAAACAAATATCCTAATAATCTCCATCGACGCGACAGCCTTCTACGAGCAAAAGGACCCAATCGGCCGCATCCAAAATCACAACCCCTTTAATGTCCCGCCGGGTCTCTCCCTGACGCCGCGCTTACCAGTTGATCTTGATATTGGGGGTGTGGGGTATGATGCTTTGCGGAAGGCGCTTGGGCAGTCGTTGGAGATGGATGCTGTCGCTAAGGTTGGGATGCAGATTGGGAAGTATGTAGCTACAGTTCTTTATCGTGGAAAGGGGATTGCTGCAAAAGTGAGGATTTAGTGTTTTTGGCTTGTTTCCGTTACTTCTGGCTCGGTAGTGGAATTGGGATGCTTTTTATACTTATATATCTTTGCTTAATGAGAAATTAAGTGGTTGTTCTTTTGTGTCGGTTTTGTTGGAAAGAACTATAGACCTGATCTACAACCTTAAAAACTAGCCTCCCTCCATGCAGCGTATTAAATTTGTCTAATTGTTGGTAAAAATCAATTCCGGTGAAGCTATTCGACGACGCCGGGTGGAGTATAGACCCCAGTGGAGGGAGACACGGGCAGATGAACAGCCCTATCCAATGTAGTATGTCACCAACGCTCTGGCCTCACAGCCAAGACAAGTCGGCTAATAAGACATACTATGAAGCTTGTAAGTGTATTTTTGGCTTCCAAGGATGTCACTGACATGTTACTTCCATGAGAATGGCGACCCAGGGTCCACAAAGCCAGGCTAAAATCCAAATCAGTCTGTATTTACTTGAAGGACATGCTTGTTGCGTCTGCTAACAGCCTCTTTCCATGTCTTTCTAATCTCGTTTTCTGGCAAAAAAATGGCTTTTCACTCTATAAATCAAACTTTTGCTTGACTGTTGACTATAGAAACAGCTTAGTGGGATAAAAAGAAATCTAGAGAAAGCACGACAAGATAGAACATTTGTTTTCAAATTATATCAACTACACAGGAAAGCTAGAAAGACGCAACTAACTCAATCCTACTCGGGTATGTATGTTTTTGGGTTGAAGATCAGTATACAGCTTAGCCAGGGGGCAGGGTGCTGGCATCGACGACGTCGGCAGCATCCTTCTCGATCTCCTCGCTGGGCTCAGACAGGGGAGAGCGGGGAAGGGCCATCAGGCCAGTACGGGTGGACTCGAGGATACCGAAGGGACCGATCAGCTTAAGGAAAGAGTCGATACGGGAAGGCTTAGCAGAGCTGTGAGAGAATCATGAGTCAATTGTGATCGGTGAGTATGAGTCAGGTAGGAAGTACTTACACCTCGACAATGCAGTTGTTGGTGCTGATGTCCAGAATCTTACCACCGAACTGGTGAGTCAGGCGGGTGATAGCATCCAAGTGCTCGTGCTTGTGGCGCAGGGCCTGGCTCTGGGGAAGGTGGCGGGGGTGGTATTGCTGGACGGACTGAGCATCCTGGTGGTACTTCTGGCTCTCGAGGGAGTCCGGCGAGGTGGTGATCTCGCGGTGGTGCTGGAGCAGCTCCTCGAAAAACTCAGGACCAAGGATGGAGACCTTAGCAAGGAGAAGCTCACGCTGGACGAGAGCGGAGTCGGTGTAGTCCAGAACAGCCCAGACGGGGACGAGGTCATCCAACTGGCGGCGAGCCTGCTCGACGACGCCGTCCTGGCCCTGCAGGACAATGGTCATGCGGGAGAGGTCCTCGACCTCGGTGTTGCAGACAACCAGGCTGTCAATGTTGAAGCCGCGGGCGGCCAGGATACCGGACACGCGGGACAGCACACCGGGCTCGTTCTGCACGAGACAGTTCAGGACGTGCCTCTTGGGAGGGTTGCTGGGAGGCACGGGAGTCTCATAGAGGATGGATGAAACAGCAGTGGGGGCATCCCATTGAGGAGAGGCATCGGAGACCGGCAGGGGCAGGGGAGACCGACGGTGCAATGCCTTGTAGGCAAGAGCTGAGGTCGAGCTCGACGATGCACGAATGGACGTGAATCGGGGGAGCGCAGCAGCGGTACGAGACCGAGCGGTAGCTGCCGCAGAGGACAGCAGCGACGCTGACCCAGCGGACAGCGCCAATGGGCTCCTGAAAGCCATGAGGTGATCGGTTTCTGGGAGGTTGTGCGATGAATCACTCCAGATTGGCCCAGGGTATATTCTTTTTGGTTGGCCGACCTCGGCGACCGTCTGCTGACTCAATGGATCTAGTCCAGAAGCGGTGTAGCGTGCATATGGATCAACCTCACGTGATATACAAGCACATGATCTCAATTTTCAATGCGTTGAAAGCAGAGTAGATGAGGCAATCGGAAGAAACATTTGATATCTGTTGTTTGTCGCGCTAACCGCACAAATCTATCACGCGTAAAACTAAGCTTAGTCCTCGAATTTGCGTTAATTGTCTCGCCGTTACACCTCGGCGTGTCTCCGCTCCTAAAACTCCTTCCCGCAATTGTTCTGGGCCTCCCCAAGGTTTCTTTGATCGTACTTCTCTTACTCTCCTCACTTCACGCACACCTCAAGATGGCGGAAGATGAACCTCGCGCCAAGCGCTCGCGCTTCGATCAGACTGAGCCCGAACCTCGACGTTCCCGATTTGATCGCCGCTCACGGTCTCCTTCGAACCGACAATCGGAATCGACCAGAACCCGCAGTCCACTGAGTCGCCCACTGAGTGGTGAGCCTCGCAGCCCTGGCTCAGGTGCAGCGCAATCAACCGTTTCGGATCCGGCCGCTGCTGCAGGTAAGTGCCACTTGTCCCACTCATACCCGGACCGTACGGCTAACCATCCGGTCCTCATAGCCGCTGCGGCAGCCAAGATTAATGCGCAGCTGCAGGCTAAGAAAGGAATCCAGCATGTCGATGTCCCTCCTATCCGCTCGGTAATTTCACTTCCGCTTCCATAATATTCGACTCACGAGTCATCGCTAACACCCAGTTATAGACCGAAGGCCAGGCCGACGAAAATGGATCGCCCAATGCAGAGGGCGCAGCCAAGTTGAACGCCGAGATTTACGTTGCAGATGGCGATTACATCAAGGACATCGAGATCAATGATCTGCGGAATCGCTACACCCTGACCAAGGGATCCACTCAGAAGATGGTAAATACACCCGTTGTCACTTGCTGATATTCCAGCCATACCTCCCAAAGGAGATGGACGCCATGAGCTTCTCATGGTTGGACTTCTGTTTCCCTCCTTGTGTGATTAGATGAAGCTTACCCTTCACTTAAAACATAGCATCCCATCCACCCTCTGTTGCATCTGCTGACCTACGCCGCGTGATTTAGATTAAGGATGAGACTGGCGCCGGTACGCCTTCCTTTGATATTGTATACCATACGAAAAGAAGTTTTCGCTCACCATTTTTCAAGATGTTACCACGCGCGGCAATTACTACCCTGACAAGAACATGGCCACGGCCGCGGTGAGCGATGCTGTCAATTGTGAGCCAACAACCACTAATTTATGTTATAGAATCCCCCGCTCTATCTTCACGTCACCAGCACCAACAAGGATGGCCTTGAAAAGGCGGTTGCTATTATTGACGACTTGATGCAGAAGGAACTTCCCAACCTGGTCGATGAACGCCGATTCCGTCGCCGGGAGCCTGAGCAGGTTGAACGGGATGAGTATGGTCGTGTATGGGACTGCCACCTCATAACATAACTCGAGAAAAATGCTAATCATTTACAGCGTAAATGGCCTGATGAGCGCATTCCTATCGACCTTGAGCCCGTGCCCGGCTTCAATCTGCGTGCCCAGGTCGTTGGCCAGGGTGGTGCCTACGTAAAGCACATCCAGCAACAGACACGATGCCGTGTCCAGATCAAGGGCCGTGGTTCGGGCTTTATTGAGTCCAGCACTGGCCGCGAGAGTGATGAGGCCATGTTCTTACATGTTGCGTGAGTTTAACTTGTCTGTTTGCTACTTGTGGGCATTGACTGACGGTTTTTCATAGGGGACCTGATGCCAACGATGTTCAACAGGCGAAGGAGCTTTGCGAAGATCTCCTGGCCAATGTTAAGGAACAGTACCAGCGCTTCAAGGAAAACCCACCCCAACACAACTACGGCGGATACGGCCGCGGCGGAGACCGTGGAGACCGCTACCACGGTGGTGGCGGTAGAGGTGGGTATGGTGGCGGCTACGAGAATCGTCAATCTCAACAGAATAGCTCATCTGCTAGTCCCTCAGGCCAAGCAACCCCTGGCTCTGCCGGTGCTGCCGGAACCCCTGCCGCTGATTATAGTGCCCAGTATGCCCAATACTATGGCGCCGATCCCTATGCGGCATACGGTGGATATCAGAACTACGTGGCCTACTATCAGTACTACATGGCTGCCCAGCAACAGCAGCAGGCCCAGGAGGGCGCCGCTCCGCCTCCTCCCCCTGCCGGCGAAGCACCACCACCGCCCCCTGGATCCGGATCTCCCCCTCCCCCACCTCCCGGCGGTCCTCCTGGGGGCAATGGATACAGCGCGGTATGTTTACTAAAAGATGGATAGCCTGGCTCTCACTTACATATGAATCAGGTCCCCCCACCCCCTGGCTTGTAAGCCAGCAACCAACGTAGCTGAAGCTTACCTTCTGCAGCACAGCTGCAGATAAGTTCATTTGATTTTGTTCGGCGACTAAAAGCAGATTCTCGTCATTCTAATGGGAGGAAGATAAGCGATCTGATTTATGAAATTTTTTTTCACCTTTGGTTAATTTTTTGCTCAAAGAACCCCTTTTAGCCATTTTGTTCTCTCTGGCATTGTTGTAACTTCTGATTCGCTTAATGATGGATAGAACTGATCGTTATATTGACAATAGTAGACTGACGGCATTGGTCTCTCAAGCTCTGGCTCATTCAACCGGAGTGATGATCATGCAGCAAGACCAAAAGGTATAATATGAGAACAAAAATGTGAATATGAACCAAAATCGGACAGCAAACGGTCCCGGCCAATCTGATCATTCAAAATCAGCATATAGAAGAGACATCTCCGTCTCAGACGCCATCTTCGACCGCCTTTTGGACAATCCACCTCGCCCCTCCTTGCAAAAATCGCAAGCAAAATCACAAGGCGAAGTCGAGCCTGCTGGCGCAGGCGTGGAAGGCGGCAGTTGCGAACCCAATTCTTCAAGCTCGAAATCACCAAAGAACTCTTTAATAAGACCATGTCGACATCGCGTGATACTCTCACAGTATCGAATAACCTTCCCGAAACTCTCAAGCTTTGCCTCTCGGTTCTCGATGCCTTTTCTGCGATGCTGCTCCGTGTCTCGGTATATGAATTTTTGTACCCTGTCCCGCTCGGGCAGACCATAGTAGACGATTGAAGCAGCAGCACACCCGTCTCGACCTGCGCGTCCTGATTCCTGCACGAAACTTTCGAAGCTTGAGGGTGGTGTCCAGTGCACGACAAAGCGGACGTTTGGGTTGTCGATTCCCATGCCGAAGGCGTTCGTTGCCACGATTATTGAGAAAGTAGGTGGCTTTTTGCCCTCTGTTGATTGCTGAACTGGTTGGGGTGCTTTCCATCTCTCTTGAATCCTGGATCGGTTCTCTGCTTCTAGACCGGCGTGGTATGGAACTGCGGAGACCGTCTCATCTGAAGACAGTCGGCTAGCTAGATGTTCTGCCAGGGCACGTGTTCCCACATACACGATGCCTGAAAGTGGTGGGAGCTGTGCCACTTCCACGGCACCAAGTCTAGCTTCTCGTCGGGTGCGGATGGCTCTGAGCCATTTTAGAAGGTTTGATAGTTGGCTGTCTTCGGCACCGCTGTAGTCATCGTTGAAGTCCTCGAGGTACCGGACCTCGTAATGGATGTTTGGGCGAGCTGAGGGCGTGTTGAAGAGTTTGAGTTGAGTCACGTCTAGTCCTAGGATGTCAATGATATCGGAGCGGACTCGGGGTGTGGCAGTTGCCGTAACGGCAGTGATAGGTACGGGTGGGTTAGTGAGGTTGTTTCTGAGCCAGCTCAGCTCTTTGTAGGCAGGGCGGAAATCGTGGCCCCATTGACTGATGCAATGTGCTTCATCAATTGCAATTCGGATGAGTTGGCCTTGCTTGTGGACTACTAGTAATTGGCGGCGGAAATGCTCTGTTGCACATAGTTCGGGCGTGACGTATAAAAGCCTGGTCTCTGGGTGACCGCAGAGCATGTCTTGTAAAACTCGCTTCTTCTCTGGTTGCGGTGTGTTTGAGTTTATTGTTTCCACTGACACCCCGAGAGCTTTCAGGGCGTTGACTTGATCAACCTATCAAAACTTAGTTGATTGAAATGAACGGGGCAAAAAGGTAGAAGAGTAGCTCACCATCAGCGCTAGAAGCGGACTCACGACAATTGTTACTATAGTCCAAGTCAATTTTCTGTCCGATATCTTCAATGTGCCGAATGATATTAAGTGCAATACTCACAGCCCCAATCTTTTAACACCGCAGGGAGCTGGTAGCAAAGGCTTTTCCCGAAAGAGGTTGATGCCTGTAGAAAGACATCATGGCCTTCAATGACGGCCACAATCACATCTCTTTGTAGAGGACTATAGTGGGGTCAGATACACTCTTGGACGAACAGGTACATTGTCAACCTACCGGAAATCATTCTTGCGAAAAGTGTTCTGGAGGCACCAGCGCATGTTTGCCGTTTGGCGCGTGAGCGCTAGATTGTGCCCCATTGCTCATCATAGCAAAGATATAAAAGTGCAAGGGTTGGTGGTCGTCAATGCTTGACGGTCGAGTCTTCAAGCGCGTGCCAGACAGACGCGGGGTCACGTGTCGATATCTTACTTCCTATTTGGGATTGATTGAAAGGGTCGCTTTGACTACAGAGGCCCCACGTCCTTTCAAATCCCTGTCCCTTAAATTATCTAGAGGAGCAATCTAGAATTTTTGAGCATGGACGAATAATAGGCGAACAAAAGTGAGGTTAGAATAGACCGCAAACAATATATAAAACAACGTGCTTGCTCTACTACTTTTACGTAGAAACCGTCCAATATTTCATGGCATTATGAACTTCCTTATGTCACCTATTGTATGCAGCATCCAGTACACTTCTCTGTTAAGTGTAGCATGGTTGAGTATCTACGTCGATGTCCTGAGATTATTGGTATAAATTATACATTTGTGCAAAGAATCGCTAGAAATCGGGATCTATATAAAAAAGTAATGTACAATCGCTGATTCAGATTTCAGCTTATTTTGGATCTCAGTCCTTCCGGCGTGGGTTCCTTGACATCTGTTTATCAAGTTCTTCCTTGATGGCCAGGACGTCAATTGCCCTGCGATGCTGAGGATGCCAAAGCCGATCGAGTTGGAACCAAACATCCAGAACCTCTTTGGGGCCACAACATGTTCCAAACGCTCTAAGGATAATGGTGATCATGCGGCGTCCAATGAAAACACCGTTCTCAACGCGTCGATCGACGTACTGACCTCTATCAGACTCAGAATAAGAGCGAGGCCTAAACACCTCGTCGATTTCGTCTTGAGACATGAAATCGTCTTCTTCATCTGAGAGAGACTCTGGACCGTGTGGTTCGAGACTCTCGGGATCGAGGTCTTGTGTGGTGGATGGTTCGGCGTTTTTCTCGTGTTCCTCTGGCTGCTCCGTGGCGCTGGACTCTCCGTCTGTTGATGGCAGAGACATGTATAGCCCATCGGGAGAATCGCTCACTGGCAGCTCTGCATCCAGGTCAATATTAACAGTTTGGGCAAGTGGGTTCTCCCAAACATTCTTGGGACTATTCAGGTATAGCCCGCGAAGTCTTGCATTCGAATCGTGTAGAGCCCGGATGTATGCGTGCCAGGTCAACCGAAGGTTTTCTGGAGTCCATTGCTTTTTCCTCCGACCATGGATGGCGAAACCTTCAAAGAGAAAGAGATAGATGATGCCCCGTGGGGGCACATTGAAGGCATTTTCTAGGTCACCTACAACAGCCATGAAACAGTCCAGCTGGCCAGATGTGTAGGCGTGGTATCGTAGAAAGGTGTAAAAAGTCCGGGTATCAGGTGACAGAGAGAGAGAATTCTGGAGAGCACGATGATATTCGGGAAACTGCCGCTTGAGAGCTTTGGACTTCTTCAACACACGACCTAGTTTTCGGGTTTTTTGTCGATATTCCGGCATGTTGTAGGTCAAGCTCTCAGTGACAGATCGAACCACCAGTCCGTCTTCAGAATTTCGATTGGCGTTGCGTTGCCGCCTTGTTGACCTTTCTAGCATGCGTGCGTACAGCTGCTCCGCTGTTTGTCGCTCGCCCGCCTGCAGGAAAGAAGCGATCAGACAGTTCATGACAACCGTGTCGACAATCTCCCCAGATTGCACAAAGTCATCAAACGTCCTTCGAATGCCCTCTGCATCCCGAATCATGCCATAATAGTACAATTTGGAAACTTTCCCACAGCGCGAGAAGTCCATGCCCCGCCTGCCCATCTCCTCCTCCAGCCGATGCGCAACTGAAAATTGGCTGGCTTTGATGGCGATGTCAAATAGAATGTTGAAGACCACTTCGTCGGCTTGCACTCCAGCAACATGTTCCATCTGTTGCCACAAGCCAATAGCTCGGATAAGGTCTTTCTTCAAAACGGTGCCATTCGCTCGGCCAGCCATGTGAATGGCAGAGGACCAGAGTGAGAGGGACACGGGAAGCCCAGAAAGCACCATATCCTCTATCAAGGCCAAGTAGCGACGAGCATCTACCCATCGCCGGTCTGGAGGATTCGCAAACCGACGCAACAGGGCACCGCGGCTCCGCTTAGAAAGCAATGACATTCCAGGTGCAGGGAGATCTCTGTATAATCGAAAAAGATATTGAGTAGAAGCGCGTTGCTCCTGCCACAAGGTGGTGACAAGCTGAGCCACTGCCTGGCTTTCGGTTTCATCACGCGACACATCTTCCGTCATTTTGGTGAATCGCTTATACGACGCCACGGCATTTGCCGCTTGCTCCCAATCATGGTCAGCCAGTAATTTCCGATACAACGTCAATGTAGACAAGTATCTCTCTTTGTCGGGACTCAGATACGCTGTAGGTGTTTCAAGAAAAAGGCCGTCGTTTTCCGTCATTTCAAGGCCAGAATCGAATGGTTCGTGTTTGGAGTTTAGTATATGATTGTGGCCTCGTTTCAAGTCCGGTCTGTGAGGTTGTTTCTGTGGTTTCCTGTCCGCAGTTTCGGTCACCCATAAGGGTATATAATCGTTGTCTTCCTCCGTCTCCTCCGTCTCCTCCCGCAAGCTCGTATTTAGTTCTCCTCCTCCTTCTTTTGCTTCTGCCAAATCGTCGTCATTCGTACGCGCCAATCCGTGGCTGATCAATCTTGTGGGTTGCGACAACGGCAACCTGGAGCTTGAATACTCTGATTGGCTTCGGGGTAACTGCCCACGACTAGTCACCCCTTTGCCTCGAAACCGTTGCAGATTGCGATCCGAAGGACTCCAGGCAAATGTCGCAATCCCTCGGCGGTACGGCGAATGCTCATGGCAAAAGCTTGCTAGAACTAGCGAGCCGACAAAAATATCTGCTATTGACGCGACGGACGGACGTGGACGGCGAGAACAGATTCTTCGAACGGAGGTGTGAGAGGGAGGCTTCGGAGACATTGGGCTTCGGAAGAGAGAAAGCTCATCCAAGGCCTGCCGGTGGTGATTTCGCAGGCCCGGTGAGCTGGGGGATCTATTAAGGTGAGGCATGAGATGGCAGACATCATGGCATTGGATAGGCCTCGCGCATCGAAAAGAGTGCCGGTAGCCACTCGCTCAGTAAGGAGACGACCAATACCGAGAGCTTGAAGCAAACAGCCAAAGGAAAAGAGTGACAACCTGAACGGAAAAGGTGTTTTTCTGAAGATGGACGGGCTTGCAACTTTCTGGCCTGGCGGAGCCGCTCTCGGCCAATCGGAGCCCGCGTTTGCCAATCCCATCTTTTTCGCTCCCGCAACCTCCTTCGCTCTCGTCGACTTACTCTCTTCACAGCAATATCTCGTTAGTCTGGACTATTGCAGTGTCAGATTGCAATGGGCAAAATCAATCTCACAGCCCTGCGGGTGCGACAAACCGCGCTCAGCCAATTCGCCAGCGGAAAGACCAGCAAGCTGCCACAATGGGTCGACGTCGTTGGTGACATTCCTCCTGCCGAGACCCTCGTCCGTACTCGTCCTCCTCAGCACCAGCTTGTTCAACAGCGCCTGAAGACTATTACTGGAACCACGAAGCCGCAGGTCGTCTTCCAAGTCCAAGAGAAGCGCCGGAAACCCAAGAAGCCCAGCCGCACCTTCATGCCCGTCGAGCTCAAATACGAAGAAGATCAATTGCGAACCGAATTTTTCAGGGATCACCCTTGGGAACTTGCCCGACCCCGTGTGCTGCTTGAAAGTACCGGTAAGGACTTTGAGCATTATGATTGGAGCCGGATTGAACAGCCCGGAAAGCGACTAGATGGTGAAAGGTGAGTTCTTCCGGCGGTTGTTATTTCAAAGCTTAACGACGCATCTATCTTTGAATTCGAATATGCTGATTCTAATGTGTCATCTTTGTAGTGTTGTCCAGCGACAGCTGTGGCTCTTGAACAACGTCCCGGATATCAGCAAAAGCACCGCCTACGACATCGCCCGCCGAGAATTCTATCGACTTCGACTTAAGGAAGATATCCAGCGGCGTGTTGCTGCCGAAGAGGCAGCCGCATACGGCGCAGAATTCGGACCATCATACATGGACATTGGTATGCAGCAGGAGAGCGAGCAATACGACAAATGGGTTGCCTGGGCTCGTAACCAGGCACAGATCCAGGGCCAACGGGCAGCAGCTCTCAGTGGTGCTCCAGATTTGGGGACGGAGAATGAGGTCGATGCTGTCGAGGCTGATGAGAGCGAGGAAGTGGCCACCCAGTAACGGTTTGATACAGAGTGGGTTGGACTCAGGCCATACCGCGCGCCTTCTCGTAAGGGCAGTTGGTCGAGTCTTTCATATTGATAGTCCATGTACATTATTTGATTTGTCCAGCTGCTGCCCAGCTGGATGATGTATTTCTCTATTTACGCGATAGCACAAGCATTCACTTTCCTTCAATTGCTCCAAGTACGGCTTTCCCAGGCAATCTAATATATTTAGACAAATGAAATAGCCTAGAATAACCTGAATAACACCTACAATCCCAATACATTTCCCCCTACTTCGAATTACTCAGAAACAGAGCATAGGCTCGCGCAGCTGTTTCATCCAATCAGAGCATTTCCAGCCTCACCAACTTCAATGTTTCATTCCCTTGACTCGACATTCAGTCACTCAAACATCCAAACTCGCTCTTTTTGGGCTCTTGGGATACTCCGATAGATCCCTTCTTTCTGCGGCATTTCTCGACCCAGTTTTACCCCGTTTCTTTATCGCCTTCGCGGGGATCCGAGCTCTGTTTCTTTTCACAGTTGCCCTCAGTCTTGCAGCTTGTTCCAATTCACTCGACCCCAGCTTTCCTCTCATCCTTGATTCTTCTCATTGTCTTCATCCTCGAGGCTCGTTCTTAGATTCGCGCCGCCGAGATACCCGTGCCCCCGATACGACAGTCGACGATGCTTCGCCCAATTACCCGAAACACCCTCGCAATTTAAAGGTCGGCCTGTTTGGAGATAAACGTCGATTACTGGCGCATCAACTACTTTGTGAAGCAGCCGCCTTGTGCGTGCCTGATCGATAACCTTTTGGCTTCTACGAGCCATGACATCCGCGATGACTCGTCCGGAGGACACAGTGCGCGGACTGCGCTTGTACCGCGGTGACACAGATGATGATGAGATCGAAACTGGACCGTCAGACTCAGGGAGCTCATTACCACTATCGCAAAATGAAGGCTCTCCATACCCAGACGAGGGGAGCAGTCGCCCAGGCACCTCATTAGGAGATTACTCGGAGAATAGCAAACAACCGGCTGGTCCGAAAATGCTGACACACGAAGAGACGATTGAGTTGGCGCGCCGTGCCGTGGAAAGCGGGATTCAAGATACCAAGCGTTCCCTGGCAGGGAGTGAGGCCGTCACAGATGTAGTCAAGCCGAAGTTGACTATTGACCTGGGTCACTCACATATCGTTCGCATGCCTGAGCCAGTGGTGGATATAATCAAAGATGAGGTCGAAAGGTATGTCGGAACCTTGACTTGGGGTGTTCAAGTCTTCGAGTGTCGCGGTGCCTAGTATCAGGATACGGCATCGCTCGTTGGAGTCTCACTAACCTTCGAAGGCTTTCTCTCTCCAATAACTACCTCTTCCACATACCCTACCGCTTCGCAGAGTGCTTGCATCTTCGTTATCTCAATATCAGAGCGAACAACTTCCGTGAATTCCCCAAAGGAGTATGTACTCTGCCTGGATCTCTTTGTGCTCAGATACTAACCCAACTAGATCTACAAATTACCACTGTTAGAGATCCTTGACTTGAGTCGAAACAAGATCAAGGAAATTCCAGATGAAATCAGCAAATTAAAATCCTTGCGAGTACTCTCGGTCATGCAAAATCGTCTCGAGGACCTGCCAGTGGGGCTCTCAGAGATGCCCAAGCTTCAAGTTATCAAGTGTGCCGGAAATCCCCTGCGGGCTCCACTACGTGCGATTTTGGAGGAAACCGAGACCGAGATGGCAGACTCTGGGATGACTGACAATGAGAAAGAAGTTGCGTCTACAGCAGAGCTCAAAAGGGGGCTGAAAGCTCGACTTACGGCCACTACACCCGAGCCAGAAATTATCCCCGACTCAGGGTAAGTCTACACGATGATTTGGAATATTGGAAGTAAGCTAAGACTTTGCAGGGATGGTATCATGGATGCATTTAGACCGGCTCCTTCAAAACGGAGACCGAGTGCCCGATTCCCTGTTATCCCCAGCACCGGTGATAGCTCGGCGGCCTCTTCTCGATCTCCATCTATCTCCAGACCACCTCCTATCCCGGCAAAATCTCACTACCGCATGGCTTCTGGACAACAAGGTGCTACTTACCACATGCCCGCTCTTCAACGACCTGGTGTGGGTCCTCACGCCGTGAATGAACGCAACCGAAGCAACAGTGAAGGTATAATTCAAGGGTCATCTGCCGCTCGAAGTAAAAGAATGGGTCTTATTACTCGCAAGAACACTGATTTAGGTACATTGGATGAAACACGTCCCTACAGAAACAGCCATTTGCGCGGTCTCAGCCATGGCTCTGTGCTTCGGCCTCGGCCAGCTCCGCCAACTCCTATCAGCGGAAGCAGTTCGTCGAGTCCAAGCAGCCCAAGGGAGCGTCGGCGTGTCCGAGATGGTTGGGTCAATCGAATGTCTAGCTTGCCAGAGCATAAGGGAGAGCGAGGATCGGACGAGCCAATCATTAGGGGAGCGAAAGGCATTCTGTTTGCTCTTTTCCAGGTTCACTCCCATATCTCGACATTGATCAATGTGATCAAGCGTGATGACACCAGACGCCACAGCCTCGAACTCGTATTCCATAATGCTTCCTCGCACGTTGAACGCCTCAATACTGCTCTCGAGAGTGCTGAAGTTGCGTTGCTCGAGGATCCTGACTCAATTGCATCCGTCACGGACACCGTGAAACGTGAATGTGAGACGTGTATTGTTGCTTACACGCACGTCGGCACGCAGCTACGCAACAGCTCTGCCAAGATTGTCGCCAATGGCGATCCTCGCTATGTGAGATCGCTGATGCTTATGATGTTTGGCAGCCTGGTTGAGCTGCGAAATGCTTGTGCCATATTGGAAGCTCCGATCCAAATGATCAACAAGCACGCCTCTGCTACAAAGCGTCTGGCTCCTGTCAATGCTCTCACCTCCATGTCCAGTCGGTCTCAGCCCTCCCTTGTTACTCCAACAAGAGAAAATGCTCCCCCAACACGACGATTGCGAAGCGACACAACAATTCGTCATCCTCAATTCCCCATGCCCATGACAAATAGCAACAATGGCACTAATTCTCCCGGTTTCTCGACGCCTACTTTTTCGAGTTTCTCACGAAGCCGCTCCAGCAGTCGATCAAACTTGATCAACTCGTCTATGCCACACTCCCTGGCAACCCCTCGTTCCGGCGAAACATTCCCTCCTATCCCTGCGTCCGGGCCTCCTCATATAAGTACATTGACTGGGTTGGACGAGAACGAAGAAGAGCGAATTTTCGAGAGGATCTTCCACCAGCTTACTTCTGCATATACTGCTGCATTTGGGGCTCTTCCTCTGGCGCGCCGGCAATTCAACCGTTGTTTGGAAATGGCTCAACAATCACGGTCCCCTGAGGGAATTCAAATGGTCTGGACCAATCTCATTCGTCGATGCCGCTCTTGTCAGGAAGTATCTGAGGCTCTAGGACAGCGTCTGTCGACCATGAAACTCAAAGAACCTGGTGGTGGCCTCCGCAATCAGCGCGAATTCTGGCAGCTCTGCAAAACCTTCATGCAAGCCTTCGTCGACTTGGTGACCGATCTGCGCGAGGTCAAAAACATGCAGCTCCTCCCACAAGACATTGTCATTATTCTACGCCCAGTCCAAAAGGCAAGTCGCGAAGCAGGTCGCCTGATCGAGGTATCTCCGTGGGCCTATCTCGCAGACATGGCTACAAAGGACACCCCCGGTGGTGCTTTGTATGGGCCTCCCCTGCAAACCCCGCATTCGCAACCGCATTCGCAACACCAAACATCTGTTTCTACATCGGCCATCACGTCTAATCCCTCTTATCATCTCAACAACACCATCCAGCAATCCGCCACTGTTCCTGCCACTCCGCTAAGTGCGGCTCTCGGTCCTGCTGCACAAGCCACCGTCCCATCCACGCCAGCAAGTGCATACAGCGACAAGTTCTTCGAGGGCGATGTCTTCCAACGTGCCGACTCACTTCTGTCAATGCCCAACCAAGCGCCTTTCTTCCGACGCTAGGTGGCTTTTACATATGTTCCAAATTATTCGGGAGAAGCCGTTTGTTTCTTCATGTCTCATGATCGTGCATGCTCATTCTTATCTGCATCTTATGATTATGACTTTGTGCAAATACCAACGCATCATTGGGTGCCACTGAATATTTTAGCCGATTTGAACTTTCTCCGTTCTTGTTTAGACAGCTTCGTATTCACCCCTTCCTTTCTTTGAATTAGCGAGTTGATATCTTTCGGCAGGTCGGATTTCTTTCTGACCAATTGAATATCTTTTTCTTTTTCAATACCCAGGTACTTTTAAAAGAAAGCCTCTTCTTTTGCGAATGTATTTTGTGCACTAGACTTGACTTATAGATCAAGACATCTACACAAGTGAAAGTAAAGCGAATCTCGACTTTCTACTCAGTCCTAGCTTCTAAGAAAAGCTAATGCGCCAACACTTAGTGACACGACTTTGGGTCTTTTCTGTCCCGTCACTATCCATTTCATCCAGCTGAGGGGGTGCAAGATCCAACCACGATGCAATAAATACTTCGAACCACCCATATTCCATCATTTCTTCCGTTGATTATCTAGCAAGGTATAAGTTTCGTTAGTGTCAATTTCCTTCTACATCCTTGGTATGAGTATAGCATGGTCCAAGTCAAGACTTTCGGACGATGTCGACAGAATGTTGCATCATGCGCGAGTATCACCAAAGCAATGTGATCTCTAGGTTCAGAAAGGAGTTTCGTCATATGCCTTGTGTTCCATGGAAAGGAACAGATGGTCAAAGATTTTGGAATGAAACATGAACTTACCACTAGGTTTCTTTTTGTGAGTGGACATGTATCTCGTTTTTCAACAGTGGAATTCTGACTTGAGAATCTAGCTTTCATTTTTCGATATCATTCACATGGAGCCTGTTGATTTATATACATACTTGTTCATTTTGTACTAATTATCAAACTCTAGAATAACAACATCAAAATTCCGTATTGCTCTTCTCCAAAGACCGACTTCTCAATCGAACCATCCATTGTAAACTGGGGTAATCATGAGCCAACATGAGTCATGATGTCCCAATATGAGCGGGGGTGGCTAGGGACTTACGAGCAGCCAAGGATTAGACGATAAATATATAGAGTGTTGTGTACAAATGCATTGCTTGGTTCTTGTGTCATTCCATTGGGCCTGTTGGATTCGGGATGACTCAATAGAGCTACTGCTGACCATCTGTTTATTTGTATTCCAACTGTGCTGAGGGGTCTGCATAGGCTTGCTATTTAGATAGTATATGGCTGGTACCTTACATCTGACAGTATCTGTCAGGATTTGATGCATAACAACCTGATAATCTCTGTGCTGTTTTTGTTTCTATACGTTAACTTAGCATGAGGATGCCTAACAACTTGATATACTCCTTATGACGGATACAGACTGACACCAAGAGACCCGTATCTCCTTTTCAAAGAGACCCATGGATCGTTATTCCACAGGTAGGTCCGAAGACGTAAATTCCCATCAAAACCAAAGTAAGAGCATTGTAAAACGGAATGAAGTTGCAAGGGATAGACTCGCCGGATGTTGACGATCGAACGCGCACGGACCAGCCACCGTTCGCAGTCGGCGCTTTCAAACTGGAATTACAACGTTGCAAGTAGACGGAAATAGAGTGAATATCCATTTTGAATGTTCTCAGAAATCTTGTAGAGCTATAACCAAAGAAGATCGAAAATCAAATCAAAAATACATGCGCCAGTCTATAACCCAAAAAATGTCAATTAAACACCAAGAAACAAACCCCTTGTATAGTAGTATAACGAAACGCCCTTCCGCAGAAAACCCCTGCGGATGACAAAACACCTTCCAAAAATGCAAGTGCAGGACGGGACGCTGAAGAGCAAGTCAAACAAGACACTTGAAGCAAGTAAAACAAGGAAAAAAAAAAGAAGGCAGGTAAAGTGTAAACAGAAAGAGTGCAGATTAGATCAAATCAACGCAGGCGCAGCATCGGCCATTGCAATCTCGTCACGGAGATATAGCAATGGAGCCCAGACACGCCAGTGCAGGACGCCCATATGGGCCAGACGCATGCCGATACGCTCGATGTCAGAGATCTGTGGTGTAAGTTGCTGCGACGAAGCACTCACAAATCCAGAGACTGCAGGCGCGGAAGAGGAACTTCCGGGAACAGGGATTGATGATGATGGCGGCGTGCGCTGTGATTCGCAGATTGCCAAGGGCGATAAGGGCAGATACCTGCGTGCAGAGACCAAGGTAGTATGGAGGACCTTTGCGCGCATACTGTTTTGGAAATATGCGAAAAGATCGGATTCATTGGACAGGTGCCACTCGAGCGCTTCCTCAATTGGGGCGATGACCTCGTCGGCGACGACAGCGTCGAGTTGCAATGCTGCACAGGCGAAACGGGCGATTTCCAGGGCGATGCAGCGCATGTTTTGGGTCCAGCGCTTGCCGCCGCGCTGATCTGGGTCATCGTCATTGTCGTCGGGATTACTAGCAATGCGGCTTTCCATGTCAATTCCGTCTTCCATTAGGGACCAGATGCGCGTGCGGAAGGTCGAGTAAGTTTCCTCTGGGGCGGAGAGATACCGCTTGTGCTTGTTGACGTAGGACTCAAAGATGTACCAGGCGATGTCGAGGTTGATTAGATTTTGGACTGTTGAGCGGAGTTGCCAGAGGCGTTCGCTGTCGAAAAGGAAGGTTTCAGGGAACTCGTCTGGTGGGTTGAATTGGAGGAGTTGGTCGGAGATGCCGCGGAAAAGAGCTTCGATGGGCTTGAGGGCGGCTTCTGTCTCGGATATTGTCGTATTTTGGGGCTGAGTTTGGTTCATCTGCGCATCTTCTTGTCGGGCTTGGTCTCGCACTGCTAGGTACCAGTGGCGGGCTGGCTCGACATGGAAACTGCCCCGGTTCATTTTGCCTTGGAAGTATTCCTGGAGGAATGGGACAGTGTCTTCGATTAGGAGAACGCGGAACGCGCGGATTTGGTGGTTGGCGACATCCTGAAAGATGTGGGTTAGTTTGGACCTACTATAAAAGGCTATTGGAACTTACCAATTTCATTGCTTCCAGGATGGAGAACAATGTTTGTAACCCATTGACAATCTCCCGCGGATCTTGTGACTGTGATCCTTCTTGGATCTGTTCAACCATGCGATCAGCCCACTCATCTCGCATTGGAGCACAGTGTGTCTTGAGAAGTGTAGACAACCACGTCGCCAAGGTAAGCATGTCGAGAACACCCTTGCGTATTTGCTGCATGAGCAGCGGGACCTCTAGATTCTGCATGACAGTTGGATGATCCCGCTCTGGAACAAGCGTTTTGATGACATCCTGCAACGTCTCAAACAAGGCGGGCAAACGGGGGTCGAAGGTGCGCCGGGAACCGTCAGTCGACTCGACGTCCTCGATACTGATATCGGCAGCGGCAGCACGGAAGGAGTAGATCGCAATCTCCGAGGCCAATGAGTCCCAGTAGTCTGCGGCCTCCTTCTTCTTGCGTTTGCCTTTCTCTCCATCTAGATCAGGCTTGAAGTGCAAATCGCGGTCGAAGTTGGCGTCCATGCGAAGGTTGATGTTGCTCATTATACAAGGCAGGTCGAGCTCACTGAGCGTTTTCTTCGTAACCGGGGGAGACCTCCGCGCCTTGCGCAATAGCCGCTGATCGCGAGAACTAAGTCCCAAGGCTTGCGGTATACTGATAGCTTCTGGTGACGGTGAAGGCTCTCGCGGCCGAGTAATGGCGGATGATGCCGTTTGTTGAGAGCCGTGCGGATATGCGAATGGTTGTTGACGCCGACGGAGAGGATTAATGGAAGCTCGGTCATCATGGTTGTGAGAGTCTCGCCCCTCGTTCTTGTGATACTCTTTTGAACGACCTCCTCCACCGCCATAGGCTTCGAGGGGCCCTTCAGCACCCTCCTCCTTCCGGGCCTCCTTTGTGCCCTGTAGATCCATGTTTAGACACGAGATATCCCTATTCAGGGTGTCAGATAAATGAAGATTCCGGCAATGGCAAGGCCACGCCATGCACCAACCCAAGGCGCAGGCCAGGCCCCTATGCAACTCACAAGTTTAGAAGCCCCCTGTTTGCCTGAGGCAGGCAGCCAATCCGCAGCCACTGAAAAGTGATGCAAGTGAGCTGTCAATTGCGGTGGAGCCAAAGATAGCTTGGATCTGCAGCGATTGCCTCGTGGTCCAGGGGCAAAATTAGATTAAAAAATAATAAAGAGTCGCGGTGAAGAATAAAGAAACCAGAATAGGGATCAAGCGCGTATAGTTAAGCAAAAGTCTCAGGCGATTCAAAGACCAAGAAAAAAAAAGGGCAAAAGTTTCAAGGCAAACAAAAGCCCAAGTTTGAACAAATCAAAGCAGAAAAAAAGAAAAGAAAAGAAAGAAAAAGGAGTGATTGGCAAAGCGACCGGGATGCACAGATATAGTCAATGTGTCCCCCAGACACCGGATTCGGGTGGACGCAACCAGTTCTGCGCATTCCTCTGCTGTTACCCGCACACATCGAGACTGGACTGGTTTATTTGAGCTATTTGGCTATTGCGGTAGATCGCCGTATCGGATCTGATGTGTTTTCATGTAACTCGATCTAGTCCAAAGGGGCAAATCCGCCTCACTTTGAACGTGAAACCAGTGCATTGGCCACGTGAGTCTCCTTTTCGCGCACTGAATGCAATTAGTATGCAGGAGACTCTGTTGGCCTCTACAAACCTGCAATGGCAGATTATCGAGGTGATCGAGTTGCTCGAGTTGATTGACTCGAAGGTATCGAGGAGTGAAGCATGAGGAAGCATCGGGTTGCTGGTCGGGATCGGAATGTTTTCGCTTTTGGCCTGATTTATCAGGCCGAAACCCCGAAACTTACCTGGACTGTATACTTCCAACTTCACTTTCAGTGTCTATCTCGGCGGCTATTCGACTTACTTTTTTGTGATATGGCGTGATTCAATTATTGAGACAATATCACAGTGTCTAGCAATGAATTCACCACTCTCGACCTTCCGGAGCACCGGAGGTGAATCAGCCCTATTGAGGCCCGAATCAGGAACCGCTCAATAACAACCGCATCAATTACCTCATGTCTCAAAGGATGCAGATAAAAATGACGTTTTCCACGTAGAGTCTCTTCTCCATGTGCTCTCTACCTTTTCTAGAGCTTCATATTCTATCCTGGAAACCGTTGATAGCCAGACCTTTGGTTGCTATCTCCGATCATGAATATCTCGGCATTGCTATACTTCTGGAATGTCCTCTGGGCCACCCCGGAAATTGTCATCTCAAGGGCTACCAGATCCCCTGGTATCTCCAGGTTCGAAGTACATTCCTTACCGGATAGTCCTGCGTTGCCAACCAGCTGGGCTGGTCGACTTCCGGTTCCGGGCAGAGCGGATGGGAATGAGATCTTCTTCTGGCTGTTTCAAGCAGAGCAAGCAGCATACAATGATAACCTTATCAGTTAGGTGGAATTGAAGCCTACAGAGTGCATCTACTAATACTATATAGTTTGGTTTAATGGCGGCCCTGGTTGTTCATCGTTAATAGGGCTAACGACCGGCAACGGCCCCATCTTGTTCGATGGCAATTCAACCAATTTGGTTCGCAATCCAAACTCGTGGACTAAACTCGGAAACGTCTTGTATGTCGATCAACCGGTCGGTACAGGTTTCTCAACAGCCAGTTTCCCCTACCCAGTCACAGATAATGACCGAGTAACGGCCGATTTTACACGCTGGCTAAATGCCTTCTTTATGCACTTCCCGCACCTTGCATCCATGCAGATCCATCTAATGGGCGAGTCATATGCCGGAATCTACATACCATACTTTGCATCGGAACTCCTAAATGGCAAGAACACACTGCGCCTAGACGTGCGTTCAATGTCTCTGGGCGATGGCTCCTGGGGCAACGGAGCAGCCATGTCATCTGTCGCAATGGGCCGCTATCTAAGATCTCAAGCATCCATGCTCAACATCCCCAAAGACATCCTCTCAATCTTCGACGAAGCAGACGAAACCTGCGGATTCAACGAGGTACTCGCCCAATCCATGATCTACCCACCACATCGCCGAATCCACATCCCAGGGAACCCAGAGTACTTCAACCTGAAACGTCGCCTTCGCAGAGACATGATTGACTCTTTAGACTCAGCATGCAACATATTCCCAAAAACCACAGACGAAGTCCGCACCTCAATCTTCAACTCGACATGCTACGGCCCCTGCGCAGCCCACTCAACAGCAATTGACTACATGCAAACCACGGCAGATGAAGGCTCCAGGAAACCAGCTTGCTATGACGTTTATGATATTAGCCATGACTGTAGCACTGTCTCCCCACTGCCCTTGATGGCAGAGTACTTCAGCCGCGCTGACGTCCAGTCTGCTCTACACGTTGGCAATAGTGGCGATTACGAAGCCTGTAACTCGACCATTCTGGACACACTCCTCGCGGCAGACTCACCTGTTCCGCCGGAGTACTCCATTCTCCCGTCTTTGATTACGAAACATAATGTCGCGTTGCATATCTATAATGGAGAGTGGGATATGTTGATCAACCACATTGGAACCGAATTGTCGATTCAAAATATGACGTGGCGGGGTGCGCAGGGATTCTCGCGGAAATCGAGTCAGCTGTTCTATGTTGATGAAGCGGCGCCTTCTTCGACTGTCGGCCCGACGGCGACGTTGGCTACTACTGCTACGCTCGCGACTGTTGCGGCTACTGCTTCTCCTGCTGGGACGTGGGCTATAGAGCGTGGCGTTTCTTATCACTTCTTCCGTGGGGCGGGACATAGTGTTTTTGTCAACAAGCCGAAAGAGATGTTTGCGTTTGTACGGGATGTGGTTGTTGCTCCGAGGGAGCATTGAGGTTGAGAGCTTAGAGCTGGTGTACCTGAGGATATTTGGTGAATTGGATAGGCAGAGGGGCGAGTTAGGAGACTTTTGTTCTTTATAAATTTCCGGCTTGTTATCTAGCTTGACTGACCTTCTTTTCTTACTGGGAAAGAGTCTGGTTATAGTTCCTGGGTAAACGTTTCATGCACATAATGGCATTTTCGCCTCATCTTCGCACTACTTGATTTCTCTTACTTTTTTCTTTTCGTCACTCTCAGTCACAGGCACCGACCGAGGCAGCGGCAACGACCGGGAGAGAAATCGCGAGTTAGTTGGGGTTAACATATAATTTCGGGGCGACGGCGCGCGGCGCGCGACGGGCAAATCATTGTTCGCAGTCTTGGCGATTGGCTTGGCTGCAGATAACGCGGCCCACGCTCATTTGTAAATTCCATGACGGATTCATGTCTTGATATCGGACAGCATCGGAGGGATCGTAGACTCATATAGAGTAATTAGAAGGTATATAGATCCCGCTTTATCTATCTAAGATGTGAAAGATTGATATATCCACACTTCTTCTATCTCCTCTTCTTATTGGTCAGTCTATACTCCTTGAACTTGATATCGATGCTTTGGCTGATGAACGATGGTATAGATCCTTACAATGACACAAGCATACTCAATCAGAGGCGAGGAGCAGCCTCTGACTATTCCTCAATGGCGCGAGTTACAAAAAACTGTTTCCAAGCCAACTCACATCTTATCGCTGCTTGAGCGAGCACGACCCAACACATCAAATGCATGGATCTCATTGGCAACACCGGCACAAATCATCACACAATGGGAGAGAATCACAGCGCTTCGATCAGAGGGGAAAGACCTCCCATTATTCGGCGTGCCATTCGCTGCCAAGGATAACATCGATGCCGCTGGCTTTTGCACCACAGCCGCATGCCCAACTTTTGGCACTGAGCCCGTCGCAGCCGATTCAACAGTTGTGCAACGACTGAAATCACAAGGAGCCATTATAATTGGCAAGACCAACCTGGACCAATTCGCCACAGGGCTCGTCGGCACGCGGTCACCATTTGGCTCCGTTGCCAATTCATTCAATCCAAGCCGAGTCAGCGGTGGTAGCAGCTCTGGTAGTAGCGTGGTGGTTGCCCAGGGACTTGTTCCTTTCTCCCTTGGTACTGATACAGCGGGTTCAGGCCGTATCCCTGCTGGCTTGAATAATCTTGTTGGACTCAAGCCCACGCGGGGAGCTTTGAGCGCATATGGTGTGGTACCAGCATGCCGCTCCCTTGATTGTGTTTCCATCTTCGCCTTGACTTTGGATGATGCAGACCTCGTCATGAAACTGGCTGAGGGATATGATACCCAAGATTCTTACTCGAGAGATCGGGCCAGCTGTGCGACTGGTAAGTCTCCTCGAGGTGCCTTGCCCTCCCAACCGAAGCTGGCTATCTGCTCCAACCCTGAGTGGTACGGCACGACTGAGCAGATTGAACCATACCAAGTGGCATTGACTAAGGCCCAAGGACTGGGGTGGAAGCTGGAGCCGGTTGATTTTACCCCACTCTTCTCTCTTGCAAACCTTCTGTATGAAGGCCCTTGGGTTGCCGAGCGATACGCTGCTATCGACAACTTTATTCGCTCGGTGCCAGCCGAGGCCATGGATCCCGTTGTCCGAGGGATCATCATGAAAGCAGAGAAGTTTTCTGCTGCAGATCTCTTTGCCTGCGAGTACAATCGCCAGGACCTGTCCCGTGAGATCGAAAAGATATTCGGGCAGTACGATGCGTTACTAGTACCCACGGCTCCCACATTCCCTTCAATGCAAAATCTCATCGATGAACCCGTCGCAGCGAATAGTCAGTTGGGTAGATATACCAATTTCGTGAACTTCCTGGATTGGTCTGCATTGGCGATTCCCGCTGGCTGGAGAGCAGACGGTCTTCCATTTGGTATCACGCTGATTGGAGGTGCGTGGGAAGAACCGCGATTGATGAAGCTCGCTCGGCGATGGATGACTGATTCTCCACGAACTCTGGGAGCGACGAGCGTGGAGTATCAAGAGATTTGGGCCGAGCCTCCTGTGCCTGTCTCTGCCAATTCGACGCAGCTGGCTGTAGTCGGTGCTCATCTCTCTGGCTTCCCCCTGAACAAGGATTTGGTCTCGCGCGGCGCTACCTTTGCCACTGCCACTGTCACAGCACAGTGCTATCAGTTATTTGCCCTGCATACGACAAGCCCAGTTTCCAAGCCTGGTTTGAAAAGGGTCAGCGACGGTGGCGATTCAATTGAAGTGGAGGTTTGGAACATGCCGCTTGATATGATGGGCAGCTTCCTCGGTACTCTTGCAGCGCCCTTAGGCCTTGGGTCCATTGAATTACAAGATGGCCGATGGGTTCACGGGTTTATATGTGAGCCTACTGGCTTCGAGAATGCAAAAGACGTGACTAACTTCGGCGGATGGCGAGGATACACCCAGTACCTTACCAGCTCTACCGCCGAATCGTCGCGAGCTGCATCTCCTACGCCTGCAACCAGCGTCGGCGAGAAGCGTATCACGAAGGTCCTTGTTGCAAACCGCGGTGAGATTGCCTTACGTATCATTCGAACACTGCGCGATATGAAGATTTCGTCTGTAGCAATCTATTCAAGTGACGATGCTCGCGCGCCACATGTTGCTGCGGCGGAAGTAGCACTTCCTTTGGTTGGAAACACGATATCCGAAACGTATTTGAATGGCAAGCAGATTCTGGACTTGGCCATCGAAGCTGAGGCTGATGCCATCATTCCTGGATATGGCTTCCTATCAGAAAATGCCGAGTTTGCTGCCGCTATTGAAGCTGCAGGGTTGGTCTGGGTTGGTCCAACTCCAGATCAAATGAGAGATTTGGGCCTGAAGCACTGTGCGCGTGATATCGCTATTACAGCTGGTATTCCTGTCGTACCCGGAAGCAAGGGTTTGGTCACAAGTCTTAAGGATGCGCTGGCAGAATCAGAGAAAATCGGCTATCCAGTGATGGTGAAGAGCACTGCTGGCGGAGGTGGAATCGGCCTTCAGCGGTGCGCCGATGTTGATGCACTCCGAGAAGCATTTGATAGTGTTCGTCGTTTGGGACAGGCAAACTTCGGCGACGATGGCGTTTTCATCGAGCATTTTATTGATCGGGCCCGACATATTGAAGTCCAGGTTCTCGGTGATGGCGCTGGTAGAGTCATTTGTGCTGGCGAGCGCGATTGCTCATTACAGCGTCGAAATCAGAAGGTCATCGAAGAATCCCCAGCTACTTTCGTCTCAGCCAAGGTTCGAGCTGACATGCGTCGTGCTGCTGCTTCTTTGGCCACCGCTTTGCAATACCGCAATGTTGGCACCGTCGAATTCATCTTCGACATAGATACCGAAAACTTCCATTTCTTGGAGATGAATACGCGTCTCCAGGTCGAGCACCCAGTGACCGAAGCCGTCACGGGCCTTGACCTTGTCGAATGTATGATGCGCATTGCTATGAATGACTGCACCGCTCTTTTCCCCCAGCAAATCAACGAGATTCCGGTCTCCGGTGCAGCGATTGAGGCTCGTGTCTATGCGGAAAGCCCCCTTCAAAAATTTCGGCCTTCTCCAGGAAAGCTTTTGAACGTTGAATTCCCAACCGATGTCCGCATTGATACTTGGGTCAGTTCGGGCCAGAAGCTCTCGTCATCCTTTGATCCAATGATCGCAAAGATCATTGCTTATGGTGATAACCGTCATGCAGCTCTTCAAAAGCTCTCGGAAGCTTTGGCCAGGACAGTCATTACTGGCGTGGAAACGAATCTGAAGTACTTGCAGCAAATCGTTGCTTGGGAGCCATTCAACTCTGGATGCTTCACCATTGGATCGCTCAATTCATTCCCATACAAAGTCCAAGTCGTCGAGATCATTGATGCTGGGTCCAACACTGCTGTGCAGGACTTCCCTGGCCGTCAAGGTCTTTGGCACATCGGTGTTCCGCCCTCCGGCCCAATGGATTCGTACTCATTTCGTCTCGCCAACAGAATAGTTGGTAATGACGAGAATGCTGCGGGTCTTGAGTGTTCGATTCAAGGGCCAACTTTATTGTTCCATTCCCCAACCACCATTGCTGTTGTTGGTGCTGATGCCCCTATATCTGTCGAAGGGGAGAGAAAGAAGCCAGGCGTTGCGATCAGCATTGCAGCTGGACAGAAACTTTCCATCGGAACAGCCAAAAATGGTTCACGAGTTTATCTTGCCGTTCGAGGAGGATTTAAAGTCCCTGAAGTCCTGGGCAGCCGTTCGACATTTGCGATAGGTCGCTTCGGAGGACACAATGGACGCAGTCTCCGAATTGGTGATCTTTTACTATTGTCGGCTGTTGTAGAAGAGGGAGTTCCATTACTAAACGCCCCAATAGTTTCTCTGCCGATACCTGAAACCAGAGAATGGATCGTGGGTGCGATCCCTGGGCCACATGGTAGCCCGACTCACTTCACACAGGACGGGCTTCAAGAGTTGTTCAACGGTGAATGGACTGTCCACTACAACAGCAATCGGCTTGGAGTCCGTCTCACAGGGCCTCGTCCAGAATGGGCACGGAGAACTGGTGGTGATGCTGGCCTGCATCCCTCCAACATCCACGACAGCCCTTACTCAATTGGAAATGTGAGCTTCACAGGTGACGAAGCAGTGGTTTTGACAGCAGATGGTCCAAGTCTGGGAGGATTTGTCGCGTTCGCAACGGTTGCGGAGGCGGAGATGTGGAAGTTTGGTCAGATGCGACCAGGAGATCGACTTCGATTGCACCCTATTTCTCTTGATGATGCGCAGGAACTTGCGCGGGCTCTTGAGCATTCAATTGATACCCTCAGCCCGCTGTCAACAGCAGATATCATGAAACCAGATTCTGCTGCTGTCTCCAGTTCAGTCGTGAAAGATATCTCTGAGGCCGGCCGCTTCATTCGTTGCTGCCAAGCAGGTGATCGTGCATTGCTACTTGATTTTGGCACCCAAGATAACTTCACGCTCAGACAAACATTTCACATCATGAGTTTCATTGAGAAGCACCGAGTCTCTCCAATTCCCGGTGTCGAGGAGCTCACGTCAGGAGTACGAAGCCTTCATATTCGCCTGAAAGCAGGTTTCTCACTACACCAAGTTCTTGACGCGCTAGTCGATCATGAGCTTTCTCTAGGGAGTGAACTCCCCTCTCGACTACCCTCGCGTATCGTGCATATGCCCCTTGTTTTCAACGACGAGAGAAGCCGCAGTGCCATTACCCGCTATAGTTCGACCATTCGCTCCTCGGCACCGTATCTGCCTAGCAACATTGAGTTTTTGCAGAAGCTGAACGGACTTGACAGCCCTAATCGTGTGAAAAGCAATCTCTACGAAGGCGCGTTCCTCGTATTGGGTCTTGGTGATGTGTATCAAGGGTCTCCCTGTGCTGTACCCCTGGATCCACGTCATCGACTCTTCGGAACGAAGTATAACCCATCCCGTTCCTTTACTCCTCGAGGTGCTGTCGGTATTGCTGGTCAATACTTATGCATTTATGCGACCGACTCACCTGGCGGGTATCAGCTCGTCGGTAGGACCGTCCAAATCTGGGATGAGTTTCATAAGCCCGGACTGGGCGACAAGACACCATGGACGTTCTCACTTTTGGATCAGATTCGCTTCTACCCTATCACTGAAGAAGAACTTTCCGTAGCGGAGGCCGATGGAACTGCCAGTGATCTCATCAAAGTCTCCAGCACGGAACTAAATCTCAATGAATATGAGAGGTGGCTGGGAGAGAAAGAGGAGGACATCACTGCTGTTCGGGAGCAACGATTAAAGGCAATGTATGAGGCTGATTTCTTCGATGATCTGCTCAAGCCATACGACGCTATCGTAATGCGGCCCAGTAGGGACCAAGAGAGTGACGAAGATATTTCTGGAGAGCGAGTGAAGGCACTTTTGCCTGGGAGATGTTTCCGTTGCGCTGTCAAGGAGGGAGACAAAGTTGTAGCAGGGGATCCTCTAGTGAGTACAATGTCAGACGACATTAATGGCAAGGCCCCAAGCTAATGATAGTTAGATCTGGATCGAGTCCAACAAAATGGAGGTCAAGATCTGTGCACCTGTCAGTGGGAAATGTGTGAGACTGCTAGCCGCTGAGGGAGACATCCTTGAGCCCAGTGATGATGTTGTGATCATTCAATAGGAAAGATCGTGTTGAAAAAAAAAAGATATTCATAAGTCTTAAGTCCGTTCACTCTTCCAATATAGACAACTACAATTCGAGGCAATCAAAAATAACCAAAAAAGAGACCCAAAAGGAGGAAGAAAATGACACTGAAACAACATACTCGCTTCGAGGCTTATGTGTAGCGACTTTGGATCATTCATCATGAGCACCATATAAACACTAATGACCCTGGTTGCACCATGTCATGCTTCGAAATAGTTCGTTATTCGTTATCTTTGAAATGAACCCCCCAAGGGAAGAATATAGAAGCAGCCTGCGCAGACCAGTGAAGTACACGAGCTCGCTAAGGATCCCGGAATGTTGCTGCCTTCAAAGCAGCCAAATCCCCAACTTCCTCATGAAGCATTCGAAGTGCTTCGCGAGCAAATGGAGCAGCGGATGCGCGGACCTGCAGGACCCAGCGAAGCTTTTCAAGCTGTTCAACGTATCCCGCTGCTTCATCTACTTCGGGGCTTGTTGCCCACAGAAGACCGGCAAAGGCACCAATTAAAGCCACCTGGGCTGCTGCTGCAAAGCCCCAAAATGATTGAATGTGTTCTGGCTGGAAAGATTCGATCAGATTCATCGCCGACGTCAGTCGGGCACGGGCTGCGGTTCGGATCGCCGCACGAAGAGAAGGAGCTGTATCGGGCGTCAGAGCACGTAGTAATGCGCGGTGCATGGTCAGCTCTGCTGCCATATGTGAGAGATGCAAGGCGCCGTTTGTCGATAATCGTAATGAGGGTGTGGATTCCAGTTGGAGGTTGGTAGGAACTGCCACATACCATTCGCGCAACTCCATCGCCAAGGGTTTCGCCAAGGTCATCGCACCTGATGGTCCAATCCGCTCAAGTAGTCCGCTTTTTTTCGTTGCACCAATTGAACAGAATGTGGACACGATCCGACTAAAGATCTTGGTCAATTCAATAATTTGCAGGAATGCCGCCCTACCAGCGCCTCCGTCCACATCTGCGTCCCCATTTTGCTCTTCACTGCTCGCGTCCTCAGGAAAGTCATTAAGTGTACACGGGGCAACATCCCAGTCACTTATCCCTTCGTTTTCGTCAATTTGTGCAGGAATGAGGGATGGGCGACCGTGCACAAGAACCCCCCATTTATCCTGCAAGTATAACGCCCAGGCTAATCTTCGTCGTAGACCTTTCTCCCAATCTGGGATCTTCCAATCCGTACAGTCAGTATGAATTCCTAATGTCTGCCCTAGTGATAAAAGCTGAGCGGGAAGAGTGCTATGGGAAGATCTCATTCTTTGCAGTAATAACAGACCAGCCTGCAATGTAGAGAGCTTGGGCCGCTTCAAATCGTCGTCCATGGCTCGCATTGCTAGGTTTTCCAAAGCTTCAGCATCTGGCGTTCGATTGGTCGTAGCAAGAACCCGATCAAAGAGCTTCCAGTCTAATGCAACAAGGTAGACGGCAGCGAGAAGCGGTGGTGAAAATTCGCGATAGGACCGATCATATTTTTCCAGGAAAACGCCCTTGTCCAAAATCGGGAACGTGCGATGCATGATGCGGAAATAAAGGTTTACCAAGGTCGGCCCCAGCGGACGTATCGATTCCTCAATGCGGTCTAGGTCGGCGATGCGTTGCATCTCAGAAGCCGAGTCCTTGTCAGGGTAGGTAATAAATGCGGCGGATTGATTCACACGTCGGGGATAACATCTCTCCTGGTCAGTGAAAGAGATGGCCGATGGCCGCAAATCAAGGAGTTCAGGTTCATGATAGCTCGCCGGACCAATATACTCAGAATGAAGATGAAGCTCTAGACCCAGTGTGCCCTCTAGTCGTGAATTTATTAGATCTGTCGGGGTTTTATCTTCAACAGAGCCCACAGTGGATGGCGTTAATGAGCTGCGATGTCTTTTTGTCCTTTGTTTGGGGTCAGCTAAGAAAAGTCCTGCGAGATATCCAAACATACTTGGATTCTGCAGAGCTTGATGACTTCATGACCCTTTTCCGTGGCTGTGGACCCTGCAGAAATGTGCATTCAAGTCCATTCAGGCTGCAGAATATGCAGTTGGCTTTCTCAGGTTCCCGTATACATCGCGACTTGCGATGACGACAGCGATCGCACGGGCGTCGCATAGGCTGGTCCGCCAATCCGGACGCCGACATTTAAGATCAGCTCTTATGTTCTTGTTTAGGCGGATATACCCTGGGTACGAGATCATCCACTCATTGGTCTGGGTTACTTGAATGGATAAGCTGATGTTGACATTGAGTCGCGCACGTCCCCATTTGGTTGAACAAATGCCGGTGCTTACGTGATCGTGTATAGTTTTCTTGATTAGAGGCGCGATGATTGTGAAAAATTGAGATATGTTGGTAGTATGCTAGGCTAATAGACAATTAATGTTCTAATAAGGCTTTGAGAAGCCTTGACAGCTTTTTTAAGTACTATTGAACATATATTAAGTACCAAGCCTCTTATACCGTGATTGTCACCATAGAACCTTTTCCCAACCAGAATATCTCTTTTACTGGGTGGGATCTTATATCTGCCTTAAGCCTAGTTTCTGAATTTACAGGTTTGAGTTAGAGCAAGCCCCTGGAGGTGTCTTTGTCGGAATAATCTTGGAAGAGCCAGAGTTGAGAAAAGAGGGCATGGAGCTCCTGCCACTCGTTTATTCCAGAACAATGTTCTCACTCGGACGATGAGAGAGAAGGGAATTATAAATTCCGAAGGACTATGATTCTGATTGCAATCGTAGAGAAGATGACGGGAAGGGCATGGATATCACCGAGGATGATTTGCAGGCTGAGCATGTGGACTTGATAGATCCATAATCCAATAGCTACGTTGAGATGGAGAATGGATTTGCATAAAGAAGATTCTGCCGAAGAGGAGCAGCTTTAGTATTCCACCAGGTACTGAATGACACTTCTGGTTTTTCCTCCAGCAAAGGAGTGGACACCAGAGCAGAGGCCACTGCAGCTGCTCTTGCTGCAGCCAACCAAGTCCTTGAAGTGAGTATATATACTGCTTCGTTTATTACTTAAGCTTTACTTGAGTTTTACTTTGGTCGCCTTGGTCTAATTTTATTTTGGCCTCTCTTCAGCCTCTCCTTTTATAACCCACAAAGAGCACTACGGCTTGCTTATTAGACAATGAGTCACGTTAGTAATGAGTCACTTTAGTCACTAGATCCAACTGGTAGTGTATTCAGAATCTCACTTTTTCTTTACCCTTGAGGAATCTTAACCAGGTCAAATGACCAAGGCCGGTGATTGTTCACTTTTTACAGAACGCCCCAATCGCGAAGCCTAACCCAATAACTATAAGATATAGGCAAGCGAACGTAGCTTATCCAGAAGTAAGGTTGCACGAAAACAGTCAGTGACTTACAGGGTCTTGGTAGCAGAGTCCTAGACAAGATTGTCAGAGTTGCTGAGCCGAGAGATGATGCCCACGTTGTTCGGTTTTCTAACATCGAGTTAGTCGGTTCCCATGATAAAGTGTTTATTGTAAACGCCTATTCAAACATCTTCTGAAACTCTGTTCTGATAAGAGTTCGTTCATCCTCCTTGAAATTTCAGAATGCAAAGATGTCTCCAGAAAGGTCACTTAGAAAATGAGAGAAAGGTACTACGTGATTGGGTCAGATGTGATAGCCTTGTGGAAAACACCAAATAATGCATAGGAAAACCTTTACTAGGTTCTCTCTTTCTGAAAAACATCAAATGAGTAAAGTCTGAAACAGGTCAACTGAAGAATCGGAAGTATGAAAAAACGCGAATCGGGTCCGTGCACGACCAACATCACCCCTTGGCGTCGATTTGCGCCAACTCCGACTGCACATTTCCCAATCCAGTTTTGACATAATGCAAGATCAAGAATCGATCTGATCCATATTTCTATCCAAAATTACAACCAAAACGGCGGACGCAAATGCAATTCCCAATGCGTCTCTCAGCCGCGCTTTACTCAGCAAATCACGCCTGGCTGGGAAGCTTGAAATCAGCCCAATTACAGCGTATCGCGCGTGCCACAGGTATCCAGTCTTCTGGAACGAAGGGTGTGCTTGTCGAGCGGATTGCCACGGAGCTGAACTTGCAGCATACCACTGCCGGATGTTTACCCCCGACTTCTAGCAAGAGAAAGAGCAAGCCAGTGGGGCTATCACCATCAAGCACCAATGATGATATGCAATTTAAACAACAACGACCATGGAGCATCCTCAGCATCGACATGGGAATCCAGAATCTCGCATTCGCTCATTTGCGAATTCCCAGCTCTTCCGAATCTGCTCCAGCTTCTCTGGACTCAGATCATCCTCCAACATTAGAGTTAACGGCATGGCATAAACTCGCCGTTTCAGAAATATCAAATCTAAACCTCATACCCAAAACTTCAGAAAACCTATCAACAACATCAGAAACAACGCTCCCTATTGCCAAAGCCCAATCAAAAGACAGCGAGAAAGAGAAAGAAAATTACACACCATCTCTATATGCTCAAAACGCCTACAAACTAATAACATCTCTTTTGGAAGCGTACAACCCAACCCACATCCTAATTGAGCGTCAGCGTTTCCGATCTGGTGGTGGAAGCGCAGTGCAAGAATGGACGCTGCGCGTTGGTGTCTTTGAGGGCATGCTGTATGCCATTCTCCATGCGTTGCGGGAGGAAAGGGGTGGCAGTTTGCAAAATGTTGTTGTCCAGGGTATTGAACCGAGAAGGGTGGTTCGGTACTGGCTTGAAGGCGGCACCAAGAGAGATGCCGATGAGAAAGGAGAAGATAGCAAGGCGAAAAAGCTCACGGCAAGAGATATCAAAAAGGCGAAAATTGATCTTGTTGCTCACTGGCTTTCGTCTGCCCGGAAACATCAAAACGCAGCAAGTGGTGAAGGTGAAGTTGAAGTTTGTACGACGAAACCTGGCTCATTGGCGGACACCAAGATCGTGCTGGCAGATTCATCTGAGTCCCCTATTCTGCAGAATATTTCCGCTGGATACCTCCGGAAATGGTTGGACCAGGCGACTAGGAAGTCCAAGACGACAAAAACAAAGACAAAAGACCGGACTATCGTGACCGAGTCTCCCTGTATCGCTTCTATCGCACAGGGCATGGCTCTTACACCCACAACTGCAGCTATAGATCCCGGAAAGCTGGACGACCTAGCGGACTGTCTCCTTCAAGGCGTGACATGGGTTGAGTGGCAGGTCATGCGGGAGCGGATTGCGAAAGAGGGGATAGAGGCATTAAAATCGATACCCGAATAAATGGAGTTGGATTTACTAGATATCAAGCCTTGTACATACATAGGCATTTGTACGGGCGAGAGCTCGACAATCAATGGCGTTCAAGCCATTGGCAAATCTGATACTCTCCACGAGCACCATTGTATTTTCCATCTTCTGCCATAAAACAATGCCGCTCTCTGTCCTTCCAGCCATAGCATCCTCTCCCACATCATCTTGCTCGTAGAAAAAGCCCTTGCCCAATTTCCAGATCGCCAAGTACTCAGGATTAGACCCGGCGATTCCACCGATGGAACTGCTTCCATCAGATCACTCAATGCGACAACATGATTTTGCTGACCTATAACAGTAGCTTGATGTACAAATAGCTTCAGCATTCATGTCCCGATAGTTCATGATGATGCTGGTAATTTCATCGGTTCCGTTGCAGAAACTCATACTTGATAGCGCTTCTGGCTTCTGGCATTTCTCAAATTCCGGTAAACAGCCTTTCAATATGATATCGGCCCAGGTTAGGGTATAGACGCCGATATCAAGGAGCACACCAGCCACGAGTGCCGGATCTGCGGATCTCGAGGCAGGGGGCAGCTTTGAAAGAGACATCTCAAGTACAAAGTCAACGAAGACTCGAGATATATCTCCAATCACTTTTTTCTCATGAAGTATGGACTGCAGCTCAGTGATAGCTGGGAAGAATCGTGTCCAGATGGCTATGTATCATGTTGGAAAGTAGCTATAAACCAATGAGGTAGCTAACATGCTTCCACCAACAAAGCTCCCATCTTGCGAGATGCTTCAATCAGAATGCGATTCGGATCGACATTTAAAGCGAAAGGCTTTTCACAAAGTAGATTTATACGAGCATTAATCGCATTCAGTGCAATCTTGAAATGCATCAAATGCGGTGTATGATGTATACGATCTCAACCTTCTCATCTTTAATAAAACCTTCGTATCTGTCATAAATATTTGGTGATTACTCGTCTTTGCAACAAATTCTGATGCTTTGGTGACAGATGATGAACCGATAGCCCGGCCGACATGCTTGACTGGTGAACCTGGTCTTTCTAGTACAAAATTTGACACAAACCATGAAGAGATCAGTCCAGAACCTGTTGGTTTAGTTTATCTTCTCCTGCTAGATTCATGTATGGCTGCGATAATTGATGGGGATAGAAGTTCAAGTTGGACTGAAGTGAAATTTGAAAGAAGGTCAATGGTCCTGAGGTGGATCATATCGAATGTCAGGTGGTCAAGATGGGAACCGTTAGATACAGTAGACACATGGTTGAATACAAGATTTTCACTTAGAACACCCACATAGAACTTCGATATTTCCAAAGTGAAAAGAGACATGTTTGTCATTTTCTAGGGCCATTTTGATATCTGTTACTATGTAATAGAAGGACCTGCTTTCAGAGGTGTTCCACGAGTTTTTGTTTGTTTATCCTGCCTTTTCGGTCGATCAATTGTCTCGTTTCTTCTTCCCCAAGCCTCGACGACTAAATCGTTAGATATTTTGTGCGAGGCCAATGCTTATACCGTCCCTTGCACTGACGGATGAAGAAGATCGGCGCTGATCGACCGATCTACAACGGTTACCGTAATTCCTGTATGCACTATACGTATCACATCAGGTAGCCTGATGATTCTACTATATTCTACTCTACAAATAACAACCGAAAACCTGAAGATGTGTTACAGAGGACAAAACCTCAAGTCAATTCATGCTCAAACCACACAGCACGATCTTTCGATCAGCCATGCGGTACATAGAAATAACCATGCGAAAGACTGTAAAAACAAGCATAGCGCGCACGAGATCATTCCGGGTGAAGATCCGATAGAAAAATCAAGGATAGCTTTTCGACAAAAGCAAAGCAAGCAAGGAAAAACACAAGAAGGAAGCACTGACCCTCCCCGAAGTGGAGGGAGGTCACATGCCCGAGTCATGATACGAGAAAGAAAAATAGTCCGAGTCCAATGGGAATGGTCGTTAGAATTGAGCTTCTCATTGGAGTAAAAATGGAGCAAAGGAATGACATGCTAGTTGTAAGAACGAGGTCGGTCTTCCGAGATTGAGGGATGGCTTGCAGATAGTACCAGCAAGGGGAAGACTGGAACTCAGAAATTTATAACAACGCATGACAAGACCATTGCAAGAAAGTAAGATGTTGAAAGGAAGAAACATGGCAAAAAAAAGTGTAGCGTAAATGAGAACTGAAATCGAAACTTTGTACCGAAAAACTTGACAGAAATAGGTACAATACCAGCGCGCCACTGCGCGATTAGAAGGAAATAGGAACTTTCTCTCAGATCATCAACGGGCTCGTAACACACCGCTCCATGGGAGGGCTAGGGCACCCCTCACATCCGCACGAGAAATGCTTAGATGAAGTTGCGGCGCCAGTTGGCAAGGTAGGGCTTGCCGCTGGGGGTACCGCTGGGAGGGGCGGGGAAGCCGCTAGCAGTGGGGAAAGGCTTAACGCTGGGGGTTCCAGTGGGAGTGCGAGTAGCGAACCCGCTGGAAGGGGTGAGAGTGCGGGTGCGACTGTAGGAGTGGGCACTGCTGTAAGGGGCATTGGTGGTGGAGACGGAAGCGGTGGTCTCGGGGACGGGGGCAACAGTCTCAGATTCGGTCTCCTGGTTGTTGTTGTTGGCAGCAGGAGCAGTGGTCTCGGCGCCCTATATAAGAGTTAAAATTGTTTCACAGTTGGGGTAAGCAAGACATACGGCAGTCACAGTCTCAGTAACGGTGGCGGTGACAGTGACGGGGTTGGGGTTGCAAGAGTCACCGTTGCCAGCACCGTTGCCAGCACCAGCGGAGGCGGAAGCAGATGGAACCTCGACGAGGGTAACAGTCTCGGTTTTGGTGGAGTGGAGGGTGCTGGTGTGGGTGCTAGTCTTGTCAGCCTGGTTGTTTCCAGCCTGACCGGGCTTGGTGATCTCGGCACCGGCGCCGGACTCGGTCTATATTTAGTTAGTTGGAGATCAATCATCAATGGTATAGAATACATACAGCAGTGACAGTGTGGTCCTGGGTGGCAGTCTTGTAGATGGTGGTGGTGACGAGGCTGGTGGAGTCACCGGAGCCGACAGTGTAGGTAACGGTGATGGCGCTGGCAGACTCGGAGCCAGCTCCAGGGACGTTAGTGCCAGCAGGAAGAGCGGCAGAGCTGCTCAGGATGCCAGAGGCGGAGGAGGACAGTCCGGAGGGACGACCAGTGGGGTAGCCAGTGGGGCGAGAGCTGAAGGGAGTACGGGTGATGCGGGGCTTGCCAGTGGAAGACGAGTCTTCAGTGGAAGAGGCAGAGGCAGAGGCACCAATGGAGCTGGAGGGAGCAATGGAAGCGATCACGCTGGAGGAAGCGGCCGAAGAGGCGACGCTGGAGACCGACGAAGCAGAAGCAGCCACGGAAGAGGCAGTGCTGGAGCTGGCAACGCTGCTGGGAACAACGGGAGCAACGGAGCTAGGAGCAACAGAAGGCACCACCGAGGGCTCAACGGAGGGCTCAGCGGAAGGAGTAGCAGGGGCTTCAGGAGCAGGCTCGACCGGAGTCGGGAAAACTTGAACGGTAGAAGTAGCCTCGGGGGCAGGCGCAGGAGCAACGCTGACGGAACGAGCCTGGTTCCCACGACGAGCATGGAGACCTTCATGGCTGGCATTGGCCATAGCAGCGAGAGCAGCCACGAGGGCGACGGAGACCTTCATAACCATTTTGAAGTAGCGACTGTTATTGGTTAACGAGAGAATGAGTTGGTGAACCTGGAAAGGTAAAGAGAGAAGTTGGCACAGGTAAAAGACAGGAAGGCACGAAATCAATTCGTGGAAGGAATGAATGCTTCTCTGGGAAGTAAAAAGAAGTGAAGGAATGCACTGCAAGCTTAAGGAAGAAGAAGGAGAGGAAGGAAGCCAAGGCGGGATAGCCTCATATTAATTCATTTCGCTAGATTAAAGTGATAAGTTTACAGTACTTGTATTACGGTGGAGATCCAACTGCCAACGTGGGATCCACTGTCTCAGGCACCAATATCTGATTGGCCTGCTGTAAGCCGAAATTGACCTTTAATCTCACGGAAAATATCCCTATGAACTGACTGTGAATGATGGCTTGGGGTGGCGTTGAGGTGACGCCACATGTCAACACTAGCTCATCACCCCCTTTCTTAAAGTGAGTGAGATGATAGGGCAGATACGCAACGCTGCATACGCTATACACGCATACGAGTGACCCAATGGGCGGCTAAATCTCTAATGTCCTGAAAGTGGGACAAGGTGGCACTGGTAACCGTCTCGATCCGAATGTTCTGAGCAGACTTCGCACAGCATGTATGGAGTATCCGGTGTACAGATACCGCTTGGCGAATCCTTCCTCGTTTAGGCTGCAATCAGATCGTTTCACCCGTTACAGAACTATAAATTACCCGATGGTTTCATATTGAGCGCCATCTGAAGGGTACGCTTCTATAAAATTTGTAATGACGATGCTGATATTTGGTCTAGCCCCTCGGGCTGGAAATGAAGGTCCTGTGCACCTGTCAATGCCGTGTGGGGTCCGAGTAAAGACGGCAAGACTCGGTCTATCATGTTTCATTTCCGGGGGCCGAGTTGCGCCATTTGGGTGTGTGTAATGTCGAACGATGTTTTTCTCAGTTGAAGTCTGGTCTGGAATTGTTTCATCGTACTCCCTACTCCCAAGGGGGGGGGGGGGGGGGGGGGTGTAAACGGAGAAGCTTTCGATATGAAACATCCGACTCGGATTTTCAGACCCCCCTATCCCTCTCTCGCTCACCAGCCTCACCACGTTGATTGGCCATTCACCGGGGATGGGCTAACTTGGAATTCGGCAATTGTGAATCCTAGTGTGTCTGATTCAATGTTTAGTCCCAACCTTAAGACTCGTCAGTTCGTCTCAAGCTGAAGCCAAAGATGTCCAGAGAAGTAAAGTGTAGATGTGAAGGCGGTGACGCACGATCTTATCATCCCATCTCTACAAGTATACAACACCAAAACACTAACCCCCAAAATGTCCTTCCAAAACCTCCGCACTCAATACTCAACCCTCCTAAAACAATTTCTAAAATCCACCAAAGAATTCGACGTCCTAACAACCATACCCCCAGACCACTCCGCATCCGAGACCCTCTATGTCTTAGATTCCAGCTTCAATCCCCCCACCCTCGCCCACCTCCGCATAGCCAGCACCGCCCTACAATCAACCCCCAAGCCCCGTCCCCGCCTGCTCCTCCTCCTCGCAACCCAAAATGCAGACAAACCCTCCAAACCAGCCTCCTTCGAGGACCGCCTAGCAATGATGGAGCTCTTTGCGCGCGATCTGCGCACACACCTTGCGATAACACCAGCCTCCACAAATGCCGCCGCCTCCGGTTTAGAGTATGAGCTGCCGGTCGAGGCCCTGCCTTTGATTGATATTGGCGTAACCAAGAAACCGTATTTCGTTGATAAGGCTGCTGCGATTGAGAGCTCCGGTCGGTATCCTGGTGCGCTGGAGCAGGTTCATCTTACGGGATTTGATACCCTCGTGCGTATCTTCGATACTAAGTATTATCCGCCGCATCATACGCTTGCTCCGCTCGTGCCGTTCTTGGAGAAACATCGGTTGAGGGTCACTATGCGGCCTGGGGATGCGTGGGGTGAGAGAGAAGAGCAGGTTGCATTTCTGGAGGCTCTTGCTAGAGGGGATCGGGATGCCGAGGGTGCGCGGAGGGAGTGGGTGCAGCGTATTCAGTTGGTTGAGGGGAGGAAACCTACTGATCCGCATGTGAGCTCTACTCGAGCTCGGGAAGCTTTGCATTCTGCTCCGAAGGACTTGGATTGGCTGGTTCCAGATCTGGTCAAGCAGTATATTCTCTCTGAAAGGGCTTATCCGAGTGATGGAGCTGGGACTGCTAAAGTGTAGATGGGCATTTATATCGGTTAGATATTAGAATAGTCCGTATCCTTGTATAATGATACAATATGATTGAGTAAATCCATCCATACGCCAGATCCCAGGCTTTTCAAGGTTACCTTCCTCCAAATGCGTACTTGATAATCCAAACCACTTTTGCTTCGGTCACATATCATACATCAAGTAGAGCTAAGATCAAGCTCACCGGTCAGCCGGCAGAACTTCCCTTGCTCTGGGTCATTTCCAAGATCCATCAACCACTAATCCTTACGATACTCCTCTTCCTCTCTCTTACCAAGGGTATATGCCAGTCCACCACCGATCAAGTTGACCAAGCACAATCCCATTGTAGCACCCCGCACCACACCGCGCACACCGAACCTCTTCATGAATGGCTGACGGCGGCGCGCTGCTAGCAGCAGGTACAGGCCTGAGAATGCGGCGCTCATGCCGGCTGTGTCGGTCTTGAAGCCTTGGAGGTTGGCATAGCTGGTGAAGAGCAGGGCTGGCGGGAAGAGCATTGGAAAGAATTGGAATGGCTTCATGTGCTGTGCTGCAATCAGGGAGGCGAGGAGGGATGGTGGGAATGAATTTTCTATTTAACATACACTGTCAATGCTGGTTCATTGCTTGGACTGCCCGACATGCTTTGAGTTGTGAGGTCGGCTGGTATTGGTACTTACCACCCCATGCGCGGAAGCGCTGGACCAGCGTTTGCTTGGTCTCTTCGATTGTGTCGTCGTCCGCCATTGTGGGTGATTGTCGGCGTTGTCGGAAGTGGTGATGTTGAGGTGAGGTTCAAGAACGGGGCTATGACGATGGAAGGACCGGTACAAAGTACTGCTGAAGCTTTGACAGCCCAGATTTGTCGCTGCAGGTAAGTTAATAAAACTGCACTAATATTCAAGTTGGAATGAATATCTACTCACAAGACCTGCAGAGCTGCGAGCGGAGCACGGGCAAGTTATGTAACTATCGCAATCCCTCAGATGTTCTCTTGGCAAAGACACCTAACACCATTCCCACTCCACCCGGGATTTATCTCGGACCATATCAACTCCCTCTTTTTACTCACGCCTCACTCACGCTCAGACTCAACCTGACTTGCGCGTGATTGGCTTTGCATTTTCCGTCCTACGCCACCCAACACCCCGGCGCCAGCACCTCCCACGCCCCTCTCGAACACAAAACACAGCAACCTCGAGACCGGATTTCGTTCTCCGACTGAAAAAGCAAGGTCGCTATGCCCTCCGCTACGGCATCAGGCTCCGACGCCAAAGGTGGCGCGAGCTCGCGCGACCACAACCAGGGCAATCAGAATCGCAATTATACCCCAGAACAAAAGGCGGCGGTGTTGCGGATCCGCAAATGTCAGGCGACGGCATTCTATGAGATCTTGTCGGTCGAGCGCTCGTCTACGGATAATGAGATTAAGAAGGCCTATCGCAAACAAAGTTTGTTGACGCATCCTGATAAGAATGGTTATGATGGCGCCGACGAGGCGTTTAAGAGTGAGTGAGGGGTGACCCCGAGTCGGGTATTGCGTCTATGAGGGTGCCCGCTAATGCGCTATCGCAGTGGTCTCCCGTGCGTTCCAGATCCTCTCCGACGAGGACAAGAAATCTCGCTATGACAAGTTCGGCGGCGACCCTGACAGCAGATTCCAGCCCGGGCCCAGTGCGTCGAGTGGCGGATCTCCATTCAGCGGATTTGGAGGTGGCGGTGGATTCCCACGCGGAGGTGGAGGACCTGGCTTCGACGAGGAAATTTCACCAGAAGAACTGTTCAACCGATTCTTCAATGGAGGATTTGGCGGCATGGGCGGTGGTTTCGGTACGAAAACAGAGAAAACGAAAAAAAGGCGCGATGGCAGCCAAACTATCAGAACCCAAACTAACAGCCCGATTCTCACTTTCTAGGCGGCCCCCAATTTGTCTTCAACATGGGCGGAGGCCCGGGATTCCGCGTCCACCAATTTGGCGGCGGCGCACCACGCCGCAGACCTCGCCCAGCAGCAACAGGAGAACAAGAAGCCCAGATAGACGGCCGCAATTTCCTGCGCCAACTCCTCCCACTCATCATCCTCTTCCTCCTCCCTCTCCTCTCGTCTCTCTTCTCCGGCTCCTCGACTCCATCAGGTCCCTCGTACCGCTTCGACACTCCTGTTTCCCCGTATACTCTCGGCCGCACAACCCCCAAGTTAAATCTGAATTACTTTGTCAACCCGCTCGACGTCGATAACTTTAGTGCGCGCAACTTCCGCGAACTGGACTCGCGCGTTGAGGTGGATTACGTGCGGACGCTGCGCAATGGTTGTGATGCTGAGGCCAATGAGAGGGATCGCAGGTTACAGGATGCGCAGGGGTGGATTTTCCCGGACGTTGAGAAGATGAAGGCTGCTCGCGCCATGGAGATGCCTAGTTGTAAGAAATTGGAGAAGTTGAGGGGAAAAATTAGGCTTTGATGTTGATGTCCTTGGTGTCAATGTCAATGTCAATGTCTTTGATGCCTTGATGTTATCTTGTCTGTTCTGGTCTGGTGTGTCTTCTGTCGGCTGACTACATAGGTTTTAGACTGCTTGGCTTGTCTATGGCATTTTCCTTTCTTTCTCTTGTTTCTCTCTTCTCTTTGGGTCTCCTGTTCTTGTTCTCGGAGATTCTGGAGATCTGCTTTTAATATTATTAGCATACACCGCAGCAGGCGGCGTCTGTTGGAGTTGAGCTTATTTCGCTTTCCTGTATATTGTTTGGGAGCTTGAATCCATTTGTTCTTGTCCTTGTGCTTATCTCGGTTAGCTTCTCTTGATACTTGAGGGCTCTAGAGTCACATTCAAGCTGCAGGTCTCATGTATGTATATAAGATAAGAGATTTGAAGTTGTATGGCATGCATTCATCGGTCCTATACAATATATTGGTTGAGCAGTAACAGGTCTGCGAGGACACAAACATCTCCATGGTTAGCAATTCCATATATCAAACCCACTCCCGCAGCAGTAGTCCGTAGTCCTCGATCAGCGCTGGCTCCCACATTTTGTATTGTACCATATCATGGTACTTCCTCCGAACACCCACTCCTCGCTGTAAATCCTGAACCTATCGTTGAGTACGTGACGTGCAACAGACCATTCAAATGACTGACGACCGCGACCCAACCTTCTCGGCGGTATCATCCTTCTACAGATTCCTACTCAAAAATCATATTCCCGAGTTCGCCCTTAAAGTCCCACCTGAAGGGGGCTGGCCTTCGCTCACAGACTAATTTCTCTCTTTCATGAAAAAAGGCCGCAGTCAAAAATCTCATTCGACATTTGCCCTATATCTAAGCGGATGAAGATGGCACTTGGCAGGTATATCGACTATGCGAACTTCTCGATTTGCAGAGCGAAGAGCTACATGAGTACAATAACCACATCGGAAGATGGTTTTAAAAGTAGGCAAAAGTGGTTTTTCACTTCGGACAATACCTGGACGGGGCGGTTATTCTATTTCCTATTATTCTGGATACGAAGAGAGGAACAATCACGCTGGCGGATATTACGATCCCCTCATCCCAAATTGAGCTTTTAGAAAGATACACCGGTTAGACTGTCCTATGTTTACTAAGATTGTTGTCATGGTGCTGATTTGGCTTAGCCTAGTGATGATGCCTACAACAAATCCTGGCGTGAACGGCCGTCTCATACCATTTCTGGGTTTTTCGAGGACATTGAGGCAGAAATACCAGAATTTTGAACTCGTATGCTCCGCAGCAAAGGAAAGCGTACTAAATTGGAAAGGGAAAGCTATTGGGCGCCGCCTGAAATCCGATGTACATGTACCCCGCCTTTATGATTAGCAAATAAGGAAATGGATTTAACACCTGCAGCCTTTGATTGGATCGCTGCGAATATTGATATCACATAGAGCACATCTCAAGATGCTAGGCGCTTTGGAAGACACTCGTGAGATCATGAAATGCGAAAACTACCTTAAAGTTTGAAGTTGCTTTCGGTTCGAGCCGTGCCGCTTTCCAGTCGCCCTAGCCTTAACAAAGGACATTTGTATACTCCTGCGTAATTTAGCAAGTTCTGAAGACAAGACGCAAGAGAAATTTTTTTAATCTTCATAAATAAATAAGCATGTTTGCCAGGTCCCGATTGGCGTAAGCTTCAGCTCTTCGGCCCCCGAGATCGACCGAAGATGTACGATCTGAAAGCCCCTGCCACTAAATGCACACCTCGTGCACTACTTACCTCTAATATGAAAGACCTTCTAGATATGAGAGATATGAGACAGAATGCAGAACTCTAGGGTCAGCTGAAATGAATACAGGCTCGATAAAGATATTTAGTATAAATCTATGACATTTGCGATAATCTAATAGAAAGAAGTAGGAGAAGGGGTACTTAGGCTTCGATGGGCATCCTCAGCTGGTGAAGATGCTATGCAAGTTTAAGCATAGGTGATGGTTGTGCTGTTGGTGACGCAACATCCTGCATATACGGCCCGGAAGATCATTTTAGATGCTCCATCCGTTAACAAATTCAATTAAATTCCAGCAGCCATGCAACTAGACGAAAATATAATCATCACTACACCTTATAGGCCTTCATGTTAACTTGTTCTCAACCAGCTGTAATCGTCTACGATAAAGTAGCCAACACGTGTAGATCATAATTGTGGGGGGCAGATGCAGGCTGGAGATGGCGTGGCTGCAATACAACGCCCTGGTGGCCTGAAACAGGGCCGATAATATCCAGGATGGGGTAAAACGCGCCTCTGCCCTGCCTGCATATGACATACAATGAAGTGGCGTTCGAGTACTATAGCTGAGGATACTTCACTCTTTCAGCCGACTACACCCATATTGCTTTTCCCCTGTACGCACGCTGCAGTGTGCTGCTACGATGTCACAGTGGCGATCTATTTGGGCACATGGCTGGCTGGTCATGTCTCTTAATGCTGCAATTCTGCGTCCAATTTGTAACACAGACTTGTAGATCTAGGCTGTGCCGCAGGGTCAATCGCAAGAACTGGTTTGAAAAAAAGTGTGCTACAGACTGCATCATATGCTAAGAGACTGATAGCTTCTGGTAATGACCAAACTGCCATGACTATAAGTACCCCGTCCAAATCCCTCCGTAAAGACCAGGCATCAATGTCATTTCTCAGAATCTAGTCTTGATACCATAAACAATCTTAACCATGGGTGCCCTGACCACTACCGACTACGCCGCCGTTTCTGATGGTACCAACATCTACCTCTACTATCAAACCGATACCAACCAGATTCACGAGGTTACTTCTGCGGATGGATCTAGCTGGACTGCAAGTCAGGCTGCAGTTGCTGAAAACTTGAGTCCCGGCGGATCTCCCATAACAGCTTACTACGTGGCCAACGACGGCACTTCAGGCAAGAAATCCGCTGTAATAAAGCCTCCCACCTGTTTGCGTGATCATTGGCTGATTGGATTCATTATAGATCCACGTCATCTATCTCGATGCATCCGGAACCCTTCATGAGAAGGTCAAATCCCCCTTGACGAATACTTCATGGGAAAGTCGCGAACTCCCCGTGGAAATCAAGAAAGCCCCCGTTTCAACATCGCGGCTCTCTAGCGGAGTCTGCCATGACACTGCTGCAGGCGCCCATCAGTGGGTATTTTTCGAGAAGTAAGCAATATACCGTGCCTTTTTGGGAATGCACACGATATTCACAAAGGAGCAGAACAGATGGAACTACGGGTAAATCTGAGATAGCTGAGATTCGAAGTGGCCTTGAAAGTCAATTCAAGTGGATCTACAGAAAGGTTCTCCAGGAGGAAGCCGTCGCTGCGCTGCCTGGAACTCAACTGGCGACAAATCTCACCAACCCTACTACCCACTTATTCTTCCAAGATCATGATGGTAACATCACTGAATACCTCGGTGGCTATGATGCCTGGAACAGTACGTATGACTGTTGAAATCAATTTTTTTTTGGGATATCTAACATCATACACAGCAAAGAAGGTGATCCTCACCAAGGAGAAAGTTGAAAGCAGTACCCCTCTCACCGCCGCCGAATCCTCTGTTGCGGACAAGCCCTATGTCTTTTTTGCGACTAAAACTACTCCTTTCAAGATTATGGTATACAACGATGGCAGCTCCTCCGAGATTGCGGCTTATGTTCCTGGCACCAAGTTGGGCGCCATTACTGTCGGTGGGAAGGTTCTACTCTTCCATAAACCCCTCGCGCACCCGACTAGTGTATGGACTCAAGTTTATGATGGCAGCGCTTGGAAATTGGGCTCAAAGGTCGTTGGCTAAATCACGAGGTCTTTGCAATAAGTATCATGGTAGATGACTATAGGGCCATTGTCATTGTACTTTGCTTTCAACATCTGTCTCCAACTTTGTTGTTGCATCGATGTATCATGAACTTTGTTTCGTTGGGCAGTGTGCTTCCTGACGTGTTTCGGTTTTCTCTGATAGTTCCACTGGGCTGCAACAGTCATTTTCATACACATTATTCCCCAGCACAGTTCTGGGCACCTGTCGTTATCGTTTTATGAACCACCTTTTCTTTCATGCAAAATTTGGCTCTTTCCACTTCAAGTCAAGCAAAATGTCTAATCCCCAGTAGGGAAGAACCCCTTGGTGAACCTTTTCTGTAGATCTCGCCAATAAGAGGTCCTGCGTCCTCGTAGGTTCGTTTACCATAATCTTGGCTGGAAATAAATAAGCAGGAAGAAAGACGAACGCAGGAAAAGCATGAGGAGAAGACGAGGCCCCAAATTCCCTCTCGCACAAGTTGCTCGAGGTACCGGTCATCCTGCATGTGCTCAGTCAATTGTTGAACCAGTGTATACGTGCTGGTTATGAAACTGATATGACCTGCAGTCAACCCATTTTGATTATGTAAGGATGATCAAGTCAAGGAGCTCGTTAAAAAAGAATCATGAGGGTGTTTAGTGTGCATTTTCAGTGTCAATTCTGAGAAGATTTTTGTCCTAAGCGGATATTTAATCGAACAACTTTCTCTCATTGGCCTTTCATGCCTGTTTACGGCCCTTGTCGAATGATTCTTCTACAAAAATCGTGGGTTTTGATAAAAGAATGCGGAGTTTTGTTTCATTATATATATTCGCAAAAACTGAATCCAAACAAGTTTTTTTGAAAATTCGAAAAGGCATCACTATACTGATTGTGTCTAGGTCAAGTCCAGGACTACAGCCATGGAGAAATCCCGAAAGTATCAAGGGTAGTGTCCTTTCTCAGCGATAGCCTCTTTGTGCCTCGATTTTTTAAGACGAGGACTCAAGACAAGGATTTGCAATTTTGGCCATGTTGCGACGATAATCTTTATCGAGAAGAATAGACAGGTCTGCATGACTTATAATAAATTAAAGCTGTTGGGTGTTGTATGCCGATACAGGCTAACCATAAAATCGACTTTGAAGATACAACGCTCCTCGCTGCTTTCACCGCAAAAACTCAAGTACTGTCAATGTACCTTCTGCTTAGTCAAAGCCATACCAAAATCCGTTGGAGACGAACCTCAGCGATCACCACAGAATCACCGAACGCGCTTCCCCCGCGGATCTCACTGGAGTTGTCGAGTCGCCACTCCACATTCACGATTTTACGATCCCCACCGTTGCGAATCTAACCTCCAGCCCTTACGAGGTCAACTTCAGAAAATGTCGGATTCCCTCTCCGACGCGGACAAGGTGAGTTAGCGATTTCATCCCGTATGAAAGTAGTGAAGTCTCCGGAATATGTCGACTTATCATCCCACAAGATCCGCAACAAGCGCCTCGCAAAGTTGTCCAACCCAAACCCGTCCCCCTCCCAAGACAACAACTCCGATTCAGCACAGTCATCCGCTCATACCTCGCCGACACAATCGCCCTTGTCCGCCCAACCAACGGGCAGCTTCAGCGGATCCCCCTCGTTCTCGCAAACTCCACTACAATCGGAGGGGAAACGCATCAAAATCACACCAGCTGCCCAGACCCCAGAGCGAACACGATCCAACCCGCCCTCAGCCCCCGGCACGCCCCCTCTACAGAAGATCGAGAGCATCGAGACTTTCGAAGACCGCACATTAAGCGCCGTTTTCAAGGTGACACTGAAGGATGATGGGCGCCAGGACATTCACGGCAAGCGCACTTTCTTGAGTGGTCTGCGCAGCGAGTTAGAAGGAGAGGGCCAGGATTTGCGTATTCAAGTCTCCGTCTTGGACCAAGCTCTCCTGGAAGCTGCATCGAACGCTGAACGGAACCGTCCTTTGGATTACCTGCTGCCATGTTGGAAACGCATCACACGGCTCTCGAATGGTTTCCGCCGGACGGGAGATGACGACCCTAAGTATCAGATTCTTTGCGAGGCGCGTCGACTATGCATGAGCTATTGTATTTTCGCGATTACCATGCCGGAGATGTTCGGGTACGTTTGACTCGCATATGAGAACTTACATTGGATGTACTGACGATTCGTAGAAGCGACGGCTTTGGGCAATCTTTAGCCTCGTATCTGCTCCTGGACCCTGAAGAGGACCGTGGTATTGACTTCAGCTTCATGCACGAAGCTGTGAAGAGGTTTGATGAAGATGAGAGTATCAAGCCAGCATTTATTACTGCCGTTGAGCAGCTTAGTGCGCAGCTCTCCTCTATGGATGTCAACGATGACTACAAACCTTATACCATTGCCCTTCGCAATCTCGTCCGCCATGGTACCCTCGCGGCTGCGATCACAGAATCAGCAATCTTCAACGCCTCAAAAGACCCGGCACAGTTCGAGAAGGCCACTCTTCTAGGACCGTGGTTCAGCCTGTCGCCTCTCCAGGGCAACGTCACCTTGTCTTATTTCTCTAGCCCCAAGACTCGTGATGCAGCATATATCTCGAATGCCCAACGGTCACTTCGGATGACGCAGCAATTGCTAAGCTCTGATCTTCTTGACGTGATCAATCACTTGATTCGAGCTTCAAAGGAGGCTCGTGATCGCGTTTTAGATTGGTTCGCAGCTGCACTTAACATCAACCATAAGCGGCGCGCGATGCAGGTGGACGCCGAACAAGTATCATCAGATGGATTCATGTTCAACCTGACAACTTGTTTAGACCAGCTCTGTGAGCCTTTCATGGATGCATCATTCACGAAGATCGACAGAATCGACTCGAATTATCTCCATCGAAACTCACGAGTTGAAATGCGCGACGAGACTAAGATAAATGCCGATCAGCATGCATCCGATGCGTTCTATTCCAAGAAGGTTGATGGAACTTCAAACTTTATCACTGAAATCTTCTTCTTGACTGTTGCTGCTCATCACTACGGTAGCGAGTCGTTGACCTCGAAGATGGAGCAACTGGAAAAGGATCTGCGACAGATGGAGAATATGATCACCAAATTTGAACTGGAACGTCACAAATGGATCAATAACCCGGGAGAGCTCGCCACTTTCGACAATGCCCTCAAGAAGTACAAGGACAAGTTTGATTTGGGCCTGGCTTTGAAATACAGCCTTCAGGGTGTCCTATTTGATGATCACTGGCAGAGCCGCTCCATGCTTTTTATGCGATATGTTACCGTATGGCTTTTGAGACTCGTGTCTGGCAAGAACTTCCCGACCGAAAAGATCTCACTCCCACTCCCAGAGACACAGCCTGAAGTCTTCAAGTGCCTACCGGAATATTTCGTGGAAGACATTGTTAGCAACTTCAAATTCATCATGTGGTGCATGCCACAAATCATCACCGCCACCCAAGGCGATGAGCTGGTGATGCTGTGCATCACTTTCCTGGAGAGCTCCGCCTACATCAAGAACCCTTATCTCAAAGCCGGACTTGTCTCAATTCTGTTCCGGGGCACTTGGAAACGCCCTGGTGGCGCTAGCGGCGTTTTGGTCGACCTGCTCAACTCGCTTCCATTTGCCAACGACCATCTTCTTCATGCAGTTATGAAATTCTACATCGAAGCAGAGTTCACGGGAGCGCATACACAGTTCTACGACAAGTTCAACATCCGTTACGAGATCTTCCAGATCATCAAGTGCATCTGGCCCAATACGCTCTACAGAGAGAAGTTGTCTAACCAAGCTAAGCAGAACCTGGACTTTTTTGTCCGATTTGTCAACCTTCTGTTGAACGATGTGACCTACGTTCTTGATGAATCTTTCGGTGCCTTTAAGACTATTACTAGCACCCAGACTGAACTCAACACCACCGGTGCCTCGATGGATGCTGCCACCCGCCAGCAGCGCGAAGAGCACCTGTCACAATCCCAGCGCAGTGCTAAGAATTACATGCAGCTCACTAACGAAACTGTGGCTATGCTTAAGCTGTTCACCGAGGCGCTGGCAGACTCATTCACAATGCCCGAAATCGTGCAGCGTTTGGCTGACATGCTGGACTACAACCTTGATGCCATGGTTGGTCCTAAGAGCGCCACTCTCCGTGTCGACAACTTGCAAGAATACGGCTTCAACCCGCGTGCCCTTCTGAGCGAGATCGTCGACGTTTATCTGAACCTGACTGGCAAAGAGAACTTCATTCTGGCGGTTGCTCGCGATGGCCGATCCTACAAGCCTGCCAACTTTGAAAAAGCGGCTGATATAATCCGTAAATGGTCTTTGAAATCCCCCGAGGAGCTTCGTCGCTGGGGCCAGATGCAGAAAAAGGTCCAGGCAGCTAGGCTGGCGGATGAGCAGGCAGAGGAGGATCTCGGAGAGATTCCAGATGATTTCCTTGGTATGGTTCCCTGCTATATCCTTGCATTGGGAAAACTGCTAACATTGTTTAGATCCTCTTATGTACACGCTCATGGATGATCCTGTCATTCTCCCTGGGTCACGGATCTCCATTGATCGAGCTACTATCCGCTCGCACTTGCTCAGTGACCCCCACGATCCCTTCAACCGTGTCCCACTGAAGATGGAAGATGTTGTGCCTGGTAAAAGTCATCCTTTATTTAATCTTTGTTTCAGCTCTGACAACTCATCTCGCAGACCATGACCTGAAGGCTAAGATCGAAGCCTTCAAATCCGAGAAATTGGCCGGCAAACGGAAGGAGATGGTCCCTCATGAACATATGGACACATCTACGGGTTAATGTGGTGTATGGGTGTAACTTTGCATTGCTTGATTCATGGGTGTTTTTGCCGCATTTCTATTAGCGCCTCTAGCATAGAATGCTGACACATTGATGATAGAACGATAGCTTTTTGCTTAACTTGAGCCTCTAGGGCCCTGGTTTCAATCATTCGTTTCTATTGTCAAATATGCCATTTCATTGTAGCATTTTATGTAGCCAAGCAGAGACCCATAAACTCAATGATCAGGATTTTGTGCACATTTGGCTTTTCTGCCTTTGTTTGACAGATCGTCGATCCGTCGTCTCAACCTCTAATTGAGACCCTGGCTCCAAAATTGACCCATCGTCTATGAGCAAGGAGATTGCGTGAAAGCTTTCATTTCGAATTGCGGCTGCTATTCTTTGTGAGGTAATATCAAAGTGCTCAGCCTAGAATGAAAGAGAACCGGAAGTTGAAGCTGTCAATATACCCCTTGTTGGCCTGACCGCCTTTCGGCGCATTACATCACCAGCTCTCATGTTTACTTCAACTTCAACCATCATACAACTTTCCAATGGGTGTAGCAATTTCCACTTGCTGCGCAGCTCTGCCTGCCAGCGCAGAAATCTTTCCTCCGACCCCGGAGATATACACAAATATCCTCAACATCTTCCAATACTTCCCCCTGGTGAGGACCCCTATACACCTCAGGTGCACCCCAAAGCTAATAGCATCGCTTTAGGTGACAGTGTTCCAATGGCTTCTTTCCTGGCATCCGGCAGGCAAGACGTCTAACAATTCAATTTTCAATATCCCAGGTCGTATAGCCTGGTGCGCCATGGAGATCGTCGGGCCTATAAACCTGATCTACAATCTGATACTTCCGTCACCATCTTCACCCTCAATTGGCGATCTCCCCTGGCCCAATGTCCTCGTAGCAGGGCTATATTGTACCCACTATTTCAACCGCTCAATTATCTCCCCCTTCTTCTCTGCCCCAAGCATGTCCCCCATCCACCCGTTCGTCATGACATCCGCTATGGCGTTCAACTGGTTCAACTCAAGCTGTCTAGCAGGCTGGATTCGTGGATACACCATTCCAACTCTTCCAAGCTTCAGCGCAGGCGGATACAGCCCCCAATCTCTCCCTGCCAAAGTGGCCTTTATTCCAACAGTGGGCGTGATCCTGTTCACCATTGGCATGGCAGGAAACATTTATTCCGAGACAGCGCTTTTCCGCTTCCGCCGCGAAGAAACAGAGAAACGTCTCGCCAAGAAGTCGGATGACGCCAAGCCTGGCGCTACTGCAGGGGAAGATGGTGGGAGCAGCCGCAACAAATTCCATAAAGTCTACGTCATCCCGCCTACTCGTGGTGTTTTCAGATTTATCTTGTACCCGCACTATGCATTCGAGTGGCTTGAGTGGGTTGGTTTTGCCTTGGCTGGTACCGCAGTGCTTACTTTGTCGACTGTTTCTGCCGGTGCGCCTTCGGCAGCTGTTGCTCCGCCGCTTCGTCTTGCGCCTTGGTTGATTCCTGCTGCTTGGGTTGCTGATAAGCTTACTCTGTCTTTGCCTCTGCCTGCCGTCATTTTTGTTGTCAATGCTGTGACGAACATGCTGCCTCATGCTCGCTGGGGAAGGAAATGGTATATTGAGAAGTTTGGAGAGAAGGGTGTTGCTGGGAGAGGTGCGGTTGTACCTGGCTGTGCGTGGATGTAATGTCTGACGAGAATTTGTTCTCGTTGCCTTGATTGTTTGTCTTGTCGGGGTTCAGCTTTTCGGTGGAATGAACATCATATTCTCCGCCCCAAGAAAAGGCCCGAGGACCGTAAACTATATCCTAAGCGATATAGTTCACGGGAGCTCGGTCCGCATATAGACCCTTTCACTAAATTCTCGAAAATGGCTAATACAAGCTGAATGCCTGTTGACTGAGATGTGCCACCGGCTATTGAGCCATACAAAACGTCAAAAGCCACAGCCAACGCTACCTGGAACTAGGCTCTTGCTGGTTGCATAAGACACCATATGTATCTCAGCCGGCGGTGGTGTGACCTGACATTGCGCTCATCGGCTATTGATAAAAGCCACACTACTCTCTAGTCTAGTAATCGCTATACTCTGCTAAGGATGTGAGCGACTGGGGAACTTGCGGGGAATGGTGATGGACTCCGCAGATAATTCAGGTCAACATAACTAATATCCGTTGTGTAAAATAGAACAGATTAATTCGGGGGAATGAAAACCGAGGGAAATGCTAGCTCCTAGCCTTCATTGTTTCGATCATGTGGTGATGATAATATAATTCAATTCTCCATTGTCAATGATGGAGAAACGTAGTTTCAAGACTTTTATCCCTAAATATATCCCACCGTTACTATCTAGTAACAAAAGTACTTGCAATTCAGCAGATAAAATGTGATGTAGCTGATGATAGGTTCGACTGTTGCAGCTCATCTTTACTCAAATATATTTTCATGTTTTGCATATCAACTAAACCTCTTATAATCAATCAACCGAGTGGGCCTAGGAACTTTGCACGCCATACATGGCACAGGAATCTGTCTTGTCTCCTGCTTTTATCATACTAGACACATTCTGAGAGAAGGTGCGAGCTGGATTGTTCCCATGTCGTTGTTGATATCAAAGTAAACATTGTATCGTTGCCTTCAGCGCTACGCATCTCTCCTCTACAGCCCAACAACTTCCACATCTTCTGCAATGTCTCTCAACCCTGCCATCTGTTCCACATTCCTCACACATCACGGCTCTCGCACACGTCAGGATGGCTATCGACATCCTCGTCTTGATGACTGGTGCAGGGGTCATCTCTTGCCACGAGATTGCCCCCGGCACAACAAACACGGCCTTTATCGCACTGTACCAGCTCCCAGAGCCTCTCTCATCAAACTTCTTCATCATTCAGCAGCCTGGAGTACTGGATCATGTCTTGAAAGACACCACTCCATCCGTGCAGAAGATATCCAACGGAATGCGAGAACTGCGCCTGGACACTCTCCATCCTCTCTCGAACACCCAACTGACTCTCGCGGAGAAGCTTGGTGCTATTGATGGACCCACCACGACGCAGGTAGTTGTGCTGAGCTGTTGCAATAGCCTTATGATGTGCCGTCTTTCAATTAGCTGACCGCAATACATGGCGAATACCATTTCATTGATGTGATGGCCGCTGGGGATGGATCGGAAAGCCTTTCTCTAGTCTTCGATAAATTCTGTCAAGGCTGATGAAACATTCAAGTGCTTCGTTCGAGGCTGTGCCGAAAAGAAGAAAGCGTGGCTGGAGGCAAGCCTTGCCAACGCTCGCACTTCCCGAAGTGAATAAATGCAAAATCGAGACCCACTCCTCTACGAATACGCAATCATTTTGATAGACATAGAAAGGCGGACTGGCATTATTCAGGGAGAATGAATGTGCTTTGGAGAAAGCAAAGTGATGAGGATATAGTGTGTATTAATTGATCTATGTTTCATGCGCAGTTCACATGGGTGGTGCTGGTGATCACATATTCGGACCCAAGAGGTCTCCCTAACCCAAGAATCACTCCAAACAACGGAAAAGTTCAAACCCGATCATCCGCTTCAACTCCTCTCAATCCCTTTAGTGACTTCATCCTGCCTAGCCTGGTTGGACTCGGAGCCGGCGGTAATGTCGGCGAATTCTGCTGCGAATGTGACACCATAACCTCCGTTGTGCAGACAATGCCATCGCCCAAAATGCGCTCCTCGCTGGAATTGCTGCCCTTGCGCGCAGGATAGGTCACTGAAGTATCGGCTGAGGCAACATTTGATCTCGGGATCTTCATCTCGTCGTCATGTTCGATAACACTGAGATTGCCAGTGACATGGCCGTGGGAGTGTAGTGGTTCGCCACGAGACTTAGACATAGATCGTAGTTTGTATTGCTTGCTGCCGTAGTATTCGCGTGTCGTTTTTGATCGGGATCCGTAGGTGCCGAGGACGCGCTTGAAGAGTGGTTTGAGTGTCGGGAGGCTGCCTGCGATTATACCCGTGTTGCACTCCGTGCTGGAATGTGTTAGTCTTGTATTCGAGGTGAAGGAGGTGTCCGAGGAACGTACACAACCCAGATTGTAAGGTTCGTATAATCCCAGAGGAAATCTCCGGTTCGGCCGTAGTTTGGTAGGATGGAGATCTTGACGAAAGCGGCGGCGCAGGCACTGGATATCATTGCATCAATAATTATCCTTGTCGAGCAAGAGTGTTTCTGACTCACAAAATTCCCAACCCCAAAATACAAACGAGAGAAGCCTTGACTCGGCGGTTGACTTGAAGATGGCGCAGCATAAAGATTGGCAAAAATGCGAAAATAAGATCAGTTAGAATGTTTAATGCTAATTGTATTAGTGACTGTAGACTGGTTTGCCAGATGATGTCTCACCCGTGTTTGTATAGCTCAGCTCCAGAAGTTGTCTAGGAGAGAAGCACTCGGAGACCACGTTTTTGTCCCAATTTGTTCGGATGTCCTTGCATTCAAACATGAGAGTCTGCGAGGCTCACTATTAGCTTGTTTTCGACATCGATAGTAATACTAGCACACAGGAATGAGATACTGACCAAGAAACAGATAGTTGTATAGAGCGTCATGAGGACTGCGGAATAGATCGGGTTTGTTAGTATAGGATTTGATAAACGAAAGAAGATTGAGATCCCCAGATACATACTGATCACCACCCATATAAAGATCTTGTATCCTTTTTGGGGCGCAAACCGAAGCAAAAACAATCCAATGGATACCTTGACCAAGCCAATGGCCCACAGGTAAATTCCCTGAGTCGCAAAGTTCAAATGCATCGCTAGGGATGCTGTATGTTCCACATAGACCGTATGTCTACCTGCGCCGTATTTAACCTCCGGTACAATGATCGCAAATCCACATAAGGATAGGAGCATAGTCAAGCCCATGGTATAGTCGTCCCAGCCGACATTGCGAATAATGAAAATTCGCACGTAGAATCGCGCCAGCACGAGGATTAATGCCACAAATGTTGTAATTCCCGTAGCTAGAAGAATACGCCATCCTTCATTGACATCTGGTAGGCCAGCGCCTGCCAAATTTGATGTATCTGACATGGCTGTCGCGGGGGTGTTATCGAGGGGGCATGTGGAGGATGGAGAGATTATGTCGACCAGGGTAGACGCGAAGGACTTCCGGCTTATGCAGGTGCATCATAACTATGAATAAAGTGCCTTCGCTTCAAGGTTTGCTTGGCTTTGTGGCAGGCAAATAGTGAGTTTCGGGTTCGTCCACATTTCCGTCTTGGGGCCGTTTCTTTCCCCTTCATATCCACTCGTTCAAGCACATCTTACAACCGAAAGCACAATTGCAACCGAAGCAATATGGATAGATTGTTCGAACAGACTCGGCTTTTGGTCTTTGGTCAAAAGCCACAAAGGCGGCGGACCACAATATCTTAGTGCCGAGACGTATTGTAGAAGAAGCGCTATACTGGATTGATGCATTTACCCCTGTACCCTGGGTGCTCTAGAAATTTCTTTTACACAACATGGATGTACTTTGTACAGCGAAGCTCTTGGCAGTAGACCCAAGACCAATGAAATGTCTCAGATCCATCGGCACTGGCTGCACTGGGAGACTCTCGGGCCTCGGATCTCGTGTCTGCGGGCACCAGACCCATGCAGTTCATCTATTCTGTTGTCCACTAGGGCACCGGAATGTGTTCCCTGATTGCATCTCGCTTCTTGCTCTGCCAAGGCCGCTAAGCACAAAGGACCACGAGGTGGCGGTGAGATTCTCCGTGGCGTGCAGGGTTGCTTCAGACGTGATACACAACACTCCTGGACATGATTGAATGCGATAGATCGTCAGGGCTCAAAGGGCCGATCCGATGTGGTTCTCGGGAGGCATCAGATCGACAAGTTCCAAGTGGACTGCGCCTTGGGCAAGTCTCTCCCGCCCAACATCGTGTTCGGTGGAGCTTCAGCCGAGCGGGACGTTCTCCGAAGCCCTGAGTGGCCCCAAGGGGGCTGCAAGTGACCCGAAGTGACCCTGACTGGCCGTTAGCTCAAGTCAATGGCCAATTCGCGAAGTCCAGTCCAGAGATTGTCCGGGAAAATGGCACTTCATTACCGTGCATTAGTTTGAACCCCGAAATAGGGGGAAGGGATTGGCAGCCCTTTAAATGATCAATGACCGCCCGAATTCAGCATCAACCGGTCAACAGTTTTTTATCTCTTGGCGCGAGGAACGTGCGGTGTTTCATCTTCACCTCAACATGGTTGCATTCTCCGCTTTTGCTCTGGGGGCTCTGTTCAGCCAGGCGTGGGCTATGCCCGCTGCCTCGAACCCGGTTGAGAGCTCTGCTGCCGCTCCCACAGCTGCTTCTACCTCTCTGCCCGTGGCAGCTGCCCAGCTGGACCAATTGGCTGAGTTTGCGTTCAACACCTCGAGCGCTAGCGTCTCCAGTGACTCGGAGATCGAGAAACGCGGAGGTTGTGGGATCCATAACCTTCGCATTCGTCGCGATTGGAGAACCTTCTCGACAAAGCAGAAGAAGTCCTATATCAACTCCGTGCTTTGTCTCACGAAGATGCCAGCCCGCACCCCCTCCAACGTGGCCGCTGGTGCCAAGTCTCGTTACGATGACTTCGTTGCTACGCACATCAACCAGACTCTCGGAATCCACTACACTGGTACATTCCTGGCGTGGCACCGTTACTTCATCTGGAATTTCGAGGAGGCCCTCCGTAACGAGTGTGGCTACACCGGTGACTACCCGTAAGTTCACTACGCTTCCAATCATACATTCATAACGCCAGTTGCTAACGTTCATCAAAGCTATTGGAACTGGGCCGCTGATGCTCACGACTTGGAGAACTCCCAAGTCTTCGACGGCAGCGACACCTCCATGTCCGGCAATGGTGCCTACACCCCGGCAGCCGGCGACATCCAACTGGCCCTCGGAGCTTACCCCATTGTCCACCTCCCCACTGGAACGGGTGGTGGCTGTGTCACCAGCGGTCCCTTCAAGAACTTCAAGGTCAACATGGGTCCAGCTGCCCTAGTTCTCCCCGGCGGAAATGTCAGCGTTGCAGCAAACCCACTGGACTACAACCCCCGTTGTCTGAACCGTGATCTGACGACCGCCATCGTCCAGAGCTATGCGAACTACACCTCCGTCGTGGATCTCATCCTTCGTCACGACTCCGTCTGGGACTTCGAGATGAACATGCAGGGTGTCCCCGGAAGCGGTTCTATCGGTGTTCACGGTGGTGGTCACTACGCTATGGGTGGTGATCCTGGTCGTGATGTCTACGTTAGCCCCGGTGACCCGGCTTTCTGGCACCACCACGGTATGATTGATCGTACCTGGTGGATCTGGCAGAACTTGGACCGCAAGAATCGTCTCAATGCCATTTCTGGCACTGCTACTTTCTTGAACGCACCTGCGTCGGCAAACACTACCTTGGATACTCTTGTTGACGTTGGCCTTGCTGGTGAAGGCCCGATTGCTATGCGCGATATCATGAGTACCACTTCTGGTCCTTTCTGCTATGTCTACCTTTGAAGGGTGGCAGTGACTTCAAGGATATAGTGGGTGCGTCTCTACAACATTCATGTTTGTGCTGGTTTCCTCGTCGCGTCATACTGCTGTTCTTGCTTGTATATAATAACTGATGGAATAGACAGAGCCACATTAGAAACAAGGCCAAGTGAAACGTAAACTCCCCGATCACAACTTCCGGTTCATCCGGGTATATTATAAAACAGTGGACATAAGTCCTTTCTTATCCCTACGTTCATACGATCTGAATGGCCTACCTGGGGCACGTGGATTACAAACAAGAGATGAAAAAAGAAGTTGAGAAAGAGACGAAATCAGAAAGGCTAATTAAGAGCACAATTGATGCTGCATGAAATAACACATTCCCTTTGAGAATTTTGTGAAGAACTTGTCCAATACTTCATGACACTGGGGAGAGACCCTTGACCCTTGTCCTATGTATATTCTCAGCTACTGCTCCGTACATTCATTTCAACCCATGTACTCTATGAAACAGTTGAATGAAATTTGTACACTAACGGCTAATCCCACGACAATACCGGCTTGATTACTGTCCCTTCCTTGAGCTGTGAGAGGGCATCTTGAAATTCGGGCGCCTGAAGGGTATACATAATTAGAATATGCACTTCGCATTGAGGCGGCTTTTTGACTTCATATTCAAAGTCCGGAAGGATTGAGTCACGAACCTTGAAATACTGGACCAAACGCTCAATAGGAAATCGGCCCTCTCTATACCATTTGATCATTTGTGGAATGCTCTAATGTTCTGTTCAGTATGACGCTTTAGGTGAGTTCACAGGGATTCAAGAAAGGTATCAGACCTCGGATGGGATACAGTCCCCTTCTATACATCCCAAAATTGAACGACCAGACTAAAATGAACGAGTGGTCAACAGGTAGGACTTTCCAAATCTTTCAAATTCTTCGAGACTTACGTTTATGTGCTCTGCAACGTCGATATTCAGCCCATACCCCATGGGTGGGACGCCAATCAGAACCAACTTTCCTAATTTTCGTGTACATCGCAGTGAGTCTTCTATGAGACTGGGTACGCCTGTGGTATCAATCACTACTGATACTCCGCTCGGAACCAAGTCCGAAGCCGATTCTTTCAGTGTATTATAATCCGAGGCGCTCGTGTTGATCGTATGGCTAGCACCGAGAGTTTTGGCCAGTTGCAGCCGGGACTCGATTCTGTCTACCACAATTATGGCCGCACAATTATATATCTTGGCCGTCTGTATATTCATACTGAGTTGAATTATAAATTCTTGTAGCGGATGGAACGAAGACTGGAAACGGACTAACTCACCATAAGTGCTCCCATTCCCACAGCACCCAGACCCAAGATCATCACAGTATCTTTAGGCCCAGCATTTGAGGTGTTACAGATAGCGCCCATGCCAGTTTGAAAGCCACAGCCAAGCGGAGCAAACAGTTTAAGCTCCTCTTGATCACGCAGTATTCCCTTGACGTTGACGATACTTCTTTCGCTCACAACGCTATATCGTGCTAAGCTCGACTGGCCGAAGAAGCGAGAAGCTATCATATCCCCGGTATCTTGAATGCTCATCGATCCCTTGTGGCCAATGTAGTTTTCGGGTGCAAAAGTATCACAGTAGGCAGGATGGGAGTCGAGACATTGTTTGCATGAGCCGCATGAGTGGTATGACAGTAGCACAGGATCGCCCACCATGACAGAGCTAGTATTGGGGCCTACACAGCGGACGATACCAGCCCCTGTTGCCTTGTCAGTAGGTGGAGCAATAGAGCAGAGGGTTGAAATATGGTAGGGGATCTAATGCCTTCATGTCCAACCACCTTCGGGTATGTGATTCCAAAGCTTCCTGGCGGTACTGAGGACAGTATAATATCCGTGTGGCAGATTCCAGTTGCACATATTTCTATGAGAGCTTCACCTTCTCCGGGCATGCCAACATCCACGTCCTCGAGCGACCAGTTCACCTGGTGGGGCTCTGTTGGCTCCCGGGCCACGATTGCCTTTGTGGCGGTCATGGTCATGGTGCGTACGTTCTCCGTATATTATGATTGAGAATGAACACTAGTCGTAGATATAAGACCAAAAAGCTATTGGCGTTCACACCAAGATGTATACAGGTAAGCAAGGTGGGGTAGATCCCCTCTTTCGTTCTGTTACCCTCGGCCCCGCAGCTTAATGTTGTTTGAGGGCATCAAAATGAAACAAATAATGGTGAATCTCATCCAAGAAGCCCATGAATTACAGATCTCATCAACGCTTGCTAAGCTCATCAGACTAAACTCAATGATGCTGGCGATATATCGGGGCATCCTGCCATTGGGGGTTAGTCAAGTGGAGACTATATTCCGTTCTTGATACCCTAAAAATAGCCCTGAGATCCCACAGTAAAATGGCAGCAATGCGTGCTCGAATATTTTGGTTCAGAATGTAATTCTCTCAAAGATACACAGAAAACCCGAAACTCTCAGGATGGCGCAGAATCGCTTGACTGGCACTTGCCTCTGCAATAACATTGCATATCAAATTATTTTGCCCGCATCAGAGTCATTTCCTCAAGTAGGCATTGCCTTTAATGAATTACAAGTCCTATTAGTCTGATGACAACTATGCTAGGTGGTTTTATGTCACTGCATCAATTGCAAACGCTATACCGGCTCAGGCTTTTCCGCCAATATCATCGTTCCTCGATCTACTTTTACATACACCAAGGGGTCACCCAAGGTTTATCTGGATCGCGGCAATAACGGTGGTCAGGTATTCCGCGAGTTCTGTTCTGATTGCGGTACACCGTTTACATCACGATCAGGCGATGAGAAGGAAGTCGCGATCAAATCGGGAACACTCGATGAAGAGCATCGACGGAACTGTGCGAAATTGGCAACTGAAATTTACTGTCATCGCAAGGATAGATGGGTAGATCAAATGGGCAACGGGGAAGTTGAGAGAATCGATGGTAGCATGGGCTAGAGGGAGGATGAAAGAGAGATTGTTGTATGTGCACGAAGTACAGATCCGGGGTATGGATCTAATCGATCTAGCAGTGTCTCTTGGTCGGATATTGGGGCGTCTATCCTCGATCGAGACCTGCTTTTGTATAGGATCACCACAGCCCCTCGTCGTCCCAAGTGGGTCATACAGGCTAGCAAACACCTCAAGCCTAACAGCAAAGTCACCATTCCATTGCACAGCGACTGACACGAAATATAAAAATAAGATATAAAACAAACGGAGCAACCCAACCAAAATTCTACCACCGGAAAAGCTTGGACAGAGGAATAAACATCCAGAAAAGCGAAAGCACCGATCCCTCCGAGTTAACACCCGGCCGCGTCACACCACCATTCGAAACCGCCTGATACGGATCCTGACCATAAGTCGAGTTCAGCGTGACATGCGCAGAGATGGACCCATCCTCCAACCGAATCCAAGTCTCGATTCCTTCCTGGAGACTCTTCTCATTCAGTAGAATTTGTCGGCCGCCGCGGGTTAGGTCGCCGTAGCCTCCGTACCCTGTGTGTCGGCCGTAGCACATGTTCATGCCGTTTCCTGTTAGGTCGTGGTCGATTAGAGTGCCGTCCCATTTGAAACACCTGTTCATTTGTTAGAATTGAGACTGGGGTGGTGGCTGTGATTGGTGGGTTGCATACCAGTCATTTTGATGGTCGTGGCCACTGAACCCGGCAATCAAGCCCTCGGTGTGAAGGAGTGCTTTCATGAACTTGACATCTTGACTATCATAGCTCCAATCGCCTGTTCCCTGCGGATTCACTCGTTCGCCATTGATACCTGGGTTTCGATGCGGGTCAACGTTGTCTTTGCTTTGATATTCCAGCATGGCATGGGCCGGGATATGATAGAAAGCCAGCGATGGGATGACACCCCACTTGTCCTTGATTTTGGACTCCGTATCAGTGAACCAATCCACCACCTGTAAAATCCAATTAGCTAGTTCATCCTTCCACAACGTTCAAGACTCCAATAGCACAAATACATACAGACTCATCAATCCAACTCGGCCTCTTAACAGAAGGCCCTCCAGTTCCCTCAGGCTGATAGTAATGACCACCCTTCGAATCAAAGAACCAAAGAATAAGCACCGGCTTATCGGTGGGCGCCGCACGATGCGAGAAAACAGGCAGGTAGTAATTAGTGATACCAGCCTTCGGACCGAAAACCTTACTCTCCGTAAGACTGTTCGCATGACGCGTCTCAGCCTCGAACATATCTTCCTTGGGATCAAGGTTAACCTCGCTGTCGTGATTGCCGTACGTCGAAGCCCATTTGTATCCCCCGTCTAGAAGCGGGGACACGACTCTATCGACGTATTTCTTGCTGTCGGCTTTTTGGGTCCGCTCGCCGGAGACTAAGTCGCCGTTTAGGACTACGAAGTCGATTTCTTCTTTTGAGAGGATGTATGACATCACTTCTGTTGATTTTTCGTCTTTTTTGTCGTCTATTGGGGCGTAAGTTTGAATTTGACCCCTTTTTCATGGATTTGGTGGTGGAATCATGGGTTCTGGGGTTTGGACTGGGCATGACATGTACCTTCGGCGAAATGTAGGTCTTCGAAGACTGAGATGTGGAAGGTGCCATTCTCTGTGAATCGGAGGGTGCGCTCTGTTGGTGGTCGGATGACTGTCTGGGCGGACAGTCTGTCGAGTCGGGGCGCCATGTCCGGGAGGGAGCTGACGGGAGAGAATTGCAGTATCCTTGATCACTTTAATCTAGTTGGACTTGTAGCGTTGACGTCGGAGGTCAGTGCAAGTTGATGGAGGTCGAGAAGTGGGCTGGGGTTGGCGGGAATGGGGCGCCAAGACGCACATCATCCCTTTTCTTTCCCCGCAGTCCCTGACTGTCTAGGCCTGGGACCTGCAGCCCACGCTTAGACGCCGTGCTTAGGCCTCGCTACGGGCTTCAGCTTCATGAAGTGGCTGATTCTCAAATTTTCGAATACATGATTTACAAGAATTGTGTTCCCTTGGCGTGTATTAAGATAAGAATTGGATATTCGATATCACGTCACTAGTGAGCTATATGTCGTCGCAATAACCTCTGCTCTCACAAAGGCACGTGGGATATTGTTTGGGTACCTTGTGGCATTCCACCAAGGTGTAACTCAAGGTCCTTCCCCTCCTGTATAAGTATACTCCAACCTCCACCCTTCCCCTCAATCACTCGAACTCCACAAGGACAAACACATGGAGCTACATGTAACAGCCTGTGCGACGAAGAACATGGAATGAAACCGAGGACCGGGTACCTACACGGTACGACTGAAAAAGTATTTGAGGGAGTTCCTCGAAATCACGATGCAGGACCACGCTACACCCTGGAGGCATCATCACCTGATGGGCGAGTATTTTCAATTCAGTAACAAGAACATCCACCAAGGAGCACCAATTGACATCTACAACTGCTCAGGTCAAGCACTACAGTCAGTCTACACGGAAGGAAAAAGTATTGTGGAAATGTAATATTGACATCTGATTCTACACGATAATAGAAACAGTCGATCGAGAACGATCAAGCAAGGTTGTACACCTTGCGCATGTGGAAACCACACAATGTTGAAATAGTAAACCCGACATGGCCGTACACCACCAAGGCGACGACAGCCATGTCAGATATAATCGTCAGTCATGTTGAAACTCCAGGCCCGCTTTTGGTATCCTCTAGAAACCCATTGAAACCCATATGTTGAACTTTTGGTATCATCTTCGTAACTCATCATAAAATAAAATGCCCCGATCCAGAGACGACAGGTTGAGAATGTCGCCTCCTATTAAAATGGTAAAGGGTTGAAAGGATCTACTGCGCGTACTTGGCGCGGAAGAACTTGGCGGCGGCGACCATGCCCTCGAGGGCGGCCTTGGTCTCGCGCCACTGGCGGGTCTTCAGACCACAGTCGGGGTTGACCCACAACTGCTGAGGAGTGAGGTACTGCAGCATCTCCTCGAGACGGTCCTTGATCTCCTGCTCGCTGGGGATACGAGGAGAGTGGATGTCGTAGACACCGGGACCGATGTGACGGGGGTAGGCCTGGTCGATAAAGACCTGGAGGAGCTTGGCGTCAGACTTGCTGTTCTCAATGGACAGGACATCGGCATCGAGGGCAGCGATGGCGTGGAAGAAGTCCTGGAACTCAGAGTAACAGAAGTGAGAGTGGATCTGAGTGCCGTCGGTGACACCGGCGGTGGACAGCTTGAAGGAGTCGACAGCCCACTTGAGGTAGGCAACACGCTCGGAGCCAGTGCGGAGGGGAAGACCCTCACGGAGAGCGGGCTCGTCGACCTGGATGACGTGGATACCAGCAGCCTCAAGGTCAACAACCTCATCGCGGAGAGCGAGGGCGAGCTGCTGAGCCTGAACGGACTGGTGGACATCATCACGGGGGAAGGACCAGCGGAGACAGGTGATGGGTCCAGTGAGCATACCCTTCATGGGCTTCTTGGTGATGGAAGCAGCGTACTTGGACTCCTTGACAGTCATAGGGGCGGGACGAGAGATGTCACCGACGATGATGGGGGGACGCACGCAACGAGAGCCGTAAGACTGGACCCAGGCGTGGGTGGTGAAGACGTAACCGGTGAGACGCTCACCGAAGTACTGGACCATGTCGTTGCGCTCAGGCTCACCGTGGACGAGAACATCGAGGTCGAGCTCCTCCTGGATACGGACAACCTCCTCGATCTCCTTCTCAATGAACTTCTCGTACTCAGCGGGGGTGATCTCACCCTTGGTGAACTTGTTACGCTGAATACGGATCTCCTTGGTCTGGGGGAAGGAACCGATGGTGGTGGTGGGGAAGAGAGGAAGCTTGAGGGTCTTGCCCTGCTCGGCGTGGCGAGTGGGGAAGGGAGACTGGCGGTTGTGCATCTCGGGGGTGACGGAAGCCTGGCGGGCCTTGACAGCGGGGTCGTTGGTGCGAGCGGAAGAGGCACGGGCCTGGACGGACTTGGCGTTGGCCTCGAGCTCAGCACGGACGGCAGCGGGGCCCTCGGAGACAGCCTTGGCGATCACGACAACCTCAGCGGTCTTCTCAACAGCGAAAGAGAACCAGTCGCGGACCTCAGCATCGAGGGTCTTCTCGCTCTCGAGGGTGTGGGGAACGTGGAGCAGGGAGCTGGAGGTGGCGACGACGACACGCTCCTTGCCGAGCTTCTGGATGGCGTTCTCGACCTTCTCGATGGCAGCCTTGTAGTTGGTCTTCCAGATGTTACGACCATCGACAACACCAGCAGAGAGGACCTGGTTGGGGCCGAGAGCGGCAACAACAGTGTCAAGCTGCTCGGGGTTGCGGACAAGGTCCACGTGGATGGCGTAGAGGCTCTGGAGGTTGGCGAGGACATCAATGTTGTGGACGATATCACCGAAGTAGGTGGTGAGGGTAATACGGGGACCCTTGGCACCGAGGGCACCAATTTTCTCGTAGGCAGGCTTGAAGGCAGCCTTGGACTTCTCAGCAAGGTCGAAGACGAGGACAGGCTCATCAATCTGGACATCCTCGGCACCGGCGGCCTTGAGCTTCTCGAGGAGCTCAACGTAGAGGGGAACGAGCTTGTCAAGGAGGGAGATGGGGTCAACGCTCTGGCCACGGTCGGCCTTGGCGAGAGTCAGGAAAGAGACGGGACCGAGGATGACGGGACGGGTGGTGATGCCAGCGGCCTTGGCCTCAAGGAATTCAGCAACAGGCTTAGGCTCGGCAGCGAGCTTGAAGACCTGGTTGTCCTGGAGGGCAGGCTTGACGTAGTGGTAGTTGCTGTCGAACCACTTGACCATCTCCTATTGGGATGTTAACATCTGATTCACCAAGAAAACAAATAAACATAAAGTGGAATATAGAGGACACGTACGAGAGCGGGGACATCGACACCCTCCTTCTGGAGACCACGACCCATAGCGAAGTACTCATCGAGAGGGTGGAGGTTGTACTTGGTGTAACGCTCGGGGATGGTTCCGAAGAGCTGGTGGTGGTCGAGAATCTGATCGTAGAAGGCGAAGTCGTTGCTGGGGATGACATCGACACCGGCATCCTTCTGAATCTGCCAGTGAGCAAGACGGAGACGCTTGCCCTCGGAGATCAGCTCATCACGAGAGATCTTGTCACCCCAGTAAGCCTCAGTAGCCTTCTTGAGGTCACGGAGCTTTCCCATACGGGGGAAACCCAGAACAGATCTAGGGTCCGGTCAGTATGGAGCATGGAGCAATGGAGAGAGGATAGAGAGGATAGAACATACGATTGAACCATCTTGATGGATGTGTGTGTGTAAGGGGGGAATGGGCAGGGTCTCTTAAGCAAACGACGATGCCTTTGAGAGATGAAGAAGAAAGAGAAAAGGAAAGAGGGAAAAGCTCGAAGAAAATAGAGGGGAAGGGAAAATAGACTAACCCAAGGGGGAGTTTACACGGAGGGGCTGTGGTATGGTATGGCCGCCCTCATACACTAACAATACCGGGGAACTTGACAATACAGCTGATATTATGGGTGTAGTTCCGGGGATCAACATGTAAGTTACAGTCCATACAGTGTACTTACACCCCACGGTAATCTCCGTGATCGGGGCACTAAGGTCGATCACGCCATTGGGTGTCACCGATAAGACTCAATAGTTTGTGCATATGTCGATGTGCTGTAAGCTGTAAGGATATGATATTTACTTATAATTGATCCGTACTTATGTTTGCTTTATACTGGTCATACCCAATTGATATTATTACATTGTTTATGTTGTTTATGTTGTTCATGAGGTTGTGTCGAGTAAATGTAACCTATTGCAACCCCGCGCAACTAGAACCAATTAATTGGTCAGAGCTACTACTACACGAAAATATCTAGTAACCCAGGGAACTACAAGCAAAGCTCCAATAATGAGCCAACCCCTATTTGACTAACACGTCCAAGTCACATCCACTCCATTCCAGAATTCCCCCGAACATCGGTGTCCGTTCAAGCAATTGATCGGCCCACGTGATCTGCCATCGAAAAAGTTAATTCCTTGGTCTTCCAGCCAATTGTCCAGCTGTTGAAAGAATAGTCAAGCACAAGTCTCTCGTCTCTCCTCAAGCTCTTGTTGCAAAGACAGCAATTATGGCATCCTCAGACCGTGTTGATCCCATTGGCCCCGTCGAGGCCAAGTCCCAAGACAAGACCCATCAAGTCCAGACCGATGAAATGTCGGTGACAAACGAAGATGATCGCGATTTGCTGAACTTGGGTTATCGTGCAGTATTGGCACGTGGCTGGGGGTCATTTGACAATTTCGCCTGCTCCTTCTCGGCCTTGTACTGCATTGGGGGCATCCGTGTGTTGTTCTACATTGCCTTGAGTGGAGGTGGGCCAGCCGCGATGTATGTATCACACGCTCTATGCAATCCCCTCTGCACCTTCTTTGCACTTTTCTGCAGTCCAATGTTGATCACTAACACCTGTTTCATTCAGATGGAGCTCCTGGATTTCCGGCAGCATTCTCTCGATCATCACCGCCGCTTGCCTCGCTGAAGCTTGCTCGAGCTACCCCGCCGCGGGGTCGATTTACTACTGGGCATTCCGATCTTGGGGTGGTGGCCGCGTTGGTCGCTTTGTTTCTTTCCTCGTTGCTGCGTGGACTTTGGTTGCTTGGACCGCTTTCTTGGCCAGTGACTCGTTTGGTGTTGCCAATTATCTCGTCTCCGAAGTCGTCGTGTTCAATCCGGAAACAAGCTTCCCATATGAGACGTCCGATGTACGTGCCCGCGCCGTGGCCTGGGCTTTCTCGCTGCTTTTCTTGGCTATCGCTACCGCATTGAATTTCCTGCCACCACGTATGTACTCGTGGGTCTTCCGGGCGGGTGTCACGGTTATCATCATCGATATGTTGCTCAACTTCATTTGGCTTCCTATCGGTGTTTCAAAGACCTATGGTTTCCAATCGGCTGAATATGTTTTCACGTCCACATACAATGGAGGCGGTACAAGTCCCGGCCTCAACTGGGTTCTCTCCTGGTTCTTGGTGGGCAGCTGCCTAGTCGGACAGGACGCGTCGGGCCATGTCGCAGAAGAGACTGTCTCGGCTAAGAAGGCGGCTGCTAAGGGTATTTTCTGGGCGACCGTCGCCTCTGCAATATGTGGTTTCCCGATCATTATCTTGTTCCTGTTCTGCATGCCACCTATCGAGACTTTTTACGATACCAGTGCGCCCCAGCCATTTATCAATATGTACGCCATGGCGCTCGGACCGCATGCCCATGTGGTGATGACCATCATCTCAATGATCGGAGCTATTCTGAATACTTCGATCTCCTTGGTGGCTGTCTCCCGACTGGTCTTCGCCGTGGCTCGCGACGGTGTCTTCCCATATAGTGATGTGCTGTCCCGTGTCTCGAAATCGAAGCAGCCCCACAACGCAGTCATCTTCATCGCAACTATTGCCGCTCTTCTGCTTTGCACACAGCTCCCGTCCCAAGTGGCCTTCTCTAGTTTGATCTCGACCTCCGCTGCTGGTTCACTCGCAGCATATGGTCTGGTTGGCATTGGTCGGGCTTTCATCACTCGCAAGACCTTCCGCCCGGGTTTCTGGGACTTGGGTCGGTTTGGTGTTGTGGCTGCCGTTGTCACTTTCATCTGGAACGGGTTCGCCTTCGCCGTGTTGTGTGCGCCGACCTACTCAAACCGCGAGATCGATGCTGACTCAAGTCTGTTCAACTACGCCATCGTCATCATGGGTGGTGTCACTATCCTCGCGATCGCTGAATGGTGGCGCAAGTCGAATGATATTTGGTTCAAGCACCTCAAGGTCGCTGACTCGGATTCTGAGGTCAACCAGCCCATCGAGCGGGATGAGAACAAGGACGCTTCAGTGTCGGTCTGAGTTCCCATTCAGCTCGCCGAGAAAAAAAGGTATGGTGTTTCTCACAAGTCATGGCGACGAGTGAAGCACCGAGGAGGGTATAATATGGCATCCATAGGGATGCACAGGGTAAGTGTATTTTTACGTAGCACGCATGACGGGTGTTCGAGATCTCGCGCTTTTGGTCCGCCAAAGGTGCAAGCCTCGTTCTGAGATATTACCGTTAAAACTTGATCTGGACAATACCAGCGAAAGGACATGCATGCTTCATCCCTCTTCTCTCCTTGATGTCTTGCCTTGCAGACCCAGTCTCAGGGCAGATGCTTTTACCACCTCTCCGAAGGTATAGATCTGCGGTTTGCTACTGGCAGGTAGACCATGCTTGTTCCGGTTCTTTGCTTGCCCTGTGCTTGCTGCAGGCTCTGTCTCTTTGCTACACTATTGATGTGCCCTTGTCGATCCCGCGACGCCCTGCATTCCTGCATTTCTGCATTTCTGCCATGAGGCAGAATGGAGGATTTGGGCATAGCTCTTCCCATGTACAGAGTACAATCTGCAGGGTATCGCCTGACCGACAAGGTTTGTCTAGCTCGCTGCGTCAAGAGGATTTATACCTCTGCTCATGCATAGTGTTTACTCCTTGGGATCGAGTTGATGCAGGATAGTGGCTTGCACAGGGATCCAGCTCTCCCACGGACCCCACTTGATCAGCAGGTCGGCACCGTACACTACCAGTCACAGCAAACCGCTCGTAGACATGTAGATATGTAGACTGAACATCCATACTAACCTCGTTTGTGGTCTTGATATGATTGGACCGAGCTCTCTCCAATTGAGTTTTGTCAATCCAGCGGCTCAGTCTTGACTACCAGAGACAGAGATGACGTTATATTCCCAAGCCAATGGCAGTGGCAGTAACACAAATTAACTGAACTAGGAAGATATATAACTCAGCATCATCAACCTCTGGTGCCTACTCACATGAGTAATGGGAATCCGGAGCAGTCTTATCTGACGTCAGACGTCTCGACGATCATTACCAAAAGCATATATGTTCCCCTCAGGCCAAGCGTGGGGGAACTGAACAACCTCAGCTTCATCATTGAACAACTATTCTCTGCCAATCTCGTCCATAGTAATCTTGCCTTCATTCAGGCGAACCTTATATAATGGCATTCGCACGCAGACTAGCAATCCTCCCAGGAGGCCTCGGTATGCCCAACGCGAACAACATCACACCGATATATACATATAAAGAACAGCCTCCCTAACAAAAAAAAAAAACAGGAGGCCTAGGCTCAAGCATAGGCAAAAAGCTGCACTCCCAAGGCGCAAGCCTGGCAATCCTCTACGCTCCTTTCGAAGCCGCCAGACGCGACGAACTCCTAGAACAAGGCTACGGAAGCAAAGAAGGCAGCATGGACAACATCCGCACGTACGAATGCGACATCACATCGCCGGACTCAGTGCAATCCGCCTTTGAGACTCTATCAACCCACCCTTTCTCGGGAAAAGAGAAACCATTCCCAAGTATCCTGATCAACACAGCTGGCTATGTCTCCCTATCCAATATGGAAATCACACCGCCGGAAGAGACACTCAAACATCTAACGACTAATATGCTCGGTCCGATGCTCTGCTCGCAGGCATTTGCAAGGAGTTATTTCGCTGCTTCGGAGTCCGAACAGTCGGCTTCACCGACGGTTCCAGCTCCACCGGGGAGGATTGTTAGTATTTCTTCTCAAGCTGCGCATGCCGCCTTATATCGCCATGGCGCATATTGTGCGTCCAAGGCTGGTTTACTAGGGTTGACGAGGAGTATGGCTTCGGAGTGGGGCGGAAGGGGGATTACGGCTAATACGGTTTCGCCGACTGTTGCTTGGACAGAGCTGGGGAAGAAGGCTTGGGGGGAGGATACGGTTAGGAAGGCTTTCTTGGAGAGCATTCCTACTGGCAAGTTTGCGTTGCCGGGGGAGGTTGCCGATGCGGTTGTTTTTCTTTGTCAGGTAAGTCTTTCTTTGGTTTGGCATTCATGGTTGGGTGACAGGTTTGATGTATGCTGGATTGCTAACGCGTGATTTGTGTAGGATTCTAGTGGGATGATCAATGGAGCGGATATTCGGGTAGATGGTGGCTTTACGATTCGGTAGATCTTAAAAATGGCATTGTAACAGAGGCCTTTTTTTGCCAGCAGTGATCGAAGAGTCAAACTTTCCAATTGATCACTGAAAGATACACTCGTAATGTCACGGAGACACACGGTCATCGATATTCCAAGGTCTCTGTTCAGGTAAAGGCCCAGGTAATCGATGCATTCAGTGCCGATTGGAAGATAGGGGCTGCTGGACATTGTCACAACTACCGTGACATCGAGGTCGGACAACACACTCAGGCGCTTCTGAGGAAGAGTTACGGATCAAAGGACTCTTGGGGATGAGTAGGGCATGACAAATCTTTTGCTATCGCGATCCCCCTGGGTTTCAACCATCGCCGGAGTTTCATTGGGATTTTTGATTGTGCATATTCTTGTGATGTTTACCTGTACAAATTGTTCTTGCTGCTCAACTCAGTTCTTTGAATAGTCTATCTGACCAAATTCTTCCTCTAAGATAGTGGTTAACGCGGGTGATAACTGTGAACATGGTCTTTCACGCCCAAAGGTGTGGGCCTTTCACTCTCCCCAAGATCCTGTCCAGCATCAAGTTCATTAAAATGTTAATTTGGTTTGGCGTTAAGCAGGCCAAGATGTTCACGGATAGACTTCAGCTCATTTAATCGATTCTCCTCCCCCTCCTGCAGTAAGCGAAGATGCTCGGCCTTCAGCTCTTGAAATTCATCGTCGAGTTTGTGATGCCAAGGATACAAAACACAAACTTGGAAACAGAATGCCGAGCTGGCGATCACGAAGTTTGTGAGAGAAAATCCGCGAGTGATAATCATTCTGCTTTGTCGGCGGGAAATGGCACGTGGCTGCCCAGGTCTGTTACTACCTTTAGTAATGCTAAGTGGCAGAAGAGAAGAGATACAATGGCAACTGACCTTTTAATATAGGATTAACCTGTTGAATCTCGATCCAGCTTCTCAAGTTGGACAATATGGGCAATTTCGGCTTCTGTTGAAACTGAACTCCTGAAGCAGAACACAGGTCAAATCCAGGCTTTTATTCCTCCGACTCACTACGTCACGTGCATATTTATTCAGGGGATATCCGTTTGATTTGAAGAGAGTGTGGAGACGTGCTAGTTATGCCATCAGCCGCGCTAACACTGTCGAGGGTTCGTGGTCGCCTGCTCAGTCCGTCAAAAGCCAAATGAATGCCTTAGTGAATGGACTAATCTATCTACCATCAGTCTCGAGAGTTATTGAGCCCCAGTAGTATCTAGTGGCTTTTGACCTCCCAGTTTGACCCGAAGGGATCACTAGAGCCGTGCTACTCTGAAGCTATGAACTATAAGATTGTGCCTAGCCTTTCGGCCGAAACGGCATTTCCTCGGAGTTGGGCGGCTCCGGCTACTCAGCCACAGATTCAAGCCACATACTCGCGTTAGATCTCCACGATATGTGAGCTTGACGACCTACAAGTTCAAAAGTAACGCTTGGAATCGATTGCTCTATTCATATTCTGTGCACAATTGGCGAGAGTCTAAACTGGTCGTCCATTTTTCCACGAAATTCATTGGAGCGGACGTGAGCAGAAGCTCTCTATAAGTACCTCATCTAGCCATCTTTGATACTTCAGCCGTCGAATCCACGACTTTAGATTCTTTTGTCGAATGAACAACTATCTGTTGATGTATTCCACGTGGATTCGCGCGACCATGCTGGGTAGATCTCAGCTCTGGTAGCTCATTATTTCGAGCAAACGACTCAATCCATCTTTGCTTTAGTATTATCCGCTAGCCTTGCTACTGCTAGTGTTAGTCTCAGTGAAGAAAAATCTGAGTACAAGTATATCTGCCAAGATCCACAAAAAGATATGCAATAGATTGATGAGAAATATGAATTAACCTACCATTGCAGCAAGTCCGCAGCTAAAGTTACCTAGGGCGACTGGGTCGATTCAAACAGTTTGAAATCCTGACTCACTAGCTGCAGTGAGAAATGCCCAGCTGTAGGCAAGGCCACCGCATGGAGTTCCAGGTCTAGAGATTGAAAGGCTTGCTACTATGCCCATACCATTAAATGTGGCACTAAACCCCTTTTTGACTAGACTTGGATGACCAATGAGGTCAAGGAGGAAGATGCAAAGCGCCGTGGTACTGAGGATGAGGAGTTCCCTGACGATCCTGAAACGCTTGAAGGATGCATGGATATCCTGAAAGATTGCCAAGTCAAAGCTACCCAGTGCCATAATGAAGTAGCCGAGTACGAGAAAGGGAACAAAAACTTTTCAACAATGCCATCACAGATTTCGTCTGTATGTTGAAAGTTCTCTCTGCAACCGCTGTTTTTTCTTTGGTAGACAGACAGACAGACAATGAAATAGGCGACGACGCCAATGGTAAACTCCGGCTTGTCAAATACCTTACTGGAAGTTACCCGGCCTACCGCGTACATTGCAACAGGAGTATGTTGATAAGATCATATCATTTCCAGACTTGAAACTAATTCGGTGTCATCCTAGGAATCATAGGATCGGTTTATGATAGCCCTGTGACGAATCTAGTTCGCGCTTGTCTGGAATCTGCTGCTGCTGGTCGGACCAAGTGTAAGGCTGCGGCTTGGAACAAGAGCAAGAAGACGTGCCACAAGAAGAATGCAGGTGGGCCTTTTATTTGCGCACTAACGAGCTTTATCACGCTTTACACTAGGTTGCTGGGGTTCCAAGGTAGCTTTGAAACTCTGGTAAAAGAGAGCAATGTCCTGGCTGTTTCACAGGCTGTTGAGTGTTCATTATCACTTTGACCTGACTGCGGTACCTATTTCTGGACTACGTCCTGATTTTGATTCTTCATTCACAATGCCGTTCGTAGTTACAACTACGTGACCATCATCTTGACCGCTTTCTTGACTCGCTATAATCAATCCAATGACTACCACTCAATATGCTAGTTGAAAATAGACACCCCAAATAACTTGCTTCCTCTAAGTTGTGACATGCAAAACTTGACAGACCATTGTCTCGTAGGAAGCTACGTATCATACCGCGTAGAATAAAGTCAACTGGAGGGGATCCGACAAATGATGCCCCTACATTGTAGGCCTTTTGTACTTGAAATAATATCCTTTCTTCGGCATGAGGATCACTAGTCTGTTTTTCTCTTTCAATTAGGTTCAAAGCAGCGAAATACGAGGTCGTAGTCTTGGCGGGATGTAGTACATTTTCATGCTATAAAAGGTTGCATTGCCCTCCAGGCTGGTTTTTTTCAACCAATTTATTAAGACACCCCCGATATCAAAGATTCAAAAACCTCCGAACTCACAATGCTTCTTGGATTTTACACTGTCCTTACTATAACTCTCCCTCTGGCCGCCACTGCCAACCCCCTTGTTAAGCGCGGAGAACAAGAGTGCAGCATCGTTAGCCATGGTGATAATGACGGCTGGGTAAAGTGCCGCAGACAGCCTCGGCTAGATGGAGAGTACTGGGGCTCGGTTGCAGATGGCAATAAAGACAGGTATCTGTGCTACGCTGTTGGGGACTGTTACAAAGGAAACTGGTGAGTCTGCTACTTACTCCACGCTTTCCCTTTAGCTCACATAATATTATCAGCACCTGGGATTGGAACTGGGGTATGGGATGCTATATCAATGGCTACTATACCAGTTCTAAATGCAGTACTAGTAAGCTTTGTCCCCATCAGTGAATGTCTTGGGGGATCATACCTGACTGATACGGTTTGGTGCAGAAAACCTCCCGAAGTGCAAGTCAGCTATTCCATGAGCATGTTGTGTTTCAAAGAATATGAAGGAGAATGATATTTTTGCGTTCTTGTGCCCCTGGTAATTCTAAAGTTTGGCATCAGCCTCGCGGTAAGGGCACCTCGTACTCTTGCAGTGTCACCAATTCTAGTAAGGATTTTCACTTGGCAACCAAATACGACCATGTGACATGGGAGGGGGTTCTGCGGTTGTAGTTCTTATATATTCTTTTTCTCTGTCTTTATTGCTATTAATCTACATCAATCTTTGAGATTTACTTCGCGTCAATTGCTTGCATATGGGAAGCGCAACATTGAAGTGACGATCATAGCCCCTTCTCCCCAACTTCACATACTGCAACCCCCAGGGCCCACTCAGATCTTAAGATCTCTGCTGCAGTAATCCTTGAACCCAAATCAGGATGTAACATCGCGTAAACCACATTTCGACAACGCTGCGGGATTCGAAGGATTAGGTACATTTCTCATCCTGGGAATAGATGATAGAGTTACTTACATTTCCAAGAACCTGTATAGAATTATAGCCATCTTCCTCCATGCGACACCGGAGGTATTCAGCAAAGAATTTATGAGGACTGGTTCTCTGGGCACTCTGCCAAAGAAGCTGACCGGAACGTAAGAACATGTAGATTATACCGCATGCCCAGATATCTCCCGCCTTGGCATCAGACACATCTTGATGCGTATAACTTTCACGGTGAGAAGCAGGGTGACCGGGAAACCTCTCGGGTGGAAGATACGGTTTACTTGAATCCGATACTCTTGTCCGAATGCAAAAATTTGGCGCATGCTTCTGAGCCGAAGCTGACTTCGGGCTGGATACCGCAAAACTTGAAGTGCGGCTACTGCCGTGTGATAGTTGAAATATTTCTCGAATGGCATCTGGGTCTTCACCAAAACCACCTAGTTTCACAGCACCCTGCGCGGTCAGCAGTACGTGCTCAGGCTTTATATCACCATGGGCAATATTATTTTCATGTAAGAACGCCACTGCCCGCAGCATTTGAATGGTCAAACAATCTGCCTCTTCGGCGGGAACATTCTCCGTTAATTTCACTTTATGTGCGAGAAATGTATGGAGGTTGCCGCCAGCATAATAAGGCATAACAAGACAGAGGTTATTTTGCTTATTATAGAGAATGTCGAGGAGAGGAACAATATTGGGGTGGCACAGGGAAACCGTTGGGGTTCCACTTTGAAGAGAACTGGGCAGTGAGAGAAGAGTCTTTGGGGCGTGGCGAAACACTTTGACTGCATATAGTTCCCTGATTGTGTTGGATATTGAATTTCGCCTCAATCTTGCTAACATATGACTAGGCGAAGATGCCTCTGGCGATGAGGTTAGATCGGAGGCCGGCACTTTCTTTGCATATAATTGAACAGTATTGGAGTCATCGAAATGGAGAACTTTGTTGAATTTGCCATATTCCTCCTCGAACGATGTTGGTGATTTTCCCTCTGTTTTGTTCTTTCTCGTTGCAGTTCTCTGCGTCTGATCAGACTCAAATGCATACAAACCCGTCTCCTGCGGGTGAGATGGGGTCGTAGGTTCTAGAGAACCTTGATCTGATAACGTTCTTCTGGAATGAGAACGACCTTCACATTCAGGTGTCAACCATCCCCACCTAGAGAAGATATTGCTTAATCCATCAGGGATATGAGGAGGTTCAAAATCTCTTGTCTCTGTGTCATTTTCGCTTCTCACAATGTGATGATGAGATGACAGGGCCTGTTCAGGTAGTTCGACATGCTCGAAGGGGTTATGTAAACGAGTATCTTGGGAAGCATCGTTTTGCATTCTTCATCTCTGCTTTCGTCGAGTGACTACTCTCTGTTGATTGTGATTCGGCGCTTTCTAAACTATGGGGTCTCTTTCTGGAAGGCAGAATTGAGTGAAAACTAATAAATGTACAAAGAGTGAGGAGCTGTTGGGCTCCATCTGATGACGTAACCATGAATGGTCCCGTGGACCCCGAGGTTTGCTTTTGGTTCGGGTTAGTCATGCTCAGATGACTGGACAGTATATACATCTGTCAAGCGACCTAAGTAATCATTTATACTGAATATTTCCATAAAAGCCAAGGTGGGGGGTGGGGGGGGGGCAACAAAGGAAGAAGATTTCGGATTCTGCAGTACGCATCAATGCCCACAAGTCTCGCACTTATGTCAGCCTAGGTATAACGCGCTCTGCGACGGACACGAATCTTGATCCATGGAGGAGGAATTGGGTGATCGCCAACTATCATGTTCAAAGGTCTTTCCTTCAAGGGTTCGATGTCGTAGTGGATAGTGATGTACGCAAAGAGCAGCTTCATAAGGTGAGACGCAAACCAGCGACCGGGACTAGATCTCATTAGCTTATTTGGTCCAGAAGTCGTGGATCACAATGTATTGCATACCAAGAGTGCCTAGCGTGGCCAAAAGGAAGGAAAGTATCGCTGGTAGTCACCAACATAGTTCGTTTGGTCGTTTCTGTGGGCAAGAAGCGGAACGGAGTATACACATCGGGCTCGTTGTAATATCGGCTGTCGTTCTGAATGGCTGGAACGGGAAATCCGAGCCACGCCCCTTGAGGAATGTTTTGGCCGTTCGGTAGCGTCACACCGTCCTTGGGCATCACCTGTCGAGACAAGCCGCGAAGAATGATCGGATGTCGTCGAAGACTTTCCCGAATCGTGCTATCCAAACGATGCAATTTTAAGAGTGAAGTGGAATTGTTCCAGTCACTTTCTGTTAGGAAAACTGCTTCTGACTCTTCCCGCAAGAGTCTATAATAGTCCTGGTCAGGGTCGGAACCAAGGAGATCAAGTAGAGCGTTAGTGGATGTCACTACGGATGTTGCAATTGCCCCCGCTACCTGTAAAAATAGTTGTTAGTTTGAAATGACGCGTACAATATGCCCCTGTGATTTCACCTACTAGGACCGTGAACCTAGCCGCCAAAGGCTTTCCGCTCGTGATCTCTTGGTCTTTCGTATCGAATGCCGCACGGTACATCCAAGTTATCAGGTTTTCCGGCGGAGAGTAATCAAAAGTCGGGTCATCTCTTTTGCGTTGCATGTTCTCATATCTTTCAGCAAATAGTGGCCAAAGATGATTTGCGCACATGGACCGATAGTAGGCCGTTGGTATAGCGCAGAGTGAGCCAACCAATCGTCGAAATTGCCATGGAACCAACTGTCCGATCAAGACAGTTCCCATGCCAAACCATGTCGCGAACTTCAAGACATAATGCATGAATTTTTCATTGCGAGTCAAGTCCTGGCCAAAAAGAATGCGACCACTCGCCTTAAAGACAATCTCATTCAAAGTGTCATAGAGATTTACTTCTTTCGACTCTGTTTCATCCAACCCGAGCATTTGATCAACCGAATGACGCATTTCGTCAAAGAGATCACCCTGCACTTTGCCAAGATTTCGGGTGAGATGGACACGAATTGCCTCAATGATGGCCATATCAGAGGTGTAATCAAAAGCCGGAAGGAGATACTTAAGACCCAGCTTTTCTCCTTGAACCAGTCGGTGGGAAAGAACACCCTCAGGTTGGTCGATGAGCCATTTGATGAACTCAGGTGGTAGCATCACATGAGGTTCAAAGCCTGTTCCGGGCAAGATGAATGGCTTCCCACGGAGATTGAATTTCTTGTAACCCAAAAGCATTGTTTTCAACCCTCCAGTGTATTCACGCATACATGCCCTGATATCGCCAAAGAACTCTTGTCGCCTTCCTGCCCATTCTATCCCCAGAGGGACCCGCTCAGGACGGATCCATGTACGAACGACAAGCGTTAGACATACAAGGCCGACTGCAGTAGTGACACAAACTGTCGACAGATCCTGCAAGTCTTTCATATTGGGGCATATATGCTGGAAATTTCCGAAAGTCAGAATAACAAATCGGAGGACGATGTTTGGTGATTACCTGGGCAAGGCCCAGACTGGGTCAGTGTTTCAGGGGAACAATCAGCCTGGCCTACCAATTCTCTTCAGTGGAGCTAGTCCAAGACTGCCCTACCTCAATCGAGGTTTTCCGTGAAAGTACGGTGTAAACAAGGATCAGATCGGGATCTAGAACCCCATAACTGGGATCCACACGGGGTATTCTCCTAGATGCGGTTAAGATAATGTTGATCCAAGATCCACAAGAAAACTTCTTCGAAATCTTCGGATGAATGTTTTTCTTCTTATAAACCCATAAAATTTGCTTTGCTACAATTTTCCCTGGTTGGAATAGAGGCGACCATACTATGGCTCGGGGTAAGATTAAGAGGTGGCTCTCATTATGGGTACCGGAAAGGCGTTCCTTTGACCATAAAACAAAGGGAATTCTTAGCTTACTCACGTGCAAATCTTATTCGCCAAGCATGGGGTTCAGCTACATGTAGCCAAGCTCTTCTGTGGGCCTAGCGTTGTACTAGACGAACCGATACGGGAAGGTCTCACTTAATCCGAATCGTTTGGTGCAAGCCGACAGATCGACATCTTCAAGCCCATATTATGACTCCACTTATGACGCCACCGAGATCTGGTTCAGATATTTCCTCGATCTGTAGGGAATCCTTTGATGAAAACACTTTTGAAAAACTTTTCGACTGTGGACCCGCAAGATGCAGCTTAAGGAGATCCGAACAAAGCCGAACGCAGGATCACTACTTGTGCGAGTAAGATAACCTCCACACAAGTGTCTGATTAGCTGTGATCCAAATCTATTGCCGATTTACGGTAATCTTACTCACATAGCATGGGTCTTCAGGTACTAGCAATAACGAAATAGGACCAATCGATTTTACATGTAATCGGATCTAAATCGCAAGGATCAGGAAGGGATATTGAGATGTTTGGCCAGTGCTGCTGCTACCTTCCAGACTTGGACTCAGACAGTCTGGGGTCCAATCGTGGCCTCTCATAATGATGATAGAGTGCTTCCACGTGTGGATCCTCTGGTCAGCCCTTAGCGTAAAGAAAAAGATTTGTTTTATCCAGTCTCCTGCACAGGCTTATGAGTAGTTTTATTTGACCTGACCCTGGTACGATCTTCCAAAGCATCTGCGTCGGAGGTAGTAAGCAATTTTCATCATACTTTCCAAGAATTTCGAGACCTCATGGCTGATGCTTCTTTCGGTTCATTGGCGGCCGAGGCCAAGCATGCACTTGATCGAGCTGCAAACTTCTCACACCATCGCCAACATGAAGATGGCCATTGGTGTGGTGAGCTGAAGTCAAACGCTACCATCACCGCGGAATATGTCATGCTTCGCCAGGCCTTAGGCCTGGACATGGAGTCAGATCGCAATGAATTGATCTCTTGGTTCCTGTCAGAGCAAAATCAGGACGGATCATGGTCACTCGCTCCGGGTCATTCAGGCGACATCTCGACCTCAGTGGAGGCTTATTTCGCGTTAAAAATCCTCGGTATTGAGCCAGATACAGCATTCATGCGCAAGGCTCGATTATTCATTCTCTCTGTTGGCGGTGTCGCCAAAGTTCGCATCTTCACGCGTATCTATCTGGCAACGTTTGGCCTGTTTCCATGGAGTGCAGTGCCAGAGCTTCCGGCAGAGTTGATTATGATGCCGAATGCCGCTTTCATCAGTATATATCGACTAGCCTCCTGGGCACGCAGCACTATTGTGCCCCTTCTCATCATTTCTCATCACCGTCCTGTATACGCTCTGCCAAATGGCATCTCGGAGACAAATGATTTCTTGGATGAGCTATGGGACAATCCAGCAAAGAAGAATGTTCCGTATTCTCCGTCTTTGTGGCAACTGGTGAAGACAGACGCGGTAGCTTCCACCTTCGTGGTAATTGACAGTATTCTTCATATGCTCGGTGGCTTGCGCAGCTCTCCCACACGATCCCGCGCCCGAGGACAATGCATTGACTGGATCTTACAGCATCAAGAGACCGAAGGTGACTGGGCTGGAATATTCCCACCCATGCATACCGGGGTCGTAGCACTATGCCTTGAAGGATACGCGCTTGATGATGCCCCAGTCAAGAAAGGTCTCGAAGCCATTGAACGATTTTCATGGTCTGACAAACGCGGCAAAAGAGTACAGGCCTGTGTCTCACCAGTTTGGGATACAATCCTGAGTACCATTGGACTCTGCGACGCTGATATGGCCTCGCAGGACACTGTGAGTGCCATGAAATGGGTTAAAGGCCGACAGCTGTGCGGACCAGAGGGTGATTGGCGAGTTTACAAGCCAAACATCACCGCAGGTGGATTTAGCTTTGAGTACTTCAACCGGTGGTATCCAGACGTGGATGACACTGCAGCTGCAATCTTGGCCATGATTAAACAAGATCCGAAATTGACAAACTCGCGCACTTCTGTTGTCAAGGCAGTTCAATGGATCATTGGCATGCAGAACAATGATGGCGGATGGGGAGCATTCGATATTCATAATGATAGGCTATTCTTGAACAAAATTCCTTTCAGTGATATGGAAGCCTTGTGCGATCCCTCCACTGCAGATGTCACAGGCCGGATCCTTGAGGCGTTTGGCCTCCTTTTTCAGAGCAGCAATGACTTCCCAGTTGATCTGGTCAGAGACATGAAACTTGCCTGCGACCGCGCCATCCCATACCTTTTCAGCATACAAGAGCGAAGCGGTTCCTGGTATGGCCGATGGGGAGCAAACTATATCTACGGCACCAGTAACGTGGTCTGCGGATTGGCTCTCTTTTCGAATTGGGAGGGGGGAGCAATTTTGTGAACGATTCCCTCAATCGTGCAACTTTATGGCTGAGAAACGCTCAAAACCCAGATGGTGGATGGGGAGAGACATTGTTATCTTACAGAAAGCCCGATTTGGGGGGTAAGGGGTGTTCGACTGCTTCGCAAACAGGGTGGGCATTGATGGCACTCTTGGCTCGCAGCCTGTCCCACGAAAAGTCTATTGAAAGCGGAGTGGGATATCTGTTACGAACACAGACCGAATCTGACCGTCCCGATGAAGCATCATGGCCCGAGTCTCAATATACGGGAACCGGGTTCCCAAACCATTTCTACCTTGGGTATAGTCTATATTCTCACTACTTCCCTATGATGGCGCTAGGAAGGTATGCACGTACGCATAGCAATCGTTAGTGAGAAATGTCGTACTTTCAAGCGAGCATTTCGGCGTTCATCTTTCAGTGTTGTATTTCTCAGCTTTCAAATAGCAGTCGAGCCAAAACTTTGGTTGATATATACGCTTTATCTGCCCCTGCATATCTTTCAAATTCAGCAAAGGAAAGCAGTTTCGAAGACCAACGTATATCGTTCCACGATATGCTATTATTTCAAGTAAAGATCAGGAGAGAAGGAATAGCATTGCTCAATTGCTACTTGGAGCATGAAAATGAAGCTAGCAATAGTGCTAAACGTCCTTCTGGACAGGAGCTCAACTAAAATGCACCCCCACGCTTTCTTCTCTCTGAGTTACCAATGTCACTCGAAATGATGAAGTCGACTTCTTCGTCCATGGCTCCGTAGATATGCTGAGGTGCGATAAGGTTACAATTTCTATATGTTAGATTTTCCTCGATAAATGTAAAAAAGCCTGAACAGATACTTACTTGCTACTGAACTGGGGTGCGACCATTTCCTTACGTGAGGTAAGGTTTCCATGACACCATCATCCATTCGCCAGATAGACTTTTTCTCCTCTACCATATCCCGCTTAGATAGCTCAGTGTCAAGAGACCCATAGATATTCTTCCAGGGGACCAGACAATTTGATTTGACGCAAGAAAGAAAACATTTAAGTAGGTGAAACATCCGCTTTCCCGCATTTTCACGCCCACGTAAACAGGCGTTGGCTTAAATATTCCCTGCAAGGCATTGAGAGGGTCAAAATTTCTATTCATCAGCGAGCCGCCCTCCTGGAAGAAATGCCTGCACTGCAGAATTGCTTTTGTGGTATAGTCTTAGGTACAAGCAGATTGAAGGGCATTCCACTTTAGCTCTCAATTCGATCCACCATGTACTAGGACTTGCTTTGCGGTACCATAAATACAGCAGCAGCAGAGCAGCAGGGTCCTTGTGCCAGAGTAGGTTTTCGAAGGGCCCATGTATGTTGAGCATGAATACTTGGGTTTGAGCTGTTGTGACCTCGCCATGTGAGAGATCTAGGATCTGGGATACTGCGTGGGCGGCATAGAAATATGGATTGTTTCCGGCCGTAGATGAGTCTTCGAGGTAACAAATGGCAGCCAGAGCTGTTGGTATACCATCCATGCCTCTCTCCGGAAAAGGTGTATTTATTTGAGCAAAGGCTGTGGTCATGACGCTAAAAAGACTGTCTGGGCGGAGTGGATTCACTGTTTGCCACAGTAACATTTTACCCTTGCTCATATGTAACCAGTTCAAATCGGATTGATCAGAGTTCTTCAAGGGCCAGGACTCCCCCGGCGTGCATGGATCAGGAGATGAGAATATTAAGATGGTCATGGCAGTGGCAGTGGCCCAGATTGGGTCCTTATCTTCCGGTTCAATTGGGTCTCTTAATCGCTTGTTGAAGAGAATTGTGCTTTGAGACCATTGGTAGCACTCATCTAGACTGCGACGAACGCCTGATCTATTCAGGTGGCGGTCATATGTAAATGCCACAGCGAGACAGGCGTGCATCAAGTAAGGGTACTGTAAGCCAGAGGAGTTAGCCAACATTTGGTCCATCAATTTGGAAACACAATTAGAAATTGTCCAAAGATAACAAGTACAGTAGAATGAGACTTACAGTGAAGGCCAGCCTCAGGAGCTTACTATTAACGTATATCGTATTAGGATCATCAGCGGTAATGAGACTTCGTTCAAAACAGCGAGTGATTAAATCTTGACACTTCGCATTCAATTGATAGGATATAACTCCATCAGATGTCCAGATAGCGCTGGAGACGGGGATTTGAGGTGCTGTTTCTCCTTGAGCCAGCATTTTCTTCCCTATATTCGTGGCGATGGGTTGTAGATCAGGAATATCGGACATGAAGTTACATAATACACCGAACGAAATACATCTCTTGCATTGGGGTTTCTCTTCGTCGCACTGAGAAGAAATTGAGACTTATTCAGCCAGTCACAGAACAAGAAACATCCAGAGAAACCTACCTTTAGTTTTCTGAGCTTGCAATTTCGGCATCCAAATCTCGACCGCCGTGCAGTTCTGTACTTCCGGACTTTTCTTGAACAAGTGGAGTCCATTCTTGGTTAGTCATCTGATAATTTAAGGCACCTTTGATATGAGTGATTCTTCTGGGCTGGGAACATATTGAATGCCGAGAAGATTCGATTCGTAGGTAGTCGGCGAAGCACCGAAGTGAATTATGCGCTAAACCTCTTTCGAGAACGAACATACACGCTAGCCTTTCCTCGGATGGAGAGGGCTCTGATTGGCTGCAAGCTTGGCCCTATATCAAAAGTAATAATGCATGGAAATGATAGTCTGAAGATATAAAAAAAGGCTTCATCCCCGGGTAATTTGTACCAGAGTCGCGAACCCTTGACATTAATGTCACGCTCTGTTCACATGTTTTCCATCTCCAAAACAACGAGAACACAGAACGTCGGAATGGCCACTCACCTTGCCGCCGTATCCCCAGCCAAAGGACTGTCTTTCGAGCTTCAGACCCGCCCCACACCCAAGCCAGGACCGAGTGAGCTCCTTATCGCTGTCAAATGTGTGGCCCTCAACCCGGCAGATGCCATCATGCGTGATCAAGGCCTCATGATACCCACATACCCCACGGTCATCGGCTTCGATATGTCGGGGTTAGTCCTTGAAATCGGTGACAATGTCCCCACCGGAGATACCGACGATGATTCTGGCCCATCTTTCCAACCGGGCATCACCCGCGTCGCCGCCTACGCTGTCTCTGTCTGGAAGTATTGTGATCCAGACTATGGCGCGTTCCAGGAGCGGTGCCTCATTCCATGGCAACATGCTGTACCAATTCCGGGCTCTGGAATGACTTGGAGCGAGGCGGCAACCTTGCCTGTCGCCGTTGAGGTGCCCCTCAGCGCGTGGGATGCCATGGGGATCCCCCGGGTAGGAGACGCATTCGTGTCTGCTCCTGTCTCCATCAGTTCCACTACTGATACCAACGGGAGCGGACAAAAGACAAACACAGGGAAGCATGAAGCTCTCCTAATCTGGGGTGCCTCCTCTAGCGTCGGCACCATGGGCGTACAAACAGCTCGACTGCTCCGTGATGATCCCAACTCGTCCTTCGCCGCCGTTTACGCCACAGCAGGATCATTGAACCATAATTACGTGCATTCATTGGGTGCGGACCGAGTATTCGATTACAATGACTCACAAGTGGTGGCTGCGATCGTCTCAGCAGCGAAGGAAGACGGAGTAGTGATTAGGTATTGTTTTCTCGCTACGGGGGACCTAGCACCATGTCAGGCGGTGCTCAAGAAATTCTTCGAGCATGACAAAGCAAGTATTACAAAGACCTCGAAGATCGCGTCGGCTCCACCGCTTCCTCCGAATGCTAAGGAAATGAACGGACTGGAGACAATATTTGTTTTCCCATCGGTGGTCGAAGCAGAGCGATTGGAGCAGTTTCGATACTGGCTTGGAACGTTTCTCAAGAGCAATTTGATCAAGGGGAATATCAGGCCGAGTCCAGAGCCGAACGTCGTAGGAAAGGGCTTGGGGGCTATCAATGCTGGGTTGGACAAATTGCTCTTGGGGGTTAGTTGCACAAAGCTGATTGTGGAGCTCACGGACTGAGCATTGGTAGGAAGCTTATACAGGTACGGTACTCAGTGGGTGTTGATGATCAATCAATTCATATATACTCAGGTTAATTAGGAAAGATTTATCTTAGCATGAGTGGACTAATTCCATCACCATCATCTTAGGACTACATGTTGTCTGAAACGGATCAACTGATACCAGAATGTATGCACATACGTACCATTTGTTTACTAGCAGTACCAAAAAGTAAATCAGTATGAACGTCTTCATGGTACTTACCACTTATTCCCCTCTGCGCAGTTGGTCTGGACTCAATTCGTGCTATACATTCTTTCAAGCGGGAGTATTGAGCCATGTCTTCTTCTGAAATAGTACTTTTTCTTTTCTATGCCCTTATGCAAGGAACCACATTGATATCAACAATAGTGTACTTTTCAAGCTCATATCCAGCTATATATTCTCGAGGCTGACTGCTAAGGTTCTAGATACATGGAGCTCAAACACGTTGTAAACTCGCAGTGTCTCGGCCTGAACTCTTTCAACGGCAACTACAATATTGGTTGATCAATTGGATCTTTGCTCCATAATACCTGTAGTAATTTACAATTGTAGGAAATGTCCACTGGCCGGGACTCTGTTGGAGCAAATCTTGCGAATCGATCAAGTTGACCTTATTTAGGCTGACCAGTAGCATGCCAGAAGATAATCCACCGAGTCAATAATATGTTCTTTGTGGTTGGACAAACCGAAGTGATTGTTCTTGTCCACCATTTCGAGGAGATACAGTAGCTCCGTTGTTGACTCGATGATGGGGAAAGGCGTTTCACTCGTATTGTCAACGAGAACAGGGATTGTTCTGTAGCATTATGGTTAGTAAGATATAGAAGCAAGGCTCGCTTGATCATGTTCATACAATTTGGATTAAGCTTTAAGGGCCACGCTTTCTTCTGCTAATCAGTGTCAATATGTATCAGAAAAGCTGTCCACTCCAATTTGTAAACATCCTTCAGCTTCTCCGGGATCTAATACCGTGGCATTCTTATCCACTTCAGGGGTTTCACTCACCTGATCGACTGCCACAACATCGCGGCTCACTCGAATGCCGAGACCATAGAAATCGAAGAGAGTAAGAGACGCTTCAAGTTTAAAAGATGAGATAGCCTAATATATCGAAGTCATCCGATCCACCAAAGATAAACTGTTCAAAGTAAGGACTGCTAGTACGCCGTCTATGAGCAGAACGAGAAAATTTATGACGAGATTTGTGTCAATGGGCACAATCTCTGTGTTGTAAACATAGAGTCTGGCTCATCCGTAGATAATCTTGTCGAGCGTCTCGATATACAAGTTTGCAATGACACCGAGACCAACGCTGGCGGTAATACCCAAAGTTCCAGTCGAGACAATTTGGCAATCATAGAACGCGTATTTGTTTCCCTTCAGGACCATGTCAGCGTAGTTAGCCCCAGTGTTGATGAGATTGACGTTCTTGAAGTTGATTTGTTGAACATTGTTGTTCACGGCACAGTACCAGTATTGGTTATGATGACCTTGTTCTGTGCATAGTCATCGGTTCCATCGCTTTGGCTCACCACAGTGACCGTTGGCGTCGCTGAAACGGTGATCGAATAAGTGTAGGTACCAGCCAGAACAGTTACGGTCGGAATTGCATGGATCTGGGCGTAAGAGATACCATCTTGAATGGCTGTGAACTGGCCGGTGCCATCTGAAGCAACAATTATGGCAGTTTTCGAAGCTATTGGTTTGTCAGACTGGTGTTTCTAGGATACACGTTTAGAGGAAGCTTAATAGAAGAAGTCGAGGTAGTAGTTGATGTCGTGCTTGACGCGGTGGTTGTCACTGGGACTGAATTCTTTGCAGCCGCTGCCAGGCTAGTCAGGCCCAAGAGAGACAAGAAATGCATCCCGAAAAACCCAAAAATGCAAACGGAGCAAAGAAGCTGTGAGAGCGAGCCTCACCGCTCGAGCATACTTTATGAAAGCGATTGGGACTTTTCACGTTCGTCCCTAGACTATGAATGGACTTTATGTATATATTTTTCTGGAGAGAAAGTACGAGGGCCGATGATGCAACTAAGGCGGTTTCAGAAAATGTGGCTATTGCCAACCATGAATTGATACTATTCTGGGGTAGAAATAAGCGACAAAAAAACAAAGGCCTATAGAGACGCCGGGAACAAAGCTTGTAGTAGACTGTGCCGAGAATTTTATACCAGGGCACCAGGACAGTTCCAGGTCCGTAGCGCTGGAGAGAATTAGACAGTCTTAGATGGCCTGAAGATCGACCATGATCTTTCCAGGTGGTAGCCGCCTTGGTCCGAGCTGATCGCTGCTGGGGTCTCCGATCCTGGACTACTTGAACGAGATTAGACATAATGCGCCACACCGTATACTTACGAAAGACTGGGTGCAAACGTAACCGACGGATTCCGCAAGTGCGGGTCTCCTTACACTAGGCCATTCATAGGTCTTTAATTTCAACGGTATCTGTCATATGAAGTTAAAGATGATACGCCGTGAATGCATGATTGAGCTGTCTGTAGGTCCTTAGACGCCACAGGCCATCAGTCAACTGGAATTGATCTTGTTTTTTGTTTGCAAATTCCCGATTGAGTCTGGATGTCCTAGATTGAGGGGCGACACTATTGATTCTGATATCAGCTGAACCCTTTCCACTGGGGATTGTTCCCGAAGGCGTTAGTTCGAATCTATAAATCGTTTTGGCACAGTCGACGTGATCCTGGAGAGATAAGATGCAGAAAAATATGCCGTCCAATGCTTAGCCTTCCGCCAAACACAGAAGCACTGATCAGTTCTAAGTCCGTTTGAAGGCTGAACTTTTTCTGTATGCTAAGATATCGGCAAAATTGTGCAATTGCAATTCTCCACGAATCAAAATTCTTTGTTTCTTACCCATCAGAGAATTCACGGATGATCTCTGGAGAGTCGCCGGAGAAATGGGAGATATCTTTCCATGCCCTACTATTTCTACTGCGGAACCATAGGAAGATCATACAAAATGTGCAGAGTCTCCGGCCGAGCTCCGGCATTGACTATTCCCGGCAAACCCGAGCTAAATAAGGTTAAGTCGCCGGACGAACCAAAAGTGGGGAGAACATGTACCTACACTGGTGCACATTTATACTCCGTGGATGTATCCACATTAAATCTATCTGCAATGTTAGATTTTATTAGTGCTCATTCGTGTTCACTGCAAAAGCCTGAGTACTATATTGTACAGTATCGCGGAATGGCCCCCTGCTGTGATCAAATACAAACATTGCAAACATCACAGATAAAATGAATGCTAAGGAGTGACCTACCGATAGTGATTTATATTAGCCATTGACTATTAGTCTCCGGCAAAGGCATTCTTTATCTGCCTTGTCAACACAACATGAGTCTGTAACAGGTCAAGGGTTGATTATTTCCTATACGAAACCCCCAAAACCATTACATTGTTTTATACATGTTTTGCTCCCTTATTTTAGCCCCGCTCTTATCATCTCTTTGTTGTTAACTTTCAACCGACGAGCTCGTACTCTAGAAGAATGGTTGTTTATTCTAGGACTGCCTTGCCTCGCAGAACAAACGTGCAGGAAGACTCCGAATCCTTGAGTTTGAATTATCTTGGGAACCATACACATGGCTAGGCTAAATCTATTTCATTTTCATCAGGTTGAAATCTTTAAGTTGAGGTGCGCGTCACACGCAACATTCTACCTTTCCTTTTTATTGCTCAACAAATTGAGAGCTCCGCCAAAAAGGGGCTATCACTGAATCAGTAAAACCAAACCATAACATCTGTTATTACATATCAGGCCTCATCTTCCTGGCGAACTGGCTCGCCTTTATCTTGGAGATGACTGTGGCACGTCTCTTTCGGGGCCTGGATTGGGTCATTCGCGTCCTCGCAGACATTACTGGAACTAGGAACGGCACAGAACGGATGAGATATATTGGACCTTTGTGGGTGCTTAGTGCCAATGCTTTGCTGGGATATTTCCGATGACTTGTGGGCCGACTTGAGAGCGAAGTCTCCGGAATCGAAGTATGTCCGGTGCTGCCTTGATTATTAGAACTGAGTGGTCTTGTTTGTATGTCTGGGTCTCAGACTCTTGATTCCTCGGGGAACATCTTTTCCCTCATAGGGATAACCCCATACCGACTCGCTATCTAAGAAATTTCTATCAGTGAGCACCTTCAGAGTAAAACAAACAATACTTCCGAAAAATAAGCTGGTGTCTTACTTTGCTTTTCGCCAGTTTCTTCTGCTGCTCAGACATTTTGAAATGAATGTTATATATAAGTTAATAGATCTAATAAGTGCCATCGTCTCTTGTTAAAAAGGCCGCCTCCACCATAAACAATGCATGACCTCATTTCGCCCTTTGTGACTCACCGTTTCATTTCATTACACTTTGAGCGATATTGTGGCGAAATGAAATGTGTTCCGTGGCTGTGGGCAGGCACTCTCACAGGTTCTGTTTGAATGTACGTGTCACGCTTTCTGGTGGCGTTCGACATCTATGAATGCTAGTTTCCCAGGCTTATGAAAGCTCTATGATGTTTCTGGCATCACGCCGAGATACTGCCTTGATACGTTATCTGTAAATTGATCCAAACACTCTTTAGATAGAAAAAAAACATCAAGACCTCATAACAAAAAAGTGGAGCGACTAAATTAAAAGTACAAAAAAAAAGATCCGGTTGGGCGGAGTCGAACCGCCGACTTCAAGATGAATGTTAACAATTACAGTCTTGCGCTCTAAACCAACTGAACTACAACCGGATGTGATTGGTCAACTCTTTTGAAAAGGATTATTATTTGCAGTACGACTCTAAGAAGAGTGAGTGCGAAGATATCTTCGAGTCACCACCATGTTTATCTTTATCCGGTGATCGGGGAGCGCTATATGTTCTGACAATAATAATATATTTGCCTCTGAAGAATTAAAATGTGAAAAGACTCCTTAATTTGTTGATTCATTACCACCAACGATAACCGACAAAAAGATATATAGTTCAGACGCTTATCGTAGACGAGAGTTTAGCGATGTCCAGGTAAATCATACTCCAAATGCGAAATAACCTGATTGGCATCACCCATTGGCATTTCCTCTACCCAATGTCGCACATTCCTTTCCATTGCCAACTGCAACATCTCCTCGATCTGCTTCCGTGCTTCGATATTGCCCCAGGCGATCGACTTTTCTCCAGCAATCAAGTCCGAGGCGAAAATCGCCGGAAGTGCATCATCTGGCAACCACTTGGACAAATCAACCCTTCGAACCAAGTAACGGGATATATTGACGAATTAGCATGTCAGGAGAGGAAACAGTACCGATGATTAGATCGAGACTGCGAGCATGACATTGATCTCACTACTTTTCAAGCTTACCCGGAGAAGGTCTTCCACTTCAAGTCGTCGACAAAGAGGTAGTCCTTAATATAAGTGCCTCTTTCCATTCCTGTGACGTAAGTCCAAAAGAAGTTCTCAAGATCCTCGTAACTCCGGAAGATGAACTCCTCACTTTATGTGGCGTATATCATCTGGCTGATGGCTTCGATATGATAGAACGATATATTTGAAAACTTGCGCGTGATGGAGGATACAGCGTCCAGCTTCCGCGATTTGCAATTCATCAAGGTGTGTTATCAAGTGATTTGTCAGAAGATTTTTGTTAACAGCAAACATAGGATAGCAAGGATGATTTTGAGCGAGCCAAGGAGCTGGGTCCAGAATGGGCCAAAAAATACCACCTATTTGACAAATTCAAGGATGGTGCTACAAATGGGTTCCTCGATGCGGGCTCTGGGATCACACTTGCTGACAAGGTGAAGTCACAACACCCTCGTTATCAGGGACTTCTAACTTTTTGAAATAGGCTTGTGTGTACGCTCGCCACTTGTGTGAAAAGGCAGGTGTCAAGTTTATCCTGGGTCGACCTCAGGGGGAACTTCAAGAGTTGATCAGCGAGAACCAAGGCACTAGCAAGCGAGTAACGGGCATAAAAACGCGCGATGGATTGATTCACTCAGCTGATGTCGTTGTTGTTGCTTGTCAGTTCAAGTCTCAGTTCGTACGAGGAAGTAATATCTAGCTAACAATCGAGTTTAGGTGGTCCTTGGACCTCGGCCGTTCTCTCGGAAGCGCATCGTTCTGTCGAAGCCACGATGGGAACAGTCATGTTTATTGGTATACCGGAGGACCGAAAAGATCTTAGGGAAAAGTTTCATCCAGACAATATCCCTGTGTGGCGGTTCATCCAGGGCGTTGGTGATGGGTAAGTCGATCATACACTGGATCTGAGCTCTAAGTAACCAGTATTTTCAGGGCTTACGAGGGAGGTGGATTCCCTATTACCCGAGAAGGTAGATTGAAGTTCGGATTCCGGGCTCGAAAGGTCATTATTTTCTTTTTCATCCTCTGCATCTTTGACTTACTTTTTCATTAATAGTTCACCAACTTCCGACCCCATCCAACGGAAGAAATGTGGGTTTTTTAATAGGAAAACATACTCTAAGTTCCAAAACTTCTGCTGATTGACTTCAGTTGTATCTCAACTCCGCGCACAAAATACAGCCCCGAGCCCATAGACACCGTGCCTCTTTATGGTCTCAATCTCATGAAGCAAGTTATCGGTAGATTGTTTCCAGAGTTGAGGGATATCGGTTTCACTGACAGCCGGGTTTGTTCTTTCATTATCATTTGAAACCACGATTTACTGACGAAAGCTTAGCTATGCTGGTACACAGATAGCATTGACAATGAGGTAAGTAGCCAACATTCCATGTCAATCAAGATGCTGAGAGATGATAGTTCGTGATTGACTACGTTCCTGGATACTCTGACTCGCTTTTCATCTGTACTGGTGGTTCGTAAGTAATTTGCCTCCGATGCGGAAACATCTTCTAAGCTTAGGCTTATAGTGGTCATGGTTTTAAGTTCCTTCCAGTTCTCGGAAAAGTCAGTACTGTGTTGCTTCCAGTGGAATGTCAATCTCAGGCTAAATTCTATTGCAGTATGTCAAAAATCAACTAGAGAAAGTCCCCAATAGGTTCACGCCAATTTGGAAATGGCGCACTGTTGAGGAAGGTAAGAATTGCAATGGTCTGGAAGAAGGTGAGGCCGGTCCTCGTGAGATGGCGAAACTGAAGATGGCGAAGCGTAAGTGATACTATGATGTCTTTTGAACCCAGCTAACAATGGCCCGTAGCTCAAGATTTCCAATTTTCTGTTAAGGAAGGTTGACTTTCAGACAGTCTTTCGCAGTAAAGGTCTCATCTATAAGCCTGGAATGCGGCAGCTTGCTGTCACGTCGACGGGTTTGTTCACTGGCCAGGTTGACGAGATATCTGCTCAAAATAATACATCTTGAAACTTATATCAAGTTCCCGTATAACGACGGAAATTATTCGTATGACATTCGTCCCTAAGAATCCAAGCTAATCTAATATAAAAAGATACAAAAAGACGCTAAAATAGCAGAAAGGGTTGAAAGCCCAGCGCCACAAGATCAAGTAGCTTGGTAGACCTTGAAACTGCTGAACTCCCAGTAAGCGGTACTGAACTTATCAGCATTGTCCCGCACATATGTCTCACAGGTACCAGAGCAACTACTTTGATCAGTATAGTACGTGGTTGCACCAGCCCAATCACCGCAAAGATCGATATTAGCGATGATGCTCTGGTTCTTGAAATGAGATCCCATATCGCAATCCGTATTAGGGAAGTCTGCAAAGGCTTCACCCCAGGTCGATGGGTCAGGACTGCTTGAGGTCACATCGGATGGGATACTGGAACGAGCCCATTGCCAAACTCGGATCCCGGCATCACGAAGTTCCATCGCATAGACCTAGTAAGACAATATATCAGTACGATGGATGAAACGAGTGTGGGTATACAGAATTGTGACTTACTCCGCCTCCGTTTGAGTTGAACTCAGGCCCATAGGTGCTTTCAGTTCCTTTCACGCCACAGCCCGAATAATCGTTCGCCTCGTAGTAACAATTCTTGTTCTGCACTGTGCCGTATTCTTTGCGCTTGACGCCCATTGAACACCCTTCAGATGTGTGGAGAGTGGCTTGGTTCCCATAAACACCTTTATTGGCAGCTTCCACGACATCGATTTCTCCATGTGCAGGCCAGTTGTCGGGGTCTGTGAGCCATAATGCAGGCCATGTTCCACAACCGTATGGAGTGTGCAGAATGTCAAAGATGAAAAGACCATCGGCATATGTGTTGTTAGATGTAATTCTCACAGATTGGCGCCCACTGGCAGCTTCTGTTCCATTATAAGTCGTGTCAACTCTGAGAATGGCAGATGTGCTATCAGCGTATGTGAGATTGAGCCACTCGGCGTTGGCCCGGCTAATGTATCTAGATAGAAAGTCAGCACAAAATTCCATGCCTCACATATTGATAACAAACGTACTGAACAAATCCATTTGCCGGATCAGCGTCGGTATAATATTCAAAGTTGTCGAAGAAGGATGACCCCGAGTAGGTGTCTACCAGGCTGTAGTCCAAGGAGGAGTAGTTGGGATATCGGTTGGCTCGCACGCCTAGAACAGCTCCAACGATAACGGCAACAATCACAATGATTATTCCGACCGCGAGAAAGATTTTGTTCTTCAAGGACCATCCTCGAGGATCCCATCTAGAGTATTGGTCTCCAACTTCTTCACCCCACGGTCTATATGCGGGTGGTTGGCTGGCCCTTGAAAATCCTGATGGCGGTATTTGAGCTTCCGATTGAAACCGCCCGTGGTCATTCTGGGCATAATGGTCAAGCATTGTGGTTGTGGATTATGAGCGGGTCAGTTTGATAGTATAGCTAGCTGTGCGAAACAACGACAAGCACTACCCTATTAACTAGAGTCAATCGAGCACGAAAAGAAAAGACTGATTACACAAAAACAAGCCACAGCTCAAGCTTAGTGAGAAAAAATTCGACGCCCTAAAAAAAGAATGCGTTTGCCAGCAGGCTTGGGATGACAGGATCCGCGGCTAAAGAAGCAGGCCACGCGTTGGATAAGTGGGGCTTGCGCTCAGGGCCGCGCCCACTCGATGGCGATATCTCTAAGGGACAATGCAGATTCCTACCGACCCTGATTTGTTTTCCGCCTCTTGCTTTCTTATTTGTGTGTTTTCCCCGATCGCTAAGGTTAAGTCACCATTCCACAAGTACGCCCAATTTCGTGCAGTAGTATCTCTCCTCCAATGAAGATGGTGTCCAAAAATTGTTCTTACAGCAAACAGGGTCCAACAAAAAAAAAAAAAAAAAAAAATACAACAGTAAGGATTCGCTAGTGGTCACCCACCTAACTACTAACTTACCGGCGTGTGGCTTAAGTACGGCTGAGCGGACGGGAAGCCCTGTTCTCCACACCCTGTGGTCGTATGTAGCAGTAATGGGCGCTATGTACCAATTGTGGTGGCCGCTTTACTATCATGCGACTGGGGATGACAAGGTTGAGTGCGCAACAGGCTGGATTAGAAGCTAAATGAGAAATAAACTTCGTTGCACGAGTGCTATACTGACCTTCCGATTACTTTAGCCGACATGGCTACTAAGTTAACTTCCTCCATTGGCGTAGGTTTATCATATTCCGGGCCCTCTGCCATTGTGTTCCTTTACTATGTCCTCGGCATAGTCCAGTTGCACAGGATCAAGCTGAGCTACAGGCTGTGAAGATTGTATGCAAGACAAACTTGTCTTCAAAAAAGGTCGATTTTTTGAAGAGCTCCGATGCCGCAGCGGGCTTAAGATGGTCCGTGTATTGGACGTTCTTTTGTTTGAAGAACTGCTAAAAGTGCAATTGAACTACTCACATTTTTTGTCTGCCAACTTCCAATCCGATCACATATTGCTGATTATTTAAGAATTTTGATCACAAGGCCAAAGAGCGCCATGACTAAAGAAACCCTTCTCAAGTCAATATCTGAGCCCTTTGCCGATAAATGGATTCACTAGGTATCTAATGGATCAAAGCAGATGAAATGATCATGCCTGGTATGTTTTGGGCCAATGCCAAGGGTTTTGTATAATAGTTCTGAGCTGGTTACCCTCGTGTCGCAATTCCCATTGACTCTTTATCTTGCCTGTTATTCTCACGCTCCTTTTACATTGGCCTGAATATCAAAAAAAAAAAAAAAAAAAAAAAAAAAGAATTTATGGAAGTCTTGACCCCCGGGACAACCACCCCACGATACGGTCAGCGTTGTATGTCCCTATGAGAACAAGAGAGACTATCACCACAGTGAAAGGCATGGCCACCTGCCAAAACAATGCCTGGCTCAACTCCATGTCCCGAATATCTGATGTGTTCATGCCCAAATAGCTGGTCACAAAGGAAAGAGGAAGGAATATTGCCGAGACGATAGTGAAGATGAGAATGGCTTTGCCATGGTCTTCTTGCATAATGTCAACACGTTGAACAACCTAGGCGATTCAGAGAGCCTGATCAGTACAATGCAGTTATTGCGGATGAAGAAGAAAGACCATGTACCTGTCGTTCCAAAAGTGCAACGCGCTGAGTCAACTCATCACATAATGCCACCTTGTCTTGAAGATCAGTTTGCATATTGTTGAGAATTTTGGAAATTGCTTTGTCGACCACTGAATGCTTCCCTTGATTGACAGCATACAATGAATGGAAAAGACTCTGATTACCGAAGTAATGGCTATCGTCGTCCGACTCACTTCCATCTGAATCATATTTGATTGAATCATATCCAACCGACCCGTTTCCAACCGATTCATTTCCAAGCAGGACGTCCATCAAGCCGAGTTGGTCGCGGATGTTATCAGTGATGATAACGAGTTCCTCTTTCAGGAGGTTCATCTCTATCAGCAAACTTTTCCTCGGTTTATTTCGGGCTTCAAGTTGCTAAGTAATGTTCAGGTTAGATGAGTGTGGGACTAACTGATATCAGACTTACTAGCTGGGTTGTGCGTGTTGCGTATATGTCCACCACATCCAATGTACGCATTTGGTTGCTGGTTGAATGCCCCTGGATGATAGATTTCATGACAAGAGCAATTATTTGTCCAGAGTCTATGATGCCGTAGCCCTGCTCAATGCCGTCCTCCGAACAAAGTATTGCGCCGCATTCGTGCTGCGCTTGATGGAGATCTGACAAGATCCGATTTATACTAATCTTGACGTCATTCAAGAAATCGGCTTCTTGGAAATCAGGTCCTGCTGTATTCTTTGGTGCTGCTGTGGTTTTTGTCAAGTTTATTTCTTCATCAGATGATGCAGCATCGCTCATGTTATCTGTTTCGTCGGGTGCCAATTTGCTGCCTTTCAATTTTGAGGACGATGAAGTGCCAATGTGAGAATTGTGGCACTTGGATGTCTTGGAGTGCTCATATGCTTCCGTAAGCTTAGATGCCTGCGATGATATCTGGATAACAAGTACCAAGATCCGGGAAAATGCGCTCGCCATGGAACGTGTAATATAGCGGCACTCGGTACTGGGGATTCCATTTTGTAGCGCCTGTATCATATTTTTGACTTTAAGCAGCGGCAAAGAGAGAATATCGTAATGAAATGAGAAAAGTGGGTCGGAAAAAGGGATTCGAAATGACTGGTGTATGTTATTAGAATGGGACTACACAATTTCTGTCAGCCTAACAGAGAACTCACATGAACAACGAGAAGAATTGCAGCACAAAGCTTTCGCTTGACCAGGCAATCGTAGTCTTCGTCAATGAAACACCCTACAATCCCACTGACATGATGAAAAAATGATGAAGCAAGCTTGAAAATATGCGTGTTGACGTGATGATTGTTCAAGAGCCCAACGAGCTCAGTCTCAATGTCTGCTTTTGTCTTCTGGCATAAGTCATTGTAGAATTTGGCAATCTTACGAGAAGGTACAAAGAGAAGTTCATAATGCATGTGGGCCGCCAAAGCTTTCATCTGATGTGAAGACGCCAGGCCATGCACTGAAGTTCTTTCTGGTTGACCGAGGCTTTTCCGTGCCGTACTCGGCTTTAAATCCCGACGGTTGAGTACATCTTTCATGGGGTTTGCATTGCAAATCTCTTGTTTGATTGGCCATCTGAGGATGGGCTGGGTAGTTCTCCCTGCTGAGGGTTGACCATCGACTTCTTCTTTCGCAACGTGGAATTCCGAATGATGTGTGTGGGCGCTTTCAACCTCAACCGCACATTCTACCGCTTCAAGTACCTGTTCGGGGGGAACGTAGTGCGGGCTTTCATCATTGTAAGGCACCACACGCGAAGCATTGAATCTGGTTTCCTTGGCGCGGAAACGCCTTGTATGGTCACAGAGAATCTTTTGGTCAAGGTCCGTGAGCTTGTAGGGAATGATGAGATCCTTGCCCGCCTATGAAAAATGACTCTAATCAGTATTCTTTGTCAAGATGTAAGTAGTATCGGGACAATCCTACCCCCGACCGGAAGGGACCCCATTGGAAGGGTAATCCATACGCATCCATTGTCTGTGAACTCAAAATTTTCACATTAAGTCTTGTTCCTTCGAAGTTGTCCGAAAATTCCCCTGAATAATCCCCTTCCAGCGCAATGGCAAGCGGAGCTAGCTCCAATGATTCAGGATCCTCGGGTTGAACTAAGATGCACAATGGCTCATCACCCGGATGGGATTGTAATACCGACTCCCAGTTGTGCCCCTCAATGCGACTGCCATCACTTTGAAGTCTGTATACGAGGTTACCAACTGAAATCGAGCCATTGAAAGCTTCAGAAAGTGTGTATGAAACTTGGTGTATGAATTTCTGTATTGTTAGATCACTACCACGATACGGCCAGGGAACGCAACAGAAATACTTACAAACCACACTTCGCATTTAGTGCGGCTGAGACAGAAGAAAAATCCTGAACCCCAGATCAATCTGATCATGGAGGGAGAAGCCGCCTTTCCAATCATTGATGTAGTAATGTACGATGTTTTGGCATTATAGAGGGCTGTTGGTGAGCATGTTGCTATGAATTCTAGGGGTTTGTTAGCCGACGAAATGGTGCATCATAAGGGGTGTTTCTCTATGTCGCTTCTTCGAGGCTAGACAGAAACCCACCAGAGGGATATTCAAAGCGACATACTATGACCCATGGTCAATATCCAAAGCCGTGGAACATGAAGGGCTTCATGGATGTTACCATCATACAAATTCCGGATGGCTTGTTGGTCTTCTCGGGCCACAGATGAATCAAGATGATAGGCTGATTGAACCAAGGGCTGAACCCAATGAGATTTTGAGCTTGAAGATACCCCTCTCTGCTGCAACCGCTGTAGCAGAAAGTATGGCATTGCCAAGAAAGTGAATTTGATTCCGCTCGGATGGTCTTCAAAGTCTCGGATGACAAGTCCGGTCCGTAGCCGTTTGCCCTGGTAGGACCGCTCTTCCAGAGAATTTGATATGAAATCAACAAGCTCGGAGCAGCTTGCATACGGCGTCTGACTTTCAGTTCCGTATGCCCGTAAAGCGCGTTTCTGTCACGTAGAGGCGTAAATGTCAGTCTCTTTCAACCCGCATATAGAGAAGATGAATTTCATTTACGATGAAGGTCTCAAGCTCGATCTCCTGACTAGACAAATGACTAAAGAGCCATATAACTGTCAGTCTCATAAGTGCAACGTTGATCGCATTGGGGTCTTTACGTCCATCGAAGTAGCTCCGGCTTTCGAATCTCATTTGCCAGATCGATGCTTTCAGTTCGCAAACATACCCCTCCAATATCATCGGGAGGTATCTTTATATCCGTAACAGCTTCTATTGAAAAGGCGTCTTCGATATACGAAGTCCCATTTTTGAATTTCTGAGGGTTATCGAGAGGAAGCACCGAGTCGAGGCCCGAGGAGTCTGTTTTTCGTACAAAAATGGACCTTTTGTTCAATTTCCGAAAGTCGAAAGCTAGAGGCGCCATATCTTCATCTCCGATCATAGATAGCTTGTATTTGAAAGATCTAAAAATTGTACCAAAAGCGCAAGCGGAAAAGATGCTCTTTGAACGACCTCGGTTCACAGCGGGGTCATCCATTCAATCACGTGTGCAGGTGCAGACTACGCCTAACTGGGAAAGTTGAGCATTCATAGAGCTAGTTGAAATTGACTGACTATCGTGAACCGGGGGAATACACAGTACATACGCTTAAGCATTAGATCAAACATGACACTCATTCCAACCGTGGGCCTTGAATAATGTAACCACAGAAATCTGATCACGACACGAGGATCTAGCTAGGCTGGGCAGCAACTTTCGATATCTCAGGTCTTGCTGTGAACTATGCCCTGATAATTTGTGACGGCAGTATCGTGCTCTTACATCAATCTGCGTTCCTTATGTCCTTCCCCTAAACCCAATAATCCTACGGTTGAAAGAATTCTGTTCGCAGCATCAAATTGATAACACAGATCACACCTCCCTTCAGCGGACATGTGATTTCTCATGGGGCTTTATTTGCTTTTTTTATCCTTACGCACAATAATTTGGGTGAACCATTTCATCTCCCTCCGTTTAGCTTCACCTAAACGCCGAGTATGCTCGAATAGCTCGGTTTGAAAATCCTCACTGATCGTTTCCATGATTATTAAGTAATTTTTGTCCTCCTAAAAGTATTGTCAATGACCAATTCCTACCAAATCATTGAGACGGGGTATACAAGAAAAGGTATGCCTACCTCATCCCATTTCCAGCGCAGTCGATATTTAGCTAAGGTTTTCGGATCCAGGTAAATGCGATTGACTCTGAGCCATATGAGCTCGCTGGGACCTTCAAGACGAAGCTGATCCTGTTGATCAATTATCGTTTGGGTGTGGTCCAGAGTATACCCGGCAGCGGTAAACTCTTTCATAACAGCGTCATTTAACTCAGTATTCTCGTCTGTAGCCATATTCGGGATCAAGTTCTAGCAAAGGATATGTGATCTGACATGAAACAAATTTCAGAATGAAAATGCTGTCCATGGGTGTCACGGAAATATAAGCAAAAGTAAGATGTGTCAGCCCTAGTTTCGGGGGGAGGGGCTGTATTTTACTCACAGGACGTGGACCTTGGCATCCATACCCCGCCCAGTTAGACTTAAAAATATCGAAGAGAGCTTCTTTTATTAGCATTATATCCGGTCCTTATGGAAGAAAAAGTGACTTACTTCAGCAAGCAACCTCCTGGAAATATGACCATAAAGACTCCCGTCATCGGGGTTAGAGTTGTCATAGGGCAGAGCAAATTCCCAATTAGGGCTAGCCTACTGCCATCCAGTACCGCATTGTCTTGTCGCTTTCGAAAACCTCGGCCATTCTGCTGGTGTTGAAGTCGACGCCGAGTAAGACCTTCCATAGCAGTTGTGCTGTCACCGCTGGTATAGTTGTCAGTTGGTCGATATTCGCAATGTTGAGGATAGCTTTCTGGTGCGAATTGCCCGATCTGTGGCTAAACTCCCCCGAGCGATGTGCCGGAGAGGTCATTATACACTAAGAAACCGGGTCCAAATTCACTCAACACCTCATCTTATCTGGAACAGGGAGCCCTATTCTACCCAATCGCAGTCTTCAACATCCTCACAGAGATTATTATTGTTGTCTCGTCATTTATTATGATGCGGAATGTCCAGATAGCTTGGCCTAAACGGGTGAAGATCCTCTACTCCTTCTCTTTGCGCCTAAGGTAGTTTAGCACAAACTCTAGGGATTTCTCCTTCGAATTCAATAACTCACTGACTAACTCATTAAATTGATCTGACAATTATATAGGGGACATTGTCAATTGGAAAACAATCGGCCAGACAATGATACTCACAGCCATCATAATCGCCTGCGTCCCTACCCTCTACCACATCTTCGCCGGCCTGCACTCTAGCCTAACCACAACCCAGATCGCCGACGGGATCGGGCTCGAGCTTCCGCAGACCAAGGCCAGCGGGTGTATCAACCAATCCTCCTCGGGAGCAAGCCAGTCGCGGTCGCGGTCGCGTAAACACTCGAGGAAGAATGGACGGTCAATGTTTGAAGGATGGGGAGGTGAGACCGGGGTTGTCATTGGGGTTGCGTCGGGTCGGTATTAATCAGAATGATGAGGGTGATAGGCAGTCTAGTTCAAGCAAAGGGACAGAGAGTACGCGACATTTGACGCAGGAACTCCACAGGAGGGGAGCCGTGCTGGAACGGTGGATAATACAGTGTAGGTTGAGGAGCACTATCATCGGGACCGGCTTTGAGGGCTATATACAACATGGAGTGATTGATACTATGTGCCACGAGTGCGTTGATAAGCCGATTTCTAAGAAGGAATCTACTTACGGGTGATAATATAGTCCTTAGCGAAAAGTTTTGGAAACTTAGGTCAGTATAGTTGAAAAGGGAGGAGCGTGGAAGCCGATCGTAGTCTAGTACTACGGAGATAGCCTGTTGCCTTTTATCACCACCCTGAATAGTCCCGCATCCTCCCTAGAGGACACTCGCGGCCACCTGCAGCGTTAAATTACAACAGCCAACCGTCGAAGTCAAATGCTTATTCCAGCCATCGTTAAGGGTTTAGGAGATAACGGACGGAGACAGTCTATAGATAACTTCTTTTCAATAAGTCTGCCGTCTGTTGTTTACAGTGTTCTTGATCCAAACGTCAATGCTGAAACAGCCCTATCAGGATGTCCTGCACAGAACTACTATGCCCGATATATATCCGCTAGTGTCTCACTGCCCATAAAAGAAATATCGAGTTTGCTACGCTCATAACTAGTCGCATGGACTCTAAACTCAAAACAAAGCACATTACTATTCCATTCACCTCGAATTTTCTGCTAATCAATCCGTTATACGCGTAATTGACTAAGATTACATCCATTTCGATGAGACTTCGGTAATTGTGAGTGGGATGTCTGCAGTTAAGACAGTAGTTGCCCAGACCATTCAGGGCTCAGAAAAAAAAAATGGAGTTACTTTTCTTGGCGCGTGGCCCTTAAGCTCTGGTAGCTTGTCTTGTTACATAGATCCGCTTGCGGTTGCTCCCGATGTCCAAAGAAATTGATCACCAAGTTGAGCTCCACCACACGGACTATCTTGTCTTGGTTTGAACACGTAATGATTGGCTAAGGCTGTTTTTCTGAGATCTCGTGAAGAATGCGTACGCCACTGTGGAATGTGAGTTCATCTAATGACTTGTAGAGGAAGACTTGGACTTCGTTAGAAGGACAAACTCTGAATGTAAGCCGAAACTATAAAATCGCGCATATAGTTACTGTGTCAAGTGGACCCTTACTTGGAGTCTTCATCCAGAGCTACAAAGTAAGTTGTATACAGATGCAACAGTCATTCTTTAAGGGTCAGGTCCGCGGCAAATGCAGGTACTGACGTCATGATTAGTCAGTAAACTAGAACCGGCGACAGTCTAAGAGGGTCCTACAGAGCTGAAAACTTATATCCGGGCCAGGTTAGATAATCTTAGTCCTCACACTTTGACTAAGTTGACATTGTTGCTGTCCAATGTGTTGAAACTGCGTCATGATCATCAAAATCTTCACCCCAGATACCCCTTCGGACGCTATATTAGGCCAAACTTAATAAACAATAGTTGGCTGGTGCAGGTGGAGACTCAGGAGTACTATATGGTACCTTGTGGTCCAAAGGACAGAGAACGTTACATCTAGACCTGGAAATAGTGGGCCATTTGATCGATCGAGTACACAGATTGGCCAATGCTCAAACACTGTCCTTAAATTTCCAATGGTCCAAAAGCAGTCCCCATCATACTCATCCAAAAGCGGAAGTCAGTGCTGCAAAATCGGACAGCAGAAATTTTCTAGACACACTCCAATGGGAATATGTAACATTTCGTCTCTGATGAAAACAGACAAGACTCCATCTAGACCTGATCAAAGCGGCATCGGGTCTCCAGGTCGAAATCATATAAAGCTGTTACTGAATTCTGGATGTCTTTTCCAGATCAACCCAAATCAATTCATCCTTTACTTCTACATCTCACCACACTTCAATCAAACCTTCAAAATGAAGTTCATCGGAACCGCTGCCTTCGCCCTCTCCATGGCCTCCGTTGTCATTGGCGCCAAGCTCTCTGACTCTGCCGCCATGAGCGACGCCAAGAGCCAGTGCACCACCGGCGATATCTCCTGCTGCAACTCCAAGGAGGAGACCGAGGCCGATGGTATTCTCGGAAACCTCCTCGCTGGTGGTCTCCTCAACGGCCTGCTCGGCAACTCCAACTCTGCCTGCGCTAAGACCAGCCTCCTCGACGACCTGAACATCCTTTGTATGTTATTGCTACAGACGATACAACAAAACAAGGAACGAGATACTAACGTCTGCCATAGCCTCCACCAAGGACACCGACTCCGGCCCCGTCTGCAAGAACATCATCGCTTGCTGCCCCGAGGGAACCAAGGAGGTAAGTTATGCCAATAACTCCAACAAGATCTTCAAGAGCCTAACCAATGGAACCCATTAGTGCATCGCTGTCGACAACTCCGGCAAATAGATTATGACCTTGAGGAAACAAGATGTCTACAAGGACTAATTTGGGGCTTGGATTTGTTTGCTCTTTCCTTGTGGCGTCCTTGTTGGGTGGAGTGACATATAGTAGCTCCCATAAAAAAAGTAAATAGGTTAATATAATCAATTTACCTAAAATTAAAAACAAGAACCAGCAATTAGAATATGAATGCTTTTACACAATACGTAGCACGAGAAATGCGATACATATGTAACAAGCAAACAACGTCATTGGAAAGAACATTACGATATATATGTATAAACGACACGTCTTGCAACATTATGAAGGCCTTTGCTTAGACTTTCCGCACACTCAAGAGTATCCCATTGTTCTAAGTTGACATCCCTTCCCCGTGGGAAATGACCACAGAAAGGTCAAGGCTACTGAATTCTACAAGACGGATCTAAGTCAATACCATTAGACCACCGACATTAGTAGAAAGAAACCAGACAGAGAAAATTCCGCATGGTAACATGAATCATTTCTCAGAAAGCCCAACAACAGTGCCAGGAGGTGACCCTTGCCTCTTGATCAGGTGTTTGGTACACATTTTGGGCAGGTACAAAAGCTGCTTAGCTGTCGTGCCCTCAAAAGAGGCGATCTTCCGCCAAGTTCAATCATCACTACTCATTGGGACACGCGAAGTTTGCCAGCAAACTCAAATATCTAAATGTCTTGACCAGATAAGCAAGGTATACGTAATTGGGTGGTAGCGAGTAGATATTTGGAAAGCCAGAGAGGGAGAAGATCTGAATTCTGAATAGCCAAGGCCACTGTAAAGTGAGGCTAGGCCCGAACCACGTAGACGCGAAGACAGTTTGACCCAGGATGACATTTTATCACGACCTAATTGAGAGCAGGAAACGTTTAAAAGTACTAAGCATTGACCAAATTTGACTTAGTGGGCTAGCAACGCTGAGCTCGAAGTGTTCTCCGATCAGCATTCTTTGGAGCATTCTTGATCCAGCCTCAGGCTTGATAGTGGCGGGAAAGCTAGGGTGACAGCAACCGGCACATGAATGTCAATGACTCGTTTAATTTTAGAGTACCCCGTAGATGATTGTCTGTGTTTGAGCAAGCTCGATTCAAAAGTACCTTGGTCAACCCATAGTAGAAATTTGAATGCTGATCAACCCGAATCTAGGCGGGGAGTTTCATTTACTGCATTCTATCGTGGTCAAATGCCGTAGTGCCTGATCCCAAGTCTAGACGGCAATCCCTGCCTATGTAAGAGCTTGGGTTTCATGAAGAAAGCGGAGAGGGTTGTCCAGGCGCGCTCCTGGAAACTTTTTCCGGAATTTGGCGATGCGAATGTCGCAGGGGAGGTTCAGCTAAGCTACGCAGCGTCATCTCAATAATGTTTATTGGTCGGAACATTTATTTTTGGGACCGTTGCATTCGCTGAGGACTCGTTGCCCCTGGACCCGCTTCCCATTTAGGACCTTAGTCTCCGCACAAGGGGCCTTCTGGGTATCATGAACACAGTCAGATCGCCACCACTTACATAGACCATCGAGATACGGAATCGCTCATTGATGATTCATTTCGATTCTTCCGGGCTTGTGTGTGATCGAATCGTCATCTTGAAACCCTTCGCTTTTTTATCGTGTGTAGATTATGCATGTACCTGTAAAGGCGATCTAAGTATAGAAATGACCACAAACTCTAATTGATTCCAATACAGTGTAAAATCAAGCTACAGTTTTACAAAGACAGCTGACTTAGTACAATAAACTGAATATGTCTATAGAGATAGTATTGTTCTTTGTCACCGCTGTAGATCGTCTGGGAAAGCGGTAGTTGGGTTGGTCATTCCAGATTCTCGGATTGACATTCCCGGCGATCTCTGGAAATGCGTAGTATTGTACCATTTCAGTAAGAAATTACTTCGGGAGTAGCAGGAGGACCGATTCCGTATCACATTCCTTGTCTATTACAGGTATCTACGTCACAAAAAAGGACCATAGGGGTCCAACACAAACGTATAAATTACCTCTCATCATCCCGGTTGTATATTCCATCATCACACTTCACATCTCTCTCTCACTCCTATAACCAAGTTCAAACTCTCAATTCATCAAAATGCAGATGACCAGCTTCACCGCCATCCTGGCCTTGGCCATGTCCGTTGCCGCCGTCGCCCCCGTTGCCGAGAAGACCAACATGGGCCTCAGCCACTCCGCCGCCCTCGGTGGCGCCAAGGAGCAGTGCACCTCCGGCGACCTTGCCTGCTGTGACTCCAAGGAGACCATCTCCGGTGACGGTATCCTCGGTAACCTCCTCGCCAAGGGCGCCCTGAACGGCCTCCTCGGCAACGACGATGCCGCTTGCGCTAAGACCAGCGCTCTCGACGACCTCAACGTCCTGGGTATGTTCACTCCGTCCCCACTGTCCTCGCCCAGCAAATTCCTAACATCCTACAGCCCAGACCAAGGACACCAACGAGGGTCCCTCTTGCAAGAACATCATTGCTTGCTGCCCCGAGGGCTCCGGCAAGGTAAGAACACGCTTCCCCTTCCAAGTCAACACCTGAAACTAACAATACCGACCTGGATAGTGTACTGCCATCGACTCCTAAATGCGAGAAGTCTTTCAGGAAGACGCTCCTCATCCGCGTGGTCGGGGACCAAGGCTTCTTCCCAGAAAGATTCCCACTTTGCTGGTTGTTTCCACTTGGTTTTAATTGTCGCGTTAGGTCGAACTTTGGTATTCTATAGTAACTCGTTAATAACTAAATATGAGCGCCACCTCACTATGGGGAACTCTTGCTTTCCTCCCCCCTTGTCTGATTGTAAACCTCGGCAAATCACCCCTGACTGTAACCCCACAAGTAGCAACCCTAATAAAGTCCACGTACCATCCGTTGAGCATGGACTATCCTTAGCCAAGAAACAACCGCATTGGGCCTCGTGGAAGGTGTGTGCTATAACACCATCTCGCCCGAAGAATTCTACTCTGCAATCGAGACACGTCGCTGATACCACCAGGTGAGACAGGTCCACATGACATCTCAGTCAGTGAAACTTTTACTCCATTTAGAAGTATATATGAAAAGGCGAACTATGATACAAGAATTGTTCTTTGCAGATCTCGTCAAGGAACTGGCTGATACTTCTGGTTCTGGCGGAATAGTTCACTTTGCCTCCACCTCATTTTGTTTTCTGCCAAATTAATGAGCTCCGCATCATTTTGACCGTCGTGGAGCGCGCGTTGAAGTTTCCCATCTCGCCGTTGGCGAATACAAAACCACGCAAATGCACTGATAAGAAGGGCACCTGCGACGGCAGCACCCGCATAAACCCCAATGTGTGCTCCGGTTCCGAGGTCATCCCATTTCTGAGCCAAGGTTTCTGCTGGTTTTTTATTGATTTGCGTCTTTGCGGTCGAGTTGCCGCTATACACACAAGTCAGTAACAAGAACAAGCCTGCTCTTTCGTATCGAAAGACTTACCTGACTACGTCAATACTCTCATACGTTCCTGTATGCCCAGAGTACTTATACTCTTTCCCACTATGGAAGTCCTGCACACGGATCTTCTGTACCGACATGGTGAATGGTACATTCGTCCAATTGACCAGACCACCGCCCCATTCGAGATTACCAACTGACTGGCCCTTAACACCAACCGGCCAGTTGCTGACCTTTACTTGACATGGCGTTTGCGGGTAATTCTTGCCATAAACAGTCAAAGGTTCAGAGTAGTTCACTGTGCGAACCAGATCACCATCGATCCACCATTCAAGGCGATCCTTATCCCAGTATGAGGTATAGTTGTGCCATTCGGTATCAGCATTCGAAACAGCATGGTATCCGCCTCGGTCACTGGTAGTCGTGTTTCCTTTTCCGAAAAAGTCGGATTGAACCCCGCTAGTGTTGTATCCCACCCACTCCCAGTCAATCTCGTCCAGATCATCGGATTGCAAGATCACACTGCTGATAATGCCGGCTCCTTTGGCCATTTTGACGTGCGCTTCCATTACTCCGAAGAAGATGTAGAAGTTGGATACCAGGAGGGTCGACGCATTCTCGGTTTTGATCGTGAAGTCTGCTCCCTCAGATGTGTAGTCCAGTGTTCCGGTTCTCATGTCCCATAGCTCGCTGTCGAGGGTCGAGTTGAACAGCCATGTATGCTCGGTGCCGAGGGCAGGATCCGCGTCGCATGTTTTGTTGAGGGGATTGCAATCCGTGCCGGTATATTCGGCGTTTGTGAGATTGAGTAACCCACCCAAAGCGATGAGGAGGAAGGGAAGTAAGGACGTCATCATGGTCGTGTTGTGTGCCCTGCCAACACGGTTCTTCGGTCCGATCCGAATGGGCCGATTGGCTATGTCGGTGCAGCGAATGCAATCGAGCTAGTGAGTGAGATGAAAAGTGAACAACAAATAATCGAACGTCATCAGGGATTTAGAATGAGAGTGTCCATTCCATGTCTTAATATGAAAATTGAAAATTCCAGCTCACTGACGACGAAACCAAGATTAGGGAGGTCAATAAGCGAGGCTAAGAGATCTATCGATGATTCCACCTGTAATTAGAAGCCATCTATGCTTGTTCAAGCCTAGCGCATAAAATTGTGCCAGATTCAATTGAACTTGTGAGTTTAGCTCCGAGACTCGAGGCGAGCTTGCGAAGCCTGCGAAGCTTGGCTCCACGCTAAAGCTATTTGTATCCACTCTGCCAAATTAGATGGAGACGTTTGCTAGATTTAGTTAGCAAACTATCCAGGCACCGGCCTTTTGAGCTAAATGATTGGTTGCTCTAATGTTTTTAACCCGCCAGCATCCGCTAGAAGGAAAAAATATTCGAGAAAAGGATTTATTTACTATTTTTGCCCGAGACAACGCGGACGCTAATCAAGTCAAGGAGATGAGCGTTCAAAGTGGCGTTCAGGAGTAGGATAACAGGATAAGACCTTATTGAAATTGAATTGCATGTTGTGCCTAGGTCTCGGTTACTCTTGCCGAAAACGATATGACAATCAACTAGGACATTGAACATGAAGTGTCAATGCTCTTAGAAGATACCAGCTGCATCAACTTGTTGTCCTTCGCAAACAGTAACATATCAGCGGACCCCTGCGCAAATTGCGGCCAGGAAAAGAAAGTCTCCGTTGTCGGATTTGCGGCAATATTTCCTAGCGCTGCACGGACAGGACCACGCATGGGATCCTCGGCAAAGCTTAGCCATAATGCCTCCATAGCGTAGCTCATCTCCCATTCAAACTTAGTTGAGGCGCCACCATACTCAGAATGGGTTCCAAAGAGCAGAGGTAGCTCTGAACTATGATAGGCACCAAACCAAGGCAGAGGGGAAATATTTGTGAAGTTGCCAGCATATTCGTATCGATAGGTTGGAAGGTCGCCAAGGTGGCGGTTCTTAGCTTCTGATGCGACGGGGCAGCTGATAATCTTAGTAGCACCGGCTAGGGCTTGATCCCCGGGTCCATTAGGGGTAAAGGACACAAAGCCAGCACCCTCATTTGAATTGCTACCAATGATCATGGGCTATATTATTAAAACGCGTTAGTATGCTTATATTTCAAGTGGGGAATGGCCTGTCTACTGACCGTTTTGGCAACCTTTCCATCCAATATGCGCTCGGTCCAGTTTGAAAATGCGGTCTTGTTGTCGATGACTGGCTTGAACGAGATAGACGGTAACGTATCATTGCCAGAATAATACGATAGCGCATTCTCAAGGGCCTGAGCTGGTACCTTTCTGACACAGCTCAGTTCCTTCTCAGCGCTGAGCCCCTTGCATCCAACCAGACCAGCAAAGAAAGTAAAGTTTGTGTGGGCTACATCACTTCCGCTCACAATACCCGGACCCCCGGAGTCTGCGATCAAACCTGCAACAAGAGGGTTATCGGGATATCCATACGGATAAACGGCAACGCTGCCAGCTCCAGCGGATTGACCCCACAGGGTTATCCTCTCCGGGTCGCCGCCGAAATTTCCTATGTTAGCATGGACCCACTCGACACTATTGATGGGTCAGTCAAGGATCCTCCAGGATGGCTGTGATTGACTTACGCCAGTCTTTGGTCCAAAAACCCAACATTCTGGTCTTCCAGTCCCTTTGCATTGGGGAAGCCAAAAACATTCACGCGATAACTGATCAAGAGATGTCAGCCGAGAGTATAAAATCCAACCTGGATAGAGCTCACTTCATGATAACGACAATATGGGACTGTGTTCTTTGAACCCATTTGTCAGGAATTTTGTACATAGATGCCTGACCACCACTAGTAAAGCCACCTCCCGGAATATAGAGCAGAACTGGCAGGGGGCGCTGTTGCGATTGAAGAGTGTCAAGGCTGGGCGCCCAAATAGAAAGATAGAGGCAATCTTCCGAGTTGCCCCCACTAATCAAGAATTCCGACTCATATTCTGTGTAGATTGTCGAGGAATTGATGTCAAATTGCTGCATACAAGAATTAGGAAGCGAAAATGCCTTGATGGTTCCACCATGCTTCTTTTTCTGCGGCCGGGCAAAGCGAAGATCTCCCACGGGAGGCTCCGCGAACGGTACACCGAGGAATTGTCGGACTTCAGGAGCAGTATGGTTGACAAAGCCCCTAACAGACCCTGAAGTTGTCTCGACAAGTAGACCCGAGTCGGCGAAGTTTCTAGGGCTGTGAGTAGGAACAGCAAAGACATCCAAAGCAAGAGCCGCTAACACGGGGAAGGTGAGTAACTTGATCATCTTTGAAGACCCACTAGAGATCTCTGCAGAGCAATTGGCTTGACTGAAGATTCCATCGATTCACCTTGGCAATGCCGGCCCTTTTATAACTTGCCCCGGAGTTTTGTTATGTGCCCATACTGAACGGCAAAATGCTTTTGGGTGGCATACAAGGCCCGTAAAACTAATGCGGGGATTTCAAGACAAGCTGTTTGTGAGAACTGATCAGTAATCTCAGGAAAAGCACTATGCCGGTGGAATGAACACTGGGCTAATCATTTTGTGAAGCGAAGTCGCCATATATTGCGGGGACAGTGCGGGGGAAATGACCCCAGAAATGCAGGGGCTTCGGTCCCTTATGCTCTCACGCATCTACTGGAAGGAGAAATTACTGTTTAATGCGCGCATTAGCTAACATAGCATACTACTGGGATTGAGACAGGGGTGGAATATCGCTATGCCGGAAGAGGCGCACTTGACCTAAGCCTCGGAAGCCTGAAAGGAATTTTGATTGATCAGCAGGATCACCCCTTAGCCAGGGATGACATTTGCGGGGTACATATCCCCGGCAGACAGTGTATCATCACCAACCGGTCATCCTATAATGGAAGTTGAAGTTCACCTTCTAGACAAAATGAACCTTGAGGGACGGAGCCTGATAAACAAGGCCGCATCGGCGATAACCTCGTAACTATCCACAACTGACTCCCAAACAAATCCGTTTTATGTCTCTGGTTTTTGCACAGCTTGATCAATCAGGTCATACCACGTTATCCAGCTACTAAGAAAGATGACCAACAAATCTAAGCCGCCCAATTTGCGAATGCCGGATGGCTCGATAACTGTAGATGTATCGGTGATCGACAGGTAAGCATGGATCCCCACGTAGGATCTCGTACCCAAAACTCAGTAGTAGTACCTACTACATACCGCTAATGAAAGTCAAGTACCCGCATGAGTTTGAATGAGTTTCCCCTGTTCTCATTTGCTCACACCGTTAATTCCACACCACCAAACCTTGAACATTCCCTCACTATCTTTTCTCATTGAACACACTGCAACCAAAAGCAGACTTCTTTTTGATCTCGGCCTGCGAAAAGATTTCTCGGCACTGTCACCCGCAGTGCAAAAGTGCTTTTGTGATTCAGGATGGAACTTCAGGGTTGACAAGAATGTTTCGGATATTCTCAGCGAGCATGACGAATCGCTAGATGAGATTGAGGCTGTTATTGTAAGCCACTACCACGTAGATCATCTGGATCATTTAAGTGAATTCCCCAAAACCACAGACATGCACACTTCAGGGCAGCATATCTGCCAGGATGGCCGATCCGTCCTGACTCGTCTCTCATTGATGCAAATTGGACAGGACGCAATGTCCGGGAAATATCGTTTCAGGACGGGCCTGATGTTCAGTGCATTGGTGGATTCCACCGAGGCATTCGACTATTCTGGAGATGGAAGCTTCTTCCTGCTGGATGCCCCTGGTCATACTCTCGGGCATCTTGCAGCATTAGCAACTCTACATCTAGATCTTCTTCAACATCTCACTCCAGAGACATATTTGTGTTCTTGGCGGGCGACATTTGTTATTACCCAGGAACGTTTCGACCGAGCGAACAAGAGCCTCTTGATTCTAATATTAGTTCAAGGTGACAGGTTGCCCACAGCATTTTACCTTGATATGCACCCCAGGAACTGCCTCAAGCAACCATTTTACGAAATGCCAGCAGATGCTACCGTGGATCGAGTTGCTGCAAAATACTCCATACAGATATTGCCCCGGTTTCATGCCAACGAAAATGTGCTGGGTGATCATCGGACATGATGCATCCCTAGCTGGAAGGATTGATTAATTCCTGGCAAACCTTAGCAATTGGAAAGCTGCAGGGGTGAAGGAAAAATTGCATTGGATTTTTCTTCGGGACTTTGGGGGTCAAGCGAAAGCCTTGTAGCTAGCATGGTATAGAAACAACCGTGATATTACCGGAAAGCTTTGATTGAAGACCTCACTACTGAGACTTGCGCTGGGAATCTTAAAGGCTACTCAGATTTGAACAGCAGATCATCTGCCGAGTGTGGAGTAAGTAAATCAAGCTGTGGGTCACGCCAGATCCAGTGTGGGTTCAAGGATCATCACTAGATGAGGTGAAGGGGCCAATCCCAATGAAGGCTTTCAAAGGCAATTGTGAGGCATGCCGAATACATTCAAAGGAGCGAAATGCAACCAGGGTAATTTGCAGCGAAGGCATGTCGGGAGGAATCGTAGCCGGCCACCAACGAAGAAAAATGAACAAGCCGAGCAACACTATTGAATTGAGTAGTCTCAAAAAACCAGTCCCCTCTTATAAATTTGTAGAATTCTAGATGAGCATCAAGGGAGAGCAAGATAATATGTATGACTCGAATACGTAGAACATCATCACAGGCAATCACACCAACCCCAAATGTACTCTACACCACACACCCCACGACACCTATGCAATTGCCCACAATGCATATCCGCAGTTTGAAATGTAGTTCCCAGGTATTTTCGCTTTCCATCAAAACTCCTTAAGCCATGCTAACCCGTAATATCGTAAAGAGACTCGTCTTCGATCCGCTGGGCTGGGTATCTTATGCGCTGATGCCGGGGAAGCAGTCGGCGAGGCCCTTGTTGTGCTTGTTGGAGGCGTGCTCGAGGAGACTAGATAGAAGAACTTCATTAGTAAAATGTAGTCAAACCCGACTATGTAGAGCGGTGCATGTAGCGCCAAGGCAGGAAATAGCCGTAGGCTGGGTATAACGTACGCAGGGGCCTTGGTGGTTTGAAGAAAAGTTTGCCGGCAGGTCTGGCACATAATGCTGCAGGCCTTCTCGTTCTAGACATCGAGTTCAGTGTCAGCAACAGCACCCAAACAGTTGGAAGGCATTGAATCCATGCGAAAATGACATACGCTCTTAGTCTGGGACTTGGCAGTCTTGGTGTCCTTCTGGTTGCGCTCGCGCTTCATTGTGGCCTTGGCTCCCTGTGGAAAGATTGTCAGTCAATGCACATGTCAGCCGGAGGCTCGGAGATGGAGCGCAGAGAGTTTTGCGACATGTACCCCGGCTGCCTCGGATTTGGACTTACGTTGCCCATATTAGCGGTATGCGACTCGTGGTCTGTAAAAAAGGGAGATATTAAAGGACGAAATGCGACGGTTGCGTAGTTTGATGTCGAGGGAAATCCGTAATTTTTTGTAAAAAAAAGGAAGAGCGGGTTATCTCCACGTGGGGCGGGATACATGCTGACTCAGCAAACAAAAAAATTTCCCCGCGCCAGTCCCGATTTAGTATACTTCGGATTAAATAGGGAGGGATTTTTTCAACTTAAGGATAGATAGCATTAATACCATGAGGCCAAGAAACTTAAACATCAACATAGCTATTTGCTTTATTCTAGTCAAGCTTCAGTCTCTCTTATTTCACCTTGTCTGCCTCTTCCGAGAGTAATGGGTTAATCAAATAGATCATCAACACAGCATCATTAAGAAATTGTTCCATTCAGTGCTCAACGAAATACAAAAACGTCGACCTCCAGCAATAAAATAAATGTATTTCACCTCAATACGAACACATAATTGGGAGTGCCCGAAGCGAAAGCTGATTAGAGATACACCATCAAGACTCCTACAATCATAGCCGCAGCACAAAGTGTGACTGCCAGAAAGAGGCTTCCCTGAACTGCATTTGGTGTGAATAATCTGATAGCAGTTCCCTTGGATTTAGAGGTCGCAGCAGCAGTGGGATGGTTGGTAAGTGTTCCTGTACCTGCTACACCGGCCTGTTCAATCAACTTCTTGCAATTGCCCGTCGCCGCCTTTGCGTCTTGGGTAGTTGCAGCACCATTGAAGTCGCAAGCGATAGGCAGGCCTTTCTGAGCATGGAAATAGTGATCAAAGACAAACGACAGTTGATCTCGGCTAGAACACACACTGTATGCTCCGTATCCCCCAGCCGTGGCGTTGTCAGAGATGCCGACGCAAGCGCTTTTCGAAGTACCGCAGACCTGATCAAATAGTCCCCCAAAGCCATGCGAGGCCACGTCGTCTTTGACAACACATGCAAGAGTGTCTACCATGCAAGAGCGTAGCTCCTTGTTGGGATAAGGAGGGAGAGGGCTTTCCTTTGCCCGCCAGGTATCATCGATAGTGGGACAGGCCTGAGGAGAGTTGGTGGGAGAATAGCTGCCGCTGTTAATACCAGTCGGATCAACGCTTCCAATTGCCTTCAAATAATAGTCAAAGTCTTTCTGCGTACTGACGGAAGCATCTGAGGCGGACACAAGTCCGTAATTGTTAGGTGTCTCGAAGTACATGTAAAGTATGCCACCGCTCCAGATACTGTCCATATCGGAGCCGAACAGTATCGACACATCCTTGAACTTTCGTGGTTTGACAGTGTTGCAACCATATTCAGAGAAAAAGACGGGAATTGAGTAGTTTTTGTATTCTTCTGTCCGGTCCTCATAACCAGATGTCTTGAAACTGCTGTCTCCGCAGAACTCGTAGATGTTGTAACCAAAGAAATCAATGGAGCTTGATTGGTCGCCGCAGTCGAGATAGCTAGAAAGCTTCAGACGGAAGTGGCCGTGGTCGGTGGTCGCGTATCCAATTGCCAGGGATGTCCTATAGCCCTTAGACTTGATGTATGCCTTCATGTCTCTCGCCGCAGCTTTGACAAAGGCAGCACCTGCGGACTGATTGGCATGATTGACGACCTCGTTCCCAGCAAAGAAGCCGATAACATTGTCGTATTTGTGGAACGCGTCAATGACCGAGCTGTACCGGTCGTATTGTTCCACTGTCCATGAAGGAGAGTCGGCAGTAATGGAAATATCTGGAGATGCCAGATCAGTGATGACATAAATTCCGGCGTCCGCCAACATCTTCATGCATTCATCGTGATTCTTTGTCGGATCGATGGCGTACGTACGGATAACATTGGTCCGCAGTTGGAGAAGATACGGAATATCACGGGCACACTTGGAGGGCTGGGCGAGAGGGTCGAGATACTTGGTGGAATCGGACGATCCGATTGTGTTCGCTCCGCGAGCATCATAATCCTCTGGGCGACAAGTAAGACTTAAGATGCCAACAGATGATCAGCTCAGTAAACATACCCTGGTAGGCTATTCCGCGGATGTAACTGATGACCTAGTTAGTATCAGCGAAGCTTGATAGAAAACATGAAGACTCACAATTGACTTCCGTTGTTGGAATAGAAGAACTTCGAGCCCTGTTGGATGGTTAGCGGGTCGATGCCTCCGATTTTACGAGCACTCACTTTGATCTCAATCTGTGGAACCCTGGGCCTGCCGGAGGCTGCATCCACCAGTCGCAGGAAGAGTGCGACGAGAAGGAAGCTCGTAATCATTTGGAATGGGAGTTTGGCAGTCATCTTGTGTTGGTGAGAAGGAAGAAGGCAGATACCAAGAGGCTAGGGAGATTATGAGACGGGACTGTGTAACCACAAAATCGCGATGTGACGAGGGACGATGAGATATCAAAGTAAAGGACGCGACGTTTTGGGGAGGCAAACTCCTGAGAGGCAAGTGCAACTCCGGTTGAAAGCCAACAAATGTTGTCTAAAATCCGAGATAGAGATATTCAACATCGAAATCCATATTTGTAGTCCTTGGAGTTGCCTAATGTACGTTGGTTTAGGTAAATAAGCTCGATATCATAATCTTAGTTGACCTTCTACTCTAAATCTAGCACATCGTTCAATTACAAGAGCTGCGGGCTGATACAATTGGTTTCATGAATAGAATCCAGCTAATAGAGCTGAGGCACTGGAAAATGGATTATACTCTCTTTCGAGGCTTTCTTACATAAGTCTCACATCGCATAGCATTCCGTACGCATTCACGACTGTCCATTGTAAATTAGGTACGTTAAAGATAGAACCAGGCTAACAGAAACTCCGCAGGCCACACAAATGACTCCATCCAAACTTCAAAAGCTTTGCTTTGAGGTTCACACCTACATCCAATCAGCGAGATACACGGAGAAATTGCCAAGAAGAGACTTTCCTGTTACTTATCGGATCTGTCTGCACGATCAGAGAAAAATTGAATCTCTAAAACAATGAAGGTACTCCTGGTACTTTCATTTTGTAAATCGCGTTTAATTTGTGGCAAAAGGCTTTGAATATCACATGGGAGAACAATTTCTATTATATTACATTATACTCTAGGTACTAAGCCCTAGTATACAGAACTTTCATCCAACCGATAAAGATCCCGGTCAGATCCCCCTCCCAAATCCTTCTAAAACGAGCCAGTCACGGGAGCACCATCGAGCTTAAAGTAACCGGGCTGGAGTGTCTGGTAGACTTCCTTGGGGTCATACTTCTTCGCAATATTTTTCAACAAGGCCTTGTTCGACTCTCCATATCCGGAGACAGGATCCTGGAACATACTGGCGTAGTTCATGTAAATATACTCATTGTATACACCTGCAGTCTTGGCCTGTGCAACCACCTTCTCCCAGAAGCTGTTGACGAAGCTATAGATGGTCTCATCATCAGACTCGTTAGTCCACCAGCAGGCGATGTGCATAAGGTGGACAGGACCAGTTGAGTCGGCGAGTCCGAGAGCGTTGCCCCCGTTGTTGTTCATGTTGTTGAGCATGGGCTCAGTAATACCCTGGTAGATGATCACGGGCTGAGCGCCGGTAACATTGGCGATCTGGGGAATCATCGAGTAGAATAGAGTGACTACCCAGTTAGAGAATTCCTCGTTAAGTTCAAAGGCGAGAGGCCAATACACCTCACGAAGACCGAATGGGTTCTCGGTCTCGAGATACTTCACATACTCGACCAGGGTCTTGGTGCTTGTAACATCGGAGACTGCAGGAATACTTCTGTACTGTTTGAAGATTTCTGGGTCGGTGACGTTCTTCGTATAGGTCAGCTCAGCCGAGGCCAGGTCCATTCCGCTGGTCTGAAGGAAGGCCACATATTGCTGAGCATGTCCATCCACGGTGGCATTGTTAACGACGTTGATGAAAGCATTGATGACATCATTGAATCCAGAGGACGAGTCGGTAACAGATCCCCGGAGGAAGCTTCGGGCTCCACCGCGCATAACGGGAGAAGGGATCGTGTAGAGGTTATATTTGGTGACAAGACCAAAGTTGTTGCCACCACCGCGCAGAGCCCAGTACAAGTCCGAGAAGAAGGATTCACTTGCAGTGACAATCAAACCACTGGCAGTGACGACCTAACCCATGTAAGCACGTGGTTGTTTGGGAAGTGAAAATTATCTTACCTCGAAGCTTTCAACGTTGTCACAAGCCCATCCATACAAGTTGGAATGGTAAGAGATACCACCACCCAGAACAAAACCACCCACACCAATGCTAGAGGCACGGCCTCCGACAGTAGCAATACCGTAGGGCTCGAGTGCGGAGTAAACTGACAACCAGTTGTTTCCAGGTCCGATGGAAGCAACAGACTTGTCACTGTTCAAAGTGACCTCGTTCATGTCCTTGAACCAGATACTGATTCCATCAGGTCTACTGGAGGCTCCAGTGAAAGCAGCATGACCGCCACTTCTGGCGGCAAACTCACAACCGGTAAGACGGGAGATCAAGACTGCAGTACTGACTTCTGTGTTCGCAGTGGGCCGGAAGACGCAATGGGGCTGGACTTCTTCTTGCTGCACAGACCAAAATGAGCCAGTGAAGTTTTCATATCCAGCGGTATTCTGAGCTGACACCTTGGATCCAAAAAGGAAGCTGAGGCTTGAGCACTAAAATTGACATAATCAGTATTAGTCCAGTAAGGCCGAATTGATGGAGGCAGTTTCGCACTAACCGCAATCGAGCAAGATGTTTGGCTAGACCGCGATTGGATGCTAGAAAGTGATTGGAGTGCCGGGATTTCCGAAACGTCTACACCAAGATCCTCCAATGCGTTGGTGACATTAAAACTGGCTGGCTCAAATACACTGGATTGAGCGAGGGCAACTCCTCCAATTGCGGATAATCCGCCAAGTAAGGTCCAAGGATGCATGATGAAATGCTATGTTGCCAGGGAAAATAGAACAAAATAGGCAAAATTGCAAGGAAAAGATGTTCGGAAAAAGAAAAAAAAGAGGCGGGGAAAGAAGAGCCTCTTTTAAACCCCAAGTCAGTGGTTCGAACTGGATCTAAGTCAGATCCGATGTGTTATTAGCAATATACTACGCTGTAGATTGTTAAACACTTTGTTCAGGGGAAGCATGCCATTACCCCGGCATCGAATCCACTTTTGGTAAACGCGCTCGACAATTTCGCTTCGGTCTGTAAGCGAAGCGGCATATGCCGATTAAGTGAGACATTTGAACGGCTTTTATATGAACATAAATGCGCCATCTCTACTATTGAAAATTGGAGCGTTCTCTGTCCGATATCGACAAAGCCTTTCAGTTGGCCTATGAGTTACGGTAAAAGATGCCGATGAACTTGATGGACAATCTGTTTATATTGTGCTCTACGAAAACACGCGATACCCTTTCTGTACCGGGAAAGTATCGTTCTGAAAAAGGGGCAAAGTCCCATCGTGTTAAGCGACCGCACTTAGAACGCCACGCATCGAAGCGGTCCTTAGGGTCATGTCGCGATTAACCAATGAAGATAAGACCATCAGGCACAATCTTTTACTGCACTTGACACATTCAAAATTCAAATTGAAAAAGATCGGCCAATTTTGTGAACCATATATCAAAAGCTCCCATATATTTTGACATTGGCATGTATCATGTTGTTCACTGTCAACGTTCTCTCCCTTGACGGCCCGGCAGCCCGTCCCCGGGCCCACCGGAGTTGAGGCGTCCACTGCGGTTAGACCAGGCGCTGTCTCACTTGTCTGAGTGGCCCGGCCCATAGTGGGAGAAATCGGCCGTGGAGTCCGTGCTCTATGTATATTGGCCTCGGGCTGAGTTTTAACATCCCTGTATGGTGCATGCAGCTGACTATCAAGGAATTCGAGGCCTGTGGCCCCCCATTCTGAAACGAACAATGAAGCTGACTGCAGCCATGTGTGATAGAATTTCGGTAGAAGGAGCTTATATGGATGTCGGGCGTCCCGCACTACCCTGTAGACCTTCTTCAAGTTTCGCCTGCAGTGATGGAAGTATCTTCAGAAGGCAGTTTTGGGCCCCAAACAATTAAAGGAACGGGAATCGCTTTGATCGTGCTAACCTCGCTTGTTGTGGGTACTCGATTTGCCGGTGCACTTCGAAGACCCAAAGACCTCAAAGCGGAGGATTACCTGCTGATCCTGGCTTATGTTTTCTTTCTGGAGTTGAGCATTCTTTACATCTACATTGCCCCCGTTATCTTTCGACTGGCAGCGCTTGAGGATGGAACAATTCCCGTTTATCCTACCGTTTTGGAAGACTCGGTTCATTTGCAGATTGTTTTCTTCGTCACAACCTCTTCGCTATGGCTGTGTTTGTGGATGATAAAATTCTCTCTTTTGGCAATGTATAAACGATTGTTAGTTGGAAAACCATACCTCATCGCCTGGTGGGTTATCTTGGTATTCTGTGTTCTGGTACGAATATCCGGATCTACTGCTACGTGTTCTCACACACTGACCTACAGTGCGCCAGTTTATCATCGGCTGCATTCTATCATCATGGTTTTCTTGCTCGAGCTTTCATGCCTGGTTTACTGCGGGGGAATGCTCCACACCACGAGATCATCGCGCTGCCGTGATCAGCTTATACTTCGCGTATGCGGTTGATATCATCACTGACCTAGCAAGTATGTGTCACTTCCAACAAAAGCCAAGTGTAACACGGTTTATCTGACTCTTCTACAGTTATGGCCTTGCCTCTTCGTCTGATATGGAACCTGAAGATGCAACGGAAGCAAAAAGTGAGCATCGGTGGCTTGTTCTGCTTTGGGTGGATTTGCATCATCATCTCCACTATCCGAGTTGTTCAGCTGGGAGAATCAGTGAATGATGTCCCGGCTCCATCGTGGCTAGCCTTATGGGCAACAATTGAGGCAGCAATAGGTAAGTTGTCATAGTAGCATTTCTCAAGTGCCAGGTCCTTACTGACCGCAATTCTCATAGCCGTGATGATCGGTTGTTGCCCTGGTCTTTACCGCGTCATCAGAACCAGCGTCTCGTCCTCAAAGCAAACCTATCCATACGACTCGTACAACATGAGGGGCCGCGGCGGTGGAGGCATACAATCACATAGATCAGGTGGGCTGAGGGAAACGGATATTGCCTTGAGCAGCTTTTCGGGGAAAGTGGAGGCATATCAGTCTGCAAGTGCCTATCGGTCATCCAGTCCAGCAAGCAGTCAAGAGAAACTCGCCCATTCATCTGATAGGGGCACTATTATGGTCAACTATGGGGTTGCTGTGACGGTAGAAGATCGATCGAGTGATTATGACCGAACAACGCGCTTTGTATGAACAAATATCTATAAATAATGACACAGTTGATGTGGTTTAATTACCTGGTACAAATCTGATCCCCAAAATACCTGAATCGACAAAATGAGCGACAGGTATTAAATGTACACAAAAATCCTACGGCACGAATTTCATGATCACAACGAATCTACGTCAACGTGTGATCGCTAACAGGACAAGCTTTACTTCACTGATTCAACTTACTTGCAGGGATCGTTTGAGATCGCTTGAGCCCGTGATTCAAAACTAACAGCTGTCAGATATGAGTCCATAAACTTGGAACATAAGTACCTTCTCACTCAGTGCTTCATGTAGGGTATTAATCGGCACCGTTCATTTCCACGAAAGTTTGGAAGTTCAGATGCTTGAAAAAGCGGATGCGGAGCTTTTGGGCCATGGCTGTTCTCTAGGATCATTAAATGAAGCCACGAAAGCGTACATCGTAGCGGCAAATTTATCATAGACATAGCGCCTGGTCTCCTTATCGTAACGATCAATCCTGTGAAGCGGATGACCTGCACCTCAGATTTTGGCGCCCCTTTGGAGAATAGGAGGCGGTCAATGATGTTATGGCTTCTTGGCTTTCCCTTATCCTCTCTTCTTGCTGCGAGGCTTGGAGGACCTTCGTTCTCGAAGGTATGGCGCCGTACCATTTGATTATTGGTATCAGATACCGTCGGGATTTTTGTTCGCTCTATATTGCAATTGTTGGGTTCCTTGGATTTGAATGACCGATTGACTGCAAAGGGGAAACGTTGCATTGTTCTTGCAACGCCCCTTTGTTCTACACTTACATTGTCTCAATGCCCAGTCAACTTGAGTATCAATTATAGCTTGTTTCTCTTTGTGACCTTATACTTGGATTTAAGTGACAATGGAAATAGCACAAGCCTCTCGAACCCAAATTCTATTTTAGTAGAAAATGGACACAAAGGGTTCTCGAGTATTTAAGTATCGAGATTTATTCTTTTAATTCACTGCTCATTTTCAAGCACTAAGCACTAGCAAAAGTCACCGCACACAACGCAAAAGATTGATTATTCCAGCAGCCCATCATGCCCAAGAAAGGATACAAGATGTCGGAGAGAGAGAGATTTGTCACCAACTTGCAAAATAGTGTCAGAAGAAGGGGAGAAGTCAGAATTCTTGAAGAACTCGACATCGTCGGTAATACTGCGGCCCTAAACGCAGTCCTCAATGTACTCAGATATGTCTTCTCCTTGGTCTTACCAGTCGAGCCCGTAGACCAAGCAAACATGCTCAAGTCTAAGAGAATTCGCGATGAGATCAGGCTCCAAATCACCCGTCGACTGTACTTGCTCCCGGCGGCCGTTGCAAATTACGTATCACGTGTACCAGAGGCAGGTGTTGAGGACGTCCTTTACCAACTGTTGGCGGGGAGACTTCAGGAGTTCCTTGATATGCACCGGCGAGGTGAACTCCTGCAGCCAAGGCCAAGTCCGCCTCATGCGCTTCCGCCGAGAGTCCTAACAGAATCCCCTACTGCGGACAAATATAGACCGTATCGTTCATTTCAGACAGATCGCTCAAGGGGCACTGAACTTGAGGGAAGCCTTCAACCCGTCACATCTCGTCGAATATCGCTTCCAACACTACTTCAAAACAGCCCATTTGGTAAATTTCAAGCAACGCCTCAGTCACAGGCTCCAATAGGGAAAACACCCTATGGATGGAACATCGTCGAAACCCTTGAACGCGCAGGAGGGGCCCCATTTCCATATTCAAAAGTCAAAGGTACAAGGCGGCGACAAAAGAGCTCAAGTCCAGAAACCGTATCAAAGCGAGCCAAAACAGATCAAAAGGATGAGACCCCTCTACCAGCGCCAACTATTGCCACGATTGGCGCTCCAACTACCGCAACTGACCTAAATATAGATCCCGCCTTGAAAGACTATGTGAGTTCGCTGGCTAGTAATGAGCAACAGCCACAGGAACAACTACAGGGTCAACCGCAAGAGCAGCTTCAGGAACAGCCTCGGCAGCAGCCTCAGAAGACACACCAGCAGAACCAAGAAGAAGGAGAAGAATTCGAAACATCAACCGAGGAACAAGAATACCTAAAGCAATTGAATGACGCCCAGAGACGCCAAGAGGTGCCGGCAGAGCAGCCTGAAGCCCCTGCCAATACACAAGTGACACGAGAACTGACAGCAGAAGTGGCCGCACAAGAACAGAAATTGGGAATGACGTTCCAAGATATCGCGCTTCTCCAGCAGGCAACTACTGCTAATGATACAGAAATGGAAGAAGAACCGGTTCACACCTGGGATGACGTGCAACAGACACAAGGACAGATCCAAGAACACGCTGACCCGATGAACGAGCAGATTTGTGATCCAATGAATGACACCATTGCAGAGCCCATGGACGAGCAAATGGGCGAAGCTGCCTATGAAGAGGAGTTCAACTCTTTGATGAATGTGGACGAGATGGAAGAATAGGCTGAACAGGAGGTTAAGTTGGGAAGGTGAGTTGAAGCGGTAAGCTTTGTCACATGTTTCTATTCACAATGTTTTACTACATCTTTGGCATGGTCATGGAGCGAGTCAATTCTTGGTTTGACTCAATGTGAAATTCAGTCTCAATTCCAAATCAGGTCATTCCTAATGTAAAATGAAACATTTTGGTGAAGTCCATCGATCAGAATAAGTGTATTATAGCTGATTCTTGGGCCACAACTTGATTGATTCCTTGTGGTGCTAATATCACAAATCGGCTCCTCGCAGCGGATGAATTGTGCCTGGAGGCGACGATGAGGATACTGGGCCTTTCGATGGAGAGCTTCATACGTGATTTTCTCGATTCCATGTTCGAGCGCGACGTTATCGCTAAAGATCTGCGTGTTTCTCCTAATAAGATTGGTCAGCCCGTGTTGATATTGCTCCTCAAACACCCCCTCGTCAACAGGGGTCTCTAATGATGGCAACATGAGGTTGGCTGATGAATTGAGAATAAAGATAAAGATTTGGAATTTAGTCGCTCAAGCTACCAAAAAAGGCAGGTCCAATCCAACTTTTAACAGCGATGGAATTTTATAGCAGCACCTGAGCAGGTTCTAAATGCTACATTATTCAGTGCATCATCCAACGCATTTCAACTATTGTTCGATTCGATCGGCCGACCAATCGCTATTTGACAACTCATTCTCTTTTCCTGATCTTGTTATGATGTTTGCAAGTAGTGCATGATCATGAAGATCTGCCATTCCACTTGAGACTATGTCACCGATAACTTATTGCCAAGTTGCATGCTGTAACCGATAATTGCACCAGCTGGACAATATAGCTAGCAATCTTCAAAGAAAAAGCAATTACCATACAAGATGTATTCTCTCCCTTGGAGGACATTGCCCCGAATGTCTTGATAGCCCCAGAAGGCACAACGCTGTGTAACTCTATAGTGTCATCCAATTGAAGGCAGTTCTTCGTTATCACTAGTGATTTGGGATGCTACACTAAGATGTCAAACTTTCTGAGTGCACCTTACAGGTACACGGGAAAAGCTTGTCAATCGCATCATGTACCTCAATCAGTCCTGACTGTACATGTCACTCTATCCACTCCTTGAAAAGAATGCTGAATGTCTTCATACTGTAGTTTGTACTGCAGTCTAAAGCTAGACAAATATCTATATAAAACAATCCTTCGTCACAAAAAGGGTTGAATGTTTTGAAATATCCATTATATCAGGCGTTATGCTCGGTCATGTCGACAGGGAACATGAGTTGGTTGGCTTGTTTTTCCGTTTAGGAAGCCAAGGCAGCTCATTCCATGCATGAATTTATCCGGACAATGCACTAAATGTTCGCTTGTGTTTGAACTCGATAACTATCTGTCGATCCGTGCTCTAGATCTATGGAAGAAATCAAGACAGCCATGTCGAACGAAATTATTGTATTTTGTCATATTTCAACGTATTAAAGTCCCTTCAAGATAGCACGGAGCGCCCAACACAGTCACATTCTATCTCGCACATTTTCCTTGGCATGAATTTGGTTGTTGGATCATGAGAATACCACTTTCTGAAGATCCAAGGCCAGTAACGAGTGGACCGCAGAAGTAGGATGATATGAATCCCACCATAAACACCCATCCCCAATGCAAGCGGTATCGGCATCAAATCCATACTCAGTCGGATGATCAATTACTCGCGTGAAAAAGGACCATGAATCATACAGTAAAGTTGACGACTGCAAAGAGTTATAGGTCAGTCTTCTGTTGTCTCCGTTGTCCGGCAATCAAATCCAGCAAGGATATCACTCACATTTGGAAACCTCCGCTGAAATTTTCCCGTCTCAAGAGTTAACCTGGTATTGAATTTCTCCACCATGGTTTGGTGGGCGTCTCGCTGCCACGCGTCCCTTTTCAGGTACGTAGGTGCGCGACTCACGGGAGGCACGTTCATCAGTAAGAATCGACGGGCTCCACAATTGTACATAGTCTCAGCCAGTTGCAAATGTCGTTGGAAAAGATAAGTCAAACCCTCATCGGTATCATCTCGCTCGTAGGACATTTCTATGCTGTGAATCAATCGGAATTAGCCTGTGACTGGTGGGAGCCCAAGATGAGAGGCCAACATACTCGTTGATTCCGATCCAAATAGCAAAAACAGTATCTTCTGAGTCCCATTTTTGTGGATTCTCATTACTCTTGCAGTATCGCTCGCGAAAACTAGTCTCAACTTGGTAAACAAGGTCATGTGGCACGGCAGACACGATCTTGTTGTCAATCGAAGCGCCATATACGGCCAAATCGTACGCGAAGAGCAGACTGGTATTGTATGTAGCCGCGGTAAAACCGACCCAATTGAGTCCGTCGGTCGCAGAGCCCTGGCCAAGCAGTGGATTGCCTAAAGGGTTAGACGGCGATGGCTGTGGCCCAAATGTATTGAAGCCCGTGCTTGTATAGGAATCGCCGCTGCAGGGCCAATTTTCTCAGGTCAGTCCATTTATTACACCAGTTACACACAGGGTTCAAGCAGTTCGTGACGGACAATGTAAATAAGTTCTTAATGCCAACATGCGGTTGCGTTAAGACTGCTTGAGCCGCGAGGCCAACGGAAGGTCGCATGGTGAACCTGCAAATGCGAATTGATTGGGGAAAAGAATCGTCATGAGTGTGGAAGAGTCAATACGCCGAAAGGAGAAAAATAGGGGGTGTTCGTTATGTTTTTTTCAGCCCTGAGTTTATTCGTCAATCCGTGTCACCCCTAGCTTCATGCATCAAATAGTCATGGAGTGAATCAGCCCTGGGGGAGCCCCTCCCCCGCCATTGGTAGATTCGAGTTTCCAATCAAAGATTCCTTGTGATCAGATTGAGACATCTGCAGGTTGCTTTGAAGGCTCGTTTCAAGTCCAACGAGCTAAGCATTAAGCTGGTTGATATATGCCTCCCCCTTAGGCAAACAAAGCCAAGAACATTTTCAGAAGCGAAAAAATTCATGATTGATTATCGGATACTCCTATTACCAAATAGTGATCGTGGCATGTTTGCTACATACTGCAACAGCGCTTCGAAATGGGTTTTCTGGATCTTGCAACTCCTCCAGTGTAGGAACCTTTTTGATCACTCGAGCCGGAGTTCCCACTGCCACACAGTAAGGTGGTATAGCCTTCATCGCTGTCGAGCCAGCTCCAATTGTAGACCCTTTTCCAATCGTGACTCCGTGCATGATGATCACATTTGCGCCCAGCATGACATCATCTTCAATGTATACAGGAAGGCCAAACTCAAGGAACATTTGTCGGGACAAAACACATGTCTCACGGCCAGCAGATAGAATGCTTATATTGGAAGCTATCTGCACACCACTGCCGATGACAATGATACTAGTGTCCAGAATCGTGCAACTATGAACAGTTAGTATTCCTTTGAGATAATGCACAGGTTCTTGCCCAAATGAATGAAAGTGATAACAAAGCGCACATAAAATTAACAAAAGTGTTCTCTTCAATCGGGATATTGCATCCATAATCAGGCATGAATGGAGATTCAACAACTGTGCTATCTCCCACTTTACCAACGGATTTCCGCAGAGCTTGTAGTCCCTGAGCAAGAGCTTGCCGTGGAGGCAGGGTTCCCATCTCCATATCATTATAGGCTCTAGTGAACGAACGGCAGTGCAGGCGTGCCTGACTATTACTGAATTCATAGGATAATAGAGCATCTCGGACACCATTTGATCCTGTACATCATAGTCAAGGGTACCAGTCCATCCGATCGAGGATGAATGGAAGCTTTTTCGGATGGTCTCCAGACTAGTTTGAAAAGACATTGAACTTTGGAGAAGCGACTTCTATCCCTAAGAATCACGCATCAGAGCCAATTTGGCGTCTGATTAGGGCACAGGTACAGACTTGTTTCTGACCACCTCGACAATTCTGTTAAATACGGCTGGAAGTCGTGGTAAGTACATATGCTAGATCGCAATGACAATATGATCATTATAAGAAGTGCATGTTTATGAGAGGATGTGTGCTAAAGATGTGGGAATGTGCAGTGAAGAAGGCACGAGTGGTTTAACCTGCGCCTTCTTCCATGTCAGCCCAAAGGCAGAGAACAGCAGTCACAGCAAACCTCATCTTGTAAATATTCTTTCAGCCATGTTTTTTCTTATGTGTCCTCGTCTTTACAGACGATATGTCTCTCCCTCCAATTTTGATCAACCTGGAGAGAATGAGCAGGCCCTACGATCGCAAGGCAAGGTTCCCATGTCTAGTTCTGGCGAGTTCTGTCTGACATGAATATCACAGAGCACACGGAAACGAGGCCAGCCCATCCTCAAGACCCGAAACGAAGATCCACAAGCTTTTCGCGCAGGCTCCGGCGTCGATTCTCGATAGAATCGAGGCAGTCTTCGGGATATCGCACGATCTTTCCGTTTGGGATAAAGCCAAAGTCAAGCACACCCAAAGTTAGAACAGAGATGTCAGTACTTGTGGATGAGGGAAGCAGTCTAATGAGTGCACGAGGTTACGACAGTGATGCTCAGTGTATTGGAAGTCCACAGTATCCCGGCCCCTTGAGCGCATCGCCCAATAGTCCAGCCTTCCGCAGAATGGGGTTGAATGATATTATAGAGCGAAGTCGCGATCGAAATCACTCAGAGCAGTGGGCTAACAACAGAGTTCGGTCTCATGCAAACGGTCTTGAGCCTCCATTTGGCATGCATTTCGTACCTACTCCCCCGGGAAGTTTGAGAGGTCGACCACGAGGAGCTCATTTTAAACCTGCAACTGAAGGAACGAACAGTCAATCTGTGTCGTCATTTGGGGATGACCGATCGGGCCAACAAAACGCCTTTACCAAATCGCTTCCGAGTCTACACCCCAGCCAAGATGTTGCGCCAAGTCAAGAGCATCTTCGTGCTCGGGGGGACAATGTTGGGAGCAGTGGTGAGAATCTTCATGGTCTCGGGGCTGATTGGCTCCATTATATGGGAGGGGGCCCCCAAGGTTATCGCACGGCATCTTCAGGGTCTGTATACAACCAGCCCCAAGAGTTGTCCGTTTTCAAAACAAGACCGCAACCGGACTCGCATGGAACAAGTCAGGAGACTCGAGTCCCACGCCTAGGCGACATGGATATCTCGCAGAGAGTCGCAACGACAGCCATAAGATCCGGACAGACATCAGCCAATCCATCCATGTCAGATCTTGCGCATCAAAACAGATACGGGTGGCTCATGACGTCTCAAGAAAATGTGACCTCGCCCGCAAAGTCAGAAGCATCAACAATCGTGGGTCTCGAAGCTCACAAGCAGGCAATGTTTCACAAACGAGACGTTTCCTCTTTCTACTCCCGACAAAGCAGCAACCCTTCAGGAGAAGCATCCCCAGCCGCGCAGTCAATCAGAGCTCGTCCAGCAAACTTCAGAAGCAAAATGCCAATCTTTCATCCAGATATGCTTGACAAGGCTCATGTCGGCAACAAGCAATATTTGGGAACCGAGTGGCCGAAGGGGAGATTTGTTGAGCAGTTTGGCGATAGCAACCTGATATTGGTCCAGGATCAAGACATGCCCAGCGAAAGTGCAGGGCAGCGCAAGGTCAGTCCGGGATGGATGACTGGAGGCCGACGGATGGGGTACGGATATGCCATGGTGGACAATGTCGAGGCGGGACCATCGCAAGTTGATGGAACCGGCAGTTTACTTCCAAACGGAGGCTGGCGCAATCTGACCCCAGAACCAACACCTGGTGATATTCAAACGCGGGAAATGAAGGGGTCTCTCCATCATGTATCCGACATGGCACAATCAACTCATTCGTGTTCTCCAGAACAGGGCCGGTCTTGCGATTCTCCTGGTGGACGCCGCTTGTCCAATCCCAAAAGTCCTGCCAATGCCTTGGACGAGCCCATTTTGACTCCGGATTTATGGGCAAGAATCAGAAGCCGTTCAGTGCGAGGTTACAACGACGCGCCTCTGGCAGTAGATCTAGCAGCAGATCAAATGTCTGCTGGAAATTCTCGTAGTCCATTCCCGGTACGAGAGCAAAAAAATGGGCCTATCCCACCTAAGGCTGTTGGCTATGTCGAAGATGCGGAAATCTTTCTGGGTCGATGGACTAAAAATAGCCGCGGCAGGGATAAGCCACGGCCCCTCAAGATCAACCCTGTCAGCAACCTCAAGAGCGAAGAACTAAACCCCTTCCAAGAAGGCCCACCGCTGGTACAACGGCGATTCTCAATGGATCAGGCAAATCAGCCTCAATCCGTGTACTGCGACTCGCGGAACGACGGAAGTGCAGATCAAGTGGAAGAGACACCGACGCGTTCTCGAAGCGGACGTTGGATCTTGAAATTCTCTAGGAACAGGAACAGCAAGCGGCGTTCGAAGCTCTATCCGAAAGAGGCATCCCAGGACTCATCGGTCAAGTACCAAGGCAGTGACCGTCAAGGATTGGGACGAACAAACTCCACCCGGAGTGATATGGCAGAAGAGTTGGCGAGTGCGTATCAGGAATGCATTGAGATGCCAGGGGCATTCTCTGGCAGCAAATGGGCTAGCCGGACTAGTCTAGTGGTTGAGGCAGAGTGATGGCGAACGAACTGATGCATTGAGGTATATTAGTATCTGGGCACACGAAAAGCATTCTTACAGTGATGGATTCTGTATCGAGGTTATTGTTACCCGCAGGAACAAAGTTGATTGAATTATGCATATGTTTCCCCGCCAGATGTCATTAATCGTACAGAAAGAAGAAAGGGTAATATCCCAAATACACATCGTACATCCAGCCACAGTGCACACAAAGTAGCAGTAGGAAACAATCTACCTCCGCTGCCGCTTGTTGCTCTCACTTGTGCCACTTAGCACACTAGCAGACCGCTTGTGGTTACCTTCCGCACCGTGGGCATGATCTTGTGCAGAGTTGCCAATTGTGGACTGGGCTTGAGCACCACCAGCAGACGGGTTCAGGACACTTGCATCACCATCTTCGGCCTCAGTCTTGACCTGGGGGTGAGCAGGTTCCGGCTCTGGGATACCATTGGCCTCTCTGTACTTGCGCTCGCGCTCTGCCTTTGCAGCCTCAAGAACACGGATCTCGCTTTCGACCTTCTCGGAAACCTTGCGGGCATCAAGTAGCAGGTTAACGGACTGGATAAGTTTCTCGAAGTCCTTGCATACACGCTCAGTAGGCATGAAGAGACGGACAGGGATTTCGAGTTCGGAGAGGGCGCTGGCCAGTTTTTGTGTTTGCACATTGGACTTGGCCTGAGTGAGGCGCTGGGCACGGTCGCTTCGGAAGTTGACACCTGCCGTAACACGCTCGTGGTGCTGAACGCCGTACCTGGCTTCCTCAGCTGGGGTGAGAGTTCGCACGTTTTGTTGGGTTTCCCTTGAGGCCATGGAGCCTTTCTTGTTTGCGGCTTGGGTGACAGGGGTTTCGGCGCGGCCGAGTCCACCAGTGTGGGTGGGTGTCTGGCCAGCGGGACTAGGGATGGCGCCGTCGCCGAGAATGGAGCGACGTTTCTTGCTCTTGTCGGCTTGCAAGAGGGTTTGTAGGAGCTGAGATAGGCCTGCGCTGGACTGGTACATGGTCGTGTTTCCAACGCTGATCGGGACCTCAAGGCGAGAGTAGAGTTCGCGACGTTCAGTGATGAAGCTCTGCTCGTTGCTGGTGATGCGCTTAAGCTCCTCGAGGAGCATTGCCTCCTCTCGGACTTCGTCAGCTGTGCGGTTAAGCTGGAGAGCGGCTAGCTCCTTGCGATCCCGTTCCCGGTCTGGCTCGAACTTTAGCATCTTCTCGTGTAGTTCAAATTCTGCCTCCGACATCTCGGAAGGAGGGTGTTCCAGCGAAAGCATGGTCGCAGCAATGAAGTAGTACCGTGCCTTCATTTGTTCCATTGTTCGGAACTGCTTGGCTGATACAATTGCATTGGCATCTGGCTCCGTATCCATTGGTGGTTGGTAGTCGTATCGATCCGCGATGACTACCCATCGAATATCATATTCAGTAACCAGATCCACCAAGTAGTCGGTTTCTTCACGAGACCAGTCTTCGCTTTTCAGGAGTCGCGCATACTCGTCGTCTGTGTATCGCTTGGGTAAGCGCGGTTTGATGTTGTATTTGGCGAAAGCGTATTCCTGCTCCGGTGGCTTGGGGGCGTCCTCCCCGTCTTCCTTTGGTTGATCGACTTCCATCTCAGACCCTTCAGGTGCCGGCGCAGGTACGGGGGGCCTTGCTGACTCGTGTTTTCTCTGCCAGTGGTTCAAAACTAAGCCATCGGAGCGAGCGTTGTTGGTGAATGGTGTCATGCTCCTATACGCAACCTCATATCAGCATTTACTCGGATCTCACGATAATCAATATCAGAACATACCACGGCCGGACGCGCAATTTATTCATCCATTTTGGGCGACCCTTGTATTTATTCTCATTAATCGCGATTGGGGGCGCTCTTTCGCCCAATAGCGCGTACAGTTCGCGAGTGATCCCCTCTACAACGGAGACTGTCAGTCATTCGTCCTATTCCCAGCGGTGCAAACAGTACGAACCTGGTCGCTTTTCAACCACTTTCTGCTTCTTGTGTGGTCTGGGCTGCCCTTCTGCGGGCAAATCCAGCATGTCGCGAACATCGGCGGCCGCGGCCATTGTGGCGATTCGGTCGGGTGGAAATTCTGCTCCGGCGCGACGCGGTAAATCGAGCTGTTGGTTATGGGGGAAATTCTAGGCAATGAGGCGGCTTATTAAAAGGGGATATCGCGTTTGTCTTGATGAAACAAAGAACAGAGAAGCAGTAAATTGAAGACCAAGTCGACAGAGGTTTCCCGTTGGTAAGGGTGGATTCCGCAGACGGCAGGCGGTGAAGTGCCACGGTCCCTGATGTTGACACCTTCGCGGAGATACTTGGAATAGCGACTCTCCAATTGCCCACTCCTTCACCATGGCTTTCTCTGGGACATCCTCATGGCTGGCGTCAGCCTTGACTCTTCTCTCTTTTCTCTCTCTCCTGGTCCCCACTAATGCCTTGTACTTCTACATGGAGGGCAGGCAAACGAAGTGCTTCTTCGAGGACCTGCCCAAGGATACCCTCGTGGCCGGTACGACACCATGTTTGATGCTTGTATCAAAGTGAAAGCTAATGGGCAAATTTTGAACGATGAACAGGCCGCTTCGAGACACATGTCATCCAACCTCAGACCAACACCTACGCAATCGATCACAACATGAAGGTGCTCATCACCGTTGAGGAGACCTTCGACAATGACCACCGAGTTGTTTCCAAGCGCGACAGCCACTCTGGCCGCTTCCACTTCTCCGCTGCCGACGCTGGCCAGCACAGAATTTGCTTTACACCGGAGACCGATGCCACCTCCGGTTTCATGTCTTCTTCTCTTGGTGCTGTGAAGGTCAGCGTTGACATTGCCATTGGTGAGACCAGCAAGATCGAAACCGAGGACAAGGACAAGATGAAGGACATTGTGCAGCGCGTCAAGGATCTGAACAGCCGGTTGCACGATATCCGTCGTGAGCAGGTGTACCAGCGGGTAAGTGACCCCCATTCCAGTGGAAGACTCGCTATCAAATTGCGGGTCTTTGCAGTAGATTGAATAATGCATTTACTAATGCGAATTGCTTAGGAACGCGAGTCCGAGTTCCGTGACCAGTCCGAAACCACCAACTCTCGCGTTGTTCGCTGGACTCTTATCCAGCTGGCCGTCCTTTCCGCCGCTTGCGCCTGGCAACTCTCGCACCTGCGGTCATTCTTCATCAAGCAGAAGTTGACTTAGGATTTTTTTGTTGCCATTTTCCCTGCCACATACCTCGTTTCTAATGCCTTGCATGTGCCTTTCATCTTTGCTACGGCCACGTTAGTTTACGCAAATATTGACCAAAGTTTACCCATGGGATTCGATTTTATACTGTTTGTTTGCGAGCGATATATCAGTCAATGTTGGCTAGAAAGATTCCAGGCTATTTAAATAGTTGGGTTATTCATGGTCAGCAGACTGGATTAGCAAAACAACGCAACAAAAAAAAGACTGCGGAGTGCTTGGAGCGGTGTCGAATTGATAATGGATGTAATGATAGCCTTTTTCTTCTATTTCCGTTATCCTTGTAAATCCTCCAGGTCAGCTGTCCTCGTATATTGGGTAAATGACTGGACCAATACAAATTTCCTTTAGTCTCGGGAATAGTTAGCCCTAACTTAGCATGATAAAGGTCTGTCCAACAGCTGTTCGATGAATATAGATTGAGCAAAGCGTACAGATTACTCGAACCTAAAATTACGAAGATAATATCTTCTAATGGCCGGCGAACTTAGCAAGACAACGCGAAGCAGCTTGTTCTGCGAAACATAGAACAGTTCAACATCCGTCAAGTGAATCCTTACACCCTAGCAAGTGACTTCCATTGCCCTTGAATGTTCCGACTGGCCATCATAATTAACCCTCCTGCAATCGACATAACTCCCCCAAAGATCCACATTGGGTTGAACCCTTCATTTTGCAGGATAGCACCTGCTACAGGCGTGCCAATCAAGTTGCCTATCGTCATGACTGCATATCCCATGCCCATTCTTGTTCCGATAAGACTTCGATCTGGGGAAAGTTGCACAAAACAGGTTGGGGGCAATGAAACAAAAGCCCCCGAGAAAAAGCCGTACAGCAACGAGACAACCACCATGCCCGCCAGACTGGATAAGTTCACCAGGGCAAACATCAAAGCGCCACATATAATGGTACACAAAGAAATGATGTTAAAGGGGCCGATATGATTGGCAAAGAAGTTGGGGAAAATTCGGCCAAAGACTGAGCCGGTGGTAATGATAGAAAGAAGATAGAATCCCATTTTATCAGCGGATATCCCCTCGTAAATGGCATAAGACTGGATGTAGAAGAAGGGTATATTCAAAGAAGTGAAAGTAAGTAAGCCTCCGAGAACAAAAAAGGTATAGGCTGGCTCTTTGAAAGCAAGAAGGTCCATTGGCTTCCTCTTGCTAGAAGGTATGACTCGGACTCTAAAGAGTGCGAGTGGGATAAGTTGAGTCACGAATATGACAAGCCCAATTGCTCGGACAGTCCAGCCAAATCCAATTTTGTCGCATAGTCTGTGGAAGATGATAGGGTACAATATCCCCCCTAGAGGAGATTTGATATTAGTAACCGATCAGGTTGTAGCTCGTTTATGCTTACCCAGACCACTTCCAGCTGCGGCTATGCCATTCGCAAGAGCTAATTTGGAGCCGAAGTAGGTAGACAGAATTGCAACACTAGGGATGAAGATAAGTCCCACCCCGATGCCGATGCAAAAGCCCTGCGCAAGGAGCGCTTGGTAATACTCATGACAAAGACTGGTCATCATCTGCCCCAGAAGAATCATAAAGGACCCGCTGTATAAAAGCGCGTGGAAATATCCAGCATCGTATAGCGGTCCAGTCACAAGCCCGAGGATCAAAAGCAAGGAGGATTGAACGGAGCCTATCCAGGAGATGTTGGACGACGATGTGGTATACAATTGCCCTGTTTCGTAGTACGTCTGATAAGCCCCGAATGTGTTCAGTATTCCCCTACAGCCCAAAAAGGTTAAAAAAACCCTTTGTGACAGCGTTATGAAAGATAGAAAACTCACCAGGTGTTGAAGAATATGAAGAAAGTTCCGAGCACTTGCAGCCAGGCTTTCAGGCCCCCGTTGGGAACATCTTGAATTTCACTGGCAGAAGACTTCGATACTTTCTCTACAGCTTGCTTGTCGTTTCTTTGGCTGTTGGCACTTGGTTCCTGTATACTCGACGGATGTGTCTTGATTTCTATCATTTCGGACATATGGTTATGCAATCCCAAGAACGAAATGCTGCGAGCACACGAGGAGGGAAAATCAGATTTCTTGATGTGTATTTCTTCCGTATAGACGCAGGATCCATTCCCATTTTCTAGCCGGAGAACCGTCATTCAAGGCCTTTCCCAATTCTCTTCGGTGGAGTTATAGCACAGCCTCAGGCTCTATAATCTTTCAAGCTTTCAACGGAGACTGCCGAGAATCGACAGCCTATCTTACTTTTCCAAACTTCCGGTTACCAACGCTTTCTAGCTTGTCTAAAGCCCTCCGTACACAGTAGATCCTTGCTATCTGAGCTAATCTGGTTGGAGAAGCACCACGTTATCACGCTGGGTTCTCAAGCCGTCGGAAGCTGCCGCTTTGAGCTGTAAACTATGCGGAGGTCACCGATGAAATCTGCGTGCCTACCAGTGGTGGTCTCATTTTACAGTTAGATGCTTAATCATTGGCTAACTATGCTCTAGATCCTGTAGGTTGTAGGTGACAATTGGGCTATCTCCAATTGGGCTGCAAAAGACACCATCCCCCGCGCGGGCTTACCGTTACTTCCTAGACTTCATCCCCTAGACTTCATCTAGCCTAGACTTCATCTAGGGAAATCTCATACTGCCAGTGGAAGTTACTGCTTATGGCTAAATGCTTAATCACCCGTCAGCTTTCGCGATGGACCCATGGATGGTCCTGCCAACGAGACCATGTACATTGGGGCTGCGGGCCGTACCGGCAGTACCCGCCTTCTATATCCTTAACTTTGCTAAAGAAACTGTCACAACATGCAAGTAGGAGCGTAGGGTCGTCAGTATCGTCTCGTCTCAACTAGGAGGTATAGGCAATTTGTAAATGACTGTTCGGATCTAGGTCACGCTAACAATATCATTATTAAGAAGACGTTTATCCAAAGGACATGAATGTAAGTATGCATTGCATGGCGTTATATAGCAGAATGTTCACTTGAGATTTTATCATCAATCATTATATCCAAGAAGGAGGTAATAAACAAAATAGTGTCAAAAAAGCCGAAATGGTATATGGCAGGTGAACGTGAACAGAAGGACAAGACATGCAAGCAAACAAAGAGGCAAAGCATCTAAATCCACAGTCTTGTTTCGAAATGAGAGGCCCCTGGGCCAAACGAAAAAACAAATGGGGATGTGTGCAGAATTTTTCCACAAGAAAGCAATATGTTCTGATGGTGATATCAACTAGAACATTACTGTTCAGAAGTTGGGCTTGCCAGCGCCACCACAAAATTCGAGGATCAATCGTTCAAGATCGGAGAGTTTGTAGGGTTTCGTCATGTAGCCCTTAATCCCCACCCGGGATGCACGGTTCAGTGCTTCGTCCGTGACATCTGCACTGACGGCCAAGACGGTTGGAGGTGGGGGTGCGGAGGAGATCATGGGTTTGGGATCCATCTCCATTGAGTCGGGGCTGTTTAATTTTGGTTGCTCGGAAGCATTATGTTGGTCTCGGTGATTATCGACCATCTGGAGGATGCGCGAGGTGGCTTCGTATCCGTCCATTTCTGGCATCCAGAGATCCATCAAGACCACATCAATGGCTTTCACCTTTGTCGGCTCGTGCGGCTCGCTGATTACGCCTTGCATGCTGTTCGCATTGTTGGAATCGGCTTCGGGTTCGTTGGACGGTTTTGCTGCGGACAGAATACCATGCACGATTTGAACCGCTTCTTTGCCGTCAGCTGCCTCGAGAACATCGCGGTAGCCAAGTTTGCGAAGCATGTTCACAAGAACACGACGGTTGATTCGGTTATCTTCTGCAACAAGGAAGCGCAGTGGATACTTTTCTGCCAGCTTCTTGTCGTATACATCGCCAGCAGATATGTTTGTTCGATGTAGACGGGGTTGTGATACTCGACGCGGGGGTGTTGAGCTTTGAGACATGTTCTCGTCAGAAGTACTGGGTGTCGGTTGCTGCACCTGGGGATTTTGGGGGAGGATGAAAGGTGAGACAGAAGAGGAGGAAGGCTCGGAAATGAGACTGCTAGAACTGCCCTGTCTTCCTTGTTCGTTTATTATGGGTGGTGTCAGAGTCCGTTCATTGGGAGTTGCGGGTCGGCCATCAGCCTCGCGTTGATTCACAGGGACACGAATTTGGAACTCCGTGCCACGATCGGGCCCTGAGGTTGACGAGCGTTCACAGGTCAAATCGCCGCCCATCTTACGTGAGAGACCCTTGGCCACGAGAAGACCAAGACCCAACCCGTCTTTGCTCCTAGTTGTGGATGCGTCTTCGCGAGCAAACGCTTTAAACAGGTTTGGTAGGAATGCAGCTGGGATTCCGGGGCCAGTATCTCGGACAAGAATGAGGACGTCATTTCTCTTGGGGTCGATAGTAGCGCACACGGTGATGGTGCCATTGTTGGTAAATTTGATTGCGTTGAGGAAAACGCATGAAATCAGTTTGGCCAGGTCACGGTCATCGGCAAGAAGGGTGTCAGGGAGTGCTGGATCGACAGACCAGTCTACAACCTGCGTGAACAATTCGCCATTCGAGGAGCGGGACCGAATCTCAATCCTCTCGCCAAAATCGGTTGTATTGCTGACTGCAGATTCAGGTCGACCACCAACGTGAAGAGACTCATTGATCACCAAGCGGAGAAGATCCCGCAACTTGGTGAAGCGCAAAGCAGAGCCCCTCAAATTCACATTGATGCCCTCCAAAAGTAGGTGAGGCGCGGATCGTCGAACGGCGAGAGATGGGCGTGGATCGACCATGTTGGCCATGACAGCTTCAATCTGGCGAGCGGGGGTGGCATGAACGATCTGGTCACTCTCATGGACAGCATTCTTCACTTCTTCACTACGGGGCGACAGCTCTTGTCGAGATGATGCCGCACGGAGTCTCTGCTTCCGTGCCGGCCTTGGATTCATTTCGGGTGGCAGACTGCGTCGCCGTTTGTAGGGATTGACCGCGATATTGTTTCCTTCAATGAATATGCTCGGGCGGGTTTCGGGGATTTCGGGGATAGGAGGAATTGCGGGTTCGCCTAGGATTTGGGTTTCCTCTCGCTGTGGTGTTTTAGGGACCTGCATGTTGAGATCGTACGCATGGACGACATTGTCAGCTGCCTCAACAGCTCGTCTCGCACTATCTTGCACCATCTCAATTCCCTCTTTCAGGGCCTGAAATATGCCACCAGATTTGACGGGAGTCTTGCTCTCCATCGCCTCGCGTACCGTGGCATGCATAACATCAAGCATGCCTACCACACCCTGCATTGGGGTCCGTAATTCATGTGACAAACTTCGTGCGTAGGGTTTGAGGGGTTGGGAGTTGAAATGGGAGTGTTCGTGAATGCCGACATCGTGGGGGTGGGGGATCGAGGGATTTGTAGTGGGATTATGCGAGGTCTGGCCGTTTGCTAACACCTCGCCGGAGAGGAGTCGTTGCACAATGAGGTCTTCGAGCGAGTGAAGAATCATCTCCAGAAAAGACCAGGACAGACTTCGATTGCGAAGACCGTCTTTCGACCACATCAACCCGAGGTGCGCCAGGCACTTTCCAGCCGCGAATAGTGGAATTGCCAGATAGCCATCGGCGCCGAAGGGGAGTTGATCGTCGCCGAAGGATACCAAGGAGCTGAGGTTTTCAGGAATCAAACAAGGCCGTTCATGGTCCATGTGCAACAAGGGGTTCCCGCCTGCGAAATACCTGTTTCGCTGCAAACCAACTGTCTGGTAGCCATCGTTGTAGTAGAAAGCGGCACCAAACAGGGACGGGCGCCGCCCGCATAGTTCTGGCATGGGCTCACCTCCGTGCACCCTCCGTGCCACGAATCCATACTGGGCTTTTGCGATCGAGGTGACATCTTCCATGAGCCGTTTCCAGAACAGCTCGGTATCGGAGGTTCTCAACCCCTGTTTGAGGGTGACCAGATGTTCAATAGCAGCGGTCTGGGCACCGTCATTCCATGTTCCCTTGTCGAGTTGCACATCGTCGTCACGTACGTTCAGATCAGGGATGCACTCGGATTTGCAGGAGGGGAAGGCCATGGTGGGACGTTGCACAGGATTGGAGGCATCCGGCTCGGGCGTGTCGGGCATAGTCCATGTGGTAAAAGGGAATGAAGTTGGGGTTCTCCGTTGTCCTTTTCTTTGTTTTAACTGAGGACAACAACCATGGCTGGATGAATCAAAACAACATCCACCATATATCTCGAGAAGAGTGTCCAAGTGAAGGAGGGGAGAGGGGATTTTCCGTTAGTTCGATGGGGGCGGTCTAGACACGGGCGGCCTGAAACAGGCGATTTCTTTGAAGTACGAGTGGTTTACGATGGACTCCTGCCGGGTTGATCAATTTATTACTTCTAGAAAGCCTATAGATCTCGTTCTCGCCTTCTTTTTGATGTGTTTGTGTGTGTTTTTCTCGATCCCTGCGGAGATGCACGGGGTCGCGTTAGTAGGATCGGCGATCTAGACCAGAACAGGTCCGCCAGGTACTGGATACTTGTTATACTGAGGGTTACTCTGCCTCTACTAAGTACTCAGTACATGACAGGGGTGCTTGTCAACAATGCCTCTTAAGGATTATCGTGAGATCTTCAACGTCATTTGATGTGTGCCTTTTTCTTTGTTTCTTTGTCATTTCTTTCTTCAAGATCGAGGTATAGACATATCCCAATCCCAGTCAACAATGTCTGGGAACAAAGTTAGGGCAACGTCTCAAGATTGCGCGTTTATACTTGGCGTGACCGGATCTGGATATATTAACGACATCATGCCAGAATGCTGTCATTGAAGTGTATGGGAGACGGTCAATACCTACAGCTATTCAAAGTGAGATTAGTGAGATTGAAAGAGAAGATATAGGTTCTATCTCCACCCTCTCTACCACCTAGACACAAATTTTGCTGATGCAAGCCAGTATCGTGAAACCGAGGTAATATCTAAACAGATCGACTGATCATCGCTGCATGCAAACATTTGTACGACGTGACATAACTAAGTGGAACTGAAAACTAATGTTGAATATCTCTTCCAACTTGAACTTCATTCTTAACATACAATGTCTTCTGTAACTCCATACACGATCGCTGTCCCAGACGAGCAACTCCAGCGGCTCCACCAGAAGCTGGAACACGCATCATTCCCCGATGAGCTCGATGCCTCGGGCTGGGATATGGGTGTTCCCCTCAATGAAATCAAGAGACTTGTCACTGTCTGGCGTGACAGTTTTGACTGGCGTGCGCAAGAAACCAAATTGAACGAGCAATTCGAGCATGTCAATGTTAAAGTGGGAGTAGATGGGTTCGGGAAGCTTGATATACATGCCGTGCATCACCGCAGCGAGAACCCCAATGCGATTCCATTGCTGTTTATTCATGGATGTAGGAATCCTGGAAGCTATTGAAACTCCCCCTAACTCTGCGTTTACTGATTTGTTTGTACAATAGGGCCAGGAAGCTTCCTTGAAGCAACCAAGCTGATCCCGCTGCTCACTCAAGACAACGAGGATAGCCCAGTCTTCGACATTGTGGCACCCTCATTGCCCAATTTCGGTTTCTCACAGGGAGTCAACAAGGTACCAGACACTCCACATATAATTTCACCTATAATGACACTAACAGTACCCCAGAGAGGCTTCGGACTAGCCCAATACGCCGAAACCCTCCACAAAGTAATGACAACGCTAGGCTACGAAGAATACGGCAAGCCCGAACTCCTCACCCCCAACCAAATAATCAAGCTTCCAACTAATGCGAACTAGCAATCCAAGGTGGCGACTGGGGCAGCATGATAGCACGCAGCATAGCCCAATTCTACCCAGAACACACGCAAGCAATCCACCTAAACTTCATCCCCGTCATCCCACCTTACCCCTGGCGAAGTCCCTACCAATTCCTAAAATCACTCCTATCAGTCCCCTTCTCAGCGAGAGACCGCAACTTCATTGCCAAGTCAGTGGGGTATTTCACCCGCGAAAATGCGTACATGAAAGTGCAAGAGACCCGGCCCCAGACACTGGGGTATGGGCTTCATGACAGTCCTGTTGGCTTGCTCGCTTGGATTTATGATAAGATGCATTCCTGGTCGGATGGATATCCCTGGACTGATGAGGAGATTTTGACTTGGGTGAGTATTTATTACTTTTCTACTGCTGGGCCGATGGCGTCGACGAGGATATATTATGAGGCTTCGGCGCCGAAGCGGGATGATGAACAGACCGAGGGGGAAGGTGAGGATGATAAGCTGGAAAAGGTGGATTCGAGGTATATTTCACTTTGGCAGGTATTTGGGGCGAGGGCTCCGCAGAATGTGCGCTTTGCTGTGGCGCAGTTTGCAGAGGAACTAATTATGTTTCCTTTTGCTTGGTATCGGTCTATTGGAAATGTGGTTAGGGAGACGGAGTATGACCATGGTGGTCATTTCGCTGCCTGGGAGGTGCCAGAGTTGCTGGCGGCTGATTTGAAGGCATTCCTGGGTATGGATGGACCGGCCTACGGAGCTGTGGCGGGCAGGGATGGCTATTGAATGCTGAAATCGAGATTGACCTGGATATCATGTTAAAGATTCAAATGATGACGCAAAATGAAACACTGTCGTGACGTGACAACGGATTTTGAATTATCATGATAGGAGTAAGAGAAATATGGAGTCGAAGAACATATGCGCCCTTCGGCTCAGATATCAACCGCTCTCACGTCGCTGACGTGCTATCCCGTTCTTGATGACCGTACACGGCACATATCATCCAGTGAAGACCGTAGACGCCGGGATTTGCCCTCAAACCAACGGAAAGCCCAAAATAACCACTTCCCCAATTCTAATCCTGTCGTCCCTTCAATAGCCGCTGGGTAACCTTGTCCTTCTCTATGATATAAACCTGGGCACCCCAACCGGAGAGAGCATCTCGGTCGACGGCACTAAGCAGCGCTTGTGAGATTGTCTCGAAGAGGTCCTCAGGCTCCTAAAGGAACGGAGATCATATTAGCGCCGGGAAATTTAGATGAAGTAGCGATGATACGCACCAGATTGGGCTCCCAGAGACCCTCGCAAGTACCGAACAGCTGGTCACTTGCTGTTCCGCTGACAATGAAGTCCTTGGCGAAATCGATACAGCCAATGCTGTCAAATCCACAGATGAACGGCTTCCCCGTTGTAGGGTTGATACCAGCCAGGACGGGGCTGACGAAGAAAGGACCGAAACGCTTCTCGTAGAGCGATGAGCTCACTAGGTTGGCCAGAGTCTGGGGTGCGATATCGCGCTCCTCGCGCAGGCGGTACATGTTGACCTTGTAGCGGAAAAGATCGGAGACGGTGTTGACATCGGTGGCCAGGCCAGTCAGGCCGAGGTAAGTGGATGGGGCGTAGTTGAAGATCTTGGGGAAGTTATTGGAGATAGTCAGGGATTGCATGCCCAGACGGAGGTCGCAGGCAATGGCGACGCAGTCCTTGCCCACCATGGCGACACAGGCACCGCCATCTGAAGAACGGTTAGTATTCCATTTAATTTTCACGGAGTTCGGGGTTCCGGCATACTGATGTCGAAGGGGTTGGACTGATGGGAGAAGTCGGTCAGCCAGAGTCCAGAAGTTCAATGGGAGAAAGGGCGCCTATTACGCACCATTATTGCGGTATTTCAAAGCAATCCAGATAGACGGAGAGGTTCAGAGCTAATCAACAAAAAAGAAGAGCAGAAAATGGGGTTGAGAGGGGGGCGAGATGGGGGATGTGATGGGGGAGGTTGATGACGGGGAAGCTCTTGAGGTACGCGAGAGCTCGGATGACGCCCGCACCGCTGCCTGTTTCGTATGTGACCTTCGACTACTTTCTTCGCCCTCTATCTCCCCGCATTTCACTTTCACTTCTCACTTATTGTGTTTACTCTCGGTGTCTATTTCTTTCTCATCTTGAGCCTTACTCTTCCTCTTTTCTGCATTTAGCATCTTCATATACCATCACGATGAGCGCCCACGTCGTGGTGATCGACGCGACGGCCAGGCGGGCAACGATTAAGACGACACCCACCAAGCCCATGACCGATGTTCTGCAAGAAGCTTGCAAGAAGCTTGGATACAATGCTACCCAATACGGTTTGAAGTGAGTATATTCTTATTGCCTTCAAAAACGGCAGGCATTAACCTAGCCCTGCGGCGCATCAGGCACAATCGCAAACAACTAGACCTTTCCCTCTCCTTCCGCCTTACTGGCCTCAGCTCTGGAGCGAAGCTTGAGCTTGTACAGTTCTCTCGCTCGCCCTCCGTTGTTACCGTCGGCCTTCAACTCCCCGAATCCGAAGCTCGAGGTGCCCCGAATGGCCGCATACTTGACAAGTTCCCAAGCACGACCACACTTTGGCTAGTACTGCGCAAGTTTGAGGCTGGTGTTGCAGGAAGTGGCCCCGTACGGAATCTCACTTCGCGTGCAGTGCCCGCTACCGATGGCGGGGATGGTGCGGGACGTCTATACTATGAGATGCCAGTGCTTCAGATCTTGGAGCGTGAAGTATCAAGCTTTACAGATCTCCAGAAAACACTCGCCCAGCTTGGATTCAACAGTGGAAATGTGCTTATGCGACTAAGCTTCCGACGAACAGAAGAGCCGATTGAGAATGCGATGGTGCAGATCGGCGAGTTCTTTAAGTCGGAGGAGGAAGAGGCTCCTTCAACACAGGATAAAGCAGCTGCTCCCGCAGCGGCTTCCATGGCAAGCATAAGTGAGGAACATACTGAGCAGCCACCTAGCTCTTTGCAGTCTGAGACCTCCAGCGCACCCACTCCATCTGGGCCGGAAGCCAACCCTACAGCTACCTCCGAAGCAGCTATCTCAACAACTGACTCGTCTGGCCGAACTGTCACCGTCTACTCTCCCCCCTCGGACAACACACCCTCCTCGGCGCAAATAGCCTACAACGAGAATGATTACATACCCTCTATCGAGCACGCCAAACTGCACCAGCGATTACTCAATCAATCCTCGCGCAACCAACGCTTACCAACGGACGCCGAGGTTGCCGCCAAAGCAGAAGCAGAAGAGGCAAGGCGAGCAGCAATCCGCGATGTTGATGTGAAGGTCCGCTTCCCCGACCAGAGCCAAGTAGTCGCCAAGTTCGGACCGGAGGATACAGGATACTCGCTGTATGAATTTGTGCGCGGGTGTCTTGCTCCATCATTCGCCGGCGAAAAGTTCCACCTCACAGTCCACACCATCTCTCGATCTCACAATGCAACAACTATCCCCGATTCAGATAAGACACAACTGATCAAGGGTCTCGGCCTGGCTGGCCGTGTATTGGTCAACTTCTCTTGGGCTGATAGTGTTGCTCAATCTGTCCACGAGCGCCGTGCAGAGGTGCTCCGCCCTGAGCTCCGAAGCCAGGCCCAGCAGCTGAAGGTGGAGCAACTACCAGAGCCCAAGGAAGAAGAGGAGCCATCAGCTCCCTCGCAAGCCGGCCCGAGTACCACAGATGATAAGCCCAGCGGGCTACGGAAGGGTGGTGGTATTCCCAAGTGGTTGAAGTTACCCGGGAAGAAATAAAGGACATACTGGATTTCATTTGCTTCATAGAAGCGAGATGTGCTACGCTTTGTTGATGATGATGACTGGGATATATAGAGCGTCTTTTCAGAATCCAGGAATATTGAGACTAGCAAATAAATTCATAACGCCTCGAAGTTCATATAAACAAGCAGGTGGATCTACACCATCATATAGACAGTCGCCTGTATCAGAAATGCTATTTTTCAGGCATCTAACATCGCTCATTGGTCTACGGTACCCGTCACCTCTTCTAAGCCGAATCCTTTCATAAGATCAAAAAGTATGGTATCATAAAATGTTTGAAAATTTGTTTTCATTATGGTTTCACTTCCATACAACTAAGAAGGAATACCATGTTTGCCACCCCTTTCATGCACAACCAATAGTCAAAACCCCATCATTTCGATCCGCAAGCCGCTTTTTTTTTGCGTCGAGTCGTTATAACGAAAGAAAAACAGAAACGGGTCGAGCGATTTAGTGAGCAGTCTGGGTGCGACGGGCCTCAGCGATGACCTTCTGCATAGCCTCAACCTTAGCCTTGCCACGGCCGAAAGTACCGAGCTTAAAAAAAAAATGTTAGCATGGTGTTTTGTAGTTTTGGTGGCGACTTGTCTGGGATCAGTTTGGGTGTTTGGATAGTCTTATAAGACGTTTCAGCGACCGAGACAGAATGATAGTAGCATGGAGTGTTCAAACGGCCAAGATTGTATCCGTTCGCAGAATTGACTCTCACGATCCATGCTGTACCATCCTGACCCAAATACCTCAGTTCAAACAAGACAAATCACATCCACCACACGTGAAGCCGCAGACAAGATTTGCACTGGGATTCAGAAAGACATACGCGCTTCTTAGCGAGCTTGCGGGCACGCTTGTCCTGGGCGTTGCGCAGGAGTTCGATGATGCGGCGCTCGTAGGGAGCAAGGCCAACAACCTCGGCAGCGATCTCGCGGACGAAAGCGGTGCGGCGAGAAGACTTGCCAACGGAGCGGCTGATGCGGGTCTTGGGGGTGTTCAAGGCGGTGGTTTTCTGTTGGGTATGAAGTCAGTATTATTATTTCACAAAAAAATGTATTGCAACAGCAGCCTCAGGTCCAGATCTCTTGTTCGTATTTCGTGCCTGTCGGTCATTGAGGCGTCGTCGAAAGTCAGGGGTATGTTTGCGGCGAGGTCGTGTGATTGTTGTGTTGAATTGGAGTTCCAGAAAAATTTCCGTCAAATCTTCGATTTTTCTCCAGCTAGCCTGGCTTGTTTTCCGATCCATTGGTTGTTCATATATTCCCTTGCGTGGTGATTCCCAGTGTTCTCGTGATATACCCTGACCCGACTGGCTTCGAAGACTGACAGACCGATTGAAAAGAGATTTGGAGACCTTCAGATGACCCGGCAATATGGGGGAAAGAGATGGGTTTAACGTACGCGACCGCTGTTGAGGCCGACCACAATTCCGGAGCGTTCTTGCACCATCTCGACGGTTGTTGACTGAAGGGTTTGGCGGGGGTTGTCGAAGAAGAGGTGAGGAAGCCGTGTGAAAATCACCTGGTCTTTTGCCTGGAACCGCAAAATGGGGTCTTGGCGCTGGTTGGTGCGGTAGGCGAGTGGTTAGGGCTAGGGCTGTGAGCTAATTTGGACTAGCGTGATTCTGACAACTCAGGCAGAATATTTTCTGGCTGTCTTGACTTTGTCACGTGATATCACTTACCCTTCGTATTAAACTGGCAGACTCTTTGTTTGCTGACAAGCATTTGGCGGTTACTCAATATTTGAAAGTTCTTCATTTGAATGTACTCCACTATGTTTGTCATGGACACATAAGTCACATTTACATCGTTTGATATGCAGTATCAGAGCTTGGCTGTCATCACTCCATCAAGTGCCTCTTCCCAGCTTTCCCTCAGCTCTCCACAGAACACTTCAAGTGCAGATGCGTCCATCATTCTGTCGAGAACATTCTGAAGGGGCTTCTCGTATTCATCATCTGCATCACCCTGCATGACAAGGTCAATCACTGTGCTAAGGGTGGCCGATTCAGAAAGGCCCCGTTTCAGAGCCCGGGTGTTTGAACGGACATCCTCAAAGACATCACAGACAAGAGCAGTCACCCGTTTCAACTGTTCAGCTGGAAGCTTAGCAGTCTTCACGGTCTTCTTCGAATCTAGGTCAAAAATGTTCGACAAAGCCTTGAGGATCTCCACGAGAGACCAGATGGCGTGGAAGTATCTCCAAGTTGGGGCAGCAGGGGTTCCGTTAAATGAAATAGTCGTGCTCTCGATAATAGGAGACTTCTTGTCGTCTTGAAGAGTCAGGTACTGCTTCTTATCATTCAACCAGGCCTCTACCTGGCCAAGCACCTTGGCAATTTGGTCTGAAGTATGGGCCTTAGATCCGGCCATAAAATTAGCAACCTTGAGCAATTCGGTGTTGATTTTTCCTACGTCCAATTCCGTGGACGTTAGGTCATTATCAGGTTCGGATAGCTTCAGGTCGCTAATATCAGGCAGCGCTTCGTCTGTGGGGTTCGGCTTTTGCATAGCGATACTCTTGAGGACACCGAATAGTTGATCAGTGACTCGGGCAGAGGCCAGCCAGTTTAACTATATTGGTATTAGTTGTCATCACTACTAAGTAGTCAAATCAACATACCTTAGGAATCGGGCCTGCGCGCAGTCGCGTCTCGAATGTCGGTTGGCTATGGTTTTCCAGGTTCATAAACGCATCGTACGACCGTTGGTCGTGAACCGGTGAAGTAGACTGGGCTATAAGGTAATTAGTGATCAGTTGCTTCAGATGGGTGGCGAGTAGACGGAGACTTACCAATCTCCTCATGGAAGCTCAAGTGTTCTCCCTTTCTCAGTCTTTGCACTCGTCGGGTTTCCAAAGCCATGATTCTCCGGCAAACACTGTCGTTGAGGCGGTTCCGCAGCTCAATTGTTTCCTCGAGGTTGACATAGGAGCCTTCGCGAAGTCCATTCATGAGGGATCGTGATACGGTGAGGTTTGCAGAGCGGTAAAAGTCCAGGCCCTGAACAAATGCAGCTTGTGGATCAAAGTCTTTATACTCAGCACCTTCATACGGAGGCGCCGAGTAAGGGTGGATGCTGCCCAGTCGAGTGAAGAGGATATGTCCAACAGTCTCATACTGCACGTGCTTGACCGATAGCTTACTGAACGTTTTCAAAGCGAGCGAGCCAGCGCCGAGAAGGATGTAGATCCGAATCAAACTCAAGAGCGCCTCATAATTATGAGGTGAATCAACGAGCAGGCGCTCCAGAATGCCTGCGGCACGGATCAAAGATTTGTCACCGACTTCGCCAGTGGTCTTGTTGGGCCGAAGAAGAGCCATGGCGGCAATAAGGCAGAAGTCATCTGTGGGTCGACTTTCCATGACGGAAGCTTCTTGGTTGTCCTTCTTAATCTGGGTCTTTGCAAGAAGGGTAAAGTTCTCATAAAAGTCAAGACAATTGCGGACAAGGTTCTCAATGGTGGACTTTGATGCGTCTTTGCCAGACAGTCGTGCAAAGTACTGCATCTTGTATGCATTGATCAGTGGAATCACATCATCCTTGGTAAATAGTTAGCTCGTATACATAGAATGCAAGATATTCTTTACTGACAGCTTTGCCTTCAACACTGTCCATGCAATATTCACAGACTTGGCGGATCAAGCTATCTTCGCGATTCTCCAGGATACCTCGGAAGTCACCGAAAAGATAGAGTTTGTGCTTGTGCTGGATCCAGTATTTTTGGCATGCAGAAATCAAATCATCTGATGTGTTTTGGTCACGTCCGATGCCAACCAGAGTCAAATCCATTCGAGCAAGATGCGCGTTTCGAGATTTGGGGCTGAATTCAATGAACTTTTCAATAAGCTCTTGTGTTTCCGCGAGCAGACTAGAAAAATCGTATAAGTCTTGTTTGTTTTTCTGAGTTATTGATCAACTTACCCTGGACTTGTTTCTAAATGGCGAGTGCTGACAATGAGCATGTTCCAGAATTTCCACTCATCACGCTCTTTGAGGGCTTTGCGCCCTTCTTCATCTTCTGGCACAGTCAGAAGGTCTTTTGCACATGCAAGTCCCTCTTCCCAGCGCTCAGTATTTCCCAGGCTGTTCAATTTGCTTGACAGGAATACCCGGTCATTATTAACAATCCGAGAGCTGAGACCAGTGCTCTCGCTGTCGAGAATTTTTATGATCTCATCATGCTTATCTTGCTTTTCGAAGATTTTGATGAGCAGCAAAAGTTCCTCGGCATTTTGAATAGCTCTAGGGGGGCTCATTAGCTCGGTCTGTAGGAAATCATTTTCATGTCCGGTCAGTCACTGGTCAACATTGAGGCCAAACGCCAAGTCCTTTTGCCCGGAGTTTCTACGGCAGGGACCACATACCGGGTTGGTGGGAACGTCGGCTGCCGCCTTCGAAATCATGCGATATGCCAAAGTTCCAAAAAGCTTACGATCCATGTCCGAGGAGGCCGAGTCAATTGAAACAATGTGACAGAAGAAAATGGCCCAGAAATAGTACTTTCGATCGCGGGAGAAGTTCTTTTGGAGACTCATGGCAGCCTGCTTGTGTCAGCTGGCCGTCGAGATGGGGGTGTTTGTGTACCATAGTACCTTTTGTGCAGACTTCCAATCACGGCTGTCAAATCCGTCCGTAAACCATCTCATCTGAAGCTCATGGTCCTGCGGCTTTGCCTTGGCTGCTCTCTCCCATAATGCGCTCCGAAGGTCGGTCTGGTCATCCATCTTTTCGAGGGTTCGGCGAAGTGTGTCCAGGGTATCCAGATCGGTGACTGGTGGCTCGGATTTGCACAGCTCAAGGGTCTCCGCAACGCCTCGCTTCTTGTGAGCTTCATCTGTGTGGTTGAAGAGGACATTTGCCTTCCAGGCCTATTCCGTCAAGTTCATGTGTTAGTGGGACCAGCAAGTTTGGCCACGAGGTAGCATTCGGGAGCTGGTGAGGGTCGCCTTACCTTGAGGAAAGGTGTATTCTCGCCTTTCTTCATGCGTTTCTCGATCAGCTGCAAAGCTTGCTTCATGTTTTGGCTGTCAATGGCATCTTGAATCTGGTTGTTGCGGCGCAGGAAGACCGCATCACTACCGGAGCTCATGGTGAAGATTTAGCTCAACTTGAGCTTCAAACTCGATTCCAAGTAGTTCAAACTAATTTTTGTCTGCCGCGCCAGGCACAGCATGCGCCGAAAAGTTTTCGAGGAGCTGGTTTGCAGTAGAGACTAGATTGAATGCCGCATTTTTATTTGGCGGGGAAAGATATCAAATGGAAGGCGGTATGTACCTCCCCGCACCATACTGCCGGCAGTAAATCAACACCCTGGTGACGTACATTGTCAACTTGAACGAACTATACTTGCCCGGCGCAAGCATAATTGATAATCGCAATTGTAAAGAGGCAAATTATATGCATTTGGCTTGGTGTCAAAGGTATGAATTGAGTACCCTTGGAAAAAAAAAAAAAAAAAAAAAAAACAAAATATGTGTCTTGGGATCATGTATATATATGTATGTAAAAAGTAGTCGACGAGGCTTCGCATAGCATGAGAGCGCATTTTAGGAGCGAAAAGACCATGTCACTTCAACACAATAGTAATACTACAAGGCCACCAAAGATGCTAATATACAAACTTAAATCAAAGTGCTAAGACGCCAAGAATTACATACTGCAGTACAAATTGTAGCAAAGCAAACTTCGAAACAGAAGACCCATTCATCTTGCAGATTGTCAACTGAAGATTGATTGCCTGTCGGAAGATCCCAATTCCTGGCAGCGTTCCAGTTTTGTTTAAATGAAGGCTAAGAGGCCTTCTTCTGGGTTAACTGTTTTGCCACTGTTAGCAATTGAACATACAACATGTTTAGCCAAGGCCAACAGAAACCGCGGACTGCGAATACTACACAAGACAGGAGACTAGGACGATAACCAAGGAGCTATTTACTTGACTTACCCAGTTCTTCTTGCAATCACGGTATGCCCTAACAATGAAAATGGTCAGTGAAAACCCTAGGAGCTGGGTTGAACGACAGCCATAGAGCACGAATTGTCCATGGGTAGGTCAGGCATCGGAAGCTGACCCAAGCAATATGTATGGGTGATTATGGTTGATAAGGGGCCATGAACTTACTGGAAGTAATCATGGCACATCTCCCGATCAAAGCCATTACGCTTCATGCATTTGAGACTTCGATCCGCGAAGTCCTGGCATGGATCATAATATTGGCTGGCATGTTTGCTATGGCATGTTAGCTATCGGTTGTGTGAATGTGTACATATGATCTCGACTGATATGCAGCCCGATGTTCCGTGCATAATCCATGGAGAGGCTCCCCACAAACCTCGATTCCACGGATAACCATGGAAACACGACTATATCTCGCGAGAATCAAAAGCCAGTGGATCAAGACAGTAAAGTAATATCAAAACATACTTTGCAAACTTCTTCTCGGCCTTCTTCCACGCCTTGTCATGCGCGTCTCCTTGTGTGGAGTCGGCCATGAGTACACCGTGTTGGTATGTTCTTTGCGTTGGTAGTAGATGATCAAGGTGGTAGACCCAGATCAAGGCCAAAGACCGAAATGTTGGTTGGAAATTGGGGTGGAGGTTAGTTGATTGGAGAAGTTGGCGCTGGGCGTAAGAAGAGTTGGGGATCCGCGGTCTTGGCGCGGAGATCCGTAATGGGGTTTGCGACCACTTCATGCATCGGGATTCTTATCTTCCCCTAGGAGAGTCATTTTGTACAATGTCCATACTAATAGTAATTGTAGGTAGTTCATATTTAATTTTAAAACTATGGGGCAAAAAATGGTGTATCAGAAATCATCCGAAAATGCAGAGCCAGTGTCATGAGGACTTTATCTGCAGTAGTAGGCATCAGTGCAGTTTGCACGAATCAGGTAACTACTGATGTAGGTGCTCGGATTGATAGGCTAAGTTGGAATTTCAAGCTGATAATAAGCATGGGCAGCATGTTTGAAACACCACGGAGACGAAGTATAAACAATGCAGGGACATCAAGACGAGAACACGAATGTTAATGGACTATAAGAGCTTAGGATATAGCAAATTGAGAGCCATGAAAGGGCTTTGTGAGAATTGGGCTCGTCTACTTTTGCGTGAGTAGCGAGGTACAGTAAGCAGACAGAGCTGATTTGCAGAATTTTGACAGCCATATCGTAATTCTTACGGCGAGGGCTACCTATTCATGCGTAAATGCATGCTTCCCCGAGTGTACAGAAAGGGTTGGCGACAAGACTGCCCACAGGAATGGAAATGGTGAGGCTGTGAAGGCGCCAACAGCATCTACAACATTAAAGACTTGAAATATGTATAGAGATCAGCCATGTTCCAGTAGGGTTGATGCATAAAATACCAAAATTGTCAGCTACAAAGAACAAAAATGCCCTCGCAGCTGTTCGGTATATCTCAGCTCTCCGTGGCTTGTATCGTCAATTTGCCGAGTATCACTTCGAGGTCTTTCAGAACTGGTTTCGCGACGGAATACCGATTTATGTGGGACCAGAAGTGAACCAGGCGTTGGTTGGATATGATATGCCTCGAAGATGTATCCGTGAGTAGAATGATTCCCTGAAACACATGGACACGGAAGACTGTTGATGATAATATCAAAAAGATGTCTTCGACGAAAGCCGTCTTCTCGTCGCCCATAAAAGAAGCCTGTCATTCTGTAAGCCAAAGAATAAGCCGTTTAAATGCGTCCTCAGGCTAATTTTGCGATTGAAATGCTACCTGTTGGCTTGTAAACGTAAAGAAACGGAGGCCAAGTGGAACCGATAGTATCGTAGGCTATATTTCGGCATTGACACACAAAGAGCATGCACGAAGAACACCGAGATTCGCCCCTTTTTCGAGGAGTCAACAATAAGTAACGCAAAGTGATGTGACTCGTCAAACGAGTTTGTTTGCCAAAGCTTTCCTGATTATGTGATATATGCCTGAGGCCACCAACAAAAGTGTCCTACCCTGGCTTCCTCACTTCTGGATCCAAATCACATTGCCTTATTTGCTCTTCTCTCTCTCTCTTCGTTCGAAGCTTAGATCTGATTTTTCGCGCGATCTCCATATCTCCTCAGCCTCTGCGCAAGCTTCTTGACCTGCTTTGTCAAACGAAACCTTTTCCTTCCCGACCCCACCGCATCGTGTCGGCAATCGTGCAGTCACTCCACCGACACGCCGAACGCGCCAGGTGGATGATCAAGCTGCTCTTGCAGTGAAACAAGCACTTGATAAGCCACCGAAGGACAACATGGCAGCCGAATGCTGCTCTGCGGGCGAAACATCCGGAGTAAGTCGAGTGTTGGAATTATACATCGTGACCGAGACTGACGCGCGCTTTTAGCTGGCCAATACTCTCCAAAGCCATGTGGACGACATTCGAACCTTAATTCAATGCGGAATTTGTATTCGACCACTCTATGAGCCTTTTACTCTCGCGTGTGGGCACACGTTTTGCTATTCAGTGAGTTCCTTTGCCCTGATTTGGTTCTCGTTTCGCAATCTAACTCAGATCTCTACAGTGTCTATCGTCATGGTTCGCAGGAGGAAGATCAAAGCGAACATGTCCCGATTGTCGAGCACCCGTCAAATCGCAACCGGCACCAGCGTATCTGGTAACTACAACACAAACCTTTATCTGGCTCATTACATCTAACAATCTGGTGTTTGACAGGTCCGGGCGGTCGTGCAGATGTTCACAGCTCGCGCCGAGCTTCTAGACAAAGGTGAAACGACCATGGAGCATATAAAACACCGACAAGAAGAAGCCGGAAGACTTGAGGAAGACAAGGCGAATAACCATCCAACGCAAGGTGGTCTATTCGGTGGACTTTTCAAACCCAAAGTTCCCCCTCTCAAGCCCGTCATCGACATTGACGATGGGGTTATGCGATGTCCGCATTGTTCATGGGAACTCGAGGAAGGAGAGCAATGTGCTAATTGTGGCTATCGATATCGCCCCGGGTCCGAAACAGACGGGACAGAATCAAGCGATGAAAATGACAGTGGTAGCGACGATGATTCAGATGGCATGGATGACGATGACTCCGAGGACTCCGAGGACGATTCTGAAGATATTGAAGATGCTGCGAATCGCGTGTGGGGATCGGTTACAATCTCTTCCAATGGTGTCGAACTTGGATCGCACCCTTTGCGAGGAGCCTTTCCGAGCGAGTTCCGCACGGCAGGTGAATTTGCCTATCCTATTCCAGAATACAGTGTACCTTATGATCCGAACGCGTTTGATTACGAAGAGGACGAGGACGAGGATGAGAATGAGTACGATCACGAAGACTCTTTCATCAATGATGGAACACAGATCACAAGTGGCGACTACGAATCGGACTCGGGTCATTCTACCGTTGTAACTAGTTCTCAGCGCAATGAACGTCCCATTCTATTCAACCATCACACAGATGGTGAAGATGACTCCGAATCCTCTTCAGGGGAAGAGGAAGACTCGAACTCAGACTCAGACGACTCAGAATTATCCGACGAAGATGATATCCGGGCTGTGCCTGCTCGACAGGCGTTTGGCAACACACGTCAGTCTACTTGGTTGATTCCCACCTCTCCATGGATGCATAGGAGGCAAGACGCTCCTACACCCTCTGCCGAGACCATTGACTCAGGCTCGGGATCTGAGGAAGAAGAGGAAGAGACATCTGATAGGTCAGAACCTCCGAGCTCATCGCCTCCTCCAGCACCCAGCCGACCTAACACGGTTCGCGGGCTTTCCGCTCGCAATGCGATTACCCTTGATGATTCCGATGACGAACAACCCATTGGCCCAGTGAGAAGAAATACCCACAGACGGCGTAACAGATACTCCCCATACTAAAACTCATATTTCGAAACAACATCTACCATCTCCCTATACAGCCTACTTCTTGTTCTTTGGCACGGCGTTTGGGAAAAGGTAGAAAGCATGCTTGGCGCTTTGTTTGCATTTTCTTATCCTTTGATATCCAAAAACGGACTGTTCATCTTTGATGGTTTCGGCGACCAGTGTTAGATCTTTTCTGTCCCCCTTTTTCACCCCAACCCTCGGTTCTATCATCTGTCACCCTTGTACTTATGCCCTTGTTGCTTCTTTCTCGGCTTGAATGATCCTCTGTTGGTTCTTACCACCAAGAACACACACCAAAACTCAATCATTGATACACAACTGTTGAACCCCCAAGGATGTTATTTCATAATATCAAATCCAAACATTACTTACAGCATCTCTTTTAACGTGAGATATTAGCTTAGCTTGTCATGAGGTTTAATTAAAGTAATCTTAGCTACCATCCCTAACTAAATCTGTCTGTATTATAACAACACTACAAGATGCTTGGAGCGCCCTTCGGGCGCCCTAGAAGGCAAAGCTTTTGTAGGTGAGTCTAGTCAGGATAATTAGCCAGTTTACTACACCACAACGCTAGGTGACGGTAAATTGGGCGCCGAAAACGGCTAGTTTTGACGCCATTTTAAGCGTCACGGGATGCTTCCACGTCTATTCTCGAACACAACACACGATGACTTCTTCAGATATGGCTACGATGCAACTGCCAAAGAGATCTATTATCACCCGCCATTGTATGACGATTTCTTTGGTGAAGAAGACACGACAATCACCTGCGAGATAGATCTTTGCGAATATGATGGTGCGTCGTGCCACGAAGGCGGGGACGAGGCCGACGGCGCACTTGCCCGCCGCGAGGTCCAATGGTATCAAGAGGTTTGTCAATGTCTGCGACCCCCGAAGTCTCTATTGTAACTAACGTCACTGCCTATATCAGCGGGATGTACTCCATCATCTTCAAAAATGTGCCAAGGAGAAAGAACTGAAATTCAAATGCACAGATTTGGCCGGGGCGACGCGAGTCTTTGTCTATAAAAGATTTGCTTATCCAGGATCAGGCCAATGGTTACCCAAGGGGAACGAGGATCCAGATCCCAGAAAACACACTGCGCTCAGTCAAGCCGTGGTCAACAAAGACAAAGCTGATTGTAAAAACACTCAAATTGAGGAGCGAGAAGCGGCAACTACAGAACTCAAACCTGGCACAGATGGCTCGGATCCTGAAATCAACAGTACGTGCTCATTGGGTTACAAGAACATGACTAACAAGCTATAGCCGACCATGTGATTGCAGTAAAGGAAATTGGTCAATTTTTGCAATGGGCTATACAGAGGGGATGTGCTATTGATTGCAACTTCCTTGTGGAGTTTTTCAATCAAGATGTCATCCCGCACGATGCGGCCAAGACTCCTGGCCACAGCGAAGTCTTGCGAAAGCCTATTGATCGGATCATGGAGCAACTTGGCTCTGATTCCAACGTGGATCTTTACCGACTAACGTATCGAATCTTGAACAAGCTGAAAGGCGATGTAGGTGTCTGGTTCCACTTCACAGCATCGAAAATCTTGCTAACTACCGTCCACTAGCTTTGGGACAGTGCAGAGGGTGTAGCAACCGGCATGTATAGCAACACGCGTTGGAAGACCTTGCGTAAGGATGATGATCCTGGAAAGGCTTTGACACTGCTACGAGACGTAAGTCTCACTACTCATAATGCTCTAGTTCTTCGTGTTATTGTGAGAAACTGTCAACGCTGACTCACTACAGACATTTGCCGTCTTCAATGATCAAAATGCGGAAAACACCTTGAAAAGATTCAATGTGATCTACGAAGGCATTCACAAGGAGTTAGACCTGGCTGCTGTGGCATGGTTCGAAAAATCTCATAAGGAGGTTGACCTGGGATCAAGATGGGTGAGATCTATAGCAATGGGTATGAAGCAGAGGTTGTAGCATTCCCGACTTGAATATTGGGATACAAATTTTTAAGTGACATACACCCTAATGCTATTTACCCCTTTCTTGATTGATACGCATCACTGGCGTTCAATGTATTCACGCTCAGTGATACTTGTTGTTCTTTCCACTTCCTGATCCGGAGAAAACAGAAACATATCCTTGGGTTGACTTCTCGCTGACGGGCCGTCTGTAAAAATGATATCCAAAGGTGATTCCATGCCCCAATCATCCCAAACCACATCTCTGTCCTCAATATATTGGCAACTATCCGCGAATTTGAACAGACAATCTAGATGAACACGGACCATGCCACGGTAGTAATTTTCATTATCAGATTCTGCTTCATCTTTAGAATCTGAGTAGATAAAAGTAGCGTCCACGACATTGACATAGCCGACCATTGCGCCGGGCTCATATATAACGAACGGCGACCCTAGCTCCCATTGAGCAATGTCTGGGACTCGAGGCTCCGCGCTAGCCAGGATCGACCTCACACAGCGATCATCCAACACTAGAGGGTAATGAAATCGAGGACAGGCACCACTAGCATAGAGACCTCGGGTTTCAAGCCACGCTCGATGCCGACTTCGAACCACGGCTTCTGACGCCCCTTCTAAGGCGGGATCTTCAAAGATCACATTTCGATAGCCTTCTCGGACAAGTTCAATAAGCGTACACCCTAGCCAGGTCCATTCCCCCTCTTTATCTGCCAGACCAGCCAGACAGGCCTGGTCGAGCGTTTCAATGGCTCGTGCCCAGTCCTCCTCAGATATGGTAGCATAAGCAGTGCGATAGATGGTCCAGCCCCATGGCCAGCCATGAAACTCACGAAGGCATTGACACTTGAGAAATTCCGGGGCGGACTTCCACTCTGGCTTTGCTTCTTGTCGGGCTGTTCGCTGGCTGAGGGTTTCTTCGGGCAGAAATTCGGATGACGACGACCGCCATGGTGTAGACCATGATTCGTGATGAAAGGTACTGGGTTGACGTGGATGAGTCATGGTTCTCACAGTGCCTTTGCAAGTAGGTGTCCTTGGATGAGAATCTCTCGGGGCCTTGGATGTCCTTTTGTGTCTCGCTTAGCGCGTGGGCGCCCATGACCCCCCTGACCCAAATGTAGGAGCACCAGGAATTGGGACTAATGCAGCAATCAGGCTATATCTTGCGATATTTTAGTTGATCTACCAACGTGATGGGCATTTCGTTCATCTACTATTCAACAATGCGACCATTAAACAAGTTGGCATCCCCACGCGAATACTGCATGAAACCGGATGAAAGTCCACGGGTACTAGGTACAGGTCATAGCTTAGTCATTGGTCTATCCTTTAAATGCCTCTTGTGGTACCGTTATACCTTATTTCAGGTGGGGAAGAGGAAGCGGAGGAAGCAGTGGAAAGAGTAGGGGCAGAAGAGGAAATGGAAACGACAGGCTAGGGAGGGGTACACAAGGTACAAGGGCTAAGATATCATAGCAACCTCTATAGCTCTCGAATAACATTTCGGGGTCGGAAATGTTCCCTAGATCGATGTTTGGGTAACATCCAGGCTTTTATTTTCCTTATTGGCGTAGTACAGTCCCCCTTTTGGGAGCAGCTGTAACCTCTATTCTCAGTCCAAGTCTTTTGTCTCTATCTATGCAACATGACATCGTGAAGTTATTATGTCCATCCATTATATAACTCCGCAAACAGAGCACGCTCTACACGAGGCATTCGAAACCTCTCACTTAGGATGATCTCAACGTCCTCGACCTAGAGCTAACACTTCAAGATGCTATCTTTCCTTGATCAGAGTCAAATCAACTGATGTCATCATCACCACTAGGTCGTATCACATATATCAGTCTACTGAAATTTCCATGGAGGTGCATGAAATTCTTAACTTTGCCTGCAATACAAGTGCCAAGGTACATACCGACACATTAAGAGAAGGGTAAAGATCATAAGATAATTGTTCATAGCATTGTATATCATCGCCCACGAAAAGGGAAAGGGTAAAGGTAGTAATAAGAAAAGCAAGGAGAGAAGAGAAAAATCTATTAATGATCTCGTGAACCGAAGCCGAGTTAGTATCAAACAGAAAACCGCCAAGATTGATCACCCGTTACCAAGTGCTAAACCGAAAAACAATTTAAGAGAAGGAGGGAAGGAGGTCAATAAAAGGGATAATGATTTGATCGCACACTATATGTGGACGGGAGGAATGATAGGAATAGAAGAAAAAGGGTATAAGACAGAATAGCAGGAGAGGTGGGGGAAGTATCGGAAGGGAGGTACTCTAAGCACTCTGCTGGAAGAGAGCAATGGTCGAGCAGTAGTTGCTCTGGTTTGGCTTGTTGGGCACCATGCTCATACCCTGAGATGAAGTGACCATGTTGACGGCCGCCTTGGTGCTGAGACCGTACAGGTGGGTATCCGAACAGTTGACTTCGACCATGTTCTCCTAGCAGTCCTCGGAGTTGAGGCAGGACTAGGCGTAGTTCTCAAAGAAACTGTAGAGACTAGCGCCGTAGACGAAGCCATCCGAGGAACCTAGAACACGCAGGCCCTAGGACTTGCGGCAAGAGCTGGTCTTGCAGTTCGAGAAGTCGGGGTCGTTCTAGGAGTCCTGGGGAGTGTAGGGGGTTAGGGAGGTAGTGTTGGACTGGTAATAGGGCGTCTTAGATTGAATGAGACCTATAAAGACGTGCTTGGCGCTAGACACCTAGTAGTTGTACAGCTAGTGGTGCTCGGAGGAAGTACCCCATAGCCAGACGGGGCTCTAGGCCTAGACCTTGACATTTCCCATGGGACTGTAAACAATGCAAACATCAGCTATCTCGTGACTTATATGAATTAAGCATTTCTTGGCGATTCCAAACGATATTTCATTTACAATAGCTTTTTCTAAACATTAGATGATTTTAGACTAAGTAATATTTATATTCTTATATATATACAAAATCTTTATCCTCTCGCCTTAGCCGCTTCTAATCTCGAAGTGTGATAAAATAGGATTAAGGTGACGAATGTTCACATTAGATGATACTAAAGATATACTAAATAATCACAAAACTATGGTCGGAATATATCAAAAGTAGTAAATACTTAGTGGGTTTGATACTCGCTGAAACACCTATAAATTACCGTATTTCATCATGATAACTCAGCGATTTATCTATTATTCTTATAAAAATAATGTATAGATGGGAAATTCTTTTAGTCCTATAGGAGTGGGTCCACGGGACTAGACCTCCATAGGAATTCCTATAGGACTAAGTCCTACGGACATGGGACTAGATTTTCGCATTTGAAAGAACGGAGAGATAGGATAAGATTGAATGGGCCGATCAGCCTGAGCATTGGGGTGAGCGATCAGGTTGCTCTGGGAGTCGATCACTTCCCGAGGCGGCAGTTTTACTGTCACCTAGATTACTCTTACACTATCTGTATAGTTTCTAACATAACAGAAGTAATGATTTTGTACACCGTGACACCATTAGAATATTAAATATTCCTAACCGAAACTAGCTTTATAGATTGATCGCCTTATTATAGCCTCTCGTTTCCGCCTTCGTTTTGCTCACATTCAAGTGCCTTGATTTATAGTTCCTAGAATCAACTATCCCATCAGCCGAATGAGGGAGGCCAGGGCTTGGCTGGAAAATGGTACGGGATGTTTTTACATACATGAATTTACCAGAACTAGACTCATCTTGTACAACAGGAGATGCGAAAGAACCTATTACTATTGTTATATGCTTGTTCACAAATCCAAGACACAGCCTTCCTCTTCTATATCACCACCAAGCTGCTTTTGCCACAAATTATGGTATTTTCCGCCCATGTCTAGCAGTTCCTGATGAGTCCCCCTCTCGACTATACTTCCCTCATCTAGCACCAGAATCTGATTCGCTCTAATAACAGTGGACAGACGATGAGCAATAACAAAGGTCGTCCGCTTGGCACACAGTCTCCTCAAGGCACTTTGAATCTGAGTCTCAGTTTCAGTGTCAACAGCACTGGTTGCCTCATCTAAAATCAGGATTGGCGGATCTTTTAGAAAGATACGCGCAATTGCCAATCGCTGAATTTCACCACCTGAGAGTTTGACCCCTTGCTCGCCAACCTTCGTATTGTAACCATCTGCAAATGTCAAGATTTTGTCGTGGATAGCGGCCGCGCGACAGGCATCGTAGATCTCTTCATCAGAGGCTGAGGTCTTTGCATATCTCAGATTCTCAAGAATTGACGCATTGAACAGAAGGGGATCTTGGGGAACCAAGCCTAGAGTGCCTCGCAGAGACCCTTGAGTGACATCGCGGATATCTTGGTCGTCGATTTTGATACACCCGGAAGTGACGTCGTAGAATCGGAACAGCAGTTTCATGAGCGACGACTTGCCAGACCCGGTGGTACCAACCAGTGCAACCGTTTCTCCGGGGGCAGCGGAGATACTTACGTCGTGAATTGCAGTTCTTTTGAGGTCATAGGAGAAGTGAACGTTCTCAAATGTGACTCTGCCTTCCACTGGCCCTATTTCCGGGGCACCATCCTTGTCTATGATACCAGGCTCGGTCATAAGTAGATCCAAAAGCCGCTCTGCGTCAATGATATCCGTCATGATATAGCGGAAACTGCCTGAAAGAAATTTAATTGGCCAGATGAGGTTGTCCCAGTACTGAATCAGGAAGACGAAATCTCCGGGCGAGGCGCGTTTTTCGTATACTTCATGGGCCACAAGGCATGTGAGCAAGAACAATGTCGCAGGAAGCAACATGTCCAACAAAGCATTGATAAAAGCATCGCGTCTAGACCAGTCTGTCTTGGCCTCGAGATGCTTCTCAACAGCACCTCCGAACCGTGATATCTCCCACTTAAGCATATTGAATGATGACACGGTATGCCAGCCCTGAACGGCTTGATGCATTATCCGTGCTTGCTCGCGCTCTGCCTTTGTCACGCGCCGACGGTTGCCGATGTTCCAGCTAGAGGTGACGACTTCCAGTGAAAGAAAGCCGAGAGATGCAATCAGCATACAAAGTGCAATCGAAGAGTTAAATTTGAGATAGAGCAACACAAAGGCAACAGTCAAGTCGATAATCGGGGGAAGGATATACAGAACGGAAGTCTCGAGAACATTTGTCAGTGCCTCCCCCTGCTCGATGGCTTTCATGACTTCTGCAGAGTCTCTGTCCGCGTGGAACTCCATCTCCAAACCCATGATATGCTTGAATGCAGCGTTTGTGAGCTGTCGGTATGAGAAGCGCTCAACGGGTATCTTGGCGAGAGCTTGGACGAGACCTAGACCCGACTCATCTTGTAGGAGATTCAGGGCAAGATAAATCGCCAGGTCAAGGTACGGCAATCGGCCTTTAAAGAGCTGATCAGCGGCGACTCCAAGCTGGTAAGGTACTAGGACATTCAAGAAACGGCCGCCGATCAAGCAGAGACCGCAAGCTAAAAGACATGCCTGGACTTTGAGGTCATTCTTGGGAATCAGGAGAGGTAGAACGATCTTGAAATTCTTGATGTAGGTTATCCAATTGCCGCTCTTACGAAGCTGACGGGAATTGGAGTCTTCGTTATCGTCTTCATCGTGCTCGTCGTCACTGAAATCCTCGTCATCTTCGGCATTGATGGATTGACCAGATGGGGACTGGCTACCGTAGGAAGATATGCCTGACTCAGGGGCCAAGAAAGGAGTCGTTTCATCAAGATTCTTGCTGCGTGTAAAACATTTGGACGTGCAATCCACGAGTAAACATGTAGCAATGAGAAGCTGAGTCGATGAAATGGTGAGTAGTGCAGCGTCGTCGACTGCCGTCCCAAGTGCCAGAAAGGGAACCGAGAAGCCGAGCGTGATAACAGATAGGCCCAGGACCTCGAAATTGATCAACTGCTTTCTCGTACAGACAAAAGTCCATACAAAGGCGAATAGTACTGCGGAATGCAGCCGCTCCGGTCTCTGACCGAGAGCATCGCCATGAAGGACAAGAAGAATTGCTTTGGCGATGTAGGATAGAGCAATTAATCCCACAGCCGTGTATTTCACGACGCTCTTATGCGTGGGTAACTTCTGTTTCTGACCGAAGTTGATTAAGAAAGATGCAAAAACAAAGAGCACGACTGTGACTGAGGACGCCACATGCAATCCTGCAGAGACCTTTGAAGGGGATATCATCCTTGGAGGAAGGCAAGGAAAGGGAGAGAAGGTAAATTTTTCAAAGGTGGGAGGGGAGGCTCAAGTAAATAATAGAGAATGAGTTCAGCTCTCGAGCACGACCATCTTTCAAGCCCGCAACGCCATGATGACGGTTGAGGACCTGGTGGCAAATGGAGAGAATTAACTACTGCAGGCCTTACAATCTAGAAGACCATGGAAGATGAGGGTGGGCAGATGAAGTCTCAACTGTGACAATTTCCGGGGCGTCTAATAGAAAAAGGCTTGTTTAGCCCTACTTTAATTGTGCTGCCTATATTTAAAACAGTGACTCTAGACCCTGAGCAACCCTCGGGGTCCAAAATAGGTAAGATTATGCTTGAGAGTAAATCAAAAGCGGTTTGTATGATAGGTACAAGGGGAGGCCAAGATTTGCAAGGTTGTTCGTTCAAGTGTTGTAAACGTCAAGTTAACTTATACTTCGGTGATCGGTGTTTGGCGCAACCAATTTTGCCACCGCCCGGTACAAGCTCTCGAGATATCAGCTCCGCCTTCCGTTAGTATGTCTTCTCAAATATCCTCGGCTTGTTGAAAATACACTCGGGACCGTCGCGATGTCTTCACGCGACCCCAATAGAGGCGGGAAACCGTCGTCCAAGCCAATCTCACTCTCCCTTTCAGGCTCAAATGGGCCCTCAAAAAAGACCGGTTTCAACCTCCATTCCTCGAACCGCGGCCGTGCCACCGACTCTCCAGCAGCTAAAGGCCAGTCACTCCCTAGGCGGCCTCACCAACTAGCGCACGGCGATGACTCGGACGAAGAAGAGGCCGCTCCGGTCCACGAAGAAGTCTCAGGCTTCGACACGCACACCGGTGGCGCAATTACCGTTGACGGACAAGCGGTCGACGACAAAAACCAGCTACTGGTAATCCCAGTTACAAGCAAGAACAACTGGCGCGACCGGGCAACTGGTAATGTGAAGAAGGGCAAGAATCTGCTTCCCCGTGAAGTGCAAGCTATGCAAGAGGCAGAGAGGAATGGACAAACTCCCGGCGGAGATGCCACAGTCGAGACAGATGCGCCGAGCATGGCATACGGCCTGAGCTTTGCAAAGCAGTCCGAGTCCCAGGAAGAGAAGGGCGCAGCGGATGAAGATCAAGCTATGCCCGATGCGAAGCCTGTTGCGACCAAACCTCTCACCGATGACGAAATTGCCATGCAGGCCCTCATTCGCGAGACACAGGGTGATGTGGAGCGCAGAACAGATCTTGTTATCGAGTCAAATTTAAAGGAAGAAGAGGAAGCGCCAGTTCACTACAACGAAACAAGCTCTTTCCGGACAGATGTGGCTTCGCGACCAGAGCCTGCTACGTTGGACGCCTACAATGCCATTCCAGTAGAGGAGTTTGGTGCTGCGCTGCTACGAGGAATGGGTTGGAAGGACGGTCAATCTATTGGAAAGGGCAATTATGGCGGCGCCGCGGCTGCTGAGAAGGCGAAGAATGCCCGTGTCCCCGAACGACGACCTGGATTCCTCGGCATTGGCGCAAAGGATACATCTGGCGGCAAAGGTGCCGAAGCAGAGCTTGGCGCGTGGGGTAAGTCAGCTATGCGCAAGGCCTCTAGGAAAACAGGCGAAGAAAACGGAAAGGCGGAGGGTGTATACATGCCAGTCACGATGCGCAACAAGAAGACGGGTGAGCACCTGACCGAAGAAGAGCTCGAGGCCCTCAAAAAAGAGGCAAAGGCCAGTCCCAAAGAGGACGACTGGCGCGACAGACGAGACCGCAACCTCGAAAAGAGTGGACGAGACATGGACCGAGAATACCGCAAGCGCGATTATGACGATTATGACCGCTCTCACCGGAGGAATGGGTCTTCACGCCGTGACCGCAGTCTGTCCGGTGGCCGCCAATCTTCCAGACGTTCCCGGTATGACGATGATGATAAAAGCAGGCGGGACGATCGTTCCCATCGTGATCGGGATTATGATCGAGATCGCCGCCGGGACCGCCATGACGACAAGGACCGACGGAGAGACCGCGATCGAGATTATGACAGAGGTCGCAGCGAACGCAGTGACCGGTACAAAGACGATAAGTACAGTTCTTCACGCTCGTCACACTCATCTCGACATGACCGAGACCGAGACCGCGATCGTGACTCCCGACGCAGCCGTCGCGACGATTGAAGATATCAATGACTTGGATGGGAAATTGGAGGATGTTGAACATCAGAACTTGCATTACAGAAGATGTGCCTGACCATATTCGGCCATTCAAAAGTGTTACAAAATAGAGATACCCTGTTCAATCAAAGTGAAGAATGAGATATGAGAGATAAGAAGCCCTAGAGGGTAGGTCACCCATTCGAGCCTTCGCTAGAGAATCTACAGTGTTCTTCAAGTGCCTCATTTTAGCAACTATATAGCTACCATTTCATCTAAAGATCGAGATCAAAGAGCCGTAATACACTGTTCAATTCTATAAAAGTAGATGGCTTTTATCCTTCCCACCCATGGTACTCCAAGAAAGAAAGCGCCAAATTCAATATACAAACATGACAGAAGACGAAAGCCAGATTATGCTTCCAACATATCAACATCCTCTTCATCTTCAACCTCAACCTCATCCTCATCCCCATTGGCATCGTCCATGGTCAAAGCACCAAGTCCACCAAGACCAACACCACCATCCATCTCACCGAGCACCCACTCAACCAGGTAGCTGTCATCAACCAGCTCCTCAACACGGCGGTAGTGTCGTTCGGTGTATGCAGCCAATGCCTGCAGGATATCCTTCAAGCCAGCAGCAGCACGGCCGTTCTTTCCGCGAACGGACTGGGTAGCCAGCTCGACGAATGTGGATGCAGGGTATGAGCGAAACAGGGCGTAGAGGATACGCTGCGAAACGCGCGCGGTGCGGGCATTGGTGTTCCAGTCGCGGAGACGAAGGAGGAGAGTGCGCAGGTTGGCGGGGTCTAGGGACTGCAGGACCTCGTCGATGGAGGGGTTGCCGGTCAGACTGGCTGCGGCACGCTTGCGTTCCTCGGCTGGGAGAGTTGGGTCGTCTGCGGCGTTGATGGCGGCTGTGAAGAGGGACAGAAGTCTACCCGGGTGGTTGAGCTGCAGGGCCAAAATGATAGCTTCGCGGTAGTTACCGGCCCTGATATGGTTCTGCAGTTCTTGGTCTTGCTCGATGCGTTCGGAGTTGGCGTGTACAGCGGCGGTGTATGTGGCCGAGGTAGTGTCTGTCCAGAAGGTGACTGTTGCGTCTGCGGAGCCGGAGGCGATAGCGTAGGGGGCGGTGTTAAATTTGGAGGTGATTTGCTTCACGTCTTTGCGTGAGCCGGAGGGGGTCGGGCTAGCGAGCGCCCAGACTCGGTCTTCGTGGTTGTCCAGAGTGGTTTCGAGCTCGCCTGTGTAGGGGGACCAGATCTTGACCAGACCATCTGCAGCGGCGGAAGCGACCAGGGGACGAGCCTGAATGGCGTTGTGGCGTGCCGCTGCGGTTTCTTCATCTTCGTCGTCGCCGTTGTCGTTGGAGACTTGGGGAGGTGGAAGCCAGAGAACCTTGAGGACACTGTTGGTATGACCCTCGAAGGTCAGGAGACAGCTGTAGTCAGACAGACTCCAGAGCTTGACAGTTTTATCACCGGAGCCTGTGACTGCTAGTCCTCGGTTTGTGCTGGTACGAGAATCGGTGTTGATGATCGGGGTGCCTTGGGGAGCAAATCGCACAGACCAAACACCCCTCTTGTGACCACGAAGCACACCAACTGGGGAGCCTTCCTCGGCGGCCCAGATCTTCACGGTGCGATCTTGTGATGCGGAAGCGAACAATTCAGATGCGGAATCGATATCAATTGCGTTGATATCCTTCTCGTGTGCCTTGCGGGTGTAGATGGCCTTGGGGTTGTGCGGCTTGTCATCTTTGAGAGGAGCGAGCTTGCTTGTGTCCCACCGCTTGATTGTGCGATCTTGCGAGCCAGTAATCAAGAAAGCAGGCGGGTGGTTGACGGGGTCGTTGTATGCAGCACTGCCAACTGGCGGTGGTACCCGTGGAAGGGCAATAGCTCCCAACGACTCGGCGTGACCAGTGAAGACAGCAAAGCAAGTATAAGAGGATGTCTTCGGATCAATACGCCAGAGGCGTGCTGTGTTATCCTTGGCGCCAGTTGCTAGCCAGTGTCCTGACCAGTCCACATCAATGCAGATAATGATATCGTCGTGACCTTCAAGCTGTGTGACATCAGCGCCGAAGTACTCCTCCTCTCCCTTGTCCGAGGGTCGGTCCTCCGATGGAGCAACCGAAACGACACGGATACTTTCCGTGTTGGTAGCCAATGCAAGCATTGATCGGTCAGGTCCAACATAGGCCAAATCAATAATTTCATCGTCGTTCCCAGAAATCCGACGGATGACTGTCAAGGGCTCCAACGTTGACCCAGGCCTGTAACTAGACAGTGACGCGAGCGAGTGGAGGCGAAGTGTCTGATCTGCGTGAACAGTCAAAACAAAAGGCAAACCAGCCGAATACTGGATAGCAACAACGCTCTCAAACTCCTCTCCGGCCTCTTGTTCCTCTGTAACTTCGCTACCGCGATTGCAGTCCCAAACACGCAATTTTCCATTCTCTCCACCAATAACGCAAAGCCCACTATCAGCGATGAAAGCAGCGGCTTCTACACTCTCCAAAACAGGAATGATTCTGCGGGTCTTCCAAGTGCGCGCATCCCAAACGATGACTGTCTTGTCTCGACTAGCTGAGATCAAAGCATTTTCTGAAGGAGAGAAGGACAAGCTGCGAACAAGAGAGACATGCGACTCTAGAGACGCAATGGACTTTCTCTTGTGCAGATCCCACACGCGCAATTTGCCATCTTCGCTGCCGGAAGCTAAGCGGAAGCCTGCAGTAGAGCCTACAGAAGCGCCCTCGCTCATGTCTTCATCATCATCTGTAGACTTGCGCTTGTTCTTTTTGGAGGACTTCTCGTCGGCAGTAGGAACCTCGAAGAAGCAGAGTGCAGAAACAACACCACCATGACCGTGGAAAGTGTGCGTGACGAAGCCACCTCTGATATCCCAGACCTTGATCGAGCCATCGGCACCACCAGTGGAGAGCAAAGTACCAGTAGGATCAACAGCAATGGTCACGACTGGCGCAGTGTGAGGCTTGAGGGTTCGGAGAAGCTCTGTTTCAATGGTTTGAGCGGACTCGTCGAAAGGTGAGAGGGAATAGATGCGCATAGACATGGAGCGCGAGCAGACAATAGCGTGTGAGGCAGATGGCGTAACTAAAAAATATGTTAGGGTTGAATCTCAACGAGCGCAATTGTGACTTACTGGCCAAACCGGTAACAATTTCTCCATCCTGTGTGGCTTGCGGTTAGCACTTTGTAGTTGAACCAAGAAAAATAACAGCGGCAACACTCACTCCTTCAAGACTGGCAAGCTGGTTACCAGTTTCCAGATCGACGATCAAAGCATCCTCGCCGACACAGCTCAGCAAGATGCGCCCACTGGCGTCCAGCGCCGTGCTACCGCCGGTGTAAATAGGGCGGAGCGTGCGAGACGCCTCGAAAGTAGTTTTGACAATAGCTTTCGACATGACTGTAGGAGATCAAATCAGAAATCAGCCATTGCCCGAGAGAAGTTCCGTCGCAAAAAATGGCAGCTCGAGCGGGCAACTTTTTTTGTTTGTTCTGTTTGCTCAGTGATAAGATATCGGCGTGCCTTAGGCGCCCAACCCGCATCACTTCACCTTCAACTGTGTTTCACATCTTCATCTTTCTTTGAATGCACGTTTATTTAATTGGGAGACATCTCGCTCACTTGCACTGTAAGGCGATGTAGCTGTGCTACTGGCCCAGTCACAATTTACGATATGGGTCGGCAGGCCTATTTGAACCGGCTCGCTTTGGTAAGCTACCTCTCTTGTCTTGCGAATATACTCTCCTTATTTGATGCAATAATATATATGTGGCCTATGGCAAGATGGTCTCTATTTGATTATATATGCAAGATGATTTGGATGTATTATGGGAAGCCAACTTATTGTTCCGCAAATAACATGTCATCGTGTTATAATGTCCTTGTTTGAAACATGCTACAACTTGACAGATCAATTATACTGACTATTTTCAAGGGCCGTTCGCCATATGAAGCCCCTGACACTGCGGCGGTTGACCCTTCTAATCCCGTTCGACGGGTCTCGAGTGTCCACGCAGATAGCTATATGCAACAGTACGATGCTCGTGGCCACCCTGTAAATCCCGAGTCCAGATCTCTTGGACGGGAGTTTCGAAGGGCAAAGAATGATATCCTTTCAACAATGGGAATTGTTGTCAGTGGAGAAGACCGAAACACCAGTATTCCAAACGAACAGCAAAAAATCAACCAAATTGCGAGTGAAAATGACTTCGGACTGGTCATAACGACCCTTGACCAATTATTTGTCTTCTTTGGTACCTGGTGGACCTTGTCATTCACTGGGCGAGTACAGGTAAATACACTTCAATCGCCTTCGGGGATAGACTAACCTCTAGTCACTGCTTAGACTTACAAACATTATGCACACTCTGCCTTGCTTGATGTCATTAAATCCGAGAGACGATCAACAGGCATTCTGGGCTTTTATTTCGCAGGAATTCCTGCCTGGGCAATCTCAAGTGGATTGGCCATTGCTCGTGAGAATCCGCTCAAACGGGTTTTCGCCTCTCTGCGGGACTATGCCCAGTCTCTTACAGGCAAATCACTTGGCGTCCGATTTATTTTTGGACTTATGTACACAGCGTAAGCATCATTTACAGTGATAATGAACAAGACTGATGATGAATACAGGGCCAAGAACTCGGTGCTCATGCTCTCCGTGGAGTTCTACATGTATTCCGTACTCCAATCACTATCGCTTGTGTCGCCCTACTCAATCCCTAGCGTTCAGCTTTTGATTCCGCTTGGAACAGGGTCATTGCTGCAGCTCCCAGCGGTTCCCACCAATCTCTCCCCTGGCTCCCTAGGCACTTCACTCGTGGGTCTATTGACCCATCCTGGCATCTTGGCCTTTATCTATGGCTACTACTTGCGCCCGGATCTCGAAGAGCGCATCTATCGATTGATTCGGCGGCGCCTCCCGAAAGCAACTATTGCAGATGAGCTCTCAGTCCGAGTGGCCTTTGAAGAAAATCTAATTGAGTGGGTGGTGCCGACACTGGGGCGCAAATCAGACGAAGAAATGTACCGGGGCAACCTTACGCTCTTTGAAGATATCAAGTGTGAGCTAGGTGCTTTTCGACACTGGGTGTTTTCGTTGTTTGGGCTACGATCAAGCAAGTCATCAGACCAGCAAGCCTTTACGTCCTTTAGAGATGAGAGGATCGAATCTCTCCGAAACTCGATTGAGATGCTACAAAATGAACTCGAGGGAACACAGCTCAACCCTAATGAAAATGAACCAAATGACCCGCTACCCAGGCCTCCAGGGATCGCACCTGATGTCCAGGTGGCCGCCACTTCACCACCTCCATTACAGGATGCAATCGCATCTACGCATTCGAGTCGTTTGGAATCAGATGTAGGCTTGCACCGGGTGCTCACAAATGAGAATCGTATGTCACAGTCGCCCGGCGAGATGAGCAACGACTATTTCTCCGAAATAGCCACAGTTGGGCGAACAAGTGGTCCGTCGACCACTTCAAACCAACAAGACCTACCAGGCGATTCACAGACCGGCGAGAGCCCAGAAATGGACCGAAACAACTCACGGTCCAATACTCTGTTCTCTCGCCCTTCTTCGCCAGAGACGTCTCCACCTACATCACCTCGTGTCAGAGCATCCTTGATCCACCAGAGCTCTGACATTATCACAATGCAGCTTGAACTATTAGGCAACCGGAACCGGAATCCACAGAACCAGGCTTCGAATCTTGCCAACCTAAATGCACTAGCAGGCAATGATATCCCAGGTCTTAATAGACATGCAGATGCCATGGACAGACGATCAATAGCTGAATTCCTCGAAGCTCTGATCTTAAGCCAGGCTCAGCGCCAGGGACCGCATCCACCAGCACAAGGCGGCACTGACGGCCTCTCCAGTGTCACTGCCGGCCAATCCATCACGACTCCTCAAGATCTAGGCGTCCCCGAGCCGACAACCCAGCATCAGACCCAAGATGACGAGTCCGACGATGAACCGGCTCTAGAATCTATTGAGGAGGCACCAGAGCCCAGCGTACCAAACATCCTCCCAGACGGCGTGGAAGAACCAATCGATGAAGAACCCACTATCCAGCCAATTCCCGTCGCCGTCGCAGACCACAACCTAGATACGATGTCCGACACCCTCCACCAGCCCCTTCCACCAACTTCTCGCATTCCCGGACGTGTAACCGACCATTCATCGGGTGTTCACCGCGTGACCCTTCTCTCGGCATACCCAGTGGACTCACTTGCATCAAATCTCGCTGCTGCAATCAGCGGTATTATCCTTGCGCCCCTTGAAGCACTCTTCTTTCGCTCTTTAACCCAGTCATGGCTCACCACACATCCTTCGGATGTGACTCGAATTTCGGATGTCCATCCTTTGGGTCTGTGGTTTGGTGGAAGGACTTGGCCAGATATCGGTGCGTATACGTGCCGATTGCTCCTTATGAGGGGAATGCATATTGCAATGAGAGCTGGAATATGGGGTTTCCTGGTTGGGTCGACGATGAGGATTGGCAGGAAGTTTTGTGATTGGGGGAGCTTATGATCTGCTATTTCTGTTGGAGTTGTCAATACCTAGGTTATGTTTTACGAGTGAACTACGTATGCACTAATCAGTGCAGCATTTGCACTGTTTTAACTCCTTCTCATACTGTTTCTCAAGTACTAAAGAAAGATACCCAAAAAGTAGCTTAACTCCAAGGTACATAATTTCGTCATTGTGTGAAAATACACCAGGCTTGCTCTCGAGGGAGCAACGAGAAGCTTGATAGTTTAGCATGTATGAGAGAAAACGGCAATACAGATATCCAAATCAACTCCCCAATATTTTATTACTTCAGTTTCAGATTATGCGCGGCCCTTTCCTTTCTTCCCAGGGGTCTTGCGTCGCTCCCAGACCATCAGGTAGCCCTCACGCGTGAACAATGTCTCGCTCTCTGCGCGCTTAACAAACAGATCCTGGATCTCGAGCCACTCCGGTCCGCGCTGCTGCTGTTCCGTAGAACCGGCATTTTGAATACGCGTGTTCTCGGCTGACATGGCCTTGTCGTGGAGCTGAACCATCCAGGAGACCTTCTCGCTGCCGCCGCCAGCACCGCTGGATGAACCACCGGCACCTGATGCGGCATTGACGCCCTTGTCGACGGCGTCATCGGTTGCACCAGGGGCGGCTACAGCTGGGTCGAGGATGATGTTTGCCACGAGGTCGTAGAGGATTGGCTCACCTGGAGGCCAGATATCGGGGTTGGGCTCGACGTATGGTGACATGTCCAGAGAACGGGGGGAGGGGAAGGTGACAATAGTTGGATTGCGCTCGGAGACGAAGCGGTTCTTGCTGAAACGTTTGATGTGGAAGAAAAGATATGGTGGGAGAGGATGGAGAAGACGATGTCGGACACGGTGGGCCAGTTTCTCTGATGCCGTGTAGCCGTTGTATTTGTTCAAGAGGGTGGTCAGGGGAATCTGGGGGATGATGGACTCCCGGTTGGCCGATTGGAAAAGAGGTGTAGGGGGCAAATCCAATGTCAAGATGAGGAAAGGTGTGACCTGGCTATTGATAGTGCCAGACTCGGTAAATACCAAGCGGGCATTCTGGGTATCGGAGTGGGCGGTAATAGCTTGGCTTTCAATTCGGAGATGGCCCTGGAAGGCTGCGTGGACGACACTCGTAGGTGTCGACGAGGGCTTTTTAGATCCGCCCAGAGATAGGTGAAGGGCGTTGAGGAACCAGGACAGAAATTCCACCGGGTCTGACTGGTTTGTGAGTGTGAAACGCTTCGAGGATCGCAGGGCGATCTCCTGCAGCAATTCGTGCGGAGAGACATGTGACCGGAACGCCTTGGGGTTCCATAGCTTTCGCACAAGAGTCCTGAACCGAAGGACCATCTCCGGTGTGCCAGGCGTGGGGAAGTCATGGAGGAGGAAGAAGTTGCGAATTGGTAGAACATGCGCCATCAGTTGAGCCACTACATTGACGTAGTCGTTGGCTTTGATGTTGTTCATGCCGACAAATCCTGCAAATAAGATAAATCAGTCCCAAGCATCTCAAAGGTCCTGGTATATGCGGTGCTCTTACCTGGCCGGTAACGAGCTCCAGAGAGGTCCCAGGCATCATGGACTTCCCTGTCGAGCTTGACCACCTCGTTCTTTGTGTAGTGGGGATCCACCACATATTTTATGTCGTCCAAGCTCTTATTCTTAACCTCATATCCCTCTGGCAGCACGTAGACCTTCCTTGTGCCGATGTTGATAAAGACGTGGTGTCCGACTTCGAGTGCATGGAAATATGCGTGCGATTTGGGACCGCGACCTTGGAAGTATTTACCGCAGACGAGACAGGCGTACACATTGATATTCGACAAACTAACAGAGCATAGCTTTTCGAAATCGAAATCAAGAATCTCGCGGTTGATCGTGTCCAGGTAGAGGTCGCCGTAGCCTTCCATGGGAGCGCTTTGTCGCTTCGGAGCACTAAGCGCAGGCGCATCTTCGTCGATATCCGAGAGACCTGAAGGATCCTTTTCACCTTCCTCCAGCTCCTCTCTCTCTATTTCGGCCGCTCCTTCGATATCCGCCCCATTGCGACCATTCTGTTCCAACTCGCTGCTTGCGAGTCCTGCGCCGTTTGGAGAATCACCATGGGCCTGGTTCTCGACGCGGGCCTTTTTCGAGGCAGGTGAACCTGAAAAGTCTTGTTGCAAAGGAAGCTCTGCGGGTCTTTTCGACATTGCGATATTGTTGTAGTGGAAGTTGATCGCCCAGTTCTTACGGACGGAATGCGATTTCGATGCAAACAAGCCAAACAGCCAACACGAGATCAGGGAAGCTCCCCAGGTATACACTACAACAGCCGCTGTTTACTGGGCTATTTCATAGGACGCGATCTTCGCTCGGTTGGTCTTTTATATTGTCAGGACCATTTAGAAATCCACTCATTTGTTACAGCCTAAGTCATACCATGCCAAGATGAAGCCATAACCAAAGAAAACGTCATAGGATGTGATTCAACAAACGCCTCATGTCGACCATTAAGCACACTTGACCACCTTATCGTTATCAACGTCTATTTCCCTCACACCGTCCTTCGTCACTACCTTCACCAAGACCTGTAGAGAGAATCAGTTATGTTGGCATGTTGGAATGGTCGCATTTCACTTACTCCCTTGTAGTCGATAGGTAGTCTGCGCTTCAGCTCGTCTGTGCACAAAGTGAGGAGCTTGAGTCCCTCATCCAGATTGATGTTAGGGTTGTGGTGTTTGTCGAGGATGGATAGACAGTAGTATCTATTCAAGTTAGCATTGATACTTCGTCCCCAAGCTTTGTTTCAACATACTGGGCATAACCGTGGGCAGCATATGGTAGGGGTGCCAATGACGCAAGGTAGTCAATCCAGTAGAGATGGGGAGCCTCAGTGACCGGGTCTATGCCACCGAGCAGTAGGTTGACGGTGTACGGGCTCCGTGATCGCAGACTGCGCGCCAATTCTCCCCGAACGAAATTGGCAACGGCGGAGGGGCTGAGTTCGGTGTCGTTACGCATGCTGTAAAGCGCAGCGTTGGCTTGGATATATTCGGCAAATTGAACTATAACAACCCATCTCATTAGCATGTTTGTTACATTGGGGCCGTAGTTGAAGTCACATACCAGTATCTCCAGACTCTCCAGAGAAAGCCATGAGTGTGTTCTTGTTCAGCTGTCGTGTCTTATCATCCTCGGCCTTCAGAACTGTCGGGCCTCTCATTGCGGCCTTGGATGCTGCAAGAATGACGAAGTCCTTGCCGGCGATACCCAAGAGAACCTCCCTAGCAGCCGTCAGGAACCATTTGGAAAATAACAGTTATGACTAGCAATAAACTCACATGTTTGCGGTAAGTGAATATCAAAGAAGAAACAAGCAAGTAGATGATCAATGAAGGCGAACGGGAGAAGTGGTCAAGTGAGGAGGACCGCGCGGTGAGCTTGACGCCTGGAGCTCCCGGGGTCAGCTACTGCTGACTCAGCCGCCGCTTAGCGCTTTTTTTTCTGCCAAAAAAAAGTTGAAGTTTTGATCTCCGCAGCCCGAGTCTTTCGAGAACGCCATTTCTTCAATTCTTGTTGTTCTCTACGGAAGATAGGAAGAGGCGCCACGGCTTGACACAAGTCCAATATGTCTTCCTTTTTCACTGTCCCCGCTGCCCAGCGCAAGCGCAAGAGAGACGACCGCGCCTCAGCCCCAGGATCGAAGAAGCGAGGTGGAGATGCTAAACCTGATGGTGCCGGTCGTCGGGCCAGAGAGAGAGAAGAGTCGATCTCTGGTAGTGATATCGATGAGGACGAAATCGCATCGCAATCAGACGACGAGAGCGGATCGGATTCGGAAGACGGCGAAACGGCTGGAGATCGAAGATTGAAACTCGCTGAACGCTACTTGGAAAACATTAAGGACGAGGTCGACGAAGCCGGATTCGATGCGGCAGACATTGATCGAGACTTGATCGCAGAACGACTTAAGAAGGACGTTGATGAGTTCAAAGGACGGACGTTCCGTCAAATCGCTGCGAATCTAGCCTTCCCTACCGCACCCTATTCCTTTTTCCGCTCAGATACCCAATCGACAACTGCTATTGCTGTTCACGCACCATACGTCTACGCTGTTTCAAAGGATAAGACTTTGACCAAGTGGGAGTTGGTTACACCCAGTGTACCGGCCTCGAGCGCATCGAACGGTGATACTGATACTTCTAAGCGGCCACCACGCCCCCAACGCAAGAAGCCCAAGCGTGTCAAGTATGCTCGGGGTATGCGCAAGAACCCTGAAACTGGCGAGGAGCATGGACATACGAAAGACATCTTATCCGTTGCCGTGTCCCCCTCTGGACGGTTCGTGGCCACTGGTGGAGCCGATAACAAACTGATCATTTGGGATGCGGAGACTTTGACGCCCACGAAGACTTTCCTACAACACAGAGACTCTGTTTGCTCATTGTCCTTTGCGCGCCATATCTCAACGATGAGTTCCGGAGAGCAGCTATTCTCTGGTTCTTACGATCGTACAATTAAGACATGGTCCATCAGCGGAGCTGGCCACGCCTATGTCGAAACACTTTTCGGTCACCAGGACCATGTTACTGGAGTTGCTGCTATGACCATCGACGAATGTGTTAGTGTTGGTGCTCGTGACCGCACAGCCCGTTTGTGGAAGGTTGTCGACGAAACGCAGCTGGTGTTCCGTGGTGGTTCCGCAAAAAGCGCTCCTTATCACGAGAGCAACATTGACTGCATTGCTCCTCTACCACCAGCTCACTTTGTCACCGGTTCAGACTCTGGTTCTATCTGTCTCTGGTCCATACACAAGAAGAAGCCTCTCTTCACCATCCGTCTTGCCCACGGCTTGGACCCAATCCCACCTCTTCAAGAACTATCACCCGAAACCAATGAAGAGACCGCCGCCCACAACATGCGGCACTTGCGCCCTATGCCTCGCTGGATTACCGCCTTGACCACGCTCCCCGGCACCGACATTGTACTCAGTGGCAGTTGGGATGGTTTCATTCGCGCATGGCGCATTTCGGACGATAAGAGAACTATCATTCCTCTAGGACCCATCGGCCAGGGCTCTCTTGGTAGCGCCACGCCTGACACACCATCTCAACAACTCAACCAGACCCTTGCTTTCAATGCTACCCCAGACCGCATGGTTGAAGATGAGAAGCCTCAAGCCGGAGCCCAAGAACCGGAGCCCATGATCAAGGGTGTCATCAACGACATTGCTGTCTTTGAGCGCCGTCCCGAATCTGACCTCCCCGGAGAATCAAAATCCAAGTTGGAGACCCAAAACGAGCCTCGCGGTGTATCAATCGTTGCTGCTGTTGGCAAGGAGCACCGCTTAGCTCGCTGGAAGTGCTTTGCCAACAACTACTACGAAGGCACTACTGCTGAGGGCCGTAACGGAGCTGTCGTGTTCGAGGTTCCGCTCACCACTAATGAAACCGTGAGGGCTGATGTATAAATCTTGTTCATAATTGTTCTGTCTCGGCCTTGCTCACTGGTCGAAGATAAAATGGGGAGCGTTGCTCGGGGTCCGGTGTCTTTGGAGTCAGATCGGTGTATGTATTTCTACCATTTTTGCATATGTACCGGATTTCTTTGGTGCATTGAGTGTTCAATCATATCCCTATTGCAAGCATTACTCGATGTAAAACAAGACTGCATAAAACATAACCGAAAAGTCCTTTCATGGCCCCTGCTTTTGAGTGTTCAAGATAGAAACCGTCTAGTACTTCATGACACTATGCACAGATTTCTGACCCCCTGTTATATCGTGTCTCGAACCTAGGACCATTGCAAAAAGACATGAACATCAATTGCCTCGTTTGTAGAACACAACCACCATCTTTCCATGTTCCTGCTCCCTCTTGCTACCAGACTCAACACAGATGAACAGAACACAGGCCGACCTGCAAGAGTGTGTGAGAATTCGCTGAAGTACAAAGCCTCGAATCTCTCAGCATTTGTCCTCCTGAACAATCACATTCCAGTTAGTCTTGTGGAAGACCTGCCCAGCGGTATACCTTGAGATCCCCTCCCCAAGATGGCACTTGGTGTCAATATATTTGGCACCATCAGCAATGCTACCAAACGAATTCAACGTCTTTTTACTCTTGCTCTGTGGGGAAAGTCAGCTTAGCCTCCGAAAATAAGAAGAAAGACAGCCTACATCGTTACACCAATAGATGGCAGAATTATACGAACAGCTCACTCGAGCACACTTGCTTGGGCCAGCGGCGGCTCGTGGATTTCCGCTGAGCTTGCGGAGGTAAGTGATGCCCTGGCGTATAGTTATGCTGTTACACCGACCCCAGCGACCAAAGCAGTTGTACTTTGAGTCGGCAAAATCGGTGCGTTTCTCGAGGTCGAAGTTACGTTCAACCAGTGTCTCGTCTTCTGTGTCCGCGAAGTCTTCATCCCAGTTTGGGTTCAGTCGGAGCAACTCGGTGTGCACTTCTTCGACTGTTCCATTGAGAATGAGGGGCTCGCTACCAGGGGTGACCTGGACTTCCCATGAGGGTATGAAGAGGTCGTATCCATCGAGGGGAGATGGGGTAGGCGATGCCAACACAAGAGCCTAGAAGACTTGTTAGAGACATTGAATGTTCACATGGAGAATTGGCTGATCACTTGGAAGGAGTAGATGCAGAGAGCGCCAAAAAGAGTGGCACACTTCATGGCGGCGAGAATGGACTAGAACAGGCGTTGAAGTGGAACTTGCTATATAGTACTAGTACTGTAGCAGTATATCACAGTCAATCTGATGGTCTGAATTGATTCATGTTGAGGAAATCCTACTATCTTTTATACCTTTTCTGACTAGCAATTACATCTCCCCAATCCCGAAGTTTCTGAGGAATCCATCACTGGTTGGATCTATCAGCATGCTGACCTTTACAGTGTTGCATTGAATCACAACCTGTAGCGCTCAATTCACCCCAAAGAAGAAACAAAGCCGACTACACGCTTGGCAAGAGAGAGAAAATATACGCGATGTTACCATCAGACGATTAGCCTTCAATCGGGCCATTCATCGCTCACTGCAGGTGTTTGTTGGGCGCTAAGGGCTGCACCCTGCATGAAATAGTGTGCATGTCTCGGACAATTTCCCCGGTGGATGGTTTAATTCAACTGGCCGTGTAGCAAATCGAGCGCTGGATGATACCAAAAACAGAAGCCAGAGTCTTAATGCTGAATCCTTCAAGTGTGCCCTGGACGCCTTGCCAAGCTTCCGACATTGCTCAGGTACAGACAGTGTTGGATAATGAGATATTCTAGATCAGCCAGACCGAGCTAGCAGATACACTTGACGCTGGGGGCCTGAATCACTGTCTATCACACCTTGGCAAATACAGGCTCTGGTACGAGATGCCATCGACAAGAACATACGGCCTAGCTAGTTTAGCTCGATCACTACCAAGTCCTCACATACATCGGAGTAAGGGTAACATTTTCTCTCCTCGGGGGTCCTTCTTCATCGGGCGATGTGTAGCGCAGTTGAGACGAGAGACTAGATCCATAGGGTATATATAGACCTCTCCGCTGTCTCCATTAATGTGATTATACTCAATATCCACAACTAAAGCACAGAAACATAACACTCAAACCAGCAACATGAGACTTGCAATTGCTTTTGCGGTGCTCTCCGCCATCTGCCCTGTTGTTTGTTTGACTCAATCCCTCCAGTGTGCACACTACTCAGAATCTAACACACATGGTTTCAGGTATGGGCAACCAGCGAAGCCCCCGAGGGATATGGCTTAGATATTCCTGAATGGGAGGTCGAAATCACCCCTGGTGGTGACCGCGTCATCCTAAACGGCACCATTGAAGAAGTCCACGAGGAGCTCCTCAAGCTGAACCCAAAGTGGGATGAAGAGTTCCTCGCAGACCTGCCCGTCGAGGATGACGAATCCTCTACACTAGTCAAACGAACTGACTTCTACGGCGCCAAGGTGGTGTGCGGCAAGTGGTCGTCTGCACGGTCCAAACCGATTTCCAATGGTATCAAGTACCTTCGGGGTCTTAGCGGCCACCCTAGAGCTGGACCTGGCCCGGGTAAATGTGCTCGAGTGAGCTGCTCGTACCAGTCTGGCATCTGGTGGTGCAATGACGTGAGTCATAGGAGATACCGTAGTTGTATACGCAGGACTGACATGCTTGAATAGTCTAAGAAGTCGAAGACATTGAACTCCTTTGGGAGCATTGCTGATGGCGCATCGTACGTGTTGGGCCATTGTACAAATTCTGGCGCTGGCATCGAATTTCCCACTGTCAACGGGCAGGTATTTCACAAAACTGACTGGAACGTTATTGTCCGGGGTGCTAGCTGCTGATTAGCCTATAAGGTGGGATTCGCAATGGACAGGAAGACGACAGGTCTGGAGTGCAGAACAGCGTTGTCAAGATATGTGGCTTAGAACCAGCGCACTGTCCTTTGGTGTATGAAATGGTACACTCGCTTCGAGAATTTCGTTAAACACTTGTCTAAACTTTCATAGCCTTAGGAACAGATTTATGGACCCCATTGTAGAATAGAAACAAAGAAGAAGAATAAAACAGATCAAACCCTACCCCTCACTTATATGAGCGCTGACCCATTTCAGTGTCAGACAGCAGTATATGATCACAATTGCGCTCTCCCATCCGCTCGTCGAACATACACATTTTGGTCAGGCGACGAGCCTTCTTAATCAGTCGACCAGGATGATAAACCATCAGCACAAGCATAGTCAAAAACATCAAAAAGGCATCAAAGACATAGATATAAGCCTCCTTGGTATTGACATCGGCTGTTTGACCGGCACCAAACTGAATAGTCCGCACTAAGTTTCGAATCATCATCGAAAAACAGGCGACATACATTGCCACCATATACCGCTGCCAGTGAAAATTAGGGTTCTGCTGGATCAGAGGTGTAGGCATTCGCTGAAGTCGTCGATGGAACTTCGCCGTAATGTAAAGGAACAAGGCAAATACGAGCAGAGAGAAGATCAAGCCAGCGAGAACAACCTTCCTGCCAATATTCATGACATTGGCATCTCCGGTAACCTGGACACCGGCACCGCCAATTTGTGTGCAGAAAGTGAGAACGTCGTTCATGACAAAGACAAATGTGAGCCATTTGACTCGCATGCTCGATAGATGCTCGGCGTCGAAGGAGCGGATTATGCGACCGAGGACCATGTAGACTGTAGCGGCGATGAGTGGTGGCGCGCACATGATGAGCATTTCTTGCAATATCCATGACTTGATCTCGGTTCGTGACTCGTGGGACCATGCTCTGCCGTAGTAACCGAATGCTTCACCTGGTGTCATGATTATTAGCCTTGAAGCTTCTTTTCTCAAGGGAATGCAGTGGTGATCGTACATATTCCGCCCAGTACTAAGGGTATGAAGTATGCAGCACGGAAGGGGAACATCAGCACGAGATGCACTATGGTCGAGATTCCGAAAATCGCCACGAAGGCATAGCCGGCCGTGGCAGACGGTGTATAGGGATAGAATTCGACCCAGGGATCGGATCCATTTACGCCGGGGTGGTAAACGATATCCATGTTGTATATTGGGAAAAAGCAGCTGAGTGGTGGGCTTGATAATCGCTTTACAACCGAAGAAATGGCACATCTTTATAGATTGAAGGGTCTTTAGGTCGAACAACATCAGCTATTTCTAGATTCCTAATCGGGTAATTTGCGAACGAATACGCCTGACTGTGGGGCATATGGATCCGCTTGGATCAGACTTTGCCTTTTGTGCTTCTTTTTTTGCCGCGTAGGGGTTTATCGTCGGGGTATTTTTGGAAAATCCGAAGTCTGGATGGGGTAAATTAGCGACTTATAACTTGGCAGGTACCAATGAAACTTTTCAGTAGAGCAAATGGTGCCGTGGTGGCGGGTCTCAGGTCGATTTGGATCGTCGGCAAGCGTAGAGCGTGGAGTAGTCTGATAAGCTTGTTTCTTACCGATTTAAGACATTCATTAACGATTGGCATCAAAATTTATATCGTAGTATCTAATATATAATACCCCAGAGCACAATATTCTAGTGCTTCTCAAACTTGTTGGCGCTGAATTTAGGGCTGAAGGCCCGAAACGGAAATGTTCATGCGAATACGCGGGAATCTCCCGATTAGGCTCAGTTGGTCAGTTCCAGACACCCAACAATCATTCGTACATGTATGGTAGGTATCGTCATCCCCCGATGTGTGTATCTCCAATCTAACCTAAGTGATTGCTTGTTGCCTGCCGAATAAGCCTTGGCATCCAGATCTATCCCTGGACCGGTACATTGTCAGTGGCGCAACAAGATATCATCGTAGTCGTTTTGTTGCCGGTTTTTTATAATCCACTTCTTAGGTACAAGAACTATAAAATCTGCCGATTGCATTCTTTTTATACTGCTTCTTTTCTTTTGACACCAAGTTACTTTACCATTGACATGCTGCGTTTCTTTCATATTCCTATTATTTCGCTTCTGGCATTGACCGCCACCTCCTCCGCCACACCGGATTGCAAAACTTCACCTGGTGACTTGACATGGCCATCCACGGAAGACTGGAATACTCTTAACCAGACAATCCATGGAAGTCTCATCAAGACGGCCCCGGCTGGGTCCTCGTGCTATCTGGGCAATCCCTTCAGCTCTTCTGAAAACTGCACTACGGTGAAAAATCATTGGTCCTATGCAGCCTACCATGCAGCACGGCCCGAAAGTGTCGATTACTCGATCTATGCAAACAACTCGTGTCTTCCCCCTGGAGTTGATGGATATTCCAAAGACAAGGGGTGTAGCATAGGTGGCCTGCCGCAATACATCGTCAATGCCACGTCCGAGCAGCAGGTTGCCACTGCAATGAAGTGGGCATCCAAACTTAATATCCGCATCGTGGTGAAAGGAACAGGACATGATCTTGGTGGCCGGTATGTTGTTTCACCTAGGGCTTCATATTGATTTGACTTCAGGATTCTGACTAACTCCGTAACAGCTCCACTGGTGCCTATTCTCTTTCAATATGGACACACAACTTCAATAACGTTGAGAGAAGATCTACATGGAGAGTGCCCGGAAGTAATGCCACCGAGGATGTTGTTATCTGCGGCAGCGGTAACAACTGGGGATCTGTCTATACTGCAGTACACAAGATGAATCGGACAGTGGTGGGTGGCGAGGATGCCACTGTAGGACTCGGTGGTTTGATACAAAATGGTGGCCATGGCCTCCTTTCTAGCCACTATGGCCTTGCATCGGACCAGGTTTATCAAGTTACTGTCGTCACAACCGAGGGCCGATTGTGCGTCGCCAACGACATGCAAAATCAAGACCTCTTCTGGGCTGTTCGGGGTGCTGGTGGAGGCCAGTATGGAGTAGTCACAGAATTTGTACTGAAAACGCATCCTGTGCCTGCGAATGTGGTCAGCGGCGGACTTACCTTCTATCCTGCCCTTAATTCGAATGCCAGCGGCGAAGCATCTTGGAATGCGATGGCCGAAGCCGCCGCCCAGATCCCTGATTTGATGGACAACGGAATCACGGGTACTGTGACTGCTCTGACCAAAAAGAAGGCCACGTCGCTTTTGGGACTAAAGGAGGTACTGCCTGGTGTCTCAGCCATGCTCAGTTTCACTGGCTTCAACATGACCACCAAGAGCATGAATTTTACTCTCAGCCAATTGGCTTCTCGGCTAAATGTTGGAAATGTCAACATCACTCTGCAGTTACCTTCTTCCAAAGATTACTGGGAAACCACCAAGCCAGACCCTCTTTCCAGCGCTAGCTGTGGATCCGTCAGCATAATGACAAGCCATCTTCTGGGCAGGCGCGAGCTCTCTGATATTGCCAAAGCAAAACTGGTAGCATACCTCCAAGATATCATGGCCTCTCAGGATCCAACTGCGGGCTCAATGCTTTTGTTCGGACTGCAAGCCGGCAAGGGTACAGCCAGTACTCCCGAAGAAAGACGTGGAAGTACTCTTCCGGCCTGGCGTACAGCGTACGCTCATACCATGGCTTATGGAGCTTCTGTCGATGCCACTGGTGATCCAAATCAGTCTATGAGAGACGTGGCAAGCTGGTTAGATTCTACGTGTGAACCTGTTTGGAAGAAGTGGGCACCTGAGAGCGGCTCTTATATGAATGAGGGCAATCCCTTTGCCAGCAACTGGAAACATGACTTCTATGGAGAAAACTACAACCGGCTTCTGGAGATCAAGCACAAGTATGACCCCACTGGCAGTCTGTTTGTCTGGAGCGGAGTTGGAAGTGATGAGTGGAGCCATGATTTGCATAGTGGTCTGCTGTGTCGTGTGTAAGAAAGGCAGTTCACAAATCCTCTAATTAGTTCTTGTTCATATGAGACGACGACAAGATCTACGAGCAAGAGAGACAAGTTCAAAACTAATCATACAATTCATTTCAATTCCTAGAGTCCGTCCGTCCCAGAGGTTCGCCTAATCCTATCAATAATACAAGCCCAGACCCAAAAAATCAAAAGAGAAAGCACTGGTGAGAAAAAAGAAGCCAGTGCATATCGAGTCCGCTCTGTTGAGGGAGCATCGAAATTTTCGAACGGTAAAGAAATAAGAGCATGCAAGCAGGAGTCAAAGGGGTTGAGGGATAGGTGGTAAATAAAGAGTAAAGGGTAAATGAGTTAGCGCGAGGTGTAGTGCGAGAATCCGAATCAACGGAGGTAGGAGAAAGAAAGGATGGAGGACAAAGATGGGGTAATAAATCAAAATAAGGCGTGGTGTAAGTATGTACAGCTTAAGGTATAAGGGGATGAAAGGGGTTTGTGATTGATACATCACGGTGCCACAGCGACTGCTTTAGCCGATTCATTAGCTAGTTGCTGTCTGGGCTGCTGGGGCATGGGGGCTCTTGCTGGAGCCTTGAGGGCCAGCTTGAGCACTGCCACTGCGTTGGGTTTGAGGAGTGGCGCTTCGGCTAGGCTGAGCGACAGCTCCGTTCAGGGCAGGCGAGCTAGTTGGACCAGTGCGGTTCTGTTGACCCGGCTGAGGAACCCGCATCATTGGGGAAAACCCCTGGTTTTGAGGGACCTGTATTCCAGAATTGCCATTTGCCATGTTAGGCGCCGAAGGAGTCTGGAAATTACCATCGTGAGAAACTTGGAAGTTGGCCTGCACGTTGTTCGCATTCATGGCATTCGCATTGATGCTACCCGAAGCAGCGTTGATCGCGGCCTGCTGGGACAAGCGCTGCTGTTGCGACTGTTGGTACTGATTGAGTCGATCAGTAGCCAACTTGGTTATCTGCTCAGGGGGCATGTTCGGGTTGCTGCGCTGAATCTGGCTTTGGATATTGCTGATCTGTGGCACGACGCCGCTCGAGAGGGGATTCGGCTGGCCCATGCGAGGCGACGGGGTTGACACGCCTTGGGGCGTGCCAGCGTGGAATGATGGGCTTTGCATTCCTCCTTGAGCCTGCATAGCCATCATGGCTGGATTGTTAGGCGTACCATTTGACATGTTCAGGTTGGGCGATCCCTGTGATGGAAACTGCTGATTGTGGAATTGTTGGCCTTGCGGTTGTTGCCTAGATTGAAGAAGGCGCTGCTGCTCCTGCAATCGATTCGCTTCTCGAATGACGCGAGTGTTATCGGGAGAGGTTTGCATCGCCATACCAGGTCTCACGCCTGGTCCTTGGATCTGATTGGGCATCATCTTCATAGCCATACCGTTGGGCATCTGGCCATTCGACTGTGCACCGGCCGGCATATTTTGCATTGAAAGAGGGCGGCCCTGATTGACACCGGCACCGGCTTGCATGCCATTAGGCACTCCATTCGAAGTACCTCCGGGCAGGCTAGGGTTAGAGGTGGGGGGCATGTTGGTGTTGCTGCGTCCTGGAGCGTTTGCCGCAGGCTGGTTAGGCGCTTGACCGGAACGCTGAGCTGCAAGACTAGCCTAAATGAGAGTTTAGTATAAAAAAGCTCTCTCGTGGAGATCAAGGGTAATTCACTCTTTGTTGCGCAATCATTTGCTGGCGGTACTGCTCTTGCCTTTCCTGCAGTTTCATCTCCCTGTCATATTTCAGCCGACTAAATTCAGCTGGCGATGAAATAGGCGGCTTGGGTTGATTGGCCTCGTTGGCCTTGCGCAATGAGGCGAGATGAGAAGCTAGAGGAAATGTCAGAGCTGTTATAATTGGTGATTCGATCTAGAACATACCATGCTGCTGCTTTTGAAGCATAGTCTCCCTCTTCTTAGCCAGCTTACGCATGGCATCAAGCAAAGCGAGATGTTTTGATGAGCGTCTCCTGTCAACGCGAATGGGCTGTGTAGACCTCCGGCGAATGGGTGGCTGAGGAGGACCGCTGTTGCCCTGCTGCTGTTGCTGCTGTTGCTGCTGCTGTTGCGCAGCCGCCTGCTGGGCCAGCACGGTACGCTGGGCGGTTTCAAGCCTCTGGTGGTAGGCCCGGAAGTATTGCGTCTTGGACATATCGGCCGGAAGACCTTCTAATCCTACCCATCGCTCGAAACATTCCCAGGGGGTCCGTCTCTCGGCTCCAGAAGTGAAAATAGAAGATGGAGTTAGGCAGCTGGAAATTAGAGACCAGTTGTAGGAGTACTCCTTGACCAAGCGTCGCAATTCATCATCCTCAGCAAAAGTCCACTGTGATGACTGACGTGACTCAAAGAACCCAACAGACGGCATCGGGTGTTCGGTTGGAGGTCGGAACGAGTGCCCGGGGTGAATGCGATCACGGATGGGTTTGTTCTCGGGGCGGAAAAGGGCGACATTGGTCTGCTCTGGGGGAAGATCGGTTATGCGATGCTCTGAATCGTTGTTGTACTGAGAGAAATCATATCTGCTCCGCTTGCGAGGACGATCATCATCATGGAAGGTGATCTTGGTCGACGCAAATTTAGAGACAGGCAGAAGCTCTGTCTTCCAGACTGAATCAGGGGGTGCTTTGAAGTCCGGTGCATTTGTTCCAGAGGCCATTGTCAGTGGCCCGTATATCGGCAGTTCGTCGAGTAGCTTCTCAGCAGCAGGGGTCATGTCGATGGAAAAGTTGAACTCATCCGAGCCGAGGGAGAAGATAGCGGCAGGAGTCACAGTGTCTTGGAGGTCATGGCGAGGCTCATCGTTGAATCCATCACTGACCGACTCCTCCTCGGCAGATGGAATAAGGTCCGGAGTGGGATGAGAGCCACCAAACGCTTCATCGCCAGTATCCTCGGAGGGCGGACTGAGGCCGGCCTTTGGTGCATCCTTCCCGGCCAAGGTTGGCAAAGGAATCTTCGTTTGAACACGCAGTAGAGCCCGGTGTTCCTCGTCGCTGGTGACATATTCGGCACACCAATCGGCACAGCTCTTCGCGGCAGCAAGCTTCCACTTGCGCTCCTCTCGAAAGTCGGTTCGCATCCATTTCATGTGGTCCATCACTACATCCCAATGTGATCCTTGCCGAGGAGGTTCGACAGAACGCTTCATTTGCCGCAAGGGCCATCGGTTGGCGTTTTGAAGTGCATAAATGCGCCGTAGAGTGCGACAATCCATGGACTCTTGGTATTCAAGCAAATGGTTGTTCGTACTCAATGTCTTGTGTGCAGAAGCCAACAAAGTATTGAGGTTTGTTCCCCGTGGGGGAGCGTAGGCTCGGTTCAAAAACAGTGTGAACAGATAGTCTTGTTCCTCGTTCAACTTGGCAACCGCATCCATGTCTCTGTGCAGTAGATCCGCAGACTCGGGCTGAGAGGCTTGCTGCTTGGGAAAAACCACTGTTGAAAGTCGGCTTCTCTCCTTCTCTCGGTCTTTTCGGTCCTTGAAACGCATTCTGGCAACGGAATCCGGGGATCCTTGCTCAGAGGGTGTGGGCGGAGCCCTGTCATGGTGACTCCTCGGAGTTTCTCCAAGGATTTCAGAAACAGACTTATGGCGGATAGCTCCAGACGAAACTCGCGTGGTCATGCGCTCTGGTTGCGACGATCCAGGCTGAGTACCAGGTATAGATGATGATGGCTTCTTGACAGGTGTGACAGAATCTACAGTAACGCCCATTGTGGAAGGCGACACGGATTTTGATACAGGTTGCTTCGCTTCAGAATCGGGAGCCGATTTGTCGACATCCATTTCATCTTGGAGATCATCAGCACTTGCGCTTTCCTTGATTTTCTCGTTTGACGAAGGCAGATCAGTGTTCACATCCACAGGTTCCTCCTGTGTCGAGCTGGCTTGTTCTAGGCGCAATTGCTCGTCGGGGGTGGACGGGACCAAGCTTGATCGTGGTTGGTCATGTTTATGTGGACGAGTGATCGTTTCCGCATCCTCGGCCACTTCTTCTGCAGGGCTTGTGTCGGGTGATGCAGCGGCCGGCACGGGTGTGTTATTAGAGTAAGGGTCGATAGAGGAGGCGGGTGAAAGAGGTTGTTCGGTATTAGAGGGCCCTAAAGTCAAAGACGGCTTCGCCTCTTTTCTTCGGGTGTCGGATGGGATGTCTAGTGAGGGAACTCCTATCGCAGTGCCCTTCACGCGAGGAGCCTTGACTTCGTTTGCATCTTGATTAGCATCGGAGATCGATGCGCTGACTTTCTGGTCGCGCGAGGATTGGGGTGATGGCGCAGCCGTTGGTGGCATTTCAATATCCTTTGGCGGCTGGGAGATGGTTGGCACAGATGGCCGACGTGATCCATTGGTTTCTGGTGAAGGCGCGACATGGGGAGCTGCAATTCCAGGTTGCGCCGATGCGGGTGTTTCGCCTTGGGTTGGTTCGGTCACCTGTGGAACACCGCCATCGACGGTGGATGGGGGGATGATTTCGGTAACAGGTTTGGTCTTGGTACCAGAAGCTGATGTCGGGGAAACTAAGCTTCTGGGTAGAGAACGCGCGCGCGCATGGGCGGGCGGCGGAAGCGTAGCTTCATCGAAGTATCGACCTCTGTATAGAGCATCAGCATTGCGAAATTAAATAATTTAATTTAATAATTGCAGATAATGTTAGAATTTTAGAGTAAGGCAGAGAGGGTACTCACTTGGAAAGGTCGTTGGCGTCGAGAAATGCTCGTTCCTTTTGCTGGTAATGCGAGTCCTCGGTCGCGCCAAACCCGACCGTGGCTAGATATAATGCGCTGAGCTTGCGCTTTCGGCGCGACAAACAGTTTCTGGCCACAAAGTCAGTCAAAACTTCATTTTCAAGCACTCAAATATCAAAAATACGCGACAGATAATTAATACTTACGCGATCTCATCGTTTTTAGACCGAAGGAGCTCGTCGCGGAGCATGGAGTCTAGCTTGGGAACACAGCATCCGATTAACGCGGGAACAAGGGAAACGGACTGAGCGAGGTCATCCAGATGGAAAAAATCGCTCGGACAAGATGGAAATGATGGAGAAAGGGAGTGAAGTGATGGAGAGCAGAGTCTTCTTTTGAAGGGGGTGAAAATGAGGTTACGGTATGGAAAAAATGTTTGGGGAAAAAGGACGGGTGGGTGGTTTGGGTACAGTACTCGCTCCCTCACAAAAATTACACGGGTGTGCCAAGTACCTGTACTTGGCCTCCCTGTGGTCTAGGGAAGGGTAATAAGGTTGGCTAACACTAGGAATGTATTATTCGAGCTATCAAATGTTTATGGGAGTTGGAACTGGCCAAACTGCCCAAGTAACTTCGTATGTAATGCGTAATCTTGTCATTCCTCCGCTTGCGGTAGTTTGACACCCGAGATATCGGGCATTAATAGACACCTCACTTATCCGGCACTAAGGATTCAAGGCCTGAGGGCTGTAAGGCAATAAGGCACCCAGGATCTTATCAGGCGGCGATAACCGGCCGGCAGAAAAGCAGAAAAAAAGTTATCATCCACCCAAGCTTCAACATCAAACAAGCATTGATATACAATCATGGTTAAACGCAAGAGAACTGATGCATCCAAGGAGGATAAGCCTGCTGTTCCTTCACCCAAGACTACCAAATCCGCCCCGGCACCATCAGAGACCCCCGATGCGGCTATCACTGTTCAAGTCATTACTGGCTCCTATGAGCGGGTCCTGCATGGATTCACAGCAGGAATCCCAGCTGCCAGCCTGAAGGCCAAGACTGAGGCCGAATCTCCCAAGTTCGACTGCGTGGACACCTTCTTGTTCGAGGCACATGGATCTGCAATCCGTTGTCTTGCCTTGTCACCGCTCCCCAAGGCCACCGACTCTGCTGAGCATCAAAAGGTGATGCTGGCTAGCGGTGCTACCGATGAACGTATCAACTTGTACTCTATCTCCGCCGCTCCTCCTGCTGTGAATGACGACTATCCCTCCGTGCCCACCCTCGCCGGAAACAAAATCCTCGAAAATCCCCGGAACCGCGAACTAGGATCCTTGCTGCATCACACTGCCAGCCTAACGTCATTGAGTTTCCCTTCCCGAAGCAAGCTACTTGCTGCTGGTGAAGACAACACCATCTCTATCTCCAGAACCCGTGACTGGTCCGTTGTTTCAACTATCAAAGCCCCAAACCCCAAAGTGCAAGGACGGCCAAGCGGTGACACCGCACCACTCGGCGGTGCTCCATCTGGAGTGAACCACTTTGCAGTACACCCCAGCATGAAACTCATGCTGACTCTCGGCAAGGGTGAGAGGTGTATGAGATTGTGGAACCTGGTAACCGGCAGAAAGGCCGGAGTGTTGAACTTTACACGGGAGGTGCTCATGGGTGTTAACGAGTCGAGATTCAGCAGTGGTGAGGGTCGCCGCATTACTTGGGACTCGGAAGGAGAGGAGTTTGCAGTTGCATTTGAATGGGGTGCAGTGGTTTTCGGAATTGTAAGTTTCTTGTTATCATTCTTTTTGAAATCACCTTCTGACCATCGGCTATAGGACTCAATCCCAAAGTGCAGAGTGGTCCCTGGACCTCGGAGCAAATTGCATCAGATGAAGTATGTTTCTCTGCCTGTAAAGGGTGATGAGAAGAAGGATTTCCTGGTTCTCTCCACAGAGGATGGCCGGGTGATGTTCTATTCGACCAAGGACCTGAAAGAGGCAAAGGATGATAACGACTGTACCATCCCCCATGCAACCCCTGTTGCTCAGCTTGGTGGAAAGCAGGCCGGCTTCGCTGGTCGCATCAAGGATTTCGACATCCTCAGCTTGGAAGAGCAAGCAAAGGAACTCCGTAATGACTTCCTGGTTGTGACTGCCAGTAGCGATGGTGTGGTTCGTGTATGGAAGGCCTCTGGGAAGGACCTTGCAAAGGCAAAGGATGAGACTGTTCAGATTGGAAGAGTTCTGACTACCTATGAGACTGGAAACCGCATCACCTGCCTGACATCGTTTGTCATGTTGCCTGCAGAGGACCCATCCACGCTATTTGACTCTGAGGAAGAGAGTTCGGAGAACGAGGAGGACTCCAGTGATAGCGACGACGAGTAATACGTGGCTCTCACCTGTTATACCCTTTGTACCATTGATAAAACAACGGCAATGTATTCATGAGCAAAAGTTTGACGCCTTAGAAACATAGAAAGTTCTCTGTGGTCTATCCCTGCACCACATTAGTTTAGAATATCTCCAAATCCACAATAAATTTTAACAAGCTACAAGTTACATACTACATGCGTCAAAAATATAAAATAAAAACAGAATTACCATCAAGTATACTATACAAAAGTGTAGAGTTGCCATCTAGACACCGCCCGAGTGGCTCTCCACTGCACACAATCCCCCACCTACATTCTTTCATCAGTATCGGAAGCAATTTTCACCCGACCAACTTCCACCCTCCACCTTTTCCACCTCTCCGCGCGAATCGATTTTTTCCTCTTCCGCAATCATGGCTACCAACGGTGATTTCTCCGATGAGGGGTCCCAGCCCGGCTCGCCTTTGCTCGACGCCCACAACGCCCGCGGCGAGGTCGAGGACCAGGAGCCTCTTGAGGAGGAGAAGCCCACCAAGTCCGCGATGAAGAAGCCCTCTGCTCCTGCTCCCCAGCATGTGCGCCCAGAACTCCCCGAGCAGCCCGAGCCCTCGACCCTCGATCTGTCCAAGTTGACTCCTCTGTCGCCTGAGATCATTTGCAGACAAGCCACCCAGAACATCGGTATGTGATCGCTGGATCGTGACTGCGTTTCGATCTCTTTTTTGTTGGGAGGTATTTTGCGGGCAACGGATGAATTTCAGCGGAACTGGTCCTGCGCTCGAAAATGCACATCCTGTGAACTCATTCTTTTCCGGGCTACAGATTGACTAACGGGTTTTTTATAGGTACCATCGGTCACGTCGCTCAGTTAGATTCCCTCCTCCGATATTTTTATCCTCCGAGTCACTAATATTTTTCCAGCGGTAAATCGACTGTCGTCAAGGCCATTTCGGAGGTGCAGACTGTTCGTTTCAAGAACGAGCTTGAGCGCAATATTACCATTAAGCTCGGTTACGCCAATGCGAAGATTTACAAGTGTGACAGCCCCGAATGCCCCCGGCCGACATGCTACAAGAGTTTCAAGAGTGAGAAGGAGGTCGACCCTCCTTGTGAGCGCGATGGATGCACAGGTCGTTACCGTTTGTTGGTATGTTTCTCGCCCTTTGCCCGATTGCAGGGCTTTCTTTCTACCGATAGCGAGCTAACATTCAATATAGCGTCATCTCAGGTACATCGAATTCCCAATCCGCCCTTCAGGCTCGATTTCAGAGTCATTCTGCGTCGAATATAGGCTAACATATGGTACCTCAAAGTTTCGTTGATTGCCCTGGTCACGATATTCTCGTGAGTCTCCACCTTCTCCAGATTCTCTGTCTTTTTTTTGAGATTTGAATCTAACCCAAGCTTCGCAGATGAGCACTATGCTTTCAGGTGCCGCCGTCATGGACGCTGCCCTCCTCCTGATTGCCGGAAACGAAACCTGCCCTCAGCCCCAGACTTCCGAGCACTTGGCTGCTATTGAGATCATGAAGCTCAGCCACATCGTTATTCTCCAGAACAAGGGTATTTTTTTTATTCTGTCTCGAGTTGCGCCTCTATGCATATTCTAACGCCGTCTCCTAGTCGATCTTATGCGCGAAGAGGGTGCCCTCGAGCACTACCAGTCGATCCTCAAGTTCATTCGTGGTACCGTCGCCGATGGCTCCCCCATTATTCCCATCTCCGCTCAGTTGAAGTACAACATCGATGCTGTCAACGAGGCCCTCGTCAACACCATCCCCATTCCTCCCCGTAACTTCGAGGCTTCTCCCCACATGATGATCATTCGTTCCTTCGATGTCAACAAGCCCGGTGCCGAGATCGACGAGCTCAAGGGCGGTGTTGCTGGTGGTTCCATCCTTACCGGTGTCGTAAAGTTGAACGACGAGATTGAGATCCGTCCCGGTCTTGTCACCAAGGATGAGCAGGGCAAGATCCAGTGCCGTCCCATCTTCTCCCGCATTGTCTCTCTCTTCGCTGAGCACAACGACCTCAAGTTTGCCGTTCCCGGTGGTCTTATCGGTGTCGGTACCCGCGTCGACCCCACGCTTTGCCGTGCCGATCGTCTCGTTGGTTTCGTCCTGGGTCACCGTGGCCGTCTCCCTGCTATCTACACCGAGATCGAGGTCAACTACTTCCTACTCCGCCGTCTTCTCGGTGTCAAGACCGCCGACGGCAAGCAGGCCAAGGTTGCCAAGCTCGCCAAGAATGAGGTTCTCATGGTCAACATTGGCTCTACTGCCACCGGTGCGAAGGTTCTCGGTGTCAAGGCCGATGCCGCTAAGCTCAGCTTGACCAGCCCCGCTTGCACGGAGGTTGGTGAGAAGATTGCCATTTCTCGCCGTATCGAGAAGCACTGGCGTCTCATTGGATGGGCCAACATTGTTGCGTAAGTTCTACAGGCCTAGTAACACTTTCATAACATATACTAACTACTTCTCTACAGTGGTAACACCCTTGAGCCCATTCAGCAGTAAAGCGATTCTTTGAATGATGTCCCAGTTCGAAATGGGGAGGTTCAGGGAAAGAGGTCTGTTATATCGAGGAAAATACGCAAATAAAACTCCTGCTATATCTTCGACCAACGATCTCTCCGCCCGCCAACCCTCGAACACGAGTCTTGCGATTTACGATCATAGATCGCAGAAAATTTTACGGTCATGACGAGTCGGAAAAAGTAAACACATGATATACCTGATTCCCCTGGCTGATAGAGAGATGGTGGTGGGAGAGGAGACATGCATTCCTGCATTGTCGCCACCTTGATCAAATTACCTGCTTCATGCATGTCAGCTACCACGTTTGGCTCACGACAGCACGACAGCGGATTTGGTCTACAGGGTGGAAGACTACTAGGATGTGAGGTCGGCGAATGAGAGACGTGTTTTGTTGTGTTTTCGAGGGAGTTGTTTTCAAGAGGTTTCCTGTTCATTGCTCATTTTGTGTCTGCATCATCGGATCTTGTGTAGATAAGGACCTTTATAGGTCTGTGATCAAAAATGTAAGAGGAAGTCATGATTATGACAATTGAGGAGCTTGCATGTTCAATGTGTTCTATTCTCCGGCTGGGATATACAATAGAGCTAGGTTGTAGCAGGTGTAGTGCCGATATTGAATGCTGGTTATAAATATATCGTGCCTGACAGGCGCCAAAAGTTATCACCGACAAGTTGAATTTGAAAAAGCCTTAAGTTAATTGAAACCAAAGCACACATTGATAATCCCATAGCCATACAACAACCAATTCAGAAAAATAAAAGCGAGGGTCTTGACAATGTAAGCATTCGGATTTATGGTCAATATGAACAAACCCTTACCACCTCAGTCCTATTATTTACTTGGAGATAGTGCATTTGACTTGAAACTAATAGTTCTCTTACCTCCCGACTTAAATACTCTTTGCAAAGACGAATTGTCTACCAAGTAGCATTCGTGGTGTATTCCCTGGGGGCCTGCATGACGATCTGACTAAGGCTCGCAACAACAAAGTAACTTCTGTCCTTTGAAACAAAGCAACTTTCTTTCTTCGCCTTGCGCGACTTCAATCATGTATATTCTCGAGGTAAGTGGATTTCACTGTCATATCTCTCTTGACATTTCTTGCCATCTGAGACGTTCTTCAATTCTCGTCAGGACACCATGGCTTTGCTAACCACTTACAGCAACTGGCGCGCCTTCTCGATCGCCCGCTCTTCCCATGGAAGAACGTGCTCGTGGGCTTCTCCCTGGGGCAGTTTGTCCTGGAGGGTCTTCTATCGCTCCGTCAATACAAGATTCTGCAACGTACTAAGCCTCCCCAGGTTCTCGCTGGGGAGGTCACCCAGAAGGTCTACGACCAAAGTCAGGTATGAATGAGACAACCCGTGATATAGACAAGAGCTCATTGGAATATTTCTGCAGGCATATGGTCGCGCAAAGGCCAAGTTCGGTCTATTCTCCGGTCTCTACGGTCAAATTCAAAACCTCGCATTCATCTACGGTGATGTCCTTCCCAAGATCTGGGGCGTTAGCGGCCTCCTGCTGGCGCGATACCTCCCCGATCGGTTCCAAGGCGAAATCTGTCAAACTCTGGTCTTCTTCTTCGGTTTCAACATTCTAAGCACTGTCCTCTCGCTGCCCGTCTCGTACTACAACACCTTTGTTCTCGAGGAGAAGTTCGGCTTCAACAAGCAGACGCTCAAGCTTTGGATCACGGATATGCTCAAGGGTCAGATGCTCGGAATTGTTCTTGGTGCTCCCATCATCACTGGTGTGCTCAAGATCGTTCAGAAGTTCGATACCTCGTTCTACTACTACCTCTGGCTGTTTGGAGTCTTCCTCCAGGTGTTCGCCATTACCATCTACCCCATTGCCATCCTGCCTCTGTTCAACAAACTCTCGCCTCTTGAGCCTGGTGAACTTAAGACTGGTGTCGAGAAGCTGGCTGAGAAGCTCAACTTCCCTCTTTCCGAGCTCCACGTTATTGACGGTAGCAAGCGCAGTGCCCACAGCAACGCCTACTTCTACGGTCTACCATGGAAGAAGCACATTGTTATTTACGATACCTTGATTGAGAAGACTGAGCCCGAGGAGGTTGTCGCTGTTCTCGGCCACGAGCTTGGTCACTGGAGCTTGAGCCACACCACTAAGCTCTTCGGTATTGCCCAGTTCCACATGTTCTACATCTTCGCTCTGTTCTCCGTCTTCGTCAACAACAAGTCTCTCTACCAGTCCTTCGGCTTTGTCAAACAGCAGCCCATCATGATTGGCTTCCTTCTGTTCTCCGATGCCCTGGCCCCTATGGATGCTGTTGTCAAGCTTCTCATGAACATCCTCAGCCGGAAATTCGAATTCGAAGCCGATGAGTTTGCTCAGAAGCTTGGATACTCGGACAAGCTCGCTTCTTCGCTCCTCAAGCTCCAGATCCAGAACCTGAGCACCATGGACGCTGACCCGCTCTATGCCAGCTACCACTACTCGCACCCCATCCTCCCTGAGCGTCTCGCTGCGCTTGGCTGGAAGGGTGGCAAGGTCACCAGTAGCAAGGAGGAGGACAGTGAGACGCCCGTCAAGGCAGCTGACCGTGAGCTGTAAGCAGGCGTGTGAGATCTTTCCTTCCAGTTTACAGTATCGGTTGAAGTAATCTTTTCTAGTCTCAACAAGCAGAATTGAGGCATGGGATTATCCCATCTATTGACTTGAAGCTATTCTAAACTCCATAAAATTTGTCCAGGCATGAGATGCAAGATACTTTTGTACTTTTAAATCCAAGCCCAGCCCAGAATGATAGACGTAACAGACAAAAAAAAAAAAAAAAAAAACTCCGACCCAATGCATCAACGCCCACAACCAAATAGGGATATACCTCACTCAGAATTCTCCTCAACAATAGCCTTAGCCTTAGCCTTATCCTTCTTCTCAGCCATCCGTCTCTCTTTCTTCTTCCGCTTGCGCTCCTCCTTATCAATCCCAGCCTCCTGCTCCGCAAACGCCTCAGCCTCAGTCTCAAACTCGGCCTCATTCATCTCAAGGTCATTGCCCTCATCCGCCTCGTGCTCCACATTGTTCGGCACAACGCCAGCCGCAACATCCAAATACTCCTCGCCGGGGTTCTGCTTGGCAACAGTCAAGTCGCGACCAAGGTGCTCGCCAGATAGACCTGCTTGCACGCGCTTCAGGTTGTGCAGGATCAGATTTGGGGCTGCGGCTGTCGTACGCGAGACCGGGCCGTGCTCGCTGATGCTGGCGTTTGGTTGCAGGGATGGGTCTGTGGCTGCGCGGTCCAGGTAGGCTGCTAGGAAGTCATGCGCAGCTGACTGGCTGATTGCTGTGGTGCCTTGCACTGTTGTTGGGGGCAGCGTGGAGGGGCCGTTGGTTGCCATTTTGGTGGTTGTTCGCCGATGGGTGCGGGTTTGAGAGGAGGTATGTCCAGCTGCTATTTGGAAGGAGCTGAGAGTCGGTGTTTCTGCTGAGTTGAGGGTGGTTTACTCGCAGCGCAGAGAGTTGAATGGGCGACGGCGAGCAGTTCGCATCTCGAGATCAAAAAAGTTTCGGTGGCGCTAGGCCCGATTAGGTAGGTATTCTTAACGGGCTTGCGGTGCTTCAATTGCGTCAGTTCTTGGTTAAAATGTGCAGGAGAATAAGTTTAATAGAAGAATACAATTATCCATATATCTCAAATACTTCCTATATCAATATCACGCCCAATAGCCCAGTTACTGCAGACATACATCTCCAGGCGGGTCCGTGCCTCGGCGGCTCCGCGCTTAATTTTCTGTCTTCCGACCACCGCGTCTTCAAGATCTCACATCCATTGAAAGCCCTCCCAACCCGCCTCTCCCGTTTCTCCAACCGGGTATTCAAAATGTTCAGCCTGCGCACCGGGGCCTTGCCCCAGGCCATCCGGGCCTCCACATCCACCATGCGAGCCCCAATGACCAGGTACGCAACAGCAACCCCAACCAACCCTATAAATCGACAATCATCCCCGACCAGAAACAGCATATAGCTAACCCTCTCTTCTTCCACCGGCCATAGGTTCTCCCAAATCCCTCAACAACCAAGCACATCCACCATCCTCACCTCCAGACCCTTCTCTCTCCTCTCAACCCCAACCCGCTTCCAACCATCAACACTTGGCTCTCGCCTTCCCTCGACACTCACAACATCCTTCTCACCACTCTCATCACTCCGCGCCGGAGCCGGCCAAGTGCCTCTGCAGTCTCGGTCCTTCTCGGCTAGTGCGTCGCTCGGCGTGCGCCGTGTCACGTTCCGGCCGTCGCGGCGGGTGCAGAAGCGCCGCCATGGATATCTGGCGCGGAAGAAGGATCGCAATGGACGGAAGACTCTTACGAGGAGGCTTTTGAAAGGGCGGAAGGAGTTGAGTTGGTGATTTTGTCGGGGGGTTTATACCAACGTGTATGTGTTTTGATGGATAGGTTGGGATTCATTGTATCATTGTACTTATTGGTCTGGGTTTATGGCCATGATGTAGGGAGAATAGAGGGGATTGACTGCCTGACTCTGCATTCTCGAGACTGATTCTTTCATAGGGGTCTTTTGAGATGGGCTTTGGGGTTCAGATGAGATGATGTGGCTCTTGTCTGGCGTGTACCATATTACCTCTGCTAGAGGAGGTGTGAGACTTTCATATAGTTTGAATTTTCAGCTTCGTTTTTTTTTGTTTCAATTTGCCTTGGGGCTACATTTATTCTGGACCGGGTCATGTTCTTGAGTATTGAGAGTTGATTCATCATGCCTAATTTATGTGGAGTCTCTCGACACTCAAGTACCACTGGGATCTACCCTCTAACTTTACCTGTAATGCATGAAATTCATGAAGCATATCACTCTTCATCGCCACTCTCTTCCTCGCTTTCGTCGTCTTCTTCGTCATCATCATCATCCTCTTCTTCCTCGTCACCAGCCTTCAGACCATAGTCGTCTTCGAATTCCTTCAGAGCTTGAACAGTAGGAGTGAAGCCAGAGGCTTCGAAGCCCTGCTTGATAGTCTGAGAATATATGTTAGTATATACAAGGCATACAAATAGAATTATAACTCACCTCTTCCAAGACAGTCGCGCAGGTGACAACCAAGTTAGCCGTCTTAGGAGCAAACAGTGGCAGAATGATCTCACGCAGAGCACCCTTGATCTCATCAAGGGTAATACCGCGCACATTCTTGAGCATCTTCTCCTTGTAGTCACTAGGCAAGTTACGCACGACCTGGCGAATGAAACTGCCCTGAGCAGCACTAGCAGCAGTCATCTGCTCATTGGCAAAGTTGACCACAATGCTGCTAATAGCACCCTCAAGCATAAGCGGATCGAAAGGCGTAGCACCAGACAGATGGTCCTCGACAATCTGCTTGCTGGACTCGAAGGCCTTATGGGCATTGGGAGACCGGTACACATCAAAGTTGACAAAGCCAGTATCGATGTTGTAGCTGAAGTTGGTGCCGTATGCCAGACCAGTTCCGCGGACTGCAACCCAGAGGGGACCCTCGACGGCGTTCATGTAGGAGATCGCAACCAGCAGGGCGGGCAGCTTCGGGTGGTCGTACGAGTCAAGACCACGGCCGGTGGCGTAGGCGAAGGACGAGTCGACCGTCGGCATGGGGACGATGTAGGACTTGCCGCCAATGTTCTTACCTGCGTCGCTCAAGCGCTCGCGGCGGACGGTGATGGGTCGGAGGTCAGTGCTGGTGCCCAGAGTTTCGGCAAACGACTTCCAGGCCGAGACGGGGTTCTTGAGCTTCTCGAGGTCCGCAATGACAATGACGCGGACGTTGTCGGGCTGGAAGAGAGAAGTGCGGATCTCCTCCATGCGGGCCACAACCTCCTCGGGGGTTTCGGCGAGCAGACGCTTAATGCGCTTGAGGTAGCGAGCCTTGACGAGAGTGGAACGAGCACGGACGATGGATTCCGGGGCGTAGTGAACCATCACATGGGCTGCGGCGAGCATGTCATCACCACTGCGCTTGGAGTCGGGGACATCGGCCAGCAGGCGGGTGTTGATGGCACGGAGCCTCTCTACGTCGAAGATGGACTTCCAGGACAGCTCCTGCAGCCATGCGATGGCGTTCTCATACTTCTCTAGCTCGACCTGGAAGGAAACACGGAGCATCTCAGAGTTTCCAAGACCACGAGCATTTTCCATAGAGTATCCAACAGTGTCTCTCTCCAGCTGGACCACGACTTGCTCAAAGTCGATTGTCTTGCCATCACGCTGGATGGGACTGTTGAAAAAGGCCTCAGTGTAGATGGAGAGCAAGGGACGCAGTTGAACGGGCACAGAGTCAGCAGAAATAAGGACCGCCAACTGAACGAAGCTGCTGGGGATGTGCTCGAAGTGAATGAAGAGGGACTGGTCAGACTTGTCGGCATCAACGACCTGTTGGATCTTATTGTCGGGACGTCCAGCCTTCAAAGCAGCACCCGAGCGCGCTGTTGTTGTATCCATGAAATGGATAGACTCGGTTCCAGGAATAGCAAATTTCTCCAAGAGCTCCTGGGGAATCTCCTTGTCGTTCTCCGCCTTGGCCTTTTCAAGCTTGGCAGCAAGCTCCTTGAGGCCCTTTTGACCAAGGCGCTCCTTCTGCGCAGCGACTCGGTCCTCTTCGTCCTTCTTCAATGTCTCGGACATCTTGTGGGATGGCACACCCAAGATGGTAACATGGGCCGCATCGGAGATCCATTTCTTGATAAAATCGCGCCACTGGTCCTGAGACCAGGCCTCAAGGGTATCGTACTCCTTGAGTGACGCAACATCCATCATGGTCGAGCCATCTCGCTTTCCAAAGAGGAAGTCAGAGATGACGTACTCTGCGAACGAGGAGGCAGAGGTCTCTGTCGAGAACTTCCAGGTCCGGCGCTGACGATCAATGCACTCTTTGAGATACTTCATATCCAAGTCTTTGCTCATGGCATCCTGGAGAATCTCAAAGAATCTGTGCTCAACTTGTTCGAGCTTTTCGGTGGCGACACTGGTCAAAGTGAAACGAATTTCCATGCTGGGGTGATCCTCGGTTGCATAGTACACAGCACTGGCAAGCTGCTCTTTCTCAACAATGATGTTCTCCAGAAGGGCAGCAGATGAACCAGCGAGGTACAAAAGAGACACATTGAGAGCTCCGGCTGTGTGATTGTCAGTTCTATCCAGAATCAAAAGATAGCATTGTGCAAAACGTACATTGAACAGGATCGGTACAGTCAGGTCCCATGAACCGGATCTCAATTTCACCAAAGTCTTCATCTTCCTCGGGGAATTCAACCTTCTTGATAACTGACTTCTGCAAATAAGGAGCCTGCACGGAGTCCACCCAGGGTCTCTTGAAAGGCGCATCTGGGCTAGGAATAACATCCAAGATTGTGTCTTCGAATTTATCCAGAATGTCAAGCATGTTCTGCTGATCGACCTCGCCGGTAATGATCAGGCACAGGTTCTTGGGCTGATACATCTCGCGATGGAACTCGCGAATACGCTCCGCAGACAAGACACGCAGCTGTTCCATCATACCCCCGGTCTCGTAACGGAAGCCATTGCCCTCTGGGTAAGTCAACCGCCGGGCTTCTAGGTCAATTAGCTCAGCGGCATTGTTCTGCACGCCCTGCATCTCAGAGTACACAACACCGGCATCATTTCCAGTGCCATCGACATGGAAAACCTCAGTATAGCAGCCTTCGTCGGTCAAAGTGGGAGCAATAACATGCTCAAGGTAGACTGGCAAGATACGCGCAAAGCCTTCCCAGCCTGCGGTATCCAGAGTGTAGGCTGTGTGATCTGTGGCTGTCCAGGCATTGGTACTGGAGTATACACGGGTAGCAAGCTTGTCCAGGAAGCCCTTATAGCGATAGTTACGAGATCCCATGAAGCACAGGTGCTCTAGAGTGTGAGGAGCACCAGAGTCATCGTGGATCTCAGTGGCAAGCACAAAGTAGCCATTCACCTTGGGACCGGGCTGGTCAATGACAACCACCCTCATACCGGTGCGCTGTGATTCATACTGGGTAAACTCGCTTGGCGAGTAGTCTGGCTTGAACTGCTGGAGCAGTTTGAAATGACTGTTTTGCACCGAGGGCGACATATTGATCAATGGGGCAGGCCCAGTGAAGATATTTCGCTGGAAGCTTGACAGTCTAAAGGTTTTCGTCAGCACGTTTCATCTCAAGGAGATTCGAGTCTCATCGCCAGCGCATCCACAGCGGGGAACATTCTGATACCAAGCCCGAAACTCAGAAACCGGAGAGGACTTGTCCAAATCGAGATGATGGACACAAGAAGGACAGTATACATCCTCTTTATGGCCACATCATATACCTTGAAAGCACATGGCTACCTGGTCTGGGCTCCTACGATCACATCCTGCCGAGGAAGGACATGAATCGAGGGGCAGACAGAGAAAATTGGGATATCAAATGGCCCCTCCAACAACGGCACATCAAAAACCAAGACTTACAGAAACAAAGGTTTTGCCCGACTCAGGCGTAAAAATCGAGACACGATGAGTGTTCAGAGTGTGCGCTGGACCCAGGCGGAGTTTGGGTCCCGTTCCTTACAAAGCGAGCTCAGTGTTGGAGATTTAAAGAACGGTCACTCGGAGTATCAAAATTAGGGGTTATATGTCATGTCCAAATAGTATCTTGAGTCCTCTTCTCTCTTCTCTCTGAACGCGAATATACGAATGTAATCACACGTGGGGGCGGTGACACCCAAGGTCACGGGTTGTTGACAGCTTAGCTCTTTGCTTCTACACTTCATTCTAACCAGCACCTTTTTCTCGATAATTCGCCCTCAAACACTCGAATCACTGGCGCCATGGCCGGGAATACCGGAGATGAGGAGGTGTGCCAGGCGGTGCTGGGCTTCGTCGCTGAGGGCACGTACCCCGAGGAGAAGGTGGTTGCTGGCAAGTTCCCGGCAGCTGCCCTAGCCAGGGAGTTGGAGCTTATCTCCAAAGCTCGTGAGCAGGTAGAGGTAGGAACTTTCAATTATTCATTTGCTGATCGCATTTACTGACTTGCGCTTTGTGCCCGCTCAGAACGAGATCAGCTCCCTGAGTCGCGAGAACACCTTTGACGCCGACGACTGGATCATCCAAGCGAAACAACTTCACGCAGACATTGAACAGTCTAGATTAACTGCGCGCGAGATTGTCGCCCAGCATGAGCATACCAATCCCCTACAAGCTAAGGTTGAAGACGCAAAGGCGAAAGTCGCATTGGTTGAGAAGGAGATAGCCTTCAACGAGGCCGTCGCAGACACCCTGGGGGAGGTACAGCAACTGTGCCAGCAGCTGGAAAATGGACGCGCTGCCCTCAGAAATGGCCAGATCACGATTGCCATTGAACAACTGGAGTCTACGGACGCGGCTGTTGGGAAGGATGCTTTTTTTACCAATACAAATGTGATAAGCATATTCTCCGGAGAGGTGGCACAGCTGCGAACTGAGATTATTGAAGCGCTTCATATGCGCTGGGTAGACCAACTGAAGGTCGATCGACAGAATCGCGAATTCCAGGTCTCCAAGACGGACGCAACTGCTCTTGAGGACACTATCGCATCACTTGCCAGGATGGATATCCTTATATCTGCCAACGAAAAGTTTCAAAAGGACTTTTCCTCTACAATTCTCAACCCAATTTTGCTGCCTCTCCCGGATGGCACCAGCCATGGCGTTGTGGTGACGGATACCAGCATCCGAATTGAGCCCGAGGCCTCAAAGGCCACCATTTCAGAGACTTTGGATCGTCTTTCTCTTGTATTAGAGCATTTGCGACAGAACCTACCTTCAGTGGTATCTGCAGCCCTCCCCGAGACTTTCATTCCAAGCATCGCTTCAAAGGTGATCTCAGAGTGGCTATCTTCTGCCATCCCCACAGATCTAGCTGGTCTTGCCGATTTCGAGAAATTATTGAACAATGTCCTGCAGTTCACTCAGACAATCGAGTCTTGGGGTTGGACTGGCCAGGAAGAACTGTTCGCGTGGGTCAGTCAGGCTCCACGTTTATGGTTGACTCGGCGTCGGGTCGACTCACTCGATAGTGTTCGGAAGGTCCTCGCTGCTAGCCAGAGCACAACCAAACGGGTTGAACGTGTTGAGAAAGAGAAGGTTTCCCAGTCCGATGAGGCACTCTTGGAAAATGCTGTCAATGATGACTGGGACGCGGACTGGGATGATGATAAAGAAAACACGTCTGTGAAAGGAGATAAATCAAACCCTCACGAAGAAGAGGAAGACGTTAGTGCGTGGGGTCTTGATGACGACGAGACTCAAGATGAGCCCAATCCAGATGCAGCTGTATCAACAGAAGATGATGAGGCTGATGATGCCTGGGGCTGGGGTGATGAGGAGGAAGAAGCCCAGAAAGCCGACACTGAGACTTCAAAGCCACATAACACTGCTGCAACGAACCAAACAGACGTAAAGAATACTACCGGGTCTCAGTCGCCTAAAGAGGTTACTCTGAAGGAAGTGTTTACCATTACCGATATCCCAGAGTCGATTCTCAGGGTGGTTCGGCAGCAAATCACTGATTCAAAGGATATCTCGCAGCCTACGTAAGTCATGCCCGCCACTACTTCACTTCCATCGAAACTAATGAGGTCTTAGACATGCTGATTCCCGCGTTGCCTCTGCTGGGAATGGTCTCTTGGCTCTTCCGACCCTCATCCTGGCCATGTTCAAAGCTACATCATCGACGTTCTACTCGATGAAGCTTAGCTCAGGGCAGATGTATCTCTACAATGACAGCTTGTATCTCGCGGATGAAATCCGGAAGCTGGTTGAGGAGCACGATCTCTCCAGGCTTCAACCAGATGTTGAAGCATTGGAGAAGTTCGGGAAGCTTGCTTATAGCAAGGAGATGCAAACCCAGCGAACTATTGTTACCGATTTGCTAGATGGAGCTCAAGGATTTGGACAATGTTCCGAACAGCCATTCCAGTCAGACTGCGAGAACTCTGTCATGGTCACTGTTGACCGGATCCGTGATGTCTATAAGGAATGGCAACCCATTCTGTCACACTCTGCTCTACTCCAGTCTATTGGGTCACTATTGTCTACAGTGATAAACAAGGTTGTTATCGATGTCGAGGATCTGGGAGATATCTCAGAAGATCAGTCCCGGCAACTAGTCTCTTTCTGCAACCAAATTTCAAAGCTTGAAGACTTGTTTATGCCCGAGAATGGTGATGCCGAGGCTTTGCCTGTCACTGCAATCTACGTCCCAAGCTGGCTTCGCTTCCAGTATCTGGTCAACATCCTGGAGAGTTCACTCGCCGATATCAAGTTCCTTTGGATGGAAGGTGAGCTGGGCCTGGAATTCTCCGCTGAGGAGGTGATTGACCTGATTGAGGCATTGTTTGCTGAATCTGATCATCGGCGACGAGCCATTGCGGAGATTCGCAGAGCTCCTAGAGAATAGATGTCAATTTACAAACAAGCAATATATCACCTAGAGACTCCGTATATGAATTTATTCACAGAAACCATGTTCCTAGCGTATTGCATATAGTAACGGGGCCTATCTCCGCGCTCTGCGCAAGTGTGCCGCACAGGTCACCGTATTTTTTCTTCGCCCGCCGAAAATGCGACAGCCACCAGAAAAGATTCTATCTCCAACATCAGCACCGATTTGGACTCGATTTCACCATGAGTGAAGATCAAATCATGTCAGGAGCCTCTGAGGCTGCGCAACGACAAGTTCGTGTGCAGCTCACCAGCCAGCAGGAGGATATTGCTCTGCCTGAGAGCACCGGCCCAATTCTCGTTCCCACCGGTAAGTTGATGGTGATCAAAAAGTAAGAGCCACAGTACTAACGTCTCTTCTGTGCAGGTCTTCGCCGTTATGCGCTGTCGACATTGGTGAACAACCTTCTCTCGAGCGAGAAGCCAATTCCATTTGAGTTTTTGATCAACGGAACTTTTCTGCGGACCTCGATTGACGAATATTTGATCGACAATGGTATTTCTGCTGAGACAACCCTCGAGATTGAATACGTCCGGGCTTTGATCCCTCCTCTTCACATCGCCTCTTTCCAGCATGACGACTGGGTCAGCTCCACTGACGTCCTTTCCACCACTTCACCCGCTGCATCATGGGCATCAGGCGCAACCGTCAAGAAGGGCCAAGAGAGACTCCTTTCCGGAAGTTATGACGGTCTTCTCCGCATCTGGAACATGTCATCTGAGACTATTGCGACCTCCCCTGCTGCCACCGAGGGCGGCCATACTGCCTCCATCAAAGCCACCAAATTCGTTTCCCCGAACCAGATTGCTTCGGCGGGTCTTGACCGCACAGTCCGTTTGTGGAAGTATACCGAGGACGAAGGTGGTTTCGCGGGAAAGATTGCTCCCCAATTGGAGCTGTACGGTCACAAGTCTGGAATCGAGTCACTATCGGTGCACGCGAAGTCCAACCGCCTTTTGACTGGTTCTTCAGACCACACCGTAGGATTCTGGTCAACCAAGAAGGCTGACGCACCGGCCGCACCAGAGAGCTTGCTTCCTTCCAGCGCTCGCAACTCCAAGCGCCGCAAGCTGAACTCCTCTGTTAGCACTGCCCAGCGCGGACCTCTGTCCCTCTTGTCTGGACACACTGCACCCGTCTCTGCCGCCATCTTTGACGCCAAGGATGCCACTGTTGGTTACTCTGCCTCATGGGACCACTCCCTGCGCACTTGGGATTTGGTCACTGGCGGTCTTGTCGACACCCGCACCACATCACACTCGCTTCTCTCCCTCGAGCACCTCCCCGAACTCAACCTCCTGGCTGCAGGCACTGCCGCCCGTCATATTACTCTGATTGATCCCCGTGCATCTGCCACAACTGTTGCAGCTATGACTCTCCGTGGCCACACCAACGCCGTTGTGAGCTTGGCTCGCGATCCCCACAGCACATATGGACTGATTAGTGGTAGCCACGATGGCACATGTCGTATCTGGGATATCCGGTCTACCAAGACCGATAAGGAAGGTGTTATCGGTGAGAGCGTTTACTCCATTACACGGAAGAGCCTCGAGGAGGAGGGCAAGGCCGACAGCAAGCGTGTTGGCGGTGAGGGTGTCAAGGTGTTCAGCGTGTGCTGGGACAAGACGATTGGAATTGTCAGCGCTGGTGAGGACAAGCGGATTCAAATCAACCGCGGAGAGGGTGTCTTGTCTTCCAAGGCATGAGTTGCTTGCACATATGGGCTTGGCGTTTAACACTTGGTTGAGGGCAAAAGTTGAGAATCTACCTAGATACATATTATTTTTTTACTGTTCCATCTCTCATAATTTTAGCTTGGAACTGAATGTATATGTATATCTTTGCAAGACTACAGTTTCTACGATCTTACAGTCTTGTCGAGTAGAAAACATCAATTCTTTGTCAAGGGCACTAAGTACAAACTTATAGGCTCGGTTGTAGCTCTGCACTGGATGCAGGTGTATATCTATTTGTAAAACTACGGACTCCGTACAATTTCAAAGATTACCGCATTGTCGAGTAGAAGTATTTGTTTTGCTATTGTTCACACCAGGTTTATTTCTAGCCTATAATACATCCAGAGCGGTGATACATTCAAATACAGTTCAGCCTGGCAAGTACCAGGTATCAAGAAAACGCCAATTCCATGCCCCTCACACAAAAGCGTGAGACAATTCCATAAAAGCACACAGCGAACAAGCTACCGTCCAATTTAGAGCCTTCGCTCCATGCGGTTCAACCGGACAGGAGTTTTGATCTGTTGAACATCCATTAGCCACAATCCACCTCCAAGCGAGTCAATATATGTGCAACGAAAGAGATAACTCACTTGAGTCCGTGTCCGCTGTCCCCGTACAGGCAAGCCAAGCGCGTGACGTCGGCCGCGGTATGTTCCAGTCTCCTTTAGACGCTTGATATCATTGAGAACTTCTCGGCGCAAGTCGTTCTCAATCTTCATTTCTGATAGCACAGCGGTCAAATCCAGGACCTGCTTGTTGGCCAGCTCGCCGACGCGGCAGGTCGGGTGGATGTTGAAGCGGGACAGGAGGCGGGAGGAGCCATTGTTGCCGATTCCGAAGAAAGTCTCGAGGGATTTCTATTTTGCACAAGTATTGCGTGTTAGTTGGGGGTCCATTGAGTCGAGCTTGTGGTGACACTGCGAGCGTATGAGGGTTGGCTTGCCTTGAGCAGGTTCCGCTCGGGGAAGTTAACGCCTAGGATGAAGACCTGGCGGGATGGTTAGTGAGTAATTTTTGTGTGGTAGCATTGTGTCTGACATACCATCTTGACGTATTTTGGCTGGCTGCTGTCTTGGCTTTCGACTAAAGTCCGTTGCTCGTTGCTCGAACTTCCGCGAGAAATCATCCGGCATCATTGTTTTTCCGGTGACTATTTGCAGATCAGACTACGTATTTGCACTGTATAATCTTGTATTAATTGTAATAAACCCTCATTTACACGCTATTATTCAACAGCTCAACTGAAAAATTACATGTGTGGTAGTGGAGTGTATTCTCCGCACGCCATTGCAAGCTGGCCTCGACTACTTCTCCCTTCTTCACTGTCTCTCCCAAGCAGTGACAATTAGCAATCATGTATTTCCGGAACCTATTCCTGTCTCTCTTCGTCATCTTTGCTGTCGGCTTCGCGCTGGTCCAGGCTGAGGAGTCTAAGGAGCCCCGTGGCCCAAAGGTCACCAGCAAGGTGATTACTTTGCCCTTGGCCGTTTAACCGGCTCGATATTAAAACAAGCTAAATGGTGATTTAGGTCTACTTTGACATCCAGCATGGCGATGAGACTCTTGGCCGCATTGTGTTCGGCCTGTACGGCAAGACTGTCCCCGAGGTTAGTTGAGCTATATCCCATGCAACTGGCAATTGAAGATCTATCGCTGACATTGTTCTTACTATAGACCGCCGAGAACTTCCGGTATGGATTGCTAGATACGCCAACGTTTTCAAGATCACTGTATAAGCTGACCCCTCTCTTAGCGCTCTGACTACCGGCGAGAAGGGCTTTGGTTACCAGGACTCTACTTTCCACCGCGTTATCAAGGACTTCATGATCCAGGGTGGTGACTTCACCAAGGGTGATGGTATGTTAGCCTCCAATCAGGCTGAAATGCATGATACTAAGTGTATGCAGGCACTGGTGGCAAGTCCATCTACGGCAACAAGTTCAAGGATGAGAACTTCAAGCTTCGCCACACCAAGAAGGGTCTCCTGAGTAAGCATTATATTCATTCATCAAATTGTTGATTGAATGCTTCGGATATCTGACCATTTTTAGGCATGGCCAACGCCGGCAAGGACACCAACGGTTCCCAGTTCTTTATCACCACTGCCATCACCTCGTTCGTACTCCATTATTACTACCCACTATATGATTCGTGGCTAACACTTGAATAGTTGGCTCGATGGCCGTCACGTCGTCTTCGGAGAGGTCCTTGAGGGCTACGAGATTGTTGACAAGATCCAGAACGTCCCTAAGTTGCCCGGTGATAAGCCCAAGGAGACTGTCAAGATCGTCAAGAGCGGCGAGCTCCCTTTTGAGCAGGAGGCTGAGGAGAAGACCGAGGCTAAGACCGAGGACAAAGGTAGCCGTGATGAGCTGTAGATAGGTGACTGTCTGCGCTGTTTCCTCCGCTGCTGGTTGGTGGCTGATGATGTTGGGCTAAAAGAAATCGACCAAGACCCGGTCACCGAGGCTCCCGAGACGACCACGACATCTTACCCATTCCAACCGCTGGTGATTTTCTTCGTTCTGGTTGCTATTGTGGGTGTCTGGATTGCTCGTCGCCGCAGCCAGCAGCAACAGCAGGAGAAGGAGCACTATGATGCGTAAGAGTTGAATGTATACTTTTGTTGAGTATCTCATGTTACATCTTTCAAGTCATGAAATGACCGAAGTAGAGGTACTAAATGAAGTCCTAGAATAGAGTATACTTAGTGTACTCCAAAATGACCAGTCAGCTCCTTTTCTTAGTCAGAGACCGCCCAGACCCAACTGGCGAGTAAAAAAGAAGAAATTTTTTTCGTGGCGGTCAGTACTTGTTCGGTACCTGGTCAATACAGCGATCGTCAGCCAAATCTGAGGTTCCTTCCAAGTACCCACGCCTCCTGTTTCGTCTCATTACCTCACTGTACGGTACTGCCTCAACCTGACGATTTGCCTCCTTCCCACACACTTCAGTTCTCTATCCCTTTTTTCCACTCTCCTCTCTTTTCTTCTAGAGTTAGATTTGGGAGATTTGCATTTATCGGTTTCTTGACTTCTTTTTGTTTGCACACTCCATCTTTTTTTTAGGTGGAACACAGCAAACCCCGATCTTTTCACCGTCCTTCTCACAGTGAAGGTATCTTTGACTTCTTTTCTTCTGCAAGTGTCTTTCTGAGATCGCTTGCGCCTTGTCATCCTTTCGGTGAACCAGAAAAAAAAAAAACTGTTCGCATCACTTCTCTCCCCCCTGGCACTTCATCCTCTAACCTCAGTCGCCACAGACATTTTCAACCGCAAAAATGGCCGACGGTCTGCAGATGGGAAACCTTTCCCTCAACGAGTCCCAGCACGCCCCCGCCGGTAACGCTCCTGGCGCTGGCCGTGCTGCCTACATTCCTCCACACCTCCGCCAGCGTGGCCCCGGTCCTGCTCCCGCCAACGTTGATCCTGCTGCTGCTCCCGCTGCCGGTTTTGGTGGCCCTCGGTACAGTCTCCCAAATCAATACCCTGATCAATTGTCACTAATATGAGTGGCTTCTCTAGTGGTCCCCCCGGTGGTGGAAAATGGGCCAACGCTAACGCCCCCGACTTCAGCCCTCGCGGCCCCGCGAATGGTAAACCTCCCATGACGAACCAAATCGGTCAAATGAAACCCTTTGATCCCCAGGCTTACGGACATCCAGGATCCTATGGTGGAGGTGGTGGTGGCAGCTACAGCGGCGGTGGTGGTGCTCAGCAAGGCCGTGGCTCTGGCGATGGCCAGTGGCGCGACGGCAAGCACATTCCCGGTCCCGCCAACGCCCGTGTCGAGCGCGAGCTCTTCGGTGTCCCCAACGACCCCTCCAAGCAGCAGACTGGTATCAACTTCGCCAACTACGACGACATTCCCGTTGAGGCCTCTGGTAACGACGTTCCTGAGCCCGTTTCTCAGTTCACCAACCCCCCTCTGGACGATCACCTGATCTCCAACATTAAGCTCGCCAGCTATGTTATCCCCACTCCCGTCCAGAAGTACTCCGTCCCCATTGTCATGGGCGGCCGTGATCTCATGGCTTGTGCCCAGACTGGTTCCGGAAAGACCGGTGGTTTCCTCTTCCCCATCCTCTCCCAGGCTTTCAAGAACGGTCCCTCTGCCACTCCTGCTACTGCTGGTGGTCAGTTCAGCTACGGCCGTCAGCGCAAGGCCTACCCTACTTCCCTCATTCTTGCTCCTACTCGTGAGCTTGTCTCTCAGATCTTCGATGAGGCCCGCAAGTTTGCTTACCGCTCTTGGGTCCGCCCCTGTGTCGTGTACGGTGGTGCCGACATCGGTTCCCAGCTTCGCCAGATCGAGCGTGGCTGTGATCTTCTTGTTGCCACCCCCGGTCGTCTCGTCGATTTGATCGAGCGTGGCCGGATCTCTCTCGCTAACATCAAGTACCTCGTTCTTGACGAGGCTGACCGCATGTTGGACATGGGTTTCGAGCCCCAGATTCGCCGTATTGTTGAGGGTGAGGATATGCCTCTGGTCCAGGACCGCCAGACTCTCATGTTCTCTGCCACCTTCCCCCGCGACATCCAGATGCTCGCCCGTGATTTCCTCAAGGACTACATCTTCTTGTCCGTCGGTCGTGTCGGATCTACCTCTGAGAACATTACCCAGAAGGTTGAGTACGTCGAGGACGCTGACAAGCGCTCCGTCCTCCTGGACATCCTCCACACCCACGGCAGCACTGGTCTGACCCTCATCTTCGTCGAGACCAAGCGTATGGCCGACTCCCTCTCCGATTTCCTCATCAACCAGCGCTTCCCTGCTACCGCCATTCACGGTGACCGCACCCAGCGCGAGCGTGAGCGTGCTCTGGAGCTTTTCCGTAACGGCCGTTGCCCCATTTTGGTTGCCACTGCTGTTGCTGCCCGTGGTCTCGATATCCCCAACGTGACCCACGTCATCAACTACGATCTGCCCACCGACATTGACGACTACGTTCACCGTATCGGTCGTACCGGTCGTGCTGGTAACACCGGTATTGCCACTGCCTTCTTCAACCGTGGCAACCGCGGTGTTGTCCGTGACCTCCTCGAGCTCCTCAAGGAGGCCCACCAGGAGGTTCCCGCTTTCCTGGAGAGCATTGCCCGCGAGGGCAGTGGCTTCGGCGGCCGCGGTGGACGCGGTGGTGGCCGTGGCCGTGGCTCCAACGCCACTCGCGATATGCGTCGCGTTCCCGGCGGTATGGGTATGGGCGGTGGCTTCGGCGGCGGCTCTGCTTACGGCGGTGCTGCCGGTGGCTCTACCCCCTCCTACGGTGGTAGCTACGGTGGTGCTGCTCCCTCCTACGGCGGCGGCGGTGGTTACGGCGGCGGTGGTGGCTACGGCAACCCCTCCGGCTCCTCTGGCCCCTCTTCCTGGTGGTAAATCGGTCGTGGTCTTTTGACGAGGCCGCCGGGTCTGATTGGCTCCATTGCTTTATTTTCTTTTGTCTCTCGTTGACGGATACGATCAGAACGAGTCCCTGAGTATCTCTTTTTCCTTGCCTTGCTATCTCTCAGGGACGGCTTTGTCATGACTGCTACGACTTTCCTATGCTTGTTTTAGAGTCATTTTTTCCATTTATGCGCATGTTTCTTTAATCCTGTTACCTTTGTTGTTCCTTGTGCCCATCTTACTTGTTCTATACCAGGCTTGCAGCCTTGTCTAGACGTGGGGCATTGGTGCAGTTGGATCATCTGCTTTCGAGCAAATTATGATCACCACTGCATGAACATCATAGATCGCGTTGTCCTTTTTTATCTTTTTCATGTCCGCTCTCGTCAGATACCCCTTATGTTCGAGCGTTCCCAGCAGGGGACACGTTCGAGTGACGCGCGTGCGCCGAGCGGAGAATGCTGGCTTTTCATCCTCTCGAAAAGTTCTCTCTTTCTCTTTGCATCCTTCTCGGTGTTTGTTATGGCTGCATTATGTGCAGCATAGACTTTTTACAGCGTCGGTATCTCATGGCGGACATTTCTTTCCAGTTGCTGCCCTCGTGCGTTCTGCGGTCTTTCTATTCCAAAAATATGTTCTTTCTCCGGGCTTCTGCTGGCGAAACAAAAATGGTTTTACTTTGCATTTTGTATGGCGTTGGCTTGACCTGCATCCACAATATCCTCTGTTTTCTGGTCCTGGAGGCTGATTGTTTCCGAGTGGGAACACATCACATTATTTGTCTATTTTGATCATTTTCTCGGACCTTGGAGGATGGGACGCTGTCGCCGCCGCTGGATGAATGCGGTTCGGAGGAACCTGAGGCCCTAGGCCATGAGAAGGAATTCTCCAATGCAATTTTCAAACGTGTTTCCAGATCTGTATGATGTAGCCTAGTGAAATGCAGCTCGTGAAGATCAAATTCGTGTGTAGAGGTGTAGAAGCAAACGTTGGCCACGGGTCCTGTCGCGCCCCCATCTTAATATGATCACCCGATCACCCGCTTGCTGGCAATATATAGGCTAAAATGACATTAGTAGGAAGAGGTATAAGCTGATCTCCCTGCGCATCCATGTCCCACTCTCGGGTGGTGGGTGTCATACAATGCCCACGTTGGGCCAATTTGCTTCCAGTACCATCGTCAAGGTCCATTGCGGAAGACACTAGCCAAAATGGTATAGAGCTTCGTATATGCAAGATTCAATCTATGGAGAATTGTCAGCCAATGGATCATCATTGCAGAACGGAGTCGCTTTATACTGACCCAAGACAAAGCGTGATCTTGGGAAATATGTGTTGACATATTTGTTTAGCTCACCGAAAGTACTTGAAAATGTGCCAAAAAGAGGTAAAAAAGTAGCGAAAGAAGAGAGGTCAATCCAGAGCTCAAACAATGCATGAAATAGCACGCTCACTGCGAGAGCTGCAGACAGATATTGGGAAATACATCTGGCGATGTCAGTATATACAGCTCAGTGCGTGGCAGTACCCGATACGGGTAGATATCACAGCTATACCTTCATGGGCACTCGGCACTGCTTTCTTCCTCGATTTTCCGGAACTTTGACCTCATTTTTCATTTTCCCTTAACCTCAATCCTTTCCACTTCCCCCCTTCTATCTTTTTTTATCCTCATTTTGATCTTTTTGCTGGTATTTCTGCTTCTTTCATCGGCCGCCCTACTAGGGGGCATCTCCACTGCCCCAACCCGCGATTTCTCCGGTTTTCAGTTTGTCGCAAGCGTGCCCACCTTTCCCCAATCCCCACCGTCCAAGATGGCCGACATGGATCACAGCATGATGGACGAGTCCTTTGCGATGTCCGAGGCTGCGGATGACCAGAACCACGCTGGCTTAACCGCAAGCGCGACGGTCGGTACAAGACGACAAGCAAATGGCACGATTGGCTCTGTCTACTCTGGCAACAAGATTCGGCACCTCAAGAAAGAAGACGGTATTCCACTGTGGCGCAAAGATATTCAATACCAGTTCCTGAAGTTGGTGTTTGAAGACAAAACACCAGTCTTTACGCGGTACCCCGACGGACAAAAGGGAATGGACTTCGCAGATGTCTACATTGATGCAATGGCCCGGAGCAGCAAGACCAGCAAGATCCTCAAGGACAAACTGCAGAATGACAAGCCGGCAGCTATCAGCATGGCCATGGTCTGTCTGCTGGTCAATTTCGGTCGCATGAATACCACTTTGAACTGTACGTGGAAGCTTATGCATTCTCTGTCTACAATGCTAACTGTGATTGTTTTGTTTTACAGTCTTCCCTGAAATGCGTGCTCAACTCCGGACATATCACTCGATTCCTTCATTACAAGCGCACCAGGACTCCAATGCTTACAAGCAGCTGCAAGATGCCCCACGTCTCAAATCTATCCTCAAGGGTGCCTCTGAGGATGCCGAACAACCGAATACACTGGATAAGATCAAGCGATTAAATGTGCCTCGGACGAATCCGGTGAATCTGATTTTCGTTCTGGCGCAGTACGCCCCCAAAGTGTCGGAAACTCACTTCTTCCCTCCACGGGACTTCTTCGATTTGGTTATGAGATCTACGCTTTCCAGTCAAAGTCGTGCCAGAGCATTCCTGTGGCTGATGTGGTGGTACCTGGAGAGTGACTTTAGCCGTGAAGCGGCCATGAAAAACCCGTTTGGTGCTGGTATGGAAGGCGAAGGCTCCGAAGGACTACCTCTCAAGGTGCCAGCCTTTGATATTTTGACCGAGGAGCAGTCGAATGAGGAGAATGTAGATACACCCGAGGAGCAGGAATACGGAGAGTCGAAGAGACTGGAACGCAAGCGTATGTGTGCTGACAACTGACACTTGGAATTGTTGACTGACAAACTGGTACAGGCATTTTAGAGGAAGAAGAACCATTACCACGCGTCCCCAAGCGACCCAAGAAAGGTAAGCACAATATGCGATAGCCGATATATTTTCTTGTCTAACATGCATTCACAGAATTTGGCTTCGAAGAAGACTCATTTGCAGGAGACTACTCTGGCTTCGGAGGCCGCGGCTCTGCCATGTCGACCCCTCTTCACCCCTCTGCCAAACGAAGTTTGGACGACGAAGAAGACGATATGACCCCTGGTGGTTACTCTCGTCCGCGCCCTAAACAGGCCAAGCGGGAATCATCACTCAGCCGAGCAATGGGGCAGCAGAGACTTGTCTTGAAGACGACGAGGATGGAGCACACTCCTGATGCCTCTCCCGCGCCCCCGGGCTCCAATCACCCAATTCTTAACCGTTTCATCGCGGAACCTTCACTGTCTACAGCGCCCGGACGCCGACCGCGCCCATTAACACAGCACCAAATTGCCGTGGAACAAAATCGCCGCCAAAGGATCGACTATCTCCTCGCCAAGCGCAGGTCAAATGCCTACCGCGTCCTTCGCGCCAAGCGGGAGAGTGAGATTCCCTTCGGCCGCTACGGTCGCTTGCTCCAAAGTCTCCCAGAAGGTTACAACACAGATGACGAAGAAAAGTCCTGGGGCAAGGGCGGCCTCTTCCCAAACCCAGACGAAGAAGACGACTTCGGAGAATGTGCCAGCGTTTTCTTATCTGTAGTACGCAAAGCCGCACGACGACTGGACCGCTGGGACTGCGACGAAGCCAACGGTCCCAAGAAAGACCGCAAGCAAGAACGCGAAGAGCGATTCAAAGCCCGCGCAGCCCTGGAGGCAGACGTGCGAAACAGCAACAATCGCTCGCGTCCTCGTGCACGCCCTAGTGCAGCCAAGCGCAAGTCAGGTGTAACAGCTACCCCAGGCACGGCAAAGAAAGCCCAAGCGTCTCGTGCCAAGGACGGTCCGGGCGCCGGAACACCATTAGCGATGGGCACGCCGAACTGGGGTGGACATTACGATTACATGGAAGGAGATGGAGAGCTTGACGATCTCGACCGCGAATTGCTGGGTGAAGGTGAAGGGTCTGATGGCGACTCCACAGAAGACGATGATGACGAAGACGAGAACTCATCTACGTATGAAGGTGCCAATGGCTATGCACGACATGAGGCCTCGTCCCCGCCCCCTGCGGGTCTTGCTGATCACCGTGAAGGTGATGGCGACGAAGTGATGGAAGACTAGGTAATTGGAATGGCGTTTGATTTCTCTTTTGTACTGTGTATCATGATCTACATTTCTTGTGCTTTCGGCTTAAGGGTCTTGTTTAGGTGTGAATCTAACTCCTTCAGATGACTTTGTATAGCTTCTTGTAAAGGTTGGTTTTTTTTGGCGTCTTTCTGATTAGGTTTAGAGGCCTCTTTTCAAGGGTCTTTTTTTAATGTCTTTTCTAGTGTACTTTTGAATATCATTATAACATTCTTTTTGCTGTTTTCAAAGCGTCTTTGAAGTGTTCTTGAAATGTCATCATAAATATGTTTTGAACATACTTGAACCTAGCTTTAAATATCCGTTGAAGGTTCTCGCTAAGTATCCCCCGGAACATGGGTATAGGCTAAGATCGTAAGTGGCGAAGTCTCCGAGGCATCATGCAGCTCAGCATCGTGGAGACTTGACATCAGACCTCAGTGGAGAACATGTGATAATCCCCTCTTTCCCTCTATTGCCAGTCTCGTCTTCGTTTCTGTATTCTGTATTCTATCCTTCACCGACTCATTTACAAAGAATTCTACAAAGATCTAAAAGGCCGTCATAGAACGGACGTGTGGATACTGCAGCAACCAACGGCATAGAGCGGATTCCTAAACAATTATTGAGACCTATTTCTGTCTACCCCTGCATCGCAATTGACACATTTTTGTTGGGAAGCGTCGTATCCCGCATTTGACCCTACAAATTTGTCTCCGGTTCGACTTTGGCCACTTCATCCCCTTCACAACCCCCGGACCATCATCTGACGTTCTCGTACGATCCTCAACGGGTGATACGGAACGGGACTCGGTCGAATTCCGTCGCGCCGACCACCGGAAACACTTTTCCAGCTCAGCTTACTTCAACCTCACCCCAACCTAGCCACCATGACAGAACAACCTCGAATCCTGCGTCCACGCCCAAGAAGGCCCTTCGACCTTACACCGGCATCAACCGAATCCTCCGGACCTCCAACCCCCGCCGAATCGACCAGCACGGATTACCTCAACCCCAGCGCCGCGCCAGAAACAGGGCCCAATTCCACGAGCGTCAGTCGCACCGGCTCAATTATGAACCTCACCTCCTCAACTCTGTACGGCATCTACTCGCCAACGGCATTTGACAGCCTGCGCGATGAATCCAGCCCCTGGGGCACAGAAGTCAATTCTCCGGCATCAGAGTTCCCGCCCGAGCCGTCGCAGCTCGCAGCAGAAAAGTCGGCCATTGAACCGCGGCGAATGGCGCTGCGGCGCACACGCTCGCGGTTGAGTCAGGGACTGTTCCGCGGTGTGATCTTGCCGCAGATTCTGAGCAGTGCACTGCTGTTTGGATTTGGCATTGCTTACGGGGTAATTACGATGCATCTCCATGAGAACCATTGGATTACCCCTGTTAAGCTGGAGAATGTTCATTACTATGATTCATGGCAGTACTTGGGTATTTGGGGATTGGCTGGTATTGCGCTGGGCAATTTGCTTCCTTGGTTGGATGGCTGGCGTGAGGGCGAGCTTGAGAAGGCTGATTCCAAGCACGCGAGTAACGACGAAGAGCGCGAGGACCGGACTCCATCTTGGGTTACTGTTGCTCGGAGTGTTGGTGCTTTTGTTGGGATCGCCTTTGCTATGGTATGTGCTTACGGTTTTTTCTTTTTCTTTTCCCCCGTTGTTATTTTCTTCATGCTGGACAAAGCTGACTTTTTTCACCCTTGCAGCGGAGACTCCCTTGGCAATCTACCACACAAGCCTCTCTTACCCTCGCCCTCGCCAATCCCGTTCTCTGGTACCTCATTGACCGTACCACGACCGGCTTCGTCCTTTCGACTACAGTTGGCTTGGCCGGTATGGGAGTGGTTCTCGGCCTCAAGCCAGAGCTGGTACCTGCGTCCACTGGTCCTTCATTTGGTACGAGCATTCTGAATGGCACTGGACTGGAGAATGCGCTTGGAGCAGGCATCACGCAGGAGAGCATTGCGGTCCGCACTTGGGTCGCGAGCGTCATTTTCTGCGCGTGCGTGTGCTTTGGAAACGTTGGCCGTCAGCTGGCCATCGGTGCTGGCAGCAGAAATACCCTGAAGCCATAGGCTTAAAAATACCCGAGTTTTCTTCAGCTCGACAACATGAAGATGATGCAACGCTTGATTTAGGGCGGGAAGGCCGATACAGAAATAATTTATGTGATAGATATATGCACGTTGTAATGGAAACTGGCTCTCCAACAGCAATTCTTGAATTATATATAGATATAGACATATACGTAGAGGTCATAGATGGATGTCAATGAAGATAATATTGATATAAATAATGATAATAATATTGAGATTCGCGATGTGGAATCAATCATTGCAATCCCTGCTATCTGACACAAGGTCAAGCAGGCACTGCACCCAAGATCGATACCTTTAGCCTTTGGCCCTCGCTCTCCATTCTCTTTACGATTTCCGTACTTCATCAGACAAGTCCTCGTAGGAACGCTTTTTGGAATGTGATTTTTTGCGTTGTTCATGAAGAAAAAAAAGAAGAAAAGAAGAAATGCGCCGAGTGGAAAAAAAGCTTTTGAATGCCTGGGTCACGTGGTGCGCTAGGGATTCTGCCACTCACGAGCTGTGATTGGATAGACTTCAAAGCGGAGAGTAAATAGTGGCCAATGGTATCTTTGGTAATCTAGCCCACCAAATGCTGCCCCTCCGATTACGGTGTGACCCCGCGGGACATTTCTTCTCTTTTTTTTTCTTTCCGTCATTGCTTTATACCCTGTTGTCACTTGGTTTCAGGTATGTTATTGGCTTCTTGCTACAGTTCAATTGCAGAATGCAATTGAGGTTTGACTTTTGATACTGACTGATACAGTGTCGACTCCATCATGTCTCAAAAGTCTGGTATGTGACTCTTAGCTTCATAGATCGGGCATTCCCCGGACTATGAATTGCTTGCTCCCAACTGCTCCAGGCAATTGCTAACACCTTCTTTATTATAGCCATCATCTCCGTCTATGACAAGACTGGTCTCCTCGACCTGGCCAAGGGCCTCGTCAAGCAGGATGTCCGTCTTCTCGCGTCTGGCGGTACCGCTAAGATGATCCGTGAGGCCGGTTTCCCCGTCGAGTGAGTTGCCTCGTGCAAGCATACTGGAAGCTTGGGCTAGATACAGCTCAGGCGCTGACAACATGGCAGGGATGTCTCCGCCATCACCCACGCCCCCGAGATGCTCGGTGGCCGTGTTAAGACCCTCCACCCCGCCGTCCACGGTGGTATCCTCGCCCGTGACATCGAGTCCGACGAGAAGGATCTTGCTGAGCAGAATATTGCTAAGGTCGACTTCGTCGTCTGCAACCTGTACCCATTCAAGGAGACTGTCGCTAAGGTCAACGTCACCATCGACGAGGCCGTCGAGGAGGTTGATATCGGTGGTGTGACTCTGCTCCGCGCTGCGGCCAAGAACCACAAGCGTGTCACCATCCTGTCCGACCCTACTGACTACCCCGAGTTCCTCAAGGAGCTCGAGGCTGGTGAGATCGCCGATGCCAGCCGCAAGCAGTACGCCCTCAAGGCCTTCGAGCAGACTGCCGACTACGACTCCGCCATCTCTGGCTTCTTCCGCAAGGAGTACGCTGGCAACGGTGTCAAGCAGCTGTCTCTGCGTTACGGTACCAACCCCCACCAGAAGCCCGCCTCTGCCTACTCTGTCCAGGGTAACCTGCCCTTCAAGGTCCTCAACGGATCGCCTGGCTATGTTAACCTGCTCGATGCCCTGAACGCCTGGCCTCTGGTCAAGGAGCTCAAGCAGGCTCTTGGCTTCCCCGCCGCTGCTTCTTTCAAGCACGTTTCCCCCGCTGGTGCCGCCATCGGTGTGCCCCTCAACGAGAAGGAGCGCAAGGTCTACATGGTCGACGACATCAAGGGCATCGAGTCCTCCGGCCTCGCCCAGGCCTATGCCCGTGCCCGTGGTGCCGACCGCATGTCCAGCTTCGGTGATATCCTCGCCCTCAGCGACATCGTCGATGTCCCCACCGCCAAGATCATCTCCCGCGAGGTCTCCGACGGTGTCATCGCCGCCGGCTACCAACCCGAGGCTCTGGAGATCCTCTCCAAGAAGAAGGGCGGCAAGTACCTTGTCCTCCAGATGGACGAGGACTACACCCCCGCCCCCGAGGAGACCCGCACCCTGTACGGTGTGCAGCTGACCCAGCACCGCAACGACGTCGTCATCACCCCCAGCAAGACTTTCAACACCGTCATCACCCCCAAGAACTCCGGCTCCCTCCCCGAGGCTGCTCTCCGTGACTTGACCGTCGCCACCATCGCCCTCAAGTACACCCAGTCCAACTCGGTCTGCTACGCCCTGAACGGCCAGGTCATCGGTCTCGGTGCCGGCCAACAGAGCCGTATCCACTGCACCCGTCTGGCCGGTGACAAGGCCGACAATTGGTGGATGCGCTTCCACGAGCGTGTCATCAACATCAAGTGGAAGCAGGGCACCAAGCGCGCTGACAAGTCCAACGCCATTGACTTGCTCTGCTCAGGCCAGACTCCCCGTAGCGAGGCCGAGACTGCCGAGTACGTCCGTGTCTTCGAGGAGGTCCCCGCTCCCTTCACCGCTGAGGAGCGTGAGGCCTGGCTCGAGAAGCTCGGCGAGGTTGCTGTCTCGTCCGATGCCTTCGTAAGTTCCTCTACATTTCCCCATCTATCTTCCCTCTCTTTGATAGAGACTCACATGACTTAGTTCCCCTTCATCGACAACGTCTTCCGCGCCGCCCGCTCAGGAGTCAAGTACATTGCCGCCCCTACCGGCAGCCAGAACGACACTCCCGTCTTCGAGACCGCTGAGAAGCTGGGCATCACGTTTGTCGAGCAGGGCATCCGTCTGTTCCACCACTAGTTTGAGTTTCTTCTACTAGTAGTTATCTTTCGGTCTCTTTCTCCTTCTTTTTCATCCTTCCTTCTTAACATCCCCTTTTTCTCCCTTCTCGTAAAAAAGAACCCACGTCTTGTGTGGTTTCCCCTGTGATGGATATTCGATATGATGATGATGTCAGCTTTTATTTGTTTGTGATTTAGAAATATACATATTCTCTTCGTGCTATTTGTGTTTGTAACATAGTAGGAGTCATAAATCGTACAGCGCTATGAGGTATTTGACAACTTTAAAGGAGATACTCGAAGCGAGTGTACCATGTCGTGCATTTCCTGTGCCCTGACTTGGTCTCTCTTTTTTTAATCGCATTTTGGCCTATCTTTGAGTGTCTCGGGGGAATCAACTAGATCATATAAAGGTGGGCGTGAAAGGACCTATGATCATTGTTGTACAGTCAACGGCAAAAAGTCCGAATCACTTGTACCATTTCCAAAGCGTAATTCTAGAAGCCTTTTTAGTCAGCTGTTCCCTGCTTAGTATAACCGATTTCTACTGTAACCTGTACGTTAACGGCTTTTTTCTTTATAGACTGTCTTAGGCCAGCCTATGTGATCGGCAGCAAGTTTGGTCTACGATTGCTGAGTGTGAAGCACAAGAACAGCATGGTTCCTGCCGATGGAACCACGCCCCATCATGTTCATCCCTTGATATGACATTTACAGATGATCTAGAGAAAGTTAGGCTACAAGCACTAGATGGAAGATCCCTTTCTATCCTCGTCTGAAGTTGTTGGTGAATCCTCGTCGACGGCTTTCCTCTTTGGAGCCTTCAAGTCAATCCAATGTATATTGGGCCGTTTTGTTTCCGGGTAGAACACCACTGTTCTGCAAATGGGTTGGGAAGAACCCCTTGTAGAGCATTTCCGGGGCAATCTCCGTGAAACTCGTGTTCTACATAACAGCCAACTGGGTTTATTGGGTACTTTGGGTCGTCTCACGTCCGGACTCAGCAGCAATCGGTGCAGAATGGTTCATGAAAAGCCCAGTCTGGAATATTACGAAGGTGTCTATCACGCTGTACGCTTCCACCTTGTGCATTCATCGAGCCGGTCTCGGTCTACTCGGTTTATTTCTTGAAGTAAGTACTGGTTTCATCTCGCACCACTGTGATATCTCGATCGACATGGACACTCTGTAGGTGCTTTGATTCTGTCAACAGATTTCATGTTGATGAGGAGCCTGTCCCTTATTATCCAAACAATGCTATCACCTACGCGAGATACAATTAAATGGTGGGATAGGTTCATCATTATGTGGAGATGGAATGATTGGGCTTGTCACTTGTTCCTCTTGCTATATACTGTTTTGACCAAGAACAAACGTGACCCAAGGAGTACAGTGTTTATTATTGACTTTGTAATTCTTACACCAAAGTTGCTGGGCTTGTTCATGTTGGTGCATGAGGTTCTACTAAGAGATTTATACTCTGATCTTGAAATCCAAGACTGGTGATCTTTTCATAGCTTGACTTGCAACCTTTAGCCCACCATTCTATTACTCATACAAGCCAGGAGAGAGCTCCTTCCTCGCAGCTTTTATTCTGGTAGCCCCTAGAACTGCGTTCCAGCCATAAACTACTTTGACAATACCGAGGAAGGATCGGGCTCTAAATTCTGAATTGAAGTCAGTCACACCTCTTCTGTTTTCATCATCTTTTGGGGGTATTTACCTCGCCGGTATATCTAACACTCAATGTTTTGTTATCACTGTTTAATCCACAACCTTCAACTTATCTTATCGATCTTCACCATGAGCGAGATCAAGTCAACCGAGTCGGCTGCATTGCCCGGCAAAGAGACAATCAAAGAGGCAAGCCTTGAGAAGAGTGGGGATATAAAATCAGTCCAAAGACATCGACTGAAAATTGTTGTTGCCGAAAGAAAGTGTAGTAAGTCCGATTCTCTTCATGAGCTTCTCGGCATCGAGCAAGCATTGCGGCAGACCGTCCCACCCTCAAAGATATATGAAAGAGAACGCAGCAGATAAGAGCTCCGAAGAGCTTACACGCTTGCACAAACGGATGCTTTTTTATACGCAGAATTAGCCTCAGCTCAGCTTAATATCCTTTGAAACAACCCGGGCAACATATGAACTTCCAACGAGCCCTTGAGTGGAACACTCCATTTGTTTCTTTTGAAAGCAAGGTCATCTTGGGATATATAGAAATCAAAGCAGCAGATCTATCGGGAAAACTGAACTGACGAGTGGTTTTCGAGGATGTCGTCCAACCCTAAGTAGATCAACATGCCATCGTGGGTACACAGCTTCGGCCACAGGGGCTATCACACATTGATCCCTGGAGCATACTCACTCCTATATTGGAGTATACTGAGAAGCTTAAGAAAAAATTAGAATGTCGGAACTGACCTTATACTCCTGAAGCTCGACATCCCCTGACTTTGAAATTAGACTCGGGCGCATTGCGTGGCGAGGAAGTTGTTTCTCACATAGCCCCATCCACTTCCCATCCCTAGTGGCATGGTCTAACTCTTGATTGAATTCCCCGCACTCTCAACATCGCGTGCAATATGCAAAAGAGTCTTCCGTCGGAACTCCGCAGCCAACGGGCGGCCTAATCGGAGCACCGGGCCTGAGATAACCAACTCGCTAAAGCCAATCCCGCAAAAAAAAAAGCAAGAGATCAACACTAAAAAGACATGATAAGGAAATAATACCCGTGCGGAAATTGCCCTCCATATCTGCAAGACTCAATTGATCAGGATCTGTTGAGAAATGCCGAGATTAGCCTTTCCAGGGATGCTTAGCCCTAAAGACGCGCGTGGGCGTGCAGCTATGTCTCGGGCATTGTGCATATTGGTCTGCATGATGTCCAATCAAACCCATTGGCGTAAAATGGTACCTGTCGCTATCTCAGATGGGGAAACAGGGTTGCAATCACAACAAGCCCGTCAATAGTTCCTGGTACTTTAAGGGGGCATCCCCTCTCCCCCCGATGTTGATGTATCTGCCCCATTCTCTTCTTCCTCGAGATGTTGGTGCGTCAAGTGTGTCTCGCCTTGGCGATCGCTGCCCTTTCGGGTGCTGTTCCTGCGCCGATGAAGCATGTCTTGCATGAGAAGCGTGGCCAGCATGCCGACTGGGTGAAGGGCGAGCGCATTAAGCGCGACTCTGTCTTGCCTGTGCGAATTGGTCTGACTCAGAACAATTTGGATAAGGGTGATGCTTTGCTTATGGAGGTGTAAGTTGGTCTTTGTGACTGTCTGCATGTCAATCACTAACGCCTGCTTAGCTCCGACCCAACCTCTGCCAAGTATGGAAAGTACTGGACTGCAGAGGAGGTGCATGATATGTTTGCTCCCTCCAAGGAAGCTGTCGAGTCTGTCCGTAAGTGGCTCGAGGGCTCGGGTATTCACGAGTCCCGGGTTGTACACTCGGACAATAAGGGATGGTTGGCTTTCGATGCCCATGCTCATGAAGTGGAGAAGCTGTTCATGGCGGAATTCTATGAGCATGAGCACGCGGCTACTAGCAGTATCAAGATTGGCTGTGATGAGTACGGCATTATTCATTTGATTAACATTTGGACCTATTTGATTAACAAACATCAGATACCATGTCCCAGACCACATCCAAAAACACATTGACTACATTACCCCTGGAGTCAAGCTCAGCCCAATTGTCAAGAAGAGCTCCAAGGTGAAGCGGATGTCCCACTTGGCGCACTCAAAGGGCAGCATGGAAGTCAGCGACGCTGAAAGAGCGGCATCAATCCCTGCCAAGGCAGCTGCTCTTCCAAAGAACCTCCAGACTTGCGGATCTGAGATGACCCCTGACTGTATCAGGGCTCTGTACCATATTCCAGTGGCCAAGAAGGCAGCTAAGGGCAACTCGCTTGGTCTGTACGAGCAAGGTGACTACTTTGCCAAGTCTGACCTCGACCTGTTCTACAAGGAGTACTCTCCAAATGTGCCTCAGGGTACCTATCCAATCCCTGCTCTGATTGATGGTGCGAACTACTCTGTGCCTGCATCTAGCTCACTGAATGGTGGCGAGTCTGATATTGATATCGACATGGCGTAAGTACAACATTCTCGGTCGAAGCTCGGTGCTTTGCTAATAGTCTCAAGTTATGCTCTCATCTACCCTCAGACCGTCACACTGTACCAGGTTGATGACCAGCTCTACGAGCCAGAGGAGGTTGCAACCACCAACCTGTTCAACACCTTCCTCGATGCCCTCGACGGCGTATGTGTCAACCTCCCGCCGAAAAAAAATTTTGCTAACATGCCCAGTCATACTGCACATATAGCGCCTACGGCGAGACAGGCAACAACCCCGACATCGACCCAATCTACCCCAACCCCCGCCCCGGTGGTTATAAAGGTACCTCATACACTCCTTTCAGCATCCAAAATACTTACAGGTCGATTAGGCCAACTCCAATGTGGCGTCTACAAGCCCACAAACGTAATCAGCGCCTCCTACGGCCAAGCAGAAGCCGACCTCCCAATGGCCTACACAAAGCGCCAGTGCAACGAGTTCCTGAAGCTCGGTCTCCAAGGCCACTCGATCCTCTTCGCATCCGGCGACTACGGTGTGGCCTCGTTCCCAGGCGATGGCTCCACCAACGGTTGTCTAGGCCCCGAGTCGAAGATCTTCAACCCGCAATACCCGTCCAACTGCCCATACGTCACGTCTGTCGGTGGCACCATGCTCTACGCCGATCAAACCTACAAGGATGATGAGAGCGTCATGCACGCCAACCTGGGCGGCACAGCCGCAAACTTCAGTAGCTCGGGTGGTTTCTCCAACTACTTCCCTCAGCCTGACTACCAGAAGGCTACTATCGCGAAGTACTTTGAGAAGGCCAAGCTTGAGTATCCCTATTACTCGGAGATGAATGTTGATCTGAACACGACCACAGGTCTTTACAACCGCATTGGTCGTGCCTATCCGGACGTTGCGGCCAATGGTGCTCTGTTCCCTGCTTATGCTGGTGGCACAAAGCATCACTTCTATGGTGCCAGTTTGTCTTCGCCGTTGTTCGCTTCTGTGCTGAGCTTGGTAAGTGGAGTCTGGAATCGCTGTTAGTTTTGGGCAATGGGGCTAACTGGTGTGTTACTTGTTTTCTAGATCAATGAGGAGCGTATCCACAAGGGCAAGGGTCCTGTTGGTTTCATCAACCCTGTGCTTTACGCTCATCCTCATGTTCTCAATGATATCACTAACGGTACCAATGTTGGTTGTGGCTCAGATGGCTTCAGTGCTATCAAAGGGTATGTTTATTCCTATGAGATTTGTTTGTGAATGTTGCTGACAGATTATGTAGATGGGATCCAGCTACTGGACTGGGTACACCTAAATTCCCCGAAATGAAGAAGCTGTTCCTTTCTCTGCCTTGAGGAGCACTTGGTATGCTTGTTTGTGGATACGAACTTATGAGTAGCTGTCATTTTGGAGGCTCTTTTTACGTCATGGCCATCTTGAGGCATTGCTGGTTACGAACTTTGTTTATAGTCATGACAAAATCAGTGTTTTGATTCAGATTTTCGGCACATATTACTCTAGTTGAATATATGATGTTTCAGATTGTCCAAATTCCAATTTTATTCCCTACGTCGTATTGTACTAGTTGTGCCTGAATATACGGGGTAAGCTGAATTAAGCTTTAGGCTCTGCGCTTAATATCCCGGGTACCTGAATACGGGGAATACCTATTGAGACCGGTGCCCCTATGTACGAGCAGACTATATAGCAAAACTCTGAATACACAATAGACACATACAGGTACAGCTGAGCTTGAATGGCCTCGGTCAATCAAACAATCTTCGATAGAGGGCCATTGAACAGCCCTACCACCAACAATGGAGCTATCATGATAGGAAGACAACACAAGGCCATATGGCAAACCAGCTCTGATGAATCCCAGCTTCCATCTCTGTCCTCCAAGCCCACGCTATGCATTAAGCAAACCATCCCTCGTCGCCATCACCACCCACACAGCATCAACAGCCAGCCATGGGTCACGAGGTAAGCATCTCCTATCTAGCATCCAGCACACAGGCATCCCCCGAGTCTGACAACCGAAAACCAGCACAAAGCTAACCAACCCCAGGACAAGGACGATCCCCCACCAACCCTAACAAAAGACCACCAAATCTTCATCTCAATCCACCACCGCGGCGAACTCTCCCTCGACGAAAGGAGACGCGAACTCGGCATAAGCGCCTACCACTGGGGCGTCCTTCTGGCACCCCGGCCCCGGCACCCACGAGGCCCAGACTGCCACGCCTTCGATGTAACCGATGGCTCATCTCCAGATCGACTGCTACGAAGAGACAACAACCCCGACTTCAAATGGCATTTCCGTGTGAAGAATTACGTCAACCCAGATCACAGTGGTTCGTTACTGCTGAGGATTCTAATTGGAAAGATTAAGATTGGCAAGAGCAATGGCGATGCATTTGAACGCATCGATGCTCTCTTGCGATCTATCCCGTTGCCAGTGAAGGGGTCTAGTGGAGCCATGCCGAGTCAAAATTGTGTTGGGTGGATCCGGGCTGCTATTCGGAAATTGCAGGCGAATGGTCTGGCTGAAGAGTTTGATGTTGATTCTTTTATGGATCATGCTTTGGCTTTTGTTGATCGGCGACTGGCGGATGTTGATCATGTGCCTGATGTTATCAATCATTTGGGGAAGAAGATCTAGGAGGGTTGTTATTTGGTAGTGGTGGTGGGAGGGGCTGATCTGTTTTTCGTTCTTGTTGCTTTTGTTCATTGATGGTTTTATGGATACTTTTGCGAGATACCCTTTGTTGGAACGTACCTCTTGGATCTGTGGTGGTTTCTCTGGTTTTGTGGCCCAGAGCCCGTGAACAACGTCGACCAAGGTCTTCTGCATATGCGTGCTGATGTTAATACTGGTACTGGTGTGGTACTGATACTGATACTGTGGAGGTTGGGTTGTATCTTGATTTTGATATTGAATTTTACATAGGAATGCAACAATTTACCATTGGATCTACGTACGTGAGTTCGTATGGATATTCCTCAAGGATTCAGAGTTCGAGAAAACTTGGTCATTGTAGCTATGGTAGCCGTGATTGGATATTTTAAATCTCTCTGTCACTTCAACATCAACATGAGTTGAAGCTTGGATGTCCTTGCTGAAGTGCGCAAGCTCAACCAGAGGGAGCTCTTCCTCACAAGCCAAAGCTGACATTTTCTTGCTCGATGCACAACCTCATCACGGGACATTTCTCTACATGGTCAAGTCGGTGCAGGCCGACCCATGGGTCATTCAGCAAATGTGGTACTCATGTTCGCATGCATCTTGATGAGATTTGTAATGACTTTCTGAAGATGACCCTAGAAACTATTAGCATGAGAAAGGTCTGAGCGGACCAATCAAGTCATCAGCATACCATTTAAACCAAGCCATTTGTGAATCAAGTCAAGTCCCATTCACATAATGAGATGTCACGAAGTAAGGCGGCACCGTTAACAGACTACTCGGGAAGAGCACGCATGAACAGAACAAAAAGAAGTCGGCTTAGCCAGAAAATCATCCAGCTCAGCCAGATTTATCGGATACAAGAGAAGCATTGAAGTGGGCATTCACTCCGTGAGTCCTTCTCCGTCTTCCCCTGCATCGATGTTGATAAAGGTGGATAGAGGGAGGGTGTCATTCTTCGTGTCGCGAATTGGCCTGTTGACTAATTTGGTGCGTTATGTGAGCATGTTGTGTTACATTGGGGTATTAAATAAGCCACCCTTTTGATCTGCTTTGGCAAGCCGCTTCGGAAATGAATTATGTACAGGTATTGAGGAGAATGGTGGGAAATTTCTGTACAGAGAAAAGAAGGGAAGAGGCGTCGTAAAAAGAGACATATATATATATATATCTAGACCAGATGATGAAGAGGAAGACAAGGAACTAACGTGTACGGAGGGATAAAAAACTAATAAATACATACAACAGGTTATGAAACCAACAATGAACCATCGAAGTTCAATAACTCCAATATATCAAACTTCCTCAGGCCACCTCCCCCAGGACTACATCCCGCATTCATCATCAATCATGTGCAGTCACATGACCGATCACCCCAGCCCCCCAGGTACATAAAATGCACGGAATGTAAATCCCAACCTGATCAGCTGCAAGACACCATACCAAGCATCCGCATCCACCCGCGGACCACCGAGAGCAGCCTATCACGAGCAATGAGGCATGAGCAATGCGCTAGGAAGAGCTAGGAGCTGGGAGGCTCCAACTTGAATCACAAGGCCAATAGTGGAGATAACGGAAAAATCTATCCGAGATGTAGCACGGATGCCGCAATACCCAGGTTGCGATTCACGGCGATTAACATCCCGAGATCGAGTCACAAGGCACGTGTCGATCATCCGGATATGAGTGGGCACGCACGGGATATGTACATAAGGACAGGACATAGCATAACCTAAACGCCCTGTGGAGCTCATCGAAAAATGCGAGCGGAACTCGGAGATGCGAAGTCCGGCTCCGAGAGTAAAGTTTTCTCCCGAGGCTCGGGGTATGAGTCAGCGCATGGCATTCCAAGGTTATTCAGCTCCAGCCTGGCAATTGCACTTGGCAGAATTAGGACATTGGTGTTTCAAACGTATTTGTGTTGATAAGATGGTGTAGTCGTCATGACTGCAGACTAATAACTAGGCATATAGTATTACTCATGATCACCAAACCCTGTCATATCACATCACCGACACACAGCACCAACAAGGTAACTCATGAGCTCATGAACTGTAGTAGCTCCACCTAAGCTAGTCAATTCTAGGCAATTGCCAATCTCACAACTCAAAACGACATCACCGACCCATCCGGCGAACGGTACCAAATAGCCGAACAGCAAAGGCCACATCTTGATGTCATCGACCTGTCAAACTCGGATCTTCGGCGTTTGCTGAAATGATCCACCGATCTCTGCCATGGGGCGTAATTGGGCGCTCATTAATGGAATTCAAGAGCCATAGCTTAGTCTTCGTGCCCGAGGATTTCACTATCTCCGTGAATTGAATTGTTCTAGTCTGGTTCTAGTTCTAGGCTACTATTTGGCCTGATCTCGACCTGTCGAATGACCTCATCTATTTACTATTTACAATCAATGGTTCCGCGCTGTTGTTGATGGTGTCATTGATGTCAATGCTGAATCAGGGTCCAATGGATATTTGGATCGAATTACGGAGATTTCCAATATGGAGTCAACTATGATGGAATAGTGTGGAATGATGTCCATTTCTAAGTTCCAGTTCCAACCGTTAGTCACAGTCATCGGTTTCGTTTTTGGTAGGGCTGGGATGGAAGAGAGTGGGGAAAGCACTGAAAAGGGAAAACCCAGCGAGTCCACTCCCCACCTTGGGCCTTGGGCTGCCTGGCTTGGCTCGGTGATATCCGCCTCGCCGAATCTGAGTGTGTATTTACGCTCTTAGCTAATCTCTACATCTTGTATACCTAGTTAGGTATGTAGCGCCAAGATAAGGATTAAGAGCAGGGCAATGTACTGTGACCATTTGTGACGTACGCCAAACACGCTCTCATCTAGGTAGCCTTGTCTTTCGCACTTTCGCATGGCATGGTATGTACATATTGTACTGTATATGCCGACCAGGCAAGGAAGATGAGGACGCATAGACATTACATGGACGTTACTGGACATTCCACAAGTGAAACATGGCGCCGAACTGTTATTGGTCCCCACAGTTGACCAGACGAGAAGGGTGCCCGATACACAGGCAAGGAGTGAGGCGGTCATACCTGTACATGTACATGTAAATTATAAGTTAAGTTAGCTACAGGCGGTAAGATAGGTAAGATGGCAATCTCGAATTCCCCAGGCAACGCTTCAAGACGTCTACTAGTATACGTGTATACGTATATGATAAGCGCATCCTGGTGCAGTGGTATAGGCCGACGAATTTCAATTGGGTTGCCTTGAGGCTGCCAATTCTTAGAGATTCTCCACCCAGCTTGCACAGCCTGTATGTGAATCATTTCCTGGGGAATGCTAAATCCTTTGCCAAGACTCGTACTCGTTACATGTGCGCGGATAGATTGTGCCGTGCTACCAAGGTCTTGAGCCTCTTTTGCTGACATGCCAGGTCATACATGTCCACGTTAATCTGCAAGGCGTGATATTGGAAATACAATATGGATATAGAGAAATTAAAGTTAGATACGGGATTTGAAATCAATGATTGTAAATCGAAGCTGAAAGTCTGTTATATCCGTGTCCGTGGACTATAACCACAGATAGAGGTGATTATTCAGAATGTTAATGGAAACGTTGAATAATCGGGCGAAGGTGCGACCGATGCTCCGTCCCGGGATACGGCACGGATTGGTCATCCGAGTCCCGGTGACTCACTATGAGAGAGATTTACAGTAGTACTATCAGAGATTGAGCGAAACAACAGAGAGTAAAGAGAGAGAGAGAGAGAATGTGTGTAAATTACTGTAGTTAATTGCCTATTCAATTATCCAAACCCTTGCATGTAGCGGTGAGGCTACTATGTATGAGTGTATCTCGGAATTTACATGGAAATACCAGATCCACTTTTACTTTTTATTTCCGGTGGGTCAGTCATCCGTAAACTCCGTCCAGTTCGGACAAAAAAAATAAGAATCCCGCTGCCTCAGATATTAAATAAACCTGGATCGCCAGGGTTATCTCTTACTTTAATTTCATATACTATTTCATATTCCAACATTGACACCTGTTACACACTTACAACACTAACGTGTATCGGAATATCAAACTTGATCTGTCTCATCCCTAGCTCACACCGCCCCCACTGTGACTGGATGACGCCTAATTGAGTCAAACAAAGAGTCATACTTAAATATTCAAAACCCAGCCGTGCCCACCATGGCTACTTCTACTACCTCCACCTCTCCCTACTTTGATTCTCTCCTCAAACGCCGCCAACAAAAGAAGATGAGCATCACACAAACATACTATCTCGCTCATACTGCCCGGAAGAAGCTCACCCGTGAAGCTTCCCGGGCAGACCACGATCTCCGCCTTTTGGTCGGCCACGCCAACCTCCTCGACTCCCTGATGTTCGACCTAGCCGATGCAGAGCGTGAGCAAGAACGCTGGTTCAACCAAACCGTCAGCGGCGCCACCAAGGCCTCCTCCAACGACCGTCACATCCAATGGGCCTCGACCTCAACAGTAGTGGAAGAGCCCGAAGACTGGGAAGAGGATACCTCCGACCTGGACTCAGACGTCAGCGACAGCGACAGCGATGATTCGGACTTCGATGAAGCTGACTTCGTCATCAACACCCCCGTCCGTCGCCGCTCCCCTTCACCAGTGGCTCCCTTCCACGAGGACCTCCTGGAGGAGGACGACGCCGACGACACAGACTCGGACTTTGAATATGACGACGCAGAGGACCTCGACGAGCTCAGCTTGACTCGGTCTCCCTCTCGCCAGTCTCCACCCGAGCTCCTCGCCGACTCGGATGGTGAGTCCGAGGACGAGGCTACACCCCCATCGCCGCCCCAGCCTACACTTGACTCCTTCGATGAGAAGAAACCTGCCACCACAGCCATTGCCCTGGCCGAGCCTGAGCAGGATCATCTCTTCGAACAGGGGTATTTTGGTGCACAAGAGCAGAGTACCATTATCGAGGCTTACTAGACACTTGTCGTGTCTTTTACCTTGTCTTTCTTGATCACTCCATTCTACGACTCTTACTCTTGTGTACTATACAGCGATGATACCCCGATGTTCTGACGACTCCATAATTATCTTCTCATATTTGTTACTTTTCATTATCGGCGTTTTTGGTCGGTCGCTGGAGCGCACCGCTTGCACAAATTTGGATTTTGCATACCCCTCTCATCTCTGCGCTATCTGTGATAGCGGCCCAACAGCTCTCCCTGCATGGTCGAGACTCTCTTGGACATTGACATTGGAACATACATTGGAATTTATATAGTGACACATGTCTAATCACACAAAATACATAATAAAAATTTTAAATACAGACCCTTCTTCAGTAACATTGACAATATCTTCACAATCTCCATCTCATCTGATCTCCTTTCATCCAAGTAAATCCCCATGTGACCCGTCGATCCCTGCAAGCCAGCGCCCCGAGCGCGGGTAACGACCAAATAGATCACCGCCATCCCAGCACGCCATGCGCCGCCCTTCACCGCTGGTGGACATGAGAGATCAGATCTGCGCGGCTAGGTCGGCATACTATACATTTCAACCTCACTAACCTAACCCTAGCTATACCATGTTAGCTATGCTGGTGAAAGTGTAGTGGCGATAGTGGCTATAGTGCTGTGAAGGGTTTTACTAGTGTCGTTGTATTATTAGTTTTTAGCGTTCTTGGTGGGTTTGATGGGGGTGTTCGGACGCTCCGTTGTGGAATTGTGGATCGGTGTTAGTTTCTTTCACTTCTATTTGCTTCTAGTGTTGCGTTTTGACGGGGTTGAAATGGAACACGGCACATGGAATGGATGTGGATTTGGGTACATGTAAGGGCCATTTTTTTTTTTGTTGGGGGGCTGGGATGGTGAGGTTAGGCGCCGCTATGGTAATTGTAATTTCACTTGGCGTGAGTTGGGCATGCGTGAAAGGGGTCTTGGATCTGGTTTTTGAGTGTTGCGCAGGCCCTGACTAAATAATAGTTGTATGTTAATCTGCTTTTACCGTGACTATTAGCTTGGCTTGGCTTTGTGGCTTGCGGCTGAGATATACCTTTGAGACACGTATGGATTCTTGGATTCTCTGGCCTTGACTTGTTGTTTCGAATCAAGACTTAGGCTATGTTTCGTCCGGCTGTCATTTCTAGTGGCTTTAATCTGACATGCAATTTGGTGAGATGGAATGCCTTGTCTGTAATTCTTTGTCAATTACTAGGCTAATTGACATCTAAAATCTCCGAGGGACTTGAATACCTAGCTATGCAGTCAACTTCTACTGAATAATTGAAGCCATTCAGATTCAGATCACGTGGCATTTCGGGATCTGCACAGATTACATAAGAAGTTAAGCTTATTGCCTATCGATAAGCAGTCACCGCCCTGGACCCCTCGCTGCATCCGTCACGGCTGCCTCGTGACCAGTAACCCTATATACCACTTCCAAAACATGCCCGAGAAACCTGTGGTTTCCTGAACAACTACACGCCCGAGATGCTTCGCTGAACCCTTTTTTGGTACATTTCCACCTACATCATCACCGGGAGAACAACCACACCATCTCCGGCGTATTCGCAATTATCACAAACATGTCTGCACCAGCTTCCCCCAAACCCTCCCCCAAACCATCCTTCGACTCCGAGGACCGCCCAGAGTCCCAGGATCATACGACAGCATCCACAGGCTCCGGCCACACCCGCACCGCCAGTGACAAATCCGGCGACTACAGTCCCCGACGACGATCGATCCAGTTTAGCGTCGGAGCCGCGGAAGCCCAGCTCCCGACTCGGAAATCCAGTTTCAAGGAAAAGCGGCTGTCATATGGGGATGCTCCGACTCGAGAGAGGGAATTGGAAGAGAAGGACAGGGAACACAAGGCCGCTCTTGCGAATAGAGGGCCGTCTCCGCCTCCGCCAAAGTATGGTTTTTTCCAACCCTATCTTCCGAATTGCGTTGACTGATTCCCGGCAGGACTTATGAGCGAGGCGTTTCCTTTGATACTTTTGATAATTTCGATGCGACTGATTTTTCCCTTACATTGAACTACAAACACAAAGGATACCAGAGCACGCGACGCAGCAGGACATTTTTATGTGGAACGGATCAAAACGATTACTCTGAATTTGCATTAGAATGGCTTCTTGATGAGCTGGTGGATGACGGAGATGAGATTGTTTGTCTCCGGGCTGTGGAGAAGGATTCGCGCATAGCCAGTGACGTCGGCATTGAGGAGGGCAAGTACCGACAGGAAGCGGAGAAGCTGTTTGAGCAGGTTATCCAGAAGAACAGCCAGGATGAGAAGGCTATCAGCTTGGTGCTGGAACTTGCAGTCGGCAAGGTCGAGAGCATCATTCAGCGCATGGTAAGCGCCCCGAGAAGTTTGTTGAAATTCTCAATCTGACGTGCTCTTTCTAGATTCGCATATACGAACCTGCAATGCTCGTTGTTGGCACGCGTGGCCGCAATTTGAAAGGAGTGCACAGTCTTCTACCCGGTTCGGTCTCGAAATACTGTCTTCAACAATCACCCATTCCCGTCATCGTCGTGCGTCCATCCCCGAAGCGCCAAAAGAAGAAACTTAAGCGCCGAGCGGACCCTACTCGTCGCAATTATAACCATATCCTTGAAATGAGTGAGCAGCGTGGCAGTCGCATCTTCGACGCCAGCTCCAGCACTGAAAGCAGTATCTCGAAACTACCTGGCGAGGAAGCTGCCGTCGCCGAGGCCCTGGGTCTCCCCGCTTCATATTCAAATGCGAACTCGCGAAGTTCACTATCAATCTCAGATCGGAGCAGTCTCAGCGTCGATGAATCAGACTCAACCTATCCAGCGCGAAATTCACTGGATGCCGTTGTCATGGGAAGTCCAGCCGAGAGCTCCCAAGAGAGCATTGTTGGCGATGAAAATGGAATCAAATCATCTCCAGATGACGCAACGGATCTTCCTTCATCTATCGAGCAAGACGACTCAAACGATTTTGCGTCGGCCGCCGAGACTGAAAAGCCCAGCGAGGCAGATGAGACACCCGAGAACAAGACACCGGTATCCATTCCTGTCATTGAAGTGTCAAATGACAATGATCAGAACGATAAAAAAGAACATTAAACACATGCATAGCCTGGCTCTTTTTTTACTTTTTTTTTTCCCCGCGATGCTGCTTATACACCGGGAAACCTTTCATATTTCACGATGCATACGATACTCTACACGTTAACCTTATATAGTCCTGGTCTGGTGGGAGATATTACTGTGGCTTTACTCTACTACCAATACAATACAATGCAAAACTCATCCTTAAACGCTGCACATCTTCAATGTAGGATGTCTATTTGTCTCCAATTCTTCCTCTCTGTCTTGATCTTACTTCTTTCTATTTTGATCTATTTCCTACGTAGATTGATTGATACCTTACAACAGATAATTCCAATTACTACGCCATTTAACATGGTAAGTTATATGTATCCAAGGCCGAAGCATCCATTCCATCACATCATAGCTTTGACACTTCGATCCCTAACGTAAGGCTTCTATGACCTGGTCTATAAGGACAAATAGCTAGTTCATTACTCTAACACAATACACGTAGCTCTACATAGCTTATAATATAACGGGGTTCTTAGGGTTGTATACAATGCCACTGATCAAAGATTGAATATTTTCAGGAAACCCTCGAGGCGAAATTGACGCTCTACACACACATCATGTCCGTATTACTTTAGCTTCTCTTTTCACTTCTTTTTCGCCTCTTTTTGCTCGTCTTCAAGGTCCCCGAGTTATAGTTATGGATCGACGTTATAGCATTCAACATTCAATATTCATATTCCATCTTTTCATCTCCTCACCCTCCAAGCCTCCACTCCGGTCTTTCCATATTTCAGGCCACTCTGTGAAGCAACAATAGAATAAAAGAGGAGCCAAGAAACGAAGAAGGGAAAAAAAGAGGTTGGGGGGGGGGGGGGGAGAGATGAAAAAAGGCAAGAAGAGGTAGGTCAAATAATGATAATAGAAAGAGGTCAAGATTGTACACTATGAAGAAAGGGTAGGTAGGATAAATAAAGAAGAATTGATTCCCGTTAACCGACCAGTCGGGGAAATGCAAGCGAGAAACTGCGTATGGGAGGGAACACAGATTAAAACACAAAAAAGCACAAGCGCAAGCGCAGGGCGGGATTTCGAAGCAAGATGGAAAATGGAATCACAAGAAAATGAGGAAATCTTTTGAGGAACCAAAATAATGGAAACGTTGATCATTACTCCTAAAGAAACTTTCTATGCTGTGGACTCGCCATCCTTCGACGGGGTTTTTGAGGGACGACGCTCAGCGGCCGCGGGCTGCGACTTGGTGAGCATGGGGGAGGTGGGGTTTGATGGCGGCGAGGTCGCCATGTTATCCCGGTCTTCGAGAGCGGCGAGAGCACTAAGAACTAGATATTAGTATGGGATGGAGTCGAGAATGGGAGTGGGTGCGTACCTGAAAGCGTTCATGGACGAGGTGTCCTTGTCTTCCTTCTTGCCGGCAGGAGGAGTGCCAGTGCGGCTGCTAGCAGCGCTGTCGTCACTGCCGCGAACCAGATTGCCTCCGGGACCGAGGTTCTTGCGGCCGCTGTTGGTGCGAGAGCCTCCTGCTAGCAGGCTGGAGGGACCGAATGACATGGGCTGGTTGGTGTTGCGAGTCGCGCGCAGACGGCGGAGATCATCGCTGCCGACCTTGCTAGAGGCGTAGTCGGGGGGAGGGGCTTGGTTGTTGTAGCTGAAGCCGCGGGCATCACCACGGCCCATCTGCATGCGGCCACCACCTCCACGGTTGCTGTTCTGGCGCTGGCGCTCGGCCTCGGCGGCTTGAGCGGCACGGGCAGCAGCCTCGCGAATCTCGTGGATGGTCTGGGGACCCTTGTCGGCCCCCTTGGAGTTCCAACGTGCAGAACGGAGATCAATGATATCCTGGAAAGTGAGTTAGTTTGAATGATACCATAGCTGAAATTTGCACTTACCAGCAGCATGAATCGGAGACGGCTGGGCAGGTTGGGAGTCTCAACCATGAGGTTGATGCGAGCAAAGTAAGCATCCATCATGGCGGGGCCCTTCTCGGAAGCATCGAGACTGGCACCAATGGTGCGGAGCAGACTGGTCAAACTTTCAACCTCGGCCTCATCGGGAATACCCTCGTAGTCAACAAGCTTCTTAACACACTCGTGCATGATACGCTCTGTCAACATGCCGAGCTTGTAAAGCTCACCGATGAACTTGACGAGACCAAGACCACGACGCTTAGCGGCAGCGGCAATGTAGTACTCGTCGGACATCATAGCAATCTCCTCGGTAACACCCTCGGGCTTGGGAGGCAAGTTGACCTTCCAACCACGCTCGAACTCCTCTTGACAACGGTTGAGCAGGTACTTGCGGAAGAGACTGCCACCAGCAACAACGTTGCCAGCCTTGTCGCGGATGTTCTCGTCCTTGATCTCAGCGCTCATGCTCTCGAGCATGCTCTTACAGAACTTGGCGTACATAGGGGCCCAGTGGGCTTCGTCAGTAGCCTTCTCGAAGGTGAGCTGAATGACCTGGCGCAGAGTGCGGCCATCAGACTCATCCTTGGACTGTGAAACAATTTCGAGGATCTGGCCGGCGATACGGTCGAACTTTTCGGGGGTCATCTTGTTAAGAGCAGCCTTGACCTTACGCTGCACAACATCGGGAGCCAAGTAGCCTTCGCCACCGGGGGCGGGACCAGCAGCAGTCTGTCCGACACTGCGAGGCTTCCAGCCGGAGGCGGAGGTAGTGATAGCCTTGAGGTCCATACCAGCGGTGAGAGGCATGGTCTTGTTCTGCTCGTGCTCGCTCTTGCCGCCGTGCTTGGGGCCGCCGGCCTTGCTGCCTTGGCGGGGACCCTTGCTGTTGTTGCTACCACGAGCAGCAACGCCGCTACCAGTGCGAATGCTTCCGGGGCCGTTGAGGCCAGGACGAGAGCCAGGGAAGGGTCCGAAGCTGGAGGATCCACGGTTACCCATTCCGGGGCCACCCATGGGGGGCATACCACCAGATCTGGGGACAGTGCCGAAAGTACCCATAGGGAAGTTACCAATGCCACCACGGGAGTTAGCACGGCTACCACCCATGCTGGGAGTGCGAGCGGACGGAGTGCGAGAAGAAGCGTCATTGTCACCGACTGTTTCGCGAATGCGCAAGTCCCAGTCGACGGAGATCTTGTCCTTGAAGATAGCCTGGAACTGAATCAAGAAGTCCCGGTCGTAGTGGAAGCGACGGCCAGGGGGAGAAGCAGCATTCAGAGCAGGGTTGGGAGGAGTGATAGATGAAGGGTAGGTAACCTTGCTGAGGTCGTCCAGGAACTTGGCGTTCTGCAGAGACTTCATGCCAGGAGTGGGCTGCAGGGGCTCAGTGGGCTTGGGGGTATCAAGCTTGAGGCCAGCAGGTTTCTTAGCACCCGTGGGCTTGGCAGGGGGACCCATGTCAGAGACAGGGGTGGCGGTACCACTGTCAGCGGGAGTGGATGACTCGGTAGCACCATATCCACCCTTCTTGAGCGATGCAAATGCGTCCTTGTCACCGGACTCGCTTTCTCCCTGGGCGCGAGCGTTCTCACGGGCAATCTCACGAGCCTCGGCCTCAGCCTCAGCCTTCTTCATGTTAGCCTCGTAGTTCTCACGTTCCTCACGCTCCTTGCGCTCAGCTTCGTCCTTCTTGGCCTGCTTGGCACGGTAGTAGTCTTCCTCAGCAGCACGCTCCTTGGCCTCAATTTCGGCCATCTCGCGCTCAATGGCGTCAAAGTCAATTTCGTCGTCATCGGCGGGAGCGGGAGCAGGGGCAGAGGTGGGAGCAGGGGCCTTCTTGGGCTCCTCGACGACCTTCTTGGGCTCCTCAGCAGCCTTGTCCTTGATACTCAGGTCCTCAATGGCGGCGCGAGCAGCCTCGGTCTCGTCCTCCTTCTTGGGCTTGGACTCGGCTTCGGTAGTCTTGCGAGCAGCCTCATCGGCCAGACGCTTCTGGTCAGCCTCATCTTGCTGAATCTTGAGACGAACGGCGTTCTTCAACTCCTGCTTCTTCTCCTCATCGGTCTTGGCAGCGTTGGCCTTGCTGTCGGAACGGTTGTGCTCAGAGGCGCTGGCAGTTCGTGGGGGAGGAGTAGCTGTGGGAGGGGGAGTGAATTTCACGGGAGACGGAGTAGCACGTGCGGGGGATGCAGGGTTCTTTTCGAAGGTCTTGACGACACCACTGCCAGGGTCTTTGATGACAATGGGGCTCTTCTTGGCGGGAATGATAAAGTGAGGCTTGGGGGCGGGGCTGTTTGAGGTACGGCTGGCGTTGTGGGAGTGGCCAGAAGCAGCGGGGCCGGTGGGTGCCGAGTTGTGGCCGCTGAGGCTCGATCCTGGACGGTCAGTAGACATAGATGGCTCACGCGAGAGAGCAGGTGCCTGAGGGCCACCAGGGAATTGGGCGCCCATCGGGTTGGGGAACTGTGCTTGAGGGTTGAAGGGCATGCCGGGACGAGGTTGAGGCGATGGGGGCATGTAGTATCCGCCATTGTAGTAACCATAGTTCGGGTCATAGGTGCCTGGGTAAGCCTTCATCATAGTTAGAATCTGTTCAAACTGGCCGCTTTCCGGCGCAAGGTCCACAGGAAAATCCGAGGTAAAGGGTTTGTTTTGTTTCTTTTTTTGGTGATTGCCACGCCGGGCGAGAGTTTGGCAGGAATTAAAAGCAGAAGAAGAAGGGGGTCTCACAGCTTGAGGGTGGGGGTAACCGTAGGCGCCGGGAGGCATCTGGCCATGGGCCATGGGGACCGGGTTCATCTGGGGAGTCGTAGGGTTCACGTTCGCCAGGGCAGGGCTGCGGTTGGCCTGGTGTGGCGAGTTAGGGTAACCCATAGGGCGACTCTGGTTGCCATGGAACTGAGGGCCCATGTTGGGACCGCCCCGCGGCTGATTGGGAGGCTGGCGGAAACCGGGGTTAGGCGAGTAGGGAATCTGCTGTCCCTGGTAGCCTGACTGGGAGTATCCACGACCGCGGCCGCCCTGGTGAGGATAACCAGAACGTCCGGGAGCGTTGCCCACGTTGCTCATATCGCTGTGGGTAGATTGAGACGATTCGCGACGCAGGTGTTGGGAACCGTGAGCGAGGGCGGCCTGTCAAAATTCGCCGTGTGAGCAAAGGGATCGGACTTCAGAGACCCGGAAAAGTGGCGCACGTAAAAAACGCCACATATCATGTACGAAGTCAGGGGATAAAAAAACGATATTGTAATACTTACGTTGGCATCGCCTGATTCTCCAAAGCTGCCAAAGTTAGGCACGTTGCCTTGCGCCTGGTATGTCGATGGTGGAGGTCGTCCACCGCTGGATGCAGGCTGAGGAATGGGCGATGGGGAGGTCTGAGGAGATGTCACCCGAGGGTTCGCAGAGGGAGCACTCAGACCACCCTGGGCTGGGTTGGATGCAGGCACAGCGGGAGCGCCCATGTTGGGAGAGCTCTGCTGGTTTGCGAATCCAAACTGAAGGCTGTTGGGACGACTGGCGGCGCCGTTGGGCATCTGTCCGGAGGTACCCGCGGAGGAAATAGTCACAGAGGGCTTGCGAGAGTGATCGCCCTGGGAAGCTGGAGCAGTCGGGGCGCCATTGACAATGGTCACGCCCGAGGCCTGTTGGTTTTGCATGGGTTTGCCGTTCACAGGAGAGACGGAACTCGACTTCCCATGTTGCGCGGAACCGCTCACGGTGGCTGAAGCGGCGGATGAATCCGTCGCGGACTTCTTGGTTGCGTTGGCGTAGGACTTGGGCGCCTGGTTGGAGGCAGGGGTTGCGGGCTGGGTCGAAGCGGAGGTCGCGGTGCTCTGTGCTTGTCCCGACTGAGGAGGGTTCGAGGTCATTAGACAGGTGGTGTCCTTAACGCGCGAAGGGAGCGAGGTGTCTTTTTCGAGGGGAGAGACGAGGTGATGTCAAGGCGCGGAACGTGACAAGGCCACATCCAAACCTGGGATGTCTGCACACACAGTCAAAGGGATGAAATCGTAAAAAAAGAAGGGATGAAAGATCCCAGATGCAATGAAGACCAGGTACGCAGCAAATGAAGCAGCGTTTTGGTCGACAAGGCGGGTAGTTGATGATTTGATTTTTCTCAAATGGGTGGGTGAAGGAAAAAGTCGTTTCGGTGGAAAAAAATTCGGGGTTTGTGGAGGAACACGAAAGGGTAAAGTCGCGACTACGAACGAGTCAGGCTCAACTCACGTCAAAGTAACGATTTCAATGTGTGATTCTTTCGAGAGTCTAGTGTGATTATTGTAATCAAAAGTATTGTTGGATTCGGAATTTCCAAGAAGAATGCTATGTATTCTGTGTATCTACTTCCGCCACCATGACATCGCCTATACAAAGAAATCAAGTCGCGAGCAAATGACGGAACAACATTACTCAAGGAGAGACCAAATGTGCAGAACAATACTACGTCTGGTATGTCAAAGGTTCTGTTGTACTATTATATTCAATACATAGGCTTATACAGTGGATAACCAGTGGTACTTTTGTCTTTGGTCTTTGGTCTTGGTCCTTGATCCTCGGTCTCTTTTGTGAATGTGCTTTCAATAACATTCCGTAGCTGTGTTCCTAGCCTCCTGTACTATATAGACTGTTCACTCCCTATACTAATACTATTTTGCGGAAGAGCAAATGACCAGAACCTGCCAACTTTCAAGCATCTCGCCTGTCTTGGCAGCACGTGACCCATACATCTACAAGTTCTCTTCTGCGAGGGGCATGAGTCACTCCTTTAATTAGTGCTTATTCTCCGAGACTACGATGAGATCATGAGGCTCTATTGTTGTCAAGTGAATGGAAATCTCCAGGTGTGGTAACATTACCCTCAATATAGCGGGCGGCACATGAAGCTATCCGTTATAGAGAATGGAACCATGGTAATAAGTTGAAATATGTCACCGAATTATTCTGTTCCGAAATTCCTGGCCATATGATGATCGGGGAAGAAAAGACCTCCATATGTCTGAATAGTCACCAGGCAGCAACGCTTAATCACATCTCGGTAATAGTATGGGAGCAGCCTTCTGCGCTCAACGGTACGCTTTGAAGATATGATCTTCCTTATATATACCATATTGCAGAAGTATTCCTCCGATTTAAGATAGAATTTGAGGTAAAGAAAGAAGGTTTCAGCGCGCACATCATGTCGTCGGATACCCATGGATTAAGCATTCAACTATATACATATTGGCCCACTTCTATTTCCAGGAGATGTAAAGTTTTACCTTGAAAATGAGCTATGACAATCCGACCTTCCCTAGAGAAACCTTCTATAACTAGACGTTAAAATACGCCCTTAGCACTTCAGCGGATTTGGAGGGATGGAGCTTAGAACCTTCACAGATTCATACAGTACGCGTGAGAGTAAGCAATTGAGCCTCGGTCGTATCTATAAGAACGTTAGCAAGTTAGGAAACTTCTCAGCTCAACAAATTGTCCTACTGGTGATGTTCATTATGTGACATGTAGTAGAGGATGTACGGTTCTGAGTTCCCTCCGGATCATATGGATGAACAGCGAGCAAGCAATTTGAGCAGATGTACAAGGCGTGAATGATTCATGACTGATGAAGCATTAGATGGTCTTGGGATTTCATAGAAGGACCTTGAAGCGATTTGAGCTGTCTCTTGCATTGTTTTTGCCATACTCTGGCCTCACCTTCGATGCCTTTTGTACCCGTTTCCGAATGTTTCGGGTAAACCTTATAGACCATATACATATGTAGAGGTAGAGATGTGGGAAGACTTATGTCCTATTGCTGTGTCCTTTTATAGAAGGATTAGTAACTTACTTCCAAGATAACTATCAAGTTATACAACAGCAAACATCAAATATCACACACAAGAATTACTCCGCCCATCTAACATATAATCCAGATTCAGTTCAAGTTCGATTCAATAGTCGATATTCAGCAAGGTAAGCCATACAGGTCCTGCATTTCCCAGCATTCCAGCAAAAGCAAAGCACCGGGTTCTATTTTTGGGTTGTGGGGATTCTACTCTATTCCCTAGAAAGAGTGAAAACCCCCCCCTAATAAGCAGATCAAGATCGATCATAGCCTGTTGCGCGCGAACGAGAAATCTCGTCGATAGCTCGGGCAGCGAAATCACTTCCAGAAGAACCAGCGGAGTCCTGCTCGTTACCGAACCAGCCCGATGTCCATCCACCGCTGGTCTTTCGGGCCGTGTGGGTACCTGGTTCCTCGTTATCGACTACTTCGAAGGAGTTGTCGCTGCGGTTCTTACGCAGGGGCACGCCGTAGGCGAGATCGTCTGGCTCGGGTACATCCAGGTTGCTGCTCTGTTCCTCGCGGGTCAGGGTTGACCGGAGGTGATCCAGCAGCTCGCGCTGTGAGGAAATGAAGTGTGCCTTCTCAGCTCCGGACATGGAGGACAACTGTCGCTGGAGCAAATTGCCGCTGGCGGACAGTTCTTCTTCCCGCGCTTCGCGAGACTTGCCGGAAGCTACCGAGCCCACGGCAGAGCTGAGGACTGAGTACCAGTCATTGTTGGCGGAAGCTCCGGCAGTGGGAATGTTGAAGCGTGACAAGAGGGACTGAGCGTAGGAGGCGGCATTTGGCTGGGGCGGTGTGGATGGACGCTGCGGGGGAAGACCGAGGACCTTCTCTCGGATCAAATCGATCGCTTGGTAGAAGTACTGGAGGCCCAGGGCCTTGGCGCGTTCATGGGTGCGGCCGATGATGTCTTCGATCTCCCGCTCGTGGTGTGTCAAAAACGGATCCACGTAATCCTGGTATAGCAAGCGAGCCCCTTGCGTCTGGGGGAGGACAAGATAAGAGAGGAAACATAGGCGGATCCAGCTATAGAAGGGGAACCTGGGAGTCGTTCATAATCAGCTTGGGATTTCGGAATGGGTTGGAGTGGGGAATGTACCATCCGATGATGAATACTGTCCAGGATTCTGCCAGGAGAATGACGGAGAGCACCACCCAGTACATCAGCCATGGTGCCAGTTGTGAGGGGTCGGATGATCGGAGGGCTTTGTAGGAAGCGAACACCGGGAAGAGGATCGTGATGACCGAGCTAAACGATAGATCTGCGTTAGATTGCTGTCGGACCCATCTTTTGGATAGGAACTCTTGAGGTATAGGCACTCACGACATCAAATCCGCGAAAATTCCGAACATGGTGGGCGATGTGTGAGGAATTCACTCTCCAGGAGAGAAACCACAGCGTTATTGGAGAAGCTGCACTATCGTTTTCAGCCCCACTGTCTCAGGAGGGCAGAGGGTACAATAAAAAATGGGGCTCAGAGAACAGGCAACAACAAAGACAGCGGCCGGCCGCTGAATGATGGTGAGAGACGAGGGCAAGAGACGAGGTGAAGCCAAGAAGGCGGGAAGACATCAAAAGAATCACACTATGACGACTGCATGTCAGCTGGATAGTCGGGAGCTGTACCTAGGTAGCACCGTACATATATATTCCGCCTTGTTTTTCTAGATCAGAACTTGCATTTGCCCTCATATTTATCTACAGTTTCTATACTCTTTTTGAAATATACTATATATAATCATAAAGGCCATCAACTGTTGTGATTTCCCCGATCCCCGCTCTCCCGTCTCATTCCCACCCCACATCTGCTACAATGTGCATCGCATTGATCTCAACGGCGCATCCTGCATACTCATTGATCGTGATCAACAACAGAGATGTAAGATATCTCGCTTGAATCCTCGAATAAATCTGACTGATCTAGGAATTTCTGCATCGCCCTACGTCATCTCCAGACTGGTGGCCGGAGCCCTCCTCGCACGTCCTCGGCTCACGCGACCTAGCCAGATCTACACATGGAACCTGGATGGGGGTCACAAAACATGGCAAAATCGCTGTACTCACCAACTACCGCGAAGACAAAGCCAGCGAAGCCATCGGTGTCTACAGTCGTGGTTTGATTGTCAACAGCTGGTTGACCGGACCGATAGACAAGCAAGCTACTCGGGAATTCGTCCAAGCCATAGTTGCCAGCCCTGAAGCCAAGCAAGTGGGTGGATTCAGCCTGGTCTGTGGACATATTAATGAACCGCTGGCCATCGTGTCCAACCGCTCATCCGACATGGATCATATCACATGGGTTGCCACAGAGGAAAACCAAACTCGTGGGCTCAGCAATACCAGCTTTGATGATAGATCCTGGCCCAAGATTCTTGATGGAGAGAGACTGATGGAAGCTGCAATCCAGGATCATGTCTCAACCCAAACGGAGGATGAGGATGCCTTGATTGAGCAGTTACTACACGTTCTCAGCACTGATACGTTACCACGGCTTTCACAGGGCGAAACGCTCGATACATATATCAATCATCTGCGCAAAAGCATTTTCATTCCCATCATCGGAGATACAAACGACCATGAAAAAGCTGCAGGCACTCCAGCAAACGGAACCCTGGACCAAAGCTTCATGTCTGGAGCTTATGGAACCCAGAAACAGACTGTCCTTTTGGCACGACCGGACGGGCGAGTGAGATACTTTGAAAGGACGTTGTATGATAACGATGCTAAGGCTATACCGTTGGGAGAAGGCGATCATTCCTTTGAGTTTACCATTCAGTAGCACTTAGATATCAATATGATACCAGAAGCACGCCTTGCAACCCTACCACTTCATATTTTCGCAGTTCGCCAACCCTTTGAATATTATCACACGTACTTTGTACATGTACAGGTAAAAGCCATAGCCCGTAACCCGTAACCAGTGCCCCACATGTGCTTGACCAAACACCAAAGCTTCCGTCAGTCGGTTTGGCCTCCCAAAAGGCGGTCTGATACTGCCAAAGAAAAGGGTATATCATGTCATTAAGACACTGTTTCTTCGCCCTACGGGGCATTTGGTCAAATGAAAATATACAGAGAAGATTAGCATGGCCCCTGCACTAAGGATGACACGCTCAATCAAAGAGAAGCTACCAGTTTTTTTTTCTTTACGGAAGCTTTTTCGAGGTTATTCACAATCTGTCTATGGGTCCCCATATTGCCTAATTAGGAAAGGGGCTGGTTCTGAGGGCGCGACCGACGTTCGAACGCGACAGTGGCCAATTATTTCCACATGTGCCTCCCATGTGGGCGATCAATTAATGTTACAAGGAATGGGATTATGTCAAGAGTAACCACCACTTTACGACCTTGATGCTTTTTTTCGAGAAAACACACACGCCTGCGTATGGGGTCGCGTTCGAACGCGACAAGGGCCGATTATTTTGCACATATCAGCCTTTGAGACTTGATGCTGGGTTATTTAATTTAGAAAACCAAGCACCAAAATATGATATCCAAATCTAAAAGTCCCGAAAGTTCTGTGGTGTAGTGGGCTGACCTGCAGCCCTTGTTTATCCTTCGACTTCGACCCTTTCTTTTGTCATTCCTCCACATCAATTCCATCAAGTTTCTCTAGGCTGATACATTAATGTTCAGGTATCTCATTTTGCTCTCTCATTCGAAAAGGAACCTCCGAGTCTCTTTGGGCAAATTATGCCGGTTTATAACGGCCATACTAACCGCCCCGTCGTGTTTCATCTTGAGCAATCGCTCATTTAGCCGGTGCCTCGATCTCGGCCCTCACCCCAAATTGGTATAGCTGATTCTAGAAGTGTATCAGAGTAATATCGATTTGATTACTTTTCTTTGACGGTGAGACTGGTGCAAATTAACTATCAGGAAACTAACCCTGACTGCTGCAGCCACTCATCTCCACCCCCGTCCTCATCGTCATATGAACGGCCACGCCATAAAGCCAATTTCCGCTATACTGGATCTACCCTAAGCTAGATTGACCTATGCACTAGTCTAAACCGTTTCTGGCCGTTCGTGCTGGAACCGTGACCCCTGGGCAATGTGAACCATCAGCTTGTTTCTCCGGTGGTGGAGAAATTCTTCCTGTATCCGGGATATTCACTATGGAACTCAAAGTTAGCCTCCACCGGGATACCGGTCATCACCAAGCCGAGTATCGTCTGAGTGGCTACATTGAAAGTCTCGAACCATGTGCCCACTTTCGTGCCGGAGGTCCTGCTGGTCTGCGCTAAGCGCAGCTTGACAACGCCGAGCACACTTATGGGGCCACAGGACTATAAAACAGACGGCTTCCGGGGTCTTGTCTGCTGTTCATCCAAATTCTTCAAGACTGGCTTCTTGACATTCATTCTTTTTTGTTCGCATTTTTACATTCTCTTTCGTCAAACTCGACTGTCATTCTCTTATACATTTCAAAATGAAGTTCACCAACATTGTTCTCGCTGCCAGCGCCGCAAGCCTGGCTGCTGCTTACCCCCGTGGACGTGACGTTTCCCCCGCAAAGCAGAGCATCAAGAAGCGCGGCACCGGCTTCAAGTGGGTTGGTGTCAGCGAGTCTGGTGCTGAGTTCGGCGAGGGTAACGTCCCCGGTACTCTTGGATCGGACTACACCTGGCCCGAGACCTCCCAGATCAAGATCCTCAGAGATGCCGGCATGAACGTCTTCCGTGTTCCTTTCTTGATGGAGCGTCTGGTCCCCTCCAGCATGACCGGCACCACCGATGCTACTTACCTGGCTGCCTTGAAGAAGACTGTAGAGTTCATCACTGACAGCGGTGCCTATGCGGTCCTTGACCCTCATAATTACGGAAGATAGTAAGTTACATCGGACAGGAAAGATGCTATACATACTGACATTTAATCTCCAGCTCTGGCAGTATCATTTCGTCTACCGACAACTTCAAGGCTTGGTGGAAGACCGTTGCTACCGTGTTCGCTGACAACGAGAAGGTCATCTTCGACACCAGTAAGATCAATAACTCTTTGCAGAATCGGTAAAAAACCTAACAGTCCTCTCCCATAGACAACGAGTACCACGACATGGACCAGACTCTTGTTCTGAACCTGAACCAGGCTGCCATCAACGGTATCCGTGCTGCCGGTGCCACCAGCCAGTACATCTTCGTTGAGGGTAACGCCTGGACTGGTGCCTGGTCGTGGACTGACAACAACGACAACCTGAAGGACCTCACAGATTCCGAGGATAAGATCATCTACGAGATGCACCAGTACCTCGACTCTGACAGCTCCGGTACCTCTGAGACCTGCGTCAGCAGCACCATCGGAAAGGAGCGTATCCAGGCTGCCACTGAGTGGCTCCAGTCCAACGGCAAGAAGGGCTTCATCGGAGAGTTTGCCGGTGGTGTCAACAGCGACTGTGAGGCCGCTGTTGAGGGCATGCTCTCCTACATGTCCGACAACAGCGACGTCTGGATGGGTGCTGAGTGGTGGTCCGCTGGTCCCTGGTGGCACAGCTACATGTACAGCTTGGAGCCTTCCGATGGCCCTGCTTATTCCACCTACCTCCCCATTCTTGAGAAGTACTTCGTCTCCTCCGACTCTGCTTCCACCTCCTCTGCTTCTTCCTCCTCGTCCTCCTCCTCGTCCTCCACCTCCTCCACCTCCTCCACCAAGACCGCCGCCCAGACCTCCACCACTACCGTCGCTGCCATCGAGGTCACCAGCACCCCCAACAGCCAGGTCGAGGCCATCTCCACCGCCGTCGAGTCCACTAGCTCTGCTGCCCCCGCCGTCTGCGCCGCTTCTACCTCCACCGCTGCTCCCGCTCCCGCCGCTACCACCGTCACCTCCATCCCCGTTGACGTCCACGTTCCCACCTACGCCCCTACCACTCTTGCCACCATTACCTCCGCCGCTCAGAGCACCTCTAGCGCCTCTGCCAGCGGAGGTGTCGTCAAGCACTACTTCCAGTGTGGTGGTATCAACTACACTGGCGCCACTACCTGCGAGACCGGCACCACCTGTGTCAAGCAGAACCCTTACTACTACCAGTGCGTTTAAATGAGTCCATTTCTTCTAGAAATGTATAAGCGTACGGATAAAATTGGGCTTGCAGATCTTTTTTTGGGTTGACCCTTGTATACTTTCTCTTCACATCTTTTCTTCACTTCTACTATATAAATTCATTTGGACATTTACTTTTACATCATATCTCCATTTATGTGTACTCGCAAGATAAAATTATATAGCCGAGATGCCCTCTAATCCGGACCGAAGATATGTATACGATAGCCTGTCGAAGAATAACCATATTACCCGAGGCGGTTCTTCATTTCGGATAGTAGAAAATCTATTTGCTTATTCTACGTCAATAGAAATCGTATCCCTTCCACCAAATCCCGCTGCCAGCTCTTGGAGACATCAAGATCAGGACAAGTCGTCCAAAACCCATGTGGCAACCCTGGATAAACATACAACTTAGTATCAATACCTTCTTCCTTAAGCAGCTGTTCAAGTAGCAAAGCCTCATCCCGCCGCGGATCCCATCCACAAACAAAGAACGCAACCTTCTGAGCTAGATTGGCATGCGAATCAAAGAGCAAAGGTGATAGCCGCTTATCTTCTGGTGGCGCGCCGTATTTAGCTGAAAGGAAACCCGGATTAGTGTTCGCCAACCTATACAACCATCGACGAATCCAAGATGGATGCCTCACCAGAAAAATAATCAATAGACTTCCTCGTCAGCCCAGGTGCATCGTTGACCTCATCCACACTCAAAATACGATGTAAGTATTTCGCTGGACGGGCATCTGGATGGCAAAAGCTTCCTGCTAGAAATAACAGCCCCGTCAATGACGGCGAAAGTCCCTCTTCAACGGCGAGATGGGCGATTCCGGCTGTGAAATTTGCTCCGGCGGATGTTCCACCTAATAGGAAGCCTTTTCGTAGATTTATTGGGAAGTGACTGGATCCTTCTTTCGCGGCCTGTAGATTTATATGAGTGAGCTTGTCAGCTGGTTTTCTGTCCCACTTTGTTTTCAAATACATCTCAAACCAATGCGTACAAGTTAACAATACTCCATTACTTACCCAGCGAACAACATCAAAACAATCTTCAAAACCAACCGGGAACTTATTCTCCGGAGCAAGACGGTACTCGACGTTGAGTACTAGGAGGGGAAGGTTCGCTGCCAGTACGCGGCACGAGCCATGGTCTGTCTCTAGACTACCTGTTACGAAACCACCGCCGTGGAGATAGATGAGCAGAGGTAAATCTTTCTGGTCGGACGTTTTGTAGGACCGGATACAGATCGGGTGGCCGTCTCGTGCGGGGATATGGAACTCCTCGATGTCTAGGTTTGCTTGGGGTGCTATTGGGAGGTGGTCGCGGGTCATGGGAAGTCGGCGGGTATTTGGTGGGAGGTTGTTTGGGAACTTTGGACATGGTTAGTTAGCTATGGAGGTAGAATGTAGGGGTGGGAGGGGAGGTATGATGTACGTCAGCCCATTGGGGATGGGCTATTGCTAGGTCTCTATACTCTGCCATGATCAGAGGGTGATGCAATCTGGATTGGGGAGATAAGGTAAAGGATGTAAGGGCTCGAGGTTTATTTAAGAGTTTGGGACAGGCAATCAGATCAGATCTAATCAGATGAAGATCCCGAGGTCCGACATGACACCACTTTCCTATTCGGGGCCACGGAACGCTAAGAGTTCCGCACATCAAACCTAACAAGACGAAGGTTCAGTGAGACGAGGGGCCCCTGGAAAGGTTCTCAGATTGGTATATCAGTCTACAGCGCACTAGAGAGCGCGTTCAAGAATAACAATCGCTCGCGGCCAATTATCCGGTATAGAAAGAGTCAATTGTTTCCAGCTATTTTCATTAAAAAAACTTTTGACTAGAGATAAGATACATGTACACCAAGAATGAGACTAGGGCAACGGCGAAAAATCATGATCATGCGCCCCCTGCAAATAATCATAATCATCATCAACCCACTGTACAGCAGGGACAACACGGCCCCAATCAACCCTCCCGTCCAAACTGCGCGGCAACACAAACTTAAGCCCACTCCGATACCAGCTCGCAAACTGAATAGATACAAGCATAACCCTCGGATCATCAGTCCGATTCGGCATACCAGCATGCCACAACCTGAAATCCCGAATCATCAAAGAACCCTTCGGCAACCCAGGCTGGATACCGGGACTAATGCGCCTCCTTTCCTCCAGTAAATCTGCCCTGATCTGCTTATGCTGGGTGGTTTGATCCAGCACATATCGATCCGTGTCCGTATGACTACCAAGCCACACCTCCGTCGCTCCATTCTTTGGCGAGGTATCGACAAGATTGACATTTACACAGAAGGCAAATGGCATGCGCGGCATATCAAAGTCGACATCGATATGCACTGGCTGTCTCTCTGTAGCTTTGAATGCCGTGTTGGCGCTGTAGAAGCGCATTGTTGGGTGTGGGCCGATCATACTTTCGATTACGGATGTTGCGAAGGGGTTGGCGATTATATCTTCGAAAATGTACTCTGCTGAGCAGACGGGCTCTTGTTGAATGTTGCCTGTTCCTTTGCCGAAGTTTCTGTGAGTCTCTGTGCGTTCATAGAGGCTTTTGGCTTCGTCGACCATTCGCTTGTTGAGCTTGTCCAGATGGGATGGATTGACGGCGTTCTTGAGGACGACTATTCCATCACGATGGAGAGCTTCTAGACATTTTTGCAGGCTGTGTGATCCGATTTGTCGAGTCGCAAGCTCAGCGTCGGTTAACTCGATAAGTTTAATCTGGGGTTCTTGGGAAGCCATAACTTTAGCAATGTATCTGTGATATCCTACTCTTGGAGGCACATTTTATATGTTTCCTTCCCCACTGATGGTATGAATGCATCGTTGCTTTCAGCACAATGTAGTTCGTTTCCCCTCATCCAGTTATGCACCGACAGTTGAAGTTACCTATTTGGGTTAGTGTGGGGGCATGGCCCATGATACACAGAATCATGGATCTTTGAGTAACAAAGTACCCCCAGACTATTGTATTGGAATTTTCCACCAAAACCTGAGTATGTATACCTGGTATGTTTACTGAGCATATATAGCCACGGGTAGAAGGATTTAGACAGACCGAGGGTTTTCATGTGCTAGAAGACTTTCTTTAAACACTCTGATATTGTTACTTTCTCTGCCGGGGACTTGTGATGGTAGATTAGCGGAATTTAGCATTGCGCTGAATGATCCGTACAAATTACAAGCACAAATACAAGTGAAAGGGTTTGAACAGGTAAAATGTCCACAAGCTGCATAAACCTACTCTTGGTCGTGTAGGGGAGCTAAAATGACGGAAATCAAGAGTTACTACTCATGTAAGAGAAACTAGCGCCATTGGGGTTATTATGAATGGACATCCCAGAAGCATAACGATCAAGAGTATTCTAGTAATAAGTCATTAGTACAGTTCAGAAAACCCGGGAGAAAGCACTTATCATATGCAACCAGAACATGCCAGTGAAGCCAAAAGTGAACCAGCTGCGAAATCGCGCCATCTTATGATTAAGATCTGTAAGTCAGTATGTGACCAAGTAGATTTTTGAAGTCTGACTCTCACTATTAAATTAAGAAGGTTATTGAAGCCGGAATTGCCTGAGCAAGAATCTACGCAACTGCCCAGTGGCCAAAAGCAATACCGATCCAGAGCTAACAGCAACCCAGTCTCGCTTTGACATGCGATCGGTGCCAGCAAATATAAGAACGTAGAGCGACTTGGCGGCAAGGTCTCCGTTGATAACACCAGCAATGAGAATCTGAATAGATAGGTGATAGTCATGAAACGCAAGGCGAGCTGTTCTTACTGTAGGGGGAACCAAGTTATAAAATTTTTTCGAGATCAGCGGACCAGCCGATTCCAGGGCAGAGGAGGCAATGTCGGCACTGCTATAGCGGTAGATGACAATAGCCGCAACAATATAAAGCTCATATCAATATTTCATATCAATCACTTGCAGGAGTGCAAGAACTTTTGGAGAATTCTAAGGCGGCTGTATGTGTTTATAAAAATTAACCATGTGTCATTTTATCTGATATAAGTCGTGTTTATCCACCAGAATGACGCCGCTATGAAATCAATGTGGGACGTGTATCTGCTTAGCTCTACGGGCCGGATGACTGATATAATGGACACACTGGTCATGGATATGTAAACTATAGTTATTATCAGTCTTTATATCGCAGCCTGATAGGGAGGACCATTTTTATGCATTGATTTATCCCACTATGATCTCTCCTTCTTCGACCCTTTCAGCTTCATTTTCGAGGGCCTGAGGTCAGTCATATAGACTCCATGAAAACAGCGCGTGAAAGGGGCTTCGGACGTAGGTGAGCCGACATGACGATTAAAAAGTCAATTTAAAATTGGTATGTGATAATGCCAAGTTAAGTGCGTGAGTGGAAAACTATATCTTTGGGAGGTTAGATCAAAGCTTGTTCGTTGTATGAATGGTTAACTGCAATTCAATTCTGTTATAATCATTCTATCGCGCCATCTACATATTAAGTTGCATAAATTTCATAATTTCGTACCCATGTTCACATGAACAGCCTTGACCTGACTATAAGCCTCAAGACCAGCCTCGCCCAACTCTCGTCCAATACCACTCTGCTTCACACCACCAAACGGAATGCGCGGGTCACAGTCCTGGCTACTGTTAATCCAGACCATACCGGACTCAATCTCTGCAGCGACGCGGTGAGCTCGCTCTAGATCGCGGGTGAAGACAGATGCGCCGAGACCATAGGTGGTATCATTAGCACGGCGAATAGCTTCTTCTTCGTCATCGAAGGGGAAGATGACCACGACAGGACCGAAGACTTCTTCTTGGGCGATGCGCATGGAATCAGTGGCATGGACGATAACGGTGGGCTGGACAAAGTATCCATTTGCGTTCTTTGCATCAGTATGCTGGTAGGGGCCACCCCCGGTGAGAATAGTCGCACCCTCGCTCTTGGCGATTTCGAAATAGGAGAGGATACGGTCATATTGAGCACGTGTGACCTGGGGGCCTTGAAAGACGGCCTCGTCCCACTGATCACCGATCTTGACGCTTTCAACTGCAGCCTTGTAAGAAGCAGTGAATGATTCCAGGATATCGCGATGGACGAAAATACGGGAAGTGGCTGTACAAATCTCGCCCTTGTTGGACATGATACCGGCGTGTGACCACTTGACTGCTTGGTCCATGTCTGCGTCGGGGAAGACAAGAAGAGGAGACTTGCCGCCAGTCTCGAGGGTGATATTTTTAAGAGTGCCAGCAGCCATCTTCATGATTTCCCGAGCAGTCCCAGTTGACCCGGTGAATGCAACCTTGTCGACCAGCGGATGCGATGCCAACGATGCGCCGGCTTCGCAGCCGTACCCGTTGACGATGTTGACCACACCGGGAGGGAATCCGGCTTCCTTGATTAAGGTACCGAGAATAAGGGCGCTAAGAGGGGTTTGCTCGGCGGGCTTAAGAACAACTGTGTTTCCGCAAGCCAAGGCAGGACCTAGCTTCCAGGTTGCCATTGACAAGGGGTAGTTCCAGGGAATGATCTGACCGACAACACCAATGGGTTGACGGATTGTGTAGGCAAATTTTTGAGGAGTGGTGTTGATGGTTTGGCCAAAAGTCTTATCGGCCCAGCCACTATAGTAGCGGATTGTGGTAATTGCCTCTGTGAGGTCTTCATCAACAGCGACGTGGTAGGGCTTTCCTAAGTGGGAGTTAGCAAGTTACGAGGCATTCGTTAAAATCAAGCATACCATTATCCCATGCGTCAATAGAAGCCAGAAGTCCACGGTTCTCCTCCATAAGATCGGCCAATCGGCCCATAAGTTGGCCCCGGTCTGTAGCGGGGAGCTGTTTCCATGAGGGGTGGACTAGGGCCGCTTTGGCTGCTTCCACGGCGCGGTTGACATCTGCGGCGCTGGCAGCTTGGACGGTAGCAATGGGCTTGTCGGTGCTGGCAATTGGATTAGTGAGGGGCTATAATTGATAAATGGTATGACATACGCGGGGTCAAGAGAGGTGATGGTTTGTCCTCCCGTTGCGAGTACAATTTCGTTGTTAATAAAGAGGCCAGTGGGCTGCTTGTAGCTGCGTCCATTGGGAGTGACAATATCGACGAAGAGATCCATTTTTGCTTGAGAAACTAAGCTCAAGGCGCGGAGTGTTTGATATAAGATCATTTGGGGACAGGCTATCCCCTTTTTGGCATGTCCTTCCGACTGATCTCCGACCAATTTGGCAAGTGTTTCCTTTCTAATCGCATGTGCACCAGCGGGCATTTATCGTGAAGTCACGAATCTCACTTCTCAGACCTTGACTTGACCAGGAAATTGCACTTGATTGTTCCATGTAGATGTTTCATACCTCAATCTTTGTCACTTCTGCTTGATGCAGCATCTGATATGCCTAAAGCAACTTGACAGATTCAACATTCATCCCTTGCTACAAGGGAAGAGAACATAGTAGACCCTCCCTTTTAGTGCATGCATCGGGGATTTCATATAATAGCTCCCTGTCAAGTAAAAACTGCACGAACGGTATCAAAAAGTACGTTGGCCCCGTCAGCATTGTAGGAATCTATTCGTGTCAAGGTTAGAAGAGCAATAAAAGTACCCTGTCACACCGTGGATATGCAATTCAAAGTAATTTTCAGTTAACGAGAACATTACCGTTGTGTCATATATGCAACTATAGCCTAAATCAAAGCCGACCACGTTTTTTGAAATAACAGATGCACTACCTAGACAATGGAATTACTTCTAATCCTACATCATGTATAATAACATTGAACAATACTTCTAATTCTGTTTCGGTCTGATAAAAACAAACAGTATATCTCAAGGCACACTAATATCTTTTCATGACAACAGTCAGTCGGTTATTCATAGACCTTTTTTTCGCATACCATCCTATGTCCAGGGGTAGACCAATGCTTACCAAGGTTACAATGTCAAAAATGATCATGTGACGACAGGTGACTTGAGGTGCCCTCTAATGAAGGAACCCGAAGAGTAGATCTACAGCTCTGTTGTATAGAGGCAATTCCATTCCTCCAAGTGGGGACGTGGGGTTCACCGCTCTGGGGCCAATGTGTCACGTCGATCGCGCGTTGCATACTCCTCATACCCGACACCGATTCATTGACATCGCAGTTCAAATGGAGTGCTCAGTGCTCCATCAGTGTAAGACTGAAAGGCGATTCTATTGTCAGCACAAAAAGGAAGGTGGGGGTGAGATTGATAAAGGTGGGTTAACCGAAGAGGAAAGTGATTCCGACCGCGCAAACCTACTCTCCGAGTATACAACCAACGTAGATGGAAAGAGACTCCAACATCCCAACTATATCTAGATCACTAGGTATTCATCCAAACTCCTCCATCAATATACCCCTCCAACCCCCAAACAATTGTCTCTCAACACCTCCCTACACAATTTTCCAAAATGGCATCCCTCGGCGGCATCATGGTGGCGATCATCACACCCTTCACAGATGACCGCACCAAAATCGACGAAGGCCGCCTCCAGCAACACATTGAGCATCTCATCACAGCAGGCTGCCATGGCCTCGTACCAGGCGGCAGCACAGGCGAATTCACAACCCTTAGCTTTGCCGAACGCAAGCAGTTAACAGAGCTGTGCGTGAAGTTCGCCGCAGGCCGTGTCCCCGTTGTTGCCGGAACTGGCAGCACCTCCACTGAGGAAGCCGTCGAGCTCTCCGTGCACGCAGCCAAAGTCGGTGCCGCCGCTACAATGGTTGTACCTCCCTTCTATGACCCGGTCAACCTGGAGCAGTTGCACGAGATGCTCAATGATATCTACACTGCCTCCAGCTTGCCAATTGTCTTCTACAACATCCCCTCCGCCAGTGGCTTGACGCTTTCGCCTACTGAGATCGCGGGACTCGCCAAGGTTGGCGTGAAGTACCTGAAGGATACCTCTGGTAATGCGCCTGCGCTTACAGAGTTGATCTTTGGTCTCTCCGATCAGATTACTGCATTCAATGGATGGGATACTTTGACATTCTACGGTCTTGCTGCTGGCGCGCCTGGCGGTGTTTGGGGTGCTGCCAACATTATTCCCGAGTTAGCCGTTGAGCTTTGGGATGCCGTTTCTGTAAAGGGCGACCTCAAGCGTGGACGTGAAATCTGGGCCAAGACCTGGCCTGTTTGCAAATTCTTGGAGTCGCATAACTATGCTGCTGCGGTTAAGACTGGCTGTGAATTGATTGGACAGCCTACTGGTGGCTTGCGCAAGCCTTTTGCTTTGCTTAGCCCCGAGTTAACGGCTGAGCTTAAGCAATTGTTGCAAAACGCTGGTGTTAAGACTATCTAGATGGGGTATTTAGATATATATATGCGGCTTTCAATGGATATATTCGTGGCCACCAAATATCTTTGAAACCTTGACTTATGAAGCCATTTAAAAATCTTGTCTACTCCTTATCTGTGCCCATTAGTCACATTGCCATTCCCGTTGACATGAAGAGATGGAGCCTTCACGTCGGGCCCAAACAATCCATTCCAACTCCGGCTACGAGCAACCTGAAAGGTCGCCGAGAGTGAGTTCTGATCACCAGTGCCAACAACGATCACTTTATACTCTCCCGCTTCGCTAAGCCATGCAGAGTGACCCTCGTCCCAAAAGCTCGTGGCGAGAGCAAGTGGAATTGAGATCAATACCTCTTGTCTCTCCCCCTTTTCGAGTCTGATCTTCTTGAAGCCCTTGAGCTCTCTGATTGGGCGTGCAACACTGCTGCTGGAGGGAGGTGAGATGTATACCAGGACAGTCTCCGCGCCACTGTATAGTCCGGTGTTGTCCACTGAGAATGCAACTTCTAGGATTTCCTCCTTGATTCTGTTCAAGCTTTCCAGAGGCTGCGACACAGAAAGACCTGATAGACAGAATTTTGTGTAGGAGAGACCGTACCCGAAGGGAAACAGGGGCTTCACTTTAGTCTTTTCGTAATAACGATAACCGACATAGACATCTTCGCCATACAATACACGTCCTCCCTCTGAACGGAAAGACAGATATGTTGGGTTCTGCTCGATGAACTCTGGAAATGTGAGAGGAAGCTTTCCGGACTGCAAGATGAAGTTAGTCAATATGAGAAGATATAGACAGTTTAACACTGACCGGGTTCACATCTCCAAAGATAATGTCCGCAATCCCATTTCCTGTTTCATTTCCGCCATACCAAGCATGAAGCAGTGCCTTGGCATCCCGAGCCCAAGGCATGCTGACAGGCGTACCGCTTTGCACTACTATCACAGCATTTGGCTGGACAGCGAGGATTCTCTCTATCAAATCATCCGACCGTGGAGGAAGTCCCATATGTGGACGGTCAAAGCCTTCACTTTCCCATTCCCCACTAAGTCCAACGCAGACGACGACCTGTTCAGCCATCTTTGCCAGGCTGACGGCATCTTCAATTGAGCGCTCTGCATCAATACGTCGACATCCTCCAACCCTCAGGCCACCAGGGCCAAACGAAACGACCCCATGCAACTTCAAGTTAGACGTTGGAGCCGTACCATAGTCGACAAGGATCTTATATTGCTTGTTTGCCTCAAGATATTTAGAACCGCGCTCCTCTGGAGTGCCGATACCAAAGAACGACGTTCCCTGGCGCTGGGTGGTCTTGTTATCGACTACCAACTCTCCATCGATAAATAGCTCTCCGGTACCGGCGACGGTGAGACCGAAGTCATATACTCCACTTTCAGCTGGTTCGAAGATGCCTTCCATTGTGATATAATAAAGGTCAGAGTGAACCTTTGGGTGCTTGTAATCCATCAGAAATGCAGAGCTGCTGGTCATGTGCAACTTGTCGACCGGTTCTCTGTCTTTTTTAGTAGAGGGCTCAGTAAACACGCTGAATGTATACCCGGTCTGACCCTCTTCATTTGTAAGCTGAGAGCCAAGAAGAGGCAGCTCTTTGTGGCCATATACTCCCTGAGAGAAGTTAACACCGCCGGTGCAGTTGCTAACTATTCCTTCCAATGGAGTGACTGCATAGTACCCCGGCAAGGCGGCAGAGCCTCCACCACAGTATGCCGCAATATTGGCGTTGGGTCCGATCACAAGAGTCTTCATAGCTGGGTCAAGAGGAAGGATGCGGTCGTCGTTCTTGAGCAAGACAATAGACTCAGAAGCTGCTCGGCGAAGCAGTGCTTGATCCTCAGGCAAGTTTCGTTGGAGTTCGGGTGCGTCCTCGGGAATGTTTGAGCTGGCTGTTGACTTTACCATCTCTAGCATCGAGCGGACCCGGTCATTGATAGTCCTATCAGAGACCTTGTTCGATGTAATAGCATGCACTAAGCCGGGTCCCCGGAATCGAGTTGGGCCAGGCATTTCAAGATCCAGTCCGGCATTGACGGCTTCAGTCCCACTGTACGTTCCAAACCTGTTTTGGTCAGTGGTGAAAGCAATGTAAAGTCTGGATGAGAAAACGTACCAATCACTCATAATAAGACCTTTATAGTTCCATTCCTTTCGAACAACATCCTGCAGCAACTTAGGGCTTTCACTCGCATGGCATCCATTGACCTTATTGTATGAAGTCATCAGAGCACCAGGATTCGCACCTGTAATGGCTAGTTGGAAAGGCAAAAGATAGATCTCCCGTAATGCTCGCTCTGTCACAAGTGCGCTAACAGCAACTCTTTCATGCTCCTGGTCATTGCAGACGAGGTGTTTCGGCGTCGGAATGATGTTCTCAGTCTGAACTCCTAGGCAATAACTCGTGGCCAAGGAGCCAGAGAGGACAGGATCCTCTGAGAAAGACTCAAAGCCACGCCCACCCAGAGGCCCTCGTTGAATGTTTATGGTCGGACCCAAAAGGACATGCGCCCCCTTCGCCTTGCACTCGGCGCCCAGGAGCTTTCCGAGAGAAAATATAAGGTCCTTGTCAAATGAAGCCCCTAGCGCAGTGGCACAAGGAAGGCAGGCTGCAGGGACACCATTGAAAAAGCGAGTACCACGAACACCGTTTGGTCCGTCTGACATTCGTATTTGAGGGATCCCTAGTCGAGGTATTGCTGCCGTGTGCCAGCCATCGACGCCTGAATTTGAGGTTAGCGGTGCAATGTCCCAGGACTGGAAGCCACCGACCTGATAGAAGGGATACTTTCTCATTGAGCGAAAGTTCCTCGAGCGTATTTTCAATGTTTATGTCTGACATCTTAGCGGAAGTGATCAACACGGGAGGATATTTCGAAGACGAAGAATTGGATCTTTTTGGGGAGCGGAGCCCATTCTTATGCAAAAGGCTATGCCAGCTTATGTAGAAATTCTATGTAATATTGTCTTAAAGAAATAATTCATTATCGTAATAACTTCGGTAAACAAGTGGGTGCATCGCGGAGTATCGGGCTTGGAGAATTGAGTAGCAATCCATTGGATCAGATTGCCTCGACACCCATGAGACATTCCAATTACACGGTGGAGTCGCCCTTGGCTTCAATGATTCTACAGATTAGCCTAATGGTCTAGGCTGCATATCGTGAACTACACCATGCATGACAAAGTGGCCATAAATACTTTTCCAATCCCACGTTTATATAATCTGTATTGCTTACCTGTGGCACTCGAAAATTGGCAAAAAAGAAATGAAAAAAGAGGTGAAAGAAGAGAGGCTATTTCAGAGCACAAGTCATGCATGAAATGACAGTTTCACTTCGAGAATTTGGTGAAGGGATTGTCCAATACTTCATGACACTATGAACAGACCCATGTCCCCCTGTCGTAGGAATGCGAAGAGTTGATCTCGCTCTAGCTGGTTTCGGAGCACTATGAAGCTCTGGCATTGATAAGAATTTGAGCAATGTCCAACATTTCAAGCACGTCACTCGACTCGTCCTTCCAAAAGTTCAGCATCTTAGTCACCTCAAAAATGGCCTCTTGCCAGCCTAGAGGCAACAGATGTACAAGATCTACACACCGCTCAGCAGCAAGGAGAACGAGAGCGCTTCTTGTACAAGACCGGAGCATGAGCCATGTTCCATGATGACGGTGATAGAAGCCTGTCTGATTCTGCTGGATTCTGTCCACGCAGACTTGCAGCCCCTTTCGAAGAAAAATATCACTGTTGCCATGTACACGGCCGTAAATCGCCTCCACTAGGAAGTGCCAGTACATAGTCTCTTGACAGTCCAGAAAGTGCCCCCGGAGAATAAATCGAAACGGTTCATATTGGTCTGTGTTGGGGGCTTCAGCGTCAAGAGCTAAGCCTTCAGGCAGAGAGCGGTACCTGGTAGAACCAGGGCATTAGCAATCTGTGACATTTCTTGCGTGTTGAGGATTTGTAAGTACCAGGCATCCTTCTGCTCCTCAAAATCCAGGATTGCGTATACCATGGTTGATTCTGAGATTGCCGTGTCGGGTCGATAGAGGTATCCCAAGATGCGATTTTCCAATCTGCGCAAGGCAATCTCAGCCAGATAAAAGTACCATGCTGCCTCATCTTTAGCCTTCAGTCCATCGGGTGGTGAAGGAAAGAACGTTGGGTAGCTTAGATCCAAGACGTTCTTTTGCGAAAGGTTTAGCTCCAGTCGAAGTTCCCTATTGGAAAAGTCAAAAGGTCAGATCAACGGTCCATAGTGGGATTACTTACAGCTCAGACTTGAAACAGGTCCAGTATATCCTCTGCTTAGTGTTCCATTCATCTTCGTACTGGCTGTCGTTTGTGCTTCGGGTGGAGAACCCTTGGCAACAAGCTAGTGCTTGTACAAACATTCTCCAGGCACCGACCGGTCGCAATGTTGCCATTAAATAGACACCGGCCAAGAAAAAGCATTGTGCTTCTATCGCGCCATTTTTGCAAAGCAGCATGCCCATTCGCTTTTGCGCAGCAAGGAAGTAGGACTCTGCCTGCAGGAATTCCTTTGACAGACGGAAAGAAGAGGACGATACACCTGGCTCATTTTTGATAAATGGAGTTACGATTGAGCCATGGGCATATATGAGAAGCTTTTATCCAGACAGCTTAGCAAAAGTCCAAATGTTTGAAACGAGAGGGAACTCACTAGTAGGCAAGATGTGGCATCCCAGCCGATACCGTTGTACCTCACAATCTTGACATATTCCGCTACATCTTCCTCTTTCAGAGTTGGATTGAAAATATGCACATCATCAAAGAAGTTCCGAAGAAGAATATCGGCCTCGTGAAGGTCAAGATCAACAGATATTGGTAGTTCCGACTGAACTTTGTCTTCTTCTGACTGCGATAGTGAATGTAGTCGCTGATCAAAGTTTTGATTCTCGAAAACAGGCCATTTCAAAACCTCGTCTATATTGATAAATGACGGTTTCCACTGAGCTTTTTGATCGATAACAGATGATCCAATGCTGAAGGAGATAGGCGACGTGGATGAAATGCTGTTAGACGGCGCTACCGGCACGTCATTGGATTTGGATTGGATGAGAGATTCTAGATCATCTATGCGCTTCAGGATAGCTAAACTCGCGGAATCAAACCTATGGTCTCGGTTAGCTTCCGTATCTCCGCAAGCTTCGAGACACTCACGTCGAAGGATCTATCTGCTGGTAGCTACATTCCGCCCCGAGACGGACACACGATGCGCACGCGGGTCGGGTATTGTCGCATTTAGTCCGTCGAAGGCGGCACGTATGGCATGCCTGTGTCGCTCGTTTCCGCGGGTACGTCCCGGCAGCACGAGGGTGCTTTCTCTTATGACTGGCCTTACCAGGAGGAGATTCTCCATCGGAAGGGGTTTCTGATTGGTTCTTAGACAGATAGACGGTCCCCATTCGAGCCGGAAAGCAGTCTCTTGACTGGTAGATTAGTGCGTAGAGAAGAGAGCATGAAGCGAGTTAAGTACTCAGCGGAGTTTCGGAACTCCAGGGGTCTTCCTAAGCTATTTTGGTTGTAGTGCGCATCTGAATTTTCCCCCTCCAAAGCCATAGCCAATATGGATAAATTCGATTCGCCCTGAGACGCTTTGTCCCTTCCCCGGACCCGAAACCCTGGGGTTGCCAGCGCGGGGATTCTCTCGCTTGGAGTTTGAGGCTAAACCTGACATGCGCGATCAGAAGCGGTTAGTTCAATACGCCACACTGCGTGAGACTGGCTTTTACCACTTGCACATTAGAAGACGAAGAACCATTCGGAATGGCGCTTTGCACGCCTCGTCCAGATTTCACTGCGGAATCACGGAGGTCTCTGTTGGAAAGATTGATATATCAAGGACTTCACCACGACAATCCCAGACCTCCACGGCATCCGAATCAGCTTTCTGCTTGAGTCCGACAACCAAACCAGCCAGCAGGATAGGAACCAGAGTCAGAATGGGCGACACCGACACCAAAGCAACCGCCGAGGTTCAACCTGTTCACAACAGCCCTGGCGAGTGGAGCATTTCAAGTGTTCTGCCCGATACCGGCACGCCGTGGTATAAGCAGCGTCACCTTCTGCTCCTCAACCTCGGGATGATCATTCCTTATCTCTCTTCGACTACCAACGGCTATGATGGATCTATGCTCAACGGCCTTCAGTCTATGAGCCAGTGGCAGAACTTCTTCGGCTCGCCGACCGGAACTCGTTTGGGCTCACTTTCCAACGGTGTAATCTTTGGTCAGATTCTCGCTTTCCCCATTGCTCCTTGGCTATGTGACCACACGGGCCGACGCTTCCCGATCTTTATCGGATCAGCTCTCCTGGTGATCGGTGCTGTGCTTCAATGCGCCGCTCAGAACTATGCTATGTTTCTGGCCTCCCGCATGGTCATTGGCTTCGGAGGCCTAATTGCAGTTGAAGCATCACCCATGTTGGTCAGCGAACTGGCATATCCACCTCATCGGTCCGTTCTTGTTGGTTATTATAACAATCTGTGGTATCTCGGGGCCTTACTTGCTGCATGGGTCACTTACGGAACTTATTTCATGGGACCCGATGCTTCCTGGGCCTGGCGCATTCCTTCGCTTTTGCAAGGATTATTCCCTTTGGTGCAAGTCATTTTCGTCTACCTGCTTCCTGAGTCCCCACGATATCTCGTACAGAAAGACCGATATGATGAAGCCCGAAAGGTCCTTACCAAGTATCACGCGGGTGGAGATGAGAACTCTGCGCTTGTTGACTTCGAGATGAAGGAAATCATCTTGCACATCCAGACCGCCAAGAATTCGTCCTCAACTGGCTACCGGGAGTTCTTTAGTACCAGAGGCAACATGCACCGCCTGTTCATTATCATTGCAGTACCGTGCATGATGCAGCTTTCTGGAAATGGCCTCACCTCCTACTACCTACATCTCATTTTGAACTCCATCGGTTTCACTTCGGACCCGCAGCAGCTCCGTATCAATGGTGGCCTGACAGTCTTCAACCTGGGAGTTTCCGTCATCCTAGCTTCATTCATGGAAATCGTTGGTCGGAGACGTCTGTTCCTGTTCTCAACAATAGGAATGTTGTGCTGTTTCGTGATTTGGACAATCCTATCTGCAATCAACGAGCAGAGAGGCTTCCATGATACGTCTCTTGGTACCGGTGTCATAGTTATGATCTTTATGTATCAGCTGTTCTACAACGCTGGTCTAAATGGGCCTCCATGGGTCTATATTACCGAAGTCCTCCCCACCCATCTACGTGCGAAGGGTACGAACATTATGCAGATCGCAGCTACATGTGCCATTCTTTTCAATGGATACGCCAATCCTGTGGCGATGGATGCAATCAGCTGGAAATACTACATCGTTTACTGCTGTGTAATTGCCTTTGAAATTGGTCTCGTCTACTTTGGATTCCCTGAAACCAAGGGGCGCAGTTTGGAAGAGGTTGCGTTAATCTTTGACGGAGAAGAAGCATTCGGCGAGGTCTCTGAAAAACAGGCTGCAGCTGAGGTTTAGGCCGGTCGGTTGTCACTGGCATGGCTGTCAATTGCAGGGCAGGGGTTTTTTACGGGATGCGGTCTTAATCGCAGCTTGTCAACTTGTATCTACCAGCGTACAGTTAATTTTATATAATTATTGAAAGAAGTTGCTTAAAGACGTAGAGCTTCGATGACTCAATGTAAAGATCTGTACATCTGTACATGGAAGAAATCAGGCGGGATTTCTATTAGTACGTGCATAGTCTCGCCCAGTTATGCAGGTATTTCTTTTTCTGTACGCGCTCTTTTATTCAGCTCCTTAATTTAGAAAACAAGATAGCGATTGTTCAGGCTGAAACAGGGAAACATAGACCGAGAACGAGAACGAGACTAGGCCCCGATTTTGACTATTTCCCGGAGCTAGTGGGCAAGCCTATCCTTGGAACGGCAGTTGAACCAGTCTAATGAAATCTAACTAAATATCAAGGGCCTCAGAGTCAAGCCCTCCGAGGAAATCAATCAATAAGCATCAATTATGCGAGACTAACTACCGTTAGCTACTCTTCTTCCCCCATACCCCTCTCACAGGAACAGCCACCCATGCAGCCCCCTAGTGAGGTACCACGGGATATTGCAGATTCTGGCAGCTGCCAGTACATTTCTGGTAAAGTCCGATAAATCCATAACCCCCGCAGTTCTGGTCAGGGTTACCGGTGCAGGGATAAAGACAATTTCCCATAGGCGTAACAGACGGCTTCTTGGCAGGGTCAATGCTGTTGCCACAGTAGCACTCCTGAGAGTTCTCAAGACCGGCAATTGTATACCCTGCAGCTTTGCAGTTCGAAATGCACTTTTCGACCGTCATGTCCGAGCCAGCCGAGCTGGAGCCACTTAGGATCCTTACGCCCCCTGCATTGTCGACCGCGCAGCCAATCCATTCCCAACCCAGCTCACCGGTAACGTCGGTATAGTAATGCTGTGGTGATCCAATCTGCGTGGGCGCACCGCAGCCAGTCCTGATTGTCGCGTCATCTGGACCTGGTTGGATGGGATTGCAGCCCGGTAGAGCATCCAGCCATCCGCCGACCTGCTCATCGATCGATGGTTCCAATAAACAGCCGTCTGTGATAGTGTCTGGATAGAGATGGATTGGCGCGCATTCGGTGATATCTCCACCGCCATCGTTGCACGTATCAATGGCTTCTTGAAGGACTGAAATGTCCCACCCGTTGATAAAGTCGCCATGTAGCCCGTATCCTGTAGGGTCACCGAAGGAAAAGACGAAAGGCTGGCTGTCGCCATACCACATGTCTGCAAAGTGCTCGGTGTGCCATGTAATCTCGTAGAAAATAGAGACAATGCGAACTGGGTGTGTCGCGGGACATGGGCCGTTGTCATATGTTTGGTTAGGATAGGCCACATGGGACTTATGATCGGGACTATCCAAGTTCACTCCATCCCAGCAGGAAGGGAAGTAAACTTGGGCGCGAAGGCCGTTGGGGCAGTTTGTCGTTGGGAATCCATTTGTTTGAGGCGTTGCGGGACCATCATAGTTGAGACAGGCGAAATTTCTCGCGTCGGCTTCAATACTGTCCTTGTACTGGCGGTCAAATGGACTGCCCGCAATCATGCGGAATCCAGCCGGGGGTGCCACTATCTTCCCATCCGTAGTTGGATCGGGGCGCTGTCTAGATTTGCCAGTGTGAGTATGACTGCGCCGTAAATATGGCTTTGGACCCCTTACTCGTAGTATATCAGAGCTCCACCGTTCTGTGGAACTTGAATGAAGCTTCCATTCTGAGCATGGTAGTAGAGAGAAGCAACCCAGTAGTTGGACTTGTCTTCAATTGCAGAGCAAGAGTTGCACTCCGACTCCTGAGTCATGTCATAGTTCATGGTAAACCCGAAGCCAGATCCACCCATGATGGTGTGAACATGATTGGAGACTGTCCCAGGTGAAATGAGAGGGTCTGCTCTCTCAATGACCAGAGGTGTACTGCATGGCACCTTGAAGAATGCCAAAGCAGGACCGATATATATCAACAAAGAAGGAATATAACTCGCACAAGCTCGCATGGTCATCATCGGTATAGTAGTTGCGTTTCTTCAACGTGAAATTCAGATAATGATTTTCTCCAAGTGGCAGTTTGATCTCCTTTTATTCTTCATATTCTTGGCCTTGAGCTGGTTGTTTCATTAGCACAATCTAAGTTGTTGTGTCTCTCTACTTCGGCATACAAGAGAGAGTACATGCTGAAGCGATACAGTCGCTATCTCCGAGACTCCGCGTAAATAATATAAGAAAAGGGGTAGACTTCATGATATTGCTCAGTTGACACATTCGGACATCAATTGAGGTTTCCACGTGGTTACATTGAAGAACACACGGCGGCAGAGCCCTTGCTAAGACTAGATTAGTGCCGAACAACCCCGCAGGAACACGGCTGTGGGCCTAAGATGTATATTAAACATGCATGCTTTGCGGGGTTGACCTACAGTAGTGTCGCTGAAATTAAAGGGTCTACAGTCGAAGGACGGGCCCATTGGTACAAAGCCCGAGCGGCCCGGGCCACATACGACTTTCAGAAGAATCCGCTTTGGTTAAAGCAGGAAACAAAAGTGGAAGGTAAGCCATGATCTTAAGAAAAGCCATAGAAAGTTTACAGCGGTCTATCCCTATTGGTCATATCTAATTATTGTGAGGACTTCGGCTTTTTCAACTTGAACTATCAATTCTCAATATAGCTCCGTTTAACCTAGCGGTCCCTAGTAGGTACGTGTACTTGAGATCCCAGTCAAGTATGAAATCATAGAGCGCTCAAATAGTTGCGTAGGTAGTTCCCAAATCAGACAGTCCAGTTCCATCCGCATTGATGAGATATTCAGGGAAAGCACCAAAATACGCATACCTTTCCACGTAGTCTTGCGAGTCCAACCAAGGAAGAGCCTGCTCCAAGAATGCGATCTGCTGCTCTTCGCTTCCATAGCACTCAAACTCTGTAATCCAAATTGGGAGACCCAAAACATCATGCGCGTTTGTCACATTGCCTTCAAACCAGACAGCACCATTCTGGCCATCAGGGGTAACACAGTCCTGGTAATAATGAATAGCTGCAAAGTCCAAGTGGCAACCAGTGCAGTTTCCCAGGAAGTATTGAGTCCATGTAGCGGTATTATAAGAGCCGCCAGAAGATGAACCAACGTTATTCCACAGGACACTGGGAGAACCGATTCGTACGGTTCCCGCAAAGGGCTGCATGTAGGTAAGATACCCAGCTGCAGCTTTCTCGGGGATGATGTTCGATGAAGCATCATAAGTCAAATCAGGCTCGTTGAACCCAAGGATGTTCATCGTTCCTGGAGTTTGTACAGCAGCCGTCCAGTCTGAATCGGCACCGCTGGGCAATCCCCACAGCATGGGAACACTGATAGATGGGTTAATCGAAAGTCTTAACCAACTTGATTGGTTTAACTTACAACTCAAACGAGGAGTCCAAGTCCCAGGACGGGTATCCCCAATCATAGGCCCATGATACCTTCGTGTTGCCCTTAAAAAGGTTCGCGTACACTGCATTCCCGGAAGGGTTGTTGTTGTTGTATGCGATTCCTCTCTTCGCAGAAAGGCCATGCGCCTCATGGAGACACAGAGCGGCCAAGAGAAGATAAGTGTAAGCCATTGCTAAGGTATGGTGTGAGGTCTTTGGTGATAGAAACTTGTGGCCTGTCGTGAGGAGTAAAATATTCTGCCAAATAGACTTAGGGATAGTTTAGAGTACCCTAATTCATATATCAGTTTACTTTTTGACTTTGAAACGAACTAACACGAGTCTTGTGGGTGGGTCATCACTTGCGCAATCAGAATATTTCCTCAGACTGCAACATTGTTCCAAAAATCTCATTTCTCTCACTGGTGGCTTTCTTGGCATCATTTTTTCTACGCGAAATTAGACACACCATTAAACAAAGCCAATAAAGACGTCCGAAAATACAATGCGGAGTTTCGGATCCCTGCAGCCGCTTGATTGAGCACAAAGCCGAAATTTCTTCAAGCATCTGCTCGTTTGGATTCAATTTGCGGATTTTCGGGAGAAGAGTATTTACTATGGAATATACTTCCTTCACGGATCACCTGCATTAGCTCCAAATCTTGCTTTACATTTATAATCGAGGCTGCGGAATCTCGGGTCTATCTTGCAATGCATGCTCGCTCGGACAAGTTCTGCATCGGCTTAATTTACCGCCACATGCATTCAATTTTGAGGGGAAGTGGGTTTCAAGTTTTTGTCTAGTCCAGGCTAAGAATCAACTCCCGGTAATGAAGAAAGTAAGGAGGCTCCTGATTTTTGCTCTCCATTATGTGGGTACACATATAAATAGGGATATGAGCGCCGTGGACTCTAAGATACAGGCATCACTTCAACCATCTCACCGAAGCAAACATGGTCCGCTTTGGTATCTTGGCCATCTTGCCTTTGGCACTTGCTGCAAGTGCGGCTTTGATAGATATCCCGTCAGTAGATGCTGCTGTTGCTGCGGCGCTCGAAGAATATGGGAATTATGAAGCATACACCGGTCCTCAGAAAAAGCCCCCAGCGAAAGCAAAAATCACCCAAGAAAGCGCCTTGCTCCCTAGCGGCTCCTCGTTTTGGTTGGAATCTATAGGTCATCAAGGTGTCTCTGCCTTTGGGGCTTCTGGATACCAAGTCTTCCGTAACGTCAAGGACTTTGGTGCGAAAGGTAACGTACCTTCTTGATGAATATATGGCAGAACTAAAGTACTGATATGAGAACCAGGTGACGGTGTCACCGATGATACTGCAGCAATCAACGCAGCAATCAGCAGTGGTGATAGATGTGGGCAGGGCTGTGGATCAGATACAACCACCCCAGCCTTGGTCTACTTCCCTGCCGGTACCTACATGATTTCGTATCCGATCTTCGACTACTATTACACGCAAATTATTGGAGACCCCACGAACATGCCCGTGATTAAAGCAACATCAGGATTTCAAGGCGGCTACCTCATTGACGCCGACCCATATTTCACTGCGGACCTCAACTGGGCATCCACAGTGGTATTCTTCCGACAAATTAGGAATTTTGTTCTAGATCTCCGCAGTATCCCCACGGGAAACACTGTGAGTGGCATTCATTGGCCAACGGCGCAGGCAACTAGTCTCCAGAACCTGGTCTTCCAGATGAGCTCAGCGTCTGGCACGAAGCATCAGGGTGTTTTCTGTGAAAGTGGTCAGTTGTGGTTCCTCTGATAGAGCCTTATAGATGAGATTGCGCTAATACTAAATAGGCTCTGCTGGCTATATGGGTGATCTTGTTTTCAATGGAGGAAACATTGGTGCAGCACTAGGCAACCAGCAATTCACCATGAGAAACTTGACCTTCAACAATGCAATCACCGCTATCAGTCACTACTGGGACTGGGGTTGGACCTATAAGAGCATTCATATCAACAATTGTCAGGTCGGTATTGATATTACCTCCGGAGGCCATGACCAGCAGACCGTTGGCTCTCTCACCTTGCTGGATAGCTCTATCACCAACACACCAGTGGGTATCGTTACTGCCCGTGATTCCACCTCTCAGCCTCCGACGGCAGGCAGTGTTGTCCTTGAGAATGTGTCCGTTCAAAATGTCCCTGTCATTGTTCAAGGCCCGGGCCAGACAACTGTTCTGGCTGGTGGAACCATGCATGTAGATGCCTGGGGGCAAGGACATAGCTACACCCCAGATGGTCCTCAGGCCCTCCAAGGTACCTTCACGCCCAACTCTCGGCCATCATCACTCCTCCAAGGACAGCAGTTCTATGAACGCTCCAAGCCTCAATACAGCGCTTTGAGTGTGTCTTCATTCAGTAGCACTCGAAACGGCGGTGCAAAGGGTGATGGAGAAACAGATGATACAGCTGCTCTCCAAAAGATCATCAACGATGCTGCATCATCTGGCAAAGTAGTCTACTTCGATGCGGGCACATATCGTGTCACTAGCACTCTCAAGATCCCGGCAGGCTCCAAAATCGTTGGTGAAGCCTATCCAGTGATCATGTCTAGCGGCAGTTTCTTCAGCAATATGGATAGTCCCCGGCCTGTTGTTCGAGTTGGCGCTTCTGGTGACAGTGGCCAGGTTGAGTGGTCAGACATGATTGTTAGCACACAAGGTGCACAAGCAGGGGCTGTTCTCATTGAGTGGAATCTCGCGTCTCCCTCTGGAAGCCCCTCTGGGATGTGGGATGTGCATGTAAGGGTTGGAGGGTTCGCGGGCTCCCAACTTCAGGCTGCACAGTGTACTGCGACTCCAGGCACAGCTACCACGACGGCGAATCCAAATTGCATTGCTGCCTTTATGCTCATGCACATCACATCATCTGCCACTGGGCTGTATATGGAGAACAACTGGTTTTGGGTTGCAGATCAGTATGTTTTCTGAGTATCACTCACTTCTTAAGAACGATGCTGACCAAGTAGTGACCTTGACGGAAACGGCCAGCTCACTATCTATAGTGGTCGTGGAATGAACATTGAGAGCACCCAGGGAAATATCTGGCTGTAGGTATCACGTTCAAATCCGCAGGAAAGATCAAGATGAACTAACTCAACATCCAGCTCGGGTACCTCGGTGGAACATAACGTGCTTTATCAATATCAGCTTGCTTCAACGAAAAACATTTACATGGGACAGATACAAACCGAGTCGGCGTGAGTATATTATTCGCATTACATGATAAAGTCCACTTACTCATGATTCTCAGGTACTACCAACCAAACCCCGTCGCCACAACTCCATTCCCCGTTGTGTCCTCTATTCATGATCCCAACTTTACAACATCGTGCGCTGGCAAAGGCAAGTATTGCGCCGAAGGTTGGGGTCTGCGAGTTTTAGATTCGACTGGTATCTTCGTCTACGGGGCGGGGCTGTACTCCTTCTTTGATAACAATGATGCCTGTAAGAATGAGTCCTACCACTGTACCTTTGCCGAAACTGACAATAGTTAGCGTGCTCGGCCCAGGACTCCGGAAGAAGCTGCCAGAACTCAATCTTTAGCCTCGAGGGCTCATCTTCAATCTCCATCTACAATCTCAACACGGTGGGATCGGCCAGTATGGTTGATATTAACGGTGCCAGCGTTGCCAGTCAGGCTGATAACCTGAATGTGTTCAATGAGAATATCGCACTGTTCAGAAAGTGATTCAGTTGACTTGGTTAGTTGGTGGGCTGGTTGTACATTTGATTTGAGAAAGGGATCCTTTACAGTAGTCTTGATATAGCGAGGTCTAAAATTTTGGGCCTCTTTTATCATATCCACCATGTGTACTCTTATATCTCTTCCAACTGAGTGACTTCTCCTCATTCTTTAAAATTGTGACAGTATACCTCAGGCAATTGCGCTGTTTTTAACATGCAAATGAGTCCACTCCATCTATCAGTCTGAAATGTACACAATCATAGGATGCTGTGGACGTTGTGATATCCCTGCCTTCAACGAGGTCATCATGGAAGTAAGTGACATATTGATGCGTCTTGCTCTCCGTCGAAGCAATATGGACTTGCTAGCAAATCCCACGCTCAGGTATGCGCGACAAACACAGTGGTGTAGCACTTCCATAGAGAGAAATTCCCGCCGAGCCCTTTCCAGCTCCTATCAAGTGCAGAAGCGCGGGAACCACCTTCTGACGAAATGAAACAACTGCTTGGTTGGGAATATTTGATCAGGTGCATTGAAAAGTTTTGTTTGCAAATCACGAACTGGAGTCAAGATTGTTAGAAGGATATCCAAGCGGCTAAGTCCGAAGAGCCGTCTTCAAGTTGGCTCGGCTGAAGGCACAAGTTCCGTCGCTTGATGTATCAATCATTAAATATGGGTGCGGTATTGTGTCTGGTGTACCAGGAGGCTTTATCCGCGTCGAATAAAAACGGGCTTCCTGAGTTCTTCCTGGAAAACTGCGGAATGCAAATTGATAAATCCAGACGAACGACTCATGAGACGTGATGAAATGGCCTATCTACTCAAGTACCCAGTCTTTGACTTCGAGGCCGAAAACGACACTTTATACGGGCAGCTAGTCGACCTTTTGAGGCAATAACCCGAGCACAGCCGAAATCTTTAACAAAAAAAGTGAAAGTGTTGGAAAGTTCTCGAGAGAGGTTACGATCGTACCATTAGGGTCATTCTACCCTGAACGAATCACTATGCCGGCCGATCCCCAGAATGCATTACAGACACTTCTGCTCAAATACTCCTAACTTGGAGAAGGACAATACTACATGGCATCACTCGTCCCAGATTATGAACCTCTTTCTGGGGTCATGCACTCATGGTCCGGTCAGCCCAATCGCTATGCAGATTTGTACCCGGTTCCCCCTCCTCCTTTGCAAAATTTCCAGTGTGTGTTCCGGAAGTACCTGGAACTCCGATTCTCAGACGATGCGTTTGAAGAGTAGGAGGCTGACGCTCCGCATAAAATGTTCGTTCATCATCCAGCCATGACTCGCAAATTTTTGGATGAGTGGCCTGACGTAGTTCCCAATATGCTGACACTCCGGATGGAGAGAGTTATATACGAAGCATACTATGACGCATATATCCAGGGAGTCAGTTCCACCCTTGATCAGGGGTAAAGAGATATAGTAGCAAACAATGCAAGCGCCCAAGTGGCATAGCCTCGATGATCCAAGAAAGGCACTCATCAATGCGCTAAATGTATATATAGCAATTAATTGTGATTGATCAAGAATAAACAACAAAACTGACGTTAGATCTGGTGTTTATACACGCTTGTAGCAACTATACTTGCCATGCTGCGGGCCAATGATGTGCCTTGAGCCATCATGAGTCATCTTGATTCACCTGCGCTAGGCCGAAAGTGGATTAGCCGGGAATGAGAGTACAGTATATCCACTTTATCGTCCATTTGGTATATAAGACTGTTGGTTACGTTTGTAATTGTCTTCCCATTAAGCCACCTACGCCTTGAGAGCCACATCAAATGGCCGAGAAAGAACCCGTCGAGGGTCTACGCGACTCCGAACGGAACAGCCTGTCGACTGGCAACAATGACTCTGGCACAGACGATGCAAGCACTTACGAGCTGACTGGGATTCCGTTATTCCTGGTCATTACTGGGCTTGGTCTTTCAATCTTTCTCATGTCGCTGGACTCGTCTATCATTGCCACGGCTATACCCCGAATCACGTCGCAATTCAACAGTACTGGTGATATTGGCTGGTATGGAAGTGCATACTCCTTTGCGATGTGTGCTTTGCAACCTATCGCAGGAAAGCTGTTTGCAAACTTTGAGATGAAGGTGAGATAATCCCAAATTTGCAATTATACATGGAAATCCCATTAACGATATCAGCACATGTTCCTCGCCTGTTTTACCGTCTTCGAGCTGGGCTCATTGCTCTGTGCTCTTGCTGTCAACAGTCCTATGCTAATTGTTGGGCGTGCTATTGCCGGATCTGGAGCTGCAGGTTGCTTTACAGGTGCCTTCTGCATTGTTGCGATTTCCATCCCGCTGGTCAAGAGACCTTTCTACATTGGTATCCTTCAGTCGACCTTCGGAATCGCTACCATCATTGGACCAGTTTTGGGCGGTGCATTCACAGAGCATGTGACATGGCGTTGGTGCTTCTGGATCAACCTTCCCATCGGTGCTGTCACCATCATGACATTGGTCTTGTTTTTCAAACCGCCTCCACGAGGCTCGACGAAAGCTCCCTCGGTTCTTGCTAGATTGGAAAAGTTGGACTTCCTGGGTTGTTTCCTGTTCGCTCCAGCCATTATCATGATCTTCTTGGCTCTTCAATGGGGCGGATCCGAACACGCTTGGAAGAGTGCCACCATCGTTGGTCTCTTCATCGGAGGCGCCGGCCTCGGTGTTGTCTTTGCTCTCTGGCAAATCCGAAGAGGCGACAACGCCATGATTCCACCACGCCTGATCACTGAGCGTACAATTTTCTTCTCGTGCTTCAGCGAGTTCTTCGCCATGGGTGCCGTTTACATTTCCATTTACTACCTACCAGAATGGTTTCAAGTCATCAAAGGCGCCCCACCCACAAAGTCTGGAGTCATGTATCTCCCTTTAGCACTATCAGATGTTCTCTCTGCAACACTGACCGGCGCTTCACTCAAGTATCTTGGATACCCGAATCCCTACATGCTACTCGGAACGGGCCTGATGAGCATAGCAACGGGGCTCTTCTCTACCTTTTCCCTGGGCACTCCCCACCAGCAGTGGATCCCATTCCAAGTTCTCCAAGGCCTTGGTGTGGGTATGACCCTCTCAATGCCTTACGTTGCCACACAAACAGTCCTCAAGCCAGAGGATATTCCTGTCGGAACCTCATTGCTGCAATGCTTCCAGTTTTTTGGGGCTTCCGTGAATCTTGCCATTGCAGAGGCTATTTTCGAAAACAAACTGGTTTCGCGGCTTCACAGCTGGGGATTCGAAGAGCTCGAAATTGAGAAAATTCTCAGTGCAGGCTCCGCTGAAGCGAGGAGCGTAGTTTCTCCAGAACACATTCCAGGCGTGCTTGATGCGTACAACTATGCAATCACCAGGACGTTCTATGTTGCAACTAGTGTTGCTGCAATTGCATTTCTTCTCTCGCTAGGGATCCGCTGGAGGAGTGTAAAGCCAAAGCCTGAGGCTGCTGTCTCTGATGAAGAAGCTAGGTCGGCAAGTTCGTAAACATCTGGATCTGTCTTTTTCATATTTTAGAATAATTATGCATAGTAATATAATCTTTAATGCATCTCGTGAACGCTATCCTTTTTTTCGTATTCTGTATCATTCTGGTCGACTAAATCTTTGTAAATGCTGTTCCTTTTTGGCATCTGATTGTCAATTGTAAGGTTGAAGATAAATACAAGTCAAGGAGAAAGATAAATCGCCCATTAGTCAACAAAACAAAGGCCATAGTTGTCCTTGCTTCACGGTATCAACCCAAGATGGCATTATGTCACCACAGTTAGCAGTAAGATGCTCATCTTGCCTTCGCCATACCTCAGTAATGATATTCCTAGCAGTCACAAAGGCAGCAAAACCACAAACAGAACTCGCTCTATCTAGCAAACTTGTGATAGCCTCCCGCCTTGATGATGACATCGCCTCGCATCCCGCAATGAACAGTGGCCAAGCGGTTCCTGGACCAGTAGGATCATCCGGTGCAAGGGCCGCACTGCATGACTCCAATGCAGCAATAACATTGTCAACATGACCTTGAAGAGCGGCTGGGTGAGTTTGTCTGATCCTTCGGTAGAAGAAAATCACCAGAGCTGCATTTAATGCTTCGACCATATGGCTGTGTGGCTTGGAGTCGGCGTGAAGTTCCAAGACTCCACCCCGCGTGCGACCCAGGCTAAAAGAGCAGATCATGTTTTCTAAGCGCATGCTTCGTCGTTGTAAAGTATCCCATGCTTCGAAATTGACATCTTTGCCTGACTTACGCGCTGTGCGGAATGTCTCTAGCACATTGGCTAATCTGGTTGTTTGTGACATTAGGCTAAGCCATGTTTCTGGGATACCGTAAATCTGTTTGTATAATGTTTCGGGATAGCTTCTTGAATCTTGGAGGTGAATGTCGTGTAGTCCGGAGGTTTGATCTTTCGGTTCATCGATGTTGAGATCATTGTCGGAGTTTTGGCTTTCAAGTCGTAGGAAATCATCGAGGCGGGGGTTTGGTTCATTAGTAACCGTTGTATCTGAGGACCTTTTGGTGCTTGATCGATGTGAATTAAATCGAGAGCCAAGGGCTTGGAGAGTGGAGGAGGAGACATTATAGTCGTGTAAAACAAAAGTGCTTTCGCCGACGATTCGTAGCCAGGTGTATACGTGATGTAGAAGCCGGGCTTTTTTTGATATTCGTGTCTTGGATAGTCCTCGAAGTCGTAATAGTCGTTCTGCGTCAATCATGAAACATCGAGCATGCTGTTGCTGTCCGGACATTATCTGAGCGAGTTAGTACTATTCAAAGAGTCTTGGAAAGGATCACTCACTGTGAACTGTATAAGAATACATGTAGCCATTAGCTGATCTTTGTATTTTGCCTTTTTCAGACCATGTGTTTCGGATTGTAGCGAGGTTTGCATATGATCTTTGGCTTTTTGGTATGCCTGATTGGCAGCCGACCACCAATACTCAGGCGGTTTGGTTGAAATTGTTGATGGATTGAGAACAAGGTGAATGGCCGAGCATGCAAGCAAGCCGTATAGATTTGCAAGTCGAGCGTGGCTAATCCTCTCCGTTCCGAGGAAAGTCGAGTCACCATAAGTGACTACAGCCGCTGGAACATTCAGAATCTTCCACGGTGACTTTTGCAGGCATGGAATTGCCATTATATGTGGGATGACGATGTCTTGAAAGTGTTTCAACAGACAGGGGGCGTCACTCAAAGCATCAATCTCCATCACTATAGGATCTGGCGGTGTCTGCTGGGGTGTGAACATCCGAAGAAGCTCGTCGTTCATTGTCGAGTCCGCTGGGAGTAATCCCATCTCGTGGCTCATGTCGAACGATAAATCATTTGGGATAGTCGATGCAGCACTCATGGTAAATCCATTCTGGTCTGGGCTGAAGCTCAATAGATCAGACCAGTGAAGGAAGTCATCGATATGGGATAGCGAATCAAGGATCGAAGAAGGACTGGGACCTTGTACGTCTTCTGATAGCACATTTTCAACTTGCTCAGGTACAACTCCAGGTGATACTTCGGCCTCAATTGGGTTGGATTCGACTTCCGGCAATTCTGGCTGTGGTTGCGTTTTCTCTGGCGCAGTAGAGAAGTCGAGGACCGCAAAAGGCCCAATCACGATATCACTATCAAGTGAACGTTCTGGGTCTCTCGATCTTGAGTCAACCTCGGCCAAGGACGCATCAATAGATCCAGATATCAGATCAGATCCAAGAGCAGCGCTCATAGACAGTCTGGATTGTTCTAAAGCATGAATTAATAACGGAACATGATCCTTGATCAGGCAATTTACCTGTGTAAAGATGCCGCCTAGTGCCCCGATGAGGTTCCTCGGCCTCCACGCTATCAGTGCGCATCCAAAGCACTTGATCCGAGAATCCCTCGCAGGTCACTCCGAGAGCCCGACACGTCCGACAGACGGGCCGTTTCTGGTCACACTTGACATGCCGGCGCCTGCATGTGCTGCAACCTCCGAGCACATGCGACCGACGAGGACGTGACCGCTTTTTTACCATAACTAAAATAGATATATCGCAATAGATGTCATTTTGGCAATCTGATAGAAAACATGTAGAGGTGACCCCGCAAAGCTCGGAAACGCCTTCCCAACCCGTGACTTGCTATCTTATCTACCGCCAAGACCCGTTTGTCTCTTTTCTTTACTGTCGTCGGAATCTCCTACTGAAATAAGTGTTCGCGGCGGCCATGCATTAGTACCCCACGATAACTCGTGCGCTGGTATAGTACATCAACATTGCCGAACACCTTTTCAGATACCGACGGTCAACGCTTGTGATATAACCCGAAGTAGAAGCGTTTTGTGATATCGGTCATTGCTCAATGCGGCTTTTGGACATGGCTCACAAAAGACTATATCCGCCTGGTCAGCCTTCTCAAGCGACGAGAAGTCGAGATCACCAGATATGATGCGATTATCTAGGTAAACAATTATGATGGTGGCAACTTTGGTTCATCTCACTTAACAAACAATACTCATATTCGGGGTATGATCCTCAAGAGAAACAAGAAAAAACCGACACTATAGCTCGAGAGTCAGTTGGGAAATATAAAATGAGCAGCGCGGCGCAAACAAATATCGGACCACACACCACGAATTGTCCACCATATCGTACGACTTGAAACAAAAGACCCTTTGGGGAATTTACTTTTTGAAAGTCCATGTCCAATTAAAAGTCTTTAGGACTCTCTTAACCAGGCAGGTAATTCCGACGATCGCCCGTGGGGAAATCCACGATAGGAAATCGACATCCAATCTATAGCAAAAGAGCAGGCAAGTAGGAGTGCATAACTGTATTTGGTAATAAGTGTCTTGCGCTGGGGTTAGCTTGAGCTGTTGCAAATCTTATTTGAGTCGTGCTGCTGTCGTCTCTTTCGGTTTCCAAGTTCATTTCTATTACACCCCACAACTGGCGCAACAATGGCCCACCGCGGAGAAACCTTTCACAAAGATGTGTGCTGCATTGCTGATCTAAAGAGATTGGGAAGTGCTCGACTGGCTCCGATGGTAAGAGGTGAGCGGCTACCACAATTGTGTTTGCTATGGACCATACTGACTCTGATAGACTATTACAATGAAGGAGCCATGGATTTGATCACGTACGGGAGCTTAAAAGCGGATCGCCAGTGTCAATTGCTAATACTAGTTTCCATCTAGTCTCAACGAGAATGAAACCGCCTATGATCGATACAAGATTCGTCCCCGAATCTTAAAGAATGTCGACAAGATTGACACAAGCACAGAGATCCTGGGCAGCAAGGTGCGTCCAATTTTCTTACGAATTGAACAATTCAATCCAGCCCAGATCACAAATCGCCTCTAACAGTTCAGCCAATAGGTTGCTCTTCCATTCGGTTTCAGTCCCGCCGCCTCAATGAAACTAGCTCACCCAGACGGCGAACTCGCAACATCACGCGCAGCCGCAAAATATGGCCTCACAATGGGTTTATCCTCGTACTCGAATTATCCACTTGAAGATGTTGCCGCACAAGGAACGGGGAATCCACATGTGATGCAGATGTGTGTGCTTCGGGATCGGTCACTTACGATTCAGCTTTTGGAGCGGGCTGAGAGTATGTGTTTTTCTGCTTGTGGTTGACCGTTGAATTTCAATCTCACTCGTATTCCATTGCTCTTGAAGCTGACTTGATCTCGTACTGCAGAGGCTGGATACAAGGCACTCTTTTTGTCGGTTGATGTGCCCGTTCTTGGAAAACGGCTGAACGAATACCGCCATGAGTATCGCATTCCGGAAGATATGTCTTGGCCGAATATCTTGAGTCACGGTGGTGATACCTCCGATCGCACTGATTACGGTATGTTTGATTGCGACGGATGAAGGGGTGGGTATTTTATACTCGCAGGATAGATAGCTGACGATTAGTAGACCCCAGCTTGGACTGGGAGAGCACAATTCCTTGGTTGAGAGAGCATACCTCTCTGAAGATCTGGCTCAAGGGTGGTATGTACTCTCTTCTCCTTTCTTTGTCGTCAGATGTATGAATGTGAACGTATCCACTAATGCTTTGCTTTTACAGTGACCTCCCCCGAAGACGTAGAGCTAGCTATAAAATATGGCGTCGACGGCATTGTCGTCTCAAACCACGGAGGTCGTCAACTAGACGGCATGCCTTCGACATTGGATGCCCTTCGCTCTTGCGCGCCAGTAGCCAAAGGCCGGGTCCCGATTGCTGTTGACGGTGGAATCCGTCGAGGCTCAGATATCTTCAAAGCTCTGGCTCTTGGGGCGGACTTCTGTTTCATGGGGAGAATCCCCTTCTGGGGCTTGGCTGTATGTTTCGCCCCCTGTTGTGATGTCGTGCATAACTAACTATCGACAGTATAACGGACAAGAAGGAGTCGAACTAGCCATCCGAATTCTGCGCCAAGAGTTGCGTATCACTATGGCACTAGCCGGGTAAGTGGAATGCTCATCTGACTATTTTTGAATTTTTCTTTGCTGATCGGAAACAGGTGCCGAACGATCGGCGAGATTCAGAAAAGCTATCTTTCGGTTTTACTGCCAGATGGTATCCTCTCGAAGCTGTAGGATGATGGAGAGCAGAAACATAACTGATATTATATTTGTCTACGTACATATATGCGCAACTCGAACAGCCTTGACATCAATGCATACTACCTTTTATGCCAACCTGTAAACCTCTTTGATCTCCCCATTACATGGTCGATACAAGTGTTTTGCCAAGACTCTTGGCAACCCGCCCTCGCGCGGCAGGGCTGAGGAACTTAGGGCTGAGCCAGACTTTTCATGATGCTTGACTATGGCCAAGGGTGGGTAAAAGAGGCTGTGTATTTTTGCTTTGGGGTGAAGATAGTCTTAGTTCAATAAATATAGAAAACCACCAGTCTAAAGGGAACTACGTATGTGTGCAAAGCCTCAATACGTGGTCCATAGGTCGGCCGCAGTCAGCAGGCAGCATCATTCTGATTACTGCACTGAAACCTAGTGTACCAATACGCTGGTGTGCAGGAATGTGTAACAAAATCCCGTGTACGGAGAGTACAGTCCCAAACGGGGTCGGGCGCTAAATTTGTTTCATTGTATTTCGGGAGCTGATCCTCCACATTTCTAGAAGGGAAATAAATAGTACATATATTCTCCCCTTTATCCCGTGTCTGACTTTTCCTGTCATATCCCCTGTCGCATACCCTCTTCTCGTGTTTAATTACAACTCTACAACACCCTCTTTCACCATGTTCAACTTCAACTTCTTCAAGTCCGCCCCGGTCAACGACCAGGCCCCTGCTGAGAACACATGGAACGCCAACACCGTCACCATGCAGCCTGTCAGCCCTGCTGCCCCTTCCAGCAACCAGGCTGTTGTTGCGGAGCAGCCCGTACGTGCAACATCCTCTGCGATATAACTATAGGAACAAGAACTAACCCTTGTCGCCTCTAGAATAACCAAGAGCAAATGCAGCTGCGCGGAGGTGGTGGCAACGGCGGTGGTATCTGCTGTGGAGTGTAAGTTCATGATCACACCCATCCATGGACTGTATATCAGAGTCACATTTCCTGGTTGCGCAGAAAAAAGTAGAAATATCAAGCTAATGCGTGAAATAGTTGCGCCGGTCTTCTCTGCTTCGAGTGCTGTGAGTGCTGCTGCTAAATACTTCACGCATCAATGGACGCTTTTTCGATTCGATCAACTACTATACGTGACCACCGATACCAACGCCCTACTATTGAGAACATGATGGAGGTACTAGGATTGGGATCCCTGTAATGTGACGTGTCGGGCATTTTTGCGGCTTGTTTGCTGCTTTCCCTTTTGTTGCTTTTATACACCGCTTTTCCGTATCCACGCTATATATACCCAGAAGAATACCAGTGATGGAGTTCATTTTTTCTAATTCCTTGACATTTGGCAACAACTATAGGTTAATACTGTATCTTTATAGTCGTAATATATGTACAGGCTGTATGCTCTTCCTGGTTAACAGAACTGGCGTCGGTAGATGGTAGATCTCAACGCGGCGTCAACATCCCACACTCGGAAGCCTGGAGCGCGGCCAAGAATTCGTAGGTTGGCCAGGAGGACTAGTGATGTTAGAGTATGCGTTGAAGGTTAAACGGGCGGTATAGACTGTAGACTCACGATCAAAGAAACATTCCAAGTCCAGCATGTAAGACGACGAGCTCAGCTCTGATGCAGGCCTGTCAATGCAAAGATCGTCGGGAGATCTGTACAAACTCGCCACAGACCGATCCGGCGAGAACCCATGCAAATGCCCAACCATAGCAGGCGGTACCTCCAGCCTCAGCGATGATCTATCAAGCGCCAGACCGCGGTGCTCCAGATAACCCTGTATATCATGGCAATCAAACCACTCACCATCCAGATCTAACGAACGGATCCTCTCATCCCGATCCATCTCCACCTCCCCTTGGTCTAGTCCCACAGAGCCAGGTTCCAGATCCCCACTCCAATCCTCATCCCAATCTTGAATACCACCACGTTGCAGAATTCTCACCATCCTTCGTAAAATCTTGCCAGGTCTCCGACTATTTTCCGGGAAGTTGGGCGTTCCATCTTTACCTTTACGAGGGAAGTGCTTTCCTGCCCCACCCAGCGTGTAGAAGGGCAGTTTGTTGAATTCCAATGTACTTCCAATCTCGGACTGCAGTGTTCGGCGAAAACTGCGTCTTATGCCTGGCATGTCTTGAATACAGGGTACCAGCCCGAAGACGCGAGCCAATAGTGCTGGGTCAGTTCGAGCATCTGTGAGCCAGCGATATGTATGCTCGAGACAGAACCTGTGTAGGCGTCGCGAGAGATTGGATTCCTGATGGCTGTATGTATATATTGTTGTGTTTGGGAGGATGCGATTGATTAGCGGAGAAGGTGACCTGGCACGATTGGTGTACGAAAGATAGTCCTTCTGGCAATGTGCCACTGAGTTGTCTGATGCATGTGAAACTTGATATCCGAAGATATTACTCGATAATTTGTGAGTTCGCTCAATCTTTTCATCTTCATCGGGAGTAGAAGGGGCGTCATGGAGCTCGGCTAAAACCAATTCTCGTGCGCGAGTCAGGTAGTCGGTGCCCGACTGTGCCATAAGTCGGTCATTATGGTAACTAGCTGTATCTTGGTGGGCAGCACTGAGTAGATTAGACACGTTCTCCAATGTACGTTCTAGCCCATCGACGCGAGATTTGAGAGCCTGGATAGTGAACTCTTTTTTTAGTCTATAAGTGCGTTGGGCACGCCGGATCTGTAGACGACGTTCCTGTTGGAGTCAACTAGGTGAATCTTGAAGGGTTTATATGGCAAATTACCTCAATGGCAGCCGCATCCTTGACCGTCTCCAGTCTTGGCCGACCTCGCTTCCGAGCGGGACGATCCGGAGCTGCCGACTCCCTACTGATCGCTAGTTGGTCGGTCATCTCCGGGCCTTTAGGGGCACGCTTGTTCCGTGGCCTTAGACTGCGCTCCGGCTCATGTTTAATATCGGGGCCTAGTTCCCGTCTAGGGAGACCCTGTAGTCGTTCAGGGGGTAAGTCCAGATAGGATCTGGATGAGAGCATGTCTGATAGCACGTTTGAAGAATTCCCATTATCCTGCATCGGGGTGGGCTGAGGTGATGTTAGAAAGTTGACAAGTTCAAGTAATCAAAGAAAGGCCTCCTCATCCCGTGAATTTTTTGATCACTCATCACCTCGGCAGTGGCCAAGTCGCAACTACACTAATGCAGACATCAACAGGGGTCGCCTGCATGACATATCAATGCCCATGACTTCATTTATACTTTAATTCTCAGCGGACCTTTGCGGAGTACATATTTTTTTTATTTGTACACATCATGTGCGGAGCACAGGGTGTTCGTGAAATCCGAAATCCGCCTCGTGTTTTGACACCACACAGACCTCCCCTTGAGTGCAACCGAGGCCTAAAGGCGTAACCCACCGACGGTGGCGCGAACATGAAGATTGTTTTGTGGATACAAAGTGCAGGATACAGATCTCTGTGGATACATGGACATGCAAACTGGCGGTGTCTCCGAAGGTGAAACTTGTGGGCTCCGAGATCTTTTCAATCCAAGGACTCACCGAGTAAGAGGTCCGAGATCTATCGGCCCAGGGAATGGAATCAGTGCGAACTCCGACCACCGATCGAATATGACCTCCGTTGCGCATTTTATTGGCTCCGACATTGACGATCCTGACTGAATCTTGCTGTGTTCCGCAAGTGTCCCCACTCAGCCTTTGTGCTGCATTCATCCATATAACTCGCCTCCTGCCCGCGCAAAATCTCGGTTCTCCGCTTGAAAGTAACTACTAACACCATGGCCCTGACGTTCATCGTGGGCTTCGCGGCCGCAGCCATCGTGCTGCAGGTTATCCGCATGGTAATCAACTCATGGCAGCATTCGCGCAATGCCAAAAAGCTGGGCTGTGGCAGTCTGCCCATGTATCCTTGCAAGGATCCTATTGGAATCGACACCTTGAAGCAGTCTCTGGCAGCAGCTAAAGAAAATGCCGTGCCCGAGTTGGCTGAGAAGCGCTTTGAAGTTATGGCGGAGCAGGAGAACCGCTACGTTACTACCTTCATGATCCGCAACCTTGGTCGCGATGGCATTTTCACTATCGATCCCAAAAATATCCAAGCTGTTCTAGCAACACAATTCAAAGAGTTCGAACTCGGTGATTCTCGCCGGAGGGCCTTGCACCCCTTGCTCGGCACTGGTATCGTGAGTCACATGATAACCTTTTTGTCCGTCTAGTGTGGGCACTAACCGCATACAGTTCACGGCCGATGGTGAGGACTGGTCCAGGTCCAGAGGTCTTCTACGCCCTCAATTCACCCGAGAGCAGATCAGTCAATTAGATTTGGAGGAAGAACATGTGCAAAAGGCCATGCAGGCGCTGCCTGTCGCAGCCAACGGCTGGACCGCCTCCACCGACATTCAGACTATCTTCTTCCGCCTGACTATCGATTCTGCCACAGAGTTCCTATTCGGCGAAAGTGTTGAGAGCCAGCTTGGTGGCTTGAACGGCTTGAACAGACCCGAGGATTCTTTCGCTGGCCACTTTGATTATTCGCAATTCATCTGCGCGCAGCGCGGCCGATTCGAGAAGCTTGCTTTCCTCGCTGAGACCAAGGAAAGCAAGAGCTCAGACAAGCAAGTGCAAGCCTTTGTTGACAAGGTCGTCGCAACCGCTTTGCAAGCCGCCGACAATGAAAAGAAGGACACTGAGAAGGGGAAGTCCCCTTATGTGTTCCTTGACGCCCTTCTGGAGGTTACTCGAGACCCGATTGAGTTACGCTCACAACTCCTGAACATCCTCCTGGCTGGCCGTGATACTACCGCTTCCCTCCTCAGCTGGACCACTCTCATGCTTGCCCGCAACCCTGAAATTTTCAATAAGCTTCGCGAAACCATCATCTCCACCTTTGGCACTTACTCTAATCCGGAAAACGTCACATTTGCTGCTCTCAAATCCTGTCAGTACCTACAGTATGTCATGAACGAGGTCCTCCGACTCTACCCTGTCGTCCCATTCAACCGCCGGAATGCAACCCGCGATACTACCATTCCTCGCGGTGGTGGCCCTGACGGCCAAGACCCCGTCTACGTTCGCAAGGGTCAGTCCGTCATCTACACCACCCATGTCATGCAGCGACGAAAGGACCTCTGGGGCCCTGATGCCGACGAGTTCAAGCCTGACCGCTGGGCCAACCGCAAGGCCGGCTGGGAATACATTCCCTTCAACGGTGGCCCGCGTATTTGCATTGGCCAGCAGTTCGCTCTTACCGAGGCTGGCTATGTCATTGTTCGTCTTTTGCAACGCTTCGATCAGATCCAGGATGTGAACCCCGACCGTCAGATTCGACACGGCTTGACTTTGACCAGCTCTCCTGCTGATCGGCTTACTGTCCGCATGCACGAGGCGGCTGAGTAAATATTCCGTTATGATGTTCTATTTGTTTGGTGGAACCCATTTGGGTTGTTTATATCCCTTTTTTGTACACCTTGTTTCCCCTGCCTGAGTGACTTGAATGTTTGCTTCATATTGATTCAGTATATTTATTCGCATCAGTCTGTTCCAGACTACCTCACGGACTAGGCTTCGTTGCCCTTTATGATAACAAGAATGAAACATTTGTTATGAATTCAGCTATATGGACTTTCCCTCTATGCCAACAACTGGTTTGAATCTTTTGGAAACTATTTATCCCAAGAAACAACTTTCATTGGTTGATTAAGCTTAGGATCCTATCTGACAGGATCTACAACAACTGGTGGAAGCAGGAAACATGGATCCAACAGAAATCGAAAAGACTAGTTACTTAGCCACATGCAGACTTGGTTCATGTGTCCTATGATTGCTGACGACACAAACTTCTGCAAGCACGGTATGTAGGTAATGAGAATCTAATATAAGGCTCTAAAAATCTTGTTGATGTACATTATTCCAGGTTGACATCATGATTAATATCACGTTCAGACCTATAACCCCAGTTTTTGAAGCTGAGAGCACGACCCATACTCTGAAAGCATTTTACCAACCACAACGAAATGACCGATTGCTGGAGTGGTTATCACACAAAGAGTAAAGGTCAAATGAAGAAAGCCCATAACATCCATATAGAAATGTTTCTTTTCTCGTGGGTCGGCCAAGTTCCGCCTGAGAAGTTTGGCCCAAGCAGGATTGTAGAGGATGTTGTCAATAAACCAGTCTGCAGCCATAGGATTGGTGACTATAATCATTCCAAATACAAGCGACAACGTAATCCACAACCGCTGTGCCAACGTGCTCGACCCAGCCTCAAAACGCGAGAGTGCACCAATAGCTACCAAGGGCAGCGCTGAAATGAATACGACCAGAAAGGAGAGTATCGGAAACGGCCTCGGGGAGCTGGTTCTGAAGTTCTGACAACTTGGACAGATTATGACAAGTCGGGGTTTTTCTCGGTTTTCTTTCGATGAAAGTGATTCACATGATGACTGAGAACCATGATCAGAAACTATGCCACTTTTGGTTGCTCGTACTGGATAAGAAAAGTTCCTGTACTTCTTTTCCTTCAAATATACCGGTTCGATTTCGCCAGGGCGAAACATTCTTCCCAAATCAAACTCCCACAAATACCCTTGGCGACGTTGACATGTGCCCGAAAAAACGAACTTATCGTTTACGGGGAGTGGCTCGCTTTTGAGTGTTCCAACCGCGCCAGCAAAGGTACCTCCGCGGCTACTAGCTTCATCCATCAGTTCAGTATGAACAAGATAAACTGATGGGTAGCTGTGAGTAGCCATATTGCCAAGGAGATTAACAACCGACATGATCAGATATGGCACAACGGTAAATCCAAAAGCAGCGTATCCATATGTGTCTACTTGGTGACCGCGCGACTGATATATAGTGACGGAGGCATAGAGTATCTGAATGAGCGCAATCAGCGGTGGCCCAAAGCTATAAGTCGAAGATAGATTTTGTGAATCCTGGCCATTGCAGTGAAGTCGCTCCGCCGACGACAGTGGCTCTACCAAGGCGTGCAACGGAACGTATGCCAGACTATACCCAGGAGGAAGGTCGCAAGTTCCACATATCTTGTACCGCGGGGGCACGATACTAAATGTGTTCCCTTCGGGTGCAAGCCAAGGAGGGGTGCAGACATTGAATTCGAATAAGCCGGTATAGTTCTCCCTGAAAGACAATGTGAGCAGAATAATTCGTTCGGGATAAAAGCTTTAGCTTACAATTCCTGAATGTCGTCCTCATAGTTGTCTTTATTCCGGGCTACTCAATCTTAGCAGGAGCCTCCAGTGTATAGACCGAGAAAAGCATACCGATTTTCAGGTACGGCCACCACTCAGGTTCATCCACGTCATATGACATAGGCATTGCTGATAATGAGCGTATAGATTGCAAAGGCTTCGGATTCCACTCTCGAGATCGCACCACCATGCATAATGCTCTCGATTGAAGCGCCCGCTTTAGGGGATCAGTTTTTAGAGCTCCTCGCCCGACGATAGCCATCAATCCCCGACTAGCGCCCATTGAAGGGAAAAGGATGGCTAAGATCATATTCACTGTGGTGGTGAGGGCTGGTTCTCCAGGGAATGCGATGACCGTCGCCGCATGCGCTAGATAGTTGCCCAGGAAAAACGACACGATATCAGTCCATGAGGTTGGTGTGCAAATCATGTTCTGGGAATAAGTGACACCATCTGGGACAGTGATGGTGGTGTCTCTTTTTGAAAGAACAGCCGCTAGTGATTGACTGACTTGGGCGAACAAAACCAATGTCGTAAGCCCAAGCCGTGTCGTGAGGGTCATCATATAGATGTGGCAGCCACTTTCGGTACTCTGATCCCCGGTTTAGGCGAATGTTATTGTTTCGGAACCCTTTTCACAACGAAATACATAATATGGGGTGGAATACTTGAAGGCGGCAGCAGGAATATGAGAGAAATGTTCTTAGCTTAGATCCTTGAGGGGTTTTGATGTTTGGAGCTAAGAACAGCGGCCTAGTAACCCAAACTACTTCATCCTTGAGATTTCTATTTTAAGTGATCTACCTAGGGACCCGGGTAAAAGAGGCACCGGGATTTGGTCGACTCTAAACGCCCGTAACCCGCAGAGGTGCATGTGCATAGCCCGAACGGCGATCCATTCAGATGTCAACACTCATATAATTTATAATATCCCTACCCTACTCTAGGCACCTTTATTTTCCTAAATTGGCTCACTCAATAATCTAATCTAGCATTCCACACTGTAAACCACATCTCTACCTTTCATCGGATAACACGAGACAGGTGGTCAGATTCTTATTTCAATCTAAGGCCTCGGATATTCCAATACGCGTCGCGAGAGCACCTTTGTGGTTGATATGAGCCTCGAGTTTGACGATTATCCCGAAGATCTCTTCCTGAAGCGTCTTCTTCCTGCATACTATCAAACCGCGAGTTACGCGCTGAGGCCGGCGTTTCACTTCATATGCACATGTGGGGCAGCTGAGATATCGGGCCAATGAGAAGCCTAATTTCGATGTTTGGATGAGGCTGGGGCCATCCATCACCAGGCAAGATGGCAACAAAAACCTGGTCTCCAGTCCTGCTAAGTGCACAGTAGTTGGAATCGTGCCAAGACACGTTTAATGGTGGATCGTGCTCTTCATCGAAAGAATCCTGTGCGGCGATACATACCATGTGTAGGGGCCAGATCCAGCCCTCAGCCCAATTTGCTGAGACCGCAGAAACCTGGACAAATTTATACAGTATTCTTTTGGATCAATGTACTGTACATGTATTCTGTAAGCATAGTCACCGCTACATATGAATGAATTACAGTTTGCTGTTCGGTTGATCTGCTATAGCCTACTTATGATCTATACTCTACTGCCGGGGACGGCTCAGGTACACTTTGCCTTTTTCCAGGGGAAATGCATCGGTTCACATTGGGCCCAATGTAACCATTGTGGGAGATACACACTCTTGCAAGGATAAAGCATCTGTTTATTTTTATTTTTGTTATCATGCACTGGGGAGTTGGCAGGAATAAAACAATAGGGGTCATGAAAATGTCCACGGCGCTATGAAGTATGAGACAAATTATTTACCAAATCCTCAAAATGAGTGTGCCAGTTCATTCATTAGTCGTGCCTTTTCTTAGCCTGTCTTTTTCGCCTCTTTCCCCAAATTTTAAGTGCCCTGGGTGAGCTATTCAGATCACATAAACATGGGGGTGTGAAAGGACTTATGACCACTACCATATCTGCCACAGTGGAATGGCAAGTTTGGTTAAATGCTGGGGGCTTGCATATAGGGGCCAATCTACTGTGTGTTTTGCACTCTAATCTTCACTGAAACTCTAATGCTCTATCAGGCGCTCAATTTTGACCCCTTCGCAGTGTCAAAGACATACATAGAGTACGCATATATACGGTGAACTCTCTGCTAGCAGCTCTAATACGACTAAGAGGTGCAGACACCCAGGAGCTCGCTGTAGCCGAAGGGCCGATGATCCACTGTAGCTTTGTGAGCTCTTAAATAGCCAATCGTCTGTTCAGTTACAGTAGCGATCGTCAGTAAAGATCCAATTTTATGAACTTCGGATCCTACAACCATTGAATACCGAGCTGTCAATAATACCACTGACATGCCCACGCGAATCGTCAAGATTGAATGATAAGTCCCTATTGGCCTGAGATAAAACATGTTAACACAGCTGCATTTTGATCTGCAGATTTTTCTCGCGGCAGGGAAGCCCCTGATTCCCCCTTACTGGGGCTGTCGCCAGTATCGATCTATCGGGTTATAGTTCAAACATAGCGCCCCACCGATCCACCACATACGTGACGCACATGAACTACAGCATAACCCTAGCGATCATAATGGAGAATTGTGGATCTTGATTTGGTTCTTTTTTGACAGGCTGGTTTTTGGGAATGTTATATGCAGATCCCATCGCGTAGAAGTCTGAGTCAAACTGGTCACTACCCAGACCTGCTCAGATGAGTATTCAGGTACCTAGGACCAGCAATTGAAGCTGTTCATACTCTCAAAGCTTGATCTTTGTAATATCATACTATTATGCGGAGTACGGGGGTTGACGTCCCAAGAGAGTGGTTGGATCGCTATGATCTGACAAAAGGGGCTATCAGTTCCACATGAGTTTCCGGGTGGGTCTGGAGGTTTTCAATAGACAAGCTGGAGGAGCATACATACAAAACATGTTCGCGCCCATTGAACTTTCTAGCTTTCTCTTTTCCAGCTCCTTGTTTCTGTTGTATACCATCACTATGCAAGCTGACCCATCACCCCAAAATGATCATCAAGAAAAAAGTTTGCAACCAAGCGTTTTCCCTCCATTGCCAGATGAGCCTTATGATGCTCGCCGGACCGAAAAGCACAGCTCAGTGATCCCAATCAAGACAGGAGAGGAGATTGTGTGTATATCTTCTGTTCTGCAAGTTGCCTGGACAATTGTGGTTGCGGCCTACACAAACTCAAACAATGTCGTCTTCGGTCTATGTGGAAAACGCTCAGCCAACCCGGTTTCGGCTGTGCAAATGACTATTCAACCAGAGCAGACAGTACGTAAGCTGTTGAAGCTACTGAGTACCGAACGCGATGTCATGTCTCCGCTTTCTGAATCAGAATTACCAACAAGTTCTGTGTTTCCAAATATCTTGGTCATAAAGAATGACATTGAAGACTGGACAAGCACCAGCCCACCAATTGTAACAAGCGGTGGTCATTTCGATACTTGTCCTTTGCTGTTGACTGGCGTGGACCAGCAAACCGAGATTCATATGCGTTTCGACTTTGACCCAGTGATCCTCTCAACAACACTGTCACAGATAGTGATGGATCAATTGGTCCATATTGTGAATTGCATACAGACCGACCCGGAAATCCAATTGAAAACTCTTCTTGATATTTCACCCAATGGACTCAAGGGGGACGAATCGTCGAACTCTCGTCTTCAGCTGCGCAGACAGGAACTGGGTCTACATGATGTAATTACAAAAAGCGAGGAAAACAAAAATGCCCCGCCTTTGTGCGATTGGGACGGAAAGTCAGACCAGTCGCAGCTATCAGCAGTGGCATGGACGGAAACTACTGGAGATTATGTTGCGAAGGGAGACAATACTCCTCCCACAAGCCGCGATTCATCAATTTCTCCTTGTGACACGATCTTCGAAAAGCAACCTGAAGAAAATACCAACCAAGATTCAGCCACGACATCTCCTGAGAGCATGTCAGGCACTTTCAAATGCACGCAAACACAGCAATGGCTACTCAACAACCACGAGGGGGGCTGCTTTGTTCTGGAATTCTCCGGGCCCTTGGACTCTTCAAGGCTTGAAGATTCATGCCAACGTCTCCTGGAGTCCCATACTGCACTCCGGTCTGTTTTTACACGGGTTGACGAAACATTAGTACAGACTGTACTCAAAAAATTTGATCTTCCTTTCACCGTGCATACCGACGCGTCTCAACATCCGATATCAGTTGCCCATAACCTGTGCACAGTCAATCCCGAAAACACCTTCCCTCTTGGTACACTTCCCCTGTGTTTTACTCTAATCACTGGAGTCAGAAACCAGAATGCTCTGATGATCCAACTATCACATGCTCAATATGACAGTGTCTGTCCCGAGACTTTGGTTTCCGATCTGTGTCAGCTCTATCAAGACCCGACAAATGCTGTCAGCTCAACGGAATATGCTCTGTTCGCGCACGAAGTCACCAAGCAACAAACTCCCGAGGCATTTGAATTCTGGAGTATTCTTCTTTCGGGCTCAAGTATGACCGAAATACCAAACACCGCGCCGGAAATGCAGTCAAAGAATACCATCTTACGATGCTCAACTAAAGTCACTATTCCATCCTTGCCTAGTGGAATCACCATGGCGAGCATGGTCAAAGCAGCCTGGTCAAATGTCCTCCGACTAGAGTCAGGGGACGATGACGTTGTCTTCGCCCAGCTTGTCAATCTGCGCAATCTGAACGTACCAGATGCACACCGCATCATCGGTCTGTGCTCAAACCGAGTGCCTGTTCGAGTGCAGTATGGGCAATGCAAAACAACACTAGATCTCCTCCGAGCTATTGAGGACCAAAACACACAGGCAACTCCCTTCAGAGCTGCCGAGTGGGAGCACGTTGTATCTCGCAGTACCGACTGGGTCGCGGGCTCTAAGCCGCAGAATCTGTTGATACATCAGGATCTTTCTGAGAAGACTGAGATCCAGATAGGAGAGGACCTGCGCTGTAATTTGGCCGATTATATTCCCATTGAACCCACTGATAATTCTTTGAAGCTTATCTCGGAGCAACTGCAAGGTGGTATGCTCAAGTTGACACTGGCATATTCTAGCCACTTCGTTCCGGAATGTGGGATCAACGGCTTGTTGGGAAAGCTACGCAACACGTTGATGCATTTCACTGCTGTCCCAGAAAGCCTGCTGGATTTGTGATCAGACACCCCCTTCTCTCTGTCATTTTCTTTGCGGGCTCGCCTAAGTGGGCTTCGAAGTTTGTAAATATATCTTAAAAATAATAATATCCCGAACAAGAATGTACAGTTAACCGTGACCTGATCTGCGTTTCAGTCCAAGCTACGACTATGGATGCTTTGGATGTTACTTTACCTTTGTATCTACAAGAAGTCTCCAAATTTGAGGCCTCGCGTACAGCGCTTGCGTTCATTCCACGGATGATCCCCGTATTCCTCTCTCCCATCGTTGGCGAGTACTATATTACAGAACCCAAGCTCCTGAAAAGTGAGATGTTCATAAACATGGATCTTAATATTAGGCTCCTACTGCGAGCGCGTTTGAAATTACCCAGTAGCTTGTGCCGGCTACATAATTCTTGGTATCATGCATATACTGCTACGATTTCACACTGGCGAGAGCAAACTCCAGGAAGCCGGGCTTTTTATTGATCTTTCTTTCATCGGCATGTCTATGAAAATGATCATGACTCCCGTGCTAGCAGAAATCTTTATGGTTGTGGAACAACCCGAGGATGAAAAGCCAGTAAGGTTTGGTCCAAGTGGTGCTCAAGAGCAGGTAGTAAGTATTTACTTCTCTTTCACTTATGTGATTTTGGTTTGTGTACCTATCCGGTGTGAGAGTACGGACTATTTGACATTTTCAAAACTCTGGTGGAACACTTGTTGGATCCTTGATCGGTAAGCTCTCAGTTTGAAATGTAAGTTGCCTATTGTGACCACTAACAACAGTAGCTGGTTAGTTGAAAAAATGTATTTCTCGGAGGCTACAAAAACTATGTTTTTTTGGTGGATAACGAACCGTGTTTGGACTATTTAACGATGATTGAGACAGATATTTGCAGGAATATTGAAACTTATTAATATCACCATTCTGATTATATACGAAATTCAATGGGACACTATTTAGAGCACCTATCAAAATTCAGTCAATGTGGGGGCTCCTTTTGATGCAGGGCCAGAATGCTTGGTCTGTACGAAGACCTTCTGTATCCCGCCCTCTCGTTTATCAAACATTTCATAAATCTTTGCCATATCCTCAAGACGGAATCGGTGTGTCACCATAACAAGTGGATCAATCTCGTTCGTCTGTATGAGATCCATGAGATGGTTCCAGTACTTGTGTACGGGGGCCTGGCCGTTGCCCATAAGATGAACACCAGTCTGCATCAAAGCCCCAATATTGAAATGATTAGTCTGTAAATAATATTCATTAGCTTGGCTGGGCACATAGTCACGCACGACTCACATATCCAGCGTAGATACCCGTCACGCCTACTCGTCCAAATGGACGAACAGAAGTAATCATCTCGTTCAGTAGTTCCGAAGTATCTGTCTCCATTCCGAGCATCTGCTCAAAGTAATGCGCCCATCCTTTTGCATACTCTCCAGCAGCACACTCGAGAGCGACATCAGGGCCTCCTGTGACCATTTTCTTCAGCTGTGATGTTACCGACTCACCCTTGGGTAGATCGGTGAAGTCGATGGTCTCAAGCTTTGGCAATTTTTGCTTGACAAAGTCCAGCCGCCATGCAGCATTGCCTCCATCAATGAGAATGACACGGCTGGCTCCATGATAAAAGCTGAATTGTGCACACATCTGTCCAATCGGCCCGCCACCCCAGATGGCAACAACGTCACCCTTTTCGACTCCAGTGTCGACCACACAGTGCCAGGATGTTGCTAAGACATCCGATACATAGAGTGCTTTCTCGTCTGGAACATCATCCGGGATAGGAAGCAGATTGACATCTCCATATGGAACGCGAAGGTACTCAGCCTGGCCACCAGCGAAGCCACCGGTAAAATGAGAATAACCAAACATGCCTGTGGTCAAATCAGCAACGATCTCGTCGTTCTTGGCTGTTTTGTCTGCATACCAGCAGTTCGATTGCCATACATGGCATTCGTGAGGGTGTTCTGATTAGTTTCACTACACTGCGAGAAGAACTCCCTCTGGCAGTTCATGCACTTTCCGCAGGCAATAGGGAAAGAAACAACCACACGTTGCCCAGATTTGATCTTTTCAGTCCCTGGGCCTACACTTTCCACCACTCCACAGCATTCATGGCCGAGTACATCACCTTTCTGGAGTTGTGGGATGACGCCTAGACGCAACGCAATTTAGCAGTAACTCTTAGATAAGAAGGCTAACATACCATGATACAGGTGAAGGTCGCTTCCGCAGATAGTGCTTCCTGTCACCTTGACAATCACATCATCCTGATCAATGACTCTTGGCTTGGGCATTTCCACTGACTTTGTTAGGATGGCAAGATACCTCCAAGATCGTTGTATCACTAACCAACTTCCATTGTGTTCTTGCCTTGCCAGGTAGTAGCCTGGATTCTCTCATCACTCTCTTTTCCAAATTCGTTTTCATAGTTGCTGACATCAGTGGTAATTTTGGCATCATCTCCATGGCCGACAATCTTCTCCACGATGTTCGCTGCTTGAGATACAGCCATTGCGGATCAATTTGAGTACAGTCTTATATTTTTTGAGACAATTTGAAACTTTGATCAATCGCATTCGAGAGAAAAGGTTAACTAGGATCAATTATAATATTATCTCGTTCCTTTCCAGGCGTTTTTGACGCTGACATCATAATGAGCAACATAGCGGTAAATCGTCTGGTCTTCAAAGCAGGGCATAAAGATGCATGTAACAAGAATTAATTGCAGTCATGACACCGCAATTCAAGCCTGTGACTTGTTCGCCCCTACAATGGGGTTCCAAGGTATAGTTACGGTTGCCCACTTTCATGTCGTGGCCCTGTCCTGTCAGTCTACTTAATTCAAGCATAGCTCAAGCCTGAACCTGATCTTTTGAAGCAGGCTTTTCTTTGCATTTTCATCTGGTATCATGCCCACTATTGACTGTAGCTCTCCTTGTCTAGGTCGAGATCAAAGACCGTGAGTCAACGGTCCGGCTGTCCGTCCTTACTTCCACGCAGACCATAACAAATCACCAAAAACAGTACCCCCCCCCCCCCATCAACTGCCGAAAAGAATTTTTAAAATATGACAAAACATGCACACAAATTGGGACGAGCCGGAGTCGAACCGGCGATCTCGCCGTATATACGAAGTACGTATCAAGAAACGAAGCATTGAACGGTCTACATACGAGCGGCGCGCCTTAACCACTTGGCCACCGTCCCACGGGATAGAACAAACGTTCTCATGGGAATCGCCATCATTCAGGAACGCTTCATCAAGCGGGTGATTAGAAATAAATCAATGCATAATGTACAAGGCAGTCTAAGACTACATGGCGATGCCATCTGTCGATCGAAACGGACATCTAGATCTATCTATTCACGCTACCCGTCTCCTTCCACGGATAGCTCACGCCATCGTCCTTGCGCGTCCAGATCTTCGTCTTTCTCTTATTAACGACATGCTCGACGAACACTTCGCGCGTATACTGGGCCTTGAACTTGCGGATCCAGCGCGGGTCCCAGAGTTCGCTTGCAATCCCGAGATCCTTGCAGCAGCGGACGAGTGCGTTGGAGCGGCAACCTTCTGTTGCGGTTGGGATGCCGTCGGGGGAGAAGTAGTCTTGTTCGCCGCGGGCGACAGAGACCAAGCTAGGAACATGGTTAGCCTTTTGTTCGAATGTTGACATATATCGGAGTAGTGCATATTATATGCAATGTGAAATTGGGGTCTAAGGAATCTTTACCGTCCGTTACAAACGAGAGCATACTCTCTCGTCACAGTCTTGGGCGTGACAATACTCTCGCTTCGGGGCACAAGACCCCAGCCACCAGGCCCAAAAGCCCGGTTCAGGATCCGACGGTACTTGATCTCGGGGAGATACAGGATACCATCGGGCTTGATCTCGACTTCTTGCGGGTCGGTCTCGGCCAACAGGATATCAGCTGCTTCCTTAGGGAATGGAGCAGCAGAAAGACCGTGGAATGAGCGTGTCCAATCAATCTTTTCTTCGGGGGCGGTCTCGAGCAGGAGGGGCTTGTCGGCTAGGCCGCTGTGGGAGATGTTTTCTGTTGTCGAGCGGTTTGGAGTTGGGGCCGATGCACGGCTTGCGGAGCTTGTAGGCGTTGGAGAGGAGGGTTTCTGGGTTGATGTTGTTGTGGATGGCTTGGAGAACGGGGCGGTGGGCTTTTCGTTCTGTTTCTGGGAGTTGCTGTAGCTGATTGCCCTTTTGGTCATTGGGGTGGAGATCTGTCCGAATTGGAGGCGGGTGACCCCTCGAGGGCCGGAAATCGGTGTAGCATGCTGAAGGAACTCGATTGCCCACCAGGAGCGGATGCGCAAAGCTGAAGACATGGTTGACTGATACGTTGAAGCTGGACAGGGGAGCTGTGAAGTCAGTTGTGAGAGTGATCACGTGATACCGATTTTAAATTGGTCGACTCGAGTTTCAATATAGAGAGGTGATTTCATTTGTAAAGTTGATTGGAGAGGCTTGGAGAGGCTAATCGAACGAGTTATAGTGGCTGGATAAAATACATCATGCGTTAGGCATCTTTGGTCTCTGTTCGCTGGTCGTTGCCCTGGCGTTTCCAGCATTCACGGAAGGCTTCCATCTGTATTTTCGGTCAATATAAGATCTGAATCTTGAAAGTATACTCTTGCTTAATATCATCGAAGCTGGGTTGCTTGTTGAAAGCATTGAAAGGTGCAGATAGCTTCCAATAGTTTCCAGTATGATGTCGGACCATAAGGATCATCTCACCTCTTCTTTACATTCGCGCCAGTCTCTCTTGGCATAGTAGCAGTCATTCATCTTGTCCTGCTCAGCTGCACTGTATTAGAATTATTACCTTCCAATGGACACCAAGCTAACTCACTGTGGCAGCCCGTGCTGAAGATGCGCTTGTCCCTGCGCCCATAGTTAGCTCTCGGAATACAAAAAATTGCAATCCCACTAACCAATCATCAGGCTCATCATCTTCTTCCGGGACAACAGTAGTCTTTTCCGCGTTGTTCGACATGGCCGAGGTATGAAAACGACAAAATCAAGCGGTTGGCATCGGAGCTACGGGGAACGGGCGATCTGATCTTATCGATGACTGATTCCCCCCCCAACAACAATGTCCGCGCCAACAGGCAACAATGCCAATTTCACTGGCAAAAGACTCAATGTGCTAGTCTACTCCGGTTCGCTCACCTACTCCGCATGGCAACTTAGCCGTTTTCTGACCGACGACTTCTCGACAGGAAACGGAACCACTGTTGACTCAGTCCGCCATTGTCTCTACACCCTCCGCCGCCTCCTCGCTCCCCACTATGCCGTGATCCCCGTGACGGGGGATATGCTCCTGAAAGAGCCATGGATGGCTACGTGTGCGCTGCTAGTCTTCCCCGGCGGTGCGGATCTGGGATACTGTCGCACGTTCAATGGCGCGGGAAACAGGCGCATTGCGCAATTCGTTCGCAACGGCGGAAGATACTTGGGTATGTGTGCTGGGGGCTATTATGGTTGCAAGAGCTGTGAGTTTGAGGTTGGGGATAAGACTATGGAGGTTATCGGGGACCGCGAATTGGCGTTTTTCCCCGGTATCTGTCGTGGCGGGGCATTCCCTGGCTTCGTTTACCATAGTGAGGAGGGTGCGCGTGCTGCGGAGCTCAAAGTGTCCAAGGAGGCGCTGAGCATTGGTACTGTGCCGGAGCAGTTCAAGTCTTACTACAATGGTGGAGGAGTGTTTGTTGACGCGCAATTGCTTGCGGGCAAGGGAGTTGAGGTTCTTGCGAGCTATACTGAGAAGCTTAATGTCGATCCTGGGGAGGGTGCGGCTGCTGTTGTTTACTGCAAAGTTGGCGAAGGAGCTGCAGTCTTGACAGGACCTCATCCTGAGTATGTTCAGAGTTCGATTGGCAAGATTAATGACTGACCTCGACTAGATTCGCGGCTGTCAATCTCGACCCCAAGGCAGGCGGGCCGGAATACGCGGAGATGGTTGCTGCTCTTGCTGCAGATGACAAGGCACGAACAGATTTCCTTAAGGCCTGCCTGTCTAAACTTGGGCTTGAGGTTACGCAGGAGACAACGGCAATGCCTTCACTGTCGTCCTTGCACCTGTCTGGTATCGATGCCGATGGGCCTATGGATATCCTATCATGTCTTGGCAAGGATTTTACCAACGATGGTCAAACCGAGTACCTCAAAGATGAACACGATAAGTTCCGTATTGAGCGGCCTGGAACATGGAACCTCGGTGACCTCGAGGAATCGCTGCCTACTGAGTCCTCCGCGCCCAGTGATGGTATCATCGATTACCAGGCAATCACCAAGCGTCTGGTCTTCCACGATGATATCCCATCTTCAAAACTTACCCCATACTTCAACCACCACGCATTCTATTCCAATTTACGTGAATATCAGGCCGAGTCCAAGGGAGACGCTACATGCTTCGGCTCCAACCTTCTATACGGAGAAGTCGTGACCAGCACGAACACAATTCTTGAAAAGTGAGCATTCCATTGACTGCCTGGGATCAATCCAATCTAATAAGCAACAGAAACATTGCACTCCTCCGCCAGCTACCGCAAGGCTTCACAGCAACAGCCACGAACCAAATCGCCGGCCGTGGCCGCGGTTCCAATGTCTGGGTCTCACCCGCAGGCTCACTCATCTTCTCAACGGTCGTCCGCCACCCAATGGAAAAGATGCAATCAGCACCAGTAGTCTTCCTCCAATACCTATCAGCCATGGCGGTAGTACGAGGCATCAAAAGCTACGCCAAGGGCTACGAGAAGATCCCCGTCAAACTAAAATGGCCAAACGACATCTGTACGTATACCCAACACCATACGCCATACCCCCAAACTAACAAACCCACCTCTTAGACGCCCTAGACCCAGAAGACCCCGCCCAAAAACGCTACACAAAAATCTGCGGCATCCTAATCAACAGCCACTTCATGTCGAACGAATACATCTCGGTAGTAGGAATAGGTGTAAACGCCACAAATGCCTCACCAACAACGGCGCTAACCACTCTGGCCGCCAAATACGCGTCACCCGGCAGCGCCGCCGCAAACCCAGTAACACTGGAGAAATTGCTCGCGCGGATCCTAACCACCTTCGAGTCTCTGTATACGCGGTTCCTGCGGACGGGATTTGATCGCGGGTTTGAGGCGCTTTATTATGAGGATTGGTTGCATATGCATCAGATTGTTACGCTTGAAGAGGAGGGTGGGGCTAAGGCGCGCATTCAGGGTATTACGCGTGATTATGGGTTGCTTCTTGCTGAGGAGCTTGGGTGGGGGGATCGGCCTACGGGCCGGGTTTGGCAATTGCAGAGTGATTCTAATAGTTTTGATTTCTTTAGGGGGTTGGTCAGGAGGAAGGTTTGATTGGTCTCTGGTTGGGAGCTGTGGGTGGGAGATCAGTGTTCGAGAGCGGAGACCTCTGTCAATACAATACGTCTTGGACACGAATTAGAAGATGGAGAAAGATTGTAGATTGAAATGAAGTAAATTGTAAACCCCTGTATCGGAATAGACCAGAAGGCAAGCATATCTCATACTCGTACAGCACGAAGAGAAAGGAAAGGTTTTTTATGCAAGTGCTCCAAACGCAAAAGAAAAGAAAAGAAACATATCTACCGACATGGCACACATGAGAGTATTAACAACCCAAGAGATGAGAGAAGGGGTAAGGAAAGTTTTAGAAGAAGGAAAGTATGCAAAACGGATCAAAGATCAAAAAGAAAAGACAAATCAGGCATCATGCTCAGCATAAGGCGACTTATCCTTCCTCCTCAAAGCTTTGTCCATGAACGAGAGCCGTCTCCCGGGGGCATCTGAATTACCTGCACCGGGGTAGCCCTGAGGCGGGGAGTAGATTGAAGGCGGCGAAACGGGATCATAGCGATCCGTAAGCTCGTAATTGCTGCTCGCCGTCACGCCGGAGATAGGGTCGTGGCGATGAGGTGTGTTCTCGGCGCTGAAGTTGCCAACGGGGACCTGGCTGTATCCCGTGTCGTGGGAATAGTAGCCCTGGTAAGCGTTGGGATCGGGCGAACCGACGGTCTGCACAGTGGACATCTGGCTGTGGCCCTGGCCTTGGTTGTGAGTCGCGGTTTGCGAGGAAGAGTGACCAGACGAATGAGGGCGGGGCTCATAGCGAGCGCTGCCGCGGGAGCCGGGCTTCGGTGTTTCCAGGATGGGCACTTGGCTTGAGGAGGGGGTTAGGCCAGCTGGCACTGGGGAGAGGGGTGCGTGGGGGACGGCGGGGGCCTCATGGTCGGTGTAGGAGACGCGGTTGCCGGCTTTTCTGTGGCCGGTTGAGAGGCCACGGGAGACTCCTGCGGCGGTGTTGACGCTAAGAGTGTTGGAGGCGTTCGTTGCTGTGCGGTGCAGTGCGTGGCTGTCGTCGACGTCCAGACCGGGGTTGATGGCGGAGGGAGAGCGAGCATTGAGCAGTTCGACGATGGCGGCTTCGCGCTCGGCGTTCGTTTGAGTGGAGCCGCGATGCGTGACGGTTCCTGAGCGGCCGTGGTCGAAGCCTGTCGATTGGGCGGAGTTCTCGTAGTTCAGGATGCCTCCGGCGGCGGCTGCTTTAGCGGCGTCGGGTTGTTCGGTGCTGCCGCCCTGCTGAGAGGCGCGCTTGCCGGTGTCGGCATCATCACCCTTGTCGTCACCTTCATCGGCCTCGGCATCGGGGGCGGCGACACCTGGGGCGCGGACTTGGACCTTGCGGACGGCCAAGACGAGGGCACAGAGGAACTTGGATCGGCGGGCGGCGCGGACAGTCTCGTTGGACCAGTTGGACTTGTGGCGGATATCAACACGGAGCTGGAGCTTGTCCATGTCACCAACGCCACCGAGTTCAATATCAACATCAGGCTGGAAGTCACGGCAGTTGTCCTTGTCGCGAACAAAGCTCTCCATCTCCTGGCGGAGAAGCTGAACCTCGGCGAAAGAAGTGTCGAATGCAACAGGAACGGTGAGCTGTTCGTGCATAGCATTGGCGCGAGTGAAGTTGTCAACCCAGAGACTGTTCAGGATGTTGTTGGGGACCTGAGTGATGCGGTGGTCGTTCACGTTGCGGAACACAGTGAAAAGCAGTGAGATACGCTCGACCATGAATGGCTTGTCGCTGACTTCAACACGGTCGCCAATATCAAAGGGATGCTTGACGAAGAGGAAGATACAAGAGCCGAGAACTTCCTGGGCGGTAACAGAGAAGACGAAACTCAGGGAGAGCAGAGAGGTGGCACCGGCAGCAATGACAGTACCGAATCCAGTGGTAACGAAAGAAATGAAGACCAAAACGCCGACAAGACCGGCAACACACATGAGCAAGTTGTCTAAGACACGGATAGCCTGGTCGACATCGTGCATGCTGTTGTTGAGGGACTTGCGCAGGCGACCAAATTCGGTGATGGTGAGAACCATCTCGTCAAGACTGATATCACCGTTGCCGTCCTTGTCCAGAGCGTGGAAGCACTCCTCGGCCTCGGCTTCGTGTTCAGCACCAAGCACCTCAACAATATCATCCATGTACAGAGACTCGCGGCCCTCAACAACGAAAGACATCCAAATACGGCGGGCCAGAGCAGCAGCGCAACGCTTACGTTCAAGAGCCTGGATGACCATAGTGTGAGTGGCAGTCGGGTTGAACACTTGCTTTCCAGTCAGCTCGGAAGCAACGTTACCAAAAGCAGCAGTGACTTTGTCACCGACACGGCCGACATTCTTTCCAACCTGACGGAGCATGCGTAGGGGCATGGCGGAGGAGCGTTTGCCATTCTTGTTGCCAGCCTGGGCCAGAATGGAGTCGAAAATGAGAGAATCCTCCTCCTTGAACTCCTGGCAGTAGACGGGGAACATATTGCGGGAAGCCTCGAAGAGCAAACCAACCAGGTACACATTGCGCTTGGAGACCTTGATCTTGGCATCAAACTGCTTGCGGTGGTAACTGATGGAGATCAGCTGAACAAGCGCCTTTTCGGCAAGGTAGATGATAGCGCAAATCAGCAAAGCAAACAGAATGTTCTTGACACTCTTCTCCCAAGCCTTGGGAGCAGTATCACCAGATTCCTGTTTACCAGGATTCAAAGTCATAACGGGAAGGAAGGTAACGAGGGAAATGATAGACCAAAGGAGAAGCGCAATGGGCGTCTCAAGCGCACGCAGAATAAGCGCATACTTGCGAGTTCCAGAGCTCACAATACCACAAAGAAATTGGAAAAAGTAAGGAATGTACCGAGCAAAGATCTTTGACGTCCACAGACTGAACCAGACAATTTCGATCCAAGTAAAGAACCAGTAGAGGTGAACACCACCAATCTTCGCGTTAGGCGCAGCAGTCGCACCAACAATGATAGGAATAGCGATCAAGATCGCAATTGGAAGAACATAAATCAAGTAACGAGTGATAAGCGAAAAATTCAAGACAGCCTGGTAGACACGGCCCATGCGATTCAGCGTACCATCCTCAGGCGACTCGGCAGGCTTCCCAGTCAACTCATTGATATCCGTATCGGTGCGACGCCTACGCCCAGGCCCGCGGTGTGTAGCAATAGGCCCCTTTTCCGTGGCAGTGGCGGTGGCCGTAGCCTCGCTGCTCTCGGGGGAGGAATTGGAGGCCCATTTGCGCGCACCGGTCTGACCACGACTCGCGGTCGCGGTCAGTGGGATGTCAATGGTCACGTCGTGGGGATTCCCCATGCCGTATTCAGGCATATCTGGTAGTTGTTCGAATCGATGTGCGGTCAATCGCTTTTGCGAGAGGCTCGGTCTTCCCATCGCAGAGCGCAGCACGCAGAGGGTCGACAGGACCTTTTTATCAGTCGTAGATCGGCCCCTGGAGTCGGAGACTTCTGGGTCTTGTGGAGACGCAGGAAAAAAACAACGGTTCGTGTGCTATTTTTCGCCTCCCCCTCTTGGACCAGTTTTTTCGCTTGCCGTGATAGTTGCAAGCTAGCTCGCTGGCTACTGCTCCCGGGCCAGTCTGGATGTAGATGGGAGTCGATCCTTTCTGCTCAATGGCTGTGCGAGGTGGAGATGTGGACCGCGAGTAGCCTTTCCGTGTCTAGGAAAATCCGGCAAACGAGTGACAGGAGGTCAAGGAGCGAAGTGAAAGAAGAGAAGATCAAAGACGACAAAAGTCAGAAATCAACTAACACGTCCAGCCCTAGAGTCAGCCACTTGTTTCATCAGATCCCGTTGACACGGGAGCACCAAAAATGTGAGACCGCCATTTTTGGAAGTGTGGAATGTGCAGATTTGTCTCTGATTGATTGGATGTATGTCCACCGGGCTGAGATCGACTCTACAATTCAGACCCTCCTCATCTCGCCACTATACGCGGCCATTGACATGAAATCTCGAGACACATGGATGCAGGTCCACTTCCTCCCCACATCGCGATGTATCTGATCGCCCAATGATATTGGCGAAACAGCGGGTGGCTTACGATCCAGGGGTCTCAATACCCGAATAAGTGCATATGCAAGATACATCATACGTACGTATTTGAGAGGGCTATTCAACAGTTGCATCATTGGCCGATAACCAAGTAAACCACATCCCCTGAGCTCGAATGAGATCCGAGGCAAGTCGGCTGATGTAAGGAAGCTACGGTAAGGGGCAAATGCGACAAGGCAGTAAGTCACGTGCGCGTTCCGAGGTTACTCCGAACCATATATAGCCTCATTGTCTCAGGTACGTAGTTACCCACGTACGCATTCAGCAAGCGTTTTCTTCAATCTATAGCTCTATCAGATAGGTGCCACCGTATCATCCTTCCCATGAAGCACCACCACTCTGCCCCGCGGAATGTGAGCTCGTTGCTCTCACTTGTGCCGAGGATACGGAGCGATAGTATCGTCTGACAACAAACTCCCCATTCCCATGCTGACACAGCGAGAACATGAATCCCATTTGATCCTGGGTAACACTCTCAGAAACAATCATTGGTTTCTGCGTAATGGCTTCCTGTCTCTCAACTTCTTCCATGTGGCGCTCGAGACGATCTCGGGAGAACGGCGGCATATTAAATACCGGTCTTTCCTGTCTGCTGCAAAAGTCCGGCGTCTTGAAGTCCATTACTGGAGATACAGCGTTGACATTGCGAATCTCAGACGCGTGATTCTGGCCCGTCTGTAAACTTAGATAGCCTCCGATGCGCGCGGCACGGACTGATCTGCTACTCAATACCACCTCTGACAAAATGGCAACCCGAGACACCCAGGTTCTCACTAAATCCCAATACAATCATCAATCGTAATCTCCTGCAATGCTGGTTAAAGAGAGTCAGTCAAATGCTGATGATAAACTCGGAGGATAATCCATATTCATTTTCGGCCCTCACATATATTCCTCAGTCCTCTGCACTGATGCATGCCATCCAATCGCTGAGCGCCAACCACGAACAATATTTCCCCGCATGTGCGCCGATCATAGCCCTTGAGGAACGGGGTAAAGGGTAAAGCTCTATCATTTTTTTCGGGAGGAGAAGACCAGTGTGCGAATCGGCATTCAACACATGTTGTCTAACCGTTGTGCTGCCGGCATTAGCGCATGGGCGCGGAACGGGACATGAACGATTATGGCAAGGAGCATTTGTTCGCTGCTCGAAACTTGATCAACATGATGCTTCAGAATACTTCTTCTATGGCCGATGAATCTCTATTTCGGTTCTGTCTTGGGATGTATCTTTACAGGGGTGCGTGCGTGTTGTTCATTCTTGGTACATTCCGCCGAGAATCTGCATCTCGGTTCATTGAAGATGTTCATTGCGATTCAATGGATGGGGGACTGACATCACCGATGTACGGACTGTGTACCGGACTTCTTTTCATATTGGGGAATGTTGGCCGATATTGTGGGCAGGTTGTCTCTCACAGGAATCGATATTGGAATCGCAACGTTGCAGTTGGAAGGTGGATTCTCCAAATAGTGGCTTGGGGCATTTATATGGAGCTCCTGTAAGACCATTCTCATTTCACGAATCTAACTTTATGTACCAAGCCGGGGGGGGAGGGGGGGGGTTGGTACATTAGTATGCTGAAGGGACTGTCCGCCGCCTCATGCAGATTGCCACAACGTCCAATTGTCTCAATTTCCAACCCCTCCCTCTTTTCTCTGCAGGATCTGAATCGTCTGGATCGAAGAATCCACTGCCAGATCAAGTTGCAATACTAGCTACAAAAAGATTGGCTTTTACTCCTAGGATGATCTATACCATATCCAATTCCCGATCATACTAAGTGAAGTATTATATACCCAGACCCCAATAATATCCTATGCATAACATTGCAGAAAGACAACTTAGAAACCATGGTCAACCGCATCTCTACCACATACATACAATCTACGCCCTCGAGTCAACCCTCATCCCCTCCAAAACCCCAACAACCCTCTCACAACTCCAGCCCTCCTCCAATCCCCTAACAAGAACATCCTGCTCACTCCCCGGCGCCATACCCCCAGGCTGAGGCGGCCTCTTGTCAAGATTAGTAGGAAATGGATATCCCTCCCCAACAGCCATAACAAGCGCCCTAACCTCCCTCCGCGCCTCCGACCAAAAACCAGGATCAAGATTGCCGCCAGCAATTCCCCCAGCAGCCTCATACATCCTAATCAAATCCCCCCAAACAGCCCTCACAACAGCCAAAGAATCCACACTCTCCATGGGTTTCCCAAAAGCAGAACTAACCTGCAAGAGATTAGCCACACGCCTGAAACCCGTTTCTGGACTCATAACATTCTCCCCAGCGGCATGAAACAGCGCCGGATTGAAAAAGACACCATCGCCAAGCTCCAACGGCGCAGAAACATATTCCTCCAGGAAATAAGACCTGAACTCAGCAAGTCGCCACGCCATAAAGCCCGCCCCGTACGTCTGAGAATACGGCAAGAACCTCGTCGGGCCCGATTCAACCGGCATATCGGAATGCGCCACCGCACCCTGCAACGTCAAGAATTGACTAGCGATTTGCATAGCGGCCGGGAAGCGAGCTGTGGACTCCGCCTCCTGGAATCCGAGATGATAATCGCGGTGCGAGTCCTGCGCTGCGCCGCCTGGATGCACTGCATTCAACTGGGCTGTTATGCGGTAGTTTGGGCCGAGCCAGGATTCCGAGACGGCGTTCAGGTAGGGGTTTGAGTAGTAGTCTGCGAAGGAGGTTGGATCTGTTGTGGCGTGTTTTTGGAAGGAGTTCCAGATTCGATCGTTTGTTCCTCCTGCTGCAAAGTGGTCGCCCTTTGTCATTGAGTTGTTGGCTTTTTCGGTGGCGATTATTTTGTCAAAGGCGGAGTTGGTGGACTGGAAGGTTTTGGCGTATTTGGATGCTGGGTACATCCCTTTTAGGATGTAGACTCCTGGTCCGGTGTGTAGGCATTTGTACCATTCATCCTGTAGGGCGGCGAGGTTGGATTTTGTTTTTGTTGCTCCTGTTGATTCTAGGGATTGGAGGTTGTAGATTGGGATGTTGGAGGTTATGGTGCTTGATAGTGGGTAGTCTGCTTGGTTTGTGGTTTGGGAGCAGATTTGTTTGAACTCTGAGAGGTTGGGTGTGGAGGTGGTGTAGAGACGGGAAGACATGGTTTCTTTGGTCAGGTTGCCTTGATGAATGGGTATAAATTATGCAGAGATGGAGTATCTTAAGTATCTTCTCGGCGGAAACCAATGTCCTTCGGCTCCCCGCATTTTCGGGTCAGAACCGCTCTGACGATACTTGGATATTGGGTGCGGGATTGGGTTTCCGAAGGTACAACTGGATAACTACGGAGTTCATGTAACGAGCTACGCCAAATCAGGCTCAAATCAAATTATAGACCTAGATGGGTATCACAGCTATGAAGCAGCATAAGTACAGAATACCGTTGAAGAACGCAAAGGTCAAGCAAAGCGCTAGAAAACGCCCAATTGGTCTGGAAGAAATGCATAAATAGAAAAGCTCCGTGTCCAAGCAAAAAGAAGAAAAAGAATCCAATATCCCCACGCAAATCTATGCTCGGTGTCATAAGTCAACCGTCTTTTTAGGAAAAGCAGAAAACAGAAAATGAAAAGACTTCGTAAGCGTGACTGTGGTATTTCATGCATTCATCATGACTCCGAGATCCGATTTGAGAACGGGTTCGGAGGGGCGTTGGTCCGTGGCCTCGCTGAGGATAAGTTGGTGCTCGGACATCGTCTCGACCAGTGCGCTGGGTCGGCCCGTGACGGTAAAGAGAACTTTCAGTAGGAGGGTTGGACCTCCGTTGAGACCGCCCTGGGGCTGGCGACGGGTGTGGGTGAGTAAGACGCGGACCAGGTCGCGGATGGCGCTATCTGTGGCCGCGTCATGGATGGCATCTAGGCCATCGATGATGAAGACGAGGAGAGGTGGGGCGGATTGGAGGAGCGTGTCGACGAGCGACAGCGCTGCTTTCCAGCTCGTGAGGGTTCCGTCTAGTTGGCGGAATCGCTCTGCGCTGAGGTCTAGCACGGCGTCGCTGTCTACCACTGGGGGAAGCCAGTCGATCAACTGTCGGATCACGCTGTAGGTGAGGGCGACTAGCCCCTGCTGCTGGAGACTGAGTCCTTTGACCTCTTGGGTGGGCAAGGCACAGAAGTGAGAGACCACAGGTAATCGCGCTTGACGGGCGAACGATGCGTAGCAGGCTGAGATCAGAGCGACCGGGTTGTTGGACGAAGGAGGCTGGGTTCCGCCCACTGCCAGGGCTTGAGACCGTGGACTAGTAGCCCATTGCTGAAGAGAAGCGACAACGCTTCCTTCGGCGACCACTTTGACATCTGGCTCATAGTCGCAGATTTGATCATCGCTGTCGAAGAAATCCTGCAGATGTTTGGAGGAACTTTGAATCTCGAGTCGTGCTAGACGACGCTTGGATCCCCTGGACCATTCAAAGGATGATGTGTCTGGAGATGTCAGCATGGATCGACCCATAGATGCAGGGTTCTTACCAATATTAGGCGCAGGGGGCGTGGTCATGCAGACAATGCCAGTGCTCTGTTCGCTGACGGGCTCTAGTTGCTCGCGCACCGAGCTCAACGTCTCTGCCAATAACCGATCCCGACCCTCCCGATACCGGGCACGTTCCTCTGCATCCTGTTGAATCTCCCACAAGAGTCGCCGGGTGATGGTGTTCTGGGCAGCAATCCGACGCTCCGTTCCTCGGCGCCCGACTTGGCTCAGTCGGGCTTCCTCCCACAGCGCCCGGGCACTATACGTATCCGAGTCTTCCTCTTCCATGTCGGTATCCTCGTGCTGCCAGGGAAGGCTTTGGGCCTGGCGTTGTGTGAAGATGATCAAGTGGTGAAATTCCGAGTAGACATCTTGGCTATGGATGTTCAGTAGTTGGCACGTAGACCGTCGAACATACCAGTCCATGAACTCGGTCAGAAAGAAGAATATTAAAGTGTAAGTTTTCGCGATCGGTTCCACGGCATTTTGAAGTGAGCTGGGATCGGGTTGGCCGATTGCGTCGTGGATGTTCAGTAGAGCAGTGGCTAGGCCCTCCATCACTCGCGGGTAGTGTGAGGATGCCTGACTATGTTAGCTACGCAACTGTCTGGAAACGCTATCTACACACCTTGATCGCCGACTGTAGTACGCCATATAGCAAAGGGGTATAGTAAGACTGGGAGTCGGGGACGGTGGCAAGGAGAGTCGCGTGGGTGTCTATGGTCGGTAGGAGTCGATCGCACAAGTCCATGGAGTCGCTAAAGACTCTATTCCGTGGTCGCGATTGCCAAAAAGTCTTAATATTTTCCAACAGAGTCTGTACATCTTGTCCGGTCTGTGGTCGCTCCTCAAACTCGACTTGGTCTTGTGGGACGAGTAAGCTGATGAAGCGTTTCCAGGTGTGAGCCAACTCGTTCCGTTCGATGTCTAGTTCGGCGATAGCGGGAATCCTGACGGGGTCAGCCAATAGTCAAGGACAGGGATGGAGATCTTACGGAGAGACTGGTTTCGCATCATAACGCTGAAGCCAACTCATGGCGGGCATTTCAAAGGAGTGGAGAGAGGAAGAAGGGGAAGCTAAAAAAGAATCTATTAATACGGAGAACTGGGCCGGGATTTTTCCCTCCTTTTTTGCAAAGGCCGAGACTGGTCTATGACAAAATAGGGATATGATCTCTAAGTGTTTTAGTATCTAAGTATACTTCTAGTATAGATAGATAGTATACCGCATAACGTCCAAGTATATAGTATATAGTATATAGATATAGTATATAGTATCTTATGATCAAGCGTGTCGAGTAGAATAGATTTAGGCGGGTCTCCCCAGCCCCCCAGGGTGTTCGTTTTAGATAAAGTTTGGTTTCGTTGCTTTTTCTTTTTCTCTTCTTCTGTCACTTTCTTTTAATTGTGTGTTTTGGTACGTCTTTTGTTTGGTTCGAATCGGGGGACCACTGTAGATTAAATGTCTCGGGGGAACAGGGCGGCTAAACGGGCAAGTTGCGCGGAGAAATACGAGAGCGATTTGCAAGATGTCATAACCCCAGGTCGATCGGTCGGGATTCTTGCTGCTTCAGACCAAGTTTCACTTGAAATACGACGGGGTATGGCGATCGTGTTGATCACGTTGCGGTCTACAGGGTCCAATGCAGAAGTAAAGTCTAGAGGTAGCCAAACAAAGTAACGTTAAAAATAGGAGACCATTATTCAGTTCCCCTACTCCGTACAGTTTTCTCGTAAACTCTTATCGTCATCTCCACCGATCGGCCCTAGTCCCCTCATTTTCCGGTTTTCCTTTATGCACCTGGGGGCCTCCACTTCTCTCTTCCCTTAATCCCCCCCCCCCACACGCAATGGGGCTACTTTTCCTCTTTCTCCTGTTCATCTCTGTTCAGGCTGATGTGGTAGTACTTCCTTCTAACCTCACTGATCTGATTCAAGTTCAATCCAAGGGTTTTCGTCTTCAGGGCTCCAATCTCACTCAACGAGTTGCCCCGTTAACCGAGGCCCTCGCTGGAGCGACCAGCGCCCACCTACAGGTCGGTCCAATGGGTCTAGGGCTACATCTGCATTGCTGACATTTGCCAGTCGTTCAATCAGTCTGGCACTGCCACCCAAGTCAAACCGGGCAATTCCATCTCGCTGACTGATTCTGATATCGCCTGTATCTCTTGTGATCCCGACGACTACCCCGGCTTCTACACCTTGGACGAGACAGTGAAGACTGTCCTCACTGCTTCTTCTTTGCCTGCTGCCGTGCTGTTGTACACCCACTATTCATCGCACTGTAACTTTACAGCCGATGATCAAACCACCGCCCGGTACAACAATATCTTCACCCTTACAGGCCCAGGTGCTTGGCTGGCGCTGCAACGGACTTTCACAGAAGCATCCCCAACCATTGCCATTGTCTCAATGTCGTTAATGACCAATGTGCCGACCGATACCGGTGACTCCGGGAATTCCGGCGACAGTCCTAACACTGGTATGTTGAGAGGGGTGATGGAGCGATCAATCGCTAACATTCTTTAGCCATGATCATTCTGTACAGTATTACCGGTATCATCACCGCGCTCTTCCTGGGAATTATCATCACCGGTGCCGTCCGGGCCCATCGACACCCAGAACGCTATGGACCTCGTCGTATCGCCGGACGAGTACGGCAAAGTCGAGCTCGAGGTATAGCCCGAGCCATGTTGGACACGATTCCCGTCGTCAAATTCGGTGATGACAATGACGAAATCGCTGCCGCCAAGCGGGACGTTGAGATGTCTGCTAATCCCGATGATCCCGCCCGCGAGCACTCCCCCCGCGCGATGGGGTCACTGGACACTCGACGCCGACCGAGTCGGAACTTCCCACTCCAGTCGAGGATGCACCAATTGCCGCCTCGGAGAAGACCGAGACGCCAGAAACAGGCAATTTCTCGTGTCCGATCTGCACCGACGACTTTATCAAGGGCCAAGATCTACGTGTCTTACCCTGTAACCACCAATTCCACATGGAATGCATTGACCCCTGGCTGATGAATGTCTCCGGCACCTGTCCTCTCTGGTGAGTCCCCCACCCCGTCCCCCATACATCCACCATCCACCATCTATATCAAAGCTCCAGACTAACAATATCAGCCGCATCGATCTCAACCCACCCAAAGAGGAAACCGAAGAAACCGAAGAAACAGGTGAACGCCAAGAACCAGAACCACCAGCCAACCAAGAAACCCAAGCAAGCCGCCACACACACCGCCGCCTAACAAACTACCTGCACGGCCCCCTCAATGCCCGCCGCATGCGCGACGCCACGGTGGAAGAGCGCCTCGCCGCCCTCCGCCGCGTCCGCGAAGCAAACCAAGACCAAGACCAGGCCGAGCCAACCCCCGAAGGAACCCGCCGCCGCCTGACGACCCGCCTGCGCGATCGCTTCCGCATCCGCACGCGCGCTCACGGCGAGTCGGAGGAGACTCAGACTCACACGCCTATTAGTGAGGAGGCGGAGGCTGGGCCCTCGATGCCTGCTGCTCCTGCGGCTGCTCATACGTCATCTTGATCTGATCGCTGATTGGAGGTGACTTGATTCCCTTTTTGCGTTCTTATACATATCACTCCTTTACGGTTGCACATATTCTGTTATGATAATGCCCTCGGTTTGGAGGCTAGGCGTTTTTTTTTTTTTTTTTTTTTTTTTTTTGATTCTCCTGTTTATGTTATGTTTTGGCTACCATGTGTGGGAATTGGCACGGCGTTCCTGCGGAAAAGAGGATCTGTGATTTATTTCTCTTCTCTTCTTCTCTTCCTTGCATATACATGCATGTTTTGGTGGGACTTGTATATTTGGGATTTAGCTTCAGCTGTAGATCACATATATATTTCAATTTGACTGGATATGGATGTACAGCACTGCCTGAAAGCGAAAGCGAAAGTCAAAAGTCAAGGTGCGTCGATCAAGTCTAGACCGAGTATATGTCATCGATCACGGCTACCTTCACATGAACATCATGGCCCCTGTACCCCATTGGCGTATAGCGTATAGCGTACGACATATGTTTATCCAGCCCTATGGATAGAGATAGGCTGTGCAGGTAGGTCAGCAGGCCTCCAGCCAAGATAGGTTGAGACACGAACTAAAACCATGGACCCGACGTATATGAACGGATAGACTGTACCAAGAGTACTGGACCTGGGCATTGTTCATATGACGAAATACGAACAAAGGCATTACTAACAAGAACCTATTAAATCATTGACTGCGGATCATCTCCGGGGTCATTGAATGGTAAGATCGCCAGGAACAAGTTGGGGTAGGTGGCTTTCCCTACACTCGGACTGCCACCTGCCCGATTGCATCCGCGGCTGGCTGTATTTGTTTGATGTCTGGTTTGAGTATGAGGGATATATGCACTTCCACTTCCACTTCCACTTCCACTTCCACTTCCACTTCCGGTTTTCCATTTGTTTCTTCAACGGCCGAGTAAAGTAGATCAAATAGACTGTTATTCTTGTATATGTCCTGTGCGTTATAGTTCTTCTCATCTACTCACATGCAATCTATACATCATCCCATCCGCAGTACATCATACCACTGAATCGTAAATATTCCGGAAATACCCAGCCGGTGTGGAGAACGGCTGGAGTCGGACCAAGTCCGCCTTAATCGTTTCTCCGTGTCTTTGCCTTTCGGTTCCCTTTCCTTGTGCCTTCTCCGGGTCTTGGCCTGGTCTCGTGTCGGGTGTTCTCCTCCGTGTGGGGGTGCTTGGAATTACTATTCCCGGCGATGAGTTGGGTGTTGACTCCGCAGCTAACATCCCCCTCCTTACACTTACATCGTGACTTGGCACGAGGGTCCTTTGTCAGTTTGATGAGGAGAAGATTTCCATGCCAATGTACCTCTTTACTGATATTATCCGGTGGCATGTATCCCCTGGCCCGAGACCATGCGCTGCGTTCCAGTCTCCACAGTGCGTTCTTTTTCGGCGTATGACACACGGTCGGCGTGTGTGGCCTGTCAGAGGATTGTAGCACGTAGCCTATTCTATTATCTTGTGTGCGTGTGCGTGGGTATAGGTAGATGGGTATGGGTAAGGCCTTTATACTTGACGGCTACACTTGCCTAGCATGTGAACTCGGGAGGGAGATTACGGGTTCCTCGGTATGTTGAGACCGAGGGTAGATAAAGTCGAAGAGAACAGAGATATATAGCGTTCGTTGGACATCCTGCTGTAGAACCCCTGTGCCTATATTCTCTTCTACTTGGGACGCTGACAATCACTTGATTCCCCACCCCCTCATTCGGTGACCGCAAGCAGGTAAATCCCGTTTCGGTGTCAGATTCCGGGGAAATTACCCTTACGGCCGTTCCTATTTAACAACATGTCTTCCTCGTCTCCCCACGACCGTCTCTCCTCCATCTCCTCACACATCATGGGTTCCTCCAATCCGTCAGTATTCACCGCAGCCACTGTGGCTGCGGCGCCAGAAGATCCTCTGTTTGGTCTGATGAAGGCCTATCGCGAGGACCCCTCCGATAAGAAGGTCGATCTGGGCATCGGTGCCTACCGTGACAACAACGCAAAGCCCTGGATTCTGCCTGTCGTCAAGAAGGCCGACAATGCCATCCACAATGACCCCAGTCTCAACCATGAATACCTCTCCATTGGAGGTCTGGCCGAGTTCACTTCTGCCGCCCAGAAGCTGATTGTCGGTGCCGACAGCCCTGCGATCAAAGAGAAGCGAGTACGACCAGTCCCCAGCCCTCCAACCCCCAAACCTGCCAAACTGACAAATTCAAACTAGATCTGCTCCCTCCAAACCATCTCAGGAACAGGCGCCGTCCACCTAGGAGGCCTCTTCCTCTCGAAATTCCACCCCAAAAAGCCAACAATCTACCTGTCAAACCCAACATGGGCAAACCACAACCAAATCTTCACCAACGTAAACCTCAACATCGAAAAATACCCTTACTTCCACGCCTCAACCAAAGGCCTCGACTTCGAAGGCATGATGTCAACCCTCAACACCGCGCCCAATGGCTCAATCATTCTCCTCCACGCCTGCGCCCACAACCCAACAGGCGTCGACCCAACCCAAGACCAATGGAAAGAAATCGCCTCGGTGATGCGCGCCCGCTCCCACTTCCCCTTCTTCGACACAGCCTACCAAGGCTTCGCATCAGGCGATCTATCCCGCGACGCCTGGGCAATCCGCTACTTCGTCTCGCAGGGCTTCGAGCTGTGCGTAGCGCAATCCTTCGCAAAGAACTTCGGCCTGTACGGCGAGCGCACGGGTGCCTTCCATTTCGTTTCGGCGCCTGGCGCTGATGCGTCCGCTGCTTCGGCCAACATCGCTTCCCAGCTTGCGATCTTGCAGCGCTCCGAGATCTCAAACCCGCCTGCGTACGGGGCCCGCATTGCCAGTCGTGTCCTTAATGATCCCACACTCTTTGCGGAGTGGGAGGATGATTTGCGCACTATGAGTGGGCGGATTCTGGAGATGAGGGCTGGGTTGAGGGAGCGTCTTGAGAAGCGGGGGACGCCTGGTGATTGGAGTCATATTACTTCGCAGATTGGCATGTTCAGTTTCACTGGCCTAACCGAGGCGCAGGTGATGACGCTCCGTCAGCAGTGGCATGTTTACATGACTAAGAATGGGCGTATATCGATGGCTGGCCTTAATACTCATAATATTGATTATTTCGCTGAGGCGGTGGATAGTGTTGTCCGGGGGTGATTTGATATCTGTGGATTGATACTCATACTCATACTGATACTGATACTGATACCTTTTGCTGGGTTCGGGTTAGACCGTGAGCTAGGCGTTATTCTTTTTTGATTTACCATGCAATTTGACGTTTTCTTCCTTATGGATCTGTGGGTCCGGTTATGCATGCCATACAGTATGGCATGCATATGTCACATGTGAAGATAGAGACACGATTGCAGACTACAGTCTTTCTTCCATGAGATCTCATAGAAAGTCCCCTGCCCCCTAGCCCAGAAATGTACATATACTTTATAATCGACATGGCATGAAATGCCCACTGTTATTCCCACTGTTATTCCCACTGCTATTCCCACTGCTATTTCCACTGCTATTTCCACTGCTATTTCCACTGCTATTTCCACTGCTATTGCTATGCGATTGCTGTACTGCTCAATGATCAAAAGACCAGATCCCAAACAACAAGCCAAGTACACAACCCAACAGTTCCCCAAAATACAGCCTGCGCCGTACTCCGCCGCTCAGTAGCACGCTTCAGCTCCCGATTTCCCTGCCCGACATTCGTCTGCGTCGTATCAACATCCGAAACAAGCTGTGTAATATATTCTTCCTGCGTAGCAAGATGCGTAACGAGAGTCTCTTGCAGAGAAGAGATTTCAAGGAGTGATTTCTCTGCATTTCTGCGTAGAACAACGTTAGCACCAAAACACAACACTGCAGGTAAAAGGGCATGGGAGAAACATACTGCACCTTCCCCAACGTATCCTCATAATGCCTCAACATAGAATCATTCTCCTCAGCAAAGAGCTGCAACTGCTCCGGCGAAAGCTGAGCCTCGATGCGCGCCGTATCCGCTTCACTAAGCGTGCTGGCGTCAGGCGCAGTGAAAGAAGAATCGAATGCCCCAGAAGAACCACTACCACCACCACCACCATATGCCCCCGTCTTCTCACTCCCCCTCCCACCAGCAGTTCCACCAGCACTCCCAACATCCCTCCCAGCAGCAACCTTATAAAGAACACTCTTCTCCCTCTCCCTAACCCTCTCAATTCTCTTCTCAACAAGACCCCGCTGAACACCAACAACACCCTCAAGCCCCCTCCGAAGGAACCACAGCACGCCCTCGCGCACCGTCTTCAGCGCGCGCGCCTTCTCCTCGGCCGTGATCTGTTCGGCGGATTTACCGCCCTGAGAGCTACTTTCGTCGGTGACGCCCGCTCCGCCCGCCCAGCGGAAGAGGAGCGCACTTGCGCTGCTGTGCCCGTATTTCTTGTGTAGGAGGGTTTGTTCGGTTTCTTGGCGGAGGGTTTCCGCACTTGAGAGGTTGTTGAGGGAGTTTGCTAGGTCGCGGAGGAGGAGGGAGGTTTGTGTGTCTATGTTGTCGCGTTCTGGATCTGTTAGGGTTTGGGTTGTTGGGAGGGTAGTATGGGTGTTTCGTGGTGGTGATTTGGTGGTTGGTGGGTTGGTGTTGGCATTGCGGCGGTTTGGGGTTGTTGAGAGGTAGGGGTGTCGGATTGTTTGGAGGTAGGCTAGGAGGGATGTTATGTGGTGGTTCTGGGTGGGTTGTTAGTTTTGTTGCTGTCGGATTGGGCTTGGGGTTGGGGTTGGTTGCGCTTCGCTGACTTACGATTCTGTAGGCCTCTTTTAGGAATTCGTCTGCTGTTCTGGTTGTGGCCTTTGTGTGTGTCGAGGAGCCATGCTTGGATAGGAGGCTGCTGAAGGTGGGCGTTAGGTCGGTCATTGTTGGTGATGTGGTCTGTAGATGAAGCTCAATCAACATTCAACGTCACTGTGCGCGGTTGGTCCGTGCGGCGTCCTGCATTTTATAGAGAATACCTACGGGGCACTGATTCTTGACTGCCACTTGCATTGTACTTGTTTTCTTTCACTGCTCTCATTATTCTTCTCTTATGCTATTCTCTCACACACCCCTCGCAATGGCCGTAAAACCACACTCACTACGAGTCTTCTCCGCAGGTCCAAATGGCGGCAATCCCCTTCGAGTCATACTAGATGCGCAAAACATGTCGAACAAGGACATGCAAGCACTAGCCAAAAGCCAAGGCTACGAGTGCTGCTTTATATTTCCAGCACCAATGGACTCTAGATACGACTATGCGTTCCGCTATTATGCTCCGGACCAGGAAATGGAGATGTGTGGCCACGCAACTGTAGGAGCAGTTTGGCTACTGTCGAAGCTTGGCATGTTGTTGAAGGACAATCTACGGATCTCGACTAAGAGTGGTATTGTCGAAGCTACAGTCTCGCGGGTGTCTGGAGAGGAAGACGAAGGGATATGGGTTGAAGTATCCCAACCATCAGTGAAGATGCTAGAAAAGGTTGAACGACAAGACCATATCGATGAGATATTATCCGTCTTGGGAATCTCGAGTGATGACCTCGTTCCGGGGTTGTCGATTCAAAATGCAGCAACAAGTAGAGTGAAGACGCTCGTTCCGATCAAGTCTGTTGCAGCTTTGAACGGCCTTGCACCACAATTCGACCGTGTTCAATCCCTATGTGATACTCTTGGTAGCACTGGTCTATATCCATACGCTGTATCGGGCTTGGAGGACCAAATATTCGAGGCGAGGCAGTTCCCTAGGGGGGCTGGGTATCAAGAGGATGCGGCGACGGGGATTGCGGCGTCGGCTTTGGCATTTGGGCTATTGGAAAATGGGCTCGTGGTTGATTTTGAGGAGACTGTCGAAGTGAAGCAGGGTTTTGCTATGGAATGCCCCTCTGAGATTAGTGTTCGGTTCAGAGAGACTGGTGGTGATATTGTTGGATGTTGGATCGGGGGTTCTGCTGTCTCAGATGTATGAAATGACGTCTGGACAGGCTGGATTGTAACATGGCCATGATTCCATTCTGCCATATTGATAGCCATTTTGGGCAGTTTGAAATCAGCGCTCCATCGGTTTAGAGGTACTTTTGTTTATCCATGGCCGTCACAAGCACGTCCATTGGAAATGATGTATAATGAGACTCGGGTCATAGCCCATCTCAGACTTTTGATATGAAACGAATAATGACATCAAAGGCTTATCTCGTATAGCCTGTAAATTCCCAAAGGTACCCTAGCTATACTTATAGCTGAGAGGGTTCATATCCTCGTAATGTGGCGGTAGCTTACCACCACGATGAATCACATGGTATAGACCACCTCAGCCCGGAAAAGTATCAACTGAAGACAACAACAAGGTAATCTCAGCTTCCAATTGGCGGAAACTATAATTATAACCTTCTGACAGGACAGGGTTCCAGTCAAGTTCCATAGCTGTAAGGATTGTGTCGCGCACACGTCACCTCACACGGCCAAGGCTACCCCTTGTATCGGGCAATATCTAACCACAGCCTTTATAAAAGACAATCAATTCCCTCTAGCTTCAACATCACTCCAGACCCCATCAAAGATCCACCAAAATGGCCCAACCATCTCGAATGCACCTCGCAGCCTCATCGACTAGGGTGCCAACTATCAACTCCACCCCAAACATGAAGCGCTCAATCACTTCATACTCCACCCGAGACGATCCTACCGGTACAAATCCAAGTACCCCAAGTCACACTTCGGACACACACCTAAATGAGCAACAACAAGTCAAAGCGACCCTCACAAACATCCTCAACGACGACCGTGTCAAGCACAACCCGAATGGCAGCCGCTGTGTCCAAAAGATACTCCTAGAAAACGAGCACGACATGAGGAAACATCGGAAACAGTCACTCAGCGCTTATGATGCAAAATGAACAATGCCATTCAACTGTACAATAGTTTTACAAAATTACCACCATTTGCTTTTCCCTCTCCAGCCCTTTGTACACGACGCTATACTCTCTTCCTTATTCGGTCTCCCGAACAGATCTCTCCAGATCGCCAATCCTCCTCTTCCCAATACCGAGCTTTTTCCGCACGTTCAATGATCTCACCCGAATGGCACGCTTGCGTCGACGTGGTGGGTAGTTAACGGGACTTTCACCACCAGTGAAAACAGCCATATCGTAGATCAAAGCTCCGAACAATGCACCGCTAATATCAGCACACCAAGGTCCCCAAACCCACCAAGCATGGTATTCACGGAAGAGTTGACCACCCCATCCAGCCATGAGAGCAACAAGTCTAGGGCCGAAATCACGGGCACAGTTGAAGCATCTACACACAGAAAAAGTCAGCCAATGTGTCCCATCCTCGTAATAGCCAAAAGAAAAGAAGAAACCCCCCCCCCCGGAAAGACATACCCGCCAGTATTATACCCCAGCGCAAGAATAATAACCGTAATCAAGATCCCCAAAATAAACGCCTGCATACCAGCTCCAGGTGGCGCATTGGTATCATCACCCAGCGCAAGAATAGCCCCGATGAGAAAAGCACTGCCAACGAACTCGGTAAAAAACGCCGAGGCAGGATGCACAAAGGACTTGGGCATAGTGATCAGCGCAGACATGGCCGCACTAGCATTCTGCGGAACCTTCGACGCAGCCGCAATTTCCACAATGGCATCGTGATAAAGTGCGTACGCGAACCCGCCCGCGGTAATCGCCCCGAGAAGCTGGGCCGCGATGTAAATTATACACTTCCGCGCGGGGAATCCTCTAAAGACAGAGAGCGAGATTGAAATTGCTGGGTTCAAGTGGCCACCGGATATACCACCAGTCGTGTAGATGGCGACCATGAAGCCGAAGCCCCAGGCTGCGCTTTGGGTTGAGTAGGAGCCTCCTTGGCCGTTTGAGGTGAAGTTTGAGAGGGTTGCGCAAATGCCTATTGTCATGGCTACTGTTGTCTGGCGGGATTGTCAGCTGCTTTCCTTCTTCTTTGGTGTGTTACGGATGTTGTTATTGGGTGGTATACTCACTCCAAGCCATTCGGCCAGTGGCTCCCGAAGATAATGCCGAATCTTAGTCCATGTATTGAAGAACCCTTGTTCATCTGTATCCTTGTTCTGTCTCACACGCGTATCACTCGCCTGCTGTTTCTGCGCGGCGCTCTTCTGGCTTGGATCTTCGCCGTGCCGTTTCATATCATCTGCGTTTTGCTTGCGGTCTTCTGGTAACGCACCGTGGCGCATACCTGGTCGCACGATGTGAGGCAATGGCTGTGCGAGAGACCATGTTGGGCCATCGTCTTCTTGGCCGTATTGTGGGTTATAGTTTTGGTATTCACCGTCTAAGTATGTGCCGTTTTGGTTTCTGCCGGCATTTGCGTTTTGTGCGTTGGAGTTTGCGAGACTGTATGATGGGTCGTTCCCTAGGCCTTCGTTTCTGCTGCCTGCTTCTTGGGTGCCATTTGGGGCTTCTTTTTCGGGTAGTTCAACGGTGTCTTTTTGGTGGTTAGCTGGGGGGTTCTCCTGGATGGATTGGTCGCGTGTGGGTATCTATAAGATTGGATTGGATGGATACTTACCCTTAACACCACCACCTCCTCCACCTCCATTTCCATACTGTGTCTCCTCCGAAGAAGCCATTTCGAAAGGTCAATGTCAGAGGTAAACGCGAATGTCAAATCTGAAACAGAGACAATGCTCCATTTAATAAATGTCCAGCTGTCAAAGCTTGTCGTCAAACCTTGGAAAGGGATGCTCCACTCTTTCGTCACCGTCGATCGTGAAAATCTTTCCAGGGTTCTTTTGTCTCGGTGAGAATTTTGCTGCGTGTTGATATTTGATAGGCCCGTGATTGGTGGCAGCTCATCCGGAAAGCTAAGATTTGTGGAATCTGCCAGCCTGTCGATCCTTCATGATGGCGAAGACCTTAGTCCGCGGTTATATCCGTGGTGGTGAAACCGAGTTATCTCCGAATGTGAATGAGTTTGGAGCTGTCTGTTTCAGACTATATACCTGCAGCCAGGGTTGTCTTTAGAGTGTTAGTTAAAAGTGTTGCATGATCTGATTTCCTAGCATTCCAGCCGTTCGAGCTATGGTGCTTATTTTCCTCTACTGCTCTCCTTGCAGCTTGACTAGAACTAGTTTCTCAATTGCAATTTCCATCCACCCAGTATGCTCCAAACCCCTGTATAGTCTCACAGTCTCGAAATCTAAGAAAATTTCGTCGCCATACCCTGGCAGTGATATCGATATCGTCATTCAACGCACAGACCACATGATTGGGCGAGGCTATCTACAGCCCCACTCGCATCGATGAACCCATGGCTGTCACCACGCCTCAACGTCAAGGGTCCTCGTAGTAGCTACGACCGGGTCAATACCAAGGTGTTGTCTAGTATCCAATATCTTTCATTCGTATCTCCATGCCACGCAAAACAGGGTATAGACAAAATCAGTATGCTAATAAAAACAGCATCAAGAACCCATATATCCAAGAGTCAGAACCAATAATCAAAAAAAAAAAAAAAAAAAAAAAAAAAAAAACCATAGCCAAATGCACCACATCAAATCATCGACCGCTCCTCAACCCATATCTGAAAGAAAGTTAGCATCCCATATTCAAAGAGGAAGTACAGTAAAACATGAACGTACCTCCATCTTCCCCATCTCACTCCCCTCCCTCCTAGCAACCTCCCTCGCAGAAGTAAACAACAAGTCCAAATCCTCCTGATCAACCATAGTTATCATATCCCCGTCATCCTGTACCTTCATCTTAAGCGGACACTTAAAGCCGAACTTCTCCCGGATACGATTCTCAAACTCCGCAAACTCAATCGACGGCCCGATCATGATATACCTTGTGTCATCCGGGGCATGGACCTTTGTGCGGAATTTCTGGATCTCCGGTCTGCGGGGGTTGGCATGGCGCGAGAAACGGGTTGGTGAGCGTGTACGTCGTTGTTGGGATGAATGATTCGGGCCGCCAGAAACGGCTGTGTTGACTAGTTCGAAGGATCCGTCGTTAAGCGTGGCTGCGTCGCATGCGTCACTGCCGTATTCTTCTTCTTCTTCTTCTATATATTGTGGTGGTTGGTGACGGGAGCCGCGGCCCCAGCCTGTGTTTGCTAGATTGCGTTGGCTTGTGTATGGATCGTACTGGTCGTGGTGTCCGTAGACTTGGTCTGGGGGGTAGGTTGCGTTTGTGTTTGTGTCGCTGAGATTTCGTCTGTGGCTGGACTGTTGGGTCCATTGGCGGGGTTCTCCGAAACCGCGCATGTTGCTTTGCTTGGAGGGTCCGCGGGGCTCTGATGCTGTGCGTGTTGTGCCTACTCGGGGTTTCTCGGTGAGTGCTTGCTCTTGACGACGGTCTAGGCTGGCGCCTGTTCGGTCTAAGTCGAGGCGTGGTGGGCGCACGCCTCGGAGGGATGATGATCGATGGTGGCCTGATGAGTGGCCTCCTGAGCCTGAAGCCGTGCTGACGGATCGGTCATCTGGTGGTGGTGTTGGTGGGAATAAGTTACGGTTTAGAGGGGGCTCGGAGTGCTGACGGGTGCGGCTGCTGAGGTTTTTGTGTACCAGATTGGTTGCAGCGTAGGATACTCCTTCACGTTCTTGAAGTGCAGCTTTATCAATCACCATTGGTTTCCATTGATGGTCTGATGATTGGTTACGATCAGATGCAGCGACCAGTCGAGCCTTGCCGAGGTAATCCTTCGTCTTGAGATTCTTGACTTTTGCTGCATTGGGACGATAGAGGATTCCGACTGGGATTGAGAATACGGTGTATCCCTATATTTGGTTAGCTGCGTAGACGGGTGACAAGAGATTCACATACATCTGCGTTCTCGCGAATTGCATCGTCAATTACATCATGGTCTGTGGTGACCTTCTCTTTCGACGCATATTCGAGATCCTGAATGCCTGGGTTCATCTGCCGTAGGTAGATATAGCAGAGGCCTCGATTGAACAAGACCTCGCACGAGAAGAGACGGAACTTCAGACCCAACTGCTCATAGTCAATTGAAGTGTTTCCCCGGAGATACAACAAGGTATCATTGAAGTTGGCCAATGCCTCTTCAAAGTCCCCGAGCAAGAAGTTGGACACGCCTTGCTGGAAGTAAGCAATCGCTAGATACCGGTCTAAGCCGACAGCACGTTGATAGCATTCTACCTGCACCGCGATGTCAGTAGCCTGGCCAGGGCCATCTTCTTCATGCACTTACCGCTTTATCGTGCTCTCCTAACGTTGCATAAATCACTCCGCAATTGAACAAGATCTTGGAAGTATCGGCGATCTGGTCAAAGAATCGCAAGGATTCCTCGAATTCTTGGTTGTCATAAGCGTCCAAGGCCTGCACCCAGGTCTCGATTTCCTACTCCGTCGTCAGCGCACAAATTCCAATTCATCACCAATGTCCATACTTGTTTGAGCGACATCGTCTCGAGTTACGAGAACATTGATTGTTTCTCCCGTGCCTAGGTTGGTATAGACGGCGAGAAGGTCTTGCACTTCTCATCCGACTCTCTAGGACACAAGGAGAATCGATGGGGTACGAGCTTGCCGGGGGTCACCGTCCGGAAGACGTCAGGAGGATCCCAGTAATATAACCGCTGGCACCAATGGCCAAGGGGTTAGTCGGTGTGACCGAAAACCTTCGCGATAAAAGGGGCCAGCCAAGAACACAGAGAGCGAAAGAGAGGAGCTGCGGGGGAGACGAGTTGGTGGGATGCGGATTGGCCGTGATACGAGGCGATATCAGAGCGGGCCTCCGAGATTGCGAAGTGAAGCCTTGGGATGTTGGAAAAAGGTATTAATAGAAAGCGAAATACCAAGCGAACAAGCGACCAGGGGTGCGCAGAGCGAGTGGCTGGTGTGATTAAAACCGCCAGTCTGGACAAGTTTGGATTAACCTCCGATCACGGTGAGGATGTGGAGGACCCAGCACATTGGATCCCAGAAGCGGATAGGCGGGTATGCAAAGGAGAGGGAAAAGTGCGAGCATCAGGGAAGCAAAACCCAAACCTCAAAGCCTGCAGAGAGGGGGCTGGAGAGGCTAGCCAAAGCGAGGGAAGAGCGACAAAAATAACCCGTGCACCTGCAGCATTTATGCATGATTGGAGCAATGAGAAGGCCGGACGAGGCATTTCGTGATACTGCCCTGTGAGTGGAGGTTGACGTGCATATCCAGTGGACTGATCGCTCTCAAGTTTGGATTGGACTTTTCTCTGGACCCTGACAACCAAATAGTACAGAGTGCGGGGATACAGAATCGTGGAATCTGGTCTGTCGCATCTTAGCTGTTGCGATCATTGATCATTGGTGCGTGGCCCCTGTCACTCGGTCTTCATTCCCCGCCACGGCGCTTGTAGTGCTTTATTTAGAGCTGAGGGTCCGAGGGTATCTCCCAACATTTCGCTTGGGATGCCTGAAAAGGAAGATGAAAGATCGAATGGTGGACAATGAGAGATGATGAGGGAAGGTTGGAAGAGGGGACGATCGAGGTCCACAAAGCTACATATCTGCTAACAGTAGATGCATGCACCTTTTTTAGTCTCGCGTTATTTTGGGATTTATTATCAATGACGCAGGATGATAGAATATAGTAGAGTAAACTGGGGTTTCCAAAGATTTAAAAATATGTATGGAGGTATACCAGTATGTAAAGTGTGTAGGACCATTGACTTCGTGGTATAGTAGTATCACTATGCTCATGGCATGGTATAAGTGCAAGCTCACTGAAATATGAGAGCAGATTAATGTGATGCGCCATTTACACATGGCAAACCCTGCCAAAAGATCTATTTATATCAAGCCTTCGCTAGATCGGTCTTGACGTGAACATATGCTTGGTAGTCCAAGGCCCACTCAGGCGCTTATTACCCTTGTCGGCCCACGTGTGCTAGAAATAGCATATTGACATGTTCCACATGGCTTCTCGGAAAGGGCTACAGGGAATTCACACAAGTACAGTCCAAAAGTTAGCCGGGAAACCGGCCGGATTTGATTCAACGCTGAGAATGACTATGTAGATCGAAACAGGGGATATTCTTTATTTACAGCTTGGCAACCATCTTGTTGCCCTTCTGGAGCAGAGCAGCGGCATCCGTGACGAGCTCATCGACGATGGCCTTGGCGGACTTCTTCTCGTTGACAACGGCAGCGACCTTGCCCATCAGGAAAGGACGGGCGTTATCAAGAGTGTCGTCGTCAACGTCATCGGGCAGGTTCTCCATGTCGTGCTCGACGGGGATGACACCCTTGGAGGTGAGCTGCTTAATCTCCTCGTGACGGTTCTCCTCCCAGTTGAGGATGTAAGGGTTCTTGCGAACACGGAGGGGACGACCCTATTATATCGGTTAGTGATCATACCAAATACAGAGAAGGAGTCTAACATACAGTGAAGATGATAGTACGGATGTTGTCCTCGAAGCCAGAGGTGCGAACAGCCTCCTGGTGAGCCTTGGGGGCACCGGCCTCATCAGACAAGATGAAGCGAGTACCGACCCAGACAGCAGAGGCACCGAGCATGAGAGCAGCAGCAACAGAGTTACCGTTGAACAGACCACCGGCGGCGATGACCTGCACGGGCTGGCCGGTCAGAGGGCTCTTCTTGCCCTGGACCAGCTTGGCAACAGTGGGGATGAGGACGGTGGTCGGGACATCACCAGTGTGGCCGCCACCCTCACCACCCTGAGCACAGATGATATCGACGCCGACGTCCAAGCACTTGGCAACGTGCTTGGGGTGACCGATCATGTTCATGCAGAGGATACCGGCACTGTGGAGCTTCTCGACAACGGCCTTGGGGGGAACACCGACGGCAGAGACGAACAAGCTAGCCTTCTCGGCGATAATGATATCAACGAGCTCGCCGAGCTTGCCCTTGGTGTAGTCGTAGCTATTGAAAGACACGTGGTTAGCCCTATGTCGACAACAAAGGACCGTGGTAGCCGATCGGGGAGTATTCTTACTTGGTCTTACGGGCACTGCCGCCGACCTGGGGGAGAAGAAGGTCGACACCGAAGGGGGCGTTCTTGTCGGTCAGGTAGCTTTTCAGCTCGGTAATCTGCTCGCGAAGCATATCGGGGGTGTAGCCGACACCACCGATTACACCAAGACCACCGGCGTTGGTGACAGCGGCGGCCAGCTTGGGGCCTGCTGCCACGTTCATGCCTGCCAGCAAGACAGGGTGGTTGATCTTGAGAAGATCGGTGATCGGGGTACGGATGACCTCTGTTTGGTAGACATGTTAGCAGTTGTCAAACGTTCGGTAACAGCGGGGGTGACATCGGTGGAAACAGGTCACATGTGAGGATGTGTTCACGATGTCAAGATCAAGGGGAACAGTATTGAAGATATCACTTACGAGGAGAAGCCATGATGTCAAATGTGTCAAAGAGATAATGCAGAAATAAAATCTGGGGAAGAGGAGAAGCAGGGAGCCACCCTATAAACCAAAGCAGCCTCGGCGCTTCACAGACTCGCGATGAGCCTCGGTCCATGACTTGACCGAGCTTAGTCACGGATGCTACCCCGGCAGCGGGGTTGGATCACGTGCTGACATGTTTGCTACTATATTTTTTAATGAAATGAATTATGTGTTGAGAAATCATATATTTTCTTTGTTGATCCTTGATCTCAGTTTCATAACTCACCCTTGGACCATCAAAATTCGTAGATAGTGTAATCAACATCGCCTGCCGAATTGTATACCGAGGAGTGATTCGAATATCTGCTACGAGACATGAATAGCTTGGCGTCTTGAGGGTTTCTAAAAATGCTGGTTTTGCCCCAGGGTTCATCTATTGAGAAGCCATCAAGTGTCATTAGACATGCAGATCTAGCCTGTCTCATGTGTTGGTCTGTCATGAGTATAAGACTGTAGATCTTAGGGCTTATAGACCAGCCAATTTACGAGTCAGATAATGCGTATCTCGAAAAGAAAAAAAGACGTATTGACATTGTTCAAAAATCTGTCTATATCTATGTCTATATCCAAGTAAGAAATGAAACGTAGCACGTAGCACAACGCTGTTCAACACAATCAAGTCATGTATATTGTTCTGCAAAAATAGAATACCAACATTTCCACCGGCCTGCCGTTGTTTAAAAGAACAAATTTTTTAACCCAAAGTAAGAGTGAAGCCTGCGTCAAGAGAGCAGGAGTTGGTGTTCACATCATCGGGCTTCTGGTAAGCCTCCTTGCAGTTTGCGTCGCCAGCGGCGCAGCTAACGGAGGTGCAGCTCGAATCACTGGGCTGCACATTGAATCCAGACTTGACAAAGTCAGAAGTCGAGTCAAGATCGATGGAGGACATATCCCAGTAGATAGTGCTGCCATCCTGGGTGTACTCGAACTGGAGGACGCTGTCCTCGCTCTCGGTAGTGGACATCTTGATGGAGATGCCACCGCCGTCGGAGTTGGTGGCCCACTTCTCGCTGTAGTCACCGCCTCCAGAGCTGATTGTCTGCATGGAGCCGGGGTTGTTGTCAGTGCTCCACAGGTACACGTTGGTGTCCATGTTGTTGACGATCTGGACACCACCGCCGGAGCTGCGAGCCTCGACGTTGGACTCGGCGTCACGGGTCCAGTGGGGCTGGGGAAGGGCGACGGCAGTAGCTGCCAGGAGGCCAGTCATGAAGACGTTGAAAGTCATATTGCAGGATTGCAAAAGTGAATGGAATTGGTGGAAAAGAATAGTGATTCTGGTGAAACAGTTGTCCGAAGTGACAGTGATGAGGATCTACCTCTAAGAGAATGGAATGACTTCAAGAAGAGAGTGACTTGAAGGATCAAAAGATTGTGCTGATGGAGAGAAAAGAAGAAAGAGTACCTGAGCAGCGGACTCTGGCTCCTTTTATACTACATGGTGGAGAAAGAAATCGAAAAAGTTTCAACGTCCCAAGCCCCAAAACCCCGAAGTGAACCACAGCCAGCAAAGAATGGATAAACTACATTTATGGTACAAGTATAGATGTGGATGCGCGCAATAAGGTTAAGTTCCTTGGATCGACCACCAATGAACTGCGGCTCTCGTTTCCACTCCGGTCTCGAACACCTCGTAATCACCTTACGCAGTGGTTTTGGCCTTCTAGAACTTCCTTTCTAGAAGTTCGTTCCATTTGTCTACGCATCCTGGTCGTCAAATAGGACTGCTTTTCTCCTCATCCGAAAACATTGCAATTGGAGAGCCTGACATCAGCCCTCTGTGGCGTTTACTGAAACAGCATTTACGTCAGCCTAAAGTGGCAACTTGAAGACGCAAGTCAGCCTCTCAGATGCAATGGAAAAAGGAAGAAGCTGATTAACCAATATGGCAGACTGAATAATCAGGTTGGGCGCCTAGCAGCATGGTTGCCGACTGTTCCGAGATGCCTTCAATTATTTGTTCGTCGCCGAGAAATGTTCTCTGAACATCCCGAACTTGGCCCATTGCCACTTCAATCTGCAAAGTCTACCATGAAATTCTCTTCCTCTTCTCCAACTCAGATTCTTTCACCGTGGCAGTGCAGACAGATCGGTTATTGTCTCTATTCCCATAACCGAGCATCCAGATATGTGTAATTCCTCTGGGGATGCCTTGCCATACCCCAGAATGATCGACGCTTTGACAGGATAAAAATAATTGATGTTCATTCACCGTTAGAAGTTCAAAATTCGATGAACTCGGCCGACAACACTATTCACTATGATCATAATTCCAATTCAAACAGCCAAGTACATATTATCTGGTAATATAGGACTGGCTTATTATTCGAGTGGGTGGTACTGGTCGACTTTTCCAATTCTTCTGGCGGGTATAGGTATGTACCAGAAGAGACGGACGAGGAGTCGAAGAGAACAACCTTTTCACAAGAAATTGCATGATCACGTCCAGGGATTCAGATTCCACGGAAGAATCTCTCATAATACCCGTAGATAACATTGTATAGCAATGAACTAATCTGGGGGACGTCATTGTCGTACGATATTCATTAGATTAAGTTCGAGGAAAACCTGACATCAGTGAAATGCTAGACAGTCTCCTTAATATTCAGAAGATAAGCTGTCCCAAATTCAAGAAGTGAGCCAGTAATGTTTGTTTAGAGTGCAAGATGTCATGGAATGGGAGGCCGGATGCGGCTTCCATTGCACCGGGTAGGGGGGATGCTCAAAAAGTAGAAATTCACTGGTTTTTGCCCAATTTTAAAGGCCTGGTAGATGGGTTTTGGACCATGGAATTCATAGATCAGAAACATGAAATTAAAAAATTCAGCTTCACCTCGAAAGACAGTCTCTTGTCTATGACGAGCTCCTCAATTTGTTGTAGAGTCCACAGCTCCTGAAGGTCAAATAACACCGACCCTTTGAGCTGTCTTTATCGTTGCATCTTTTAGGTAGCTCTTTCAGTGGTTGTACTTGTGTTGTGGTCAATCCACTTTACCTCAACCACCGAGATATATATTCCCTGCGTGATGTAGTTAAAAGCCCCCTAACCTAGTCGAACGTGAAACAAGGAAGAAATAAAAACAAAATCTAATTATTGTCGACAGCCCCATCAATTAATGAAATCCATCACAGAATGTAGCAATTCAAAGAGGCATAATTCGGAGAATGTCTGGGTCCATGATTCTCACAACCGAACGCATTACTACCATCACCAATGAACGAATCCTTATGATCCTTGTAACTGCAGTCCTCCAGATTCCATGTGTAGCAAAACCCATTCTTAAGGTACCACGACGCAATCTTGGTGAAAGTCCCAGCGTCGCAACTAGTAGAATGCAAACCTTCTTCGGTGTAGAACTTGCAAAAGGTCTCGATGCCCATGGAGTCGCTATTGAGATGACTGTTGAGATTCAGACATCTTGCTAGGTTCATTTGATCATATCCTTTGTTGTATCCTCCCAGGAGGTAGTAATTTCCCTGACAGTTCTTCTTTTCGTAGAGTGTCAGTTGCCATGGCACCATGTCAGTCTCAGTAGCGACCGCGGACTTTGTCGTTTTGTCTGCTTTTTTAGTTGTTGCTGGTGATTTTTTGCTGGTTGTTGTCGAAGTAGTGGGTTTCTTTGTGGTACTGGTCGTTTTAGTGGTGCTCGTAGGTTCACTTTTGGCGGCTTGTGTTGTTTCAACTGGCTGAGCAGCTTTCTGATCAGCTGTCTGAGTCGGCGCCGATGTGGTATGGGATGAATAGTCCGAGGGACTACAGAATTCCGGAGTAGTACCACATAATCCCCATAGAGAACACTGAGACCAGATTAGATGCGAACCAGACATTGATTCTTTGTGAATTCACTTACACATTCCCTGTTCGGGCAAGGGTTAAGAGTGCCAACTAGATCAAAGTTCTTCGGACGTGCTGTTCCAGGTACCTGGGGACCACAAGTAGCTTGCGGAAGTGCGACTGGCATCGGAGCAGCGCCAGCGCTAAGACAGATAAATGCACCTTGGTAAAGTGGCTTGTCGCATCCCAGCCAGGCCCATGTGTCCTTGTTGAAGGCTTCGATGTCGGCCACAGTGAGGCTGTTTTGTTGGGCAATGGAAGAACAAGTATCGGCACCTTGAACGGTATATGTGTAGCAAATCCCGTCACTGCCTTGCGTTGGAACAGGCGAAGTAGCGCCTAATACCTTGCTGGCGTAGCTGAAAAACAGCCCACATAGCACAAAAAGGTTGAGGTAAGTGTTACCCATGTTGTATGAACGGTTTTGAAGACGAGAGGTTCTTAAAAGCAGAGGATGTAAATACTTATAACATATCCACTTGCGAGTACATCAATGTTCTCGAGGCCGCGACTTCCAAGAAATTAGGGCCTTATAGTTACATTGGGCGATCCCAGTTGAAACAAGAACAATACGATCTACCACATTGTACATTTAGAAGTGCACCACTACGCTCGAGTGGCTTTTATTGTTGACAGCCCCAACTATTACTTCATTTGGTAACTAAATGGCTTCCTGCTGTTTGAAAATGGATGCGATGAGCATTGACAGCCTGCGAGTTCTCTTTGTCCTCTCCCTGCATTACTGCATGACTTTCCCAAAAGAATTAAATATAACCAAATCGGAATCTATTCTATTTTGTCTGGTAGATCTTGTAGGAGTCATGTTCTTTACTTGGACAGGTTACCTGGGTCTCGAGCCATCACCGTGAATATGCATATAGGGTTGAGTTGCACCGTGCTCGTTGATCTTTGAGAATACCCATGCGTAACTGAATAGCCAAAAGTCTGGAGAAGTTGAATTGAACTAGCTGAAAAATCCAAGCACAACACAGTGAATATAATGGAAAACAAGACTGCAATGTTGTCCCTACTCTCTAGATCTCGTGTAGTTTGACACCGGACACCTCAGGCACCAAACACTAATCCAACCGTGTCCATCTCCCGTGCCCGCTATCATTTCATCCTCCTGATCTTTTCGTTTCTTTTTTTTTTCTCTCAATCAATTTCCCAGTATGAGTGTCCAGATGAGTTGGAGAGCTCATGCATTGCCATGCATCCGCCGAGGCTCTGTCTCTCGACAACCAGCGAGGTGGCCGGGAACCCCTGCATTGCCGGGAACACCGGGCTCGCTGAGGCAGTATTACCGACCAGCAAGGTGAGTAAACATATCCCATTAATTGCACAATCTCTAACAGATATAGACTGGGAATAACCTCAAGCTTGAGTACGCGCCCCCGCTTATCGGCCTATCACCCCAAAAGGGAAAGATGACTGTCCCGCAATTTTTTTTTTTTTCTTGACATCCGATCTGCATTTGATCCATACTAAAAGTTTTAGTAGGACAAACTTGTCCAACATCAGCAGCAAAGCCAAATTCCTTTACTAGAAATGGCCGCTCGCAGCTCCTGATCAAATCGCCACATTTGACCCCGCCTGCGCGGAATTTCTCCAGTGGATCCGCCACCCGTTCAGACTTCAAGATGAACTTGAGATATCTGACCCCAGATGTACACCGGGCTTTTATTGCCCTAGGAAGCAATGTTGGGGATCGAGTAGAGATGATCGAACAGGCTTGTCTCGAAATGGACAAAGCTGGTATCAAAGTGAAGCGGACAAGCTCGCTGTTCGAGACTGCGCCAATGTATGTCCTTGACCAGGACACATTTGTCAACGGCGTGTGCGAGGTATGCCTTCCAACCACACGAAAAAGCCTTATACTTCAATACCAGAACCTGACAATCATAGGTTGAAACAACTCTTGAGCCTCTGGAGCTTCTCGATGCCATCCAAGCTATTGAAATTGAAATGGGCCGAAAAAAATTAATCGACAAAGGCCCACGGTGTATCGATTTGGACATCTTGCTCTATGATCAAAGAGTCGTATCTCACGAGCGTCTCAACATCCCACACAACCTGATGTTAGAGCGAGACTTCGTGTTGCGCCCTCTGAGCCAGTACGCCCCCAACGCCTCCAACATCAAAACCTAAGCAAACTAACCACCCACCCCAGATTGATCCCTAATGAGTACCCACCACTCACAGGGAAAGAAACAAAAACATATAGCGGCCACCTATCAGCCCTAACCCCACCAGACCCAACACCTGTATCAACAACTCCAATCTCACCAAACTTCCAACCCCTCCACGCAACAGACCCAAAACGCAGCACACACATAATGGCAATCTTAAACCTAACCCCAGACTCCTTCTCAGACGGCGGAAAACACTCCCCTACAGACCTATTCTACATAACAGAAATAGTGCGCAGCATGATCGCAGCAGGCGCCACAATAATCGACATAGGCGGCGAAAGCACACGTCCCGGCTCAACACCCGTAGGCGCAGATGAAGAAATCGCCCGCGTCGTCCCAGCAATCACCCACATCCGCACCAACATCCCCGAAGCCGCAAACATCGCAATCAGCATCGACACTTACCGCGCGCGCGTGGCGGAAGCAGCCTGCGCCGCCGGCGCAGATATCGTCAACGACGTCTCGGCTGGCCTCCTAGATCCAGAAATGCTCTCTACAGTCGCGCGTATTGGCAAATCTATCATCCTAATGCATATGCGCGGCACGCCGCAGACAATGACTCAGAGCCAGCTACATGACTACCCGAACGGGGTTATCGACGACGTAGCTACCGAATTGCGTGGTCGAATCACCGCTGCTGAGGAAGCTGGTATCCGGCGGTGGAGGATGATTCTTGATCCTGGACTTGGCTTTGCGAAGGTCCAGCATCAGGATCTGGAGATCCTGCGCGAGTTGGCGAAATTGCGTGGGATGGCTGGGCTGGAGTGTTTCCCGTGGTTGATGGGTCCTAGTCGGAAGCGATTTATTGGAACGCTTACTGGTGTTAAGACGCCTCGGGATCGGGTTTGGGGAACTGCCGCGACGGTTTCGGCTAGTGTTGCTGGGGGTGCGGATATTGTTCGTGTTCATGATGTTCAGGAGATGTGGCAGGTTGCTAAGGTTGCTGATGCGATTTATCGTGTTGAGTAAGTGTTGAAGGGGGGTGTTTTTTTGTTGCTTGTTCTGTTTATACCCATCGGCTGTACTGCACAGTGGCCAGTTCTTGTATTCAACATTTGGGTTGCGGGGGTTATACTTGTACTGCGTTTCTCTTCATTCATCATGGGAGTTTTATAAAGCGGTATGGGACATCAAAAATTGGGAGTTTGAGAAACAATTTTGTTTTATGTTACTGGTTGTCAATACTTTCATTTTCTCTATGAATAATATCAAATCACGAATTTCTGGATTATCTTGAACCATACCAACGAAACGGGGAAAAGAAAAGAAACAAAAGGATTCCTTCGAGCATCCGATGTTAATGTGAAGGGATGCGAAGAAACAGGGTAGAAGAAGCCAAGGTGCCATCATGAACACGCCAAAGTGAACATCGTAATAGGAAGATAAATTTTGAACGGCTTCTGATCGCGATGATTTTCAGGTGAAGATTTCAGAAGGTGGAGGGCAAAGGGAGACACAATATACGTCGCGGATTGGGGGAACAGGGGAACAATGAGGCTTGCTAAGAACTTAGAGCGATAGAAGGCGGGATATCTGATGAAAATGGGTATTGACTTAGTTGTTCAGATAGTTGCGGATAGCGCCTAGGACACGCATTAGCGAGATACTCATTACTATAAAGAATATTTACATACCTTGTAACTTAGTAGCGCCTTCGCCGACAATGTGCGACAGGTTCTCGATATCGTCTCCGGCGGTGATACCGAAGCGGCGGATAAAGTCCTTGGCAGCAACCTCGAGATCACCGTAGCCATCGTCAATAGCAGGAATCTCATCCTCGGACCGGCCGAAGTAATTGTTGCTGGAGATGGATGTAGCGCTGTCGAATTGACGGAGACGCTCCTTGGCCTCCGACTGAGCGGCGGGATCAAAGCGCTCCCGTCCGAAAAATTCATCGGAGGAGATACCCTTCTGGGTGCCGAAACGGGTCCTGGTCTGGGCGAGTTCTTCGTCTAAATGAATGTTAGCATATGGCTCCAATGTAAATATCAATGGAAGTATTACCATCAGCAGGGTTGGGCTTGGCAGGGCCAACAGACCCAAAAGTAGGCTTCTTAGGAGCAACAGGCTTCGAGACCTGACCAAAGCCAAGTCTGCCCATACCCATGCCTAGCCGCTCAACATCGTTGGAGTTGCGTTCATGAGACTTTCCAGCGGGGCTGATCGGGGTGGAAGCAGGGATGGGAATAGCAGCAGCGGCGGTAGCCTTCTTAGCCTCGGCTTCAGCCTGCTCAGCCTCGGGGTCGTAGCCAAGCTTTTCAATGCGCTCGGCTTCTTCCTTGGCCTTGCGCTCGGCCTCGTCGAAATCAATAGTATCAGCAGCAGCGACCTTCTTAGCTCCAAGCTTAGGCACCTTCTTAGCACCGAGGACACTGCCTTTCTTCGCGGCAGTGTTTGTGGTGGTCTTGCGAGCAGCAGGGTTTGACCGAATAGCAGTCGGCGCGGGAGATGCGCTCTTCTCTTCGGAAGACAGGGGAGACTTTGAGCGGGATCCGTTTGCATTCGCGCCGGCGTTCAGGAATGGAGAACCGGTTCGGCTGACAACGGGTGGCGTGCCAGTGCGCGAGGGCGGGTTGCTGGGACGCTTGATCGAGGGCTTGTCCCACGAGGAAAAGAAGTCGTCGTCTGCGTCGCCTGCAGGAGTGTTTGATCCATCGGAGGGAGTTCCAGCGGGGAGATCTGTGATGATGACTTCCTCGGGGTACCTAAACAAAGCAACAACACTGATCAGTGCCTGGTCGAGGCAGTTCCGCCGAGACATTGGGGTCCACTAACTGTTGCGCATCGAGCGCGGCGCGCTTCTTGAGTTCCTCCTTATATTTGACAGCTGCATTGCAAGTGTACTTGACTTTGGTGTCCTTGCTTGCGAGCGCAGCGGAGCCTCCGTGCGATTGGAAGTACTTGGTCGCGGACTCGTTTCCACCAACCTTCATTACCCGCAGCTGTTCCCATTGCCACTCTGTGTAAAAGATTAGCATTGATCCACTGGAAAGCATAGACAACGGAGGAATTGTGTCGCAGGTACATACGGTCGAGGTTTGTTGATCGAACGAAGGAGATGTGCACACCAAGGTTACGGTGGTGTGCTGAACAATCAAGGCAGAGATAGATACCGAATGGCACGGAGGACCATGTTGGGTTTTTGGTACCGCAATCGAAGCATACCTAACACAGCAGAAGGCATTAGAATCGAGTGCCACCGTGCAGCGTACGGGGGTGGGGTTCTGCGCACCTTGTTTGCGGGCTTCAACTTGATCTTCTCAAAGATCTTTTGAGACTGCGCCTTGGAGGCACTCATTTTGGTACAGAGGAGAGGTAAGGAGAAGAACACAAGGAAAAAGGGTGGTTGTGAAATGTGCCCAAGAGACAAAAAGCGTCGGAAACGGAGAGGTGGTCGGACTTGGACTGAGATTCAAAGTTCCTGGTATTTGAGTTACGACGCCCCCCAATTCGCCGCTTACCACGCCTCCACAGGCTGTATGTAATTACGTATTTTACTCCATAATGAGCCCCGTCGCACGTGATGCCGATGCAGATAGCGACGGCGATAACTGCACGTCTTGCCTCAACTTCCATGGGCTATATCGTTCACCATGAATAACCTTCCGGTCCGCGCTATTCAAATCTCCCCCCTGTCCCTCCTCCGCCAGTCTCCCCGCACACAGATCGCTCGGCACTATGCCACCCAGAGCGACTTGGGCCGTGGGCCTCGACCTACGGGTACATCAAGAAAGAAGAGCATTACAGTATTGTCAGATGACGGACGTGTGGAGTGGGGTGATTTGAGTAGAGGAGAGAAGGTTGCGCGCACAACGCAACAGTCCTTCAACTTCGTCATTGTGTTGGCTGGTGCAGTTCTGACGGTAAGAACTTCACCCAGTTAAGCGCTAAATTCGAGATGCTAACTATACTCCCAGGCTGGCGTGTTCACAGTTCTCTATCAAGAGCTATTCTCGCCAAACAGCAAGACGTGGCAGTTCGAGAAGGCAGTTGAGCGCATCAAGGATGACCCCGAGTGTATAAAACTACTTGGTGATCGCGGAGAGATCAAGGCATATGGCGAGAACACTTGGAGTCGGTGGGCACGGAGCAGACCTATTGCGTGAGTATAAGTTTTGTGCATCTATAGACCGGAAGTGTTAACAATCACTAGGACAACCATCGAAAAGGATCGATTAGGCCGTGAGCATTTGCGAATGAATTTCCACGTATGATGCTCTCCCCACAGATGAAAAAAGACGAAATTACTGACTATGAATCCAGGTCGAGGGTCCTCTCAACTCCGGTGTGGTTATTGTGCACATGATGAAGCCTTTGGACAAGAGCAACCTCGAGTACCAGCTTCTCGCGCTCGATGTTAAGGGTCACTCTCGTGTTGTCCTTGAAAAGGCCTCGGAGAAAGCCAGCGTTGCTAGCACCTTGAAGCTCTTTGGTATGCAGTGGCGCTAAACGTCACGATTGCCTCCAATCTGCTATTATACCCTTCTACTCTCACCACAAGACCTATGGCTTCTTATCTGTGGTAAACTTGGAAATTTGTTCCTGGTTCCTGTCCTGTCCAAGTCTGATCTCCTCATAGCAGTCTGGACACGGTACCTTCTGTAACTTCTATCGGCCACTGGCCATTCACTCAGGCTCCAATGACCTGTGCGATGTATTATAGTCATACCAGACCGCAACAGCGGTCCAAATATCAACACAAGTCCGGCAGCCCGGGCAAAATGCACTCAAAAATTAAAATCACAATATGAACAATAATTCTTATGTAAAATTATTAACAAGAAACCACATAATAACATGAAGAATGCACGCTGATCTACCAGTATCACCAATCTATACAACGCGGGGCCCATCAATAATGCTCTTGGCCTCCTCAGACCTCCACCAACTCTTGCCCTCCTGTCCAGGGAACTCAAAGGCATCCATACTATCAGCCTTCATCTCAACACTGTACCCAGGCTCCATAGGAGTAACATAGTACCCATCGAGGACACTAGAAGGGTGAACAAAGTGCTCGTGTAAGTGATCAACATACTCAAGCACACTCTTCTTGCCCGTAACGACAACATAGTCAATTGTGCTCAAGTGCTGAGTGTACTCAGGCAGACCAACACCACCAGAGTGCGGCACGATAGGCACGCCGAACTTGCGTGCTAGGAGGAGGATGGCGAGGACTTCATTCACGCCGCCGACGCGGCAGGCGTCTGGCTGCAAGACTGTCAGGGCGCCAGCTTGGAGGAGTTGCTTGAAGATCACACGGTTCTGGCACATCTCGCCTGTGGCGACGCCGACGGGGCCGTGGGGTGTGTTGGAGAGGGCTTTGCGGATTGCGGCGTGGCCGAGGATGTCATCGGGGGAGGTGGGCTCTTCGATGAACCACGGCTTGTATTCGGCTAGTTCTTGCATCCAGGTGATGGCTTCGGGGACGGACCAGACCTTTGGACCATAAGTGTCAGCTCAGAGAAATTGGTAATGGGGGATGTTGGGATGGAGTATAACATACCTGGTTAGCATCAACCATAAGGATATTCCCTTTATCATACCCAATAGCCTCACGAGCAATAGCCAACCGCATTTTATCATCCTCAAGATCACCTCCAACCTTCAACTTGAAGTGCTTATACCCCTGCTCAACACTCTCGGTAAGCAAAAGCTTAAGCTTCTCCTTACTATACCCCAACCAACCAGCAGAAGTAGTGTAGGCCGGCACAGCCCTGGAAGCCTCAGCCTCCTTGATGCGCTCCTGCTTACCAGGCTCGACCTCCTGCAGCAAGCGGATAGCTTCTTCCGGTGTGATAGCATCGGTGATGTAGCGGAAGTCAATGCAACGCACGAATTCCTCGGGAGTCATATCCGCGACGATGCGCCAGACGGGCTTGTTCAGGGTCTTGGCCCAGAGATCCCAGAGGGCGTTGACGACTGCGCCAAGGGCAAGGTGAATGACACCCTTCTCGGGTCCGATCCAGCGCAATTGGCTGTCGGATACCAGGTATCGCCAGGTCTTGCCCCAGTCGGCTGTTAGGTCAGAGAGGTCTTTGCCTACGACCATGGGGGCTAGGAGAGAGATGGCTGCGCAGACGATTTCGTTGCCGCGGCCAATTGTGAAGGTCTATTTTTGTTGGGTTAGTTTGCTGTTTGTTGGAGATTATGGTATAATGTAGTGGATGATTGGTAGTGGATGGGTTAACGTACCATGCCATGTCCGGAGTGCTCCGAGTCTGTAGTGATGATACAGTAGGCGGAAGAGTAGTCGCCAGCTGCATTCATGGCATCTGAGCCTGTCTTGTCGAGAGAGGTCTATGCATTGTTAGAGTCTGCGCTAAGTTGGTCATGGCAATTTCTTAGAAGGATGAACATACAGGAAACCTCACGTCCCGGGTGCTGAAGCCGGTAATCTTAACCATTGTGAGAGTAGTCGAATGCGACGTTAACAATGAGGCTTGGTATAGCAACGGCGATAAGAAATGCAGGCGCAGTGTTCAATGTAGCAGTAGTTGCTAGAAATGCGGGGAGTATATGTTCGGGGTAGACTCGGAGGTTGAATCCACACTTCCTGGTCAAAGTCACTCAGTGAAGAATAGAGTATGGCAGAGATGAAGAGAAAAAAAAAAGAATTGAGGACTCCCAGAGAAAAGCAGCAGTATATACTGCAAAATATAATCCCCCGCGCCATCGCCAGTTTACCCAGCGCCCCTCACACTTTCGAGGTTGACGCGCGTTAATTGGTGGATGATTGCGGACGGCGGGAAAATGCCAGATTCCACCAATCAGAGCGGAGGAAGTGTACTCGGAGTAGCTCCGCGTTTTTATTCAAGCGTGGGGTTGTATCTACATATGCAAGTCAAGTTACTAGGAAAAGGGATTGGGATTTCAAACAGCTAAATTCGGCTTTTGTACGTATCTGGGAATATGGTACCACAATAATGACCGGCATATAATCTACGAAGAAAGACCGCGCTTCTCGCTCTCCGAGAAGAAGATGATCATGCGCCACAACTTGCGAACAAGAACTTCGGCCTCCTCGTCCAATGCCTGTGAAATATGGTTAGTAACGAATACATGAATGGAAATGGATCAAAACTCACTTCTGCCAGTTGCTCGACCAGTTCCTGAGGAGGCGCGTGCTTGCGCACATGCTCCTCCACGACATCCACCAGCATCTGTTCTTGCACACCAAGATACTCGACAATCTTCTTCTCCACAAATGGCTTGAGCTGGTCGCTGAGAATAGCCTCGTCCACAAATTCCCACTTGACCTCCCACTTCCAAAGACCCTCCTTGTCCGTCGGGATCTCGGCAGCCAGTTGGCGAGCTGCTTGGGCGCGCTCTTCGTCGGTGAGACCGGCAGCTTCGGCGGCGGAGTCGAACTTGATTGGGACCAGTTGACGGCGGGTGGTAGAAGCAGGTTCTTCCTCGTCTTCGAGTAGACCCTCAACTTCGGCAACCGTGCGGCGGCTGGTAGCGGCCTGGGCCTTCTGGGCTGCAGCTCCGAGAGAAAGCTTGAAGCGCTGGGGTTCACGGGGTGCTTCCACGGTACGGGCCGTGAGCTCCTCAGCCTGGCGGGCAAGGAAGTCATCTGCCATACCGCGAGCCTGCTCCTGTTGCTGGGCGTTGCGAACACGTTCACGGTCTTCGGCGGCACGATCAGCATCGTCGATGTTAATCTCGCGAGCGCGTTGGGCGGCACGGCTGCGCAGCCAAGCACCACGATCTGCGTAATAGTCGGTTGTCTTGCGGCTGGCTTCGGTATCATCATTCCAGGCCTTAAGACGTGCTTCCATCTCGTCATGTGCAGCTTGTAGCCTTCCGTCTTCTTCCTTCTCACGTTTCTTCTCACGCTCGAGGGCAGCGGTTCGGCTGCGCTCACGGTTGAGCCAGCGGCGCTCCTGATCCAAGAACTGCTTCTCTTGATCATCGTTGTGCTTGGCCTGTCGGCGGCGTTCGATTTCCTCGTCGCTAGCATCGGAGTCCTCGGCGTCACGGTCAATGGAGACACCGTTGAGTGATCCGCCATTCACAAAGGAGACACCTTTCTGGTAGTCCTTGGGGATTTGAACTCCGAACGGCTTAGCGTTGGCCCCGCTACGATCCCGGGGACCCAGTGGGATATTGTTGGTACCACCAGCCGGACCGCTGGGGGCTGATGCTGGGGGTGACGAAAGCCGGCTGATTCTCGAGCCCGAATTCCGAGCGCGTTCCATAGATTCAATCTCCTCCTCGCGTTTCAGACGCTCAATATCGCGGCGGTTGCTTCGTTCACGGAATGCAGCAATCTCCTTGGCGACATTTGCGCGCATCTCGGGTGGGATGTCGGCCAACTCGTCTTCAATTGTAATCGGAATGGTGACGACCTCGCCGTCCTTCGTAACAGCATCCTTCATCTCACTGTCTCCCTCACGATCAAGGGCCGAGGCGTTTTCCTTTTTTGTAGGGGTAGTAGGGTTGCAAAGGTCGGACAAAACACTGTTCAGGTTGTTGCGCGCAGCGCTGAAGCGTGCTTGACGTTCCTCGGGGTCTTGCTCTGCTCGCGAAGCCTCAAACTGCTCAAGATAGGTGAGCGTGCTCTCATCAACAACGACCTATGGGATGTGTTAGTAGTGTTCCAATACGATCAAATAAACATTGTATACGCACCAGAAGAGTGCTCTTTTCAACATCCAGCTCCTCAGCACCTTCATCACGAGGCATTTGCCTCTTCACAGGAACCTGCACATCCTTAAGAATCTCCACCGCGATCTCCAGGCTGGCGGGATCCTCAAATTCAGCAAAACCAAACCGACAGGGCTTCTCATCGGCATCCGTAGCGCGAATCCACCGTCGCAGACCACCCACAGAGCCCAGAATGCGCTCAATTCCATCATCACCACCAGCACCCTCCGTAATGCCGCCAACGAAAAGAGTGCGCACGACCTCGTCGCGTGTAGGAGGCTGAAGCGGCATCATTGTATCACGGCCATGGTGGCGCTGGGTATCCATGCCTCCGGCTCCAAGACCAGCACGACGGCCAGGACCGTCCGATCCCCGCTCCCGACCCATTTCTGGAGCTGCGCCTGTAGGCTTTGCGGGACCCGAGGTTCCCAGGCGAATCACCGGCGCGGAAAAGTTGATGTTGGGCATATTCGCGGGCGGTTGGAAGTTGGGCGGGAAGCCTCCTGGTCGGCCTGGCTGCTGGCTGTTTACTTGCTGCACACCTGGAGGAGCAGCGGTTCCTGGGGCGGCCATCCCTGGAGGAGGCGCTGGTGCTGGTCAGCCTGTATTCAAAATGAGGATTCACTTGGTGGCGGGGATACTCACCCATTCCTGGGGGTGCGCCATAGGCACCGTAATCGGGGGCTTGGCCGTAGAGACCTGGGTCTGTGGATTGATCAGCATCTGTTTCGCGAAGTCTGGGGACTTTCTCATGGATCGGAGAGGATGAATGCACTCACGTTGGTAGGGATTGTACATATTGAAGGAGACTGAACCAGTACACAATTTACTGTGCAATGTTGGTTAAGGCTCAGTTCCAAACTGCAATGAAATGAAAGTACAGACGCAGATGAAATGTCAAGTTTGAAGTCGGCGAAAGAAGCGCATTGGATGTGGTCCGTGCGCGTATCTTGGCAGCAGCTTGATTAGTTCTGGAGATGATCACCGAGGCATTCTGGTGTGCTGCGCAAGGTCAGATCTTTATTTGCGAAATAGTTAGTTTACTTAGAGTCTATCTAAACTTGACCGAAGTTCTTCAGCTCGGAAATGGCAAGACGGTTATAATGTTACAAGTTGTATAGAATTGAGAGCAATTGGCTGCTCACTAGGTACTTCATTTAACAAAGGGATGCATCTATATGCTATTTCGTGGGCTTCATTTTCACAGTATTTATTTCTCATAGTGTTTTCTTCATGTATAATCGTGACTCAAGTTGAAAGTAGAGGGCATACGCAGGATAAAAGGAGACCAAAACCTTCCATATTTCATCCTCTCCAAACTTCCTGTCTTCCTCTGTCGGCTCAAATCCCAAATGACTCACACAGCACTTGGACTGGAGCGTACAATGCCCAATTCCATTCCTTCCTTCGCTGTTCAGATGTTGGCTCTCGCAGCATTTGTAGCCTCGGCTACAGGATCCACCTTTCGCTATACAGTCCTTGACAAGGCTCTACTGAAGATACCAAGCAGGATCTTCTCTTGCTATATGATATAACTTCTTTAACCGCTGTTGCGGGAGATATAACTTGTTGTATTCAAGCTTTTGCTCTGCCCTGTGGATGAGCCTTGTGAGTTCCTTTAGTTGTTCTTCAGAATCACGAGCATCACTTATCTCCCTAGGAGAAGTTGCCGTTTTCTGCAATGCTAGTTTTGATAGTTTAGTGCGTTCCTCGTATTATAGGAGTTCTCATAGGCAATATTCCCCATAGATCAATACCGCAAATATCGTCGATTCCAACTCCAGGCATTTGCCACAATGGAAATGAAGGACAAATCCCCCATGCTTACCGAGACGACTGATGGGCGTCAAAATTCTGGAGCATTTGAACGTTTGCGGCGCGCGGTCCCAATGCATGATCCAAATTACATTAACGTCTTGCGTGAAAGCTAGGTATGTGATATCACCGAGTAATTTTTGAGCCCCCAGAAGAAAAAGTCAGGGCTCAACAAATTCAAAAACGGATGAAGTCTAAAAGTAAAATGGTCGGGGGCAGAGTACCTTACGTGACTATTATGTCTAGTTGTGCACATGACCTAGCCGCGAGCTTGCCCTAGTGATTAACCACAAGAAGAGGATGGGATTTCTTGCTGGGGAAATGTGTTGGAACGGTGCTATTCTCTTTTTATCAGGACGCTCAAAGACAGGGCTAAGGGCAATTCACTACCCAAGAAAGACCAACTACGTACGGAGACCGAGATCGAAAAGACACCAAATACATTTCTTAGATCATGCTTTTATCCTTCTTATGTTGCCCTGTATACCGACGAATTCCCGCGCCAATGGAGTAGACCGTGTTCACCAAATGAATACGCCATAGCACCTGAAGACATATACACCATCACGGCTTCCGTATAGTGCTCTAAGAATAGTAAGTATCCTTGCGTCCACTTTTTTTCGACTTTCCTCCTCACATTTGTAGCCGTTATCAAAGCCGTAGTTAAAGGTATTCCTCAATCCTCTTGACCTATATAGGCTTCAACTTTCGCTTTCTCTTCTAGCCAATTTTTTACCCTACATCCTGGATTGGGTCCAGCTGCCCAATCCAGGAGCCTCTGCTCCGTTCCCCGAACAAGTGCTACCTGTATGCAATGGTCAGTTAGACGTGAGGGCTGCATACTTTAGGACATAACGGCTGATTTTAAATTTCTCCTTATGCGCACCTTTCGGCTCTGGGGCAACTCGTCAGTTTTCTTTGGTATGAGATGCAGGACGTAGATACAATTCGAGAACTACCGCTGAAGCACCGAACCACGTGACACAGCTATAGGTAGCTAGGAGATGTGGGAATATGATCATCTTCCCCTTATTGCACCGGGCTAGGGTGAGCAGTCACCTGGATAGTACCAGCGTTATTTTTGCCTAGCACTTGTACATAGCTTAGGATGTGAACTGGAAAGTTGAACAACGTTGACGTGATAGCCGTTCAGTTCCAAATGCCCCGCTATAGACGTCAGTGACAACAGTCGGGTATTCTGGAACAGCCGAATTGGTCAGAATGGGCCTTGAAAAGCCGTGTCATTAGCCTGAGTACGAATTGGTAGTTTCGGTCTACGGAGCAAATTACTGCGGATAAATCGGAGAATAAAGAAGGGAAATCAATAGTGGAAAACCGAATGCGGCAATGATGATGTTCGCCGGATGCTTTGCCCCACGACCGGACCCCAACGCGCCGGGCTCATTTGACCTCATTTACTTTTCTTGTTCCTCTCCCACTTTTGCTTTCTTCATCTATATACCCCCTTTAAAACTGTTAGGTATGTACTTCTACTCCCTGCATACCTCACCTATCTCCTCTGCTTCCGTGTGCCCCGCACTAACGCTCTACACATAGACCCATAATCGTCATCATGCCTGGTTTCTCACAAGCTTGCGACCTCCCTGCCTGGAAGGAGCTCCAGGACCACCACAATGCCCTTGGACGCAACATTGTCCTGAAGGAGTACTTCCAGAAGGACCCTAAGCGTTTCGAGAAGTTCAGCCACACCTTTACCAACACTGTTGACAACCAGGATATCCTCTTCGATTTCTCCAAGAACTTCCTCACCGAGGAGACCGTTTCTCTTCTGGTCAAGTTGGCCAAGGAGGCTAATGTCGAGGAGCTCCGTGATGCCATGTTCCGTGGTGAGCACATCAACTTCACTGAGGACCGTGCTGTCTACCACGCTGCCCTGCGTAATGTCTCCAAGGAGCCCATGCAGGTCGACGGCAAGAGTGTGGTTGAGGATGTCCACTCCGTACTTGAGCATATGAAAGAGTTCTCCGAGCAGGTGCGCAGCGGCGAGTGGAAGGGTTACACTGGCAAGAAGATCAACACCATCGTCAACATTGGCATCGGTGGTTCTGATCTGTAAGCACTCCTCCCGATGCGATTGATGATTTCATAGCTAACCCACCAACAGCGGCCCTGTCATGGTCACCGAGGCCCTTAAGCCTTACGGCCACCCCGACATGAAGCTCCACTTCGTCTCCAACATTGACGGTACTCACATTGCTGAGGCCCTCAAGAACTCTGACCCCGAAACCACCCTCTTCCTGATCGCCTCCAAGACCTTCACCACCGCCGAGACCACCACCAACGCCAACTCTGCCAAGTCTTGGTTCCTCCAGTCCGCCAAGGATGAGGCTCACATTGCTAAGCACTTCGTCGCCCTTTCCACCAACGAGCCCGAAGTCACCAAGTTCGGTATCGACAGCAAGAACATGTTCGGCTTCGAGTCCTGGGTTGGTGGTCGTTACTCCGTGTGGAGTGCCATTGGCCTGTCTGTTGCCCTGTACATTGGTTACGACAACTTCCACCAGTTCCTTGCTGGTGCCCAGGCCATGGACAAGCACTTCCGCGAGACTCCTCTCGAGAAGAACATTCCCGCCCTCGGTGGTCTCCTGAGCGTCTGGTACAGCGACTTCTTCGGTGCCCAGACTCACCTGGTCGCTCCTTTCGACCAGTACCTCCACCGTTTCCCAGCCTACCTGCAGCAGCTGTCCATGGAGAGTAATGGTAAGGCTATCACCCGTTCCGGCGAGTACGTCAAGTACACCACCGGTCCCATCCTGTTCGGTGAGCCCGCTACCAACGCCCAGCACAGCTTCTTCCAGCTGCTGCATCAGGGTACCAAGCTCATTCCGGCCGACTTCCTGATGGCCGCCGAGTCTCACAACCCCGTTGAGGGTGGCAAGCACCAGCGCATGCTTGCTTCCAACTTCCTCGCCCAGTCCGAGGCCCTGATGGTCGGCAAGACCCCTGAGCAGGTCAAGGCCGAGGGGGCCCCTGAGGAGCTTGTTGCCCACAAGACCTTCCTGGGCAACCGCCCTACCACCTCCATTTTGGCCCAGAAGATCACCCCTTCCACTTTGGGTGCTCTGATCACTTACTACGAGCACCTCACCTTCACTGAGGGTGCCGTCTGGAACATCAACTCCTTCGACCAGTGGGGTGTCGAGCTCGGCAAGGTCCTCGCCAAGAACATTCAGAAGGAGCTGGAGACCGCCGGCGAGGGTGCCAACCACGACAGCTCAACCAGCGGTCTACTGCTCGCCTTCAAGGCGAAGGCTAACCTGGCATAGATTGAGACCTTTGGATATGCAGTGATGACGAGCAACGAATGATACTTTGTCACATATTTTTGGTTTGAAAAAGAAATGAACAGCTATTGATATTCTTCAATTTTGAACTTGTTGGTAAGTAACCTACCCGTAGAGACGCTCTGGTTGGGCGTGGTAGCAAGTAAGGAGAGCTATACTGTTCCTTATTCGCCGCCACTCGCCTCCGCAGCGCGGCAGAACTCCGTCTTGGACCCCTGCGCCATCTTTCTACACAAACTCGCCGACGCGGGGCGAGTTCTTCACAGTCCTTACAATTCCAATAATGATCCCCACACACCAATTGAGCCGATCCTCGGTCGCACTCGCGCTGCTTTCTTTGAGCGCGTGGTGGCCATCCGGGGCATTTGCGGGGAGCAGCAGTGGCAACATCGACGGCTACAAGCTGAAAGAAGACATCCCAGTATCATGTCTGAATCGCACAGTGTAAGTCTTCTTTACATTCAGCATATAATCACATCGCTAATCAAGACTCGCCTTCCAGTGACGGGGAACATGTAAGCGGCAGCGCCCATCCCTCTAATCCTGACACGCATACAACAACCCGCAAACCCAAAGAAAGAGACAACAACTAACAAAATCTGCAGATCACAGATGACCTTGGAAAACTACAATATGTCCCCTTCGTAACCTGCAATGAAACCGCACGCCCGCTCTCCCTCCACTACGGCATCTCCGAAACAATAACCTGCACCATCGCCTCGCTCACCGATGAAATGTACCACCTACTAGAGTTCTACGTTCACTCGGACGTACCAATGACTTGCCGTGTCCCAACAGCACCCCTAATTCAATCCGGCAGCAGCGACCACACGGAGAAAACCAAAGCCGAAGACGCAGAGACAGCCTCCGGAGAAGTCGACTCCCTCTCCGCACTAGCCAATAACGGCCCACCCTTTACACCACTCACAATCGCCTTGCAGGGTACACTGCAACGCAGTCACCTGCACATTTGGACGGATATGAACGTCGTAATGCACAACATGGCGTCTGACGCAGCCGCCGAGCAGAAGACCATGAACGGCGCGCAGTCTGGTCAGCCTGGGTTTGCGGTTGCGGGAACTGCATACTCGACGCCTGAGTTCGATAATACTGGCAAAAACCGGCAACTCGATGAGGACGAGGAGCCTGTTGCTCTTGCACAGGCGGCGCGTGAGCCGTGGACGGCTGGACATGGGACTAAGGTTGTGCGCGGTGAGCCGTTGACGTTCTCGTTCCATGTTGCTTGGTTGGAGGGTGGTGATAGTATTGGGTGGCCTGTTCGGCCTAGTTCTGCGTCTTGGTTGTCTTTGGCTACTGGGTCTGGGAAGGGGTCTGGGTCGTTCTTTTCGAAGCTTTTCTTCTTTTTGATGGCTGCTTCGGTTGGTGCGTTGGTTGCAATTTACTGGGAGAGGAATGGGGGTCGGGGTCGTCCTGCTTGGCATGGTGATGGGCTCTTGGGTGGGACGCCTGCTAGGGGGGCGAAGGGTCCTGGTGTTACTTTTGGGAACGGGGGCCGGATTAATGGGTATGGTGGTTATTCTGGTCCGCCTAATGGTAATGGGGCTGGTGGTGGTGGGTATGGACTCCCTACTGGGAAGAGGGATTAATTAGGTGAACCATGAATGTTGATGGGGTGAGTGAAGTTTGTATAGCCTGGGATAGAGTGATGTTCTATGGGCGTGTACAGTGTACCCTATAAGAAGGATAAAAGAAACGATCGACTGCGAGGACGAGAGCTATGCTATGCTATGCTCTACACGAAACGACCATAGCGGATAAATTGATTCAATCAAGTGCAATGCATTCCATGTCTAATGCAATAGCCAAAAATCCAAATAAATCAAAGGTACCATGGTAATAATTGTACACATATAACGAGTAAAAGAAACCCATTTTCAAGCCACTCCCACATACATCACAGCTTCTTCAAACCACCCACACACCGGAGGACAGCCACCTCAGTATATACATACATACAGCCAACAAGCAGACATGAAAGATCAAGAAATCACCAACCCTGAGTCTGCATGCGCTGGATTTTCTGCACAGTACTCTGGAAAGAAACCTTAAACAGCTTCTTCCAGCGCATCATCTTCTTCTGCTTCGCAACCATACCCTTCCGCGTATGGAAGCGCTGCGCATTAGCCGTCTGACGCAGCTTATTCTGGCCAATGGTAGTGTTGAGCTTGCGCAGCGCAGTAGCAAGGTCCTGGCCACGCTCAGGCTCGACGAATGCCTGTCGGCCAAGCGATGGGCCGAGCTTCAGGTCGACTTTGCGTTGGGGTGGTGGGCCGCCGCGTCGCCCCCGGCCCATGGCGCCTTGGCCTACTGCGCGGGAGAGGCTATCGGTGAAGATGCGACGGCCGCGTTGGGCCGAGTTATTTGGGTTAAGGTCCAGTCTGTCCAGGATGTCGTCGAAGTCCGAGGGTTTCTTGTCCCGGGTTGTTGTTGCCGTTTCGGTGGACTGTGTGGAGGGTGTAGCTGAGGGGGTGGTTTTGGTGGTCGTTGGGGCTTCGGAGGAAGAGGAGGAGTTGAATTGGAGGGATGTAAGGGTTGTTTGAGGGAATAATTGGGCTCGCTGTTGGAGGAATGGCGTCGGCCTGGCGCGGAGGCTGCGAGCCAGGAGGCGGACGTCCATTTTGGAAAGATGTGGGCGTTTCAAGGTTATGCAGGTGCAATTGAGGGGGTTTTAACTGTCTGTTGGGTCGTGGAATTGGAGCGTTGGTCTGGCGGAGTGCGCAGGGTCACTGGATGTTTGAAGTTGTTCTGGTGGAAAATCAACCCCGATTGGAAATTGTAGGTCACGTGCATGCTCCATGCTACACGTTACAGATCAAGAACATCACAGCTGCAAACTTTCTTGTATTTACAAATATCTCTCTCATTTCACTCGAAAGCGGTACTTCTGCTTCTAATACTTGACTTGAGCTGCAAACTCATGTCGTCCATCTCAATCGCAACCCTCCCTCGCATGGGCCGCGATGCTCTTGCAGCCCTGCTCCTCTCCGCCAGCGAGCCAAGCAACCTCGCAGTCATCGATGTCCGAGACTCAGGTATGTGACTACAAGCATTGATTCAAGTATGCCAAACCAGCTAATAACGTCAAAAGACCATGTTGGCGGCCACATCCACTCATCAACCTGGGTCCCCACCTCAACACTGGATGTCCGCATACCAGAGCTGATCCGTACTCTGAAGGACAAGAAGATGGTCATCTTCCACTGCGCGCTCAGCCAGCAACGTGGTCCCTCTTCTGCTTTGCGGTATGCGCGCGAGCGCGAAACCGCCCTTGGCGCGGAAGAAAGTCAGAAGCAGCAGGTGTTCATACTTGACGGCGGATTTGTGGAATGGCAGCAGAAGTATGGCAATGATACTCGTTTGACTGATGCTTATGCTGCCGATATTTGGGAAGAGTATTGAGCATTGGGTTTCTGAGGTGAAGGGGGTTTCAGACTTTGCATATCTGCCTTTTTTTTGATGAGAAAATGAATATGATCGAGATACCACTTAGATAGATGCATTGATTATGTCTATTAACATTTTTTTGGTTTTTGTGGATTTCATGGTAAGGTGTGCCAGCCGGCCTTCTTTCACGTTGACATTCTCGAGTCTCGAGTTGTCTTGTCGTCTCCTTGTTGCCCTACAGATCTTGAGGACATTTTTAATTGGAATGTATTGTATGCATCAGATTATTTTACATGGGGTTCACAGAAAAGGCTACTTTACAGCAAGGCGTACTTGCGGGTTCAGGGCATTTGGACACCACCTCCAAATCCAACAGGTCGTCTCTGTCCACCGTTCTCAGGCACAATGGCCATAACCTTATAGATCTGACCCATTGAGCCACCACTCTTCTCAACCAGCCTTGTCCAGCCGGTCTCGAGAGTCTTTCTCTTTTCCTCATCTTTCACACTGCGAAGGAGCTGGCGCATACGCTCTTCGATGCCCATGGCACCCAAGAAATCACCCTGTTCAACAGGGCCATGCACCTCGACACCATCACTACCCTCAATAGCTGCTTCAGCAAGCGAGGTGAAATCCACATCCGCGCTGACATCGACACGGCCGGGCTCCGAAAGAGGAGCCACCTTCTCATGGCTCTTAATTCCGCGGAGTGAGTTGATAGGAATAGTCGAAAGTGTCCCATAGTCCATGATCAAAGCCGCGCCGGAGGGCGTCTTCTTCTGGTCTGCCGAGGATGTGCTGGGAGCAGTGTTCTTTTTCATAGCAAGTGCAGAGGCAGAATCACCACCAATCCGGCGTGCGAAGTCAGCAGCGTAGATACGACTTTCGGGGCTGATTTCAATAGTTGATCCAGGCTGTGACTTGAGAGCACGGTAGCGTGCAGATATTTCTGGGATCACCAGAGATGAGGGCGTCGAAGCTTTGGCCTTGGTCAACTGAAACTCGGGTTCTCCTTCGATGTTCTCTTCAACGGCCTTGGGATTTAATGTGACCATTAGCTCACGCCATTGCGGTGTGTTTGCAACCTTGGGCGGGGTGTGTAGTTCTGCTGGGCCGGTAGGAGTCATGATCTTTCGTGGCTGATCTGGCTGCTCATTTTCGGGAGATGGCGGAACAGACTCAAAGGCATGAATTGGGAGTGCGTCGAAGAATTCATGGGCAAAGATGAATGGTGTCTTACCTTCCTCTGCAGACCACCCAGTACTTTGGTCAGTTTCGGCCGGAATGATTGGCAATTGCGCTAGTCACTTACCATGAGGCAGAAGGCGAATGTCTTCCACCCAGACAACGGGTACGTCGAAGTACTTGCATACACTCTTGTGTCCGATCTCTGTCTCCTCCATTGCAGCTTGTTCACCGCAGAGCAACCGCTTCTGCACCTCTCTGAGGGTTGCACTTGCTTCCACCAGATAAATAGCCTCAACACTTGAAGAGAACATCCTGAAGTTGCGGAACGTCTGCCATATAAAAGTTCCGTCAATCCAACGATCTTGGCTCTTATCATAAGAAGCAAATGCAACCACTTACCCGCAGCATATCATCCATCAAAGTACCCTTTCCAGGACCAACCTCCATCAACTGAACACCACTTTTCTTCCGCCCCTGAGCCATCCACTCCGCAATTGTCCAGATACCAATCAACTCTCCAAACACCTGCGAGATCTCGGGTGAAGTAACAAAATCGCCGTTCTTGCCGAAAACACCTCCGCCCTCCCCTCGTGTTGTATAGTATCCGCCATCAGGAGAAGTCAAGACTTGACGCATAAAAGCTGCAATTGGAACAGGACCGGTGACCTAAAGCCGTGCATAGTCAGTGAAAGTGCGATTGAACCGGAACACGGGACGCGGGTATACCTTCATCACATTGGCCAATGTCTGGGCTAACGGCGTGGACCATTTTCTCTGCTCAAATGTAGAGGAGTTCCATCTTCTTGAGCATCTTGGAGCGGCTGCATTGTGAGGTCTGCGGAAGATATGCGACGCTACACGCCTCGCCGTTGGGTTCATTTCTGTTTGGTGTCGAGTCAAATCTCGAAAATGGCAAATACTGCGCTCTCGACTTGATTGATCAAAGATACACACGGACTTGGATGTTCATATCACAGTAAAAGTCTTTGATTTCAATTGACTGTGCAACACTCAAGTCCAAATGTTTCTCTGAATCTCTCCGCAAAAGCTCCGTTGCACGTGACTATATCCTTATCGATGTCTTATCTGACCCCAGTCCCAAAGAGGTAAATTGATGTCTCTACATCTTTGACAACGAACTACAATTAGGGTCGTAAATCTGTTCACGGTGCTATGAAGTGTTAGACAGCTTCTATAAATCTTCGAACGGAGTTTACTAGCTCACGCGTAATCTATGACTTAGCATTTCTGTGTTACCCTCTTTTTGGCCTCCTTTCTGTCCGTTTTCAAATACCTCGGGCTAATCGTTTGGATGTAGGCGTGGAAAGACTTGTAACCCCCGCGGTATATTGCATAAGGCCCTTCCATCATATTGAGTATGCCGCAAATGCCTTGACTAGGGCGGTGGATAAGCTTATCTTTAATTGGTGCCCTGGGAGGAAATCTTGGGTTCCAGAATATGGCCATAGAGTAGGTTCTCATTCGAGCCAAGCTGGCTTGCTGGCAAATGCAGGGCTGGGTAGCAATGATCAGAATGTGGTGATGATATCTCAGGCTTCAGTGGCTCATCGGCTGATTGTTTGGATTGAGAGGGCTGAAGTGGAAACGATTCTGTCTTTGGCCCCCGGCGGAGGAGCCGTGATGTAGACCTGTTGGTGAGACTTTTCGGTACAGATTATGATGGCATTTGGTTTCTATATAGCATGTTGTTGGAAGTAATGATTGAGTCCACGTATAATGCTGATCTTTGAATGCGTTCTCGTCCCCATTCGTGGGTAACCTTAGGGCTGGCTGATATCATGTGCTTGTGGTCAGTTACAACGAACCGCTATGGTGGACTGAAGAACTCAGCGGGCGAAAGTCATGAGGACATAGCCAAAGCCTACAAGGTATGGACATATATAAACTGCACGTATCAGATTCATCGATATTCGCATTTTGAGCTGGATGCAAAAAGAAAGTGCATGAATCCACTATTGTTGACAATATCATACATTTCATCGGATTTCAATGACAAACATGGCTCCGAGGCCATTTTATGTGAAGAAGCTCCATACGCCAGTGACTATGGTCAAATTCAAAAATCATTGTTGCAAATTTGTGCTTAACGTCGTCCTCTCCGGCGGTTCTGGTTCTGGTTACCCTTGTTATTCTGCTGCGGTGTATCTACCATCATTTCATCGCTGTAAAGACCGGATTGCGAAGTCTGCGGCGCTAGAAGATCTTTTTGGTGGCCGGCACCTCCGCGAGCGCGGAGTCGTTCTTGGTCGGCCTGCGCTCGAAGCGCAGTGAAGGGATCTTGGGCGCCGGGCTTAGCATTAGCGGATTTGAGGCTCATAGTGAGAACTCTGCCATCGGCCTTTAAGACATATTAGCATCGGCTTTGAATCGGAGGACAAAGGGGCGTTACCCTTTGGTTATCAAAGTTCGCGATCACCAGCTCAGCAGTCTGCTTCTCTGCGAATGCAAACTCCGCAACAACACTCGGCTGGCTGGAAACTATCCGGCAACTGAGCATGGGTCCAGTTGTAGGTTCAAGAGCAGACTGAATGTCGGCAGCGGTTGTACCAGGCGCAAAGTTCCTTCCTACCACAACAAATGGCCCTGAAGCGCCCTTAATGGACAGGCTGTTCCCGGATCCCCGGCTCTGTTTGGCGGGACGGACATTCGCTTGGCTGTTTCCTGCCCGGATGGCATCCCAGACCTTTTCTGACTTGGCGCGATCATTCTTCCCTGTGTTTCCGCGTGAGCGGCCGGTGTTTGTGACGGGGGTTGGCTTGTTCTTGTTGGCATTCACGGTCGCGGATGTGGAGCGCTGGTTCTTGATCGATTGTCAGGGCTTGTTCTTTTGTTATGGTCGCGTTTGTAGTGGCGGACTGGGATTGCGCCTACCTTGGCTACTCCGATCCGGCTTGCTAAGCTTCCGGGCTTCGCATTCTGTGTTCTGTTCTGTCCTCTGTTGGTGCCGGAGCCAGAGCCAGATCCCGAGGCGGGTGCGCTTCTGCGTCGGTTCTTTCCGAGTAGTTGATTTGCCAATTCCTCCTGTTTCTTCTTCTGGTTCTTCTCGCGATCTGGCGGAAAGGGTCAGAGTTGCGCGTGGGTAAGCGGAAAGGTGCAGGAATTACCGGCGAGGATAATATCATCGAAGGAAACAGGCTTCTTGTCTGCCATGTTGAATAATGAACGAAAGGCAAGATGGTTGAGCTGAAGTGGAGGTAGGGGGAGAAAGGAAGCTTGGGGCCGATCGCAAAAGTAGTTGGGGCCGAGCCGAACTATATCTCCATAGTATGCTTTCAAGTATTGCTAGTTTGTTATAGACTTTTATATTTACGTTCACGTTGACATTGACACTCTTACTTCTATTGATCTTTCATTGCAGTCATATAATTTTGCAGACTATCCAATTTGGCGACATTGATCGTTCCTTCTTCATCACTGTCGACCCTCATGTCACCTCTTACATTATCTTCCCTTCACTATTGTCTCAACTCTCTTCTTGGCTCATTTCAACTACCTTTGCATAATATCTCAACATGGATACCAATACACAGAGCTTGCATCCTGCGCGCAGCCAGCGATTCTCACTGTCTTTGATGTTCCGATCAACGAGAAAGAGAGCCAGGTAGACACAGATATCCAGAAACTAGAGAGCGTCTTGCTAACTGAAAAGCTGCCTCCCTGAGATGAATGGAGAGCCAACTTGCCAAGAGCGAGCCCTCTACCCTGTATTCGATCCTCAAGATCCTCGTCACAATCCTCAGGCACAATCCTTTTCTCTCTATCGCCAAAGATCATTGAATTCGTCGGAATCACGAAAGCGCAACCAGTGGACTCAGAGCATCCCAAGACAATCTTTTCGCAGGGTGCGGTCTCGTCTGCTGGCACTGAGGGCGAGCCTGCTACGCCGTTCCGCTGTCGAAGATGACCAGCTTGGAGATACTGCTGAATTGCGAAGTTTTGTTAGCCCCGTTGCTTTGAGGCGCGAACGAGAGCAGCATGGTCTTCGACAGGCAGCTTTCAGCTTGGATACACAAGATGATCTGGGTTTCGGTACTGAGATTCATCGAACTGGTACTCCATGGCCGACCATCGAGGTCCATGAGATGGAAGTTCACCAGGGCCATGATATATCAGACAGTGTGACTCCCGCACCCAGAATACGGACAAGGCCTTCTGGGATTCCCCCAACAACATTTCCAACAATAACAGTGTACCGAAGTCCAGACTTGATCTCTGTTGTGGAGTCGCCTTTGAGTGACCCAGTTGAGTCACCCTCTAGCCACAACAACAACGTTGACTATCAACTCGAGAGAGAGTTGACTTCGAGCACTGGAGCTGTACCGGCTCAACTAGAGCGCCAGTTGGATGGTCATGCTGCCGACACCAGCCTTTCATTTCGTAACTTAACACCACGGGGTGTTACAGGGACGACCAACAAAGAGCTCGATATGTCGTCCCATGAGCTCGGTGATACTCAACCTGCTTGGGCAAAACAGCCGACGGAAGGCAATGGAGCCCAGAGAGATTCAATGTCAGACGTAAGCGGTTATGTAGCTGTCCAACAAAGGATGCGTGGGAATGGGGAATCAGAAAGCCGACTATCTTCAAGATCTTCCAGAAGCACAACACCCAGCATCTTTCGTCATCTCAGCGTTCATACAGCATGCCAAGGGGTGAATGTCAGACTTTATCCGTCACGAGTCACGGAACAAGAGCTTGCGAGCGCCGCGACGAATCCAGCAACAGTTACTATATCGAGACAATGCTCCGCCGAAGTGGAATTTGCGTTCCCTGGAATCTATCAAGAGATGCTTGAGCAGTGGATGAGAGAGCCTCGTCAAAGTCAGGTTGCCCTTGCCACTGAGCTAGAAGGCACATCGTCCGTTTTGCAAAAGCGAACCCGCACGAACTCAGCACAACACCCCGTGGCCCAAGACGATGCATGCGATGATCTACCTTCATACGATGAGTACGATCAGGATGCTCTCATCTTAGAGTCCCCACAAAAACCCAGCGTCATAGTAGACGCCTCAGTTATGGAAGACTTGCAGCCACTCGACCACTCAGGCCCATCTTTTGCTGAAGATTTAGACCGTCAGCACTTTGACAACGGATCGCAAGGGCTCACACATTCTCCCAATACCATTGACGAAGTCTTATATCATGAATCATCCTCAACGAACGCGACAAATTTGAAGGCTCGGCACTCATTTGGCCTTCACATATCCTTGTCGTCTGTAAGTACTATGCAATGGAAATCTAGATATGATGTTTAGCTGACATGGGAAGGATACCAAGAGGAATAGCCCTGACAGGTCAAATCGCGCAAGTTACCGAGAGCCTGCATTTGACGCACAAAACCAAGGTTCTCAGGACTGTGCCTCCGGCACTGAGCATGTGAATGCCACATTCCAAAACCTACAGGACGGTCCTGAGTATCCGCGTCTCTACGCCGACAGTACATCGCCAGATTGTACATCGGCCGAAGTCACTTCAATGACATCAATGTCAAGTGACCCATGGTCGCCGATCGACAGCGAAGTTCTATTTCCAACGTCAACGGTAAACGCAAACGAATATTACCTCGTCGACGGGAAAGATAGCACTTACTACCATGATCGAGGTAACCAACCAGTCAAGACTTCCCGCCAAGCAACCAGCGAAGACAATTCCCATTGTCTTTCCAGTTTGGATTGGACTTCTTCCATTCGGAGCCGAGAGATGACTGAGGTTATGTACCCATCAAACATGTCTGTGCAGCTTGCATCGCACAGCGCTCACGGAACAGACTTGAGTTATGACGAAGATGAAACGGAGATGTATGATATTGAGTATCGTGGTCTGCCGAGTCACCCCCATTGGTAGAGCGAGAAAGGGTGGTGGAAGTCATTCGTTGATACGTTTCATTTGAGCCTCAGAGAGAAAACCGCCGATTCAATGTTGTTATTTATTACCCTCTATCCATTGTGTGGTATACAGTATTCTTAGATATTTTCAAGTTGCATGGAGCTTCAAGGCAGGAATCCATTTTGCAATCCATGCAAGTGAGTTGACCACCACGTATCGTATTCAAATAATGTGCAGCTGACCGAGAGTTCGTTATCGTTTGTTCATCTCTTGGCCAATGCAGCGAAATGAGACTATCCCAACCGGAGAGTAAATCCTGCACCTGCTTCACCTGTATCCCCTCCAGGAGCACCACCAAACACACCCGCAAAGTCCAGCTCGGGTGCTTCCTGGCCTCGCTTCGGAGCTTCAGGCGTATGATGACGCCTCTTCCTCTCCATCCCAGCCTTTGAAGGGAAAGTAGGGAACATCTCCTTTGGTTTCGGCCGTGGATCTTCACGGAAATACGGATGCGCAAGACACTGCTGCGCAGTAGGACGTGAAGAAGGATTCAACGCCAACAGCCCGGACAGAAGACCCAACCCAGAATTCGTCAGGTATGGAAATCGAGACCGAGGTAGCAGAGGCTGATTGCCAGCAGAGGAAGCGGCCGATGTCGACGGCAGCCGCAGCGATTTGGCGTTAGGCAGTGAGCGGAAACCCGGCCATGTCTGCGAGTTTGGCGGGCCGGTCAGTGCGAAGATCTTGGATACCTGGTCGACTTCATTCTTGCCCTGCAAGAGAGGCTCCTTGGTGAGTAGTTCGCCGAAGATACAGCCAATGCTCCACATATCGATCTCAGTGCCGTATTTGTCTGCGCCGAGTAGCAGCTCTGGTGCTCGGTACCAGAGGGTCACGACCAGCTGGGTCAGCTTTGGTGGCGGATCGCCGTAGTAGCGGGCCATGCCAAAGTCAGCTATTTTGATTTCGCCGCGGTTGTTCATTAATAGGTTGGAGGTTTTGAGGTCGCGGTGCATGATCCATTGTGAATGTAGGTATTCAAGGCCTCCTACGACCTGCAAGAGAACGGTTTTGATTTCCGAAGGGAGAAATGGTTCGCGCATTTCATCAAGGAGGGCTTTGAGGTCGTGTTCGAGAAAGTCCATTACCAGGAAGACACTGTTGAGAACAATCGATCAGCTTTTGTTGTCACTATAGATCTGCCACAGGAGAACTCACTCATCCAGCTTATTTCCCATCACCACTTCGCGTAGATAAACGACATTTGCATGCCGCGCCTCCATCAGCGTTTGAATCTCCCGCAGTCCTGTGACTGGGAACCCGTCCGGCGCGTTATCCAGCTTCAGTTTCTTCAGCGCAACAACTTCCCCCGTGGAGATATCCTTCGCGCGCGACACCCATCCATAAGAGCCCTCTTCAATATGGTTCAATCTCTCGAAGTTATCCACATGTCTGCAAGGCCCCCATACCCCAACCGGGAAGCGTAACAGGCTCGACCGTTTCTGTTTCTGGCCGACCCTCACTACCTCCGCATCGCTCGAACCAGCTTCCTGGTCATTCGAGATTCTCCGTCGTTTCGTCGGAGGCCCAGACTCGCCATTGGGGCCTTGTGCGTTGTTGGCATCCTGCCGAGCTTGCCGAGCTTTGCTGGCCTCGTCGAGCTTCCGCTGTTTCTCCGCCTTAGCGCGTCGCTTTTCCTCCTTTTCGCGTTTTTGTTGCGCGATAATTGCCTCGGTCTCGGGGTCGTCATTTGCCCATCTGGATTTGGAGGCCATTTTCGCCGGCGCGACGGGGGAGAGTGCGGCAGGGGAAGATTTGGGAATGACGTTGGGGGATCAGAAATGGGCCGAGTTCCTTCGCTTTGAAATCCAATTGTCGCCCCGCCTCGCGATTTAAGTACAACATGCGGTAGCAACTTCTGAATATATCTTGAGGTTCTCTCGTTTCTTCTATTTACTGCGCTTTTCAGCTGTGCACATCATTAACCCAAATACCTGCCACCGACGTCGGATCTACACTCTTCCCCGCCATGATCGAACCATTCCAGGTCTGTTTGCGCTGTGACTCAACAAGTCCTCATACTGATGCCGTGCTCAATTATAGACGACCTTTGCGGTCCCTATGACCTGCGAGGGCTGCGTCAAGTCTATTTCCAGCTCCTTATATAACTTGGAAGGTAGTCTTCCCTCCGACCCTGGCCCTATTCCGCGATCCTCCGGTCTGACCTCTCGACAGGCATTAATAAGGTAGACGCAAACCTCAAGGATCAACTAGTCTTTATCGAAGGCACTGCTCCTCCTAGTTCCATCGTCTCCGCGATTGAAAGTACCGGCCGAGATGCTATCCTCCGCGGCAGCGGCACAACAAACAGTACGGATCCCGGCAGTCCAAGGCCATTTCATACGCCAAATCCCTGAGATACGTTGGCTCACATATATCTGAACAGGCTCCGCTGTCTGCATCCTTGAAACCCACTCCTCAAGCGTCTCGGACAAGATCCGTGGCCTGGCCCGTATGGTCCAGGTTTCCTCCAATATGACCCTTGTCGACTTGACAATTAACGGCCTCTCGCCAGGCAAATATATCGCTACTATCCGCGAAGCAGGAGATATCTCACGAGGTGCCGAGTCAACCGGTGGTCTCTGGGAGGCTGTCAAGGCGAAGGTTCTTGGCTCTGAGGCCGCTGCTCAACCGCCCAAGGAGGCCCGCGGTATCTTCGGAAATGTAGATGTCGATGAGAAGGGTCGCGGCAGTGTATTTTTGGACCGACCTGTTGCTATTTGGGAATTGATTGGTAGAAGTATGGTTGTGTCCAAGAGCGCTGAGGGCCCGTTCTCGCGAGAGGATGAGAATACCCTTGTTGGTGTTATTGCACGCAGTGCTGGTGTCTGGGATAATGATAAGATGGTTTGCTCTTGCTCGGGTAAGAATGTTTGGCAGGAGAGACAAGAGCAGGTTGTTAAGGGTATGGCTTGATTGGTGTTTCATGAGCAAATGGTGTGGTGTTGTTTCCTGGTGGTTATTGGTGATTGCTGAATTTTTGGGCATGTAGCGAGAGAGTTTTCATACCCGGTGAGATGAACAGAGTTGGGATATAAGATGCCATAGCGCACAGATATGATCATGAATGGCAGAGTATGATATTGTTTCAATATCAATCTTCAATCTTGAATATAACAAGGAAAGCATATTGCTCACTCAGACGTCTTGAACTAATCCTCCATTGTGAAGAATTCCAATATCAAGCGGAAGTTTTAGTTCTTCTCTCCAAGTTGTTTCTCGATCTTCTCAAGTCTGGCAAAGGCTTTGGGTCGGATATCTTCCATGATTCCTTTACAATACTTAGCGCTACCCACGCTCTCCATCTCGTCCCAAAGAAGTCTTTTGTGCTCCATTGGCATCGTTCCTGAACGTAACCTTTGGATGAAGATGGATTTCAACCATTGATGTTCGGGAGAATGAGAAAACGTATGAATGACTGGAAGAGAGAATTTCACTTCATCCAGCTTCCTCTCCATTGACAACTCTCGCCTCTCCATTGACAACTCTCGCCTCTCCATTGACAACTCTCGCCTCTCCATTGACAACTCTCGCCTCTCCATTGACAACTCTCGCCTCTCCATTGACAACTCTCGTAGATCTAGTATGCATGATCTTTGAAATCTGGATGATTGACGCCTCGGGTGCCTTCAGCCATAGGTTTAGTGCATTGATGATAATAGCTGCGAGGTTTCTGGAAGGCATGGATCGGTAGTATTCAATCGGGCCCATTAGGAACTAGCAAATAGAATTCTGGTTAGCAAAATCTTATGACATGTGTTTCAAGCAGTTGTAAAATAAACATCGGTATCAAGCTCCTTCGTCACTTTTCCCGCACCAGTAGTGCCATAATCGGTTGGCTGAGGGACAGGCCGTGCATTTGATAATAGGGTAGCACAGGTAGCTGCCGAATCTTCAAGACAAGCTCCAATGGAATTATTGAGAGACCAACTGTCAAATAGAGGCCAGGTAGCACTCCAAAGCCAATTGCCAGAGTGCATGTACTGCAAATCCTCGAGATATGGTTCCCAATTCAGCAATACCTGATTTCCTCGTAAGTAATATCGCCCGTTCTCGATCAATTCTTACTCCAAGGGAAGAATCATCTGTCTGGCTCTATGACTAATTTTCAAACAAGATGTGCCTTTGGCATTAAGCGTTCTTTCGGCTTTGAAGCTACTAGAGATTTTTCTGCCTGTCTGTATGGTAATTCAGATGTGTCTCTATCTCAGCTTCCCTCGAAATGTACCACATGAGCACGATCCAAAGCTGATATATTACGAATTTTGCAAAGCAAAAGATCCAACAAGAACTAATAGAAATGTAAGGGATGGGGCTCTCCGAGCAGTCTAGCTTCAATGGGGAAGGTGCCCGAACCTTAAATTGAAGTAGATTCGTTCCTCCCTCTCTCCAGTCGCGATCTCTGTTTACCTTTCGTCAGCATATCCTCTGTTGGCGCAAGCATCTCTTCAGAAGCCGCAATCATGGAGGTTATACCAGAGGCCAACGATCCCATCAGGGTGAGATTGATTGAACAACTCTCCAAGGATACGGGTCGAGGTTATGTCGATAAAACCACGCACGCGCTGGTGTGGCTTTCAGATATCTCGCAGCTTGAATGGATGATGGATACATCAACATCGCGTCTTTTCGAGATTCAAGAGATCTTGGGTATATACAATGGATTGCTGCTTCGAGATCGCATCCAAGACTGTAAGTACTGCCACACTCGTCGCAAAGTCGACCGATCCACTGATGTCCTGTCGCCACGGCTCCCTACGGTTGGCACAAAGGCAAGACAGAAAATGAACTGTTCAGGCTTGGTTGGAAGAAACCTCTGGGGTGGCGTCTCTCTTTTCCTCAACCACCTATACCCCATGACTTCATCCCAACCAAGTACATTGCGTGTGGACCATCGGACCAAACAGTTCCTCATCTGGGTGGTGTGCCCGCTGAAGTGATTCTCAAAAGAACTATCGAATACAATGTGAGCCGCTTATTGACGAAGTAGCTGTTGAACTTCTATGACATATCAACATTACCAGTGCCTTGACAGAGACAAAGAACAGTGCATCCTGACAAAATGTAGCGAGCCAATTGAGCTTGCATACATCTATGCAGGATGCTTGGGAGAAGGCAAGAAGCCCTACAACAGCCACGGAGACACACCTGAAGCCGGGAGTCATTTCGAGTTTATACTTACTGCTGGAAATGGGGTTCTTTTTTCTGGAATGCGGAAAGAGTGTTGGCGTGGCAGAAGGCCGTCGATTCGCAGAGTTATTTTCGGGTACCGGGCGAAAGTATGGTCACCCTTTCGTCTAGTGCCCACAAACTATGGCAGATGGCACGGTTCGCTTTGAAGCCAATCACAGTATCCGAGGATAAAATGACAATGACGCTGCAATTCTTTTGGCTCCCGGTTGTGCGCGTTGTGCACAAAAGCTGTTCAAATTGACAGACCGGCCAGTCTATCCATTGAATCTCAACGGGGGCCCTAACCTCTCAAGGCTGAGGAACTACGAAACAATCAGAGAGATTTGTTCAGGAGACATAATCATCATCAGGACTGAGAATCTTGAGAAGAACCCCTTGCCTTCCATGGAACTTATCGAGTTACAATGGTTCTTAATTCGGGTTCTTGCTCTAAGTGGCGCGGCTGAATTCCCATTCCCATTCAATCAGAACATCGATGCTTTCAAAGGAGAAAAAGAAGATAAGGATTCGGAGACCCAGCCGGAGACACACTCGAGCCGTCTTCATTCTAGGTTTTGGAGAAGATATAGATTCGAACAAGTCGAATGATCCAAATGATCCAAACGGTCTGAGCGATTATGACTGGACACCGTCCGATATGCCGAGCCTCTCGCCATCCACAGGGGAAGAGGTAGAGGAAGAGAAACGAGGAAGAAAGAGAGTGCGACATTCTTGAGAAGGGACCGAGAGCAAATTCGAAGTATCATTTGGCGGAGATTCTTGAGCCAACCTGTACAATTATCCGAAGCAATTGAAAGCAGTACAACTCTTATCTTGAATACCTGTCACACTATCCTGACCATAGTATGCTCAAGCTATAATTTCGTGGCCCATGAGTGTTTAGAAACGCTCGGCATGGAACAGCCATATTAGTTTAAAGCCATAAGAATAAAACAATACATGAAACGGCACAACGGGGCTTGGTTCCGTTTTGTGCCATTAAAGCCTTAATGAGTGGTACTATGTACCATGACGAACCATGATGTTTAGTTGCTGTCGCAGCTCGCACAAATTATATATCGACAAGAAGACGAGACATTCACCCGGAAGAACAGTCACTAATGGACATAGACAAAGTCCTCGTTCTTCAGATCCGTCATATCATGAAGACCATTATCCTCTTCGACAGAGAGCTTTTGGTCCCGAATGTCTTCCACCTCAACCGCCTTGGTATTTTTCATTTGGTCTTTACCGAGCATAGACATGTCAGCTACAGGACCAGTCTTTCCCAGCTCCAGACGGCGCTTTTCATGTTTCTTGTTCAGAATCATAAGGTAGAACGGGGTGAACCTATGGACAAACATTAGTAAGAGTTGCATAAAAGACTGGGTAGAAATTTAATGACATACCCGCAGACAGCTCCGACCGTCACAAACATGGCGAGATTGGCAATGAGACCAGTTCGGTATAATGGTGCATCCTCGATAGAGTAGAGAAGGGGTCCAATCACGTTGCCAGCACACATGGCGATAAAGACCATACCGGAGGTACACTTTTTTTTTGTTTCACCTGCTGTGTTCTGTGCTGACCATGCGTATAGAAGTGGGGTGATAGCTGCCAGTGTTGAAACCTGTTATCTCTTCTTAGTTACCGATCTTCATACTTTGCAGATCGATGGGGCTGATTAGGGCTTACAAGATAGTAACCAAATAGCAGAACGCCCTTCTGTTTCCGAGGAACTGTGAGCATCAAGACCGTGCCGATAGTGGGCAAAACGCTGACGCCCGCGATCACGAGGCCTTTGCGTTGAGTCATTGTGGCCAGATATCCGGTGATCAGAATGGCGATAACCTGAATCACACCGAAAGGAATGTTAAACAAGATGCTCTGGAAGCTGGAAAATCCAAAGGACTTGACAATAAGAGAACCGAAGGTCGAGATCCCACCACTTGCAATTGAAATTGCAATGGTAGCAATAAACCAAATCCAAGTCTTAAGATCAAGTGCCACCTCTTTCACATGATCCCATCGCCAAACCTGAGTCGAAATACCCATCTGATTCGCGCGCAGGCGTTCCGTAGCAATAACTCTCTCACGATCACTCAAGCAATTAGCTTCCATAGGCGAATCTGGCATAAGCCAGAAAACAAGGAACGAATAAACAACTGTCAATAGTCCACAGAACATGAAGATAGTCTGGTACCGGTACAAGGTATGACTATGCACATGTCCAAGGCCGTATGTGACCAGACTACCAACAATTGCAGTAACACCATTCATGGCGCTCCAGTAACTTGTGCGCAGTGTTTGTTCGCTTCGACGCCACCACATCTGTGTTATGGCAACGCAGCATGGGGCAATGAAGGATTCAAATGATCCGAGGACGAAGCGTAGGCCCAACAGAGATCCGAAATCCGTGCAGGCCGCCATGATTGTTAGGGCTGAGCCCCAGAGAAAGATGGCACTGGCGAGGACTTTTCCACTTGGAAGTTTCACAAGGATCAAGGCTACTAGTGGTTGCATTACTAGCTGGGCCAGGTAGAGGATGGATCCGAGCCAAGAGTATTGTTTGCCGACTAGGTGGGCATCCTCTGAGATGCCGAAGATGGAGACATAACTAAAGAGTGGAGTAGGCAACGGTTAGATATTGATATTCCGCGCGGGTTGTGAGTGGTGCTTCATACCCTAGAGTACTTTTGTCCAGTTGTTGAAAGAAATATGCCCATAGAAGGAGGAGCAAGACACGCTTATCAATGCGGCGGAGAACAGCCTTCTCCTCCTCGTACGTAAATGAAGTCTCTTCGTTAGCATGGTTTTCCAAAAACTCAACAGCTTTTGAGCGTGTGGTCTTTGCAGGACGATTTTTCTTTTCCTGATTCTGCACTGGGGAAATCTCGTCCTGTGAGGAGGTAGTCATTGTGGGCAGATTGCTACAGGAGGTAAGGAACGACAGGAAATACAAGCTATTTGAATAAGAGCTCACTAGGCAGGCCTCGGCTAATTTATATCAGCCGTTTCTCTTTCAACTGAGCTCCTCCCCCTTGCTACTGGACAACTAGATTGAAGAAATAGGAACGTAAGTCGTTAGATCGGTGCACTACTGATGCCAAGCTGGAGGCGTGGCGGCACAAGATCAACGTTTAATGCAGTTTTCGCACCTATCATCGGTGGTTCAAAGATGAGCTAGACCAAATGTGATGGTCAGACACTCATGTCTTGAGAAGATGTTGACGTTTATCATGCGGGTGGAATGTTGCATACGGCATGGTCTGGCCATTGTCAGACCGTGCGAGCTTGGAATGTGAAATGTTATTTTTGAAGCGATGAGATTATTCCATCATCCCCTGCTATGTATTCTAGAGATAAGTTTGATGTACAAGTTCATAGTTCTTGGCATTCCCCCGCATTTCTCTGATATAGGGTTTCCCCGTGTTTTCTCGCATCGTTTCAGCCCAATTTACCCGGATCTGACGACTGACATTGCATTGCGGGGTTGTAGAGGAACCTTGAAGAAAGACTGTTAGAAGTGGAAAAACAGGTGTGTTGATGTACAACTTGGACGCGTGCAAGTTGAATCTTGGTCGATATCGATTGTTCTATCGGATCAATATGAATATCTAACCCTCTATCTATACCAAACTACCTCAAGGTAGACTGAGAATATCGCTAACAGTGACAACCTGCCCAGTCCGAATAGACCGATTAGCAGCAACACCAGTCAAAATAGAAGCAGCTCCATCAATATGACTAGCAGCCCTCATGTACTCATCAGGCTCAACATCTCCAAACAGATCGCGCAGCAACACATTATCGCCACCTCCATGACCACCAGCACCCTGCACAATTTCAACCTTCTGTGGCTCTTGGAGCAATGGCCGCAATAACAGCGTGATGCTTTCAGCAGCACCTTCCTTGGCCTGTTCGCCTCCAGAGTTGACATAGCTGCTCTCAACAATCTCCGCCTCCAATCGACCACCCGTTCCATTGAAGCTGACACGGAAGCCCTCCCATGGCGCGTAAGCCGTGAGTGAATATGTCAAGACGGTATTGTTCTCATACCGAACAAGGACGTTCATGGTATCTTCAATACTAATCCCGTCACCGAAGACACTCTGATCACGGAAATAGCCATCCTCATGCTCAGCATCTAGGTAAAGCGCCTTAAGTTGCTGGTTCTGATCGAGATGAAGAGCAAATGGATCATCCCTAGCAACAGCACTACCATGAGCCCGGGCATAGAACTCCGTGACACCGCGCTCCTCGGCATTCTTCTTGCCATAGAACTTCAGATCACCTTGAGCATAGACCGTCTTCGGTTTCGACTGCAACCAGAAATTAATCAAATCGAAATGATGCGTCGACTTGTGAACAAGAAGACCACCACTATTCCGGACATCGCGATGCCAGCGCCGGAAATAGTCCGCGCCGTGAGACGTGTTCAGCATCCATTCGAAATGAATGCTCGTCACAGACCCGATTGCGCCTGAGCGGATGATCTCGAAGATCTTTGTGTTGTGCGGTGCGTAGCGGTAGTTGAATGTCACCCTGACGCGCTGGTTGGTGCGGTCGACCGCCGAGATGATCTCTTGACATTGAGGGACGTCGATTGTCATTGGTTTTTCGGTTATTACGTTGCAGCCCAGTTCCATGGCACGTACGATGTAGGTGTGGTGGGTTCGGTCAATTGTTGTCACGATTACTTCGTCTGGTTTTGTTTCTGCGATCATTTCGTCGAAGTCGGCTGCTAAATAGGTTGGGATTGGTGGGTGGCCTAGGGCTTCGATTTTGGATTTAGCATAGTTGAGGCGGGTTTGATTGGTATCGCAAAGTCCTACTACGGTGCTTGTCTTGCTGTAGTCTTTTGCGATGGTCGTGTAGAAGAGGCCTGCTCTTCCTCCGGTGCCCACTAAGGCGTACCGCTTTTTCGTTGGTGATACAAGGTCTCCCATGATGAATGGATGCGGTGGGGATTTGATTAGATTGAGGTACTCGGTACGGGTTGTTGAGACGATGTATAAGCCCGCAAAGGTAGAAGGAAAAATGACTAGTTGAAAGGCGAACTATAGCCGAGCTTCCCCATGTTTATCAAGATATAGCTTCCCCCTTCAAAAGGAGGGGAAGCGGGGAAGTTACCTGGCTTTGTCGACAGTTGTTCCAGTCTTGATGGGAATCATACCTAGACTGGGACAGTCGGGCTTCTCTCCGACTCGGGTTACTGTATAATTGGTGGGATAAATGTGTCCAGGGCTATCAGTCACAAGACAGTCTTGAATCTGGGCTTGAAGCTTCTTCTGTCTCGCTCGGTCTGATTTCTCCCGAATTCTGCTCGCCAAAACCTTTCCGGGGTAACTCGTCGGGCTGTTTGACGCGGCAGCCTGTATAGATTGTGAGCGGTATCCCACGTATCGAGCTACTTCACCCGGCTCCCATGTTTGCATACCTTGAAGGGGTTGGTATGTTGTCGTAGATATATCTTTCAAACAAGTTGTCGGCTTGTGGGGAATACGAGGGCACCACCTTGTGCAGTTGAACGCGACGAGGAAAGCACAAGTATGGGACAAGGCATCCTCAAATCTTGACAGTTGTTCCCACAGACTTCAAGCTCTTGTAAAAAGCCCCCGCAAGTTATATATGCCTGGGGTGACGAGGTATCAAGGGGCCGAGTGTCGCCGTCTGCGTTGCGCTGAAATCACTCTCGGAGGGTTCCGGTACTCGGCTTCGCTATTGAACCTGTCAATGATAGGTTTTCATTTCAGTGTTCTGAGTGGAATGAATGTACAGACTTTGATCTTTGTTAGTGATTGTTGTGAACTTTAGGGGTTAGTATGTCATGGTGAGACGTGGGGTGTAATGTCCAGCAGTGTTGGATGGAAACTAAGCAAAAGAGGAGGAATAAAGAAATACCCAGTAATCTCACAAGGTCCCTCACCACGTGGTGAGTGGAACTTTACGCATATTTCAGAACACAGGCAACCCCAGGAGGGACAGTAGTCGATGGTGCCCAAAAGGGGCAAGGCAATCGATACGCACTCTAAGCGCGCTTGCCGTCACACACCGAACATGCCCGAGATCTCAAATCTGAGAGACTTTGAACTTCATCCAGAGATAGCAAGACTCCGACATCTCGGAGGGTGCCGAATCATTGATCGACAAGAGTGGATGCAGATGCAAGATAGAAGACAACGTCATTCGGTGATGCTTGATAGGTGGTATGATCAAGCTGGATCTGAGAGAGAGCCAATAGAAGACTCGTGATTGTATGCTGAGGCAGTATAGATTTGTAGGTGTAGGGTCAAACATTAACTTCAACGCCTGCGGGTCTGGGGATGTCGATCTACCAATAAAGTCCGATACGGTGATCTCCGTCTCTTAATGTTGAGGCCACAGATATTTCCGAATGCTAAGTTGACGTACAACGTTCATGTAAAAGCGACAAGGAGACGGAGTTATCAGACAGGCATCCGGCTGAACCTTCTGCCTTGAGAATACTTGGCTCTCTTCTCTTCCCCCACCATCTCAGTCGCCGGCCAAAGAGCGATTTGGGCCATTTCAGTGAGTTCATAATGGATGATCATGACTTAAACGATGTATTTTCAGTCCTTTCTGGGGTAAGCGACCGCGTGGAGACTCTCCATGAATACGGGGATGGCTTCGACGGCACGTGCCAAGACGATACAAGCATTGCCAACACTGTCAAGCTTCACGCAGTTCGGCGTTCCCCGTCTGACAAGCAGAATAAAAGCTTGAACTCATCCTGATCATGGCTGGATTAGACAACCAGACAGGGCTTCTACGCCAATGGTAGTCGAGGGGAATCAGGGAGGTCCCTGCACATGATAAGCAGGACACCCAGAACAGGCACTGATTGCCTAGGTAGGTTAGAAACCCGGGGGCATGGATGGACAGATACACTGAATGGCTGAATGTGAAGCTTACAGTCATCGATAGCAGTCTGCTCTTATCATCCAGTGATGTTCCGACGGGGTCCGACAGCACTGAAACTTCTCCACTTCGGCCAATCTGCGGCAAGTGTGAAAGCAAGCGAATGCAGAAACCCTCGGGCTGCTGATAAGCTGGAGCCACTGGCGGAGTTCTCATTGGCCACAGGCGCCCGGCAGGGGGTTCCCGAGGCTTGTCATTTGCTTGTGTTCTGGAATTTATGGAATTTTTGCCCACGCGACAGGGCTATCTTTGCCACTGTGGGGCCAACGCGCAACAGAATTCTCGCGACACTATATGTACTGCTCGTCCCTCGCGGTGGAGACAAAAAAGAAAAGAAAAAGATGTGACTCTGTTGTTCTCTTGTCTTCTCTTCATCCTGATTTCGGGTCTCGCTGAGCCTACCAGCTCTTCGATCTAAACTTATCCCTTTCTACCTCTCCCTTCTTCTTCTTCTCCTTCACTGGTGCGGAATCTCTCACAATGCTTCCTAAGCTCGCAAAAGCGTTCCGCAGCTCGGACGAGGATCTTGAAAAGGCTCCTCAGGTGAACAATGCCTCCGAGGTCAATAGCAGCAATGATATGTTCGATAACTCCAGCGACGGTGCCGTGCCCGGCGAAAGCTTCGAATACGGTAACTCGACCTACGCTAAGATTCAACGCTTCGCCGGAAAGTTCAACATTGAGCAACGTGGTGTGGAGCGAGTGCCGGATAGCGAACGGAATGATACATCGTATCTAAATATTGGCAGCATGGTGTGTTCCTGCGATTACCCGGCGTGATTGCCATGGCCCAGAGGCCCGTCCCACTGACCAAACCTAGTGGTTGGCCGCCAACATGGTCGTCAGCTCCTTTGCCATTGGTGTTCTTGGACAGTCTGCATTCGGTCTCGGCTTTGTGGATGCCATCTTGGTGTGCCTCTTCTTCAACCTTCTTGGTGTCATGACCGTGTGCTTCTTCTCGTGCTTCGGTCCGCAGTTTGGATTGCGCCAGATGGTGCTCTCTAGATTCTGGTTTGGATGGTGGGCTGTGAAATTCAGTAAGTTGCCTTTTGGACATCGGAAGAGCTGGCATGGGGCAGTGCTGATTGCTATCTTATAGTTGCCATCCTCAACGTGATTGCCTGTGTCGGATGGTCCGCGTCCAACGCCATCGTCGGTGCTCAGCTTCTCAACGCCGTCAACGGCGACGTGCCTGGATACGCCGGTATTCTGATCATCACCTTCTGTACTCTATTCATCACATTTGCTGGGTACAAGATCGTTCACGTCTATGAATACTGGAGTTGGATCCCAACCTGCATTGTTTTCTTCTTTGTACTCGGTTGCTTTGCTCACTCGGGTGACTTCTACAACATTCCTATGAAAGTTGGTGTTTCTGAAATGGGCTCCTGTCTTTCCTTTGGATCTACCGTCTACGGCTTCGCTACTGGCTGGACCAGTTACGCCGCCGACTACACTGTTTACCAGCCCAAGACCCAGAGCCGCCGTCTGGTCTTTTTCTCTGCGTGGCTCGGTCTGATCGTTCCTCTGATCTTCACCCAATTCTTGGGTATCGCCGTGATGACTGCCACCACAATCAACGGTGGAGACAACAAGTATGCCGTTGGATACGCAGCCTCGGTCAACGGTGGTCTACTCGATGCTGTGCTATCGCCCCTGGGTGGTTTTGGCAAGTTCTGTCTCGTCATCCTGGCTCTGTCCATCATTGCCAACAACTGCCCGAACATTTACTCGGTTTCCTTGACCCTCCAGGTCTTGCACAAGTACACCCAGCGCGTGCCCCGATTCATTTGGACCTTCCTAGCCTCATGTGTCTCCCTCGCCATCGCCATTCCTGGATACTCCCATTTCCAGACCGTCCTTGAAAACTTCATGAACCTGATCGCCTACTGGTTGGCCATCTACTCCGCCATTGCCATCTCCGATCACTTCATCTTCCGTCGTGGGTTTGCCGGCTACCACCCGGAAGACTATGACAAGCCCGAGAAGCTGCCTCTCGGAATCGCTGCCTCTGTCGCATTCTGCTGCGGTGTCGCAGGTGTTGTCGTAGGTATGAGCCAAACATGGTGGGAGGGTCCTATCGCCCAACACGCCGGTAATGGTGACGTCGGTTTCGAGCTTGGCTTTGCTTTCGCTTTTGCATCATATTGTGTTCTGCGTCCGATTGAGCTCCGTCGCTTTGGTCGGTAAATTTGGTTTCCACGGTGTACATAATAGGTCGGTTTGGGTCGGAATGTTGATTAAAGGCATTTGACTGCCAGTATGTTATTTTTGCATGTCCATAGTTGCATATAAATTCAGCGTTTACATTAATTTTATACTTTTGATCTTGGTCCAACGTAGATGTAAATCGTCAAGGTCTGGAATTGGCGCAACTCTAACAGCGACGTCATCTTTTTCGGCCATACACATGTTCGCTATGGTTGTTCGGGGTCGGGGTAATTCATCCCCAAGCTTGGAGGCTGAGTTTCGGTACGATATTGGGCCGGTTTGGCGCAAAGGATCGTGGTTAAGGCGTGTCGTTGGAGAGCTAGGAAACTACGGGCTCTGATTGGTTAATAGAGGAATGTGGATATCAAGGCTTACTTCCTATGCGGAATTCCGTCGAACTCCTAAGTCCGGGTTTCATTCATATTGGTCTATAAAGTAGGCGAGAAATCCGCGTAGAAATTCATTTTAACACTCGGATTCAGCTTAAATTAGATCAAAACTTGTTGGCCGAGCTTCTTCAACTAAGCTGTACACGGGAACTTCTATCGCCACTTAGCCCTAATTGATTCCGCAACCATGCCATCCAATTACAATCCAGAAACAGATGTCCCAGACCTGACAGGCAAATCAATATTCATAACAGGAGGTAATCAAACCTTTCAGATATAACTCTCTCGAAGCCAAATCTGACCCCAACCCAGGAACAAATGGCCTAGGCGCAACCTCAGCAGCCCATCTAGCAAATCACAACCCATCGCACATCTACATAAGCGGCCGCAACGAGACCCGCGCCCAGGAAACAATAAACAACATCAAATCCATCAACCCGTCTGTGGCAACAACATTCATCAAATGTGACCTCACCTCCCTACCCTCAATCAAGCAAGCCGCCGAATCCTTCACATCCCAATCCCCTCCCCCGAGGCTAGACATTCTCATGTGCAACGCGGGCATAATGGCCGTCTCACCAGGCCAAACAAGCGACGGCTACGAAATCCAGTTTGGAACAAACCACCTCGGCCACGCGCTGCTAATCAAGAAACTCCTTCCAACAATGCAAGCCACGTCCGACGATCCGCGTATCGTTATTCTCACCTCGCAGGGCTGGGCATTCCACCCGCGTTGCGGGATCATGTTTGATTCATTGAAAACAGGGCAGAATATGTGTTTACTTGGTCCGTGGCAACGGTATGGGCAGAGTAAATTGGCTAATTTGCTTTATGCGCGTGAGCTTGTGAAGAGGGTTGACGGGGTTAAAGTTTTGGCTATTCATCCGGGAATCGTGAGTACAGGTTTGGTCGATGCGTTGAGTCTGAAGAATCGGGCTATTGTTTATGCTACTGCTTGGTGGAGGTTTGTGAAGCCTGAGGAGGGGGCGTTTAATCAGGTTTGGGCTGCTACTGTTGATTTTGGGGGCCGGGTTGGCGAGGAGAAGGGTAAGGGTGGGGATGAGGGCGTCGTCAATGGGGGGTATTATGAGCCTGTTGGGCAATTCATGGAGAAATCTTTGGATTCTGTTGCCTTGGATAAAGAGGGCAAGCTTGCCGCGAGGCTGTGGGAGTGGACGGAGGAGGCTCTGAAGGGACTCTAAGGGTGTGGACCTGTCGTTTCCCGTGGGCTTTTCTTTTCCGTTATTCCGCTACCTGAAGTGTTTATAATTTGGAGGTTCTAATATGGTGATAATGTATATTGTATATTGTGTTAGTATTTTTACTTTCTTTGTTCCCGTTCATCTTGGCTGCGTGTAACTCTACTACTTTTGTGCTTTGCTACTACACCTGTTATGGAATCTACGGTGCTCTACAGACTCTGGTCCTAGCGGGTCAAGCATCATAGGGAGAGTGGAAGGCTTGAGAACATATCATATCTTTTTCCCTCTCTCTAAAATGAGTCGAAAGCTGGTGTAGGAGAGTGTCAAAAGTCCTTTCTCCTATCGCGGATATTGTAGTCTTCAACGTCTCTTCTCTTGATTCTCACCGATCCTTTTCCAGTCGAGAGTTCTGTGTATCAACCTGTAAGATACCTCACGTTCATTCTTTCCAGTGTTTTCCGCGATATTCGGGTTTGGCAGCGGTCATCCTATCACATGGTCAAATGGTGCTGGTCTGGGCGTTTCAAATGCCGGAGCAGGCATAGGATTCTTATGGCTGGTGGTTAATGGGAGCTTGATTCTAGACAGGCGTTTGCATGAATTTCTTCCGTGGCCTGTGTCGGTATGCTTAGACATACCGTAAAGTAGCAAATACAAATTGATTTTGCTCTTATGTACGCTATAAAGAAGAAGTAGAAAGGAGTAAAAGGATCGGGGCTATCACGGCCCCACGTGACTGCACCAGCCACAGCGCCACAGTAAATTATCAAATCCACAACGGATTCGCCTTTGAAAGAAATCCAGAAATTCAGCCGCAGTTCAATAACACCACTACACACACCATGTCTAAACTTGGGAAGTGAGTAAACCCCCATCGAACCCCTTCAAATCTTTCGATCTAACAGAATCTTTCAATTTCCAGCCGCGCCGACTGGGCCGACGACGAGGAATTCGATGACCCCTCCGCGCTCCCCGCGCAACAAGTGATCGCGAACAAAGACGGCACCAAGACCGTCATCTCCTACCGCTTCAACGATGACAACAAGAAAGTGAAGGTCACCCGCCGGATTAAGACCACAGTGGTCCGTGAACACGTCAACCCTTCAGTCGCCGAACGCCGCAAATGGGAAAAGTTCGGAAACGAGAAGGGCCACGCCGCCGGTCCCTCCTTCGACACCACCTCCGTCGGCGAGAACATTGTCTTCCGCCCCAGCGTTAACTGGAAGGCACAGGCCAAGGAGGCCGAGAAGGACGGCGGCGAGAAGGGCAGCATGAAGGACCAGCTCAAGGACAAGAAGGTCAAGTGTCGTATTTGTTCCGGAGAGCATTTCACGGCCCGCTGTCCTTTCAAGGACACCATGGCCCCTGTCGAGGAGGGCACCGCTGGTGCTGGTGCTGCCGATGTGGAGGAGGACAAGGGTGGTCTTGGTGCTTCTGGCTCCAGCTACGTTCCTCCTCACATGCGGAAGGGTGGTGCTGGCGGCGGCGAGAAGATGGGTGGTCGCTTCGAGAAGGACGATTTGGCGACTCTGAGAGTTACAAACGTATGTGCTGCTCTATCTGCTCTTCTACGATGGCTACTGTTGTTTTTCGGTTCCGTGCTGACTTTTCTTTTTTTTTTCTTCAAACAGGTCAGCGAGTTGGCAGAGGAACAGGAGTTGCGGGATCTCTTCGAACGGTTCGGTCGTGTTACCAGAGTCTTCCTTGCTCGGGATCGGGAAACCCAGAGGGCCAAGGGCTTCGCATTCATCAGCTATGCGGACCGTGGCGATGCGGCGCTTGCTTGCGAGAAGGTGGATGGCTGTATGTTTTCACCCTTTTCCAGCATCTACGTCGGGCAAGACAACAGAGTACTAACACCTTTTTCTTCTCCTAGTCGGTTACCGCCACCTCATTCTCCGCGTCGAGTTCGCCAAGCGGTCTACTTAAATTCGTTTCTCAGTTTTCTTTTACGACTTTCTGGATGGATTGTTTCCTTCTTCTCAGGCGGGCCTGCCTTTTGGCCGATCCTCTTTTCCTTTGTACTGTATGATCTGATTGATAATGATGATTACCAAAAAGACATCTTTCATGTCATATACTTGCATTCGTCAGATACAAAAGCAATGGGTTAGAGACATTCATTCCAACTCTACACGGTCCTGGTTTTTATGGCCTTTTTTGTTCCTGGGTAGAATCGGCGCTTGTTCATAGAAGGTTTTATTCTATATTTGCTTCAATGTCAACCACGGAACATTTCATGCTCCCCATGGGACGTGTGCCGCGTGTATTGTTCCTGGGGTGCTCACCAGTAGACATGATTGATGGCGAATCTAGCACCCGATTGAATCCTTTGATCATCTAATTTCTATTTATACATGGTTGTGAAGACTGGTTGGTATGGGGTTGACCCTCACATCGACCAAGCATGGTATATGCTCATGTGCAGGATGTCAGTCGTCCATCTCGCTCATCCAATAACTCAACCTTCTCAAGCTAGATAAATTGCATAGATAGACATTGATTCTAGGCTCTCGGACAACCCTCCATTGGCAGAACGAGTCAGCTGGACCTCCGGTTTTGACTTCGCTCAACAAAATGGCTCATATCTCCTCATTCATGAACGGCATTGACCTGGTGCAAAACCCGGCTGATAATAAACCCCCAACCCATAGAGAGGGGATAAACCATAATCCTGGACAGCAAGAAAAAAGGCGCAGGCCTCGACTGCTCCAATATCAGACACATGTCAGGTAATGGTGGTGAATTAAGCATTGAGACATCTCAATATCTGCACCTTCGCATGACAGCGGAGATGAAACCTGGAGGGATCATTCTAGAGCTAATAACGGTACCTGTCTCCGGCGAACAAGTACCCACAAGGCGAGGATAGACACACGCTATTGCGTACTATCTACGCCTCAGGCCCTTGACCCCCTCGATTTAATCACAAAAGTACCTATGTACTGATCGACAAGAGATCTCAAATGAAACCAGACACCAACCCTCGCCGGCAAAAATTGACTTAATTTGAATTTCCCGGCAACGGGATGTATGCCATTGTATAACGTAGTATCGGTGTTTCTTTTAGGAAAGAGACTGGGATGGGGGCACAAAGCTTATTTGTCGTCTGTAGCTTTTTCTTTGGCCCCGTTGTCTCTGCCTGTGGTGAGCGGATTTGCGTGGGCAGGGGTGAAGTGGAGCGATGAGGGCTTTTTCCCCTGTTGTTTACTGCTTCCCTGGAAACGCTCTTAGGCCACCGTATTCTTCTTTTGGCTTCTGCTGCCACCATCTAATATAACAGGCAGACACATGTGAAAGGCGTTCATGACTTTCCGAAGTCTCGGTGGCATTGCAGGGAATTGTAGCGCCAGAACGAAACTAGGACGGCAAGGGTATTGATTGGAGGGGTTTGACAAGAAGGGCAATTCTTCGTTGAGAAACCTCTCGGCTCCGTGCCGTTGAGCGAGTTTTTTCTTGCTGTTTCTCCGTGCTACGTCGGCGCATCTTAGGGTTGGCTGGGCGCTGTCAGAAATAGTTGACGAAGGCTGAGCATTGATTGCCATGGAGAGGCGAAAAACAAAATCAAACAGCTGACAGGTGGTTTGTTTGGCTCGCAGTGATCTTCAACTGGTCTTTCATCGACGCCATTCAAAGCATGTTGCCTACCAGACAAGCTTCATGTCCAGAGTTTGTAAGACGGCGAGCCAATGGGACCTTCTGACTTCCGGTGAGGTCCTTGTTTCGTTGTCACGTTGTCTTGCCATCGATACGGGCAGGGTCAGGATGCTTCAGACTTTGATGGAGCTTTTTGCCGGGAGCTTCTTGGTTGTGATACGATCGAATGTTGTCGGGCTGGAGATCCAAGGAGATCAAGGTCTGTGATGACAGGATAGGGCTCCCAGCCAATGACATCCATCAATATAGGGTAGCCCTTTGCCTGTATGGAGGACAGATCCCCTTGTTCATTCTCATCTCATCCATTGCAACGGGCTACCAGTAATCAGGTCAATCGTCGCATCTGGTAACCATCAATTTCGGAAGAAGTGATACGTAGGTAACCCATCACCGAACCTTGTGTCGATGTGGATCATGTCTAGAATTGTGAAGTAACCTTGAGGCTGATGTCTCGGGATGCCCGTTGAAACCTTATTCCGGACCCGACATCAGGCAACAAAGAGAAACTCCTTCCGCACTTGGTGCATCATCTGCTTCGAACCAACCAGGGTGGATGTTATGGGTCCATTGGGCGTGTCGCATTGAAGATCCCAGAGCAACTCGCAGGTTGTAGGGTCTAGAATGACAGGAACTGATTTGCAGAGCCAATGATCATTTGAAATTCAGAATATTCCAAATGTCTCGAAGTAGATCATCCCGACCCCGGAGTGTTCTTGTCTATTGCATGGACCTGTTGCCTACGGAGTACTGCCCGGCCGAACGCAGTAAAACAGGCATGGCATTGACCACGGGGCTTCTCATCTGCAGCGGATGGCACAAGAGTTTTTTTCGCGTTGAAATGCGAATCCCTCACTGACTCGGGGTATGATATGGCATGTGCACAGACTATAGACAGGGTCTGTTTGCTGGGGTTTGGGGGTGGTTTTTTGTATTATTTATTTTTATGAGACAAGCGGATATTGCAATCTCGAATTTGCTTCTAGGTTTTGATCGACCTGCATGTCCATGGTTGGATTGATGAGTTCATGCACATCCTATTAGCCCGACAGGAAACTCAAATCATCAGAATTAGACTTGGTACAGTACCTGCAGAGTCCGGACAATTATGTTTATGTATCTCAAGTGATAGATCGGAAGAGGCATATTAGTTTTGCTTATTCCAAGGTTGCAAGGTTGAAGTTTGCCCTATAGAGCAAAACCATTAGTATAGTACCACTCTATAGGCGCTGTAATAATGTAATATCTGCAAGTCCTGTACTCGGGCTCCCTCATATTCAATACGCAAGTCCATGTACTGGTGACTTAAGAGACCTTCACCGCCCCCTGCACGTGCCGCGGGAAGGGATATCCAAAAGCCGAGAAATGTCAACATCGTCATTCATCACATCACTCGTCACCGTCTCTGATCGTTCTAGTCTCGATTTGACCAAGAACCCTGCAAATAATACCGATATTGGCAAAAGCGCCAGTACGTGGGGCAAAGACCTGCACAACATACCCTCCATTACCACTCACTGGGACCCCGAGGAATTCGATCTAGGTCTTGTCCCGCCAATCATGGGCTCCCGGGTGCTTTTTCACCCTGCACCTTTCCATCACGCCCAGCTAGCCTCCTGCAGGATGGCCGATCTTCCAGCCACTAATGCAGTTCTGTCGACGCGATCAGGACGGGCTCATGGAGACTAGGATTGGATCTAACCCCAAGGCCCGTGGTCAGATTTCGGTGGGCCTGAAAGCTCCATTTTGGAAAAGGCTACCGGGTACGGACCGCCCCCATTGCATTTCCTTTACCCCCGTTGCATCTATTTTAGCCCCCCCCCCCAAGTGGAGACCCCATCCTTCATTAAGTATTACTGTTTTTTTTTTAAATTTTAAATTTTAAATGGTTTTTTAAACATACAAATCCAGGCGTGCTAGGTCTCTTTCTTTTGAGCTAGAATTTGATTAGGCATGTCAGCTCAAACGTGATTTGTTTACTCTGTTTACTCTGTTTATTCCCCTTCCTGGTTTGTCGGTGAGGACATTGCCAACATGAACAATGCAGCTTGCTCAATGGAAACCGCCGATCGCATGATCTTCAATATTTCTTCATGCAAGAACCGCCGCTGGGAGCCTCGAGCCTCCTGGGTGACCCAACAGAAATCAAAACGATAATGAATATGAATGGGACTACTCCGACAGGCCTTTGGGGAGAAAACCACGGACCATGGTCAAGGATCTGATCTTCCTTGTCTGGACATGCCCCCAATCCAACATTTTGCTATTGGCTTCCAAGTCTGATACATCAGCTCTGTCATGGGACTGGGGTCTGCACGGGTATCCTGGGGCGTTGATCATCTCCTTCATCTTTCTAGTTTCATCTTATTTCGTTCTCCTGCAGTAACCCGTCTGTCGGTTCGCGATGGGGCATCTGACTTCGGGAATTGGAAGGGAAAATACATCCTTTCCTAGTGAGTCACGGTCCGTGCAGCCGGTGTCGGGTCCTAGGGCACGCATGGTGTACCGACCAATGTTATGTTCCTTGAACAATCAGACTGTCTGGGGCCGGAGCCGATGATTCGATGCTACTGTACTATGGAGACACGCACCCACCCCATTCGCGCTTGAGCGGAAGTAGGGGGAAATACAAATCATCTAAAAAAGAAAAAAACTATTGATTAATTTTCATGGAAATTCTTGGCCGATTCTGGTTGGACCCCTATGCCAAATGCTGCCATCCATTGTAGCCTTGTTGAATACAACGTAATTCCACTATCCCTGGGAGCTTCCCAGGAACTCGTGGGAATGGTCGCCTCTCGGCTAGATCGTTGAGCCTTTTTCAAACGGGTAGAAGGTTACAATCCCGAGAACGGCTTTGGATGAGCTTCAGACGAATGTCTCTTCTTCTTGTTTTTTTTTTTTTTTTTCCCATAAAGCTCAATTGCATACGCACCTTTTGGCCTCAATCTCGGTACACGTCCATCCACCTCTATATCTGCTAGGTAAGCCAGATTCCACCTTTGCAACCTGTTAAAAGGAATATCCCTCAGGATCTGCTCTGCGTCTCTACTCTCTAAAGGTGAGGGCTGCAGAGTTGGAGGTCGCATTCTTTTGCAATACCTGCAAGATACTTGTTGATGCCGAGTTGTCTTTTATTTGTTCACGCTGTCACACCGGATTACATCAGTCAATTTATCTTTTCCCCTTCTGGACTTTTCTTTTTGCCCCTCTGTGATTGCTATTGTTTCGATTTGGCTGTTTTTTTTACAGCCTTCTTTCCATTCTTTCGTGGTCTCAGCGCAACAAGACTGGTCCGATCTATACTTCCTGCGTGTGTGTGTACCTAGTACACTGGGTTATGTGAGTGTCCCTAAATAGGAAGTCATGTCTATCAATCGGTGACGCACTATTTGCCTGACGTTTACCATTCACACCTCTTCCTGTCACCTATAAGGCTTCACTCTCTGGAGGCATGATATTGTCCTGACTTTCTTCTCTTCAACTTTGCCGTCTTTCTTTACTCCGCTCTTTATTGCCCACTTTCATGTACTCTGCCATTCCTCTCCAAAGTTCATATTGATTACCACCCCCCCCTCCACCCAGCCATTATCTCTGAGGGTCGTTCCAGCTTCTATCAAGAGACCGGCCGAAGTGGCCTATCTTTACATACGCCATATTCAACGTATCCTTTCATAGATTCTGACACGCTATTTCCGACGGTCCTGGATATTAACATTAATCGGGTATGAGGGAATTTGACACAGAGCAGAATCCTGGGCCGGGCCACTAACCTTGGCTATTCTAGACATCAACTTCTTGCCACCCAAGAAGTCAAGGACCGACGGCTTTGGCGTCTCGCTGGTGTCACCTCAGTTGCACCAAAGTTCAGGGTCCTCAAAGCACCTGGCATCAGCACACTCAGGATGAATCCCTGTAAGATCTTCTACGTCTCCTATTTCTTTGAATTTTCCTTCCTTTCTACTCTTGTCATGCGGCTTGTTTCAACATTCCTATAATACCCCCCGGTCTAACCTATGGAATCTTCAGCATCTCTCCTATCGGAGACATTCTCGTTGAATGATCCAGTAACTTCGGAGGGTGACTATATCAGCCCCCATGGGACAGGGTTTGCGATGGATGAAGACGACAGCCGGCGAGTCGGAGGTCTCGCCTCCATTCCTGACACCAACGGCGTGAGGTACCATGCACAGCAGACTGCGATGCAGGATTTACAGTAAGTTATTTCTACCTTTCAATTTGAACTGCCCTTGCGCTCGGCCAGCCTCTCGACCCCTTGTCGCTGCGCTTCCTCCGGGTCCGGGCAGCTTGGACTTCAGTCTGGCCTGTTTCTGTACCTTCCATACCGATCTGCTGCCTGCATGTCTTTCTTCCGATGAGTCCCTTTTTATCAGGCTTGTGCCGTTGAGATCTTTTGCCTCTTTTCGCGCCCGTTTCGATTCGCTTCCTTGCGCATCATGATTACCTGCGCTTGGACTTTTTTCTGATATCTTCTGGCGTTGTTTTTATTCCAGGCGATCGCACGTGGATCTTGTTTGACTAAATTGCATTGCTTTAGATATTCTGGTTCAAGTGCTCTTGCAATGACTCCCCCAGACTCTTGTGCTGGTAAGTCTTGCTTATACTTCTGTTGAGACATACTAACTGATTGTTGGTGGAAAGATTCGTTTTCGCCCTCCTCTGGTCCCATCTTTCCTCATCTTTCCCAGCTTCAACATTCCTTCGATAGAATGGACTTTCGACGAGTGCCAGCTCTGTAAGCATTGCTCTGTCAGCCGTTGATAAAGTCGTGGCTAATCTATACCTGATACCCTAGCCAACCTCCGGCTGGTATTCCATCTGCTACTCAGAGCTCAGGGTATGCTTTGAACTCCATCCCTGCCCTCATGGGGCGAAACAATGGCTATGGGGGCTCATATGGCTTACACCGCGGAAGTGTTGGAGCTATGGGCTTACCTTTGGCTGGAATGAGCGATGTTCCCCCACGTCACCAGTATTCAGGCACTCCTCGAGCTTTGGAAAACTTGGAGCGGGCCCACAGTACCTTGTATCAGCAACCGATGGTGGACACCTCGCAGCGCTCACAGTCACAGATTGAGGTACCGCCTTTCGATGATACGACTTTCCTCGAAACGATTGTTGCAGATTTCGGCGGGCAATACCAAAAGTTAAAGCCAGAGGTTCAAGCGAAAATGGGCCGCGGCTTCTTCCCATCCGACGGCAAATGGACCTGCTATCGACGAAACTATTTCTCAGTGACCTGTGGTTTTGGTCTTCATCCTTGGCCCCACACTGTTCCTCTTTATATCCGCTACCCTGATCAGACAGTTGAGCTGATTCGAGGATTTGCAATGGCCATTTCGGCCATCGTAAACGGCCAATACGGAGGCGAAACTCGAGAACTTGTCCAACATACCCCAAAGCGAGACAAACAATCCGAACGCAAACCAGGTCGTGTCATTCTTCAGCCCTCTCCCCCAGCTTCTCACTCCACAACCTCAGTCAGCAATGGAAATATGTCAGGTTTCCCTCTCAGCTCTCAGTCCATGGACTACAACTCCTCCTTTACCGGAGCACCCCAACCCTGTCAGCCCCCAACATCTCACATGTTTGAACGAATCCAATTCCAAAAGGCGACCGCCAACAACGGCAAGCGCCGCGCCCAACAGCAATATTACAATCTGGTCGTGGAGCTCTACGCCGAGATTGCTAGCTCAGTCCCCGGTGAAATGCAGTGGGTTCAGATCGCCCGACGCCAGTCACACCCCATGGTAGTGCGCGGTCGTTCACCCGGTCATTACAAGGACGGACGCCGTGGCAGCACAGCCAGCATGGGTCCCGATGGCGCAGGAGCCGATGGCAACTGCAACAGCAGCTCTATCCCACACAGCCTGAGCCAAACAAGCCGCTCACACGCATATATGTATGACGCGGCCCATCGAAACAGTTTGCCCTATGGCAGAACCGACTTCCGGCAGATGCCCGGCACGGATCATTCTCCTCTCAGTGATAGCCCTCTCATCTCATCCTCTTCCTCCTCTGGCTTTGAATACTCCATGATTGATACGATGGATCCCATGGACACTATCAAGTCGGATTCCTATCTCAAGTCCGACCCATATCTCAAATCAGATCCATATCTGAAACCAGACCTATATCAGGATCCATCTTATACCAGTGTTCCTAGCCACCAGCACCGTCAGGCGACTACTGGTGGGTATGACCCGGTTTATTCTACGACTTATACCCGTTACGATCCTGTTCAGAGCTCGCATAGTCTATGCACTTGAGTTCTTATTTTCTCGCTCCTTGTTTATTTCATTTCATGTCTTATTTCTATATTGCTTGATATGACCCTCTGGATCGGGTTTTATGCACTGGTGCAGCAAGGCGTGGGGGATCTTGATGAACTAATTTATTCGCTGTTTTATTCTTAACGCTTTCTTTGGTGAATTTGAACTTGATCTCATTTCTTTGTCACTCTAGTTATTGGTTTTTCTCTTTCTACGGTCTTACCCCCCCCCCCCCCCCCCCCCCCCCCCATTTATCTGTCATGTGTTTTGAAAAAAAAAAACAAAAACATACAGAATGCCATTGAAGACTTTCTTCCGCAGCAATCCGTGAAAATGTCTGGTCTTTCTAATGGTACTATAAAATCAATCATGCAATTAAGATCTCAATTTGACTTGATCATAGTAAATCCAACGGATAACAATGCCATATTATGAACTAACTCCACGATCTGTACCTACCTACAAAACAAACCCCCAAAAAACCTCACTTCTATTCAGTTGCCAAAATTTGACTCCGGATCTCTCCCAAATTCGATCTGACGACTAATTCCCCGATTTGCTAAATCCGATAGCCAGGAACCGTTATTTCCTGTGGTCCTGGTCTTATCCCGCATCTTTTTGCAGGGCTCCCAGTCCCATTCACAATGCCCGGGATTTTAGGCAGTTTTGCAGTCTTGCCATTTTACCTTATTTGCTTTTTCTATTCCCCGTCTGTCAGGTATTCTTCTAAAGCCCAATCCAATCAAATTTCAGGCATGCAACGACCCAGGATCATTTGCCTCTGGGGTCTATTTTCGTACTTTTGTATGCGTTGGCCATTCTAGACTACGTTTTTGGATTGATTTCTGCCTTGGTCCATGTGCCTGTACCTGTATCTGTACTGTCAGCGGCATGGATATGGGTGTGGGTGGCCTCGGCAAGAATCGGTTAGTTGGTTATTACGGGGTCATGCAAGATAAAAGTGTTTTTCTCGTATGGGGCAATCTACGATATGGATCGCCTTTAGTCTTTTGCTTTTTCTTTTTTGTTTTTTTTTTTTTTTTTTTTTTTTTTTTGTTTCTATGACCTTTTTTTCCGGGGAACTCCGCGGTCGAAACCAAACAGAGCAGATTAGGTACTGTGCATAACCAGCACCAGCTGGAAGGGTGGGAAGATGCACACTGGAAGAGACTAGAGCCAATCAGGAAGTTGAGCAGCATCCTGTTTGGGTGTAGAGTTTCAAAGGCGCTGGGGTTAGGCCTTTGGGCTTGCAATTCTTGTTGGTTTATTACTAGGCAGCAGAGATTAGGCCTGCTGTTGGAGATTATTCTTATTTCAAGTAAGAAATAAACTTCTATCTCTATGGAGAAGCGATTCTCTGGTTATGTATCGTACTTGTGTTATTGTGTATGTATGTAATGAATCAAAAGGCGCAGATCGTGATCGACGGTACATGTGCAGCTGATACTTTATTGCAGCCAGCTCAGCCTTGTTTGCTATTGCAGCAATGTAGAGTGTTTTCAAATCTGGCATGCTCTCGGTATATATACGTACGGAGTGAAACATAAACAGGTTTTTGGTGGGGGGGTTTGATTTGATCTCTAATTTTTTTCTTGTTTTGTTATGTCCACGAGGGTATGGATCGACCCATGACTCAATATGGTCACCATTATGGCTGATGTCTTTTTATCCCAAGTGGAAATGATTCTCGTATCATCTCAGCCTCCCCATGCATCTCGGCAAATTCCGATGTTCTCAAGCCTATAATCCTGATCAACTTTGTCTGCTATGGACTGGGGTGGTAATATCCGCATGCAGTAAGAGGTTGAAGTACTGGCTGTCTGTAGATCAGTTAGGGTTTGCTTGTGGGGGTCAGACTCTCTGTTACTTTGATCTGAAACACCTATTTCGGTTCATTTCAATCAAGTGCCAGTTACCGCATCGGTATACCTGGCTTGCCACCGGGGAGCTACATCGGATCCCGATGAGCAGAAAATGAGTTTAGTAAGAAGGGTGATCATGTATTATCTTAGGTCAAGATTTTCTTATTGGAGGTTGCGTTTTCTCAGGGCCGATTCGAGAAGTACTTATGCACGTCGTACAAAGGGGGCTAGGCAAAAGGACAATCCTAGGCGCCTTTTGTTAATCGGAATATTTACTACCGTACACTTTTATTGCTGGTTCATCATCCCAGCGTATAGGTATCTCTTATATGCATTGGGCCGTGTTTTATTTCCACTCTCTATATCATCGTCTTGCTACTTCTCGTGACAGAACTCTACTTCCTTTCGGGTCCGAGTACTTTGTACTATAGTTCTTTCACCTGCGTCGTCTTCAAGTTACCTCTTTCGAATTGTTCGTGACGATCGAGAGAGAGCTCACATGTGTCGAAGGCTCGAGGTGTAAAAACACAAGCTTCCTGACCGCCTTGCCTCGGTATATAGGTTAATTTACATCAATTTATATGGTCGATAAAAGACTTGGAAAGAAATTTGCTAGTATCTATAGTCATCGCCTATATTTGCCTAGATTGGGGCGTAATATTTGACAATCCAACGTTCCGGGATCTCTTGATTTTGGGCTATTGTCAGGCCTTCAAGAGTTCGAGCGTAATGAATAGCATTTTGTCTCCTTTGCTCTCTCTCTCTGTGTCTCATGGTGTCACGATAATTGCTCAATTTCGATACAATGACGTTTTGGACCCTCCGCGTTCCGTGCTTGATTCCGCAGCAGGGAGCGTCTGACATAGTTCATGAAATAGACACTCAATGCTTTCATTCAAGGTTGAATATAGGACGGAAGAAGTAAAGTTCTTCTAAATGCTATCTTTTTGCAAGACTACTAATTAACACAGGTCGCAGAATGCTTATGGGTCCTTGAGACTTGATCTCCGGGGCTTGTTTTGGGCTCAGATTCATATCTGTCACACAACATGTTAAGCAAGAAGAGCTCCAGAGCATCAAATATCAAAGGCAGATAAGTCAGGTTCCATTGAAATGTGCCATACAATGTCAACATGTACACCAGAGCATGGACAGCAAGGATTCCATGAAATATAACTTCAAAACATTGCCCATGCATATGATATAAACACATGGACCCTGGTTTGTCAGTACGACGAGATCCAACTATTCCTATACGTCATACAATGTCTGACCATCCACAGGGCAAGACACTCTTGTGTATCTCGGCCTTCCTATCTAGTCCAGGTAGTGAACTATCATTGCTTGCCGCCCAAAGAGCAACAGTCAAGCTGACCCTACACACAATCAATGTCCTCTAATAATCAAACAATTTTTACCCATGTGTAGCTATTAAAGACCAAATGTGTCCAGAATCAGGTCCTAGTATGCAGTGCATAGCCAAAAAGTCAATCGAGTATGCTTTGCCACGTCGGGGATATCATTTTAGATCGGGGTTTACTTTGCTCTGCTTTGAATTATATCTGTCCGACTCTCTACCCCGGGCTTTGCAATGTTGTTATTGTCCATCCGAAAAGGTTGGTCTCTATCTCCGTGTTCCACTTCAACGTCCTCCCAGCAATGTGTGACATTAGCTCAGTCTCACCGGGAATAGAACCACATGACCTATTTTATAGATCCAATTAGGCGGAGCCCGATAATGGGGCTGTTAATGGGATTGAAATGGAATTGTTTGGGGGCTGGTGTGAAAATTTGGCTTTCAAAGCTGGACTTGTACAGGAATAGCTTTCTGTCAAGAATACTTGTACATCTATATATATATACTTCGCTGCAAGTCATTGGACTCCTAGCTGACACTTGAATCTATATACTCCGGGATACCTCATGGTCCATGTCTCAGGAGGGGACCGCGCTGTCTGAGCGCCATACGTATTGTAATTCATTCTGTCCAAGTCAGGGCATTGGTCTCATTTCTTGCCGGCCTCGAAAACAATATCATATTCTCCAGAGCTGTAAAGAAGGGACATATCAAAGCATAAAGTCGGCTCAGGATTGAGCTAGGACTCCCCTAACCTCAGTTCCACATTAGGTATCTGATCCTGATCTTTTAGATACACAGTATTGCCATTCAATAGCCAATGGCTCCTTGTGGCACAGTTCTAACGATATAGACTACTTCTGTTCCGAGGAATTCGTGACTTAGAGCCGCACGGTATGCGCAGCTATAGGAATGAGCTTTCTATCTACGTGATGATATGGCATGATCCAGCTTGAGTGTATGTAAGACAGAGTTCAGAAACCCGAATCTAGCAATCTCATACCCATGTTGGTGGTCTAGTCTTGCGAATGAGTCGGCCAGCTACTTACCTGTGGCTTGATCTCTAACAAAGATACAAATATACTCCAATATTAAAACAAACAGAGCCAATATGTGATCAGATGAAAAGTGCTAATCTAGACGCATATATTAGAGCAAATATCTCAAATATCAAATTGTGACCAATAAAGCAAACTCCAAATCACTTCAAAACAATCCTAACCAGACCACCTGCCCCTCGCATGTCTTTCCCAAATCGGAGCAAATAAAAAAAAGGGAAAATAAAGATTCCCCGCTAATTGGACTGTCAGTCCAAGAGCCAGCCAGCGCGTCACGATTTGGACCAGGCTAAGCAACGATCCACCTTCTCAGCCGCAGCAATTCTTCCGAGCCATGTGTGCTAACCTGGACAAAGAAAAGAAAAGACAAAAAACGGTGGGTAGACGGGGGTAGGCGGGCGCAACCTCTTTTTTCCCCTGCTTCTGCGTCTGCGTCTGATAACTCTGCGCAGTGCGCATTGAACAGGGCGGTGGAAGCCGGGGTATCTGAACAGCCGCACGGACATTACATGAGGTATGCTACATGCGATATGCATGAGGAAAAACAAAGAAAGTTGGGGGTAAGGCAGGGCAGAGAGATCAGGCCATGTCGCGTTGCGTGCACGACAGAATACTCTTCTGTACTGCAGGTGCTGACCATTGGTCATTGATCATTGGTCCCCACTGCTTGTTTGTCTTTCTGGCTGGTGACTTCCGGAGACAAGACAAAAATTTAAGACAGACAAATAGGCGCAGGGTTGCTATGACCGCCTCTTCCCCCCAACGAACCTGGTCCCTTTTTGAATCCCGGGATCTCCGATCCGAAATCGAATTTTGGGTGTATGGATGCTTGGTTTGAAGTCTGGTCTTTGGCTCCTGGTGTCTGGATGCAGAGTGCACGGGCGCAGCATTGCTTTGCAGTTCAGTTCGTGGTAGACTTGATTGAGGCTCGGAGATGAGCACTCCCAGGTCAACCTAGCCAAACCAGCAACGGGCCGGACTAACATGGTTTCTCTTTTTCTTCCCCCCCCCCCGCATAGCCAGTCCCATTCAAGCCCAGGGTTCTGTGGCTGACTTTCCGACTCCGTAGGCATCCACGACAGAGACAGCTCTCGGAGAAAATCATATGCAGATATCGTCATGGTATATCATCGGTCACATGAGCATCGGGAAATGCGCGCCAGGATCTGTGCGCCATGTTTGTCCCCTTCCCTCTCACTTTCCTATGTCCAACCATCCAAGCATTGTAGTTCCACGCTGCTTCACGTCTCCCCGACACCCATACCCCAAAGTAGGGAATTATTTGGCCGGGCTCTGGGTCAGCTCATCCCCATCAACACGCGAGACCCGCACCGCCATCTGCCGATCCAGCGCTTCCTGCTCTTCCTTCGAGGGCTGCATACCGAGCGCGCTCTCGATCTTCGACTCGGTCCATAATCCGATACCCGCCCAAGCCATGACACCGATTCCGAAAAGAGCCCGAGTCTTGGGGCTAAGGCCACGATAGGAGCTGTATGCGGCGGAGGCTTGTTAGTCTGGGATTCAAGCTTGGGATTGTTTTTCTTTTGTCGTTGCTGGGTGATTGGGTTTTGTGGTTGTGTCACGTACCTCCAGAGAGACATTGTGTTCAATTGGATTGCAGGGATATCTTAATCTGGTCGAGTCGGAGAAGGATTTAGGCGAGTATGTACTATGTACAGTACCGTTCTGAAGGTGGAAGTTGAGTGTTTCCTTGGGATGACCTGGTCACGTGCTGACAGTGTCACGGGATGGTACCTGAGGCTCTCGTAACTTTATTATATACTTCGATTTACATACTTGGATTGTACAAATGGGACGGGTTCGAGTGTGTGGGTTTGTTGCTTGGTACCATGTCCTGTCAGGTACATGTACCATATGGGTACGGGGGATGGAGATGGGCTAGTTTAACTGTGGCTGATCGGTGAGGTACCTGGGTACTTTTGACAATGTATGCAGGTACCACCATTTTATATGGCTATTAGATCTAGCAGAGGATGGATACATATCTCTAAGAGGGAATTCATTAGTGTTGTGTAAAGCATAGAAGGCAGAAACCAAAAGGAGCCACCAGAATAGAGTTAGAGCACAATTGATGAGGCTAACTAGATAGAATAAGATAGAAGCCAGATCCATCGTGAAGTCGATCTGATCATGTCCGCATTCATCACTGTTTCGTCCACATCGTGGGAGGGGAGAGTAAACACAGTCAAGCCATATCCCATCAAACTGGCATATGAACAGGATCAAAAGTCGAAGGAACCGCAAAGTGAGCAAAACCAACAGAACGGAGAGGGTGTCAAAGCTGAATCAGATGAAAGCAAAGAGAAAAGACAAATGGTAGCGTAACTAGGAAATCAAATGAAGTCGCAATCATTTCAATGCGGGCCTTTTTTTTTTTTATTTCTTGCCGTACGCCTTGTTGATCTCCTTCTCGTAGGTGTTGAGGATCTTCTTGCGCTGGAGCTTCTGTGCGGCGGTCATGAAACCCTATAAATTATGTTAGCTTGAGTTCGCCATTCTATCTGTTTTGGTTATCACTTACGTTTTGAGGAGTCCACTCCTCATCGGACAGCACAACACCGTTGATGATCTCAATACCACGGAGGCCACCAGCGCGGCCAGCAGCCTGGAGCTGCTGGAGCACAATCTTGTTGAGCTTGTCGTTGTGAACAAGGGTCTCGAGAGTGTCACCCTCGATCTTGTTCTCGCTGGCAATCTTCTTGAGAGCGACTTCGACGGGAACTATGATAGCAACAGGCTTGTCTTGGTCCTCGGCGGCGTAGACACAGATGTTGCCAACGACGGGGGAAGAGCGGTAGACGGACTCGAGCTTCTCCAGAGCAATGTATTCACCGTTCAAGGTCTTGACCAAGTTCTTCTTACGGTCAATGATGTTCAGGTTGCCGTTGTGGTCAAACTCGCCAATGTCACCGGTCATGAACCAGCCATCTTCGGTGAGCGCGGCCTTGGTCTCCTCCTCGTTGTCGTAGTAGCCGGAGGTAACACTGCCACCACGGATGAAGATCTCACCCTGGGGAGGAGTGTTCTTGGTCAGGTAACCGGCATCGGGGAAGTCAACCAGCTTGATCTCGACTGAGGCGGGAATATCACCCAGGACATTAGGGTTCCAGGCCATGGGGTCACCCAGAGCACCCATGGCGGAGGTCTCGGTCAGACCGTAACCGCTGATCATGGGAGCAATGGCCATGGACAGGAACTTCTGGGTGTCCTTGGAGACAGGGCCACCACCGTTCATAACGATACGAAGGTTGCCACCAGTAGCCTCCTTCAGCTTCTTGAACACAATGGTGTCAAGGAACCAGGCACCCATGCTGGAACCGGGGAAGCCGGTGGTCATCAGGAAGTTCTTGGCGGACATAGCACCCCAGAACATACCCTTGACCAAGAAGCTGTTCTTGTTCAGGTTGTTCAAGACACCCTTCTTCACCGACTCCCACACGGCGGGAACACCGACCAAGATAGTAGGCTTGAATTCCTTGATATCACCCTGGCAGTTGCGCATTGAGGCGTCGGACAGGGTACGGGGGTTACCGTATCCCATGGTACCACCCCAGAACAAGCAAAGGTTCTCGAACATGAATTCGAGAATGTGCGATTGGGGTAGGTATGTCAACAACGAGTCCTTGTGGTTGATATAAGGGCCAACGATCTCGTTAACACCGGCGGTGGCAGCAATAACGTTGGCATGGGTCAGAGGCACACCCTTGGGTGGGCCGGTCGAGCCAGAAGTGTACATAATACAGCAAAGGTCCTCGGGCTTGGGAGGAACGGGCTCCACGTGGTTCTCCTCACCCTGCTTGCGCAAGTCCTCAATGCTCTGCACATTGATGTGGATAAATTCGCTGTGGAGCTGGTCGAGCAGCTTCTGGTCCACCTCTCCGTCAGTGTTATAGATAATGTGCTTGATCGAGGGGACGCTGCGGAGGATGTTGATGAGCGACTTGATCAGGCCAGGGTCGAGGAAGATGGCAGTGCTGCCGGTTTGAACCAGAGAGTGCTTCAGGCCCTCCTCGCCTAAGGTATCATATGCGGTCACAATGGTCACGGACTGGGAGGCAGCACCTGTCGCAGTTGGTTAGTGGAGAGTCACGAAGGAGGTAGGGAGAAAAACAAACCGTGTGACATGGCGAGCCAGTTTGCGCTGTAAACAAATCAAGTCAGTCTTCGTGTCAGATCTACATTGCAGCGGATGTTCTCACCTTGTAGCACCGTAGAGGTGGATTCTGCTGTCCTTCTCGAGGCCAAGCTTGCGGAGACCGCAACCAAGCTGCAAGCAGAGCTGCTCGTACTCGAGGAAGCTCTTGTAGGTGTACCCACTCATCTCAAAGTAGGTCCACTGCTTGTCAACCTCCTTCTCGACGCCATCGACGATCTTCTTGACCTTCTTGTTCTCGACATGTGTCTTGATCAACTTGCGACTGCCGACAGCCTTGGCATTGCCGAAGACGCGGGCAGATCGGCGAAAGTTGTCATAAGTAGTCTTAACGTCTTCAGAGGGACGCAGGATGAGACCGTCCTTGGCCGAGGGGTGCCGCCGAGGGATAGTCTCACCTTCGACAGGTTCATAGCCGGGGGCTTCGACGGAGAAGGGCCCCTTCTTGGCCATGCGCGGTTGGATGTGGAGGTCGCGCTTCGACATACTGGGAGTATAGCTTCAAGCAGGAGAAGAGGGGTGCCAGGGATCGACAGAGATACTCGTCGGGCAGGCAGTTGGAAAAGTTCTGTCTGGGGGGGGAGGTTAGCTAGTGCGGAATGGGGACCCGTGAACAACACGAGCTGCGGAGTAGTCAGCGCCGAGCTTACCAGAGACCCGAGAGTAATTAATTGGAAGAGAGAGGATGAGCTTCGAGAAAAAGAAAGAGGAAGTGCCTGAGCTGCAGGGCCTGAAGTCGGAGATGTGGCTGGTCGGCAATATGACGCAGCTACGGTTCCTTGTCTCGGGAGTCAAAGTACTCCGTACCACTCCGTTAGTCTCCTTAATCTTTTATTCCTTCAAAACTAGTGCTTTTTTATATTTGCATAACGTACGCCACATAGGCCTGTGCTCATTTCTGTTGCAAATAGCTAAAAGCTCTTGGGCTAACTGAACTTAGTGTTGTCTTTACCGGCTGATCAATTCCGTTTTCTTTCTGTTGGGTCCCAACAAGTGAATACGAATTACTCGCATGTTGAATTCTAACAAGATGATGACTGCATAGCCTCCCAATTAGGAATACAGTGTGCTGCCAAGTCAAAATCCCTTTAATCCATTGATATAATTCCCGTAGAGCCTCTGGTCCCGTGATCGTAGATATGAAAACCCGCACTCATTCAGATCGAATATTAAAACCACAAACCAATGGACCAAATCAGCGAATTACTCGCCACAGGCGAAGAAGTCCTCGATGTCGAAGAGGGTAAGCCAATGCAGCCAAGCCAAGGCCAACACTAACCACCCGACAGAGTCATTCCTCCTCTTCGCGCAAGACATCCCAACCAACAATCTGGGCATGATCGATTCCCGCGCACAATCAGTGGAGTTAACAATCCACGGCAATGAATACACCATCAATCAATCACCTGCTCTCCTCTCTGGTCACAGAGCCGGGGGTACTACAGGCGCCGGTGAGTCCTACTCCACGAACATGAGAATGCATAGCCGTTCGCATGATCTGCACCGAATATCGTTTCCCCCATTTCCCCCATTCCAGCACGGACTCCGGTTGTTCTGCCCCGCAAACTCTGTTTTCTGCTTTTCTTTTTGATTGAATGTCTTGCCCAGACCGGCCCACGGGCTTGGGGCGTCCAATCGTCGAGCGCGTGTGAGCCGAGGTCGAATGTCTTTCATTTGACAGATGCTCGAGGTGCTTCCGAATGTTACTTCGTTTGAACACGAGCTGGCTTCGGTCACCTGCACTGCTATCTCTTGGCCTTCTATATATTCATCTCGTGTGGCTTCTTCCTTTACCGCTTCTCGCCATGGTTTCTATCATTGCCACTGCCTGCCAATGCCACTGCCAATCCCTCCAGCCAACCAACTACCAACTACCAAATACGAAGACAAATAACAGAACAATGACTAACCAGACAAAACAGTCCTCTGGAAAATCACCCCCCTCTTCGCAGAATGGATAACCTCCCCAACAAACCCCCTTTGGACAACAACCCTCCTAAACAGTTCCTCAACAGTAGTCGAACTAGGCACCGGAATCTCAGCCCTGGTAGCCCTAACCCTAGCCCCCTCCGTCAGCTACTACATCGCCACAGACCAGGAATACGTGCAGCGGTTATTCCGCACGAACCTGGAAGCGAATGTGTCCATCTCATCGTCCGCTGGAACTGGAACAGGGACAGGAAATAGCAAAAGCAAAAGCAGCAAGGGGAAAGGAAGCAAGATTTCCAAATCAAAACAGTCCTCCACAGCCTCAAGTCCCAAAGTTGGAAATACGTCCAATATCAGCTTCACGACTCTAGATTGGGAAACTGATCAACCGGGTTCATTAAAGGAGGAATGTATTCCCTCTGGAAGAACACACTCTAACCAAGATAGCCAAGACAAAAGAGATGAAAGAGATGAAGGAGAAGAAGACCGCGGCTTTGATCTCCTCCTCTCGTGCGATTGCATCTACAACGAAGCCCTCGTCTCCCCATTCGTGCGCACTTGCGCTGAAATTTGTCGGCTGCGTCCGGTTTATGATCCAGCCAAGCAGAGACAGGGACAGGGACGCCGTCGACCGACTATTTGTATTATTGCGCAGCAGCAGAGGTCGCCGGATGTTTTTGAGACTTGGTTGAGGGAGACTATGCGCGAGTTTAGGGTTTGGAGGCTTTCGGATGATGTTCTGGGGCAGGGATTGAAGAGTGGGACTGGATATTTGGTTCATTTGTTGATGGTTAGATGAGATGGATGAGATGATGTTGCGTACATACTGGTGGGTGATAGGTCATGCATATAGATTGAGCTGTACATAGACATAGATCATAGATAGAGTATAGAGAACGAGATAATGGTTTGCAATAGCTACGGGCTTGAACAGCGATGTAGACAGTAAAATGTCAATATGAATATGCTATGCAATTAAATATAGACAGATCCAGCCACTCTAACAAAAATCAACAGTTGTAAGACGTGACATACCAAAAGTCAAAACAGACACCAGGGCCACCCAGACACAAACAGAGGGTATTCAAAAGATGAGAGATGCAACAGGCACACACACAGACACAGCATGATGACAAACACAACATGCTGTCGAGAAGAAAACCAGCAACAGAATAGATAAACAAAATGCAATTGATTATCGTATTTTGAGAAACCCGATGAAATCCGCAGATCACCAGATAACCGAGTAAGACAATTATGTATGAGTAGCCAGCGGCAATAGACAATATAAGTAAATTTAAAAAAAAAGGAGTAGGACAATATGTGAAGAAACGATGCAGGAAAAAGAATCAACTTATCACTCATGAACACCATTTTTAGGCTCAGTATTCTCCTTTTCAGGCTGCGAGTACTCAAACTTGCGCTTCAACCCCGAAATAGAAGATTCAGTAGGCGTAGGCGAAGGACCCTGCACAACAGCCTCAGAAGCCGGCAAGTGCGCCAGCGCCTCTCTCGGCTCAGAATCAGGCGTGCGGTCGATGATAGAAGAGATGGATTGTTTAGTTGAGCCATTGCCATTAAGAAGGGCAGGCTTGGGAGGCGTAGAAGCAGCATTGAACGAATCAACCGGCGTCCCCTCTGCATCAGGCATGTATCGATCTCGATCTGGGAGTTCAGTTTTGACGCGGTACGGTTCATCAGCTTCCGAGTCCGAGTCCATTTCGTCGCCGTCGCCGTCGCCGTCACCCAGGTCTTGGTCCATGTGTGCTGAGTGTGGGCTCTCTTCTGTTGAGGCGCGGTGTGTGTTCATGACTGGCGGGAGGGGGGCGGATGGGTCGTAGACTACGCCGCAGACTTCTAGGGCGCGTGACTGGCTGCCTAGGGTTCGGTCTTTGTGTTTCTTTGTGAGGTGGCACATGAAGCCGTGGAGGGTGACGAAGTCCGATTTGTTGCAGCCGTGGATTGGACATGTTAGGTAGACCAGGCTTCCGTCTGAGGGTCTTTTCCAGAGAGCTCGGCCTGAGGAGTCGTGAGCTGCTGGTCGGCCGTGGCGTTCGCCCCACGCTTCTACGTTTTTGATGGTGTATTTTTGTTTGCGGCGGATGGAACCAGCGCCGTGTATTGAGTCATGGGTGACAATTGGGTGGGCATGGGGATGTTGGGATGGTGGGGGTGGTGGGGGAGCTGGATGGTGGTGAGGTTGGTGGATGTGTGGTGGTGGTGGCATCGGAGGAGCCTGTGAAGGTGGGAGAGGTGTTTGGCGGGGCTCGGGAGGACTCTGTTGCTTAAAGAAGGCCAATGTTGTTGCGGCGCTGGTTTCTGATAGCCGCCGCGGAGGTGTTGGCCGGAGAGGCGGCGAGTCGGCGTTGGCATTGGGCCCCAGGCCCATAGATTCCCTCTTCAGCTTCTTGCGCTGTCTCCGTAGGTCCTGAATCTGTTTAGTTTTGATTTCTATGATCTAAATGACTATCTGACTCACCTCTTCCTCCGCCTCGGCCCGTTCAGTCATGGATCGAAATTCTTCATCCTCGTGCTTGCGCATTGCCAGAATGCGGCTGCGAGTGGCCATGCGAGCCATTTCTTCATGCTCTAGATGGCGGAGCCGAGCTTCAATATGTTCTAGTGTGGCTGGACTGTGTACTGGAGGTACGCCTTGTTGGTGATGCTCATGCATTGGCGCAAAATGGCGGAAATGGTGGTGACTCTGCACCATCTGCTCCGGAGGAGGCATTGATGGATGTGGAGGATTAGGATTCATGGCAATGGGATGATAGCGCGGGAGATTAACCAGGTGACCAGGCATGCCACTGTCCGTAACAGGGTGGTGCACCGGTGGTGCAGCTGTCATGATGGGCTGAAAGGAGGAAGAAAGCAGAAGAAGAAGAAACAGGAAAAGGAAAACAGACCCATTCCCGATGTATGGGTCATTGACATTCTAATTCTAAAGAAAATAAGAAATGACTTCCACTAGCGCGACCCTTCTGCACCCCCGTTATGAAATGTCCCGTAACGGCGTAAGGGGATCTAAATCGAAATCTCGATTTCTAGCTTCAAACTATCATCTTTTTTAATTTCCGTAGTGGATAAGTTCAAACCAGTTTACACATCTTTGGATCAGAATGGGTCCCAATGATCGCAATTTCCTTAGTCCATGTTATTTGTAGGTCACTTGACACTCTTCAGGGGGGAAACATGATCTGTCTAAAAATCCATCTGCAGATTCCCTTGACTTCTATTGGTTCCAGAGGATAATTTCAAGGGGAAATTGGAATTCCCGCAGGATCTGGAGAGCGACGGACCTTCCCCGTCGATCGATCACTTCCTAAACAAGGGAAAAGTAAGTGAAAACAACTAAAATCAGTAAATCTCCAGGGCTGCCAAGATATTATGTAACCTGGTTCCTGAACAGTTCCATGGTACAAGTGAGAAACGGGAAGAATCGAATCGGTGTACCCAGTATACCAGTAGGGATATAGACTCATTACATCTACATGCTACGAAGTACATTCACATTCTATAGTACATTATTGTCCTTTGCATAATCTATCCAATATTCCCCCTTCCATCCCAGCCCCAATACACTATCCCCCCTCCCCCAAAATAGGATAGGGTAAAAATTCATTCATTCTGACAGCACACTAACACACTAACCCACAACATACCCATTAAAAATCAGGGCACAAAAACTGGTCCCGAACACCAGCCGGATTGTAGCCGGGTACAAACGCCAGGGTTTACAGAAAGGGAAATGTAAACAGAGTGGAGAAATAAGAGAATTAATCAAGACTAGGGGCACGCTAAAGCAGATGGTCTCACTCCAGAAATGATCGACGAATAGGGTGGAATTGGTATGTATGAAAATTTTCACTTAGTCTTTATGATCTACACCTCCTTGTATAGAGAGTAGCCTCTATAGCCGATAGTCTATAGTCTATATGAATTCATCCCCATCTCTCCCCCTATACCCTATTGTGTCCTCCTCCTCCTCCCTACACCCCCTAACCCTACCTATCACTCCCCACAATAATTGAGAATAATTGTAACTGTACAGTAAAAGGATGACGACCAACATTATTCACATCGTCATTGCAAAAAGACCGGACCCACAATGCCAGCCTGACTGGGCCTGACTGGGGTGTGTGTGTACGACGATGATTTGTTACTCGACCGCTCGTTGCAGGGAAGTGTCTGTACGCAAACTTCCCTCTCGAGTCCAGATTGGTCTGATAACAATTGTTCGTATCCTTGTTTGGGGGTACATGTACATATACACTAACAATATTCTGTGGAAGTGGTGTTCTTGTTTCTGGGTTCTTTCCCCATGCCCCTGGTTCCCCTCGGCTCACATGTACATGTACGGAGTGCGTGCATGTATACACGTTGAAGTGCATTGCATGTACAGTATTTAATGGGGAAAACTCTGATTAAGATTAAGCATGTGTTGGACTGTAGATGTGAGGCTAGGCCGGCCTGTTAGATAACGGTCTCATTCCTGGGATATCATTTGCTATTTACTGTGTATTCTATTCCATTCCATTGTGAAGCCGCTCTACGGTACATCGCTTTACTTCTCTCAAATAAAAACAAACATGTCATCTCATAACCGCGGAAGCAAGAAAAGCCTAGGCGATTGGCCCAACAAACAAAAGTGGAGGCCATTTTAAATTAATAGATTGGATTCAAAGGCGTCTCGTCAGTTTCAGATGACTGGCTGTACAGGTGGAGCTAGGAGTGAGAGAAACCCGTGCGCCAGAGGTATCCAGCCTATCAGTGTTGTCGGCCACATATTGCCTTTGGAGTTGATGTGTACAAGTGTACGTACAGTGCAGGGTTAATATAACTATAATTAAATCACGAGCTTGGACTGTGTTCTTCCAATCGTACTAGTCACAGACTAGGTAGATTGTAACTTACTCCATACTCCGTACTATAGATGCTACTAGCATGTATATGTGCGAAGGGCCTACTGTCCAGACAGCTGCATCTGCACGCTGCAGAGTACACATAATGTATACAGTCACGTTCAATCTATTGTTTGTTTGGGGCTAAAAGTCTAGACTTGGTTCTGTATCAGGACTGGGGAGGTGATAGGTCGGAAACAACTAGAGATGCAGCTGAAGCAGAGTGACGCAAAGTGAAGCAGCGAATGTTCCAACCCCCGGTGCCACGAAACTTTGCTCGTTACTGGTTCTACAGATCAAAGATACTGAAAACAAAAATTGTTGAAGCGAGAGGAGAATTGTCCGATTTCTATTGTCACATGCCCCAAATAACCAAAGCCTACCACATCCTTTTTTGTGGCCCCTTGCCGTAATGTCATTAGATACAATTGTAGACAATCCCGGCATACCAGCTGACAGGCAATGAACCCGACCAGAGGCACGAGGGCAAAGAGAGAAGAATAGATGATCATACATGGTAGTCAAACACCGAGACACCGTAAAACGAAAAGGGGGAAAGAGGTAAAGAGGCTTTCAAAAGTATGTGTACAGGTAAATGCGAAAAAAAGGAGATGCAGAATCAGGGAGTCTCTAACAAAGGAAAAGAAGAGGAAATAATAAAAAGTACAGGAACCAGGTTCAACATGGTTCAGGGGGAGGAGTTAGGGAGAATGCATTTACTGCTTGTTCTCGCCCTGCTGCTCACCACCCTGCTGCTGCTGCTGCTGGGCCTCGTTGTTGGCCTTGTGCATCTTGTCGAACAGGGTCAAGCTGGCAGTCTGGAGCTCATCGGTCTTCTCCTTGAGCTCCTCGGCGGTGGCGGTACCCTCACCAGACTGGTTCTTGACGACGAACTCACGGAGAGTGGCGATCTTCTCCTTGATGGTCTCAGCCTCGGTCTTGTCAAGACGGTCCTCGAAGTCCTTGAGGGCCTTCTCGGTGTCGTTCAGGACGGAGTCGGCGCGGTTAGCGGCCTCAATGGCGGCCTTGCGCTCCTTGTCAGCCTCGGCGTACTTCTCGGAGTCCTCAACCATGGACTGGATCTCGGCATCAGAGAGACCGGAGCCGGAGGCAATGGTGATGGACTGGTCCTTGTTGGTGGACTTGTCCTTGGCGTTGACGTGGACAATGGAGTCGGCGTCAATGTCGAAGGTGACCTCAATCTGGGGAACACCACGGTGGGCAGGAGGGATACCAACAAGCTGGAAGTTTCCGAGCATCTTGTTGTCCTTGACAAGCTCACGCTCACCCTGGTAGACCTTGATCTCGACAGCGGTCTGCATGTCGGCAGCGGTGGAGAAGGTCTGGGACTTCTTGGTGGGGATGGTGGTGTTACGGTTGATCAGACGGGTGAAGACACCGCCGAGGGTCTCGATACCGAGGGAGAGGGGAGTGACATCGAGCAGGAGAACGTCAGTGACCTCACCAGCAAGGACAGCACCCTGGATGGCGGCACCAATAGCGACAGCCTCATCGGGGTTGACGGACTTGGAGGGCTCACGGCCGAAGATGGACTTGACAGACTCGTTGACCTTGGGCATACGGGTCATACCACCGACGAGGATGATGTCCTGGATATCACCGGACTGGAGACCAGCATCCTTAAGGGCCTTGCGGACGGGCTCAGTGGTGCGGGCAATGAGGGGGTCAACCAGGGACTCGAGCTGAGCACGGGTCATCTTGAGGTTGATGTGCTTGGCGCCGGACGCGTCGGCGGTGATGAAGGGAAGGTTGATCTCGGTCTGCAGGGAAGAGGACAGCTCGATCTTGGCCTTCTCGGCGGCCTCACGAATACGCTGAATGGCCATGCGGTCACCGGCAAGGTCGAGACCAGACTCCTTCTTGAATTCGCCGACGATGTGACGGACGAGGTTGATATCGAAGTCCTCACCACCAAGGTGGGTGTCACCGTTGGTAGACTTGACCTCGAAGACGCCCTTCTGGATCTCGAGAACGGAAATATCGAAAGTACCACCACCAAGATCGTAGACGGCGACGACACGGTCGGTCTCCTTCTCCATACCGTAGGCAAGGGCGGCAGCGGTGGGCTCGTTAACGACACGGAGGACGTTCAGGCCGGCAATCTGACCAGCATCCTTGGTAGCCTGACGCTGAGAGTCGTTGAAGTACGCGGGGACAGTGACGACAGCGTTCTTAACGGGCTTGCTGAGGTAGGCCTCGGCGGTCTCCTTCATCTTATTAAGGACGAAGCCACCAACCTGGGAAGGAGAGTACTTCTGGCCACGAGCCTCAACCCAGGCGTCACCGTTAGAGTGCTGGACAATCTTGTAGGGGACCTCCTTGATATCACGCTGAACCTCAGCGTCGGTGTACTTGCGACCAATCAGACGCTTGGTAGCGAACAGAGTGTTCTCGGGGTTGACAACGGCCTGGCGCTTGGCGGCAATACCGACGAGACGCTCGCCATCCTGGGCGAAACCAACGACGGAGGGAGTTGTGCGGGCGCCTGTTGTAGCATCTAGTTAGACACTGATGTTCGAAATTTCGGTCCTCGGCAGAGCTCCCGAAGTCTAGCTCTGACCACTTGACCGCGTGTAAAAGTTTTTCTGTCACGTACCTTCGGCGTTCTCAATGATCTTAGGGGCCTTGCCTTCCATAACGGCAACAGCGGAGTTGGTGGTACCTATAATTGACCATGTTAGGATAAATGTTGATAGATCAAGGTCGCGCGATCACTTACCAAGATCAATACCGATGACCTGGCCCTTCACCTTCTCCTCACCGCCTTCCGTCGAGTTCCATCTCCGGATCGATGCGCCGGGGAATCTGGAGGCAGGGGTGCGAGCGAAAGCAGCGCGCGGGAGCTGAAAGAGATGTTAGTCAACGCGTCGATTTTTTTTTTCGGACCAAAGGGGAGTTGGAGCTTACAGCGCGGGTGATTGTGCGAGGAAGCATTGTGAGGATATTAATTAATACAAAGAGGAAAAGAACTCAACGACTCAATCGCAGAGTATTAAAGGGAGGAAGAAAGGATGGAGAGGATGGGGAATGAGGATGGAATCAGAAAGAAGGGGAGAAGGGAATAGAAATTGCACGGAGAGCTTCGGGCCGTCGAACTTGGTAGAATCACGGGACCTGGCCAATCAACGCCACCGGCAGGCTGCCCGGTAACCGGCTCACCGCCTTTGTGTGCGTCATCGGGGAACTATAGGGGAAGTCCGATCGATATACAGCACGGAGAATAGATTTTATTATTTGGAGCTCTTGATAGATAATAATTGGTATATATTTAGATATATCCAATGGTCAACTTATACTGTACAGATGTACTTTTAACTCGTACTTTATGCTCCATACTACATGCCTATATACCAGCCATGCTGTCCCGAGGTCCAGAGCTATGCTGTCAAGACACGGACTATGTGAGCACCACAGTATACATGTAGAAAACTATATCACATGCAGCAGAATATGTCATAATTCACAAACTTGAGCTGTTACATTAAGCATTCTCCTATCTCTGTACTAGCGGGGTGACAGAACTAGTTATACTTCACAGTCGTGTGACATGGTCGGCAAACTCCCTTATTTGGCTGAGCCTGAGACACATTAGCAATAGAGCCAAGTCCGTTTGGATCTTGATGTTTAGTTACGTTGGAAGTATGGAGTGGATCTTAACCCCGGATTGTATTGGAGTAGAGAGTGCCCGTATAGAGTGGAGTGGCAAGATACATCCAACTCAAATAGAGTACAATCACAACTAAACATGGGCACATGGCTCATACTAAGTCTATGCACGCAAATCAACACGATTCGCTGGGCTTGCAGTTCCCCGGGTTTTGTCCCAGATGGACTGCGACACCGGAACCAGCCAATTTGGCCCATCTTACGTCATCATTTTCTGAAAGCGTTGGACTTTCAACTGAGAGCTTTGCTCCTTTTTATTTTTCTTATCAAAAGGGAAAAAGAGAAGAAGAGTACCGTCAGTTCTCTATCGAACGTCGACTGGGGCTGTTTCTTTTGTCCACTTTCCCCGCTCGAACAATGTCACCTCTGGACTAGCTCTCATCATGACCTCGGATTCTCTACTGTGAGTCTCCGGATCATGTCCCTGCAAACTGATCTGACTGTCTTAGACATCGCCCGACCGAGGCACTCATTCTTCCAAACAAGCGGCGCTTCTTTCCGTTCAAGATACCCAACTTGTTCGTTGAGTCCCTCTCTTATCTGTGCGCAATCTAACGAACTTTGTCATAGCCATGTGCAGCTTCGCAACTACATCAGCACCGCTGATCCCGATCGCATCTATGTGGTCGTTGAGAGAATAGTGTACTCGATCCATATTTCTGCGCAAAAGCGAGTGAGTGTAGCGGTCATTCCGTTTGAGCCGCGCTGTCTAGCCGCCGGGCATGGCTGGATAGCCATCGGGGGTCCCGAAAATGGCGAATGCGCTTTCGTGCGAATTGGTGACCGAGACCTGCAAGTACATGGCGAAATACCTCCATTCTACACTTCCGATGTGGATACTCCGCTGCCACTCGATCTCGACCCACCGTCGAGACGGACATCGCCGGGGACTCCCCATAACGTCAGTTCCGAATTTGCATCAGCACGCCGCCGCCTCAATCGACCGTTACGTGAAGTGGAGCTTCACAAGTTTGGTGGTAGCATAGTGAATTCGGTAGCCGTTCATCGGTTCTATGGTGGCGGCGATGGTTTGGCGGATGAAGACGTGGTTGTACTGAGGTTAGCGCAGGATCAGAGGATTGGCGCATACCGATGATGCTAACCGTTTTGATTAGCAACAATGATCGAACAGTAACAGTGTACTCACTGACGCGCACGAAAGTCCTCAAAGTTCTTCATCACCCGACATGCATGAACTATGCCACAATTTCTCCAGACTCGAAACTGCTTACAGCTGTCGGAGATGAGAACCGCGCTTACTTCTATGAGATTGTCCGTGATTTGGAGTCAGTCGGTGCCAATGATGCCGATCAAAAGGTAGCAGGATGGGAATGGGAGCTTATCCAATGCCTGGAGTTGAACATTGGCCTGCGCGCGGACGATGCGTGTTGCTTTACCGTTGCTTTCTCACCATCCAGCCGTTTGTGTGCCATAGGATCCCAATCTGGAATTATCACAGTCATCGATGTTGCCTCCGTCTGGGGGACTCTTGGTCAGTCTGAGGATGACACGCCAGTTATTTGCCAATTTTCAGCTTCAAGGTCATGCGCCGAGGGTGGAGCTGTGCGCTGCATGGCCTTTTCACCAGAGCCTTGGGACCTTCTGGTCTGGTTGGAAGGCCATGGCCGAGCCGGTGTTGCAGACGTTCGTCAAGGATTTGTACGCAGGCAGATCCTCCATCTGGATGCCGACGAACCGTCGATGGAAGAAGTGTATACAGATTATCTGACCGATGAGCTCGAACGCCCGCGTCCCAGCGAAGAGGTAGCTGATCAGCCACCATATCAGATGTTCAATGATGACGAGCTCGAAATTGAGAGGTACACAGACGATACAGAGCGTTCTTCTTTGCGCGAATCTGTGATGTACGATCTTACCGAGAGAGAAAGGGTTGATTATGGAGTTTCTGAACACGGCACGATGGACGTCACGACTTGAAGAGGGACTTACTGAAAGACCAGAACGATCAGCCGCCATTTCTGGTCTTCATCCTCCTCATCCTGTAGCCCGGGCGCGGCATCATGGTTCCACAGATGGCGCCACTCGCACTCGTCGTCCTACTTCACCCCCGTACCCATATGATCACTCTGATATCTCCCGTGATAACCATTTGGGCCGTGCAGCATCCAATCCAAGACGCCAGGGCTCGGTAATCCTGTCCCATGATAATCGATCTTCGGAAACGGCGTCTGTCCACCCGGACCGCCAGTCAAATATACTGAACTATTCAGCTTCTCCTTCTGAACTTCCATCCCTCACATCAGAGATTCTGTCTCGAGCGGGAGTCGATACAGATCTAATTCATGATGAAATCAGCACACCGTCTGAAGCAAACGGCTCATCCAATCCAAACCTCGGCTTACAGGGCCTGACTCGCCGGTCCCAGCGATCAAGCTCTATCCCACGACGAATCGATCGACAACCAACAGGGGCATCGGAACAGAGGAGATATGACACGTCTCGCCTGACAACATATGAAATCCGCGCCAACGTAGCCGCCGAGCGACTCAGGCGCCAACGCCAGATCGCCAATGAGGTACACAACCGCTCCTTCGAAAGAGAACAGCGACATCGTCAACAACTACTTGGTTTTGAGCAGACACACTCTCCTCACTGGATCAGAAATATTATCAATGAACTCCCTGATCGAAACAGCCAAAATTCGGCCGATGAACCGGACTCTACAGCTGGTGTTGGTTGGGGAGCCGATGGACGGACTTTGTCAGTATACTCTTACCTTTGGCTGATATTGCGAAAATATACTAACTTTTGTAGGTACATTGCTACATTGGAAGGTATTTACGAGTTTCATCTCAATATTCATGACCGAAAAACTTTCCCCAGCTTCTCTTGTCGTTAATTCTCACTACTGCTGTTGATTTATTTTGCATATGCCTTTGGCCTTTGGCGCTTCGGGGCGTACATTTTATCTTCACCATGTTTCCATTATGTCATCTTTGCTATTCTTTCTTCTTTGTATGGATGATTACAGTACAAAAAGTTAGGCTACATATGCTGCCAAGCTAATATGATTCCTTCCGAACTGAACAACATTAGTAAGCCAGGCAGACAGTTAGTCAAGCTTTGACAGTCTAACGCTGGCAATCAGGCAAAAGACAGGTCAAAATGACCCCTTCAACGCGCCGAAAGAAAGTAGAACAACGTTCGGCCAGTGGTTCACACCGCCCCCCACACGACGTCATGGATACTGCCAGGAGATAATGCCTGTTTAGTCGACACCGCCCCAGTAGCCTTCCAACCACGAGGTCTGCGCAGCCAACAACAGGGCACTGTTTTACCTCATTTTTCCTCGAAGGACAATCTTCGTCATTTTTCACCCCGAAACACGCAAGGACTGCTACCACAAGGCCGTTTCTTCGCAATTAAGAACAATTGCTGTCGGATCTCCGGGCAGTGATTGAATTGCCTTAGCACAGATCGGCGTGGGGTGCGGCTTTTGCCGAGTCAAACATCAGCACAATTTCACCACGCCAATTCTCCCTCCGATATCCAGACTTGCTAGCCTCATGGCAGACTCGATCGCCTCCTCCATGGAGCGATTAAGCTTGAGTGCCAAGAATGTCAGCCCCGCAGCTTTCGAAGCTCGCCTGGCAGATGAGCAGAACGGCACGGTCGAGAGCGTTCAACCTCGCAAACAAGCTCACCAGACCTCAGAGGAGTTGCTGGCTGAGCTTGAAAACGAATTTCTGACTCCATCGGATAAGTTCAATACCAAATGGCTGAACAGTCTCCAGAAGTACGTTCTTCTTTTTCTTTTTGCTGGCTGGCTGGGAAGCTGCGTTTTTGGATGCTAACGACTTGCACAGACGATGGGATGTCTCGACAGACCATACAGATCTTTTCGAACTTGCTCCCACCCAATCTCGAACCGTCACTCGATTTACACGCGAAGGATTAGAGGGTAGGGTCACCGGTTACCATGAAGTCACTATTCCTGCTGCCAGTGCTGCCACCGCTAAGAACTCTACGTCACTTACTCGCCGACCTGCTGGTCGGGCTGACTTCGTTCGAGGAGCAGCCGGCTTCTTCCCCTTCGCCCCCGGTGGCTTGGAGGGCGTTGAGGCTATTGCTGCAATGGAAGACGAATCTGAAGTCGCAGAGCATTCTCGTGGTGGAAAACAGTCAGGACTTGACCGGATTATCAACTTTGGCACGGAGGGTGGTCTCTTGACAACGGCCCCTGGCTTTGATCGCGGCCTCAAATTCGATGAGACCAAGTTGAAAGACGTTGAAGGTGACCAAGAAGTCGAGAATGCGCTTCTCCAAGAAGAAGGCAATCTCTCTGCCGACAAGCCCGACGAAACTCCCGACATTGAAGCTTCCAATGCTGAAATTGACGAGGATGTCTCCGACAATGACGAGGAAGAAGACATTGATGCTTTGCTGCCAGTCGAGTTCCCTGCACTGGAGCCGCGGAACCAGTTGCTCGCAGGGGTTAAGAAAGACAAGGGCAGAGAATGGGCTCACATTGTCGACGTCAATAAAGAAATCCCGAACTTCAATGAACTTGTTCCTGACATGGCCAGAGAATGGCCATTCGAGCTGGACACTTTCCAAAAAGAGGCCGTTTACCACCTTGAGGGCGGTGATTCAGTGTTTGTTGCTGCTCACACTTCAGCCGGAAAAACAGTTGTGGCCGAGTATGCCATTGCTTTGGCCTCCAAGCACATGACGAAGGCTATTTACACGTCTCCCATCAAAGCATTGAGCAACCAGAAGTACCGTGACTTTAGAACTGAATTTGATGATGTTGGTATTTTGACCGGTGATGTTCAAATCAATCCCGAAGCCAGCTGTCTCATCATGACCACTGAGATCTTGCGAAGTATGTTGTATCGAGGTGCTGATCTTATCCGTGACGTTGAGTTCGTCATTTTCGATGAGGTTCACTACGTAAATGACACCGAGCGTGGTGTGGTCTGGGAAGAGGTCATCATCATGCTTCCGGAGCATGTCACCCTGATTCTTCTGTCCGCGACTGTGCCCAACACCTATGAGTTTGCCTCCTGGGTGGGCCGCACAAAGAAGAAGGACATCTACGTCATTTCCACTCACAAGCGACCTGTTCCACTGGAGCACTATCTCTGGGCTGGAAAGGACAAGTACAAGATCGTTGACTCCAACAAGAGATTCCTCGAAAGTGGCTGGAAGAAAGCAAACGATATCATATCTGGCAAAGACAAGATCTATGCCAAGAAGGAGGCTGAGGCTCAGGCCCAATCAGCCCAGGCTCAGGCTCAAAATCAGGCCCAGCGTGGTGGTAGTCAAGGCAGGGGACGAGGCCAGCAAGGTGGCAGAGGTGGCCCACCTCCACGCGGTGGGCGGGGTGGAGGTGCTCCCCAGCGAGGTCGAGGGCAAGCTGGCGGCGGAAGAGGACAGCCTACCAACCGCGGTACCGGAAACATTGCTCGAACCGGTCGTGGTGGTGGACGAACAAGTGCGGCGCAAGACAAGAACATTTGGGTACACCTTGTCTCTCATCTCCGCAAGGAAGATCTGTTGCCAGGATGTGTTTTCGTATTCTCGAAGAAGCGATGCGAGGAGAACGCCGATTCGCTATCAAATCAAGACTTTTGTAACGCTACTGAGAAGAGTCTTATTCACATGTTCATTGAGAAGTCTCTCACCCGTTTGAAGCCGGAGGACCGTGATCTTCCCCAGATTCTTCGTCTTCGTGAGTTGCTCAGCAGAGGTGTTGCCGTTCACCACGGTGGTCTCTTGCCCATCATGAAGGAAGTTGTTGAGATCCTCTTTGCCAAGTCACTCGTGAAGATCTTGTTCGCCACGGAAACCTTTGCAATGGGTCTGAACCTACCCACTCGTACCGTTGTGTTCTCTGGATTCCGAAAGCACGATGGCAAGGGCTTCCGTGACCTCCTCCCCGGTGAATATACCCAGATGGCCGGTCGTGCAGGTCGCCGTGGTCTTGACACAGTGGGCTATGTGATCGTCACAAACAGCGGGAAAGATGAAGCACCACCCGCTGGTGCGCTGAAGAAGATGATTCTCGGCGAGCCCACCAAGTTGAGGTCGCAGTTCCGTCTCACGTACAACATGATTTTGAACCTGTTGCGTGTGGAAGCACTTAAGATTGAAGAGATGATCAAGCGCAGCTTCAGTGAGAATGCCACACAGGCTCTCTTGCCGGAGCACGAGAAGCAAGTGCAACTGTCTGAGGACAGTCTTGCGAAGATCAAGCGGGAGCCTTGTGAGATCTGCGACTTGGATCTGGTAGCTTGTCACGATGCAGCAATGGAGTATCAGAAACTTACAGCTGAACTGCATGCCGCAATGGCATCATCCCCGGTTGCGAAGCGTCTCATCGGAATGAAGACGTGGGTTGTTTACAAGAAGGTGGGTTTCCTTCATGAAGTTTGAAGAAATTTCACGTCTTGTGGTGCCATTTCGACGGCGTATCGCCATCATATTTCGTACGTACTAACTGTGTCATAGGATGGACTCCGTACTGCTGGTCTTGTCCTTCGTGAAGGAATCGCCGGCGGAGTTGGAGGAGCCGCCCCTTGTATCCACGTCCTTGAGGTCGGAACCATGAGCAGCAAACGCCATCCAGCCGATATCCTACCTTTCCTTCCCATGTTCCGTCCATTCTTCCCACCACTGCCTACTTCTGCTGCTCAGATGAGCTTGAAAGTATGTAAAATTCCTCTCGCTGATGTCGAGTGCATCACCAACACTGTAATTCGGAGTGGAGGACCCGTTTGGTATCTTAACATCAAGAAAGGTAAAAACATCTTTGATTAATTGTGGAACAAACACTCACAACACGTACAGAGGCTGCCAAATATGCCGACAGAGAATTGCACAAATACACCAAGTCATGGACCAGCTCTGTTTGGGACGAAATGGACTGGCAGCGCATCACAGAGCTGCAATTGCGTGAGCTCCTGAACAAGCGACAGGCTCAAGCAGAAATCGTTCAGTCATGCCGTTGCCTCCAGTGCCCTCAATTCTTGAAACACGTGAGTAACAGATTCCTTCTCTTTGGCTGAGCCTCTGCTAACATCTAAAAGTTCGAAATGCAACATGACGAATGGCAAGTCAAGGAGAACATCACGCAGCTGAAGCAGCTGATGTCAGACCAAAACCTCCAACTGCTCCCCGACTACGAACAGCGCATCCAAGTCCTGAAGGAACTCGGCTTCGTCGACGACCAGTCCCGCGTGCAGCTAAAGGGCAAGGTAGCCTGCGAGGTCCATTCCGCCGACGAACTAGTCCTGACAGAGCTGGTCCTCGAAAACGTCCTTGCAGAATACGAACCCGAGGAAATCGTCGCCCTCCTCTCTGCATTCGTCTTCCAGGAGAAGACAGACAGCAAGCCTACACTCACCCCCCGCTTGGACAAGGGAATGAAAGAGATCATCGCCATCGCCGAGAAAGTGAATGACTTCCAGATCCTACACCAAGTCATCCAGTCCACAGAGGACTCCAATGATTTCGCCAGCAAGCCCCGCTTCGGCTTAGCTGAGGTTGTCTATGAATGGGCCAAGGGCATGTCGTTCAATCGTATTACTGATCTGACTGATGTCATGGAGGGAACTATTGTTCGCTGCATTACCCGTCTTGATGAGACATGTCGCGAAGTCAAGAATGCGGCTAAGTTGGTTGGTGATCCTAATCTTTACACTAAGATGCAGCAGGCACAGGAGTTGATAAAGCGTGATGTTATTTTCGCTGCTTCGCTCTACATGTGAGGTGCCTGATATGATAAGTTGGGGGATATTGCGCCTTCGTGCCTACTTGACACGACTACTCTCCGTCCACTTGAGACCCTAGCGTATGTATGTGTATAGCAGGGTAAAGAAATAAACATGAATTATTTTGATCCTATAGTCCTGCTCACTGTGACATTTTATCTCCGAATTTGCACACTGGCCGATGTTTCCGCGATGTGCTATTTCTTGTAGCAGTTGGTCGAGATGTGCAAATATATATTTGATTCTCCGCCACGTATGCTTCATTATTCCAGTACATTTTTGTATCTATTTCATTCCAAAACTATAATTATAGCACTAAATCCAAAACCAAGTGATTTAGATATCACAAACCTCTTCCCGGGTAGCAAAAAAAAAACACAAAAATAATGGCAAAGGAGGGGTTCGAACCCTCGCCTCTTTCGAGACACGGAGACAAATGAAGAAACCTAAACCGTGCGCCTTAGACCACTCGGCCACTTTACCGGTCAGAGAAATAATTTGGGGTTGAGAATATATCAGGCCCATATTGAATGTTCGTTTTTAGCGCTCAATTCAAGATACCTCTTTAGAACTAGAAGGTACAGTCCTCTAAAGATTGAGGATTTTTGATCTGACAGACGGGGAGATCAAGTCAAAAAGTGACCTTTGTTTCCTCTTCTTTCGCATGTGGTGCTTTTTTACTGATTATCCGGGGTTTCGGAGTGATCTCATCTTGTCTCGAGAAATTAGGGCTTCGTGCGGGACTTGGCTAGAGCGCTCACGTCGGGTCGCGTGGCTGTACACCGACACTTGATTATAATGCTAGAAATACGGAAGAAAGTAAACAATTTTGAGAAGGCCCGAAGGGCGCTCAGGTCAAGGAACTCGTGCCATGTCCATGCGGTGCTAAAACATTAGGCCAAAGGTCTATATATACGTCTACACCCATACACAGACACCGTACACCACACACTGCACATCCAAAATAGATCCCACAAAACTCAAAGCACATCCAAAGCAAGTCCAAAAAAGAAAGGAAACAAAAAAAATAACCCTCCACCCTCACCCTCTCCTCTATAGTAGTAGCTGGATAAATCTGGCAGCATGAACAGATGAAAGAAAGCCCAGCTTCTCAGTAGGCCGATAGCCTGGGGGGCTGACGCCCCGGCTGGCGTGGGCGCTGGCATTTTTCTATGTCACATCGGCTATTGAGCTCGCTGGTCAATAGAAGGGTGCCAGGGCTGCGAGGATGGGGCTGCCCGTGGAATCGGTAGCGCCGGGGTGCTCGGGGATGGTGGGCCTGAGGGCTTGGTCACCGAGGTCGAGGGACCAACGGAAGATGCACTCGTCATCCGCCATGCTGGATGCTTTGAATGGTTATTGGGATGTTGGATTCAAAGCAGTGAGAATAACCGAGAGAGGAAGAGAAATTTGGAAATGAAGATGTGAAATGTTCGTGGGGCATTGTGCGAGGTCGTGGCTTTCTTTTTCGGTGCTTTCTGGTTTTGTCGATGCTCGGGGTATCGGTGATGTTCAACGAGGCTCCGAGGTAGCCCCGGATAACATTGAACTGAGCCCAATGACTATTTGAATTACTTTCATGCCATTTGAAATTGCTCAAGTGTATCAACTTTTGTATTCTATGCCATAGACCAACGGTGATATTAGCCTTACACCCCCACGTGAAATACAGCATAATATCTACTCCTTTGCCAAGGCCTGAGTGACCATTTGCTCCAACTTATTCATCTCAGCACTGAGAGCAGCCCGAGACTTCGTAGGATCAATACCATTGGCCTTGAACTCATTGTGAACCTGCGCAAATTGAGTGCTCACCAGCTTCCGGAAGCTAGGCACTGTACAACTCTCCAGCTGAGTGCTCGTAAGCTCGGCAAGGATGTACCAAATCAAGAAGTGCAAGTTCAATCGGAAATCCTTCACCTGGACTGGATCTTTAGGATTAGGGGGGAATCCTTCCTGAGAGAGGAAGACAATGAGTCTGACCAGACTCCATGCGTGAATGTGTCTGATTGGATGTGCCTTGTCATAGACGATGGGGTCGATCTTTGTGTATCGAATGGCAGAGTGGATGAAAGCGCGGGTAAAGTTTCCTTCGGAAAGTAGAGAGATGATGAGTTTGTCACGGAGAGATGCGTAGGGCTGGCGGGTGAGAGGCCAGTTTTCGGTTTTGTGAAGAGTGTGCATGGCAGCCTCTAGTTGCTCAATTGTGACCGAGGCTTCTGTACTAGATGCAGTGGCTGTTTGCAAGAGTTGGAGGGCTTCTCGTTCGGCATTCTCTAGGGGGCTCATGTCTTCCGGTGTAGAGATGAATCTGTCTTCGATTGTATCTGTGCCCTTGGCACATTTAGTACATTGGCAGTCGAAGAAATATCGCTCTTTTAATTCGTTGCGGCGGATGTTGTATGGTGTTGTGGTGTCAATGTAAGAAATGAAGATTTGCTCATCTTTCTCGATGGGACGCATGGCTTTGACGTAGAGTTCTTCGCCATCAAATCCGACTGTGGCGTTGTAATCACAGCTGTGGTTGATCAAGCCAGCATATGGATGTAGGTATAGACCGATGCGGTCGTACATGGAAGTGGTGAGGTTAAAAGAATTGAGATCCAGCTATAGAAATGTATTAGCAATAAACCAATGCAAGCGCATCTTGAAAGATATTACCTTGGCAGCATAGGTAGAAACAGTTGCTTCATCCACATCTGTCCCGGAGTAGTTCTTCACAGCCCTTGCAGTCAAAGTGATTTTATCAAGCTGACCCTGGCTCTCCTGAATCTCATTGATATGAGTCTCTAGATCATCAAAGACCTTGGCCTCCTCGGCACTGTACTTATTTTTTGAAGTACGCAGCACTATACGCAGCAGGGCACGAGCATTGTTGGGCAGAATCATAGGCTTGAGATTCTTGAAGATAGGACATTCAAGAGAATGAGCAAACTTCCAATCTTTGGATTGACAGGCCTGGTAAAAATAGGTTAGCAAATTCAACATATATTGTTTCTGCAGCAAAAATTATGCAGCAATCCAGATCCCGAATAACAAACGGCCAAAACCAACAGACCAAACTCACCCTATCACAATACTTAACAACCCGACACCCAGTACAAGCCTTCAACTCATTCCCAGTCTCCATCTGCCGCTTACCAAAACAGCCAGCACAAGTATCTTCTAGCCGTGGCGTATCAAGAACAGCCACGAAAGGTGTTTTGACATGTAAAACATCTTCACCGGGTTTGATGTCGGTTGTTGCAAACAGACCGTTGCCCATGCCATTGGGGGCTTGTCGGGGAACGGTCCTAGTTTCCACCGAGGGCAAAGAAATACGAGAAGTCATCTTTTGTATTCTTGGTATTTTTTAGAAGGATAATTTGAAGATATAAGAATCAGACGACGTCTTGAGCGTGGGGGATGGTTCTTAGTCATCTTCTACGGAGGCGGTGGACCATCGCAACAATCTGTTCTATTTGGGGGGATCTTGAATCTTCTAATCGCCTTGGTTGCCTTTTTTTGACATGGTATACTCGACAATAACCACAGAAACTCTGGTTTATAGTGTCACCAAAGGGCAAAGGACACCTAAAAGGCCTCCCCTAGGCTGGCACATCCAGTTGCAACTCCTCAACCAGGAGCTGAACCTCGTCAGCTTCTGCAAGCAACATCTCCCATCTCCTTTGTCACAATCCCCCATGCCATAACTATGTGTTCCTATTCGTGTGACACTGCTTAGTGGCTTCACGTTCATGGTGTTGATCGACTGCTCTTGCAACTTGATCTTGCGGTAGTGAGACTCGATGCCGGTTTGTAAGGGATTTTTAAACTGGTGGTACATGGGTTTTCGGTTAGCTATGTAGTTGATAGTTTTTGGTGGATGGGGTTTCTCACCGTGATGATGATGATGATGATGATAATAATATCAATGATAATGGTTATAGATATATAGAGGCTATGCAATGATGAGGCTAACGAAGTCGATAAGGGACGCTGGAATCTGTAGCCCGCTCTTGTATATACTTGTTATTGGTTTCTTTGATGATGATATAGCGACAGTAATGGTTTCAGGATGAGGTTTGACAAGGAAGTCGAGTGAATTTATAGCCATGATGCACAAACAGACCTGGCACGTATAGATAAGACCACCGACAAAGAATTTGCGCAAGAAACGAGAGACAATCGATAACTAAATATCACAGAGAGAACCCAACTCAAAATCCAGATAATCTTTTGATGCTCGAATACATATCACTATTACCAATTTACTACATCATCAAAAGACATCTCAAAAAAGAAGCATTCACAGACCAAAAATTCGTCTTTTAAAAAAAATGAAAATAGGACATAAGCGCTACGCCACAAGAGACCCACCTCTCGCAGGAAATAAATAATAAAAAAACATGGAAACAGCCAACAACTCAACAGAGGGCGGAAAAAAGACCAAAGGCATTCCTGAATCTGCGGGTCCAAAACAAGCCGAAATGCACGCCTTCTATCAACAAGATTTGCCCTACCCACTACACCACACCATACAGTGGAACATATATAGGTCCTATATTGGAACCATGACGGGAGGACCGTGGTCATAGGGGATATCAAAGGGGGTCAAAGAGAGAGAGAGAGAGATTGGGTTCTTTCTGTCTCCATCTTTTTGCTTCGACATGGTGGGGCTTTTTTTCGACACTTTGTGCAGGAAATAAATCATTTACAGTGCCTTCTTGCCACCGGTGAAGTTGGACCAGGTGCGGACCTCGGAGGGGACCTCGTCGGAGCGGGGCAGCTTCTCGTTCATGCACTGAGCGAAGAGGGTGGCAGTCTGTAGAATTGGTTAGTTATTTGGTTCTTTTACCAGGTTGTTATGTGGTGATGGTGACTGCTGAACGTACCTTGGGCTCCATAAAGAGGGGAACAGAGAAGTCGACAGCGTTGCGGCGCATAACATAGTCTTCGTCAAGCTGGGTCTTGCCGCGGGTCTTGGCAAGGTTGAAGCAGCCGCGGATGTCGTACTTCTGGAAGACCTCACGAAGAGCACGCTTGTCCTTCTTGGGGAACTCGATGAGCTGGACGGAGACGCTGTCCTGGGCAGTGGACTCGATGTGGGCCTTGACTTCGGGGTTGACAGCAAAGAACTTGTAGCCGAGAGGGCTGAGGTACTCGACAATCTTGGCGAGGTGAGGCTGGGTAACGTCGCCGCCGAGAAGAATACCTTCACCGGGCTCGGGCATGCGGAAGTTCATGGTGGACTGGAGAGAGGCCCAGTAGGCCTCGACGAGGTTCTTACCGAAGCAAGCAATCTCACCAGTGGAGGACATCTCAACACCGAGGAAGGGGTCGGCACCGGCCAGACGGGTCCAAGAGAACTGGGGAACCTTGGTGGCGAGGTAGTCACGCTTCTCCTTCATGAGGTCAACGGGCTCGGGGACATCACGACCGACGAGAGCCTTGGTGGCGACGTCGATGAAGTTGGTACCCAGGACCTTGCTGACAAAGGGGAAGGAACGAGAAGCACGCAGGTTGCACTCGATGACCTTGAGTTGGGGCTCGGCACCCTCGATATCGGCCTTGATGATCTGCATGTTGAAGGGACCGGTGATGTTCCAGGCCTTAGCAACCTTCTCGGCGATCTCCTTGACGCGGGCCATGATGGGCTCCTCGAGGTTGACAGGGGGCAGCACGAGGGTGGCGTCACCGGAATGGACACCGGCGGGCTCGACGTGCTCAGAGACGGCGTGAACCAGAAGCTTACCGTTGGAAGCGACGGCATCAACGTCGATCTCCTCGGCACCCTCAATGAACTTGGTGATGACAACCGGGTGGTCGGGGGAAACGGCAGCGGCGTTGAGGAGCTTCTCCTTGAGCTCGTCGACGCTGTAGATGACGTTCATGGCGGCACCGGACAGGACGTAAGAGGGACGAACCAGGACGGGGTAGCCGACAGACTCAGCGAAGGTCTCGGCCTCGGTGACGGAGGTAAGCTCCTTCCAGGCGGGCTGGTCGACCCCGATGCTGTCGAGGATCTGGGAGAACTTGTGACGGTCCTCAGCCTTGTCAATGTCCTCGGGGTTGGTACCGAGAATGTGAGCACCACCGGTCTCCTGGAGACGGAGGGCAATATTCTGAGGCAGCTGACCACCGACGGAGACAACGACACCGCTAGCGGCCTCGAGCTCGTAGATATCCATGACACGCTCGTAGCTGAGCTCCTCGAAGTAGAGCTTGTCAGCGGTATCGAAGTCAGTGGAGTAGGTCTCCGGGTTGTAGTTGATCATCACGGTCTTCTTGCCCATGTTGCGGAGGGAGAGAGTAGCGTTGACAGCGCACCAATCGAACTCGACGGAGCTACCAATACGGTACACACCGCTACCAAGGATGATAGTTCCGTGGTCATCGAAGGTGACATCGTGGGAGGTAGCGTTGTAGGTGGTGTAGAGGTAGTTGGTGTCGGCAGGGAACTCGGCAGCCAGGGTATCGATCTTCTTAACCCAGGGAGTGATTCCGAAGGACTTACGGCGGGCACGAACATCGTCCTCAGTGGAACCAACAAGAAGAGAGATCTGCTTGTCAGAGAAACCGAGCTTCTTGGCCTTCATCATGATCTCCTGCTTGATGCCGAAGAGGCTGCCAATCTCCTTGAGCTCGTTGTTGCAGTCAACGATGTTCTGGATCTTGTACAGGAACCACTTGTCGATCTTGGTCAACTCGTGGACCTTGTCAACGGAGTAGCCCTCGTGGAGCATAGCCTGGCCAACGGCCAACCAGCGGCGGTCGGTGGGGTTGCGGAGGGTCTCGTCAAGATCCTCGAAGTGGTCACCCTGGAGACCGAGGTACTTGGGGTCGACCTGACGGATGGCCTTCTGGAGGGACTCCTCCCAGGTACGGCCAATAGCCATAACCTCACCAACAGACTTCATGGCGGAACCAATGTCACGGTTGACGTGCTGGAACTTGCTCAAATCCCAACGGGGAATCTTGGTGACAATGTAGTCCAGACTGGGCTCGAAGTTGGCAGTGGTAGTCTTGGTGACGGCGTTAGGAAGCTCGGGAAGGGAGTGTCCCAGACCAATCTTAGCCGCAGTGTAGGCCAGAGGGTAACCGGTGGCCTTGGAAGCCAGAGCGGACGAACGAGACAGACGAGCGTTGACCTCAATGACACGGTAGTCGAGTCCATCGGGCTGCAGAGCGTACTGAACATTGCACTCGCCAACGACACCCAAGTGACGGACGATCTTGATGGCAGCAGTACGGAGCATGTGGTACTCCTCGTCAGACAGGGTCTGACTAGGGGCAACAACGATACTGTCACCGGTGTGGATTCCAAGAGGGTCGAAGTTCTCCATATTGCAAACGGTGATACAGTTGTTGTTAGCATCACGGACGACCTCGTACTCAACCTCCTTCCAGCCCTTGAGGGACTTCTCAACGAGAATCTGGGGAGAGAGGGACAGAGAGCGCGAAGACAAGTCACGGAGCTCCTCGGGATTGGCAGCGAAACCAGAGCCCAGACCACCGAGGGCGTAGGCAGACCGGACGATAATGGGGTAACCAACCTCTTCGGCGGCCTTGAGGGCGTCCTCAACAGTCTCGACAGCAGTCGACTCAGCGATGGGGATGTTGATCTCGTTCAGAGCCTGGGAGAAGAGGTCACGGTCCTCACTGGTCTCCAGAGTCTTGATGCTGGTACCAAGGACCTTGACACCGTAGCGCTCAAAGGTACCCATGCGGTTCATCTGCACACCCAAGTTCAGGGCGGTCTGACCACCAAAGGTCAGGAAGATACCATCGGGACGCTCACGCTCAATGACGTGAGTGACATATTCGGGGGTAACCGGGAGGTAGTAGACTTCGTCGGCAAGCTTGTGGTCGGTCTGGATGGTCGCGATGTTGGGGTTGATCAGGACCGAATGGACGCCGGCTTCCTTGAGAGCCTTCAGAGCCTGGGAGCCTATGTAACCGAGATTCCAAGGTTAGCTACTGCTCTGAAGAGTTATTTTGTAGGAGACTCTCTAAGCTCTCTGTGTTCCCCGCAGAAAAGCTTCGTGAGACCATCCCCATTCACCCTCTTGGGGAAGCTACACAGGAGCAAACAATTCAAGTGCAGCACAATTGTCACCAATTAATTCCAACGTACCGGAATAATCGAATTCTCCAGCCTGTCCAATACTCAGACCACCACTACCAATGACGAGAACCTTCTTGACATCAACAAGGTCGCTACCGGTCTTCACCGCACCACTGGCGAGATAAGACTCAGCAGTGGGAGGCTTCTCAGCAGCAAGACGGCGCAGGCTGCTAGAGAAAGAACGGAGCTGCTGAGAGCGGGCCGTGGGGATCTTCTGCAGACGCAGAGCGGAGGCCGTCGAGCGGACGGGAGTCTGGGAGGAGAATGCGCGCAGAGAGAGACCGGGACGGGCTTCAGCGAGGCAGCGCTGGCGCAGCAGGCCAGCCGCCTGGCCACATCGAGCAGCAAGAACCATTGCGCACTGCACCGCTCGAGCGGAGAAAGATCGGTTCAATTGCGAGGGTGATGTGTAGGAGGTGAGTCTACACTTTTCCGGGATTCTTTTTTTCCCCCTCTGGCTCGCTAATTGGCTCGTACCCTTCACCGTATACGGTTCCACTTTACCAGATAAAGGCGCACGAGAGCTTGGAAAGTGAGGTAAAGAGGGTGAAAGAGGGAAAGAATGTTGAACTAGAAGATTTGAATACAAGATTTAATATAAGAAAAGTTGTTGGGGAGCCAGTGGTAATTTTTTTTTTTCTCTTTTTTTCGGATGAGTCAATCTGGAGGTGGAGCCGGGGACTATACGCTCGGGGAACATTCTGATCTCCTATGACGTTGCTATGGCTATTTTATAAGAATAAACACAACTAAATAGACATCTATGTCTCAACTGGAGACCCTGAAGCAATTGGGAAGTTTGAGCAAAAAGCCAAGCTTGTGCGCAAGTACGATCTGCATGCCGATGCCGGACCTCAACGCTGTCTACAGGGTGGAGCTCCGCCTTATCTCTCAACTTGAACGTCACAAATAATGGTGTATACAGTAGGCTAAGGGCCAATGGTATGAAAACTCTGCCAATGGTCTAGACTAACGCAAGGTGAGAACAAAAAGTACTTTTTTAGCTAATTTATATTGAATGTCAGAACGGTCCAGTCCTTCTCATGTTAGCTCCAGATAAACTCATTTGCTTAATATCACTACAAACCAAAGTGACATGCTTAATAGCCACTTGATGCACAGACTCCTATTTCATCTCAGTACTGTATAACCAAACACTGGACGCAATTAACTTTTTTACTCGCTGCATGAAGATCCTGGGAAATCTGCGCCGGCTAGCTGCCGGTTGCCAAGCCTTCTACATATATATAATAGGGACCAAACATCACCCAATACAACGAAACAGTAAACAATAAAATAACAAGTCAAGAGGGTATATGAATCGCACACTAGGAACACACAATTCACTCTAAACCAACTCTTCCATTCAATCCTGACCAAGGACCCTTCGGTCGCTTCTCAATCCGAGACCCACCAGCCTTCGGCAGTTCTCTGGAGTAAGCTTCGGAGGCCCAGATATTCCCATCCCGCTCCCGTGCCTGGCCATCCATGACCTCATCGAGGTCCTGATTAAGAATGCTGTATACATCAGTAAGAGTCTTGCTTGCATCTTGAGCAACTTCAGTACCCAGTGCAATTTTTTGCTGGACAAAGTCTCGCTCGTTGGTGGCTGCAGCATCAGAGGCAAATGCCCATGCCTCGGCGAGACTGAGAACTTCATCAGTGGGCTGCTCTGAAGGTTGCGTCTGGGTTCGAGAACCGAGAGCGGAAACTGCGTGCTTGAACCGTGGCTGTCGCGCAACAATTGGATACTCGGGGAGCAAGTGGGATTCATCGCTCAGGCGGTTGAGAGCTCGCAGCGTCGTAAACTTTTCCTTGGAGAGTAAGCCCGATAGATAGGTTTTCTGGAGAGCCAGGGCCTTATGGCTCTTTGATAGTGGCACCAAGTTTTCACTTGCGTACGAAAGCACGTCAATTGGGTTTGGGGGTGGTACCTCCGCGGTAGTGATTTCGTTCTTGTAGGTTGATCTGGATGGAGGTTTGGGCGGTATGGTGGGTGGTTGGCATGCCTTGGATGCGGCATCAAGGAGATCTCGCCGTGCCTGTACATATGCAGCATATTGATCTGCAATCTGCTGCTTGCGCTCCTCAAGCTCCCGCTGGACCTGCTCAATTTCCTCCGCAGGAAGATCCTGGAGTACGCTTTCATCCGGGTCTCCCTGACTAACTAGTCGTTCTTCAACCCATTGAACTAGCTCATCGCGGGTCTTTTGTAAAGCTTGAGCTTTGACCTCTGGCGAGACTTCACTCTGGGACGTCTCTAGAGATGCATTCCGTGCCTTGGCTTTCTCGAAAAGCAGCTTTTCGCGATCCAATTGAGTTCTAGCACGAATAACAGCCCTCTCGAGATTGTGGACGAGTTCATCCAAGCCCGTTTCAGAACCACTGCGACCCGCTTCAACCTCGCGCAATGGCAGTTGTTCCCCTCCACTCTCAATATCTCCCAACTCAGTCGTGTCTCTCGTCTTCAACTCGTCGAGATAATGTTGAAAGACTTGCAGCTTGGTATGTCGCCGGCGATCGCGTAGGAGGATAAGGTATTCACGCAGTTCGACGCCGGGTTCTTGCTGATCCGCGTCGTCAGCAGGGCGATTTTGCTCGTTCCTCTGCCTCCTCAATGAGGCAACATTCTCAGAAGCCGCGGCAAATTCTTTTCGAGCTGCAACATTTGCCGCTAACGCCTTCAAGTAGTCCTTTCGTAGTCCGTGGAGATTGGTGGGGATGCGCTTCACCTCTCTAACGGCAGCAGTCGGCGCACACAGGGCAAGGTGGGACTGAGCAAGGTGAGTCGATTGGTTCTCGTCGAATTCGATAAACGATCGAAGATAAAATGTCAATGCCTGGCGGATCTGACGGGCTTCCTGACGGGATTTGACGTAAGGAGCCAGCGGTTTCACAACGGCTGGAATGTGGGTAGGGACAGGGTCGCTGGGTAGGGCCATGGCTTTCATTGGCCGTGGAGGCTATGCACACTTGAGGTGGGATATGAGAAATAAGCTGAGACCCTGACAGGTCGGGCTTCACTGCCACAATATCACAAAGGAAGATGTCTAGAAGTTGTTGTTTTGCTCCTTTGGGTGGAGGATTACATAACCTGTCGATCGTCGAGCTTAACGTAATAACGTTACTTCGTGTTTTGCTGCGAGGACGTTCATCTCTATATTAAATGGCATTAAATAGTCCCTACAGCAGATGATCTTCTATTGTTGGGCTCAAATTGCTCGATAGCTCCAAATGAGACATCCATTATCTCTTCATCGGGGTCCGAGCACGTCCACAACCTCCTGTCTACAAATTCCGTCATAGAATATAGATCGACAATGACGCTCACATATTCACAAATGGTTTAATAAGTATCGGCTGCTGTGATATGCTATTGAAGTGCAGATCCCCCAAATCTCTCGAGATACATCTCTACGGAGCTCTGGAATGTACGCAGATGTAGGTACCTGCACCAGTACCTGTACAAGTAGATCCCGTTTATGCGCACGGCCCAATGAAGCAGTAAACAAACGCTGAAGAGGCCTAAATTATGATTTCAGTCCAAAGTGCTCTGTCGCCTCTGACCCTTTTGATCCCGTCTCCTTCTCCCTGCTTCGCGAACTACACAAAGTAGCAACTTTGCGTCACCACGCTCGGAACCCCTCTATTACTGGTATGTTTCAGAGTCCTCCCTGGAATCATCAAGGGGTATTTTGATCACAGCCCCGATCTCTGACGTGGAGTTATGTATTGTTTATCAAAATGCTAAAACTGTTATAGTTCGCTGGCGCCCGCTTTACATGCTCCGGAACCCGACCTTCAATCTGATACTCCCCTATGGCGCCCGATTTGAGCACCGTGAATCCGTCTGGGACTCGGCCGCGTGCTTCCACAACGGTTCCTCCCGACATGGCATCACAGTCGCCGACCCCGCGGCAACCGGTACAAGGACCACATACAACACTGCATTCTCTTCAGAATCCCGGGAGCCCACCCCTAGGCACGGGTGATTATGGCATCACAAGTACAGCACAGGGTAAGTGATTAGTGGAAAACACCGCTTATGCTCTTCTCCGGCTGACGGAAAAAAGGGCCATTGCGTCACCCGCAGCCGCTGACGCCTTCGGATCTACATTTAGTGCTTGAAAAGGAGCAGGAAGCAATGGTGAGTCGGGTGACCAAGGCCCAAAGTACATAATATCAGAATGCTGACATGTGCTTATCAGGTAAACCGATTGACTCGCGAGCTTTCTCTACTCCGGCACCAGACAGCGTCCGTATCATCGACAGCATCATCTACATCCACATTCAATGAACCAGATGCACGCGCATCCCCTACCTTGAGCAATTCGGGCCGACCCCATTCAACACGACGGCACCGGTCCAATTCAAGCTTAAGCTCACATGCATCGGCGGGTCAGGTCCCCCAGACAGCAAGTGTAACGGGCATTGCGCCCTCCCGAGAGACCAGTCTGCACTCCCGAACTGCTCGCAGCCGAGAACCCTCTCTGACATCTCGCCGTCCATCAATCGGGTCATTATCAACATTCTCGCAGAGCAACAGCAGCGTGTATCCCCACCGGAACTCGATCTCGCAGACCCAGCTGGGGTATTCGCCAACTACATCCCTATCCCGTTTTGAAGAGGCAACTCAACACCGATCGGAGCTGGAATCCATCAAGCGGGAAAATGAGCAGCTCAGAAAGCGTGTCAAGGATCTGGAGCAAAAACTGAAGAAGCAGAAAGACACAGTGTCATCAGTATCAACAAGTGATATCTCTGTAACACCCTCTTCTGACGAGATTGCGGAGTAATTCAGCTGTCAATGTATCTCATATCATTCTTACACGTCCATGGGGGCGGTGCTATTTTCCTTTCGGGCTGGGAGTTTGCAGGCAAGCACAGAATAGTCGAGAAGCTCTTGGATGTACTTCAGGCAGCTCAATAAAATAAAAGAAAAAGACCAGATTAACGATGTGGCGGTGCCAGCCCCTCTCTACGTCACATGTGGCGCAGTAGCTCTGATCACTATATGTACTGCCCCTCCGTGAGATCTGGATTTCTCTACTTCTCTTTTTCCCACACCATTCATTCTATCTGAAAATGTCTGCTCCCGCTACTGTTCATGTCTCGGGCATCTCGCCCGCAACCTCCGAGAAGGAGGTTCGCGACTTCTTCAGCTTCTGGTATGGCATAACCTTGCATGAATGCATATACGAACACCGAACACTCACTGACTGGTTGGCATATAGTGGCAAAATTGTCTCTCTGTCCATCACCCCCGTCTCGTCCGAGGCCGACGCGCACAAGTCCGCGTCAGTGACTTTTGAGAAGGAGGCGTAAGCTACCCCGCACCCGGTTTCAACCAGATGATCGCAACGGAAACGACATCATAAACTGAATTGAAAACAATTCTAACCGAATTCACCCACAGAGCCGCTAAGACCGCCCTCCTCCTGGACCAAACCCAATTGGGCACCTCCGCCGTGCACGTCGAAGCCGCCCACAACATCGACGAGCTCGCCGGCTCCAAGGCCACCACGGCCGACACCAAGGAAGACGAGACTGACATCTCGCAGGAGGACAAGCCTCGCTCGCGCATTGTCGCCGAGTACCTTGCTCATGGCTACGTCCTCAGCGATAACGCCATCACCAAGGCCATCGCTCTCGACCAGAAGCACGGCTTCACCAGCCGTTTCACCTCCGCCCTGAGCAACTTCGACAAGAAGTACAACGCCACCGAGCGCGCCAAGGGCCTCGACCAGAGCTACCAGATCAGCAACAAGGCCACCAGCGGCTGGCACGGCCTGAGCTCGTACTTCGAGAAGGCCCTTGAGCACCCCACCGGCCAGAAGATCCGTGACTTCTACGCTCAGACTGATAAGCAGGTTCGCGATATCCACTCTGAGGCTCGTCGCTTGGCAGACTTGAAGCAGGGTAAGAGTGGTGAGGCAGAGGGCTCTGCTGCTGCCCCTGATATTCCTACCCCTGTTGCTGCTGAGGCCGCTGCCCCGGTTACCCCTGCTGCTCCTTCTGAGTCTATCGCTGCTGTTCCTCCCCAGGAACCTAAGGCTTAGATTCGCTGAGAATGTAGGGGTGGATGAATGAATACTTGCGCTGGGCGTGTTTCCTTCGTGTCTATTCTATTGCTTTTTCCATTACCCCTTTGTTTATGATGCCATGCCATATGTCCATAGTTGACTTTTCTTTTCGCGTCTTCGATGATAACCTGTTTCTGGACAGCCAGAGCGAGCTTGTGATTGCGTTGGTTACCTCTTCTTGATATTTTAATGAGAGCAAACGAAAGGACATAGAAATTTACTCCATGCTGGATTATTTATCTCAATATCTTGCTCATACGTAGCTAGGTTACGCATACCGTAGCTTCAAGTAGAGATTCAACAAATTCATTGATCCCTTATGGGAAATACAATATTATCATGATATCATTATCCGAAATTCAAATCAAATCAAAACCACGCCCATATAGTACCACCGTGTACTTTGTAAAATACATTTAATCATGTTTTCCCTTCGCGAACTTCGCCGCCTCGATCTTTTCAAGCGGGTGCTCGGGGTTACTCGTCAGACCATGGGACTTGAACTCATCGGCGCCCTTCTGAGTCTGCTCGGATGAGGGGTGGCTGCCCATAGTTGTCCTGCCAGTGCCGGGAGTGTCGTTCAGCTGGGCGCCAGTTTGACGCTCCGGGTCGGGGGATTGGCGGCCGGCGTGGGGAGCGGACATATTGGTTTGTGTTTTGTTGAGGAGAGGATAGATATGTGGATGTGCTGGATTCAGGAGGATTGTGTTAGTTGGTGATCTTGGGTGGGTTTGTGGTAAACAGGGATAATAGATAGGTAGACGTTTGGGGTGGGTGACGACGCATAGATCACGAACTCACCTTTGATAGCAGTGCTTTCCTCAATTGAATTGAATAATTGAGTGGTGGTTTGTTCAGATGAGTAGAGTGAGATTGAGTCGAGCTTCAGACTTGCTATTCACTCTCTTATAAGAAGCCGAAGTTCCATCTGACGTTACCAAACCGGTCTGTGTTCATCATGATGACGTTGACCGTGAAGCCGTTGGATTGTGCTCCAATTGTATGAGCGCTTGCGGACAATAACCTTGGATATCTTGTCTTTTACTTGGTTTACTTGGTCTGCCTTTAATTGTCGGGGTAATGCTTGTGGAGTTTCCATTCATAGTTTGTGATGAAGTTGGTACATGTATTTTGGTTGCCGACGTTAATTGCGGCCATGACAGCATGCACATCAATGTGCAACAGAGACCATAAGTCTGTTCACACTGCTATTAAGTATTGGAAAAATTTCTGTACAAAGTTCCCAAAGTGAGGGTAGGGTGCCTTTTCATGCATTATTGGTGTCCGTAGTTAGCCTCTTTTTTTCGCCTCTTTTTGCACCTTTTTTTTTAAATCCATGGAGTGCGTCCGGGGAGCCATGCATACCATACAAGCGTGGGAGATGGGGAAGGGCTTTTGGCCACCGTTGTATTCGAACGGGCAAAGGTATGGAGGGTTGATATACATAGTTGACAAAGGGATTTAGGCAAATTGGCAAAAGGCGCCCCTTCATACTCAGCGACCAGACGGTCCGGCAACAGCAGACCTTGTTCAGGAGGAGAACAGGGACAGGATAAGATACACGTTTTTGTACCTAGCAACTAGATACTCCGAAGATAGCAAAAGTTGCTAAGAAGTAGCAGTCGATGCGAAGAAAAATGCCCAAGACCAAAAAAGTGATTCCAACTCCTTACCTGACAGGAATTCTACTTTCTACAATCCAGAATCTAATAACTTGAATCCAACATTTGTAGCATGGCTGATGTACTATATCATGGAGAATAAATGAGGTCTTCTGGGGAATCTGTGCAGCGAAGAGCGATTAGGACGGGAAAAAGAGGGGGATAAGGATGTAGGACTTTTGTGTGAGTACATCAGCGGGAGTGTGACTGAAAAAGAAAAGAGAAAAGAAAAAAGAGGAACAGAAGCAAGAGATGGAAGAGGACGATTGGGGGGACATGATCTAAAGAAGCGAAGCGGGAAAGACATGATATGGGCATATGGTCTCGTGAGGAAGATGCAGGGAGAACAGAAAACCAAAAACGAGACGAGACATTGACATTGACATGGGAAAATATTCACATCAACTCGGAACATAAATAAATTCTCTTAGTTGCCGTTCTGCATGCCCGCTGCAGCGGCGGCCTCGGCATTGGCGGCGGCGGCCATGGCCTTGGCGTCGGCTTCGTGGAAGACGCCTTGGATGATCTGTTGCTCTTCGGGGCCGAGGACCTTGGTCAGGCTCTCATAGAGCTGGGGCTGCTCTTGTTGGAGGTCTAGGTTTGTGTTAGCAGGTGGAACAGAGTGGTCGGTAGGAGGAATACATACTCAGCAAGACATGCTTGAACATGCCATATGGCTCAACCTTGTCCAGAGGGGTCTCCAGCAAGCTTTCCTCGTCCATATCATCGTCATCATCGTCGGCAAAGGAGCCGAACTTCTGTGCCTCTTGGTTGAGGAAGTCGAGGTAGGCGGCGCTCTCGTCGGCGACATCATCGTCAAGGGCGGCTTCAACTTCGGTTTCGTCCCACTCAACATCTCCATCCCAGTCATTCTCCTCGTCATCGTCATCATCCTCATCGTCCAGAGTGAAGTCAGATTCCTTGGTGGCATCCTCACGTTCTATATTTTTGGTTAGCTTTGGAATTTGGGGGTCCATTAAGGGAGAGGAAGGCTTACGCTTCAATGCAGCAGGCAAGGTCTGGAAAAGCCGCGTCACGCCCTGCAACAGCCTTGGCCACCCTTGCTGGACGCTGACGGGAACGTCACCGGCCGGGAGGGTCAGAAGCGAGCTGATGGCGGCAATCGACAGTTTCTTGTCGTGCACACGGCGGAAGTTATCGATGTTGGCGAACCAAGCACTGAAGAACTTGTTGGTCCAGCCCTTGGCCTCCAGAACCTGAAGACTGAGAGCGGAGTTATAGTAAATAGCGTTGATGACCATCTCCATAAGGTGAATGCGGTAAGACTTGGTACGAGCCTCGCCGGCATCAATGACCCGCATAGCCATCTCAATGAAGAGCGGGATGTACTGGTCAATGTGTCCACGGAGGTTAAGCATCAGGGTCTCGGCAAGTTTGCAGCCGCAAATGCGGTCAACACCACCAACCTTCTCGTCGGCGAAGATGTCCTGAACCATACCAACCACGGCGTTGAGGTAGGCAGGGTTCTGGACCAGCATCTCGGAACCGTAGGCGACGTAGTTGTCAAGGGCGGGGAGCATATCCTCGAGGTAGAGCTCGGCACCAGCCTTGAAAGTCTTGTGAATCAGTTCGAAAGCTTGCCACATGGAAGCGGAAATGGTCTTGGAGGCGAATGTGCAACTGTCAATAATCTCGAAGATCTCGTTGTAAAGATCATATAGCTTGTTCTCCAAGGTGATGCTGATGACAGGCATCAAAATAGTTTCGAGGTGCAGGAGTACATCGGGGGTGCTCTCGAGTGTGAGGATGAGAGTACCAATGGTCTGCAGAACACCCAACGCAGTAATGCTCTTGTCATCCAAGAAGTCACCGTAGCCATCCTCATCACCACCCTTGGAGGCATTGCGCTCCAGGAGCTCACCAACAATACGCATATAAGTATCGCGAAGCTGCTCACTGAGGGCCACGGCGAAGGGAGTAAGCTCGGCGGAGAAGACTTCAACAAAGTCCTCCATGACGTTGGCTAGAGCGTCAACATCGACCTCGTTAGCGAGCTTGAGAAGCTGCTGCATAATCTGGGGGATGTTCTGCTGCATGGATGTGCGGATAACATCGTGACGGATAAGGGGCTGCAGAGCAAGGGCGGCCTCAACACGAACGGGAAGTTCGGGGTCGGTCATAGACTCGAGGATGTTGCGGTAGATGACCATCAGGTTGTTGGGGTCTTTGAAGTCAAGCTGCTCGAATTTCTCCAGGGTATCGCAAGCACGAGCGCGGAGGAAACCGTGGGGGCTGCGGAACTCGGGGAAAACGTGACGAACGAAGAAGTACTCGACCTGATCCGCGATGGGGCTCTTCTTGCCTAGGATGACCGAAGCCAAAGAACCAATCATTCTCAAAGCACCCTCCTTCTCACGAGGCTGCTTCTGGTCTTCTGGTGCGGCCTCATACTTGCTGACAACGCTGTTAACAAAAGTGAGGATGGAGAAAGTCTGCTTCTTGCGGTTCTTGGTCAAGGAGACCAGGAAGTTGGTAGCGGCGACATCAGGAGCAGACACTTCCTCGTAGAAGTTCAACTTGCGATGGAGATATTCAGAAGGATCATCTTCGAAAAGCTCAATATCCTCATCAGATTGGCAGAGGATGGGGAAGACGAAATGGGCGATAAGATTGTCCATGTGCGGCTTCAGGTGGTCCCACATGGCCTTAGGCTTGACACACTCCTCCATAAAGACCAGGGTATATGAAAGGGCGCAGTTGCTGAGCCATTGCGACTTGGAAACCCACTTATCGATCTCCGTCAAGTATCCCTTGAGGATTTCGGGGGCGAATGTGCTGATAAAGGTCTTCGCGTACGGTGTGTAGTCGGGAGTGGAAGACTTTGTGATTGTAGTTGGGTTGCCGTATCTGGGTTCAAATGTCAGTAAAAGCCGTTGCGGACCAGTTCACAGGATAAGATGCATCCCACCTGATAAATAGACGGTTTAGGTTGGCGTAGGACCACTTCTTGCACTTCCACCAGTGGTTCATTTCCCGCTCTTCCTTGGACTCTCCCATAGCGTTCGCGGGGGGTGTTTTCGAGACGATTCGCAGGAATAGTGTGCACCAGTCCACGGTGGCCTGGTGGGTTTGTAAACAAGGGGAGAGCTCGAACTACATTCCACAGTCAGTCAGTATGCTTGGCCGGTTTGCGCGCATGAAAAACCCACGTAGATTGCATGTTTGAAGGCCTTGACCACAATGCGGAGCATCTCCGCGGCCTCCAAACTCTCCTCATCCACGAGCTTCGATCCAATGCTGAGCAGCTGGGGGAACGAGTGCTCCACAATCTTGTCAAACTCCTCCCTCTTCTCGCCAGCCTTGAATCTGTACACCCGGCAGACTGCCAATAGACACTGTAGACCTGCATACACCGTACTTGCGTCATTGGTGCCGAGGAGCTGAAGAGTAAGGTCCAGGAATCCGGGCCACTGCTCAGGGAAGTCGTTTTGCAGGATCTTCTGCAAAAGGGGAACCAGCTGGTTGCGAACATTGGGGGGTGTAGACGCCAGGGCAGGGATCAGGCGTTCCCTGAAACCGGGCTTCTCGGCCTCGGGAATTGGCGTACGCTGTGGACTATCTTCGACGGGGGCCCATCCACGGGTGATACGGTTCTTCAGATACACACCAGCTGTAAAGGAGAAAATGAGCGGGGTCGATCGAGGGACAGTGAACAGTTTTCATGCTCGCGTGAAAATGTCATGGACGTACCAGAGAGCTGAACAGCATTGTTCTGCTCGCCTTGCAGGATATCCAGGAGTGCATTGATAAACCCTGGCTGTGTCTCGGCCTATACCACGTGTGAGTTAAACGGCTGCCCCGCTAGCAAATTCCAGCACATACATATTTCAGATCCTGCTCCGCCTGGGTACGAATGTCTGCATTCGCGTCTAGAGTAGACTGAATGCGGTCTCGGAGGGCTGTGACATCCATCGCGCAACAATCCCCCAATACCAAAAGTCAAGAAATCTCCAAATAAAGCAAGGAACTCCGGGGGGAGCGCGGACCGGCGGGAAGGGAGGGCCGGAAAAGAGTCAGATGAAAGGACGAGAGAGTCCTAGAGAGATCTTGTGGATCTTGAAGAGAAGAGGAAGAGGTGAAGAGGGGGGGAAGAATTATCTTTTTTTTCGATTTTCCCGACTCGGGGCGGTCGCCCCGCAGCTAATCAGAGGCCGCACACATGATTTTTGTGTACGGCTTTGTATAGTTTATATCTGATTTAAGTAGAGATATAGTTATAGAGGCATACTGAGGTGATTTCAAATTTAATCCACGATTCATTAATAATAGACTAAGAAGCAAATGGGCATGTAGCCAAGTATAAAAAGACGTTCAAAAAGTAGGCTGAAAATGGTTGCGAAAACGAAATATTTATTTTCAAGTGACCCATGACCAGGATATACTTCACTCCAGAGTCATTGAGTATTAGTACTGACATGTATCAACCTGGAATGCAGGTAAACTACCTCATGCCACCGGTTTATACCTCGGGAGTCGGGGGCAAATGACATATCTACTAAAGCCTCACGGTTATTGGATATGTGGGTTGACGCAACAACACCAAAGTAGAAAAATGATATAGATGGTATGACGTCCACTTGCCTCCATTGATAAATACAGATATAGAAGGCAAGAAGCTAAATCAGCATACAGATGCTTATTCTACAATATACATAACCCCCAAACCAGAGTGAAATATATCACATCAGACTTGTCCGGCCACCAATCTCATTGCCGGGTTCACCGTTAGGCATCTCGCCATTTCGGCCAACAACAAACTCCCGGTAGATCCCCTGGAGTCGTCTACGCTCTGCTGGACTGAGGGAACCGCGCGTGGTAGCCAAAGAACGCTCGACGTGCTCCCAGCGGACAATGATATCTTCGCGCAGCTCGTCTGCAGGTGCTTCGGTGCCATTAGTCACCGGCGCGGCGGCGTTATTTGCAGCAGCGGGGCCTTGCTCGAGCTGGCGCTGACGACGACGCGAGTTCTTAATTGCCTCAAGCTTGGCTGAAATCACTGCTGGAGGTGGCATGGAGACCGATCCAGATGCCTCCTCGGAAGAGGAGTAGAGGAACTGGATGAATGATTTGCTAGAGGCACTGTTGGAGCTCTTAGCGGCATTGGACTTGGCACCAGGCTTGTCTCCATCGCCAGAGTGGTCACCTAGAGCGTCGTGAACTGCCTCTAGATGGGCGTTGTACACAACAGCCTGCAGATCAGCTCCAGAGAATCCTTCAGTTGCGGCAGCAATTTCATCCAGACGAGAAGCAACCTCATCGCTCATTTTAAGTTTCTCGCTCACTGAGCGAATAATATCAACACGGTCCTCATGGGTTGGCATACCACAAAGCAGTGACTTGTCTAGACGACCAGGACGCAGAAGAGCAGGATCGATCAAATCCGGCCGCGACGTTGCGGCTAACACATATACACCTGAAAGGCCTTCTGCACCATCCATCTGTGTCAACAATTGGTTGACGACACGATCAGTCACACCGGTGGAATCATGACCACGCTTAGGTGCAATACTGTCGAACTCATCGAAGAAGAGAACACATGGACGAGCCGCCTGTGCCCTTTCGAACAAATCTCGAACACTCTTCTCACTGGCTCCGATATATTTATTCAAAATCTCCGGACCCTTGACACTGATGAAGTTCAACCCACACTCACCAGCCACTGCACTAGCTAGCATTGTCTTACCACATCCAGGGAATCCATAAAGAAGCAAGCCAGACCGTAACCGCAGCGGACATTGGGAGAAGATAGGTGCGTACTTTGTGGGATATTGAAGGGTTTCCAATAAGGTCTTTCGGGTTTCGAAGAGACCACCAACTGAAGCAAACGTTGTTGTAGAGGAAGTAAGAGTAACGTTGCGGAGAGACGCTGGTGTAAAGTCCTTCAGAGCACTCTCAAAGTCCTCTAATCCAAGAGTGATCATCTTCGATGTTGCTGTTAGATCTGAGACAGAGCGGATGAGAGCCTCATTACGCGCACGAGAAACAAGTAGTACAAGATCACCGGGCATATACCCGTCGGTCTTGCCAGCCAACTCGAGATACTCAACATCCCTTCCAATGACGAAACCATCGCCCCCGGAAGAGCTAGGGCGACTTCCAGGATTTGAAGGGTCCAGCCACGAGTCCTGTGTCGAGGAGCTTGTGGTCCGGACATGTCCATTCATGTTCTCCGTAGGCTTGTCTTGGCTAGTGAGTTTCTCCAAAACCTTGCGGCGCCCTTCTTTATCGGGAGCACGCATGTTAATAATCTCACGAACAACATGGCCACCGATGATAACATTATTGAGAGACTCCTTGGCCTGAGCAGTGGCCAGTAGCACGACGGAAGAGTTCAAGGAGCAATAGTCTCGGACCATAGAACAGATAACCTCGCTGTTTTGGCGACTGCGGCCATTGTCTCCACCCACTTGCAACTCAGTCTCAACCGGGCAAAGCTTGTCTAAATCATCAAGAATCACAACCGACTGACCACCGAGGCGTGCGCACCATGATGCGGACATGAACAGGCGGTTCAGAGTCTCCTTGATATTGGAAATTCTGGTCTCATCGGTAACGAGTTTACGGCAAGAGAAATACTTGACGTTGGAAAGATGGTCCTTTCTTAAGCGATGGGCCAGGAGCTGAGCAAGTGTTGTTTTTCCAGCACCAAGACCACCAGTGAGCAGGATGGAAGATGATTTTGTCAGGTTGTTCAGAGACTGAGAAATGATAGAATCAATTCCCACAAGATCAGGAGCGGTCTCTGGAAGAGGATCTTCCATAGGCAGTGCAGATGAACTCGTGTCTAATGGCTTGGGAATTTCAGCCTGAACCTCGAGGTTCAACTTGGCTTCCGAGCCCAACAGCCATCCTAACATGGTCTTTGTGTCATCTGAGCTCCCTTTCAAGGGAGGATCAAAGCGAATAATCGCGCCATCAAATGAAGAAACCGACGGATGATACTCAGATTTCGGTAAAATCATCCCGTCGGTCAAAGGACCAGAGAATAGCCCAACGTCCGACCCTGTGCTTCCGTAAATAACCTTCAGCCGCTCGGCCAGGGCATCCCGAGAAGCCGCGGTGTCAGCACCAAACTTCAGACCATCTCGTTTCTTGGAGGGATCGGCGATGAATGGATAAACCTTGAGTGTCTTGACAGCCGACCTATGCAGCTGTGGGGGCGCTGCCTCAATTCGAACGATTCCACCGACCATGTTCTCCGTGCCAAGGGCCGTGCACAATAAAGTGGACATCGCCGCATGCCGATTGTCGGGGGCTTCTTCCCATGGAAGCAGCTTGGCCACGATCTTAATTGAAGGGGTCCCAGCATCATTCGATTTCTGCTGCTCGGCTTGGGCAAGTTGTTGCTGGGGATCAGGTGGGGGCTTGAGACCAGATGGCTGAACCACCGATACACATGCCCAAGTTGCCCCGCGCAGCTCATGACTTGCAAGCAGGTCCGGGTCAACCCAAACACGTAGTCCTTCATTCGCATCCTCCTCGATTTCCGCATCGAAACACTGGCTGGTAGCTGACCTATCAACGCCTCTCAAATATAGAGAGCCGCGGGTGCTCGAGTCGGAACGGCCACTCTTTGGGCGTACGGTGCTTGAGCCACTCCTGCCTCCAGCGCTTCTTCTACTGCTACCAGCTGCACTCCGACTGTCAGTCCAAGATCCTTTGCTTGTCTTCGATCGAACCTTCGGCGCCACAATAACTTCCGCATCTGGTGCTATCTTGGCGAAGGGAGACGTGTTTGAGGGAGCGGGTGTAAGTGATGTGACGACAATATTTGCAGTAGACGTGGGAGATAGATGCAATGCAAGCGGGTGCATGTGCTGCTCTGATTGGGGAGCATTGTATGTAGGATTCGGTAGGGCGCGGATCTGTGAGAGGAGATTGAGCTCAAGGAATGTCGCATGGAGTTCAATAACTATAGTAATACTGATTTAGCGGTGTGTTCATATGAATGGTTCACAAGTGTGGCTTACTATCCCAGTCTTCTGGTGTCAATGGCTCAATGTTGATAGTATGCGCAATAGGTGGATCGAGGTGAATGAACAGTCCGACCTGCAAGGCGTTAGTACCCCACGTGGATGGTGCACGGGCAGGGATACGAATTTACCTTTTGCCCCTCGGTGATACCCAGAAGTCGCCCGAAGGTAGTATCCAGCTCAATAGTAGACACTTCCTGCTCTCTGGAATATCCACCGTTGATACCGTCTCTTCCAACGACCGGCGCAAGCCGACGCTTGCTTGGCATACCAGTCCACCCGAGGAAGCATGACTGCTGCCGGGGAGCTCCATTGGCCTTCGCGGAGTTCGACTTATATTGTAGCTCAATGATCACATTTTGGGCAGTCTGATGTAGCTGAGGATTAGCTGAAAATCAGGCATTGATACGTCACAGATGGCAGACTGACCGTGTTTGCGTTGACCAGCAGAGCGACCAGTGACGATGGTAGATTGACGAGGCAGTTCTTGAGAGGAACGAGGGCAACTTCGGCCGTAGCCGCAGGCTTCTTGGGCGCCATCTGTAAGCGCTGAACTGTCGTGAATACCAAAGGGCGAGAGGGAGAGGGGAACGTGAACTCGGAGAGACACGAACCCCGGACTCCACACTGCTTCTGTTTCGCCTCGGCCCGATGGTCATACACGTGACCACGTATCGTGATAGCGGAAGAACATATAATCCGAAATCGTCACCACTATTCCCAAATAGGCTAGCAACATTCTAGCGCGTCGTTGAGTCGCGTTCGCGTTTTGCCAGCGATTTTGGTAGGGGCTCGGAAAGCCGCTAGACCCTCCTGCTATTTCTTCCGTCCCACCACCTCTTTGCGATTAACCCTCGTTTATGCACAATGTCGCTCCTTCAATACCACCCCCCGTTGATTATGCTGCACAATTGGATGGCTTTAAGGACTTCTTGAAGGGGTTCAAGACCTTCCAATCTTCCTCGGAAGCTGCTGCGACTGAGGCTCTGGAGGATCTGAACATCGACGAAGGCCGGACCAGTGATGAATATGATTTCATGGATGATGCCGATGAGACGGGCGCCAACACTCGATCAAGCAGGCGCCGGGAGCCGAAGCTCAAGTATATGCAGATTCTGCAAGATGTCGCAAACAGAGACAAGTCCAACATCCTAATCGAGTTGGATGATCTCGCGGTGGTGAGTATCTGAGTCCAGCAGCTCGTACTCATTGAGCAGTGCCTTACAGCTATCTTCTTACAGTTTGAAAAATCCCTTCCCGGCGATGTCGACCTCAAATTGGTCGAGTCAATTGAAAAGAACACCAAGCGCTATATCGACGTTATTTCTCAAGCGGTTGACAATATTATGCCCAGGGAAACGAAGGATGTTACGTACGTGAAGTTCCGGCGGGCGCGACCTCTCAGACCAACTAACCCTCGCACAGGTTTAAAGATGATGTGCTTGATGTGATCATGTCCCAGCGTGAAAAGCGCAACGAAACAATGGAACTAGCTATGGAGGCCGACATGGAAGCTGCCGCCAACCCCTCATCGATGTTCCCCCCGGAGCTCACTCGCAGATACACCCTCAACTTCAAGCCCCTCACCCCTTCAGGCTCTAGTGTTGAGTCCAAAGCCATGGCCGTCCGCAGCGTGCGTGGTGAGCACCTGGGTAGCTTGATCACTGTGCGCGGTATTACCACCCGTGTCTCCGATGTCAAGCCCGCTGTTCAAATCAACGCCTACACTTGCGATCGCTGTGGATGCGAAGTCTTCCAGCCCGTCACCACGAAGCAGTTCCTTCCCTTGTCCGAGTGTCTGTCGGAGGAATGCAAGAAGAACAACTCCAAGGGACAGCTCTTCCTCTCAACTCGTGCTTCCAAGTTCGTTCCCTTCCAGGAAGTTAAGATCCAGGAGATGGCCGACCAAGTCCCCGTAGGCCACATTCCTCGCACTCTGACTATTCACTGCCATGGTGCTCTCACTCGTCAATTGAACCCTGGCGATGTCGTTGACATTGCTGGAATCTTCCTGCCCACTCCCTACACCGGTTTCAGAGCTATCCGCGCTGGCCTACTTACCGACACTTATCTGGAGGCTCAGCACATTACCCAGCACAAGAAGTCCTACAACGACATGGGCATGGATAGCCGGACTCTACGCAAGATTGAACAGCATCAGCGTTCCGGTAACATGTACGAGTACCTTTCTCGCTCGATTGCACCCGAAATTTACGGACACCTCGATGTCAAGAAGGCATTGCTCTTGTTGTTGATTGGTGGTGTCACAAAGGAGATGGGTGACGGCATGCACATTCGTGGTGACATTAACATTTGTCTGATGGGTGACCCCGGTGTTGCCAAATCCCAACTGCTTCGATACATAACCAAGGTCGCCCCTCGCGGTGTGTACACTACCGGACGAGGAAGCAGTGGTGTCGGTCTTACTGCTGCGGTCATGAGAGATCCCGTCACCGACGAGATGATGCTGGAGGGAGGTGCTCTTGTTCTTGCCGACAACGGAATCTGCTGTATTGATGAGTTTGACAAGATGGAGGACTCAGACCGGACAGCTATTCACGAAGTGATGGAGCAGCAAACCATCTCCATTTCCAAGGCCGGAATCAACACCACTCTTAACGCTCGCACTTCCATTCTGGCAGCAGCTAACCCGCTGTACGGTCGATACAACCCCCGCTTGTCGCCCGTTGAGAACATCAACCTTCCCGCAGCTTTGCTGTCTCGTTTCGATGTGATGTTCTTGCTCCTTGATACTCCATCCCGCGAGGGTGATGAGGAACTCGCCAACCACGTAACCTACGTTCACATGCACAACAAGCACCCCGAGACCGAAGACTCTGGCGTGATGTTCACTCCTCACGAAGTCCGCCAGTACATCGCCAAGGCTCGCTCATTCCGCCCTGTTGTACCTTCCAACGTTTCCGACTACATGGTTGGCGCCTACGTAGCCATGCGCAAGCGTCAAAAGGTCGACGAATCCAAGAAGAGACAGTTCTCTCACGTCACCCCTCGTACTCTGCTCGGTATTGTTCGTCTATCTCAGGCCCTTGCTCGTCTTCGTTTCAGTGAGGTGGTTGTCCGTGAGGATGTCGATGAGGCTCTACGTCTCATTGAGATCTCCAAGGCTTCCCTGTACAACGATGGCGAGTCTGGTGCCGACAACACTCCTTCCAGCAAGATCTACAACTTGATCCGTAGCATGAAGGAGAGTGGTGCCGCCGCCGTTGGTGATGGCGAGGAGGGTGAGATGAGCATGAGACGTATCCGCGAAAGAGTGTTGGCCCGTGGCTTCACCGAGGACAACCTCACCATGACTATCGATGAGTACGCCGCTATGGACGTAAGTTTTGACTCATCCTTCACCTCATTATGTACCTTGGCTAATTTCATACCTCACAGCTCTGGCAAGTCACTGGCAACGGCACACGTCTGCTCTTCACCGAAGTTGATGCTGATATGGGCATGTAATTTTGAAGCTTATCTATCTTGTTTTTTGCTTCTTGAATGTCGACCGGGCTTTTGGTGCCTGTTGAAGATGCATTTGAAACAGGCTGAGTTTAAGGCGACGGGTGTTTGGGTGTATTCTTGGGAATATGGAGCCGGTTGTTATGATTTTGTACGGTCAATCGAAAGATCATCCAATTTACTTTTTAATCTTGGTTTACGACCACACAAACATGTTCGATTCACTTTAAGGGGCAGCATGGTGCTATAAGAATAAACACCAGACTCCCTGGCGTCGCCACAACAGGGTCTGGGAGCATCCTCGAACTTAGATGTTGCCTTTCATCCCCAAGTCCTCTTCAGTTCAACCCACGGCCAGCCCTGGCCTCCATTACATCCCCTTAAGCTGGGCACCGGTTGTAGAGTTTAACCTCATTACAAAGCTCCGACGGCATACCGAAGGGATTGTTGCAAAGAGTATTGCAAGCCGTCTTCTCAGGAACGAAAACAAGGAACTCATAATTCGGCATCGGCAAGCGGAACTGATCATTGACATTATTGTTATTCTGCGACGCCTTATAACCAGCACGGCAGGCACAGTGGAAGGCGGTTCCTGTGTTGATGCACGAGGTGGTCACATCACAGCGGTTCTCGCCTGAGACAGGGTTGCAGGTACCGCAAGGTGGAGAGGGTCTTCGGTTTGCGGCAACCAGAGTAGCGGTGCCGATGACCAAGGCCAATGTTGAGATGTGCATTTTGGTCGGAGGTTGGGATTGAGTATATAGACTTATCGTAGATCGAAGCTTGTGCCTTGTGGGTTGTTGCTGGATTGGTGTTGGATGGCGATTTCTTTTGCTGGGAAGGTCGTCATCTTTATAGACTGTACTTCAGGGCTAACTTAATACGATTGATTGCTCCTATGTCATTTGCATTCCTCTATTTTTGTTTTCGTGCGGATATGCTATGCGGCCTGTTCCCTGTAATGTCCATCAGCGTCACATCACGCGGGCATCTTCAGCTTGGGTCCCAGCATTGATGATCTCAGATGAAGATCGTATCATATACGGATTTCCATGGTTCCAATATTGCTTTCTGTTCATCGGATAGGACGGGGATGAGTGACACCGGATCCGGGATGGGGCGAATCTGAATACGAGATCTGGAACAAGGACTCGAGACATTGTCAGTGTTCATTGACCAAAGCTGTGTCGGGCCAAATTTGCTTTGAACCAGGCTTTGATTTTCTTTTTTGGGGGGGGCGTTCACTCTTGCTTCCGAGGGGTTCAGCCTTGGGATATGTCTCAGGCTACGAATTGCCCTAACCGCATCCAGAGCTCGACGCCAACCATTCATCAGTTCTATGTATAGAAACGCGGGGAAGGCCTTGTGCTGTCTTTGCATTTGCCTCGCACCGCTTGAGCTCAACGGCTTTGTGTTCTCTGGTCTGGATAGGTCGTCGCATGTAAATCCTACTTCTTCCGTCTGCGGGCTCTGGAACCTGACGAAAGACGGACCTCAGCAAACGAGAATCAGGCGCTGGCTAGGTACTCAAGATTGAAGCAAGGGCTGTGATACATTGTTCCTCCTTTCTGTATAACATCCTTGTCATTTAGGACAGGAATCTATGTTGGCTCTGCATACAGGTGATACCGTCAGACCTGATCGAAACCAACCATTTAAGTATGCATATTCGTATATCGCTTTTGGGTGGTTTCAATCGATATTTAAGATAACTTGATGCAACTCGGTATCCAAAGTCAGCGCTATATAGGGCTTCTTAATCTTTCGATGTAGCTATGATGATTATGTGTCCGCTTTTATGCCTTCTGTCCTTGTATCGTTGCTTCTCAAGTTGTTGAGACTAGCATGTTTACATCATTAGACATACAAAAAAAACATGTTGACCCATAAGACCGACCTCAAATCAAACATGACAGCTCACTCTCGCCTCTATCGGGCCAGTCACTGACAACAGTCCAATGTAACACTCGGATTCAGATCCTTAGTCAAGTCTTCGGGTAAAATTCTACAATCACTCGGTGAGGTCTTTAAACTCGCTCGCCTGTACCTAGGTGCCCGTGGCACATTCATCACGGGTGCTATTGGAACTGACATTGGTATAGTTGATCTGGAAGGACCCATATATAGGATGACAGTCAATGGAAGATTCGTCTTCAAGGGTCCTCGCGTACTCTGCTCTTGATTTGCCTCTCTAGTAATGGAGTCTCAATGGTTTTTCACCGACGAGGTATGACCTTGATAAGATTGAATAATTGATTTCGATACTTTCAAGATCTGTATGTTCTTTTCTTTTTGAGCGGTATGCATATTATATTGAAACCCGTGTTCGCGTATGTGCATCTCGTACAAAGTAAGCGCAGCTGAGGCTGGAATATTGAACCGGGGTACTTGGAAAATGGAAATCGGGCTCTGGACCCTTTTTTGTGTTAGTCTAACGGACACGAAAATTATCACAAATATGGAAATGTCATATCCATTGCCTTGTCTTGCCTTTAGATAAGATATTCGATTAGACAAGCACACAGACAGATCCACTAACTAGAGCTTCTTCGATACACACAGACTCTTATTCTTGTCCAATATTCTCCAATATGGCGGTCTAAAGATGTGTCTTCGATCCTTCCGGCTCCCCAATCAATTCCAAAAATGCATGATGCACTTCATCAGTCAGATCACTAGCCTGCATACTTCGCCCCTTAGCCTTAAATGCCCTGCGCGAGCATTCCCGCGTAATACTGCTTCCAGCCCAGGCGGCCAGGAGCAACGTCGTCGCAGGCGACATGCGCATATCCTCAGACTCAAGTTCCGCCTGAACATCTTCTTTGCTCTGCGCCTCCTTCTCATTATCCTTCTCGCCAGAATCCCACAACTTATCATGGTAAGCCAATCTCCAGGCAAGGAATGTTCCCAATGATCCTGTCAGGGTATCTCCCTGACCACCACTGCGCTTCAAGCCACCCTTCGTATCAGAAATGATACTAGTAGCCCCATTGGAAATCACATCATGAGGTCCCTTCTGGAGAATAGTCACACCACCAAGAGCTTGGGATAACTGCTCACAGGCATCGGATTCCTTGTTGGTCACGTCGTTCCCGCCGCTCTTCGCGATCTCTGCCGGACTGGAAACCTTGACACCCAGCGCTTTGGCAAGACGGCCAAATTCAACGACATTGGGTGTGAGAATACAGTCCTTGTATCCTTTAATCAGGTTCGGGTTTTCAGTCACAATCAGCAAACCGTCTGCGTCCAACACGAACGGGATTGATCGTGAACGCGCTTCTCGGATCACTTCGGCAACTATCTTCAGCGTGACTTCGTCTCGGCCAAGGCCTGGGCCGATGACTAGTGCGTGCAGTCGTGATAGCATGTCAACTATTGGGGCTGCTAGTGTTGGTGCGTCGAATGAGACATGGCCATTGATTGTGTCGCGGCTTGGGAGTAGTGGGTGTACCATCAAATTTGGGGAGTAGCCCTTGATAACCTATTCGTGTGTTAGATTAAGTAGGTCACTGCAGATGATTTTTGGACTTACCGGTGCTGCGGATCGTTCGCAGAGGACATGGCTCTGGTTGTCGTTAGTCGTTGGCGAGGTAGGTATCTGGTGTTTGACGTACCATGTCACATCCTGTGTTTCTAAAGTCAGCATCAGTGGGATTTTATGCATCAACATGAGAGACTCACCAAGTCTTGCGGAGGCCATGGCGGAGAAGTATGGAGCGCCGGTATAGCTTATTAGTTAGTGGGGTGTCGATGCTATTGGGATCGAGTACATACTCAGCACAGCCTCCAATGACGGCTACACGGCCAAGCTGTCCTGATCAGATATTCAGCTTCTATACATGCATAATGGTCGATCATCAAACTTGGGATCCGCGCACCAACCCGAGGATGACATTGGCACCAACCTTTGTGGAATTTTTCTAGCATTGGGGGCACAATCTTGCGCACCTTGCTGAAGAGGATCTTTGAAGTGGTTGAGACATGATGAACAGACTCCATGTTGGAAATACAGGTGTGCGAAATTGAAGTTAGGTCTGGAGAGATATTTGGAGGAATAGAGGTGAAGCTCTCGGGTGATGTCACCGCCAAGTGGGGCCAGGACAACCCGGTTACTTCACTATAACATGTCCAGATGTATATATCAAGTTATAGGCGCGAGAAACAAGTTGGTATTGACAAGACGCCCGCTATGGATGGCGCTTCAAAGCAAAAAATAGAACACCCTCTATGGGTGCCCCGCACACGCTCACAATGCTGAGTACAAAAATCCCCCAGAACAAAGGAAAAATAACCGGGATGAGAACGGGTCAGTTACAAATAAATAGAATCGAAAGAAGAAAAAGATCATTTAACGCTTCCGAGAGGCAAGAGCAGCCAGCTTCCGCTGGCGCGCCAACTTCTCGTTCCTTGCTTCTGTCTCCTGGCGCAGCTCTTCCTCGTCCTCCCGTTTGGCGAACTTCAACGCCGCGGCCTCTTCGCGATCCACATCGTCTAGTCCAGCCTCCATGTCGGAAGATTCATCGGAGTAATAATCATCATAGCCACCATAGCCACCGAAGTCGCCCTCGTCTTCTTCGTCAGTTCCGAGGTATTCATTTGCGCGAGATCGGCCGCGGGACTGGTGTCTGCGGTCACCTCCGCCGCGGCTAGACGGCAAGCCCGCAGTACCACGATAAGTAGGCGGCTCGGGTGCTTTCTTGGCAGGTTTGGCCGTGCCTTTGTAAGATGGGCCGTCGGAGCTGCGCTTTGTGGCGGCAAGCTTGTCCTTGCCAGTACCGCCGGGTAGGGGCTTCTTTCCAGAGCGGGCTTCCTTTTCTTTAGCCTGCTCTTCCATGGCCCGTTTCTTGCGCTCGAGTTTGCTGAGTCTTTCCTTCGGGACCGCCTGGTGTCGGAACGTACCGGCATGTGCAGGGGCTTTGTCTTGCAAAGCCTGTGCCTTTGCCATTATCTCGGCGAAAGATCCCTTTGGCGGGGGTTTGGAGGGGTGCTTGCAGCTGCTGGCTTAGTCGGTGCCTTGGGTGCAGGTGCTGCTTTTGTAGCCGTGGATGTGCCGATTTTAGATACAGGCTTGGCTGGTGCTGGCCTGGAAGTAAGGGTGGAGGCCGGCTTGGACATAGCTTTGGCTGGCGCAGATGAAATAGGTGGCCTGGTAGCAATAGCAGTGGGTTTCGTGATTGCGGGCTTGCTCGCCACTTTCGTTTCAGGCTTCACTGGCCGAGCCAGCTGGTCCTCGGCCTTGCGCTTCAGACCTCCACCGACATTGCTACTTGGAAGGGCTGGCTGTCGCACAGCACTTGGCTTCCGCTCGTCTCTTCTGGGAACTGCGGATGGCGCTGGCGCAGCTGGCACCTGGGAAGGCGGGAGGGGCGAGGGTTTGCCCGTCTGGAGGGACGAGAGAACCGAATCAAGAAACTATTAGATATTAGAAAAAGTGGGGTCTAACAAAGGGGAAAAGGGCCATACACTCATGATGAAGATATTTAAGAACAGAGATGAACAGTCGGGAGATAGCGTAGAAGTGGTACAGAGAAGAAGTCACGCTCACCGTCGATGGTTTGTACTAAGTAACTTCATGACTCCGAGCCCGATAGCTGGGAGTAGATCTCTGTTTGGCTCCTTCTGGCACGCTTTATAACTCTATTGTTCTCAAGAGCAATATACCTGAGGCAATAGGGGGCACGTGAGCCCTGACAGCTTTGAATGGGGAGACTTTCTGAATGAAAAGAAAGAGCGGGCGACCAACTACGTAAATGCCAACATTTGCATAAGTGGTCACGTGGCAGTCAGTCCGCCTGCGCCACAGCGCTCGCTTAGAAGTTCTGCCGGCACCAGCCACACCCGCTCGCACCACACTTTTCCTTTAAGATTTTGGCGAGTCGGTCCATCCTTCGTCAACCAACCTCTTCAACCAGAACCTGACGTTGCAGTCTCCGCCCAACTTGCGGTTAAATCGATTGTTTCTCTTGTTCAGATAATAATCTACAACGGTACGTACGCCTCTTTTCTCTGGTGCCAGCCAGCTGGACGACTCCTGCGCATCGCAACCTGCAGTCGCATCCAGATCTTCAAATCCAGATTCTAACGACAAAATTCGATCAGTCTATTCAAAATGAAGTACCTCGCTGCCTACCTTCTCCTCGCCCTTGCCGGCAACGAGACCCCCTCCGCTGCCGACATCAAGTCCGTCCTCTCCTCCGTCGGTATCGACGCTGAGGGTGACCGTCTTGACAAGGTCATCGCTGAGCTCGAGGGCAAGAACCTCCAGGAGGTTAGTCAAATTCACCACCAAGCGCATTGATTTCATACTAATCGTTAATATCAGCTCATCTCCGAGGGCTCTACCAAGCTCGCCTCCGTTCCCTCCGGTGGTGCTGGTGCTGCCGCTCCCGCCGCCGCCGCTGCCGGTGGTGCCGCTGCTCCCGCTGAGGAGAAGAAGGAGGAGAAGGTTGAGGAGGAGTCCGATGAGGACATGGGATTCGGACTCTTCGACTAAGCGTCTCACCCTCAACGACCTCCAAAATCATGACCTGGGGGAGCAGATGTCTGGCTGGTTCGTCAGTCCGGACAATACCTTGTGCCGGCTGGCTTCTTGGATGTGTATCGTTCCGACTGTTTTGATACAGTTATAACTTATCATATTTGAGCTGGAAACAGCTCTAGCCAATACAGATTATCTGATCCTCAATTTTTCCATTAAATGTAGTCGTTCTTTGCGGCGATCGCATGTAGGTGAATCGGGAATCTATCAGGGACTAGAGTTTCCCGTTCATGTCTGTAGATCTCATTGTTATCAAGTGATACTGAGAGCCTCCATACGAACCATGCGTAATTATGATACACCAAAGTTACCATCTGGGTACAGTATTTGCAGCCATCCGCCAAGCACAATCAAGTAAACAAGATTACCAATGGGTAAATTACCAGACCCAAACCCATGTTTCGAAATAAATTACACTTTCCCAATCGGGACTAGGGCATAGGGCTTGAACCTACCCGTCGCTTAACGAGCCCTGCCCACCTCCCAAACCCAGTGTGTTAGCAGCAGACCGCTCAGCGACACGACAATTTCCGACAACCCATTTTCCTTTCGCTTTTCAGAAACGAAAAGCGACCCGAAGGAACTTCTGCAAAAATGGCTGACCACGAATACGTGAGTTTTTTTATTTCGTCCTTCGAGTACCGTGCGATATGCTAATGTGTTTTCATCTAGAACGCCGAGGAGGCTGCCGGTACGTTTTGATCAACCTATTCCCAACCTATCGCCCAAGGACAGAAGAACCCAACGAAGAAGAAGAAGAAGAAGAAGAAGAAGAAGGAAGCACGCATGGTCGACTATGAGATGAGGATGAGATGGATTTGATGTTGGCGGGGGACGAATATGACCTGGGCACAGGGGAATACGCACACACGACAACGAGATCGCAGAGACTGACTGAACCTTCGCCGAACAGAGATCAAGAAGAGAAGACAGTTCCGCAAGTTTTCTTACCGCGGTATTGACCTCGACCAGTACGTTCCCACCAATTTTCGAATCCTTGGAAGTCCATTCGCAGTCAGCCCCTCTTGCCACACTATTGAAGAAAACCATCTGCCATCACACCATGGTTGCACCTTTGACATTGTTACATATGTGATGCTGCGCTGCGAATGAGACCCAAGCCATCTCTCAAAAAATCACGGTTCTAACCTAATCTTACAGGCTCCTCGACCTCTCCTCCGAGCAGCTCCGTGATGTCGTTCACGCCCGTGCCCGCAGACGTTTCAACCGCGGTCTGAAGCGCAAGCCCATGGGTCTCATCAAGAAGCTCCGCAAGGCCAAGCAGGAGGCCAAGCCCAACGAGAAGCCCGACCTCGTCAAGACCCACCTCCGTGACATGATCGTCGTCCCCGAGATGATCGGTTCCGTTGTCGGTATCTACTCCGGTAAGGAGTTCAACCAGGTTGAGATCAAGCCCGAGATGGTTGGCCACTACCTGGCTGAGTTCTCTATCTCTTAGTATGTGTCTCTGGAATCCTGTCTACTCTGAACACAATTCTAACAGCCCTTTAGCAAGCCCGTCAAGCACGGTCGTCCCGGTATCGGTGCCACCCACTCTTCCCGTTTCATTCCCCTCAAGTAAACGATTTCAAACGATTCCCCTCGGAGTGGCGTGTGGAGGAAATGGTGCTTGGAATGGAAAAATGGAATTCAGCACAAATCTCAACTGGTTTCTTTTTTTCAGCATGTATTTCCAGTGCGGGTCAGCTGTTTCCAACTCAATTTAAGAACTTGTCGGCATGAAATCATTCTGGGTTGATTCGGTCCCTCGTCTATCCTGGCGAGGTAAAAAAGATGCTCTTTCCCCGGTCTCCTTTATTGTTGCTGGGGCTGGAGTTTAATCTAACGACACTACAAATTTCAATCTGCACGAGTTGTTGTAAATTGTCTCGTCGGCCGTTAGTGGACCTCGTTGCCCAACATGTAGACTAAGTTCGACGTAGGGTCTGATACACTGCGGCACATACAAATATTTACTGAGAAGCCATTTCACAATATGCTATATCGATACGTATCGCTTGATTACTCCGTTCACTCCGTATACTCCGAGACGTTACAATTCCAGTTGGCTTGGTCCCCCGGATTACTAATCCGCCGAGGCTGTCAAACCAAAAACGGTTGAAAAGCGCCGAAATCGCCGAGATCCCAATATCCCAACGACGTGTCCATGGGGGAAGCAATTGGGTCCAATAGGAATTTATATAGTAATTCAATATGTGCCTCAAAATCCATAACCAAGTCCAATTGGCTTCAAGTAAAATAATACTAAAAACTCCAAGCATGCTTAACTTCGGTGCTAACTGAACCGGTCTTCGGGTATTGGTCAAGACTCAAATCAAAGGAATAGACCGAGGCAGTCCGCCAGTACCGAGAGACTGCGGAGAAAGCTGCACTCTTTAAGTACTTGCCTCTGCTTTTCACATTCACACTCCTCTTTCACATACACACAGACGAATATCCGCACGTGTAACCGGCTTGCCGACTCTCTTGAGCCTCGTCATTCCCCGGATCGGCCTTCTTTCCCCGCAATATGCCAGTCTCTTCGAATTACCCCCCAGTCGACATTCCAGAATTGGACCTCTGGACGTTCCTGTTTGAGCGCAAGGATAGGCCGTTTTCGGATGATAAAAGTATGTCATATCTAGAGCATTGATATGCTCAGCGCAGATATATCTTTCTTTTTTGGAGTTGAAATTAACACCGCGCTCCAGTCCTCTACCAAGATGCCGATACCCAGCGACACTATACCTACAAATCCCTCAGAGAGGCCTCTCTAGATTTTGGCAAGGGACTGAAAGCCCTCTACGACTGGCGCAAAGGCGATGTGCTAGCCCTCTTCACACCAAACACAATCGACACACCGGTGCTGATGTGGGGAACGCTCTGGGCAGGCGGAATCATCTCACCCGCAAACCCGGCTTACACAGTCGACGAGCTAGTCTTCCAGCTGAAGAACTCTGGTGCAAAGGCCGTGGCCACACACGCCTCTGTGTTATCTGTTGCAGTTGAGGCAGCTAAGAAGGTCGGCATTGATGCTGATAATGTCTTCCTTGTGGGCGATGAGCGGGACCCCAATGCCCGTGTTAAGCATTTCACTTCTGTGCGCAATATCTCTGGTGCTACCCGTTATCGGAAGCAGAAGATTGCTCCCGAAAAGGATGTTGCGTTTTTGGTGTATTCTTCCGGGACAACTGGTGTGCCTAAGGGTGTTATGTTGTCTCATCGGAATATTGTCGCCAATATTATGCAGCAGGTTATTGGGGAGGGTGGAAAGTTGAGCTGGGATGGTGGACATGATGGGAAGGGGGATCGTGTTTTGGCTTTCTTGCCGTTTTATCACATTTATGGTATGTTTGGGATTGAAAGAGTATACAGAACGAGTCACTGATTTTATTTTTCTAGGGTTGACCTGCTTGATCACTCAGGCCCTTTACAAGGGCTATCATCTGATCGTGATGCAAAAGTTCGACATCGAAAGGTGGTGTGCACATGTGCAAAACTACCGCTGCACGTTCAGCTACATCGTCCCGCCTGTGGTCTTGCTACTTGGAAAGCACCCAGTTGTAGACAAGTACGACTTGTCAAGTCTGCGAATGATGAATTCCGGCGCGGCACCACTCACCCAGGAATTGGTTGAGGCCGTGTACTCGCGCATCAAAGTCGGTATCAAGCAAGGCTACGGACTGTCCGAGACCAGTCCTACCACCCATTCCCAGCAATGGGAGGACTGGCGTGAAGCTACTGGCTCTGTTGGACGCCTGATGCCCAACATGGAAGCTAGATACATGACCATGCCTGAAGACGGATCTGCGCCAACTGAGGTTCCCGTCGGCGAGGTTGGTGAGCTGTACCTGAAGGGACCGAACGTCTTCTTGGGTTATCATCAGAACCCTGAGGCTACTAAGGGCTGTCTTTCTGAGGATGGCTGGTTCCAGACTGGTGATGTCGGATACCAGGATTCGAAGGGTCACTTCTACATCACCGATCGTGTTAAGGAGCTTATCAAGTACAAGGGCTTCCAGGTCCCTCCTGCTGAACTAGAGGGTATTCTCGTTGACAATGATGCCATTGATGATGTTGCTGTTATTGGTATTGAGAGTGATGCCCATGGCTCGGAGGTGCCGATGGCTTGCGTTGTGCGTAGCGCAAAGAGCAAATCTTCAGGTACAACTGAGCAACAGGAAGCGGCAAACATCGCCAAGTGGCTGGATAGCAAGGTCGCGCATCATAAGAAGCTGCGCGGTGGTGTGCAATTCGTGGATGAGATCCCCAAGAACCCCAGTGGGAAGATTCTCCGCCGTGTACTGAAGCTGAGATTCAAGGAGTTGGTCAAGGCACCTAAGGCGAAGCTGTAAATGATTCGATACCCAAAGATTATCTTGCAGGACAATACACTGGACAAATTTACACCAATGTTCACATTCACATCCATATCGATATTTAGTTTTCCCTTTTAATCATATATAACCCGAAAAGCAGAGCCTGAGAACTATACCTACCTTCAAGCATATTATCCAAAGAACCGCTTAATCATCCCCTCAACATCCTCCCCAACAACAGCATCAACTCTCTCCCTAGCAACTCGTTCAACAGCCTCACTAACCCCCTCCTCCCCATTAACAAGATCAATCCACCCCTCAGTATCAGCCCTAGCAAGCAACTCATCCGCAACAATAGCAACATCTTCCCGGGTAACAGTGCCCCGACCCTTAGGTGTGATACCCAACTCAACCTTGCGCGTAGCAGGCTCCTCACTCAGCAATCCAGGCCGAAGGTTAATAGCCTGGAAGGGTGCCGCAGTAGGGTCGCGCTTGCGCTGTGCTGCGAGGGCTGTCATGTATTCGTCTGCCTCTAGCTTGGCTTTTGCATATGTGGGCAGGATCTCGTTGTTCATGCGGACTAGTCCGGCCCACTGGTCGTCAGGCATCCACGTTGGTTGGTTTCTGCGACTGCCTAGGTAGGAGACCATTAGGAATTTTGTTACTCCTTTGCTTGCGAAGGAGGCTGTAAGGAAGTGTTTGGCTGCTTCTTGGTCAATTGCGATGGTGCTGTTTGGGCCGCCTTTGCCACCCGCGCCTGGAGGGTGTTAGCTTGTGTGTTGTGGAAGCTCAAGTATTGAGATCGGTGCGGTGAGGGGTAGAACCATATCGTTAACTTACCAGCCGACCAGACCACATAGTCTGGTGTCACGGTGTCGATGATCTTCTGTGCATCCGCTGCACTTTTCACATCTTCCAGGCTGGAGATGAGTACATTCAATTTGCCTTTGAGGCCTTTGCCCAGGGCTAGAATCTCGCTTTCATGGTCTGGGTTGCGTACCACGCTGGTTACGTTCCAAGCGCGCTTGAGGAGGAGTGGGGTTAGGTGGAGGGCAACTTTGCCGTGGCCGCCAAGAAGAAGGACTTGCATTTTGAATTGGGTTGAAAATGAATATAGGTTGTATGAAAGGGGAGAGGGTTAAGTAGGTAGTTGAGTAGGTAATTAAGTCCCCGAAGATAAGAGCTATTTGTTAATCGTGCGGGAGTGATGTCGTCATTGGATCTGGAAACTCAATATGATTTAGGGTTCAAAGGTTAAGTTCATCTCAACCACTTTCAATTCTATCTTACAAGGGTATGTCCTTTTTGGGATACAAGCCATGATACATTGATTATGACATTTAAAGTCTATTTAATGTACAATGGCACTCGGACCCCAGATCCCGTCTACTGCACAATTGACCAATCGCAGACAGATCTAGAGCCCAAACCAGGACTGATTTAGCAAGAAGCACCGGAAGGAACGTTCTTGCACTCTTTGGTCTTCTTACCGCCGGAGACCTTGTTGCCAGACCAGGTCCAGTCGGAGCAGCTGCCCTCACCGCAGAGAATGTAGACATCGGTACCAGAGCTCTTGACGGAGCCAGTGACCTCCTCAACAGTGAGGCCGGTGATGGGGACACCAGTGGAGGGCTTGCCAGTGGGACTGCCGTTCTCGTAGTCCTGCTCAATGACGATACCGTACTTGGCGATGTTGGACAGCTCGATGTTGGAGAAGGTGACATCCTTGACCTCACCGGAGGCCTTGTAGATGGTCTTGATGCGGACACCGTTGTCGGAATTGATCACAGTGGAGTCGGAGATGGTAACGTTGCTGACGGTATTGTCATCACGGCCACCAACGGAGCCGATGGAGATACCGTGGCCACCGGAGCAGGTACCGCCGGTGAAGATGATGTTCTCACCGGAGTTGACAGCGAGGCAGTCGTCCTGGTTCTTGATGTTGGCGTTGCTGATGGTGATGTAGGTGGACTCGCCGACGTCGAAGGCATCGGTGTTGTGACCGCCGTTGCTGTCACCGTCGGAGTTGTCGATGATGATGTGGTCGAGGACCAGGTTGTCGGCCTGGATACTGAAGCCCTGAACGGGTGTGTTCTTAACGTTCAGGCCGGTGATGCTCGAGTCGGTGAGCTTGTGGGCGTAGAAGAACTTGGGCTTCTTCTTGCCGCCGTTGGTTCCCTTGCCGTCCCACCACTTGGCTCCGTTACCGTTAATAACATGGCCTTCCTCACCGGAGACCTCGATGTTGTTACCGGCCACACGGATGAGGGGACCCTTCCACTCCTTGTATCCAAAAGTGGTCTCACCCTTGAAGATGACCTTTGTGCCATCCTTCAGGTGAGAGAGATCCAGAGTCTCACCGGCAGGGACGGAGATGTTGTCAAGGTAAATGGTGGAGCAGGACTTCTGGCCAGACTTGGCGCTGGAAGCAGAAGTGAAGGTGCAGGTCTTGGAGGACCGCTCAGAAATGTCGGAAGCAGGAGCAGCAGAGACGACAGCAGCGCCGAGTGCCAACATGGAAAGGAATGAAGTACGCATTTTGAAGCAATGTCTGATCAACAGACAAAGTAAAGAGAGTAAATGTGTTCGGGGCTAGCCCAGTGAAAGCAATAAACAGGAAATAAGAAAAAAGAACGACTTGATGGAGGAACACATTTGACTAGATTGGACTTGATATTTAAACCATCGATACAGCTTCACTCCTGAGCCCCTGCGCTAATCATGAAACGCCTCCATACATGCCTACTGCAGCGCCGTGTTGGTCCTTCCCCATAGTGTATCCATAGGGCTATGCCTAGAAAAGGCCAGTATCACATCCAGGGACCTTAGAGGATCCTATCTCATCCATGAGGTTAATCTAAATGTGCTAGAGCTATCTATAACAGGTAATCCGTAATCCTCCGAAGCATCCACACCCACAGGACCTGGCTTGTAAACGAACCCAAATATGGTCGGCTGGACTCAAATATCGGAAGATCATCGGGTGAATTCTGAAGCCTGGACCAAGTACCGTTTCATATTGGCAAGAACTACTTCCTGTCCAATAAGGATTGGCGGTAATTGACAGTTGCAGAGCTATTATCCACACCGTTGGACGCCATGTGGAGCTACCTCGAGCTTGTGTTTCATACTGATCCCCCCTTACACCACTGGTTTCCACGGACGAGTCCCTAGAATCTATCATCTAGGGCTCGGTTCGAGGAATTGCTGATCCCGAAGTATTCAGTGGCGTCGAAACCTCTCCACTCTGGCAATTCGTGAAGACCCTCACATGGCGTTTTTCATTGATTAATACTCCACGATGCTTACTGAAGACTACACCATTACAATTATAAATCAAGTTTCTCGGGTACGCCTAATTATGCCTAGGATAGGGACGTTGTCTCTTAAACTTTTGTCATTAATCAGGAGGTATAGGTGTGGTCCAGGCCGAAGTTATACTACGGATGGGCCCATGACATATATTGAATGTACTCACACATGGGAGCAACTTTATATAGTAGACATTATATTATAGAGACGGTCAAAAGCCAGAGCCACATTCACGCCACAAAACACGGCACTTTGTCCATCTACGTATACGTAGTTGTCCGGGCGTTGTGGAAGGAAGGGTTGCTATTCATGGTACAAAATAGCTTATTTTGAGGGCAAAGCACAATATTGACTGTTTCTGCCTGAAGCCTTTAGCATCATACCATGGAAAAAGTAGCGAAACAGTTGCCATAACATCCAAGATGAGACAGGAGAACAATAACAAATATAACTGAGTAACTCACCACATCTGACATTCCATGCGCGGCCCAGAATTGCCGAGGTCCGCCTCTCCGCCCGAAACCCCTTCTCATCCCCGACTTCAGATCCACTGACAGGACAATACACATCAAGATGTCCGCAGACCCTCCCCCTGGGGATGCGCTGGACCTCCCTCCACCAGCACTACGCGATATCCTCCGCGTATGTCTCACCGCCAAAGAATACCGCTTCCTGCACGCAACAGCGAAGCGAATCCCCTCCCTCCAAAACAAGCTCACTGAGCCATCGCGATACGATGCGATCGCTCGTCCCAGAAACAGACACAGCGAATCTGCTGTTCGCGCATCGCTGCGTGTATTCGTTGGTTCTGGAATCGCGTTGAAGCTGGGTGGGCTGCTTATCGGTCGTTTCACTGGCGCTCCACAGTATGATCCGACTATATCCCAAGCCTGATTCTGCAGGTGCTATACAGCAAATGTACTAATCAATTTCATTTACAGGAAGAAGGACCGCACTCCGCTTCTTCGCTCGCCAAAGTTCCGTCTTTCCATCTCCCTGTCCCTCCTCCTACTCCTCCATCGCCTCCTATACCGTTTTCTTGTTCGACTGCGCGCCAACCTCCGCACGGACGATGCGCAGCCCTTCAGAGAGCGGAACCCGCGTATTTCGCGTGCCTTGACCTCGCGTTATGCGCCGGCTATCGGCGCCAGTGTTGCGGGCTTCGCCTTGGGGATCTGTCCGCAGGACCAGTTGCGTCTGTCAGCGGCTATCTACTCTAGTACTCGCTGCTTGGAGTTCTTGTTTAATGCTTTGGATTCCAAGGGCTGGTTGGATAAGCGCCCGTGGTGGTTTGGTAGTTGGTTATTGATGCCTGTGTCGTTTGCGCAGCTCTTCCATGCATTCATCTTTGATCGGGAGACTACACCCAAGGTTAGTGGTCGGAGAATGCTGGACTATATTTCGATCGCTAATTTGTGTTCGCAGTGGTTCGGAAATGTTATTATTAGGCTCTCACCGAGCTACATTCAGACTCGACCTGATGCGCTCCCGAGTGACATCGCATGGCCTGAGAAGGAGGAGATTGTGAACTCCCTCGCATCTATTGCAGATCTCCGCTGGCCGTAGGTCTTATCTTCTTTCTACGAGGGCGTTGAAGTTGCTAATATGATACAGGGCATTCGTTTCTCCAATTCTACACCCTGGCGACCCCAACACCTTGCCTTCATCAGTGTCGTCCATTTCTCCCATCACTGGTCCAGCACATCCTGCAATTTCGAATCTATCATGCGCCCTTTTACACCCGAACCTCCCGAACTGTGGCACAGCGTTCCTGCATCACATCCTTCTTTCTGTGCCGCTGCTTGCCCGGTTCCTAACGACTATTACTCTAGCCCTCTCAATCCCCAAGCTCAAGACCATTCTGTCTCAGCCCATGACTTCACTCAACAGCATGTCGAAGCGCATCATTAAGATGACCGCTATCGTCTCTGTCGCCATTGGATCAGCCTGGGGCAGTGTCTGTCTCTTGAACAGTAAGCTCCCTCGCTCTACACTCCCTACCAAGCGCTTCTTCCTCAGCGGAGCGCTTGGCGGTCTGCCATTCCTGTTCCTGGGCAACAGCCGCAGCACCTTCCTCTATTTCTTCCGCGCCGCTGTTGATTCTGCGTACAAGACGGGCGTCAAGCGCGGACTGTGGAAGGGTCGAAGAGGCGGTGAGCTGTTGCTCTTTGTCCTATCTTGGGCGATGATGGGCTCCATCCTCGAGGCCAACCCCGAAGCCGTGCAAGGTGGCGGTGTGCGCAAGGGTCTTTCCTGGATGAGAGGCGATGGATACACCGACCCCGTTGAGGTGATAGCGAAACGTAAGGCACGTCGGGACTCGAAGAAAGAGTAATATTCTGCATGTAATAATTCATTGGGTTGGCTGGAACTCACTTTCCGACCCCACGCGGAGACCATTCGGAGACTGGCCTCCGTATTTAGTCTTGACCTTTCTCTATAAGAGCTTCATTTCTGCTCATACAATTGGCCCTGCAACTCTTTTTTTTCAGTCAATTCTACATAATGTCTGCTCACAAATTGAAAATTGGCTGTGCCGGTCTTGGCCGCATGGGCAAGCGCCATGCCCTCAACTTCCTTGAACGTACTCCTCGAGCTGAACTCGTCGCTGCCAGCTCCCCGGACCTTGTTGAGCTCGAATGGGCCAAGACCCATCTCGAGCCATTCGGCGTCCGACTGTACCAGAACTACGACGACATGCTCAAGCACGAGGGCCTGGTGGCCGTGGTTGTCGCTTCGGCCACTGCCGTGCACGCCGAACAGGCACTCAAAGCGATCGCAGCTGACAAGCATGTCCTTTGCGAGAAGCCCATTTCCACCAGTGTGGAAGTTGTAAGTCGATTGCCTCCCCATCTCTCGACCCACCCGATCTATACATCTCAATCCCAACCAACCAAACACAACTAACACCAAACACCAAACAGTCCCAATCTGTAATCGACGCCGCAACCAAAAAGCCACACCTAAAAGTAATGTGCGGCTTCTCAAGACGCTTCGACAAATCCTACCGAGACGCCTACGCAAAGATGCAAGCCGGCACAATCGGCGTCCCCTCGGTCCTCCGCAGCCAAACCTGTGACAAACTAGACCCAAGCGGCTTCTTCGTCGCGTACGCCGAATTCAGCGGCGGAATCTTCGTCGACTGCTCAATCCACGACATAGACCTAGCCCTCTGGTTCTTCGGCAAAGAAAGCAAAATCAAATCTGTTTCGGCGGTAGGCATAACAGCCGTCGAGCCCGATCTGCGCAAACACAATGACCGCGATAACGCGGTTGGACTGGTTGAGTTCTATGATGGGCGCATTGCGTTCTTTTATGCTTCGCGCATGATGGCGGCCGGTCAGGAGGATGTTACCGAGATTATTGGTACCAAGGGGAAGCTGGCGGTTAATACGCAGCCGGCGCTGAATCATGTTAATGTTTATGATGGCACTGGTATTCGTCGCGAGATTCCGCAGACTTATTATGATCGCTTTGAGTATGCTTTTGTTACGGAGGCTCAGGAGTTCTCGGCTGCTTGTTTGGATGATACTCCTGTTCCAGTTGATTTGCTTTCTGCTGTTACTGCTGTTCGTATTGGGGCTGCGTTGCAGGAGTCGCTTATTACTCAGAAGAAGATCTTCTTTGATGAGAAAGGTGAGAGGTGTGAACTTGCTCGCTTGTAAATGTTGAGTGGAGGACTTTGCAGATAGGCTGGCTTTTGATTGGATTTTGTATCATTCTAGCAATTTGAAGTTGTAGAGGGTTGTGTTGGAGACAATATAAGAGATGATTGGATACTTCTATACCTTTGAAACTGTCACAGTATCGCCTACTCTGCCAACCCTATGACATAGGCACAATAATGGACCAATCATTAGAAGGTAATATGTCATTTTCATTTGCCTATCTTTCAAGAAGGCCAGTGTGGACATGTTCCTCGGGATAAGAAGAGAATTTACTGTCCGGATTTGAGGATGCGAAAGAATTCGACTGCTACAATAGAAGATAGAACTGAGTGAAACATCTTAGACCGAGTTTACTCTCAAAAAATAATGCATCCTCCGAATGAGAGGGTAAAATTATATATATAACCACTACTTGAAAGTATATTGCCTGAAAGAATGACACTAAAAATCAACGCTTATTCGTGTCGTGATAGTATGTACCAAAAGGTAATCAGGGGAATCTCATAAAAACAAAATGGGTAGAACAAATATGCATCAAGCTGTAGTCTCGAATCTACCACTTGAGAACCTTAGTAGGGAAGTACTCATTGATGAGCTCCATGTAGTAAGGCTTCAGCTCCTCAACACTGGGAATACCATCGCTCTTGCTGTACAAGTCATACGGGTTGAAAGCCTTAACAGCACGGAGCATATCACGGTCATGGTCATCCATCAGCTCGTGGTATGCGCCAGCACTGTGCCAGGGGTAGAACGAGTGGTATCGGATCATGGCAAGCGCCTCAGCGGGGAGAGTGGACTGCTCCTTCGCGATGTGGTAGAGGTACTCATCGTGACCCCAAGAGAGCATGACCTTGTCGAGACCGCAGCCGGGAGTGTAAATACCGAACTTGGTGTCGTAGATGGGGTGCCCAAAGTCCTCGTTGCCCTTGAACGACTCGCGGCCGTAGATGATCTTCTCGTCAAAGCCACAGCCGACGGGGAAGGTGTCACCGACGACATCCCACTGGCCGTCAGCGTCGAAGAAGAAGAGGAGCTTACCCAGATCGTGAATCAGGCCGGTCAGCTGCATCCAGCGGGGCTTGCCGTCGCGGCGGATGGCCTCGGCGGATTGGAGCAGGTGCTCGATCTGGGAGAGGCTGGTGTCGGGGTCGGACTCATCGATTAGGGTGTTGAGCTTCTCCATGGCTTCCCAGACGGTCATCTCTGCGCGAGTCTTGCTGTGGAAGGCGTGGCGGGCACGCAGGTTGTAGGCCACTGTCTGCTTGGTGTGCTGCTCCTGGTAGAAGTTCTTGACGCGATCGCAGGCGTCTTCGTACTGGCGGAAGTTGGTCTTGTCCTTCTCCTTGTCGAACTCGGACTCTTCGTATAGACCCTTCTCTTCAGCGATCTTCTTCTCAGCCTCACGCTTTCGGGTGTCCTTAAGGACATTGACCTCGTCGATGGCATCGGAGAGGTCCTCGAGTGCCTGGCCGTCCCGCTTGTTGAAGATGGGGGAGGCCTGAGGTGAAACGGCGACTGGTGCCATTGTGAAGGATAAATGAAGAAGCTGATATGCTTCTCTTGAATAATAATGATGCAGTCCTTGTCAAATGAGATTGCAATGATTGTCAGTCTAGGTAATCTGAAGGGTTGTGTAGAAGATGATTTATCCCTGGCTGATAGACGTATATATAGGAATCAAAGACTATATACACGGGGAAAGATGCCAGGTTAGGATATCGCGTCTAGAATTCCGATCTTCGAGATTGTGCGCCGAAGTCTTTCCCCAGAAAAACCCATGATGTGCCCTAAACGAGTATCCTGTGAAACATCGGATTCTGGCTTCCGCGCCGATGAAGATCTGACTTGGGCAGTTCATCTCGAGTTCTCATTGGCCGCCACCAGCAAGTTGAGCCAAAAAAGTGGGCGCTGATGTCAAGCGGAGAAAAGTCGAGGAAATCGAAGGCTTCGAGGAAGCCAGTTTCCGTGCTGAGTCATCTGTTTTTCATGGGAGTATAGCCCCTCGCTACAATGACTTGTTGGAGTTTGGAGAGCCGACTGGGTTACCGACCAAACGTCTTTCTATTATGAGAACCTGAATTCCAGAGATTTCCATCGCTTTCACAACTGGATCCCGGTGATTGATGGAAAAACCCCGACGCGGGGGGTTGAAGTGCCCCGCGTGGGGGACCTCGGGGTGTCTATGTAACGAGTTCCTCATTTACTTTCGATTGGAAGTTGTAATCTTCTTCTGTAAATAATCTTCTTTCTACGAATCTTACACAATGGCTGCCTGCGATACTCGTTTCAAGCTCAACACCGGCGCTGAGATCCCTGCTCTCGGCCTGGGAACATGGCAGTCCCAGCCCGGCGAAGTCGCGCGTGCCGTGGCTCACGCTATCAAGGTTGGATATCGTCACATTGACGCTGCTCTCTGTTACGGTAACGAAAACGAGGTCGGTCAGGGTATCAAGGAGGCCATCGACTCCGGTATCGTCAAGCGCGAGGACCTGTTCGTCACCACCAAGTTGTGGTGCTCGTTTCACGCCCGCGTCGAGGAGGGTCTGCAGCAGAGTCTGTCTGATCTCGGACTCGACTACGTTGACCTCTACCTGATGCACTGGCCCCTGGCCATGAACCCCAAGGGTGAGTTCCGTGCACGGAATTGTATATAGATCGAATGAACTAAACAAACCCCGCACAGGCAACCACAACATCTTCCCCAAGCTTCCCGATGGATCGCGGGACATTGACCACTCCCACTCGCACGTCACCACGTGGAAGAGCATGGAGAAGCTCATTGGCACCAGCAAGGTCAAGGCCATTGGTGTCTCCAACTACAGTGTCCAGTACCTGGAGGAGCTCCTCCCCCAGGCCACCATTGTCCCCGCTGCCAACCAGATCGAGAACCACCCCTCGCTGCCTCAGCAAGAGATTGTCGACTTCTGCAAACAGAAGGGGATCCATATCACTGCTTACAGCCCTCTTGGCAGCACTGGCAGCCCCCTCTTCACTGCCGAGCCCATCGTCGCGGTCGCCAACAAGCGTGGTGTTACCCCCGCTACTGTTCTGCTCAGCTGGCACAGTAAGTTATAAACAACTGTTTCCGTATGAAGAGGGAACTAACAAAATCCCAGTCGCTCGTGGCTCCTCCGTCCTGGCCAAGTCTGTCACCCCAGCCCGCATCGAAGCCAACCGCGCCGACCTGATCAAACTCGACGCCGAGGATCTGGCTACCATCCAGAAGTACATCGAGCAGCTCAAGGCCGAGAACAAGTTTCAGCGCTTTGTATTCCCTCCCTTCGGTGTTAACTTTGGTTTCCCCGATAAGCAGTAAGCGGGTTTTTGTACATGATTGCAGCGCTGGTTGATAGAGCCTTCGTACATAGAGAGAAGGTAGATCGGTGTATTTGTTTTGTTGCTATAGATACCAGGAAAATTTATGATTTCATGAATATCAATTTTGCTTTTTGTAGTGAAAGTAGACTGGATTGATGATGGAATGCTGCGTTATTGATGGACTTGAAGCTATGGTTGATTGGTTGGAATAGATATTGTGTACGGAACAGGGCAGAGCAAAGCCCACGAGGAGCTTCAAGGGAGGAGTTTAAAGGAAGAGAAGGCATGTGCAAATACTGTAGCAAAGTATTGTCTATGCATGAAAGAGGCCGAAGTCGAGACCAGCGACTCAGCAAATCAACAGTCGAGTCCATCAAACAAAAAGCATCAACTCAAGATCGAGTCCACTAAACAAAGAAAGCATTGGTCCGAAGTCTGCACATCAGGCAGGGTAGGCATCTTTTATTCTAGACATGTCACCCCGGTCATCCATAAGAAGACCAAGGATAACACTACTTCCACTCTCTAACAATCGTAAAGCTTCAAAAATGGGCTGTCGAGTCTAAAGGGCGAGGGGGCAAGCCTATGTAGCTAAATCAGAAAAATGCGAGACGACATATTGTCGATCCTGCAGGGTCAAGGACCTTTTATGCACGAGGTATAGGATATTTATAACTTCAACAGATAGTTCTTTACCACCTTCATGATACTCTCGCTTTAAACAGAGCCGGAGAGCTACGAGGTTAATAAACTCCTTAGTGGCACCTTCTGCCTTGGGGGGATTACACTCCTTTTAACGATGATGATACTTACCGACCTAAGCTGCCTGATCTCTGGGAAGGGACTACCTCATGTGCCCCTTCCCCCGGTTACCTAGACCGCGAATGGACGCTATCAGTAATCTGCCCTTCACCCGATCTTGAGGACATAGTTGCTGAATGGTCACCTTCCTTGTATCAACATCCGTCCGACCGGCTAAGTTGTGATCATATGGTTGAACGTACGGATAGAAGTGCATAGGATATACAATCTCTGGACTGTATCCACCATTAAATCGAGTGGCGGGTTAAATTGAACAATCGAGTTATGGTTAATGATACAAAAGAAGACCTGACCTAAAAGCCTACATCCTATTAGGGTTAGATAAAAGAGGACGCAAGTAATATTCTACGACGGAAGATAGCGCGTGGCCGACGGGTGAGACTAGATAATACTGATATAGTGTTATTGGTGAACTCCTACAGGAGTATTGACAAACACTTTGAAGTTACTAGTGTTGATTGGACAGTGGCGGAGAAATAGCTACTAGTGTGGGCCTATCTATTCCGTCGTGGCAAGAAGATCCGGCTTTAGATATCGATCAATTATATAGAGGGTAGTGGGCCTCTTCCTTCTAGAATCGACAAGAGAGGGAAGCTATCGGTGACCACATGGATGCTTGCTAACCGAGATACTTAGATTGGCGCCGAGTAGGTCACGGCCAACATTCTACCTAGCGCGATATATATCGTGTTATACGGTATCCCGGACCTCTATGCCGCCGCGAAAGACGATATTGCTAGAAAGATCTAGAAGGAACAAGGCACCATAGATTGAATTTACGTGATCTCATTGTCCCTCCTAGAGTTAGAAGCTATCCACCATTGTCCCGGGCTTCTCTAACTCGTCGAGAACTTTAAAAAAAGAACGCCTCAATATGGCACCGCGACCCCCTTCCTCAAAGCTGCACTTAATTCGTGACACGAGACAGAGCCAGTCACTAACCACGTCTCAAACACTATGCTACAATTTGCTCGGGCATAACAACTGGACCTCAAGCCACCCACGCCCGGAGTCCACTGTTCCTGAGTCCACGCGTTGCCCGAGATATCACTATGAAGCTGATGATACATTCTTCAATCTCTAACAGAAAGCCTTGCCAATAGCTTCAGCATAGGTCATATCCATGGATTCGTTGACTTCCCCCTTCCCCTCCGAGCAAGCCTTCTTGAAATTTGCCGCGTTTTGTTTGAGTAATTGTTTACGATTTTTGTCTGTATGTTCGATTGACAGGCATAACCTCTTATTTAACGAAGCTTTTTACCTTCAATATACACTTATACCTACTTCTATCTCTACACATCTACGCTACTATCTGTCCTCTACACTGGGATTTTCTTTTTAATATATTATTCCTCTTTTTCTTTCTTCTTGTTTTCTTGTCATACATAAGTCAGTCCCAAGCCACCTCACCACCCTGATGGGAGTCAAGCGGGAGGTGACCAGGGACTGGCAACACATTGGGGGGGGGGGGGGGGGGTTGTCGGGGCACCAAGAAACAGAAATTGAGTAGAAAGAAAGAAGCCCCATCGGTCTCCACTCCCACCACCCACAGCAACTCCCTATCACTACCTACCAGCTAAATTAGCTAGTAAGTGCCCTCGAACGCAAAGGAACAGTGTTACTACCCAGGGAACCCTGACGGGGAACCCAGGGGCGAATGAGTGCCCCATCAGGGTGCTCACTCAACAGCTCCGCCGAGGCGCCATGAGTGCCAAGGCAGTGACAGCAGTCTCCTGCGTGGTGAAGACAGCAACAAGATCTGCCTGGCGGACAGCCGCACAGATCCCGTTGCCGGTGGTAGCAGCATGCACGGTAGAAACCGCACATACCGGATCCCGAAGCGCGACACGAGCCCTCCGGCTCGGTGAGGCGTTCCTCCCGGGTGACAGCTTCCTCCGATGAGACAATTTGGACCCCAGACCGGTGGTACTGGGCATCAAGCAGACGGCCGGCCGCGGTGTCTGGCCGGGCCCACGGGTTCATGAGGAGAGACCAAGTTGCGGTCTCACCCTCAATTCCCCGGGCGTCTGCGTCTATCTCGTCAGGGTTTGCGCTGCCAGACTCGGCGGTTGACAAGGCCGCGAGCTTTTGGGGAGGAGTGGGGATTGGAGGCGTTGGAGGGGAAGGGGTTGGGTCCTCGGCGCCGATCATCTTTTCGGCGTTGCCGATGGAAACAGAGGACACTAAAGCACGCTCGAGTTTGCCATGTTTCTTCTAGTTCTGCTCTGCGCGGCGCATCCTCTCCTGCAACTTACTGTGGTGGAATCTCTCTCGAGGGAAGATCTTCCGGTGGACCTTCTTCCGGTGGACGGTCTGCCAGCCGGAAGAGGGAGTGGAGGGTCTGTTGAGATCTCTTGAGAAAGGGCAGCAAGGCCCGTGAATGGCTCAGAAGAGCCTGGGGTTGGGATCACAGCCCTGGAGTCTGTGTCTGACTCGTAAATGAAGTTTCCCGGAACGGGAGCCCCAAGCTTTTCTTCGCTGACCATGGCCATTGATTTGGCCTTACTCAGATGCTCAGTGTCGGCAGCAAATGAGTCAGTCTCGGCCTCAGATGACTCTTGAGTAAGGTAACGACCAACTCGCACCTGAGCAGCCATGACCTTGGCCGCCTTGCCACCCTTTCTGTTGTTCTTCTCCTTTAGAGCCTTTTCTTTTGGCTCCACAGCCACCTCAGTGTCAAACTCACAAGGAGCTGCCGCCTCGGATTCGAACTGGGGCTGACACTGAGGTGGCAGACCAGGGGTGTTTTCCTGGTTGCCCTTCTTGGCCGGCTTCCTTCGCTTCTTGATGCCCTTGTTGCGTTTCTTCTTCTTTTGAGGCAGCCTCACGGTGGTTGCCTCGCCCCTCTCAACTTTGGCAACAAGGGCATCGATCAATTCGGTATTAATGTCGGAGACTGTGCTGTTGTTTGGCTTTATCAGAGTTAGCATGAGAATCTCATTTGGAGCCAGGCATATCATAACTTACGTCGTCGCGTTCCGCCTCGTATTTCTTGATCACACACGCGCGCAACCCCTCTGCTTCTTCATCGAAGGCCTCCTTGACGTCCGTGAGCCGCTTGCAATATTGCCCCAAAAAGTGCAAACCACGCACTTTAATCGAGTCGGGGCGGGGACCTCTATGGAAGTCACAGGCCGAAGGGGGACTACCAATCTTTTCGCGGCCCAACTCCTCCCGGTAGAAGTTGAGACGGGCTATCGCAGGCAATTTGGCCACAGATTGTGTATTCTCCGGGAGCGAGGGGGAGGGAGGCAGGCCAATCTCAATCTCGAGTGCCTCGCACTGCTCGGCCAGTGAGTAATACAAGTCGAATACCTCGGAATTAGTGTCCGGCATGTTGATGTTGGGGATAATTCGTTCAGCTCTGATATTGGTAATGCGCTCTATGAAACGGAGATGCGATTCGATTTGATCCCATGCGAACTGTGTCACACCGTATTTGGGATTGACGGTGGTTCTGTCAGGTTGAATATCTCTGGCAGGGGTCAAGCCAGGAACGGTAGTAGATTGGGTTGATGAGACGAGACGGTAAGTGTTTAGCTGTTCGACAGAATCAGGAGAAGAAGACTCAAGCGGCTGATGGGCCTCAGAAAACAGAGGATTGTGGACAGGAGAAAGAGGCTCGGAAGACACAGGGTGTGGTACAGGGGCCTCAAAAGGCAGAGGGTGGCACTCGCTGTCCCTGACGGGCTCGATTATTGTGGTGTATTCTGGGAGCTGGCTGTGATTGAAAACAGCAGAAGTAGCTTTTCCATGAGTAGGCACGAGAATGTTCGAGGCAGGGGCCGCATCAGAGGTGCTGGGAAACCCATTGTCACCTAGCTCTTTTGCCGAAGGGCGAACCTCCGAGGGAGACATCTTAAGGCGGTGGTAGGTATCGAACAGATTGGCTGAGATATGCTAGGGCTTCAAAGTTGCGGGTTTTGGGGCTCGGGCTTTATGGTTCGAATCTTGATTATCGCGCTTAATGAATGGAAAGGATGAGCTTTGAGCCTTTGCAATTAGGGCTCTAGACTAGAGTGCACTTACCCCAATAGATGGTTGTAATCAAGACCTTTGGCCTAATGCAAACGAGGGTATGCGCCTTTGTCTGATGGACAAAGAAGGGTGTGTTGGTTCTAAAGCTCTTGGCTTTGAGCAGATTGCCAGGCTGATGAGAGGAAGGGCTTTGAACGTTGTAGGATAGCCAATCTTGTGTGATAGACAGCGATGACCAGCGTGAGATGATATTTCACCTAGGGATGAGCATTAAGGTCATCTTCTGGGCCAGGCTTGCTTCAGATGAACTATGGTGTACTCACGGAACCGTAGACAATTGAGTAGGGCTGTGAAGAGATCAATCAGACAGGTCTAGTGTTAGGAGACACGAAGATACACAGTTCGTGTAATCAACGTGATTATAGCAGATGGGGCAAATGCCAAGTATGGGATGGAGAAAGAGATGAGAAGAGTGAAGAAGATAGGATGAAAGGTTACGAGAAGGGACAAAGAAACAATGGATGAGACCCGGAAAAGAATTAATTATCTTAAATCAGAACCTAGCTAAGCTATCTGTGACTTTTAGAGCCATTGATTCCCTATAGTAGACGTTATGGGCGCGGACGGGGCCTATATTCGTTCATATAGGTTGTGTTGTTTTCAGGGCTCGCTCCACACGTGACCATGGGCCACGTGACTACAGGCCAAGACAAGACATGCAAACATGCCAAACAAACTTAATGCCTGCTTTCCCACCTGCTCAAGGGTTTGTAATGCCTTCACACCCAGTCAATGACCATCGGAGTATATGAAAGTAGAAAGTAAAGTAGTAACTCTTTCTCAAAGCACAGCCATGATTGTAGAAGATGTTCAAGAGTACGGTATAGAATTCACCTCACAGGGTGAAGAATTGACACCAGATATTATGCGTCAATATCGGAAACCAATATCTAGCACTAGCCTATATTTGATACAAATCCAATTCAGTGTAATCAAGGACAACCTTGTCCGTTCTATTGAGCACGAGCAGCCGCTTTGCCTAGCATACGGTCTACATGGCACATAATATTTCAACCTAAACATGTCATCAAACGTGTAAATGAGACAACAGACCGGTACCTCATACAAAACCATGGGCCGAAATCACCTTTCTCTGGGCAGCCCGAGACACGGAAATTGAAAGGTACCGGATCAGATAATAACGCCACGGTGGACACCGGTACCAGCCCAATCTAATCAGATGATCTAGAAAATTTGGCACATGCCATGCTGTTCAACTTGTTTCCAGAGCAATTATACTAGTAACTATATGCACTTGATGGAACGTTCATCAATGCATGCAGCCGCGGAAAAGGTTGAAACAGCTCGGCCGACGATTCCCTAGATGGAATGTTCCAAGACGATCCGGTCAAACCTGGCCGACATGCTTAACCATCGACTAAAAGAAAATAAAGCAGTGGATCAGCCCTGTCAACCACGCGTGGCAGGGTAGGCGGTTTGACCCGAAAGAAATCCCGATTGTCTCGGAATGTCGAGCAAACGAGGAGAAGATGCGCAAACAGGAGAAACAAAGGTTATCTGATCCTTTCAATCCCTGGTCCCACTGCGGAGTGGAGCTTTTTGGAGGTCGGAATTCTGCCTAGATCTTAATGAAGACACCGGACTTTGTGACCGACAAAGGTAGGTATCTACTGAGGTCCCTACTTGCCCGTTTGGGATGCGTGGCGACTGTATCTGGACTTTGTACATTACATACTAGTGGTATATTTGTGTAATTTAACGGGGGGTATTGCTTTACCAATTCGCTGAATTAGGAGGCCAATTTATAATGGTTAATAATGGTTATTCCTAGCGAGTTAAAGGTCAGGGGAATTCCTACATAGGCTACGAATCCGAGCCTTGGCACACCACAGAGCGGAGGGTTGTCGCGTCTCGTAGGATTTACGGACTTGGCATTATCAGAACAGAATTGAGCTGGCGTGTCACACTGCATGTCCACGCAAGCCTCAGTGCGGCTGAATGGCGGCTACGGGAATTGACGAGGCTTCTTTTTACAGCAAAGGAGAATTGAGTATTCATGTTTATAACATTCTGCATTCAGATCGTTATATGCGTAACATTAAATAATATAATAAACGCATAAAGATGTATGATAACAGCCTCCAGGCCATCGATAAATTTTAAATAAACACCAATAGATTGGCGAGAATTGGGGAGAGAATGAACCAACGCCCATTTTTTAAAAGAAGCATCAGCAAAGGCGAATCCCAGCACCTTAGAAGACAACACCCTTGACCTGCTTGACCTTGTTTAGGTCAATGTTTCTGATCATGAGGGTCCAGAAGATGCAAAGCCCCATCAATCCAGTTCCAGCAGCAAGCATTCTTGTCTGGGAGTAGCCATAGGCAGATTGAATTGCCAATCTGGTAGGAGATCCAACAGGGTAGCTCAGCTGGACGGTAAGGTCCTCGTAGATTGAATCAATATCGCCCATGGCAGATGACGGGAGCCTGGTCTGCAAGGCCTTATAGAAGGTGTTGGTCCAGATAGCACCACAGATAGTGGAACCAGCGGCATCACCGACAGTACCAACAACGTTCAACAGGGCAAGCACAGTAGCAACGTGCTGATGGTCAACCGCTGCCAAGATAGAGAGTTGCTCAACAATAATAAAGACGGATCCACCAATGGAAATGAAGATCTGGCACATGACAAGATAACCGACGGACTGGTTGGGACGGCGGAAATAGATCATGAGACCCTGGGCGAAAATGTAGAGAGGAACAGCAATGTAGAGGAGCCACTTGAAACGGCCAGTCCGGCGAATGATGAAACCGACTCCGAGCAGAAGGACACCGGAGACAACATCGAAGGTGTTGCTGACGTATCCAGCCTCGGAAATGGAGAGATCGTTTACTGCCTGCAAGAAGGAAGTATAGTAGTTGTTCCAGCAGTAGTATGACAGTTGGTATGTCGCGTCAAGCAAACAGGCGCCAATGACAGTCCGATCTGTCAAAAGACTGAAATCAAACATCGGAGTAGGAGCAAAGACGATCTCCCACACCAAGAAGACAATAAGCATCACAAAGCCAACCACAATCATGGCAATAATATAGCCAGAGCTCCAGCCATTGGGAGCGCTAGCAGCGATGGTGAATGGAAGAAGGAAGACTGTGAGGCCGACCGAGAAGACGACAACACCAAAAGCTATTCAAGATCAGTACTTTGCAATAGTCAAAGTTTTTTTTTTTTTTTTGAATAAACTTACCATCGAACTCCTTAGTATAATGCCAGATGCTCTGGAGCATGGTCCGACCGCTTGGCTCATTGTGCAGGAGACCATCAGCCTTGGCCCTGTGCAGGTTGGTCTTCAGAATAAAGAAGAGAGGAGCAGCCACAATGGGGAAGATGATGGCAAAGGAACCAAAGCCCCAACGCCAGCTGATCTTTTCATAGAAGCTTTCAGCTGCCTTCGGGCCGGCAAAGGCAGTGATAATGTAGGGAGAAGAGGTGAAGGCGAACGCCAATCCTCGGTTCTTCAATGTAGAGATATCGGCCGTGATAACATCAACACAGTATGTCATACCTCCGAAACCAATGCTGTAGAAGACGTAGGCGGCGCAGAATGTAGGAAGGTTCTGGCATGCAGCCATGATAATCAGACCGAGAGTCGCGAAAACGGTCATGCACAGATAACCTTCAGCACGACCCCAGACATCCATGACCTTGGCAGTGGGAATGTATACTGCGGCTGTCATGGCGTCAGCGACAATGTAGATGACGTTCAGCAGCGAGTGGCTTTCAAAGTCACTGGTGACATAGGACATCAAGCTGTAGTTGATCGAGGATTGCATGGCATTGACGAAGTAGAGGAACCAGATGCTATTGGAGAGTTCTGTTAGTTCGCTGATATGATTGCTTGACTCATTCCTCTCATAGTAAAACTCACTTGACAAAGACCGCAATCAACATGGTCTTCGACCAGCTCAAAGTGATGGCCTCAACATCGCGAACACCGCGCTGGGTGTCCTCGGTAGGAATCTCCGGGTTTTCCTCATTGGCATTTGCTGGAACGACAGTCTCGGAAGCAAGATCTCTCTTGGTTTCCTCGTCTGTGTTCACAGTGACAGGAGTGACATTCTCTTGGGTCGAAGACCTCCGGAAGGTAGATCGGAACCTGGCGAAACCCATGATGATCTGCGTAAGAAAATGCCTTGGAAGAACTCAAATCAGCTCAAAAAAGGTCGGGATCCGCTGCCCTTATAGAGTTCCTGTTATTGTTAGCGCTTGAGATCCAGCGCTTGATATCCACCGAAGTCGGCAACTTGGTGGAAAACTAATGCACGCCACGCCGTGATATTTGAACCAAAATGTAAAGCCTTGGCAATGTCTCAACATGCTATTTGCTAGAAAGCCATGATATTCAAAAAAATTTCCGGGCTAATTGTGCCAAGTCTTTGGTCAGCCCACGTTCGGACACATTCGGACAAATCTAATCAGATGCAATGATTTCTTGGTTTCAAGCAAGCGAAGGCAACGCCAACCGGGGGGGTAACTACCACCAAGCTTCGAGATGCTCGTGGATTCTTCCTGTTCAGGGAATCAAGTAGTGGACTGCCTTGGCAAGACTTGGCGTACATTGGCGAATGGGATTGTCTTTTCCACCGCGACAAGAGCCATAAATGACCAGAATCGCCTATGCTAAAATTGGGCCTCCGTATTTGGGACACAGAGGCCGACACCAGAGCTCTCAGTCGCGATCCGAGCGAGCTCACCCGATACGGGTACATACTGTTGTGTCATGAAGAATTTCAGAGATGTACCTAAGCAGCAGACATGGTCAAGTATCAGTGATTCGGAGCGGAAATCGCTGTCCTTTTAAAAAGTCCAAGTTGATCTGCAATTGTACTAACAATAAATGTTCTGCCTAGCACATCTCGATAAATACAAAGCAAGTATCAAATACACCAGGTATCAAATACATCAGGTATCAAATACCAAATACGTGTTAATCAGATAAATCACCCCCCACTTTTCGTACCTCAGAACTAGTCCCCATTTGGTAATCTGATTAAATTGAACCTTGGAAATAATAAAATTCCTTTTTCTTCATTTTTTCTCATAGCTTCGAGTTCCGCCAGCTTGGAGACCGTTTCTCCACAAATGCCTGGATCCCTTCGGCGAAGTTAGGACCACCTACTAGCCGAGGATACCACTCATCCGCCAGACTTGAGACAGTATCCTCCACGCTGCCAGCTTCCCAGCTCATGCGAACTCCCATGCGACCAACAATTAGCGCATCCGGGCTGTTTTTACACATGACTTCTGCAATATCCAGGGCCGCACGGACAACATCCGCAGGCGAGTCCACCACTCGACTCACAAGGCCCCATTCGTGGAGAGTGGTGGCGTCCACGTTCCTGCCGGTAAGCACGAGGTCCATCGTGCGTTGAAGGCCGATGGTGCGGGTCAGTCGCGGCAAGCAACCGGCCACAGGCACAATACCTCGCTTGACCTCCGGAAGAGAGAAGATAGCGGAGGATGCAGCCACGATGAGGTCGCAATTGGCTATCATCTCGAAGCCTCCACCCATACAGATGCCATTCACTGCAGCGATGATCGGCTTCTTGCCACCCCTGCGAGGTAGCCCTGCGAGACCGGGTGCGGACATGTCATTTACCACTCCGGCCTTGTTCATCGCGTTCCATTCTATTCGTTTTTAGTTATTTTGCTCCAGTTAGAGTGATAACAGCAGAAAATAAGCGAACCCACCTCCTAGATCGGCTCCGGTGCAGAATGCCCTGCCCTTGCCTGTGATGATAGCCACCCATAAACTTTCATCTTGGTCGAATTGATCCCAGATATCTGCGATCGCCCGACTTGTAGCTTTGTCGATGCAATTTAACTTATCTGGTCGGTTGATTGTGACCTGGACAACCCGCTCATGCGGGAAAGACACATCAAAATTCTCATAGTTTGACGGCCTTGTTCGTAGAGACATGGCGAAGAATGTGGAGAGTATAGACCAATACAACGAAGGCTGCCCTATGTCTTTTTATGCTTGGGACGTGACATTACTTTTAGCGCATTCGGTCGAAGCTTACAACCGGACGACGGAACCTCGGAACCCGCGTACCATGACTGGTACAGATCAAAAAAAAAAAAAAAAAAAAGGAACTATTCCCCGTATTTTCGGATTATAGCGTTGTCTAGAGCATCCGAAACAAATTTACTTCGTTAGGATCTGACAAAAAAAAGTTCGGCTTCGGTTCCCTTATCCATTCTTGATCATCCTCGGTTGTTCAGGGTCCCTGCATACTTATAATCTGATTGTTATCTCCAGGATTGGCGCCCTTCCACATTTTTCTTACTCCCACTTACACTCTTTTTGTCGAGCTTGAGATTAATTGCTCAAAGACTACGACAATGAGCTCCAATTCCGCCACTGTTCAGACATACCCCTTGGTCAAGCTTCCACACCCATATCTGACCTCATATCGGGTGCAGTCTGCCGGATCGTCGCCAGCTAAGCACAGTTTGACGCTCGATGAGCAACCCACCGTGGGACGATCGCTGCCAGAACCATTACACTCAGATTCGCTCTCATGGAACGACCTCACATTCATTCCCAAGGCTGAACAGCCGCCAATTTCAGATAACACACCTTGGGGTCGCGCGCGACGCAGCCCGCACACCGTTTTCCAATGGACTGGAAGCGCGCCTTCTCTGGCGCAAATTTGGAACATTATCCACGCTATCTACCTCGCTCATTCTACAATTGAGTATTTCAGACTTGACCTGGCCGGCAGAGGACAGGAGGTGATTCGCAATGAGCTTCTCTCTACCGGCATGGCCATCCAACACCCAAGGAATCTTCGCGACAGAGAGAACAAAGCCCTCCAATTCAACCAACTGCTGGTTCTCCGAAGCGCCTTCTGGCAAGGCGCTGCTTCACCAATGGGACCTCGTCCCATCTGGGTGGTAGGAGATGGCACAGACGGACCTATGCGGGGCTCGCTCGATCAATACCCGGTGATGCCAGAGAACTACCAAGTCACAAACAAGTTCCCCGAGGAGCCAGTGTATACTCGTCACCCGACACGTCGTCCCAAGCCTCACCCGGGCTCAATTGCGTACAGTCGCTATATCCCAGAAATCAACGAGCACTTCTCACTCGAGGTGGTGGATTGGCAAAATGCGGAGCATGTGAAACTTTTTAACACATGGCAAAACGACCCTCGCGTTGCAGCTGGCTGGAACGAGACTGGAACTATTGAGCAACACACCGAGTATCTACGCAAACTGCACTTTGATCCTCACGTTCTCTGCTTGTTTGGCCGCTTCAACGATTCCCGCTTCTCTTACTACGAATTGTACTGGTCAAAAGTAAATTTTCACACTCCACTCTCAATCGTAATCCTTTGTTATATCGATTATGCTTACAATTTTCCCACAGGAGGATCACTACGGCGCCCACTACGATGCCGGAGACTACGATCGCGGCCGCCACTCCCTCGTGGGCGACGCGAGCTTCCGAGGTGCCCATCGCGTGAATGCCTGGTACTCTAGCTGCATCCACTACTGTTTCCTAGACGACCCACGCACAGCCAATGTGGTAGGCGAGCCCAAGGCCACCGGTGCCACCATTTTGTCGTACGAAAATTCTCAAGGTCTCACTATCGGCAAGTACGTCGACCTCGGACATAAAAGATCGGTCCACTCGATCTGTAGCCGAGAGAAGTGGTTCCAGTTATGCCCGCTGTTCTGGGATGGACGTGAGCGGCCTTTAGAATCTGCTGATCGTGCCGCGTGGAATGCCAAGCTGTAATAATGCTTGACCTTCTTGTTTGATCTTTAATGTACAAAATTCACGGCCTTGGTTTTTCTTGATTTTTTTTCTCGCTTCTCCACGTCCAAGACATGTGGGTATTGCTGTATTCCGTACTTCGCAGCTGTTGACCATCTACAACTTACCTATGGCAGTTCTCTGCGGTAATTAGAGAATCCACTCTTGTTCTGTTGTTCAAATCTGATTGATCAGATAAGTTAAAAGGAATCTGTTTAGATTGCACGGTAAATTTACGGAGCCCGAGGGCCCACTCACACCGTCATCTTGCATGGCGGAGCTCGCGGAGTACATGTACCGTCGCTTCGACTGTTGTACGTAATATGCAGGGAATTCATAGTCGGAGGTTTTGCAGATGTGTGTGCAGCGAAATTAAGACAGAAGGTCTTTTCGAACATGAGTCCTTGTCCAGTTCGAACAGAATTTGGGATTGAAACACAGTGTATCTTTGTTTTGTTCAATTGGACAAAACATCATACCACACAAATTGAAAGGGCTTGTAACGGTGTATGTTTCAATGCTGTGAAATGAACATACAGTACTCCAATACATACTCGTACGAACTGGTATGTACAGCTCAAGTCGACCCATGGTACGGCAGCCCCACGATCTGATAACCCCCGTAACGATTTGATTTTCTGGATATTTTCTACAATTTATCGTCAAGTGTTAAAACCGATGTCGGCTGAAAGAAAAAAAAAAAAAAAAACTCAGTAGCCGGATGTTAAACATCCGGGCCCCCTTCAATTCTCACCTTCACTTGGCATATTTCTCTGGAGCTCGTGTGTTTATTGCTTTACCGGATGGAAAGACGCTAACGAGTGGATGCGGCTTTTTTTCTGACTTTGTCAAGCGGAGCAATAAATTTGTTGCCTTGAAGAACTTAGTTTCCTCAACACTCGAAACGTCAACTATACAGGTGTTGCAAGCCAGCGCCCATATCGAGTCACCATGAAGCTCTTCGGGCAACTCTCTGGTTACCCCAAGCTGCTCCTGGCCGGCAACCCCTCCAGAGCCGAGTTGGGGACGCTTTTGGTCGGTATACTGTCGGCTATTGCAGCTGGTGTTCCTTTTCCAATTATTGGTATCGTTTTCGGTCAACTGCTCGACGATTTCAACGATGTTACTTGCAGTCAATCCGACGGAACCGCCTCCTCAAGCTCCGACTCCAGCTCTCAGTCTGACATCAATAGCAAGATCTTGTTGATTGTTTATCTCGCCGTTGCGCAATTCGTTCTCATTTATATGCACCTGCTATGCTGGACCATGACTGGTGCGCGCCTTGCGCAGAGACTCCGTGAAAGATATCTGCAGAACTTGCTCCGTCAGGAACCTTCCTTCTTCGATAACTTGCCTGCTGGTGAGGTCGCTTCTCGTCTCAATACCGATATCCAGACAATTCGTTCCGGTACAGCAGAAAAGGTTGGAATCTGTCTTTCCAGTTTTTCGTTCTTCGTCACGGCGTACATTGTCGCCTTCATCAAGGACTCTATTCTGGCTGCCATGCTCATTTCTCTGGTCCCGGCCTATTTTTTGATGTCCTTTGTTGGAAGTCATTATATTGAGAAATACACCGGGCGCATGTCTGACTACGCTGCTTCCGCCGCGTCGATTGCTTCCGAGGCGCTCTCGAACATTGTTGTGGTGCAGGCATTTGGTGCCAACGGCCGTCTGGAGCAGAAGTTCTCCAAGGCTTTGAAGCAGTCTGAGACTGAAGGCCTGAAAAAGGCTGCTGCTACTGGTATTCAGGCTGGTTTCCTTTACTTCATTGCGTATGGTGCGAACGGTCTGGCCTTCTGGCAGGGAAGTAAGCAGATAGCCGAATCACTAGGCACGGACTCAGCGGGCAAGACCGTTGGATCCATTTTTACTGTTATCTTTGTCTTGGTTGAAGGTTAGTCTGGCAGGATTCTTACAACGAAAGTCATACTGACAAAGACACAGCTACCCTGCTCCTGAGTCAAGTTGCTCCCTTCATTCACCTGTTCACCCAGGCTGTGGCTTCGTATCACAAGCTCCGCGACGACATTGACCGCACGCCTTTGATTGATGGATGTGGTGATGAGGGTATTCGTCTCTCGCAGGCCGAGGGCGGATTCGAGTTTAGGGACGTTTCATTCATTTATCCGTCTCGTCCTGAAATCACTGTTCTCAACAAGATCAATCTCTCTATTGCCCCCAAGAAGCACACTGCTATTGTTGGTCTTTCCGGAAGTGGAAAGTCAACCATCGCTGGTCTGGTTAACCGATTATACGACGTCACTGAGGGAGAGATTACTTTCGACGGTCATAATCTTCGCGACCTCAACACTCGTGATTTGAGAGGATTCCTCAGTCTGGTCCAGCAAGAGCCTTCTCTGCTTGACCGATCCCTTTTGGAGAACATTGCTCATGGTTTGATGAACTCAAGCAACCCAGCCCACGCACACCTGAAGACTACTCTTCTCAGCACTGACCTTTCGGATGTCGCTGCTGAAATCAGAGAAGGCTCAGACCTCACCACAGCCGCTGAAAAGCGGGGTGATAAGGTTGTTGAAATCGTTGCATTGGTTCGAAAGGCTGCCCAGCTTGCAGATGCTGATGGCTTCATTGAGGCCTTGCAATACGGATATGCCACTCTTGTTGGTTCTAGTGGACGTTTGATCAGTGGTGGTCAGAAGCAGCGTGTTTCTCTCGCCAGAGCCCTTGTCAAGGATCCTGCAGTTCTCATCTTGGATGAAGCCACTGCTGCTTTGGATTCTAGAAGTGAACAACGCATCCAGCGTGCTATCAACAACATCTCGACCGGCCGAACTGTCATCACCATCGCTCATCGATTGTCTACCATCACTGGTGCTGACAAGATTGTCTGCATGCACAAGGGAGATATCCTTGAGGAAGGCAGTCATTCTGAATTGATGACCCAGAACGGTCCATACTCCGAACTCGTCAAGCTGCAGACTCTTGGGTCCGCTTCCAACAAGACCGAATCCACTGTCAGCGTTGAGACCGTCAGCAAGTCTGACGACACCTCTATCACCGAGGTTGACAACGAGAAGGGCAGTGTTTCGAATGAGACCGAACCCGTTAAAGAGGCCCATGTCTCTACCACCGAACAACCAGTCCCTGAATCAGCAGAGGATGAGGAAGAAGAGCCCGAGACTCCTAGAAAGAGCTTGTGGGCTCTTTGCAAGGGATATGCACCCGCCGTCAGGCCTCATCTCCTTATGATCCTCGCCTCTCTCCTCGGTGCCACTATGGTCGGTGGAGCTTTCTCTGGCGAAGCTGTCATCTTCGGTAACACCGTTGGAAGTCTAAACCCTTGCAAGAGCGCGGCCAGTATTATGAACCGCGGTAACTTCTACGGACTTATGTTTTTCGTTCTCGCTCTGATTGAGTTCTTTGCAAACATCGTCAGCTGGGGAGGATTCGGTTACGTTTCTGAAAAGATTGTCTACAAAGTCCGCGTCTTGTCTTTCCGATCACTTTTCGAACAAGATCTTCAATGGCACCAGTCCAACGGCAGATCTCCCGCTCTTCTTCTTTCATATATCACTCGAGATGGTAACGCCTTGGCTGGCCTGAGCGGCTCTGTCGTCGGTACTCTGTTTGCTATCAGTGTTAACCTTATCGCCGCCATCATCCTCACCCATATTATCGCATGGAGAATCGCTTTGGTCTGTTTGGCCGTGGTTCCTCTTCTGCTGGGAGCCGGCATGATGGAGCTGATGGTCCTCGGCAAATTTGAGGAACGTCATGAGAACGCCTACACTAAGTCTGTCGACATTGGTGTCGAAGCAGTCACCTCTATCAAGACCATTGCATCCCTCTCCCTCGAGGAAGATACCCTGCAGACTTACCGTCGATCCCTGAAGGGGCCTCGCAAGGAAACACTTATGGTCACCATTCAAGCCAGTTTATGGCAGGCAATGACCTACTTCCTTGGTAACCTCGTCAACGCCCTCGCCTACTGGTGGGGTTCCAAGCAAATCGTCAACGGAAACTACACCCAGACCCAGTTCCTGATCGTCGTCTTCTCCCTCCTTGTCAGTGCTCTGCTCTGGAGTCAGATGTTCGCCCTGGCACCCGAATTGTCTGCTGCACGATCCGCCATGGCCAGAATCCTGGGCCTGATCGAGATCGGCAAGGACAAGATGAACGGAACCCTTAAGGATGTCGAGTCCGTCGAGGAAAAGCCCAGTTACGACACTGGCAATCCAGCCTCTAGCGTGCAGCTCCGCGATGTGCACTTCTCATACCCTGCTCGCCCAGACATGAAGGTCCTGAAGGGTTTGAGCGTCGATATCCGCCCCGGCAAGTTCTGTGCTCTGGTCGGGCCCAGTGGTGCCGGTAAATCGACCATCATTTCCCTAGTCGAGCGTCTTTACACGCCTGAATCCGGAGGCATCTTCATCGACGGCGTCGACGTGACAAAGACCACCGATGTCTCCTTCCGCGACTGGGTCTCCCTAGTCCCCCAGGAAAGCGTCCTATTCGAGGGAAGCATCGAGTTCAACATTGGTCTCGGAGCCCGACCTGGTCACGATGTCAGCCTCGAGGAAATTCAAGAAGCTTGCAAACTTGCCAACATTCACGAAGTTATCATGTCCCTTCCGGAGGGCTACCAGACTCTCTGTGGACCTAACGGTAACCAGTTTTCCGGTGGTCAGAAGCAGAGATTGTCCATTGCCCGTGCGCTCGTTCGCAAACCTAAATTGTTGATTCTTGATGAGTCAACTAGTGCTTTGGATGCTGAGTCTGAGAAGCTTCTGCAGGATGGCCTTGAGAAGGCTGCTCGGGGTATCACTGTGATTGCTATTGCCCATCGTCTACACACTATCCGCAAGGCGGATGTTATCTTTTTGATTGATGGTGGTGTTTGCACTGACTCTGGTTCGCATGAGGAATTGTTGCAGCGGTCGGATAGTTACCGTGCTAACGTCATGCACCAGACGGTGGCTACTTAAAATCGTAGATTTGCATATCTTTAGTTACTTTATAATATTATATCCATTTGTTTCTTTCTCGGTTTACGTCGCTGTGTCAATGAGCATACTTTAGGCATGTAGACAATGTTGCTTAGAATGAAAGACATCTGTTTTCCAAGGGAAAACATACTGTAGAAATACCTTCAAACCAGCTTGAACATAACTTAACTTGAAAGTATCTCTACTGTAGAGGCAAAGTCTTATTTAGGCGAAGTGGACCAGGAAGCAAGGGATGAAAAGTAACAGATCAAATTCCAAACCAATCTATACTATCTCCTTCCAAAGAAGCAACTAGGTATTATAATCCACTACGTAAATCAAGCATCAAGCACCAAAGGCTCAGGACTACAGCCAGACAATTCCTGAACTGCAGCTGCCAACTCATCAAGAGTAGCAGCGACAAAGGCAGCATCCTTCTCACTACCAACAAAACCAACATGCATCTTCCCACCCTTGGCAAACGAAACCGCCTTCAAGGGATAAGCAGCATCACCATGCGGGTTGGAAATATCAACCTTGCAAGAAGTACCAGCAAAAGGCATATCATCAAAGTCAGCCCAGTCCTGGTGGTGCACGATCGAGTCGAAAGTACGCGCCTCTGGTGACCAATGGGTACATTGCTTGGAGATCTTCTCGAAGCCGAGGAAATCATATGCGGACGATTCGGCGGCTTGCTTCTGCACAAATTGAAGCAGGTCCATTGCTGTCCATTGAGACTCAAACTTCACTCGAACTGGCGTGAGTTGGTAGCAAGGACCGATAACGTTCTCGACATTCGCGAGGTCGAGAGTTCGGCCTGATGTGACTGTTCCGAATGTCACGTCTGGCTTACCGAGACGGCGGGCTAAGACCAATGCCCAGGCTGCGGTGAGGACGTTTGCAGCGGTGATCTCTTGCACCGGGGTGAAGTTCTCCACCGGCGTCTCTTGGAAGATTGCTTTGTCGGTTGGCTCGACGACTGGGCCATCCAACACGGACAATGATGAGTCCTTGAGGAGGTTGTTCCAGTAGTTGACGGCTTGGGTTTGGAGGCGACCGTCGGAGATGCGGGCGATGTATGAGGCGAATGGCTCAAAGTCGATAACCTTTCCGCCTGTGTATAGGGTCTCGAGATCTTGGAGGATTCTGGGCAATGAGACACCGTCGTATTGGGCATGCGAGAGACTGAGGATGAGGCAGTGCTTGCCATCGGTGCCTTCCACATGGAAGATCTTGAAGAATGGCGACCCAAGCTCGTAGGCTGTCTCAATGTCTGTCTTGCAGAGGCGGGTCACGTATTGCTCGAGATCCTGGTTGGTCTGGTGCATGGCTATGGGCAGAATTGCCTCTTCCAAAACAACCTGGAGGAAGCTAAATTCGTTTTCGATGAAAACGGTGCGCAGGATGTCATGAGTCTTGGCCAAATCATTGCATGCACGGAGCAACTGTTTGATGTTGACCGTCTGGTCAAAGTACAGCATGTTGTACTGGATGGATGTTCGTGGTGCCTGGACAGTCTGTCGGATATCCATCGATTGAGACTCCGTGACGGGACAAACATCGCGGATGGGCCAGCCAGGGTTGGCAAGCTTGGGTCGGACGGTGGAAGCCAAGAACATCTTGATGTCCAAGTTGCTCAGTGCCGAGAAGGGCTTGTAAGGCTGAACACTGTCCTTGGAAGCTTGGTCAACCTTCAACACCTTGGCGGCATCGCCGAGACGCATGTTTTGGAAAATATCGGCCACAGACAGGGCGTGACCTTGGGTGCGGAGGCCGGACACTAGTTTCATGGCTAAGACAGAGTCACCTCCGAGACGGAAAAAGTTGTCATCGACATCAATCTGCTCTGGGAAAAGGCGAAGGATCTTGGCCCAAGCAGCCTGTAGGATCTTCTCTTCGGGTGTCAGGCTGGTCTGCGCTAAGCCCTTGGTCCAGGCCTCTTTTGTCCCCTCGCGGACTTGGTTGAGAACGCTCCGAGGGATCTTCGATGCCAGCTGGTTCAGCATGGTGTGTTCGAGTTGACCCAGACCAGCGGGCAACTTGTCAACTATAATGTACGTAGAGGGAGCCATATAAGCCGGCAATGAGTCCCGAATGTACTTATCAAGCTTCTTCAGAGAAACAGCAAGACTGACAGGGATCATATCACAGATAGTTGTCTCAAAGCCAGACTCACTGTTGGCAACGCCGTGCTTCTCGGAGGAGATTTTAATGTTGTCTTCCTCCGAAAGCTGCTTCTCAACAAAGACAACGAGCTCTTGTTCTACCATCTTCTGAGTGTCATCAGCAGATGGCATGAACACTGCTGCTGCTGCACGAGTTGACGATGGGAGGTGGTCAATGAAGTGCGACTCAAGGTCTGCAATATCAATTGCATGTCCATGGAGCGCAACCACGTTCTCCTTGCGGCCGACAAACGCCAAACTGCCATCCTCACGCAATTGCACCATATCCCCAGTGGGCTGCAACTTTCCAGTCCGGCCAGCGGATCCAGCACTTCCAGCCACGAGCCAAGCTGGAGAGTCAACGGTCTCGCCGGAGAGACAATCACCCTCAAGCCAGAGCTCACCAACAGAGTTGATCGGCGACAAAAGAGTCGGATTGCGCGCATCACACACCCAGGGAACAACAGCACGGGGATAGACAGCCCCCTGCTTCATGGTAGCCTCCGCGCGAAGCTTACCAGTAGACTCATCCACAGACAGGGGGGAGTCTGGTTCCACTCCCAGATCTGACTGAGCTCCGCTTCAGGAAGACAAGAAATCTCATCAAGTCTCCGGTCAAGACCCTTGGACAGCTGTATGCAAGCGGTTTCCAGCTGTGCAAGAATACGCTGCATTTGAGAACCTTCAATCAAGCTGGTATCGAAGCTTGCGCAGACTCTGAGACCGCCCTTGCGAATTCCAAAGGCGACCATGACAGGGTAGGGATTGAAGTGAATTGCTTCGCGTACAACGTCTCCAAGCTCAAAGCCGAGTTCACTACCCACGTATTCTGGGTCGGGCTGAATGACAAGACCGGTAGGGGCTTCGCATGCGTACTGAGCATCCTGACTGACCTTTCGGATATTCTGCATTCCCATGTGCTGGTAGGGTGTACGGGCCAAGACTGATTGCTGGATTGTTTGCAGATAAGCCTCGATGGAGCTTGAGCGGCGGACGTGGACGCGGATGGGGATGGTTGCGATCAAGGGTCCGACGATGCTTTCAATGCCTGGCAGGGCGATATCACGACCGGTGAGGGTCTCGCCGAAGACGACATCGTCGCTTCCAGTGTATTGAGATGCAACAAGAGCCCATGCACCACGGACCAAGGTGGCCATTGTGAAAGGTGAGCCAGCGTTGGGCTCGAGCGAGATCTGATGCTCGATCAAGCCGTTGGGGGTGGGCATGAAGTCTCTGGAGGGAAGACGAGGGAATTGAGGACCAACGGCGCCCTTCAGTTCGCGACGCCAGAATTCATGCATGGCATTCTCGTCGGTGTCACACACGTATTTGACGAAGTTACGCATCTTTGTCTGGATCTCGACGGATTGGTTTTGCAGTGCGTCACTAACTTGCTTGAGGACAATAGGCTCTGACCATCCGTCGTAGAGGACGTGGTGAACAGTCCAGACCATGTATCGATTGTCTTCGTTGGCGACAATGGCATAGCGAGCCAAACTTTGTCCGAGGTTCATGCGCTCACTTCGGTCATTCTCAAGGTACTGCTCCAGGTCGGTATCGTATCTCCAGGAAACGCCTTCCTTGACAACAATCTGTTGAAGGCCAGGGTCTTGGAGAGGTGCCAGGCGAGAGCGAAGGATAGGGCTTGCGGCAACAACATCCTCCCACGCCCTCTTCCATGCATCGGTGGAAATGTGCGATGGGATGTTTGCGACTCTCTGGGCGATGTATGCCTTGGCTGATTTGAGCGAGAAAGTGAAAAGTGACTCTTGGGTGGGTGTGCATAGGTAGATATCCTCAATGGCCTCTTGGTCCACCCCACAGGCCTCTGCTGCTTCAAGACGGGCACTCTCGACAGATTGAGAGATCAATGAGAATGCAGGAATTTCTGTCTCGGTCTCCGTGCTGCAGGGTTTGACAACACCAGCCATTGCTGAGAGAGTCGGATTCCCAAAGGTATCTATGACAGAGAGATCAAGACCTTGTGTTCTACACACAGACGAAAGTCTCATTGCAGCCAAAGAGTCACCACCGAGGGCGAAGAAATTGTCGTCGGGTCGAATAGCTTCGGCGTCAAGCTTGAGTGTCTCGCCCCATGTCTTCCGCAGACGCTGCTCGAGTTCGCTGAGTTCGCGAGAGGCAGTGCTTGCTGCTCCTTGGTCCAGCTGACGCAGATCGACGCTGGAGCCGAATGCGCGGAGTTGCTTACGATCAGTCTTGCCGGAGATCAACACTGGCATGACGTTGACGGGGATATAGATAGTCGGTACCATGTACCGTGGCAAGACTTTGGCAACATCCGCATTGGCCTTGGTGATAATCTCGTTCAGCTCGCTCGAGAGGGGCTCTAGGGCAAGCTCACTCTGTCCCTTTGTGGAACCAAAAGTAACAAATGCGACGAGCATCGCCTGGCCTCCATACTCCTTAGGGGTGATCACTTCGGCAATAATGTTGGCATCGGAAGGCAGAACAGCCTTAAGCTGGCTCTCAATCTCGCCAAGCTCGACACGCTGTCCACGAAGCTTGACTTGGGTATCCTTGCGGCCCACGAAGACAATACCGCCCAGTCCATCGGGATCATATTTTCCAAGATCACCAGTCTTGTACAGGCGACCTTGACGACCGGGGTAGTCTTTGTGGCCCGCAACCAACCAGGTGGGATCGTTAATGAACACTGAGGCAGTCTTCTCGGGGTCATTGAGGTAACCCTGTCCGACAATAGGACCCTCAACAAGCAGTTCACCCACACCACCAACTGGAACAAGTTCATTGTGGTCATTGGGGTTCACGATCCACATGGCAGCACCATTGCCAGGACCGATGGAAAGGTAATCCCTGCCAGTCGCAGCGCTGCTGTTGATAGTACAACCAACTGTACATTCGCAAGGACCGTATCCAATAATAATACGGGTCTCTTTGCCCCAATTATTGGCGTCTCTGGCGGAGACTGCCTCTCCACCAAGTCCAAGTCCACTGAGGGATGCAATAACATCCGGTTCCAAAATTCGGCCAACTGAAGGAGTCAGACCGGTATAGTTAATTCGCAACTTCCGAATCACTTCATTGATATCGTTCAATCTGTCCTCGTCAGAGGGAATGCAAAGACAGCCCCCATTTCCGACAGTGACAAGCATGCTGTCAATGCTGACATCAAAAGCATAGGACGCGAAATCCAGAACTCTGGACTCGGGGGTGTAGCCAACTGCCTCGCCTCGAGGAAGAGCGCTACTTGTGTATGTTTCATGGGAGATCATCACTCCTTTGGGGGTACCGGTGCTTCCAGAGGTAAATATAATGTAGAGAAGAGCGGAGGGAGGCACAGCTGGTAGGGTGGTGGTTGATGGAGAGTTCTCCAATTTTGTGAACGTCTCTTCGTCTACAACAAAGTGCTGACCATCGGGAAGAATTTTTTGGGCCAGTTCAGATTGCTTGCGAGACGCAACCATCGACTTTGCGCCTACTTGCACGCCCATGTTCTGGAGACGGGCGAGGGGAAGAGTTGGGTCCATGAGGGCGAGAGTTCCTCCAGCCTTCATCACACCGAGCACGGCGATGATGGTCCATCTTGACTTTTCAAAGCATACTGGAAGAACATCGTGGACCTGGACACCCATTTCCACGAGACAGCATGCCACATAGGTGGAATATTGATCAACTTGGCCGTAAGTCAAGCTACCATCCCAAGAATCAATCGCGACTTTGTCTGGGTGTTCCCGAGCTCTGTCAGCAATTCTGTCTTGCATACAAAAGCTGTGCGTAGGAGGCAGCTGGTGGTTCCAACTCCAGATGTCTCTCAAATCGCTTTCTGTTGGTTTCAAGCAAGCTTGGATGGTCGCGTCAGAGCTTGAAAGGCACACTTTAATGGTATCAGCCAAAGCCTCAATATGGTGTTTCACTGCGTATGGCAGCATCTTCTCAATGTGCCACACTGGGCTGATTTCGAGGCGCGCATTATTGAAGCGGATTTCGAGATGAAGTACATCCTTGCAATTACGGTTAGCTATTACCGGGAAGACAAAGTTATTACACACTCACTTCATCTTTTGTTTCAGCAGGCTCTCTTGAAAGGGAGCTCGTGCTCAAAACGAGGGATGCCGGGTTTGAAGTGGCTTGTGAAGCTGTCGCAATGTTGCGCGCAATTGTCGCACCAACTTCTCCCACATTACTTTGTAATCCACTCATTACTTCATTCATTGACAGCTTGTTGACTGGCTCCGACGCCACATAGTCCGCGCCATGTTTGTAGGTCCAGTCGTAGGTTATTTGGGCATCTTCGCGGCTTCGCAGAAGAACAATTAGCCATGAAAGCAACACGACTTCTTCTTTCATGCCAGTCGGGCTCGGGGTATCAGATGCAAGGCCCGCAACATCGAAAGACAGAAAGTCGTCGACACTGACGTGTGTCGTCATTTTCTCGAAACCGTTTGTTGGCGCACTGGGAAGATTCGCCTGATCGAGCGGGATGAAACCCATATTGACGTTAACCAGCACAGCTGGTCCTATATCCCCTGATGTGAAGGAGTTGAAGCTGTTTAATTTGGAGCGGGTCAACTTGGCGGAAGTGGTATGGCCGACTCTTATACTAAGCCACGGTTCTGTCGCGTTATGCTCCACCCAACTTCCGAAGCGTCAACTTTTCCCTGCATGTATTGCACATCTTGCCCGAGATCGGCTATTGCGGGGTGGGTTCAACTCGAAAAAAGAAGAAACGGGCCGGAGCCTGTAGGTTTCAAGGTTTCATATTTGCCCGTTGAGATGTTCATACTGTAATGTAAGTAATGTAAATGTCTGCTCCACATGCGGGTAGCGCGTCATGTGGAAACGTAAAATAATACAAATTGCTGCCAAGAAGATGAAATCGACCCGAGCCATTTTCCTGTAGGGCTAGTCGTAGGTTTGGTGTTGGGCTACGTAATACCAAGACCTGGGGGGAGAACATGGTTACATTCTGCAATGCAGCAGCCCTACCCCCTACTGAACAGGAAATTGAATCCGTTGCACGGAAGCTTCGGAGACTGGCTGTGCATTAAGACCCTCTATTGTGCAGCTTTTTCGGAAATGCCCGATGTAATGCCCGATGGAAGCGAGGATCTTTGCGATATCCTGTCACTCTGAGACCCACTCAGATCACACGCGTGCGCATTTCTCGTTCTGAGCACTGATTTGCTATAAATAAAATTACATGCGCTTATTCCGGGTGCTACAAAAATGTGGATGGAGTGAAAAAAAAAAGTAAAAAGACAAAAAATGGCCCTGGTTTTAGCGTCTTACATGTACCTGCTTTTTTGAGTGATTTCTTGGCTCGCTTGCGGAAAGCCTCTTCAGTCTCACGAACGCCACAATATCCATGAGCCCCTCCTCGTCCATACTATGCCCATCGGTTGACGAAATTGCAACGTTGATCTTTGTGGTTCAACTTGGCTTTTGGCCAAGCATCTCATGACGCACCCCCTTTGGCAGTGATCATCTGCTTGAAGCTTGAGTCAGGTAAGGCTAGCTATCGAAGGACAAGCCTTCTCAAGCGTTCAATAGACCTTGGCTTTCTAAGCTCATGTAAAGCACAGGTATTGGTGAGAGGAAGTGATGAAATTAAGTCCGATCTAACCCGGATAGAGTTTTCACCGAGGGGCAATCTAATCAGATTCGGGCTGATTCGACCAATCAATCTAATCAGATCCGTTGATCTTACCTATCTCCAACTAGCGCGGGTTGGCGCGTCTGTACCGTATTTCTAGCAGAAACGGAGGATGGTAATTGACCTACCTTTAGCTCGTATTAAAGCTTTTGTGGGTTTATTAGCCTGCTGGGCGAGACAGACTCTGTGAGTGCCCACTTGGTGCGATACCGTCGTATTCACACGTTATTCTAGTATATTACGATACACAGTATTTCTTATGTCCATACACAGCTATACACTGTATTACAAAAACGCCAACCCAGTCTTTCCAACCGTGCAACCCCTTTTCGCGACTCTGAAGTCTTGGCTGCAAAATATGAGACTTGTTACCTAATAGTCCCCGGCTTGACGCGGCGTAATCAGATTGATAAGATGCTCTGAAACATTTGACCGGTGGAGCGCATTCGGTTTCTCTAACCGATGCAGAATCCCACAGAGTGCGTCATGCGGAACCTTGAAAGCCCGAACTCGGCAAATCGAACGATCCGCAAACTTCCTCTCCTAGAAACATTCCTCCAGCTCACCCATCGCAGTATCACCATCTACACGCCAAAATGTCTAAATTCTGGCCCAAGGGAGGCCTCCCCGGCATCCTGCACCACTACGTGAGTTCCTACCCCCCACAAAAAAGGTCAATTGGACCCTGACGGGAGCTAACACACCAAAGACCGAAACTCTCGTCACATTCGAATATGCCTCCAGCACCGTTCGCCAACCACACAGTCTCCTCTTCGTCGGAGGACTCGGCGACGGCCTCGCCACAACATCATACATGGCCGATCTCGCGCGCGCATTACAGCAGTCTGAATGGTCCCTCTTCACCCTAAACCTCACCTCCTCCTACCAATCCTGGGGCCTGGGACATCTGGACCGCGACACGAGCGAGATCGCGCAGTGTTTGGAGTACATTAAAGAATACAAGAAAGACAAGTTCGGCGGCGGCAAGATCGCCGTCATGGGCCATTCCACTGGCAGTCAATGCGTGCTGCACTATCTCTCCCAAGCAAACCCCCACACTAGCATCCCGGCCTTTGACCCGGATGTCGAGCATGTAAAGCGGCCTGTGCTTGATGGCGCGATTATGCAGGCGCCCGTCTCGGATCGCGAGGCTATTTTTTGGGTCCTGAAATGGGGTATAGGTGATACGACGCCTGAGAAGGCTCGTGCTGTATATGATCAGATGGAGTTGCTGGCACGCGAGGCTGTTGCGCGCGATTCTAAGCATGATACTATGCTGCCTTTGGAGTTGACTTCTATGATTTACCCCGCCAACACGCCTATTAGTTGCAGGCGCTTCTTAAGTCTTGTTAGTCCTGAGAGTCCGCAGTCGCCTCAGGAAGATGATTTGTTCAGTTCTGATCTAAGTGATGCGCACTTTGGCAAGACTTTCGGTATGATTCAGGAGCGTGGTTTGCTCAACCATAAGTTGATGGTGTTGATCTCTGGGAAGGATCAGTCTATTCCTGATTGGGTTGACAAGGAGAAGATGCTGGCTAGGTGGAAGAATGCTACAGATCACAATGGCAAATATCAGATCTGGGATGATAAGCATACGGGTATTATCCCTAATGCTTCTCATGCTTTGAGCAATGATGATCAGGCTGAGCCGCGCAAGTTCCTTGTTGAGAGGGTGCTGGGATACCTGAAGTCTGCTGCGGAGAAGACGTAGACTACGAATGTATACTAGAATTTCAAGTCCAGCGTTTCTATAGACCATGCAGCAAAATATCATCTCTGGCAGTCAATATGCGAACAATAAACCACTCGGAGAGTAAACATTGAATGCGGCGAGAGGTCTAGCGATGCGGAGCATCAACCTTGGACAGATTCCAGCATCATCATCACCTCTTCATTCGCAATTAAGACATTCGCAAAAATGCCACTCAGTTATCAGGATAAGACGGTGGGAATCATCGGATGTGGTACCTATCAAGACTTCTCTTTGGTCGTCAAATCAGCCCACCAACAAACGAACAGGAAAGATGAGGACAGCAATCGTCTCCGGCATCTTCAATACACTGCGCGACGACAGCAAAAGCGGGTCATCAATCTTACTAGTGGTCTACACAAACACAACCCACTAAGAAAATCGCTTGTTAGCTCAATTCCCAAACTATAACGATGCAGGGTGGAAATTCGTCGCAGAGGTAGGCGAGGCAAAAACACTCAACCAGAGATGAGTAACAACGTGACCATCATGGATGGCTGCTCAATCGTCATTCTAGCATTCAAGCCGCACAAGGCTCAAGAATTCCTAAGTCAGAAACTTGTAAAGAGGGCGCTAGCAGGAAAATCGGTACTTAGCAACCTGGGAGGTGTAACGATGCAAGACATAAGAGGTTGAATCAAGGACAGCGATCCAAATTATTATCCTCCACCGTGCGTTGTTCGAGCGATTCCCAATATGGCGGCTTAGATTGGCAAGTCTATGACTACCATTGAACGCAATGATATGTACCCGGCTCAACGGGAGAATCTCATGTGGATATTTTAGAGGCTTGGTCACGTTAAGATTATTGACTCTGAGGCATTCAATGCTGCTTCTATGCTTGCTGGGTCATTGATGGCTCTTCTGTCTGTTGGATTTGATGGGCTGCTTGACGGTAGTGTCAAGGAGGGTCTTAAGAGAGCCGATGCAATGGAGTTAGCTGCCCAGGCGATGCTGGGAATGGCGGAGATGTTTCGCACTGGAGTTCAGCCTGCTGACTTCCGTGAGAGTGTTTCGTCGCCAGGGGGTTCGACTATCACGGGGCTGATCACTGTTGAAAGTGCTGGTGTGAGAGGGGCGTTTGCTCGTGGTATGATTGACGGCACTGAGACTTTGCGAGAGCAATGAGACTTTGCGCTCATACCTGCTCAGTGATCTCATATGTTATTCTGATACTGTCGTCTAAGCTCTTTTACAATGGGTTGTTGAAATCATGTCCAGTTCCATGGATTGGTTGAGGCTAAGTTTCCAAACATGGCTTAGTAGTTACAGGGGTGATAAGTCCTTTTCACACGCCCGCTACTAACGTTCTATAATCTGAATAGCTTGCTTGAGGCACTTGAGAATGGGCAAAAAAGTGGTGATAAAAGAGACGAAAAAGAGAGGCCAACTTGGGTTCAAACAATGCATGAAAAGTATATTCGCTGCGAGGACTGCGTATAGAAATTGTGGAATGTTTTGTAGCACTATGAACAGAATGATGGCCCCTGTTGGATATCAATCTGTACACGTAGACCAACCTTGGAATCCGAAGTCTTCCTGAGTGTACCGCATATCGCACTGCACTTAGACCAAGTACGACCTACTACTAAGACACCATGAAAATGAAAACCGGATATGTATCCATTGACAATACACTCAAAAAGACACAGTACATACACAGAAAGAGCATCCAAAAGATGGGGGGAAAGGAAAACTAAAAAGGAAAAACAAAAAAAAGATTGGAAGACAAGACGCTCAAATGCACCGAATGGTATCTAGTCGTCAAGATGAAAGTGAACAGGAGCACAAAACGAATAAAATGAAATATGAGAATGAAACCCGGAAATTGGGATGTGGTGATCAGACAAAGACAGTGACAGATGTAGATGGTAGGTAGACATGGATGGAATGAAATGATTGAGAAAAGAAAGAGTCGAAGTCAAGGTCCAAGGAAAGAGGTAGAGGACAGGAATGGGAATACGATTAAATTAGAACATGCCACCATCAACAGGGACGGCAGGGGGAGGATATTGAGGGACGGCAGGTGGAGAGCCGGACCGGGATTCCTGGCGCGCCCGCGCGTTCAGGTTACCACTCTCGCTGGAAGTCTTGCGGAGACGATTGCGGGAGCGGGGACGGAGTTCGTCGTCTGGGAAGACGCTTTGTTCCTCCATAGTGCTTGGAGCTGGCGATGCAACCCGCGACGAGTCGTGCTTGTCGCTCTTGAATGCACCCAAGATTGTCTGGGTTGCTGTGCCGCGGCGACGGCGAGGGTTCATTGGGGGGAGAGGAGGAGCGCTGCCCGATTGAGACTGGAGGCCAACGAGGGGGACGTTGGATGTTGAAGAGACGAAGGTCGGCTCTGATATCTGCTTCTTGTTCACCGGGCGCTTGAGGAGAAATCCGTGTCCTGGGGCTCGTTGGGGAATTGTGTGGGCAGAGTTGGCTGCGGATGCGAGGGATGTGGACGAGGTGTTGGCTGGTACCTCGTTCAGGGGAGGAGTTGCGTTGGCAGAGTAGGGTGGTGCAGCAGGCGAGGGCCGGGGCGAGGCGCCGATGATTGAGGATGTGTTCGAGTTGGGGAACTGGAACGGACGCTCGTATTGGAAGCTCGGGGTGCCGGAGCGACTGGTGCTACGGAGTCTACCCGAGGCAGCAGAGGGAGCACGGTCAACGTTCGGTGACTCAGCCATCTCAACGGATGGGCGGTTCGAGGGAGGGAGAGAGATGGGCATAGGAGGCTCGAAGCCTTCGGGGACAACAAAGTTGTCATGCGCAATGACCGATCCCTCCTCCACGGTCTGGAGATCATCCCGCTCGCGGTATCTGGTGCGGCTCTTGGAGCGGCCAGATGCATCCGATCCCGAACGGTCTCTCTGAGACCGGAAAGCACCGTGTGGGGATGGCCCACGGCTGCGGCTGGACTCGCGTGATTCCTCGTGGCTGTTGTTGCGGCTGAGAGTTGGCATACGGGATCTGAATGAACGCTCTCCAATCTGGGGAGAACTAGAGTTGGAGTGCTGGCCAAAGCTGAAGGGAGGACGCTCCTCGCGCCACGAGTCATCTGAAGCAAGGGCAGGGGAGGACGAGTTATTGTAACCAAAGAGCTTCTTCTGGTCAGGCTTGGGCATGGCCTGCTTGCTGGCCTTTTGCTTCAACATAGCAAATGCGTTTCCCGTTCTAGTGAAGTCAGGTGTTGAGCGGCCAGGAGTAGGGCTGCTGGATCTGCTCTCGCTCTCGGCAACACTTCGTAGCTTCTCCTGCACCTTTCTGCGTCGTTCAGCCAGTTCAATGGCGAATTCCTCGCGCTCCTTCTGGGTCTCAGTGCTTCCGTCACGGCGGTGGGAGAATGACGCCATTTCCTCTTTCCACGATGGTGTCTTCGCACCGCCGACACCAGGGGCGGAAGAGTCCTCACTATTGCGAGAACCGATTCCCTCTGCGGAGTGAGCAGAGGGAGCATGTGAGCTTGATGTACTGGGGCGTGTAGCTGATGACGGCCGAGCATATTCGCGGGATTGTTCTACCATAGGAATGGTATCCTTTGTCACAGGCTCCTCGGGCTCATGCTCAGGAAGACGAGGCGACGGAGGAGGGAAGATGGAGGATCGGTCACTTTGCTGACGAAGGTGAGAGCGAACCATTCCACCCATTCCACCGAGACCAGGATCTGCCTGGATCGTGGGGGAATCAGGTCTAGGCGGGACACACTCGTGCGAGGAAGCGGCATCGAAAGAATCATTCTCCTCGATGGGCTTGAGGTCACCTAGATCTGAGTATCTCACTTCCGGAAGAGTTTCGAGGTGATCCTTGGTCTGGGTTGATGGGGCGTTAGATACTACGCTCGAACGCTGGATCGACTGGCCATATTCTGTGGCCAAAGATGTAGCCGACGAGAGGTCGTGCGAGCGGCGATCATCGCCTTCATCTCCCGACTCGCTGGCAGTGGAATTAGCATAGAAAGTCTTCCCTCCACCTCGGTAAGGGGAAGCTTCGATGCTGGAAGCGCGGGAGTGATCAACGCCACGGTGCGCCTCGCTGCTGTAGTGAGAGGAGGCGGACTCGGCTCTGGAGCGGTAGCTGGATTTGGACAATCCTCGTGGGCGCTGGCTAGCAGGCTCTGCGGGCGGAGGCCGGCGCGGGGGTGATGATCGTCGCGGCGGGGGGGTATCTCGTCCTTGGTGCATCTGAAGCTGCCGACGGGAGAATGCTTGCTCGTCGAAGCCTGTGGCAGGGCGGTTGAAGAGACCCATGGCGGTGGCCTTGCCGTGGTCTTCGGGGTGAATTGAAGCAGCCAGGAGGGCGGCAACATCCTCGGCCTCGCTGGAGGGAGGACTCAGAGGGGCAGCTCCAAAAGTTGCTGCTATAGGTGAGATGCGCTCTTTCAGAGCAGACTCTCCGGAAATGCGGGGCTTGGGCGATGTCGCAGACGAAGGTGGGCTGGTAGGAGAGGCGGAGGCGGGCTCGTTGATGGCAAGCTTCTGCAGGCGATCACGCAGGTTGGTTGCACTCCGGGAGTAGTTGCGATTCAAAGAAGGAAGGTCAGGCGTTCCTGCACGCTGACGGCTCAGGCTTTCTAGGCGGTGCAGAGTTGAGGTCTGCTGGCTCTGGGCTGCCTGGGTCAATCCTTGGCCATAGAGACGACGGGTTCGAATCGAGCCAGTTTTCGGGTTAGACATGGCGGAATTGGACCGATTGGGCTCGGCAACGGTTTCAGGGAATGGATATCCACCCGCTGGGGGCAGGGATGATGCGCTTAAAGGCGACTCATCGACCGATGTCGCTGGAGTCAATGACTGGACGTTTGATAGGGGTCCGGAGGCAATAGATGAGTATGTCGTCCGGTCGTTGGATGAGACTGTCGAAGGAGCGTATTCTGATTCCCGAGCAGCAGCCTCGCGCGCCTCCTCCACAGCCTTCTCTTCCTTTTCCTTAAGACGTAATCGCTGGAAAGCCGAGAGGTTCATGTCGTGTTCATACACCGGCTTGCCCATCCCCCGACTAGCACTCTCTGGTGCGCCGTTGGGTCCCCCTGGGCCTCGAACCGGGATCTTATACACCTTCTGGCGACCGCCAAACAAATTATTGCCTTCTGCGCGACGTCCTCTGCTCATCATACTCCCAGCTTGTGATCGGTCGTCATCTGTGCCATATCCATCTCCCCCAGAAGCGAATGAATCGGTGCGGCCGAGAGCCATGGAGGGCCGACTCCCATCATTGGAGGAGCATTCATCGATATCCGCGAGCATATTAGGGTTGTGGCCAAACAAATTCAATCGTGAGGCGCGTTTGGGGAATAACACGCTGTCGTCACTCGCCTTGCCGAGTAATGAGAGCGGGTCATCCTGTTCCTTCAGCATGCTAAACCGAGCCGACAGCTTCGGCATGAGCAGACTGGTGCGGAAGTCATCTGTGGAGGGGAGGGCGGCTGAGAGGTCGAAATCAGGTTCGGGTTTGGGTTGCTGGACATCTCTCTTCTTGGATCCCTTGAGGATGAATGCTGGTGACTCCCCCTCGAGATCCCCCAAGGTATTCTTCACCTTCTTATTCTTGCGGAAGCGGTTCATCATCCGTAATGTGAGCTCAGGAGGCAGGCCGTAGTCGGCGGGTAAGGAATGTACAATATCGCGAGGGGTTGAACGAGTGTGTTGAGTGTACTTTGAATGCCGAATCAGCAGATGCCCCTTCAATTAGAAGGAGTTGACTCACTGGATGTTATCCAGAGGAAGAGAGCGGCATGACCTAAGTCAGAGAGTAAATGGCAGAAAGGAAGCCCTGAGATATCTGGAGTAGACAAATCACATAGGGAACGCGAAGAATGTCACGATTTGGAATGGATCCAGGTCCTCTTAGCGTCAAAGTAAAATTAAAAAAATTAAAATGAACTTCGGGATCGTCGAGCCCACCGTTCACACGATCACAAAGATGAGATGTTTCAATGGTACAATTCCAAAGACCAGAAAATATAGACACTTGTTTGTTTACACATACTTCGTACTCTCTGAAACCTGATGAAGTTCAAGGGGCTACCCGAGCGACATCCATGGAACTTGTGTATGGTATGGTCATCCAGTAGTGTTCCGTTCCCCCCCCACGCACCAATTCTGCCCTAAATTACCGTTACACAATACATCCCCTTGCTTCATCCTCTTTTATAGAAGTATATGTATCTCTTTCGGAGCTCGAGGCTGAACGCCACTCACCATGCGACACTGAGCATGTGTGTCTTCAAAACTCTCCAATAACCTGGGTCCGAGTCAAAAACATTTCCCGCTAAGATCCGAGGGCCTGGACACGGGAAACAAGATCGTCGCTCGATTACTTCATACCAGATCGGAGCTGAAATCAAATGGAGAAGGTGATCCAAGAGGGCAATTACTGTCTTATGGATCACAATATACTCCAATAGATACTGGATACTGGATACTCACATCAGACTCTGATATCAAATGAGATCAACTAAACCACCCAACTCCTTGCATTGCAAGTCGGCCGGCAAGGAAATAACCCTGTACAGTAAATATAAACAGGTAATACCGTAAACCAATTGCGCAGCATAAAAGGCAAAAAGCAGATAGGCAAGATTCACCTCATCTGCAATATCGCCTGCTCGGTACATGTACTGCATCTGCAGGTACACGAGACCACCATATTAAATATGGCTGACATGGCTGAGATTAGCGAAATGGACATGGCGTGCAGGACTCAGCCACAATATAAGACCAGTGCTGCAAGAGTCGGCCAAGAATGAGTTGTAAATTTCCTTGTAGGCCGCAGGCCTGTACAGAGTAGATTACAATGCATTCTATTTTATTTTCCGCACTGCAGGGCCTCCTGCATTGTGCAGGACCGATGGGGGCGGTATTCCGTGTAGCCCACATTCAGCTCTACATTATACGACGGTGCAGATTTTTGCTGGACGTGGATCCGCCCCCGAGAAATCAAAATCGGAACCATGGGCTGGGATGGGGCCCGGCATCTTCCAAAGCGTTCAGGGCTCCAGGCCGGCATTAATAATACAGAGTTTACGGAGTAGAGAATTTAGATTGTGTGTGTGTGTGTGTGTGTGTTGCATCATAAGGAAACAAGGAAAGAAAGACATGGCGTGGAACCCATGAGATCACTGGGACCGAAAGCGAGAAAGCCTAGAACGGAAGTTAGCGTCTAATAGCCGGTGAGCGCTGACAGCCGTTGTAAAGCTTCCTAATGAAAGGGAAAAGAAGGGAAGGGAGTAAAGAGAGACTATTGGAAGTATAAGGTATAGTGCCCCTGACTAGTCCTAATGGGGATGGTCACCGTATTCCCCGGTCCACTGCAGACATAAACAAGAATATGGTAGATCGAGATTGATGTCATTAATCTACGATATAGTACTACGTAGGCTTGGAATATAGTATATAATGTCTGTGTGTAGACATATACATATAGAAAACCAGGTCGAAACAAAGAACACAGTCCGTATATTCCTCGTGGGCACAAAAACCAGTTTAATCTCCGACGCTGGATCTATCACTTTCACGTCCAAGTCCCAAATATAGTGCCGAATAGGACTGGACTCCCTAGCTGACTATCCATTGTCCCTTGTACAGTAAGTGTCCATTGTACGGGTGCATGTACATGTACCGTGCATGGATCTATACAACACCGCATAATAGTCACCACAATCGACATGACATTCACCGCGATCAGCACGGAAACCAGCAGCCGACCCGATCGCGAATATCCGGACGAGCGCGCCGGGTCTCGAACTCTCGAACCAGCGATTGTCGATTATCACTCGATCGCACGAACACGGCACACAGTAAAATTTCCTTCGTGAAAAGGTACCGCCCCCAATCCAGTCGTAATTGGCGGGTCCCCCTCTCTCTTCCCCCGTTATGCCCCGTTTTGAGAAGGGGGGGGGGGGCGCCGGGGGGCCCCAGTCTCCAAGGAGGTGGGGGGTGCTTGAAGCCGGCGTTTCAGGGTATGAAATTTGCCAGGTCTGGGTTTGGGGGGTTTTTTTTTCTCGGGTACCAGAGAGGAGAGGGTATAGAGTTCGTGCCAAATTGCCTAAGTGTGGCCTAAGTGTGGATTCCCTTTTCTGTCTTTCCTTTGGTTGTGGCTGTGGTCAAACTGGCTACTACTGCCGCTAACTGCTTCAACGGTCCTGGGGCGTTGGTGGGGTCGCTTGGGGTTTTTGGCTCCGTTAATCAGAGAAGGTTTCTTTGGTTTGGTTTTTTAGTGCTTCGCTACGATTTTTGGTTGCTTGTTAATTTATTTCTTACTGGTTCTAGACCATGGGCTGGGCTTTGTTGGGATTCTAGGTTAAACATGCTCTACACATGTATTGTCTTTCTCTTCTGTTAATATATATTGCTTGGATATGTGTCACGACGTCATGTACACACCAACTCGTGTATGTATATCAGCTTGGTCAGTTCTATGTGGCACCTTGAATATGAAAAAAAAAAAAATATATATATATATAGCTTAGAGACCGAATTATACCTACAATTCCTAATTGACACCAATTAAAAGCATCCCAACTGGTCAGTAGCTAGACAATATGGAAGACCAAAGACAGATGCAAAATGTAAGTTACCATTGACATTGAAAGAGAAAAAAGCTGCACGCTCGCTGAACTCTCCATCAAACAGGAAACCACCCCCGATTTCACATTACCACAGGAGTCCAGATGACCAACGAGAGGAGAACAGAAGACACAGGAGAGAGAACGGGAGAAAAAGATAGAGAGGACAGAGAGACAAAGGAAGCACCTTTTCATTCATACATGATCCCACCCAATCTAGAAGATAAACGGGGAAAAAAAGAAGAGAGAAAAGGAAAAGGGACACAAAAGAAAAGGTCATCTGCTCATAGCGCAATATCTGCTAAGAGGATTGAGACTCCAAGAACAATAGGCCCCAGAATCTAATCCTAGTCCAACTCAGTTGCTTATTTGCCGGCTTCCCAGCCTACCCAGCTACGGGGCATCACACGCCAGACCTTGCACTCGCCACTGCGGAGATCATTCAACTTGAAGCTTTCCATCTTGACCTTCTTGCTCTCGCGGCCTTGCTCCCAGGCTCGGATTTTCTTCTTTGTGCCGTCCCAGTCAACCACGATACCTACATGGTCGGGCTTGCCAACCTCGGCGCTGTACTTCTGGTGCATTGTGCCGCGGTGGCCTTGGAAGCGGGCATTGCGGAAGCTGACGATGTCACCAGCGCGGATTTCATCATTCTGGGACACGGAAGCATTGGCCAGGTTTGAGTAGACCGACGCACCGTATCCTCGAGTACCGACGGGGAGAAGAGCGTTGGATAGAGGGTTGAGCAAGTACTGCACCAGTCCGAATGGAGTGCCATCTCCAACGGTGGAGTTTTGAATCGAGTTAACGGCCTCGGAAATCTTGGTTCCAAGTTGGATATGAGCCTGCTCTAGCTGATCCTGACGGGGCTGGAGAGGTGGGGACTCGTGACGTTGTTCAAGGGAAGCATCCGCAGGGTTCTTGGCATCGAATTGGACTGTCACGATCGTCTGAGAGTAATCGATGAATAGAATATAAACATCCTTAGAGACCGATGTCTTTCCGCCGCGCTTCGTAGACGCAGACTCCTCAATCTCGAAAAGTAGATCCTTGCGGTTTTGGAAAATTGGAGGCGGAGTATTGGGCTGGGCCCACCAGAGTGTACTCTCAGAGAGGTCAACATCGGCAGCAATGTAGCCAAGGTCAACCGATGGGCGAGAAACATCCATGGAACGACGAAGGTTAGGCTGGTTTCTCAACAGATCCATTGATGCGCGCTGGCTTCGGGCTGCAGAGGGAGAGGGCATGCCTGGAGCCCCGCCTTGGGGAAGCGGAGGTACCAAAGAGGGCCGCTTCTGGTGTGAAGAAGTGGGACTTTCATGTGTTGGGCTCTGCACATCTGGAGGGGCGTCATACAGATCATCATAGTCATCATTCGCTTGCTGCGGCGGCGGGGGAGGTGGCGCCTCAGGGCGTCCTTGCTGAATGCCGGGAGATCTGGGCAGGCCGTGCTGAGGAGCGGCGTAGTTGAAAGGGTCGTATTCATCGTCATCACCACCAGCCGGCTCTCTGTTTGGTGGGGGAGGAGGGGGTCCTCTGGGTGTGTCAATAGACGCACGAGCATTACGGGGCGGCTGGTTTGGGGGTGGAGGAGGGACGCCTCTAGGAGCCGTTGGAGGAAGAGGCGGGGGTTGCCGAACTTCCTGGGGGCTGCGTGGGGAATGAATAGAGACATCATCGGTAATAGTACCCTCGTCAAAGCTGGAGTCACGCTCGTGAGATTTCAGGGCATCCTTGTGCTTGACTCCCGAGGCAATATCAGTGTCATAGTCCCCATCGTATTCGGTCACCTCTCCCTCCGCCTCTTCCCCGGCCTGTCGGGGGCCAGACATCGCACTGGTGCGACTGTCTGCAGTAGATCGGCGACGCACTTGACCGGGAGGAGGTGGAGGCGGGGCGCGTCCCTGCGATGGTGGAATGGGTGGATTAGTAGGGATAGGAGGTGGTGGACGACTGGCTCTCTTTTCAGCGGCTGGGGTCATGGCTGGAGAGGAAGCAGAGTCATAGGTCGAAGAACGACGAGAATCGAACTGATCAGGGACCGCAGGAGCAGGCACTACTGGTGCACCGGGCTGGACTGTAGTATTCAGTGATAGGTTGCTTGCATGAGTAGACAGTTCATCATCAGACTCTTCGCCCTGATCAGCGGTAGAGGGTCTGGGAGGAACAGGGACAGGCCGGGCTGTTGATCATGGTCAGTACTCAGTTGCAGCATAGGAATAGGAACCATACCTCCAGGAACGGCCGGAGGAGGACCGGGTTGTTCAGCTGGTACAGGTGGAACAGGTCTTGATTCCCGGGGAGGCGGAGGAGGAGCGGAGCGTTCTACGGTCGTTAGCAAATGGAATCAATTATTATGTTGCTGGTGTATCCTACCTTGAGATGGAGGAGCCGGGGGAGGCCGGTCAATAGAACCACGAGGTCTGTCAACAGAACCACGAGGGACTGCGCCTTCGTGGACGACCTCTTCAACGTCTGGCACCTCGCGGGCAGAATGTTGTTCAGTGATGGGGGTAGCCAGTCTCTCTTCTTCCTCCTTCTCAACATCAGTAGGAGGGGGGACGGGCTTGGTGTTCAGGTTCATTCCAGGAAGGGGAACCATAGGAACCGGAGGTGCAGCAGCGGGCGAGGTGGGTTCAGGCTCAGTCTCGCCAATTCTCTTATCAGACTCGCCAGGGGTCTTAGGCTTGCGAGCACCAGCACTAGGGGCAGCCATTCCTGGCATCGGCATACCGCCACCAGGTGGTCCAAAGAGACCCATCATACCCATACCACCACTCATCTTGGCCATTCGTGCGCGCAGTTCCATTCTGCGTTTGGTCTCAGGGTCCATTTCCTCTTCTTCCTCTTCCTCTGCCTCCCCTTCTTCTTCCACGTCGGCCTCCTCGGTAGGAGTCTGCTCGACTGCTCGGGTCGATGGTTGACGCTTGGAAACTGGACGAGGCTGCTCCTCATCATCATCCTTGCCCGTAGAGATCTCTCCGGCATCCTCAGAGTCGGCAGCAGCGGAGGCATCGGCGTCATTGGTGTCACTAGCAATTTCCTCGGTTGGCGAGAAGGGAACAGGAACAGGGGGTGGTGCGGTGGGAGCCTGGGCTCTCACGGTATCAACACTGGGATCCCGGGCAGCCGGAGCTCCTTCAACAAGAGGAGATCCTGGCTCATCTTCGAAGACTGCAGGAGCCACAGGAACTGTGGGGGCTACCGGTTCCTCTGAGGACTTCTTGGGAGGACGAGCGGGCTTCTCCTTCTTTTGAGCTGCGTCAGCATGACGCTGAGCTTGCTCTAGTTGTTGCTTCTGAAGTAAGGCGATTCGATCTTTCAAACTGGTCGGTTTAGGCTGGTCCTCTGCACCTTCTTCACCACCTTCCGTGGGGACAACAGGAGGGCGGGTCTCGGAGAGCGGAGGCTCGCGTGCAACCTGCTCCTTGACATCCGGATTCTCCTCTCTCTTATAGACCTGAGGCGCAGGTTCCCTGGGTGGAGGCTTATAGGCATCGCGGCTGGGAGGTGGCGCGACGAAAGGCTTCTTGATGAAAGATGGCTGAGAACCACCAGGCTTGAATGGCGTAATTGGTGCGGCGGCAGGCTTGTTAAAGGCAGCGATGCGATCTCTGAACGACGACCCCGAAGGCTTCTCCGCGACAGCTGGAGGAGCAGGTTTGGTGGATGTTGCCTTGGCGGGGGGTTCAACCGGGGCTACCGGAGGAGCGGGAGCGGGCGCCTTTGCCGGCTGCGGGGGCGACGATGCAACTTCTGCGACGGAGGTATTTGCAGACAGGGGAGGCGATTGGGGCGCAGGCGGATGTGGGGGTGCAATGTCCTCCTCATCTTCTGCGGGTTGTGCCTCTGCCTCGGGCTCGGGTTCGGGCTGCTTGCTTTCGATCACAGGTGACTGGACTGGCGCAGGCTCGGGCTCCTTCTTCGGCCTGGGGCGGGATGGGCGCGGAGGAGCCGGAGGTTCATACTTTTCGACGAAGTTTTTCGGGAAAATGCCCTCCTGTTTAGCGCCCGAGGCGTCTGAGTATTCACCATAGTACCAATCGTCGTCCTCCTGAGCGGTGACGGTCACGATCTGACCGATCGGAAATGGGAGGTCGTCATCATGGCCCGAAGCATACTCGAAGACCGCCCGAACAGTAAAGGGCGGGCTGGACATCTGGCAAGTCGAAACCGAGGTTCAGACTTGAGAACGGTGTGGGGAGAGAGGAATGCTAGCGTGTGAAACGGCAATGACGCTAGGATATCTGTACAGGACAAATCGCTAGCTTCGATACCTCTAGCATGCAGTGGTATATGGGGAAATTAATCAATTCCTTGGTGGTACGAAGGTGCGTCAGCTAAGATGAAACAGACGTCAATGAGTGGTGCCTGCCAGGAGATGAGGGGAAGGGAGGGGGGGAAAACTGCGGAAGCACTCACGGGAGAACCGAACACCCTCGTCAGGGCCAGTTAGGAAGGATGCAAGATAAAAAGGAATTACCGGAAAGACGAGGAAGCAGATGAAGAGGGAGAAAGAGATGAGGTAGGTGTGGCCGTCACTTGGCGGGATGAGGGAAATGGGCTCCACTGACGATCGGCGGCTAACAGCAACCAAGGAACACGCACATGGGGAAAGATGTAGGATACCAAGCTTCAGAAGTAGATTATAGTAGACGATGAGGGCAGGGATATGTCGGTTTTATGGAGGAGAACAAGTAATAGGAGTATTTCTGTTCACGGGTTCAAGTATAGAAAACCACGTATAAGCCAGACCCGGGGGTAAGGCGACAATTCTACAGCATACCGTAAGGATATGCTGGCAATCTGCTGGCAGTACTGACTTACCTGTGACAACAGGCTGTGAACACCTGACTTTATTGCTTCTGCCCAAGCTACGTCAGCAATCCGGGGTTTGCCTCTTCCGCTTCTCCAAAATTTCTTCCCCTCCTCATATATTCCACCATGGCACAACAATTAAAAACGTCTCTCCCTGAGACCTTCGCAGCCATCAACGCCCAACGGCCCTCGCCGTCATACCTGCACCCCTCACAAGAAGAGCAAGACAAATACCTCCAAGGCAGACCTGGGGCTACACAACAGCACCTAGAGATCGCCTTACAGCATGCACAGCAAATCCAAACCCAAAAGGATGCCGAAGATGTCATCCTAAACAACATTCTTGACCTCCTCGATTTACCCTCAAACCCAAACGCCGACCCCGCCGCACCGTCCGAAGAAGACGCACGGAAATTGAAAATCTCACTAGCCCCCTTCCGCCCAAGCGACTACGACAACCTAATCTTGGAGCGCAACTACGGTGACCTGTGCGGTTATAGTCTATGTCCGAAACAGCACCGGAAAGAAAACAGAGGCCGGGGCGGCGGGTTTCGATTTACGTATGGTGCGAAGGGGAGCGGGCCAGGGGGGCGCGGACGCGCCGTGGATATTGTTCCGCAGGACAAGGTTGAGAAATGGTGTTCGGATGCGTGTGCTGAGCGCGCTCTTTGGCTCCGTGTGCAGCTTTCTGAAGTGCCTGTGTGGGAGCGGCGGGCTGGTGATACGCGGGGTGGGATGATTCTTTTCCTTGAGGAGGCACGCGCTAGACGGCAGAAGGCTCCTGCGGCTACTGGCACTGTTTCTTCTGTTGCGGATGGTTTGCAGAATCTGAAGCTTGGAGATAGGGCTCGTGAGCTTGCGATTGAGCGAGGTGATACGAGTGCTATTGTCCGGAATGGACGTGTGAACATCGATATCAGGGAGAACGAGCGGGCATCTCAGCGAGCTGTTGATGCTCCGCAGATGCGTCCCGAGGATGTCATGGGTGGCTCCATTGAGGGTTATGTGCCCAGAGAGCAGCAAGAGCGACATATCCAAGACCAAGATGGAGACATTGATGTGCTCGATCAGATTTGAATGGCAAAGAATTTGCCATGGCATTTTGGGGATTTTATTTTCGTCGCTTTACCGTATATACCCAACCTACCTTTCTTATGTCGACTACGAGAAATGAACATTCTACAGAGACCATGCAATACAGAACTGGCCTGCAAGACTCTTGTCAAAAGCAATGCAGAGTTCAGACCAAAAGTCTTGAGCTACTCAAACCAAGATACAAGACCTGGAATGAGAAACCCCTACGTAGTTCAACCTGGAGAGTAACCCCAACCAGACAAACACGAGGAAACTTGGCAATCAAGCATCATCCCCTTGCGGAGAATCAGCGACACCTTTCTCAAAGAGAATCATGTTTATTCATTCCTCATCCAGGAATAACCTCCACTCTAAGCTAAACCAAAGCTAGCATGGGCGAAAGCCAGCCAGAACAAGCATCGTCGGGGAAACGCCGGGAGTCGACCGAAGACCAGACATGAAATTTTTGTTCCGTATTCCGGGTCGCTAGATTTAGCGGGGACCGAAGCGACGGGGACGCTCAGCCTGCTGTTGCTGACTGACGGAGACGACGTTGACCTTGAGGTTGTCGAAGCCGAGGGACTTGAGGAGGTCCTTGGTGTCGGCATCGACATCGAGCTGGCCGGACTCGGTCTGGGAGACGTCGAGAGCGGAGACCTCGGGGACGTACTGGTCCTTGCGCTCACGCTCCTCCTCCTGGAGCTTGAAGGAGATACCGCGGACGGGACCACGCTGGATACGCTTCATTAGGTGGGTGGTGTAACCAGCAATCTGAGGAATTTTGAATCAGTATTTTTGGTCGCAACTAGTGTTGTAATTATGAGATCTCACCTTGTTGCGAAGACGCTTGGAAGCAATGATGGCGATCTCATCGCAAATGCGCTTGTTGGTCTCGAAGTCGAGGGTCAACTTGGGGTAGTAACGCTCGATGATGACCTTAGCGGAGCGCTTGACTGTCTGTTCGAGGAGAGAAGTTAGATCGGTGATTATTTCGCTGCTGTTGTCTTGGTTTGCTCACCTTGGTACGGACGCGACCCATTTTGGCGGTTGTTGGCTGGCGGGATGGATGTTCGGAGATTCGAAGTGTATGGCCAATTTGGGTTGAGTTGATGAGCGGCTTTCGCTTAGTCCTGTGCGGGTCCTTGCCCTGAGCCCTAATCACGCGTCGGACATTCAGATTATGTCATCGATCCAATCTTACCCCTTTAGGAAGGGACTACGTCAACTGTGTTCAGCCTGTCAGTTATACTCCTAGACAACAATCGCTCAGAAAAAATACATTGATGTACCTAATTTAAATGACTATGACACAGTCCAAAAGAAAATGAGAGTAGCTTTACAAGCACTAATTCTATCATACATCCTTCCCACTCTCGTTGAACCTCTCTTATGATCTAGAGTTAAGGTTGTCGAGGAGACTGCGAGCGACATCCTCTGTTCCCCGCATGGGGCGTCTCGGGCCAGGCTTTTCCCTAGACTGGAACCGAGGCTGCTGGTGCGGGAGTCTGTCAAGTCGGGGAACTGTCTGGTCGTCGCTGTTGGCGACATTTGAGACGCTCAAGCTGTTAGGCTTGGAATGGTCTTCAAGTCCGTAGGGAGCCTTGGAAGTTGCACTGGCGCGGTAAGATGAAAGGCCAATGCGGCCCTGGGCATCAATGGCAGCACGGATGGGGGTGACCCAGTATTTACCTCCACCGGGAATGGAAGCATCGAAGTAGGTGAGGCCTGGAGGAGTGCCTTGCTCAACAAAGGCCATGGCATTCAAATCCTCAGTGGCGATACCACCGACACCGGCAATAGCCCGGTTCATGCGGCCCTTGAAACGGCCCTTAGGGCGCAAGATGCGGGCCTCGACAGGGCGCTGATGAGCCTGCGGGCCATATCGGGCGTGGTTCTGAATTAAGGCGTGCGAGCGTGTGTACGAAAGACCGGCAGATGGGTGTGTCTTCGGGGGTCCTGAGATAGCGTATTCAGCCGAGGACAAGCTGGTTGGGGGAGCTGCGAAGTGGTTGCGTCCGATGCGCTCGCTGGGAATGGCAGGGCCGGAGGGCAGATCGAGCAGATCGAAGACAGCAGGACCAAGGGCGCTAGGGTCACTGCGCAAGGTCTTGATATAGGTGTTGAACTCTGCATCGGTAATGGTGACAGCTTGATCAATCAAATCCTCTCCATTATCCTGGGCCTCTTTGCGGATCTCTGCAGACCGCTTCGCGATCAACTGCTCACGCAGCTTCTGCATGAGCTCAGGTTTCTTTCGGCCAACTTGCTTAATGTAGTCTGCAAATTCCGCCTCTGTCTGTCCAGCGAGCCAAGGGCCGGTGTGTCTGAATTGTTTGGCGCTAGGGTCCTGGATACCCTGGTTGTTCCGGCTTTCCTGAGTGTTATCAAGGTGTGCTTCAAATGGGCTCTGGTGCCTCGGGAGAACGCTTGTGGCATAATTGACTCTAGAGGGAAGAGACATGGGCATGTGTAGCTCTTGAAACTTCTCGAGGGTCATGGTGTGGTCCGCTGCGGATTCGAAGTCGGTGACATGTTCGTAGGTATCGAGGGCGTTAACCCTGACGACAGGTCTCGATGACTTCTCCGATGTCGCCTTAGATGGTAAAGGTCTCTTCAGACCCCAATCGCCTCGGGCTAGCGATGATTGCGGCGTGACAATGGCTGCCCGAATAGGGTGAGGCAGAGTTGCTGTATCGGATTCGAACACCGCTCGAGATGTTGAGGGCTCGCTAGAGCTTTTAAGGGATTTCGGAAGAGCGAATAAACGGGACTTGCGCAAAAGGTTCGCCGTTGGCGATAGCCTGGCGGAGGCCATCTTGTTCAATGGGCTATTTGGTCTTGAAGAGTTAACGCGAGAAAAGTTGGCCGGAGAACACGGGCCAAACCGGTAGGGTACGACGTAACGACCTGAACCGCAACTTTGTATCTATGTGATTTTGGCACTTTGGCTCCTCAATTTCCGAGTATTTATGATAGTACACTTCAATCTTATTGAATATATGAAATGTTCAAATATCTTATTTTCATTCCGTTCTAAATTTTGACCCGTCCAGGAAAATACTAAGCACCAACAGCCAGAAGAGAATCGACAGTGTCCACGACTGTCTTCTTCAGCGGAACATACTTGATTCCCAGAACGTTCTGGGATTTACTGTTGTCATACTCATAGATATCCTTCGGGAGGTCGCTGGGAGAGTCCTTCGGGGGCAGCTTAGACTCCAGCTCGGGGTGGGTCTCGCGAACAACATCCGCAATATCCTTGTTCGAGAAGAAGCCAGCAGTGACAAAGAATCTCTCGCCTCCAGCTTCTGGAACTTCGATGGCTCTAACATGTGCAAGGGCAACATCCCGAACATCCACCCAGAGGAAGGTGCCTGATGGAGCTAATTTCTCCTTCATGTCGCCCCGAATGAGGTTTCTCATACGCTGGTTCGAGGTGTTGATGGCCTCTAGAGAGTTCAGGTAATGAACGACGGGACCAAACACAAGTGGTGGGTTGATAGTTGCAATATCAAAATTTGGCTTCTCCTGCTCAACAAAGTCCCAGGCTGCTTTCTCTGCGAATGTCTGATATACGGACCCGATTAGCTCTTGCATTACCTTCATCGAGTCCCGAGGATGACTTACCTTGCTAGCCCTATAGACCTTCGAGTGGTCCAATCCTTCTTCCCAGGTCACTGGGTTCCATTCCTTCTCGCTATATACCTTGGGGTGTTTATCGGGGTTCACAATGGCAGCGAAAGAAGATGTGATGACCACTCTCTTCACACTAGGTGCGTGGGCTTTGATGGCCTTCAAAATACCCGTAGTTCCTTTAATAGCAGGGTCAAGGAAGTCTTTAACGGGATCCTGGACATTGAAGTGGAATGGAGATGCGGTGTGCAGAACATAATCGAATGGAGGGCTAGATTTGACAGCCTGTTGCGTTTCAATTAGTCTCGAATATTCCAGATGTCGAACTCTATACTGACCTCGTCAAATGCACCATCCTTGGCCACATCTTGAACAATCACATAAGAAAGCTTCTCCGTTGATGCGTCGGGATGAGCTTTGAGGATTTGCTTGCCCTTCTCCTCCGACCGAACAGTCACTACAGTGTCAAAGCTAAAACGTAGTGATTAAGAGCCAGTCCTCAAAGGCGGGGGGATCTTGGGCATACCCATGCTGTAGTAGAATGTCGACAATGTGGGCGGCAATGAAGCCACTGCCTCCTAAAGTAGAAAGTTAGACCAATTCAATACTATTTGGTGACACAGCATACCAGTCAAGAGTACTTTAACCATCGTGTTTAGTGTCTTAGTGAACGTGGGGAAGACAGGAAGTATAGGGAGGACCTTGGCTTTTATGGATCCCGGCCCCTCCATCCCGTCATCGCTCCACCGATAAGGTTGAGGGGTTGGAGAGATTACAAATACTGGATAGGGTCAAATGGAAGCATCCATATAACCTGTATCCGAGTATATCCGCCCATTGGCCAGAGCTTCCAACCAGCGTACGTGTACCTAATTGTGGCCCTTGATAGGACCCGAGGCCCATGCTTGATTACTTTAGTCTTCACCGCTTAAACATTCAATTGCAGCTGAACACATCGCAGACTAGATAAACAAGCAGACTGAGTGATGTCTCCTTCGGACAAACAGTGAAACCATTCAAAGGTTCCACGTTGACTAGAAAGCTCGACATATCAAAATCTTTCAATAACCCTTGCACATCCGTTGAACTAATATCTAGCGAGTGTGTGTTGAATGATTCTGCTGGTGCATATATGATTTTCAAGTACGTTCGTAGGACAAAAGTTATTTTGATACGATGAGATTCATCCTGACTTTTACACAGTAACGAAGTGCCATATCAAGAACCAGCTCCAGGCCTCCCTTTCGGACTTTAACATGCTAGGCACCGAATTTGTAGGTATACTACTGGCGAACGTCTCTGCTCACTAAGAAATCTTTGCGTACCTAAAAATGGGGCGTCATTCCTTAAGAAGAGCCGCATTCTCTCATTAGTATCCCTTGCACAGGCTGAAGCCACTCTGCGCTATTCATCATCGGTAGAGATGGTGCTGAGCTACAGTCCCTTGAAGGGGAAGATAAAGTCATTATTGGTAATAGTAGTCTTGGCTGATTTGCAATAAGTCCTCTTTAATTGAATAGAACGCTTGAAACAGAATGAGCCGTGGCGTATGCCATATCCCTTAGATGGAGGTCAATATCCTAGACAACTCTCCGCCATCAAAGCAATGTTAGTAGATCTAGTAGATCATCTCTGGTCAGTATTAAAGTGGATCATAGACCTAGACGTAAGGATAAGTCGACGGCCTCTTTCCCATGCACTCTTTATTTCTTTTGGACTCGGTCATCTTATAGAACCTTGTATGCATCTTAAATTCTGTGACCCTTGTGCGTCGTCTAATTTTTTTGTTCTAGCTCAATGTCAGAATCCAGAAGAACTGTGCATATTCTAAGATGGGCTGACCATGTTAGTGTTACTAGAGATAGTTCACATGATGGTATAGCAAGCAAGGATGAGGCGTCAAGACAAAGATCGGTGTCAACGAGTCTTCTTGTTATGTTGATACGAACTAACACTCATATTCCAGGAGCAAGGTTCTATCCATATGGAAAGACATGAAATAGAATACAATAAATGCCACTACTGAGTAGACATGTCTAGACGTCGGAAGAGTTGAGGGTCGCACGTCGGGAATGCCGTGGCCCGTGCGCCTCTCGACCTTCTCCAGGCCTCACACATGACCATCCCTCTACCAACTCTATGCGCTTCGCGTCTTTCTTTTGCCCCTAGAGGTTGATTTCCAATGTCCACCCTGGGGTGTGATTTACAAATATGGCACAACCAGGTGCAATGACGGACGTCACCCAAAGACTGTTCGTGGAGCTCAAGTCCAAGAATGAGGAGGCCAGAGCCAGAGCTGCCTATGAGCTCTACGACAATGTTCTCTCTGTCTCCAGAGGTACTACCACGATTTCAGTCTTCGGTATTTGTCTGACTTGACTAATGCATTCACTTCTACAGATTGGCCTGCCGAGAAGTTCGTCGAATTTTACAACGCGGTTAGCCAACGTATCGCCCAACTCGTGGTAACCGGCGGTGACGCAAACGAGAGAATCGGTGGTCTGCTGGCCCTCGATCGACTCATTGACTTTGATGGTGTCGATGCAGCCCAGAAGACGACAAGATTTGCCAGCTACCTCCGCAGCGCTCTCCGCAGTAACGACAATGTGGTTTTGGTTTGCGCGGCCCGATCGCTGGGCCGCCTCGCGAAACCCGGCGGAGCTCTTACCGCAGAGCTGGTGGAAAGTGAAATACAATCTGCACTAGAATGGTTGCAGTCAGAACGCCAGGAAAGCCGTCGTTTTGCGGCGGTGCTTGTGATTCGGGAACTTGCCAAGGGCTCGCCGACACTTCTATACGGCTTCGTCCCCCAAATATTTGAGCTCGTCTGGGTTGCTCTCCGAGACCCCAAGGTTCTCATTCGGGAGACCGCTGCTGAAGCCGTAGGTGAATGCTTTGAGATCATTGTGGCCCGTGATACCCAAGTTCGACAGTCATGGTTTGCGCGGATACACGACGAGGCCCTTCTCGGCTTGAAGTCCCACAATGTGGATTGGATTCATGGATCCCTTCTGATTCTCAAGGAATTGATTCTCAAGGGCACAATGTTCATGAAAGAGCACTACCGCAATGCTTGCGAAATCATACTCCGCCTAAAGGACCACCGCGACCCCAAGATCCGCACCCAGGTCGTCCTCACTATCCCCATTCTCGCATCATATGCTCCTACCGATTTTATTGAGATCTATCTCCACCGATTCATGATCTATCTCCAAGCACAGCTGAAGAGAGACAAAGAGCGGAACTCCGCCTTTATTGCCATTGGAAAGATTGCCAATGCAGTGGGCCCAGCCATCGGCCAATACCTTGATGGTATCATTATTTACATCCGCGAAGGTCTTGCAATGAAGGCTAGGAATCGAGCCGGCATTCAGGAGGCACCGATGTTTGAGTGTATCAGCATGCTGTCCCTCGCAGTGGGGCAAGCCCTAAGCAAATACATGGAGGCTCTTCTGGATCCCATATTCGCCTGCGGACTCAGCAAGTCTTTAACGCAGGCGCTCGTTGACATGGCTCATTACATCCCACCTATCAAACCCATGATTCAAGAAAGGCTCCTTGACATGTTGAGCATCATTCTTTGCGGAACCCCATTTAGGCCCCTCGGTTGCCCTGAAAATCGACTTCCTCCCATGCCATCTTTCGCAAAGGACTTTGCACCTCACGAGCTTCATGCTGATTCCGATATCGCTTTGGCACTTCACACATTAGGAAGCTTTGACTTCTCCGGGCATATCTTGAATGAATTCGTCCGTGATGTTGCCATTAACTACGTGGAAAATGATAACCCCGAGATTCGAAAGGCCTCAGCCTTGACGTGCTGTCAACTATTCGTTCACGACCCGATCATCAACCAAACCAGTGGACATTCCATACAGGTTGTGAGTGAGGTGATCGACAAGCTGCTGACCGTGGGCATCGGAGACCCTGACCCAGAAATTCGACGCACCGTGTTGTGGTCTCTGGACCGCAAGTTTGACCGTCACTTGGCACGACCAGAGAACATTCGATGCCTGTTCCTGGCGGTCAATGATGAGGTTTTCGAGGTCAAAGAAGCTGCCATCTGTATCATAGGTCGACTATCCAGTGTCAACCCTGCTTATGTCTTCCCACCGCTTCGAAAGTTGTTGGTCAATCTTCTTACAGGCCTCGGGTTTGCAACCACAGCCAGACAAAAAGAAGAAACTGCTCTGCTCATCAGCTTGTTTGTTTCAAATGCGACCAAATTGATCAGGTCCTATGTGGATCCGATGGTGACTGCATTGATGCCAAAAGCAACAGATAGCAACCCCGGCGTAGCTGCTACCACTTTGAAGGCTGTCGGTGAGCTTGCCAATGTGGGTGGCAGTGAGATGAGAGGGTACCTTTCGCAGATCATGCCCATCATTCTAGACGCTCTACAGGACCTTTCATCGCATACCAAGCGGGAAGCTGCACTTCGAACACTCGGTCAATTGGCCAGCAACTCCGGTTACGTCATTGAGCCCTATATTGAATACCCTCATCTTCTCGCTGTGCTGATCAACATCATCAAAACGGAAATGACCGGCTCTCTACGCAAGGAAACCATCAAACTTCTCGGTGTCCTAGGTGCTCTTGATCCATACAAGTATCAACAGATCAGCGAGCTTGAGCCTGACGTACACCACATCAACGAGATGAAGAATGTTTCTGAAGTTGCTCTGATCATGCAAAATCTTACTCCATCCAACGAGGAGTATTATCCCACTGTGGTGATTCACACTCTGATGCAGAACATTCTACGCGAGAATTCTCTGGCACAATATCACTCAGCTGTCATTGATGCAATCGTCACAATCTTCAAGACGCTGGGTCTGAAATGTGTACCATTCCTTGGCCAAATTATTCCAGGGTTTATCTTGGTGATCAGAAGTTCTCCTTCCAGTCGCCTCGAATCATATTTCAACCAGATGGCAATTTTGGTAAATATCGTGCGGCAGCATATTCGTGCTTTCCTACCAGAAATCATTGAAGTCATCAGGGAGTTTTGGGATTCATCATATCAAATCCAGGGCACAATCTTGTCATTGGTTGAGGCCATTGCTAGATCATTAGAAGGTGAATTCAGGAAGTATCTTGCTGGCCTAATTCCTCTCATGCTCGACACACTTGAGAAGGACTCAACGCCCCGTCACCAGCCATCTGAGAAGATTCTCCATACTCTTTTGATCTTCGGCTCAAGTGGAGAAGAGTACATGCATCTCATCATCCCTTCCATTGTGCGTCTCTTTGATCGGCCACAGAACCCAACAAGCATTCGCAAGTCAGCCATCGATAGCTTAACCAAACTTTCGCGACAAGTCAATGTGTCTGACTTCGCCTCCCTCATGATCCACTCTTTGTCAAGAGTTGTGGCCAGTGGTGACCGCGTCCTACGTCAGGCTGCCCTTGACTGCATCTGTGCTCTTATTTTCCAGCTCGGTCAGGACTTCACACACTACATCCATCTCCTCAACAAGGTCCTGAAGACCCACCAAATTACACATGTCAACTACCAGATCCTGGTAACCAAGCTTCAAAAGGGTGATCCCCTTCCACAGGATCTCAATCCCGAAGAAGTGTATGCTTTCCCAGCCGATGATACCAACTTCGCGGAAATTGGACAAAAGAAGATCGTTGTGAACCAACAACATCTAAAGAACGCCTGGGATGCTTCGCAAAAGTCCACGCGAGAGGATTGGCAAGAATGGATCCGCCGCTTCAGTGTTGAGCTTCTCAAGGAATCCCCATCTCCGGCACTACGTGCATGTGCTAGTTTGGCTGGTATCTACCAGCCGCTCGCCAGAGATTTGTTCAATGCTGCTTTCGTATCATGCTGGACCGAGTTGTATGATCAATACCAGGAAGAGCTCGTCCGCTCTATCGAGAAAGCGCTCACTTCTCCAAATATATCCCCGGAGATTTTGCAAATTCTCCTGAATCTGGCTGAATTCATGGAGCATGATGACAAGGCTCTTCCAATTGATATTCGCACCCTTGGAAAGTATGCTGCCAAATGTCATGCCTTTGCCAAGGCTCTTCACTACAAGGAGCTCGAGTTTGAGCAAGATCAAAACTCTGGCGCTGTGGAAGCTCTGATTACTATCAACAATCAGCTCCAGCAATCCGATGCTGCTATCGGTATTCTCCGCAAAGCTCAGGCGTACCGTGATGTGGAACTCAAGGAAACCTGGTTCGAGAAGCTTCAACGGTGGGACGAAGCTCTGGCTGCTTACAAGCGTCGTGAGAAAACAGACCCAGACTCCTTCGGCATTACTATGGGTAAAATGCGTTGTCTGCACGCTCTTGGAGAATGGAAGGTACTTTCAGACCTTGCGCAGGAGAAATGGAACCAAGCATCACTGGAGCATCGCAGAGCCATCGCTCCTCTTGCTGCTGCCGCTGCCTGGGGCCGAGGCCAGTGGGAGTTGATGGACTCCTACCTCGGTGTTATGAAGGAGCAGTCTCCCGATCGTTCATTCTTCGGTGCCATTCTGGCTATTCACCGCAATCAATTCGAAGAAGCGAACATGTACATCGAGAAAGCACGTAATGGCCTCGATACCGAATTGTCTGCTCTTCTTGGAGAGTCATACAATCGTGCTTACAACGTTGTTGTCCGTGTTCAGATGTTGGCTGAATTGGAAGAGATCATCACATATAAGCAGAATGTCGGTGACCCAGAAAAACAAGAAGCCATGCGCGCAACATGGAATCAGCGATTGCTTGGATGTCAGCAGAACGTGGAAGTGTGGCAGCGTATGCTCAAGGTCAGGGCCCTTGTCACGGCTCCCCGCGAGAACCTTGATATGAGCATTAAGTTTGCCAACCTTTGTCGCAAATCCAACCGCATGGGTCTCGCCGAACGATCTTTGGCATCTCTCGAGACGATCGTGGCTGATAGCAATGGTGTGCGCACTATTATCCCCCCTGAAGTCACATATGCTAGGCTGAAATTTAGCTGGGCAAACGGACACCAGCAAGATTCTCTCGACATGCTCAAGGAGTTCACCAGTGCATTGACCGATGATTTCCAAAAGTTTAACACTCTCATGGTGGCACAGGGCGATCACCATGGAATGAACGGGGTCAATGGAGCTGCTGATCCAAACCACCCAGATCTAATCAGCTTGCGTGAACGGATTGGAGATGCCAACAAATTCCGAAGGCTCCTTTCAAAGAGTTACCTCAGACAGGGAGAATGGCAGAGAGCTCTCCAGAGAGGTGATTGGAGACCAGAGCACGTTCGTGAGGTCCTCAGCGCCTACTCTGCGGCTACCCAGTACAACCGCGATTCGTACAAGGCATGGCACTCATGGGCTCTTGCCAACTTTGAAGTCGTCACAACCATCGCTAGCCAAGCCAGCCGCGACGGTGCACCAGCGCCAGTTCCTGCCCACATTGTCACAGAGCATGTCATTCCTGCTATTCGTGGCTTCCTGCGGTCCATCGCTTTGTCCTTGACATCTTCGCTGCAAGACACATTAAGGTTGCTTACTCTTTGGTTCAGTCATGGTGGCGACCATGAAGTCAACACCGTCGTCACGGAAGGTTTTACGGTTGTGAACATTGATACCTGGCTATCTGTGACTCCTCAGTTGATCGCTCGAATCAACCAGCCTAACATCAGAGTCCGGAGTGCCGTCCACAGGCTGCTTGCTGAGGTGGGCAAGACGCATCCTCAGGCCTTGGTGTATCCACTCACGGTTGCATCGAAATCGACCGTGACCCGACGCTCTCAATCTGCTAGCAACATTATGGAAAGTATGCGGCAACATAGCGCCAAACTTGTCGAGCAAGCAGATCTCGTGAGTCACGAGTTGATCCGTGTCGCAGTCCTGTGGCACGAACTCTGGCACGAGGGTCTGGAAGAGGCTTCTCGTCTCTACTTTGGCGATCACAATGTCGAAGGCATGTTCACCACACTTGCTCCTCTTCACGACATGCTAGACAAGGGTGCTGAGACCCTGCGTGAGGTATCATTTGCGCAGGCCTTCGGGCGTGATCTGGCCGAGGCGAAGCACTACTGCATGCTGTACCGTGAGTCGGAAGAAATTGGTGATTTGAACCAAGCTTGGGACTTGTACTACACGGTATTCCGCAAGATCAACCGACAGCTCCCACAGCTATCGACCCTTGATCTCAAATATGTTTCTCCTCGGCTGAAGGACTGCTCGGACCTTGACCTTGCTGTGCCCGGAACATACCAGAGCGGCAAGCCAATCATTCGAATCATCAGCTTCGATCCAATCTTGCATGTCTTGCAGACAAAGAAGCGGCCTCGTCGTATGACACTCAAGGGTAGCAACGGCAGTTCGTACATGTACGCTCTCAAGGGACACGAGGATATTCGACAAGACGAGCGAGTCATGCAACTGTTCGGTCTGTGCAATACCCTGCTTGATAACGACAGCGAGAGCTTCAAGCGACACCTCTCAGTCCAGCGCTTCCCCGCCATCCCATTGTCCCAGGCTTCCGGTCTGATCGGTTGGGTCTGCAACAGTGATACACTACACGCTTTGATCAAAGAGTATCGTGAAAGCCGTCGCATCCTCCTCAACATCGAGCACCGCATCATGTTACAAATGGCACCTGACTACGACAGCCTTACGCTTATGCAGAAAGTTGAGGTCTTCGGCTACGCTATGGATAATACAACCGGCAAGGATCTCTACCGAGTACTCTGGCTCAAGAGCAAGAGCTCAGAAGCATGGCTCGAACGGCGTACCAACTACACCCGATCTCTCGGTGTCATGTCCATGGTTGGTTACATTCTTGGTCTTGGTGACCGGCATCCGTCCAATTTGCTACTTGATCGTGGCAACGGTCGGGTCGTTCACATCGATTTCGGTGACTGCTTCGAAATTGCAATGCATCGCGAGAAGTACCCAGAGCGAGTACCGTTCCGACTTACGCGTATGTTGACATTCGCCATGGAAGTCAGCAACATCGAAGGAAGCTACCGCATTACCTGCGAGGCTGTCATGCGTGTTCTACGGGACAATAAGGATTCCCTGATGGCAGTCTTGGAAGCCGTAAGTGACTTAATCATCTACCATTCGCCATCATCCGCTAACTTTTGTTCTAGTTCATTCACGATCCACTGATCAACTGGCGTCTCGGTACCCAGGAGTCTCCCGATCGGGTATCCCTCACAGCAGAACGTCGCCAATCCATCATTGAGGGTGTCAATTTCGAGCACGGCGTTCAACCAGGCAACTTCTCCCGCCGCCGCGGATCTATTCTTGAAGGCGGTATCCTCGATGGCCAAGAGAACGTCCCTCAGGAAGCCCGCGAGGCACAGAATGCCCGTGCTCTCCAGGTGCTCGCTCGAGTCAAGGAGAAGCTTACTGGACGTGACTTCAAGCCCAATGATGAGCTGAGTGTCAGCGACCAGGTTGACAAGCTTCTCGCACAAGCAACCAATGTCGAGAACATCTGTCAGCACTGGATCGGATGGTGTAGTTTCTGGTAGTCTGGGTTGATGTGGATCCTTTTCCTTTTGGTGTTCTATGGCGTGGATGATGATATGATCTGATGCGTGTTTGTTTTATCTTGTCTTTCACCTTGTATGTAGAGTTACCCCTGTTATTTGGTTGATTTGAATTTTGACACTTCCCATTTTCGGGCCTGTGTCTTCTGGTCTGTTTAGATATAATTCAGTTGCCTTTGGGCTTTGTGATTTCGCGAGTCTGTTGCCTTGCCTCATAAGGCGATATGTTATTCTATGGCTCCTCGGCCTTGTTTTCCGGGCTGTTCTATCATCTCTCGTAATTCCAACATCTGTAAAGGTCAATTCCTTTCCCCGTCGTACTATCTCCTACGTCTTTGGCCTCCCCTATACTTTATATCTCGATCTCTGGTGTCAGACTCTGAAAAATGACCAACCCTGTCACTTGCTCTTCCCGGCCTGAAGACGGATGCCTCGAGGGTCTGCCTCTCTCGATCAGGAGGTTCCAATATCAAGGAAGGCACCATTTCTGTCGTATGATGGGTCTTGAATTAGGCAGGCACGACCGTGAAACCGATTGTTTACTTTTTCACATTGACTTGGTAGATTTAGAACATGACTTCCTAAACCCTCAGACAACGTATTTTCCAACTCTTCGTTTATCTACAGACATTGGGCATGGCCTTTTATTGATCAATATGCCAACTCCGGAACATGGCGTTGCGGCCGGGTCACTTGGGAAAGAAGTGACCCTGGAGATATCCATGATGGGCCATGGCCTTGGAAGCGCTATAAAGATGTCTGCAGGTTCGGGCGTTCGCCGAGATGGTACAGGGAAAGACACGGATCTAGCTTGGGCACTGAAAAGGAGATTCAGAGGAGCTGATGCAGTTCAACGGCAGTATACCGTGACCGTGGAGGCTGCGGTTTCGGAAACGGCAGACAAGCTAAAGCGAGATGTTGATTTTTGGCTGAACCCCGCTACGGGCAATACTAATATGGTGATCACTATGAAGATTAGCCGTCGCCTGGCTCTGATTGATATCAAAACTTGGGTATTAGTTGGCTCGCGTCCGCACTGTGATCAGAGTGTGTTGATCTCGAAGGATAAGAAAGGGAAGATCCGAATCACGGCGCCTCTCCGAATGCCTTTCGAGTCCATCTTTGACAGACCTTCTTCGATTTCGGGAAGAAAAGATATTTATTTGTCTGAGGCACGGCTTGAAAACATCGCCGAAGATATCTGGGAGGAACAAGAGATTTAACATTGCCACCTTGGATCACATCCACGTGAGCGGGACTCGACACATTACCGTCTCACCTCCACATCTCCTCACACCCGAACCAAAATGGGCGGCGATCTGAACCTGAAGAAGTGAGTTCCACTCAGAATTCTCGAGAAAACGCACATGGCTAATACTAACTCAACAACAGATCATGGCATCCATCGCTGCTCAAGAACCAAGAGCGCGTATGGGCTCAAGAGAAGCGCGCGCTCGAGGAGCGCAAGCAGATCGATCAGCTCCGACGCGAAAGAGAAGAAGAACGCCAAATTCAAGAACTCCAGCGCCTCCAAGAAGCCTCCGGTAAGACGAAGCTGCAGAACCGCGTCGACTGGATGTACCAAGCCCCCTCCAGCGCCACCGGCCACTACTCCGAAGAGATGGAGGGATACCTGCTAGGAAAGCGACGGATTGATGGAGTCTTGCTCAAGAACGACGCCGAGACTAAGAAGCTGGAGAAGGGGTCGGAAGTTGTGGGCAATGATGCTGCGGCGGCCGGTCCATCTGTTGGGTCGGCGCGCGATACCATGTCGAAGGTTATGGCAGACCCGCTCCTTGAAGTCAAGAAGAGGGAACAAGCGGCCTACGAGGCGATGGTCAAGGAAGCGATGAGGCGCAAGGAACGGGAGGAGAAGCGTGCTCAGGCAGGAGACGGTGCTCGCGAGCGCGGAAAAGACCGTGATCGTCGCCATCGAGACCACGACTCCAAGCGCAGACGGTACAGTGATGATGCGGCTTATGAGCGCCGCGATAGACACCACCATCGGTCATCTCCTCGTCGGCACCGATCCAGATCTCCACACCGCAGGCATAGGAGTGAGCGCGAGCGTGAGCACCGTGACGATGAACGCCGTGAAGATAACCGTGATCGGCGGAGTGATGACACCAGATCTCGTCGGGATGACAGGGACCGTGGCCGAGACCGTCGCGACCAGGACAAGAGAGATTCATATTCCCGACAGGCTCGCGATGACAGACGTGACCGGGACCGCAAAGGTGACCGCTCATCTCGTCGATACTCTCGATCACCTCGTCCGTCTGGAGACCGCAACGAACGCCCCCCTCCCACCGAGGACCGTCGCCGAGACTTCGCCCGCCGTGAGTTTAATATCCGACGGGACTCTGGTCGTGACAACGGTGCACCTCCTGCTCGTCCACCAGCCAACAAGCCTGATCCCAAGGAGGTTGAGGAAGAACGACGTCGCAAGCTGGCAGAGATGCAATCCAATGCCTCTGATATGGAGGTAGACCGACGCCAGCGGATCACGGATATCACCGCGAAGGAGGGACAGCAGCAAGAAGCCGATGATCGTCAGCGTTCAGATCGGGGCAGGTTCATGTCTGATATGCATAAGCGAGTGCAAGAGGATAGTCTCGATGAGCGTATTCGTCGTTCTCGTGGTGGACTTGAGCGCATGGAGGAGGATTGAGAAGGAGGCTTTGCGTGAGATCGGTCTTCCTTTCTTGTCTGTGTTGTCTAGCCTCGATGGCTTGGATATGGGACTGGTATTTATGATTCCCTTGATTTATTTTAGCGATTCGCACAAACGTCGATCATTAATATCTATTATTCTGTGTTTGTATGCAGTACTCCGTACACGACACGAGTCAACGAAGACTACTCTACCTCTGGCTTGTGTCTGGCTTCTTAGCTACATCGCATCCCATGCTGAATGCAAAAGGATACAAGGTCTGTCTGAACCTTCGTGGTTGGGGTGTGGCGTAGGTCATAGACTTTGGGAGAGAAAGAACTATCAAGTACACGAAAGGCGCTTTGATATCATCTCAAGATTGATTGATGGATTACATGTAAAACGATTTAAGCTGTTTGCTACCCCAGATTACCTATTTGAGCCGACATGGCAATTGGCGACGTTTTCCAATTATTGGGAGGAAACTCAGTTGCTGACATCACAACGTCTTGGTGATCTGAAGACGCGTCAAAGAGATTGAGGAGGATTTACACCATTTGCCCTGTGTTTTCGTCTTCCTGCCCTCCAGCGTGGCTGTCATGGCTCACACCATTCCGGCCATAGTTCTTGACTACCACGCTTCGATGATGCTCACTTACGTTCAATACCATCCTACATACCAAGGAAGACAACGTCTTTTATTTATACAGGATATGCCAGAAATCTCCGATCTAGTCTGCTGGCCGCAATAGTACCTCCAGACGGTACTACAATCATGCCTCGCCGAAGAAGCGGTTTTCTGGCCTCGGCAGACCGAAGTGTTCACGCAGCGTCGAGCCCGTATAATCCGTGCGGAACAGACCTCTCCGTTGCAGCTCTGGAATCAGCCTGTCCGTCACCTCTTCCAGACCCTGAGGCAAGAAAGGGAATGTGCAAGTGAAGCCATCCGAGGCCTCCTCCGTTAACCAAGTCTCCATCTCGTCAGCGATATCACTCGGCGAACCAAGGAAAGCCAGCCCCGAATACCCTCCGTACCGCTGCGCAAGTTGGCGAATAGTCAGACCCTCCTTCTTAGCCAACAATTCAACACTCTCCCTGCTGGTCTTGCTCGCATTCGTCTCAGGCAGATCAACCGGCAAAGGCCCATCAGGATCAAAAGCACCAACATCAACCCCAAGCGAAATTGACAAAGAAGCCAGCGCACTATCATAATGCACAAGACTATCCAACGCCAACCTCTTCGCCTGCGCATCCTCCTTACTATCCCCAACAATAATCAACGCAGCAGGCAATATCTTCAGATGATCCCTCTCGCGTCCAGCCCGGACAACCCTCTCCTTAATATCAGCATAGAGAACCTTGGCCCCCTCCATATCCCTGGGACTACAAAAAACAACCTCGGCAGTCTCAGCAGCAAGCTGTCTTCCAGGCTCACTCTGTCCAGCCTGAACAATAACAGGCCAACCCTGCACCGGCCGCGCAATATTCAACGGGCCACGCACCTTCAGTTCCTCACCCACATGATTCAAAACATGCATTTTGCCCGGATCGAAGTACTCCTCACTCGCCACATCCCGTGTAAACGCATCATCAGTAAAACTATCCCAAAGACCCGTGACGACATCGTAGAACTCGCGCGCACGCTTGTACCGATCACTATGCGTCATGTGCTCATCGAACCCGAAAGTATGGCTTGATTCCGGATTGCCAGTCGTAACAATGTTCCACGCTGCACGGCCATTGCTCAGATGGTCCAGACTGGCGAAGCGACGTGCAACATGGTATGGTGCATCGTAGGTCGTGCTGGCTGTTGCGGCCAAGCCAATCTTCTCGGTTACTGCTGACAGCGCGGAGAGTAAGGTGAAGGGCTCGAAGGATGTGACTGTGTGGCTGCGCTTCAGGGCTTCGATGGGCATGTTTAGCACGGCTAGATGGTCGGCCATGAAGAAGGCGTCGAATTTGGCGGCTTCGAGCTTTTGGGCGAAGTGCGTTATGTGTTGGAGGTTGAAGTTTGCGTCGGGGTATGAACCTGGGTACCGCCACGCTCCTGTGTGTAGGGATACTGGGCGCATGAAGGCTGTTAGGTGGAGTTGGCGGGTTGGGGTTGGGTCTGTCATGATGGTTGTTTTGATATTGTGTGCGTTCTGAGAGGTTGGTGACGAGGATAATGGAATACGTTGTAGGCGTGCTTTGGATAGGGGGATTAGCTGTGCTCTATATACTCCTCTATATACATACTAAGGGGCCTTGCAATCCCATTTATCAGCCGATTTATAATCTTCGGCCATTGGGAATGGCGTGCTGGACAAGGTTGCTTGCGCGAGCAGTTTGTGTAAATGTCAGCTCAGAGACGTACAGTATCTCCCAAGAAGCGACTGTGACCCAAGAGGCTTGTACAAAGAGTTGATATGTGCACACACTGCCACATGAGGTACAGTGACGTCTGATATCGAACTGACATATGTATACACACTTGTGGCCATTTTGGGTATAGCGCCGTCCATGGTATCTCATTAGGGCTACCATCGTGCATGTGAACCTCGAGTAGCGCAGTGATATAGGCACTCTTCCAGGTCATATCCGGGCTAGAGAGCTAGACGATGAAGTCCAAGTTGAATTAGGTCTTGGCTATATCTTTTCCAAAATGGTAGACAAAAATAATCTTAATTACTAGGCGCAGACCACACAGAACCCGTGTTCTATCTACATGTACAATTACACCCCTCCACAACGTCAAGGTGGATTATAACAACAAAAGCTCACCCGTAGCAGCTCCACCAGCCAAATGCGGCTGATAAACCTGCTGCTGGTTCTGAGTCACGACATACTGCGATTGAGGCATACCTCCACCACCAACATCACCCAGATCCAGCGAGGCCATCTGTTGAGATCCAATGCCGCTGAAGTAGGCGTCGGCTGCATCGGCTGCCTCATTCATATTGCTGGGACCGGAGGCTGCTACAGAATTGGGAGCAGGAATTGGGAGATTGGGAGGGGGAGGAGCGTTGACTGGGGTGATGGGGTCGCCTGTCGTGGTGATTGTGGCGAGGCCGCTGTTGCTGGTTGATGCAGCGGGCATGTTTGCGGTTGGAGGGTTGTAGTCCAACATGTTGCCTGTGCCGTCCTCGACGGGGGAACGCTGCAAGGCTGGGCTGGGTAAGAGGCGGCGAGGGCGGGCCGCGCGGAAGACTTGGTGGATGGGCTTGAGATAGACGGTGGCGAGCGTGCCGACGTTTAGACAGAGTTCCTCCAGAGTGCGGGGATCCAACTTTTCGCTTTCAGCTGTGATCGGGGGCTTTTGACCCATGACGACTTGCTTGGCGGTGGCTGGGTCGGTGGACAGTAGACGCCAGTACATGTAACCACGGTCACGGAGATCTGGGTCATCCGTTTCCTCTGTGCACCACTTTAGTACTTGTGGGACAAGCTGTTGGCCCTTGGTAGGCCGTTGGATAAATAATTTGACGGTAGCCGTAAGCAGGGCCAGCTGTACTTCAACCGTTTCGTCATGGAAGGTAGCCAGATAATCCTGAAGGAGACCATCGGAATTATCAATGCGGTCTGCATATTGGCCAATAATCCAGATGACAGCTGCCTTCGCCTCGGGTTCGTCGAGATCATCGATGTTACGGAGAACGTGACTGATAATGCTCTCGTACTGGTTGGGGTACTTGCGGAAAATGTTGCGAATCACCACAGTTGCCTCCTGAACAATGTACGGGATCTTGGCGTCGACCAGCTCCAATAATGTATCGATACACTGCTTTGCAGAAGACTCGATCTTAATCGCCAGTTTTCCAATGGCCCGAACAGCCTTGCGCACAAAGTGCACATCAATTTCAGTGGCATATCTGCAAACACCATCAGCACGTAACCCAATTTGAAGATTGGGATATACTCACTCGCGAAGTTCTGCTAAGACCACGCCAATGTTATCTTTTGTGGTGAGCATGAACATCAATTCCAACTTGGTCACTTTGACGTAGATAGGGTCGTTGTAGTTACAGAAGAATACGCGAATATCGTTCCGCAAGACTTCGGGCCTCTTCTGAAGAATTAGAATAGCATTTCGCAGGGCCAGGTACTGAACCTCTGGGGGCTTTGAAAGCAATGTAACGAGAGGCGGGGATAGCTTCTTGCATAAGGAGGTGATGTGTTTTTCACCAGAGATGTAGTTCATGAGGTAAAGGATGACTCGGCAAGAAGTGAGAACAACGGCCGAATTTTGATGTGAGAGACGTGGAGCAATCCGCTCTGCTAGCAGAAGTGCTTCCGCGGCATCTTGGGGCACGTATGCCATTAATGCCTCAAGAATGTAGGTTTGACCCCACCTGAGCAGCTGTTAGTACATCTATTCCTGCAGGTGGATGGAAAGTTCTTACTCGGAGCAGTCTGCCAAAATAGATACCAGTTTCGAAGCGCTGACATAGTCGATAGTGAGAGAGATCGACTCACTGCGGCCCCAAATGTCTACCAGCGAAGCCAAAACGCTGGACACGACAGTTGGGTTCTCATCCTTCAACATGCGATTAAGTCGATCGATCAGATCCGAGTTCTCCACCATCTTCTTATCGTGTTCATAAAGCTTGGCGACGCAGAAAGCGGCCGTCTTGCGGACATAAGGGTCGTTGTCTTGCATTAGGCGTTTGAGAGGCTGGAAGGTTGCTTCGACGAACTCGCGAACATGTACATATGAAATGGTCCGTAGTGCAAGCGCGCGCACAAGTGGGTTGTTATCGGCCATATCCTGTAGGTCACCTGTCAGCTCAAGTCCATGTTCTCTTGCCGATATCAGGGTCTTACATCGACCAAGATCGGAAGTGCCTTCAATGCGACCTCTGGCTTCATTCTCGAGTAGTTGACCAAGAACAAGAAGCACATCTTCTTGATCTCCAAACTGGGCAGATTCATACAGCCGATAACGTCCGGGAACAAGGCTACCATATCGTTATTGCTCATGGTCATGTTGGCGACAATCTTCTTGAGGGCGATCTTCTTGGCAGAGTAGTTCTTGTCTTTCTTGCCGCCACTATTGAGCTCCAGCCGCAGCTCCGCGACCTTCCCCTGTTGATTTGAAGAGCGTGAGCCATATGTTGGAGCAAAAGGAGCAACCGCGAGAAACATGAGGAAATATGAAACAGTGCGAGTTCATGCAGAATATCACAGGGGTACACCAAAAGCAAGGGAAGCAAGCTGCAAGCAAATGCCCGAGCCAGAACGAGGGGACAGAAAGAAGAATGCGGGGGGAAAGAAAAGGATCAGCCGATCAGACAGGAGCTAACGTACCCTGGCGAACAACTTCGCGTCTCCCCCAGAACTCATGGCTGCGATATGAGCGAATAGCGTTTAGGGACTGCTAAGCGCGGGCTGTAGGTGCGGATTCGGCGGATTTAGGCTCTTGTCTAGTCACCGTGCGAACAATCACATGTGATATCGAGGCGATCGTCAATGAAACGGAAGTAAAAGAGGTGCGAAATCGAGCTCAAAAAGGTTCGAGGGGCGTTTCGTGGAAGGGACCGAAAAGGGTGAGACCGAATGCGTATTCACTGCACCACTGCGCGTTCGGGAAACTCGGCAGACAAGGTCATTGACTGGACATTAGAAGTAACGCAAACTGCAAGAATTAGAAGAATTGAGAGAACTGAGATTGAAGAGTGGGAGAGAGAAAGGAGAATTGTCGGAAGGCGGAGTGGGCACTGCGGAGGAAAGACTCACTGGAACATCTCCCGTTCTCTTTCCTCTCCCCACACCACCTCGAACATCATGTCACAAACACCTTTGCCGCCACCCCCTCCTCCACAATGGGTTGTTGCGCTCAACTCCCCGATGCCGCGCCCTTCAAAGGCCGCATCTAGTATTCCAGACCCTCCAGGATTCTCGAGCAGCCGGGGAGGCAAGCAGGTGAGACACCCCTATGGAAATAGGGAACGAAGCTATTAACACGGATTCTCCTAGCGCCAACAGCAGCAGCAACAGGCTACAGCCAAGAAACCCGAAGATACCGATGCGCTTAAGATGAAGAAGGCATGGGAGATCGCCATCGCCCCGTCCAAGCAGATCCCGATGAACGCCATCATGATGTACATGTCCGGCAACAGCCTTCAGATTTTCAGCATTATGATGGTTATGATGCTGTTCAAGGGTCCTATTCAGGGCTTGATTAATACCAACGCGGCGTTCGCCAAGTACGAGACCGAGTCGACACATTCACGTCTGCTAGGAGTGAAGATTGTCTACATGTTGATGCAGCTGCTATTGTTGGCATTAGGAATTTGGAAGGTTAATGCGATGGGTCTATTGCCGTTAGTTTGCCTCCTTCGTCGATGTCGTTCATTGCTAACATATACGGCTAGAACCACGAGATCGGATTGGCTAGCGTGGGAGTCGGAACGTCAACCCTTGGAGCATGCCCATTTTGCTTTCAGGTGATATAATATGATATTGAGATGCTGTTTGGATTAGGCAGATTGAAATGCAGATGAGAACCTTTCATATCGTGACCTTCTGCCTGGTGTAGTATCAGCTCTATAAGCATGCAATACATGTTCTAACCTTCAATGGGCGTGAACATATAGATACTGATCATGGTTATATTGAACATAAGATTTGCCAAACACTGGCCAAAATCTAGTTAGACGCAAGGCGTTCATCGGCCAGGATCGGCGCCAGGATCCGCTACGCTGCAGAAACCGGTCCTTTTCATTCTGCAGATATATGCATCTCGATCGTCATTCCCAAGTACATGTAGCGTTGGACGAGAGGCGAAGCCAAGATGTATTTATAAGAAATCAGGGGCCTCGTGGCTTCTTAGATCTTCGAAATATTCGTTCACAACCAACTCTTCTATTTTCTATTGTTTCTACCCCTACATTTTTCTCGTCAAAATGGGCTGAGATATGACCAAAGATACTTTCACAAAGGAAGAATCTGCGATCGAAAGCGCACAGGCAAGTGAAGATGCCATCAAAGCCCCAGGCTCAATTCCCAAAGACGATTTCTGGCAACCCGAAGAAGGGAGGGGATGGCTGAAGTTAAGCAAAAGGCTTCAGGCAAAATGTGAAGTGGCTCTCTCAAGGAGGGCCATGAAATTGTCTCGCTGGATCAAAACAGATGATTCTCGAAGAGTACGAGACAGCTAGTGGTGACCATTACTTTTCTGAATATGCCGCGCATCTCACAGCGAAAACCATCTCGGACGTGGTTGTGAGATATAACCGTCTGTCCGAGGCAGCTTTACCTACCACCATCGACGAAAAGGCGGCAGCTCTACTCTAACGGTGCGACGATAATCCAATTGTCGACCACATGTGACCGACAAAGTTTCGCAAAACAAAGGAAGAATATGAATCGACCATCGCAGATCTCTTTGCCTTTTCTTGTGTAGCCATTGCAAGAAACGCATTGTATGGCGCTTTTGATGCATACGAGGATCTCGATGGTCGGTTCATCCGGCTTATTGACTACAAGCGCAAAGTGATGAGTGAATGGCAGTCTCCTTAAGCATGCAAGCGTTGATTCGGTCTTTGGGATAGTATCCCACTAGCCCAGTGCTCGCATTAGAGCTCAAAATTGACGTCAACTTTCTAAAGACGTATGATGCTCTCATGAAAGAAATATTTGAACCATCTTCGTGATCTCGAGCAGGAAAGACGCAAGGCCTTTCCGGAAATGGGACAGACGAAAAGGGCAAGGACCGTCCTCTATCGGTAGAAGAGCGCTTCCCAAACCGAATAGGAGGAGTCCTGAAACATATCGAAGAACTTCCAAAGTTGAAAGAAAAGAAAGGGTTCACGGAGTCATTAGCGAAGGAGTTATTATCGATATTCCAGAATAATGACAACATGAAAGCCTGGTAACATGTTCAACAAGTTCGGAATGGTCTGCAGATCTGAAGGGCTTGACTTTTCAGAAAGACCTTTTGAAATCACAGGCGAAGGACCGCATGTTGTTAGGCAGATAGCTAGAGACTGTTTGCAAAGCAGCGGACGACAAAGCGACGGAAGAGATTCGAGCAGTGAATGAGACGATCCAGCTTTTAAAGGCCAATGGGCGACATGCATTGACGATGTACGAGCTGAAAGATGAGATAGAGTTGTGTGGATAGGAGTCTGAATTTTCAGCTTCATGATTCACACTTTTTGAGTTGCGTGTTCCTTTGGTTTGCCTCCTGTCGACGGAGATTTAGGTAGATTTGGATAAGTTATGTGCCAAGAAAAAAGTTGACATGACACTTCGAGATAGCATTTCAGGGTTTGTTTACTATTGTATTGAGCGAATCAGCTGCCTAATTCGAAAGAAAAAGTTGTCACTTCTCACTTGTTAGTGCACCCTCACTCCCAATCTTCTTAGCTTCCTCCTTCAAACGACGCTCCTCGCGCCATTGAGGTCCCCTCTGAATAACAATAATAAGCAGTGGCGTCGTAGCCAGCATGACAAGCGCAATGAAAGTAAAACACCAGCCCCGACCCATAGCCGAAAGCATAGGATCAATCAGCGCCGTAGCACCAGCACCTAACAAACAACGCCCAAAATTATTAGCAGCAGTGGCCTTGGCCGCTTGTGTCGGGTATAGATCCACCAGTAGTGTACTGATAGTATTGAATGCACCCGTCAAAGTCAATCCCATGAGGAACAGGATACATGTTGGCGCGGCAAGATGAATTCCATAGTTCAAAAACCAACCGAAGACAAGGACGCTGAGACTTCCCAATGCGAGAAGAGGGAATGCAATCTGCAAGCGAGCCTTTTCAATGGGGAAGTTCCGTAGGTCGGTGTGGCGGTTTTTGATTAAGGGGAAGTTCAGTTGCTTTGCGAGGCGGCGGTAATTATAGTCCAGGAACTTGCCATTCCCGATTGAAGCGATGGTAGCACCGAGGCCAAATGGAATGTAGCAGAGACCGACTTGGAGATCGTCCAGACCATAGAGCTCATTGTAGATGGAAGGAATGGTTGCGCTGACATCGTAGAATCCTGCAAAAAGAATGGCATTGCAGAAAAGAATGATACCTGTATCTTTTTGGAAGACAATGGCGAGTGTCTGAAAAGGATTTGGGAACTTGAGTTTTTGCTTTGAGGCATTGGTAGGAGGAACAATCCCGTCTTTACAGGCTTTCCTCATTTTGAGGTAGCTGATCAGGGACATGTTCCATTTTTGAGGAGGCAGTGATCCATTACCGACAATGCCACGAGCTGTTTCTGGGAAGAAGACCAGGAAGGGCACCATGAACGCACCAGCAAAGATGGTCAAAAACCAGAAGATGGCGCGCCACCCCAGGTATTGAGATAGTAAACCACCAATCACTGGTCCTACTGAGGGTCCCATTAGGGATCCAGCAGTCACGAACCCCATGTAGGAGCCTCGTTGAGATGCAGTGGCCACATCGGAAACCACGCCAGATGAAAGGGCGATGGTGGTACTGCTACCTGCACTCTGCAGACATCTGAGCACGAAAAGAGCTGCATAGTTACTCTGCAAAGCAAGTCCGATATTAGCTGCGATATATATAGTGAAGCAAACAAAGTATGCAGGTCGTCGTCCAGCCTTGTCTGCAAAATCACCAATGAACATGGGTGACAGTCCTTGAAATATCTGTGGTCTAGTCAGTTACCACATAGTAAAAACATAAAAGGATAGGAAGATCCACCATATAGCTTGTCAAAGTCAGATTGATCAAGGAATTAGACACATGAAGATCCTTCGCTAAAGTGTTCAAAGCGGGAAAATAGATCTGAGACGAGACGGGCGAGAAAAAGCCAGCCCATGACGCCATAAAGACGATATAGCGCCGCTGGCTATCAGTGAAGACCGAATAGTCGACATCAGTGACATCTCTGATTTCAGTTGCTGCCTTCGGCTGCGATTCTGGGTCTTGCGCAGAGGGTTCTTGTATTTCCTTTTCCGTCATGGCAGACGTGGAGGTTGCAACCAACCACCAGGAGATATGCCCCAGAGAGATGTGGGTTAACGGAATCAAAAGTCATGTTGCTTTTTTTTCCACTATCCCCCATGTGGAGGGGCCCATAGCTTGGCCATTTAATTGCGGAGTTAATAAATGGGTGCCGAGAAGCCGAAGCTTTGCTTTTGGACGCTTATCGGCGGATTGAGCCGATCAGCACCGAAGGCGTTCTTTTAAGCAATGGGATACAATATGATATAAGCAGTGTGACTGTCGTAATTTGAGGATCTGATTGTATTTCTTTGCTCAGCTTGAATATGGAGTCGTGCTACATGTACCTGCACTATGAAAATCCTTCCATTTCTCCGGAGAAACGGTCTCGGAGATTGGGCTTATGTCCGATGTATAGGCCGAATGCGACTAACCACGAGCTTTGACTGCATCTTTGCACGCCTGCAAGAATATTTGAGAGAATTCCCATACTTCGGCATAGGTGTTGTACAACGGTGCAGGGGCAACTCTCACGACGTCTGGCTTCCTCTCGTCAATTACCACACCGTTCTCCTCCAACTGATGTAGCACATGATCTAACAATCCTGGCTGGAGACGTAGACTGAGCTGAGCACCTCTCTCGGTTGGGTTTGAGGGTGTGATAAGGGTAAAGGGCTTATCTTCTGGTGGCGCATCCAGAGGATATTTGAGTAACAGGTGTTCCAGGTAACCTGTGATGTTCAACGATTTTTGTCGGATCTCTTTCATTGTTGCCCGATTGAAAATCTCGAGGGATGCGACGACAGCATTGATGTCCAGAACAGAGGGATTTGATAGCTGGAAACCAGCCGCTCCGGGTTGTGGTTGGAATTCTAATTTGTTAGTCTTGGATCCTGCATACCAATACAACCTTACGTACTATTTTCCATATTGAAGCGTGTTTTGATGTCTCCCCCCACCAGCCAGAGAATCGAGGACGGAATGTATCGTCGCTGTCAGGTTGCTTCTCATCCACGCGGCCGTGGCGCTCATGGACAAATATACCAGCCATTCCACCCGGTCCACTATTGAGATACTTGTAGTTGCACCAGGCTGCAAAGTCCACGTTCCAATCGTGAAGTTGAAGATCCACGTTGCCCGCGGCGTGAGCACAGTCCCAACCGATCATTATTCCCTTTGAGTGAGCGTGTGCTGTGATCCGTTCGATGTCAAAGTATTGTCCCGTGTAGAACTGAATAGCCGAGAGGAGTACAAGTGCCGTATTGGAAGCATTGTCATCAATAACTTGAAGGATTTGTTCCGTACGGAGTGTAGGCTTATCGAGACTCTCGGGCTCAATCAAAACCATGGCCTCCTTTGGGTGAAAGTTGTGATGACGGATTTGAGACTCGACTGCATACTAGGTATCGGTGTCAGTACGAATAAAGAGCCAATGAGTATCATAGGTGGCTACGGCTGTCAACATACATGATCACTGGGGAAGGCCTTGCCCTCCAGGATGATTTTGAACTTCTCTTTTGTTGGACGGTAGAAGCTTGCCATTAACAGATGTAGATTGGCAGTCAAGGTACCCATCACTGCCACTTCACTTTGAGAAGCACCTACGACAGGGGCCATAAGTTTGGCACCTGCGGTGTCCACGTCAACGAAAGGAGGCAGTAGTTCATCTTCATGCGGCACAAAGTGCCCGGTCACGCCCTTGGTTGCCCAAGCTCGTAGATACTGCTCAATATACCTGCGAGTGCTGTGAGGTTGAACTCCCAAGGAGTTGCCACAGAAGTAAATGCATCTTGGGTCTGATTCTTCATTGCCTACTGAGAAGTCAGCAAATTTGAAATTCAGAATAGATGGTCGAAGGTCGAATTCTAATACTCACCCTCATCAACCGCGAGTGTCTTCCTCTTCAAATCCTTTTTAGACGGAATGATAAACTCATTCCGAAAAGATCGGAGTGGATCTTGTGCATCGAGAGCCTCAGCATACTCTTTCTTGTATGATCTGATATCATCCGTGTAGTGCAGCGGAGGACCGCTTTTAATATCCCGAACGTGCTGTCTGGAACCCATGGCTGCGAATCCAGATTGGAACAGGTAGATCAACCTGATATCGTCACTTACACCTGTAAGCTGCAGTTATTGAGGCTTGCAGACGTGCAACTGCCTGCAGTCCCCCACCATTCGACGATCCCTTCCCGATCAAGACATATTCTGCCACCCTGCTCCGACCAGTTCTGACCAATGGCGTCACTGCCGAAATGACTAAGAAGCAATCAGGAATGGGATGATTTGATATCTAAGCACATCGACCTTTCTTCTTGAGCCTCTCTCTTCCACATATTCTATATAAAACCACATCATACCATGCCCCGCTCTCTCTTATCATCCACAGCTGCTCGGCGGCTCTCGCAAGCCCCAGCTTGCCGCCTGTTCTCAACTTCTCGTCCGGCTTGCCTCTCCGCATTCTCCGACGGCCAATTCCTTTCTCGCCGGACAGCCACTGCACCATTTATTCGAGGCTTTGTTGGACGCTCCCCGATTTCTCGCTCCCTCCGCCAGCGCTACGTTGAATTTTCATCCTCCTCCATTCGCCCGGCCACCACGGTCACGCAAAATCCGAGAACCGGAGATGACGGGGAACCACTTGAGATTGCCATTTCGCCACGGGCTGTAGAGGTACGTTTATGATGGTTTTTTTGCAATATGTTTGCTTTTGCTTTTTTTTATATACTGCAAGGCGTGTGCTGGGTCTTCTGGAAGCCGTCTGAGCTGCCTCGGGAAAGTGTTTGGTGCTCTGGTCACTTACTTCACTTGGAGTGGACGGCCAGATACCCGCGCTATCTACTCTCCAGCTGCTCTTTCAAGTACATGCGACCACAGGGTGTGGAGAACAGGGCTTCCCGTCCGCTCAGCCGTACTTAAGCCACACGCCGGTGAGTTAGTAGTTAGGTGGGTGACCACTAGCGAATCCTCACTGTTGCATGTATTTTTTTTTTTTTTTTCAGCTCGTGCATTCCTGCTGCGATTGTGTTCTTTTTCGTCGTTTCAATGTTGTCTCCAAGTCGATGTACTGTCGAAGACCAAGCTAACCCAGCACAGCGTCTCCGCGAAATCACAGACCCAACCACCTCTCCCTCCGCCATAAAAGAAGAGAACCCCTACCACCACCTCCGCATCACAGTTACCAGTGGTGGATGCCACGGTTTCCAATATATGATGTCCCTGGAGGGCGCCTCCAAGATCGATCCAGAAGAAGACACGATCTTCCAAGGCGAGCCCGATGCCTCAGAGGGTGCAGCAGAATCAGCCGGTGATGCGAAGGTTGTTATGGATGAGCCCTCGCTCGAGCTGCTGCATGGCAGTACTGTGGATTATACCACCGAGTTGATCGGAAGTCAATTCAAGATCGTTGATAACCCCCGTGCTACAAGCAATTGCGGTTGCGGTACTAGCTTTGATGTCAGTGATTGATTGGGGAGGTTGTTGGGAGATTTTTTTTGCCTTCATGTAAATCATATTGCATACTGTTCACCGGATAGGTAGTTTAATTGCATGCTATACCCCTCTTCTCTTATATATTCATGTTTATTTGGATGTGGTCTTGGGTTTGTCAATGTATATAGAGCTTGGCATGAGGCTGACGGAACGTGGAATATATATAGCGTTGCTATGCCTTATTCAGACACGTTGACAAATCCTAAGGTGGCAAAGATGTTCACTGAAGAAGTTGTTGATTTCGGGTTGCCACGATAGACTACATGTAGCTGTAACCCTAAGTCTCGGTCTTGTATGATCATGAAGTGATCAAGCAGGTACCCAAGTTAATAACTAGAATGGACAGGGCGGGTGTATGTAGAGTATCTCGTTGATCTATTGCTTCATCAAGTAACTGCTTTTTTCTCTACCTGACACAAATACTCTCCCTGCTGTGTAAACCACACTGTCTTCAAAGAGACAGAGACAGCAAGACCAGGACAACACATGAAACAGCGGACGCCCACCAAAGAAATTGCGATAATCCAACTTGATTTTGAACCGACCAAGAAGCCTTAGCTCCTTCAGGTCCACGGGACAGATGACACTCGAACAAAAAAAGTAAACAAGAAACGGAGAAATGGGAGTTGTGGGATCCGTTAACAGGGCAACAGGGGAGGGGCAATGAGTATAATATTGGAAATGAAAACACAAAGTCGGCAGAGAAAAAGAAAGAAATTCATCTCAAGTCATGTCCGTTCCTCTTCTTGTAAGCAGAAGGCTCTCACCGCTCTTCGCTTTTTTCTTTTCAACTCTCGGCACACTTATGAGACACCGCTTAGTAGACGCGGGCTAGGTTGCGCAGGTACCAGTCGACCAGACGGCGGCCGGCCTTGGTCTCGCTAACGTGGATCAGGTCGTCCTCAAGAGCGTAGTCGAGGTCGTTGGCAATGGCGGGCTCGCCATCCAGCAGACCACCCTCGACCCAGCGGATCTGGCGGCTGCGCTGCTTGTTAACCAGCAACCAAGAGCGGAGCTGCTCGGGGGACACCTCGAGGAAACCGGCAAGCTTCTTGAGGTCCATGGTGGTGTAGAGCTTGAGATAGGAGCGGATGGTGGGGTTGAAGAGAGTGTTCTTGACCTCGTCCATGAAGATGGCAGTGTGGTGGTCCACGGGGTCGACATTGGAGGCGGGGTTGTCGAAGTCGGGAGGAGTAGGGTTGATGAACTTGGGGCAAGAGGAGCGGAAGAGCTCCTCGAAGACGGGGAGGGCCTCGGGCCCACCCTTCTGCATACGGTAGAACTGCTCGCCGTACTTCTCGCGCAGAGCGGAGTGGATGGTGTCATCCAGACGGGTGGGGTGGAGAGCGACACAGATGGCGATCAAGGCGTACATCTGGTCGTTCTTCTTGGCAATGGCGTCGTAGTTGTTGCCGCCCTTCTGGAAGTTCTTTGTCCGAGACACATACACGAGGATGTGGCTGAACATGCGGATGGCATCACCGTAGCGACGCATCATCATGTAGGAGAAGCCCACGTAGTAGTAGGTGGTGAAGTGGGCGGCCATCACGCGGGCGAACATAGCCTTCTTGTTCATCTCGATGTCGTCGAGGGTCTTCAGGGCCAAACTGAAGTCACCGAGCAGGCAGTGCACGCGCAGCAGACCGATGATCGAAAAGTATCCGAGCATCTTGTACAGAGGGCGGGAGCCGTACTCGCCGGCGACGGTAAGAGGGTCATCTCCGCGCTTTGTGGCAGCCAATTGCTCGTTGATCTGCGAGCGCTGGATGAGGGAGTACAGCACGTTCAGCACTGAGTAGCAGCCCCATGTGTTCGGGTTCTCGCGGAGAAGCTGGGCCTCCTCCTCGTTAACTCCACCGCAAGCCACGCGGTTCCGGTAGCGGCAGAAAGATTCGAATTGGTAGATGAACTCATCAATAACATCCCAAGCCCAGTAGTACTGATAATGAAGAATGGTATCGTTAGTTATACGTTTTCCCTTTCAAGAATAGCTTAACCTGTTGATTCCACAAATGCCAAGCAATTCGTTTCATTCATGGCATTCAACAATGGTCGGTGAGGTGGACCACCTACCGAAGGAACCTCCAAGTCCACGGGGCCATCCGAGTTCAGAATGTAGTGGAAGAGACTGCAGTAGTTGTCGTAGCTGGCGAACTTGGTCTCGAGAGTCGCCTGGTATTCCAGCGGGGTAGCAGCGGCAGCCAGCTGAGCCTGGAGATCTTGGCCGGCACCACCGTTGGATGTCGTGCGGTCGAGCTCGCTCATGCCATCGTCGAAGTTGACCTGCTCACGGTAGTCGTTGACCATAGCCTCCTCCTCAACGTCGGACTCATCGTTCAGGTTGGGGCGCGCATTGGCGCGCTCGTCGTAGGACATATTGGGTATGGGAGGAAAGAGAAGGATAAAAATCGAAGAAGAAGCCGAGATGAGACGGCAAAGGGAGGGGGGTGGGGAGGGGTCGGGGGCGTCGGCGTGTGCGATTTGCCAAAGACGAATTTTGTGAGGGTTTTCGCTAACCTCAGTGTTTGCTTATCTGTTATCGGGATGAGTAAGCAGTCTTTACTCCAGGGTTTGTATGCTTGGGTTTGTATGTTTATTTCGGATTCAGATGTATCAAAAGAAGAATGTAGGTGCTTGAACTGCTAGAGGGAGTGTACAGTTTCAATAGAGAGAGATATCTATATTTTGCAAATATTGCATCCGACTCGATACTATAAACTAGCATCACACAAACGGTCTGACACTTCGAAGCTACCTAAACATCAATAACCTGGTATTCCTCCATATATACCCTCTAAACTTGCGCTTCTATTTGACTTTAATCGATCCTCCCACTTCTACTATTTGACTATTCTTCATTCCACGGCTGGGTGTGATATGTAGGCGGAGAATCGCCGGCGGCGGTGGCACAACAAAGTCGCCTTCGAAGTACCAGCCTTGAAACATCCTCCTTCACCTCTCGTCATATTCCCTGCAACGCGCTTGGAATTACATTTTCTGCTCAATGGAAATGCAGTGTAACTTCTCAAGAAGACATCCGGGTGTTGTTTCCGGCTCAGCTCCGCAAAGCGGGAAAGAGACATCGGCCAGACATCCTTGCTGCAACTACAGAACAAGCTAACCACTAGCCTTGAGGAAAGACCACTTTGCCCTCCCTTTCAATACCACTCATTCAAGCCTACATGGTGACATGTCTTGGTATTCGACCTTGAAGCCAGGGAAGAAGAGACGGCTCACACTGGCCAACACCAACGGTAGGTACCAAGGACCAAATTCATGACATTGGTCACTTATAACACTGTCTGGGGAGTTTCAACATCTTCGTCGGAGCTTGCGCGCTAGCCTCCAGTCACTTTTCGGTCAACACCATATTATCACTCTCTTTGATTGTATTGGTGTCGCCCTCATGATTCACATTTTCCTTTCGCGTCGTCAAGTCTGCACCGCCAGCAACATCAAAAAACAATATATTTTCTGCCGGCATTATTTCGTGATACAAATAGGCATTTACACGGACCACACTGAGGCTCACGCCTCACGTCCCTCCCAGTGCTCTGGGTCATCGAACAGTGCAACGGCCTCGGACGGTAGCTTGAGGTTTTGGCTTAGTGTCTGGGCACGAATCTCATGGATTTTGTCAGCTGTTCGCTTGAACCTTTTGCTGAGAGCGGTGCCAAATCGACTGAGCTCAACAAATGCTTGTCTTAGTTCGTCACTGTCATCCAGCTGGCAAGCTAGAATCCGAAGGCCTGTCTGGGTGGCATCAACCATTTGACTGGGTATGTGCTTGAGACCGTACGACTCGCGGTATATACGAAGACATTGCGCCATCTCCTCAGCGGCATTGATCTGGTAATACCAGGCCTGTTGCAGGAGTCGTGGCTGACGAGGGTCATTCAGGATATCAAAGAGGGACATGATGGTGTGAAGGCATTTGACTCTTTGAAAAGAAAATATCAGCATAGGGAACAGGCTCTAACGTGAGTGAACAGAAAGAGCTTACCGCATGAGGAGAACTTGTGGAATGGGTTCACGCTCCAATTCAATCACCTGAGGCCAACGTCCTAGCCAAGCAGTCAACCGATCGAATGGACCCTCAGCCTGTCTCCATAACTCTTCAAAGGCGGTACCCCGACCTTTTTGGAAAATAAGGTTCTGGACATCGATTAAGACCTTGGTGATCTGGGCCATTCCTTCCCGAACACCTGGAAGGCATGCTGGTCTTTTGTCATATGTAATTTGGTTTGAGCGAGGATATGGGGTCCAGTCAAAATCCTGGTCGCCACATAGCTTGATATCCAATGCCGGGTACACTATGGCAGGAACCCACTGCAGCTCCAGTGACAATTCCCTGCGGGAACTGTTAGTCGCTGCTTTTATCCATGAGTCTCTGGGCCGAAGGTGTTACTTACGAGCTCAAGTGGGAAATTCCCCAAGCAGTGATTGTACGAACACGTTCAATCTCAGGCAGCATCTTGTTTTTAGGTCGAGACAATGTGGAGACATCGAGGAGTCCCATTTCCTCAGCCAAGCGAACAGCCTGCCGAAGCATCAACCAACCTTGTTGAACTTGTCCCTGGAATTTGAGCCTACCAATACAATCAGTCTTTCTCATCAAAACAACTATTCTACCGATGAATGGGCCACATACACACAGCACATCAAAAGCAAAGCTTGGATGTTTGTCAAATTCGCGCGACCTTTTTCGGCTTTCCACAATCTTTCTGCTTCACAAAAGAAACTTCGGCCTCGTGAAAATGCATTTCCGGGATTTGAAAGGACATCAGGGCTATCGGAATAGGCCTACTGGGGTCAGAAACATGACAATCTCAGAAATAGGGCAACTGCATCATACACTGGCCATTGATAAAAGACTGTTGACAAGGATAGGTGCACAGAATTCCGAGTTCAGGTTTCCGCGCCGCATATGCGCGATAAAAGCACCCTGGTCAAGGAACTGAGAGCATGGATGATCCCAGGTGAAGTAAAGCGAAACAAGGTGGGAGACCAAATAGTCATCGTCCGTGACTTGCGTCCACGGCTTGGCCTGCACCTCGAACAGCGGTATATCACACAGGCTTTCCAGTGTGATACGTGCGTAAGAGCTGACTGCTGGTTGTTGAGGAAATTCGACATGTATCTCTTCTGGAGAGCTTGTTATGTGGCGAGGATCTGAGGCCCGTCTCGTTCCAGTTTTTAAAGGTTCCACGGGATAGTCTTGATCATCCAAGATCGCCAGGGCATTAGCCCCATGGCTGTCTTCAAACTTGGTGGCAGGACTTCCGAGAACGCGGGCGACTTCTTCCTTTGAGACACTGTTTCGAATGATGCCCACAACCTTGTCGCAATCGAATTGATCAGCTGATCGGATTGTGTCTAACAGAACATTTAACAGGTCTTTGTGATCGGTCAGTTCTTGGATTGTGCGCTTCACGGCTACCTTGCGCCTAAGGTCTCGACTCGGATCAAATAGGCATTCGAGGTTGGAGGCACTACAGGCCTTGCATTTACCGGGTGGTCCAGAACACTAAACAGAAGTGCAAATTACGATTAGCAAATTCCATCGATTTGGGTGTTTTTCATGAATATCCCGGGACGAGTCTCGAATGAAAGCAAGCGGAGAACCAGCTTACCTTTCTCTTTGCCGCCTTGCAGGCTAAACACGCCGTGGAGTTCTTCTTTGGTCTGCTGACACCCGTGGAAGTATGAGGAGCACTTATTCGTGGCGGCCCCGGAGCCAGTGCCGGTAGTGACTTCGTGTTGTCTGGGTGGCTCATGATCATGATCAAAATCAGCCCAGCGGGATGTTATGTGCAGAAGTTTCTGTTTCGAACAGGCTAGGCTAGGTAAGCCAAAGCCCAAGTCTTGACAGGTGCAATATGGTGATAAAAATCAACACCCGTTGCTCTTTCTTGCAAAATGTTGTCAGGACGAACAAATCCGGTGCCGAATCACGCCTTTATTTTTCTTGCACGTCGTCTTATGTGTCATTAAAGACGGTCTCTTCAGAGCCTCGCCGGTTCAGTATCAAAAGGTGTGTAAAATGCCATGTCGTGAGGACGAGTATGGCTCGGTGCGGCGGCTGTGTTATGTATGACGAGTGTGACAAAACGAAAAGCCAGCCGTTCTGAAATCAGTCGAAGTGATCAAAGTCGACATGCAGATAACAAGATCCCAGAAACAAGGGGGTCGCGTTGGCAAACAGAAGGGGTGGGGGTTCGACGCCTGTCACACAGCCAGGGTAGCCCGGTGGCCCAATGTCGAATGCACAAGTGATTTGAGGACTAGAGATACAGCAGCTCGCCAATCTGGGATGGGTGGTATGCAGATGGGCAATGGAAGACCTATCGAGACGAGGCTAAATGAGAGATGGTGAGATTCAGCAGGTCCAGGGCAGCTATGGAAAGACCTCGAAACAAAGAAGTGGAACAAAGGACTCGGAAAATGAAAAAGCGAAAACAAAAATGACGAACCTCAAAATTCATCAACACCAGACGACAAGGGACTGTTCCCGTGGCAGTGGTACCCAATACTGTTTTGATGCCTTTGTCGGGCTCGGTACTGCGACCGGTCATCGATCTCACAACAGCCAATCTCACCCCGTGGCTCATTTGATGCGCTCCCGTAGTACGTGAACATAATCTAGCGCATACTGTGTTTTCGCAGCTTCACATTGTTTGTGCCCTTGGCCCTATCAGTGCCTCTAGCTGGGTTCGGGCATCGCATATCTCCTGTACAGAGGCACTTATTGATACTCACAGGTTTCATGTACGCCTGACCTAAAGATGCTTACCGGAGTATCTTGCTAAACATGGATGTGAAGTTTCCAGGCCAATCACCGATACGGCCTCCAAAAGTTCCACTTGGGTCATGTGCAGGAAACCAACTGTTTTCCAGTTGCAATCGGTTTGCGTTCACCACTGCCAAATGCGCGATACCTGCAGAGCTTGCTATATAGCAATCTTGATTTCAACCCAGACGAGTCAGGAAAACGAATCCTAGGTTTGCAGTTCGTACGAATGGGCAAATTCCAACACACTGGTTGATGGGACCACGAGACATGCTCCTACACGGTGTGATACGGAGTACAAGTGGCAAGAGATGAAGTGGACGTACCGGTACTTTGGATCAACCTTGTACCGCCCCAATCACGGTGGATCGGCCGGAGTAAAACGCCCAGGGGAAAAGAACCGTCACGAAATTTCCATCCCAGATATACATCCCGGAAGATGTAAGCCTGAATTCTAATCTGCCATGCAAGAAGTGATTGGGGGTATATAGGATCAAATGGTCCAATTCCCGTCTCTCTCTACTCGCGGTCAAGACGCCCCCCTTGGAAACAGATTCTCCTTTTGAAAACCTCCACAAATTATTCTTCCGTCATTTTTTATTGGTGGTTAATACCCGACCAATCGGATTTTGCATGTTGAAAGCCCTCTGTGAGATTCAGTATCTTGGCAGTTTGTTGCTGGGACCTGAAACGATTGACCTTGTCTACACCCTTGCTGGCGACACGCAAACGATGCCGGTCGCACAGGAACACTATGAAGACCAGCTGAAGGTGCAACGAAACCATTTCCGCAGCGGTCGAGGTACATTTTGAGTGATTCACGCAAACATCGTGAATTCGGTACTTTGCTCAGACTATGCAGGCCCGTTTGAACTCCTGTGGTTCGTCATCGTTTCTCCACAGATCATAAGATATACTTACCGACACCAGAAAGAGCCAGCCAAAAGCAAAATGAAAATAGGGAGCAAACTTCCGGGCCTTTAACCGAATTATAGACACTAGTTGCATGCTGTGGGACACCCGCTCCCCCAGTCGTGGACTAAAAAATATAGATCCAACAGGCCCAATTGTGTACTCTGACTAGGCCTAATACGATAAAGCCACCTGAACAATCCAAACTATCGCTTCCATCGGAAGTAGATCTCGTGCGCTTGAAATATTCCCAGCCATGGGGGATACCAGGATCTAAATCCCGCGACAGGGCCATGCGGCTGAGATCCCTCTTTGTGCCGTGTTTTAGGCAGCGATAGACTACCGACAGGATGGAAATCCCCTGCAAGTACTGTTTTAGTGTGTAAGAATAGCTGCGATGTAACAACACTTATGAATCCCCTTGTCACTTGCATGGTGTGATAGATGAAGCCGAGGGATACAGATAGACTAAAAAGAGAGAGAGAGAGAGAAAGAACAAAGAAACCAGTCTTGCAGCGATTAGCCGAACAGATCTGCAGACACGGAATTGCCGCGTCTATACGATACCGCACTTCATGGGCAAACTAGGGCTGATATACGGAAAAAGCAGCCGGACAATCCTGGTTGGCTGTATGTTTTCCCCGGCATCATACCCCCCCCCCCCAACTCCCTTCATTTTCAGTTTCTCTTTTCCGCGTGTTGGTATTGGTTGGGTTTTTCTTCCTGATAATTTTGCCCTGGATATTTTGCATCATATTGCATCTTTATTCACATGTCCTTTTTGATTTTCTCTAGTTTCAGAACATGACACGTCTGATCTGGCTTTTCCAAGGCCGATCTAGAGTGTTTCACTTTTTGCTGCCACTGCCCGCGACTGCATTGCGGCTGTCTTAGTAGTATACCTAATATTGAGGTCATAATGCAGATCGTTTCGCTAGTCTTTTCCCTTTTCCCGTTCCCCTCGTTTCTTTGTTCCGTTTGATTACACTTGTCCAGGGGGCTTCCCTGCGCAGGGAGATTGGGTATTGGATCTTGGGTTTGACGTCCGTGTGAACAGGGCTGTGGGGACGGTGTTGCACCGTTGTTTGCTATATTGTTCAGCCACCCACGAGATCGGACATCGGATCGCCTAGGTCAATGCGCTGTTGTTACCCGAGTGTTGGTGTTGGTTTGTTTCGGGGAGTTGATCGTTTCTGAGGATTGGGCCTTGTTGGGCTTGATTTTGACTTGGTTGGTCTGATATCAGGGTATTATTGACTTGAAAAATGTGATTTAAGACTTTGATGTGTACGGTTTGTTTGGATGCTTTTGAAGTGGGCCGATATTCAACCTAGCTTCCTATTTCATGCCTCGTGGCGAGGCTTGCGGTAGGCTTGTGCACTCAGGTGATAATTCAGGGATTGTTTGCTGCTCTAAGTATTATGACGGATGCCCAGCAGCGCTGACGTAGTACACAGTAAGCTCGTGGAGATACCATGTTTGTCGATGCTCACATAAGGAGTACGAAATATGAAGGTTTTTTGAATGACCTAGTTGTTGAAATTATTATCAACTGTTTTGTAGGGATCATCTATCCTCGTGATGACCCCCAGAACCCTTCTAAATTACAAGGCTTACTAACATGGCACCCGGAATAGATTGTTTGTTGCGCAGTATCATGATTTATCTTTCGCATCTGTTACGTGGTCCATTCTGGTCGCTTGGATCTGACTGAGTCCGACTTGTCGATGCTTGGACTTGACTTCACAAAGACTATTGGATTTTCCAATTGCATATACGTCATTAATACAACAGGGGTCCTGAATGTTAATACAGTGCCACTTATGAAGGGTTGAACAGTTTCTAGACAAAAGCCCCGGATTGATTATCCCGTTTCATGCATTGTTTTGACCATATTGAACTGGGGATGGCACGCTGGCAGTTTTTCAGAGCAGACAGGTCGATAGGCTAGACACACCCACACAACGAATGGCTGCCTATCTCCAAGATTGCTGGGGCAATGGACTTTCTCTTCTTCCGGCCGCGTACTGAACTCTCACGATATCTCCATGGGATACAGGGCAACTGAGAGCACTAGGAGGAGCTATTAGATGAGATCTGTCTCACCACTACAATATCTATCCAGGGTGTGTATCAATTTCCCAACTCCTGCATCCAAACTCTCTGTATTTCTAATCCAACTAAACGTCGCACGTAAAACCAAAAGCCTTCATGTGAACTTACTCATCTGTCTAGCAAAAGGCCACAGCAACTGCAAATCGACCGTGGTGAGGACTACTCCCCGTGTCTCGCTGGGCCGGAAAAGTACAATCTTACAAGCCCAAGCCCTAAAAAGTAAGCTTCGGACTCTACCCAAAGCTTTCCCAAAAAACGAAGACTTACCTCAGTCTCCTTCGGCTGTATGAAAAGAGCCTTAGCCTCGGCAAGAAGAGACGGATCCCCACCATCAAGTTCCAGCGTCTCAATAGACCCCTCCACCCAAGATTTACGCCCCTCCATCCTGGTCACCTCAGCCTTCAGCACAATATAAGACTGAGTCAAAGCGGGTTTACGAAAATCAACATTGAGATTGGCAGTGACACCAACCCGCTTGGGAAGAACGGCCGAGCGGCATCTGCAGAAAGTATCGTCTATCAATGTCGTTATCAGACCACCGTGGATGATACCCGGATGACTGCAGCCATCACCTTCAACATGGAGGATGACGATCATGCGTTTGCCATTCGTTTCATTGAACACATATGGGGGTACTGATAGCTTCTGTGTGCCTGCGAGGGATCCCGCTAGGAGTTTTGGATCTCGAAGCATCGCGGGTCCGTTGAGATGGGGGCGGGACTCGGTGAACTTAGGGTTGGCTCGCAAGGCGCGGGTCACGGGGTGGTCTTGGATGAACGCTTCGATTGATGTGTTCGTTCTGTAGGTTGGGTTGAAGAGACGGAGAGAGCCACTTCCCGTTTTTGCAAGTCTGGTACTGGACATAGTGTAGTTTGTAGAATGTATCGCCACTTCCGACCGGAAAAGAGGGCCTCTATATGTCCTTCACATATTTTCATGAGATCTCCTTTGTGTGTGGTTTGGATGTTATTTGATTTGCTATGCTGCTAGACTCGGTGTGAGACTGCATCATCTTAGCCTATCATAGGTCCAGTCGAATACATTCTTTGGAGCAACGTGTTAAATCGATCGGGCTGACCTCAATCTTGCACACCATCAACTTCCCCTTGTATAGTCGGAGAAATCACCTAGACAAATATTATTGGTGCAGTATGATGATATAGCCGGGAGTTGTCCACCGGCAATACAGATTACTTTCCCCGATCGATGGCACGCATACACTAGGTATTCTGGGATAAGATCTGCCCCTCCTGTACTACCCAAGGTGCTTTTAGAAGAAGCCATCGGGAATGTGGAATGTATGCGAACTAAAACAGCAGTGTCGATCAGTAACCTAGAATGATTCACCAAATTCTTGTTCAGCCAATGCCATCACAGTGACATATTTGAATCCTCTCTTCTCTCAACTTCAATCCACTAGATCTTAGTCTTCTTCACACATCTCCCTTCATTCTTAAATAACAACGTGACGGTTAGCCTCGGAGGTGTCAACCGGGCCGAGTGGGCCTATAGATCGAGAACGACTATCAGCTTGTCAATTGCAGGGCGTAAGGCGTTGCGATTGGCATGTTGTACGAGCAATGGAACATGGGATTCGTCATAGCAGAAAGTAACCAACCCAATTTAGACAGTAGACTCGATTTGAGATGTGGCAATTGGCCAAAACGTGGGAGAGGCGACTCCCGCTCGGCGTTGAAAACTTTTCTCGGTCCGCCCTGATACCAGAGGGGCATTCCCGGGACAAACCGCGCAACTTTATAAGAAAGTTGGATCTCGCTCTCTTTTGGAAACATCAATCACAAGGATCAAAGAGGTACGTACGCACAATTCCTCCCTGTAGTGCGGAGGATCGTCGGTTAACCCCACGACTAGTGACTCATACCAAAACAACAGCTTGATACATCCCATAAAGCAACCTTCAATTGATCACATACACCATGGGTTCCGTTGCTCCTCATATTGCTGAGCTGGATGGCTCCAACTTCAACATCACTCGCTCTACCAACCTGCGCGATGTGCCTCTCCCCGGTTCCGCCGAGGAATTGAGCCACTCCCACTGTACTGACCACATGGTCACCGTGCGATGGACCGCAGCCAAGGGCTGGGAAACCCCCGAGGTCAAGCCCTACCAGAACCTCAGCATCCCCCCCACAGCCTCGGTGCTGCACTATGCCACCGAGTGCTTCGAGGGCATGAAGGTGTACCGCGGCTACGACGGCAAGCTCCGTCTCTTCCGTCCCGATTGCAACGGCGAGCGTCTGAACAACAGCTCCCAGCGCTCCTCGCTCCCCGGATTCAAGTTTGACGAATTGAAGAAGCTTGTTGCCAAGCTCCTGCAGATTGACGGTCCCCGTATGTCCCAAGAGCCCTGTGCGTGTCTGGATTATCATAGACGGTCACTAACAATGAGATACAGGCTGGCTCCCCAACCCAGGCTCCTTCCTGTACATCCGTCCCACCGTCATCGGTAACGGTCCCCACCTGGGTGTCCAGGTTCCAAAGGAAGCCTTGTTGTTCATCATTGCCGTCCCCTGGCCCGATTTCACCAAGATGCCCAAGGACCCCTCGCAACCCCCGAAGAAGGGACTGAAGCTGTTCGCCTCGTCGCCGGATACCATCCGCGCCTGGCCTGGTGGTTTCGGTTATGCCAAGCTCGGCGCTAACTACGGCCCTTCCCTGCAGGCTCATGGCCAGGCCCAGGCCCAGGGCTTCGACCAGATCCTCTGGCTGTTCGGTCAGGATCGCCAGGTCACCGAGGCTGGTGCTAGTAACTTCTTTATTGTCTGGCACAATGCTGATAATGGCAAGCTGGAGCTTGTTACTGCTCCCCTTGATAACCAGCTTATTCTGCCTGGTGTGACTCGTCGCAGTGTTTTGGAGCTTGTTCGGGAGAGGTTGTCTAACGGTCCTGTTGGCCAGCTTCAGCCTCTTGAGGCCGTTGAGCGGACTTTGACTATTAGTGATATTGAGAAGGCTTCTAAGGAGGGTCGGATTGTTGAGTCTTTTGTTTCTGGTACTGCTGTGAGTTATTCCTTTCTTTCTAGGTTCTTTGGTTTGTCTGGGTTTACTGACGTTATGCTAGTACTTCATTACCCCCGTTGCTATGATCCGCAATGAGAACACTGATATCAGCACTCTTGGTGTCAATGATGAGCCTGCTGGTTACGCTACCCAGATCAAGTCTTGGCTCGAGGCTATTATGTTCGGCAAGGTGGAGCACGACTGGGCCTACACCATTGAGGAGGAGAAGCAATAGAGGTGCACGCGTCATGTGCTCATGAGTTCCTATCCCCATAGACGGTTATGATTTCAAGAAGGTTAGTTAGGATGGATTGTATATAGATTTCGGACTGCATCATAGAAAAAGATCGGCTTTTCTACTATTATAGGAGGATATATCCAAACCTATACTGCTCATAAAAGGTTTAATAGATCGTTGTTCAATAGGTAGCAAGAACGCCAGTAGATGCGTCGACAAACTGAACATGAAGCATCATTAGAGAATCGTCAATTACTGTACATCGATAAACGCCGAAGCTAGGGTCATCATCCTAGCCTCGCGATTAAGCATGCGCATCTCCATCTCCCAGATCGACTATCATAGGAGCATATTCTCCAGTCTCCTCGTCTTCATCATTTTCCTCCATATCCATCTCCACCTCCTCACCATCCTCCAATTGGAGCATACCCCGACGGAGAATAGCTTCGCGATGCAGCTCCCAATCATACTCAACCTTCACCCATTCCTCAAGCTTGTCAAGCTCAACTTTGACCATGGAATCTTGTCGATCGCCAACAAGCTCATCAACAGATTGTCTCAGCTTCGTGAGCAGCTTGCGCAAGAATGACCCACCATCATATCCATCAATCTCGAAAAGTCCACCATCAACATCATCGCACCGCTGCAACTGCAAAGCCAGCAAACGCAGAACCTCACCCATGAACTCATCCCTGTCAAGAATTGCCCGCCGAGACGTGAGAATGAGCTCAAGAAGCCTCTTCCACTGCTGAAGGCACGAATAGTTCATCATAGTAAGCACCATAAGGAACGTAAACTGCAACTCTCCAATAACCTGATTCCCCCCAGAGGCGTCACCCGAATACCGATCAAGCAGCTCACCCAGAGCCCAAGACCGGTCCTGCGCAGCTTCTGTCCTTTCACGCCCAACAGCGCCTTCTCTCCACGTGCGCTTCAGATCAATCGGCAGAAATCCGAATTCGCGTTCTTGTTCCTCGCCAGCCCCAGGACCCTCCGCACCTTCCGCAGGTGAATCAACACCAGGGATATGATCCGCATCCCGGTTAGCCGTAGAAGCAGACGTCAATACCCATCTTGGGTGCCCATCAACATCGACATCAGGATTCCCGATAACGCGCGACAATAGAGCTGGCGAGATGCGATCTGTCAACCCAGTCCAATCCTTTCGCCCATTTGTCTCCGTCTCCTCGTCATCTTCAACCTGAGCCGGGGCCTGTGTCAAAGCAAGTTCCTGATCATCATCCTGATTCTGATTTTGATTCTGGTCTTGGGCTTCCTCGCCCTCGGATTTCGGCTTAACAAGCATAGACGCCGAAATCCGACTCCGATACTTGAACAATCCTCCACTCTGCCAAACAGCACCGAGGTTAGCCTTGTAGCGCATGGCCTCCTGCTTCGCAGAATCACTGTCCCCACTCAACGAAAGCAAAGACTCGGATTTGTCACTCCATTTCCAGATGTATATTTCCGGCACGAAGCTCTGATTCTGATTCTGATTTTGATTTTTCTGTCGTTGTGGTACGAGTCCGTTGTCATTGCGCCCTTTGCCTGCAGTGTTTATGTCGCCGATGTAGAACCATGCGCCGCTGCGGAGGGAGAGTGTTTCTGTTGCGCCTGTGTAGAGGAAGTGCCAGCCGGTTGGGAGGTCGCGGATGCCGTGGAAGTTGGCGGTTGAGGTGAATGTTATTAGGTCGATGCCGACGAGTGTTTTGGGGGGGAGGTCTGGGAGGAGGATTGTTGGTGTTGGTTGTTGTGTTGACATTTTGGTTGATCGTATGCGAACTTGAAGGTTCGATCTGGTAGGAGTTGGGAATGCGCGCGAACGCAGTTGAAAAGATGAGGTTGCGGAGTGTGAGTTTAGGGGACCGTTGGATACCCGCTCAAGCTAGCAATTGAGCTGGAATGCAATAAACATTATCAAGCTGCGGGTGATGGGGTTCGAAACTAAAGAGCAAGTGACGGAGGTACGTGAACAGGACTAACGGTAAGTTCATCTTCAAAGGCTTATCGACCCCGCCAGAGCTCCCCGCAGGGCCCCGGAGAAAACTTGATACATGTACTACGACGAAGGTGCTTTTACGAGACCGATAGAGCCTACAAAAACATCGATATATAGGTCAAGATATTGATTCAGATGCCAAAGACTACCTAATACAACACCCCAACCCGAGGGGGTAAAATTTTCAGCGTATGAAAAAAATTGAAGACCAGGCGATCAATGCCGTTCTTCTCGTTTATTCCATCCACAGATGCGAGAGAAGCCCGCAAATAGCCTCCAATCCAGCCAAGCAATGAACTCGGTAGAGAAGAAAGACCCAAGCTGCAAGCGCACACGCTTACAGACGGCGACCACGGCGACCACCCTTGCGACGAGTAGAGTCGGAGGGAGTGGGGGTGACGTCCTCGATACGGCCAATGCGCATGCCGGAACGGGCAAGGGCACGGAGAGCGGATTGGGCACCGGGACCGGGGGTCTTGGTGCCGTTACCACCAGTGGCACGGATCTTGATGTGGAGGGCGTTGATGCCGAGCTCCTTGCAGCGGACAGCGACGTCCTGGGCAGCCAACATGGCGGCGTAGGGGGAGGACTCGTCACGGTCAGCCTTGACCTTCATACCACCGGTGACACGGCAGATGGTTTCGCGACCGCTATAAGGCAAACTTGTTAGTCGGATGTTCTTGGTTGCATATTGCTCTGTCGCGCTCGATTCCCAACTTTTCTTTGGCTGGGTCGATTGCAAGAGATTCTGGTTCGGGGATACTCACGAAAGATCGGTAACGTGAACGAAGGTATCGTTGAAGGAGGCGAAGATGCGGGCAACACCGAAAACGAGCTTGCCTGTTCATTGTTAATACTCGTCCCTATTCTCATAATTTGTTCAACATACCATCACCGGCGAGGGGGCCGAGGGAGACGTTCTCCTTAGCGGCGGCGGGAGCCTTCTTGCTGGGGGCCATTGCGACGGTTGGTGGTTAGTGGATGGAATACGGAACAGAGAACGAAAGATCAAAATTCGATCCCACTTGGATGGGAGAAAAGTGGATGTGTGCCCTAGCGTGATGTCTGCTCTGTGATTGGCCATAACCAAGCGAGTGGATGCCTGAATTCGCAGGTCCGCGGATATTACGGGCAGAAGTCGGCCCGACGGGCGGTGAGTCATTAGCTTGGTTGCCTATTTAAAAAAATCTTTCTCCCACTCAATCTTTCTTCAGCATTGCAATTGATCTTCTCAAACTCGAGTGATAAAGCTCCGAGATTGTGATTCGAATTGGGCACGCTAGGGGAACTACCAGCTGTCTGACATTGCAGATATAGGTGTGCCGGAATGGGTCGCACTAAGGAAGATGCCACTATCGGCATCATCGGCATGGGTGATATGGGCAAGATGTATGCCAATCGCTTGAGTGCCGCTGGATGGAGGTAATTGGACATATTCCCCCTGTTCTTCAACAACACGGGCCCAGAGATGCTTCAGGTAAGCTTGTCTTTTCCCTTCTTTTCTCGCCCCCACACCCCCTCTCGAATGATGACTAGAGTGCATTTGGCTCGAGCATGGCTTGGTTGTCGCTATTACACCATTCTGGTTGATAGTAAACCGCCCTGCTGTCGATGATGTAACAACCACGCTACCTTATTTTTTATGTCTGATTCTGTTCAACCTCACTCTTATTGCTTTCACTCATGCTATTGCTTTAAAACATTGCTAACATGTGAAAAGTCTTGTAGATTCGCATTGGGTTACCGTGACCACTAACCACTAGACCTGAATTTACTAACATGGGTATTTGATATCAAGGATAAACGCATGTGACAGACCTGAGAATTATGAATCTTTAAAACAAGAGTTCGCTTCTCAAGTACGTCCCTCGGCCGGGGTTATACCGCTCAGAAGCTCATCGTATATAGCAAGGAGTCACCATATTCCCAAATGGGCATCTCGTTTCAAGAATTAGCGATTTCATTGTGTACAGTGTAGAGGCTGGAGTCATCGACAAGGTCGTGGCACAGTACGGACCATGTATGTGTCGAACCAATGCAATTGGTCTCTTCCCAGCCCAAGCCCTAGTACAGTCTGACTCTGAATCCAGCAACCAAACTCGGTGCCATCGTCGGAGGTCAAACGTCCTGCAAGGCTCCGGAGCTTGCTGCATTCGACAAACATCTGCCTGCCGATGTAGAGATCGTATCCTGCCACTCGCTGCACGGCCCCAAAGTCAACACGCAGGGTCAACCTCTGGTACGGTTGCGTCGCATGTTCCATTCTGGACCAGCACAAATGTGCAATAGTAACACCGTGATATAGGTCCTGATCCAACACCGCGCCTCGGACGAAAGCCTCAAATTCGTCGAAGAAATCCTCTCCTCGTTCGGTTCGAAGCATGTCTATCTCACCGGTGAGATGCACGACCGTATCACTGCCGATACACAGGCCGTCACCCATGCCGCCTTCTTGAGTATGGGAACTGCATGGCAGGCAAACAACCAGTTCCCTTGGGAGCATGGACGCTGGGTCGGAGGTATCGAGAACGTCAAGATCAACATTACATTGCGCATCTACTCCAACAAGTGGCACGTCTATGCTGGACTCGCCATTCTCAACCCGGCGGCCAAGCAGCAGATCCGACAGTACGCAGAGTCGGTCACCGAATTGTATAAACTCATGATTGGAGGACACCGGGAAGAGCTCAAGCGTAGAGTCAAGGCTGCAGGTGCTTCGGTTTTCAAGGCCGGCACTGAAGGTCAGGATCTCTTGTTGAAGGATGAGGTCTTGGACCAGTTTTCTCTCTCCAACCGGCCGCGCGAGAAGTCGCCCCCGAACAGCCATCTCAGCTTGCTTGCTATTGTTGACTGTTGGTCGAAGCTGGGCATTGTTCCTTATGACCATATGATCTGTTCCACACCGGTACGTCGTCCATGGAGAAGTAGTCCCCAGTGATGAGCTAATGTCTTGCAGCTTTTCCGTCTTTGGTTGGGTGTGACAGAGTACTTATTCCGGAACGACGACCTCCTCAATGAGGCCTTGGACACTGCCATTGACGACACCACTTTCCGTTCTGATGATCTGGAATTCACTTTTGCTGCACGGGTATGTTCTGAACAATCTCAGCGCCTGTGTCAGGCCAAGACCAGACTAGCTAACCTTTGTTTGAACTTCCAGGCATGGTCAGACTGTGTTTCCTTCGGCGACTTCGAGTCTTACCGTCACCGGTTTGAGCGCATTGCCGAGTACTTCGCGCCACGTTTCCCTGAGGCTGCCACTCTTGGTAACCAGATGATGAAGACCATCCTAGAGAAAACGACCTCTAACAAGTAATGAAATGATGAGGGTGTATGATATTCTTGCGATTGCATTGTTTCGGTGTATGGTAAAGCCGAGGTTCTTTCAATTTCAAGGCTGGGGGAATTGGGGATAAATTGAGATCCATGATTTTGTGCTTCAACAGCCTTTGTCGTTCATTTATAGCAAATATGATATTAGTTCAGTAGAAGGCAACAATCATGCGGTGAAATTCTGTGTCTTCACGTGCCCCAGGCCGGGGTTAAGGTACCTTAGTCATCATTGTTTCTCTCGATCAGACTGAACCAGAGTATCTTTAGTGGGAGTAGTTGACGATCACTGCTGTGTTGATTAAGTTCGCTTTCCCACCTGTCATTGCTGCTTGATCAGCGGGCATGACCGTGGCCTTCTTCTGATCTTCAGTGCGACCCGTGACTGCGCCCCTCCCTTACGCTTCCCCAGGAACCCTTGCTCTGCTCCGAAACAAGCGACTTCAATGCAGCCATACACCACCGGATACACTTGCGATAGGTGAAAGCGAAGCCTGCGCGGCTAAATGGAGCTTCATGGCTTCCGGGCACAACTCAGCATTCTCCGCGTCGACGCAGCATCGCGCGTTGGTGGATGGACGCTCTTCGCTCAGCCATGATGACAACTCAGCAAATGGCAGCTGGAACGATGGTACCCCGCGGACTGGAAGGAATGGGAGATCCGAATCTGGAGGCAGCAGCAATATGGGCGGGCGAGGGTCGCTGGCACCCTCGTTTGGCGGGCCAGGCAGCTTCAGTGCGGAGCTCAAAAGCATGAACTCCCGCAGTGTCACGCCCCGGCCAGATGGCCAATATAACAGACGTGCCAGCAGATCGATTGGCGAGGAGGATCTACACACTACCGAACAGCGTCAGGCTTTCCTTCGGAGCAAGATCGCGAAGGAAACCAAGATCAAGACCGGAACCGAGAACATGCTAGAGGCGCTACTATCGAAACCACTCAAACAAACCAAGGACCAAAGAATTAAGGTGGAGTCAGAGCTGAGCTCTTCCAACCGCAAACTGGTCGAATTGCAGCATGAGCTGGAAGAGGAACTCTTACGTGCGCAGGCGCCGGCCTCAACCCCCCCACGCAGCAGCCGCCTTTCTAGTCTCTTCCGAGGCAGTCCCATGCGCTCACCATCTCGCAACAAAGACACCGGCGGATCAGTGGACGGAGAACAACAAGACTATGGAGAGGCGGATATGGAATCGCCAACATACGTGCTTTCGGAGACACTTCAAGCGCTGGAGATTGAAGGAATGTCCCCTGATTTCTATGTTGAACGTGCCAACAGCCTAGTTGATTTGTTCAGACGACACCCTACATTAAAATATGATCTTGCATGGTCTGTATTTGGTCTCCGAGTCCAGGTGATGCTTCTGAGCGACAGCAAAGAAGTAGTAGCTGCTGGTTATCGATTGACACGGTATGCTATTGCGGACCGCAAGTCTTTGCAGACAATCCGATCACTGCATACCGATGAGCTTGTGATACTGTCCCTTGTCAAAGAAAGCAAAGCGAGCATTGAAAGGGAACAAGCTTTGAAGTTCGTACGAGGCTTCCTGGATGTCAAGGACGGCGTGCGAGAGATTTCGCGCGCCATTGTGCGGACTATTGTTGCTGTTGCCGAGCACCATGAAGATCGTCTCCGGAGCATCTCGATCATGACCTTGGCCGAGATATTGGTAAAAGACCCCGAACTGATTGCTTCGGCTGGCGGGTTCGCTGCCCTACACGATGCGCTGGCAGAAGGGACCTTTGGTGCTTCGGAGAGTCTGATCTCAAGTTTCCTGCATGTAGTGGACGCCCCGCGCAGCAGAAAGTTCTTGCAAGGATCAGAACTAGAAGCCGTTCTAACGCCTTTCACTGATTCATTATCGGATTCTCTGCGTAGTGGACGATTAAAGACTGCAGCTAAGGCCATTTCGGCGATGCTGAAGACTTGGCCGGGTCTGGTCATCCTTGCAAGGCATGACTCGCAACCGTTGCGTTCTCTCCTCGACTCGCTTCACTACGATGACCCCACAGCCCGGGACCTGATCATGGAGCTATTATTCGACGCCTTGCGGATCAAGCCTCCATCCTGGTCATCATCTTTCCTCGCAGGTAGGAGGCTCACAACCTATGGCAGAGTCTCTAACCTGCGCTCTGATACCGACCCAAGGGTTTCCCGTACCTTCATTGACACCAATAGCAACCGATTTGACCTGACAGCCCACTTCTCTACTCTCATCTTGGCTGGCTTGGTCGAGGCAGGGCTTGCAAAGACTCTTTCTGATGTCATTGAAGATGAAACAGATCTTTCTCTCCGACGCAAGGCAACCCTACTATTAACGGAGGTACTCAAACTTGCGCATCATTCCCTCCCACAATCCGTCAGTGCGAAGCTACAAGTGCTTCCTCATCTTATTCCTCCAGCCGTCAACTTTGACGTTGAAAACCACGACCTCTCAACTACAACAATCTTCCAAATCGAAAGCATCAACCGAACATTGGCTCGTTCCGGTGGATATCCCAGTGGGCAGGGCCGATACAACATGGTGACTGATTTATCAACTTCTCTATCCCTCATTCCCGGCGAGCAGGGAAAGGACAAACTAAGCCCTGCCATGGACGAGACCCAGTTCCGCAATGCCATTCTAGAGACTCACGTTCTTAACACCGTGAACTATACCAAGTGGAAATGGGATTTGATTCACCGTCTGGTTGAGGGCCCTCTCACAAATTCAAAGCGAATGGATGAGGCAATCAAAGGCTCTAAGTTCATGAAACGACTCATTGGATTCTATCGACCTTTCAAATACCGATTCGCCATGATTCCAAACACAAAGCCGAACCAGCGCTATGTCCGAACTGGCTGCGTTCTCATGCGCACTCTGGTCATGACCCCCGAAGGTACCAAATATCTGGCCGAAAATAAGTTCCTTCGTCAGGTTGCAGAGTGTCTAGCGCAGCTGGATCGCATGAGTGGATTGACTTCTACTTCCCCACTCTTCTCTCAAAAGCAAATGGCGTCCACATTGAGTGGCGGTTACTTCGCGATGTTGGGAACACTCAGTGGTGATGTAAATGGATTGCTCATGATGGAGCGCTGGCACATGCTTAACATGTTCTACCATATCATTGAGCTGCGAGATCGCAATGATCTCATCCAGACATTGCTAGGAAATATGGACTACAGTCGGGAGAGTCATCTTCGAGTCATGCTTTCCAAGGCCCTGACAATTGGCTCCAAGGAGATCCGGATCTTCGCAACCAGAATTCTCCGCAAGTATGCCGTCGGTGATGTCTCACTATCCCCTCATGTGGCGATTGGAAATGCGGAATGGGTGGTCAAGCTTCTCGTGACTCAACTTTACGATCCCGAAGTCACTGTTTGCCAAGTCGCTGTTAAGATCCTGGAAGAGGCATGTAACCAGCGTGATTACCTCGAATTTGTGGTCAAGTGCCGGCCATCTCTCGATCATCTGGGTGAAATCGGCGCGCCGCTATTACTCCGGTTCTTGTCGACTTCAGTTGGTTATCACTACCTGGACGGCCTTGACTATATCACCCAAGAAATGGACGACTGGTTCCTCGGCCGCAACGATACCTACGTTGGCCTCGTTGAGGCTGCGCTCTCCCGAGCTTATGTTGAACAACCTCGACGTGGAAGCTTTGCACCCGAAGATCTGGTGGACCTCCAGGATATTGGGTTGGTACCACCGCATTTCTATCGCGAACTTGCACGCACTGCCGAGGGCTGCAAGCTGTTAGAACAATCGGGCCACTTCAACGAATTTGCCTGGACGATTCGCGATTTCAGGCTGGATGAGGAAGAGAACGAAATGCTCCTCAAGGCTAAAGGATGTCTCTGGGCTGTTGGCAATGTCGGCTCAATGGAGCTGGGAGCGCCATTCCTTGATGCAGAGATTGTTGAACGAATCGTGGAAATAGCAACAAGTGCAGGAGTACTCACCATGCGAGGTACCGCCTTCTTCGTTCTGGGATTAATCTCTCGCAGCCGGCACGGACTTAAGGTGCTGCGAGGACTAGGCTGGGATTCTGGCGTGGACCAAAAGGGAGACTCGCTGGGTCTTTGTCTTCCTACCGATTTCCGGAAGTTGTTCTTGGTGGGTATCATATTTCATCTCATTTGGCTCGTCATACTCATTTGTCTAGATTTCTTTCCCCGGTTACAATTCCGAATCGAAACGCACTCCCCCAGAAAAGCTCAAGGAGGCTACTACGGACCCTGACCCCGTTAATCAAAAGGTCCTCAAGTTGATCGTGGACATGGGCAATACCGTGCTCTCCAAACGAGCTGCGTCAGATCTTCATGGGTATGTTTGCAAATTTACTTGGCCGGTTTGCTCGCATTTACTTACCATCCCAGCTTGAAATCCAAACAACCGGAGCGATTCCACCAAGCCCATCTCTTCCGAAAAACTCTTTGCATCCTAGAAAGTCACCATTTCAGATTACCAGCTCGACGATTTGCCCTGGACTTATTCGACAAGCGTGTTCTGCGTCGGATCGTCCTCGACGAAGATTCGGACTCGGATTCAGACTCCTCGGCTACCTCCAACTCTGAATGAACCTCATGAATGCTCTCTTCTGCGGCTTTTTGTCTTGCTACTATACCCTGCACGATGGCTGATCGGGTGTTTAGCTTTTTGTACTCTGAGCGACGATTTATGCATGCCCAATCTATGAATTTCGAACTGCTTGAAACTTTGAGTTTTTTTGTTGTGCCCATATGGCATGGCGGAGTCCTTTTGAATGAGATATGATCCACAGTAAATAAATAACCCTGGTAGAAATAGTCAAAGGTGTCATTGACATATGTGGCGTTGAACCTCGGCCAGATCAGATCAGATTGTCTAAAGTTGACCCGCCCCCGATAACAATCCAATCTCCACAACACCTCTCAAAATACTCATGCACTAGCATCAGCTCGACCATATTTAAATCAACATCGCCATTCTCCCTGTGCAATGGAAGATGCAGCCGAGTCTGGGTCCCCAACGCCCCCGCACCAGAACCCCATCCCGACCGCAATGGAGAGCTCGGACATCTCCAGCTCCGAGGAACATGAGCATGCGCCCAGCGACACAACAGACGAACCTCACCTTGTCATTCGCTTGATTCAATGTCACCACTGTGCTCGGCCCTTACGTACCCCGCTTCGACTTCCGTGCGGCAATACCGTATGTCGGGAATGTTTACCCCCGGTCCGGCAGCGGACTGGTATTACATACCCCGTGGCTGAGGGGAGGGAGCAGGGGTTTACATGCTACTGGGAAGGGACTGATAGGTGTGTCGGAGAGCATTGTGTTGGGGATTGTGGCGTTGATGTCTTGCTTGGGAAGCTGGCTGGTGTTTTTGGGGGTGTACTGGCTGGGCCAGACAACATCTCTCAAGACGTCTCAAATGATGATGGTCGAAGCTTGCTATGGAGATCCAGTGAGAAGGGCCGAGTTGAAATTGCACACTTGAAGCGGCGTGGGTGGCTAGAGGGCATCTACGCCTTGGCACTGGAAGGCCGACTCCCTTCTGATGCATCTGAGGTCGTCTATAAAGATCCCCAGATTGCAGATGGACACGCAGAATCGCGAGATCTCGTGCACTACCAAGCGTTACGGGATAGTCTCCGTGCCGAGCTTGACTGCCAGGTCTGCTATGCGCTTATCCTTGACCCGATGACTACTCCTTGCGGTCATACCTTCTGCCAGAAATGTGTCGCGCGAGTCCTGGATCATACTGATCTATGTCCGATCTGTCGTCGAAAGCTTGGCATGCCAACTTCGCTGAAAGAAGAGCCTATGAATAGGGCTGTAGCGCACCTGATCGATCAGTTCTTCCCTGAACAGGTTGCAACTCGGCGGGAAACTGTTGCCCAGGATGAGATGGGCACCGACCTTGACAAGAATCTACCCTTGTTCGTGTGTACGCTGTCATTTCCTACGATGCCCACTTTCCTTCATGTCTTCGAGGCTCGGTACCGGCTTATGATTCGACGGGTGGTCGAAAATGGAAACGGAAAATTCGGCATGGTCATGGTGAACCGCCGCAGCCGGACGCAGCCAGGACAACTCGAGAATGCTCCATTTATGCAGTACGGGACACTATTGATGATCGAACGCTATGAGCTGCTTCCAGATGGTCGCAGTCTCGTGGTGGCTACAGGCATATCGCGGTTCAAAATCCTTGACTCCTCAATGCTTGATGGATATCATGTTGCTAAAACAGAGCGCGTGGATGATATCTCACTCGCAGAGGAAGAGCGGCTCGAGTCGATGGAAACCTCTGCAGAAAGTACAGAGCCTTTACCCGAAGGAAATACCGCTGAGCCTTCATTAGACTCTATGTCAACTCAGCAGCTTCTCCTCACGGCGAGAGAATTCCTCACCAACCAGCGCAGATCAGGTGCACCTTGGCTGCATCCGCGGGTTATGCTCGCATATGGACCCATTCCCACAGATGCATCCCGCTTTCCTTGGTGGTTTGCCAGCATCATGCCCATCTCCGAGGAAGAGAAGTACCGGATTCTCACCGCAACCAGCGTTCGAGAGAGACTCAAAATCTCGGCAAGATGGGCAAGGCAACTTGAAGCGCGGGACTGGTGGGTTCATGCCTTATCCTCGATTTTAGCTTCTTGATTCTAACATTTCTACACAGGTCGACCCGTTCATCGCTATACTCTGTCTTGTGACTATCCGTTCCCCTCCTCGTCTTCTGCATCATTCCTCTGCTATTGAAACCATTGTCTGCATTCTTTACATCTGTCTCGCCGAATGTATTTACGTCATTCACGCCATTCTCTTTCTCGATTTCTGTTTCTTTCGGTACTTCGGGATTGTCGACGTTTGAGACGGGCTCGTACATGCCTGATCCTGATGGTTATCCCCGGGAAGTTGGCCAGCAAGAGCAAAAAGATGAAACATATGTCCCACAAACATTTGTGATTGGTGCATTCGTGGCCATATTCCTCGCTCAGGTTGGTGTAAATTTCTTGCAAGTTGTGAGAACAGGGCGACGCAGACGTCGTATTCTGGAAATGCAATTTCCACAGCCCTTGCCCCAGCGAAATCAAACTCGAAGTCCAGCCAGAGACACTGGGGCTGATGCCAATGCTGGAGAACAAAACGTACGACCACTTGCCCCGGAGACTACCACCGTTGAGTAGTCTGTGAATCTGGAAATCTCCACTCCCCAAAAACGATGAAAGGCACTTTCGTTAATTCTGTCATATGACAATCATTTATACCCCTTTTCAACGAACCGATACGATCTTTCTCCTGTCCTTTTCATTGTCATACCTGTGGTGATCTATTGTGGTTGCCATGTACATATCGCTAGTCAATTACTACAATATCAATCTCTGCGTCCATAAGAAGACTTGTTTCGTCGGCTGCTCACCCGTACACAATAGCATTAGAGAGTACTGCATGATCATAGCATGAGCCTTGCAATAATATGCTCTCCAAGTAACGCAACAGAACGCCATGTGCATTGTTGTACGCTTCGCGGCTCTGTAAAGTGCTTACATAATCTCGTGTCTTTTGCTCGCGTCTTCTCCTTCAATCAACCACGAGCAGCGAACAGCGCGTCATGGGACAAAACTGATCATATTATTCATAATTTGAGACAAAGCCAACTTTGTAGAATCTACCCCGAGCCAAGCCAAGCCGAACAACCCCAAAAGAGCCATGACCTCGCTCTCACTATCACTAGGCCCGGCAGCCTTGATCCAGCTCCACGACGTCTTGATATGTCTAGCCAAATTCAGCGAAACAGTCGCCATCGAAGCAGAACCAGATGTTGTACGTTATATCATCTTGTGCTCTCTGAGATAATGTTCGGAAATTTTTGATCCGTGCTTCTTGGCTAACACTGCTCCCCAGCTCCGCTTAAGTGCTCTCAATTCCACCAAGACGGGCTTTGCATCCTTCGCATTTGAGAAGGAGGTTTTCTTTGAAAAGTATGCCTTCAGTGCGCGTGGAGATGGTCGCAGTGGAAGTAGTTTACTAGACCGGTTCTTTTGCCAAATTTATATCAAGGTGAGTGAGACTTCATTGCACATGCTCGCAGCGTAGTCCGTGAATAACATATCTCCTTTCTGACTCGATGCTCATATGCGATGTAGGCACTTCTGTCTATCTTCCGTGGGAGAATTGATAGAAACAAAGATACAGCCGTGGAACGCTGTGATATGGAAATCCATGAAGATTCACAGCAGACAGAATGTCGACTGACGGTGAAGATGATATGTGGACTCGGTAAGACACACTTCGCAATCGTCATGTTTCCTCTTGCTGATATATGCTTAGGTGTGATCAAATCGTACAAGCTCACTTACGAGCCAGCTGCCATCCAACATGCCGTCTTCGACAAATCAAAGGCTACAAGCATGTGGGCAGCCGATCCAAAGTTTATAAAGCAGCTTATCGATCACTTCAGCCTATCAGCCGAGCAGCTAGACATGTACTCCGATTCAAGCAGGGCAGTATTCACGAGTTTTACAACAAAGATTATGGAAGGCAAAGGTATGCATACATCTGTCTACCTCTTCTGTTTAACTTCCGCCACTAACCCAAAGCAGAAGTTCTCAAACACCCAGTTCATACCTCCGTCGCCGCCGATAAACGCGATTTCCAAGACTACATAGTCGAAGAAAACATGCACGTGGCAATCAACCTAAAAGACTTCAAAGCAATAATCGCCCACGCAGAAACAGCGAACGTAACCGTAACAGCACGCTACACACGACCCTGCAAACCTCTGCAACTAGAATACAAATTCGAAGGCGTGAATGCCGAATTCACAATCATGACCCGCGGCCAAGCAGACATCGACGACACTTTGACTTCATCACGCGCTACCATCCCCCGACAAACTCCCGCTCCAATCCCAGTCTCGAGTCATGCTCGGACTCGACCCTCGGCGCCGAGTACGCAGATGCCTCCGCCTCCACGGCGGAGTCGATCCATTCGTCCGCTGAACGGATCATCGACGCAAGAGAATCTTTCTCAGCGGGCTGGGTCGGAGAGACTCCCTGCTTCTGGTCCTTCGATGGAATTCGATAGTCTTTTCGTTCCTGCTGATGACGACCGACAGTGGGATGAGATGAATGAGCAAGAAGCAGAGCCACAGGATATCCTGGGGTGGGATGCGTCTGGGACGCAGGATGCTTTCGGGACTTCGCTGCACGATACTGAGCCTGCGTTCTCGAGGCAGGATGAAGAACCTGAAGATGAGACGGGGTTGCCGCCTACGCAGCGTCTATCTCAAATTCGGCACTTGGGACTTTTCGATTGAGGGGATGGTACGCTCGGTGCTGATTATTCGCATTTTTTTTAGTGGTCATTGCTATGATCATGACACAAGCATAAAGCTGGTCGCACACCCGGCCCCAACACCAATGACCCGCTCACCAGCAGCGCTCACAGTATCAGGTAATGGAACAATGTTATATGTCCCCGATACATTACCTTGTGTATCTGTATCCGGTCCACAATTGCCATGCTCGCCCCATCCGAATGCTGCCACCTGGCCATGCTCTAAGAGTGCGAGGACGTGCTCGCTTCCGACAGCGAGGTGGGCAGTTGATGGGAGGGTCGGGGGTGGGAGTTGACCACGATCATTGCGGCCCCATGCTATGATGGAGCCGGGCGCTAGGATTGGAGTAGATGCAGGAGCAGATGCAGGAGCAACATGTACATAAACACCATGCCAACTAGCCCCAATACCAGCCGAAGCAAAAGGAATATGTCCTCTCGCCCCTCCACACACGTCCTCAGCTCCAACTGAATCTGAAAGCCCCGATAAAACCTTTGGAATTCCCGTCACCCCCCACTTCATCCCCGAATCAGCAAATACATAAACATCCCCGGCACTCCCCCAGACAACCGAGAACTCCCGTCCACAGACCCCACCCTTCACAGGAAATGGTACATCGAATTTGCGTGGCTGACAGACAATCTTTGAACCACGGTTCCCAGCACCGAGTTGACCTTTCCTCGATCCACCCCAGCCGTATACATCCCCATTTGAGAGAATGGCGATTGTATGCGCCATACTACTCGATAACGATGTAATGCTTGTTCCCCTGGGTGGAAAATCGGATATAAATGTCCCTGGTTGGACTGGGGTTGTTGTATCATGCGTTAGAGTTCCTTTAGGGGAGAGCCCGGTTATGTAGACTCTGTCCTGTGGTTCTGGGATCCCTAACAACTGGGTCTGTGATTGTGGGGTAGATGCAACAGCAATAGTCCCTTCCCAAGTCGCAGAAACACACTTGAACGTCGAAATTTCAGATCCGGTAGTTGAATCTTTGAGAATGAAACGGCGAAAATGGGATATATTCCCATCCTCGTCTTGATCTTGATATTGTGGACCACAACGTTCGTCAATATTACAACCAGCCACATAGACAGCTCCGCTTTTCGTCATGAGGAGGGTATGGTTCCCTCCTGCTGCGATGTGAACGATATCATCATCGAGGATATCGGTAAGAGTTGTCTTTTCGTGTTGTGCTGTGGCTGTTTCTGCAACGTCTGTCTCAAAAAGACATTGAGATGGTGTTGAGACGTCTTCCGTGTGGCCAATTCCTAGTTGGCCTGATCCATTGGATCCAAAGGCGAAAAGTTTCATGCTGTATTGGGGAGGTTGTAGAAGAGAAGGAGGTGTGGGGGTTATACATAGAAGCGGGCAGCCAAGAGCAATTTCGATTACTAATCCGTCTGCCTTGGACCACGCAGAACTAACGCATGCCATAGTGGAAAGAAGGCAGTTCCATTATACAAAGATGAAGACACAATTATTAAATTCTCATTGAGAATTACAGCAGTAATAGAGACAGCAGTGTCAAAAGAGTGGAGATAACAAAGGAACCAGGACATGAAAGGTCGGAAGAGGGCACAGTCGAAAGTGAAAGTTTTCAACCTTTCAGGGAGCCTGATCACCTGAAACCAAGGCATTGGACAGACAAGTCTAGCTGCAGCAGTTCTGGTCTTCTTGCTGCGAAGCTTGATCCTGATGGAAACGCAGGTGTAGGTCGTGACACAGAAGAGTGCAGTCATGTCAATCTGTACAAGATATATCAGCGGATCATCCCTAACAAAACAGGTAACTTGGATCAAGCAGAATAATAGGTGAAGCTTCTATCCCCCCCCCCCGAATAATACTCAGCCTTCGGAATGAACTGTGGTGCATTGTCCGAGCCGACCGCGTACTGACAATATTCGCACGAGGATGTGGAGGCAGCATCACGCACATATGCCCTTGCAGACCCAATGAAAGGGCCCATGTCAGGAGCGCAGGTCTGGCTTTCGAAAAAATCAATCTTGATCCACTCGTTCTCGGCACACTTCACAGGAGCATCCCACAGGGCCTCTCCCAGGAACCCCCAATGAGGTATGTGAATGGATCCATAGTACATCCAGTAACGTCAGAAAGACAATGATCCTCTCGTAAGATCCGACGACTTCACAAAAGCCAATCAATCCAGCTCCGAGGACCAATGGATTGACGAGCAAAATACTCCTTTGGAGCATCTACAGCCATGGCTTGGCCGATTGGAGTGTACCAGAGTCCATAGACTAGACACGGTATTCTTAGATATTATGCACATATAAGGCTTTGGTGATTTCACGTATCATCTTGAAGAACATATGGTCTGAAATCGAAGGCAAGTTTGGGTGGAAGTCAGCATGTTTTATTGGGGCTATTTCAGGCGTCGCAAAGAACATCTGTCAGTTGTTCATCACGAAGACCTACTTCTAGCAATGAAGTAACGGTAGTCATCAATTTTAGTCTCATTGCCGGTTCTCATTTTCGGGAATAGGAACGAGATGGGTTTTGACTCTGGATGCAAAAAGCAAATGCAGACGTAGTGTGGGACGGTTGTGGCGGAACGCCCAAACATGCCCACGGGAAAGTCATGTCGGACTCGCATATCGTCCGAGGTGAATGTAGTTGAACCATGATACATAGCAATGTTGAGGATCATTTTCTAGCCAATAGAGAAGCCGGCCCTCCTACGCCCGCAGCGCTGACCTTCCGACGTAGCACTCGTAAGTGACATAAGTCGGGATGGAAATTCAAAGAAACAGCCTTCATCTCAAGCAAGGTTCTTCCCTCGGCTCTGGGCATAGCCCGGAGCCAAACTCTCTCGATCTGGTTGGTGATGATCTCACCACGCTTCTTGGCGTATAACCATCCTCCTGACTCTAGAGCCCTACGGGATGCCAAAAGCGTTCAGAGACCAGGAACCATGTCACATGCGCAGACGCTTCAGATCACTGCGAGGCTAGGCAACTGTTCTCGAGCCGGTCGATGGCTATACGAGGCGGCCGAGATGGCCGAAGCGATCGGTAGCGAATCGGAAGAAAACCCCATTCTGCAACAGTTCATCCTAACCGATTTTCATTGCAGCTATGACAGGAGTGACTGATTGGATCAATTCGGGAGAAATAGTAAAGTGTTTTATCCCAGAATGGGAATCGTTGAAACAATGCCTTGGTGTACATATCATGTTCTGAATCGACAGAGGCCTCAAGAAAAAGACTTTATCTATGTCAGCCTGTACAGTGGCCTCGGCACTTTGCTCCTGGGACCCTGCGCCACACAAGGCCCAAACACTCCCTGATCAATATGCATGTAGCTGGTCCGGATCCGTGGCAGTGCAAGGTTCATCCGGAAAAGGGTCAGGCTATTGAGAAGGTCACCGCGGACCTGCAGAGTTTCATTTCGACTAGTTCGTGCAAGAATAATATCGGTGCTACGGTTATGGTAGATAGAAATGATCGGACGTGGGCGTTTATCACGACAGATCCGAATCCTACTCAGTATACCTTCTGCCATCCGGACCCTAAAGGTCTAGGCGTCGGAGAAGAGGAGAGTGATGCAGAGATTGGAGGTAATGGAGAATATGTTGGCTGACATCTTCCTGCGTGCTAGGACAACGACAACGGAACTAGGAATCGGGCTGTCTCCTGTGTTATATCAAGATAGTGCGTTGTTAACCGCCCAAAGAAAAGGAGAGCAAAACGCTGACTGGAGACCTCTTCTATTAAAATGTTCGCATTCTATATTCTACTTCCACCCAAATCGATCACTATTCACCTGTGGCTTTGACATCAGCTGGTTATTTTTGATAGTTATGTGTTTCCAGGTTAGTACACTTCATCCGAAGAAGTCGACGTGCGCGTCAAAAAAGGGCAATGGCTAGAAGAATCAAAGGCTTGCAGAAATCGATCCAAAATAAAGGATCAAATAGTCAAAAGTACCCAAAGAGGCCTTCCGTCACTCGTCATGATAAAGATTCGTATTGCTATCCACGGGTCATCGATCAGGGTTGGTAACCTAGTCAAAGCATTCAACGTTATACCCAAACAAAAGCAAAGTCACAGAAACATACATACCTTCAAAATCCTCCTCGAATAATCACCCAAGTCATCAATACTCCCATTAGTTTTGCGACACTCAGCCAAATGATCCCCATCAAACCGAGAATCGGCCCTCGAGACCTCGTGGCCGAAATCACCACAGTAATCACCGGCACTATCAACTCCAGTCTTCTGAGCTTCCTGTTTCCTGGTTCGCCATCTCCAGAAAAACAGAGCGCCAATCACAACCGCTGCACCTCCACACGCTCCGATGACGACACCGACGATGAGGCCGGTATTGCTGTTAATGTTATTGTTGCTGTTCTGCGTGTCGTCTGCGATATAGTCACTGGCGGGGGTATTGTTATCAGCTGACGAGGCTGTTTCAGCACTTGAAGTCGAGGTTGAAGTTGACTCCGACGTCGAAGTGGAACTGGAAGTTGAATTCGAAGCTGAGTTCGCATCAACTGCGACGCCATCTTTGCCGGGTAGACCGGTTGTATATACTGAATAGAGGTCATTACCACCACCTGCGTAGCAATTAATCAGCATCAACAACAATGCACCAAAGAAGAAAAAAAAAAGGGATCATACATGTATCCTCTACCCAACCCGGACAAACAGTGCCACATCTTCTCTTCGGAACCATATCCTCAGACGGCGGCAGAGCATTTCCACAAAGACATTCATACCCTTTCAGAGCGAAAGTGGCGGCATTATTCTTCCGACATTGTGTCAGGCACCATCCGAAACTCTGATAGAGGTGGGATGTGCGATTTGAGAGGTTTTCACTCGTGGAGTAACAGCCTATATAGTTCAGTGCTGGGGTGCGTTTTAAGATTGTGTTTTTATTGCTGTTGTCGGTGTTATCGGGGGTGGCGATGACTATATTGGTGGTGAGGAGGGTTAGGAGGGTTAGTGTTAGTGTTATGGTGGATCTCATGGTCGTTGAATGGTATGCCAGGGATTGCCTGGGGTATAATCAACTGATAGGGTTGTAGATGGTATTAAAAGTATTGGGGTGGACTTTGTTTCAGAGGTAATGTGGTTTGATGAGGTGAGAGGGTGGTTTATATATGTTCGTATTATCGTATTGGCATTGGTTCTATCCACGGCTGTTGGGAGGCTGATATACGGGTGTCTTGGCAACAAAGCGAGAGCGAGAGCGAGGGAAGGACGAACTTCAGTGTGAACTGTTGGAGGCGGGAGTGTGATGTAATCATTTGTAGTTCGTTGGAATACAAAGACATTGAAACACAAATGAAAAGAAGGTTGGGTTGTCTGATCCAAATGGGACCGATCATTATGACGTTCGATCTAGACTGTACGATGTAAATTACTGAATATTGGAGATGATCTTGTAAGGTTTCATTCGCGGGGTATGAGGTATCAATATCTAACAGCGATGGGTCGCTCCATGCAGCGAATTCTATGCAACAATATTCATATAGCAAGCTAGCAAGCTCGAGAAAGGAACGCGATGTATATCCAGTATTTTGACCGTAAAAAGAACAGATAAGAAAAGATATGTACTGTGAGCAACAGCTTATTAAGACTTCTCATTCAAGTTTTCCTCAGACTCGCTCTCAGCGGGAGGGGGGAGGGTGAAATTGTCCTGCTTGGAGGTCACGTTCTTCTCCATACCCTTGAACATGGGCGAGGTACGGTGGAAGTAAGTGTGGACGTGACCCTCGAGGAGGGAGTCGTCGGTGTCGAAGCTGTTCTCGTTCTCCTTCTCGGCAACCTTTTGAGCCATGGCGGTTTCCCACTCGGCACGGTACTCCTCGACCTTCTGTTGATAGTCGAGCTCGGCGTTGTAGTAGCGGCCCTTGCGGAGGACGTAGCGCTCGTACCAGGACAAGTGCTTGGGGTGAACGGCAGGTCCATGGTACTCCTCCTCACGACCCTGGCGGAGGTATTCCCAGCGACGCTCCTGCTCCTTGAGATCCAGACCAGTGGTATCGGGGAGGAAGAGGGCGGTGATCAAAGCACCAGCCAGACCGAACCAAGGAACAACGTAGAACTTGGTCTGGGTGTCGATGTAGTTGTACAGGACGGAGGCGAGGAGGGCACCAGCCTTACCCCAGGCAGCGGACATACCGTGGGCGGACGCACGAATAGGGGTGGGGAAGACCTCAGCAGCAACCAGGAAAGAGACGGAGTTGGGACCGAACTGGTTGAAGAAGGAGCTGAGGAAGTACATGGCCTGGAAAGACTTGATGTTCTCGGGACGACGGTAGTAGTCGTAGTTGAAGGCAGGGACGACGAACAGAACGAAGCAGAGCATGAAACCGACAATCTGCATCCACTTGCGACCGTAAAGCTTGTTATCGATCAAGAAAGAGGCCATGTAGTATCCGCACAGCGAAACACCGACGTTGCACAAGTTCCACAACCAGGTGGGCATGACAGACGAGGTGGCAGGGCTGATGACCTTGATGAACTCGCTCTGGAAGAGCTTGTTACCGTAGAAGAAGACATCGTTGGCGAACCAGCCGCCAGCAGTGGCAAAGATACGGAAACCGAAGTACTTGAAGGTGAGCTTCAGGGACTGAGCATCGTAACCGGTGACGGAGGCCTTCTTCTTTGCGGCGGTGAGCTGCTTGCTGGCGGCCTTCATGTGGTAGGCACGGTAGTACACAAGCCACAGAGTGCCAACGGCGGGAATAGCGAAGGAAACACGGTAGGTCCACTGGACGGCAACAGTGGAGTAGGGGTTGTTGCCACTGCCGTGGTGGAAGCAGAGCAGCAGAATGATGAGCAGAACCTGGTTGAAGAACTGACCCCAACCCTGCATCAAGAAAGCACTGGTGACCTTGCGACCACGGTGAAGACGATCCTCCTTGGTAGAGACCTTTCCAGAGCCGACAGCGTTCTCCATACCACTGGTGGCGGTCATGGGGTATTCGCCACCAACACCGATACCGTAGATGAACAGACACCAAGCATAGCAGATAACCCAGCCGTTCTGGGTAACACCCCAGGCGGCAGTCAACATGACCAGACCGAGAAGCATGATAGTGGCATCCTGAATAAGACCCCAGCGACGACCAATCCTGTTGCCGTTAGCTTCCGAGATCCGAATTTTATCCGAATTTTGGCTTACCAGTCACCGAGAACGCCAACCAAGATCTGTCCCACAATGATACCGATAATTTCGAGGTAGTCGACGGCGTTGATCCATTGCTTGTTGCAAATTTCATGGGTGTCCCAACAGGTGGGGAAAGCTTTTTGGAAGAGCGGCTTGATGTTACCGATAGAGAAGAGCACGTAACCCTCCAAACCGAGACCGGCACCGGGTAGGACCATGTTGCGGAAGTAGTAGGAGACCGGCGAGAGCGGGTCTTCCTTAATCATGGACCAGATGCCGCTCAGTTCGCGCTTGGCTTCCTTGGAGTCGTAGGAAGTCACGAAGCTGATCTTCTTGAACAAGGGCAAGTCGGCCCAGTAGGTACCCTCGGGGGTATAGCTGTCATCGGGACGAATGAGGGAATCGAAAGCACCCTTCTCGTTGATATCCATATCCTCCAGCGGGTTGTGATCTCCCGACATGTCAGGCCCATGGGGGGCACGAGGTCCAAAGTCAGACATGGTGAAACTCTTGGTCTCTTCGATAAGAGTTTGCCGAGAGAGTTGGCAAGGTCAATTCCACCGAATGGGGAGACAAGGAAGAGTCGAAATGACCACAAGAGAGCGTGGCTGACTGCAAGCCAAGTCCGTGGCGATCAGCTTCTTATAAGAAAGAAAAGGGTGGGAAGAACAGAGAAGCGCACATGTAATAGCGGCCATTTCTGATAAGTCGGTGGCGGACTCCACTCGGCCCAGAAAAAAAAAAAAAAACCCCTCCCAAGGAAAGAGCGATGGAGTCCTCGGGCGAAGGTTTTCTGGCCGGAAGCAGATAAAATGGGGCCTCAAGGCTACGCTGGAGCTGCCGGTAACCAATCAAGAATGCACGTGGGGGCAGAATCTGAACGCAGATTGCCACCGCCTGCGGTTCACGGCAGATCTTCGCGGGGACTCACACGTTAGGATCACACAGTACAAAGTCAAAAGTCAGTGTCATACGAGGAGAGTGTCAATTATACCATATTGACATGGTATACACTTTATGATACTTCTTTTTCTATCAAGATAATAGTCCATTGAATGAAAAGTGGTCCGAACTAACTATTCTAGATACACTTCACATCCAAGATAGACCTTTGGGTGGCGCCAGCATCGCTTCTCGAATCCCTGTCACTCTTGCTCGGACACACGTGCACACTTTCCGGGGCGGGCAGTGGATATAAGCAAGTCTGCTGTGATAGGTGCAACCAGGAACCATCTCATCCCAAACGGGCTGGGCCCCTTGAAGTAGAGTCCACGCTAGGAGACTCGGGAGACTATCCATGCAGAATCTCTGACCACTCACAACACCCCATTCACCCATGTGCTCCTCCTCCGCATCTCCCTCTCAACGTCGACTCACCTCGCCGGCCACACGTGGGAGCACTCGCGTGTCAAACAGAAGCCATTGTCCAATTAATCTCAGCCAGAGGAAGGGCTAGAATGTTACGGCTGACACGAATCCCCGAAAAAAACACCCCAATCAACCCGAATTATACGCTCAGACACATCTTCTAACCAACCACACGACCAATTCCTTCCATGCCACCAATATCGATGCCGAGCCGGTTCATCGTCTTGGCTAATGCTTGCTTCACGTCTTTAGCGTTTGATCCAGCAAAGCCATGCGTGTCAAGCATTCGGCGTAGCGAGCGAGGCGTCGCCAAGTGAGCTTCAACAATGCTTGGTTCGCCTGCCAGCAAGACACGCACGTGCTCCTCTTCCGCGCCTATTGCTGGTCGACAGTTCGTGTCAGCCAACGCGCACAGAGCGTGTCCTGTCTCGGGGGATGCTCTGCTTCCAGTATGTGGTTTGAGAGATTGCAATCTACTTAGTACTCCGTACTTGTTTCCGGCCCCTGCTGCTGTGCCTTGCGTATGACACGCTCGCTTGCATAAGTGCGCTTTTGGTCCGGTTTTTTTACTTTGTTCCAGGGGCTACCTTACGTGGAGCTGGCCGATCTCCGGCCCATGCACTGCTCCGAGACTATCGCTTGGTGTGTGTTTGATCTACCGGCCAATAGGTGTGTCGTGATGACATTCCGTTCGTGCTAGGTGTTCGGCCCCTCTCTCAGTACAGTAGGTCCCGTCTCCCTGCATCACCCGACACGAGATGCATGCATCAGATGCCTTCTAGAAAGTGGATGCCTTCTGGAACGCCCTTGTATCAGCTATTACTTGCATGACTCCACCGGCTCTTTCATTTCGCCTGTGGTAGCGTCATCACAATGACCAGACCAGATGGTTCACTGTAGTCCCATCCAGAAACTCCGTCGGTATCTCCGAAACTCACAGATCCAACCGTTTAGTCCGCAAGATCCGAACATACAGTAGGCCATCTCCTGTTCATAATCACATCCATAATCATGATCATGTTCGTGGCGCACTCCACCTCCTTGCAGTAGTCTAGACCGAGACCCAGCCCAGCTCCGGGTCTATTGAATTCAGCCATATTGTACATGCACACCACAACCGCACTAAGCGCTCCTTCATTTGAACAAGAGCTTGATTTCTCTCGGATACTCGGATGCTAGTGTAACAACGTGCCACTAGTTCATTAGTGGCTTTCAGCTCGTCTCGCGAACATGTTTCTGTTTGGTCGTGGGCGTTGCCCGTGGTTCTACGGCGGCTCTTCATAGGACTGTCTATACTGCTAGTATATTATATGGTGTCACTGTATCACAATGCCACGGATCAGATGGCCGTCGAATTCATCGATTGCTTACCAGTTCTTTGGGTTTGGTGGAGATTCGTGGGTTGGATCCGGATGTAACTGTTTCGCTCGGGTCAGATGGGCGGTTTATGGTGAGTTGTACGCTTTGTGCCGTGGTCTGCTCAAGCGGTAAGCTGTGCTGAATGGGTTTATTAGCTTTGGGCTCAGCTTACTTTTCTTGTGTTCCTTGGATCTAGCTAATTTTTGAGTGATAAGTTTGGTCGCCGTCGATGTTGCAAAGTGATGCTCGAGCTGACACGACACAAAGCTCAATTAGCATTTCACAGGATTCCAGAAAACCAACCAGTCGAATGGTGAACTGCCAACCTTCAAAGAGTTCCTCGTTCGCGTGGTGAATAATCCCCGCAGGGAGTCATACACCTGGGTCGCGGGCTCATCCCACGCAAACTAGGGCAACAATGTTGACCCTACCCTTGAATAACGAATTATTCAAATAACAATTCCAGCCTATACCCAGAATTCCCCAAGAGTCAAAACTCACATCTAGCCCCAAGCCCCCCTATTCAGCACCGAGATCCCCCGTGGCTGTCAACATTCTTGAAGCGGGCAGGGCCAACCTCACCACCCTCCCTTCAATCCAACCCAGAACTTTTCAGCCATCATGCTCGAACCTGGCATTTCTGACAGCTGAAATTTCCAATAACCAGTACTCAAGCACATCATGTGCAATGCATACATACCACGGAGAATTCAAAGTGGCTTTTCACGCTAGAACATGCCCCTCTGCTCCCCTTTGGCAGCCCACATCCGGAATGATCAGATCGCGAGAAATCTACGCGACTGATCCATATCTCGGATGAGAGACTCTGGTATATAATGACAGGAGGACCAGCTGAATCAAAGATTCTCATTCAGGTATTGAGTAGACTTCTTTTCGTGGTTGCACCGCTTGCTTCAGCTCCAGCTATCACGATCTATTCTTGCGTCGAATCTAGCTCAGTTCTATACTGTCATACTTGACTTGACACCATTCGGCTATCAACTACATCCATCCAGGTTAGACCGGATCACAGCCTAACCGAGACAGACAACGGCAAAAATGGCCCTGATAGATTTCAAAGCCCTACTCCCAACAATAACAGCCTTCATCGCATTTATAATCACCATCCTGTGCCTCTTCGCCGGCACGCAAAAGGATTTTCTCGATGGCGCCGATCTGTTAACAGTAAGCCCTACCTCCCCATGCACTCCATCCAAAGGACACGAACTAATATGGCACCAGCTCTACACCCCCTCAGCAACACCCTCAACCACCCAGAATGTCGCACACGATTTCTACTCAGTCCACATAATGTCCTACTGCAGCGGAGAACTAGGCACAACAGACCCAAGCGCGGGCGTCACGCGCAACGTAACAACCTGCTCAAACCGCACGATCTTGTTCGCGTTCGACCCGACGCAAGCCTGGCCAAAAGAGGTCACGCACGGCGCGGAACTGGACTGGCCGCGTGTCATTGCTGATGATTTTCATGCTTTCCGTATGACGAGTCGGGCTATGGCTGTGCTTTATTGTATATCTGTTGGTGTTTTGGGCGCTGTGCTTATTGGGAGGGTTTTTGGGACGGTTAAGCCTTGGGGTGGGATGGGGTTCTTTGAATTTGGGGGGTTGATTGTGAGTATTTCTTTTCTTTCCCTTTTCCTGCAGTTCTGTCCTGCATTTGAACGACTTGGGGGCAGAAGAGGAGGGATGGTGTGGTCAGATGATGTTCCCCGAATTCGGGGTGTCTGTGCTGTGCATGTATTCCCCCAGGATACCATATCACTCACTCTCACTCTCACTCTCACCATGGCTTTGACCGTGGTCATGGCTATGACTATGACTATGACTCGGTGGACTGAATACGACAGTGGCTAACACATTGACTCCAGTTCGGATCCTCTAGCTTAACCATCGCCTCAATAATTGCAACAGTGCTCGCCTTCGAGTTCGTATCCCTTGTCAACGCGCACGGCGAGGGCTCCAACGTGTCCGCTAGCTACGGCGAAAAGTTCCTAGGAATGACCTGGGCCGCAGTGGGGCTATTACTCGCAGGTAGTGTAGCGTCGTTTGTGAACGTGTTCATTCGCACGCGAGCGGCGCCTGCATTTGCAGTCGAGAAGGACATAGAGGGGTAAAGTAACCCCAAGGGAAACGGGAAAGGGGGATGGAAGCACGAAAATGAAAGGGAACCAGTCGGAGGACTGGTAGCCTGAACGCGCCAGAGAATGCGAATGAGGGGGGGGGAGGGTGGGGGGAAAGACTAGGACTGGGGACGGGGTATGACCGGGCCTACTCGCCCATTCCAATTTCCAATTTAGATCTTTGTATTCGTTAAAGCGTGAAATGAAATACTACCTTGAGCCCAATCTGACTTGGGCGGTAATGGTGAAATTACAGTTGCTAATCCGGCCGCTTGCTTATGCTAGGGGGTCAGTGTAGCCAATGGGCGTGATGGGAGACTGTCTGAGTTGGGGGGGGGGGGGGGGGGGGGGTGGTTCACGATAGGCAGCAATGACAATCAAGTCCATAGAAGATTCTACTCTAGTCTAGTTTTGGATCCAGACTTGTATGGAAATTCATCGATGACATTGGAATCAAGGTATGGGGAAAGTTGGTAGTTCGAGACTCCCTCTAGTGACGGGCAAAACTGGGTCTTTCCGTTATCCGACGTCACCACTGTGGAGACTTGAGAGTATGAGAGATATCAATGTGATATCAAAGTCATTGTGTTTACATGTAACATAGAGGCATTATTGTTTGAGGTTGACTATAACACATTCTATTATGCTCATTGTAGGTGTGTTAGGACCACTGTACTCCGGGCATACCTGTGGTTTTCGTCCCGGTCTGTCGGCTGGTGACTCCGGCTAAGCCCCGAACTGCCAAGGTTGACATTTGTTGCATGTCAAAGCGCGAGTGCGGAGGGAATGTTGTATGGGCGGGTTTTTCCGGGGCAGACCACCCTTTGTTCCTCGGTGAGTAGTTCAGGCCCGAAGGTGTGTATGGCTCGGGCGGATGATCCCTGGACGACGGGCAGTGGTTGACTAAACGGATACGGAGCCTTGGGTGGGCAGTCGGGCAGGACAGGAGGACAGGAGAGCGGGAATAGGCAGGTCGAGATTGCCGATATCAAGTGAGTGGGGGTAAAAGACTATGACGGTTCCAAACAAGGCGGAGACTAGTCCCGGGATATCTATGAAGTCATCTTTTGCTTCAGCCACTCCCTGGCCTCACGGCTTGGGCTTGGACTATGGCTCTTTCCTGAGTTTAAATAGCTGCTCTTTCCCCCTTCTGCGATTTCCTCATTAGTCCATAGTCTCTTTTCTATCTCAACTTCCTCTCACACTTCACCTTTCTCAACTCTCTCTCTCCCCCTCTCTACTTCTACTCTACATCATGGAGAAGAAAGCTGTTCACTTCGGCGGTGGTAACATCGGCCGTGGTTTTGTTGCCGAATTCCTTCACTCTGCTGGCTTCGAGGTGGTCTTTGTGGATGTCATGGACAGCATCATCTCCGCTTTGCAGAACACCAAGTCATACCAAGTCACCGAGGTCAGTGAGGAGGGTGAGAACACCAAGACCATCACCAACTACCGTGCCATCAACTCCAAGACACACGAGGCCGATGTCATCAAGGAGATCGCAACTGCTGAAATCGTGACCTGCGCCGTGGGCCCCAACATCCTCAAGTTCATCGCACCCGTCATTGCCAAGGGTATCGATGCCCGCACTGACCCCCACCCATTGGCTGTCATTGCTTGTGAGAACGCTATTGGTGCCACCGATACTCTGCATGGATTCATCAAGGACAACACTGCCGCAGACCGTGTGGACTCTATGCCAGACCGTGCCCGGTTCGCCAACTCTGCCATCGACCGCATTGTCCCTGCTCAGGCCGCAGATGCCGGTCTCAACGTGCGCATTGAGAAGTTCTACGAGTGGGCTGTGGAAAAGACCCCCTTCGGCAGCTACGGCCACCCCGACATCCCAGCCATCCACTGGGTTGGGCACCTCGAGCCCTACATTGAGCGCAAGCTTTTCACTGTCAATACTAGCCACGCCACTGCTGCTTACTACGGATACCACCTCGGCAAGAAGACTATTGCCGAAGCACTGAAGGACGACTACATCCGCGGAGTCGTCCGTGATGTTCTCCAAGAGACTGCCGCACTCATCATCGACAAGCACGAAATCAGCGCTCCCGAGCAGCAGGAGTACGTCGAGACCATCATTTCCCGCATCTCCAACCCCTACCTCGAAGACAGTGTAGAGCGTGTGGGTCGCGCTCCCATGCGCAAAGTCTCTCGCAAGGAGCGATTTATCGGACCGGCTGCACAGCTGGCGGAGCGTGGAGGAAAGTTCGACTCGTTGATGGGATCTGTTGAGATGGCATTGCGTTTCCAGAATGTCGAGGGAGATGAAGAGAGTGTGGAATTGGCCAAGGTGCTCAAGGAGAACTCGCCTGCCGATGCAGCCATCGCTCTCACCGGCCTAGACCGTGACCACCCACTGTTCCCCCATGTGGTCAAGGTCGTCGACGGCGTACAATCCGACGCAAAGTAGGAACCTTTTACCCCCCCCCCGCCAACCTCGATCCAACCTTTTAACATCACTTCCAGGGAGGCAGGGCAACCGCGCATCTGATTGATTTTCTTCCGCTCGCATTGGATATGGCGAATACTAGGTACACGGCGCGATGGATTAGGTTTTGACATGATTAATGAACTGTAGTATGAATAGCAATGAATAACTTTATATCTCTATCTTCCTTGCAATCACAACTAACTATCAACCCACACAGGCCCTCTCTTCTCCACGAAAGCCCTCAATCCCTCCTTGATATTCTCCCCCTCATTCAACCTCTTCACCCACGTCTCACTCAACATACTAGTAGCCTCATCCGCCCCAATCCCCTCCCAACCAAGCTTAACTCCCTCCCGACTAACAAGAACAGAATCAGGACTATTCCCAGCAATAGTTCCAGCAACCTCCAAAGCCTTCCCAACAACAACCCTCGAAACCTCCCTATCAACCTCCTCCGTCCCCTTCCCACCCTGAACAATCCCCCCAACGTCAACAACAGAATTAACAATCCCCCACCGCTCTGCCTCAAACGCATCCACATTCCGCCCCGTAAGAACCATCTCCATAGCCCTCTGCTTGCCAACCGTCCGAACAAGTCTAGGCAATGCACCAGCAAGCGCAACAACACCGCGCTTAACCTCTGGCAAACCAAAAACCGTCCGCGAAGACGCGATCACAATGTCGCTATTGATGATCATCTCCGTCCCACCGCCGAAACATAGCCCGTTCACCGCGCAGATTACGGGTTTCTTGCCTTTGCGCCGGGCGAGGCCGCCGAAGCCGCTACTCGGCATTTGGGTTGATTTTTGGGATGTGGAGGTGGTGGTGGAGGAGGCGCGGGTATTCCACTCTGTTGTATTGCACTCGGTTAGTTTGGTAGATCTTATGAGGCCTAAAATTGCGATTGCAATTGCAATTGCAGTTTCAGTTGAAGGTGTGAAGGTATTTGGGGTGTATACCCTTCAAATCAGCGCCAGCGCAAAACGCCCTCCCCGTTCCGGTCAGCATGCCCACACGCATGCTCGGCTCCTCGTCCATCCATTCCCAGATTTCGTGGAGGTCTGCGTGGCCTTGGGCGTTTATGCAGTTTAGGTCTTTTGGCCTGTTGAGGGTTACGAGGAGGATGTGTGGTGCTGGGTAGGAGAGGATGGCCGTGTGCGGGGTTGGTGGTTGAATGGTGAATTTTGGCATTTTGATCAGGGGTGTTTGTTGGTTGCTTCAGTGTTGGTTGGTTGGTATTTGAATTGGATTCGGGATTTGGCGTTGGTATAGGTTATTATGGAGTAGAGTTGGCTGTAAGGAGTGGGGGTTGGGGTTAATTGTAGATGCGGAGAATGGATGAGATGCCGAGGGCCGATCGGTGTGGAGGTCTCGGCTTGATTACTCTACTGTACCTTAGCCAACTATTGACTACGTAGTGATTGAGGTATACTCGGTCTACTTTCCGGTGTGCAAGGACAGGTACCCGCCTAGATTGGTGATTTTCATTTGTGGTTTGTTCTCTGCAAAGGGGAGAACAGATCAATCCGCCATCCTATTAACGCCTAAGCCGCTCTGCAAGCAAAATTTACTGGGTACCGGGGATATCAATAGAAACAACACAATTGGATACGATCGGGGCTATCAACAGGTCACACGCTTATGCCTTGTTGATCCAGCCGCTGTGTACCATGAAGTCGTAGATGCGACTGGTCTTGGTACCCTCGATCTAGGGTCATGTCAGTAAGAGATACTGTAGTTGGTTTGGGTATAAGGGAACGTACCTTGCAAATTGCTCGTGCGTCTTTTTTCTTCAGGCTGCCGCCTTGCTTCATTGCTTCTTTCAATAATGTCTCCTTGACCACGAGGTATGGCTTGGGCATGATACGTAGCACGTTGCAGACTTCTATTTCTTCCTTGGTCAGGAGATGTAGGTCGGCTGCGGTGTCGTTGTCCAGTTTCCATGCTGGTAGCCCACTCAATGGCGGTACAACGTATTTGGTCTTGGATGGCTGGGGAGGAGGGGCATCTCCGTCCACGGCGAAAGCGCGATCGAAGTCATTCAATGTTTCATCGGTGGCATCTGTCGGGGCATGGGGATTGGCGGCTTTCTGTAACCGCAGTGGCAGTTCGGGTGTTGTCAATTGAGTCGCCGCCGGTGGGGTTTCGGTGAGCTGTGCCTGCTTGGGACGTGCGCTGGCAAAGCGGTCGAAGGAGCCCTGGGGAAGTAGTCGTTGGACGCGCTGCTGCTTGTCTTGCTCGTATTTTTCACCGGCCTTGAGATCCCCAATGCCCATCTGGCGCCATTCTTGGAGTTGGGAGATAGCCAGCCGGAGGTTGTGCTCATATTCTAGGCCCTTGTTGACGTCTTCAAAGTCTTTCCGGTTCATCATCCGGGCCAAAGGCTTGGCTTTGTTCAACAAATCGCGCTCTTCCTTTGATCGCTTCTTGTCGAGGGCAGTGTTCTTCCGGTATTCGAGGAGGTTGTGTTCGAAAAGGATCTTCTTGCGCTCTGTTCGCGCGGTAAGGCGAGAGTTGTAGATATCGACCACAGTCATCTTCAGCTCCGTCTCTGCATCTGGCTCGCCATTTTCGTTAAGACCAGCTCCAGGCTCAAAGGTCATGTGCTGCACGGCCTCTTCGGCATCGTTCAAGAATTCGGTCTCAAATTCCAATCGTCCAGGCATGTAGCCCTGTACTTCGTGACATGCCGGTACACTGGCGGTCGGTTTCTGCTTTGGGGTGGTGGGTGGTGCAGCCTTGGCGGCATCCTTGCGCTCCTCGATACGTCGCTTCTTGCGCGTCTGGAACTCCTCTTTCGAGATCGAATCTTGTAAGCTTCTATCGTCTGGGTCGGCACGGTCTGCAAGCGGGAAGTGGCCGCTCTCGATGTATGTGTCATAGTAGTGGTCGCGCACTTCGTCCTTGCTGCGGTAGCCTCCGATATGGTCTGCAATGTCGGCCCATGAGCCGAGTCCGTAAATCTCAGCACCTTCCAGCAATAACAACTCTTCATCAGCACCCCAGTCACCTTGGAATATGGGAACGGAGTTCTGTTCGATCACTTGGAATGGATGTGTAGCGGGATCGTGGTTCTTGGAGCTTTGTCCGGCGGAGAAACAGGGGACACAGAGGTCATATTCGGGACACGAGGGATGCGAACACGAGATGCGAACCTGATGGGAGAATCAATGTCAGCTTCTGGATGATAGAGCTCTTGAGTGGTAGAGCTTCTGGATGACACGGTTGGTCCTTACTGTTGATGTGACATCAATAGAGCACACGTCGCAATGGAACTTGGTGCCTGCCTCGGTGCCGCGCGATGCGGTCTTCTTGCGAATCACACCCATTGTCTGAGTGACTCTTTCATCGTCCGCTTTGACGGTGTCGAGGAGCCAGTCTCAGTGTCTCCCAGGAACCCGGAGAGGAGAGGAGAGGTCTAGGGGAAGTAGATCGCGGGGAATAAACAAGCTTAACACAATCGTAACAGCATGGAGTCGCCCAATAAGAAGTGAGCACTGAGTACAGACTTGTCCGAGGTACTTCGTAGCTTGACGTTCACCCTTGAATGTGGCGGAGTTCTGCCTCAGGCTGGTTTCAGTACCATACAGCCCTATCGGCGCCCTTGGGGCTTGGCCAGCGGTAATTCACGTATTTTGTTTACAGGGGGCTTCCCCTCTTCTCCTTCACTTCAATCTTCATCTTCAACTTTAACTTCATCTTCTCTCATTAGTTGTGCTTCCGGATAAAAGTGGTCTGACCCTTCGTGCTCCGTCCCTCCTTAAAAGGCTTTCTTTTTGGGCCTTTCGCATGTGTTGATCCTCGGTTTGTGGCACTCTGCAACACCACGCATTGCGGTCGGCTTCTTGGACTTTCATATCTTCACTATCGTCACTAACCCTCACAACCCACCGCCACAATGTCCTGGAAGCTCACTAAAAGTATGTTTACTGGCAGTTGGTCTCCCTCTCCCCCCGCTCCTCCCTGCACTGCAGACCGTCAGAACAATGGCTAATTGCATATGCTTCAGAATTGAAGGAGACGCATCTGGCGCCCCTGACCAACTTCGGTCGATCGTCCTCTACCTCGACGATCAAGGGCGACTCAAATGGGGACGAGGCTCAAACCCCTGTGGCCTCTAACCCGCCTAGCATCTCCTCCGGCGCCCCGTCAACAAACGGAATTTGTATGTCGTGGCCCTCTGATCGGGAGTACAGCCCACTAATTGTTTAAACAGCGGCTTCGGAATCTCTCGTCTCCCCGCCTGTGGCTCCCGTGAACCCGGGTATTCTCATCGTCACTCTCCACGAAGGACGCAATTTTTCTCTGTCCCCTCATTTCCAGCAGATCTTCAACTCGCATTTCCAGAACAACTCTTACGCACCATCGTCCTTACGCCCTAGCACCTCCTCTTCGTCACATTCATCCCAGAATCAGCAAGGCTCCTATGTGCCCTCAGGCCGCCCACAATCCACAAGTGGGGGAATAAATGCCGCCCCCACTATCCACGGTCGCTATTCCACCAAATACCTTCCTTATGCCCTCCTTGATTTCGAAAAGAACCAGGTCTTTGTGGATGCCGTTTCGGGTTCTCCCGAGAGTCCATTGTGGGCAGGTGACAGCACAGCGTTCAAATTCGATGTGTCCCGGAAGACCGAGTTGAATGTGCAGCTGTACTTGCGTAACCCTGCTGCCCGGCCTGGTGCCGGTCGTAGTGAGGACATCTTCTTAGGCGCATGCAAGGTCCACCCTAAGTTTGAGGAGGCCCAACAACCATATGTGGAGGATCCTAAGCTGAGCAAGAAGGACAACCAGAAGGCCGCTGCGGCTCATGAAGAGCAGGCTCGTCAAGCTGGTGGGCCTGGTCAGTCGGGTGCCGAATGGCTGGATCTTCAATTCGGTGCTGGCTCGATCAAGATTGGTGTCTCGTTTGTGGAGAACAGGCAGCGCAGTCTTAAGATGGAAGACTTTGATTTGCTCAAGGTCGTCGGAAAGGGTAGTTTCGGCAAGGTCATGCAGGTCATGTAAGGGATCAATGCTTACTTTTTGGGGCCTTACTAATGATTTAACAGGAAGAAGGACACCGGCCGAATCTACGCCCTCAAGACCATCCGCAAGGCTCATATTATCTCACGATCTGAAGTCACACATACACTTGCTGAGCGATCTGTGCTTGCACAGATCAACAATCCGTTCATTGTTCCACTGAAGTTCTCATTCCAGTCGCCTGAGAAGCTGTATCTTGTTCTGGCTTTTGTGAATGGTGGAGAGTTGTTCCACCATTTGCAAAGGGAACAGCGATTTGACATCAACAGAGCCCGTTTCTATACCGCAGAGTTGCTGTGCGCTCTCGAGTGTCTGCATGGGTTCAAGGTTATTTACCGAGATCTCAAGCCTGAGAACATTCTTCTGGATTACACTGGACATATTGCTCTTTGTGATTTCGGTCTTTGCAAGCTGGACATGAAGGACGAGGATCGGACAAACAGTAAGTTTCATCATTCTTTGACCCTGTACTTACGCTAATTGAATTCAGCCTTCTGTGGAACTCCTGAATATCTCGCCCCCGAACTTCTCCTTGGCAATGGCTACACCAAGTCCGTCGATTGGTGGACTCTAGGAGTCCTGCTCTATGAGATGTTGACTGGTCTTCCTCCATTCTATGATGAGAACACCAACGAGATGTACCGCAAGATCTTGCAAGAGCCTTTGACTTTCCCTACCAGCGATATCGTCCCTCCCGCCGCTCGGGATCTTCTTACCCGCCTGCTGGACCGTGATCCCGTGCGCCGACTGGGCGCCAACGGTGCCGCTGAAATCAAGTCGCACCACTTTTTCGCCAACATTGACTGGCGCAAGCTTCTCCAGAGAAAGTACGAGCCCAGCTTCCGGCCGAACGTGGTATGTATCCTTCCTGTGTAACGTTGAAACACCCGCTGACTTTCTTTAGTTGGACGCCCGTGACACGGATAACTTCGACCGCGAGTTCACTTCCGAGGCACCCCAGGACTCCTACGTCGAGGGTCCCGTCCTGTCGCAGACCATGCAGCAACAGTTCGCAGGCTGGTCCTACAACCGACCAGTGGCTGGTCTCGGCGACGCAGGTGGCAGTGTCAAAGACCCATCCTTCGGTAGCATCCCGGAGTAGATCGTCGTCCCCTCTTAGCGTCAAATTAGATCGAGAAATACTGATCGGTGACCGAGAAAGAGACTTTAGGGGGTTTTCCATAGAACGCTTCTCCTTTGTTACTTTTTGCTACTGTGTACGCCTTTCATTCACATATCACCAATCTTGATCTTTTTTTCTTCCTCTCTTTTCTTTGGTCTCTTTTATTCCATCTTGTTGATTTCCCCATCACAAAGGAGTCTGTGGCATCTTGATATCGGAGTCGCTCCCTGATCTCGAGACGACATTGTTTCTTCTCGTGTCATCTTTTCCATTGAGCGCTTTGGTTTGGGCTTCTTCCTGCTCTATCTTCTTTGGTTTGTTGTTTCATCTCATTCCCTCCAGGCAGGTTCCTTTCTTCCTCGTTTCGTTTGTTCTCAAGCGGTCATTCCCTGCCCTCTTGTTGTGTATTCTCGATAAAACTTTGCAATGGACAATGCCAGACAGTTGTGCATCTATCATTATGTGTTATGTAATAACCTGTACATTGTTTCTGAGGCCGTGAACGCACCAATCCGGTGGTCGACGAGCTTGAGAGCGGTTGAGAGCGCATCCATTGCGTTTATCTCCTCCGCGCCCTATACACCCGCGCCTTGTGCTCCCTACGCCCTATGTCCCACTCCACGCCCAACGAACCCCGAATCCAAATTGCGAATTCAACGGCGGAATCGGATGGTCTGAAATGCCCTACAATTGAATAGATAGATAACTTTATATGAATAACCGCGCGCCCCCCCCCTCCATCAAGCCAAAGTCTCAAACCACACAACCAACAGGAGCAGCCCTCGGCGCCTCACGGCTCCGAATAAGCCTAACCCCGTCACCAAAGATTATCCCAGCTGCATACTCCGTAGATGTCATCGTTTTGCCAATACCCTTGGTAATACAAAGGCCATTACCCTGCAGACTTATGGGCTGCTTCCTGCTGAAAAGACGATCGAGGAGTGTAACTTCTGGTATAATACTCTTGAAAGCTGCTGTCGTATGCCGCTGCTGCTGGACGTGGTGGGAAGCCGGTGTCTATTGATAATGAAGATGCGGCTTGCTCTTATCAGAGTGTTGGGAAGCCTCGTGCGGACTGGTTCTCTGCCCAAGATTCCTGTTTTTGCCTTGACTGGGCTGGCTTCAAATGATTTGTCGAAGTTTACCTGCACTCGTAACATCTGTCCTCAGTGAATTGATTCAGAATCATATTCGATCTTAATTGATGTGCGCTAAAATGATACTGCTACATCTATTGACGTAGAACTTTCGACGGTTGACCGTTGAATGTCCGAGGTTTTTGTTCTCTGCAAAGACTCTGTTAGGAATAATCAGTCCTTGTAACGCACCTACTCATCGTAAAGCTAGTAATTGGAGCTTTGTTTAGGGCACGCCTTACCCTGCCATGATGTACAGAGCGCCCTACGCCCTTCGCCTTATGCCGTGGATTCCGCAGTCGTATTGGAAAGTTGGAGGATTAGCTATATGATGCCGGTCAGAAGAAAAGGACGTCATAAATTAATTGCAATTTCACGTGGGAGAGCATAATCGTTTTTTGATATTCGAACTGGTGAGCACGAACCGCCGTATAATCAGCTCCATCATCCTAAAATCTCTCAAGAGAAGGTTGCTACGGTACAGTAAATAGGAATAGAGGCATATATGCATCAATAATATAACAATAGACCTAACCAGGCCGGAACCTCCTGGATAGAGAAGAACAGCTGTAATTGTATCTAGCCAGTCTCAGGGTTTCCTCCAGATCAAGACACATCGCAGCTGAATTACACAAAGTAAGAAAAGAAAAAAAAAAGAAAAAAGTCGGACACACGTTAAGACGCCGGTCGCAATCCACAATCAACTGACTCGTCAGTCGGAAAACAAACGATCTACCTATCTCTCCATCAAACAGAATCCCGGTGCTTTTCCATTCATTTACTCAGCCTCGGCAGCATCGGCCTCATCCACAGCTTGCTCCTGCTTGGCTTCGGCTTCAGCCTCTGCTTCGGGGGCGCCATTAGTTGCGCTGGCGGGTTCTTCATCTCCATCTCCGTTGATGTCAATCAGACTCTCGGATGATGGGGGCTCGGGGACGATACCCTCCTTCTCTAGGCGGATGTACTCGTCCCATTCGGGGAAGAGGTCGTCGTCGGTAGCGACATCCGGAGCACCGGGTGGGACACCGATGAGGCGGGCGACCTTGTTCTTGTTTGACTGCTCTAGGGACTCCTTCCACTGGACAACGAGCTTGGCAGCACTAGAAGGCTTATATGTCTGAGCGAAGAGGGCAGCCTCGGCGATGCGGTTGGTCTGGATGAGAAGAGCAATACAGCCATCGATATCGCCGAGGGACCAGAGAGTGGAGAAGGCGACGTTGTGGAGGCCAGATTCAGAGGCCTGGGCAGCCAGAGACTGGAGGCCTTCGCGATTGTTGCTGGCGGTGTGCAACAAGAGCAGGGAGCCGACGTCCTTGGCGTTGGTGAAGCACTCCTGCGCCAAGGCGAGGTTCCAGCCAGCCAAGGCGGCGTCACCAACGATCTTCCACTTGTGCTCTACGTTGGCCTCGCGGGCGATCACGAGAGCAGTCTCGAGGTCGTTCAAAGAGAGAGCCAGGTCGAAACGGTGCTCGGGGTCTGTTGCGACCTCGAGGGCCATCTCCTTGTATCCTTGGCCTTCGAGGAAGCGGGCGACCTTGTTCATCTGATCTTGAGGAACATCCGCGAGGAGCTCGGCAGCCATTTCCATGTCACCACGCAGCACCACGGTTTGATACTCGACCATGCTGAGGGAGAGGCTGAAAGAGGTGGCGTTCACATCCTTGTCGGCAAGGTAGATACGACCATCCCGGGGCAGGTAGCCAAGGACGTACATTGGCTGGTCGAAGTGGGAGATTGTGTAGGTCTGATCACCAACAAGGTAGTTCAGGCGGTTTGTAGAGTTGGTGTAGATGAAGCAGTCTCCAACCCACTGTCCAGTCCGGACGGACTCGTTGATTGTGGCAACCAACTCAACAGCGGCCTCAACACCATCCTCGTCGGCTTCACCATTGTTCATGCCGTTGATATATTCCTCGCGAGAGTAGCGAAGAACGTAGAAGTCATCGTCACAAGCGAGGGTAACCAATTCACCAGATTCGGACCAGTAAACCTGAAAAAATTAGTTTCTTTTTTCATCACATTTTCGGAGAAAACTTACGGATTTGGGGTCAGCTTCGATTCTGCGGACTAAGCTACCAGTCTCCCAATCGAAGAAGCCGATACCACCTTGGCCCTTCACACCAAGAAGAACACCATCGGACAGACCCTCGGCTTGGAATCCAACATCAAGACCAGCACTCTGTTCTTTAAAGTTCTTGAAGATCTTCACACTCGTCGATGATTCGCGGATAGCGTAGTCGTTGCTGTTGTCCTTGGCACCCCAGGCGAAGTCGAGGGCCTGTCCAAAGGCCTTGTTTCGCCACGCCAATGCGGTGTAGATGATATACTCTCCGTCACCACAAACAGAAACGAAACGGCCGTTGGGAGAGTGCGTCAGAGTCTGGGGGTAGACCTCACACTGACCAAGATCCTTTGTTGGTAGCATGAGGGGCTCGCCATCCTTGATGCTGGCATCGCCGCCCTTAATTACAGACGAGACGACTTCACTGTGCCTAGCCCAGATCAGCTTACCGGATCCATCCATGGAAACGGCAGGTTCCTCGCGACCCATCTTCACTACTACCGCACCATCGTCGAAACCCATGGCAATACCCTGTCGGCCTCTCTGGTAAGAAACACACCACGCGCGTTCAAGACCATAGCTTAATGACTGCTCCAAGCGGTAAGTGTTCGCGTGCCAGATCTTAACAGTACCATCCTCGGAACCAGATATGATCACAGGCAATTCGGGGTGGTAGCAAGCGAATGAGACGTTGCTTGTGTGACCCTCGAGGGTTGCGATGAGTGCCTTGGTGGTGTAATCCCAGACCTTCACGGTCTTATCGTCGGAAGTGGTGAGGAGGTAAGGTTTATCAGCCTGGGGATAATAATCGACATGGTTGACACCCTTTGTCTCGTGGGCTTCCAGGGTAAAGTTGGCATGGGGAGAGCCGAGGTTCCAGATCTTGACGGTCCGGTCCAAACAAGCAGAGGCGAAGGTGTTGGTATCCTTCGGGTTAATTGCCATGCCCATAACATAGTGGCTGTGGCCCTCGAAGACCTGCACACACTTCCAGCCCTTCTCCCAATCCCAAAGCTTAATTGTCATGTCATCGGATGCTGTGAGCACGAACGGCTGGGTGGGGTGAACGGCGATGGAGCGAATGTAGTCGGGGTGTGCTTCAAAGGAGGTGATTTTTTCGGAGGTGTTGTAGTTGTAAACACGGAGTTGGAAGTCGTCTGAACCGCAGACAATCCAGTTCTTCCGCGCAATGAAACGACCGGCACGAACGGGGACATCGGTGAGTTCGAACGTTTTGATAATGGACTGGAACGGTTAGAGAGCAGGAAGGGTGCAATCTTGTAGCCGGTCTTACCTGTGATTCATAAGACCAGATGTAGACATGACCTGCACCGGGAAGTGATTAGCGCATTGGACATCTCGTGGGCTGCCCTTCAGACGTACCGCTGTACAAGGTTGTCAAGATCTAGGGAAATCAGTTTCTGTGAATCATCAGAGGATACTTGGAAGACTTACCCATGGCTCTGTAGGGTGGAAATCAATGCCCTTTACCCGCTCGGAGCGGGCAAACAGCTGCCTCTGCATGGAACATTCTCGTTAGCAATCCCTTCAATTTGTTTATATCGGTATGAGGTGCCATGTTGCTATATCCTTTGAATGCATATTCAAAGCGACATGAGGCACTTCTCGTCTTGCGTACCTTGACGTCGAGCCGCATGTTGTGTGGGGGGATGAGATGAGTGTTTGTGTGGTGCGGCGTTGGGCCTGCGACAGCGAGGGGGATTCCGCGAGCCGCTCAGTCAGCCCAAGTTGTATTGAGGAACAGGCCTCGAATTAAGGTAGGAATTGAGGGTATTAACAAAGGATTGAGATGATGGAGAGCTTAAGGGAGAGCACTTCAGGGACAGCAATGTATGTGTCCACAAGGGATTCCCGCCTTGGCTCACCGCCTTCCACTCTATCGATCTTATACAGCTTTCCATCCACATGCGCAGCAATTGAAATTATGTGTTATTTTGGTTAATTGTATGGGAAATATTAGGCCTCCATTGGGGGGAGTATCCTTTCTTTAGTCCTGTCAAAGTGCTTGATCTGGATCTTGGAAACATTCTTAATGGAGCCGAACCTTGGGTATATATATCTTGCAGTTCTGATGAAGAATCTAGATCAGCGAATACGACATAAAAAAATCTGTCAGCACTAAATTCCTGTGATGAATACTTTGCACAGATACTCACTATTCGCATATGAATAGAATCTAAATAATTTTACAATTGAGCCGAATTAAGATCATTGAATTTGAGAAACATGTATTCAAACAAAGGGACCTCTAGTAGTAGTTACAGAGATTAAAATTCACAGCCATTCCAGAATTGCTGTTTAGTTGCCACGCTCAAAGTAAGACCACTGGCCGGGTTGAGGCTTCTCCTCGAGTTCCTCCCACCTGTAAATGTGTCAGCGTATGTTCAGGCATGGAGTATTTGGAGCCATTTTCACTTACACCTTAGCCTTGGCAAGCTCATCGACAAGCTTGAGCTCTGCCTCGGCAACCTGAATGACCTCTTCGATCAGACCAGCGCCAATCTGTGACTCAACCAGAGAGATCCTGTATGAGAAATTAGCAATATTCAAATATTTCAGATCAAACCATGATACAGGCGCACGTACTGGTCGGCATCAAGAGCAGGCTCGCTCTCCCACTTCATCTCCTCGTTGTAGAAGTCGGACTCGGCCTTCTCGGTGGTCTCGCTGGCCTCGGCCATGATCTTGTGCCATTCGGCCTCTTGTTGCGGGGTGCGGGCGGGACCCTCGGTGGTGGCTGTGAGTTCCTCGCCGTCCCATTCAGCACCACGAGCATCGTCACTTCCATCCTTCTGCTGGGCAGCGGCGTAGGTGAAAGAGCCGTCGGCGCGCTGGACCTTGGCGAACCGCTCGGGCTCGGCTCCCACGGTCTTGCGAACGCGCTCCAACCAGGCGTCAAATCCGGCGGGCTTCTGGGATTCGATAATCTGGAGACGATGGCGGGTCAGTGCCTCGACGGATTGGCGGTAGGCGGAGGATTCGGGGAACGTCTGCAACTTTTGCAGAGTAGTCGAGTAAAGGTAGATCAAGGTCGGACGAGGGCTGGGGTGGGTGAAAAGACCAGTCAGACCGGTAGGAGCGAAAGGCTCCAAGTACCGGGGCTTGACATTGGCCAGTAGCCGGAGTGTAGACCGCATTGTGAATGAATTGTGGTGATATTGAAGTCACACTGGTTAGGGAGGGCGAAGTGTCGAAGTCGGCCCGGAGCGGATTAACCCGATGTTCCACCCAAACGGCAGGGGGAAAGACGCATCTCGCCTTTTTCTTTAACCATCAAAGCCTCACGTCTGGATTGTTCGGGCTGTGTGCAGTTCTGTTTTGTTCTCAGCTCCGGGGCGCTATAGTCGCTAAGTGCTGCCTTCTTGCGACGTGTTGACCAGTGCCCACCTGAGTCGTCTTCGCCCCCCGTTCAATGTGCCACCTGTGACATTTCGCGATCCCGTACTTCGACCAGAGTCCTTCGTTTTTCTCAATCACCTCATACTTTCTTTCAGTCCTGATACTTGACCCACGGTCAACATGAAATCATCTTGGTTGGGCTTGTCCCTCCTCTCACTGTTGGCAGCGCCCGCTTTAGGAGCACCTTCAGATGCTTCTTCGGATCTGGAATCGGGAGACCATGCCTTACTCGTTGCACGAGGCGGTCGCGGACTGGACCCAGAAGAACCCTCGGTCTTCAATGGGGTCGAGGTGCCCCCGCTGACGCAGATCACCCCGGAGAATTTCGAGGAGGTCACCAAAGACGGTCTCTGGTAAGGATGCCCAGCTCATGGATTCATCAGTATTCTGACTGTTATAGGATGATTAAGCATTACTCTCCATCGTGCCCCCATTGTCGGACGGCTGCTCCTATCTACCAGACTCTCTATGAGTACTACTACGTGAGTATCCTCCATGTTGGTTCAATCCGTGGAGATAAACTAATTTGCGGGTAGACCTCGAATCCACTGTTCGTCTCGGCAGCGAAGCCCGATGAATCGAAGTCCTTGAACTCCTTTACTGGCTATTACAACTTCCATTTTGGATCAATGAACTGTCTAGCATACAGTGACTTCTGCTCTAAGCTGAAGGTTGACTACTATCCTGCGTGGGGTTTCTATCAAAATGGCGTTCAGCAGGAGCCTCCAATTGGTGCCAAAAAGATGTCCGATCTGGGCGAGATGATTGAAAAGAAGCTAGAGGCGGTTAAACCTGGGTCTCGGCCTTCGCAAGGCATCGAGCTGCCAAAGATTGGCGCCAGGAGTATGGAAATGACTGCTAAGCCTCTGACCGAGGCTGCAATTGAGGCAGCCAAGGAGAAGGCTGACGAGAAGCAGAGCGTCGCAACCTCTGAATTGGAAGGCGTCAGCCCTCAGGCCGCCAAGGCCAAGATTCAAGGACGGCCCGCTAACCCCCAGGGTCTTTCCATCCCACTTACTGCGGAGAGCTTCCAAAAGCTTGTTACCACCACCCGTGACCCATGGATCATCAAGTTCTACGTCCCATGGTGCCCTCATTGCCAGGCTATGACCCCTAACTGGAACTCGATGGCCAAGGAGATGAAGGATAAGCTCAACGTTGGTGAAGTGAACTGTGAAGTCGAGAAGCGTCTTTGCGAAGATGCCCGAGTGAGTGCCTACCCGACTATCTACTTCTTCCGTGGTGGCGAGAGGGTTGAATACACTGGCCTCCGCGGCCTGGGCGATCTCCTCTCGTATACCAACAAGGCTGTTGGCGTTGGTTCCAGCATCCAGGATGTCGACGCTGCTACATTCAAGGAGCTGGAACAGACCGAGGAAGTTTTGTTTTTGTATCTCTACGACGACGCGACGACCTCCGAGGATTTCGAGGCCATGAACCGTTTGACTCTCAGTCTTGTTGGACACGCTCGCATCGTCAAGACCAACAGTGCTACGCTGTCCGAGCGCTTCAAGATTTCTACTTGGCCTCGTCTTCTGGTGGTCCGTGATGGACGTCCTAACTACTATAACGCTCTCGCCCCGAAGGACATGAGAGACTTCCGCCAAGTCCTCTCATGGATGCAAACTGTGTGGCTGCCCATTGTTCCTGAACTTACTGCATCCAACGCTCGTGAAATCATGGACGGAAAGTTCGTTGTCCTGGGACTCCTCAGCCGTCGTCGTTCTGATGACTTCAAGCAGTCCAAGCGCGAATTGAAGGAGGCTGCTCTTGAGTGGATGGACAAGCAGGTCCAGTTGTTCCGTCTTGAGCGTGCTGAACTTCGTGATGCCAAGCAACTGCGTATTGAAGAAGCCGATGACCGCAACGATCAGCGCGCTCTGCGCGCTGCGAAGAACATGCGTATCACCATCCGCGAGGACGACAAGAAGCCAGTCGCCTTTGCTTGGGTTGATGGCGATTTCTGGGAGCGCTGGCTGCGCACTACCTACGGCATTGATGTGGAGAGCGGTGACCGCGTGATTGTCAACGATCAAGATAACCGCCGTTACTGGGATACCGCTTCGAGTGGAGCCCCCATCATGGCCTCGCGAACCTCCATCCTCGAGACCATTCCTCTCGTCATTGCTTCCCCCACCAAGCTGTCCCCCAAGTCAACCATCGGCACTTTCGAGACCATCTTCTTCTTCGCCCGGTCTCTCCTCAGCAGCCACCCCATCCTCTTCTTCATCATTTTGGGCGCTGTGGTGGCGTTGGCCACCTTCTTTGGACGTGGACGCCTCCGTCGCAACGCCTCTCGCGGCGGCATTATTGGTAATAACAACAATAATGGCGGCTTCTTCCACCTTGACGGCAAGGAGGGTTTTCTGAACGGAGGCTCGACCGGAAAAGTCGATTAATGAGATACATGTACAGTAAGGGTGTTTGGCTGCGCGATTCTTATAATCTTTGTTTCCACTGTATTTGATTGATGCTGGTCTATTTTCATGCACTGCCTGTTCGACCAACTCTGTCTCATTTGAATCTTTTGCATGTCAGATCGTGGGTTTTTGCAGCACATATCTCCTTCCTTATTCTATTCCTTTCCCCCTTTACCCAACCCTGGAGTCCAGGCGTATCAGTTCCTATATTCCAGAAATCGAATCAATAATTGCATTCATCTCAGTCCTATACTTGTACTTGTAGAGCATCACGAAAACAATTATCCTCCCTCTGATTGGCTGTTCGGCTTCAAGTCACGTGCCCACTCGGGCGCTCCCGGTTTTCGTCGAAGTGCCTGCTCTCCCCTCGAGCCATTGTCCCACCAAATCACATCGGTGTCATTCAAAATGGTAAGTGACTGCAGCAAGCACAGACGACAGAAAGACCATCGTCATCTGGAAGTTCTCTACCTGTTCGGCTACGGTCCGGGCAGGAAGTCGCGTTGTGGATATCACAACCGGGCCTCCGGACCGGCGGAATGAGAAGTCAAGATGTCACCTTACAAGGCATCAATTGCTAACAGACATACTATAGTTCGCCACTTCCGCTCGCCGCGCTGCGGCCCAGACTTCCGCCTTCGCTCCCAAGTGAGACTTCCCGATCCTTCCTTGAACCTCGGACGATGGACTTTGAGTGTGCCAGGCAGGGTCAGGCGAGAGAATCCCAGAGCTATTAGATGGCGAAAACATTGATGCAGTCTCTACGGCTCATTGGAATTCATATAATTCTCTCGTTCTCTCAAAGCGGAGCTTTGCGGAGCTGTATAGCGCAGAGTGCAACCCTGTGGACCTTCACAGCAGACTCAAAGGAAGACTGAGGAAGAATTAGAACACCACACTAACCATCAATCTGCAGGTACACCATCCCCCGTCACTACGGTGGCTACACCCTGGGCACCGCCATCAAGACGTGAGACCCCCGACATCCCACCCCAAATGCAAATACTCCGACTCGGACAGTATATACTGATACATCTCCCAGCGGTACCCTTCTCGGTAGCTTCGGTGTCGCCATTGGCACTGGTGCCCTCTTTATCTTCGGCGAGGTCCCCCGTGTGCGCAACGACATCCTCCGCCAGCTTCCCTTCTTCGACACCTACTACGACCGCACTATCCCCGCCGAGGACAACGTAAGTCGAGGCCGATCCTTTGTTTGCGATATTGAGACTGACTGACTCTTTTTTTTCCTGTTTAGCCCTTCTAAATTATCCGCGGATCTATACCTGTTCCCCTTTTTGACCGACATGGCTTGAAACTCTGGACAGGCTAGGGCTGTACTGTGTAGAATAGCGAGGTCTTTCTGTTTTTAATAGCACATAGAAACGGCTGTTTCCAAGTGTCGTATTCCGATACTCCAAGGTTATGTAGTCAAAAGTGTACGACGTACAAGGCTTCTAGATGTCTATGTACCACCCTCAAAAGACCCAATCATATCACTTGAAAGCAGTGAGAACCATACAAACAGAACCTATTCAGGCAAGTCCACGCATAGATAAGGCCATGTTCTATCCCTAACGTCAAAGTCAAGCCTTATCTCGCTTACTCTTATCATGCACTTCAACCCCGTGAGTTTCAACGCCTGCAGTTTCCCCTATAGGCATGGAACCTTCGCCAAGAAAAGTAGCACAGAAGCCCTGAGCCTCGAATGAACACCCTGAACAGCTCCCCCCTGTACGAATCATAGCTCGCGTGCGGAGAACACCAGCTATATCCTTGGACTCCCGGATATCCAAGTCTACAGATCAAACTCGAAGCTAGTATATCTGCATTATTCATTTGATTTCCTTTCATGTCATTCGTCCTTATCGCGGAATACACCGTTCTCGCCTGCTTTCGCCCCCTCTCTGGCGATATAGTCTTTCCACCGCTCTCTTTGGAAGTGTACTTCCGATCGTGCGCGGGGGAAGATGGAAGGAAAACGCCACCCTGCAAGATTGTGTAGATAACATGCTGTGCTAGGTACCCCTGGTCTTCTTCGGATCGAATCGAGTCTTTGTTTATATTATATTATATCCTCCTTCCCTCTGGTCAGGGTTCGGTTTCTTGTTGAACTTGTATCTTGGACTTGGTCCTACCATTTCGATCTACAGTACTTGACTTATACTATCCATTATTCTTCTTGATTGCTGGTTCACCTCTAATATTTCAGATCTCAGATCTTAAATTCTACCCCCGCATTATCTTATTATCATACCGACTACTGGCTACTACTGCCTCGGCCATGGGCGCAAGCATGGAGTCTAAACCCTCCGTCTCTGTCAACAAAGGCGCTGGGTATCGCGATGCTGGACATGAGCAGGTTACCTCTATTCTGCCTGATGGTGATGTGCCATTTACGGATCATGATATGGATGCGGATGAGAGAGTCATTACGGCACTTGGTTATAAGCAGGAGTTCAAGCGCGAGTTCTCGCTGTGGACGACTTTCTGTGTTAGTTTTGCTGTTCTGGGACTGTTGCCTTCTTTTGCGAGTACCCTTTATTATGGTGAGTGCTATATATCTGGTTTCGTGCATCGTTTGATGGAATTTCGACATACTGACATGGATGGATCAAGGTATGGGATATGCCGGAACAGCAGGTATGGTCTGGGGTTGGATAATCGCCATGATCTTCATCCAATGCATTGCAATGTCGATGGCGGAGCTTTGCTCAGCTATGCCTACAAGGTAAGTCACCACCTGAAGGCCAACCGCTTGGGCAGCCAGGGCAAAAGGACGAAGAACTGACCAATCCACCCACAGCGGCGGCCTCTACTACGCAGCAGCAGTCCTTGCACCACCAGGCTACGGCCCCTTTGCAGCCTGGATAACAGGCTGGTCAAACTGGATCGGCCAAATAACAGCAGCCCCATCGGTGAACTACTCGCTAAGCGCAATGATCCTAGCAGCAGTCTCAATTCACAACCCATCCTACACCCCAACAACCTGGCAAACCTTCCTCCTAACAACGCTCATAATGATAGTCCACGCGGGAATAAGCAGCATGCCAACAAAACGCGTCGCGCAATTCAACTCCTGGGGCTCAACCTTCAATTTCCTAGCCCTAATAGCCGTCCTCATCCTCATCCCAGCAAACACCAAAAACGTCCCCAAATTCACCCCCTCCCACGAAGTCTGGTCGCACATCACCAACCTAACAGATTTCCCCGACGGCGTCGCAGTGCTAATGACCTTCGTCGGTGTCATCTGGACAATGTCCGGCTACGACTCGCCCTTCCACCTGAGCGAGGAATGCTCGAACGCGAATATCGCTTCGCCGCGCGCGATTGTGCTGACGTCCGGCGTGGGCGGGCTGTTGGGCTGGTTCCTGCAGCTCGTCGTTGCGTACACGGTTCTGGATGTCGAGGCCGTTATCGATTCCGATCTTGGTCAGCCGTGGGCGTCGTACCTGCTGCAAGTTATGCCGGCCAACACGGCTATGGCTATTCTGGCTTTGACCATTGTTTGTGGATTCAGTATGGGGCAGGGGTGTATGGTTGCTGCATCGAGGGTTACATATGCCTATGCTCGTGACGATTGTTTTCCTTTTTCGAGGTATTGGAAGGTTGTTAATGGGTATACGCAGACGCCTGTAAATGCGGTCATTTTGAATGCTGTGTTGGGGATTTTGATGTGTCTGCTCATTCTGGCCGGGGAGGTTGCTATTGGGGCTTTGTTTTCTATTGGGGCTATTGCGCAATTCTTTGCTTTTGCTGTGCCGATTTGTATTCGGGTTTTCTTCGTGGGCAATCGGTTTAGGAGGGGGCCATGGCATTTGGGTCCGTTTGGGCCTTGGGTTGGTGGTATTGGTGTTTCTTTTGTTTTGCTTATGGTGCCGATATTGTGTTTGCCTAGTGTTACCGGCAGTGATTTGACCCCGGATCTGATGAATTGGACTTGTCTTGTGTGGGGGGCGCCTATGTTGGCTGTTTCGGTCTGGTGGGTTGTTGATGCAAGGAAGTGGTTTACTGGGCCGGTTGTTAATGTTGAGCATGCTATTCATGCGATTGAGCAGGAGCCTGTTGTTAGTGAGGGGATTGAGCCTGTTTCTCTGGAGACGGAGACTAGTGGTCTCCCGCGCAAGTCGGATGATCCTGATAATCCTCTGTGAGGTGGATGTCGGTTATCGGATGAGAGTTAGGACTTGATTTTTGTGCTGCGTTCTTGGTATAATATGTATAACGTTTAAATGGAATTTATCCTTCGGTTCAGGAGTCTAAGCTTTCTTAACGCTTTAATCCCGGTAAGAAGTGACACAAAATGGTTGATAAATGAGCAACACAATATAAGCATCCGCCACCTGCATGTCACAAAGCGCAGGGCCCATAAATATGGATAAATCTGACAGCCGCCACATGGAGAAGACCCAGTGCCCCATCTTGCCTTGATTTTGGGGCTGTGATGACCATGTGGATGGAGGAGTGGGCTTACTCCACCAGTCCCAGCTTGAGATAAGCGTATGCGACTGCATGCAGGTATGCTAGATCCGGATGCAGTATCTAGGGATAAGGATAGCGATTAGCAGGTATCTGTCTATCAAACTAGATGCAAGGTATTAAGTATTGGGCATTGGGTATTTGAGGCAGAATCCGCATTCAGTTAGGGCTAGGCGCAGAAATGCAGTGATCTCGAATAACAGCATATATCACAGCCAAAAAAAAGAAGAAAAAGCAATAATTCAAAGAAGGCCCTGCAGAGTATCTTACACCGCAGAATAGCCAAGGACATGTACATGTACATGTACCGGACACGCTGATCGGGTCTAGCAGTTGTACCAGGTACCTCAACTAGGGCCGAGAACACTTGAGAGCCCAGCAACGCAAGCCCGAAACGACACCTAGTACGCCTCAACCAAGTAGGGACGGACAGCGACGAGATACCGCAATCTAGAAACCCCTTTTCCTCCCTGGAGAGTGACTGCGAACACCACCTCCCACACCACCAGGTACCCTATACAACGTACCTTGCGCTGGGATCCCCGGGGAGAATCCTAAAGATCCACCCCCTGAGACCCCACCGACGCTGGTGGACACTGAACATGGATGCAACGGAGAATAAAAAAAAAGGGTTGGCACAGATATGCTTAATCTGACCCCAGGAGAACATCCACTGTCTCCACCGACGTGTACATGGATATGTTGATGCCCATGTCGATAGTGAGCATTAACTCGACAACATTATATGTAATAGTGAGATACTATATGAAAAATAGCACCATTATCAATGTTCCAAGCCTATAGACACGGCACAGGTCATTATTATCAAAGTCAATTTAGCTCTATTTATTATATATATTGCCCAACCAGATCAGCTAACTCGGCCATGCGAGACAACACGTAACTTGCAACAGCCAAGCACTTACCCCAAGCCACGAGAACTAGAGCGAAAATACCCCAAATCACACCCAAATCACACCCAAATCACACCGGCGTTTACAGAATGTACAGTAAAACCCCGATCGACACTGCCAGGGGTGTCCCAATGCCAACCCCAGCGGTCCCAGTCGCGGTCCCAGTGTCCCAGGAACCGATCGGCACAGAATATACGGAGTACGTCATGAAATCCAGATACCCACGGTTCAATGATCCCGTGCCTGGCAAATTTTCACTTTCCCAAGTAAAAGTGTGAAAATGTACAAGTGTGAAAGTGTCTTGATCCCAGTACCGTGGAATTTACCTAAGGAGGCGAGCCAAAAGAGAAAAACGCCTTGGTGGCTGCAGTCGGAGACCACCCGAGTGCAATTTACAATACCATACCTTCCGAATAGGGTAAGCCATTTTGCCGTTTTCCATTACTTGGCGTATTGGTATGCTATTTCGGCCCGATTTCTGGCTTTTCTTCGGCTCAGGCAGCCACTAAGTTATTTCCATGTCATGTAGACTAGGAATCAGATGCATTGTCGGATGCGAACAGCATACACATACATGGGATAGGTCGGTTCTGAGTAGTTGGTACTTTGTTTCCACGGGTTTCGGGTCTTGGGTGGTGAGATGACCATGGCTTGCATCACATGAGGTAGTATTATACTTATTATAATATTATAATATTGGATTATCGGAATAGAATTTGGTGATTATTCGCATACTTCCGTAGATTCTTAAAGTCTATCCTAACCTATGACGTGGCGTCCGGTTGAGGGATTTGCCTGAGATATAATAATCATATACCAGTCAACAGTGAGGTTGTCAACTACAGGAGTATATATTTATAGTAGATGTCAACATCTCAAGTCTCCATCAACTCCACATACACATGGAGAGAATGTCACTTGACATGTTCTCCAGTCCAAAGTCAATTCGGGAACTGAACTCGCCAATACCACTTCCAACTTACACGTAAGATCTAGAATACCGAGTCTTTGCCTATGAGGTCGGTGGCGGCGTGATCCTTTTGCTGAAGTGGACAAGGGCATATGATTGGCCAACAGGATCCTGAAACTCGGCGATCCGGACTTGGCTTGGGCGGTGTTTCCGGCCTGTGCCGGCGCCTTGTAGACTTCTCTTTCTGTTGGGTAATTTTTGATTCTTTTACGGAGTACAGTTCTACTCTCACGTGAGTTCCTACCAGTTCGGCAGTCGTGGAGTCGGGATCTCCGCGGGTTCGAGGTATTATTTACTATTGTACTCTGTATGGATTAGCCTGACTACAGCCCAACAAGTACTTTTGTAGACAGTTAGTTTTACTAGACCCGAATCCATCGGCAGGGTTTTCTCAAGCCAAGCTTTCCATCCAAAAGAAAAGAAAAGAAAAGGCCGATCCGATGCTTGGTCATGCAGGAGACTAGACCTCGGTCTCATCCATGGATTATATGTACACTAACCGTATATTCCTTATAAACAGTAGTATAAGCAGAGAACAATACCTTGTACCTGAATCAATTAACCCCCTGATTTTCTTGAAAAGAACTCCGCAAAGCCTCACCGTACTTTGCAAACCCTTCCCTTTCGGGGGATGAGTGGAGACCGCCAACATCCGGCGTTGATGCCGAGTGCCCTAATTCTGTCGCAGTCCTAACGACCTGCCAGATTGAACACACCGCATTGAATTGATTAGTTGAGTCGGAGCTAAGGGTAAGCCACGAATATAACGCTTTTCCGGATTGTAGGGGAAATGGGAATAAAAATGAAATGGAAAGGTCTATGCAGGTACTCAATACACACACATACACATACCGAGGTGAGACAATGTGGAAGGTTAAGCGAGAGCCTGTTACGTGTGGAATTGGGTCATTCCCTATTTTCAGTTCATTCACTTCATACAGAATCCCAAGGAGTGCATACAACCCTCAAAGAACACTGATATAGTCTGATTTCTGCAGAACCCTGGTCGAAGCCTTCCAGGTCCACAATCGAAGCGGGAGAAGCTCTTGCGAAGGGGTGGAGAAGGAGGGGCAGGGATATTGGGTCCGGAATACAGATCTCGTCCGTTTCCACGTACTATACTAGACTACGCTACAATATGGATTACACTTTTATCAATCTACGAATGCGTTCACGTTATAAGTTAGCCCCTATTCTCCTGTTTCCTCTCCTATTTGAGTCTGAAACTTTCTCGGGATGCTTATTAAACCTGCTTCCATCAGGGGTTGCACCCCCTGAATTCGGAAACATTCCTGCCGTCTCTAGGCAGAAATCGGAGATGGATTAGACTCTCAAGCTTACGAGTCTAGGAACGGAATCAGGGCGGCTACGGCGCTCCGATAAAGTACTATACCTACACCTGTGTGTACGTCTGTACATATGTACAACTTCACAGGGGTACGTAAAGGGCAACTATGCATGGTCGTTACTACTTCGACTCGACACTACGCCCGGTCGGACATCCCCCCCAACCATAATGATTGATAAGTCGGGGCCGGAGAACCATCCCCTCTGCATGCAATAGACTCTCTGCAGCCGGGAAGCATGATGCAGTCCTATTCCGGAGCTCTAACCCTTCCAAGGTTCTCTCGGACCTCGGAATGACGTGCTGGGAGATCAATGCAGATGATCTAGACATGACTGTTATCTCTTCAGCTGTACATCTCAGATCTCAACTTGCGGGGCTGTCAGCCACTGCGGAGCCATAAACAAAGAAGAGCCAGGGTGATAATCCACTGGAGCTCCATGAGATCTTCATACAGTACATTGTATATGTGGACATGGAGATGGGGGATGGAATGGAAGGCCGTGATCGGAGCAATGAGCCGGTGTTTGAGTTTCCATAGAGAACAGAATCAAAATAGAATAGTCAGAATAGTACAGTTACAGAATGGAATAGCATAGTTTGTGTCTGCTTGCGAGTACCGCGATCGGCCATTCCCAAAACGGCAGCCATGTAATTTTCGTAATACCGTACAGTCTCAATATTTGGCTCGTCGCCTCTTGCCTCCCCGAGGAACGATCGTCTTTTTTCGTCTTTTTCGTTCTTTTTTTTTTTTATTACCCGGTCTTCCGCCTGAGAATTCTCTTTCCCCCCAATTCTCAATTCTCAATTCTCATTCAATTCTCCGACTTGATACACCTTTTCTTGCTTCTCTTTCTTTCTTTCTCATATCTCACTGTTCAATCGATTGACGCGAAGCAGATCTCGGACTAGTTGTTTTTTCCTGCAGACCCACTTGCACGCCCGCTTCTTCGGTGGATACAGAACCATCGACGCTGACAACGTGCGGATAAATCACACTTCTCTGCCGTGGGGACATCTTCTTCAATTAAGCATTCTTCTTCTTTTATTCTCTCTTCTTCATCCTGTGGAGTCCGAGTTTCAGAACCGCCTCGTCCCGTGATCCGTGATCTGTGAAGTCGTTCCGCCTCCGGGGAAAATTTCGTCAAACAAGGAGCTGCGCTTCGAGCCAAAAAAAAAAATTGAGATTGCAGATTTTGGAGTTCGATGATTCAGTTACCGTGAACAACTTCTTCTCTTGATCTCTCTCTCTCTCTATATACAATGGATCCCAGATCTCACCCTTCCCGTCCTCCCTCCACCAGCCTGCCTCCAGGCTCCACGCCTATGTCCTCGACTCCCATCTCGAGCATGCACATGCCACAATACTCGATGCAGCCGCAGTACCCGGTCTCGCAGCCGCATACACTGCCTCCTCTGCAGCCGCATCACCCTCAGTCGCCCGCGCCGCACCATTACATGGGCCAGCCGTACCGCCCGGATCTGTCGCGGTATCCCGCTTCAACTCACGATGTCTACGGGGCTTCCACGGCCCCTATGATGCCGCACACGACTGTCGGTAGCCTTCCGCCATCGTCTATGTTGAACCTTCCTAACCCTCAAACACAGGCGCACCAGCAGTACCCCCCACCTCCCCCGAGCGTGCTCCCGCCCGCATCCACCGCTCAGAGCTACCCCCAGCCGATCGCCCCTGCTCCCCCACGCGACCGTCGCCCTGACTTCAATGGTCTCCCCTCCGGTGCTTTCAGCTATTCCGATGGTAAGGGTTGGGGAATGACCCCTGATGTGAATAGCGCGAACGGCTCTCCCTACGCCAAGGAACAGCCACGCACGCAGGTCGTGGGCTCTCAGGGCCGCCGTGGCATCCTGCCCAGTGTCCCGGGCCGCGCGACTCCTGTGCCCAACGGTGTCAATGGCACCGCGAAGAGCACCACCATCCCCGCCAAGGACGCCGACGGAAAATTCCCCTGCCCGCACTGTAATAAGACTTACCTCCACGCGAAGCACCTGAAGCGCCATCTCTTGAGACGTGAGTTGAGGACGATATGGAGTAAATTGGCATTGACTAACGCGCCACAGACACCGGTGATCGCCCCTACATGTGTGTTCTTTGCAAGGACACCTTCTCTCGCAGTGACATCTTGAAGCGTCACTTCCAAAAGTGCTCGATTCGTCGCGGTAACCCGACTGGTGCTACTCACCTGTCGCACCCCCAGGCCCATCTGAAGCGGTCTCAGCAGCAAGCAGCTGCGGCTGCCGCGGCCAACCCTCCCAAGCCGCTCCAGGATGAAGTCAGTAATACTGTCCCCCACTCCAATGGTGTCATGGGTGCGCATTTCGATGGGGCCGTGAATGGCAATGGAATGGCCGCTGGTCGTCCCGCCTACGCGGATCAGCAGCCCCTTGGCTTCACGATGCAGTCTGTCAACGGCATGAACCGTGGTCCCGGTGACGACGCGTTCTCCGCTGGCCAGGCGCAAGCGCGAGCCTCGTGGATGGCTGCACCCAAACAGAATCCGTACCTCATGCAGCCCGGTGTAGATGCCCATGGCCAGCAGCTGACGGTTGATCGTCCCCTTGAACAGGTAAAGCCCCTGGTCCTTCCTGACCACAAACCGGTGATGCCCGGTCCCCCTTCACATCACGCCGGTGTTGACTGGAATTCGATGTTTCAGCACGGCGCCTCAGATGGCTACATCAACCCCGTTTTTCCCCACTCCATGGCCGCAGGCCAGGAGTCCATCCACGCTCCCGTCGACCACGACCGCAAGTACTACCCTGCCACCACTGCCCCGGAGAGCGGCATGAACGGCCTGTACCTTGCCTCGACCACCATGGGTGGTGACGGTTAGTCAATCCCTTGTATCTTTCGATATACATGCTGACCATATCAGGTACCGTGCAGCCCGCGAGACAGTAGACAGTGAATTCGATCAGAACGCAAGATGAGACAAGAGATTGAAAAAGCGTCTGACGAATCAAGAGAAAACCACTCTTTTTCCGCAACGCCGGGGGTAGGACTTCTGCTCTCCACCCTCTCAATCAACCCGTCCATACACTGCATTCTGCTGGTGCAAATTCACAGGTCGCGATTCTCTATCCTCAATTCCGCAACGACAGTCCCTTGATCCGAACCGCCCTCGACATCCGGCCCTCGAAGCTCGCAGCGGCGTTCCGTGCCCCGGCGTCCCTATTCGTCCGGTTTTGTTTTTTGTATCGTGTGTCCTTGATGGCCCTCACCTCATTTTTCATTTTTCTCTATTCATTCTACTCTACATTCGATTCAATTCTGTTCCCATCAGGCGTGGGTTGTGTCTCCCGCATCTCGTTATCTTCACCTTACACCCTTATGTCATATCTTAAGTGGGACTTGATTTGCGATATCTGGTTGTTACTTTTTACACTTACCCTCATTCCCCCCCCCCTCTCTCTCTCCATGGTTCCATTGTCCATTGGAGTTTGTGTGTGTTCGTGTTCGTGGGAGGGGGTGTGTTGATGGGTATGGTGGGTGGTTTGTTTCGGCGTCTTCATACTATAGACATGGGCATGTGATCTGTTCTGTTCATCTTTTTGCGCGAGTGTTCGATCATCAGAAAGAAGAAAAAAGCTTTTTTTTACTCTTTACATCTTATCTTTACTTTTTTTTATGGGATGGCTGCTTGTCGGTTTTTTTATTACTTTCTTGGCAGTTTTTACCTTGTGCATTGATCTTCTCTTCTTTTCTGAGGTCTGGTGTGTACATGTGCATCTCTTGGCCTTTTCTTTTCTTGTGTTAGTAAAGTCGGTCTGAGAAACATTTATATTATATGTGCTACGTGCTATGTGCGTTGGGTTTGATATTGATAGGGTGTGATCTAGGTGTTTTTCTTTTTCGTGTTTATGGTTCTTCATGGGTCAAGGGAAAAGCTGTCAGAATAGACCTTTAATCATTTCACTTTGCTGAATCCATGGCTATCGATGTACGTATCTATTGAATTTGGTATGTGTCGCAAGTTGCTATCTGCATCTGCAGCTACACTTACAGCCTTGGGATTTTAATATGAAGAGAGGGCATGTCCGAAGCCCAGTAATCAAGTCAATTGTAAAGCAGTCATGAATACCGTCTCCCTCAGTGACTCGAACCTACCCCCTTCCTCAAGATTATGCGAAGGACTAGGAAATTTCCAGGCCTGCTTAGAGTCGCCTACACCTCAGAGCAGGAGAGGAGAGCATGGACCGTGGATATAACCTTACCCGGATCTTGTTTATGAAGCGAGGGCTCTGCTGATACAGAGAGAAGACATGAGCATGTCTAGACTTAAATGCAGTGCAGCGTAATATAACCTAAAAGAAAGCGTTGGCCTTGGTCATGAGTGTCGTCCAACTTGTTGCATGCAATTTGACTGTAGAGAGGGGGGGGGGGGGGTGTATCTTCGTAGTCTCGTTGGATACAGTGGATTCCTGAAGCATGCATGGGCTGCGGTAATCATCTTGGTTTATTTTGGTCTATTGCTTGGGACTGAGCGCAGAAATAGACTTGGGTGCAAAAAGGACATGGGAACAGAGAGGCTTGAGTATGTCTGTCTGCAGTCGAGCGCAGGTATGAGAAACAATGCCTGGATCGTGGGTATTGTCATTAATGGAGTTGAGAGTGCAGTCTGCAAGACCTTGATTGTGGATGTTATTATGCTCCGTTGTTTGGTGGGGGTTGTGGGGTGGATGGCCGTTGACTACGGTTGAGTAGAGGGTAGCAGCACTGATGGTGAATATTATGTTATGTTCACGGAGAATAGGGATCATAAGAACAAGGAGATACAGAGAGCAAGATAGAGAGTATAGACAATGATGCAAGCAAGCTACATCAAGACAATATACAAACCCAAGGGCCATGAAGAAGAGTGTCCAAGTGTATAACAACACTTACAATGTCTTAACCCTGAAGTATGCTTACATCTTACAAGACCATACAATAGAAACTACATTGAAAACTGAATGAAGAAGATGAAATTGAAGATGGACCTTTCATTTGACTTAATACATGGGAGTCGGACCTCTCATGGAGGTGACACGAAAGCATAAATACCAAACAACATAGGAGATAGATACATGGGGGAAGACTGAGAAGACCGAAGACCGATGGAGATCGATGTGAGTCGAGACCATAGAAAACCGTGATGTCAGATGATGTGTCACAGCAAGGTTGGTGAGTGACAAAGCAAGGCAAGAGCCTGAAGGGTGGACCGTGGATGAAGGTTGGTCAGATAGATGTCATGAAGTGTTGACAAAAGAGGCAAGATGGTAAGCTGTGGATGAGACGTCTTGAAGGTCATAAAGGGCGATGGACGTCGAAGGAGGTGGACATGCCGGTCATGGAGGGAATGACGGACAATGAGGGACACGGATGTCGGAAGGACGTGGAAATGTAAGTCATGAAAGGTATGACGGACATTGAGGACACGGATGTCAAAAGAGGTGGAGGGTCATGGAAGACATGACGGACTATGGACGTCGAAGAGAAGGAGGACGTGGAGTTGATGGCCAAGAAAGATGAAGGTCAAGAGAGTTGGAGGATATACCAGTGTTGAGTGCCAATGCCTGTCGATGCCGGTGTTGAGTGTGTGTGCCCGTCGGTTTCCAACATCCAACCCGCTACAAGAAACGGGGACTCGAATTCATATCCCGTGGTAACATGTTGTCGATGCCTCTCGGTGCCTGTATAGTTCACAGCCGGCTATCCCATCCGCTACAAGAAACGGAGACCCGGTATCCGCCCAGTCCCACCCGCGTACAAGAAGCGCGGACCCCTCTTTCCCACCCCGATGTTGTACCATGTGTTGAGTGAGTGTCCAAGGTTGTCGATGAGGCTAAGGCAAGGCATGAGTGTGGTCCCGTCGGTTTCCAACATCCAACTCGCTACAAGAAGCGAGGACTCGAGTTCATATCCCGTTGTAACATGTGTTGAAGGTTGATGCAAGTCAGGAGGCAAGGCAGGTCGAGAAGAAGGCAAGAGTTGAGTGTCGATCCAAGTCAAGGACGTATCTAAGGAAGACAAGACATGTTAGTCATGAAGGGTCATGAAGGTAAAGGAGGGCCATGAAGGTAAAGGAGGGTCATGAAGGTGAAGGAGCGTTATGAAGGGGAAAGGTAAAGAAAGAAGACATGGAACAAACATGGTCAACATAGATCATAGATGTTGGACAACCATGTGAAATGTTGGAAGGTTGGAAGATGAACAGAAGTTGGGATGAAACCTGACCTTGGGACCTCCTGGCCAGGAAGGTCCTTTGGAGGGAAAGACCTGAAGAAAGGAGAGATGTGAAGAAGAGAAGAAAGAAAGAAGGAGGGAGAAAAGAGAGGGGGGTATATATAGATCGATCCTCGCCTGTGATTGGCTGTAGCGGAGCGCGACTCAGAATTCAACCAATCAGAGATGAGAATGGGCAGAGCCGCAGCCACATGGCGCGTCGATCTGCTGGAAGGTTGACAGCCCTGTAGAAATGCGGACACTTCAAGGGGCCCCACCAAAACTTTTGTAGACCAAGTAGAGCTTAAAAACCTTCATGATGATGTTTTAGAGGCCTGTCTGAATAGATGAGAGCTTTTTTGAGGCTCGAAGCGATGATTCTGGCCGAGGAAGCGAGTTTTGCCAATGGGATCCTGTGTGGCCGTTCTTGAACCCCTGTATACGGCCACCGCACTCCTGTATAACCAAGTCAACTACCTCACGGTAACCAGCTAGTCTAAGCCTACAATTTGAGCTACAGTAGTCTATTCTACGATTTTGAGGTCGTAAGAGCCACCGGGCCCTGAAGACCCCGGCGCACGCCGTACAACGAGGTCCTGGGTGGCCATTGTGGGCACTCCCGTATACGATCTCAGCACTTAATTATGGTCAAACAAATTATCTCACGATAATCAGCTAGTATAGAGCTACAATTTGAGCTACAGCAATCTACTCTACGATGTTGCGACCATACAGGAGTCACCGGGCCATCAAGACCCAAGGCCCACCACGCCTGTGCATCGCACAAAAACACCAGTACCACCCCATGGCCCAAGTACTTACGGCGACGGCGACGGCCACAGAGTACTCCAGCGGACAGGAATAGAGCAGTAGACTAAAAATACACATACGGAGCTAAGAGTTGGATAGGCTGCTGGGCCTTGACTACGTGAAGGGCTGCTCTGCAACCATTATTGTGACAGATAATGCAACCGAGACACCCTTGCCGAGGAGCTCATCGCTGTCGTAATCTACAAGGCGGGAGACTATATATGTATGTATAATTCTATGTATCAAGGTTGGCCATTAATGGGAACGGCTTCATCTACAGACTCGAGACCGAGAAACCTGAACATGGCGACTGAGAACCTGGCATGAGCTCAAACCAAGTAACCAGACCGCAAGGTGACTTGGAATGATTGCTAAGCGTGAATTAAGGGAAAGCAGCTGTGCTAGCAAGGATCAGTTAGGTGCAATTTCCTGTTGGCACCAGTGGGTATCCTCTCTCTCTAACAATTTCTTTCCTCGGTGGCCGACGAGGTCCACGATGATTCTCCACCAGCGATCCCAGAGCACAGAGATCACGCGTGAATTTATGAGGCGATACCGAGAGGCTTGACAACTCCATCCTTCAGAGCCCAAAGAGACAATCATGACTTTCCAGATGCTAACCAGAAATCACGCCAGCGACATCTAAGGATCCTACGACCTGCAAGCCCACGAGCTCACGACCTAGAGCAACAGTGAGATCCTCTTCCGGAAACTCTACGACTTTTACCAATCGTTTCGTTGCAGTGTTCCGAAGCCCCAAACCCTCGATTTTCCCAAAACGTCAAATGGCCGAGACGCACACCGAAGGAAACGGACGAAATCGATGTGGCACATCTTACAATGAGGAGAGGGACAACGAAGTAAGAGTATGTCACACCTATCCATAGAGACGAGCAGTTGCAAGCATGGTGAGAATAGAGCTACTGGTTCTTCTCCAGAAGCTCAGAAGCTCAGGGCAGCCATCCATGGTTGGAATATTACTGGGCGGAGATGGCTTGACTGCTTCTTCAGCGATAATGAAGCAACTGAGGTGAGTGAATGGAACAATTTTCTATGGGATATGGATGACTGGATGAATTGTATTAGGTTGGACGTAGCTTTTCTGCTTTCTCTTCGAAATGGTTAGAAAGACCCATCGCAAGAACACGATATAGCTTTCCACGGAAAGCGACTACTGGAATGGCATCAGTGCTGCTTTTTCAGCGAGAATAGGACGACCAAGCAAGATAATACACAATGCTATGGGCAAGACGGATGACCATCAGGTTGGTGAAGGCTTCACTGCCTCTTCTTCAATGAGCGCTGGATGCCCAAGAGGAGAGAAGAAGACAACTACGGCTTGAGGATACATGAATGCATATCAGGTTCGAGAGTGGCTTTACTACTTTCCTTTTTTTTCTTCTTCTTCTTCTTCTTCTTCTTCTTCTTCTTGGGATATAGTACAACCGCAGCGGGCACGATACAACTGTGCCATCGAAATTGGACCACCTGGCATGACTGGTGTTATGGACAAGAATGGATTAGCCAAGACAGAAGCATGGCACCACTGCATGGACAAAATGGATGACCATCAGGCTGGAAGGGGCTTCACGAGTTCGCGGATAACTCAGGCCTCTTGGTCACATCCTTATGCCCGTGGCCAGGGGACCATGTGCCCGGTCCTAGCCGGCCATCCGAGGTATACTTTGTCCGGGGTGCATCTGGAAATACTGCGTTCCATGGAAGACTAGGTGAAGTCAGGTGCTCAGGGTATATGCGCGCATGGCTTGTATAGATTGTATAGCCATAGGGAGAGAAATAGAGATATCGAGATATCTACAACTGAATCAGATAAGCATTCAAATGTGGTACTGATTGTCTTGACATGCACCTGGCATCCTGCAGGGCTCTATAGCGAGAGAGACTAGTGAGTATTAACACCAAAATAGAGCCCTTTGTATAAGAAGCAAAAAAAGACAGAAAGAAATCTGAAAAAAAGAAGTTCAACTCCGGAAACTCCCATTGCGACGTCATGGCCATAATACAACGATTGTGATTGGAGCGCCTATGGGTTCGGGAACTTCCAAAGGTTGAAATCGGGTTCCATTTCTCCACTTCAAAGACTCAAGACATTCCCCATATCTTCCTGGATCTCCCAGTCTCCCCAGATTCACATCTTGGTGAACACACAGGTGATCATGTCAACCAACCGCCCATTCCTGGCCAACTTTCTGGCCGCCTTCCGCGCCCAGTCAACCTATAAAGCAACCTCCCAGCCCGTGGGCAGCGGCGGCACCTCCTCCCTCTCTAGCGCCCAAATCTCCCAGAGCGCCCGCGCTATCGCCACAAAAGCCGCCAGCTCAGCACAGGCAGGCTCATCGTCAAGCGGTTCAGGCTCCACGTCCTCTCACCACTCGCACCACAATCACCACACGCATACTTCATCGACCTCCGCATCAGCGGGCACAGCGGGGCCCGTGCAAGGACCCGCCCCGGCCCCGGCCCACCACTATCACCACTCTACTGCCCAGGCCGATTCCTCGCTCCCTTCCTCGCCGCCGACGACCCCAGCTTCGTCAACCCCTATCCCGATCAACCGGGGCCCGGCTGACCGTCAGCGTCGAGGCAGTGATAGTTCCAGTGGCTCTGGCGGGTTCCGCGATGCTATAGGGCCCGAGAAGTGGTATATTGGGGGCCGGACACCGGCTGGTGAAGAACGGTTCTACCGTCTTGGTATGGTCACCAAGGGTGGCGGGCGGCTTGGGGGTAGTGGACGGGTTGGAAGCATTGATCAGTTGAGTCTGTGACGAGACTGGGATTGCTTCTCTTTCTACTTCTGTCCCTCCTATGATACGAAACTGCACCCTAGACCGCGGCCACAGTAGTGGGACTGATATTTACGATCTTCATGCTTGTGCTTTCTTTTTTTGGTTCATTCGTGTGGCGTATGGCATTTACCGAGCGTCACCGGAATGGCGTTTATTTCACTCTGGGTTTCTGGAGGGCTGGGGATTGGGTTTCTTTCTATTGGCTTTGCTGGTACAAATGAAGCCCCCAAAAGACATACATTTACACGATTTCTTACATGACTTATGATTTGGGCCATTTCCTTGCTTCTTGCTTTCTCTTCTCTTTCGTCTGCAATGCAAGCCTGACCAAAAGTGCATGGATTCCGTTATCAGATCAATGCAACTATCAATATCACATTTTATCCAAAGTTACCGAGTGATTTATATTGCTGGTTTATGTGACTAGCTCAAGCAATACAACATCAAATCTTCCAATCTGGTATACAACAACTGGCTACAATCACAGCACCTGCTGCGTAACACAATGCAACACACCCCCAGTCCTCGGCAAGGCGTTAACAGCAACTTGCTTAACAACCCTCTCAGGAACAAGACTCTTCATCAACTCGAAAGCCTTTTGATCAGCGTCCACATCCCCAAACGCAGGCATGACCAAACCGCCATTCGCAAAATAGAAGTTAACATACGAAGCCGCCGGCGCAGCCTCCTCACCAGGCAAATCCCCCTTCACAAACTTAGGATCCGGCTCAACAACATCATGTACCTCGATCTTCCGTCCACGCGCATCAACAATATCCCTCAAAACCCCCCGAATCTCCTCATAAACCTCCCAATGAACCTTCTCCGCACTTTCATGAGGCCGACAAACAACAACAACACCAGGCCGTACAAACCTTGCCTCGGCATCAATATGCACATCCGTAACATCCAACCCAACCCTCCCAGGGAACCAAATAAACTTAGAAACACCAAGCAAGCGACTCAATTCCCCTTCAATCTCTTTCCGCCCCAATCCCGGATTCCGCGGCGCACCAAGAACACTACTCTCAGTGGCCATAAACGTCCCTTCGCCATCAATCTCAATCCCACCACCTTCAAGACGAATATGCGTGGAAACACGAGTAACAGGCGCAGGACTTGCGTGCGCAGACTGAGCAGCCACAGCCTCGTTCTCCAGATCTAGCACTGCCGCTGCGAAATTCGTGTTCTCCGCCATGGCTGCGCTGTCCATGACTGGCCAGTCTGCGTATGCGGGCGTCTGTTCTAGCGCTAGGGCTGCGGCGGGCGATGCGCTGCTGCCGTAGATCCTTTCGCCCGTTTTGTGGCCCCATTCGCAGAATTGGAAGTCGATTGCGTACCGTGCGTTGTCGTGGGCGCCGCGCACGTAGACTGGGCCTGTGTCGCGGATCCAGACGTGGTTTGTTGGGGCTTCGATTAGGGTTATTGGGTATGGGGATGCCTTTTCGTTCGCATTTAGGAGTGATTGCGCGTGGGCTAGGTCTTCTGGGCGGACGTGTAGGCGGACTGGTTCGAAGGTTGCGATTGATTTTGCTAGGTTTATGATTTCGTTGCTTGTTTTTGTGTGCAGTTCTGGCAGGAGGGAGCGGCGTGATGGGAAACTTAGGAGGGTTGCTAGGTGGGGAGTTGTTTCTGCTGGGCAGGTATATTGTTGCATTGCTGCCTGGGTTTTGGCACGATGTTGGATGTGCCAGGTTTTGTTGGTTGGAGCCATTGTGGTGGTGTGTTTGAAGTGGGCGAAATCGGAGAAAGAGGCTTTGGAATGCTGGATAGATAGTCGCGAGCTCTTGATAGAGTCAGATCACATGCAAATCAATGATATTCCCTGAGCACTGAAGTATGAGACTTACGGTCGCTAGCTTTGGAACGTATCGTAGAAGATGAAGAGACATTGAAGACACATGAACTTTAGCAGAGTGAAGCTCAGTATTTATGTTTCGAAGACAGTAGGCAACGAATGTGGTTAAAATAAAGAGAAGACTGATGAAGTCAACCGTTGGAGAGACCAAATCGGGCAATGGATGACTGCCGATAAGTTGCCTGATTGGGATAGTCCAACCGAACAGTGGACCCCTACTGAACAACCTCACCTTGCCCAAACTCTCTCTTCTCTTCCAACCACAACATTGGATTCGCAGTCAAGGCCATCAACACTCCCCAATGTTCCTGTCATCGCGCCCCACCCCCATCGATACTCCACGAACCCACCCCAGAGCGGTCCGAAGAACACACCCGCAAATTGGCACATACTCTGTAGGCCGAATCCCTGCGCCTTAGCACCTTTGGCGCCCAGTATACCTGGATTGTTGGTTTCCGTAGCCGTGAGAGGCAGCTGGGTCTCGATGTACATGGCTGGTGCGCAGGCGTGGATGAAGATACCTGTGACGAACAGCAGTCCCACGAGCAGCGCAATCTGTCCGGTGGAGTTCCTCTCAATAAATCGGAGGCAGGTGAGGGCGGGTGAGAGAGCAACGAAGCAACCAAAGGATACAAAGCGGGCACCTAATCCGTCGGTGATGAAGCCTAGGATAACGCACCTGAGCTTCCTTGGATTACACGCGCTACTATAAACACGGCCACGGAATGTGCCAGTTGCAGGATTAGCATGCAGCCAACTAATAAAGTAGCGTTAATATGAATGGCAGACTTCGTGTGCGCCCGCGGTCCACTAGGTATCCAAATAATGGACAGAGAACCAGGGATGTCCCGGCTTCACATATGAGGAGTACGCTGACGCACGATTCTCCTACTGGATGTGGGTATGAGCTGGACAGATACCAGTGGATCTGGGACTGGACTTACGGTGCTTATACTCAACTCCGGCTCGGGTGACTTGTGTTGTCGGTATGACTGGGCAATCTGTTCGACATGGATTCTGGTTCTCATTTTTTTCAGAGGGAAAGGCCCACTTACCATGGCATATAGCAGGAACACCTTCGATTTCAATCCAGGCCAGTCACACTGCAATAATTCCAGGCAAACTATGCACTGTCAAGGTGGACATCCAGACGGCGCCAACAATGAGCGTCGTCGATGAACGCTGTTTCAGAAACAATAACCGACACTTTTCCCCGTGTCCTTCTCCAGATCCTGATGGGTTCCACGTGGTCATGATGTGATCAAGAGGACGAATGATACTCAAGAAAACAGAGCAGAAAGCCCGCGAGGAATTCCAACAAAGACCACTTTGTTTTCGCGAAGATGACACCTCGGCCGTGCTCAGCTCACTCATCCAACCCCAGGAACCCAAGTCAAGTTACATGACACAGCAGATAAGTACATGACAGACACTCAATCGCAAAGAGGCTCTTTGTCCAACAAAGAAACCCGACCGTCAGCCGAGTCCCAATGTAGAAACTCGAGAACTTCACCACTCCATTTCATCCTCCCCCAATCACAAAATCTTCTCATCCCTGCTTAGAGTGTCTATATGCGCACTGCATACAGACTTCGTCCAATGGTCGTTGCAGGTGTGACGCCACTGAGTCTATGCACCGGGGTAAAGAGTACACCTCGGCTTCCGATTCGATGATTGCGATCTTAGCTGGGGTGGGGCTACTTGGCTATACTTCTTGTTTATTGAGGTTTCTTGCCGGCTAACCAATCTTCGATTCTATGTGCTTGACTCTTCGTCTTGAACTCAATGATTATAAGCCATAAATCACGTGCAGATCCCCGTCATATTTCAATCTTGTGTATCTTAGCCTTGGTCAATCTGTAGTTTCAATATGACTCGCATGATCGCCAATGCATGAACACCGCCCCAGATATTTGCTTTTGCCGTATCCATGTGGAGCGTTGGATTGATTGAGATGGTGGATGTCTGCATACGCTGTGCCAGGATATATCGGCCACGCTTTTTCGCCTTGTATGTCGCTGATAGTAGTCTGTTGATATTGAACCTCTCTCTATAATACACTACCACTCGCGAGTCTTGATAATGAAGTACAAACCCTTCTCAAAAGAAACTAGTTCATGGAGATAGTAGCCTCGCAATAAACCTGTAATTCCAGCTCATAAACTTACCAGAAACCATTTCCTATAGCAATATCATTCACGCGCCCATGAAATCCGAAAGATATATATATACACAGCTGACTTGAAGGATCCCAGCGTAGCACATAGACAAGAAGACCAAGAACAAAACCAACATTAAACCAATAAATAAACCCCAGTGCAATTCAACAAGTAAACCACGATAATGTCCCCGCACTGTACAACAAAGGCATGGCCATGCGCAGTCAGTTAAGTAAAGGGTCAGTTCAAAAATTAGTCCGTAAAAAATGAGCCCATGCTATATCGCAGCTCTCCGCGCAGGCTTGATCCGTAGTGGAGGTCGCCGAACGGGCTGACACGAGTGGAGAGTGCGCTTCCACGTAGATCCCGGACAAGACGAGTCGAGATCCCGTCAGTGGGAAATGACGGGCTTTGCTATGGACTACAGTACACTATAGAGAGGGGTGAGATTTGGGGACGCTTTACTGTATTTATTCGGGCGTCGGAAGTTCGGATGCCGGGAATGTTAACATTGATGAGATAGATGTTCGGGCTGGGCCGAGAGTCTGGGGGATGGATTTTGTTCTTTTTTTAGGTTGGTTTGATTTATTCATTTGTTGACTTGGGATGTTGAGATTGGAAGCTATTGGTGGAATTTGGAGGTTAGACACAGTATAAGAGAGAGAGAGAGAGAGAGAAAGTCAGGCCATACGATAGAGAAATTGATAAGATCGGGGAGGGCGGCCATCCGCGGTCATCGGAGGTGCCCGATGGCGATGTGATTTAAATACTCGACTATCTGCTGGAGTTAGATTCTCTTTTTTACTCACAGCTTTGCATCAATCTCTATCTCTAACCTACTCAATCTCTCCATCTTACTATTATCTCAAAATGAGCGCATTGGGACCAGCCCGTTACGGCAAGGACAATGTCCGCGTGCTAAAGGTCGAGCGCGATGCAAAGACCGGCACCCAGACAGTCGTGGAGATGACCGTCTGCGTCCTTTTGGAAGGCGACATCGAGACCTCGTCAGTAGCACAGTCTACACCCTATCCAACACCAACTAACCCATCTCCGCAGCTACACCAAGGCCGATAACAGCGTGATCGTCGCAACCGACTCTATCAAGAACACCATCTACATCACAGCCCGCCAGAACCCCGTCACACCCCCCGAACTGTTCGGTTCCATTCTTGGAACACACTTCGTCGAGAAGTACAACCACATCCACGCCGCGCACGTCAACATCATCACCCACCGCTGGGAGCGCATGGACGTCGATGGCAAGCCCCACCCGCACTCGTTCATCCAGCCCGGTGCCGAGACCCGCGATGTGCAAGTCGATGTCGTCGAGGGCAAGGGTATCGCCATTAACTCCGCAATCAAGGGTCTGACCGTGCTGAAGAGCACCGGCTCCCAGTTCTGGGGCTTCCTCCGTGACGAGTACACCACTCTCAAGGAGACCTGGGACCGTATTCTCAGCACTGATGTCGCTGCCAACTGGCAGTGGCGCCAGTTCGCCAATGTGGCCGAGGTCAAGGCTGATGTTGGCAAGTTCAATGCTGCCTACGAGGCTGCGCGCAAGATTACCCTCAAGACTTTCGCTGAGGATGTCAGCGCCAGTGTTCAGGCTACCATGTACAAGATGGGTGAGCAGATTCTCGCTGCTGCGCCTTTGCTTGAGACTGTTGAGTATTCGCTGCCTAACAAGCACTACTTTGAGATTGGTACGTTTTCTGACTCTTTTCTTTCTTTCCGCTGCCTTGAAGGCTTTGGGGTTCCGGACTAATCGTTGCGCTTATAGATCTGTCTTGGCACAAGGGTCTCAAGAACACTGGCAAGGACGCCGAGGTTTATGCTCCTCAGTCCAACCCCAACGGTCTTATCAAGTGCACTGTTGCCCGCGCTGGCCAGAAGGCTAAGCTGTAAATGCTAGATTTGGTCACGACTTTGTTTATTCTCTCTTGTACATATATCTCATGCTCTTATACCTCTGGGATACTGACTCCCTATCTCGAATCCAATCTGGTACATCATATAACTTTCGCCTGCGAGGTGTTTCCCATGATAATTTATTTAGTATGTAGTATTGTATGTGCTATAATTACATTTCAATTCAAGGAAACCGCAGGCTGGAGAAGATGAAAAGAAAAGTCCGAGGCCAAGCCAACGGTAGAGTAGATGGTAAATCAAAAGCAATATCCCAGGTTGACTCCGAACCCATGCGCTTTTGCGGTTGGATCATAACATCGCAGAATAGAATACAGGCACGCGCGGACCCGGTTGAGGTCGCGTTGTAAAATGACGATAATGGTAACACAAGAAGGAGAAAACTTTGTGCTCTATGCGGTGGGTTCGGTGGGCTTGACGGCCTTGAAGGCTTCTTGCACTTCGGGCATGGCGCCGATCGTGGTGGACTTGTTGCCAAACTTGACGATGTTCTCCTTGTATGGGTGGGCGAGACCTTCGAAAGCTGCAGGGGATGTTAGTTGAAAGTCACCGGGAGATATAGATGGGCAGAGGGAGAGATAATCCTTTTCATTCGAGGGCAATGGGACATCTCCAGTCTACCCATCAAAGACCGGCACTTACTCTTAAGACGAGCCAAACGAGAGTCCTGCAGACGGTTCTTGGGCAGCATGCCCTTCACAGCCCGGCGCAGCACTTCACCACCTCCCCATTTAGCAAACATCTGATCCATCGTCATGCTCTTCAAGCTACCCGGCCGCGTCGTGTGAGTGTAGTACTTTTTCTGGAAGCGCTTCTTTCCTGTCGTCTTTAAGTCGTGGCATCCGGCAACAACAACATAGTCACCACAATCTGTCGAGGGGTCGTAGATAGGCTTGTTCTTGCCCATTAGGACGAGGGCGATGGACGAGGCCAGGCGGCCCAAGGAGCGTTCATCAGCGCCGGCGTCGACATAGTGCCATGCGCGCGAGTAAGCAAGACGTGTCTGTAGTATCAATTATTAGAATTGGGTCCATTGAGATGATAACGGACATGCGCGGAGGGTCCGGCAGACTCCGCATTGAAGCTATTTACCTTGCCAACGAGTTGCGACATCTTGTTCAGATAACGGAGGGCGTGATAGGGGTTCGGGACGGGCAAAAGTCGAAAAAGTTAATGAAGGCAGATATCCGCTTCAGTACTCAAGCAACAAGAAAGACCCAACACCCAAGTTTGGCCGAGTTTCAACGCTTGATCTGATCGGCCTCTCACGGTACTGTTGTTCCCCAGCCCGACGAAGTTCTCCGGTCATGTGACCAAGCCCTAAGTCTCGTGTTGGGCTAAGCCTAATTGGGCACTAGCGGCCGCACACTAAGCGAAACCCGCACCGAAGGGCAAATCAGTGTGTATGGGAATTCAAGCGATCTCTTTTTCCATCTCCCACGACAACACACTCCCCTCCCCGTCGACAACAAGGGCCATTTCATCCACCATGGCTTCCGTCCCGAGTGTGCAATGCTTCGGCAAGAAGAAGACGGGTAAGCTCTAATTTTTCGATGCGAGGTCATGAATCTGTGCGCTGACATTCAATTTTCAATAGCCACCGCTGTCGCCCACTGCAAGGTATGAAGACGCCTCTACCCCCATCCTCGATGTCAACACGTTGTTTCGAAAAACCTGGAAGGAATCATGGAGAGTTGTCGTGGAAGAAGACAGAATTGGGAGTCGACATGGAATTTTCGAAAGGGTCTACGAACAACAGATTGCGCGAACATTGGGGGGGGGTTCACACACGATTGAATTGGACAACATGCTGAGTGTTTTTACAGCAAGGCAAGGGCCTCGTCAAGGTCAACGGCCAGCCCCTCTCTCTGGTCCAGCCTGAGATCCTCCGCTTCAAGGTACGCACATTCGCTACGCCAATACCCACCCGCCAGATGCAAAAAAAGGGTTCGCCCACAACCCGACAAATGGCAACGGGGACATTCAATCCAGTTCAAAAAACTGACTCTTCGAAATTTAGGTCTACGAGCCCCTCCTGATCGTCGGCGTTGACAAGTTCGCCGGTGTCGACATCCGTGTCCGTGTCACCGGTGGTGGTCACACCTCCCAGGTCTACGCCATCCGTCAGGCCATCGCCAAGTCCATTGTCGCCTACTACCAGAAGTACGTCGATGAGCACTCCAAGAACCAGCTCAAGCAGGCTCTCGCTCAGTACGACCGCACACTCCTGGTTGCCGACAACCGCCGTGCCGAGCCCAAGAAGTTCGGTGGTCGCGGTGCCCGCTCCCGCTACCAGAAGTCCTACCGTTAAATTTTTCTTCTCTCTTATACCTTATTACGCGGCGAAAGGGAAAAGAAAAGTTTACAAACGGGAGGAAATGGGAACGTGTCTGTCTTATGTCTTTTTTTTCTCTCACGACTCATTTCCATGACTTCTTTGGTGGACTGGTGTGTATGGGATTGGGAGGATCCCCGGGGAATGTGTATTGAGCGGTTTCTGTTCGGTATGGCCGCTCGTGCATGAGATCCGAGAACCGGGCTGGAGGTCTTTGGGAAACATGGCCTCTGGTTGCTGTGCCGGTTTCTGTGTTGAGGATGGATATCCTATGTTTTTCACTGGCGCTGTCCTGCACGGCTGGAAAAAATACCTAGCATAGCCAGGAAAATCTACTCAATGATACTGGGTTTTATCTTGTTCAATCTTCCTTGTTCATTCTGGTTTTGAACTATCTTAATTGTGGTATTTGGATCACCTTTACTAGCTCACCTTTACCTTCCCTCGTATAGCGGTCTTCTGCATGCATCTTTTCAAGTGCGATATTGCAAGCAGGTAGCTACCCAGGCGGTTACGGCATTGCATGCGCCCAAGTAGAAAGCTACGGGTCTTCCATTGCACCTCTGTTAGAGTTGCACTGAACCACAGTGAGGACGCATATACACAGGATAATGTCTGACAAGTCTTGGCTTTCCCTTTCCGTTTTGGTGCTCACCCCTCGCCGCTTTTTGCTTACTGAGAGCTGAGCACGCCCCTCAGTCTAACCTTAACAATGATATTGCTCCCTGAGTACTGTTAACTAAATTAACGTTATACGTACTTGTTATAACTATAAGCCAGATGACTCGCTCACTAAGCATCCCGATCCCACTCACGGAGCGTGACCCAACTAACCGCTCTTGACTTTCACTGAGCGCGACCTGAGCAAAGCGGGAGAGCTAAGTAAGTTAGTAGCTCGCCTCAATAAACTGCACCATGCAAGCCCTATCCAATGTAACTTTTGACCAACACACTTGACCGTTGTCCCCTCAACGAAAGGATGGCATGGCGGTCGATGCTGGTTGTGTCGCCTCTAGCTGCACAGTGGGGCCATATTCATTGGCATTACTATGATGCGGCTATGCCACTATTCCACTGGCCGAGGTTTCGCATCCACGTTACCGTCTCTATATAGGTGCGGAAAAAATCCCACCCTCAATTTTTGGGCTTACAATATCTAGAATATCCCAGATCCAGTCTGTTGATTTAATCTAGTTTTTTTCTCGCTTGATCTTTGATAGTGCTTGCCGCTCGCTCCTAGGAATCCGACTTCAACTCTAGCGATCTGGATATCGCCAAATAGTTCTAGACATATCGACCATGCGCACTAGATAGTCTAGACTGCTTTAACAGTATTCGCGGCTCCTTATTTGCCTACCCACAAAATATCTTATACTTAGTAGATGAAGCCTGGTAGGTATTCCTAAGAGCCTTCACACTTGCCTATCGTCACAAAGTGATTCCTAAGACGGAGATAGTTACCAGAAGCAAAATCGCTCATCTCCGAGAAATGCGACTAGTAATAGATCCAACAGATGCTAAAGGACGTTAGTCCCTCCTCTTAAAGCGAGAATATCCAAGGTTCAAATATTCCCTATCGAGATTTCCTAAGGATTACTCATATTTTTGCCAATCTTCACTATTCCAGGCCTGTCTTTTTCAAGCTCTTTAGTCAGAGCAAAAGTTATGGCAGGGAGGACTATTTGCTTGACACTATTGTATTTGATGATTCTTCATTTACTCAAAAGCAGCTATTGGATTCTGTTCATTTCCTTCTTCCCCCTTGTCGATGTATGAGAATAATCAGTTTCCGATAGAGCAATCTTGACTATTGCCTCGCAAAAATGAGAGGCTCTTCAACCGCATGTAAATTGTCTTTCTGACTGTCAAATAACGGCACGCGCCTAGAAAATGCTTGCTCCTCGGCAGGCTTTTGAATTTGATTATCTGTAAAACATGTAACTATGACGGCAGCTTCAGGTGATAAAAGGTTCCAGAGCCATCTCGGAAATGACGCGCCCGCCACCGCCAAAAACTTGAGGATGAGGATGAGAAGGAGGGGAGAAGGGGAAGTGGGAAACTGTCCGCAATTGGTGATCCTCGAGAGTTTGATTCAAGCCAACAGCACCACCAGCAGGGGTGCCATGGAGATCGCGACATTTAGCGTGGTATACGGTAAGTAACTATTGTTTATTCCACCCCCCGGAAGTTGGAGTCTTCGATTGTTTACTTAATATTTTCATAGGTCCAAGATGGCGACGCCCGTGCCAAAGTCTCTCTTGCTCAGTCTATTTCCCATCCTTATTTCTAGCACTAGAACTGCCACCTATACCACATCCACCATGGGCCCCACGCCCACAGATACTGTGGCTGGATGCTATTTGTTCTGCACGATTACTGATAGCGATAATTACGCTACAGTTGAGACTAAGTTCGACATCACCCTGGAACAATTCTACCAGTGGAACCCTAGTGTCGGCTCTAGCTGCACCAATCTATGGATAGGAGAAGTATACTATATCTAGGCACAGGTATTTTAGCGTGGAACCTGTAGATTTGAGGTATTAGAGCGTTTGGGAGACGAACTGGATCCCTAATTCAAGCCCTGTAACCTTGGAAGATACCTGCGTGCCCCTGGACTATGGCTAACTCCCTAATTTATCTAGCTTTCCTTTTTCAGTCTTACCACCCCCCCCTATCATCTTATAACAAGATGCCAGGGATCTTCACACCCATGATTACTAGAAGATGTCTCCGAACTACACACTTTCCACGCTTTTACAGCCAATTCGCCCTTTCCACCCGCCCGAGTGCTGTCCGCTTCCCTGCTCCTATTAACCACCATTCACGTCGCGCAACGCCCACGTATAAACCACCATATTTCGGGAAAACCATTCCCACATTCTCAACAATAATGGTCCCCGCAAAACGCGATCCCACGATGGATGCCTGTCTGAATAACGCCGATACACTCGAGGCGCTCCTTGACAAAGACTGGTTCAAACCCTGTGGCTTCGTGAACTATCGATGCATGTACCAAAACAATTCTGACTGGGAGAAGTTTTATAACTTAAAGCTTGCCATACCTCTTGCGATAAATGTTATTTCGCTTCTTGCTTCATTTGCCTCCCAATTCTTGATATTGCTAAACACTGTGGCAGAGTGACCCCTAGCTCCAGCACATACACTTCTTCTAGGCATAATATTCCGATTTCATCAGTCCAGCCTAGTTTACAAGGAAATTACAGTTGCGCGGTTGCGGTCGAACATGTCATTGGTGAGATACAGCAGAATGGCTTTGAGCCCTAACTAGAGGCTTGCTCTGCCTCTTTCTTCGTACATATTCGCATCCCCGAACGTCATTGCAAAAGGTATTGGTATCAGCACATGAGAGAGATCTTCTCTAGCTTCCGTCTCCAGTTTCATCGTTTCAACCTTGCTCATCAGCAATTTGTAGTAGAGATCCCTTCAGATCAGACACTCCTCCGCGATTCTTCAAATGTGCGACGATTCTAGATGACGGCTGCGGGGTTATCTGGGATGTCTTTGAGTTAGTAACCATCAACACAGACTATGGCCATAGAGAACAATCACCTGTAGTCGACAGTACAGACAGAGGTTATATCCCAAGCAGACTGTTCAAGTGCTGCATCCCAAGCTTCTTGTATCCATATTCACCCCCTTATGTCGTAAGCTGAGCCATCATAACCGCTGGCACCAGTTGTACCTCCAGCCGAGCAAACAAGTCGTCGTCATCGTATGGTCTGTGAGGTATGATCCTATATTATTTATCGAAGCAGAAATGTCAGCAGTTGTTTCGCAACAATGTTGCATAGTACTGCATTTTAATTAACCCCGAACAAGTCAGACAGAAGTTGGTAGTATTATTTCGGGTTCCACGGTGAATCAAAGTCCACCAGATCTAGATTCCGAGAGTTTCATCCTCTCTCCCTAGTGGGCTCGAGTCAAATGTTCTTTTCGTTGGCTGTCATCCTGGGGTATCTCATGCCATCTGCATGTATCAACTAGACGTACTGTAAAGTGTATCAAATTTGTATCGTGTTCGTGATCGTGGTAACATACGGATGCGGAGTGAAGTCCTTGGGATTAAACAAAAGGTCAGCAGCGGATCTTGAATGGCAATTGTGCTGCGGGCTTGGTTTTCAAAACACATCAGACAACCTTCCTTACTGCTCATTGATCGACGATACCAGGGGGGGGGACTCTGTTCCCCTGATTATCAGATCCCGCAGATATATGTTGTCAGTCTTTCTCTTGGAGTTTCATTCGTTCCTTGCAGTGTACCCAATGGGGTAACACATCATGAAAGCCGGTTCAAAAGCAAAGTCCAGTCCCATTGTCCAAGGTGACTTGGCGTTTTAAAGAAACCCCTCTCAGCAAGTGCATGTATCAAGGTTTGTCACCACTAGGCAATCCAATCCAAGTGAATGGGGGATAATGTTCCCTCAGAGCTCTTTTTCATCACCGAGGGGTTGAATCTTTATCCCAAGGGATCTTCTGCTTATGTCGTAAAGTGCAATGGGAGTGGTTCACGTCGTGGTAATCGGCGGGAGCGGAGACCTAAAAGAAATAGAATACCTAGAATAGAGAAGAATGACAGCATAACTCTGAAAGTATTGTGTTCGGATGTTTCAGTTTGAAAATGACAGTTCAGGTGTGTAGTGTAAGTGAATCAGCATCGGTCCAGAGTCACCCATATATATGAGTGGCTCTCCCTCGGATTGTTCTTTTCATAGGGGTCATCATAAAATATTGGGTCCCAAATCAACAAGTTCGTCTGATGGGTGGGATTGCTCTTACCGTGAGTATAGCGAGTCTGATTCCTGGTGTGTACTCCATTCGATTAGGAAGACTTGATCCTCGGTTCGGCTTTTTCAGAGATCAAACTTTTTATTCTGGGGTTATCTTCAAATTGAAAGGCCACAGCTGTGTACCATCGAGACGTACCGTAGAAATTGAAAGACACCTTTACAAGTCGTGACAGAGCCACCGAGGGTAAAGTTTGGGGGGGGAGGAGGGTATTTCAATGGGTCTGCATAGAGCGCCAGGAGTTTAGGTCAATAAAGACAGTTCTTTCTCTTCTTTGGATTCGGATCAGGTAGTATGTTTCCAGCGACCCGAGCCCCCATGGGTCCTTCAGCACATCAGATGTAGTATCTGTATTTTGACTCATCACTTTCGCACAATAAAGTGCTAAGACAAGTGCAAGCACAGTCCTTTTCTGAGCTTTGGAACTTCATCATCATAGTGCGTGTGATAGATAGAACGTGAAAAGGAGGGGGGGCCGTGTAGGAGTGCCTACTTTTGTGCAGGTCTCACACAATTCATGCACCAATCTAGTAGCTTGTTGTGTAGATAGAAGGTTTCTTCATCAATGTACGAGTCAGTGCATCGCCAAATAAGTAGGATGAGGGAACATACCTGGAACCAGAAAGACGAACAATGATTGTACGTAGTGGCGTCGTCTCAGATGTTCTTCTCTTGCATCATATTAACCCACACGGATGTGAGCCAGTTCAAGAGCTCATATTGTATAAAGAACCTCATCATAGACGTGAGAAAAGAGAGAAAATGTGGCCCACAGTAGTCACAAATTAATGCATCACCAGATCAATTGTAGAGCAAAGATGAAGGAACATACCTGGCATCCAACAAACAGTGCATAAAGGGCGTTCGATTATCAAATTGTCTCAGTTCATCGTCGGCGTTGCAGACTGTAGCGGGGTTGTTCCCTGTGGTAGTTCCGTTGAGGTATGTCTGGCGATACATAGGTAGATGATCTATGATAAACAGAATTGTCAGTATATGAGCATAAGCGGGAGGATGTTTTGAAATTGATTGGATACTCCCAGCCTTTTTCACCAACCTGTCATCGACTCAAGGACTGTACGACAGCCATATCGCAATTGGATCAACCAGAAGCGTGAGAACTTTGCCCGTGTTGTATACCCGCAATTGGGGCCTCTTCTCACGTTCAAAAGTAATCTGAACTGAATGCACTGTAATACAGTGTATCAGAAGGAGAGATCAACTTGACTCAACAACTTGAGATTGTGTCCATTCATCACCAGCAAGTGTATGTCGGGTCTGAGAGGTGTCTCGAGGGCTCCCATACCGGAAAAAAGACGTAAAATCTAGAGAATTTGTTCCACGAGTTAGCCTTTGAGCTGTTTCCAGAGCGTGTAAATTGAATGGGGAGCCCTGTCCTGGCGGGTATAAGATGGATGGGTAGCACTCGCCCAGTCGGGCATAAGATGAAAGGTCCCTCAACACCAACTTAGCTTTTGTCCCAACAACCCACAACCCAGATATATAACCAAGCAATTGTAAAATCCATTGCTGTCTGTGTTCACTGATCCCGGCCGGCTCATTTGGTTGTATTTGGAGCGTGTCGAAGAGGCGATATGGGGAAAGGTGCTCCAGAAATGCTATCCTCGAGCTTCAATGAGACAACAAGATGCAAGGTAGGCTTCATGAGAGAGATGAGTACTTGAACTCTTCATGTAATACGTTAGAAGCGTACTGAAGTGGGATGGTGAGGCGAATGACGAGTCAATCGCTCGAAAGACCTCAAGGCCTCAGGATCATGGAACGGTAGACTGGGTGGTTATTTTGCTCGAAAACCTCGAATCCATGCGATTGATGACAATGACTTAGTAGATCTCATGAGAAAGAAGAAAATTAATGAAGTGAAGATGGATGTGTTCATGGGAAACTTTTCATCGCAAGAGGTTGAGGAAAGACCGTGACACCCACGACATCGTCGAGGCGACAGTGAGCTACCCAATCAAAAGAACCATTTTACAGGTGCTTTTTTGAGAAAACCACTCTACGGCTACAGAAATGCGGTCTACTTGCTTGGTTAATGTCAACCCAGTTATCTACGACGGTCAACCAACTCACGTTCAAAGATTGAGTTTGAGATCAACAGTATTACAACTATAAACGAAGCACCCCACCGCAAAGTATCATAATAATCATGTCAAAATTTCCATCAGGGTCAAAATAAATCACTAACGTTTAGCAATTCCCGTAGTGCGTAGCGAAGTACAAGGATTTGAACAACTATTATCTACCGTCAAGTGGTATGCGGCTCTGGACTTATCTGAGACATCTCCCATGGAATTTAAGTTTTCACCCCCATATACACTCATGTGTTCCTCAATTCACGTCTGTGCAATGTGATATGTGGACAAAATGCATTGCTCCCGTCCACCAAACCCCACACGTAAGTACTAGGCTTTATCTCCGGTTACTAGACCAAGTGAGACACCTGCCATTGGTATGATTCATGCTATGAAAGCTCAGCCGTCCTACTACTCATTTTGAACCAACATGTCTCACTATTGTATCTCAGATTTTAAATATACTACGGCAACCAGCTCCATGTCTCTATCCGGCGCCAAACGAGAGATGCCTACTTAGTACACAATGTGTGTATATAGGTCTCTGGATCGAACGACTGAGAATCTTCTAAGACCCTCAATGCCTGTAGCACCAGGTTTGAAAGGCTGTTCATACACTCATCTGTTAGTGGTGAAAAGGGGCCTAAGTCGTTAGGGCTCGATAGACGGACTAAAGAAAGTCCGATAAATGGTCTTGGCACCGGATGAACAATTTCCCGTCCAGGGCACGAGTGCTGAAAGTCTGACACCTCAGGCATACATTGGAGTAGTGCCTCAGGTTGCAGGAGTAATTAATTTGCTGACATAATCTAATTACAGGCCGCGGACGCGACACAACGCGTGCACGCGCCTGAATCAAATGCGTGACTCTCCTTTCGTCCTCCCTTTCCCCGCAAGGATTGTGATCCCCATATCGATCTCTGTCTTTCAATCCTGATTGATGGGCAGTCGACTTCGACTCAATCACTAAAAACAATGCCTTCTAAGCCAGACAGGCTAGCTGAGCTGAGGGCTCTTCGCGCCTCAGGAAAAAAACGAATTTCAACATACGAGATCGAAGACCAGGGCGACATTTACGATGAAGTCGATGACGATGGCTACAAAAAGGTCATCCGCAGCCGCCTCGACCAAGACGATTTTGTCGTCGACGACAATGGTGCTGGTTACGCAGACGATGGCCGAGAAGTGTGGAATGAACAAACAGTAGACTATGCCAGCGATGAGAGCGCAGAATTACCCGCACGAGGTAAAGCTGCCAAGAGAAAGCGCGATGAGGAGCAGCAGCGAAAGGAGAAGATGAACAATGGCATCTCCAAGTATTTCAACAGTGGACAGGCTGCTTCTTCCGCACCCAAACCAAAGGTGAGTGCGCCCTCCACGTTGACTTAGAAACACTTGTCCTAAGGGTACGTCTAGCCTGTTGCCACTGCGGAGGACGATGCATTCATGGCCGACCTACTCGGAGAAGTTGACACCAACGTCGTATCGAACAAAGCCCCCACTCGAAACATTGTGAAATCAGAGGCCCGTCGCAAAGTTCGCGTTCTCTCTCCACCTTTGTCTGAAAAGCGTCGCCGCGAGAAGGCTCACCCACGAGACGAAAACGACATGCCAAGTTCACCAATGAAGGACCAAGCACTGCACTCCGATGACCTCGACGATGGCCCACTCCCGATGCCAGACGACGATGATGTTCCTATGAGTGATATTTTGCCCTCGTCTCCAATCAGCAAGGCAGTAGAGCGCAGGAAAATTGTGCCTGTCAAGGCCGAGCAACCCGAAGATGATGATATCGACCTGATGGACGTCGCAGAAGTAACAGGCGACTCCGGCGTCAAGACAGAAAGCATCAATATGACTGGAAGCCGGCCACCCCCCAAGATCAAGAACGAAGTCATCTTAGAGCCGGCCAGTTCATCCCCAGTCAAGTCTATGCCGGAAGTCATGGATCCTTCTTGGAATGACGTACGAAGCAAGTTGAATGTGCTCAGCAGCCCGGCCCCGGAAATGCGTTCCTTCGGAAAACTGCGTGCCCAAGATGTAGTTGAAGAGGATGGTAGCCTGCGCATCTTCTGGTTGGATTACACCGAAGTCAACGGTAGTCTCTGCTTGTTTGGAAAGGTGAAGAACAAGCAGAATGGGTCCTACACCAGTGCCTTCGTCAAGGTCGACAACATCTTGCGAAAGCTCTACTTTCTTCCTCGGGAATACAGACACAAGCATGGACGCGCAACGGAAGAGGAGGTTGACATGCAAGACGTCTACACCGAGGTCGACGAAATGATGTCCAAGCTCAAAGTTGGCATGCACAAGATCAAAGAATGCACGCGGAAGTACGCATTCGAAATGCCCGGTGTCCCGAAAGAGGCACAATATCTCAAATTACTCTACCCTTACGATAAAACCGCGTTACCGATGGAGACCAAAGGCGAGACTTTTTCCAACGTCTTTGGTACCAACACCTCCCTCTTTGAACAGTTTGTTCTCTGGAAGAACATCATGGGCCCATGCTGGCTTAAAATTGAAGAGGCCGACTTTGCTGCAGTCACGAATGCATCGTGGTGCAAATTTGAATGCCAAGCTACTAAACCAGCCCTCATCAGTCCTATTCCAGATTCCGAGAATATGGACACCCCGCCTTTGACATTCATGAGTCTCGCTTTCCGTACGCAGCTCAATGTCAAAGAGAACAAACAGGAGATTCTTGTGGCGAGTGCCAGAGTGTACGAGGACATTTCTCTCACTGATACTACTCCCCCCGAGAAACTCCCCTGTAAGACATTCACTGTTATGCGACCTGCTGGTAGTTCCTATCCAATGCACTTCGAAGCTGAAGCGCGACAACAACGTGGCACGGTGATTTTGGAAAGGTCCGAGCAGTTCTTGCTCAGCAAGTTCCTTGCTTTGTTTGAGAAGATGGATCCCGATGTCATCATGGGTCACCAGCTGCAGGATGTCGACTTGGGTATTCTGCTTAGCCGAATGCGCGAGAAGAAGACACCGGGCTGGCACCGTATTGGTCGGCTCAGACGTGGAGATTGGCCTAAGAACTTCAACAAGGGCGGCAACTTCTTTGCGGAAAGGCAGTTGATTGCCGGAAGATTGATGTGTGACATAGCCAACGATATGGGCAAGGTAATGCTCCCTACGGACTGGTTAGATGACAACGCTGACAAGAGATAGTCTCTCATGATGAAATGCCAATCGTGGAGTCTGACTGAGATGTGTCAACTCTACCTTGGCCAAGGCCACGTGCGACAGGAGTTGGATACTGAGGCCGCATTGAAGACTTGGGCAACTACAAAGGAAGGCCTCATGAATTTCGTCAATCATTGTGATACAGATACATATTTCATTGCGGCATTAGTCCTGCGTCTTCAAATGCTGCCGCTCACAAAGGTTCTGACTAACATCGCTGGTAACTCATGGGCACGTACACTTAGCGGCACACGCGCAGAGCGAAACGAGTACATTCTACTCCATGAGTTCCATCGAAACAAGTACATTTGCCCTGACAAGTATTCTTCCCGTCTCCAGAAGGCGGAGGAGAAGATGATGCAAGATGGCGAGGAAGAAGAAGCGGTCGACAAAAAAAAGAAAGACAAATTCAAAGGTGGTCTCGTGTTTGAGCCCGAAAAGGGCCTCTATGACAGATTTGTTCTGGTTATGGATTTCAACAGTCTGTATCCCAGTATCATCCAAGAGTACAACATTTGTTTCACCACGGTGGACAGAACAGCTTCGGTAAGCTTGATTCACCCTCATCCCATACCCTTCATGCTAACCAAACAGGTCGAAAATGAGAATGAAGAAAAAGTACCCGATGTTCCCTCTTCGGACCAGGATCAAGGCGTGCTTCCTCGGCTGATTGCAACTTTGGTTGGCCGTCGACGCGAAGTGAAAAAGTTGATGAAAGACAAGCGAGCCACGCCTGAACAACTGGCTTTGTGGGACACAAAACAAATGGCCTTCAAGCTGACTGCAAACTCCATGTACGGATGCTTGGGATACACACAGAGTCGCTTCTATGCTCGCCCACTAGCTATGCTCACCACATTTAAGGGACGTGAAATTCTGAGGAACACCAAGGAACTAGCCGAAAGTCAGCAACTGCGAGTCATTTATGGCGACACGGATTCAGTCATGATCAACACTAACATGGACAATATGAGTGATGCTCTCAAGGTTGGAGACGAGTTCAAGAAATCAGTCAACGAGCGCTACCGCCTTCTGGAGATCGACATTGATAATGTTTTCCGTCGTCTCCTGCTTCATGCCAAGAAGAAGTACGCTGCTGTCAACCTGACTGAGGTAGATGGCAAATATGTCGAAAAACTTGAGGTCAAGGGTCTTGATATGAAGCGACGTGAATACTGCGCCCTTTCGAAGGAGGTTTCATCGAAGCTTCTTAATGAGATACTGTCTGGCGAGGATCAAGAAATCGTCCTCAACAAGGTTCACGAGTATCTGCGCGAGCTTGCCGACAGAATGAAGGAGTACACCATTCCTGTCCAGAAATATGTGATCTACACGGTTCGTGATGAAGACCATGACTGCTCAGTTCCATTACTAACCCCTTGATAGAAACTTTCGAAACGACCCCAGGAGTACCCCAACAAGGAGAGTATGCCTCCAGCACAAGTTGCTCTTCGTGACATTGCCCGAGGCAAGAATGTTCGGCCTAACGACGTCATCTCATACATTGTGACAAACGGAGACTCGGAAACCTCGTCTCTGCCGCCTGCCAAGCGGTCGTACAGCCCGCAGGACGTGCTGAAGGCAGGTTCGGGCCTTAAGCCAGACGTCGAGTTCTACATCCTCAAGCAAATATTCCCTCCTATTGAGCGTCTCTGCGCTCCAATCCCTGGAACGGATGCCGTCCGCCTCGCTGAATGCTTGGGTCTTGATACTCGCAAGTACCAAATCCACACCTCCAGTTCGAACAACCAGCAAAACGCCGAGATCTTCCCACTTGAATCTCAAATTCCAGACTCTGTTCGATTTGCTGATTCCACACGACTCAACTTGAGATGTCGATTCTGCAAAGAACAGTCTGTATTTGAGGGTCTGGCAGCTTCATCGCACATGTGCACCTCTCAGGGAATTGTTTGCCCCAACCAGCGCTGCCAGAAACCCTTCTCAGTCTTGACCATTGTCGCCCAGCTGGAGAATCAGATCCGTGAACAAACCTCACGATACTACGAAGGGTGGTTGGCTTGCGACGACTCATCATGTGGAAACCGCACACGCCAAATCAGTGTGTATGGACATCGCTGTCTCGGTCCTCGTGGTCGGGCAGAAGGCTGTCTGGGTCGCATGTCTTACGAGTACTCCGAGAAGGAGATCTACAACCAGCTCCTCTACTTTGCGGGTCTCTGGGATGTTGACAAGGCCAAGAGTGCGGCGGAGAAGGAGACGGGGGAGAAGAAGGACAGCATCGCCGCCCTTGTAGAATTCAATCGGATAAGATTTGGTACGATCAAGGGTGTCGTCGACAGCTACTTGAAGAAGTGTGGACGGCAATGGGTTGAGATGGATGGTCTCTTCCGCTTCATGTTACAATAAATGCTTCGGCTATGATTTGGATGTAAATAGGGATGGGGTCTCTGGGCAAGCATTATGACAATTTCGCATAATTCAGTGTTGTTTTTTTGTATTCCAAATTCTCTTTGCTACAGTGTGACTACAACTGCGCTCGTCGGAATTCAATTCAATTCAATTCAAAAAAAAGCTCGGCTTAACCTTTTGTAGATCTCTCTTATCTTATCGGCAATTCTTCCCCATCCCCCACTCCGACGTGCTTCACTTCTTCCTCTGCAACTCCCTCCCTCCTTTGATTGGTTCTCTGCATCATGTCGGCCAATCGAGTTCTGGTCATTGCTGGATCTGACAGCTCTGGCGGCGCGTAAGTCTACCCTGGTCCCCCAAGTTCGTACGAGAAAAATAGCAGTATCCCATCATGTCACCCCAACCCGCTGATTGGCCTTGTACTCCATCTTGTTTTACGTTATATAAGTCAATCCTAACATCTCATAGTGGCCTCGAGGCAGACCAAAGGGTTCTTGCAGCCCATGGTGTTTATGCCCTCACTGCTACAACTGGGTTGACGGCACAAAACACACTGGGCGTACAAGACATTTTCGTCGTTCCCTCGGAATTTGTCAGGAAACAGATCAATGCTGGTCTGGAGGATGTTGGTGCTGATGTAGTTAAATTGGGTAAGTCAGACTGAAACCGATATAGAGCAAAATTGATGACTTGGCTAGGCATGCTTTCCTCTGCAGAGACGATCGATGTCATTGCGGAGACATTACAGACTCACAAAGTCCCAGCTATTGTTCTTGATCCGGTATGCTTGAATTGGCTGTTGATATGTCGTCTAGACTAACCACAATCAATAGGTCATGATTTCAACCAGTGGTTCTCAATTGTTACCCGAGAAAGCTATCAAGGAGTTGCGAACAAAGTTGCTTCCCTTGACCACAGTTCTGACACCTAATATTCCCGAAGCACTGCTTCTATTGAAGGATTCTGGTGCTGAAACGCCCGAGCCGACAGATCTATTGGGGCTGATTGAGCTCGCCAAGAAGATCTGTTCCTTGGGTCCTAAAGCAGTCCTTCTTAAGGGTGGACATCTACCTCTGACGAAAGAAAAGAAGATCTCTCAAGAACCAAAGGAGGCTGCTATTGTTGTGGATATTCTCTTTGATGGAACCACGACCACCTTGTTTGAGACCGAGTTCTTGGTCTCCAAAAACACACATGGCACAGGTTGCTCACTTGCATCAGCAATCGCTGCAAATCTCGCTTCAGGAAAGGACATGATCAGAGCTGTTCGCAGTGCCGTTCGATTCGTTGAGGTTGGTATCAAGACTAGCACTGACCTGGGTAAAGGAAGTGGACCTATCAACCATTTCCACTCTATTTATACCATGCCGTTTGCGCCGTATGTGATCGCCTTTGTGAACGATTTGATCAGGGATATTGACTGTTGAATAATCTAGTGGCCGATTCCTTGAGTATGTCCTTGATCGCCCCGATGTGCAACAGGTATGGGAGAAGTTCACTCTTCACGAATTTGTGGAGGGTATGGGCCAGGGTACTCTGCCTATCGACCGGTTCAAGGCATACCTTGTTCAGGATTATCTTTATCTGGTAAGATCGCCTTTTCTATGTGCTTCGAAGGGTCCCTTTGTTAACAAAACTTAAACCTGCAGGTTCAATTTGCCCGCAGTAATGCACTGGCCTCATACAAAGCTAAGACCATGGACTCAGTAGCAGCAGTATGTAATTCGGTGCCTATCATGGTCTCAGTCTAACTTGCATCTCAGTCCGCCCAAATCGTTCTGCACATCCAGCGGGAAATGGCATTGCACATTGACTACTGTGCCTCCTTCGGCCTGTCAAAGCAGGAGATGGAAAGTCATCCCGAAACCATCGGTAAGCTCCCTCTACCTCTTTGATGTATCTCAGATATTTAACACCCGGATCCATAGCCTGCACTGCGTACAGTCGATACATCCTGGACGTTGGCCAATCCGAGGACTGGCTAGCCCTTCAAATGGCACTCGCGCCCTGCTTGATCGGATACGGTGCCATTGCACGCAGACTCTACACAGAAGAAGGTACCATCCGAGAAGGCAATAAGTACTGGAAATGGATTGAGAACTATGTTGCGGAGGACTATACCGAGGCTGTACGATTGGGTTCAGGTACGTTGATTTATGACTGACGAGCGATACCTTAGCTGAATCATTCCTTATTATAGCATTGCTCGAGGAGCATATGAAACTGGTGTCACCTAGTCGCATGGAAGAGCTCATCAAGATCTTCATCCGGGCTACAGACTTGGAGATTCGGTTCTGGGACATGGGTCTTGGAGGTAAGGAGTAGATAGACAATGTATACCTCCATGAGAGGCTTCTTACTGTATTTAATCTTGCTCGTTGCAGCCAGAACAAAGTGCTCCTTCCTACTTGTTGAGAGTAGTTGGGTGTTACTATCTTCATTATGCCGACAATACCATTTCGCCACAGTGCTTGTGCTTTATTGTGATCTCGAAGTTGTAATTTTCCGATCTGCTTCCATACAGCTTCTAGAATGCTTCCATGCGCTTTTCATCTCAACCTTGTATCTAAATTCTAACTTTGAATTTGTAGATTTTCGATTACTTTCTTAATGTGAGTCTTTCACATTTCCTATGTCACGTTCTATGCAAAATTTCTCAGTAATCAACCACAATTCCTCAAATTATACTTTACGATCTCATTCACCTCCGATTTGCCATCAAGGATTTTGCCTCTTTGCCCCTTCCTTTCCATGGGTGATTCTACCGCTTTTTACCGCGCCAATCAGCAATCGACTAAGCATTCTTAAAACTCTAATCGGTCCCGATTAGGCAGGCGGTTAGCCCCCGATCCAGACTCATCACGTGAATTGGCAGGCGCAGAAAATGAAGAAAAAGCAAGTACGCTAGGCCCCATTCGTCGCCGATAACAACTTTTTTTCTCGCGCCTTCTCCCCTGGCAGTTTTCTTCCTCCTCCATCCTTCTTTTTTTCATCCCCTTTCACTTGCGGACTTGATCTTCTGTTTTCTTGAGATCAACTTCTTCTTTCTCCCTTTTCATTACACAGTCCATCCTCACAGATTTCATCATGTCGTACGGTGGTGGCGGCTACTCGCGCGACAACTCCTACCGGTAAGTTTTCCCATCAGGCTGTGTTTCGGGCTTGTTGCTCCGTATGCTCTTTTCAGATTCTTGACGCTGTTGACAAGCGACTTGGTTTTGAGCCGACGCTTGCAACTGGCAGCTTTGAGAATCAAACTGGGGTGTTCATGGTACTGGTCGTCTATGGTCTCGGTTCTCCGCGCCCATGTCTTCCGGAAAACAAATATCCTTCCGGGAAACAGGCAATACATCACATTCAAAGTTGAACCAAAACCTTACTGACTCTCATTTTACAGCTCTCGCGGAGGTGACAACGGCTACTCCGGAGGCGGTGGTGGTGGCTACGGCGGCGGCGGTGGCTACGGTGGTGGCCGCGGAGGTGGCTACGGCGGCGGCGGCGGTGGTTTCGGCGGTGGTGCCGGTGGTGACCGCATGTCCAACCTCGGCGCTGGCCTGAAGACACAGGACTGGGGTAAGCTTTCCCTTTATTCTCACTTCTATTTGTTCCCTGCTAACCTTTCAGACTTGAACTCTCTCCCCAAGTTCGAAAAGTCTTTCTACAAGGAGCACCCCGATGTTAGCGAGCGCTCTGAGGAGGATATCCAAGCTTTCCGCAAGGAGAAGGTCATGGCCGTTCAGGGTACCAACGTTCCCCGTCCCGTTGAGACTTTCGATGAGGCTGGTTTCCCCCAGTACGTCCTCTCCGAGGTCAAGGCCCAGGGCTTCGAGAAGCCCACTGCTATTCAGTCCCAGGGTTGGCCTATGGCCCTCTCTGGTCGTGATGTCGTCGGTATTGCCGAGACTGGTTCCGGAAAGACCCTGAGTTATTGTCTTCCCGCTATTGTCCACATCAACGCTCAGCCCCTCCTCGCCCCAGGTGACGGCCCCATTGTCCTCGTCCTGGCCCCCACTCGTGAGTTGGCTGTCCAGATTCAGGCCGAAATCACCAAGTTCGGCAAGTCTTCCCGCATTCGCAACACCTGTGTCTACGGTGGTGTCCCCAAGGGTCCTCAGATTCGTGACCTCTCCCGTGGTGTTGAGGTCTGCATTGCCACTCCTGGTCGTCTCATTGACATGCTCGAGGCTGGCCGTACCAACCTTCGTCGTGTTACTTACCTCGTTCTTGACGAGGCTGATCGTATGCTGGACATGGGTTTCGAGCCCCAAATTCGCAAGATCATTGGCCAGATTCGCCCTGACCGTCAGACTTGCATGTGGTCTGCTACCTGGCCCAAGGAGGTCCGCCAGCTGGCCTCTGACTTCCTGAACGACTACATTCAGGTCAACGTTGGCTCCATGGACCTCTCCGCTAACCACCGCATTCACCAAATTGTTGAGGTCGTTTCCGACTTCGAGAAGCGCGACAAGATGATCAAGCACCTTGAGAAGATCATGGAGAACCGCGCCAATAAGTGTCTCATTTTCACTGGTACCAAGCGTATCGCTGACGAGATTACCCGTTTCCTTCGCCAGGATGGATGGCCCGCGCTTTGTAAGTTTTCTAGGCTATTGGTGCATACATTCAGTACTAACATTCTCTCCAGCCATCCACGGTGACAAGCAGCAGAACGAGCGTGACTGGGTCCTGAACGAGTTCAAGCAGGGCAAGAGCCCCATCATGGTGGCCACTGATGTGGCTTCCCGTGGTATCGGTATGAACAAATTGCATCCCCCCATCCTTTTCCCCTCTCCCCTGTTTATCCCCCCTTGGGGCCCTTGAGAAAACTCACCCGTGTTTCAAATTGTGTGATGACAATGGCACGGTGCTCAACTCTCTCGAAGTAATTCGGTGTAAACGCCTTGTCCAGGCACATCTGGTCATCCTAACTGGTTCTCATACCAGGAGGACCTTGGACTCACAGTGCAGCACAGCAGCAGGCATTTCAGGCCTGACTTTGATTCTCCATTTCTTGTGTGACAGACTTGTAGGAGAGTCGAGGTTTTTTCCACACCTCAACGCTGTTTTTTGAACTGTTGAAGGCTGCATTTCCAAGGTTACTCTAGGACCACGATTTCACCACCTTCCCATGGACTCGCTTTCTTTCGGATTTTCCAAGGAGGCCCATGAAGAGAGCAGTGACGCATCAAGTCCTGCACGACTGAGAAAGGGTCCTTTATGGCCATCCTCATCTATAATCCCACTAATGTTCTGTGTTTGCTAACGAACCCTCTCTTGAAAAGATGTGCGCGACATTACTCACGTGCTCAACTATGACTACCCCAACAACTCGGAGGACTATGTTCACCGTATTGGTCGTACTGGTCGTGCCGGTGCCAACGGTACCGCCATTACCTTCTTCACGACTGACAGTAAGTTCATTCCATGTCTTGTCCTTCGCTCAATTGCTAACTCTTCTCGTAGACTCTAAGCAGGCTCGCGACTTGGTCACCATTCTCACTGAGGCTAAGCAGCAGATTGATCCTCGTCTTGCCGAGATGGTCCGCTACGGCGGTGGTGGCGGCGGCGGCGGTGGTCGCTGGGGTGGCCGTGGCCGTGGAGGCTGGGGTGGCCGTGGTCGTGGTGGTGGTGGCTTCACTGGCTCTAACGCTGGTGGCCTCGGCAACAACCGTCGCTGGTAGATGTCTCGCTGCTGACGAGCTTGTATTGTCCCGGTAGACTCTTTTTTTCTCGATTCCCTGCGTAATTCGGTTCGGGCGGCGTTTTCGATGTCATAGACAGTTTTACTTGTTTTATCGGTTCCAGGCTCGGGAGCCTGTCACGGCTTGGACTTGCTTTACCACTTAAGCTTGGTACCTTGCGACAATCATACATGTTGATTAAAAGTTCATTTCACAAAGCTCGCGGGAGTTTCTGAATCAGACTCACTCTGCAATAATGATATTATTCAAATCTTCCTCTTCTGTAGATGTGCCAACTAGAACCCATTCCTCTCCTCTTCTTCTTCTTCTTCTTCTTCTTCTTTTCCAAAATCAGTTCATTTACTCTTCAGCCATCCCTCCAACTCCTCAGCCAAAACCCGATGCACGTGACTAGTCAAATGCCCGGAATTAAACCAAAAATACTCCTCCAACGGCACGGGACACCCATACTTCAAATACTCAACCTCAATATCAGGCTGATCATATCCAACACAAAACCCGGTAGTATTAACAATCCCATACCTCGCAGGTCCATCAAGCATCGCAGCCAGCCTCGAATGAGCATCAAAAACCCTAACCTCGACATCTCCATGCCCAGCCCCAAAAGCATCCGCCTGAGTCTCTAACGCCTGGTTGTACCACGCAACCTGCGTGGCATTCGGACTCGGATTAATATCAGCTTGGTTTCCAGGTGTCCGGTCTAACGGTGGTAAATTCATGAACAGGTATTTTCTGTACCCGAGATCGTAGAGAGATTCGACGGAGGCGAAGAGGGATTTTGTTAGGGTTTTGTAAAATTCTTGGAAGGAGGGGACGGGGTATTTTGCGCTGTCGCTTATGTCGTTTATTCCTATCCATATTGCTACTAGGGTTTCCTTTGGGTTGGTCGTTTGTTTGTTTTTCTGTAGGGCTGGGTGGCCGTATTGGGTGAATTGTGTTATTTGGTTTTCAAGGGAGAGGGTGTAGTTGTGGTGTAGGGGTATGCTGGTCTTTTTGTTAGTCTTAATTTGGGTATATTTTGGGGTTCCTCTTGTTTGCATTCTTGGGTTGGTGGTTCCCAGTCTCTGGGGTTGATATCGACTGTTGAGAACTATGGTAGGTGGAAGTGAGGGGTTTGGACGTACTATTCGGTTGAAATGTCGGCTCCTGCAAATGCAAAATCCCAGAGTTGTTTCTCGCAGCTCTTTGGGGAAGTTAGGCCGTCTTTGACGCCGCAATCTGTGAGATATTCGATCCAGTTTGGTCCGCCTTCTGCGGTTCCCGTCTATATATTAAGCGCTAGTATCATTCATTTGTTGCAAATAAGGTGGACAATATATTATCTACTCACCTGATTCTGAACTATCTTATTAGACAACAGTGTTTCCGTATCATAGGCAAAATCGAATTGATCTCCAATGAAACTGAAGTTCTGGCGGCCCTGGGTTCCCTGTACATAGGTGTAGGAATCACCAAAAGCAATCCTTAAGATCTCGAGTCAGGTTATCACTTTGTTTGTCAGGCTTTTTCTCGTACTCACACAGCATTTGTTGATGACCAGTCAAATTTGGATGTCTGTTTTGATAGAGGGCCAGCCTGGGCGAGTGGAATATTCGAGATTGCCGCTAGGGTATATGTAGCTAAACGAAGCATCCCGGTGATCAGTTATACCAGGAATTAAAGATTAAATGAAGTTTCTTTACTTGGCGTTGATGTTTTCTAACTAGGAATGTTATATATTGATCTTTCATTACTTTAACCCCGCAATTACTCGGTTCTACGGGGAAATTCTGAGGTTTGACGGAATCAATTTTTCCGTCGACATTGAGTTATAACGTTTTTCAAGTTAGCTCAAGTTTGAAAGTCTGACTGGAAAGGATGGTCTAGATGAGGATCCTTGGACAGCGCTCCATCCTGTTTTTGTTGGTCATAAAGCGGAATATATCTGGGACATGTATCACTTAGAGGCTGCTTGGTCTCGAGGCTCCCTGAAAAATAGTGTTTCTCAAAAGATTCTATCGAAGAATTGGATCTTGTTGGGAATCAAGTCTCATTTTTGGGTAGAGCTGTTGATCTAGATATATCTGGTTGGAAGACGAAGGTACTCTTGATAGACCTCTAACGGTCTATCACACAAACGTAGAAAAACTAGAGTCTAGCTCAATAAACCTGCTTCTATGTCTCATTGTGGACTTTAGGTCCTCCTAGCAAGCAAACAACCAGGGATGACTAGACGTGTCTAAACAAGGCGTTTGCACCGAGTCACATCAAGAAAGTCGAATTCCGTATCACTATCATCACACAATTTAGGTAGCATCATGCCATGTTCATTGATATGCGCAAATATTGATATCACTTCACTGTCAATCAAAACATAGTAGCGGAAGAATGTATACTAGGTGGGGCGAGGTATTAGGTAGCAACGTTTACACAGCCTTATAGACCTTACCAGATTCGACCTAAGTGTGATCTATCAACCGGTGTCAATGCTCTTCCTTAGTTCCGCAGGCTATTTCCCTAGGGTTCTGATTTGCAAGATCGTTGCTCGTGCTTAGCTTAACGTCAAGCTTTGGGCTTACCTGGCCCACTATGAGGCTATCAGTGGATTGCATTTAGTGTTTCAGGACATGACAAACTCTAGGATCCGGGTAAGACTAACATTGAGGTTAATTGGAAGTCCATGAAGGTAGATCATTGCTTTCTCTGGTTTTGTTGGTGTACGCACATACATAAATTTTGCTTATCTCTCTGCAACATTCTAATTTTACCTCACATTGAAGTTTAGAAGTCGCTACGAGCTCTGCATTATCATAATGCACACACACACAAAAAACAAAAACAAAAACAAAAGAGGCACGTGTCTAGATGTCTCTTGAATGATTCGGGAGAGACATCGATGTTCTCACCGAGCCATCGGTACCAACAAACCTCAAAAATAAGTTACTCAACGCGATATCATCAAATGAAAGTACATATAAAATGCATGCATCCGGCCCGATAGAAACCAACAGCATCGCAGTGCAGGTGCATGCATAACGTCCCAAGCACCCCAAGTCTCGTCCAAAAATACGACTAACTCAGAACGACAACAAAACAACCGAAGACAGCGACATGCAGTCAGATAATGCCAACACAAGCCTAGCGTCAAATCTAGTAGAGGATTCAATTCCCGTAATCTGCATAAGCGCCCCCGACGCCTCAAAGACGCCATGCCAAGACCAGTAAAGACGTGATATCCGACGATGCACGTCGGAGCAAAGTAAAAAAGGGGACATGTACGCTGTGGTCCAGATCCAAATCGAACGTAAAACACAATAAATAAATCAGAAAAATAATAAATAATTCTTCCGTGCCGCGGCCAACGGGAGGGACACCCGCTATACGCTAAGAGAAGACAACGTTCCCTTGGGAAATGTAAGTTTAGGTTCACATGGGTTCAGGCCCCTTCCTCTTTTTTTTTTTTTTTTTTTGAGAGCCTAGAGCAGACGAAGAATATGCATGGAAAATGTAACTCTGCTCGGCAGATTGGACTCAGGCTTTGGGAGTTGGGCTCACCATCCTATTGTACAGAGAGTACAAGCAACCCATGCTGGATATATACTCGGCCCGGGGTAGACAAGTGCATTCAAATACCGTAATGAGGCCCCATAATATCTTGGGTCAGGAATTGATAATGAAAGGGTTTGAGTTGGCAATGCTTAGACCCCCATCCGACAAAGTTAGATCCCTGCATGTTTCCGTCGCATTCATTGGCCTCCACTGATACTAGTACTGGCATGGGTGACATCCTTCCTCTAACCGAGATTGCTCGGATCTTATTATATCCCATTCCGAACATAAACCAAACGGCCCAGGGATCATCATCTGGGGGATCAAGTTAACGCGATCTGCCGAAGCATTAGCGGGTAAGACTTACTATGTGCGGCGTAGCCTCCTCCGGTACCGCACTGGCCACCGGTGGAGATGGGAAATTGCGTATTTTTTGAGAACTCGGCAAGTCGTGGGGCGTCAACACGCTACTGCACATGGCGGGTTAGTGCTATATGGGAGTAATTGTCTCGAGAGAGTGTCTTGAGTCAGGCGCGGCTCCATCCAGGCAAAAGTCCAGGTATAATCCAGGTACTTCAGTTCCAGCCAAGAGTGACAGCTGGATTAGGATCGCCGACTAAGGGCTACCCATAAAAGAAACCGGTTTCCTGGCTCTCCGGGGAAAGAAATTACAGCCAAGCCTTGGGGAGAGCTGGAAATGACCGGAGAATAGCCGACTTGACCCCGTTTGGAAGTGTGGAAACCGGCCTCTTATTCATTAGTCACGCGTTTCCGGAGTTAAGCCTCGAGATACAGTATCTTCGAGTTGCATGGGCCCACGTGCATCAAGTGACATGAACGCCTGAGAATGAGACATTTAATCGCTCACTTTCTTTTTCAAATCCTTGAAAGTGGCCCATGCCAAACGGCAGCATCAGAATAGGTATCAAACGAAATACAAATACGAGAAGAAAAAAAAAACAACAACAATTATAGCCAAGTTGAAAGCCAGCTCTAATACGATCGACATGCTACACGCTACACGCTAACGCTAACTTACACGCTACATGCACATGCACTCGCACATGTACACCTGCACCCTAGCGGAGCTCGACAATGCGACCTGAAAACTGGGGACATGTTCACATCAGTGACTACAACACTGGCCAGATACCGAGCGGCTGCGGCGTCCAATGATTAGCGCGCAATGTGAATTAGATATATCTGCGCGACGACTCCGGATATTCCGTACTGGTGTTGGCGGAGTCCGCCGCCACTCCACTGTGATCGTGGCGGTACAGTGATGTGCCGACCGTGTTTAGCTCTACTACATCCCATGGATATATGTGCATGTGCACATGCCATGTGCCATGGCTTTGTCCCTTCCATAGTTGTCTATGGACATGGATGGAATCATGTTGACGCTATAGCTGCGTCAGGTGTAAATTGGGCAATTAAGGCAAGTTTTCCTCACCGGCAGTGGAGGAAGAGGTTCCGCCTGCAGGGTGAGAGACGGCACCAATCACGTTACGTTACAGCAACAGAGACAGAGACAACTCCGAGGAGAGGAGTCGTGCTTTTCCGTTTTCTCCCTATCAGAGTCCTTTGTTCAAAAGTTATAAAAGTGTAATCTAATATACCGGAGAGCCGCCGAGTCTCCGCTTGCAAGGCGATGTGATTAGGAGATAGGCGACCAATCAACGGGTTGAACTAGTTCCACGGAAATCCCGCTGGGAAATGCCCCCTATTCTGCCCTTGGCATGGGGGCTATTATTATCTGTTTCCGATCGAGGGCCCATAGGATTGGATGTTGCCATCGGGCTTTGCCAGATCGGTCACTTCATATCAAGCTTATGATGCTTATGAGTATAATATATGTAGGTGTCAGGAGACAGCCAGTCTTCACAATAAGTCTTGGCTATACAAGTACTTTGTACATACTCTGTACAGGTACTGAGAAGTACATGGTCCAAGCTACCGGCTACAACCGCGGCTTTGAACCTCTAACTTTTCCACTAATCTCAATTAGGTCAGGCCCAACCACCGAGCTTCTCCATTCCCCACTATGTCCACCCTTGATCCATTTACTATTTTCCTATTGGTCATATTACCGCACTAGCCTCTTCCCGAGTCTTCCCCCCCCCCCCCCCCTACGCTACACCCCCTTTTGCCCTAGTCTTCCTGCTTTTTCGCTCTCCCCTGGCTCCCCCTCTCTGACATCTTGGTACCCACGTACGCTAGGTTCTCTTGCGGGTAGACTAAGGAAGGGAACCTAGCCTTTAGACAATCGTCTATATCAACCACCATGTATAACTGTATTTTCATTATTTTAAGTCACTGTGAAGGAAAGGGGAACGTAGGAATTCTGTTGCCACTTTTCTGACCTTCCCCCCTGGTTCCGCTTTTTTTTTTCTCGAAGGGAAAAAAAAGACCCCAAAGGTGCCCAGGTGTTATCACACATGGAAAGCTTAGCCGGTCATGGGGAGGGGAAAGGGGGAAATATCTGGAAATAGCGAATGGTCCGAGATCAAACCATTTAGGATGTATAATTCTGCATATTTCTCCATTCCCCCCTAATATCAACAAGTAAAAAGTAAAAAGGCAGGTAATATTTCGCTCGATAACCAAAATTACCTACTCCACCGAGGTCCACCACCTCGGATCCCATTCTCCTAATCGTCTCACCTTTTAGGTCGCTCCAAGTCGCGGACTGACTTTTTTTTTTCTTTCTATACACTAGTCTGTTTTCCCGGTGCCTCGTGCTTACCGCCACCTGCAAGGCATCCTAAAAGCGAACTAAGATTAAGCATCTTGAACTTCCAACTTTACACATTTTCTTTTTTTCCCGACCTCTGCGAGACTCTCTTCAGGTACGTTCTCAGCCACGATTTCAACGTGGCAACCTAGGCTCCCGTCCCTTGCTTGAAACGTGTCTGTCCGACTCGTCAATTTCCCCGAACTTGAACTCATTGTTATGTCGACGCGTCTCCACACAGAACGCGGAACATATCCTTAGATTCAGCCTGTTTGCGCGCGAATCTCTTATATGGACACCCGGCCCGCTTCCGAGTACGCACAGCCAGGTTCGCACTCTATCAGATACAAGACCTCGAGCACGCACCCTAACAATCGCAGACCAAACTTCTGCTGCTGCCAGTGCTCACTACACCCCGCAACCCGAGGTCCGCCCGACCTACACGCCACAACCTGAAGTGCGACCTAATATTTCGTCGTCAAACACCCCTCAGTCCGACTACGGTCTGAACCCTCCGCCCACCGCCCGCTCCCCTGCCTACCACCAGGACTACCTCCACCGCCCACCCCAATCCTACGCTCCCAACCCTCAACCCGGTGGCGCGGCAGGTATGGCTCAAGCAACAAGTCCGTTCAACCTGCCTACGGGCCCGCGCAGTCCGATCAATAAATCTGACGCGCCCGTTCCTATAGATCCTTCTCTTCCGGCCAACAGCCCCACCTATCCTCCTCCCTATTCTCCCTACCAGCCTCAGGGGCACGAGATGGCTCAGTACCAGGGCCACCCGCCCCCCCCCTCACCAGATGTACGCGCGCCCGGATTGGCCGCACAGCTATGGACAGCAACATCATGGATTGCCCGGTCCTTATGCCTCTCCCGCTACAACGGTTGGTTCTGCCTCCCCTATTGCCGCAACTGGCCCTGGACAGGTATGTTTTTGATGATCCCTGGAGGGGGTTTTCTTGAGGCTTCGTATTGTGTTCATTCACTGTTGTCTTTGGACACCTCTGGACTCGATTCGGCAGTTTTCTTTTGATTGCACGTCTCCTTCCCAGGGATCGCCAAAAACAGCGCTTGTCGCCCCAATCGCTATTTCGTGATTGGGGCTTGGTTTTGAATCTCTTGCGATTGGACCAAAGCTGACTCTGAATTTCATCCTCTAGGTCTACTCTTTCGTCCCAATTCCTGGTGCGCAGCAGCACAAGCGTCCCCGTCGTCGCTATGAGGAAATCGAGCGCATGTACAAATGTGGATGGCAGGGCTGTGAGAAGGCTTATGGTACTCTGAACCACTTGAATGCACACGTGACTATGCAGTCGCATGGCGCCAAGCGCACCCCGGAAGGTAGGTTTTTCATTCCCTTTGCTGGATGAGTGGTGGCCGATGCGACGGAGATCTTCGATCTTTTGTCGCAAATGGCTGGATCGGGTTAGCGCCGGCCGCGTGGACGCTAGTGAGTTACACTAGACGTCGCGGGGCTCGCAGTAGCGTGGCCGACGGCGTGAGGTTAAGCCTGCCTCTGTCCCTTTCCGCCGGCCCTAGCACCTGTCACCCACTAGTTCCGATCTTGTCCAACGCTATGTCCACGTCACGTTTCATCCAAGCTCACGGCTGACTATCTTCCCGCTATAGAATTCAAGGAGATCCGCAAGGAATGGAAGGCCCGCAAGAAGGAAGAGGAGGCTCAACGCAAGGCCGTTGAGGAGCGTGAGCGCGCTGCGGCCCAGGCTGCCCAGGCCAACCAAGTCGAGCCTCCCAACCCTTCCGACCCCTCCCATGGACAGCCACCTGCCTATGGCAGTGGTGTCCGTCCTCAACTCCCTCCTATCGGATATCAGCCTGCGGACAGCCAGGTCCCAGGCCAATACGGCGCCCCCCCCTGGTGGTGGCATGGTCTACCAAAACGGACAGATGGGTTACCCTCCAAACTACCCTCACTCTCCGTACCAGAGCGGACCGGTGTACCCGCAACGTGAGTAATGTCGCTATCACCTCCAGGATCGACCCTCTGGACCTGCTTGACAAGGTCATCCTCGCCCGACCTTGTCCCGTCCGCTGATCTCAAACCCGGCTACGGCTTCCAGAGACCACATCCGTCAGCTACCCGCAATAATTCTCCAATTATAAACATCCATCAACCACCCTCTGGACGGACGGAACTGCATTGCCCTTTTCTGTTTTTGCCTTCTGTGCTTTGTGCTATTTTCCTTTCTAATCACGATATCCCCGATCCTTGACTAACGTCCTCGTCCTGGATTCCGATCCCCCTCTCATCCCATCCTCTCCAACCTCCGCTCCCAATTTACTGCAATGATACCAACCTCTTGAGGCTTATGATCCTCGTCAAAGAGTGGCTTTTCCGGCTTTGTTCTGTACCTGTGATTCTCCTTGCTCTTTTAGAGTTTGCTTCGAGCCGAGAGGATGTTCTCCCTTCCTCTGCGCTCTGTCTCCTGTCTTGTTCTCAGATTCAACGATAAATGTCGAAGTGATGTGCGTTTGTTTGTGTCTTTTACTCATACTCTCTTCATACATTGCTCGCTGGCCAGGATTGTGCCTCCAAGGAATGGTGGGCGGCGGATTTTTTTGCATCTGTCATATTGATTAGCATTCTCCCAAAATGGTTCTCATGGGGGTTCTTTGTTTTAGTCTTGTTCTCTTTTTTTATCGTCTTTTCCTATCTTATGTCTTAACTCTGCCATGTGCTGGTTATCCTCTCATCTCTCCTCTCTATATCTCTGTGTTTGGTTTCCTATTCTTCCTCCTTTCCTTTCTCTCCTCCGCTTAACGTACATTATGCTACACTGATTATTTTCATCTGGTTTTTATTTTTGTGTATCATTCAAACCGGACTCCTTTTTCTCAGGTCAATCTTTTCCTTTTATATTTATATTTTTTTTTTGATTTTGTCTTTGCTTTCTGTAATATGCTCGAATGTTGGCTGTCATTGCTCGTTTGCTGCTTTGTATATATCCAACTACACCAGGCAGCAAAAGGCACCTCAATTTGGACTCAAGACTATCTAGTTTAGTTCAGATCGATAGAAAATACACCAAGTATCATCAAAGAGACCTAGAACTCTAAGTTCCTTCCACTGAAATTCGGAATCCGGTCTCTAAACCCAAAGCCGAGACAAGCCACGCCTAGCCCAAATTAGGATTGAGCCACGCACACGCACACAAAACACGGACAAAGTACCAAATACTTTACAACATCACTCTGGAACTGACTTTAGCCATGGCAGATCAAGTTAAAGTTAATTAGAAGTACCTTGTACACATACCACGCACAACTACTGCACCATGTCAATGCGTACATGTACATGCACCTGCACACACGCATAGCATAGCATGGACGGGTACCTGAACTGAACTAGAACGAAAACAGTAAAAGGAAGACAAAGAAAAGAGGCTAGACTACTGTATGTCATATGTCATACATAAGCATGATGTGTACATATCTGTACCTGTACCTGTACCTCTTAGTGTACCTTTTACCCGTATCTATACCTATGTATAGCATAGAGCGGGAGGCGTGAGCTAGTATAGTTCAGTAAATTAAAGTACAGTAAGTAACTTAACAAGCGTGGCTAGTGACTAGTTTCAGAACCAGGGACTAAGTGCTTGGGACTAGTGGTTAGTCACTAGCATCTCACATCCTATCTCCACGTGGCTGAAGGAAGTTAGGGTCAGTTAGTATCAGCCACCGATATCATCGTGGCGGTAATTTTTAGTTCGGGGTTTAGAGTTGGTTTTTGGCATTTCTTTTGCTTTTTTTCTTTTCTGGTTTAGGTTGCTGCTTAGGCTGGCCGCTAGCCTTTGGATGAGTTGACTGGTTTTGGTTAGGTTGTGCTTTTGGTGTATGTACTTGTTTGTTATTGGACTTGTCATATTGCTTGAATGTTGTGCATGTATTGTGTTTTTTCTATTGTGTTTTATGTTTGTGGGTTGGGGTAATGCTTATGGTACTCTGGCTAGGAAGTGCATTCTGCATGGTTTTCGGGATTTGCTTTTGATGTAAGCCCAGGACTGAAGCGTCTTTGTATGCGAGGATTTCGAGTCTTGACATGTTCTTCTGGGAGAGACAGTAAAGGTCTTATAAGACACAACTCTCATAATTGATGAGTTAGGCTGAGAGTAAAGATCGCCTGAAACCTATGGCTTAGACTGTGAAAGAAATCATGCACGCAATCATTATGATATGGACGAGATAATGAAGCCAAGGTGAAAAAAGGCTTGTTATTATAGTTCGTGTAGAGAAGGCCCGTCCACGGTTCTGTACGGAGAATGCAGATCTAGATCCGGGAACTAGTAAGATACTTAACGCAGGGAATGAGACTCTGGAAATGTGCTCTAGCGCTCCCGTCCAGGCCCGCAGGAAACAAGGGTTGGAAGGGAACTAAACTAGTTGCAGTCTAGTCAGATCTAGAGCCTGAGGTGTCAAGAAGACCGATCTGGGCTATCTTGACACCTGAGGCACTAAATATCTTGCTTTATGCCTGAATATTCGGGCGTCATAATCTAACCTGATACGAACTAGCGTGTTCTTGCAATCTGCGAAATTGTTTCGAGACTGTATCTCGAACACGCAATGTGGACATAATATCCCTTTTGCCTCTTTTTATTTGTTTTCTTCATTTCTTTGACCTGGCATTGTGGATTCTGTGTTTTATCTCAGCCTTTTACATACCATCCAAGCTCGACATTGGCCTGGAAACCACTGAAACCCGGCCATGACATTCCGGTTTCCGGGGTCGCTCGTGAACAGAGCTTTGCGCAGCAAACTTCTCACCGCACAGCAACACCGCGCATCCGTTGCAGGTGAATTGCAATTCCAGCAGACACAGACATGGCTTTCAGCTAGCCTCCGGTTCTACTCCGAACGCTCCTTCCAACGCTCCTTCCAACGCTCCTCCGGTCGAAACGACTCCTATCGCAAGACTTCGCGCCCAGGCCCAGGCCGCTTTGAGAAAGATGAACAGAAATCTATGAACAGAGGGAGGGGGAGCCGGAAGACCTTCAATGATGATTTGTCTTCAAAGAGAGATCGGGACTTGTTGATGGCTATTGCATCTGGCAAGGAAACCCTCGGCGGCCGGTATGACGTTGATGTTGATGGTGATATTGCCGAAAGCGAAGCCCTGGACAAGGAAGCTGCTGAGAAGTGGTCTGCTGAAGCCGAGAAGCCTGCTACCGAGGCGTCTGAAAACGATGCCTCGCAAGATCAAGTTCCTAGGGTTGAGGCTGAGGTCGAGACTGCCAATGGTGATGCCCCCAAAGAACCCGCACCTTCGGTCATAAAATCTCTCAAAGTTCCAAACAAGGTTATCACGGAGGAGCTGAAATGGTTGTCTGATCCTCGTGACTTTGCGGAGCGAGTTTCGCGCATTTTGCATGCCGGTGATCCCGCCCTGGCGGCGGCGCTGATCCGCACTGGAACGAAGCAGGGCATGAGATGTGATGTTGCTTGGAATACTTTGCTCCAGTATTGTATGGATCAAAATCACCCGCAGGCTGCATTCAAGTTTTATAATGATGTGAGTCTCTTGTCAGTTCGCTCGGCGCCGGGAACTACATGCTAATGGATATACTACTTTAGATGAAGAAACGTGGCAGAAGGCCGCTTGCGACAACGTACACGATCATGCTGAAGGGATTCAGCTCAGCCTCAGAATCACCGAGTATCGTCAAGACTGCTGCCTCCGTCTATCGATCGATCTCCTCACCGAACTCCGGCGTCAACCAGAGCATTATTCACACGAACGCCATGCTTACGGTCTGCCAACGGCATAATGATATGGATCGTTTGTGGAAGATTGCCGGAGACCTCCCAGAGGAGGGACCAGGTGCCCCAGACGCAGCTACCTATACTATTATCTTGGGTGCCGTTCAATTCGCAGCCCGCAAGGATATCCAAAAAATGTCCCCCGAGGAGATTGATAGAATCCTTGAGCGGAAAGCTCTGGCTGTGACCGAAGGCAAGCGGATTTGGGCCGACGTTGCTTATCGATGGAAAAACCAAGCCCTGGAACTTGACAACTCCGTTGTGAATGCGATGGCTAGCTTGCTCCTGGATGGAGCAAGTGACCTTGACTGTTACAATGTCATGGAGCTGTATAAACAAACCATGGGTATTCCCATTTTACAAAAACGGCCTATCGAGTCCGAGAGTTCATCCCGTCGCAGGATCACTCGCGAAGAAACTCAAACACTCGAACAGTCACAATCAAAACGGGAGGATAGTATGGAAGATGTTCCATTCGTGGATGAAAACAACCAAATTATTAGAGAAGCAGAGCCGGGCGAAGAGGCCCAGCCGCTCGCTGAAGAACCAGAGGAATTAGAGGATGAAGCAGAAGAACCAGAAGAGGAAGAATCATTCGAAGAGCTCTTCAGGCCTGTCGTCCCAGACTTAGCCGAGCTTTCTTTCCTCAAGCCAGACAGCAAAGAGCTTACTCTTCTTCTGAATGCCTGCTTCACCATCACCCACGGCACCGAGGCTGGTGTCAACTACTGGAAACTTCTGACCATCCAAGACCCGAAATATCTCATTGAACCCGATAGCGTCAGCTACCTCCAATATTTCCGACTTCTCCGCATTTCCCGCTCCAGCAAAGTCGGTGTCGCTGCCTTACGGGACCAGATGATTCCGTCCGGTGTAGCAAACGGAAAGGCATTCCACGTCGCTCTCAGTATCTGTCGCCGTGACCGTCGCAACCACTCGGTTCTTCAGCACGCAAACGAGCTGATGTCCTTGATGGGTAAAGCGTTGATCCTCCCGGATCTCCGAGTCCTCGAGGGTTACCTAGAATTGATCCAGATCCTTTCCAGCCAACCCTCGGTGCTCCTGCACCTGCGAGGCCTCGACATGGAAGATACTTCCAGCAAAAGCAGACTGCAAGACATCGGCCGCAAAATCCAAGCGAAGCTGCGCCTGGCAGCCGTCGCTACCCTGCTACCCTATACCGCCCAGCTTCACGAGGCAATGGAGCTCGGAGGTCCCTCGAAGAATAGTCGCTGGAGTGAAATCCAAAACCAAAAAGACAATGTCAACGGTGCCGCGGCTGTCAAGATTTTGTCGCGCATCCGTTTGATAGTCGACGATACTCTCATGGATGACTATAAGTCGTTTGTCTCAAAGGCTGAGCGCAAGATGCTGATGGAAGAATCGAAAATGCTGAAGAAATACTCTGACAAAGCTGTTATTCAGAGCTTCAGAGGCAAGACTGTCTACCCGACGCCGGAGCAGAAGAGATTCGGTGGCGAGCGCATCAAGCGATTCCAATTGGAAGCCCGGAAGAATCTTTCGAAGAAGCAATTCGAAGAAGGTTCCTACCAGGAGCCGAAGGAGCAGGCGGAGAAGGCTCCGGAATGGGATGAATCTTTTCCTAAGAAGGACTAAGGCCTGACTTGAGCATTTTTTGTCTTTGCCTATTACGGACCAAGTGACGGACCGTTTGTATAATGCTTGTACATCATACTTTTGGGATATAGACGGCGTTGCATATGCATTTGTACATAATACCACTGGTACATTCTCAACTTCACATATAAAAGATATGACATATTTGTTTCAACGCTTGAGCCTCTTTCCATTCGGTCAGCTTACATCGGGACCCAGACACCCACTCTAGGACCGACGGGCAATTTCAGATGACAAGCCGATTCTAACTAAACACTTAGCTTTTCTCCGTGACAAGCTATCTGAATAATTATGATTAGCGCTATGTAATTCGCAGCTATTGTGTCGCAATACTCGCTGAAGATGCGCTACAGCACGCAATTGCCGTCTCTAGTGACACCTCACATCTTGGCTGAAGTAACTTGTACAGTTCTTCTCAGCCGATGACCGAGGCCATCAATCAAGCCAGTTAGAATGGACTGCAATTTCAACTCCAAGCTCTCCATATCGGAACACCCGCGAAAAATGGCCGTCCCCGAACAACGGCGGAAACGGTACCACATCTAATGCTTCACAGACCATGATACAAAAGAAGAAAGAACGCTCATCCTCAAGCTCGATCTGTTCATTGTTACTTATGCTTTTCTCGCATATTGGACTAAGTATATTGATCAGGCCAATGTCAGTAAGATGCACTCCTCTGTCATCATATGTCGCCGTTATATTGGGTGTCCCAGTTTCGACGCTTTGATTTGCTTTCTTGATGACTTACTTGACTGTTGCTATGTCTAGTGTTCTCTATGGGTAAATTAATAGCATTTCAAGCGTTCAATAGGGGTAAAGAAAGGCGAAGTAACGAATGCAATTGAACTCTTCTTCTAAGCTTGAGTCAGTAGTATTGAGGTGCGCTAGTCTGTTTGAGGATGATCTCTAGGGCATAGGGTTTCCGGCTCGCATTTTGGCACCTCTTTAAGATGATTAATTTTTGTCTTGTCAACTGTGATCTATAAAAACAGGGTATATGGGTAGATCTTGCTAGGTTGTTATGGGAATTTGTTTAGTGGAACTCCCCACATGCATGAGGTGCTTGTTGCTAGGGAGTATATCATAGGATAAAAACACGTGAGATAGCAAACATACTACTCCTGACTGAGTATATGAATTTGATTTTACTTACTGTAAAAGCTCTACATGCAGGTAGTTGTCACGCAATCTGATAGCCGATGATGAAATGCATCACCCAAACCCCTCTGCTCTATAGTTCCTATAACTGTTTTGCTGTAGTAAGAGTTTATTCCACAACTATGTTTCTAGAAACTAAAGTATGAATATGCAAGGAAGTGGCCGTGGAGAAGATGACGAATTTTATGGTTCGCCATGTATATATCGCCTGTCGAAGTAAAAATCGCATTGTCGCGACTCGGAGTTTTACCGTCCCCCCTTGTCGATGGAGTGAGATATCTATCCGATGGACAAATACTAGGTGGGATGTTGCGGGGGTAGGACAAGGTCCTACTTCCAGGTTTGGGCCTGAGAGGGTTTGTTTTGCACGTAATATAATGCGACTGGATTTTTCGCCAAGATAGTAACAACCTTAGTATATACCACCAACTATGGGGGAGCCTGGTGCATCTACAAGCCAGAATGGCTCAGGCAAGAAACATATCTTGCTCAATGCGTTCGACATGTCTACTGTTGGGCATCTGTCTCCAGGACAGTGGAGGGTTAGTCTGCAGATAGCCGGACGTCGCAACCAAGCTGACATTCTATAGAACCCCAAAGACAAGTCTGCAACTAAGCGAACCCTCGAGTACTGGGTAGAGCTCGCGAAGCTGCTGGAGCGCGGGGGAATCAACGCATTGTTCCTGGCCGATACAACCGGAGGCCATGATACCTACGAGGGTAAACTGGACGAGTGTATTCGACGAGCTGCGCAGTGGCCGGTCACAGATCCAACTATTGTGAGTGTAAAAAATACAATCGGACTAATCAATATCTGACTGGTTTGGGAAGCCCATCTCCGCAATGGCTGCAGTGACCAAGAACCTCGCGTTTGGCATCACGGCCTCAACTTCATTCGAGCAGCCTTTCCTGCTGGCTAAGCGCTTCTCTACATTAGATCATCTGACTAATGGTCGACTGGGTTGGAATATTGTGACTTCGTATAAGAAGGCAGCCTTTAAAGCTATTGGAGTGGATAGCCCCATTGAGCAGGATGAACGATACCGCCAAGCAGACGAGTATTTGAGGGTGCTATATAAGTGAGTGATTTGCTACGCCTTGTACCTAAAAGTACAAGAGCTGATTTGGATCACTTAGACTTTGGGAAAGTTCCTGGGCTCCTGATGCTCTGTCACCGAACTGCGAGGCAGACTCGTACATTGACCCCGACAAAGTCCGCCAGATCAACCACAAGGGGAAATACTTCTCATTAAGCACACGGCACATCGTCGATCCATCTCCTCAGCGGACACCGTTTCTCTTCCAGGCAGGAACTTCACCGGCAGGATCGGACTTTGCTTCGACTCACGCGGAGGCGATCTTCGTCTCTGCTCATTCGCCAGAGGTGCTGCGACCAAAGATTGCAAATATCCGCAAGCTAGCCGCAGAGCGAGGTCGTGATCCACAATCCATCAAATTCTTCGGGACTTTCACACCAATCGTGGGTGAGACCGATGAGGAAGCAAGGGCAAAATACGAGGAGCTGAAGAAATACGCCTCACTGGTTGGCGGTCTGGTTCTGTTCAGCGGGTGGACGGGCATTGATATCTCCACAATCCCACTCGACCAGGATCTCACAGCCGCAGACACCTTGGAGGCTGGCAAAGTGACCAGTCTACTTGACTCGTTGCTCAAGACTAGCAAGGATGTCCCGCGCTGGACTCCTCGTGTGGTCGCCGAGAAGGCTGCAATCGGCGGTCTTGGTCCAGTAGCTATTGGAAGCCCGGCCACTGTTGCTGATGAGATGGAACGCTGGATTCGAGAGTCTAACCTCGATGGGTTCAACGTCGCCTATGTTACTACGCCTGGGACCTTTGAAGAAGTGGTTGACTTGCTGATTCCAGAGTTGAGGCGGCGCGGTCTGTATCCTGAGCTCCCAGAACCATTAGAGCCATCACTTACAGCCCGTGAGAAGGTACTTGGTCAGGGCCAGAAAGAGCTTCGGGCTGATCATATTGGGAGCAAGTATAAGTATGATGTCTACCAGGAAGATGAGCCGTATGTTGAGGACTCTGAGGAAAAGTAGTAGATATCACATATTGAGCAAATTTAGCCTCTGCATTCCGTATGCAATGAAAATCATCAAAGAAAGACAATGAGTGCATGCATGAGATGTATCAACAGGTGAAACGTGAGTAAACATCCCGTGCCGGGCGGTACGTAATGCCACTCTAGCCTTTCCGGGACAGCTCGACCAACTCGCTTTCATACTCCCCGATACCCTCGAACTTCTACGTCCATACTTTGCCTGAAGGTGATAGGTGATTGGTGATAAGTGATACCCTTGCGCTATTTCGTAGCTCCGATACAAACCATGGCTACTGTACACCACGGTCACCCCCATGGTGATCCTCATGATGATGATTCCCTCCTGGACGACGACCTGATCGAAGCGGATGACGGTGAGTACAGATCCTGCGTCGGCACTGCTCCCTGCACCTGAGCCATGTTTTAATCCAGTGTGATTGTAGCCATCGAAGCCGAAGACCCCCTGCGCGATACCTCCGACACGGCCCCTCTGCGAGGCAACATCCAATCTGACTCAGGCAACAGAGGCAATGCATCTGGGTATGGAAACTACCTGACCTCCTCAATCGGTGGTGAAGACCGTCGCGCAACACAAAACACCATTGACGAGAGTGTGTGGGAAACATTGTCGCGCGACTTGGTCGCGGTATGGGAGAAGATGCGCCAGGTGCTCTGGCCGAAGTACCTGCTCGGAGGAATGATGCAGCGCGGAGGTGGTGGTATGAGTGATGCCGAGAGAGGCGAGGCATCAGGATTCGGTCGTAACATTCGAGGACTCGTTGGACGCTGGCCGGATGCCGACGTGGTCCTGCAGGGTGGCATGAGCGATGGGCTGCGTGATTGGGATCTCTGGTACGTTTCACACTGAGACTTCTGGCACTGCATAGAGAAAAGCTAACCGCTGCATTTACGCTATAGGGGACCACTCATCTTTTGCTTAGTCTTGAGTCTGTTCTTGTCTGTCGCAAAGGGCGATCAGTCGTCATTGGTATTCTCGGGTGTATTCTGCATCGTCTGGATTGGAGAGGCAGCTGTGACCCTCCAGATTAAGCTGCTTGGTGGCAAGATGTACGTGGGCACGACTTCATCATCCGAGTACGATATACTGACCTTGCGACTTGTTTTTTAGTTCCTTTTTCCAGTCCATTTGTATTATCGGTTATACGCTCTTCCCCTTGGTCATTGCGGCGATGCTCAGTGCACTCGGACTTCCTACCATTGCGCGGATACCAGTGTATCTAGTGTTGGTGGCATGGTCATTGGCAGCTGGAGTGAGCATTTTGGGAGGCTCGGGGGTGGTTCGGAACCGTGTCGGCATCGCAGTGTACCCACTATTCGTCTTCTACATTGCAATCGGGTGTCTCTGCTTCATCAGTTAAAGTTCTATCCTCGATATTGTGCTCGGCAGGATTGAGGCAATGCGCCATGGAGAGCCACGGCGCATTGGACGGCCTCAACAGCGAGATATTTTACCAGAATAGCACGGGTTACCGGTATATCCTTGAATCGCATTTAGGTCAATGAATTGCTATTGTTCATCAAGAGTTACAATAGAATTGTAAAAAGCCTTGGGTCATTTGTCTTCAATGTTTGGCCCCGCACCCGGCGGTCAACTCATAAGTACCCGGCAGCTAGCTTTCTTCCCTCCATCTTTCTCTTCTCATCACCTCTCTTACAATCCCATTTCTTCTTTCTGCTTTGATCCACCAGGCTCAAATCAGTTTCCAACAATCGGTTTTTGTTAACCACCAAGCTTCGGCTGCCTCGTGCAACCACCCATCTGCAATATCTCAACGACAAGTTTGTCCTCAGCCCAGGACGCTGCGCCATGACTCCTGATTTCCTTGAGCAGGACCCCGCGTCCGCCGGTGAGTGACAGCTTGGGCACATGCTCCCAACCTCCCCCACATTTCCGAATAGTCTCGCTGACAGGCTTCAAGCTCCGCGGCCAGCGCCAGGCAACAAGCAGCCCGATCGTGAGTTACCGGATAGCTGTCTTCGCTTCTGCGATGTCCCTCTCTTCCACGCGATTCTGATCCTCTCTTACTCTTCTTCACTGCTCCTCTACTACTTGACGTTCATTTTTGGGCTTCGAACATGCGATCTGACATCCGCATTTCTCAAGTGACCGACGGCAACCCGTCCTCCCCCAGCTACTCTGACAACGACGGAGGTGAACGCCCCGTTCGACAGCAACTTAAAGAAACCAACCTCGACGCCACAACTCAGAAGAACGCCAACAACAAGCGCTCGCACGACAGGTCCGACAATGACGCAACCTCCGAGGCCGATGCTCCCCCCAAGAAACGATCCCGAGAATGCACCCCCGAAACCGCTTCGCGATCCCAAGACACTTCCTCACTTCAGAAGAACGGAAGCAAGAAGCGCTCCCTCGACGACTCCGACAATGACGCAACCTCCGAAGCCGACGCTCCCCCCAAGAAACGATCTCGCGAATGTACCCCCGAGAAATCATCGGGAGCTCAAAATCCCACCTCAAACACTTCTTCCGGAGTTGAACAGCCCGAGACAGATACCGCACCCGACGGTTATCATTTGCCTGTGAGTTATTCGCCTCTCCCATGGTGGTACGTGGAAATCCCAGGCTTCGTGGATATCCCGAGTCCCACGCCACCCTTTCCCCCCCTTCTCCCCTCTTCCGGACTATGAGGATTCCCCGAGTCCCGCGCAATTCAAGTCCCCCAACTTTGTCCCTTTTCCCGAGGAGAACATTCTGGAGACGATCGAGATAGATGCAATTCCCGATGAATCTGTGGATGTCAATACCCAAAGTGATAGCCTAGATCACGAAGAGCTCATTCGCTCGCGTTCTGATCCCGTCCCTTGGGAGCCCGAGCTTATTGCAGCATGGCAACAACTGCACGAAGCTAACCCGACTACAATCCCTCCGGTACCTCGGTCGGTACGCAACCAGAACGCTGAGAACGTGGAAGGCCATGAGCCAAAGAAGGCTAGAAACACGGCAAACTGGGTGGATGAGATTGAAGCTAGTATTCCAGCCACATCTGACACCTCAGAAGCGCCGGGTAGTGGTCGGGGTAGCTACCGCACTGTCCACTGCGAGGCTTCTATTGTCATTTCTATCGAAGGCCAGCCACAATTGCCTGTTAAGATTTCGTTCAATGTTCAAGTCCCTCTTGAACCTGGTCATGCACAATACCCGGCCCCTCCATTCCACATCTCGATATCTTCAGACGAGGATACCCCAAAAGATGATATCTCATCCCACATCTCTACCTCCTCAGACGAAGAATTCTTGCATGGAGATATCTTGCCCAGTTCCCATCTACCCAGAACCCCGGAGCGCACCACTCACACCGACCATTTCGGTTTTGAGCCCATTAGTAACCCAATATTTACCCAGGAAACCGAAAAACCCCCAGCTACCATGGAACCCACCGAGACGAAGACAGTCCCACCGGACGAGACTCTCGCTGCTGAAGCGCAACGCCAGAAGACAAACAATTCGGACGAACGCAAGACCAAGATGAACCAGGTGAGTTTGCTGTCTTCCTTGCTCGAAAATAACCTTCACTAACATAGTACCTTGTGGTAGACTTTCTCTTCGAGTGCATTCGGCAATACCTCCACCGATTCACCTTTCAGCTCTGCATTCAGATCCTCGACAACATCCACCTCTGTATTCGGATCCTCGATGGCATCAACCTCTGCCACTTCACCGTTTACAACTTTGTCGGCTAATGCAAAGGAGCCGGCCGTCACTCCCAACCCCTCTAACAATAACAACCCAGCTTCCACTTCCGCATTTGCATCATCCTCTCTGTCTGCTTTCGCCGGTTCCGACGATTCTCCGTTTGGTAACCTCGCTGCTGGTACCTCAACCTCTGTGTTTGGCAAACCCGCCAACTCCACTGGCTTTTCTACATTCAGCAGCGCCTTTCCGGCTACTGGGAAATCCGGCGGACTGACAAGTTTCGCATCTCCCAAAGTCACTTCTTCTTTCGGCGACTCCAAGGCCAAGGCACAGCCACTTGGTGCCAAAGCACAAGCCTTTGGTGCCGTGCAGTCTGACAACGAGGATAGCGAGAATGAACAAGACGATGAAGGCAATGGCAATGACACATTCGTGGCGGAAAAGACTGATGAGCGGTTCGTTGAACAGCCTGGTATGCATCTCGCCTTTCAAATTTCCTTCAGAATCGAGTATGTCACTAACACTAATGCGCAGTTGAAACTGGCGAGGAAGATGAGGAGACCATCTTCGCCAACAAGGGCAAACTTTATTGCTTTGATAACAAGCAATGGAAGGAGCGTGGCGTTGGGACCTTCAAGGTCAACGTCAAGTCGGGCCCGGACGGAAAGCGGACCGCCCGCATGATCATGCGCGCAGATGGCGCTCTGCGTGTCATGCTTAACAGTGCCATCTTCAAGGGCATGCACTTTGGTGACCAGCAGGGTGCGGCCCCTGCCGGCCGCCGAATCTTCCTGGCCAGCAAGGAAGATGGGAAGGTAGCCAACGTGCTCCTTCAAGTGAGTCCTCTCCCTTTTGCTTTTCTTCTTCTTCTCAGTGCTGATTTCCGCCATAGTTGAACAATGAGAACACGGTCAACGAGCTGTACGCCACCCTAAAAGACTTCCTAGAGGAGGTCTAGGTTGCAAATACTACAATCTACAGACTTGCATGTGTGTGGTTTTTTTTCTTCGCGATTTTCATAAAAATTCCATAAGCTATTTATAAGGAGGGTGGGGAAGAATGGAGTTTCTCACTTGTAGTGAGGGAAGCGAGGACAAGGTGAACATGTTTTGATTAGCAGCGGTCCTCACTCAATACAACATCCGCGAATATTTCAATATCAATTCTTCGTAATGCCCAAACCTGGATCTGCTTTCTCCCTCAATACATGTCCGTGGTCCGAGTAAGCTTAATACCAGGCCAGTATTTGAACGTTGCTGTCAATATTGAGCTGAAATATACAGCATCTCACATCTCGCGCGTTGTGTTTGTACTCTACAGCCTCAGCGACCTATATAGGGCACAGAAGTGTTTCAACTGTTGTCTTCAATCTAAGCCTTCTCTCTTCATCGAAATGAGACGACTTCCAAGAGTGAGGAAGTCGTTCATCTTCTCACGTTATAAAAGGATTATTCTTATTCTTCACCTTCATTCTTTAATCATTTTCTCGTCTTATATTTTTACCTATGTAGATCTACAACAGAGGCCATGAGACCCTTGACACTCTCATCTTTAAATTATTGCGACAATCAACATAAGGCGTCGTAAATGGACACAAAATATACGAAGGAAAGAGAAGCCTATTTAAGGCACAAAGAATCCATCAAATGGTGACTTTTGCTTCGAGAAATTCGTATACAAACCGTCTCATACTTCATTCATGGCACTGTAAACAGATCTATGACCGCTATTCTACAAAACGCCTTCTTTCCTCAGTCCGAACCTTCCTTTCTCATCTACCTGGAAGAATTGAACAGGGGACTACTCACCACGCCGAAAACATCGGAGACTCATGATGCGTCCAGTAATCACTTGGATCTCTAGCTCTACAGTAATATAAGTTAGCATTATTTAAGCTCGAACCTGCTTCGCATAATGAGACATCGAGGCCTACTAGTGGCCCAGTGGCTCTTGGGTGCCAAGTCTTCTGCCTACCGTGCCTAGCGGCCCCAACTGTATATAAGCCCGAGCCTCCCCTTTTTCATTCTGAGCAACAACAATGTCCTCCCAGCTGTCTCGCTTTGACCTGCCCGGGTTTACCCTGCCGCTGACATATACAGTATGTATGTTTAAATGTCAGCATTATACCACTAGCTAATCCAGACAGCCCGGATCCGAAGATGACGCGGACCCTCTTTTCCCCACGGCTCTAGATGAAGAGGCCTGGTATGTTGATATTCCATAGTTCACGATGTCCAATGGCCAACGAAAACATGTTAGGATCATCTATGTATATAGGGAGATTCTGATGATGCGTCTTATGAATACCATCACAGACAAGCCCGAATGGGACCAAAAGGTAAGATCCTCATCCAACTTCCGAGATTGTAACTAAACCAATGCTGTTAGGTGTACAACGAGCAAATAACCAACAAATGGCGACAAGAAGTCGCTCAAAGTGGTCAAGACGTGACCGAAATCATGATGGACTGGGTCATCAAGGAGCTCCAATGGAAAGCCGAGGTTCTCCAAAACGAAGGTCTCACCTACGTTTTCGATATAGGCGTGATCAAATCAGATACTGCGATCTCCGAGGCTCTGAAACATGAGTTGGTAGAAGCTGTGGCTCCATTCGACAATGTCCCCGAGGAGCAAAAAGATTATCATCCTGGAACCAACAAAAAGGTAGTTGATCTTGTGCACCAGTCACTCTTTCCTGTCGTTTATGGCCATACGCACATCCTCCGTGACAAAATAATTGGCTTGGAGGATTGTCTGAGCAGTGTGGGTCAGGGAGAATTGCTACCCGTTTACGACAAAGGACGCACGACAAAATACAGCCGCAAGTTTCAATGGCTTCCTTGTGATGTCGAACTACTCGAGAATGATGAGTGTCGGATAACTTCATACATCAGCAATGCTCACCCCATCGAGCATCGAGCATTGTATGGAGCTGTTGAGAAAATCATCGCGCGAGCCATTCCCCTTTGGAACAAAAGTTTGACATTGCCATCCTATGACGTTGGCCAGAGAATATCCTATTTTGAAGTTGAGTATCTTGAACATAAGGATCCCAAGCCTGCTGAGTCAGACTTCGAAGATCAAGAAGAATATTGGGAGAAGTGCGAGAAATGGGAGGCTACACAGCCAATCAAACAACCGGAGCCATATGGGAGATTCAAGGCCCCTGACTACCAGGAGCCAGGTAACTGGACTGATCTTCGAAGCGAATATCGAGAAAGTGGACTTCAAGTCATTGTGAAGCTGGCGAATATCGAACTCACTCCCGAGAATCCCGAATACGAAGGCGGAAGCTGGCATATCGAGGGACAGTTGGTTAGTGATCTTCCAAGTTATACCATGGATAGGCCCGCTAATATGTCTAACTAGAACGAGCACATCTGTGCAACGGCTATCTACTATTATGACTGTGAAAACATCACCGAAAGCATGCTCTGTTTCCGTGGACGCGGGAATGATGAAGCTTTGATGGACCTAGGCTACGAACAAAATCGACACGAGTTCCTTCAACAGGTCTATGGTTTCTCTGGTGAGGGCTCTTACGACACAAAAGGCACAACGCAGGAACTTGGAGGTGTGGTGTGCAAGGAAGGCCGTCTCCTAACTTTCCCTAATGTCGTCCAACATCGGGTCTCGCCATTTTCACTCGCAGACCGATCTAAGCCTGGTCACCGCAAGATAATCGCCTTGTTCTTAGTTGACCCTCACATCCGGATTATCTCATCTGCCAATGTTCCACCGCAACGTGAGGATTGGGGGTTTGAGAGAGAAAGGACTGTGGATGGGTTGTTGTCTTCTAAGCTTCCAGTCGAGCTGCAGTACATGGTCCGCAAAGACTTGCCCAAAAACTATATGACTATGGACGAGGCAAAGCAGTACCGACTTGAGCTTATGGAAGAAAGAGGCGCCAAGTCTCAGAGTCAGAACCAGACGTTTGAAAATGGTTCGTTCTCACTGTGCGAGCACTGAAAGCAGGCATTCTATCTCCAATTTTCTTAGTCTATGGATATGTGATTGGTCAATAAATTTGTTTACTCGGAATCTTAATAGAAAGTCCCTAGCTCATCTTGGACTTCATTCGTATACTTCGCTGGACCCACTTCGCATCTATATTCCTTTTTGGGTAATATTTCCCACGTGACCACGCGTGGCCATTTTGCAGCCGGCGATAACGTCACAGGCAACACAAAGCACCATGGAGCCTCGACATGGCAGGATCGACACCAAACCAATCCTCAGTATCAACACTGAAACGGAAACGAAATCATGAACCAAGCGGTCAAACAGAGTCCGCTGAATCTCCACCCTACGACGCGTCGCCTCTAGATCCTGCTCTCCTAGATCCTGCCCTCAGAACGCCCGCGAGTACTAACAGGCCAGAGACAAACACAGAGGAACCCGACACCGCAAAACAACCAGCTATCAAAAAACTTACCAAGAAAAAGAAAGCCACCTCTAATGCTGCCTCGAAAGCGCCACAGCGAACCCCATCCGGGCCCCTGCCAGATGCCTTCAAGCGCATTTCACACATCCACCGCGCCTTGAATTTGGTATATACATTTTGCTGCACACGCAAACATTTCGCAACCACTTTCGACAACATAAAGAAGGCAGTACAATCCCAACTTGGTCAAGAACGGGAACTCACAATTGAAGATGTTGCGCGCGTCAAAGTCCTCGTTCCCCAAGCTGTCCGATTTGAGTATGTGGATGAGGCGAAACTTGAAGTCATGACTGCTGGTGATCAGGAAATAGCTCAATATGGTTTGCACAAACGATCGACTCTAGCAACTTCAGCAGACATGGCTACGACTGAAGACAACGATGGCGACTTTTACGGCTCAGATGGCACCAGACATATTTTGTTGTTCGAATTTATGGACGGTGATCTGAAGCGAGAAGTCCGGCACCCGAAGACCGGAGAGCCTACTAAGCCCTCGCGTCGCATGAAAGACGAGGATCTCAAAATGCCCGTCTATAGCCAAAAGCAGATGCTGGGTCTGATTGAGAAGCGCAATATCAAATTCTCAGATGCCCTTAATACATTCTTGGTTCAATGCCAGGATGATAACACAGACCCTGTTGAGTCTCTTGAAAAAGAGAAGGATACTTTTCTGCCCACGCCTCCAGGCAGTGGGTCGAATACACCTGCGGTTGTAGCCAAAGCACCGGCAACCATCCCAAAGGAGCGCAAGTCCATCGAGGAAATCATCGCGGAAATTCGGGAGATGCAATGGTATCATGCCCAGATTGTGCCTGAAGGTCATCGAGTGTTCGAAGCCCAGTCGCCTGTCTTCGGGGATTTGACGTTCCAGCTCTCACAAGACATGGTCAATGCTCTTTACAACACAAAAGGCATTACGCAGCTATACTCTCACCAAACAGAGGCAATTAATCACTTGTACGAGGGTCACAATGTGATTATATCGACCTCGACAAGCTCTGGAAAGTCCCTCATCTATCAAGTACCGATGCTTCACGAGCTAGAAAAGGATCCTGAAAGCAGAGGAATGTACATATTCCCTACCAAAGCTCTAGCACAAGATCAGCGACGCAGCATGATAGATCTTTTGCAGTATATGAACGAGTTACAGCATACGATGGTCGAAACATTTGACGGAGATACGCCAATGTCGAGTCGGAACTTGATCCGTGATGAAGCCCGGATTATTTTCACTAATCCTGACATGCTGCATATCACGATATTACCACAAGAAAGTGCCTGGCGGGCTTTTCTGAAGAACCTGAAGTTTGTCGTTGTTGATGAGCTCCACGTTTACAATGGGTTATTTGGATCCCATGTTGCCTTTGTCATGCGGCGGCTCCGCAGAATTTGTGCTGCTGTGGGCAATCGTCATGTCAAGTTTATATCTTGCTCTGCTACTGTTGCAAATCCCGAAGATCACATGAAGTCCATCTTTGGGGTGCAGGATGTGAAACTGATAGACTTTGACGGTTCTCCTTCTGGCCGCAAGGAATTTGTTTGCTGGAACACTCCATTCAAAGACCCTACAGATCCTACTTCTGGACGTGGTGATACTGTGTCTGAGACGGCAAGGCTATTTTGCCAGCTAATTCTCAGGGGCGTGAGGGTAATTGCTTTTTGTCGCATCAGACAGCTCTGCGAGGTGCTTCTAAAAGCCGTTCGAGCCGAATTTGACAGCCTCGAACGAACAGAGGTGGGCAAGCTCGTTATGGGTTACCGAGGCGGGTATAGCCCTCAAGATCGACGCCAAATTGAGAAGGAAATGTTCGAGGGCAGATTGATGGGAATCGTGGCAACCAGCGCTCTGGAACTGGGTGTTGATATTGGATCACTGGATGCAGTCATCACCATGGGATTCCCCTACTCTATCTCCAATTTGCGTCAACAAAGTGGTCGAGCCGGACGACGCAACAAGGATTCCCTCTCAGTCCTGATCGGGGACCGATATCCGACTGATCAGCACTACATGCAAAACCCAGACGAGATATTCACAAAACCGAACTGCGAGCTACAAATCGACCTAGCCAACGAACTTATCCTCGAAGGTCACGTCCAATGTGCAGCCTTTGAGATGCCCATCTGCCCAGAAGAAGACAGCATCTACTTCGGCGACCAACTCCTCGCTCTCGCCCCAACCCGCCTCATAAAAGACTCAATGGGATTCTTCCACTGCAACGAACGCTTCCGCCCCCAGCCCTCCCGCTGCGTCTCAATTCGCGATACAGAAGACCAGCATTTCGCCGTAATAGACACAACAAACAACCGCAACATTGTCCTAGAAGAAGTCGAAGCCTCGCGCGCCTTCTTCACAATCTACGAAGGAGGCATCTTTCTACACCAGGGCCAAACCTACCTAGTCAAAGAACTAAATCCAGACAGCCGCTTTGCACGCGTGGTCCGCGTACACGTTGACTGGAGCACAATGCAACGAGACTACACAGACATCGACCCAATAGAAACAGAAGCAATGCGTGCCGTCGGCACAGACCCATCATCCTCACGCGCATTCTTCGGCGCAATTCAAATCCACGCCGTCGTCTATGGTTTTTTTAAAATCGACAAACGGGGCCGTGTTCTCGATGCTGTGGCTGTTGATAACCCGCCTATCGACCTCCTCACCAAGGGCATGTGGCTCGATGTGCCCACGCGCGCTATTGATATACTTCAGTCTCACAGGTTGAATGTCGCGGCTGCAATCCACGCGGCTGAACATGCTGTCCTTTCCCTCCTACCCTCGTTCGTCGTCTCATCACCCGGCGACGTCCGCACAGAATGCAAAATCGCAAAGAAGGAACTTGGCAAACCACTCCGCCGTGCGAATGTCCCCGATGAATATGAACAGAAGCTACAACCGCCTTCGCGGCAGAGGCCTGCTCGTCTTACGTTCTATGATGCAAAAGGTGGATCGTGTGGATCTGGAATTGCGAGTAAGGCGTTTGAGTTCATTGGGTTACTTCTTCGGCGGGCGGTTGCACGGATCGAGGCTTGTTCTTGTCTTTCGCCGCAGGGCTGTGTGGAATGTTGTTGCGATGAACGGTGTAGGGATATGAATGTGGTTATGAGCAAGGCTGGGGCTGGGGTTGTTTTGAGGTGTTTGCTTGGGTGGGAGGTTGATGTTGATGCTTTGCCTTGGGGAGAGGATGTTGATGGGGAGGAGATTGGGCTGGGGGGTCTTGGGGAGTTGGCTGGGGGGTTGGAGACTGTTATTAGGGCCGAGGAGGTGCCGTGGAAGGCTGGGTGTCGTGCTGATGAGAAATAATCGAACGTCTGTACTTTTACTTCAGCAACCCATGCATCCAATGGGGTCATAACTCTTTTCATGATCCCCGTGAAGTATGAGACGAGTTCTTTATTGATTGATGCATCCTTTGTGCCTTAACTTGACCTCTCTTTCTTCACCTCCTTTTCACCCATTTTCGAGTGCATTGTATTAATTATCTAAATTATTTCAAGGTGGGGATTTGAATTGACTTTGGCCTGTGTTGTATAAACTTGGACATTGAATGTAGACATGGTTTTGGATATGACTCGCTCTTTTATATTTCCTTTCCCACCCTAAAGCCAAGGAGTGCTGTTTCGACTCAAGTGCGGCTGTTTGAGCCGAAGCCAGAAGATGGTCTATAGTACTAATCCCATATATCCTAACTACTTGGAATGTTCTTGAAAGAGACCTGACACAGGAGGCACGGTGAATAGTCCCACACTTTAAAGCAGAAGAAGAAGAAAATTAGAAAATAAAGTAAATGGAATGTATTAGTCAATGATCTTATGAGAATTTGGGTATAATAGATGTACATCAAGTCATGGCCGAGGAAAATGTCTTCGGGGTTGGGGAGAGTGAGTGTGAGTGATGATGATATGGTAGGTATAGGGGCATGTAAGGTGATGGCAAGTGCAGGATGGTATGATATATTATAAAGCAAGGGAACGATGCTGTAAGAAGGGGGGAGAGTGTTCATAGGCGGAAAAGCAGAATCGGCAGTGAAGATGACATGCGTGGAGGGGTGAGGGTATTTGGCTGTGCTGGGTGTTAATGGCAGAAATGGATGTATGGCTTGTGTCAACGGGGATGGATCTGGGGATAAAAACTGTCGTAGGGGGATCGAAGTCTCCAAAAAGGGTATGGGACTGAACTCCATGTCAAAAATGAGTCTTCTCGAGCCTGGCAAGGGGGAAATAGACAGCTCTTCTTCTATCATTCAAGGGTGACCGCTCTTTGAACTGGAAGGGCTGTCATCTTCACGGCCATCCAAATTCATCCCCCGGAACATATACTTCATGTCACGAACGTTCTCGCGGAGCTCATCCCTGGGCTGGCTCAAACGTTCGGCGGTCATAGCACGAATTTCGCGAATAATATCTGTGTATCCTTCCTCGTTTGGAAGCCACCAATGTTCGAGGTCGGGTGTTTGCCAAATGGCAGCGAGAGCGGTTCGGAATCGAGGGGCCATGATGTATCTGTTCAAAACGATTGATGGTTAACACTATGCTAGGCATGAGGTTCAAAAGCAGTGATGACTTACCCATTTTGCTCCATCAACGCCATCTTCCGCCGCGACCACATCTGATACTTGCGCTCCTTTGGAAGGAACATACTAGCGATTCCAATACTGTTCTTGAACATGATGCAATATCCATTATCCTTGTGCGGCCAACGATCCATCGTCTCGATCAAACGGCACTGTTCTTCGGCCAACTCCTGCAGATCTGGCAGTTGATCTTGACCCAAAACCAGCATAGCCTGATATCGGTACATTGTCTCGGTGGACAGGATGTCAATCCAGGCATAGTTGAAGTCCCATAAGGGGCCACGGTGCAACCCCCCGGGACGTATGGATCCGTAACATCATCTTCGGTCAGGGGAAGCTGGTGCGGGAACTCCTGCACTTTGTATTCATAATCGTCGAATGTTCGCAGGATCGCTTTAGCGTGCTCTATCATCAGGCCCAGCTGGTCGTTTTGCACGGCGAACTGCTCCATCGAGATCATACCGCGGGACAGTTTGGCGTACAGTGAGGCCATGTCAAGACCGAAGCGTCTGTTTATCGATGCCACGAGGGCAAGTTGTTTCGATGGGTCATCGGGGTAGATGGCGGCTTGGTCGGCGTCATACTGCTCCTTTAGAAGATACCAATCTCGACTGAGGACTGTTTCGGTGCCGGCTAGGATCCCAACGACCACGTCGAAGCGGGCATACCATAAGAAGATGTTTGTATGGAGCTCATTCACGTTGGCAGACTCCGGTGTCAATAATTCTAGCATCAATGCATGTGCTGCTCGATGGTGATCAATCAAGTTCATCCAATCGCCGATGTACTCCTATAACAATCAAAAAGTTAGAGAAACATTTTCAGTGGCCTCAGCATGGAAGAGCAAGGTACCTCGAAGGTCGTCAGGACAAGAACAGTGCAAAGTGTCGCCTCACTGTGACCCTCTCCTGAGCCCAGTGATTTCCGAAGTAGAGTCAAGGCTTTATTATAATATTTTAGAAATGTAGCAAGCTTCCCCCCAGGGCTCTGCAAGGTATGATGGTAGGCCGAGAAGCCCACCAGGGCGTAGAGAAGAGGCTCATACTGCAACGCGAGTTCAATAAGATTGTGCTGAATGAAGCGGGAGCAGCTCTGCCTTAAGAAGAAATGAGGCGTAGTCAAGAACTCCGAGTGGAAATTTAGATAAAATCGCAGATCGTCTGGAAGGCGCGCATTGCTGATCATTTCAACTGTGGAATGTCCAATGCTACCCGAGCGCACGCTCATCGACTCAAAGCGCGATGACTCAGTTGACGGCGAACTACTCTGTTCTTTGATGGACGAGGGTGCGTCCGTGTGCTTGATACTGCGCTTCCGGAGAGACTGCGAGCTTTGACTCTTATGCAAGTCCGGCCTGATGGTTGCGGGTGGTGACGGTCGCGATTCGGATATAGCACTGTCCGGCTCCTCCTCGTCGATGATGGGGTCTAGGGGGCTTATAGCCTCAATGTCGTACTTTTCAGACGAGTCGCTCCCTTGCGATGGCGGGCGACCTGCGCGCGACTTGCCTGTAGCCCGCACGCTACCCTTGGATGACGAAGTCGGTGACGGATACACACACTCGCGCGAGCCTTTTCTACACCTTTCACATAGCGGACGGCTCTCGTCGCATTTGATCCGGCGTGCGCGACAGGTGAAGCAGCCGCTTCGAGTGCGCTTGTGTTTCTTCTGGTCGAGTGGGTTGAGCAGGGATGCTTTCTGGGAAGTGTCCGAAGGGGCCACAGCCATCGTCGGGGCGGAAGGATTGTGCCAGAATGCCACGCTCTCAGGATATGAGGTCGGGCCAAATAAGGAATACGCCGAGGCAGTGTCTGGCTGCATTGAATCGAGGAAACCCGATAGGGTCTGGGACTGATATGACTGCGTCATGGTATATATAACGAGGCCCGAACCCCCCTCAGAAATCAAAAGTTCAAGGGTACATGTATCTTTCCATCATCACCCAATCAGTCGAAATAGATGAAGGAAGCATGGAGAGATGGAAGTGGTGGGGTGGAAGTAGGTCCCAAACTATTGGATCCCGGGACGTGCGGAGATTAAAAGGAACTCGCAGCTATAAATTCGCTATAAATCGCTATGAAATCGCCCATTGAGTCGTCAATCCTCCAATAATTACTTCTTTTGACTTCCATAAGCATTCTATTTTGGTGTCGGCCCAGCCTCCGGTTAAAACCAGAAGCCCAAGCGTTGTAAGACGATCCTGATCTGCGACCGACTCCGTATCCAATACGAGTAATGTCTGCGAGTAATGCCTGGGATTACTGGGATTCCTATGGGCTGATCCAGGAAAGATATTGTCCGGCTAAAGTCCATGACTTGTGCTTGGGTCCGGCGGAGTTCAAGCGGAGCCTGGAGAGAGTCCTCACTCGTCCGTAGGGTGGCATGCCTAGTAAGGAATACGGACCGCAGGGAATTAAATAGATTATTTCAATATTTCAGAGCTAGCTCTGAAATGCCGAAGTGTACACGGATCTAGCAAAAGTCCAAAATGTCACTATCCCCCCCCTATTCGCCAGTGTTTGCCTATTTGCCTGTTTGCCCCTTGAAGATCAACTATTTTTGTATCTTTAGTCAGGAACTACAAAGCAACACTGGAGATCTCCACGGATCAACCTCGGGACTCGGTGATTACAGAAAAAAAGAAAGAAAAAGAAACAAAACAAAAAGACAAAAAAAGGGGGTACATGGACGATCCCCAAGCCACAGGGACGTGGAAATCCAAGCAATATCCGGGATTAGGGCTTGGCCGGCTCCATGCAGGATGCAATTCTGGAGAGGATCCTGATCATAGCGTCTGTCAATGGATCTCTCCCGGCCTCCCCGAGCGCTTCCTGGTTACAAGATCCATTAGAGTGACTCTGAGTAGATTACTTTTTAACCTCGGATCCGTTTCGTATTCGGGTGTCTCTTTTAATCTATCTTCTTTGAGTTCTTTTTATGGATCTGCAAACTCTCAATAACCAGAATGGAGATGTCAGAATTTCCTCTGAATCTTGGCTTTTTTGCCCTTAACTTGTCGACTGCTGGTGGGCCCAGAATTGAGTCGGTGATTATCAACTGCTAAGCTCCGACTGATACGAGTCCGGTGCGCACGGAGAGAGCATGAATAATAGCGTTTGAACGGACTCTCCCGCTAGGACATCTGTACTCGGCAATTCTGAAACCTAGCAGCGCCATCACAGATTAAAAAAATGCCGAAAACGTTCTTTTGACGGAGATCGGTCCTAAGTGGAGGCGGCTAAGGTGGATTGTGGGAACATGGTCCTCATGCCGGGAGAAACAATAGTCTGCACTATGATTCATGGTCTGCCTAGGGTGGGGTGGTCTTTTCTTTTTTTTTTCTGTCTTTTTTTCTATCTACTTTTCCCCCTTGACCTCTAAACTATCGGTGTGCTGATCTCAAAAAATGACACAGAAGAGGCAATATTTGGAACCCCTTTTGATTCGCGGGGAGGAATATTCATCCGAGTTCCCATCCGGCAATGTGCCTGATCGACGATGGTTTGACGGAGAAGGGTGGGCCTGATACAGTAGATCGAAAAGAGAAGCACTAAAATTTCCCAAGCCTTAGATCGACTCCATTGTCGGCTTAAGTATCTCAATGTAGTTGGAAGCTCCGACGTTCAATGCGCATGATCACTGTACAATTTTAGTCCAAGGCAAGGAATCAGGGGGATAGATGGGGAGCGGAAATTGCAACCGCCGTTTTCCCGGCACGAGATTCAAGGTTTCAAAGCTCGGAACACATGTAAATCTGTACATCTAATTTATATTGTCTGGGCCGTGCACATTCTCCATGTGGGAGAGGTGACTCGGGCTAAGCAGACGCTAGCTTCTTGACAGACTGTGGGCCCTGTGGCTTTGCTTGAGGAAGGTCCTTCTGAGGCTCCCGAGGAAATTGTTTTCCTCTATATCTCCTGAGAGCGGTTAGTGTCTCCACTAGTTCAGTAGCCCTAGAGAAGAGGAAGGTTCTAGGAGGGGCTGTCTACCAAACTCATTCGAGATCAATAGGCAGCAAATATGGTTCTGCGGGTTGGAGATCATTCAGAGCTGATTTCCGAGACGTGTGCGTTGAAAAGGGATTGAATGCAGGGATCGACTGTCCTCCAACCTTGTTGAATCATCATATGAAATTTAATCTACAGCAATCGAATTGGTCTCTTGCATTTGTTTCTGAATGAAGTATGTGTGGTCTGGTACATGCAACGGTGTAGCTCGGCCCGTGATCCCACGAGCCCTCAATTGGTCAACGGCACGGGCTAAATTGTACTTTCGGGGCTACGATTGTTGAGACTGATTGTCCAGTTCCTAGAATAGAAGTCCTTGTACCATCTCGGGGCTGCTATTGATGCAGCACTAGTTCTATCTAGCTAGCTCCAAATAATCATGGCGGCCTATAGTCCAACGTGGACTCGCAAGATCATAGCAATAAAGTCCGGTAGGCGTTGTCGGAATGGTCCATACATAATTTATAAAACAAAGAACCCACAAAGATGAATCAAAACCCACGGACGCCGCCGGTAGATCCAACCAGAAGGGGCCATGACATCGGCCGATCCCATTGACGGACCATTTAATTGAGTTAACGCCAGTGAAACTGGGGGCCCAAATAGACCCAATCCTCCACCAGCATACTAATGCCCAAAACAGGAATGGCGAGCGTGAGTGACCCAAGTCTTGGGAACTGGGTTTAATCTATCACCTCGTAGGCGCCACGATCATAGGCCCAACGGCGAGGGCCAGGGTTGCAGCGCTTCTGCTTGCCCACCTTTGCTCCCCGGTGTGTTGCACTGCATATGCTGGTACAGTACTGAACCCCCCGCCCCGTTTTCTGTTCTTTTTTTTTCCCCTTTTCGGGCTCCAGCCTCTAGGCTGCATCGTATATCTCTTTTGCTGGAGATCTTACTGGTGCCGGCATATGCACTTGCAGGCCTCGTACTAGGGGCGCTACTTGGACACGTAAATGGGTGTCGCGTGGCTTCGAATGATTGCCCGACAGGCAGTGGGACACACGCAGTCAGGCTGGTTCCCGGGGCTGGTTGGTTCCCATCTTGGAACTATCCAAAGAGAGGTTAGTACGGAAGACGCAGAGAGTCATTAGTAGCTCCTTTCACCCTAGCATGTGATGAGAAAGTGACCGGCGAGATGGTTGCAAATCCACAACCCTGTAGATTATCCAGCGATCCTAATGAGCTCTGCATGGTGACCCATTTGGCGTCTGATCTACAGGTCCCCTGTCTCATTTCCGCTCTAATTACCCTGAGACCATGCAATTTACTGTTCTGGACCCTTCGGCTGTCTCGGCTTGAACAGCGATGTGCACGTTCGGCCGTCCCTCGGCTCGTTGTAGTGATACTGTCTGATTTTTACCTCAATGTGGCCCGCATCCCGAGCTCAAGAGTGAACTGCAGGTCCATGTGATGTATTATCAATGGTCTCTTTTTGTTCTTCTGCAATACAAGAGAGATAAATAGTCATAAATCGTCAACAGCCAGACGGTGAGATCATATTCGGGATCTTTAGGCCCCCCACCAGTAAGTCGATCACTGGTTGGCGGAATGCAGATCGAGAAGCCTGTCCCTTCGTCCGATATCCAGAATTGTAGTGTCATAGACACAGGGGTATTCATGCACTAGATCCTTTTTATTTCTGGGCCAATTCCTTGAGCACCAAGTCCACTCCTTCGATGACGACTCCCCACTCGGTCTCGTGGACTCGAGTCTCAAAGGTCTCGAGGTCTTCATCCTGGCCCTTGCGGAAAGGGATCTCCTTCACAAGGATTGGCTGACCCATGTCCACCTCAGAGATGACATCGTGGATCATAACACCAGTCTTGTCAATCTTGCCCTCCAACCACGCAGCATGAGCGCGGTCAATCGCATTCTAACCAAAAAAAGAGAAGATCAGCAACGATTCCAACTAACAAGACCTAAGATTCAGAAAGGCCGACTTACAACACCGTTAAAAGCCCCAGGAAGCGCTGGGTGCAAGTTAATAATCCGAGTCTTAGCAGCCTCCAACGGCTCCAAGAATTGCGGCGACAGAATATGCATGAAGCCGAGACAAACCACCAGCTCAGGCGAGTCAGCAAGGATCAGCCTCGCCAGCTCAGCATCATATTCCACACGCGCAGCCTGCACGCCCTCCGTCGTTGCGGGGTGCTGCTTCTTGTACTTAACAAGATTGTGGTATTGCGTAGGAATGTTTGCTTTGCGTGCGCGCTCGAGACCGAATGCGTCCTTGCGGTTAGAGATTACGCGGACGATTGTTGCGTTGAGTTGGCCGGCGGCCACTTTGTCGATCACTGCTTGCAGATTTGACCCGTTGCCGGAGATGAGGACTGTGACGCGGATGGGGGAGGACATGGTCGGCGAGTTTGTCGGTTTGTAGTTTTGGCCGGTGGGTTTCTGGGTTTGCGGTTGATTTTGTGGAAGTAGTAGGTCCCGCGGTTGCTAAGGACGGAGCAAAGGTTTGTCGATTGAAGCTTGTTGGGCGGCCGCGTCAGGGTCAATTGGGTTTTGCGGCGACTGATGAGGTCTGAAATGTTATCTGAGGATCCCAGAGAATACAATACTAGACAGGCCCGTTGGCGGGGAGCTGTTGAACTGAAGTTTTTTGGAATAGCTGAGTCAGCCGCGGGGCAGTGCGCGGAGCAGCGGAGCGGGAACTGGAGATGTATAGAGGTGAGGGCTACGGAAAACGCAGGAATCAAAGATTGAAATTTTATTCCATACCCTATGTTGATCAACGTGAAAGTTTCCAGCGCTGGGAACATATCGGTCTTTGGCCCAGAGCTAATGAATGCGTCATGGAAATGCGAGCCATGCCAAAAATACTGGGCACGCCTCAAGAGACTTAAGACCACAAACAATGAGAACGGCGCTGAAAATATCGAATTTGAAATCCAAAGCCATCATTTTCGAAGGCCCAAAAAAAAAGAATCCAACATAAGAGGCATAGGAAATAGAGGCATGTGAAAAAACACCCATGAACAATGCGCAAAAGAACTGCAAAGGGGATATCCATAAACAAATCGTTAATCTAAAGAGACGCTTCATGCTAAAGCTGAAAAGAGAGAAGAGTTCAAAGCTCAAAGTTGAGCAGTTCACAAAGCGTAGATGGCCATGCTTGGAGTGGAGAGGGCTAGACAGCTGCGCCATCTGGAGCAGGAGCAGGAGCAGGAGCAGGAGTAGGTCCGGGGGCTGAGTTTCCAGTGCTGGTGGTTTCATTTACACCTTGACCTCGGCAAAGGGGACAAGAGTTACGCCCAGTAGTCAACCACTAGATCAGAAATTAGTTCAACTGTAAAAACCAAAGCAAATAGTGGTAGAGTGACAAACCTGGTCGATGCAGTCTCTGTGGAAGACATGCTTGCATTTATTCAGTTCTCGGACCTCTTCCGCCACTTCGTAGTCACTCAGACAGATCAAGCAACGCTCCCCATCTTGAATTTGAATGGCGCCAGCGCCATCCACGGACTCTGCAACCAAGGAGCCGCCATACTCAACAAGGCGGAATAGTCCGCCTGCAGAGTTGACGTCGGCCTCAGAAGCAACAGGGGGTTTAGCTGGACCCAACAGTGACGAGAGCAGTATCATATCCTCGTAGGTAGGGTTCTGTTCCATAGTATCAGTAAATGAACTGCCAAGCAACCAAGGTAGGAGAAATCTTACATCAGTAAAAAGGCTTGGAGTGGTCAAAGCCGGATGGTTCTCGGAGAGATTGGTTCCGACAACATAGATCAACCAACTACGACCCCCGCTTGGTGGAGGCTGATCGGGCTCAACCATGCCATTGCGCCGGACAGCACCAGAGCCCAGTGCCCGATGACGAGCAAATTCTGAATCACTTCGGCGTCGCTGATGAGCGTAATTGAGTGTCGAAGGCTCTTCCGTGGACCCTGGCCTTGGCCGTACTGCCTGGCCCGCGTGTAGATGAGGCAAAATATCCGAAGCAATTGCCGAGGCAGAGGACGGTCTGCGACTGGGAGTAGAAGTGCCGGAGGACACAGCAGACATACCTTGATCAGCTGGAGTAGATGGTGGAGGGTGGGGTCCCGGAGGGCTGTCTGAGAAGGCAGAAGGGGGGAAGGATGGGAACGCGGCACGGGGCCCGGCATCAGATGATCTTCTGGAAATACTGTGCCCTGATGGACGAGATGAAGCCCCAGTGGGGGCATGGAGTGGCGCATGGCCCGGATGACGGGGGATAGGTAGTCTGAAAGGTGGCTCTCCCCGTTGCGTCGAATCACCCATGGCATCCTGGGGTCGAGGAATAACATTGGGTGGCAAGAATGGCAGACCAAGAAGGGCATCCAAGCCAGCCCCCCGGGACCTGCAGGGGGAGGGCCTTGTTGCTCGGTGCTTCCATTCCCGGCAGGGACCGATCTAACACCAACCACAACGAGGGTCACAGTTCGTCCTTCGCCTTCCGCAGGCTCGTCAACGTCCATTCCCTCGGGGGTTTGGGTGCCGGGATCGCCACGGCCGTTCGCGGTCGGTTCTGGGGCAACTGGGCCTGCTGGGGAATCTGCATTGGCAAATCGGAAAACACGCAAAAAATTGACGGGAGGCGAGGGTTCTTCATTTGTAGAACCGCTCGGTCCTTCTCCTCCCGCAGTTGGCTGGGCTTGAGCAGACGTCGCGTGCTGTAAACTCTGGATAAATGTCTCCAAAGAACCATCTATTCCATCATTTCCTAGAGCCTGGATGTTGGGCAATGCAGGGCCAGCGGTACCGGAGAGCTGAGCGGCGATGGCCGCTGCAGCGAGCTGGAGAACTCTTGAGAGAGGAGTTTGCTCCTCTCGTCGCGCGTTTCTAGATTGTCTCGCTCGCATAAGAGCAGGCAATCGGCGCATCAGAGCAGGGTTCGGGTGGCCAGGAGGCGAGCCGGCTAACGGGTCCCCTGCCTGAATGGCTGGTTCCACAGAATCGAGTTCATGAGGTGGTTCGCCGAAATCCAACCGAGTATCCATTGCTCTCTCATCGAACGATGGATCCGACATACGACGCGGCGGGTTTGCGTGGCCCTGCACGTTAGAGTGCGGTTGACCAAACATGTGAGAGATGGGGGAGGAAATCGAATTTCGAACACGGCTCAATCGAACACTGCGACGCCAGGAGGCTCTCGTAGGCTCTGGAACCGAGTCAGCGGAATCAAGATATGACGGGTTTCCAGAGACATCTGGTGGTCCAGAGGATCCCGAGCGAGGCGGAATGAAATAAGGCCCTCGGTTGGAACGACGTCGAGTAATTCCTCTTGAGCTGAGCGATGTAAAGGGACTGAAGCGACCACTTGTGTGGGTCGTCTCCGACCTTGGAATAGGTCTAGTGACTAGCCCATGTCGGTGTGCATGACCCTCGGCCGGGGTTTCTTCTTGACTATTGAGCAGCCCACGGATGACTGAATTGGGAAGCAGCCTAGACCCTAGCCTGGACATAGTTGATTGCCTCCGAGCTGCCATTCGAGCAAATGCCGCAGTGCGTATTTCACGCGATGGCAGTTCAAACTCTGGGTCATCCTCCTCTTCGATACTGCGCATGGGTTGCGAGATTCCACCGGAGAACCGCGTGGGTTGGTGCCATATGTCCTGTGCTTCATTTGTCATCTCGAGTGTAGCTTGATCGCCTCTATTCGTATCCATCTCGGCACGTTGCGAGAAGCCACCCTCCCCGTTGTGTTCAGCCGCCTGCCTATGGTTCATGTCTTCATCCCTCGTGTTCGAGCCACGGTCTACCGAAAAAGGTGAGAAGCGTTCCGGATATCTGGTGTCAGGAGGTTCACGTTGTGTAGAAGAGGACTGTCCCATAGTAAAAGGGTGGTGAGAGCAGATCGAGGCAGAGGGAATGTCAACAGCCGTTCACTGCCATCAGAAGACCATATAGATAATAGTGGCAGTCTTAATTAAGTCAAAGTGATGTTGAGACGATGAAAGTAACAACACAACAGGTTCGGCGATATCAACGGAATATTTGACGTGTTGTCGGGGGTCTGGTGCGGAGGCGGATGGTACGCGGGATGGATCGAGTGAGTCTGTATGTGCAAGACGGTTGGGACAAAGGAGTGAAATCCGATGGGCAGTTGGCACGGGTTGATTCGCCTGCAGCTAGATAATGCGTGAGACAATTTCACGTCCTGATACGCTTGATACGAGCCACTGCGACCATGAGCCTGAAACTGTCTGACAGCCCAGGCACCGAGAGAAATAACCGCCGAGCGTATCTCGGGAGCCACCAGGGGATAAGAGAGTAAAACCCAAGAGAGTAAGAAGGTAAGGAAAGGGGGACAATGGAAGATAAAAAGGAGAGAAAGAAGAGGAGTTGAATGACTTGATAGACGATAAGTGATGTTTGCCTACTTTGTTCGGGTCCCTTAGTCACCACTTTCTTCACTTCCGTCACCTTCCACTGACAAATGCGACATCCCACTGGGTTTTTATAGAAAGTCTTTATGGCTGATGGCGTCTGGGCCTTCGGCTTCGGTCTTTTCTCTACCACTACCGCCATGGCTCCAGCCATCTGGCACGCGTGTCTCTCAATATGATCGCCAGAAACGCAGTGCAAAGTGGAGTGAAGATGAGCTCGATGGCGAAGAGTCTGATTTCGCCTCCGCTACGGAATCCGAGCCTGCCGGGCCACCATTGGTGTTGACGCCAAATGAGTCTCATCAATACCGAATTGCCGGTTTCCCCTACCACGCTGAGCTACCAGGAGGGAATTTCCCCCATCAACCGGTCAAGGATGAAACTGTCACAAAGGTGAAAGCTTCAGGTCATCTCAAAGCCTTGGCGAATCTTTCGCCTCCTATTTACCCTCCCCACTCTGTTCAGGAAGGCAATATTCGCTTTCAGCATCTAGGTGTATTGACAACAATCTTACACCGATGTATGCTCCAAGGTGACTATGCCCGAGCTGGAAGGGCATGGGGCCTGATTCTTCGCGAAGAATACAGAGGATTTCGGATGGATGTCCGCAACGAAGCAAGGTGGGGAATGGGCGCTGAAATTTTGCTGCGGCGAGATCAACAGGTAGCGCCGACTAGTTCTGGTGCCAGCAAGGCCGATGCTACAGTCGCAACACCCTTGACGTCTACCACCAAAGGATTTGCGGAGGCCAAAGAATATTATGAACGACTCATTCTCAATCATCCATACATGAAATCATCACCACACTCCATATCTTCTTTACACTTCTATCCTGCAATGTTCGGGCTCTGGGTGTATGTCAGCCAGGAAGAAAGCAACACCGCAAGGAAAGATATTGCTACTCGCCAAGACGAATCTGATGGATTTTCAGACGACGATGATCCAGAGGCTGAACTTGAGCATGGTCAGACGCCAAAAAAAAAGGCTGTTGCCGCTATTTCTAAGGTCAGGTCACGAGAGTTAGAGCAGGCCCAGCAAATTGCTGCACGAATGGACCAACTTCTTAGTTCCCCCCCGTTCTCTGACTCCCCCGAACTGCTGGAGCTTAGAGGAATGGTATCACTCTGGATTGGTGACTTATTCGTATTCGCACTAGCAACACCCATTGAGGAAGAGAGTGACGATCCCGATCGGATGCTTATGGACGAGGCTCCAGGTTCTCTTGAAGCGAGACGCGCACACAGGGTTGCAACCGAGAGAAAGACAGCAGAAGTCCAGAAGTCTATTGAGTTTTTCGAAAAGGCAAAGAAGCGAGGAAGAAGTGTTGCCTACAATTTGGAAAGTCTTCATATCGATGATGGCGTTTCAGTTTAAGTGTTTAAGTGAATTTATATGGTGAGATGGATGTTGTAACATTACTCGGAGCTTATGTTGCACCAATATACCCCCAGAATACAAACAGATTCCTATTCAAACGATACCACATTGACATCGTGTAGTTAAAACACCTAGATCAACATTGACATCAAATAAAACTTATTACCCTAGATGAGCCCGAACTATTGTGTGAATTGAGTGGCACGTGACCTCGCGGCAATGTCGCGTTTGCCCATGTGCTCAAAGAAGACACTGCTTCCCCGTCACAATTTCAACGTCGGTTGGGAAAAAGCTTCTTTTGCTCATTCCCCCTACATTTCATCATCCTCTAAGTAAATATGGGGGTGGGCGACTATGTCCACTCTAGAGAAGCTGGGCAGCCTCGAGCCCCCGACAACGGTGCGGCCCAGTCGCGCCAGCAACGTGCAGAGCAGGCCAGAGTCGATGTGCCTCCCACATTAGTTCATCCAAGCAACACAATTATCAATGGGAGTGGTGCTGCACTAGAATTCCCTGGAGCATCTCAGTTTCCAAACCAGCCCCGCACTACTCCCGCCCATGCGCTGCAGCGCGATGTCTTTGATACTGATGTTGAGGCGATTGATGATTCAACTGTCACCGGAACGAGTGTCTCTGGATTTGAAGATAACAAATCCCAAGCAGCGTCAAGTACGAATGCTGCTTACACCAACCCCGATCCACAGCCTACGTATCAGACCCGACCTGTTCGACTTGCCTACGGGTCTAACTGGTATGATGGCCGGGGTGGCCAAGTCATGAAGACGATGGGCTTTGACTCCGATGACCTTGTGGGCTTCGATAGCCCGATGACATCTGACGCTGGAGACGACGAGAAGACTGATGAAGTAGCCACCGGCTGGCAAGCGTCACACAAGTCGCGTACCACAGAGCAGCCGCTGAGCAAACGCTTGGAAAGTTTTTGGTCTCAAAGCAAAAAGAGGACTTCTTCACGCCAGCCTGTCAATGTGGATTCCGACCCCGAGCGGCAGCTGCAGCCTCAGCCCAAACCTCATGCCAAGCCACGAAAGTTGGGCCAAATGCTCCCTCCTACCGGGGCTAGAAAGGTTGTTCTCCCACCCAACGGATCTGCCACGCCCAGAACCCGTTTTAGTCCACCAAAGCCTTCCCTGCTTGAGCAACTCGACCAAAAGCTTGATAGATCACCCACTCGTCAGAACTCTCAGCCCCCGCCAGAACTTGGCCGGACACTCAGCATAACGGGCTTCCAAACCGACAGTGACATCGACGGTAGTGGCAGCGATGATGGCATGGACCACACAATTCGTGCCAGTGGAAGACGAGAAAGTGACCATTCCCACAATGTCTTCGATATGACCAGTCTGACGGACCTGGATGCCGACGAAACAATGCAGGACCCCTTCTATACCAACGCATCTACAATCAACGAGTCTACACACGAACCTATGCACGAGCCTACACACGAGCCAATACATGCTTCCACACGTCCCCGCCGCAACACAGTCATCCGTTCCAAAAAGCGAGAACTCGAAGCAGACTATCCCCCAGACCTGCTGTACCAGAAATCCTTCTCCGAGCTCCAGGCCGAGCCCTTTGAAAAAGCCCCAACACCACCTCCTCCCCCAGTTCAATCACCTCCTTTACCTCCAAAACCATCCTATATCCCCGATACCCAATCTCCCAAAAATGCCGTCTCCCACTTGCTCCGTCTTTCCGAAGAAGAACGTCAGGCGTATTTATCCCAGATGTCTATGGATGAATGGGAAGACTGTGGTGACCAGATGATAGACCAGTTCACCCATCTGCTATCTGAAATGAAGAATCTTCGCCGTGCCCGTCGCCGTACAGCCGCAGTCTTTGAAGCAGAAATCAAGCGCCGCAATGACCAAGTCGAGGCTCAGACCTCAGAGCTGACGAATAAATTGACCGAGATGAGAAGCGGTGGTGCAGAGGTCTTGCGCGGACGCAGCCAATGAGTTTCATGATTTCCGGTTTCTCTTCCTTCTTTCATATGCTTATGGTGTCTGAGACGAGAGTGTTCTATTCCCTAATTACCCATCGCGAAAATTGACCTTGACTTGATCTCTATTCATGTTTTAATACCCCTATTTATGTCATTTGCATTACTATCTCATCGTTTGATGGGATATTACGAGGGAGAATATGAAGTTTGTAATCATGTTTTTATTGGAAAAGGTTACTCTCTGCTAAAATGATGTATGATATCGAGATTGCATATCTCACTCGCCAAAACAATGCAATCTAAACCTTTATTCGCCCAGATGACATGGGATATGAGATACCTGAGATGACGCCGTTACTAATCAATGATGCAAGAATGTTTCAAAGAGCTTTGCTCGGCTGAAATCCGTATGAAAAGCCCGAATAAAGCCGAAAAAAGTTGAATTAAGTTGTGAGATCTTATCGAGACTCGGCTGGTTTGTATAGTGCAGCTGCTAGTCTTTTATAGTCTTCTAGCAGAATAGCCACATCTCCAACTCGAAGATCGCGCGCATCCTGTGTCTCAAGGAAGCGCTGAATCGGAGGGTCCACTTTCAATGCTGAAGTGGGGAGAGGGCTGGCTGCAGCGCTGGTGTTGTCGAATGAGGCAGGTGATGGCTTGAATCGGTCAAGTCCGGATGGAGAAACGGATCGGGCACCGGGAGTCTCTGGTGCACGGCCGAAGTTCTTCATCATACCTGGAATGTGGTTCAGAGGGTTGAGAGTGTTACCAAAGTTCCGCATTGATTCCAGCGGAGTGGGACTGTTGGCAGAGTTTAACGCAATTTCCTCTCTGATTGATGTGGCGATGGACTTTTTGCTGCTTGCTTGCGTTCTGGTGCTGTCTACACTCCGATCACGAGAGGCAGGACCGCCACTGGAAAGCCCGGTGAGTCTTGAATTGCTGCGTGGTGGTGTGCTCTCATCCACGGATACGGAGTTGATCGCTGCAATCTCGTCCTGTGTTAAGTTTTGGTTTTCAGCAGAGACAGGCGGCATGGTGACTAGACGCCGAGCTTCAGCCAAAGTCTTTGGTAGCGCGGTGCCGGTTCCTTCTGGTCCGGACTGCATTTCCTTCAGACGGCCAAATAGGAAATTAAAGCTGCTGTCCAAAGTGGCGCCAATATTCTTCAAGCCTTGGTCGGCAGTAGTGCGAACAGCGTCATTCGCAGCCCCTAATACCTTTGAAGGAGGTTGGAAAAGGTTGCTGAGACGGCGCTGCTGCGGTGTTGGAGAGGGCCGTGTTTTGGGCAATGTTGAAGAGACAGGTTCCTTGGTATCTGGCTTTGAAAGCTCTGGCAAGGCTGATACAGCCGTTATAGACAAAGTTGTACTTTCTTTGGGTGGTCGGAAAGGATCGGCATGTTCAGACAATGGCGTCGTTGTCGTACTTGGAGTTCTGACAGGCCCATCCTGGAGCTCATCGGCACGTAATGTAGAAAGATCAACGTTTTCGAGGAAACTGATTGCCGCCTCGAGGTTGGTCAAGCAGTAGGCGGTTTCTCCATCAAATTTACTTGAAGATCTGAACCTCTGGATGAAAACCAGGTTGCTGACAATATTGATTCCTTCTGGTGGACAAGTGACAAGTGAATAGATCAAAGTCGGTAGGATCTCATCTGCAGAAGAGGAAGATGGCAAAAGTTTAGTAAGAGCATCGACAATTGCCTTGTGAGCTGCGGCAAGCTGTTGGAGCTTTCCAAGAGGATATTTGTAATCGTTCATCTTTGCAAGATAATCCCTGGCCTGGGCAAGGAATTCATTCGCTTCATCTTGCTTCTGCTGATCGATGGAATCAAGGTCCAGGTCAATTCCGAGATCCTTCAAGTTAATGCCGACTAGCAGCAGAGCTGCGGTCTTGGATCGCAACTTTTCGTCTCTAACATCATCCAATGTGCTTTTATGTCTCCAGAGTTTGTCATAGACAATCTCGCAAACTCTTCGTTCGGCGGCTTCTTCCAATGCGCCTCGTTTGTTTTCCAGAATTCTACGAGCCTTTCGCTTTTCAGCTACCTCTGAAGCAGTCAGCATTTGGCGACCTGAAGCCGCTGGTCTGACATCATCCTGGGAGCGTTTGCTGCTCAATTTTGACAGCGCAGTTCCCCGCGGGGGTTTTGTGGGGACCTGAGGTGACAGGTCTCGGTTGATGCGAGATATGAGGGCGGATATATGAGTGGCTATGTGAGTCTCGGCACGGCTGTAAAATACTTGGAAAAGCTCGGAAATTTTATCGATCGTAGGGGGCGAGTTGTGAACTTTGGCACTCAAGGAATTGACGAACCTAGCAAAAAAGCTTGTCAGATGTAATGTTGGAGCTTGATAACCCAACTGACCAAACTTACCGATCTGCCAAACTGATTAATTCGATCGGAAGCTCCTCTGAAGGATCCTGCAAGCTTCTTGAAAGCACAAAGCCTTCGTCTGCCTGCCCATCGCCGACGTTGCCAGAGTCCGCAGAGCCCCGTCGATCGAACACGTCAGGACCTTTCTCCTGCCCCTCATTATGAGCCGATAGAGTAGTTGGGGTGTCCTCTTGCTCTGACAGAAAGGGAGGGGGCTTCACTGGGGTATCCATTCTGGTGAATTGTGAAAATGAAGGCCCAGAGCCACTATCAGAGGGGCCAGACATTTTGGGTAGGCACTAGTTGCGTGTCTCCGCTCTGTTCAGCTGATAGGCTTGTGTCGATCACCTGAGCTCCCCCCGTTATACATGTACATGTATGGCTTCTGCCTTGGAATGCAATAATTGACCAATTCAAGAAGAGACCTTGAAGATATCTCATTGGAAGTTCCCACCAAACTAACAAGATCACGGGGATCACGTCACGGTACTAGTCACGTGCCATCTCCGCAATGCGTCACTTGATAAGGTGACTGACCGATAACCCGATAGGCCCTTGACTCCAAGTCTCCAAGTCTCCTTGATCATCCATCATGTCTCGCAAGCGCTCATGGCTTGGACTGAATGTCCAGAGCCTTCTATTATCAGCTGCTGTACTATCAACTGCTGCCTCTGCCTCGGTTTATCCATCTCTTCAAGCTCCTATCATCCCGCCACAGGCACCTTTGGGATCCGAGAGTACACCCGAGACGCATGAGTTTGTAAGTTACGCCATGCCAACCTCCCCATTTCATTTGCCCTGTACTGACACTGTTAGTCTCTACGGCACATCTTTCACCGCGGCTCTTATGAACAGCCCGATCTCCATGTAAGACTCGATGTCAACGCAGATACTCGGCTTTGGGCTGTATCTGAGGATGGCGATGAAAACGAATATGTTGCGTCAGAGTTATCTCTACTTGCCTCTTCAAGTCCGCTCACGATACAGCGGTTGGCCGATCGACGACTTCCGGTGATCGAGGGGCATTTGGCCACTGCACGGTCTTCTGGCTCTGTGGCCGCCTTGTCTGCAGATGAGTGGGTCATGGACACCTTGCAAGGGCCAGATATTACAGACAAGAAGACAGTCTTGACATTCGCTCAGATGACCGCAAATGACTATATCGAGGAACCTGGGACGGGACAGTGGCACTCTATACACGGCCATTTCAACTACTCGGGGAGCTTTGGTTGGCAGAAAGATGGGCTCAGAGGGCACATATACTCCGACGAAACCAATAGCACTGTCGTGATCTCGCTGAAGGGTACTTCGCCGGCTCTTTTTGATGGCGCGGGCACCACCACCAACGATAAAGTCAACGACAATCTATTTTTCAGCTGCTGCTGCGGCCAAGGAGGCTCCTACTTATGGAGGCAAGCCTGCGACTGTCAGACTGCTACATTTACAGCGAACTTGACCTGCATTGTTGAGTCTATGAACGACGAAAATCGTTATTATAAAGCTGCAATTGAGCTCTACTCCAATGTTACCGAGCTCTACCCGGATTCAAATATTTGGATGACAGGCCATTCCTTGGGTGGCGCAATGACTAGTCTAGTCGGGTTGACCTTTGGGTTGCCCGTGGTCACGTTTGAAGCTGTTCCAGAAGCTTTGCCGGCAGCTCGGCTTGGTCTCCCAAGCCCGCCTGGATACGACCCAAGACTTCCGCAAACACGGCGGCATACCGGTGCTTATCACTTCGGACATACAGCAGATCCGATATACATGGGTACCTGCAACGGAATAAACTCGATCTGTACATGGGGTGGTTATGCGATGGAGTCAGTTTGCCACAGTGGACAGATTTGCACATATGACACCGTCGCAGACAAAGGATGGCGTGTTGGGCTGGGTACCCACAAGATCGAAAATGTGATATCCGATGTTATTTTGAAATACGACACTGTACCGAAATGTGTGGAAGACGAAGAATGCTTTGATTGTGAACTCTGGAAGTTTTTCCGAAGTAATGGCTCTGAGATCACGACTACTACCACTACCTCAACAACCACCTCCTATACCAGAACATCGACCTGCAAGACCCCTGGGTGGTGGGGGTGTCTGGATGAAAGTACTACAACTACTGGCACCACCACGACGTCTCCGACAAGTACAGTAACAACCACAACTTGCAAAACTCCAGGTTGGTTTGGGTGCAACGATCCTACGATCTCGACTACAGCAACTCCGGCGCCCATAGTCTCGACGACTTTACCCACGGTAACTGCAACGACTACTACTTGCAAAACTCCTGGATGGTTCGGGTGCAATGATCCTACCACCATCACCACCACCATGCCGACCCCTACTGAATTTGACTCGATTCCTACATAGTTGATCTACCGTACCATGCGGCTGATAATGGACTACTGGGGTAGCTACCACAGCATTCACGTTGAACGGCAACCCCCGTCGTCCTCGCCCTCTCACTCCCGTGCATGCCTTCATAGCATATTCTCTGCTTTCATTTGCTTCGACCAACCTGCTGGGCTGAGAATCCACAGGCATTAGATATACCCTCCCACTTCTGTGATTTATTTGTTTGCTTTTACCATCGACTTTGCACTTCCTCCAATATACAAGCCAAGATATACGATCGACATGTGAGCGAGCATTTTGTTTCTTTTCCCCCTTTGGTTCCTCTTAGGTTCCAGATGGGCACGATACTACTGGCGTTATCTCATTGGATCCCTGCGTCTGTTTCGCCATATCCGAGGTCATCGAATCTGTTTGCTGTGTCATATTTGGAATTGACAATTTCATGTAACAGGAAACTACCTGGATGAACCCATACGGAGAAAGCCCATTTACTGTAGGACTATTATTACTAGAGTTATCAATACATTCATCGAAATCAAGACCATCTGCCAGTCATTACAAGTAAACATCAGGTTATACGTACTTTCTTTACTATTACTAGTATTATCGCCACTGGCTTGCCATCTAAGATTAAACTTATGAGACGAGTTGTTCATCCCTGCTCAGAATCATGGCTTTTGACAATGACTAGGTCAATGTATGCTTAATTTTCCGGGCTATCTCCGATCGGCAGAATTCCGCTCGGAACTCGGAGATTTCCGCGATTGATCGCCTGGTCGGCCCATTATTTATGGTAGGCAACTTGGCTGCAGGAGCCGTCCACACAAAATACAATAGAGCAGCTCATTTGTAAAAGACAAAAAGCCTATTCATATTCATACGTGATGTAGCCAGATGTCTACTGATACCACTAACGCAGGGTCAATGATGAAATGCGGTAGAAAGGGGAAGCTAAAGAAATCATAGCTTGCCAAGCAGAAAAAGTGTTAGCAAAACATTGGCTCAAGTAGTCTGCAGGGTGATAGGAACTTTGCTGTGTACTCGAAGAGTAAAATTTAGCCCTTGCAGGATTCTATAGCTGTTCCCGCTGTCAATTCGGAACACGAACAGGAATGACCTGCCTGAAACGGATCAAACGCACGACAAAGCTCTTTTCCACTTCGGTCTAGCCCGAGTGCACTTATGAATCCATGTTATTTCCCCTCATATTTTTTGAGATCTCTTCTTATGAGATATTTTCGGGTAGCCAACCGATGCACAGCATATGTCTTAGGCAAATCGGGTAGGATACCGACTATAGAATCTACTCATGCTGCATTGTAATGCCATGGGGGTGAATAATAGAGGTTCATATCAAGGTTTATCCGTTCTGCAGATCCAAGCAGCCAATCAGTAACGGATGATTCCATATCAAAATACCCCGTGGGTCTAAATTGCTTCATCGGGTTTTTTTCCTCTCCACCTAGCGTTTGCCCTGGTGTTTACTGAATACGTAAATAAAGCCCCGCTGTGTCCTCAGGATTCCTGTTTTTTCTTTTCTTTCGTTTTTCCATTGACTGCTAGACGAATTGCCAACATGGGTCAAGACAATGAGCCTAGTCAGTTGGTACCTCTACTTTCACTCACCAGAAGCTCTAGCTAACTTGCTGTTCCAATAGAAACCTACCGCGACAGTGAGACTCCGGTCTACACGGCCTCCAATGGCTGCCCGGTATGCCTACCTCTTCTCTTTGAAAGATATGACGTGATCTAAGTATACATACAGGTCATGGACCCCCAGGCCGCTCAGCGCGTTGGACCCAATGGCCCTCTGTTGCTGCAGGATTTCCACTTGATTGATCTCCTCGCACACTTTGACCGCGAGCGCATTCCTGAGCGTGTGGTCCACGCCAAGGGTGCTGGCGCCTACGGCGAGTTCGAGGTTACCGACAACATTAGCGACATTGTATGTACCGGCTATGATATCGATGGTAGATATTGGACTTACAACCTACACAGACTACAATTGATATGCTGAAGGGTGTAGGCAAGAAGACTAAGATGCTCACTCGTTTCTCAACCGTCGGTGGTGAGAAGGGATCCCCCGATAGTGCCCGTGATCCGCGTGGCTTCGCCATCAAGTTCTATACCGAGGAGGGCAACTGGGACTGGGTGTTCAACAACACTCCGGTTTTCTTCCTACGTGATCCTGCCAAGTTCCCAATCTTCATCCACACCCAGAAGCGCAACCCCCAGACCAACCTTAAGGATGCCACCATGTTCTGGGACTACCTGTCTACCCATCACGAGGCCGTCCACCAGGTTATGCACTTGTTCAGTGACCGCGGAACCCCATACTCTTACCGCCACATGAACGGGTACTCCGGCCACACCTATAAGTGGACCAAGCCCGATGGCACCTTCAACTACGTCCAGATCCACTGCAAGACCGATCAGGGCACCAAGACCTTCAATAACGACGAGGCCACTAAGCTCTCCGCCGAGAACTCCGACTGGCACACCCAGGACCTCTTCGAAGCCATCCAGCGCGGCGATAACCCCTCCTGGACCTGCTACGTGCAAGTCCTTAGCCCCGAACAAGCAGAGAAATTCCGCTGGAATGTCTTCGATCTGACCAAGGTTTGGCCACACAGCGAAGTGCCCCTGCGCCGCTTCGGCCGCTTCACCTTGAACAAGAACCCGGAGAACTACTTCGCGGAGATCGAACAGGCCGCCTTCTCCCCCTCCCACATGGTCCCCGGCGCCGAACCCTCTGCCGACCCAGTCCTCCAATCCCGCCTCTTCTCCTACCCTGACACCCACCGTCATCGCCTGGGAGGCAACTACGAGCAGATCCCGGTCAACTGCCCGCTGAAGGCCTTCAACCCTACTCATCGCGACGGCCCCATGAACGTCAACGGTAACTATGGCGCCAACCCCAACTACCCCTCCACCTTCCGTCCCATCGCCTACAAGCCCGTCAAGGCCAGCCAGGAACACGAGAAGTGGACCGGCGCTGTTCTTGCCGAGCAGTACCCCGTTACCTCGGAGGACTACGTCCAGGCCAACGGTCTGTGGCAAGTTCTTGGCCGCACCCCCGGCCAGCAGGAGAGCTTTGTCAGTAACATCTCTGGTCACCTGTGCGGCGCTCATGAGCGCGTGCGCAAGGCTACCTATGAGATGTTCCGTCGTGTTAATGCCGATCTCGGTGCTCGCATTCAATCTGCTACTGAGGCTAATGTGTCTGGTGCCCCTCCCGCCCGCCTTTAGAGGAATTTATCGACTTTACTAGACTCTAAATGTGTTCAGATGTGTATATAAATACCAATATCATGACTTATGAAATGTCCAACTCTTATCTGTCTAAGGTTACACTAGGTAATCCCCGGAAAAGTTTAACTTTAGAGTTTTCACCACCTTCCAGGGTTGCCAATATTGTTTATTCTATACTCCTTACCCCTATAGTCATATGGAATCCATTAATCTATGATATAATACAGAATGAAAGATAGTCGAAATATAAAGATCTGAGATGGCTGCAAGGGTTATATCGGAGGAATGCCGCCACGTGGGGTTGAGACCCTGTACATGTACTCCGTACCCGTAAAACATGCAGATCAGAACAAAGCCACGGCTGGACCATTAGCATCTAGCACAATCCTAGTTACATCCTCCACTAACTCCCTGCAAGAGCAGCAAATCAATTGGGGTGCCATCGAATGTCACTGACCCATCAATTGCCCCATCCGGTCTCGCCAAGCTTCTCATCCCGCGAAAATTTGCCCTGGACTCTTCCTGACTTTCCCCGCCAATTCGACTCTTTGACCTCTTATCCTCATTCACTCTAGTTCCTTTTTCCCTCAATTACCCTCGGAAGGCGTTAAAAGGGAAGTTTTCGCGGCTTGCGTGCTCGTGTGCGATGTTTCCTGCACTGTGGATACTTTGATTTTTTCTCCCCTGATCTTCCGAGCGATCCACTCGACCTGCAACCCTCTTACTCGACCAACTTTCCTTCCACCCTCGAGCGTCCATTCTTGCGTTTTTTTGTTTCCGGTGCTCACCTCCGCCAATTCACCATGGCCGACCCCAAGGCGCAGGATGCCATCACCCCGGTGGAAGCGCCTCCAGACTACAAATACCCCAACTCGTTACCACCCTCCAATGCGTCAATGGAGAAGGTCATTGAGAATGCAAAGGCCGCTACAAGTAAAGAGCAGTCCATGACTTTGCTCCAGGGTATCAAGTTGTACCCCAAGGCCGTTATGTGGAGCGTGCTCATCTCAACTTGCATTGCCATGGAGGGTTACGACATCAGTTTGGTCAATAACTTCTACGCCTTCCCCCAATTCAATCGCAAGTATGGTCAGATGCTGGCCGATGGCACATACCAAGTTTCTGCATCGGTATGTCGATCAATTCCAGATTACAAGTTTCGTGCTGGGGTGGCTTTATTTGCCCCCGAGAGAAGAACTACGAAAACTGACAATTACTTCGTTATGTAGTGGCAAGCAGGTCTGAGCAACGGTGCTTACTGTGGTGAAATCATCGGTCTGTTTATCAACGGTTGGGCATCCGAACGCTTCGGTTATCGGTACACTATCATGGCCTGTCTCATCCTCGTCAGCGCTTGGACAACTATTTTCTTCACGGCTCAGAATGTGCAGTCCCTGCTCGCGGCAGAGATTCTTTGTGGTATTCCTTGGGGTGTCTTCCAGACTTTGACTATCACATACGCCTCTGAGGTTTGCCCCGTGGCTCTGCGAGGCTATTTGACAACATATGTCAATTTCTGCTGGGGTCTTGGTCAGCTTATCGGCATCGGTGTCATCAAGGGCATGTTGAACCGGAATGACGAATGGGCTTACCGAATTCCCTATGGACTTCAATGGATGTGGCCCCTGCCTCTCTTCATTGGGATTTGGCTTGCGCCAGAGTCCCCGTGGTGGCTAGTACGCAAAGGCCGGACCGAGGATGCGAAGCGTTCGCTTGAGCGATTGACCAGCAAAGGTACCGATTTGGAATTCGATCCAGAAGAGACCGTTGCCATGATGGTGCACACTACTGCCCTTGAAGCCAAGATCACCAACGGTGCCAGCTATCTCGACTGTTTCCGGGGTACCGACCTCCGCCGCACCGAAATTGTCTGCATGGTCTGGGCCATCCAAAACCTTAGCGGCAACTCCTTCTCCAACTACTCCACCTACTTCCTGGAACAAGCCGGCCTGAGCTCCAGCAACTCCTACGCCTTCGCCATGGGCCAATACGGCATCAACATGGTCGGCGTCTTCGGCGCCTGGTTCCTCATGACCCTCGGTATCGGCCGCCGAACCCTATGCCTCTACGGCCTTTGCGGCCTTTGCACAATGCTCCTCATCATGGGTTTCCTTGGCCTGGTCCCAGAAGACCACAAAGACCAAGCCTCCCTAGCAACCGGCGCCATGATGTTAATCTGGGCCCTATTCTACCAACTCACAGTCGGAACGGTGTGCTACTCCCTCGTCGCCGAACTCTCCACCCGCCGCCTCCAAATTAAAACCGTCGTCTTAGGACGCAATCTGTACAACATCGTCGCCATCGTCTGCGGCGTCCTAACACCCTACATGCTCAACCCCAGCGCCTGGGACTGGGGCAACTACGCCGGTTTCTTCTGGGGCGGAATCTGCTTTCTTTGCATTATCTACACATACTTTCGCGTCCCCGAGCCGCGCGGCCGCTCCTTCGCCGAACTGGACCTGCTCTTCGAGCGTGGTGTCAGTGCTCGCAAGTTTGCCACTACCCAGGTTGATGTCTTTGATGAGACTATTGAGGGTCGCGTCATTGAAAATTACCGCGCTGAGAAAAATAACCGCGAGGAACCCAGTTCCCTCGAGAAAAACGGTCCTGCCATATGATAAGATGTGTCTTATGTGATACGAATATTTTTGAATCTCGCTCTCGGGCTAGAGATTGATGCCTGGGCGCTTCTTGCATGTATATAGCCTACTTTCCTACAGTAATAGCATTAATCTATCTAATCGTCATTGATTATCAAGATTTATACAATCCGTAGTTGTAGTCTGTTTACTGGCTGCTCATAGCATGCCATGTATTGTAAGTCCTGGTTTGGCCCCTTGCTATGTCATAGTGGGCCTGATCGTGCATGGGGCTGAAATGTTTTCGTTTCATCCCCCACTCTCACCTTGGACATCATCATACTTTGTCCTTGCATGCGACAAAATTACATTGGAGATATGAATGTTCTCTCGCGATGTCTCTAGGATCGTTACCAAGATGGCAATCTGTCCTGCTCGGAGCCACAACGTTCGCCAACACTGCCTATCATGAGACGACAATACCCATAGCCGTGGTCATGACAACGATAATAAGCGCCATGCTGTTCTTCCGAGTAAAGCCTTCCGAACACTCGTGGTTTGAGTCAACAGAAACTGATATTTTGAAAGTTTGAATACGCAGACGTAAGCGTGATATCAGCACTGGCAGTACTAGAAACCCCAACCCAAGTAATAACCGAACCCGCCCACAAGACCGATATCCCCGAAAATGGGAAACTTGAAAACGCCGAAATTTATACATCCCCAAGAGAGGGACCAGAAGACACACGACAATTCCTCCGAAATTTAAGACAAAAATTCATCATAAACGCAGCACCATCCCTCGGTGGTACTCTCCTCTTTCTCGCAGCTTTCTACTTACTCTCCTTATATGGTTTCACTAATGTGGGCATCAACACTGTACAACAGACCGTCCCGAGCGTTGGTTTGGCTTACACCCTCGGGACTATATCAATTATGTTCACTGTTAAACCTGATTCTAATGCTGTCACCAATGATCGGAGTGTTGCTCGCCGGCGACTGCAGAGTCAAACTGGTGGACTTTTGGCGCTGTATCCGGGACTCGACATCTTCTCGGTTTATATGCTACTGGCCTTTACGATCATGAACGTTGCAAGATTCTTTACGGTGGAGGGGGCACAGACTCCTGTCTCGATCTTATACATGTTATTTTCAGGCCTTCTGTTGACAAATTTGCATACGGCTTGGATCCACGCTATCATTTCAAAGCCTACCAACAAAACACTTTGGCAGAGAATCCCTGGCTGGCGAGAATGGGTTGGAATACTACCAACCGCATCTTTGGATATCATCTTACCAAGCTTGGCCCACTATTTGACAAAAAGTTGGATGCTATTTCTGCGTGGAATCTGCTCCGCAGCTTTGAATGCCTGGTTCGATGAAAAGATTTCTTCAGAGTTGGAGACAACAGGAATCTTGATCTTTTTTTTCGCACCATACGTCTCAGAAATCTTCGTTTCTACCGTGATGCGAACGATATATATACGTGTTGCAGCATCGATGCTACCAGACAATGATGAACCCATCGTACCATTCGACCGCAGCTTTGGAGGCCGAGCCCGAACCAGTGAAAGATATTGTCTTGGCATCTTTGATGCTGTTCGCACTATGCCGTTCCTCAATTGGTATCGCTATGCAAAGATTATTTGGGAGGTGCTTTGGTATGAGGAGATATGGGCTGTTGTTTTAGGTATTGTTCTTGCTATGGAGTTCTATTATTGGGCGCCTTGTTCTGTTATGGAGCTGCTTGTTTTGGTTTTACCGGATGACTTTTAGGGGTGGGGTTAAATTTATATCAATATGTTGGAAAGCCGTATAAATATTTCGTGGATATTTTGATTTATACACGTTGAAATTAGATGTCTATTTAATAGGGAAGCATTTATGTCAAGGTCGCGAGCTTGTCTAAGCCTGGTCTTTCTCTCAATGAGTGAAAGACCCTATATAAAAGAGAACTCTTCTCCTGATCTATACTCTACTTAACTCGCGCCCCACCTGGGTCAAGCCCTTATTCCTATTAATCCTAGAATCTAATTTGATAAAAAGATAGTTTAGTCTATCGAACTAGAAGATCTAAAGTCTCGATCGAAATATCTCGAGATTTGACCTACTTAGGCGGGGGTGTTGGGTTGAGCCAAACCCCCTCCTCGTCAAGACCAAAAATTGCGGAACTCCCCTATTGGGCTGTTGGGCCCTAACATATTTAGGTAGTGGATTCGTATTTCAAATTAAGTATCTGATTTGGAAAGCCAGGCATGACTCTCATTCATCAATTCAGTAACAGAATCCAAGTTGTCAGTACCAGGGAGTGTTTGATCCACCTGGAACCCTTTCTGGGATATCACCCAAGACAGATATTTATAACTTTCTCTCGCCTTTTGAAAGTCAAGAGTAAAGTCCAAAGAGCTGACACAGGGCATCGTCGGTACCAAAGAATCTCGATCATATATAACAACCAGGGATAAGAGCTTCCATCCATCGTCCGTCTTTTGAAGGCGGGAAATAAAGCGACAGTTGGACACACAGTCGTATTCCTTGCCATCTAGACATAAACGGATCTGTATACTACCGACAGATTCCGAGAAGGCTTTCTCGCCAACAACATGAATCTCCACCGGAGTGATCGTGTGGAAGGCCTTGGTTCCTTTGACCATGGCTTGCGAGCCCGAAACAAAACCATCGATATCTCCCTTAAACCTATTCCATGCTATCAGAAACAATTTGACACTGGGCACCTATCATTGTGGAGGAAAGAGGGAACAGTTATACCAGCTGATTTTCAGATAGGTTTGCTTCGGGTCCGGATGCCAGCACTGACGTAGCTTTTCCCATTGCATGGTGTCCCTGTAGTAACGCTCTTGAACCAACAGGGATTGGATTTGGAATTGAGTCGAAAGTTTATTGTCAGTCATGTTGTCTCGGTCTTTCAGAATGAATCGGAAAAGAGGTTGTAGATTGAGTCTGAAGATTTATGGGCACAACGGGAGCTGTAGAAATATAAGCGTTTGATATTGTGTTCTACGTATAGCCTGGCTTATGAAGCATAAGTTTGACCGCGAAAAAAAGCCCCACATTCCTACCTGGAATTTCTCCTTTGAATCATGCCTTCGGTAACTTGCGTCCATGAATTCAAGGTATTCTTGGGAGCAATAGCTCAGAAAACAATGATTTGTAGTCCCACATCCAACAATCCCCGCAATTCGACGGAAATACGGAGATGGAAATACGGCCTATGCATTCGGGAGCTTTTGAAACTCAAAAGGAAGTAGCCGACGGTCCCAGAATTTCCTCAAAGTGGGACATGGGGACGGTTACCGCACTGAAGCTAACGCAGAGCTAGCTTACGGAGCGGTAAAGTCGTTCTGCTAGTTCCTACTTCCCTACATTTATAAAAAACTTCGTAATACAGACATTGTATCCCTACAAGGAAGCGTGGCCCGGCCCTATTTGACGCTACGGTCCAAGACCGCAGCGACAGGCGACTCGTAATGGCTAGACTACTATCTCCTTGTCCCTCTTGACTATATGAGGTCACTAATAAAATTCACAGGATTGTTCGGCCAGGTCTCCGTACCTAATCTCTCTAAAAATATCTATATCAATATTTCAAGCCATGGCCGTACTTGAAAACAGGGAGCTCTGTGTCAAAGGGGAGGTCCTCCTTGCTTTTCTCCACCGCCTTCATACTGCTAGGAAGGTCAAATGGAAGTTTGCCTTCAGGATGAGTGTTTCCAAAGATGACATCAAAGAATGCACTCTCGCTGCTACCGTAGTTCACCAGTAAAGCGGTCGCTTGGTCTGCGATCTCTGGAATGACGGCTGGTCGGTCAAGATACACATCCACAATACAGGTGGGGACTTGGGAGAATATCTTCGCCTGTCTGGCCTGTTCCTCCGCAGAGAACGCCAAAGATCCGGCATGGAAAAACGATTCAAAAGCACCAGTGCGATGCTCGTAAGGGCATTGGAGGCGCAAGAATGCAATTTCTGCATCTTCCACGGAAGTCAATTCGAATCCCCAATCATGAACAATTTCCTGACTGATACCCTCCACATAGACTTTCTTGCCATTATTGTCCTCTTTTTGGAGTGGGAGAATGCTCTTCGAATTCTTCAGAAGTGTAAAGGCTCGTCTTTGAGCTTGTTCTCCCTCCTCTTTCCATTTGGACTGCCCAACGATCTTGCCCGCCTTTTCGATATCAACAAAAGGATTCTCGAAAAGACCAAGAAGAAATTTCTCTCGCAATATGCGGCTGACTGACTGGTCAATTCGAGATTCAGGAATCAAGTTTTCTTCCACCAGTCGAATGATCAGATCAGTACGCGACTCTCCTCCAAACTGGTCACAGCCAGCATCGAGGATCTTCTTGACCCGCTCGATCTCAGTCAAGCCCTCACAACCCCAAGCTCTAGCCGGCATATCTTGACCCAAAATTGCAGTGTCTGTGATAAGACCCCAGTCGGTACAGATAATCCCGTCAAAGCCGAGCTTCTCTCGCAAGAGACCGGTCATAACGGCTTTATTGAAGGCAAAGCCAACCTCTTCCCACTGGGTGCCTATCGGCATACCGTAGTATGGCATCATATAGCGTGTACCGGCCTCGATGGCCTTTCGGAAGGGCTTGAGATGATATTCAAAATTTTCTCCAGGATAAACTTGCTCACGTCCATAGGCAAAATGAGGATCCTCTCCGTCCATCTGTGGACCACCACCAGGGAAATGCTTCGTCATAGTAGAGACACTGCTAGAGGTAATATCCTTACCACCTTGGAACCCACGAATGTAAGCCTGAACAAGTTCTCCGGAGACATCGGCATCTTCGCCGAAAGTAGCGCAGATGCGAGCCCATCGATACTCTGTCGACAAATCGACCTGCGGGTGCAGAGACACACGCAAACCCAGGGCGATGTATTCCTGTCTAGCGATATCTGCAAACCGCTCAACGAGATCCGCATCACGGAGAGCTGCAAAGCCCAGGGGTTCGGGCCATAAGCTCAAAGAGCCAGCTTTGAACGCAGTCCCGATGTGATGCGTGAAATGGTTGCGCGGATCGGTGGAAATTGTAACAGGTATTCCCAGACGAGTTTGCTTGAGAGCATGTTCTTGAAGGGCATTCTGCCATTTAGCAATATGGGTTGGATCTTCAACTGGCCCAAAAAGGTTGAAATGGGTCATGAATTTCTCTGACAGAAGCTGCTTGGTGTCTTCCATTCCAAGCATCAGGTGCGCTGGCGCAAGCGATCCTCCAGGCCCAGGAAGGAGCATATTATGAAAGAGTTGCCCAGCCTTCTCGGCTAAAGTCATGCGGCTCAAAAGATCCGCCACCCGTTCATCGATCGACTTCGAGCTATCTCGGTAGAGAGGCTGGGCCGCTTTGGTAGTGGATGAGCCCATCTTTGCAAATACAGGGATTGTTGTTGATATATCAGTGATGGATGAGAGTAACAAAGTGGTAGTGTCGGCGGAACGAAGAGAGTTACTGTAAAACCCTCTGGATGGGAAAAGATTATGGATGTATATTTATGCGCGTCGGCAATATGTAGTTGCATTAAATGTAGCAACTCCACAATCCCGAAGAATAGCCGACCATGTCTGTTTTCTTCCCAAGTTGGCTGGGCGCCCCGATGGCGGGAGATTAGGGCCGCCCCGCGCGATTGATTGGATCCCCACCCCCCACTTCTGCTCTCGGCTCTCTGTTGAAAGCTACCTGTCCATACATCGCAAATGTAACTAATGAGGGCTTGGTGAATCGGCCACATGGGGGAAAGTCCGGGGAAGTCTGGAGAAGCTTAATTGAATTGGGAGTAAAAATACGCGAGGGGTGGCGCCCGAGGGCATTTTGCTAGTTTCTCGTCCTTCGCGCCTTTGTTGGCACGACTTTGATTTTCTATATCAACACCGACTGTTTCCATCTTGCCCTTCATTTTCATCGAGTTCTTCGTTTGACCCTTTCTAAAGTTACATAAAGGAGTATCTGCCTGCCTTGCGTTTCGTCATGGCCAATATCCCTGAGATGGTTGCATCGTCAGCAGATTCGCCTGGCGAGATATATGACTCGATCAACATTCCCGTGAAAGATGCCGTCAAGTTATACAAGAAGGCTATTCTTTGGTCCTTTGCTATATCTCTAGGGCCAATTATGGAAGGCTATGATGTGATTTTACTCGGAAGCTTCTTCGGGCTCGATAAATTTGCAGACAAGTGGGTTGGCAGTCCTTGGATATGTGTTCACCGGACTCACGAGGAACCTATAGGTACGGTTCACCTGGTATAGCTGGTAAGAGGGTAATCTCAGCGGCCTGGCAATCCGGTATAAGTTGCGGTATGCTGGTGAGTGCTCAATGTGTTCTTTTCTGTGCTATGCTATCGTGAACAGATATTGACACTCTGGCAGGCTGGTTGTATCGTCGGCCTTGTTCTGAACAGCATGCTTGCTGAGCGAATTGGATATAAGATTACGCTAATTGGGTCCTTGCTAATGACCTGTGTCTTTATTTGCATGACTTTCTTTGCGGAAAACATCGCAACTATCGAGGCGGGCGCGGTTCTCATCGGAATTCCTTGGTTTGCTTACGCCTACTCCGGGTTTTCCTTGTTATATCTAGCTAACCAAAAAGATAGGGGCGTATTCCAAACTCTTCCCCTCACCTACATTGCGGAGGTCATTCCTATATGTCTGCGTGGATACATGGCCACCAGCATTAACCTCTGTTTGGTGACGGGACAATTGATCGCCTCAGGAGTCGTTCGTGCCTTTTCTACTCGAACAGATGAATGGTCTTATAGAATACCATTAGGTCTTCAATGGGCGTGGCCACTACCGATCATCGTCTTTACCATTTTTGCACCTGAATCACCTTGGTGGTTGGTGCGTCAAGGGCGCGTGGAAGATGCTAAGAAATCACTCCGTCGTTTAACATCCCCAACCTGTGGTATATCAATTGATATTGATCGGGAAATTTCGATTATCCAGGCCACTAACGAACAAGAAATATTTCTTTCTAATGGTGCTGGCCTAGCAGACTGCCTCAAAGGAGTCAATATTCGCCGGACTGAAATCGCGATAGTTGCTTGGATGATCCAAACCCTCTGTGGATTCGGTCTAGTTAGCTACGCCGTGGTTTTCTTGGAGCGTGCGGGGCTTAGTCAAACTAACGCCTTCTCTTTCAACATTGGGATCTTCGGTCTTGGTTGGTTAGGCACACTCGGTAGGTTACTCTCTCCCGACGTCTCACCCTGATTAATTCCAGATTTGTATTTGGAAATGCTTGAACACCAGTTAACTTACATCCGTTCTTCCAGGGTCATGGGTCTTGCTAGAAAAGATCGGGCGCCGCACCCTCTACCTCGCAGGACTAGCAGGAATGTTCGTACTCTTGATTGGGATCGGTGTGTTGGGAGCTTGTACACAAGGAAGCGGTGTCAGCTGGGCTATCGGATGCTTACTACTTGTGCTGGCTCTGGTATATGATATTACCATCGGCCCAGTTTGCTTTGCCATTGTTTCGGAGGTGCCTGCCACTCGCTTGAAGATCATGTCTATGGGAATTGCCCGTAGCTTTTATAATTTGGTTGGATATGACAAATTGCGCGATTGACTGTCCACATTACTGACGGTACTTTAGTTTTTCATCATCACTAACATCCTCGTCCCACGGATGATCAGCGCTGAGTCTTGGAACTGGGGTGCTAAGGCCGGATTCTTCTGGGCCGGATCATGCCTAATACTGGCTATTTGGACATATGAACGTCTTCCGGGTGAGTTGTTCTAGACTCCTTGTGAATGCACATGATTTAATGAAGAAACGCAGAAACTGCCGGAAGGTCGTTCGCTGAGATCGACCTTCTTTTCGAACATCAAGTCCCAGCTCGTGACTTTGCAAAGACAGACATCAGTCAATTTTCATTTGAGTTGGAAAATGTTCAGAAGGCCAATGATTTTACGGAAGAGCGAGTTGAACGTGTCTGAACATCTTGGGTCGTCAGTTCCGGGCTCAATACGGACATATTGATGTAGAAATTTCCAAGGCGTATCTGAATTCAATTAGAAAGAAGATTCGAGGAAAACATGAGCAGTTAAGATACTTATTTTTCTTGGGTCATTGGAATATCATGCATGATCCAAGAGTATGCATTATGTCTTGTAGAATTATTATGCCTGGGCCCACCTAGTGTCCGGATACATTATATACCCGATCGGCATATCAAAACTTCCTGTTTGCGCGCATAGGACGGGATAGCTTTATTCCGTAAATAAATAACACGCCATTAGTCCTCTGCAAATAAAGAACAGGTAGATACAAAATACAAGTGGGTACATATAAGATCAACGGATACTGGGTATTTCATATGAGTGCCACCGGCATTGTCAATCTCACAGGATATGCTACATGTCTAGAGCTTCAATGAAACGTCTATTTTACAGCCAGTTACATTTGTCGCTCATTGGTATTTTGAACAAAGTACTTCCGCCCACTGGCAGAAAGATAGGTGGGGCAGGTACCATACTCCAAACCCTAATGAACGCCGGGTGTACCGGCTGAGAGCGGAGTGAAAGGCGGGGGGTACGGGGTACGGAGCCGCGCCAAGCCTATGTTTTCTTTAACTCCCAACACCCTCCCAATATCGGCAGTCTTGTCAACTGCTCATGAAGTGTAACACTGACAGCAGCCATATTATATCTGCCCCTTACCCACCACACCCAAGCCAGCTGGATGCTCTCCATTCAACTGCCGCTTTCCCCTGTCGTGACCGAGTATTTCCACCATCAGTTCTCTCACGATAGGCTCACAGTGTCGCATCCTTGTGGTGATGAACGGAGAAAGCCTCGATGTCTGAAAATCTGGGCAACGAGGTAGGCAATCGGCCTAAAAAGCCCCCACAGCGCAATTTCCAATGCAGAATCTGTGCGCGAAGCTTTACCAAAAGCGAACATTTGCTGCGTCATGTTCGGTCACACACAAAAGAGAAGCCCTTCAAGTGTCCTGACTGTGGCAACCGTTACAGCAGGCAGTAAGACAAGCGATACTCGACCGCCGATCTTCGTGGCTAACATTATCCATGAAGTGATATTTTAATACGACATCGACGTGACGTGCGATGTAAAGTTTCCCTCGATGCTAGCGAGCCAGCCACTGAACCCAATGAACTGATACCGATCGTCAACACACCGGAGACAAGACTTGACATCGCTGCGCCAGCATTAAGCTCAAGAAGCCCAGTCTTCCAGAATACAGAAAATCCAAATATTTTCGATTTTCCTTCGCCCAGAACTCAAGTTTACCTACAAGCCCCGATTGATCATAACAACCCACCGGGGGCAGGTATAGAGCAAATCTGTCCCGGTGAACTGGGCCCTGCCTTTCTACCTGGACAAAACATACTGAATGATGACTTTGCAGCATGGGTATTTGGCTCGGAACTCCACCGTAGTGAATGTGGAATGGAAGTTTGTCTATCAGACTCTGGCTCAACGATGCAACAGACAAATGGGGGTCTGATAGATCAGGAACTCTGTCAAATTCGACATGTGAGCTCTCTGTGGTTTACTAACGTGTGGAAGCCTCTGTCTAGCGAAACCCCCCATTCTTTTCCTGAAGGCCCGGCGCAGGGTGGAAGTGCAACACTCGATGAACAATATCGACAGAGCATCCGAAAAAGATTGCAAATTGCTTCATATGAGCCCATAATACCATCTGCAGATGCGTTGAATATGTATATCCACTATTATTTTGTTAAAACACAACCCGTGTTTCCAATCGTTCATCCAGCCACTTTCACGCCATCCAAAGCAAAGGCGAATCTGATAATCGTGATGTGCGCTTTTGGGGGTCTTTTTACCGGCTCCGATCAAGGCTTGCAGCAGGGCCTTCATTTTTTTGAAAGAATCCAAAAGGCTACGCTTCAAACTTGGGAGAATTCTGTGGGCAAAAGTCGAGAAACCATAGTCTCAATCATTCACTGTGCATCACTGGCACAGGCATTCGGAATGCTATCAGGGAGCGCCAAAACTCTGCTCAATGTCGATGCGTTTCATGGACCACCGATAGCATGGGCTAGGAATTTGAAACTTGATCAGCCAATGGTCGATATCTTCATTGAGCCCGACACAGAGGGCACATTACTTGAGGAACAATGGCGGAGCTGGGCCCATCGCCAAGAGATTATTCGCGTGATGCATGCACTTTACATCGTGGACGCCGAACTTTCCAGCATTCTACACCATGAGCCCATTCAGAACTTTGAATCATACACCTTCTCCCCAACATGCTCAATGACTGTGTTCATGGCACCGAACTCCACCGATTGGAAACATAAACACCTAACAGAGTCTCACCAACCTGGGGATCAGCCGTCTTCGATTGACGGTCGAGTTCTGTTTTCCGACCCGAATAGCCTTCGCCAAATCCCCGTTCATAGCCGATTTACTGCCTATGCTGTGTTAGAAGGCATCAGCATGCGAGTCATTTCGTCACGGAAAACGCGCGTCGAACAAGTTCCAACCTCCATAGAATTCGATAGCCTTCTCACTGCATTCTATACTCGATTCTTGGAGCGTCGAGAACAGCATTCAAGAAATGACCCCCTTCAGTTGGAAATTCTTTGGCATCTTGTCTACATGGAAACATCTGCAGATTTCAATCTTCTAGAAAAGGCTATCGGCCGTGAAGGTACTCGGCTAGAACTAGCTGAGCTTTCAGCTATTCTAGCCTGGGCGACTTCTCAAGATGCCGCTCGAGCGATCCTTCATGCGTCCATGATCCAAAAACATGTTCTAGCCATGAGTGTTGTATCGGAATTTGCGATACATGTCCCACGCGCCCTCTTCTGGGCAGGTTTGGCTATAATCTGCTACATGCGCTTTGGGTCCAAGTCAAATACTCCACCACACTCTTCACCCTTGGGACCCCATCGCTTTCCAGAGTTTGCTTTGTTTGGCATGAAAGATTCTACATCCATTGGTGGGACAGGTGAGCATGGGATCGATGATGTTTTCTCCCAGAAAACCTTTCTCTTCTCAATTATTGATCTACTGGACCGCATTGGACATTGGGAGCTTTCCCGCAAATTCGCCGATATTCTCAGGGCTGCTACCGCCTTTGTATCTGATAATTATGAAATCCGAGTTTAGTGATTCCTGTTTATTCTATGTACAAGAATACCATTTCAACTCCTCGTATACCGGAGAGCTGCTGTTATCATTTCAAATTTCGAAAATTCAAACAAACTTGCTTCCCTCGAGACTCCACGTCATCAATCTAGTCTCAGAAAACTCTCGAAGACCAAAAATGGCATTATTGCGTCCCCATCCGCTACCTTTCACACCTCCAATTGGGAAGGTAGCTAAGTCTCTAGGTTAGCAGGTGCAAATTTATTGAAGGGAGTTGACTTACGTTCATCATGTGGTGTCATATTATTGGTATGAACTTGACCAAAATCAAGTTCCCGTGTCATTAGCCAAGCTCGGTTAAAGTCCTTCGTATGTATGGCAGCGTTCAAGCCAAACTTGCTATCATTGGCCAATTCGATCGCATGTTGATCATCACGAGCAATGAATAACGCAGCAGAAGGACCAAATGATTCTTCATTCCAGAGAAGCATGTCTTTCGTGAGGCCCAGCAAGATTGTCGGGTGCAGCTTCGTAGCGTCCATCATCTCTGGCTTGCCCACGATGAATGTCGCTCCCTTTTGCTTTGCGTCGAGGAGCTTTTCTTGGCATGCTTCCACGATTCGGGGGCTGACACCATCGGTGACGGTGAAGTTCTCTGCTTCTTTGATTAAATGCTGTTGAAATTCCGCAGCAACGCTTTCAAGGACGATAATTCGTTCTGTCGAGAAACAAAGCTGTCCATGATGAAGGAAAGCTATAATAACCGTCAGTTCATTGCTTAGCAATTGATCGCCGTGAATCATGAGATAGCATACCTCCAGCAACACAACGTTTGGCAGCAACAGATAGATCCGCATCATCAAGGACAATGGCGGGCCCCTTTCCACCAAGCTCCATCAATATTGGCTTAAGATGCTTCGCGCAGACCTGGCCAATCATCCGTCCGACTGTTGCACTCCCAACAAACTCGACCTTGCGAATAGCGGGGTGCGCAATAACAGCCTCGGTCACCTCAGCAGCCTTCTCTCTGTTCACCTGGATCACATTCACAACACCTTTGGGAAGACCCGCCTCTTCAAAGATTTTTACTAGCATATGATGCAGCTTGGGACAGTTCTCCGAGGCTTTGAACACCACAGAACATCCAGCTGCCACAGCGGTCGCAATGTTTCTCGCACCCAAAATAATGGGTGAGTTCCAGCTAAACCTCTATGTTAGCGAAGCAATATTACCAAGAGAGGTAGCGATACACACGGGGCAATGACTAATACCGGACCAATCGGCACCGTGAAAGCAAGCGGCAAGACATCAGATGACTCGCTCTGCGGTATCTCACCCTTCAATGAGGTTATACAGGCAGCGGTTTCCTGGATTAAGCCAATCGCTAGCTGCACATTTTTCTTCGCCCATAATGCGGCGGCACTGGTCTCTGCAATTTGTATAGCAACCAGCTCGTCTGCATGACTTTGAAGTAAATCCGCGTATCTCAACAGGATTTCCCGTCGATGCCTCGCAGAAGTATTTTTCCAAGTCTTAAACGCAACGGCCGCGGCATCAACAGCAGCTTTGGCAATTTCAACGTTGGCAGACTCGGCGTGGTACACGTTTTTATTTTGGGCGTAGCTATAGACAGGGAAAATCTCGCTTTGTGATCCAGCGGTTTCCACGCCGCCGATGAGCAAGGGAACAATGGGAAGGTTGTCAGTCGTCTGAGACATGCTGAAAAGTAGATTGTTATGCCTGCTTGGGGATGTTGATATGTTTGAGTAATGTCGGGTTCAGAGTCTTTTTGAGAGCCTAAGTACCTGCGTATTCACAAACGTAAACATCGAGCTGAGTAAAAGACCGGAAGTCCTGGAACGTGGGACACTTCTGTATTGGTGGGGCGGGGACAAAAGAGTAGTTCGAGCGCCGTTTCCTCGCATTGTCTCCGCTGAAGATCCTTGTGTCGTTCTCGGGAGCGGCCCCACGCTATCTAGCGGAGACGTAAACTATGTGGTTGAATCTATCGACTGGGAAGCTGGATCATATGACTTAGATATAACTTCAAGTATAACCTCACCTCTGATATGTTCTCTGCGACGCCAGACACTTCCAAATTGCCCTACTCCATCCTCTTTTCTGTTCCATTTTTGGCTCATCTCGAACAGAAAGTTTGAAATGGATTCCTGGACGTTTCAAACCATTCGTCGTGGTGACCCGCAATACGAAGACGCACGATGCGGTGCAGTCTGGAATGGCAGAGTTCCAGATCGATACCCCCAACTGATCACCTACCCTGAGAATGATGCCCATGTCCAAGCCATCGTGCAATACGCAAAGGCAAATAAAATGAGCATCGGAACCAAGTCAGGTGGTCATTCCTGGACAGCCTCCTTTCTCCGAGATGGTGGAATCATGGTCGATCTTGCGAAAATGAACAACTTCACATTTGACGTGAAAACCCGTACTGCCGTTGCCCAACCTGCAGCGTATGGCTCGGACCTCAATGCGGCCCTCGTCCCGCATAACCTCATGTTTCCTGCTGGACATTGCCCGACTGTCGGGCTGGGAGGTTTCCTGCTACAGGGTGGCTTCGGATGGAACTCTCGCAAATGGGGTGTCGCATGCGAAAGCGTCACAGCGATAGACGTGGTCACGGCAGATGGCCACCTTATTCACGCAAGCCCAACCCAGAACACTGAGTATTATTGGGCTAGTCGTGGTGCTGGGTGTGGCTACTTCGGTCTCATTACGTGCTTCTATCTTAAGCTCCATACACTTCCTCAGGGAATCATGACCGCACGTTATATCTTCGAGACCTCCGACCTAGACGATGTACTTGCTGCTATCGACGCCGTATCCGAGTCTGTTTCTCCGGATCTTGAAATCGGATTCTTTGTTGCGCGTGATCAGGATGGTATCATCGGTCGGCCGACACTTGCAATCACGGCAGATGCGCTTTCCGACACGGAAGAAGAGGCCCGGGCTGCTTTGGATTTATTACACAATCTACCTGTGATGAAGAAATCAATCAAATCAGCTCCCTTTGTTAGTTGCACGTTACGGGAAATGCTCAAGCGATTCGATGATATTCTCGACAACCGCGGAAGACGATATGAGGCTAATAACCTATGGACGGATCTACCTGTCACCGATCTGCTCCCCAATTTCCACAAGATCATCGAAGCGCTTCCTCCAGCACCTTCTCATCTCTACATGATGTGGTGGCTCCCAATTAAAGGTCGTCCTGAGATGGCGTTCTCCATGGAGGCGCGTCTTTATGTCGCTCTCTACGCGATTTCCACGGATATGGGGCAGGATACTAAGAACTCTGGATACGTAATTTCTTCTTTGGAGAAGATGGAGCACTTGAGAAAAGGTATTCAACTCGCCGATGAGAACCTACCGGGCCATCCTGGAAAGTTCATGCGCACCCAGAACTATGTCAGGTTGGAGAAGTTGCGCCAGAAATACGATCCAGAGGGTCGATTCTATGGCTATATTCGAGTACCACCCGAGTTTGAAGCTGCGTTTTCTTCACTGTGAAAGCAAGATTCTAGCTTTATAGATATAGATATCGAGTTAATAGTCACTTAGTCGGTTCTCTAACAAGGAATCTGTGCCACCAGAGCAAAAAAAGGTTCCATTCGATCATGAATTAAGTTTTATTTTTAAGAGTTCGAGTTGAAGCCTCCAACATTCACTGGCCATTCCATCGATGTTAGCAAATTGGAATCACCGAAACCCAGCTACCAGGCCGTTAACATTCTCCATTTCAACACCAAACCTTTTCCTAAAATTTCAGGGATCGTCCAACAACATAATGAGATAAGCTTCATACTTATGTTTCTGGCGCAGAAAGAATATCGCTTAATTTCAGCTCAAGACATCCTTGAATTTGTTAACAATCGGCGGCCGCATCTCGGACGATATCGGTTTTCTGAACGGGATGTGCTCCCACTTTTCGATTATTGGGCTCCCACGACGACGGACAGTTAGGGCCAACCCGATTTTGAGATCTCCATTCGACTCGGCTAGCCAGATCCGTTTCTGAGTTGTTGTTGCAAACTGGCCAGTAAAATCCCCAGGTCACGGAAGGATAGATCGATCCCCACGGCGAGCCCCACGTTCGCGGGGAAATACATTCAGCTGGTACAATCATATCCGAGGAATAGAAGTGCATTGAGATTTCAACATTGAAAAATGTTTGGATTCCATTATTCAGATCTCTTTTTTCCATTTGCCTCATTGAAAATAATTCAACTCAACCGAAATGTCCAACCAATCTTTGGCGCTTGTTGCATATGGCCCCATAAGTCGCGGGCAATGGAAATTGCAGCATGCTATCCCGCGCCCCATTAGACCAGACGAAGCTTTAGTGCGGCTGGTAGCTAGTGGGGTTTGCCGCGCAGATATCCATATCGGTGATGCTGCGACGGAGGGAAACACGAATCCGGGAATATATTATCCTCGAATTTTGGGTCACGAGGGTGAGTGATTAGCTCAATTTTGTTTCCAATGCCGAGATGAGAGTTTAGAAGTATTAAAGATGTTCAAGGATCTGGATTTGTCGAAGAGGTTGGGAGCGCTGTGACAAGCGTGAAAATGAACGACCCGGTTATCACGTCCTTCGCATCTTGCGGAGAGTGCTACAATTGTGACGATGACCACCCGGCGTATTGTATAGACGGGTTTGAACACAACTTTGTTGGGGAGAAAGAGATGTATTCTGCATCAAGCAACGGCGACTTTGACATTGCAGCCTCTTTCTTTGGACAGTCAAGTTTTGCCAAAATGGCGATTGTCAAAGCACGGAGCCTCGTCAACGTTTCTGGTCTAGGCGTGACGAACGAGGAGCTCAGGCTATTTGCACCACTTGGTTGTGGAATCCAGACGGGAGCTGGAGCAATGACGACAATTGCTGATGTTAAACCCAATCAAGACGTGGCTATCTTGGGAGTTGGGGGTGTGGGCCAAAGTGCAATTATGGTATTAATCCTTTCATTTCTAGCACAATATGGCCATATCTAACATGCCCTCTAATAGGCTGCTGCCATGCGTCAGTGTCGAACAATCATCGCCATCGACCACACCAGATCGCGTCTGGAACTAGCGAAGAGCTTAGGAGCAACCCATACGATTCAGACTTCCGACCCAAACATTGACCTTGTCGCCGAGGTGCTCAAGATTACCGGACAAAGAGGTGTTCATGTGTCTTTGGACACAAGTGGAGTACAGAAGCTGGCTAAAGCTTCATGGGACTTTGTGCGGTGCCTCGGCAAGGTCCTACAAGTTGGTCTTGCAAAGCCTCTAGATAAATGGGATATCTCCATGGCAGATCATATGAATTCTGGAAAGCAAATCATTGGATGCGTACAAGGCGATGCTATTCCTCAAAATTATATTCGTGAGATGATAGGATGGTACAAAGCAGGGAAACTTCCAGTGGAAAAGATTGTCAATTTCTATCCTGTGGAGGAATACCATCGAGCGTTCCAGGATATGGAAGATGGAAAGACCATCAAGCCTATTCTGGTCTGGAATGATTCGTGTCAATCTAAGATCTAGTTTTTTACCTTTTCAATTTCAAAGAATTTCTGAAAACATAGAGCTGCAATCCCAATGGGTTCACCTCTATAGATTTGAAGCTCACTGACTACAAGATGCAATCGCCTTCTGCCCCCAAGCCCATTGGCCCCCTTCCACGCCTCCTGCACACGATCTAACTATCAAAAATATTTCTGAAGGAATGTGGGCTACTATGTCGGCCCCGGCTCTAATCTACCGCCGAAAATAATGAAGGGAAACGTCGGAACTCTTCTCGTGTCGCTATGGGTCTAGGGGCCCACGTCATTGTAGAACGCTGAACGGCCATGAGATTAATTTCCCCACATTTCATGGCGGCTTAACTTTTAGCCCTTCAAGCATCGGCAAGCTACGTGGGGCGAGTTATCCTTTAAACCGGTGTGGTTCATCAACACTTATGAACATTGCGCGGGTCTCGGATGTCGAAGAATTAGCTTCCGGTAAATACTCATGTTATCCAGTACGTAATGGATGGCAGCTTAGTATAAAGGCACCGCAATCCATATGCTATTCACATGAGCACCAGATATTGGATCTACCATCTTTACAACAATCGCCGCGAAAATGGACACCCAACATGTTATCCACGAAAACCAAAAAGTCCCCTGCACCAAGGGCCTTGCCCCCAAGGACGTATTTCCCGGCTTTGATCCGACCCCCCGCACTTTCGTTGACGAAGGGATGAAAGTCGAGTATAACCACCCCATCAAAGCTCGTGACGGAGTCCAGCTTCGAGCAGATCTCTACCTTCCAGAAAAACAACCCGAAAATCTCAAGCTACCGACCGTCCTAGTCTTTACCCCATTTGGAAAGAAGACGCCATATGACATCTCAAAGCTACCCACTTCCCAGGAATTTGATCCGGGATACCATGGTGTGGCATTCTCGAAATACCTCATCTTTGAAGCTAGTGATCCAGTTTTCTGGACTCAAAATGGTTTCGCATACGTCGCTGTTGATTCTCGGGGTAGTTTTGCTTCGGAAGGAGATTTCTTTTCTTTTATAACTAAGTCTGATGGACGCGATGCGTGCGATGTTATTGAGTATCTTGGTGAGCGGCCTTGGAGTAATGGTCGGGTTGGGATGATCGGGGCTAGTGGGTTGGGACACATTCAATGGTATGATTTCTACATCGCTCATTTTTATTGCCGTTTCTCACTTTGGTTATAGGCATGCTGCTGCTAATCGCCCGCGCCATCTGGCCGGGATTATGGTGCAAGATGCATATGTTGATTTCTATCGCGAGATCGCGTGCAAAGGAGGTGTCCCTCACATGAATTTTGTCAAGCTCTTGGACACAGTCTATGCTGCTCAGGGAAACGTGGAAGGTTGCTCCAAGATTGATATTGTGAGAGCTGTTGAAGAAAACCCCCACGACAGCAAGTTTTGGGATATCTTCAGGCCGAACATAGATCAAATAACTTGTCCTCTTTATCTGATTACCAGTTTGGCCGATAATGGTGTTCACACCCCTGGCTCGATTCGAGGTTATCTTGCGGCCCAGTCAACAACCAAGTATATTGAGCTTCATCCGTGAGTGTTTGGTTTCTTTCTATATTTCTTTCTACTCAGGAGAAGCTAACACTAGCTATAGCTATCTGAAATGGGAGTGGCAGCTCACCGCGGAATCCCTGGAGCGTCAACTTGCTTTCTTTAATAAAGTCCTGAATGGTCCGGATCAGAGAGCCGCTGGTGCAGTAGACTTCTGGCCACCAGTTCGTCTCCATGTCACAGACAAACATTATTCCGGTAGCTGGCGCAGTGAGAACGAGTTCCCCATTGCGAGAACCCAGCGCACAAAGTTCTTTCTTGGTCCAAACGAGACTCTTCTGAAGGATTCCATAGTTGACAGTGACTCCGCTACATATGACGCGAAAACAGGATCTGTCGCCTGGCAGCACACATTCGATAAGCCTACTGAAATCACCGGATCATCTCGTCTGCACTTGTCACTGTCCATCTCCGAAGGCTCTGATGCAGACCTGTTTGTTACTCTCCAAAAATTTAATCGAGATGGTCAGGTCGTCAGATTCCCTTACCACTCTTTTGTAAATGATGGACATGTGGCATGGGGCTGGCAACGAAGTTCTAAGCGGAAGCGGGCAGACAATCCTTATGGTGATGAGGTTATGCACACTTTCCTTGAAAAGGATGTGCAGCCACTAAAGCCTGGTGAGAAGGTGGAAGTGGATATCAATATTCAACAGGCTGCTACCCTGTTCCGTCAGGGTGAGGCTATCCGGGTTGTTATTCAAGGCAGGGACTTTAATGAGTATAGCCCCAATTGTCAAGTGCCACGCGCTGGAACTGGTTGCAATGCTGGTCAGCACACTATCTTCATGGAAGGTAGCTTTGTTGAATTGCCGATCGTCCCATTCAAATACGCCTAGTTGCTATCTTATGACACCGAAATACGAATTGGTTGTGAACAGTTCGCAGCTATTTTACCCGCTTGCGGGGTTTAATGTGGATGGAATTACAGAGCCCCTTTCATTCCAGATGTCCTTTCCTTCATGGTTTTCTGAAGGAAAGCGCAAAAATCACGTATAAAGGTTCATCATCACGATACCTATAACAGGAGTTCTGGTATAAGTACAATTTAAATTATGAGATGAAAGGCAATGACATTGACACAACAAAGAGAACTTCTATATGAGTGGCCAAATGAATCTAAATGAATCTTGAGAGAGGTCATTCGTAGCTTGATTGTGTCTGGCTATTCCTGCGGTGGTTCGTGTTGTGCGTGTAGTGTAAGCGGTGATGCAACCAAGCGTTCTTCTGTCGTCAGAAAACAAGAAAATGACACCCCATAACTAGAAGACTGTCCCATTGGTATTTTTGTAAAAAATCCCCATAGTATGAAATGAGATTTGGTTAAACTGATCTGGAGAGTTTGACTGGCGAACCAGTGTGATAGTGTGTTGTGGTAAAGTCAGGTGGTAAGTAGGGAAAGATGAGAGGGAGAAACTTTGGCCACATATCTTCACTAAGAGATTTTATCAGAGCGGTTCCCCTATGTAGTGCCTGCGAGAAGAAGGAAGAGAGCGAGTATTGCTTGGACATGCAACTTCTGCTCCGTTAGTAAATCTTATCCAAAGTAACACTGTTTTTGGCTATTGCTGTCGTGTTCGCTTGGCTTGCTGACTTGGTGCTTGATTCTAGATCATTTTAAATCTAGCGATAAACAATTTAACCCTCAATTGCAAAATAGTGTAGCCCTAAGCACCTACGAATTAGAATATATAGCCCCAAAAGATGCTATACAAGAAGGCCTATATCTATCAATAATTCTTAGTAATATTGATGATAAATTATACCTCAGTCATACGCCTAGTAAATATGCTATATTAATAATATCAAGCTAAGATATATTTCAGCGTTCCGTATAAGAACAAAATGTATTGATATATGTTAAATATATGAGATTAAATCAAATCAAATCAAATACGATATATACTATATGTATAAGATATGAGAATGGAGTATTGATAACAAAAAGCCCCCAAGTAAGGTAATAGCCACACTGTTCCGCATTTACTCACAGTGAGCAGTTGGCGCCAGTTACCAGCTCTAGCATGTCACAGCCAGTCGGACAACGTGGGATAACATGGAATGCGGACACCCGTCTTTATGAAAACGAGGAACAATATAGTGGCCCTTCAGCTTTTTGAGATATCCTTGCTTTCTAAATTTGATTGCCCTGAAACTCCGTTGTTGCTTTTTCTGACGATGAGCAATTTGAATTGGAGGCCAAAAACTGGGAAACTACAAGTGTGTTGAAAGAGGAATTACTTGATCGGGAATTTCCTAACTGAAAACAAGTTCAGTTCTGATAGGGGGTGTAGAAGCTTCATTTTAAGAGAGTTAGTTGAAGCCTTTAGCCTCAAAGCCGATTGGCACCGGCCTGATTTTATACCAAAGAGCAATCTCGACACAGCTATTCTAAGTTAAACATTGAGTAGCATAGTATGCATTCTAATAGTTTAAGCCTTACGCCACTAAGATGGTTTCTTATGCGGTCAAAATAGAAACTAGTTCCGCCCGCTTCTATCTGATAGTGATTACAATACGTACGTGGCCATACTTGGAAGCGGGGCCATCCTCACCGATCTCCGATCAAGCCCCATTGGAACAAATTTCTACACCGCTAAATAGAAATTGCGATTGATGCTTTGCGACCAACCTGATAAGGTGAGGAGATTAAGCGAACAAATCTAATGGATATTCCTGTCTCAAGTCAGAAGGGGGCTCGTAGACAAAAAAGACTTATACTAATTGATTTAATCTCTCGCGGTCGACACCATCTTGGCGGAATTTTGCAGGAAATGAGGGGCCATTTGATTAGAACTACTGCATAGGACACCAATCTTGAGCTGAAAAGTACGTGTGTTGTAATAACGTACAATCGTACCGGAGCACAGACCCATATGTGTAAACTACTTATCGCGAGAATTTCTTGACCCCCCCCCCCCCCCCCCCAAACGCATAGTTAACAGCAATGACTCTGTGCAAAGAAATTCCTACTCTAAAACCCCAATATCTCAAAGATATCGCCCCACCCTACCCTTGTAAGATCAACCCAGATCTAGAGGCATCTCGAGAACATCTCCACCAATGGATTACCGAACAAGGATTAGAACTTAGCCCGAAAGCACTCGCAAAGTTCAAAGCTGGGAAATCTGCTGAAGTTCAAAGCAGCAGATTTCCCAGCTTTGATAGCTCGATGCTATCCATGAGCACGCGGCGCATATTTAGATCTACTCAACGAAGTGGCTGGCTGGGCATTTTTGTTCGATGACTCCTTCGATCTAGCAACAGTCAAGCCCGAAGAAGCCGCTCAGACCTTTGATCTATATCGCAATGTCACGGCTGGCAAGCAGCCAGAAGGAGAGGAGCCGCCGTTGGTCGCCGTCTGGAGACGTCTTTTGAGTCGATTGGATGCTGATTCTTCTGAAAATACTCGATATCGATACCGCGAATATTGGGAATGGACAAACCAAGCAACGGAAAGAGAGGCACAACAGCGTACGAATGCAACATTTCCGGAGCTGGATGAGTTTATCGCTGGTCGACGGGCTAGTGGTGGTTGTTACCAAGCTTTTGATTGGGCAGAGGTTGCGGGCGGGTATGAGCTGCCTTAGGATGTCCTTGTGGACGAACCGTTTCAGCGCTTGGCGAATAATGCTATGGATGTCATTGCCTGGACCAACGATTTATTTTCTATAAGGAAGGATAGCAGGGATGGGAACGGTCCTGGTAATCTGGTACTTGTTCTCATGAGGTTGAGACAGCTCTCCTTGCAGGATGCCATGAACGAAGTCCGCAAAATGATCCGGGATTCTCTGAATCAATTTAAGAGACTTGATCTTGAGTTTCTCAGATCCACTTGCTATGAGAAATTGTCGCCATTAGAGAAGGAAATTGCCCAGCGTCATATTGCCGTTATGAAGGATTGGTTGAGTGGAAATTTTGAGTGGCATTTTCTCAGCGGTCGATATTATTGAGTTACTTTTGTCAAGAGCCTCGAATCGATTTCTCAGACATAATTATCTCAAGTCTCGTTCTAGCGGAGTGATTAAGTCTGCGTCTTCCGGTGGAAGTTTGTGTTCCGAAGTTGAAATAGGGTTAGTGTTGAGATCGGTTCCGGCGGAACATCTAAAGATGGAACGGAAGCATCATGGATGACTAACAAACGATAGAATCAAAAATATAGAGTAAATCAACGTAGAATTGAGGTAATTTTGGTCCGTGATGATTTTTCGAATCTAAGCTAAGATCTACGTGGCAAGATTAGTGATCACTGTGCATGCATGTAGACGCACAAATGGAAATATTGGCCCCGAATTTCTCGGTGGGGACGGGACAGGCCTGTTCCGCATATGTATCCAGGGAACCCTCGATCAAATATATGACTATTGCAAGCCCTGGAAAGTGGTTCCTCTAATCTTCATCTCTTCCGTCATACCTCTAGTTTCACTTCCTACACAAGCTATGCCTCACAAAGCCATTTGGGTCGACAGCTGTGACCAGCTCTCAATTCGGGAAATCGAAGAGAATTATGTCCCACAAGAAGCGGAGACACTCATCCAGGTGTCGTTCAGTGGAATCAATCCTGCAGATCTCAAACACGGAATCTACATGGGCATCAACGAGAACGTTGCCGGCTATGACTTCTCCGGAACCGTTGTCGAGGCCGGTCCTGGATCTCGATTCATAGCTGGAGACAGGGTTGCAGGTCTTACCCCTGCAATGAACCCTCGGCCCGCCAAGAACGGAGCTCATCAGCAGTACCTCATCGCACCTGATCTGATGACGTTCCCTGTGCCAGACCATGTCTCCATGGAACTTGCCGCAACACTTGGTGTTGCCATGCGCACGGCAATCGACGCTCTCTTCTGTGTTCTGGGACTTCCTGAGCCCGACTCAAACTTAGAAAACCCTGGTGCACTTCTGATCTGGGGAGGCGCCAGTGGCGTGGGAACAGCTGCTATTCAGCTAGCTGCCGCCGCTGGAATCAGGCCTATTCTTGTTACTGCTTCGCCACAAAACCATGAGATCTTGCAAAAGCTCGGAGCAACACATTGTTTCAATTATCGTGACGATGACGTAGTCGAACAGATTAAGCTCTGGGTGTCCAAGTCAGGAAAATCCCTTGACTATGCCTTTGATACCATTGGACATGTGGGATATGCGCATATGGCCGATCTGTGTTTCTCAAGCAGCTCCGAAGATGCGAGAGTCGTTTCCACCATTCCCCACAGTAAATCTCTAAATTGCTTTGCAACAACCGCCAACGAGCTCTCTTTCGAGGGCTTTACTGGCACAGTCACATTTGCGGCTCGGCTAGCCGATGCAGAGCGAACTTCTCAAATCTTGGAGCGGGCTGTGAACAAGTTGAAATCTCTTACGATGCCAACATTGAAGACAGTCTATGGATATGAGGCTGGCATTGAAGCTATCGCGGAATCCGCTGAGGGAACTGCGAGCTTTGAGAAGGTCGTTGTTGCGCATGAAAATGTCGTTTAGAATATGTTCCGCGTATGTGTAGCATGCTGAATACTTATCACCCCACTGCGCCATACATCAGCACCTGTGGGATATAGGAGAGAATTATGCAGACTCTTGATCCCATGATGCCTACAGAAATGGAAACATCTCAATGAAAACATGATGCAGCATCATATATTGAATTTAAATTCAAGCCCTGACAATCAAGAAAACGGGGGAACCACCCTCTGACGTTTACTTAGCAGACAGCGAGCATAACCGAATATCTGCCAACAGCAATTCAGACACAGGACCCACAATGGATTCTTCATACCCAAGTGATAGCAACGTGCCAATGACAGCATTAACAGGTTTCATGTGCTCTTTCAGAACCTTCCACAAGCGATCCTTAATCTCAAACTCGCATTGATAATCCAATATCAGACTTTCAAGACGGAGTGTCGGATTGATCACGCTGAGTTGAGGATCAGGACCGAGTTCAATAGTGATACAGTGATCAAAATTTGCAAATGGACACTCAATAAGCAGACTAGGCGTCTGAGTGGCTTCTTCAATAGTCACTTTCACATCTTTCATGCGATCGATACCATCACAGAAAACTTTCAGATTGGCCGGAGTATTTGTCACCGACAAGAAACGGAATTTTGAGGGCCGGTTTAAATGCTCTGCGGTCACTTTCCCTTCCGCCTGATTATAATAGATCATGAATTTGCGTTGCTTTTTGCGTACTGTCAAATTGGGCGCATCGTCAGCAGGATCTTCCATAACACTTGTTTCAGCGTCACGGCCGATTACAACAAGGAACTCGAATGCGCCTGGATTCAAGCAACCGTTTGCAGGAGCTGGGTTGGCATCCAGAGGAATGACGGTTCCTTCACGAGCCAGAGCGGGATATTCCTCCAGCCGTCGGTGAAACATGACTTCGCGGTCTGCGTCGTATACTTGACCAGTAAAAATATCGACAAATCGAGGACCAGCAGGAAGCCATGCTCTGACTGTTCCCAAATTTGTTTTCCTATTCCGAGGCTCAACAATCGGAGCAACGAGAAGTTTGGATCCAAAGATGTACTGGTTAGGGAACGAGTACGCCTGGTCGGAGTCCGGATGAATCCAGTACATTGGCTGCATCAATGGCTCGTCTTCAACAGAGCCGATCACGCTGCACGTATACAGGAACGGTACCAATCGATGTCGGAGCTTCATAAAGTTGGACATGACTTTCTCGTACTCCTGGCGATACAACCACGGCTCCTTGGAATTCCACTTGGAGTCCGAAGAGTGCAGACGAAAGATGGGGGAGAAGACGCCGAGCTGGACCCAACGAGTCACGAGTTCATCGTCTCTGCCTCCAAACATATGGCCACCAATATCGTGGCTCCACCATCCGTAGCCTATATTTGAAGCTGTTGCCGTGAATTCCGGTTGGAAAGCCAGCGAATCCCAAGTTACTACTGTGTCGCCCGAGAATCCCACGGGGTATCGCTGGCTTCCTGGTCCCGCGTACCGGGAAAAGATAAGAGGAGTGGAATTACCATCTCGTCCATGATCAAGATAGTGAAAATGGTTCAACAGCCAAAGAGGATCAAGGCCGGGAATCTTAGAGTACGGGCCTTGTTGCCAGTCAATCCACCAGAAATCGCATGCCATATTCTCCAGATTACGATGTAAGATTTCGAGGTAAGCTTTCATGAACTTGGCGCTAGAGGCCTCAAATAGAATAGGCCGTTTCTGGTCGGTATTATGACCCAGGGCCTTGGCCATCTCCTCATATGAATCTTCGTGTGAATGAATCCCATTGTGAGGGTGATCGTTCAGTGTGATTTTGAGGCATCTTTCGTGCAAGTCACGGCGGAACTGCTCTGGGTTTGGGAAGAGCTTCTTGTTCCAAGTGTAGCCAGTCCACCCGGCATGGGGTACACAAGGGTCTGACACTAGATGCCAGTCCATGTCAACCACAGCGACTGAAATAGGAATATCGTGTGTGCGGAACTTATCCATGAGCTGAACGTACTCGTCCTGGTGGTACGCAAAGTACCGGCTCCACCAGTTTCCCAAGGCAAATCGGGGCAGTATAGGCTGTTTTCCGGAGACTGAGTAGAATGCTCTGATGGCAGCTTTGTAGTCATGACCGTAGCAGAAAAGGTATCCATCTATGCGATCGCCAGGTTTTCGGCCAGCCACGAAGTCTCCATCAAAGAGCATGGATGTTGAATCATCGAGGGCTGCGTACCCTGCTTTAGAAATGACCCCCTCTCCCATATCACAGCGTCCATTGCAATTGTCCAAAGTTCGAGCTGTTCCTCCCAGGTTGAGCTCTTCTGAAAGTCCATATTGCCACGGAGCCCCCCAGTTGGTGTGTTTGAAATTAAAATGAACGACCAGCCCAGCAGCAGAAAAGCGATTCGTGTCGTAAATTAGGTGAAAATGGTCAGTGATGATTTCAAGATGACCATCGTTCTTAACAATGTGGAATTTTGGCGTGGGGAAGTGGCGGTTGATTGCGAAGGTGGACGCTCGGTCCTCGAAACAGCCATCAGCGGCCCATTCGTACCGAATCAAACGATCAGCGAGGATTGTGAAGCGATAGGTTGGACCAGACACGATGGCCTGGGGTTTTGCGACGGGCTTTGTCATGAAGGCCATCGCCTGGAAGAAATTGGCATGCAAGACTAGTAAAGTTCCAAGGCTGTGGGAGCAGCATACTTCTCTACGGTGGTTTTTATACGCCTCAAAAATCTTTAACTAAAACACCCCAAAGATTGAGCGAAAGTTTCAACGAGAAATCCAGCGATAGGCTCAGAACTCCGAGTTCATGCTGATCGGGCAGGCCTGCAGGCCTTTCGGAATACCCCGACGATTTCAGCGAGGATTTCACCGACACTTCAGCCAATGAACATGGACAGTACTTTCTCCAATTTCCCACAATGAATGCGGTTCCCCTCTCTGCCGGGATACCGAGGATCATTCCTGGGGTCGAATTCGCAGAGTCTAACCCAGATCTGGGCTTGGGATTGACGTGAATGGATGTGAATGTGGTGCAGTAAAGTTGGAGTTAACCTGGACCTATCTAACTTATTCAAACAATGTGACCTTCATCGCATTCGGCTGGATATACTCCGACGCATTTTGCCAGCTAGTAAAACCCCATCTGATCTGTGCGGCCATAGAAATCTCAACATCCAAGTGCTTTGCATATTGCCAGGCCAAGCCAGTATCTCGCTGGAAGGCACGTCCGACCAGAACGATGTCCACATTGTCCTCATTCAGGATCTTTTCAGCTAGAGTACCGCTGTTGATCATACCAACAGCAGCAACAAGAATCTTATCCCCGACTGCCTTCTTCACCGCCGTTGAGAATGGAACCTGAAATCCTGGACCCATAGCACCTGTGAGCTTTTGCTCAACATGGACACCGCCACTGCTGACATCAATCACATCGATACATTCTTGTTTGGCAAGAGCTTTGGCAAATTCCACGGTATCCTCCAGCTTCCAGCCATCGATGTCCGGATTTTGCACCCAGTCACTAGCAGAAACACGGAGCAAGAGAGGCATATCTTCTCCCGCCGCATCACGGGTGATTTGTGCGATCTCTAAGGGAAGTCGAATGCGGTTTTCGAGGCTACCACCATACTTATCAGTTCGGTTATTGGATGCAGGACTCATGAAAGAGGACAGCAAATAACCATGGGCATTATGAATCTCAATCAAATCCACCCCAGCGGCCACGGCCCGCTTAACTGCAGCGGCCCAGGCATCCTTGAAGTCATGGATGTCTTCCACAGTCATTGCCTTAGGTACAATGTCATTATCGGAGAATGGGATCGCACTAGGCCCCTTCACGTTATCCACCCAGCCACCTGCTGCATTGGTCACAGGAGTTCCGCCGAGCCAGGGCGGCAAAGAGGAGGCCTTGCGACCAGCATGAGCCAGTTGGATACCAATTTTCTGGCCCTGGCTATGCGCAAAATCGACTACGTCTTTGAGAGGCGCAATCTGCGAGTCTTTCCAGAGACCAGCGCAGTAAGGGGTGATGCGGCCTTCAGGAAGCACACCAGTAGCTTCCATGATCATCAAACCAGGTCCACGTTGAGCAATACCGCCATAGTGGGCGATATGCCAGTTAGTCATATGTCCATCGTCAGCGCTATACTGGCACATGGGAGCCAGCTGTCGAACAGAGTTAGCTTCGAGATACATGATAAAGGAACTAATGCACGAAACTTACTCCGAGCCGATTCTGGAAACTCTGGCCCCTGATAGTGAAAGGCTTGAAGAGTGTTGGGATGGGCTTTCCGCTTGTTTGAGGATCGCGTGCAGTACCAGCTGGTGGAGATTGTGCCGGGGTAAAGTACGAGATGCCCTCGGCAGCCGGGAGGGGGGCATCGGACCAAGTCATACTGTATGGCGAAGAATGACAATCAAAAAAAGATAATTCAGAAGGAGAAAGCCTTATTTAAGAACTTGCTATTCGTTAAGAAAATGTAATCAGCTTGTTGATTTCAAATCGATAGTCAGGCCTTTTGTTCCGGAATGAAATCTTCCACCGGAACTAGATCAGTGTCTGCAATATCCACCACCTTTGCACAAGATTGATTTCACGCAAATTAGCTTGATTTTTAAGCAAAAAAGTATACATCCACCGGTATCAGCTTGGTAAACTAGCTTAGAAATCGTAAATGCACTAACCCTGCGTCTGTAGGTGGGGTATGGGTAAGAGGTCAAAACTTCCACCGGAAGTTGTTTGATGTGTACATAAATGTCACGCCACTTTGTGGCTTAGGTTCAATTAAATCACTCGGTATGACGCTAGAAAAATTATTGCATATGGACCTAATTTCATTCTTTCGCCTGAAGAGGTAGCCTTGAACGATATAGTTCAGGTCAATGAGCTAGTAACCTGAGGTGAGAAAACTTGGGGCTTTAATGCTAGAGGGCAATCCATTGGTGCTGCCAAACTGTTAGCTTATCTTCACACTGGCGTCCGGTAGTTGAACACCGTTCGTAGCCTGTTGGTTTGAGGCAAAGAGATTTGGGTGGTTAAATCAAAGTCATAGATTTGTAAACAGCGCCAGTGGGTTAGTCTTGCATATTGTACATACGAAATCCTCAAAGCGAGTTTATCACTTCATGCATTACTTTTTGCTTATTCTCGGTTTTCTTTGTTACCTCTTCTTTGCTCATCTTGGGGTGCTTTGGGCTTTGGGCTGTAGTTGTTTAAAAATTGTGGTTTCGTCTTGTAGGGGCGAGACTTCTGGCCCCTGTTGTATGACATCATCAATGCGCAATAATAGATGATTGTCAGAGTAGTTAGAAAGCTGAGATTAAAATGCGGTCGGGCTGCTTGGAAGCTAAAATCTTTCATGTAAATATGTTTGATACTCGCCTCTGTTCGCCAGCTCCCCCCCCCCCCCTGAGCCAGGGTAGCGAGCGAGTGGTCGCCGAAAATGCCGTCGAACTACGCCCAATTACAGAAGCAGGCTTCTTGATAAAAGCATTGCTAGAACCACGCTCAAAAAGTCTACCGAGTCCGCTAAATTCCGCCATAAATCAAGTTTTAAAAGCTTGTCAAATCAAAATACGATCGGTAGCTATTCTCGAGAAGGAAGTAAGCAATTTGCGCGCTGAAGTCGAGAAGAAAGCGCGGCAAATGACTCAGTCTACAGATCAAATACCTACCGAGGATTATCTATCAGCTTTAGAAGCCCCTACATTAGTACTGCAGCTAGGGTTTACAATTGAGGCACTGGAGCCCCGTGAGGCAAGACAGCGTCCGGCACTTTCATAGCCACGTACGAGAGCCTTACCAAAATGTGGAGCTTGTGAAATTGAGGGTTATAAGAGAAATGTATGTACAAATAGACCTTGTTCTTAGCTTATTCAGTCTAATGGCGTTTTGGTTGAGATAAATGCATTTAAAATTTGTAGGTCATGTTAGGTGGGCTCAGAGATGACATAATCATTCTCCAACTTCCGGTGGAACATTTGAACGACTCCCATGACTAGATACTGCTCTATCATTGAAGTTTCGCATGGAAATGAATGATTTGCCGCAGCCATCTGACTAGGCTAATCGAACGGACTCGGACTTGCCGGTCTCCGTGATAACATGACGGGATCCCGTCCCGTAAGACAACGTACTGCGCAGGCATGCAACCGCTGCCGCCGGCAAAAGCTCAAGGTACGTCTCGAGCTATATTTTGCCATTTTCATAGGTCTTAATTTTCTTCAACGGATTTAGTGTGACTCTAATCGGCCATGTCTTCTTTGTGTCCATTCGGGGAATCAGTGTGAGACATCTGCACGGACTCCTGCAAAATTAACCACCGGAATCACCAAACGACGCCAACGTACTAAGCCAGCTCAAGATGTGCCGGGCTCTAGTGGGCTCTCTCAAGGTAAATCTGCAGCTCCATCTGCCAAACCATCTAGTAATGATCACACAACGGAGAAGCAACCGTCAGAAAATGTCTCCACCCTTGACTTCGTTCGACAAGTCTTCAATGAAGCAGAGACCGGTCGCAGCGTCACCAGAGAGTCTGTCCTTGGCGACTCTGGTATAGCCATTCCTGAAAATATCCGCTGGTCTCTAAAAAACCTGCAGCTTCCACCAGAGAGCGTCATGTGGGCTGCCATAGATGCATATTTTAGTCGTGCGCATTGGTTCGTGTTGATGTTCCATGAACCGACTTTTCGAACTACTGCACAGCGAGTTCTTGCATCGACTTCAGGAACTTGGGAAAGACAAGAACTGAGCGACGTGATTGTCGTCTTGATGGTGGTAACAGTTGGTCTGAAGGCCGGGTCACTAGATCACACCTGGCCTGGATGTTGCATTCTCCGCGCCCTCAATCTAGATCATTGTGAATTGATGGTCAGTATCATATCAGAGGTCCGTCTACATCTGCTTGATTTGATGGAAGACTGTCGCATTGAAGCGGTGCAAGTCTGCCTGCTCCTGTCTTCGATATACGGATACCATAAGTCATCTACCCTCGCCTGGAATACGATCGGCATGGCTATCAGGGCAGCGATATATCTTCAGCTTTACAATATCTCCCAGGAAGGCCAGGATCCCATCATTCATCAGCTGCGACGGCGGTGTTGGAACACTGTGCTTGTGATGGATACGTATACCTCTATGGTCTTCGGGCGGCCAGTGTCCATAGATACACGGTTTTCGAGCCTGCATCAAATCCAAGACCTCGATGATATGGAGATTAACCCACTGTTACTGGATACTCCAGTCTTCCAGGAACTTGGTACCACTACCTCTAGGGCGCCCTTTCACAATGCCCAATTCAAATTGTATGATTTGATACGTCAAACTATCTCGCACATTATGCATCTTCGATCAAGCGATTCAAAAGATGATTTTGAAGCAATCAAGCGTGCTACATATGAATCAGAGACAATGTTGACAGAGTGGCGTGGCAAAATACCTCCATTATTTGATTTTTCCAAATGGACAGAGAACAATCGCCAAGAAAGACTGGACCAGGGTCTGCAGAACGCTACACCAGAAGCAAAACAAGAGGCCAATATTATCATCTTGCAGGCAGCCACCATGCAACTAAGCTATGACGCGGCTCTGATACTTTTCCATCAACCGTTGCTCGAGTATAAAATGCGCAGCAGCATGCCTCAGTCTACATCCATGATTAACACAGTACACCAATCACTTGGCGTTGCCGTCGAGGCGGCACATCGATTATCTCAAATCCCGGTTCATTTGTTCCACACGCACTATGCCATATCATTCCTCTTCATGCACCTTTTTACCGCGGGTGTTACATTGTGTCTTGTTCCACCCAGCCAGCCATTTACTCAACCTGCGCAACAAGCGAAAGCTGCCGTTTTCAGAATTATAAAGTCGAGCCGGGCAATGCGCAACAAGCACCGCATAGCAAAACAAGCAGAAGAGCTTTTGACCGAGCTGTTGACGGTTACTACACGACGAGAGATGGATAATGCTTTATCTGCGTCAGGAGCACCCCAGGAAACCCGTCCTATATCATCGCAAGTACGGGAGCCAGCCCGGTCCAGCCACACCGACACACAAGACCAGATCAATACCCGGCCTTCAAATGTACTAGGTTGCCCTTCGTTATATCCTCCTAACATGCAAAATACCCATGCTTTGGAGAATTATGCCATGAGTTTTGAGTCGACTGGCACTGGTGCCGACCCGGGCTTACAGCTACCCACCGCGCAGCCGCAGGCTATAAATCACTTTGATGACATTTATGATACTTCTGGACAATGTAAGCCCTTGAGCAAAGCTTTGCATTGCTTTCATTCAGCGAATGCTAATATGTGTACAGCCATGTTCAGTCTACTTTCAGATTCTCGATATTCGGCTTGGGATCTGGGATGCACATTTCCTGAGAGTGGAGAACATCCTCTCCTCCTTTAATATTTCAATGCGCATCGAGCCCCAATACGGCTCTTCTACGCCAACTGGGAAATTAACCGCGTATCATAAATCAAAACGCAACGATGGATCCATGTATTCGTCGAATCAAAGCGCCTTAGATGTCTTCCCAATCTTCTTCTCCTTCTGCTACGTAGATGTGAAAATTATAGGCTATGCAAGACCAATTTTCTTGATTAGCTTCGCTGCCGCTTTCGGATTCTCGCAGAAGCGAGTGGCGCGATGGGCCTTTTGACGTTAAATCCGAGAAACGTAAACTGCGCCTATGGATTAGCGGTTGATTGGCACAAAATCTGGCTTTCGTGTACTCACCTCTAGTCATTGACTTCATAATTTGATCACACTGCCTCGGGATACTTCCCAAGGCACCCCTTCTCTGTCATGTTTGTTCCAAGACAATCACTTATCATGAGCTGAAACAGTATTTTCTGATGAACTGAATTGCGGGACATAGGAAGTGACTTTCTGGGCCTCTATGAGGGAGCTATGCTGGTTTTCAAATCCATGGGTTTCCCAGAAGCGACATATAATATTCCCAATATATAAAGTGACCTCTCAATTTGATAAACTATGTCGGCTCACTTGTGGACTCTTTCTTCTTAGTATCCACAGGCAATCTACGCCACTCTATCGCAAAAAAACACGACCAGAGCAATGACCGCAATTGCAAGGGTTAACAGAAACAAATTCCTCAAAGCAGATCCAAATGCATCAATCCCCTGGTCCAATAGTACTTACTGGTGGAACGAGACACCTGAAGTCTGCCGCGCCTGCAGCAATCACTACTGGGTGCCACCGCGTTATAAAGGCGCTCAGGGTCGCGCTCAAGTATTTCACAGCACAGGGTGATTGCTTAGTGACCAGTTTCTTTGTTTAATAAGCAGTCGGATGATAATGCATTTCACAACCGAGTGGATCAGCAACGCGAAAACGCGTCAATTATTTAGGCCTCCCTTCGTCAAACACCCACTATGCCACCAATCCGTACACAATCCTAAACCGGGCCCAACCCGAGCTCTATTTTGAATTCCAAACACTGCAAACACGCTTAGGCTCGTGACTACATAACTTATGCACTGTTTAACTATATTATTGAGTATCTCTATTACGAAGCTACCTACTTTCTGAGATACCTCGGAAAATAAGCTTTAGACGTCAATATTCCTATAAGCTCTTTCATTAAACGTCCCTCGGGGTCTAAGGCTTTTTATAAGGTCTAGTGAAAAGTAAAACTTTGATCGATTGACTAACTAGTGGTACTCAAAGAAGTCCTCAACTGAGAAGCTGGTGTGGGTTTCCTGGGTGTTTGTGGGAGGGGCCCGGAAGCCCCCACGGATGGGTCCGTCATCGGTCCGGGGTTAGCTCCCGCTCGGTACACCAATACGACAAATTTATATCGCAATTGGAGTTTGACGCCGCGATCCCCTGAACCCCTGGGTTCGAGACCTTGTCTTTTCAACAAGTGCTCTTCCTCGTGATCCTGTACAGACGCGCTCAAATTCAGGCTCGCTATTATGAGATTTCAAATATATTGTAGGTTTAGTCACATGATGATAAGGCTTTGGAAAATGTTAGTGCTAAGTTCATGAATACTGCTTGGAACCCGGATTTATAGTATTTTCGAGTACGTGAGTTTTTCATGACAAGCATAGAATAACTTTAAATAGCCGGAATTAACAAGTAATAAAAGACAGAGATCACAACGCCCTTATTGGCTGAGCAAGTTACGGAGTACAGCAAGTTCCAACAAAAGTATTGGAATTATCTCCACTATTGATGTCCCTCATCCTTTGTGCATTTTGTAGTATTCTTTCTCATGTCGGCGGAAGGAGTAGATTAAAGCGCTAAACCGCACTCGGAATGATCAAACGACACCATCCGCTTCGAGGCTCTGCAAAGCTGTACAGTACGGTATAGTAGCTAGGTCAATTATAAAAAAGATTTTCATCAAAGCACGTTTGGCTCACAGTGAAAAACTTGACAAACAGCTGAGTTGCTTTACATATTGACATCATAAAAAAAGAAGGTACTGCATGGAGACATTTACTGCATATTCAGTCCCTAGTTTGCTATAGCTTGGCCTCGAGCATTTCAAAGTATTTAAGTACTAGTTAGGTTTTCCTTGCAGTCTTGCCTTTTTTTACTTCCAAATACCATTAACGCAATCGTGTCCAACACTTCGTCAACACAACCTCAGCGCATCATTGAGGAAATTTCAGAGTACGTTCTCCGCGATATTTGCGAAAGTTTACTAAGCAGCAGAAGATGTCGTGAAAAAGGCGATTTCACCGATTTCAAAATTGTGTGTGATGGAGTCGATTTCGGCGTTCAGAAAGTCATACTACGTTCGCAATATCCTGATTTCGGGCCACTTATACCGGAAAGTTCAGGGCGAATTATCTCTTAGGCCAGTCTTTCTCTCCTCATTTCTCACATACAATACAGTAAGCAGCAGGTTCTACCTACGGTAACAGTATTGTAGATAATTCTATTTTCAGTAGATGTGGTCCGTTCGCTCTTGAATCAATTGAACGTGTGCTACGAACAGATGCAAAATCCCAGCCAAGGCCCATGACGCCGTGTTGGTTTTCGGGAGAACCTTTGGTACCAATGCCCTGGAGAAATCCATCACAACTATTGCAATAGTGGATCAATGTTCAATATTCGCCACTCCTTCGGGTCTGACGGCTACAGACAAGGGGATGTACGGGGGCACAATAGATCACGGCGGTATGATACGCCCACTAGGGCCCACCACCACAGCTTTTTCTTTTCAACTCTGTTCCGCGTCCCTGTGGCTTAATCAGAAGACGGAGATCCTGTCCAACCATAGTTAGCCTCCAAATTCGGGGTGAGGGGCAGGGGCGTCCCCGGAATATACACCGGAGACTTTGTTACCTTTCAACTAAAGCAGGTCAGCCCGCTAATCAGTTACATCATATACTTAACAGCGAAACACTACCGAATTACATAAATTCATCGTGGCTTCGGGCAGTAACGCGATGCTTAACCGTATCCCTATCCCACGTTTGCCGAATCAGCACCAGGGTTCGAAAACACGTCGTACCGCTCGTGCTTGTGATGAGTGTCGATCGCGCAAAATAAAATGTGACGGCGACAGGCCAGTATGCATCCAGTGCGCCAGCGCAGGACTGGAAGACTGCGTTTATTCACAGTCGAAGCAAGCCCAAGAGCGGGATCGGTTCGAGTCAGCGAACCGTGAAGTCGACCGTTATGAGGGGTTACTTCGAGAGATATCTCAAGAAGTCGATGTATTTGTTGCAAGAAAAATTATGAAAGCTTTGGTTTGTTTGAATTGCTGTCGCACGTTTCGTTCACGCTTACTGATCATTTTACAGCCTTCGCTCCAAGGGCAGGAGTCACGAGGGGAGGCAAGCAGTGCCTCTAGTACCTCGTTGACATCGTCTGTCGGCTCCCTGGACGCTCTAGATACTCTCGATGAAGACGTAAATCGGAGCAAAGCGAGCATAGCTACGGGATACCTTGGAAAGAGTTCCGAAGTTGCCTGGATGCAAAGTTTGACACTAAAAGCTAGATGTCACGGAGACAACGAAGGGGTCTCCAAGGGCAGCCAGCATTCCCAGTCCCGTGATGATGATTCGGTGGCCTCTGTGGACTATCATATAGAATCCGCCGATTACCCCGGTTTAGAAGACGAAAATCCTTACACCCTACCGGCGAAAGCCCCGGCAGAACGCTTACTGAGGTTATACCTAGACAGTGTCCAACCGTCGTTGCCCGTTATCCGACAGGCTCTTTTTGTGGATCAATTTGATTCTTTATACTCAGGAGATTCCATACATCCTGGAAGAAAGTGGTTGGCCGTGCTAAACTTGATCTTCGCCATCAGCAGCAAGTTGTGTCAGGTCTCCGGCCAAAATATTCACCGCAGGGACAACAAATATTTTTCCCGTGCACAAAAGCTGATCATATCCGAAAGTCTGGTGGAGGACCATGAAGATTTGCAGCAAGTGCAGGTAGAAACACTCGCGGCGTTCTTTTTAATGACTTCTTCCCAAATCAACAGGTATGTTGCACACCGAGAAGTAGGCCACCGCATCCGATATGAGCGTCTGACTTTTCACAGGGCGTGGAAGATGATTGGCACTGCTACTCGTTCCGCTATTGCCTTGGGTCTACACCTCAGAGCTACGCACAACAAATTGAATGCTTCAGCTTTAGAAGCTCGGCATAAGCTTTGGTGGTCGATTTTTATCTTAGAAAACCTCCTCTCTGTTATGACTGGACGGGCCTCGGGTCTAGGGAACAGTTTTTGTTCTGCACCCCCACCTCTCGTCGCGGAAAACATGGAACATTTCACGGATGACAGGCCAGAAGCCCGTCTAGAACGACCATCTGAGAATCCACCTATGAAGTGGACAATTTACCAGCAACGCGAGCCGCTCGAAGCCCAACGAGCGTCGATGAAATTCATGCATGCTACCGATGAGCTTTATTTCTTTTGTCTGACGGATCTCATTTTGATCTCGCATACTGCTTCCACACAAGTGTACAGCACCGATGCTGTTAACCAAGGATGGGATCAAATACAGAGCCGCATTTCCTTTTTCAATAGGACAATGGAGGAGTGGAGCTCTAGTCTGCCTGACAGCGTGAGCTTCAAGGCAATCAACGCTGGAGAAACTGTTTCTAAAAGCAACACCTATCAAATTTCTCTCTCTCTACATTATTACAGTTCCCGAATTGTCCTCAACAGACCCTGTCTCACTCGACCGAGGGCGAGTGGAAAGAGCGCCATCAATTCATATCGTTCTCGCGCGAGGGAAGAGAGCGCGACGACCTGCCTACATTCAGCTCTAGCGATTCTTTCCATTTTTCCTGATCAGCCAGATCCCATCTGGGCTTGTTACGTCCTGTGGTGGAACGTTCTTCATTTTTTGGTTCAAGCTACGACAATTTTACTCATAAACATTTCACTTGAAAACTTGGCGCCCAAAAAGCAGAGAAGCCACATATTCACTAGTGGCATGGATGCTGGCCAAGTTTCTGGCTCTTCAGAAGCTGTCGATTCCGAAACTGTTCATACCGCGGCCAAAAAAGCATTGCAGTGGCTATCTTGCCTTGGGAAAACAGATGTCTCCGCACACCGGGCTTTCGAAATTTGCAAAAATTGCATTCGCCGTATTGCGCCCACTAGCTTTGATCTTGACGAGTTCATCCCCGTGAGCGCCGAATCCAACGTGCATTATTTGGCTGTACCAACGGATCAGTTTCATCAGCAAAATCGATGCAAGGATGATGTCTCCTACCCCCAATTCGCTGGTACTGGAGACTTCGGCTACGACAGCAGCACCGTCGTTGGTGCGCAATTCCTAGAGCAAGGAGCTACAGACGACTTTGACCTTCCTCTGCAGCCGTCTTTCGGCATTTTGGGGAATGAGATCGACATGCTTGATTATGTTCCTGCCCCACACGAAACTCTTGATGATGTACTACTTTCATTGGGGGGGGCAGATAGCGAAGCTATCTAGAGGTTGTTGCTAACCATTCTCGTCTCAAGTCTCCTCGTGACTAACACATTGTCGCTTCTGTGATGTGATGAAGGCGATTCCTATAATTAGTAGGAAGCACACCAATAAGTTTTACGTCGCAAGGTATGAACGGACGGGAAAGCGGAAAGCTAGAGGGCGACCTTGGCAAGATCGCCAGATCTACGAAAGATTCTGAGTGGTTCTCCATATCATCACGGTACTAGAACGATGGCTCATTAATACTATTCTAATCTTTACGACGATGGTTTTGCAGATCTTATGAGGCAGTAAGCTAAAATGAATTAGCGTAATTCGGATCTATCTTCCGCACGTGAAATAGTTAGATTGTGGAGATATTACTGTTTTTCGAATGTTACTGTATACCTTCCAGGTCAGGATTGATCAATTGCTCGGAGCAGACATAATCAGTAAGGTAAATACAAAGTATTGCGGCGCAAATCCATGGCAAAGGTTTCAATTGAGAAATGAATGTCCGCTCCCTGTATGAGCTAGCCAGCATGGTGGTCAATTCAATGAGAGAGCAACGTATCCTGAGGTTATTTCAGTGGGATATAGGGAATGCCAAACAAAAGGATGCTAGACTAGGCAGTTCTCTTAGAAGGAGTGACCCCGAATCTCAAGAAGAGCTATCAGGGATGATACGATCAATCAAAGGGTCCGATCGAAGCTTTTCGAGGACTGAATCCGTTATACTGGCACTGGAGCGCACATTAGTAACACATCCGATGAAGCGTTGTAGTAGTTAGGCCACAAACGTAAAGCCCCTGGTGACCATATCGGGAAACCTATTGATTACACTTCCACCGTCATCGTTAATCTTTTGGATGTAGATATTGATCTGCGCCGTGGTCGCCGAGTCTTGGAAGGTTACCTGTCTTTGTTAGAGGGAGGTGTAGGCGACGACGGGAGATTAGGCCTACAATATAATTCGTGGACATCCTGTCGGACATGTGCAGTTGGCAAAAACTTCTCCCGAATGAAAAAAATAGAAGTTCAAGATGCAGATGACTGAGGTCCCGAGCGCTTGCCAGGGTTATTAGTCAACTGTCAGTGCTGAGTTCATCAAGTATAATACTGCTTGGAAACCGGATTAATAGTAACGGATTACTAACGATAGCATAGCATAAATAACGGCCACGCAGCATTATAAAAGTCATGCGATTCTTACCAGAAATCAGTTTCCTTCCGATCTCTCTCTTTACTTCCTGAAGCTCCGCCTATGGTGCACTAGGCCGTATCAAAACATTTATCCGCTATACTTGCATCTGGTGATGTACTTTCAATGACTCGACGTAAATTACAGTAATCTCATCTTGGCAAAATGTCGTCTTGTCTGAAGTGATTCTATCTAGTATGCAGTACCTACCTTCAATATGACCGGAAATATGTAGAGGCTTTCATCATTGGTGGCAATAGATCGATGGCGATTGCGTGAATTCTTTTTTTTTTGTGGTGTACGAGGCTGACGTGATTTATTCCTTGCCATACGATCAGAGGTCCGCTGGATATGTGCTATTGTACCTATGACTATCAACTATCACAATTCATACAAACAAACAAAAGTTATTTGCTCTCTTCTTTTCCTTCCTCGGCAATATTCTCCAACTGTTCCTTGCGCTTCTCTAGCACATTCTGAATTTCCTTAACGGTCTCTTTCAACACGTTCTGTGCCTCGCTTCCCCTGTTTTGCGCGATAGCCTGTAGTGACTGCAACTGAGGGATGACGCTGGAACCACCAGGCAGCATATTCTGCCACTTGTTGAGGTCGCTTAAGCCGCTTTTCTTCGCTTGATCAACCTTCTCGTTGATATACTTCTCCACATCCTCTATCTTCCCCGAAGAAGCACTCTCCTTAACTAGAGCCCAAAGATCTTTCGGATTGCCCTTCTTCAAGGTATCGGCATTGTCTTCGATCATTTGCTTAAGCTTGGGGCTCTTATCAAGGTATTGCTGGTACTCCTCGAAACCCTTCTGCCACGCCTCATCCCCTAGTTTTTCAAGCTTTGTCTTCTTCTCTTGGATCAAGTTTTTGATCTCTTCAGTTGAATTGATACTTGCGCCGCGCTGCAGAATACTGGAGATTTGTTGCCAGGTCCGATCAACCTCCTCCTTGGCTTGAGGCCCATAAGCGTCACCCAACTCCTTGAGTTGATCAATGCCACCACCAAATTTCTCCTTCAGTTGAGGGTGATTGTCGAGAACGTTCTCCGCGGCATCGCCAGCAAGGTCGTACAACTGCTTCACATGTGTTTGTAGCACGACCAATGCCTTGGATGCCGAGTCTATGTTCAATCCTTCTTTATTCGAGAGATCTTTCAACTCCATATATGCATTTTTGACCACTTCATCAAACTCATTTCCATGGTCATTTCTGATCTTATCGAGGTCGTCAAATACGGTGTCGATGTAGCCTCGCGCGCCAGGGATGAAGACAGCGTAGCTTTTGATCGTATCCCTCACCCATTTGAATGCCTCGTTTGGCTCAGGTGTCTTCTGAGCAATTGTTTGCTTGGTCTGATCGATATATGCTTGTGTTTGCTTGCTGGTGTTCACAAGCGTCTTGGCTCCGGAAAAGTGGTACCAGGTGTAACCCGTAACGAAGGCGACAGCTCCACCAGCAAGACCACCAATTAAAGCGGGATTACTACTAGTGGAAGCCGCATTAGAAGCTGTGGATTGAAAGCGAGAGTTGATAAAGCGAGCTTTGCATCGCAATTGCTGTCTGGCGGATCTTGCTGCAGGCCCTGAAGTTCGTCCGAGCATTTTGCAAGTATTGTAGTATAGAGTGAAAATGAGATAGGAATATTGATATGGGCAGTAATAGTCGTCAGGTGAAGTTAAATTGTAGATTTCAATTAAGGAAGTGGCCTTTACTGGACAAGATCGTGATTTTAAAGAGGCGAAGGAAGCCAGCGAGTCTTGGCCGTCACCATGAAAATCAGGTAATATATTCTTTGGCCTGCTTTGAGAAAAGAATTAGACGTCATACAGTATCCAACATTCCTTTTCCGCTTTTTGCAACCTGCGAAACCCAAGAGATCTAGATTCAGGTAGTTGCCGAGCTTGACACTGACATCCAAATGACGTCATTCGGGTTCAGAGCTTTGCTCTGTGGCTCCGATGTCGCAATTGGTGATATGTCTAAGCAAAAAGAAGGACTGCCATAATTCTAGAGGGCTTAACCTGTCAACATAGTCACTTAGGTGACTAAAAAGATGTATCACCTCAGATTGCTAAGAGGGGAGATTACTGTAATTTACGTCGAGTCATACAATTGTATCATATATGTGATGCTTGCAAAAGGGCCAGCAAGATTGAAGTGAACAGGATTCCAGTTTTTCGTATAGAAGTTACTTCAAAGGTTGGAAATGGTGTGGATTGCCGTCACCGCAGCATGGCCGAAAATGACACATTAAGCCTCTCCGCTATAGTAGGCTATTCTCGCAAAACGCTATAGATGGGTTTGGTGGCCGATGTCGTAGCATTGCATATTGCATGCTCTTATGCATTTCAGCATGAAGACTGAACCTCTATTGAGCCGAGTAGTGATAGTGATCCACGCCTATTTCACGGAATTTAATTTACCAAAACACCGTTTCATTTTTCTCTGAGCCAGTGGGCCTTTGTAATGGTTCATATGGATAGATCTTGCATCGAGATCACCGGCCGGCATCCCAACCTGGTAAATCGTTGTGTGTTGCGTCAAATAATCCCTACTTAGAGACCCCACTGTAGGACTTGCTAGATGATATCTTGATTTTGATTTTTGGCATTATCTCAGATATAAACCCTGTTCACATATAAATTTGCTCTGCGAATTCTTTATTCCCGACGTAAGGCGCATGCAATAATTGCAATATAAGTCATTATACTGAAAACTCAGCGTCAATATTTGGATTGAAAGCTATAATGTATGACTTGGTCGATGCACCATAACACAAGCAGAACTTGACAGCTTGTTGAAAGCACCACCGTTATCCGGTAAATATTCCCTTCCGGACTTTGTCTACGACTGTTCGGTTTGAAATATGATCTTTTGCTAAGCTATAGTAGAACTGCTTCTCAGAGAATGCATGTCATTATAGGAGCTGACAGCAAACCAGACGAGATTATGTATGCCCATCCAAACACGTTCCAACGTTATATCTAATTTCACATTCAGTATTTACCTCTTGGCTAGCGTAATACTGCTAACGTCTTGGTGGGTTCCGAGCCCATAATATCTCTACGAGTAAACTGGGCCAGCGACGGGCCCATCTCAGGCGAGAAGTGATTGAGATCAAACATGCTCGAAGGTAATCGTTTTCGCAGTCCAAATGTGATTTGAAAGGATCAATCAGGGAAAAAATGATGAGTATCACAGCTATGGCGCTAAGTACTGAAGTAGATAAAAGAACTCTGTTGGATAACAACAACATGATTCCTTGCATCCATACTGTGGCAAACATTAGGACATTGGGCATTCTAGTCTGTTATGTATAAAGCCAATGAGATTGAACTGCGGAAGCCCGGAATACCTTCAGGTATTTAATTCGCCCCACTTTGTAGATCACCTCACATCATTGGTGGTTGGTTTTCCCGAACCAGTTGAGACCCTCGATGCATTTCGTTGACTGCCGCAAAGGTGCTAACGGTAAAGAGGTCTCTAATTCTTTGTTCTACAAGTTGCAATGACGCGTGTCTCGGTACTTGAGGCCGTCAAATAAATCAAGGATGTAGTCACGGGACGTATTGTAAATGAGATTAGCTAAACGGATATTATAATGGCCGATCTTAGTTATAGTGCGCCATGAATGGAATAAACGTGTGTTAAAAGATGCCATTGAGGGAGAGCCATGTTACACGTCAGGTAGATCAATGTAACTATCATCAAAGAATTCTGCACAGGTCACTGTGTCATGCACTAAAGATGGAGACGCTATAGATAGGTCTAGATCCTTCTCCTCTGGCCTACTCAAAGCTGAACACTGCAACGAGCTCGACTTGAGGACGTTTTGCGTCATTTTCGTGAGCTGTCGGTTGATTTGCTCGTCCCCGCATCTTGCGTGCGCAAAGACCATGTTTTTGAGTTGCCAGACCTCCTCCTTCAATTCTTTGGCTTCAGCTAGGAGTGTTTCCCGCTTTGTCGTTTCTCTGTCTAGTATGTGCTGGATTTTTTCGCACTCTTGCTTCTTCTTCAGCCTGCATTTATTCGCAGCAACGCGGTTACGTTCGAGATACCGGGCCCTCTCTGGGGTGAGACCTTCTTTGTGGGACTGAAGCTTCGAGCCACGCCGCTGCCTATTGAGTCCCACATGTGGCTTCAATTCTGGACTTGATGGGGAATTGGTTGTCGCTTTGCTGCCTTGATCGGGTTTCAAGGGTTCGGCGAGAAGTCCATCTTTATTGCAAGTGATGTGGGAAGCATTCGACCAGACTATAGCTGCCGGATTCACGAACTGCGTGTCTGGTTCCAAATATTGGATGGTAATTGGGGCCTCAAGCATTGTAGTCATCGTGCGGAATAGTCTTTGAAACGAAATGTCGCATTATAGTTGTCGAAGGATCATACTTCAGGAGGCAAACAACGCTGGTAGAATTGGGAAAAGTGAGAGGGTGGGGAGAGGCATTGATGCTCTTATATGAACCACGAACCTATGGTCAACAAGTTATGTCTTGAATTAAGGGATGAAGAACCAGAATACGGATCATGATGCCGATAGCTCAGGATTGCAGTGGCTCCAATGACCTAATCGCAGAGTGTCTCTATTGTGGACCGTCGGGATCTATAGCCACCGCAGATCCCGGGTCGAGAGGTGGAGGTCCAAGAACCTGCATTTGCGGACATGAGCCAAGGGCGGCTCGTGCCGAGATACCACCAATTAGCAGTAAGGGTTCCCAGGGATGAGGGACAGCCTCGAGGCTATCGAAAAGATTCTGGACCGGTTGGCAAGTCTGAGCATAACAGGTGGCAAATGAAAGGAAAGCACTCCTATGTTCAAATTCGGACCTGCATTACATGGTAGAGTCAAATAGCACTCCGATATAAAGCCAACGCAGTTGACTGTGTTAACACCAGACGCCAGGAGAAAGTGGGGAGCGTGTGGTGATGTCATATGTGGATGGGCTCAGTGATAATCCACACAGTATGAAGCATATTTCATATTCGACGTGAAAACCCTTGCACTTTTACGGGGCAAGTTGTAATTTCTATACACTCTAATACGCACAAATCAGCCACGCGCTGGACTCGCCTAATCTTATCATCATTGGCAACGTTCAAGCACCATTTAATACAAATGCCAGACTGTAAAGTATTAGGACCTAAGAAAGAAGTATGGCGGAGATAATACCGCAAGGAATTCCTAGCCCAAGACACTGCCGTGCAGAGATTGTCGTAAACTTACTGCACTGTAATTAAAGGAAACAAAAGTACCTTTGGACATACTATTACTGGAAGATGTTTACCCCAAGATCCTTCGCTTGATACCGGATCGTACCAGCTGCCATTTGGTACTTTGTGTCCATATCATCGATATTGCTTATGTAACTATAAAGCTAGATTTGAATTCAAATCCATTATTAGCATAATTTAATCAGCCGCGTTCATGAGAGACTAAGTCTCCCCCGCCCCCGCTAGATTCCCCGTGCGTGAGCATACTAAGAAGGTCTCTGGGTGTATCATGCTGTATAAGGGCTACGTATCCTCGTATCACGCATCTTCTTTCCCTTATTCCACGGCTCAGTTTAGAACAACGCAAGTCTAGCTCATGTTAACCCCGCCACATCGCGTTCGGTTTCTGTGCTAACTATCCTCGCCAGGCCTTCAGCAGCCGTCTTTGTTGCGGTGGAAAACTGGTTCTGCAATGCAAGCAATAGTAATTCTGATCATCAAAATTAACAAACTATAGCTGATAGGCCACCGAGTCCTGAATTCTCGAGCAAGCGGCTGGAGACCTTTCAAGTGTTGCCGGGAGAGCAATGTGCAATGTGACAAAGCCATCCCAAATTGCTCCTAGTGTCAGCATGAACAGCTTCTGGGTTTTTTATGTCAAGTCCAAGCATAGAGCCAGATACTGTGGCCGATAAAAGTAAATCATCTTTGGTGTCAATGAGTGGTTAGAACCGAGTGACCCGACATCTACTGTGTTAGATTACAGGTATACTTGACCGCTATAGTAAATTTGAACTAGACATACCCAAACGATTTCGATGTTGAGTCGCCCTTTGCACAATATATAGGGACATTTCTTCTTTATATCGAAGCCGCCTTCGGCTTTCAGTATATGCATTATGAGCAGTAGTAAGACAATAATCTAGCCTTTCAGATACATCTGCCATGATATAGCCCCGACCCCTGTCCACTACTGCTGGTATTCAGACGATCATCCAACCCGGAATATTGCTGTTGGGATCCACCCGAGGGTCGAGTTTATTTGCGATTTTGGAGCCATGTAGGCCAGTATCCTCTTTACTGCCGTAGTGCCTGACTAAATCGTGATGAGCATCGCCAGCAAAACTGCTGGAATTCGCCTCATGAGTTTCTAGACAGGTCAACTTTTGCGCTACAATGGTCTCTGTGTCAATAGCTGTCACACCTTTACCACTGGTCATTTCTGTGTCGGCTTTATTACCAGGATCCAGGTCTGGAGTATGAGTTTCATGATTGAATGAACTGTCTCGATTCGGCTGTTCGCTCGTGATCGCTTTCTCTGCCTTTCGTACGAACGTCGACATATCGGTGGTAAGGTCGAAAGTTTAAATTCTGTGCCTAGGGCTGTGGCTAAGAAAATAGATTGTTAAAGTAGCCTTGCAGGAGGATAAGGGCAGATCTAAATAGTTTTGTATATGATTATTGCCAGCCATGATATCATGCTGACGAACATGTACTGTTTCGGGTAGGTCGCAGAGCCATCCCTGAACACGGGCGATCTGTGCGTTAGTACAGGGAATCGAATGTACGTGTGTATGCACTTGTCTATAGCAAGGAAGCCGAAAGATTATTTGGTCCCCTGAAATAATGAAGCCCCACTTCGTTAATGTAGATGGAGGCAGTTCCCGTACTCTCACAAAGAGAAAAATGGCTGTTCTGGGGGATTGTCTGTGGAGCAACTACCTAGCCAAATTCTTCGCAAGCCACCTAGTTTAATAGCCCTGTTATTTACAAAATGTCAGGGATCATTGCCGGCAGGATCCATGTTGCTATTTGCCCTGAGTATCTGTCTTCATCCAAGAAGAGCCTCTCTGTGTGTGCATTATATTTATCATTGTGAGAGTTGTGATGCCATTAAAACTTTGTCGGGCTGAGTTGATATATCCCCTACCATTGCACAAAGGTTCCCCGAGCTTAGTTAAAGACTCTCATTGCTCTCACGGGGCTCATAAGGCTTCTTGGCTATTGGTAACACTGTATCTAGTAACGAATATATGGGTTGTAACTTATTGCAAACTTGGTAGCGCATCTATCCACGTAGATATCCGGTATTTCTGATTTTGCACAGCAGTCAGACCAAGATTATAGTCTTGCTGACCATCAACATTGAAAAAGAAATTCATAGGAAAAAATGGGTCAAACGATGCCGATTTCTGGAGTGAATCCTCATCATCGGAGAGTTTTATGCCCACTGCGTCCGGCATTGTTTTGATTTTCTCAACCCTTCGGACACTGATGATCGGAAAATTATAGGTTGATTGCGCAGACAGGTTCGCCAATGCCTTAATTCTTTTTATTAGTAAAGATATCGATCTTATAGACTTAGTGTGATGACATACCACTGCTTGCACTGTTGTGCCTTTACTAGTTGCAATTTGCTCCAAGGCATCCGAAGATTTCACGCCATTGTTACTGAAAATGTACACTACAGTATATTATTTGCCATAGTGTTGAAATGCCATTCGCTGGTTACTGACCCACCATTGATGAAACTAATGCAAGCTGCTTATGCCCTCTTGGTGAACCTAGACGCTCGGCAAATATTCATCGATACTCTATACTATCACTTCTTTTTGAAGATCTTCCGGCCACTGTGCAGCATCATGTCCATTGGTCCTTGTGCCAACATTGAAACGAGGAGTGACGTCTTTATCGGGAAATGAGATAATCGGGCGGAGAGCTTTGAAATGACGATCAACGGCGCCCGAGTAGCGAACTTCAAAGAACCGCGGCTGGAATAGATGAGCTGCGCTGTTCCTGAGAAGGGACTCCATAACAGCCGGAATCATGACCGGCATATTATGGTAGTGACGGAAGGCTAGACGGTCATGTCTTTCCCAGACATCCTTCCAGACTGCATCAGGGTAAACACCAACCGAGTTGACTAGCCACTGGGAATAGTAGTTGAGAGAAGTCTAGAGAGTCAGTTCCACGGCCCGAAGGTTTTGAGGAGCGAGGGGTCCCTTACATCCATGTAAAATGATCCGCCCTTCTCTGCTCTCTCAATGAGAGCGTTCATAATACCACAGACTCCAATAACACCAGTACTATATAGAAAGCAAGAATCAATATTCTTGTTGGCTGAGAAGCATGCACTACTTACCAGAAGTCTGAGTTAGGAAAAATGGGAGTGACCGGCTCATCTTGTCCGGTTGCTCGGCCATATTCGTATGATACTCCACAAACCTGCGAAAAAGATCCAACGAGTCAGTTGCAAACACACCTATGAAACGAGATGAGCATACCGCATCACTAATTTGCTGCCAGCCACTCCGATCTTTCCAAGAACCATGCCAGCCGTAGCAATTCTCGCGAGCATAAATAAGGCCAACTGGCCGATCCTTGACAAGTTCTAGCACAGCGTCTCTACCAAATCCCAACTTTTCCATCACGCCAGGTCGGTAACCATCCAAGACAACATCTGCCTCTTGAATCAGGTTACGTAGCTGTCCTTTTCCTGTCTCAGTCTTGAGATCAATAGAGCAGTTCCATTTTCCCCAGTTAAGATCCGCATGTAAGGGGTAGAAATCCAAGACCCCTGGGCCAGTGACTCTCATCACACTTGCTCCCCACTCTGCTAGGCCTCTTGATATCGAAGGCCCAGCAATAACGCGAGTCAGGTCTAGGACTTTCAACCCCGCCAGTGGACGCTTGACTTCAGTATCTGAAGTTTCCTGCCACCAAGTGGGCTTTTGGGTCCTGTTGGGGATATGCGTCAACTCATAGAGCCCGGCATTTGCATTCGCTTTTCCATGTTTACTGGCCTTGTATTCTTCGGTGGTCAGACAGGCGGTTCCAGCCTGGCGATAGGTCTCATTCATTAGAGCGTCAAGCTCATTCGAATCATGTCGCAAAACATGGTCTTGAATCAACTTGAATGCCCTTGCCATTGATGAAACCGGGTGGTCTAGTGGAATCTCCAAGGCAGTCAAGGATGGATTGGCATTCATACCTCCTGTTGAATTTGTGAGTTCCAATTTCCATTTTTGCACCCATTTCGAGAAAACGTACCATGGACATGGTAAAAGCGAGAATCCTTCGTCTTGTAGATACTGGTAACGGCAGCACGTAGCGGAGATCCCTGGTCAAGGTCTTCTCCTGGGGTAGGGAAAATTGACATCAGGCGCTCAACCGGAGACACGTTTTTCTTGAAAGGCCTGCCCTCTTCGTCCACGACATCTACAAGCAATAGTGACATGATAAACAGGGAGGCATGGTCGCTGCTCTCATCAGACACCTGGCTGCAAAAAGTCGGTGGGTGTCTCACTCACGTATCGATCTCAATGTTTACTGGGCTCTGCTTGTACTTGGCTTCCAGCAGAGCATTAAGCCAAATAGCTTCGAGGCCCTTGAGAGATGATATACTCTCAGCAAAACGCCAATTGACTGGCAGGTTTGGCTTTGCGTTACCGGAAAGCTTTACAAAGCTCGCCAGGTAATCAGCATTGGAAGGGATATTGGAGGATAACACGGGGTTCTCCAGAATCCCCTTCCGGAGAAGGGCTTCGGACTCAGCTGGAACGGAGTAGGCCTCAATTGTCATTTTTGGCAGTTGTCAATCATGCGGGAAGGGGTGCAGGAGATCAATTTCAAAACGGACTCAGGGGGGCCAATGGCTTCTATTGGTCATTCCTTAGGGCACGTGAACAAAGAATGATTCACGCAAGTGGAGCTCGGATGTCGGATCGAAGTTTGATCGACACATCATGTCTTGACCCTTGTTTAGCCTTGGCACGGTTTTTGTCTGTTTACATGGAATTCCATATTTATAGCAATCACGTCTTACATATGATATAGTTCTCCAAGCACGAAACTACTATTCGAATGCATTTACAGGCCACGGATCAGATAGTAGTTCCTCCGCAGTCGACCGATGATCTTTTGGACGCCATCGTGATTCGAGAATACTTGCTTTTGTTCAAGTTCTCGCTCTTCTCGAAGGAACTCGGGAATTTGGAAACGATCTATTTCTATAGTCAGTAGAAAAGGCTTTCGATGGGGTGACGAGGCTCAAATACCATCATTATCAAAATATCGTGAACGTTTAGTTCTCCGCTTTATCATATCCTTAAATCACAATCCCCTGAAAGCGTCCTTGTAACATCCATAGAGGCTGATATTAAGGATCAAACACCATGCCAACACGATTACGGTGTAGTCCTGCCAAGTCGAATGAGTCAAGTCAAGTACGAACAAAATACCGGTCATGAACGTGTGCATTTGCTCTGGTTATGCGCTGCGTAATTCTTAACTCATTCTCAGCATCTTCTTCAGAAGCTTAGTCATTTGTGCCGACTTTATTTGTGGCGTATCGTGTAGGAAGCAAGCGCCAACTTCATTAGATTGGCCCAATCTCATCCCTCCGGCGACTTACTGGTGTAATTCCCTGGCTAAACAAACTGTCAAGCTGGAACTCCGTTCGATCTTGGTAGCAAACTTAATATCTGTTGGCAAGGATTTCATGAAGTTGCATGAGATAGAAATGCTTGGGGCTGTCATAGGGTGCGCGTTTCTCTTCAATGCGCTCAGAAGCTCGGAAAAAAATGACCGGGCCAGACTGGGGGCTAGGAACTTTCGTCCGCAAAATCCCAAATATTGACCTGTTAAGTAATTTCGCGTTCAAAGCCATCCTATCCTGCCTGTGAGCCAAGTTCACATACTTTAGTCGGTATTTAATGAAAACAAAGATGATGGATCATCAAGGGGGCTGTTGCCTCCCAAGGCACAATCTGAGCGCCTGTCACATCACAGAAGTCAACAATCGTTTTGTCTGAGGCAAAGTTATCTGGCATTCATATTAAATGAAGGAAAATTGTGGAGTCAAGGAAATCGATTGTTTACATCTCGCCGGCAGCCCCTGAGAGGGAGGAGTCATTGTAACAGCTGTGACAGCCCCCTCCAAACATCCAATCATCATCGAGATAAATATGCGCAACAAAACCGAGTCCAGGTCTCACTCAGCCCCTACCCAGGACTTGCTCAACTTCCACAGCACTTTTTTCTTCGCCTCATCAAAGGCCTAACTGCCAAATTCATACTCAAGCGCATCTCCCTCAGAAGGCGCCGGATGAATTGCAACAGATGCCCCCTCCAAGTATAGATCACCCTTCCCTTCCAACTTGCTTGACACAGCGCCATAGATGGTAGTTGCACAAGCCTGTTCGATATTTGGCAAATAGGCTTGGGCACGTTTGTCTGCCATGACAACCTTCGTCTCCTCTTGTGAGTGCCTCTGTAGGTAAGGGCTCACCAAGCCACCAGAATGCACGCCAAATCCTTGAAGGCCCTGTGATCCATACAAGCGCTCCATCTGGGTAGCCATATAGAAATTGGCCGTTTTGCTTGATCCGTATGCAAGCCATCCGTTGTAGTTTCCTTCAAAATTGATGTTGTCGAAACGACAGGGCTATAGCGATGGCCTGCGGATGAAACATTAATGACGCGGGAATCAACTGTTGTGGAACGTGCGGTTTCCAATAGAGTATCTTTAAATAGATCAAACAGCAGAAAATGCGACAGGTGGTTTGTTCCAAATTGCAGCTCAAATCCATCCTTGGTGCGGCTTCCGGGGGTGTTCATCACCTATGTCAAACAGTGAGCAAACAATATTGCCAGAATTGTAACTCAATACACTTCCAGCCGCATTGTTGATAAGAATATTAAGCTTGGAGCTTTGTTCCAAAAACTCCTGAGCACACGCCGGGACACTCGGTAGATCCGATTCATCCATGAAAAGAAGCTTCACATGACCAGTATCAATGCGCGAAGAACCTAGGGCCTCCTTTGCCTTTGCAAGATTGCGGGCCGTGCCGAAAACAGTAGCTCCAGTAGACGCTAAGACACGAGCTGTCTCGACACCTATGTCAGAGGAGACACCGGTAATCAAGACAATTTCCCAACGATTATTCTCGGCATAGCGGCCGGAGAGTTGGAAAGGGTCTCTAGAAACCATTGACATATTGAAGGGTCGAATAGGTACTTGAATTGAACTTTCTTTCTAGAATATCGGATTTTAGATACAAATGTCTCTTGCTTGAAGGAGTATAGGCACCAATTTGTTAAGCTTTGAGGGCAAGGAAGCCTAGAGTTAGGGGGCTGATTTTATTGGCTACCTACAGTCCGGTCTAGCTTATTTAGGAAAAGATTCATGTCATCATGGAGATGAAATTTAGGGGTGTTAGTCGATTTTGATCTTGGCCTCAGGCACCACGTGTCGTCATCGTCGTCATCGTGGATCCCTAGGTCCTTTGAGAGAAGTATCGATGTGATGCATAGCACAACAAAGGGGAATATGATTGAAGGCGCATATCTCGGTAATTATATAGATACACAACGGTACTTATGTAGTCTCATATAGATAGTGCCTGAGAAAGGCAAAATGTACCTGAAAAGGGCCCTCCGATCCCTGGTTGACAGCTGTTGTGGATGTCCACTCCGCCGTCTGTCGAAACTTCTTAATTTTCTCCTCTTACCTTCTTCTCCACTTCGATGCTAGATTGTCTTTCTCTTCGCATTCTTCACAGGTAGTGCGCGGGTTCCACTCTTCTGCAGACCTGCAGAAACGCCGCAAAATGGACACCACGTTCATCACGATCCACGGCAGGTCTTCCCGCTCCCGATCGATCGATCCTAGTCTCTGTGCTTGCCCACTAACATCGCTCCAGATCTGTCCCGAGATGCTTCGATTCGCTATGCGTCAGGTAGCATAGAGGTGGTGCTGGGCTACCAACCTCATGAAGTTCTCGATCGCTCGTGCTGGGAGTATTTCCACCCCCAGGAACTACCGTTTGCCCGATCGATCCATGGTCGTGGGGTGCGATTGGATAAGGCTGCAGTCTTGAATTATTGTTCGATCCGGCATAAGAACGGTTCCTGGGTGGGGTGCGAGTGTGTCTTTACCGTAGTGTACGATGTGTTGATCGCAAGTACCACCGTCTACGGCCGAGGACATGGAAGTCAGAGTAAGTCATGACAGATCTTCTTTGGGGACCTTCGTTTGTCTACTTCTTTTAATTGGCCTGCTTTTTTGACTATCCCACTAATCTTTGCTTCAATAATATAGAGCGCGCCGCTGATGCGCCCATCGTCCGCCAGCTGTTCAATTCCTCCCCAAATGATCCTCGCTACCACATGCTTACTTGGATCTCCAACAAATTCTCTCAGCGTCTGGCTGAGCCTCTCCACGAGCCCCGCGCGGCTATGTTTGTGAACCGCTTCACTCGAACTGCAACGATCATGTACGCTACAAGTGGAGTATCGGAGATCCTTGGCATCAGTCCACATGCGCTTATCTCTCAGAGCTTCTACTACTGCATTCAAGAAGAATGCCTGGGTGATGCAATCAGGTGTCTCGAAGGTGCAAAGAGGAACGATTCCATCGCTTACCTACGATTCTGGTTCCGCAACCCTCTACAGGACGTACATGGGTCCGGTCGTGGATTGGACGCGGTCACGGTGCTGTCCCCAATCGAGCTTGAAGCTGTCGTTTCTTGTACATCTGACGGCCTCGTCGTCATCTTGCGCCGTGCCCGTGCCCCCATCCCTACTGCCCCTACTGTCCCTGCGGTTCCCGAGCCAGCTCCCGTGTATACCAATGGTATCTTTGCCGCACCGTGGGCCCCCGAGCCGGTCTTTTCCTACGGCACACCATCCTACACTCCCTCGCATCCAGCCATTCTGCAACCTTCTCGCCCAGACGTGGCCGGCACCCTGTGCCGGGATCCTGCGCCTGGTTCAACCGTTCATGGAATTCCTCTTCCCGAACAGACCTCTACTATGTGCCGCGATGGCATGGAAACCAGCTCTGGTAGCGCATCGGATTCCGTGTATGGTTCGGTTTCCGAACAAGAAAAGTCTGGAGGTCCAGGAGAAAGTGGCCCTCACTCGTACCGCCTTATGGATACCATCCGCGACGTGGCGGTCTTCGCTTGGGGAATTGTTGGTATCAACCGCGGATTGGAGCAGTACAAATACGGAACCCCGACTGGTAATTCTCGGCCAGAAGATGAGATGGATCTTGATGAGTCATGCTAGAATACGCTTTTCGCATGCACGAGGTGCGAGTTATTGAGACGATTCGGGTTTATGTGAAATACATCATTTTTCCTTGTACATCCCCAGCGTTATGCATTGCATGTGTTCAGGCAATGAAAAGAGCCAGCTCTCTATCCTATGCAATGATATATCTACTCATGAGACCACTCAGGCTTCTTCTTCTCAGCAAAAGCAGTCATACCTAAAAAGAAACACAAAATTAGCAAACCTTACCCAACCCTATAACCCCCAGCTGAAAACTCACCAATCTTTTGATCCTTGCTCCCAAACAACGCATGGAAAAGCCTGCGCTCGTACTCAACCCCCTCCTTAAGCGACAACTCCTGACTCTTGTTAACAACCTCCTTACCAGCCACAACAGCAACACGACTATAACCAGCAATGGTCTCAGCAGTCTTGAAAGCCTCCTCAAGCAACGCCTCCTGACCCCCTTCAACAACCTTAGCAGCAACACCCCACTCACCAGCCTCCTTACCGCTAAAGTTCTTGCCGGTGAGGATAAGCTCCATAGCCTTGCTCTTGCCCACGGCACGGGTCAGACGCTGCGATCCGCCTGCGCCGGGGATTGTGCCGAGCTTTATCTCGGGCTGGCCGAAGGTTGCTTTCTCCGTGCAATAGAGGATGTCGCACATCAGTGCTAGCTCGCATCCGCCACCTAGGGCGTACCCGGATACGGCGGCGATTACGGGCTTGCGGATTGTGTTTGCTAGGTGGGACCAGGGGGCGATGAAGTTCTCGTTGTAGGCGGCGGCAAAGGTTTTCGGGGCCATTTCTTTGATGTCGGCTCCGGCTGGATGGTATTAGTATTTGGTTCAGATTGGGAATTGGGGACTAAGGATTGGATTGGATTGGGAAAGTCGGCTAGATATGGACATACCGGCAAAAGCCTTCTCGCTTCCTGTGATGATGATCGCGCCAATGCTCTGGTCATTGTCGTAGGTACTCAGGGCTTCGTTGAGCTCCTTGAAAAGTGGAGTGCACAGGGCATTGAGGGCCTTAGGACGGTTCAGGGTGACTAAGGAAAGCGGTCAATCTTGATGTGGTGGCTATTCTGTTTCCATTGGGCACTTACTCAGGCCAACACCGGGCTTGGGGGTCGAGGTTAGAATGTGCTCATAGCTACCAGCAGCTGAAGAATAACCCCGGACTCGAGCTAGATACGAAGTCAAAGGGACAGCTGTCTTGGAGGTAGCCAACCGAGTACACTGGCGTGCAAACATTGTGCCTGGTTATGATATGCAAGTGCTTGAAAAGTTGAAAGTGTTGGACTATGAAAGGGTGAAGTAGTACTGAGCTAGCATAACATCATAGAGCTCCGTTTCCCCGCGACCGATACGCCGAAGTTAACCGTTCCGAGGTTCACGTGTAGGTGACTAAGTAGTCCTGAAGCAGCTAGCGTCTTCCGCCACTACACAGCCACAAGTCACCTGTCTAAGGTCACATGTTCCTGGGTGGCTGGGGAGTCGTCTCTTGCCTGATTGGTCGGTGAGCAGTGGACACTTTTCTGCTCCTGAGCCTGTGCCTTTCTCCTCCGGAATGTCTGGTTTCAGCTTATCTTAATATCGCATTTCCTTGCTTTTTCCCTTCTCTCTTTCTCTTTGGTGGCCTTTACTTGTGTACCGCCCGACCTCTTCTCTTCACCATGGATGTTCCTGAGCCCGACCAGTCGCCTTTCACGGCCATGACCGCGCACACCTCTAAATTGACCCGGGTGAGTCTATCATGAGGGGCAGAGACATTGCGCAATGCCCTCGAGTCCTTCATTCCTCGAATCTGCGAGAACAGTTGAAGCAGCATGCTAACCTACGCTTTTCGCATCAGAAATACCAAGCCTACCTCGATGCCTCGACCCCGTACACAACCTACCGCTGGGTAGGCTCCGGCGTACTCCTGTTCTTCTTCTTCCTGCGCATTGTCATTGCGCAGGGTTGGTACATTGGTACGGTCCCTCCGATTCTTTGAGCGATTGCGAAGCGCAATAATGCATCCGGAAAACACCATGCGAGATAGCATCCGATGGAAACGTTGGGAACCTTGGCATAAACAAGCCGCTAACATGATCGTCTTGCGCCACAGTCGCCTACACACTCGGAATTTACCTTCTGAACCTCTTCCTCGCCTTCCTGACTCCCAAGTTCGATCCTTCTCTCACCCAGGACGAGGGCCTCGAGGACGGTGATGCGGGGTCCCCCAGCCTCCCCACCAAGAAGGATGAGGAGTTCCGACCCTTCATCCGTCGCCTACCGGAGTTCAAGTTCTGGCACTCGGCTACCCAGGCCATTACCATTGGCTTCGTCTGCTCCTGGTTCTCCGTCTTTGATATTCCCGTCTTCTGGCCCGTGCTGGTTGTTTACTGGATCATCCTGTTTGTGCTGACGAGTATGTTTACCGGCCTAGCGTGGCCTTCCTTCAATATCATTCTTGGAAACCGTTCTAACAGTTTTGCGCAGTGCGACGACAAATCCAGCACATGATCAAGTACCGCTACGTGCCCTTCTCTTTCGGCAAGACACGATACGGCCGTACATAAGATCTTACTTTCTTAATCTCCCTGCTGTCTCTGTCTCTATATCCACGATTGTTCTATGATTGCTGTGTATTGTATGCGAGTTTTGACTTGGTGGGACTGACAGACATGATATGAAATGAGGTGAAGCATTGGACGGGCTCATGGCGATCCATTTTATGAATTTCTCCAGTCTTTGTTTTTATAATCACTACTTTGCTTAGACGGTTGCCATTTGGTCCGGTATTCTTCACTTGTGAAATATGATTAGACTTGAAGTCATTATTCTATCTCTATGTATCCTTTGGTGGACTTTTGGATAATATATTCTTGAAAGCGTCCTGCAAGGTACTTCTTTACTTGACTTTCCTATGGAGGTAGCCTGAGACAAATACTTGATCGGCTGAGCGCATTTGCGGTCATTTACTAGTACGATCTAATTTGAGAACATTAAACGTCTAACTGAGACACGAAGTCAAATCCATGTTGATGATATTGTCAACTCGATTGCCGCAATAATTTATTTGTCTTCTCCCAATTCTTCCCACCACCTCCATCCCTCAACATCCCTGGGAATGATCTCAAGCCACGGACACCCATTCGCACTCACACTCCCACATGGATGAGAGCTCTGGCATGGACGCAAACACCTCGACAAACATGAACATGGGCATGGCATCGACCTTCTCAACCTCCACCACAGTCACCCTCCTCTTCACTGGCTGGAAAACCACAACACCAACCCAATACACCCTCACTCTGCTTCTCCTCCTTCTCCTCGCAATCTTCAACCGCTTCCTCGGCGCTCTCAAGTTCCAACTCGAGCAAGCATGGGCCCAGCACGGTCTCGTCCCACCAGCTCTCGAGCTCACGGCTATCCATTCACGAGGTGACATCCACAAAGCAAAACTCAGCCCGCTTCCCAATTACATTCGTGTCCACGGGGATGAGAACGACGACGAAGATATGGGGCAGGCGCTGTCAGTTGCTTATGACAATGCCGGAATGGGGCGTTCAACGGCGAGTCTCCTCGAACGAGGTGTTTCGCAGAGGAAGTGGTCTTGCAACTTTGACCTTCCATCTTGGAGAGCTAGTGGAAGATGGTCTCTTCGGAAGGATGGTGTGGGGGGGTTACTTGAATTGACTCGGGCTTTGATTGGGTATCTTTTGTATGTTTTGTTTACTTCCGTGGCTACTTGCGTGTGTTGTGGGTTTTTGAACACTTTGCTAATCACATGTTGTCTGAACAGGATGCTAGCTGTCATGACTTTCAACACTGGGGTCTTCGTTGCCGTCTTGCTTGGGGTCTTGTGTGGAGAGCTACTGTTTGCGAGATTCTTTCGTGGCATGACTGGCTGGCAGGAGGGTGCTTGTCATGGATCTTGAGTTCGTCACGGGTGTTGTACAACACTACCTCGTATTCTAGTATTACATGATTCGTTGGCATATCTTTCAGGGAACTTTCATGGTTGAATCAGCATGTTCTTGAGCGTATTGCTTCCACTTCATCCGTTGATCCAATCCCTGCGCCATGCGCCATGTTGACGTGATATTTGCTGTGGACTCATCAGCAAGTACGAAGAACAACTGGCCTAGTGGCAGGCCTCTGGTGGCAATTCATGAGCGCAGACTCAACTCATCAGGAATCGGAAATGGAACTGCTTTTTCAAGCATCCCAGATACAAACACATTCATCAATCTCGGCTTGAATACACGTCCAACTTTCTTCGGTTGTGACATTTCCAACCTCACCGACCCAGCTCCACTTGTGGTGTACGTTCCTAATCACCCATACACCATGCTCTCAAACAAATCCACCTTCCAAGTGGAATACTCAATTATCGAAAGAGATGCTGTGATTGAAAATGGATACAATGCCATGACCATGGGAAATGGGACAGGAAATGGCTATTCCGACTGGTCTGCATGCGCAGGCTGTGCGATTCTCAGTCGGTCTTTTGATCGAACTGATACTCAGGTGCCTGAAGTTTGCAGAAAATGCTTTGTGAAGTTTTGTTGGGATGGAACTCGCAACAGCACCGAGCCAGGTTTTTATGAGCCTGTGCTAATTGTTGCAAAGAATTTCGCGACGAAAGAATCAGTCTCTTATCTGGTAACTTTCCTGGTGCCGATCTTCGTGCTGGTTTTCGTGTTGAGGTAATAGGCGGATCCATTATCTGCTATTCAGCTTAACAAATTGTTGTGCTTATTCGTGTTATTAGTCAAAAATGTGTGGATTTCATAGATCTTGCAGGCATAGCCTTTTCACAACCCTACCATTTTAAGATCCAGACGTTTAATTCGAAGCTCCTAAGATGGGCAAAACAAGAGAGGCCGAAAGAAAACACAAAAGGTCCATGAAATAGGGTACTCGCTCCGCGGCTTTACTGTAGAACCCGTCTAGTACTTTATGGTATCGGGTGCACACTCATAACTTCTTTTCCAGAACAATAATCGTTGCAGATCACAAACATCGGGTTCAAAAACCGTCAAGAGCCCCTAGATTTTCCCAATCCACCAAGCCATCCACGCCCAGAAATCCTCTCTGCAACAACCACAGCAAGACAACTAACAATCAACCCTTCAAGAAGTCCATCCGAATCAGCATCCAACTCAGCAATCACCCCCAAAGACCCCAAAATCCGTTTATCTGTCCGATTCTGCCAAACAGCAAGAACATCATCAGGCCGATCAGCGGCAAAGAACTTCAAGTTCCCATTCCCATCACTAGCATTCACCTCACCATCTCGCGCATCAAACAAAGACAATGCAGCCTTTGACCCCTTCCAATAATACGTCTTAACAATACCCTCATTTACAATCTCAACACGATACGTCCTCCCAATCCCCTTCCGAACAACATCAACCGAGCAATATTCCACCAAATCAGAAGAAACAGCCACAGACCCTGGGAGATCATCCCTCAGAGCTGTAGACTCTACCAGGTGAAATAAATCAGCAGTAACATGTAACCCCATTAGACCTTCAATACCGCGATAACGAATACGCGCGCGGTGGTCTTGCGGTTCTGGAGATGGGTCGTTCCGGCTGCGGACTACCGTGCCACCGGCGTAGATATCAAATGGGGCCGGTAAGTATAGACGTTGTTTGTACCAGGGAATGCGGAGGGTGTGATATACTGGACTTGGGGATTGGGCGTTGCCTCCTGATGGGTGGATTTGGAGGCAGAAGCTGAAGGCGTTGGTGCCTAGTGCTACCTGTACAGGGTTAGTTTTGGCCATTGGATATTTCATGGCTTTAGGAGTATAACAAATGATTGGGATTTTAATATAGGCATACATCTTTGAATACATTGAAGGAGCGGTAAGGTTGCATTTTATTGGTTATTTGTTGCTCTTCCTGTGGGATCTCATTTGCGAATTGTTGAGGTGATACTTGATTTGTTTGTGAAGAGTCATCTCTGTCGAAACAAACATGGTCGAAGCCCACAGCTGTGGATAGGGGTTGGTCAGACATTGTTGTTGTTGCAAGGATTAGTCTTTAAAACGATCAGATGTTTAGATGGGTATCAGCTCAGGTTTCGCTGACGGTTGATCCAAAGCTGTATATGTTGGAAGCAGGCTTTCGAGTAAAGAGGCCAGGACATAAAATCGATTTAAATGTGAAAGAAAGTCAAGTAGCCCGCGAGTCGCGATGGAAGTTGGTCATGGCGATCTTAGCACCTGGGCAGCGTTGCCCGATACGAGGTCGTGGTCCAATAGATGATCATCACAGCGAGGGGACTTCATCCGTTTAGACATTCAAAAAAAATCTGAGAGCTAGCATAATTGATACATTCTGACCATATAATCATTTACTACAACAAAGTAATGTGTAGCATGAGAGAAAATACTCTATAGAGCTTCACCGCCACATTGTGCAGGCATTATCACCCACCGCCCGGAAAGAGCAGAACCCGAATCCGCCCTTGACAACTGCAAGGGACTGCGAGAACCTCGGATCGTGCTCAATTGCAATTGTAAGTCTTTTCCGGGGTGCATATTGACCTGCCTGTCCTGTTTCAATTGGTCCCCAACCGGAGCCGCTTGAATCTCGACAACTTCATGCGCACAGTCTAGCTACGATCGGAAAACTAACGGCTGTATAGGTTCGGCGTAGCTCCGCCGAAGAACAATTGAATCTCCACACCCTGCAGTCAAGATGTCCTGCATCGCCGCTAAAATGGCCTGGAGAGCCAGCATTCGGGCTCGTGCCCTTCCTACCTCCCGCTTGGCCCAACGCCCGTCGGCATTGATCTCGAAGCGGGTCCCCGGTGCGAAGAGATATGCTTCGGATTCGGCTGAAGCTGCAAAGGAAACCGTGAAGGATGCCGCTAAGGAGGCCACGAAGGAATTTCCTAAGGAAATCCCCCGTAAGGCTGGTCGTGGCTCCAAGAAGGCGTTGTACGGCACTTCATTGGCATTGACTCTGCTCGTGGGCTACATCTATGGAACCGATACCAGGGCTAGCATCCACCGATATGGAATTGTTCCTTTGATCCGGCAATTCTACCCTGATGCGGAGGATGCGCACCACATGGGCGTGGACATGCTGAAGAAGCTCTACCCATACAGTCTTCACCCGCGCGAGCGTGGAAATCCAGACAGCGACGGGGCCCTCGCAACAGAGGTAATTGCCCTGCCAGCGCTTAGATAGATCGATGCTGACAAGCTAGCAGGTCTTCGGCTACACCCTCTCCAACCCCATCGGTATCTCCGCCGGTCTGGACAAGCACGCCGACATTCCCGATGCGCTTTTTGACCTCGGACCTGCCATCGTTGAAGTCGGCGGCACCACTCCTCTCCCCCAGGACGGAAACCCCAAGCCGCGTGTCTTCCGCCTGCCCTCGCAGCACGCCATGATCAACCGCTACGGCCTCAACTCCAAGGGCGCAGACCACATGGCGGCCGTCCTGAAGCAGCGGGTCACCGACTTCGCCTACGCCGCCGGCTTCGGTCTCCAGGATGAATCCGAGCAGCGCGTCCTCGACGGTGAAGCCAATGTTCCCCCAGGCAGTCTCGTCCCCGGCAAGCTCCTTGCCGTGCAAGTCGCCAAGAACAAGCTCACCCCTGACAACGACATCGAAGCCATCAAGCACGACTACGTCTACTGCGTCGACCGCGTAGCCCGATACGCCGACATCCTCGTCGTAAACGTCTCCAGCCCAAACACACCGGGCCTGCGCGATCTCCAAGCCACAGCGCCCCTAACAGCAATCCTGACCGCAGTCGTCGGCGCTGCCAAGAACATCGAGCGCAAGACCAAGCCCTTCGTAATGGTCAAGGTCAGCCCCGACGAAGACTCGAACGAACAAATCTCCGGGATCTGCGAAGCAGTCTGGAACTCGGGCGTCGACGGCGTAATCGTCGGCAACACAACCAACCGCCGGCCCGACCCCGTGCCCGAGGGCTTTGTCCTCCCAGAAGCAGAGCAGAAGACTCTAGCCGAGACGGGCGGCTATTCCGGCCCGCAGCTATTTGACCGCTCTGTCGCGCTGGTCGCTCGCTACCGCGCCTTGCTAGACAAGGGTCCCTCGTCTGCGGCTGATGCCAAGTCCGATACCCCTGCGACTGAGCTTGAAGGTGCCGTCGAGAAGGCTGTTGACTTGGCGACTTTGCCGCGGAAGGTTATTTTTGCTTCTGGTGGTATTACCTCTGGTAAGGAGGCTCGCCAGGCTATTGAAGCTGGTGCTTCTGTTGCTATGATGTATACTGGAGTTGTGTATGGGGGCATTGGCACTGTCACGCGAGTGAAGAAGGAGTTGCGTGAGGAGATGCAAAAGAAATAAGCGGTGTAGGGGATGAGAGATGAAAGATGAAAGTATGTCTGATTTGATAGAATTCTGTAAATAGCATGGATTGGATTGGGTATTGGAAAGAAAAATAGGATTTACTGCTGCATTCACGTATCCCATGCATTGCAAAGAGTGCATTTCTCGCCCGAAAGACTCGACCGACATTTCGGTACGATGTAGGGTCTAGGTGTCAGCAGTCCTTTGAGAATATCAACCTAGTCAGGAAGTGCCGAAGAAAAGAAAAGGAAAGAAAAAGGGGGAAAGTGGATGTATAGATCCTTCACATCCAAGCTCGGATTACTCCATCAGTGCAAATCTGGAGCTTCAGAATCCACAGTGGATCAAGTCAAGCTGCAAAAGAAACGTCTCCCGTGATCATTGGTACCTGGAGTGGAAAAAGCAGGAGTTAACAAGCGACTGCAACATCCTATCAGAATAACCAAGTAGGGGGGGGTCGAGAGCCGAAGTGCATATATGCAGTTGGACTATAAAAAGTTTTTAAGATCATCTGAGCAAATCTGACTTATTTGAGTGGAGAAAAAGAAGGGCCAAAACTGGGGAAATCAAATCCACTCGAGTTCTCCAGTTTTCTGTGGGTTTGCCCGTTCGGGATCCCCAGATAGGCTTCCCGAACTCGTTTTCTCGCTTTCTTTCATGTCTCGTGAGCTGTGGATTTGTCTAGATGATCTATGTACTTTTCGTATCACAGTGACAAGGGGCTGTATGGCGTAAAACATGTTACCGTACATGTATCTGTCCATGTAGGTAGATACACCTGGCATATGAGGTGTCGAGGTACGGTATCAAGCATCTATACCTGCATCAACATCAGTCAACTAGCACGCTTCAAATAAGCCTCAAAGCAACACAACAGCATACCCTTACCCCATTCAAAGCCCCAAACTCTCCTCGACCTCCCTAACAACCTCCCTAACACCGCCAATCTCATGCGCAAACCTCCCCAAAAACATCCCATCAACAGCCGTTCCCAAACCCCCACCACTCCAAAGCCCAGGCCCAGCACTCCCGCCATAAAGAACCCGCACGGTCCCAACCCTCTCCCCAACAACTCCCCTAATCCCCTGAACAACAGCAGAAACGTGATCAACGCCAGCCGGTCTCGGCTGCCCAATAGCCCAAACAGGCTCATAAGCAAAGATAACCGGCGCATCAGCGGGAACAGCCGCAAGCACAGCACGCACAAGAACAGCACACTCCCCCACAGCCCTGCCCACCGCCTCAGAAACAACCGCGCCGGGCGCCGTAACCTCCCCAACACAAACAAGCGGCACCATGCCGTGCCTACAGGCCGCGGCAGCCTTGGCCGCCGTCTGCGCGTCTGTCTCGTTGAAAATGGCCCTTCGCTCTGCGTGGCCCAGTTCGACGATTTTGCATCCCAGGCTTGCTAGTGAGGTCGGTGAGACTTCGCCTGTGTATGCGCCTGCGGACTCCCAGAAACAGTCTTGCGCGCCGAGGAGGAAGGGGGATGGGGTTGTGGGGATGTTTTGGGTGCGGAGGGTATCTTCGTAGGCTTTGATTATTTGCGCACAGGGGTGGATGGTTAGGAAATCAGGGATTAGGGCTAGGAGGAGTTTTTGGCGGTTGGCTGGGTGGACGATCTCGTTATCTGGGTTTAGGAGGGCGTTTAGGTAGGAGAGGGTGCGGTCTGGGGTGAAGTACATCTTCAGGGAGATGAGGAGGAGGTTTTCGGGGAGGATTGGGTATCTTGGTTCCATGGTTGGTGTGTGGTGGTGAGGTTGTCTGTCCTGGTGGTGTGGTGTTGTGGAGTGTAGAATGTAAGTTGAGGGGATCCCCGGAAAGACGGCTCGGGTCTGGGGATGGCGTTTTGCCAACCTCTTGGCTGTGCTCGGGTGAGTTGCTATGAGTGAGTTTCCAAGGGAATTGAAGCGATGTTTCTATCAGAAAGGGATATTGTAATTTCCCTTTTCCTTTGTGCCCCGCGCGTTAGCGCATTTTCCCGTGTTTCCCGTATGTTCCGAATCCATGTCTACTGTATACTTCGAATGGGATACGTCCATGATGTCACGCTAGTTCAGGGGCATAGCAAACATTCGGAGTACACTTAGCCGGCCAACGACGAATCAGCGTTATTATGGCCAGCCGGGATAGTAGCCAATGTAGCATCAGGAGAGGGGGGAAGCGCCAAACCGGTTCAGAGGTGTAGACAATTTACCTAAAGAGGCTGTGTACATTTCTTCGTCCACAACCTACGTACTAATGGTATAGATTCAACACAAAGTACGTCAAGCCATGCTTCATAGTGTAGATCCAAAATCCGGAGTAGGTTCTCAAGAACCGGTTATGCGACAGCCTGCTTGTCACTGCTAGTAACCAACAACATCGCTCCCAGTGGATCGCAGTGGAGAACATCGCAAGCTGGCGAGACCCGGGTCTGCGCATCAATTATGGGGAGATAAACGTACATGCCGACATTGGGTGACTTGTTTTTTAGGCATATGAGGCAATTCACGTTCACGTTGATGTTCACAATCTTCAGGCATATCTGCAGGCTGCCAGGTTTTCGGCCTCAGATTGAAAGTTAGTCCCGGCTATGAGGTCAACCACTTCCCGTGCTCGGACGTAACTAGGCATACGAAATGCCCAGGATCTTAGCCACAGAACCAGGTTTTGGCGTCGGGAAGGTTTTGGCCATCTTTGGCCGTTTGGGCTACTTGGCCGAGCAAAGGGAGGGCAGAGAACAGCCTGTGTACAAGCCACAGCCGTCTGGCTTAATTATCCCTTCACTGACCTCGACGGCTTTGGGATGGCTGTAGATAAGTAAGGTTAGTGGAAGCCGCCCAAGTCTATGTGTACAGTATGTGGTCAAACGTCCTGTGTAATACGAGGTAAGGCGCATGTAACGTCTCAAACGGACTCCTGTTGTATCCGACCTCGGTTTATCCTCTGTTGCCACTGACCACTCATAGCTCGTTTCAAGGGTGCTATGACGCCTGGGCGGCCCATTTGGACTCTGGAATACGCGCAACAGTATCCAGACCAGATCCAATTCGAAAGTGGAGACCATTGGTATGCCGGGGAAGGTGAAGTACAGGAAGTTGAAAGATATAAGAACCCCCTCGATATCTCCCAAATCCGGTCTTTCGTTAAGCTCAGAGTTCTCTACTTCCAATCATATCTACTCTACTCTACTCTACTTTACACTCTATCTCTTTCTGTACCTACTATACACACTTGTACAATGTCTGCCCCCCTCCGCATTGTCATGGCCTGCGATGAGGCCGGTGTCCCTTACAAGGATGCCATCAAGGACACCCTCCAGAAGAACCCCCTCGTCGCCGAGATCATCGATGTCGGCGTCAACACCTCCGATGACAAGACCGCCTACCCTCACCCCGCCGTTGAAGGAGCCAAGCTCATCACGGATGGCAAGGCAGACCGCGGCCTGTTCATCTGCGGCACTGGTCTCGGTGTAGCCATCGCCGCCAACAAGGTGCCTGGCATCCGTGCGGTCACAGCCCACGACCCCTTCTCCGTCGAGCGCTCCATCCTCAGCAACGACGCCCAAGTCCTGTGCATGGGCCAGCGGGTCATCGGCGTTGAGCTGGCCAAGAAGCTGGCCTCAGACTGGCTCAACTACCGCTTCGATCCGAAGAGTGCCTCGGCAGCCAAGGTCCAGGCGATCACCGATTATGAGACTCAGTTCCGCACTGCGGCTTAGATGTTATCCTGATTTGTCTTTCTCAGCGCATGATACCAATGTTACTTCCATTTCAGATTGGTCATAGATATGTATATAGTCACTTTCACACTTTCATGAACATCAAATTTAGCACGTCGATCAGACCTTAGGGTGTAAATTCCAGACACCGCAGTAGTTCGTGAACAAAAGTTCCTCCCGAGTCCGAAATCCTTCAAGATCAGCACTGCGTGACTGTGGAGCGCCCCACCTACTCCAGAATCGCACACGCTCAACGATCTGAACACGATCCTACATACACCATGGCGCAAGAGCTCAAAGCAAAGGGCAACGAGCTCTTCAAACAGGGCGATTATACCGGCGCCGAAGACTTCTACTCCCAAGCGTGAGCACCCCCCCCCCCCCTCCGGTCCATCCGAACACCCACTCGCCTCACCCAAACCCCAACACAAAAGCACTAATACAAACAACCCCAAACTAACAACCCATTGACATCATCAGAATCGCAAAGAACTCCAAAGAGCCAAGCTTCTTCACAAACCGCGCAATATCCCGAATATACCTAACAAAATGGACGGACGCGGAACACGACGCACGCAGCGCAATCACCCTCTACGGCTCTAAGAACCCCCTCGCTCTGAAAAGCAGCTACTACCTCGCACAAGCACTGCTGGGCCTCCAGCGCCCGCAGGAAGCATATGACGTCGCGTCCGACGCGTACAAGCAGAGTCTGTCGGCGAAGAATGCCCAGACGGAGAACTTGTCGCGCATTGTGTTGCGCGCTAAGCAGGCTATCTGGGCGGCGAGGGAGACTGCGCGGTTGAGAGAGATGGATGCTACGCTGGGAGCTGTGGAGGCGCTTATTGAGGCGGATTATAAGAGGGCGCTGGGGGAGTTGGAGGGGCGTCTGGAACGCGGGGAGATTGGGGAGATTGGGTTTGGGGAGGATCGGGATGCGCTGCGGGTTGATGCCGAGAAGAATGTGCGGAATGTTAGGGAGGCTTTTGCGCTTTCTTCTAAGGGGGAGGTTAAGGAGCGGGTGAGTTGTTCATTGTTTTGGTGGCTATGGTGGGATGGATGAGGATGTGATGGGATGGGCGAGAGAATGCGTGAGAGTGTTTGGGCTGACTTTTCTGTTTTATAGGTTGTGCCTGACTATCTCATTGATGGTATTACCTTTGAGATCATGCATGATCCGGTCATTACGCCTTCTGGGACTAGCTTTGATCGCATTGGCATCGCTAAATACGTTGAGAAGTCTGGGGTTGATCCTTTGACTCGCACGCCTATGACGGTCGGCGACTTGCGCAACAATTATGCTCTCAAGGCTGCTTGCGAGGAGTTCTTGACGAACAATGGATGGGCAGTAGACTGGTGATGTACATTTGATCTGATATTCATAGCGTCATCTTGCATCTGCGGCGTCTGGTGATAGAAAGATAAGAGGATACATATCATCATTATATCCAAGCAAATACTAAGTGCTAAGGAACCACTGCGTAACACCAAACACCATACCTAAATAGTCCTCCTGCATACTCGTACACTCCAATCTACCTCGGACCAACTGGCGAGTGTGTCAGCACCCCACCAAACAAACCCCTCCTCAACATCTCCAACCCCAACCTTGGCTCTAACCTCCCACTTCACCCAAAATGTCTGAAATCGCCCCCTTCATCGCCGTCCTGGAATCTGCCCAGAAGAAAGAGAGCAACATCACCCCCGATGTGCAACAAGCCGCCGAGGGCATCGACATCGAGGCCCTGAAGGCCGCATACGAGAAGGTCGCCGAACAGGGCGAGTTCGAGAGCGTCGAAGGTGCCGACAAGGACGTTCTCAACAAGGCCTTCGAGTTCGCTGCCAAGGCCGTTATGCTCCTCAAGACCTCCCCCGGTCTCTTGGAGAAGAAGGATCTGTACATCTACTTCAAGGTTTCCAAGGGCGAGGCTATGGAAAAGCCCGGCATGTTCGATATCCAGGTATGTTGAAATGTTATCCGCGAGAATGGGGAGCTTGGATGAGCTTGTGGTGGTGGTGGAAACATCATATCATGCACACTCACTTGGCGCGGGGAAGAAATCCCACCAACGAATATCGGCTGACTTTGCCTTTTTCCACAATACAGAAGAAGCAGCTCTTCGGCGCCTGGGAGAAGGTTAAGGATTACAACCCCTCCAAGGCTAACCAGCTCTACATCGCCCACGTCAACACCCTCATTTCCAAGTACGGTACCCGCGAGTAAATCAACACGCACAACGGCATCGATATACGCAAATAGAACACGTTATTGGATGGATGATGGATGTGGATTTGGTTGGGAATTATAGGATCCTGGGTGGATATCTGGTGATTCCCAGTAAGGGAGGGATCATTGCGGTTGAAGTTCAGGGTCTGATCTAAACGAATACGACGAATACAATTGCATGCTACTATCCATGAAAGATTTTCACGTTGATTGGATGTTCATTTCCCTCGTATACTAAAGATTGTCATTGGATAATGATATAAGGATGTCGAAGGTGTGTTGCGGATAATCGATATAACACTAGTAGCTGTCCCGCTTCGTCGACAGATCATAGGTCAAACAATCCAGCGCTGTCCGCGCCAGTCGGGTAGTTCGTATGAGGCAGTGGCACACCACGGCTCGTCGGACGCTCCATATGGCGTCAAGGGTAGGTTGTAGGGCATACGGAATCCAACAACAACAGAAGCAGCATCCTCCTTCCCCTTCTCTTCCCCCTCTGAAGGAGAAGGACAGTCCTTCTGAAAAGTAGGAACCATAACCGCCCCCTTTCCCTCCTCCTCAAACAACCCAGGCCAAACAACAACCCCAATCTCCCAACTACAAATTCTAACTTCACCCCCAGAATTAACACCCGCACCCCAAGCCTGCGTAGAAAGATTCGCCGACGAAATCATCGCCCAATCCATGCTTTCCATGCCCTCATCCCGAAATCGAATATATGTCTTAATATGCGGCGCCGCACGCGCACGACCAGCTTCCCGCTTCGGTGGCTCGTCGCCGGATATATCGATGCATGTGCCATTTGTTAGACCGTCGCCGGCCCACTGGCACAGATAAGGACGCATATATGTGAGTTGTTTTTGTTGCGCTGCGCTTTGAGTCTTCATGTGGATTGAGGCGCCGGATGTGTAGCCGTCTATTGAGCGGCGGATTTCGTCGGGTGTTGGGAAGATTATTGAGTGTTTTGGTTGTTGACTTGGAGGTGATGATGGAGAAAGGGCTTTGAAGAAGACTTCTTTTAGCCATTTTTCCGTCTGGCCTAGAGTTGCTACTGATGAGATCTGTATTGTGTTGTTGGTTACATGGGTTGTTCTTGTGTAATTAGTTGGGTTTGGGGAGGTTCGTACCTGGGTGACGATGTGAGGCTTCTTTAGACTCTCTTTTCCTTCTTTGTTGGCTGCCTTGATTGGGATTCGACTCATTAGGTCTTTGAGTGCGAGCCATCCCCATAGTGTGCCCTCGTCTGAGTTGGATTCACTGGCATGCTGCTTTGATGGGACACTGGCGACAAGGGCCCCGCGCACAGCTCCGAAGTCATAGGTCTCCAGCTCTTGAACTAACGGGCCAGTTTTGGAGGGGCCATATGCTCTGAGATAGGCAAGGAAATCTCTTTTGAATCGGGCCCCAGAGCCAATTGGCATGTCTCTCGCTGGTGCCGATGACAGCTTTTGCGGCAGAAGAGGAGAGCGCCAAACAGCCTGTGTCATATTCGTCCAGTCCTGGGCAATCATATTCGCTGTATGAATAATTACCCTAGATATGTTAGATTAATCACGTCGTGGTATCAAGACTGAGCATCTTACTGGGCTAGGTCATCATGCCGAAGAAGCACCATGATCTTGGAATGATGCGTCCCAAAGGGCTCGGGCATATATGCCACGATAGGCTCGACATTGGGATATCGCGCACATGCTTCCTGTCTGTGTGTCAGACGGTCTTCATCTACTATAACTGAGGATTGACTCACTTCAATGCGCATTTTAGTCGCATTCTCTCTTTGCCATGATCCATGCACAACTTTGACTTTGATAAGATCTCTCATGTCTTCATCAAACTGGGACATGACAAAATCCACATCGTGGAGGTAATTGAATTGCCAGCATTCGCGGATCATTGGATCCCCGAGGATATCGCGCAGTCGAACCGTGTCCACATTGTAGCCTTTGCTTGTGGGAAGATCACGGATGTGAGATAGTTGAATTGGGGACTCAATGACCTTTGGAGGAATGGAGCTGGGTGTAGAACTTGTTGGGATGGTGTCTGGCACATTGCTCTCATTCTTTGCGTCCGGGCAGGAGGATGCGACCTGCCGAGACTGCGGTGGTGGGGTGATGACACTGCGGAGGGTGGCTATATCGTGTATTGTTGACAAAGGAGATTCCAGTTTTGACTCCTGTTCGGGAGATCCCGAGTCTGTTCTGATCTTTTTGGTTGGTGGTTCCATTGTAGTTGTTGTCATGGGGTTGGATGGAAGGCGGTCGCTGACTGGCGGGCGATCGTCAAACCTGCAGGTGCCCAGGTGCAGGCGTGACAACATAAATAGAATGGAGTTGGCCGAGTATACAGTATGGTTTTGAGTGCTCTGGTTTTCATTTTGGTGAGATCGATGTATTTCAGCATAAAAAGTGTCCAGTTATTACGTGGGGCTAGTCCTTGTGATCATATAGAACCATATATATATCGAAGTCCGTCACGCACTTGGATTCCACTCCCAATTCGTACCCTGGTAGATGATAAGTGGTTGAAATAGGAAAATTAAGAATAGAGCGCAAACGAGATATAAACTATTATACTTGCCCCGAGTGAAACTATAGACATACTTGTAGCATTTTGGTGGTATATCAGTAGCGAAAAGTATTTCGTACCACACACTGTACGGTGGGAACTCTTATATAATTAGGTTTGCTGAAAGCTAATCTAACCCCAGCACCGCATTTCGCTATATAGATTTCGAATTTTGGGTCAGAAGAAGTATGTAAACACGGCTCAATCAAGATCAAATAATCATATCCCAGAGAACGAATCAGGCCGAGATAAGAGCCAATGTACAACGTTGCCATTGAGAAGTTGACTCGATATTTTTACCTGCTATTCTTATATTGAACGAAGAAGACTAACGGTATCTATGAAATGTCTCATGTCTCTAGTAGGGTTTGTTGATTGTATCAATTTTGTATACATTGTTTCTTGATACGTCTCGCTCAGTCAAAGGCTTGATTGAGTTGCCAATTGGTTCGTACGTTAGTCTATGAAGTAAAATTTAAGATCCAGCAAATTGCAGGCTGAATGGAGGGGGCGCATACGTTCTTCAAGACAGCAAAAAGGAAAGCTAGGCAAGCCTAGCAGTTGTCTCATGGTTCCAGAGGGGGTCGAACCCTCGACTTTGGCGTTATTAGCACCACACTCTAACCAACTGAGTTATGGAACCTGGTTATTGTGTCTCGTCGGCGTGAAAGTGGATCAGATTCCTACACTCCACCGTCGGTAAAGAATTTAGTTAGGGTTGGATCTTGCGAGCTTGCTTACCCCAATAAAATGTGTCTGCTATCAAATTAGGCAGTAGAAATAGTATGTGATCTTGACATGATGTTTTTAATATTCCATAGGGGTTAAACATTTTATTTCCACAGGTGACAATGTATCTCTATACATTGAGGCATGAGCGCATAGGTCAAATATAAAGGGTACGCTAGTTCGAACTAACCGTATTTAGTCCAGTTGTGACGTGGGTGCTGAATGACGTAGCTAAAATTCCGGTTCTCGCTTAAACCCTATGGTACATGGCCCGCCTCAACCACACAACAACCTGGTTCCATAACTCAGTTGGTTAGAGTGTGGTGCTAATAACGCCAAAGTCGAGGGTTCGACCCCCTCTGGAACCATGATTTCTTTTTTTAGCTTGTGCTACCTTGCTGCCATGAGTTAGGTAGGGGTGTGGTTGGGCTTTTATTTTTGCACACGTCGGTAAAGATGAGTAAGAAAAACTAGGCGTTTGACGGTTGGAGCCGATAACGCAGTGAACAGACTATAGATCGAAGGTGTGCTCAAACCTAGTTCTATCGTGAAAGACGGTCGTGACATATCTATCCTATTGGGTATGTCCTTTTATTAGGGCTGGGTAACCCTATCGACCGTGTAGGGATTGACGCCTATTGGGAATCATCGTTCACTTGGGTAATATAAAAAACAAGAACACTATATCCCCTATCCTGGCGTTAATCAGATGCTATAAGCATTTAACGGAGTTCAACGTCTGTGTAGCTCGGCTTGTCATATATATGTCTAACTAACAATAAAATTGTCAGGTTATTATTGTAATATAGCAACGATAATTGAGTATTTTGTGAGAGTAGTAAAGAATGATAGCAGAAGAAACGCAAATAAAGGTAGAGCCGTAACAACGTAAGAGACCACTGCCTTTCTACACCACAAATTAAATCGCAGCACAATAATTTGAAGAAAGCAATTGAATAAGTTGGTACAAAAAAACCTCGAATTCGTATTAAACTTGCAAAAGCTCATGAAATGAAACATTGAAAACCCTTGCATGACCATTAAAATTATTTCAGCCATGCATTAATTCGGCATTTTGAAATTGGCACCGAGAAGTTCCATAGTGATTTGGGTGCAATAAAGAACTCTTTCAAACGTCACAGTCAGGCAGATCTGGTTCATACTCATGTATTGATTTCTGGGTTATATTATCGCAAATGTGGCCGCCAAATAATAACCGGGTTCCATAACTCAGTTGGTTAGAGTGTGGTGCTAATAACGCCAAAGTCGAGGGTTCGACCCCCTCTGGAACCACGTTTCTTTTTACTTGTGCTTATTATAAGTACCTTGATCTAATTTCCTTTGAAATGAAAATTTTTTATTTGCAAATTTGATTATCAATATTATTACTGAAAACCAAGAGGGGATGGCCGGCTTAAATTGATAATTGGAGGCAAGCCTGGTAACTACACGGTCTCTCACTCCTGTTCTATGAAACCAAATCAAACCTCGCTTGCTTAAAGGGTGGGAGGCAGTCGGGAAAGCTTCATTCCGTCTCCAGTACTGCCTTTCTTGGATATCTTCATGTTTTTAGCGCGGCCTTGACAACTCCAATGCAGGATTTCGCTCTTCTTCAAGACTTTGTACCAACTGCAATTCATGCACCAACTGATGGACGAATTCTGTGCTTCGCATTAGCCAGAATAATTGACTCATATATTGTGCCTGCCACTTAAGATCGACCTTGGCGCTTTGAACTTCCTCGCTGGAACACGATTATCAAATAGCAAATCAATTTCACCAAAGGTACGATCCTTGGTCTCTGGAGGATATGACATAAATGTTGAGTAAACCATCCGAGGCGTAATGCAGTTGCAGGCTATACCAGTAACAACATGCACCACTCTCCCGATGACAGTTGTGTTGTATCTCAATTAACCGGATGGCGTCTTCGCAACGACAGGATAGCAGACAGGTCCTATATTTATCATATTGCACAGCATTGAAATGACCAATAGGTACCCTACGGCCATATCCCAACGAACAACTCTCGGGGCACTAGGGGTCAAACTGGTTTTTGGAGCTCCATGCTCGCCTTGACAGAGGTGCACAGCCATATCATGCAATTGAACGATAAAATGTTTCGCGAATCCAAGGCTGAATTTGACATTCGAGAAACGGTCGAAGTAATATCTGTTGAGCTACCTACTTGGCTTGACACACCGTCTAATCATCCCGGGACACGCCCGAGAACCAGGAGAGCTAAATAAAGAGTAGTCTTGGACGGGAGTTCGCAGTCCACCTCCTGCTTTACCACCATCAATGTCAATTGTTGTATTATCAATTCTTGAGCAGGGGAGCCAAATCGAGAGAGAACCTAGATATTGAGTCGACCATCACATAAATCGATGCAAGAGCCATGCTGCAAGTCTCGGACAAATTATGTGGCACACAAAGCGCCGTCCAGGAATGGAATGCCTGTGGTCTCCAGTGAATAGACACCTTCTCGTCATTGCGTTCTCTATCCATCTGCACACCCATTTGTTTGACACCAATGCCCTCAATCTGACCAATGCGAAGGAATACTTAGAAAAAAGTTCTATGCTGCTTCTTCAGTTTCAGAAGTACTGGCCTCTTCTCCAAACTTCTTCAAACGCGCGGCTGCAGGCATTTCACAGAGCTTGTCAGTCTGCTAGCAGTCACAAAACTTTCAATATGGATCCCTGGATGAATCAGTTCTTGAGAAGCTATGATTCACGGGTTGTGGAGCGCTATGAGATGGTTGAGGGCGCGCAAAATCCTGATGCTGATGCCGCAGTCGAGCTTTGGCAAAATCGTTCAGATGGGATCTCTCAAATACGGACTGTACTGTAAAAAATTATTGTTGAATGCTCTGGATTGAAACATCTACTGTATTATGTTAAAACTTCGTCGTACCAAGTTATGTCCCTTGCTGATTCAACGACCACCTAGTTTGCCAAATCAGACCCTTGACAGTATTAAGGGCATACTTAAGATTATATTAAACTCCCGCTCAGCCATATAATGTCACGAAGCAGCACTCGCATGCAACTTCTCCATATACAACTGCGACTTCGCAGAATATTTGCAACGAGCACGAATCGCCGACCCATATCTGTAAAAAAGGAAAGGAGCAGGCATGCAAAGAACAGCAAGGAAAGCGGGAATACAAGAAGCCCAATGAATACCAAGATTCTGGTACATATAGTTCGTGAAAAGGGGGAAGACAGCGCCGAAAATAGAGCGCAAGATGGCATTAGCGGCCAACACCGAGGCAGCGTAAATGGTGTAGGAGTCAATGAGATAGTTCATGACGCCCAAGTAGATCAGAACTACGCCAAATCCGAATGGCGCACCCGCGATGATGCTCACGCTCCAGTGGATTGATGGTGAATTGGTCCATGCGAACCAGAATAGACCAGCGGGTGTGATGATTGCTGCGAGCATCATTCCTGGTAGACGGGCTTCTGGGGGCGCGTAGCCTCCGTTGGCATCTTGCACGTGTTGGTATAATTTGTTGTACGGGATTGTGGCTAGAATGCCTAGCATGATGCCGATCATAACACCAAGGAAAGCTAGCCCGCCTACACCTTGGTTCCAGCCCCGTCCTTCTTCATAAACAATCGGGAAGGCGGAAAACAGCATGTAGAGCGTGCCGTAGACGATGGCACTGTATATGGAGAAGAGTTGCACCACCGGCTCGCGGAAGAGGAATAGCAACGGCCGGGACATGGCATTTGACAGCAGCTTGGGTAACGACTGTCTGCCTTTACTTAGATCGGCCTTGCTGCGGTATACCTTGCCCGTAACGCGGGTTAAGGTCTCAGCACGTCGACGTAGAAGGACGGGCGCATAGGTTTCTGGCACGGCCACGGTGATGACTATCCATACCAGACCAGCTGTCGCCGCAAGGAAGCCTTCTACCCACCTCCATCCGGCGTTCATGCTTAGGAAGCCTCCAATGATAGGACCTAAGCAAGGTCCTAGGAAGGGGGCGGCGGCATACAGACTGATAGCCAACGCGCGCTGCCGAGCAGTAAACATATCAGAGATGGTACCACCGCCATTGGTGAATGGGGAAGAACCAAAAGCGCCCGCCAGGAAACGAAGGACAAGAAGGGTTTGGATATTGTCAGCGCCGGCGCAGCCTGCTGAAAAGATGGCCATGCTGCCGGTACTGATGAAGAAGGGGATTTGTCGTCCGAAGGTCTCGCCTACTGGAGCCCAGAACAAGGGTCCAATAGCGAAGCCCAATACAAACAATGAGAGGCCGATGGTGGCTACTTCAGTGCTGACTTGGAAATGGTCCTCTATTTGGCGCATGCTGCCACTATAGGCTGAGGACGTCAAGGAAACAATCAAGGTGGAGAACGCGACAGCTAAGGTGATGGTCACCTTCTTTGCTAGGCCAAACAGCAGAGGATTTCGAGGGTCGTTTGGGATCCATGATACTGCATAGGGGTCTTCTTCCGTGCCAGTGCCGACGTAGTCATATTCAGCGATCTCTTGGGTAATTACCCCTTGGTCGGTCAACAAGCGCCAGTATGGTATACGCCCATCAGGAGCTCCAAACTTAGGGGGCGGGCTCTCAATCATGATGAGCAACGAGACTGTCTTCGACAGTAGCTAAATCGGACCATGGAATTGGGGCACAAGGCTGATCCATACGTCCAAGATCTGGCAGGGTGACTGTAGCTAATCACACAAGACACATTTTCTGAAATGTGAAATCCGTCGCAGCTGGTCGTGACCCACAAGGTGGACTAAGTACAGATTTGTTGTAGGGTCCACTGAAAGTTCTTTGGGCCACTACGGAGTATAAAGCTTGGTGTTCACGTTAGCTGAAACACGGGTTTTACTTAACGAGAAATGTTACAAATTGTCAAGCAGAGGCATTCATGGCTTACAATAACTAAAGTGATCTGCAAGGCAAGGGGTGCTGGGCTGATAAACAGAAATGATCGGCTATACATTTATGCATCGATCGGATGAACATCGGCACTTTCCCGAGATCTGAGTCGGCCCGATTTGGATTTAGATGCCGTGTAATTGCTTGAACATTCGTTTTATATTCGGTATTTAACTTGTGTTTTACAATTGCTACACAGTACCGTGTTCCAAATTTATTGCGAAGGAGGGCATGATATTGCAGCGACCTTGATCATTCATAGGTTAGCTTTATAAAAGCAAACCCACTGCATGATAACAGGCTTGGCTGCCTCCAATAATCACCAATGGTAGACCTTGGCGCACGTTCCTGTCTATGGCCAAGTTTCTCATAATAACATCCTGGTTCGCTCTGCATAGTGATGACATCAAATCGATCACGTCAAGTAATTACGAGCCCACGATCCCCAAGCTCAGATCATGATTTCGAGGTCTTCGGAATTTAACAAATCAGCTGCAACACAGGCACCAGATACTGTAGACAAATTGTGAACTCGACTAGTTATTGAGCAAATATTGTTTCATATAAAATATGACGTAGGATTTTGAAGATCAACACACACCACCCACCCGCTCTAGGAGTATGAACTATTCAGGAATCTTCAAAACAACTCTACCATCGATCTCCGAGCGCTCCAAACGATCCAACACATCATTGATCTCTTCCAAGCCAAAGACATCAATGTGCGCCTTAACATCACCAGCAACTGCCATTGCCAAAACCTCATCCATTTCCTCTGCCGTACCTGCTGAATTGCCGACAATGGTGAGTCCTATATAAACCAGTTAGATATTTCTGTTTGCCAATCTCGCGCAAGAGACATGAGTGTTGAAATACATACCCTTGACAATCATATCCAACGGAGTAGCTGGTAATTTGAACGGCTTGTTCGGGATACCAACACAAACCAGCGTCCCAAGTGGCCGGAGCATCTGCATGCTTTGCTCGTAGGCTCGCTCGCCGTTCGCTGTGCAAATGACAGCGTGAACGCCGAAGTTAGTGATAGATTTCACTGCTTGCACGATGTCGACTTCTCGGAAGTCTAGGAACTCTGTGGCGCCTAGTGAGAGACAGAGTTGCTTTTTCTTTTTTCCGCTATGAAACACAAGATTAGAATAGCGTATAGGATAACATTGGTTTTGAGTATCGTATACCTGTCAATCGCAATAACTTTGAGTCCCTTCTTGGCGGCAATTTGGATTCCCCTATACGAGATTACCGTTAATGATCAGGTATCTGGGGAGGTTTTGGAGTCATACATGTGCCCCAGACCACCTCCAGCACCGAGGATTGCTAGATAGTTTCCCGAGCGAGTTTTGGTCTTCATGATGGAAGAGTACATAGCAATCCCAGCTTATACATGTCAGTGTCATTGTTGTAGAGTTACAGACAGAGAAGACATACCACATAGAAGGGGCGCTGCACTATCGGGAGATAGCTGCTCCGGGATCTTTGTCACGTGGCGCGCTGGGCTGACGATATATTCTGAGTATCCAATTAGAAAACTATTAGGTATTCATGGGATAGATACTTACGCTGGAAAGTGCCAGGTACATTCTATATTCATCGACGGAGTCAGTCAATCGCAACATTGAAGACATATAGATTGGAGGTGGAAAGTATCTATACTTACAGCACCGGCGTTCTTCTGATACGGACACGCAGTATGGTTGATCTCGCAAATCTCGCACTGTCGACAAGAACTATAGAGCCACCTGATCAATGACAACGAATTAGCATTAGTCTAGTGTAAACCCTGGCCGAAAAAGAAACCTACCTGATTCCCACACGCGTTCCAATCCATTGCTTCTCGTCAATCTCTGGACCGACTAAGCCCCACAAGGATTAGCATATGCTTTCAAGCATGCGTTTCAGCCTCAATATTACCTCCAATGACCTTCCCAACACCTTCATGACCAGCCACGTCGGTCAACATAGGCGTGTCGCCACGGATACTGTGCAAGTCTGAATGGCACACTCCAGAGAACTCCAGTTTCACGAGGATTTCTCCCTTTCCTGGTATTGGAAGGGGGTGATTGCTTCGGACTTCCACCTTTGAGGAGGCAGGAGTTGTGGGTGTGATGACCGCTGCTGTTTGGGTTTGAGGAGTCGCCATGTTGTCCAGCGGAATTATACTGATATGTCTCAAGATTGAAGGGATTGAGTCAAGTAGAGTAGATTGGTGTTTTGGACGAGTGCGGGGTGAAGGCAGGAAAGATAAGCCAGTCGGGGTAACATGCGTTAGTCTTATAGTCTTGGAGAGCCCCTGGTTTCTAAAAGGTATACTAATGTTGCTCATACGGAGGAAAATTTGATAGACTGAATACTTTTGTTTACCTGGTTCAGCCTCAACATTCAATTAAACAATTATCTGTAAGCCGCGAGACTAGACACTGGGGAAATCATGAAGCAATATAAGACAAGGACTGTGCCGAGACATAGTCGAAGGGAAGAAGAGGCACAGCACCCCGAATGCAGCGGAAGGCTCCGAACCCATATGAGAAACTTGGACACATAAGGTATATCAACGATGAAATCTAAAACCGGACACCAACACCAGACCTTTATGCGTTCTCCGACTGGATTGTTTGCTGTAAAAACATTAGCTTGGGGCAAGAGAGATATCCATGAAACGAAACATACCACCAGCCAATCCATTCCCTCATTAATACCCTTGCCATCAATAGCAGAGCACGCGACAATGCTCCAGTTCCGATCCCGCAATTCTCCCAGCTTCAAAGCCTCTGAAATCTCGCCCGCACCCTTGGCACCAGGCTGATCTTGCTTGTTGGCAAACACAAGTAGCGCTGCATCGTGGAGTTCCTCCTCATTCAACATGGCTGCTAGTTCGTCTGCCGCGGTCCCTAGCCGCTCGATATCTGTGGAGTCGATGACGAACACTACAGCCGCTGTGTTGGCATAGTAGCATCGCCAGTATGGACGAATGGAAGTTTGGCCACCAAGATCCTATGACGCAGTATCAGTAGGGAACTGGGTGATCGTGTAGCTGTGCATCACCTACCCAGACATTGAGATTCAGATTCTTGTATGTGACCGACTCGACGTTGAAGCCGATCGTGGGTATCGTAGTGACGACTTCGCCAATCTGTGAGCGCGCATTGTGAGTCCCTCGTGTCCATTGCGCCGTCCAAGTTCCTCAGATGGGCGGGGTTTCAATGGCTCACCTTGAGTCTGTAGAGCAGAGTTGTCTTTCCGGCGTTGTCCTGGATGATTGAGAGAGTTCATCAGCTTCCATTCATCCCGCGTTATCTCGCATAGGAACTATGACGCCACGTACAAGTCCTAGAATCAGAATGCGGATCTCCTTCTTGGACCAGAGCAGGGACCACATGCGCGATAGTGAGCCACCCATGATGTATGCGCGCGTATTCGGTTGACAGAAGAGGTAACGGAGAATGAAGTCAAGTAGAGAATATGAGAAACTAGTTAAGTTGTCGAGTTCAGATGAAAGAGAGACGGGTCGGCCTGTGCGGTGGGCGGTCAATCGGGGAGATCACGATGCGGGATTGAGCTCAATCGAAAACCTGACGATTGTCCCTTCTCCTCTCAGGTCTGTCGGGTTCTTTGATCACCTCTACGCACTCTTCAGCTTTATCTATTTTCAACACTCGCGATTTCGCGCTATCACAGTCCCGGCGCACTCCCTAGATTCGCCGCACGTTCACATTGACCCCGGACTTACGCCATGGTCGGAAAGAAGTCGGGTAAGGCCCTTCGGGATGAGGGTAGGTTCATCGAACAAGTGATCAGTACACTTTAATCTGATTTAAATACTAACACATGGACTTCACAGGCCTGGAGCGCACCGATAACAACATGGAACTATCCAGTTGGCCCCAGATTCCCGCGATCAACCAGAAGAACTACTACACGTATGTGTACAGTCGAGATCAATAATCAGGGACTCCCCCCGTCGCTGGAGTCAAAAACATCAATGCTGACTGCATGTTCTATAGTGACTACCTGAAGCGTGACGACCAGAACCTGGCCTTCCGACTGCAAAATGAGGAGGCTAGAACGAGAATGACCAAGAAGGCAAAGGACCACGACCGTGCCATGGCAATGGCCAAGCCTGAGAATGCGGAAGGCGAGACCGAGGCAGACGGTGATGCCAACATGGAGGATGCAGAGGAGACACCAGCTGAGATGGCTGGCTCCAAGGTTATTGTTATCCACATGGGCAGTCAGAACCTCCGCATTGGACTTGCGAGTGATGCGCTACCGAAAACCGTGCCCATGGTGATTGCGCGGAAATCAGCGACTAGCGAATCTGAAGACTATGCAGAGCCCAAGCCGAAGAGGTTCAAGGCCGAGGATGAGTCCGAGCTAGAGCCAGAGAAGGCTTTTGGATCCGAGGTATGTTCGGTGCCATTTTCTCAATTCAAAGCTAACATCGTCTCTAGTGGTCCTCTCAGTTCAACCGGATGTCTGCAGAGTTGAAGGTCCATATGCGACAGAACAAGCGACGGATGCTTCCTAACTCCAAGGAAATGGTGGTGAACTACAACCGCAGGACAGTACCGGAGATTATCTCTGAACACAACGACCCAATGCGTGTCGAATGGACCGAGCTCTCGAATCCTCCACCAGAGTATGTTGTTGGGCAGCCGGCGCTGAGAATCCCCGATGCATCGAGCCCTCGATACAAGCTCTACTGGCCAATCCAAAATGGCTGGTGCAATGAGAAAGACTATGAAAGCAAGAGGATGCTTTTTCTAGATATCTCACTGATCCTGGAAGACGCTATCCAGAACCAACTGGGCTTGACCAGTAAAAAGGACTGGACACAATACTCGTGTGTATTCGTCATCCCAGACCTTTACGACAAGGCCTATGTCACCCAAGTTCTCGAAATGTTGATGCGGGAGTTTGCATTTTCTCGGGTGTGTTTCATTCAAGAAAGTCTGGCAGCCACCTTTGGTGCCGGCTTCACCTCAGCCTGTGTGGTCGACATTGGAGCACAAAAGACCTCCATCTGCTGTGTGGAAGAAGGCATGTGCATTGAGAACTCGCGGGTCAACTTGAAGTTTGGCGGTCAAGACATGACGGAAGCCTTTGTCAAGATGATGCTGCACGATCACTTCCCCTATGCCGATATCAACCTACGGCGCAGACACGACTTCCTTTTGGCCGAAGAGCTGAAGAAGAACATCTGCACTATGAATGAAGCGAGCGTCTCTCCCCAAGTCTTCGACTTCCACCTTCGTGTGGCGGGCCAAGATACACGAAAGTACTCATTCAAGGCCTTTGACGAAGTTCACCTTGCACCAATGGGTGTCTTCGAGCCCAGTATCTTCGATAACGAGCATAAGATTGATGGGCGACGGACTTTGATTGGCCGATCCGCTGATATCTACGATGGACAATCAAACGATCCTACTTCTGCTGCCCAGTCAGAAATCTTGACAGCTATTGCTCCTCCCTTGCCCAAGACCAATGGAGAATCTAACTCAGCTGATGTTCAAGCTACACCTAGCCGGCCCCAGCATCCCACTGCCGTTAGCAAGCTTCAAGAGCTCGAGGGTACTCCCCGGTCTTCCGTTGCCGGCTCTCCTGTTCCCGAGAACACGGGAACTCCCCAGGCAGGCGGAATAAGCACACCCGCGGCAGCTCCATCACAGACTCCTCGTCCCCCAGCCGTGGAAGAACGGGATGATATCATGCCAGTCTTCGCCCTGGACAACGCCATCCTGACATCTATCGCACACGCCGCTCGTTCCGACGAGAAGAAGATGCGCGACTTCATCGGCGGTATAATGGTAGTCGGCGGCGGCAGTCTGACAGCTGGATTCCACTTGTTCCTGGAAGAGCGCCTGCAAGCTCTCCGTCCTGGCTTCGCCAAGGAGATCATGATTGGAACACCGCCTCGAGATTTGGACCCCCAGGTTGTTGTTTGGAAAGGTGCCAGCATTTTTGGCAAGTTGAACGCCACAAACGACAGCTGGATCGGGCGATTGGAGTATGATCGACTTGGGCCCCGGTTGATGGCTTACAAGTGTATGTGGGCTTATTGATTGTGGACTTTGGCTTTGTGATGCTATTATGAGAAGCTGGCGGTGGCGATGGGAGTTTTACATTTTTGGTTATTATCAAAAGGGGTTCCGATATTTTCTAACGCAATGGAGTATTTTGATCAGAGAGTGTGCACGGATATACATGATTCTCACTTAATAGCGAGTGCACCACACAAAATGTGAAGTTATCTACAAATAGACAAACATAGCATAATTAGTACCGCACGAAAAACGCACGAACTTCGTTCCTACATGAGATGACCGTTCAAACGTGCATAGTATGGAGGCGGTAGAAGTCGGCAAAATAATGATTCTCTGGCGGCCGTAGTCCGCTCTGCAATGTCCAGCTTCAATTGATTCAACCCGCCTCCAGCTGTCGCAGTTCGAAGAAAGGCCTTCTTGCGGACATTTGCACTTACGGTCCTCTAGGGTGTTATACCTCGACTTCTGGTCCCCCACAGCTGTTACTCCAGTCCCGTACGGACACCGTAGGTTTGCGACGACGCCTCGAGATCGACTCGGACCGAGCTTACACTCCATTGATAATTCAGCATTGGGTTACGGTTCGCAACCCGGCTCAAATAAAACGGCAATTGTTTAATCGACTTCGGTGAGCCTACGTTTGCACCCTCCAGCTGATACAGAGTTGCTGATCTCCCAACAGTCCCTTTCTACAAAACCGCATCGGACGACAGGATGTCCAAGTCTAAAGATGGACAGTCCTCTGGGAGCTTCCACCAGGACTACATTGCCTCACTGCGCTATCGCAATGACCTCCCTCCTCCGGATATGCCCCCCAAGTTCCTCGATATCCCGCACGAGGGCTTGAGCCGCTTCCTCACACCCGGATTTGCATCAAACTTGGCGCGTCGCGAGGAGCCCAATATCGATGTCGATGCTGAAGGCGGAATGCCCATTGACCTGGTTGGTATTCCGGGCTTACACTTGGGCGATGAGAGTGGTATGTGCAAACCGAACGTTTATTCAATCGCATGACTGGGACTAACATGTCTGTATAGCTATCATGGCCCCCGAAAACCCTCAGCCTATCGACCCTGCTGATCTCCCACTCCTTATGAGCATCGAACAACTCCGAAACCCCGTCCAAAAGAATACCAATGTTAGCTTCCTTCGCCGCACACAGCATATCTCCGTCGACCGCACCGCTGGGGCCGGCGCCGCTGCGCCCGCCAAAGCGCAATCACGGCCCACTAAGAAAGGAAAGCCTTCGGTCGATGACCCTAAGCACGTCAAGAAGTTCATCACAAAAGGATTCGATATTGCCTACCCGCAGAGCAAGCACACTGGAGAGGATACTGAGGATCGCGTCCGAGGCCTTCCTCCCACCAAGGCGGAGGTAGATGCCTGGGCAAACCCAGTACACCCTGATAACCCCAAGCTTAAGCCAGTCGGCTTCTTCCCTGTCATGCCTGACCTAGAAGGTTTCCCCGAGCCAGGCGGTTTCCTTCAATTCAAGTTCGACAAGGCGCCTGTGGCAGCCGTCGCAGGCAAGCGGGACAAGCGCATGGAGGTCGGCCTGCTGAGTCCAGCAGCACCCGAGCAACGTATTGTTCACGAGCACGAGTCCAAGGTGGCTCTTCACGAGACGAACCCTAATATCTACCCTCACCCTGGCCCAGTACCCTTCGACTACCGCCTATTCCTACCCGAGAAGGCCGATGCCCTCAAGAAGATCCACACAAGCATGAGCTTGACACATCCAGACCGACACGACCCAGAACTCTACACCCACGAAGCCGACGGCAACAAATACCACCGCTACGATCGTGCCAAAACCTATGCAACAAGTGCCCAGACCTTCAACAACGAACAGAAAGACATCGCAATGACCCTCTTCAAGCCCAAAGATGGCGATACCAGACAATTGGCCGCTTACTACTACCCCATCATCGGCAAGGCCCGTCTCAAACCCGAACGTGCCCGTACCATCGCCCAGGCTGGTCTGGCACCTACATCCACCCAGCAAGAAGAGCCCGAGGAGCAAGTCGACCAGATGCACGTTACGGTCCGCGATCCCGACGAGCAAGAGATCTACAAGCGTGCCACGCACCGCCTGCAGGTCGATCCTAAGTTCGCGAGTCAAATGCCGCCTGAACCTACCATCGTGGAAGAGGAGCAACCAATCGAGCACGAGGATGCCGATAAGCCGGTTGGGGATACTCATATGAGCGATGACGAGTAGGGTTGAGCGGTATTTGGTTATGTATAATGGATCTTTTCCTGAACATTGATTCTTGAACCATCTAAATTTCTGGGTCCGGCGTCTGAGCAATGAGGAAAAAAGGCGTTTCGCGCATTCAATTGAACAAGTTCTAAGCTTTTCATCGTACATGTACATTGACATTGATATTGCCCAATGCTTGACTCTACAACTTGAATTGATTGGCGGTACGTGTGTAGGAAGTAGTTCCCGCCAGACTCTACCGACTCAGGTATTTTCTCCCAAGTTCTTCCTTGATAATTCCAACCCATTCACTATCCCTGCCGTGTAACCGATTCATACCTCGGGACTCGACGCTCGAACCACACGGACGGAACGTTCACTATAGAGTTAAGCAACGCCACAGCCGATTTTGGACATATCTTCCTTGTGCTTTTCCCGGAAGACCCTCGGAGGATCAACTATTCGAGTCAAAAGTCAAATGGATATTTGAGACGACGGCTGAGCCGTATCGTAGCAGCATGCACGTACATAGAGCACTGAGTGGGTGCCGTGCACGTTGATCGCCAACATATAGGGTGGATCCTCTTCCAACCGAGAGTCTCCGATATTGTTGATCTTTATATGGTATGGCGGGGCTCGATGAGGGGTAGATAGCTGTAGCGATATAGTATAACGACCTTGCTACGCGTTCAATGGCTACAAAACGAGAATTGGGGCTTGTGTTCCACTGTAGGGAGTCGAGGTTCTATATAGAGAAACCTAGCCGCGATTACCTCTAACAAAAGAACCAATTCAATATCTAGAATTCTAAATGAGCTGAAAGATAAGGATCCCGAGCCACCGCCCATAGAGGCCATGAGAAGCCATATACCAAAAATGGGATAGGCCAAAGATCCCCAATTAGCCCGGCCTTATGGTTCCAGGACCCCATCAAGTCCGGGGAACCCCCAATGTGCCGGCACACGGGGACATGATTGGCGCCCGTAGACCCTGGGAGTTAAGCACCAGCACAGCCTATCGGGGCCCGTCATAGCCCCCACGAGCCCAACGGGGAGGTGCCAAGCAGCACATGGTAACGGGCGGGTCTGTGAGTGGCTGATCTGAGACTACTGCAGGAACCCAAATGTGCTTAAAGTTATACTAACACTACATTACTCTCACTCCATACTATACTCTACCAACAGTACTACTATGAGACGGACATAGTCGAGGGGCTATTCTGAATCCGTCGATCATGTACTTGTACCCTCTACCTCACGACACTACCGTCACTGCACCTCACCCCCAAGTCCCTTGTACCTGCCCATGCCCCTCCCCCCCTCTCAATGCTCTACGCTCACTCCCTCCCCCACCCATGTGTCTCCGTGATAGGAGGACACAGCCCTTTCTCTCCCTCGTGATGTGGCACGCGCGCTCCGATCTCGTGCTCGGTGTTCTTGTATATGAATGCATGCCGTCTCGCTTTCTTTTCTTGTCTTTGTAACGCTCCTTGCAGATTGCAGAATGGATTGGATGCACGTTTACATTGCCACGGCGGCCTTTTCCGTCTTTGCCCTTGTGGCTCTCGTTCTCTTTGTTTCGCAGGCGCAGGTCAAGGTCGCTAATACTTGGGCTGGTCCGTACCTCAAGTTTATTTGGGCCAATTTTATTAAACCCCATGATAAGAAGGCTGGGGATCAGCAGGATGCTTTGGAGAGCTTTTACAAGACTCAGGTGTGTTTGGATTGGCTGGTTATACTGGTGGTGACTGGTGGCTGGTGACTGGTGACTGACTTGGTGCAGGCTGCCGTGTACGATGCTACCCGTCGTCGTCTGCTCTGTGGTCGTGAGGACATGCTCGGTCTTGTTGCTGCGCAGTTAAAGTACAAGGTTGGAAGCAAGGATGTCAAGGCTGGGAAGGCTGTCTGGGTGGATGTGAGTGTTGAATTGGATGGACCTGATTGGTATTTGTGGCTGACATGTTCTAGGTTGGTGGTGGTACTGGGTAGGCAGATTGACCACGGCTTTAGAGACCGCAAGCTGACTCGCAGCAGATACAACATTGAAGCCATGGCTACTTTTCTTCCCGTGGATAAGTTCTTCGAGCAAGTTTACTTGGTCGATCTCTCTCCGTCTCTCTGTGAAGTTGCTCGTCAGCGGTTTGAGCGTCTTGGGTGGAAGAATGTCACTGTTCTATGCCAGGATGCTCGGTCTTTCCGACTTCCGGACAGGGTTGTCGATCCGCGGTCTACAAATGCAAATGATGGTGTCGACCTGGTTACTATGAGCTACAGTCTCTCCATGATTCCTGGTCAGTGCCAATGGGACCACGGGCAAATTCAGGATATTGACTATTGCAGATTACTACAGTGTTGTCGACTCGTTGACTTCCCGCCTGAAGTCGACTGGTATTCTTGGTGTCTGTGACTTCTATGGTAAGCACATTTTCGCAAGAGATCACAACCTGGATGCTGACCCCAATACAGTTCAAAGCATCGTGGATGTTTCCTGCCGCAACTACACCGGTGGTGCCTTTAATCGTCATGTCAACTGGCTCGGACGTGTTTTCTGGAGAGCCTGGTTTGACTTTGACCGCGTCAGCCTCGAGGCCGCTCGTCGTGACTACCTGGAATACAAGTTCGGAACCGTGATCTCCGCTAGCGAACGGAACTACCTCCTTGGTGGTATCCCATACTATATCTTCGTTGGTTGCCCCAAGGAAATCCAAGCTACTCCTTCGAGTCAGTCAATTGAGAAGCTGGATGCATCCTTCACTGAGTCTCCCTACCTGCTGCCCGCCAACCACAAACAAGAAATGGACCAGGCAGTTGTGAGCAGCTCACAGGAGATCCGGTCGAAGGCTTATGAGTCTGCAGTCATTAACTTGAGCGCAAACCTGCCACTGCCATCTTCATTCTACCAGAACCAGCACTACCGCATCCACTACAACGACATGCTTCCCAAGCACACCCAGTTCCAGAACGAGTACATTTACGCATTCACCTGGGAAGACCCCCGAGTTGACCACCGACTTTTGAACATTGGCAAAGACGATGTCATTCTGGCCATCACAAGTGCCGGTGATAACATCCTCGATTACCTACAGAAGGGTCCCCGTCGTGTGCACGCAGTGGACTTGAACCCCAACCAGAACCATCTTCTTGAACTCAAGGTTGCCAGCTACACAGCCCTTGGTCACCGGGATATGTGGAAGATCTTTGGCGAGGGCAAGCACGCACAATTCCGTGAGCTCCTCATTTCCAAGCTCAGTCCCCATCTCTCCAGCCAGGCTTTCCAGTATTGGCTCGAGCATACTCACACCTTCACTTCCACCTCCGGCCACGGTCTTTACGAGACTGGTGGTTCCCGTCACGCAATTCGCATGGTGCGCTGGCTCTTCAACATCTTCGGGCTACAGGGTGAAGTTAAGAAAATGTGTGAAGCGCAAACTCTCGCCGAGCAACGCGAAATTTGGCCCCGCATTCGCCGTGTTCTCATGAGCCGGCCTCTGCACTGGGCTATTGTCAGCACCGAGTGGTTTGCCTGGAAGGCTGCTGGTGTGCCTCGCAACCAGCGAAACATGATTGTGGATGACTTCTTCCGTCGCAATGGCTTGACTGAGGATATGAAGGTTGGAAAGGATGTCAGTGGTCAGTCGATTTGGGAGTATGTTGTCAACACACTCGACCCTGTTGTCAACGATACTCTCATCAGCAACGACAACTACTTCTACTTCCTCTGTGTTCAGGGCAAATTCTCTCGGAGGTATGTAGATTTCAATCTGCTTTGTGGATTTTTGCTAATTGTGATAGATGCCACCCTACCTACCTGTCTCCTCAGGCACATGTCAAGCTTTCTACGCCTGGTGCATTCGACGGTCTTCGTATTCACACTGATGAGATCAACGAGGTTATCAACCGCATTACCCCAGGAACTCTTACCATCGCCGTGGTCATGGACTCGATGGACTGGTTTGACCCCGACGGAGATGCAGCCCCAGCCCAGGCCCGCACATTCAACCACGCATTGAAGAAGGACGGCCGCATTCTCCTCCGCTCAGCAAGTATCGACCCGTGGTACATCAAGCATTTCGAAGAGAACGGGTTCTCCGCACGTCGCGTGGGAGCCCGCTTCCCAGGCACATGCATTGACCGGTTAGTAACAAGTTCCAATCTCCAACCTTCCGCTCTATCACAGAAACTAATACATCCCAGTGTGAACATGTACGCATCAACCTGGATCTGCACAAAGACCGAAGACATCTCCCGCCCCAAGAACCTACGCACAATGTCAGCCCTTTCCTTGCCCGACAGTGCCATCCCCACAGCCAAGCGATCCGGCAGCGTGGAAGACTTGCAACTTTAAGACCATCGCGCTTGCTTTCCTTCGGCGTCTGCTTTCGATAAGTTTGCCCTGCTCTGTGCATGCTTGTGCTTTGTACCCGGGCCATGATACCTATGATTTGGAATGGAGTTAAGATTAAGATGAGGCTTTTTGTTTCTGACTTAAAAAGCGATGGAGTCTGGGGTTTGACTTGCTTTATGGGGAGTGGAAAGAAAACTTCCAATTCCTAATTGACACCATCATGAAGTACATTTGATATTTTCTCTTCCAGCTGAATGTAGCTGTAGCCATAGCTGAACTGTACTGTACAGAGCACTCCTCGTAGATCCGTGCAGATCACGTCGATCCAATCCCCCGCGCATTTGAGCACATTTGCGCATATTCGTTTCACTCTACTATCCCGGGTTTACGAGTCCTCAAATTGATCTTGTTGCACTTCGATTGAGCTATCCAAATTCACTATTCCCCGTCTTACGTTTTCTTCTACATCCACATATAAATCAATCCCAAACAAAATTACATAAACCATAAAATGCCATTCGATTCCAAAGGCGATAAATGGTCCTGGTAAGACCATCTAACTTTTTCCCTCTCCTTCATTCAAGTCACCATCTAACGAAAACACAAAGCTCCTCCTGCATCCGCGGCCACAGATCAACAAAATGCACCCACTACGACCGACCAATGAAACGAATCCCGAGAGCCGGCCGTCCCCTGGCGAAATGTGAACATGTCATGGGTGTTAATTGTTCTTGTCGCGAGGTTTGGGCGGTGATGGCTCCTGTTTCTCCTGGTATGTTTTATGTTAGATCCATATTTCCCCGATGTATGATATAGGTTGGTATTGGTACTTACTGATTTTCGGGTTAGTAGGATCGACAATTTGTGAGCCTATGTCGGGGTTTCTTGGTCAGTCTTTACATGGGCATCGAGGGTAGGCTTCCTGGGTTTGTTGGAATAGGGCTAGGTGGTTGATGTCTTTTTGATAGATGGGGGAGTTTGGAGTTGAATTTGGCGATATAGTGTACGTACTAGATATCTAAATAACATAAAATTATATCTGAGAAATCAAGTTCTTGTGGAAATCAGCTACTACAACGGTAGGCAGAAAGAACTGCAAGTATATGAAATTGATAGTATGAGTACAAATTTTATATTCCTATTATACAGACGGCCCAAAGTATCAAAGCACATTATGATTCAGCAAAGCAAGCCTAGATCACCACATAAAGCGCTGGATCTTACCAGGTTCCTGGGGCCACTCAAAGCCCTTATACAAGAAGACATACCCAGTGACCAGGTTGATAAGCAAGAACCAAACTGTCTCCAAGAACTTGGGAGAGTTAACGACGAAGTCAGCAGCGCGCTTGTCTTCTTCCTTGCGGGGACGGGTGACTCGGTACTTGAGCAGGCCTGGCGAGGGTGGGAGATGAAGACGCCACATCACCCAGGGAATGATGAAGTAGCGGGGCTCGACCAGGGGTGCGGTTACGAGGGAGAGGGTTGTTGCCGCGAGCCAGATGAGGACGAAGCTGACGCGCGGTGCTTCGAGCTGGGTCTTTTGGCGTGCTAGGATGGACTGTTGAACCTTGGCGATGACTGCCGGGTCATTTGGATCGACGGGTTTGGCCTTGGGTTGTTCCTCTTGCTGCTTGGGTTTCGGGGTAGGCTTGCGGTTGGGTCGGGTGATCCTCTTTGTTCCCTTGGGAGGCTGCGAGGGCTGGGTGGGCTTGGCCGCTGGTGCAGGAGTTGGTGCTGGGGTAGGGGCCGGAGCGGGTGCAGGAGGGGCAGGGGCAGTTGGCGCAGGCTTCTCTGGGACTCGCATCAACTTGGGCGCCACATATAGAGTGGAGAATCCAAAGGCAGAAATCACAGCCCAGCCAGAGAGGAAGTACACCAGAACTGCGGCGTACTTGACTGTCGGGTGGATGTTAAGAAGAAGGCGGAAAACGTAGAAGACATAGTGGCGGTTATCAGCGAGGGTGAAGGGGTGCACGATGGTGTTGAAATGAACCACGGCAAGCATAAGAGGAATCACAGCCAGGACTGCTTTGTACGACGGAAGCTTTCTCTGCTTTGCTGGCCAGCCCAAGTCCAGAGACTCGGGGATAGACTTTTTGGGGGTAAGTATATTGATCAGAGGGATGACGAAAAGCGGCCATGAGAAGAAGGCAAAGTACGGCCAAATGTAAAGCATCTGAGCCAAGTGAATCCCAGCAGTGTGGAACTCCTTGTGACCTTATCATTGATGTTAGCCTGTACTTCCATATACTGTACATACCAATGGTAGCTTACCTAGGACAACTCCGTTGTTCCAAACCACAAATCCACCAAAGGCCGCGAGGACAATGAGATGAGGAAGAATAGAGACGAGCACAGCGGAAGGCTTCTTGACAGCAACAGCTGCAAATGAGATGATCGTCTTGAAATAATCTAATTGCTACGTTAGTTTTCACACGCCGTACATGCTCTGTCAAATGAACTCACCGGCCAAAGTAGCCTCCGAGACGAGAGGATCATAGAGCTCATTCTGCTGCATTCCCTGCTTCACAATCTTGGAAATCTTAGACGAGGAGCAGGCAGAAGACGCCGTTCTAATATTGCGGACAACCTGAAGTCCACCAAGGAAGGCAGAGACCCAAAAGATATTCGTCTGCCGGCAGACAAGGGCAGCAAGACCAAAGACCAAGAAGCCCAAAGTCGGTAAAATACCACCAGAAGCCCTCTTTAGATCCCAATTGTATACCTCAACCACAGCCAAGAGGGCAAGGATATCCGTATAGTACAGACCCGAGAAAAAGAACAGAGGCGGGAACAAGCAAATGTTCAACACAGTATGACCCAAATAAGAGCTTAAATTTCGATCATTCGTCACTCTCTGAATTGTATCCAGCAGTCTCTGCAATCTCGAAGGAAGAAATATAGCAGTGGAAGCAACATTTGACATACGTAGAACCTCCGTCGTGAGCTTCGTCGGTTCACCGCGAAGCAAAAGCACCGCCGCGCAAAGCGCATAAGACCACAGATACAAACCTGGCGGGGTAGTAAGCTTGGGATCCCATTGCATCCACTTATGTGCCCAGTACGCCTGAGCCTGAGGAACGTGGAAGACCTCATCGAGGTATGGCTCCGGGACAACCGCGTTGACACGAATCATCCAGACGGGGATGAGCAGCAGGCCGAAAGGAACGGCATAGCGCGCAGCTCGACTGAGCTGAGATTCATCGGGCGAAACCATACTCAGCTCTTCAATTGGCAATGGCCATGTATTGTGAAGCTGCGGCAATTCGGGGGAGCTTGAACTTGAAGATCAGGGAGTGCAAACGGACCAAACGCGATTCCGCCATCGATGCGAGTTGGCGTTCGGACACAACTCGATCGAAGTGAGTCGCGTGTGGCCGATCCAGTCTGTTTCTCGCCTTGTGTCTTGTATTTTCTTTTTTTCGAGATCACAATGGCTTTCCCTTTGCCGCGGGGCGTTACGGCGTCGGAGATAGCTTTTCTGGCGGAGATGGAGAAGGTGACTATCGTGCCTCGACAGCGTCTTGAAGGCCTTGAATTACTAGGAGTAACTATATCCACACCCTCTTTGAATTTTACGCATAAAATTGACCATATCAGGGCCCTGTTGAGCCTCTCGTCCCTCCACGACGCGCCTCCCTTCCCCTCTGGCTCGCGCTTCTACTCAAACGCCAACGCCGTGCGAATATCATGCCACCCGCCTGGCTACACCCGGAACCATTGAGTCTTATTCTTGAGGTCGAATCCGGACACCAGGACTACCAGAACGCTTTCTCCCCGCCTCCTCCATTGCCTGGTCAACCCAGCGTTCTAGATCGTGGCCAAGAACCGACTGCTCGGCCTCAGTATACTCCAGATGGCAATCGATACTATGCGGCGCCACCTTTTCTACCACAGAATACAGCACAACCTGTGAATTCGTCGCGGGATCCGCCCTCACTACCATTCCACTGGGTCGAGGTTGGGAATATGCTTCTCGATGCTGCGAGCGATGACCTGGTGGACCCGGACCAGATCCGCAGACTATTGAAGGACTTGCGTGAAGTGCGCATGGCGAAAATGAGGTCAGGTGTCGACGCACTGGATGCTGCGGCCACTGGTGGTGGCGGTGTTGCCCTGACAGGTGTTGGTTCAATGGAGTTGGGTGAGGAGCGAGGGTTCGTCACTGGCGTGGTGGATGGTCTCCGGTATGTTGATCCAAAACCTTTTGAAAGGATTGATTCTAACTATCACAGGAAAATCGGCTCCTCCAAAGAACAAGCTCGACGCGAACAGATGGCCGAGCAAAAAGCGAATGGTGGATATGACGGTACACAAGACGACGAGGAGGAAGAAGATTACATGGAGTTCTAAGCGCATTGAGACAAGGACATTCGCATTCTTTCTTTCGGGGGCATTTTTTTTCATTTGGAGTTCAACGGTGCATATGTGACGCAGACCAATGCTTCCCCAAAAAACACGACTTTTATGTATATAGTCCGATAACTTATACCCTATTCCCTGAACTGACGATGACCAACGGTTATAATCAAGGCTGTTCCAATTTACCTAACACCAGACAGCAATGCAAACGCTCTAATACAAACGGGGGCGAGATAGTAAAAGAATGGAGAGAGGGTATATCGGCCTCGGAAACTCGGGACAGGGTACAGATTTGGCCGGGGTTATCAACATCATACAAGTGGTATAACAAGGCCCTAAACAGTAAGAAAATGATGAATGTCGTCTCATTGGGCACTGCCCTCCTTCTTCTGCATCATCTTCCTCCGCGCGGCAAGAATCATATCGTCTCGACGCTTTTGAAGCAGGCGTTGGCGCTCTTCCTTATTCTGGGACCAAGCGGACTTGGATGGCGTCGCCAGTTGTGGTTCTGGCTCGGCAGTGCTGGCTGCCTTTGCGCTCAGGTTGTATCGGGAGATCAAATCCTGTCCGTCTGCTTTGGGTGCCGCGGCCGAAGCGGTCTGCGCAGCGGGGATGGTGGCGGAGGGGATTGCGACTTGGGGTTGGAATGAAGGCGGTGGCTGTATGATTACATTAGTCGATATTCTTTGTCTTGTCTAAGCCGAGATCAAGTCTGAGGTCAGGTTGCCACCAACTGCAGCCGGCGGAGCAAATGACAACATCAGCGTAACACGTACAGTTTCCAGTCCACGACCCGTCAAGATCCGCTCTGTTGTCGCGGCGACGCTTCCTCCATTTCGCTGCAAGTCCCACATGATATCTCGCGTGCTCAGCTGAGGGAACATCTGTGAGATCTGTTCTACTTGCGCCGGGTTGACGACATTCCCACGGCCCCGACCTCGGCCGCCTCCTGCCGGGGCGTCGTCGCGGTTAAAGAACCATCGGAGGACGAAGAACGATACGACTGCTAGAGTGAGGAGCGAGGGGATATTCAACGAGGGTTCATCGTCTGTCATTATGTCGGATCTGGGCGCGGTTGAGTCACGCTTCAGAGTACCCAGGTAGTTGGCGGAACGATTCCGAGAAGGGTAGGGTGTCGTGTGGGAGGATGTGACGTGACCAATATAGTATCGAAGACAATTGGAAACGAGCTAACAATATTAGAGTATCAGGGTGTAACGGTTAATTCAGCAAGAGCGGCTTGGAAAGTGGCGCTGACTGGGGTCGGGAAGATCGGTGAACAGCACGTGCCTGACTGCGGAGTCGGATGTCGGAGTATATCTTCAACCTCGTTCGTGTTGTGCAGGCTTACAGCAATACTACGAGACTTGCAATCTACGCAAAATATTTCAATTAGAAGCGAAAGCACCTTTCGCAATGCATAAATCGTGAACAGAAATCCATTCCCATCCATAACCAAAACATTTATCAGACCGAAACACCGTCTGCCAAACATCATAACAGACCCCAACAGGCCAAGAGGGGAAAAAAAACTATAGACAAGTGTGCTCGAATCAATGCTCATACTCATTTCATATCCGCCGGGGTCAACGCCTGAACAATGCTGGTACCCTCGCTGAATCTCGTGCGGAAAATGCGGTTGGCATTCTGGAACATGCCATCCTTCAATGAGACGACAATGAACTGAGATCCCTTGAAACGGGTCTTGATCAGTCGACCAATGTTCTGAGTGTGTGACAAATCCAAAGCAGCATCGACCTCGTCAAGAATGTACATAGGCGCAGGCTTGAACTGCAAGAGCGCCATAATTAGTGACAGGGCAATGAGGGAACGTTGGCCACCACTCAGTTCTGTCAAACTCTGCTTCCAGACCTTGCCTAAAGACACTTTGACCTCCAGACCATCGGTGATATCTTTGCCCTCGGGGGGGTCGAGCTTGGCAAAACTACCTGGTAGGAGCTCGTTGAAGATCTGTCCGAAGTCACCATTGACCTTGACCCAGGTCTTGTGGAGAGCCTCCTTCTTGTATTCATTAAGGTTTATGATGGTCTCTTCGATCTTTCGCTTATCGCGGATGACCGTCTTCATCATGTTCTTGAGAGCAGCTTCCTTCTTTTCAACGCTGTCAATCATGTTCATGACCTTGGGGTTGATCTTCTTCTTCATGCCCTGAGATCGCTCTGTCAAGTTACGTAGCGTTGACTTGCACTCAGCGATGTTCTGGTTCTGGAAGTGGTATGGTGTGTTGGCGCGCCCGAAATGCTCCTTCTCGTCCGCAATCCATTCGTGCTCTTGCTCCATGTGGGCTACAGCCTGGCTTGCAGTATACTGGTCTTTTTGTAGCTTTTCGAGCTGGTGACCGAGTTTTTGCGCTTCTAGGCCTTCTTCGGTGATCTGAGATGATTTGGACTGCATCGCCTCTTCCAATTCTCGTAATTCTTCATCGAAGCCAGTCAATTTAGCCCTCTCGTCATCAAGTTGGGCTTGCGCAATATCATGAGCATCCTGTGATTGTCAGTCATATCGCTTTTGGCATTGCAAGAAATGGAACCTACCTTTAATCGGGTCTGCTCTCGTGTCTGTGACTCTATCTCTTCCAATTGAGCCTTCAAGGTATTGTCGGATTCAACCAACTGCTCCTCGGCGGCAGACAAATCGCTGCCGACTTGTTCAGAGTCCAGCCTAGTGGTCTGCAATTCCTTCTGCAGCTCCTTGACTGAGCTAGAATTCTTGGCAAGACTCTTCTTGAGCTTGGCGAGTGAGGCTTCCAGTTCTGCGAGTTTGCTGTCTTTGTTGTCGCTAAATTCGCTCATGTCCTTCTCAATTCGCTTAATATCCTTGGATGCTTCGGCCTGGCGAACCTTTGCGTCGGCGATGTCTTTCTTGAGTTGCTCGATGTTCGCTCTCATCTCTTCGACAGCTTGAATAATCTGAAATAGGTTAGCCTAAATTACGAGACTAACGAGAAAAACAACACATACCGAAGAAGAAGAGTTGCTGTTAATCTGCTCCTCGGTAAGTCTGATCTCGTGGGTCTTGAGATCCAAATCTTGCTTGATGGAGCGAACTGCATCGAGCTTCTTCTTTTCCTTCTTCATGTGGTCTTCCAAAGTTGCAAGCTGACGCTCCTTGCTTCGCAGCTCTTTAGTGATTTCATTCAATTTCTGTAAAGTAACGAGAACTCCACTGGAGTTAGGAGAGCTTCCACCAGAAAGCGTTCCAGATGGATCGTACACATCACCCTCCAGAGTGACACTCTTCATCCGGACTGACGGATCAAAGGTCACCTTCTTCGCTGTGTTGGCATCTTGACAGATAAGTGTGTTACCGAACACGTAGTTCATAGCGGCGAGAACATCTTCGTCATGTCCGACCAAAGACAGGGCAAGGTCAACCTTTCCAGGAGCAAGATTTTGGGCAGCTCCAATCTTTTCCGCGGAGGCCTTGAACGCGGAGATCTTGTTAAGGGGAATGATAGTCACACGCTTGCGTAGTTTTCCTTTCTGGAGCAGTTGTGTACCGGTCTCCGCACTGTCGACAACCACGTTGTAAAGACGACCTCCAGCGCAGATTTCTAGAGCAGTCGCAGCAGGAACTTGATCTTTGTTGAGAGTGAAAAGCTGAGCAACAAGACCCTTAACCTTTGACCGGTCAAAGTTGGGATGGGGGTCTGTGTAGTTGAAATCAATGTTCGCCGCCTGTCGCTTGAGAGCATCAGCTCTTTGTCGGAGCTCACGAATGTCGCGCTGCAACCCTGTCTGTTCCTGATAGATCTGCTCCTCCTTTCCAGGTTCGAATCCAAGCCGGGTAAGCTCCGACTCGAGCTTGCTGGCCTGCGATTTGAGACCTTCGAGGTCACGAAGAAGACCGGAGTTTTGCTCCTTAGCCTTCTTTGCGCGAGGTTCTTCCTCTTTGATCCTCTTCTCGAGATGGGTAATCTTTAGCTTGCCCTGCTCCTGTTCTGTTGCGGCATTGCTTGCTCGGTTGCGGGCATCCTGTAGCTGACCCTGATAGCCACTCTCTTGGCCTTCCTTTGAAGCAACACCAGTTTGAAGTGTCTGGAGCAGTTCCTCCTTCTGTTCTACTTCCACGTTTTGTGCGTCGAGTTCGGACTTGGCGGCATCGTATTGGGCCTGGACCTTTTCGTAAATCTTTCTTTTCTCCTTCAGAACCTTCTCAAGCTCTGTGACGGTACTTTGGATGGTCGTTCGCTTTTCCTTTTCCTCATCCATGCTTGCATTTTTCAGATCAAAGACAGTGGTCAATCGGACCAGCTCATGCGAGTAGTTCTTAACCTCATCCTCGAGCCCTTGGAACTTTCCACCTTTCCGAAGTTCCTTGTCGCGAGCTGTGCGCACTCGCTTCACATCCTCCTCCAAGTGGGCAATCTCATTTTTCAGCTTGGATGCGTTGTCCTCTAAAGCCTGAACTTTGCTGCGCTTGTTCTCGCACTCGTCACCCGCAACTCGCAGTCGCTCACCGCCACGAACGTAATCATGAGCAACAACAAGTCGAGTCAAACGCTCGAGATCGTTTTGCGTTTGTTGGAAGTCAAGGAAAGCTCGCTTCTCTGACCTGAGCTTCTCAAGCTTAGGCTCGATTTCTTCTTTCAGCAATTCCTCGATCTCGCGCAGCTTCAGCTCCTTCTTTCCCATTGTCCGATTGGCCTTTTCCCTGCGATCTTCGAACATTCGTGTACCGGCTGCCTCCTCAATCATCGACAAAATCTCGACTGCCTTCATATTCAAGACCTTTGTAATGCGACCTTGCATAATCAAGAAATTAGGGTTGTTGATGTTCAGCTGAACACTCTGGAACAGATTCTGGACGGTTTGCTGTTGCGCGCGGTGGCCATTGATTAAATATTTGCTTGTTCCGCCCAGCACAATCTGGCGTGTGACCGAGATATTCGCATATTCCTCGAATCCGATCGGTGATTTCGCTGTGTCGCGGTTGTCGAAAACGATTGTGACGCTGGCTTTGGTGACACCGGCTTGACCGCGTTTGTAGATGAGATCTTGGAGGTTCTGTGCGCGGACGGTTGACATGTTGGTGATACCGAGCACGAAACAAATGGCATCGAGGATGTTGGATTTACCACTGCCGTTCAGGCCAGTGATGGAGTTGAACGATTCGTCCCTGTATTGCGCGATTAGTAAATTCCGTCACCTCCATCGCCCCATCGCCCCATCGATGTTGTGAGTCCTGTTTTGCTTGAATGAGAATTGCGTACCATCCCGAGATTACCGTACGCACGGCGTACGATTTGAAGCCCTGATAAAAATTAGCGCGCGAACGGTAAGCGGTGTAATGCGACTCACGTCTATGACAATTTCAGTAATTCTCATGATTTCGGAACGGCTTTCTGCTGCGCAGAGTGCATGGGACCGAGGAAAGTGGAGGGGGAGCGCGATTGTTTTGCCGCAGCAGCTGTTTATGCTTTGCCCATTCGGGTCTGGCGCTGTTGCTGAGGTCAGCGCGGGGCCGTCACGTGCGAAGTATAAAACTCGGCGACTTCACAAAGGAAGTCTCCGACACTGCCAGGATTGATATGAATTACTTAGGTAGAGTGAGAATGAGCAAGTTTATGATTCCATCACCCCTATAACTCAAGCCTGACGGCCAACCAGAACACACTTCACCAGGGTTACTTATGCCACGCAGCCAACCACATATCAACTCGCTCATCATGCAATCTGGTTTTGGGATTACAATAAGGAAATGGTCCATCTAGAAGGCCTTGGTTGATAACAGCGGTCTTCTTGGTACAATACCTATCAACATACTTGCAGTACTAGTCTCCACCCACGGAGACATTGTCGGGCACTTTTCTACCCACTTACGCACATGACAATAAGCAAGCAAAGTACATTTCAAATCCAGGCTAGAAACTTATTTAAGATGGCATGGCTCCCAGGTTAACCAAGATATTTCCCATGCTCTTCTGTCGTCACACCACTCGACGTCTTCTAAATATCAATCTATCGTTCAGTCACATATACTTCCAATCCAACATGTCTCCCAAGGTTGACACCGAAACCCTTTTCAAAAGCGAGGCTTTTGCCGTCCAGTACAAATTTGCTGAGACAATGACTGGTCCATTTGGTCAATCACTGATTGATCAGACCAAACTGGTTGAAGACGCGACGGCTAAACCAGATCAGCCTCTCGTTGTTCTTGACAATGCCTGTGGCACTGGCATTATTTCTAGTCTACTAAATGAACAGCTGGACAGTTCTATAAAACAGAACTGGAAATTGACTTGTGGAGACATCTCGACGCCGCTACTTGAATACACTGCACGTCGTATGAAAGAAGAAGGCTGGCAAAATGCTGAGACTAAGGTTGTCAATGCGCAAGAGACTGGACTACCTAGTGATCACTTCACTCATGTCTTTTCTGCCTTTGGTAAGTTCCCTTTGTAAGACCTCTGTATAACAAAAATAACTGAACGTGGCCTTGTCGTTAGTTCTCATGGCAATTCCGAAACCATTCAATGCTCTTGATGGTAAGTAATTTCCTGCGGGGCTTCTTTCTTTTGAGAGCGTGCAAACCTAACGGTATATTACTAGAGACCGTTCGAATCGTGCAACCCGGGGGGACAATTGCATTCTCGACTTGGATAGAACGTGAGTTTTAAGCCTCACAAACCACCCCAAAAGTTCCTATCTAACAACAAAAACAGCGGGCTGGTTTTCAATCGCACGCAAAGCAATCGCGACTATACCCGGAAACATGCCCTTCCCGACGACCCAAGAATTCCTCAAAATGACAGGCGATGGCGAATGGAACTCAGCCCCCTGGATCAAGTCCCAACTCAAGGACCGTGGACTCGAGGACATCAACGTTCAGGAAGAATCGAGGAACATCGCCGTGCTGTCGTCCCGCTTTACGGACATCACAATGATGATGTTAAACATGATCATTCAATCCTTCTGGACGGAGAAGCAACGCGAGGAAAATGGCGACAAAGTCCGCCGGGCGATGGAAAAGTATGTGTTGGACACGTATGGGGAGAACGAGGATATTGACACGAAGTGGACGGCTATTATCTCCACTGCACGCAAGCCTCAGTAGACAAATGATTTGTAGTTCATTGGTTACCTTTACTGTGTACGTTACAGATAGAAGGTCTACCACCTTGGATTGGCAAGGTCATCAAGGCCATTGATTTCACATGATCGTATTCTGGATTCCCACAAAGCCCATTTAGCCCCCGGTGAATCAACGCGCCCTATTCCCGAACGACAATGTACTATCGGCCACTCCGCTGAGCAATAATACAGAGAACCAGCAAACCAAACGCCAGTGCTGATTGATTGAATTCTGAGCGCCGCACCTTGCTCTTATCAACTTCGACATCAAATCATGAGGCGTGATGTGTTGCGCCAACTGGGCGGGTGACGCCTCGATTGGGGTCCAACCGGTTGTCCAAATCTTCATATCGCAAAATGAACTCACGCTGTCGGAATCGTTAGCTTGATATTTCTCATGTTCCAGATTAGACAAAAAAATAAGGTACACTTACTCGAATCTTCTTCCAGCTAGCAGGATCCCAGAGAAGATAAACTCCGCGCTCGCTCACTCCACGCTCGACATCGACGGGACCGGGATATGTCTCGTCGCGGGTCAGCCAGCACCGTTCGAGCTTGTGGTACCGCCACTTGCGGCCCATCAGTTCTTCAGCTACCAGCTCCTGCATGATATCCCGAGGCATGCTGTAGAAGATGTAGAAAAGTGTCTCATCACTGAAGCCAGGGATGCGCGACTGAAGCGGTTGAATATTGGCGACATTGTAGCAAGCCGGGAGAGAGAAATCCTGTTCCAGAGGGACTGCTGACATCGATGACACGAACGGCGTAGCGAACGAAGTGTGCAAAGGTCTAAGACTGTCAGAATACATGCATAGTGCGGAGAAGAAGGCATGCATACTCGGCCTGGTTCAAATCCAGCCCTAATGTCATTAGGTCTTGGCCAACGGCGAGACTTGCAACATCAGGGCTCTCGCTGTGGATCATGCGCAGCAAGCCAGCCAATCCAAACCTGTCGAGTTCACTCATTTGAGCAAGTGGTGGCTGTTCTGTGCTCTGGGGTGCACTAGAAACTTCTTGACCATCCGCATCTTCTGTCGGCCTTGGTTGTAATGTTTGTGGGTCACTAAAGTTCCGCTGTCCCGACATCACGTTGTTGTTCATGTCCTGTTCGAAAATCAGTAAATTTTCAAAGCGAAATTGAACCGCGGAAGCCGTACTTCTTTCTCTTGCCCGAGAATACCATTAGGTACTTGGCTGACAGGTGACCGCGAAGCCCCTAGACCTAGATACAGTATCAGTAAGCTGATCCATTGCTGCAAGTGAGATCGTGAGGTTTCTGCTAGCCTCAAAGTGTGCAGAACCCCCGCGGGATTGCGCTTATGCATGACTGGGGCCATTGAGACTTGAATTTCACATACCAGCACCATAGTTTCCGAAACTCGCACCCTGCATCAAAGACCCAGTCCGGCCGAGGGGAAGCTCAGCAGCAGCATTCCGACCCAAAGGAGGGAATTCTTCGATATTGCCTGTCTGAGGCTGGCCACCGGCGCCTAATTGGCTACTAATGCCTTGGCCACCATTTCTAAAGTCATCCAGCCGATTGGCAAATTGTGAACCTGAAGGAAACATATCGTCGTGAGGCTGTTGTGGCTGCTGAGGCGTAGGAAGACCCTGGGGTTGGGAGGTACGAGAGGGAGGTTGCGACGACGGAGGATGCTGTTGTCTTTGGACAGGTGTTTGTTGAGCAGCGCGTTGGCTTGCGTTAGCCCACATCAGCTGGCCGGGGGTCTGTGACTGCGACTGAGATTGTTGTGGTGTTCCCGATAATGAAGGAAACTCCCTAAAGCCAACGGCTTCGTTAGCTTCCATGCAGAGACCGAATGAAAGCCCCACAGGCCTCGCCTGACAGCACTTACGAAAGATCTAGCGGTGCCGCCGACTGGGACCCCCCAAGACTTTGTGCGAAGCTCCCCATGGTTCCCATTGTACGCTGTTGGTTGCCCTGTAGGCTCGATGATCCGCTGACGGGTAGATTGAAGCTCCAGTTCGCTGCGCCGCCTAATCACTCAGACATTAGCATTTTCTCAGGCAAGAATATGAGTGTCCAAAAAGCATGGTCAGAGGCAGGCGCACCAAGTTTGCCGTTTGATGACTGCGCAGAAGCCAATGATTCATCTCGAACATGTGCTTGCTGTTGCGAAGGGAATCCGGGCATGCCTCTTAGCGGCTGCGGGCCTGGTCCTGACACAAGCGTGGCAAGTCAGCGCGATCATCAATCGTTTCGCGTCGAGACACGCTTGCTAGGGTCATCACCGCAAGAATGTGTCGGCGTGTCCCTGCAGCAATGTCTCGGTCGCAAATGAAGGCACCGGCTGCGAGGCTTGCCATTGGAGTACGAAACTCCTTGGTGCTCGGGTCGCAGGCCTGCTCTGACTAGCAAGCACATCCAAGCCCATTTTAGAGGTATATTCCGCGATCAAATGCACTCCGCGGAGGTACAAGATAAGGCATGACAAGGGTTTCAAGGGCATTGAAGGAAAATGACGAACCTGGTCTATTCATAGTCGATGCTCCAACAAGAAGCAGTTGACGAGACCTTGGAAATCTCTTGGAAATAACCACAGAGGACGATTGGTCGAGTAAAACACCGGGGTAGAATCTGTGGAGGGGAACAGTCCACAAAGGGCCTCTTGGTCACGCTTGATGCGGCACTGCTCCGCTGGTCGAATCGATTGGGCAGTTAAACGCGCGGATGCTGAGGAATGCCCAGGTTGGTTATCGGACAGCCGCGCACAGTATATTTCGATATAGACGAACTTCTGGATTGTCTGAGAAAAGCTGTACGGACTAAAGAAACGAATTTTCAAGAAACTCGATGACTTTCAAATGAGTTAGTCGCATGCGTGGGGGAAGAGTGTGATATTGCCGCGGAGCACGTGACTGCCTTGCCGCCCCGAAAAAGGCCATCACCAACAGTCCCCGATCTCGACTGTCCGGACAGCCATCACAACCATGCATTCGCAGGTCCCACGAATTGCCAGCCGCTTAGGAGGCCTGGCTCGGGTCGAATTGCCTCCTCCCTACCTTGCGCCATCCCTCCATCTCCCCGTCACCCTGTCGCCTGTCCAGTCTTCAAGCTTTTCTTCAACAGCCTCCGTTGCGGGCAATCCTCGACGCGACAAGAGCAGACACCGCGGTGTATCAGCTATCCATCGAACCGGTCCCCGAACTCCATTTGCCGTGTCAAGATGGGAGTTACCAAAGCCTGTGTCGCCGGAGAAGATGGTTGCACGGGAACAAACACCCAACCACGGACTTTGGGGCTTCTTTCCTCCCAACCGCGAGGCATTGAGCACTCCGGAATATGATCACTCATTCGGTTAGTATCACAATTGGGTTGGAGTCTATCGACGGTGCTGATATTTGGACTACAGGTCGTTCTTGGTCTATTCAAGAGCTCCGCGAAAGAAGCTGGGAAGACCTTCATGGCCTGTGGCATGTATGTGTCCGTGAGCGCAACCGTATTATGACCTCAGATATGGAGCGAATCCGATTGAAGCCTGGTTACGGTGAATACGAATCCGATCAACGAGACGCAGTGGTGAGTTTTGCGCCTGCTTTTGAGATTACACACCCTATTCGCTTGAAACTGGAGGCCATTTCCATACATTCTCCTGTTTACACCTCCGATTGGCGATCGACCAATATATATGATTGACCCTGACTGACAAATTGATCTAGATCCTAAGCACCATGAAGAACATGAAGCACGTCCTGCGTGAGCGTTGGTACGCCTACGAGGATGCTAAGCGCATGTTCGAGAGTGGATATCGCCCCGACAACTTCACTGAGAACAACCCCAAGGTTGAGAAGGTCGAGGAGGTCGAACACCCTATGTCTGGAGAGCAACCCAAGGCCCAGGCCAAAGAGTAGGAGTATATAGACTCCACCGAGTCATATTTAGTATGTAACATTAGCTGGAAATTAAATGCGCATGTCCATTACGTTTCAAATTGTCTTTCCAAGATCATATAAATGAGATCTGCCCCTGAAAGCTATGTTCAAGTTCAGGGGCTGTTCTAAATTGTCAATGATCCGTCTATTACCCTGGCGTGTCGGATGTCACTAGTGGCGGATCCGCCAAATAGTTCCCCTTTACCGCTTGCGCGGGGAGCTTAACCTTCTTCTCTTCAACATCTCCTATAACCCTCTACCTACTGTTAACTTTTATTTCACCATGGATGAGATCGCCCCAGAGTACGATGTGGTGGTGCTCGGCACTGGTATGTTGCTGTGTTTTGCTACTCTTGCTACCCCGCCATTCCAACTGACAGTTTCCAGGCCTCACCGAGTGTGTTTTGTCTGGGTAGGTAATCCGAGCTTGCTGGTTCGTTGGGCTGTGCTCATTATTTTGGATTACAGTGTCCTCAGTGTGAAGGGAAGCAAGGTTCTTCACATCGATCGCAATGATCACTATGGAGGGTAGGTGACCTCGGAAGGCAAAGCTCACCCCAGATCAAAACAGCTCACAATGACCACAGCGAGGCAGCCTCCGTCAACATTGAGACAGTATGTACCTCGATTTCCCCCCGGTAGGCTCTGCTGACCAGTTCTGCAGTTGTTCAAGAAGTACGGCAACGTTCGCCCCGGCGAGGAGCCCTGGAAGAAATATGGACGGGTCAACGACTGGAACATCGACTTGGTCCCGAAGCTGCTCATGTCGAACGGAGAGCTGACCAACATTTTGGTTTCCACCGACGTTACCCGCTACCTCGAGTTCAAGCAAATCGCTGGCAGCTATGTTCAGCAGGGCAAGGGCCCCAAGGCGACCGTGGCCAAGGTGCCCTCCGATGCCGGTGAAGCTTTGCGCTCTTCTCTCATGGGAATGTTCGAGAAGAGACGTGCTAAGAAGTTCCTTGAGTGGGTTGGTGATTTCAAGGAGGATGACTCTGCCAGTCACCAGGGTACGTACTCGAATTGTCGCGAGCTACGAGTAGATGGCTAATGCGAAGTAGGATTGAACATCCACGTCTGCACCATGAAGGAGGTTTACGACAAGTTCAGTCTGGAGGATAACACCCGCGATTTCATCGGTCACTCTATGGCTTTGTACCCCTCGGATGGATATATCAACCAGCCCGGCGCTGCTGTCGAGACCATTAACCGTATCCGCCTTTACGTCAACTCCATGGCGCGTTACGGAAAGTCGCCATACATCTACCCTCTCTACGGTCTGGGCGAGCTGCCCCAGGGTTTCGCCCGTCTGTCTGCCATTTACGGCGGTACTTACATGCTGAACACCGACATCGATGAAGTCCTCTACGAGAACGGCAAGGTCTCCGGTATCAAGGCCACCATGAAGGACCGCGATGACCAGTCCGAGGCCATGAAGTTCGAGACTAAGACTAAGAAGATCATCGCCGATCCTTCCTACTTCCCCAACAAGTCTAAGGTTACTGGATACCTTCTCAAGGCTATTTGCATCCTGAACCACCCCATTGATAAGACCGACGGCAGCGACTCCCTGCAGTTGATCATTCCTCAGTCCCAGGTTGGACGCAAGCACGGTAAGAAAAATGCTATGTCCGTTTGTGAGCCCAGCTAATGACTCTAGATATCTACATTGCCATGGTTTCGTCCGCACACAACGTCTGCCCCAAGGGTTACTACATCGCCATCGTCTCCACCATCGCCGAGAACGATGCTAACCACCACATCGAGCTCGAGCCCGGCTTCGATCGCCTGGGTAAGATCGAGGAGACCTTCATGGGTCCCCCCATTCCTCTCTACGAGCCTACCGAGAGCGGCGAGGAGTCCAACATTTTCATTTCCAAGTCTTACGATTCCACATCACACTTCGAGACTACAACTGGTAAGAATATCACTTCAGATATCTAACATTGACCATTGCTAACTTGCCACAGACGATGTTCGCGATGTGTACCGCCGTGCCACTGGTGAGGAGCTCAAGGTTGAGGGTCTCCGCGAGGATCAGCAACTGGCTGCCGAGTAAGGGACATACTGGCCTACAGATAATCTAGGGTTTAGATTGACTATATTTCTCTTGGACATGTGCAATGGTCTCCTTTGTTATCCGCTCTTTCAGTACTATCAAATCAAATTAAGAATTACAAGCGCATTACAACAGTATCACCTGAAATTCCCTTATGCAAGATCTATACAAAATGGTATTCAACACACCATCTAAACCCCCATTCCTACCAACATAGTACAAACAAAGCGATCATATCAAATCCTCTGCGTAACCTCAGGATCAGTATTCGCCTTCTCATGCTCCCCAACAACACAAATATCCCCACTATCAGCCCGCTGAATTTCAGCCCTAAGCAGCGCAAGCCTCTTCCCAACATGAATAACCTCACAAATAATCCGAGCCTCCGTCCCCGTCGGCACAGGCCGCAAATAAGTAACCTTCAGATTGCGACTCACGCCCCCGAAAGAGAACTTGCCCGGCTCAGACACGCCAAGCAGGATAGTCGTCGACAAGACGTCAATTAATGTTGCTGCGCAACCGCCGTGTAGGTTGCCCATCATATTGCTTAGCGCGGGCGTGATGGTGAATAGGAATGAGACTGTGGCTGGGGGACCGCGGCTTGCTGATTCAAAGCGGAGGTTACAGTTGCGCGCGTCGACATCCCAGTGCTAGGGGTTTGTTAGCTTTATATCATATACCATAGTTTGTGGTGGTCTTTGTTGATGTAGGACGAAACGGTGTGTCGTGCGTAAATAGCTCGTAGCTTATATGCTGATGTAGGTGTTGCGCATACCTCTTCATTCCCCAGACCCATCCGGCCTGTATACTCGAAGACGAGTTCCTCGAACTCGTCCAATTTCCGCGACGGAGCAGTGATCGCGCGGTCTGACATTATGTAGTGATGTGAAGAGCAATGGGTATCTAGGTATCAAGTGATGAGGGAGAAATGTTGGAGTTCCCCACAGGCTCGGATGGGTTGGACCTCGGCTGGGCTGATGCCGACCACAACCTCGTATTGTCCGGAGTGTAATATGAGGAACCCGAGTGCTCTATGTAACTTTTTGCCTATCAATTTTCTCGACAGTTTTGTATTAGATGATCTATTTCTGACGGTTTCAAATGATAAAGTAGGTATTGTAATTGTACAACTCCTTCAACTAAGCCCTTATCTACAATACCAGCTATAGAATTTGTCGTATTATATTTGATATTCGGGTTTAGCCAAGAGATGGCCGCTCTAGGTGTATGCACCCCCTAATCTCGGGGCACCTGAGCCCCCCGCCCCCTGTCGCGCCGTGGTATTACTACTTATACAAGACTAGGGCAAGAATATCTCTTTAGTGAGGCCAACTGTCAGGCAGACAGTTGGAGACGCGTCAGCTGACAGTTGGAAGGTCATGTGACCCACTAGCGTGTTTTGAACTGTCAGCTCTGTGATTAGTAATCGATTATGATTGGCTACTAAAGTGGGTCCATATCTTGGCATTACACGGCCATTACAATCTTTCCCTTTTCATCCACCCCATCTCCACTGAGGTTCCCGACCGCCTTCACTGGATCAATTTTTCTTCGATTTCATCAAATTTCCATCATATTTTCATCGATTCTTAATAGCTGAGCATTATGGCAAGCGTTAAGAAGGAGTTTTTCGACCGTTACGTTGCGCGTGCCATGGCTGGCGACCCCCCCCTGCCTCCCTACGAGACCGTGAGTCGGTTCTATCGCATGAATAATGCATTATTATACCATGGCTAATACATTACAGGATGACAATGGCCATATTGTCATGCATATTGGCGAGGTTTTCTGCCGCGTCCCCGACTGCTCCTCCCAAACAGTGAGTGATGAAGGCATCAGCTATTGGAAAAGTATTAATAATGCATTACAGAAGCAGTTCTCCCACACTGGCAACCTGCGTGTCCACATAAAGGCCCATAAAGACCTCACCCTCCCCGGCCGCGCCAAAGGTGCCCCTAGTGTCGAGGACAAAAATGCCTCGATCGCGTGGTATAAATCGCTCTTTGCCCCTCCGAAGAAGATGGCCGTGCCTTTTACGAAGGCTGGCAATGTGAGTTAATATGATGACAATACATTCTCCGGACATTATTAATGCATTATCCCAGATCGGTATCAAAGAGATCAAGGATTTTCTTCGGACCAAGCATGTGACCCAGTTCCCTTGCGAGTCCTGCGAGCAAGCTAATGCTAGTGAGTTCGACCTATACTCTTATTAATACTTTACTAATGCATTAAAACAGAATGCTGTGCCACCCCTTTCGTCTGCGAGTACCTTGACCGCTACTACGACGTTGAAGAGTCTTTCGACCGCCCGGAGTAAAACTACTACTACCGCTTTCTGATATGACTATTATGTTTTGACGATAGATACGGGTGCTTTTTCTTTGAATTCGTGGAGTTTTGATATCCGAGTTACTAGCTGAACTCAATAGCTAATACATACTCTTACTATTATTAATATACTATAAGAATCTTTACTAGGACAAAAGGTGCATAAGCGGACTATTAATAATATATTAACTCGGAAAATATAAGAAGGGCAATACCTCGCAGTAATAAAATAAATGCTAGTTGTATTGGTAGTGGTCTAACTATACATAATATAGCTAATATAAATTATATATCATATATGTTAGCCACACCAATATATAAAATGTAAGATTAATGTATAGGTAAGAGATATATATATATAAAGATTAATGTATAGGTAAGAGATATATATATATAAAGATATAACTAGTATTTCAATTTAGTTTTTCTAGTTCTAACTCTCTCTTCTTATTTGCAAGACGCTTTTCTAGCACTCTTGCCCTTATATCCTCCGCCTCTTCTTCCTTTTGAAGGTCTTCGATTCCCGATATATCCGGCCGGGTCGTTTCGCTACCGCAGATTAATAATGCATTATTAAGTATATATAATCCCGCGTACTTACTCTTGCTTTTTTCGTGATACTTTTAGCCTTTTTACTAGACGAGTTTGAACTGGAACTCCTGTCGTAGAAAAGGACATAGATATCGAGTTTTCGGAGGGCGCTTTGTTTGGATCGTGAAATTCCTCCTGTTGGCGGTCGGCACCTAGTAATGATATATTAGATATATATTTAAAATAGTTTAGACGCTTACATCTCGCCATATGACTATACATAGCCTCACTAGTCGTGTTCGCACGGTAGTGTGGCCGTAAGCGCTTCTTTTCAAAGGACTGAAACTCTTCCATATCCTTTCGATCAACTGCTCTTCCACTAAGAATATATTAGCTATATATTAAGAATGTATTAGACAACACACTTATCAATCGCTTGTATAAGCGTAAGCTGACGGCCCCGATTGTTGACCTTAAAGTGGCTCTGTTCAACTGCGTTCGTATTATGCCGAGTCTGATCAAAGACTAGCCATGGGACCTTAGTACTACCCCGATGAAGGCCTGATGCAATATTGTCTCTCATTTTGTGCTTCGCCCACTCTTGAATCTTGACGGAAGGTTCTGACTCTGAGTAATGTATTAATATTGCTATATTAATAGCTAGAAGCGACATACCAATAATTATACGAAGCGCTACCTGGTAGTCCTCTTTCGTTGGCGTATCGAGTATAGACATCATCCTTTCTTTCGCTCTATGGCGATATTTCACCCCACGTAGACACTCTCTAATTCCTCGTTTGAAGTGTATCTGGCAGAAGATAACTAGAGACATAGCTAGTTCCTCCTTTGGGATATTAAGATCGGAGATTGAATCGAGATAACGTGCGAGACCTATAATGCATTAATGATATATCTACAATAGCTGAAGTTATTACTTACCATTCCACTGTCCTAAGTCCATATCCATCACAACAGCCTGGATCCCAGACCCATGAATTGGGAAGAAGCGTAAGGGCCGACCAGTATAACGCTGTGTAGAGGCTGATACCCTACTAAATATCAACGCATAAGCCTCTTCATCTGATTTGCCTGAGGTAAAAACGCGAGCAAGAGTAATGACTATAACCAAACATTAAGAATATATTAATAATAGCTGGGCTCTCTCACTTACTTCGATTTTGCTTTTCCACAAATTTAGCGAAGACAACCTCTTGGGTCTTAGAATCCTTAACCCTCTTATAGGACATATCGACCTCAAAACTCTCGGAACGTTGCATGATCTCGGCTTGCTCTCTAGTCTGACAGATGATAAGGGTATCGGTAATCTCAACAATGTATTCCAAATAATATATTAGTTATGTATTCATAATATACCGGGCTCTGTTTACCCTGATGTTGCCCTGGTTTATTTGCCATTGAAAAAGAAGCCCATTTTTTCCTTGACCCTGTGGGTAGGCTAGGAGACGCTCCTTCTGAATAATAGCAGCAATCCGGCCCATATTTCCTAGACTTCCATGAATTTCGTTAAGAGAGAGCGCATTAAACTGCGCACAAAACGCCTTAAGCTCAGGTGACATAAGAAAAGCAACTTGATAGATATTAGCAGAGATAATATATTAAGACGGTATTAAAAATAGCCGTACCCGGAGTGAGGTTCCTAATTTCCATACTCCTAATAACCTTGATCAGATCTAGGAGAATTGCCTGTGGAGGCTTTGCTGGAGGTGGAGGAGGATGCGAATGGATACCTATCGATAAAAAGGCGTAGAAAGGGGTTGTTGTGAGGTTGACTGGCACTAGCCAATGGTATTGTACCTTGCATCCTATGATTTGAAGCTTCCCGCGCCCTTGAAGATGGTTTGTGACTTTAAAGTATTAGCAATAATACATTAGGAATAGGCTGATAATGTATTATTCCTTACGGCAGAATTGTGCGCGGCCTTTATTAGCCTCAATATTGCCGCAAAACTCATGCTCAATAGAGGCGATATCACGAAATAGCCATTCGAGTAATACCATGTCGAATCTATGGTTATCGATGACTTTTTGTGTAAAATGAGTATGGAGTGCGTCCCCTGTATTCACGCATCTAATATAGGCAGCGAGAACTCCGGAAGGTTCCTAAAACAATACATTAATAAAACTTAGATAATACATAAGCCATAGTGCCTTACTTACCAAGTAACTCCCCCATTCTAGCGTTGGTTTACATGTATCCTTCCAGGACACGCCGCATGACCTCCGATCCCGAAAAAGCTTGACTGCTATAAGGTATTTCCTTACTCCACGATTAAAATTCCTTAATAAGGTATTATAGCCACTTACATATATGTCCTTCGCTTCACTTGCTCTGTTTCAGCTAAAGGAATACCCTCTCGAATAGCTTCAATTTCATCCCACTGCGTCTTTGATATAGACGTATGCTTCATATCTTTAAGCGCCGGATCGGCGTATTGACAGAGCTTCACTCCAGTGCAATAAGCAGAGGTATGTAGTAGTGGTACACTACCAAAGATAGTCTCACTATTCATAGGCCGTTCTCGATAATTCAGCCGCATCGCATATTGAACCTGAAATATATTAATAAATCATTATTAATAGCGTGCCTTGTTCACTTACGCTTGAGATCGCGTTAGCAACCGCACTCTGCTCTTGACCCGGAACTGCGACTATGTAGGTAAAGCCATCAGGATCTGATATAGGATACTCTGGTAAAGCTATTGTATATCGAATAAACCGAGTTCGTAGCGGGTGGCATTTTGTATGGGTCAAGTTCAGTAGGAAATTTCCGTCGTTTTCCTTATACATTGTTAATGCATTAACAAGGTGTAATCTTATACGAAACTTACTTGTTCTTCATCAGATATCACGATCTGATCTCGAATAATGCTTTCCTCAGCCATGGTAGAGAAATATTCTAATACAAAAGTAATATATTAAAATGGACTGGTTTAAATATTGCCACTTTTTTGTGGGCCACTAGCGTAAAATACGACAAATTCTAGCGAGTATCAGTCTGTAAAGGTTTATTACAGTCACGTGGTGCCAAGAAATCCAACTGTCAGGTGACGCGTCTCCAACTGTCGGGGTGAACTACATCCTGCTCTTTAGTATACGCCTAGATACATTTAAGAATACTTTTACTGGATAAATAAGCTTATTCTCTAGTGGTACCTGTCTGAAGAATGAAACTATGCCTCATAAAATTGTGGAGCAGAATTGAAAGGTACATTCAGCATAGGCCCGCATATAATCTTATAACATGAGAGGCAGTTCCCCTCACCGATATATGCTCAGCCTAAGTAGAGCAAAGCTCCTGTTTGGCGCCTCATAGGAGCCTGCTTCAACGCCTCCGGAGTGCACATACCTCACCTATTTTCAGGTTGGCGTTTCAGACGGTATCCATCTGATGAACTGAGCTACCGCAGGGACGGATCCCAACTTAGCTGCTCGAAAAATATCATCTCCGTTCTCATGGCAAAGGCTATATCGATACAGCAGGTGCTTTAGCAGATGATAGAAGCGATTGATAACTTATTAGCACGTTGGGATCTTTTTGTTGTAATTGCTGCGCAATCAGGAGGAACAATTCGTTGGAAACATGAAGGTTCGGGAGGGGAGACTATTTATATGCCAGGAGCGGCGTAGACAAGGAACAAAGAGATAAGGGAAATAAATGCCGCGCGGTTTGGGACTTTGGAGCCCGATTTTCCATCACCTAACATTATGGTGTAGTCGGTAGTCAATAGTAGTTCCACGTTTCGTTTGTTCGTTTGGTTGTTATAATTCATGTTGGCAAGTTGTGTAGGTTATGCAATAGTCAGCAGTATCTTAGTCTCATTGATCTGACAAGAGTCTCTGGATTTGATTATAAAAATGATAGAGATTTTCCCTATACACAACTTTAGACACAGGGAGAGCTCCTTGCGGCACCTCAGGTGATTTCGCGTCACGCGTCTCGGCCTGAGGCGAGAATTTGGCCGCAATTGTTGTCCTCCGACTCTCAACTACGATCAGTACTCCCACTGAACCGGAAAAAGCTGCCCTTGTTGGCACTCGCTTAGAGATGTGCCACTGATTCTCGGCAAATTGCAAAATGTAAGTCAATGCGCTCGGGCGAACTCCTTCACTGGTCGCAGCTAGCCGGTAGACAATGTTGATTCAATTTCTGACCTCAATTATTACAGCAATCGCATACCAAAATCCCGTGTGATTACCTCGATATAATATCCTTTCAGTTCACCTGTCCTCCAACCGTATTTAGAAACGAGTCGCCTTCCCAACCGCAGCTATGAAGGACCCCCGGGCATCGAAGCGGAGAAGAGTCTCCCAGGACGAGGATGGAGACATTGAGATGGGAACCGAAGATGAAGATGTCTTCGCTGTTCCATCATCTCCGGATAACGACAGAGCATCTCCCACACCTAATAAAGCATCCCGGCGTCGATCTACCTATGCCGAGAACGAGGAACAGGAGGTGCAGACGCCCGCACGAGCTGGAACACGGACAAGCGGACGCCAGCGCAAAACGCCAAAGAGATTCGAACAAGAAGCCACTACATCCTCTTCGAGGCGCAAATCGGCAATTACGCCGAGAAGTGGTCGTCCGGCCCGAAGCGCGCAAAAGCCGAAACAATCCCCTGTGGTAGACGAGGACGATGATGAGGAGGAAGAGGTTGAAGAAGAAGACGACGATTTCAAGGATGAAGAGGACGATGAGGATGACGCTGAAATGGAAGTTGACGAGCCATCTCCGGAATTTACTGCTCGCTCTATGACAAGAAGCAGATCAAGGAGAAGCACTGCGAGGCCTAGAGCTAGCAAAAAGGTGTCCGACGAGCCGAAAGAAAAGTCGCCTTCGCCGGAATACCCGGATGGTCTTGATGATCTTGTGGCGATGCAGCTTCAACAAGATCTCCACGAGCTCCAACCCGGGACGCAGGAGGCTGTTGAGGTCTCCGAGCCTTTGCCGGAATATGCAGAGAAATTCCAAGCTCTCTGTCGGAACGGTCTCGGGGATGAAGTGCGCATTCTTGCTACCATTCTACTTGAAAAGCTGTCTGGAAAACGACAGGTTCCTCTACGGGGACTAGAGCCTGAATACCAGAAAGTCCATCAACTAGTTGAGTCAACTGTCTCAGTGGGTGAGGGTAACTCGATGCTTCTTCTTGGATCTAGAGGATGCGGCAAGACAGCGATTGTGGAATCGATCATCTCATCTCTCGCCAAGGAGCACAGAAACGATTTCCACGTCGTCCGTCTTAATGGCTTCTTGCACACGGATGACCGTCTGGCTTTACGAGAGATGTGGCGCCAGCTGGGCCGTGAGACTCATACCGAAGACGATGCGGCCAAGGTCAGCTCTTATGCGGATACCATGGCAACGCTGTTGGCTATGCTATCGCACCCCGAAGAGCTGTTCGGAGCTTCAGGGAGTGGAGGTGCAACTGCTGCGAAATCGATTGTGATCCTGTTGGACGAGTTCGATCTTTTCGTTACCCATCCACGACAGACTCTATTGTACAACCTGTTTGATATTGCCCAGGCGCGCAAGGCGCCAATTGCCGTGATTGGCCTTACAACCAAGGTCGACGTAACCGAGATGCTTGAGAAACGTGTCAAGAGTCGTTTCAGTCATCGATACGTCTACGTCCCGCTCCCTCGATCCTTTGAGATCTTCTCGGATGCCTGTCTAGGAAGTCTAGATCTGAATGAGAGCGAGATGACAGATATCGCAGATGAACTCGGCACCGAACGCTCCCTGGTCGAGTCAGACAAATGGAAAACGCTGCTCGAGGGATGGAAGGAATTTCTCAAGGTAACTTAACTATCTAGTATCCCCTACGATCACAGCAATATACTAACAAGCACCCTCTCATTAGCACATGTGGAACGACAAAGACCTCCAATTTCACCTACGACGAATCTACAACCAAACAAAATTCACCAAAGAATTCTTCACAAGCGCCCTCCTCCCAATAACCGACCTTCTCCAAAGTGTCTCAACCCCAGACCCCCAAACAACCCCCCAAATCCCAACCCCCAAATCCTTCACCTCCCAAACCCTCTCCTGCCCAGACCCAGCACCCCTCCCCTTCTCAACATCCATAACATCATCAAGCCCCTCCTCCCTCCCCCTAGCCCTGTTAGTAGCAGCAACCCGCCTAGCAGCCCTCTTCGACCCAGGAAACGACGGCTCCCAGAGTATGACACCACTAGCACTATCCTTCCCAGCGGCGTACGCGGAATACGTGCGCTTGTTGACGTCCGCGAAGACGAATGCTTCTGTTGGCGGTGCGGCTGCTACGCCTGGCCGTGTCTGGGGACGGGACGTTGCAAGGGAGTCTTGGGAGAAGTTGCTTAGTTGGGGTCTTGTTACTCCTGTTGGGAGTGGAAATGGTACTGCTGACGGGCAGATGTTCCGTGTGGAAATTAGCTTCGAGGAGGTTATTGAGATGGCTGGTTCGGGTGGTGCTTTGGGACAGTGGTGGCGTGAGTAGATTAAGTAGATTTGCCATCTGAATTTACCTTTGCATTTGCATTGACTTGGTCTTGTCTATTTGTATTGTATTGTTTCAATATGAGGTCCCTCCCTCTTTTTCATTGTCTGTGGTACAATACATGGGTGGCTTGGTACTACCGTATAGATCCTATGCTTGCCTGTCTATGTATGAGACGGTTACAATCGAAGCATTGGACAACGTATAAGCTATTATGAACGTGAACGTGAATGTGAAAAGGACAAGCTACCCTGGGACTATTTGATAGCGTCATCTCAAGCCGATGACAGAAACATCAACTGAGTTACTGTATATTACCTCATATACCTGCCATCATTTACACGCATCTCAGACAGATTGCTCTACACTACGATACTACAATGAAAGAACAAAATTGTCGTGTCCAGTGCCATTTCCATTGGAAATGAAGATAATAATATGACATACACAAACAGACCAGAACTCACTCGCTGTGCCCAGAGAAGAATGCAGGGTACTCGAAAGGAAGAAAACAAAAGAAAACAAAAATAAACAGGAAAACAATGAAAATGGAAAAAGGTAGAAATAAGAAGAAAATGAGGAAAGAAAGAAGTGAAATCATATGAAATGCTCAAAAGAAGAGACAAAGAAAAGAAATGCAAAAGAGGATGATAGAAGTAAGATGGAAAGGAACGGAAAAAACGACATGCAAGAAAACGCCGAATCTGATGCTCAATAGGTTTGAAAAAGAAGTAGCCTCCCATCTTTCATGTTTGTTTTTGAATGTTTTCTTGATGTTTCTTCTTCTGGTTCTCTTCTCAATACACCCCCGTTGCAGACCTTGCAGACCAGTTCGGGTAAATGAACTAGCCAAAGGGTGAGATGAGAGGAAAGAAAAGGTGAGAAAAAGGAAAAGGAAAAGGGAAAAGAAAAAGCAATGCCATGCGAATATTACAAATAATTTTCCAGTTCCGGCCTTCTCTATAACATGAGCCATCGATCATAACGTCTTTCGTTCGGAGTGGGGGAATCTCGTGACGAGTGGGATTAAAGGAAAGGACAAAAAAAAAGGAAATGGAGATAATGGCAGCCAGTGACAACAGTCTTCTACTCATCAGAATAGACTGGGCATGCTGGACTGCATGCGGAGAGGTAAGGAACTTCGTGGAAGCGATCGTGACGAGATTGGTGAAATCGGGTCCCAAGGGCAACCGGAAACTTTTATGTGCCCCTAAAAGGGAAATCCGTGTTTGGGGGTCCACAAGCATGAGGTGTATGTGCAGGTATACGTTCGAATGATATGCCTCGAGGGGCTCGAATGCTGTAAAACCGCAGGTGTTGAATGTTTCGGTTGCTGTGTGCACCGAGGCTCATGAGGAGTCGGAATCGCAATGGTACGAATCGTCTTCGAATGGGTTACGCGCTAGGTCAATGCTTGTGGTCTGTGGTTGTCAGGCGCGGGCTGACCGACTCATACTCCGCTCGGGGATGGCGGGCGCACCCGGTGTGGGCGAGTATGAGCGCGAGCCACCCATGATGTCGACATCGTGCTCTTGTAGAACGACGGAGTACTTGGGATCGCGCAGGAACTTTGGAACAGAGTCACTGGACATCAACTTGAAGACGGAGGTTTGGGCAAGTTCGAAGAGGTGGACCACCTCTTGCAAACTCTTGAACATGGACTCGTCATCGCCGACGGCCTTGGTCATGCGACTGGCCAGGCTGTTGCGCAGGGCGTGGTCAATGTTCAGCTCGCATGGAGAGCCAGGGGCCAGGAAGGCGTTGTACAACCCGTAAGCAGCAGCCAAGGTTTCCCGGACCGAGTCAACCTTGTTGAATGTGCCCACCTTCTCCGCCTTGTGGTAGTTGGAAGTGAATTCGGAAACATCGAGGTAAAAAGAAAGATTCTCTTCGCAGAGGGAGTAGCGAAGGAACTCGCGGAAAAGGAGGCGCAGAGCGGGGTCTTGGAGGATGTGGGTTAAGCGGGCGTTGTTGGAATCCTTGGGCATGCCACGACTGTCATAGGTGGTCGCGTTTTCCCGGGCCTTCTCACGGGCAATCCAACCACATACGCGCTGTCCACGCTCGGTAAATCCATAAATAGCATACTTGGAATGCTGGAAGTGAGCGTTGTTTCCACCGTCGGGGAATGATTTGTCGTCCTGGATCATCGTGATCAAGCCGTACTTAAGGAACAGCTCGGCAATCAAGGAGGTTTCGCGGCGCTCAATTGTAGTCGAACAGTCCATCAACCAGTCCACCGCTCCCTTTCCCGTGAAGGTGTTGGAGTAAACCTTGCCATCCTGGAGCTTCCGTTCCCGGGCCACCTTGACACCGACCAGACCGTTGGTGTAGTCGCTAAGAGAATCGGAGTCGGAGGTAGAAATGCTGCTCTTCACGTTGGGGCCATCCTGACCAGCAAAGCGGCGGAAAATGACCTCAATTGTCGCGCGGTCATGAGAAAGCTTGTCGGATTCGGTGTCGCGCTCCAGGTTCACCAATTGCATGGTGTTGCGAGGGGACTCCAAAACGTCCATCACGTGCCGGGCGGTGATACCGTTCCGCTGGCAGAACCGCTGCAGGATGTTGATTCCCTTTGGTGTGAGCTGGAAGAGAGCACCCTTGAGAGGGAAGATCGGGAGTGCTTTTCCGTCGACGGATTCGATAAAGCGCGCATCGACAAATCGCTGGCAGACAGATCGGGCCATTTCCTTGGCCATGGAGAAAGTGGTGGTTGTGGTGGTAGTCACGATGCGGGAGGGGTCCTTGGGGTCAGGCATGCGGTTGGATTGGGAGAACTTGAGCGAGCCCAAGTTGTTGATGGCCTCTTCCGAGGTAAATGTGTGGTCATATCTGGTGAATCGAACGCGGTGTGAATCCAACTTCAAGCTAACCATCAATGTGGAGAACAAGTCCATGAAATCCTGCGCACATCAGCTCAATTGTCCTCCAAATTCGGATCCTGCTTCGCAATTCCACAGCCACGACCTACCTTGGTGAATGGGCGCTCATCTTCGGTCATGCGCAACAAGCGCGACGATGTCTGGTGCATCTTGGGGGAACCGCCCGGCGGATCAGAGCGGGATTCTTGGGGAGGAGTGGGAAGACGTTGGAGAGTGAAACGACGCTTCAGTGAGGTCGTAGAGTCGGCCAAAGCCGGTGAGCAAGGGCGCGAGGAACCGGTCAATTGCTCGTAGGTATCGTCCAGCGGTGGGGTCAAAGGGGTCGCGGAGTGTTTCGACAAACTAGTGTACGAAGTCGAAGAGCGTAATGAAGATGAGTTCTGTAGGCCTAGGGCAACAGTAGTCTTCTGAGCCAAAGCAGCAAAAGAGCGACGGTTGCGAGAAATAGAGCCGACAACAGACCCAGTGAAGTGTAGAGGATCAGGAGAGGTACGTGAAGGGAGAGAATCTTCTCGGTAGTGGCTCCCAGGTTGGGTTGGCATTGAGTCGGGCGAACCAGACTTTGAAAAAGTGGGTTAGGTCAACCTGAAAAAAAACATGGAAAACATGAAATTTTAGGGAAATTGGGGGAGGGGGGAGATGAATAAAAAGGCTCAAAAATTGTTTTTATTCCTAAAAGGAAAACCCAAAAGGAGGGGAGGAAAATGAGCAGGGGGAAACGGGAAAAAAAGAGGGAGAAAAGGCGAAAAAAAAAAAAAAAAAAAAGAAAAAAAAAAAAGAAAAGGTGAAGAACAGGCTGTCATCCATTGACCCACAACCCACGCGTGAGTTTGCATACAACGTGGGAAGATCGGTGGATGTATTGGCATGGTATGGTATTGAAAAAAAATGATTTGGAATAGCGACCCACATGTTGTTTTACGTCTAGTATTCTATAGTCTACTCTATCTCTCCATATCAAGGTTGTTCATATATTCATATTTTGAGATTCTTAGATTCTCATATTTTTACATTCATACATAATTTTGTCTAAGACTCTAATAAATGCCAATTATATAGTACAAGTGTACGGAGTGGCCGTACCCCTACCCGTATCCACTCGATCGGCAGTGGGGCGAGGACAACGCTTCCCTCGGATCCCCCAGCCTGTACATACGCTACGATGTCGAACTGCATCGGTGTTTCGATACCCACGCTAACCCCTTTTGGGTCTCCCTTTGATTCTGAAACTACAAACTTGGCATTTAGGACATTGCGTAAGTAATAACTCGAAGAAAGTAAAAAAAAAAGACAATAATCTTGGGCTTCCATGGTGATTCCATTCTTCTTTTTACATCCATGTCCCACGTGGGCACACGTGGAGATGCTTAGCGTCTGAGCGTTCCCCTCTTACTACTTTGCGACTAGAGCGAGGCGCAGCCTCGCATATCTCTTCCCCTAAATCGATTCACAGTGCCCTGTCACTTAACTTCCTACACTTTAAGCGCTGATGTACTTCGAAGAAGCGACATGATCGACTTAACCCCAGCTCAGTCATCAGTCATCAGTCATCAGTCATCAGTCATCACCTATCACCCAGTCTGATCACCCAATCTACTGTAATCACCCGGGGCCATCACCCGTCACCCCCGGTCACCCCGGCCTATGAATACGAGGGGGCCAAACCTACATAGATAGAAATGCAGGGGTCCAAGGCATTTGATCAGGGTCAATGACCCGATCGGATCCAACGCTAACCGTCGCAACGGTCACTACGAGAGCCTCATCTTAGAAAAACTATCCGCCACGGCACGACGGCCCCAAGGATCTCACTTGCATGAACTGTGCCATCAATCTGAGCTCCCAGAGCACTATCCGGAGCTATCAAGACACGTCAGCCTGTCTTCCTTTCGGAAGGCAGTGCTCAACAGGTTCAATTTCGACCAATTCCGACCAACCACAGACACCGCAAGAGGTCACGCGAAGCATCAGACGTCAATGCGAAACTCACACAAATGCCGAGATGCTATTCCTAGAGTGGTCTACGCTACACCTAGACCTACTAGGTAAAAGACAGGGTATCTGACCGCTCAGGCATCCACGGTGATAGATACAAATCGAGCAATGCTCGGCAATGAATACGGGATTCCTATTCTCTGTCCAAAAGTACCATTCCCCCGGGTCCAAGGTCGGGGGCCAGTGATAAAAGATTACTGAGTAATAGATTTGTCACCCGAAATATAAGTCCAACTCGAAATGAACGTGATAGGTGATAGGTGATAGGTGATTGATGATATGAAGTTGATAGCGCAGATCGAAGATTCATAGAACACGCAATCCCCACGAAACCGGCAAATAGAGAATATTCCAAACAATGACATGTCACAAAAGACTCGTGGTGAGATCGATCGTGATCGATCACATTTATCTACGTAACTACATGTAGTAAACACTCAGGAACTAAATGCGGTTCACGATTCACGATCGAAGCCACGCCACGTGGATTTAGGGATCCAAGCGAAACGAGATTGTGCTTAACCTTGTCCATTGGAGATCCAAACTTTTTCCCATGTGGCGAAAATCGGGGCCAAAAAAGACAATCGGAAAAAAAAGGGGCGTCAAACTCCGGGCAAAACGCGACTCTTGGCTCAGCCCTAGGCCGAGTAAAGCCGAACCGCCATAGACCAAACCTTCTTTTATATCAGTTTATACAGTAAACCAGAGTCTATGGACGAAGGGAAAGGGAGAAAGTTCAGCACACACATTTTACTCCATGCTCTAGTTTCTCTTTGGCTTAGCTCTGATACAATACAAGGAAATATTACCCGTATACAGTCACTTATCAAGGAATCATCGAGACACTAGCGTCGATAGTGGATCCAATCCCTGTCGCTTCATTCCGCCCTCACAAGTCGATAGTGGATTTTCGCTCCAATTTTGAGGCCCGCTAACAGATTGGCTCACGGAGGTTTTCCTCTTGTAGTCTAAACTTGCGGTCAGACGCTCAACGGTATGGGAGACCCTCACTGATTTGCGTGGTGATCCTCCATGCTATACATGATGACGGAGAATAACACGGTATACCGGAGATAGAGCGGTATGGTATTGTAAAGAGCCACAATTTGCACTGTATTGTATTTATCACTTTGTTCTAATCTAATGTACAAACATACTAGTGTGGGCATTTGTACTGTGTACATTCCAACATCCCTGATTGCCACGCGACAAAGGATTGCTGCAGGACCTAGGTTATTTCTGCCCTTTTTCCAGTTCACATATTTAGGGGTTTCAGGAACACATGTGAAATGTCACTGTTACTCCATGTGCATATTTGGGAGGTTTCCCGGTTTTCCTTCGACCCAAACTTAACCTTGCGAGTCATGAAAGTCAATTTGGGTGATCCCTATATTCTGTACGGTCATCAGCCAAGACATTGGGGTGAAATAGACTCGGGGTCCTGGGGAGGAGAGTCGATCAGTTAAATATAAAGCTTATGTACATGTACACCTTGGTAGTGGTACTATTACATATACTAGGCCGCAACAGTAACATCCTCCTTACCTCTGGCCTATTCCTATACATTTAATTTGCTCTAGTTCTGTATTTTTACTACATTTTTATGTCAATCTACACAAATGTGCATGTTTATGTACATGCATGTGGCAGTGGGAGTGAATACGGAAACCAGGGGACCAACATCCGAAAAGCAAACCTTGCCCCATGCCCTTAGCCCTTGCCTTTGTCCATGCCTTTCCAGAGGAATGTGGCTTGCGGGATTGGGTTTCGAACTATGCCCTGATGCTGCGTGGGCTTGGACTGATCGCCAAAACTCTAAATGGCGTCTCATGGCTATCTCGTGGATACTGTACATGTACATGTATAGTCTGTATCCTGTAGCCTGGGCTGGTTTTGGATTTGAAAGATTTGAATTTGGATTTGAATATTGGCTAGGTGGCTGGAAAAGAGGGTTCTGGATGGTTGGGGTGAGTAGCCCCTTGATAGATTTAATTGGTTTCTAGGCAACCCGAGTCTGGCTTGAACGATTGTTTTCCTTTTCTTTTTTCTTATCCTTATTCTTATTCTTACTGTACTGCTGAATTGGGATTGGGAGGTGTAGATAAGCTAGATAAATACAGACCAATTGCCATGTCTGTTCACGTATTTGTATACGTACTAGACAGACGACAGGCCTAAGCTGTCGGGATTAGCTGCCGGGATTAGCTATGAATGTGGGGAGAGTACATTATCAGTGCCCATGCCCACGTACCGAGTACATGCACCATCCCATCAAGTTACAGTAGCAAGCCAGCCACGTGGAATGCCGCATAACAACCATCCAGACTCGCAAGCACAGATCCGGGATCAACACGCACTAGCCCACTTACTCCGACTCCTACCCACAAATAGACCGACAAAGATAGAATATACAATCGACTGAACCAGTAAGCTGAACATTTTGCAAGGAAAGATCGAGGCCAGGCCCTCCTGATACACCCCTTCCCCTTCCACATATAGCCTATGTGGCTTACGCAGCTACCAACCTCAGCCGCACGGCGAGTCAGGAGCTTCCAGCTTCCAGCTCTGGCATGGAGCTATAAACTCCGAGCTTGATCGACCTTGCAGGGATGCCGCTCCTAGGGGCCTGAAAGAAAGTAACTTTCCAAGCGAGGGACTAGTGATTGGATTAGCGGGACCTGGGGGTGCACGTCGCAGGATGTGCACCGGGCAGAGCCTCATGTAAGATACCTGTGGTGTATTGATGTATTATTAGAAACTGATTGGATTGAATTGAATTTGGGGGTTGAATAGATTGTCTATCGCCGTAGCCGCCGATATCATGAAACTGGCGTCAAGGCTCATCCTCGGGTGTAAGTGTGTGAGATAGAAAGAGCTGTCAGATTGCGGGTTTCGGACATCCCGGTTACGATGAGGCTTGCATGTAGACCATGTATGTCCGTTAGTATGATTGCTCTAGGGTGATCGGATGTTTGCTTTTTGCAAATAATGTGGTTATGTCAGCACCCCCTGTATTCAAGTGTATGTAAAGTATACTGTATCTTACATGTGAATCCATGGACCCCAAACGCGATCCACTTGCTGAAAGCGGCTGAGTCACGTCATAGACTTCTTCAATCGTCTGTATAGAATGAAACGAAGCTATACACTTTGTGGCTAGTTCGTGAGTCCCGACCGAACTGGCCACGGCTGGCCTTGGGGACGGCGAAGTCCGGCGTGGCAAACTATCCCCCTATTCCACGCTAGAACACTAGAAGCCTTCTAGAAACCTTCTGGAAGACGCTAAGAAGGTCGGTCTCCGGATCAGTTTGATCCACCCGATGAAACAGGTCAATCCTCCTGATTAAGGGGGTATTCGCGAGAAATAATGGATCTTGTTTCCAGCAATGGATTACACTAGCAGAATGGAAGATTTTTATGTTCCTGATCCAAATTTGAGGACCCATTCATTCGGCCGAATATAAAGGCTTGGCACGGAACTATATGGGATGAGTTGACCGTGGTTATCAGATTCATTAGTTCATTTTTGGGTACGTTCTCAATGTAGCAATCTTGACGATATCATATCAGCCTTGTCATTGTTTTAGTGGCTATGATCTCACGGGTTATATGATATCAGCGGTCGCGTGTGAAACACACACCGGAACCTCATCTCCACATCGTCAGACACGGGAGAGTCGGGACAAAGAAAAGTCCACGTGGAAGATCAGCGAGTTTTCTCAATAATGATTTTCGGCTGGTACCCGAATACTGTGGACAACTCCATCAACTCCGCACGTTGCAATTTGGACGGTGGATCTTTGGCTTCCAGAAAGAGCGGTCAACCTTCATAGTTCTGGTCTGTCTTGACTACGAGTGTCTCGGTTATTATTAAGACATGACCTAGGTGCTTGAGTGCCTAAATGCCTAGGTGACATGTGGCTTGTGGATGTGGGATGTGGGATGTGGGATGTCAGCGATCTCGGAGGTTTCTACAGACTAACCGTCTGTATCTTAAATCCAACGGTCATCACTACTCCCTTTTCGGAGAAAAAAGGACTATGCCCGGACAGGTATGACAGTTGAGCCTGCGAATCACCATGTGCATCTCGCAACGAGCCCGAGAATCTCGCTCTTCCTGCCAAGGCTCCACCGATGTCGGGGAGGGGTTGCTCTGGCATCTCTATCCTGTACCTACCCTCGAGTCATTATTCACTGTGCATCACTACTAATATGACTCGTGCATCATCCTTTGTGGTTTTTGGACCCCAAATGACCATGTTGACTCAGTCATCAAACCGATCGGCTATTTCTGTACTAACACACCGGTCATGTTTCATCGTCTCGATACTACTGCATGACAGCGGGGAAGACGGAAGTTGTCCGATTGATACTATGATCGTCGCAACACCACGGTCTCTAATCAACCATGTGCAGCATACTGTATCTCACAGCCCTCGGTTTCAACCGTAACTGGCTAGACCTGAAGAAAAACATCGAGCCGAGAGCAGAAGCCAATAAATAGCATTTCAAGGCATACACCCATGTCACTCTCCACTTGTTCGGTCTGGCCGTAAGCTTGGCTTGGCGGGGCAAGTCAAGCCCAAAGAAGCGATCTTGACGGCCGATTCAATGCATCTGCATGGCCTGCATGCGAGAGCGGGGTCGACTATACACGTTTCGGCAGAGCTCGAAGCCGTCTTTCCTTCCCCGTGCTACAACACTGCGGAATGACCCCGATGTACAGTAAATATGATGTCACATTGAAGCCCTGGGTCTGTATGATCTTCATATATCGTCATTTCATTTCTCGAGAGTACCCCGTACAGAATAGAGGGGAAGCCAATGTATAGAGGCCCCATAACGCAACGGCCCGACCAAATCCCGCCGAAGGATCATCGCTACTCTTGTACACCGAGACCGTTGCACAGAGCTTTCTCTAACTCCCTGGACAGCCCAACCTGTCTGATATTCTATTATCTCACCGTGCCAGCCGGGTCTGGATTTAACCCCCTGAAACAAGGCATGTCTCGACCCTTGGTGCTCTCGGTCGAAAAGAAATGCAGGCCCTGTCTCAAGGCCTGGACTGAGAACTCGCCGTGGGAAATGCAATAGGCCGGCCCTGTTACATGGATCCAGGGTTAGATGCACTCGATCGGAAATTTTGCTTTGCACATGGGCATACAGCACCTAGCAAATATGTCTATGTATGCATCCGGTCTAGGTGGGTTGGGTGAGCCTAGTGGTACTCTCTGTAGTAGCTTGCTATTTCTGTACTTCATACTCCATACTCTTATACTGTATGTCCATGACATGTACATGTGGACGAAGCGAAGGGTCGATCTGCGGCCTGCACAAATGCATGGACTGGGTAGATTCATAATGTTTGGACTTTGGACTAGGACTGATTGGGGAAGGTCGGGGGAGTGGGTGCGTGCACGTTGCATTTGGATTGCATGGTGAGGCCATGCGAGTGTTGCAGGATTGTGGAGTCTGCGATTGCACTGCTATGTACTTGTGGTAATAGGTCTGGCTTGGCTTCGGCAGTTTTCCTGATCTCCGACCTTGACCTCGACCTCGAATCGAGGTTGGGTTTGGTGGGGGGGGGGGGGGGGGGGATGTGGTTATAGTGAGATTAATATATCCTGTTGGCGTCATATAGATACCACCCCCTACCTTGACTATGCAAGGTCCATACCAAAACAAAAAAAAAACAAAAAGGGAGAAGGGAAAAAAAATGAAAGAATAAAAAAAACAAGCAAGAATAAAGCCTAGCCACATAATTTGCCCTACATCAAGATCCTGCAGCTTCCGCATGGTACCCCGGCATCCTCGCTCTGCGTGCAGAGTAATATGCTCAAACGCACAACTTGCCATACAACCTGGGCCCAAGATGCAAACTATACTATTTCCGGGCAAAAGTAGGAGAATTTGACATGTCACTTTTCACACATGGCGAGCCACATGCGCCCACATGTACTGTAGCTCGATATATGCCGCGTGTTTGATGGACCAATCATTCTTTCCTCCCTAGCAAGTGATCGACAGACCTAACGACTCCTCAAGAAAAGACCATCTCTGCGTGTATTATTAATAAGATATGGTATGTGGGAGATTGGCTTGCCACTATCGCTACTTGCTACTCCCACCTCGCTAGGTTACCTGCTATCTGCTAACTTACATGGATATACCTCCATCATTGAACCCATGGTAAGCTACGAAGCATGTAATGTATTGTATTGTAGATCACCCAGCCCAAGCCAAGGTAGCGAGATTGAAACTCGAAATTCTCTACCTGTTTTGCCACTCGCTGTACGATTTGGATTAAGCACTTTTACACAGAGCACAGCAGCTTGATCCTCACCTCTCCGAGTCTACCGTATATGTTGTACCTACTCCGCAGTTAAATTGAAAACTCACCCTACAGCACAGTAGTGTCTTGGCGGATGTAGATGGGATGCATACAAGCTAGGTGCTAGGGAAAGGAATCTATGGATGTATCGCAGCACTAGAATCTCCACAAACCTAATCCGCAACAATCCTAGCTACTGCTTACTGTAGCAATGGTGTAAAAGCAAGCACGCTGGGGCCCAAGGTGCTCGTAGTCTGTTCCTTCAATATGACAAATCTCCCAGTATTCAGTATGCATGGAGTGGCCCTCCACGCCATCCATCCACCTCCACGCACGGGAGCATGCATCCACCACCCACAACGCGGAAGGCAAGGGTAAAAGAAGTGACAGATCTATAGTTGCTGCGATGCGGTCAAGCAGAAACGGGACTAGAGGGGTGATCGGCAAAGTTGGGGCTTAGTATGGCGTTAGGGTACTGTACGCTGATGTTACGCGATTCGTGGTTTATTTATTTATTTGCATTTCGGTGTATATACTTACGGTCTTACCGTGGGATACAGGGGGTTTCCCGTTGTGGAATTGAGAATCGGGAGATAGAAATGGATTGGATGGGATAAGATAGTTGCCGGCTGGGGATTTGTGATATATCCAATGCCGGACGTTAGTGGTTGATTCGGGGGATATTTGGGATCGGGTGATATTGATCGGGGCGAGAGTGGGATTTTATATAGAACACTGATTGTTTGAGAATTTAGAGGGTTGTAGATTGGGGGACTTTGTAGTTTGAGGTATGGTAGGTTGTTTGGTTCAGGTTATGTTGTCTGGATGGCTGGGTTTGGTTTACAGGATCCTTTGTTTAGTGCGAGGGAATGATACCAGAAACTATCTGAATGGATCTGGCTCAAATCTCGTAGATACTTACTAGCACTCCATTGAAAACATGATATCATGGTGAGCCTCCTTCTATGTAACCCACGTAGCCGGGATTTCGATTGATATACCCAGCAGTGCGTGCATTCAACTCGCAATGTGTACAAAACAAAACCAAAGTACATAAAGATAAGAGGCAGTGGTTCCAGTCTAGGTCTTGCATATAAGGTTATCTACTAGCTTCTTTGTGGAATCAAGCTATAGTAAATCTTAATTGTATTTTGTTCTAGGTCCTTCGGCAAAGCAGAGAGACCGTCATAGATACATACGGCTCGAGTAAAGATCAGATAAATCACCAGGTACAACGCCCAGAACCACGCCGTGAATGTCGTTGGTCATCAATGTTCAATTTTGAGGGGAGCGGTGGAATATGAGATGGAAGCTGAGGAGATTGGGAGAGGAAGGGTGCCAGATTGATTGATTGAATAGGCCGTTGATCGAGCGGGAGAGGGTATATGAGGGAGAGAACATGATGCCACGGGGGAAAGTAACAGAAAAGTAGAAAGAAGGTATCAAGTACTTCAGCAAGTCTATTTGGACCAACCACGAAGTCTCATGCCCTCCTCAATAGCAGTCCAGATACCCTCGACGATCTCACGATCACGCCAGCGACCACCACCCTGCGGACCATTCTTCTCATCCCAGCGCTCAACAGCGAAATTTTGCACGCCGCGGCCCCAGCCCTTAACTTGGCTAGGGACATCCTCGCCTCGCCATCCTACATAAACACCAGTGGCGTGCTTGAACAGCTCGGGTGGGGACGACCACTTGTAAGACTTGAACTGCCAAGTCTGGCCGGTAGTGAAGACGGCCACAAGGCGGTCCCAGTACTCGGGCTTGAAATTGGTGGTGCCGTCGACGATAATGAACTTTGTCGGTCTGGTGGGCTTGGAGCCGCCCCGGGAGCCAATTGCGCCGGAGTTCGGGTTGGAGGGGTCTCCGCGGAGAGGGCGTTCCAGCTTCACCAGATTCGCGTTGGTTGCGCTGGAAAGAGTTGGGTGGTCGGGTGGCACAAAGACACCATCCTCCAAAAAGGACTTGACGTTCGACATGCGGATGAGGGAGGAGGCGGAAGGCGAGATCAGGATAATAGGATCTGGGCGCGAGTGTGATGTGGACTTGCGCGATGAGATCGGGAGTCCTGCTGAGGGCGCGGGAACCTGGGGCTTGCTGCCGGTTTTGGCTGGGTGACCGGAGCGGTTGCGGCTGAGGAATACTTCAGCGCTCTTACGAACATGGGAGAAGTCCTGGTGGGAGGGAGTGTTAGCTCTGGCAAGTCTGGTCGCTTCTCGCAACTCACTGTTGGCTTAATTCCGCGTAGCACTGTGTTCCGGTCACCTGTCTTGCGCTCTCCATTGTAAATCTCCTGCAGCCGAGGCCCAATGAGCTTCTGTGGGCGGCCAGCTTGAGCTCCAGCTGGTGCTGCTCCTGCGGTACCAGGCGCGGTCGAGGCACCGCCAGCCGTGCCAGCCGCGATTCCGGCGGCGGCCTCGGCCTGTGCAGCACCGGCTGCTTTAGCGGCTGCTTCCGCAGCGGCAGCAGCACCCTCAAGAGGCTTGATATGTTCACTTTCATCGGAAGCGCCTTCCAGCCAAGTGATGAGATCGAGACGTTCGACGAAGACAAGAATCTGTACGCTTTCTTCCTTGTCATCTTCTTGTGGGCCCTTCTGTTTCAATGTCTCATTGAACTGATTGGCCGAGGCAAAGTACTCGGGGATAGCGACATCTTTGTTCTGCCAAGCGAACAGGATACTGCGCAGGTCAACCGGGGAGCCTGAGTTCGCGGAAATAAATCGCGTCGGGGTCGCCAATGGAATTGTTTGAGGGGTCGGCTGTGTGAAGTAAAGATATGAGGCTTTGGCGAGGTCCTCGGTGGCCGTTGCATCAGAAAGCTCGGGGGAGGTCGTCGGTGTTGGGAGGCTGCCGGCCGCAATTGCGCGGCGGAGGGAAAGGAGAGGGTCGTGAGTTGCCGCGTCGGACGTAGCCATTGTGATAGATAGGGCAGTGGCCCTGATGCGCAGCGACGGGATTGAAGTTTTCGGGGAAGTTAAAGAGATGGAAGAATGCTTGGAGTAGAAGCTCCGCAGATCTGCCTACACGTGACCTCGACTTGGCATCAAATGTTCGTAGTCTCTTTGTCTTCAATTTGCCATTCCTAATTATTGCACTGCTCGTTTGATTTCAATTTAGGCTCGCTATTTCGCTCTCCAACTTTGCTACCTCATTTCAGGTAAGGCACCGCACTGCAGGACTGATATACCGCCACATCCAGCTCCATGCCCCCAAAAAGGCTGTTATCCCCGTGAATAGGATCAAAGTTCCATATTGGGAATCATAACCAGTTGAGCCATTGGAGTCGCCCAAAGATCCGGAGCGAATTAGCACCGTACTCAGTGGCCCACTAATCACATTTCCAATGCCTCGGCCACCAGCCAGAAGACCAAACACTAAACCGGTCTCAAGTGATGGCGATGTATCACGTTTGATTTGAGTGATGACGCCTGACCAGGTGGAGCTAAAGCCACCGGCGAAGAACCCATATGTCATGGAGAATACAATCAGGAGGGCAATGGCTGTCTGTGACGATTCTGAGCCCGACGACGCCAGGCCCCAGAACAGAAGTACCGACAATGCCGAGCCAAGTGAGGATAAAAACATGATGTTTGTGACAGAGAAGCGATCACATAGAATTCCGAGGGCGATACCACCAAATATGGAGGTAACATTGACGAGCGAGAGCAACAGCGTACCAGTTGTCTGGGATAGCCCAATCGTTCCTGTTGAGTATGAAGGAAGGAATGTTGTTGGCAGGAAGTAACCAAAGCTTTGGATGATATTGCCAGCTTCCAGCATCCAGAAGGTGGATCGCTTGAGGAAACTCAAATCCAGGCGACGTGCTGAAGCAGATGCTGAGATTGGGACTCGAGGTTTCATAAAATGCAAAGCCATGAGGGTAGTGATGAACTAAAACTCCAAAAGTCAGCGTTATCAAAGTCTCTATGTCATACAGACAAAATCCTCAAAAGACAGTAAAAAGATCCATACCGTGACGACAGTCCAGGCTTTCAGCGTGATACTTGACCCAAACTTACTCAGGCAAGCACTGGCAACAAAGGGCAGAGCAACACCAGTGACACTTTTGGCAGCCCACATGGTTCCAAGTGCAAGACCCTTTCGACGGAAAAACCACTGATCAAGGTACAAGGATGACGGACTAAACAATAATGCATTCCCAATAGCACACATGACACCCTGGGTGGCAATAAGATGCCATACTTGCACAGAGAATGAGGAAAGCAAAGAGCCTATGACTGTAATGACCAGGCCTGTAGGCGCGCTGTAGTATTGCAGACGGGGGTATCGCGTCAGAAGCGTGAAGGTGACAGGCGAAAGGAGGTAAAGAATGCCCTAAAGAAAAGCATTAGACGGATTCTTCTATGTCGATTCTTTTTGCATACTGTAGAAGATGTTCCAACGGTCGCTAGGTCGCCTTTGCTTCCTTGGAGGACGTCATGCGTTGTATAGTATTCTTGGAAAATACCAAACACAGTGGAGAAGCCTAGAGTGAAGGTTAATAGAATGTATGTCTTTTGTGTCTCATCACAGACCCCAGACTGGCAACTGAATTAAACAACACGAAGCCAGCATCAGCCATGCAGCCCTTGATCCATCTGTCGGGGGAAGGGCGGGCTGCTCGATCTCGGTGACCTCATCTGTAGATCTGCGAGAATGGATTTCGTCAAGCACAAGATCTCTGTTGGAACTCATTTTGAGCTACTAGTATGTTGAGAGCAGAACTATAAAAGGAAAAAGAAAATTAAACGGCGGTTGAATCAGTCGCATGCGGGATTGCCCTTCTTGATCCTTGACTCACAGTATACCCTCCATGTCAGATGTCGGACTTCGTGCCGTCGATCTGCAGATATTTGGAAGGATGGGTTTTTCTTGCTTGGTCTTTATCGAGGAGGATACAAATTCAGTTGTCTTCTCTTACCAGATAATTCTAGAAATATGTATTCCTTACTTCACTAGATAGGCCACTCACCGCGGAGGCGTTATAGATCTCATATAGTTGACGCCACACATAAATTCCCCCTCCAAGGCAATATTTATGCCTTCTCCTCGAGTACCATTAAGAATAAGAGGACAAACCTCGCACTTCTTACCGCATTACGAAACCACCAAAATTCCCACGAACTCTCACTCATATACGGAATCCTAAATATCATTCTCGGCCCTCAAGCCCCTTTCCTCACGAACGTCACCATAAGTCCCCGCCAAATAACCCCTAGCCCCCATGTGCTCCTTAGCCAAAAACATATATATACCCACAGGCCAACTCCACACCACGCATAGTCGCCCCAGACCCGTCTTCTCCACGACAACCATACCCTCTGCGATCGTCTCTACCATGCTGATAACGAATGCGTTACCCACAATCTTGAGCTGGGATGCCTTGGCCAGTTCTTGGTTGCTGTAGTCGATGGTTCCCGTGGCGATCACGTCTGTCGTGTAAGGTTTCACTTTGACGACTATGTCTGCGGGTCCGGCTAGGACGCAGATTACCTGTCCTGCTTCGGCCATTGTTGGCGCACCGAGGACGGGGCTGATGACGAAAATTGCGCCATGGGTTGTCAGGGTTGAGGCTATGGTTGTTTTGTTGTCTCTGGCTGGTTGGTTGAGCAGTCGATAAAAAGTTTGTCTTTTATATCTCCTGCTGCGGTGATGGTTGAGGTGATTTTCTGGGTTGCTTTGTCGTCGCTGACACAGGTGGATTTTTTATCCGCCTTGGTGATTGATTCTTGCAGGTGGTCGCTACCACTGTGTTGGGGTTCTTGAGGTGGAAGTCGTTGGCGCGGGCGATGTTGCGGTTGTAGATCATCACTGGTTTGTACCGAGATCCTTGACCATTCCCTAGGTGGCATTTAGCTTTGTGTACTGTAACTTTAGGATCGTCGGACTTACTCGGCCATGTTTCCGAGACCAGTCCATGCGAGCTGCGGCGCCATTTTGTCTGTTCTGGAATGATGGTTTGAGTTGATGGAGATTCAGTATGGTGGTTTAGTAGAACCAGAGATCTTCCTTTATATAGATCGAGGCTATGATGATTGATAAACTACATTTGAAAACCAGCTGCGAAACTTGTAGTCCTTTTTTGAGGTTTGAAGAAAAGCATACTTACATACCTAAGATGGGTTTATACCCCACCATCCTACCAACCTCCACCGAGGCGGAGACTAAACCAAAGGCGATTGACTTGGAGGACCTATCAAGGAAGAGGTCATAACGATATCCTGAGTGACACAGTTCTGAAAGTCGAGATGGTTTGAGTCGCCTCGCCGTTCTCTGAATCTTGCTTCTATACTTGCCGGAGGCAAGGCAACGGAACCACCATAGTAAACTATAGTAAATCAGGGTTTTTAGAATGTATGAGCATACAATACAACATTACTGCTCGATTTTACGTTGCAGAACGATGGCCAGGGCATCATACCTGTCCATTGGGATTTGCTAGCAGTAGTTCTTCCTATGTAGGTGGTATGTAAGTTATGAGTGCGTGTGGCAATATTTGACTGGTGAAATTGTGAGAAAGATCATTTACTATTATGGTTCTCTATTAATTCTCTAATGGTTCACAATATATATTTCTCCCCATGCCTGTGTGGTTTGACGCGCGCCCGCAGACAAACTAGATAAGGTTTATAGAGGAAGTCTAACCAATATGGGCGTGCCTGAAAATACTCAATTTGTCCAAAAACAATTGATAAGCAAGCAACATCAATTGAACAACAGATTTAGAATGAAAAAAAGGACCAAAAAAAAAGAAATACAAAAAGATAAGGTGCGGGGGAGACTCGAACTCCCGACCTTTCGATTTGCAATCGAACGTTCTAAACCACTGAACTACCGCTCCGGTTATGAAGATAATTGGCACTTCTTGATCTATCAATCCACGTTCCATCACCTAAAGCGTATTAACCTCAACGATGTAAACTATAGCTTCGCCAAGCATGTCATATAAACATTTAATTCCTCGATGCTCGCTTGGGATTATTGGAAATGAGTTTACCATTGAATAAGATAACAATCAACAATATGGGCATATTATAAATCCTATGCCTTGGTGTAACCCCCTCTTGTCATTGTAGTTGCTCAAACACATCTAAGAACGAGTTGAAACCTCGTTGCTTGGAGGGAGTCTCGGGGACTTCAAAAGGATCAACAGAGATCGGTATGGCCGCGGTCTGCACTTCGGCCATCTCATATCTCAACATCTACATCTAAAATGCACCATGTTCACAGTGGTCATACCACCAGACACAAGATTCCACTTGCGCATTTTCTATACTCAGGGCGATGATCAAGGCCAGGGAGGACAGGGCATAATGATATCACGTACTGTTTGCGGTCCATCATATGCAAAGGCCGTGTTGCCATAGATGCACGAAGGGAACGCAGGGAAAGAAATAGACATCCCCACTCGTCTACACCAGGTGTTCCATGTTCGCATTTTGAGTATTCAAAGCATCAAACAGGCTATGCGGTGCCGAGGATATATCAAGCGCCGAAGGATCTCCATTCGTTGACTGAGTGAGTAATTTCTATATTGCAGATAGGAGGAGAGAAGGTGAAGCAGGAGAAAGAGGACGTGGAAATTGGGTCTTTATATAACCAGCATTGGAGGGGGAAAACCCGAGAAATATCAAGTGTGAAAAAGACAACTTGAGCAAAGATGGTGATTGTTCGGTTAGTAGAGTGTAAAACTATGCTGTGGTAGATAGTACGAAGGAGTATAACAAGAATCTTTTAAGTTCCAGACAATTTCACACGAAAGTTGCGGAGCGAGTATCCTATTCAATGAATTGTTTGCTCTTTTACTAGACCGCTTCTTTTAAGCATATTTTTGAACACTTTGGGTTGAATATCTGGATTATACAAGGGCGAGGCATGAATAGACTCCTAGCCTCTGCTGTAAGACGAGCAAATAGAGCGTACACTATTATGTAGTAGACAGTGCGGGAGGAAGACGACACCACGTCGACGAACGACAAAGTACAGATAGGCCCTTCAAAATAAACACCCAAAACATCAAGACATTACGTAAAGAAGAAAAAGGTTGTACATATGATCAAGCAGTGTTCATACAAGCTATCGAGTCACATCATTCGATGCAACCGAAAGAAAAGAGAGAAGAGATCCAGTAATCTCACAAGGATGGCCAAAAGATCCAAGGCAGACATGACCATAGGCCATAGACCATAGAAAGAAGGAACAGAAGAAAACAAGAGAACACCATTGGTACACGTACACCATCACAAAGATCCTGACCCAACCCGATGGTATTTCCCATAACCAAAAAAAAGAGGACCAAACCCAGTCCCAGCCATTCAAACCGCGCCATACGCCATTCGGAACGAGAAAGCCAAGCCATTGGCTGATGTCCATAACCGTCACCATAGCCATGCCATAGCAATGGCAATGGAGATAGCCAAGACCAAAACACATAGATATCGAGATATCCGTTTGGTAGAGTAAAACAAGCAAAGAAGAGGAAACATGAAAGAAAGCCGGCACAGAGAGTAAAAAGAAAGAAAGCACGCGGGCCTGATGAAACGCCTGAGTGCTCCCTTGCTCTTGTTGCTGTAGTGTCGAAATAATGAAGTCACACGAGAAAAGAAATTTTGGGTCGTAAGAAACGTTAAAAAATCCGTGAAGATTCTTTTTTTCCTTTTAGCACAGGCCCACCATTACTACCGCGCGGATCAGATCACGAAGAGATGGAAGGGATGTGGGTGGGTGTTGATTCGGGGGCGTCTTTCATCGACATGTTTGGAGAAGAAGTAGGCTCAGACTTGTCATGCAGTTCGGGTTGAGTGGGGGTGAGAGGACGGTCTGCAGTGCCATCTCCAGCGGAAGGTGATTTCTTTGTTGGAGCATGCTTGTCCGATGTTGTCATAGTTCCCCGGCGGATGAGGTAGTCACCGAGACTGAGCTTCTTCTTCGCAGGAGTGGGAGTGGGAGCATGACCCAAAGGCGGCATGAAAGTATGAGGAGATGTGTGATCATGAGGAAGGGGGGATGCAAGACTAGTAGCGGAGCTAGGACTGATTGTGGAAGGTGGATAGACACCGTGCGGTGGGGGCATAGAGACACGCAGGTTGTTGCGGTGATGCGCACCCGGAATCAAAACGTTGTGAGCAGCGGTAGACGGCCACGGAGGGGGACTTGGCGGTACACGTGGGTCGTTGCTGGTGGCGAGAGAGTCAGTCCGAGCACTGGACTCACGACCTGCGTGAACAGGGGTAGAAGGACTGTCCAGACTAGCCATGGCAGCATCCGATCTGTCATGTGCAGTGACAGGCGAGCGGAGCGAGGGACCGGGAGACTCGAAAGTCCGGTAAGTCGCAGCGCTGTCAGAACCAGCCGAAGACAATTGCTGTCTAGCCACTTCTGCCCGTCTGATATTCTCCGCATCGTAACGCATCAGAAGACGCCGAGTCATAGACATGTAGAGAATGAGAGGCGTAGTGCGAGGAAGAGGAGGAGGAGAGTCATCATCGCGGTTGCACTGGACCGCCGCATCGACATAGACAGGACGACGGCGACGTTGAGCCAGACCCTGAGGGTTCGAATTGCCAGGAGCCATTGTACCGGGTGAAACAGCAGTAGGAGAACGCGACTGTGTATCAAGGTGAGATTTACCAGAAGAACGCTGAGTAGCGAAATAGCCAGGTTGTGTAGAATGAGAAGGTCCGCTGGATCGTTTCTTCTTCTTGGGATGCACATGCCGATCCTCTAATTGTTGGAATTGCTTTTCCGCATCAGCAATTTTTCGCCTTTCGCGAGTAGAAAGTTCAGATAGAGGTTGAGCAGGACTGAGATCACGGCTACGGGGATGACCACGAGTTGAGCCTGAAGTTGATCGGCTATCGGCTGCGGGGTCATCTTCGTCGTGTTTAGTTGTCTCACTACCTGCACGACTCGTAGAAGCACGACCTGTCTCCATTGGAGACGCTATAGCCTTGCTCTTCACCTTCCTCCGCTTGCCATTGGTCTTCACCGAGTCCAATTTTGGACGTCGCCGGCGATCAAGTTTGGCCATTGTGCACTCTTCCACAGGAAGATCACAAGCGCATGTACCAAAGTTGGCAAGCGTATTGCTGATGCAGACCGAAGCAGCTTCCGGATCCCCAGACTCCTGTTTCACCACGCCATTGGTAGCTTCATGGAATTCAGGGTCCAGGTACCACATAGCAGTTATCTCTGTGTTGGCAGGAATATCATCCTTGGCAACAAAACAGAAATGATATTCTACATCATTGGTGATGTATATCTTCAAACTAACGTTGGGACGACAGGAACGCCGGATGTAACGAAGCTTGTTGCCTTCACGACGGCCGTCAATGTAGAGAGGTAGATGTGCGCTGAAGAAGACAAAAGGTTCAGGGTGCCGTAACTTGGACCACCGGTTGCTTGGATCGAGACAATAATCTCTGAAATAGCCAACCTTGCCAGTGATCTCTCCGACAACTTCATCGCGTCGTACAGAATCTTGAGTCTTAATGATCTTGTACGTTGGATGCTTGCCACTGATCTCGGTGCTCGGGTCTGTGATTGTATCAACTGCCAAGGAGGGCCAGCGAGATCGGTCCAATGCTGCATCAGACCATTGAAAAGTATCTTCAGCAGGACGTCCATTGGTGACTCGTGCCAAGGCTTCGGGATCCTTCAACCATGAGACAGTGTCCCGCATTAGGCTCACGTTGACAAAGAGGTTGCTGTCAATTTCATCGTAATCTTCATCTCGGTCGTAAAGATTGAGGAATTCGTTCGAGTAGAGAGGGATTGGAAGTTCGGATTTCGTTGGGCTCATCGCGATGGAGGTTGAGGAACGACGCTTGCGCGACTCAGCCGGAAGAGCCGGGATACCTGAAAGGCCACCAATTGAAGCGGATGTACGGTGGGACGTTTTCGCCTTCTTCGCCGGTGGCTGTTCACGTGCACTTGACTCGGATCGTTGATGTCCAAACCCATTCACTTCCGAATCCTTGAGTTTCCTTCGTTGAGTTTTAGGCCCAGGCCTCCTGGGCTTCCGGTCCCCATCCTCACTTTTCTCCCGTTGGCGCCGCACCCGTTGTCGTTCGGTGGCACGGCGATTGTCCAATGGCCGTGGTTCGCAGTCAACACAGTTGTGCACATCTGGTACCTTCTTGTCGGGGTAGTAACAGATTATGTGCTGCCATGTCTCGCACCCTTCGCAGAATACCGTGCTACCATCATCTTCCTCGAACGAGCAAATGCACTTGATGGTGTAAGGTTCTTCTTCATCGGGTGCGGCAGAGTCAGAGACTGCACCGTCGGCGGCAGGGGAGCCTGGAGGAGCGGGGACCGGATAGGAATCCGTTGTGGCGTGCGTGATGGCGAGGGAGGAGGTATCTGTCATAGTCCGACAGATAACCCCCTCTCAGGTGAAGACAAAATCACGTATTGGTTAACAGGGGCGTAAACGACCTGTCATTATCCTACGTATCCGTCACGTCTTCCCCTGGACATGTATCTTCCCAAGCCCTTGTTGGACAGCGAACGCGTAGATGGAATGGTTCGATGACACGACCACGAGGGGAAGTCCACGAGTCAACGTGCGCAGGTGACAATGTTTCCCTTCCAGCTAATCAAATGGTACCACAGAGTCCAGATGTGTGATTATGAACGCTCTGGGTTGATGTTGGCTACTGGTGGAATCGTGAAAGACCCTGCTCGAATGCGCCTGGATGGTGAACTCCAGGGTTGGAGGAAACGGGTGAGAAAAATAGGTTGGCGAAAGGTAATTTTCGTCGAAGGAGATCGAGGCGATTCGAGAAGGACACGTCGAGCCCCTGCGATTGTGTAAGGATCTGGTGGGATCTTGGAAGTGGAGGCGTCGAAGAGTGGAAAGGGTGAGCGAGATCGCGTGGAGGGGGAGAAGATGAGAGTACGAGAGTAGTAGATGAGGGAGGAGAGGATAGAGAAAAGAATGAAGACAATTAAGGTAGGAAAAGAGGAAGAGCGCGACGGTAGGGAACAGGGAAAAGGAGAGGAAAAAGAGGATGGGCGGTTTCTGTGAACTGGAGAGAGACGAAGGAGGAGGCTACGCGGCCTTAGGCAGAAAGACTGTCCGGCCGGCAGCAGAGACCAAGTGCGCCATGAGCGAAAGGGGCTTAGCGTGTATCCACGGTGAGGGCTGGAGATAAAGTCTCAGTAGTATAGACATGCTCAGGCGGGGTAAGCTGTTAAGCCAGCTAGCCCTTGAAAGAAATGTGGTCTAGAAGCCGTAGGGAGGGTTTGACCTGAAAACATCCTCGCATTTCGCCCTCGAAGTATCGCAGCCGGAGATTCCAAGTTCCGTGGTATTACCGTTTCCAGCCATGCTAGTCAATTTTGGGATTAGCGCGTCAACCTGGGAATGTCACGGGGTCAGTTAGCATCTAGAAATCAGTTATATCTGTAAGAAAGAGGGCAATTTTGGCCCTCTTAGGAAGTAGGTTCATATGAACAATATCCCACATCAAGGACTGCGTCATATTTGAAAAAAGATAAGAGTACAAGGGTGTGGGAATGTGAGAGAAATAGTAAAAAAAGGGGAGATGAGGCCCGGTTGTTTCTCAAACTTGAAAGGGATTGTGGGAGGACAAGAGAATGAACCAGAAAGGCTAGTCACGGATCCCACGGCGGAAACCCGAAACGCAAGGGAGGCGGGAACGGGACAGGAAAACCAATATTGGTACAGGGAGTATCTGAAGTAGAGAAAAATGAGAATTGCTTCAGAGGGAGATCCGTGAGATGAGAACGTGGCGTGTGAGGGGCAGGTCATCTGGCCTGGGAAGTAAGTCTATAGAGTCAGGAAAGGGGGAAAAACCTGAGCCTTTTGTGATTTGGCGTAATTTGCCACTATAAAGGGTTGTGCACTAAAATCAACCCAGCGTATATTATCGAAAGATACTGTATGAGCCCTTTTTAGGTCTCTGATGACTCTGGGTTCTTTCAAACGCCGTCTTTCAGTCTGATACCCGATTCCTTGTGAAACATGATATGAGTGACTAGGGATCCTACGCATTCGCCTTTTTCCATCTACACTTTCCCGGAGAATGGTATTCATGCCAAGGCAAACTTGAAAAATGAATTATAACTCTAACAATAACATCTAATGCTTACTCGCAGACATGCCAAGTCCATTTATACCCCACAGTTCGGTCCGTATCGTGGGCCGCTCTGGAATGGACTCAGAGCTCTGCGAATATGTTGTGATTAAGTCGCAACTCAAATGCACCAGTAGTCTCAGGGATTGCATCAAGTTTTCCACGATTCGAAGGCGTCTTGTGGGATCGAACCTCCCGGGCTTCGCGATCGCCATGTCTCCGTCCCTCCATATCGATCGGTCGTTCGACCTCAACAATAGGAATGAAGTCTCGGAAGTGATGAAGTAAGAACAGCAGACCAAACGCTACTATATTGGCATAAGAAGTGACTAATCTAGCTGCTCGGGTCCCGGTGATATTGGCTTTGGGTCCTCCCCACAGACCGCCGGCCAGCAATAGTGTCGCAGAGACGAACATTCCGATGTAAGTGCCGAACGGTTGCATAGCAAAGCGGTGTCGAGGAGCGATTCTGTTGGCCCGCAGACGCCGATGAAAGTGACGGTGGATTGTGCACCCGACCAACGAGGAAATGAAACCGCCGCTCGTGACGATATGAAGGAGATAGTTATTCATGATTGGACTTGGGACCTTCACGGCAATGAATGCAAGGGCAGAGAACAACCCAGATCCTGTAACAGCAAGATACGGAACATCCCATCGATTGCGAATCGAAAAAACCGAAGGAGCATGACCTTGCTCTGACATGGCACACAAAGTGCGAGATGAGAGGTACAGAAACGATCGGCCCGAAGCCACCGAGGAGAGCAGGATTGCGACCGTCGCAAGGGTAGGTATAATTTGAATGTTAGCATCTTTGAATCCGATCATGAATGGCGACAGCCCAGAGCCTGTTCCATTGTTGGTCAAGCGGGTGTCGTTGAATGGTGCCATGATGCCCATAGCCAAGGAACTCATAATATACGGGAAGGCGGTTTGGAAAACATCGGACGAAACCCTGCCTGGAATAGCTGTACTCAGAAGTGTTGACTGGCCGACCGATGCAGGCATTTCGGCGTGATGCACAATCAGCTCGGGGGCAAAGGTAAAGGCAATGGAGGCATCAAGCAGGCATTGAAAGAACCCAAGAACTCGCCCCCACAATCCGTGAAAAATGTACTCATTCATGGCACCTGGATGTTTCCAGTACTTGAATGCCCAGTGAGTGTGCCCATCGACACCACCAAGACCAATGGCCAAGGCTAAAACGAAGAAGGTCGCCATTGTACTAATCTTGATAGAAGTGAACAATCGCTCGGAGCTTTTGAACAGCCTGTCCGGCAAGAAATTGAAGCCAACAATGATGGTTGTGATAATGGCCAAGCGGATAGCGATCGTGGTGCCTGGCTTGGAAAGGCCAAGGTTGACCATTGCCGTTGTGATCTCGTACGGGACGAACAGTGCAAGGGTGTACCAGCGGAGGTATGATGAGGCGAATGCCACGCTGCTTGACATGTACAGGTAACTGTGGGTGATGAGGGTTCCATATGGTGAGGGTATGTGTGTAGACACCTCTGCCATACTCGTGGTCATGGCAAATGTGAGGAAGGACATTATAATATAGGACACGAGAAGGGAGGCAGGTCCGCCGACGGCGAGAGCCTGGCCCGCGCCAATGAACAGGCCGGTGCCGATGGTTGCACCGACAGCCATTGTGGGTTAACAATGCATATAGATAATAAAGGGTTGTAGGTTGTGAGAGGAGAAGGTTGAGGTTCTCGAGAACTATACCAGGGAAGTGGTCGGGGGCCAACCACGCCATGGCGCTTTCCTCATGTCAAAACAAAACATCATGGATTTAGAACTAAATAGCACTAGCAATTACCAATTAAACACAGGGTTATACAGAAATCAAATGTAAAGGGTATCATTGATAGAAGATGAATGGAAAGTTGAGGAGAGCCAACAGGGAGTAAGAAACAGCGCATAGATGAAGAATATCAAATCATGTCTTCACGAACAATTGTGTAAAGAAGATCACTGGCACACCATATCTGTTTCAGCGAACTCGAGCCATTCGCCCGACAGTGCTCTTTTCCAGAACCGGACCGTCCCGTCATCTCCAGAGGAAATCAGCGAGTCACCTACAGGATATTAGTCAATGAATTGGCACAGAAGAGAAGATTGAACACCCACCAGAGAATGAGAATTGGACCTGCCATACATCGAGGTGTTTAGTATCGATGCAAGCTACCTGTTTGAACGAATGTCTGAACTGGGAGTCCCCACTAGCCCGACGGTCAGTCTGCGACGCAGGCACACGGTTCGCCAAAGCAGAGCCGATTCCAGACTGCGACTTGGCCCGAGCCGAAGGGGATTGAACGCGATGCTCGGCCTTTTGGGTGTTATTGTTCTGCGATGCTTGACTGGCTGGCGTTGTGTAAACCTCAAAAATGCGGACCAAGCCATCCTTCCCACCGCTTGCAATGAGATCATAGCCACGAACAGAGCCATTGGCCCAAGAAATATCTCTCACAAGCCCGCTGTGCCCATTCAACTCGATTGCATGGTAGAATTGGCGGTTTGAATCAGTGCGGTAGATTTTGACCGTATCCATCGCCGCCACAACCAATGACATACTTTTCCGATCGGAGTCTGGCGAGACAGTATGAGTGATATCGGTTGGATCATGATGAAACTGGACCTTGAAACTTGTCTCCTCCCCACGTTCGGGAGCAGTACACACTCGGAATTGGTCAATTGTCTGCCAATCGGCCAGAGTATCAGGGCTGGTGGGTTCCAAAACCATCAGGTACCCATCGCGTGTAATCGCAGCCATCCATGACTCCAGGTCAATGTTGCGGAAGTCAAGTGACACAAATGGATGTCTTTCCGGCGCGGTCAGACGGAAGATACACCTGAAACGCCGTCCCGAGTTTGGTGGCTGGGTTACGTCTTCTTGCCAGAGTTTTAACTTCATGTCTTCGCCGACACTACCGATATGCTGGCCTGTAAATGGTCCATTCCAATTTGCCTGTATCGTAATTTAGCCACTGAGGTCCAATACACGTCCTTGACGTGTTTGTTTGGAGACGTACATCGCGTATCTCGGCGTCGTGGGCGCGCCAGGTGTCTATCAGTTGCCATTGGCCATCTTTAAGATCCCACACTTTCATGCGGTGATCAGACGAAGCTGTGACAATACGGTTGCCATAGAAGTTAAATCTGGTGACGGTAACCAGATCCCGATGGCCCGCATCGAAGTCGGCAAATCCGGTTATCTCGGGGCGCTCCACTGCCCCCATCGAGTCAGGTCAGTTGAGTATGGGAGTTAGAAAGAGCCAATGATGATTATGAATCTATGCATCTGCAGGTATGAGATATGAAACAGATGTTCGCCTTTCCTTTTTTGGCCGCAAGCATCACGGGTGGCTGACACCGCCCTAGGGCGGTCTAATATTACCGGCAGAACACGATAAGCTTAGTATTGAACAGATTGCGCGTCGCCGACGTGGACTTTCTTGAGATCCAATTGTTGGAATTTTCTGTCAAAGAGGAACTTTGTTCCTTTCATCTTCCTCATGTCTACCTCAAGTGCGCTGTCACGCACAGAGAAATGGAGTCTACTAGCTCTTGTGGGGGCCGGTGTATCGATCCTGTACGCGACGTTCCAGGATGATGGTGCGCCTCTAATGGCTTCAATTGCTATGGTTGGCATTGTGTTTGCAGCGGCCTTCAGCTTGATAAAATGGCTTGGACCGGTGTTTCTGAAAGCAGGTCTAAAGGGAAAAGACATGGCAAAGCCAAGACGGCCCGAGATGTATGTGACTATTGAGAAGTTGATCGATCACAATCGCTAATATATGAACAAAGTCCTGAGACCATGGGAGCAGTCTGCGCCGTGGTGTATCTGATGGCATTGATTATTTTCATTCCGTTTGCCTTCTACAAGGATATCGTGGCAGCCACATCTGGCGGCGGAAACCGCGACGTTGTGATTGAAACACAGCATGTTGAAAACGGTCGATACCTGCACCGTTTCCCGCATGGAAAGGTAGATTATGTTCGGTATTATTCCTGACCATGCTGATTTATTGTATAGCTCGCATCTTATCTCTCTGGTCTTTTGTCTTTGCAATCTGTTGTGATTCTCGGCATCGGCGATGACCTGTTCGATATTCGCTGGAGACACAAAGTCCTAATCCCTGCTTTCTCCTCCATCCCCATGCTGATAGTGTATTTCGTTGACTTTGGCGTCACGCAAGTCGTCGTTCCGGTGCCGTTGCAACCCTACCTGGGTGACGTTGTTGAACTGGGATGGCTGTACTACATGTACATGGCAGCCGTGGCAATCTTCTGTCCAAATTCCATCAACATGCTGGCAGGTATCAATGGTATTGAGGTTGCCCAATCACTGGTTATTGCTGTTCAACTCTTGTTCAATGATGCAATGTACCTGGCACCTGTTACGCCATACCCGCACCCCGCCACCGACTCCCATTTGTTGTCAATTTACTTCTTGCTCCCATTTATTGGAGTCTCGGCAGCTCTTCTATGTCACAATTGGTATCCATCAAAGGTCTTTGTGGGAGATACCTACTGCTACTTTGCCGGAATGGTATTTGCCGTGGTTGGTATCTTAGGGCATTTCAGCAAAACCTTATTGCTGCTTTTTATCCCACAAATCTTCAACTTTTTGTACTCGACACCTCAGTTATTCAAGCTGATCCCCTGTCCTCGCCACCGACTTCCAAAATTCAGCGCCTCCACTGGGCTCCTGGACGCTTCTGTCACAGAGTGGACCGAACCTCCCTCGCCTTTGGTCGATGCTGGGCTGCGCCTCTTGCACACTCTAAAACTAGTGCGGGTCATTGAAGATGAGTCTGGCCGAATTACGGAATCATCTAACCTCACCATTCTGAACCTTTGGCTAGTATGGATGGGCCCTATGAGAGAAGACCAACTGGCGTGGCATATGGTTGCAGTGCAAACTTTCTGCGGGATGCTCGGTTTGTTTGTCCGACATCGGCTTGCATTACTCGTGTTCCACCACGACAACCGTGAATTCGGTTTCATCGCATAGCTTTGAACCTGTCATGTGTTACGAGGAGGTTAGAGTCAGACTTATCAAAAGATTATCATTCCGATGTGTATAATTTAGACAGAAATAGTAGGGTTGATCCTGAATTTTATCAAACGAACAAAGATGCATGTGTGTTTCCTTGCAGCCAAATGTCCTAATACTCTAGTTCATTCATTGTTTGAGCCTTCGCGCAAAACATGGGTCTCCCTGTCAATCTTTTTGTCACCGAATGCTACTCCAACCTGCTTGACAATGAGCCAGGCTGGGATGATTGCAATTGCCCATAGCCCAAAGTTGAGATATACACTTCCCACTGCAGCCATAATGTTCACACTGCTGAGACCGTACTGCAGAGAGTTAGTACACACCCTCACATCCACGAGGAATATACATACACTAACACACTGAGCAGCCGACTCAGTCCCACGCAACAAACCCGCAATCCGCACAACCTCCTCCTGATCATTCGCAAGGTTTCCAACCAAAAAGAATCTATTGAATGTCAATTAACACGATCCAATGATAGAAACCAGGATCACAGCTCACAGATACATATAGTTTAGCTGGAAACCGGCAACCCAAAATAGGAAAAGCGCAAAAGCTCTCCCGAAACCAGGATCAGTCCAGTCAAATGTTGGGTTTGTTTTATTGAATTCCGTCGTCACGACTGACGCCCATGTCCAGCACATACCCTGCCAGGCAACAACGAAGAAGAAAGCATACCTCGTCCTTGCCTTCAAATACATCCTCTTCGTATCAAGGAAAGCACCAAGCAGATTCCCGATAACCAACGCGATAACACCAGACAGTAATGAACCCAGAGCTCTAGCCCGCACGGAGAACCACAAGCCTTCATACGAGAACATAACAGCTTCAGTATAGACAGCCTGACAAACAAGAGGAATGATAAGTGCGAACTTCCGACTGACAAAGAGTTTCACCATGCTCTTCAACTCAAACCCAATACTGTTGTTCACCTGCAGCTGAACCTGGATACCGTCCTTCCGCTGAACTTGCGCCGGCGTACTCAACAGCAAACCAGCAAAAGGACCAAGAGCCTGCAACGCAATGAAAACCAGGTAAACCGTATAGGAGATGGAACCGGATGTAGACCGATGTGCATTAATACCCAGATTGATAACACCACCAAGAATCTGCCCCCCAACACGGAAACTAAGCCAGAACCCCAAGAACCGACCTTGGTTATATGGCTCCGGATAAGAAAGTGCAATAGCAGCCTCAGACATCCAGAATATCCCCGCTGATATACCACATAACGCTGCACCCAAGATGACCAGCCACTCGTCTCCGAATCGGTTATTTGTATATAGGCCTGCGGCGTAGGGTGCGTACCCAATTGTTCCGACGATGAGTGTCCATTTTATTCCGATGAAGCGGACGACCACGCTGCCCAGGAAGCAGGATACGACCATTAGACCGAATGTTAGCGCGTTTGCTGCGTTCACTAGATATGGGTTTTCTTCGCCTCCGCCGCCGAGGGAATTCATTGCGCCCCAGATTCCTGGTGCGAGGAAGTTGCATAGGCCGAGGATTAGGGCGTTGTAGAAGGTTGATCGGTACCATTTTACTGTTTAATTTGTTAGGTCAATGAGAAGGGGATTGTTCTTTGGATTTACCTTTTCGTGGTTGTCCTAGAACCGGAGAGGTGAGGGAGCCTGCACTGGTACTGTTTACCTCCTCATCGTTCGGCGACACGCCTTTTTCGGAGTTTGACATGTTAAGAAAATAGATACTCCAGATTTGGAATATTGCGACCAAGTGATTGACAGGGGTTGGCAGCTTTATTATAGGACCCGTGAGAGATCTATGTACCTCCGGCTAAAAGCCCTCGGCATCAAAGCCAAGAATAATCTATTCCGCAGAATGACAGCACGCGTAGTCTTTTATCGTCTTCCCATGTCTTTTTAGACCCCTGTCTAGTGCCAAATGGATCTAGTCTTGGGGTTAATGGATGTTGTCGTTCATTGCTGGAATTACGTGCTCGCACGGAGCGCCCTGAACACGACTGAAAGTCTACAGCTTAGCATCTAGATTGAAAGATGTTTTAAACTGGGAACAAGAGCTTGAAATGGAGATAAATATACTTTGTGGCTCATTATATAGAGGAATCCATATTGTAGCTCTAAGGATTAGACACGTAGGGCATGAGAACACGACAACGACAAGGCATCATAATTCCGAACAAGCTTCCCCATACTCTTATAAGCTCACGTTAGACATGAATATATAGCAGTATTTTGTATCTAACTAGATATTCCCAGGTTATACATGGTGTACAATGGAAGAGCTACACCAAGTCAATCAGCAACGTCTTAAGCAGCAAACTCAAATATTTCTTCTCTAGTATACTGGGCTATAAGTAATGGACACATAGGTTGAATAAGCTAGATTGATGTATATCTTGGCAAACACATGGCAAATTCGCGATTTGGGCCAAAAGTGTTGAAACCAAGTTTCGTCATCGGTGCAGCAGATCACATCAGTTGGCAATAAACTTCGCGATCAAGATTGCCGACTTGCCAACTTTCGATTCAGAAATCCGTGATAACAAGATACAATCAAAGCAATGAGCCGTATATTTTTGGCCTGTATTCCATAATACCATTGTCAATCAAATATGCTGTCCCTTCCCCAGGAACTACGAGATCTCCAGGCAAATTGGGTATAATTATGGGTACTTGTGATCTACAAGTACCCCAGTCCAACTACAATCCTCCATCACGCCATCTATGCCCCGCGATGAGCGGGAGTACGGATCGATTGCGCAAAGAGGAGGCTAAATCAGTTCATTGATCCATAAGCAAGATCAAGTGGAGATACCCCAACCTGCTTGCTCAGTGATTGATATCAATGCTAGGCCTAAAATGAGTACACTTATGTTCTCGCCCGAGAGATCCTGCGTACTACATAGAATATACATAGAGCCCAGTATTGGCATTGGCATCTTCCTGTGACCTGCTCTTAGAAATGGCTCTATCAGCACCCAGCATCATGTCGACTACCTCTACATACCTCCAACTCGATGAGTTGAAAAAGACTCCTACTACTTTCCATCACGACATTGCCCAGTCAATCTCGGACTTCACAAATGATACAACTTCCGAAAGTGAGCCTCCATCGCCGCGGTCGGAAACATCGAGGCAAAGTGTCCTTCTCTTGAAGGGAGCCCGTGAACAATACTCCCTTGTGGATGACCATGCTATCCCCTCAGTCCTACATGAAGAAGAGATTCTTGTGAAGGTATGATAGTTCCAATATTACTGTACCTTACACACCCATACATGATGCTGATCGGTAACTTACAGGTTCTTGCAATCGGACTCAACCCTATCGACTGGAAAGGACCGTAAGTACCATTCTTTCACAATCTACACTAGCCCTTCTTCCAACCAAACACTAACTCAAAGTACTAGGGCATTTAACTTTGGTATCCCCAGCCTACCATGGATCAACGGACGTGATCTAGCGGGCCTCGTCCTGCAAGTCCCAAAGGGATCATCACGTCTCAAAGTAGGAGATATCGTCCTCGTCCCATCAACGGACTATCGCGACATTAGGAAAGCAGCATTCCAAGAATATGCCATCGCCACAGATTTCAATGCTGCACGAATTCCTGCCTCCACATCCATCCACGCCGCCTCCTCGGTGGGAGTCGCATATGTCGCTGCCGCACTAGCCCTAGGTGTGTCATTCGGCCTCGACTTCTCTCTCATCAAAAAGGCCCCTGGCCCCAACTTACTCAACATCATCCATCAACTTGACAAAGATGATATCCCCGACGACATCAGAGAAGAATGCTTTGCCTCCTTCCTAGACTCTGAGAAACCACAACCAGGAGAATGGATCGCCATCTGGGGAGGTAAGTCCAGCAAATCACTATTCACAGTAGCCAATTAACCAACTAATCATAAACAGCCTCAACAACAACAGGCCTAATAGCCCTCCAATTAGCAAAACTAGCCGGCCTCCGCATAATCTGCATAGCTGATATAGCCCGCCACGGCGCAAAACTCCACGCATCAGGCGCCGATCTCCTAATCGACCGCCATGACCAAAACAGAGCAGTAGAAATTATCCGCGGCGTAACAAAAAACAAACTCCGCTACGCAATTGACATTGTCGGCAACGAAACGGCAGCAACGCTTGAAAAGACTCTCAACCCTGATGGCCATGCCCATCTTCTTGGTTTGACTGGTTTGCCCAAGGAGCGGAATTCGGGAATACGGTATCATACTGTTCCTATTAAGCTTTTCCATTCTGCTCCGAAGGTTGGTGAGGCTATGGTTTGTTGGTTGGAGGACTTGTTGCATTCGACTAATCTTACGCTGCCTGAGATTGTGAGGGCTGATGGGGGGCTTGAAGGGATTAATGGCGCGCTTGAGACGTTGAGGAGTGGGTCTGTTTCTGGTAAGAGGATTGTTGTTGATCTTGCTTCTGCTTCTTTGGCTTAGGATGGTGGAAGCTGGTGTTATTATTATGACCTTAGAATTTCTTTTTAGACTATGATTATGATGACAATACATGCGCATTTGATTGTTTCATTTTTCCATTGTTCCATCAATGCCGTAACAGGCCGCACTTGAGAATTTGCCCTACTTTGTCAAGCTGCTTTGCTCTTCGACCCTTCCATACAGAGGATATCTTCCTTCTACTTTCTCCCTTCCTCGGTGTGTACCGACAACCCATTTCTCCTCTGCGCAGTAGAAACAGGCCGTGTCGGTTACATTAGGGCCTGTTTGAGAAAATCAGAATGATTCGGGGCAATTCATCGCCATACTCACCAGCAGGTCTGCGTCGAGATCTTCGAATTTCTCCTATAGATATCATGGAAGCACAGAGCCTACTTACAATTGCTAATTGGAATCATCAAGTGGATACATGTACGCTGCTAATCAAAGGGGGGGGGGGGGTCTTTTTAATTTTGGATCGTGGACTAGTGCTTGTTGGAATCAGGAGAAGGTTGAGCCTCTTGCATTTGCTCAAACGAGTGGGTGCGCCAGGATTGCTAGGATGGTAGAAGTATATTTGAACGATGCGAGGGCAAATATGCGATTCGGAATTAGAGGGGCTGATTTCATACTAAGATAGCTTGAAGAGGCTTCTTATGCTTACTTGCTACGTTCTCGGGCTTTTCGGCTATCAATTCGTCGTAGAAAACGCCAGCATACACTGAAAGGCTCTTTTACCATGGAAATAACGTGCAGAACCCATTGCCAGGATCTGAAGACGCTCATGGATTGCTCATGGCGAGCTGAACTACTAGGGGTGGCCGTGGTGGAGGAGGAGGAGGAGGAGGAAGAAGATGGTAATGGATTGACTCAATGTACTTACGAAAGATTTACACTTTCTAGTGTCGCTATATACGATGTATCTGGGCTTTCAATACAAAAGCTACAGACTGTTGGTCCTGTACAATGAGATCTTTGAAGCGCCTTCATTGCTCAGGACTTGATGTAAAAAACTCTCATTGGGCGTTCCCAAGTACAGAAAATGACAGAAAATGACCAGGTCTCTAATTCAAGTTCGTCTTAGTGCGAGCTGGTATGTATAGAAATTCACTTAGACTCCTCAAACCTAGTATATTGCAAAAAAAAAACAGTTGACCAAATATTCAACAGTATCGCCCAAATCAGTTAGAGAGAGAGACTAGAGCAACCGAGGCTTGAGGCTTAGCATTGACTCACAGTGGGCCGATCGGAGTCCGCAGCCAATCGACGATTCCTCATTATTGACCCCCGGAGTCGGTCAAGTATGAGGCCCCGGAGTACGTCATGGTCATGCATATGCTTACTATGCTTACTATGCTTGACTTTATATTGGACAGTGCATATGTACAGTATGGCATAAACTATCATCAGTAGAATCATCCAGCCAATTCAGTTCTACAGATCTAATACACAAAGCTTCCATATAAAATATCATGTCTCATTCTCCGCCATCAAGCGCAACTAGCCGCGTTGCCCCTTTGAGAATATTCAACGCCGACCGACATCGGTGCTACCCTTTGTGTCCACATTAGCCAATCACAATGTAACAATTCGCCGCTGACCGGCCGAGATCGGCCTTGCCCCTCGAGAAGCTCCCCAGCGACATCGCGGATTCTGCAGTCCAGAAAAATATATCAGTAGTCCTGTCACTCCATATCCCCAGTTCTCCATACTCCTCTCGTCCTTTACAAAGCGAGCCCTGCGCACCTGTCATCCAATTCCCTTATACTCCATATTTACCTCATTTTCTTCTTCCTCTCTACTTTCCTCTCAGCTCCCCACCATGCCCTCCGCAGAGTCAAAACCCAAGACCTTGTACGACAAGGTCTTCTCCGACCACATTGTCAATGAGCAAGAAGATGGCACTTGCCTGATTTACATTGACCGTCACCTTGTTCACGAGGTCACATCCCCTCAGGCCTTCGAGGGTCTCACAAACGCCAGCCGCCAGGTCCGCCGGCCGGACTGCACTCTGGTTACCGTCGACCACGTATGTTTCATCCAATTCTGCGCAGTTCGCAACTAACAATGGATCTCTTTAGAACATCCCTACTTCTTCACGGAAAAGCTTCAAGAATGCCGCGGAATTCATCAAGGAGAACGACTCCCGTCTCCAATGCACAACTCTGGAGCAGAACGTGAAAGACTTCGGTCTGACCTACTTCGGTATGGGTGACAAGCGCCAGGGAATTGTCCACATTATTGGACCCGAGCAGGGTTTCACCCTGCCCGGCACAACTGTTGTCTGCGGTGACAGTCACACCTCCACCCACGGTGCCTTCGGTGCTCTCGCCTTCGGTATCGGAACCAGCGAAGTCGAGCACGTCCTCGCTACCCAGACCCTCATTACCCGCCGCAGCAAGAACATGCGCGTTCAGGTCGACGGCGAGCTCCCTGCCGGTGTCACCAGCAAGGACGTTGTCCTCCACATTATCGGTGTTATTGGAACCGCCGGTGGTAACGGTGCTGTCATCGAGTTCTGCGGATCCGTCATCCGCGGTCTGAGCATGGAGGCCCGTATGTCCATGTGCAACATGTCCATTGAGGGTGGTGCTCGTGCCGGCATGATTGCCCCCGATGAGATCACTTTCGAATATCTCAAGGGCCGTCCCCTTGCCCCCAAGTACGGCAGCGCTGAGTGGAACAAGGCCACCGCCTACTGGTCCGGCCTAAAGTCTGACCCCGAGGCCAAATACGACATCGAGGTTTTCCTGGACGGCAAGGATATCGTCCCTACCATCTCCTGGGGTACCTCTCCCCAGGACGTTGTTCCCATCACCGGTGTTGTTCCCGGCCCAGATGACTTCGAGGATGAGAACCGCAAGCTTTCCTGCAAGCGCGCTCTGGAGTACATGGGCCTCACCGCTGGTACCCCCATGAAGGATGTCGTTGTCGACAAGGTCTTCATCGGATCTTGCACAAACGCCCGTATTGAGGATCTGCGTGCCGCCGCCAAGGTGGTCAAGGGCCGTAAGATCGCCTCCAACATTAAGCGCGCCATGATCGTTCCCGGATCCGGTCTGGTCAAGGAGCAGGCCGAGTCCGAGGGTCTTGACAAGATCTTCACCGACTCCGGCTTCGAATGGCGTGAGGCTGGTTGCTCTATGTGCCTGGGTATGAACCCGGATATCCTCTCCCCCAAGGAGCGCTGTGCCAGTACTTCAAACCGTAATTTCGAGGGTCGCCAGGGTGCCCAGGGTCGTACCCACCTGATGTCCCCCGCTATGGCCGCCACTGCTGCTCTCGTCGGTAAGCTCGCCGATGTCCGTGAGCACAGTGTCCCCAGCCCCGTCCTCGCCAAGGCCTCTCCCAAGATCGATGTCCAGCCCGAGGTCGACTCTCCCGAGACTGAGGATGAGCTCGACCGTGTCCTCGACCAGCCCGCTGACAACGAGCCCCACACCAACTCCTCCGCTGGCGGTGGTAGCAGTACTGGTCTCCCCAAGTTCACCACCCTGAAGGGGATCACCGCCCCTCTGGACCGTGCCAACGTCGACACCGATGCCATCATTCCTAAACAGTTCCTCAAGACCATTAAGCGTACCGGTCTTGGCTCCGCCCTCTTCTATGAGCTCCGTTACACTGACGACAAGGAGAACCCTGACTTCATCCTTAACCAGGGCATCTACCGCAATGCCAAGATCCTCGTTGTCACAGGCCCCAACTTCGGATGTGGTAGCTCGCGTGAGCATGCCCCCTGGGCTCTCCTCGACTTCGGCATCAAGTGCATCATCGCCCCCTCATTCGCCGATATCTTCTTCAACAACACCTTCAAGAACGGCATGCTGCCCGTCGTTGTCTCCGACGAAGCCGCCCTTCAGAAGATCGCCGAAGAGGCCCGCGCCGGCCGCGAAGTCGAAGTCGACCTCGTCAACCAGGAGGTCAAGGACGCCCAGGGCAACAAGATCGTCTCCTTCGACGTCGACGGCTTCCGCAAGCACTGCCTCGTCAACGGTCTTGATGACATTGGTCTGACCCTCCAGATGGAGAGCAAGATCCGCACCTTCGAGGCTAAGCGTACCCTCGACACCCCCTGGCTGGATGGCAGCGGCTACCTCCGCCGTGACCGCCGTGGCGCCACCATGGTTGAGGCTGCCCCTGTTCCCAAGACCAACCGCGGTGATGTCAAGAACGAGCCCCTCGAGTGGTAAACTTGTTCTTGTGTTTTTTTTTTATAAAATGGGCGCTTTTACAAGTGTGCCTGTGTTTGATTTTTGGTGCTGGCTTTACATTGTTTGGATATCAAAAAACATATTCCCCTATTATTTGCGACAACGCCTTTCGGTTGTTGGTTTAATCTAAGTCTACGAATTTCAACGAGAATGAATTATGATCGTGGATCTGCTTTCCTTGTAGGACTATCATCAAAAGCTTTAGATTCAACTGTACCGTTTATGATCACTTATTTACTTTCTGTACTCTTCTTTGAGCCAGTGTTCTCAGCCCCCAACGTCGATGGACCTTCTACACCGTCCACAACGAGGTTCATAACGTCCGATGGCCCAGTGAAGCGCTTCCTTGCGGTAGTGAACCAGGTTATGAAGCTCAGGACTGTCACCAGTCCGATCGCGGCACTGGTATAGTTCATCGAATCCGAGGTGACCGGCGCCCCAGACGGGAAGTTGAATGTAATAGATGCAAACAACAGGAATACTAAGCCGATGGCATTGAAGCTGAGGGATAATGAAAGAGGTAGGGAAAATGATCCCTCGAAAGAGGAGGTTCGATAGCCGAAGAAATAGCCCAATAGCCGGGAAAACAGGGCAAGCCCGTACGAAACATCTAATCCGAACTGTTAGCTTTTGATCACCACATGGAGGGTATCACCACCCACAGAATCCCGTCGTAGCCAAGGAAACAATCGTATCAAACCCCGTCACCGTCCCAAAATAAATAGCATTCAAAGCAAGCTGCACAACCAACGTAAGAACAATAGAATAAAGGGGAATCTTTCTCCTAGGCTCAACCCTCGCCCACAACCCCGAGAACGGCAATCCATGATCCCTAGCAAAAGCATAAACAGACCGTGACCCCTCAGCAACAAGACTAACAGAAGCAACAATAACAATCACAGTAATCAAAGTCGCCAAAAAACAAGTCCCAACTGTACTCCGCGTAGAATCATAAAAGATCTGAATAACAGGAACACCAGTACTCGATCCAGCCGTGCTCCCAATATCACCCATACAAAAGCAAAGCGTAAGCAGGAACACAAACCCCGTCACGGCGCCCATGATCACAGAGAGGATAATTGCCCTAGGCGCATCGCGACTGGCATGCGTCATCTCTTCTGTCATATGACTCGGTGCGTCGTAGCAGCACATCCCAAAGAAGGATTGCAGGATGCCGACTATGGTCGCCATCGCCGTGCCTAAACCGGTCATATTTCGGAAATCGTGGAAGACGAAGCTTGCGGGTTGCTTTTGCTTGTTCGTTGCTAGCAGGGTTATGATCACGATTATGAACGAGGCGATGTTCCATAGGAGGATTATCCGTGAGAGACGATGCAAAGCGTGCGGCGCAAAGATATTCACTGCCAACGCGAATAAGCCTATGGCCCAGGCGACTAGCACTGCGTGCCATCTTTCGATGACGAAGTCTGGGAAGATTAAATTTGCTTGACCTAGGATGTAGTTTGAACCGACTGAGTTGTTTACTGCACCCATTGCTAGGATTCCTATAAAGAATTAGCAAGATGTGCAGCTGCAAATAAGGTGGGAGGTATGTATATACCAATCAGCATAAACCAGCCGGTGATATAAGACAATTGCCTTGATACTCGCGGCGGTGCTAGCATCGCAACCCACGAGTATTGACCACCAGCCACCGGCCAGCGCGAACACATCTCAGCCATGGCTAGTGCGATAAAGATGGTGAATATGCAGACTCCTATCCAGCCGAAGATCATCACTGGTGGACCGCCTGCTCCGACGCCGATGATGAATACTCCGCTTAGAGCTGTCCAGCATGTTACGATGCTGAAGCTGAATCCAACCATGTCTAATAGTCCGAATGAGCGCTTGAATTCTTGTTGGTAGCCCATGTGTTCGAGGGCGACATCCTCGGTTGTTGAGGCGTTGAATGCCTCTTTTGCTGCCATTGTTATGATGCGGGATAGGGTGATTGTCGGCCATTGTGAGTGACTGGGGGAAATATAAGTTATAGATTGTGATCTCGTTGAAGTCGCCTGTTATCTTTCAAGGTTGATCGAGATAACATTTCATCGGAAACACCGACTTCCCAAGCTTGCTGCCCGAGTCACGTTACATGGCTGTTGCTGGACTTTTGTTTCTTTTTAAACTTCTATTTCCGTTCCTTGCTTTGCATCTTCATTTCACCTCTCTTTTGTCTTTCTGTGAATGTCAAAAACAATAGAATCACCACCTTCAACTAGCAACCCCGCTACTCACATTCCTTCGGCCCACCCGACAAGAGATAGGTGAAAGGCCTCCGATTTGCCAACAAGGAAAGGTTTAAATATCACGCCAGACCAAAAACTCCGCCCAGCAAAAATGGCCCTAATATCACTCCCCATATCCATCCCGACCATTGCCTCATGGCTCCTATCACTAGCAATAGCCAGCCTAACAAGCAAGTGGATCTACCGTCTCTATCTCCACCCCCTGTCCCAAACCCCAGGCCCGAAGATCGCAGCCGTTACTTCCCTCTGGCTAGCATACCACACCTACATTGGCGATGAATGCACAGTAATATTCAAACTCCACCAAAAACACGGTCCGGTACTACGCGTCGCGCCAAATGATATCGATATCGCAAGTGCAGACGCTATCGAACCAATATACATCGCCCGCGGTGGATTCGCCAAGGCGAAAGCTTATTCGAAATTTGATATCGATGGACACAAAACCATTTTCTCGACTTTGACGTTGCCGGAGCGTGCGAGCAGGGCTAAAGCTGTTGCGCCGCTTTTTTCGACTGCTTCGATTAGACAGTCGGAGGAGGAATTGCTCACTGTCTTTGATGATTTTGTTGGCCGTTTAAAGCGGGAGGCTGGGAAGGGGGGCCCTGTTGATGTGCTCAATATTTCGCGTTGTATGGCTATTGATGCTGTGAGTACTTATCTCTTTCAGCATGGATATGGGGCTCTGAATGAGGAGTCGGGGGTTATGTCTGCGTCGCCTTTTGTGGATGCTTTTGTTGGGGTTGGGGCTTTCTTTAATTTTACTCCTGGGAGAATGACGGATTTCGTTATGGCGATTGCTGAAAAGCTTATGTCGACCGAGACTACTGAGAGGGCATTTGACCTTATGGATAAGTTCACTGGGAAGCTTATGGAAGGTGCAACGCTGGCAAAAGATGTATCGCCTAAAAGTGTAAGTTATCAGAGCAGACTGCTGGAAAAACAGTGTGTTTCACAAGCCCAGATTGAGGTGAAAGATGTTTCCTTTGCTGGGACGGATTCGACGAGTATGAACACGGCTACGATATTATGGTTTCTTGCAAAGAACCCTGATATGTAAGTATGCCCGCGCGAATCATGACCCAAACTAGCAAATCTCACCATCATCCAGATATAACCGGCTCTACGAGGAAGTTCAAAGCACAGTCGCAAAGGGAGAAGACCCTGCATCGTGCGGCTATCTTCGGGGGACGGTCCGCGAAGGACTACGTCTGTCCTGGGCGAATCCCATTCGACTTCCACGGGAAGTCCCGACTGGGGGATGGAAGTATCAGAAATACTACTTTCCAGCCGGAACGAGTGTTGGCGTTTCTTCTTTCCAGCTACATCAAGATGAAGATGCTTTCCCGGAGCCGTTGCGATTCATGCCCGAACGCTGGCTGCAGCCGACCAACGAGATGTTGAATCATTTCTTTGCGTTTGGGAAGGGCAGCAGGGGATGTATTGCGCAGAATTTGGGTACTTTGGAAGTTACTATGGCCATTCTTAAGGTTGTTGAAGCGGATTTGCTTCGCGGATCGAGTATTGTGGGTGACAGATATATTCGACGTAAGCAGTGGTTTAATTCCCGGGTTGAGGGGGAGAAGATTTTGCTTCGGTTTAGCGGTTAGGTCTCGGTCTCTTATATCCTATGGGCTATGATTAAGGTTATAGATATACACAAAGTGCTATAAAGTATTTGAACTTGACTAGAATATAGAGCTTAAGATAATCCCTAAACTAATAACATAGCTAGTATTTATCTACAGTATAATAGAAAGTAAGAGGTAGGCTGAGAGGAAAAGTAAAAAGAAAAGTGAGGGTAAAGTAAGGGTAAATGAGAGGTTCAAGTAGATCTAAAAGAAGCCACAGGCCAAATTAAGTTAAGGTTGTAGCTAAAATAACCAAAAATCTCATCACGTCGATATGATAAGAATCAAGTACGGAAGTTTGGGGCCGCCGTTGAATGTATCAAGTTACCACAACCACTGCCGCCTTGTCATGATCACTCACCTATTTGACTTTTCAAGCTTCATCATAATTCATCAATGGCTTGACCGATAGGAGATTGAGCATCAGGTACATCAAATACTGTACAGTCAATTCCCGACTAACCTATCAGGGCACATATTATACTCTTGGCTTCCTACGCAGCAACGTGATATTATTAAATTTAAATGGTAAGCAGCCGAGTCTGTTCGACGTAAAGTTTCAACACATAAAAACAGCATCAAGAGTCAATAGAGGCAAGGAGAGTTAGCCTCTCCAGGTGATAGTCCTTATTAAATTACTCGTTTGCACCCAACAGCCAACAAACAAGAAATAAATTCCATCAAGGCTTCGAAAGCTGCTCCCGCCGAAAGAACATAAGGAAGCCGCAACTGCAGATAGCAAAATATTAGTACGTCAAACAAATTCCGAACAAGAATAGTGGGCAGAGCATACCAAATCAAAAGCTGCAACAAAAGCGCAACCCAAAACCAAGCATTCGCTAACGCCCCAACCCCAGCAGTGATATCAGGAGAAATAGGCCCAGGACCAATCTTATTCGGCGCAATGGATCGAGCACACATAGTCGCAATGGAACCAATAACTTGCGACACAAGAAGGGTGAAGCAGATATGCATGCGCGTCAGTGTTTGCAGGAGAATCATTCCAAATCCGAGGCCTTGCAGTGCATCTAGGACACCCAGCCAGAGCCAAAGACTTCGTGAGACTAATGCTCCTGCTGTGTAGCTTCCAGCCCACGGGAGGAATAGACCAGACGAAGATGTTCCCCACCATATCTGGGCCCAACGAGGTGCGCCTAGACCGCAGGCTACTACTGGTAGGATCCAGCTGTGGGATTTTGATAGTCTGGCTAGGAGGAAGAGAATTGCTATCCAGACGAAGCCAAAGAAGAGTACGCAGAGGAGGAGGATTTGCCAGGCGCTGGCGTGTTTGGATATCCAGAGGACTGTTGTGGATGTTAGTTGGGAAAGGAAGGGGTGTTGTTGGGCTACGGGGGCTCACAGTTCCAGTTTCGACCATATGGGGCACTGAGGAAGAAGTTTTGGAGAATGACCACAGTCCAATTCCAGAGTACGATCTTGCGTCGGAAGACAGATTTGTAGAATGATGGGACCTTGCCTGGTGTTTGGCGGTAGTAATTTGGCAGACCAAAGTAGATAAACAAGCCGATACTCCACAAGAATATCGTGATGGGTGTGCAGATAGCTCTAGGATGCGTGTCAGCAATCATTCGTCGGTTAAAGTGAAGAAAATAAGACACGCACGTCATTCTCCAGGTATTGGTGATACTACCTTGAGAAGTGGTATTTCCAGCACTAGCTTTCGTCAAAGTCGAGCCCCAGTACCAAAGAGCAATGACATATGCCTGCTGAGTGCCTTGAATAAGGCAAGCTCGGAACACCCACTGCTTGACAGGGGCACCACTCTCATCACCGAAATTGAGAGCGAAAAAGATTGAACCACTCGAAGAAGCCGCAGCATAGATTCCACTTCCAACGTTCTGGATCCAACCACGAATGTATGAATTAGGCTCGAAGTGAGCCATTCCGATAATCATAAACGCAATTCCGTATAAGAACCATGGAAGAGTTAGAACGTGCACCGATTTGCAGAAACGAAAGAAGAACCACCACAGAATCGAGGTGATCAAATACACGGATGCGATTCCATATAACTTTGCAGGCGTCTGGCCCACCTCTCCCGTTAGAAGGGTGACCTGGTAGGAATTGGCTGCAATGATCTGGCCCAATCCCAGAAAGAGAGAATAGACAGGCCATTCTCCAAGACGCATTTGCATCCACTTCTTTAGGCCTGTGGGTGGCACGTAGTTATCACCGAGCATGAATTCATCTGGCGGACTGTCTTTCCTTTCGGGCATACCACTCTCGTGAGATGTTGCATCATCGTTAGTGATAGATCCAGTCGGGGAACCTCTTTTGCCACCGTGCATTGAACCAGTTGGAGAGCCTTGATTGAGACCCAGGCGTGCATCGCGGAATTTATTGAACCACTTCTTTTCGCTCTTCTCGAGATATTGCTCAATGCAGAGTTGATTGTCGGAGTTTACTCCATTTAGGTCCTCGAGTCTCTTTTCGAACACTTTGTAGTATTCGCCGTTTCTATCTGTGAAGAAGGGGTCCACCTTTTGAAGCTTGAAATCCTTTTTCTCTCCAATGACTAAATCAACAGACAGCACAGAAGAACTACTCAATCGACTCCCCGGCCCAGCCCACGGCCGTGAAGGTGGAGTAAGAGTATCATCTGTTCCAGCCGTACTTGGGGCTGTCGAGCTCGACGGTGTGTTGCTAGATCGAACCAACTGGCGTGCTGAGAGAGCTTCCGTGGTCAGCGCAACGCCGGGGGATTGAGGATGCTGTCCACGCCCTGCATCCGTTTTGTCAGACGACATGGGAAAATCATCATCCCCATAGCATGTCACCATCAATTCCTCATCGCTATCTTCTTCAGCCTCTGGAGATGCTCGACCGGTGCTGTCATCACGCTCAACAACATTCCCCTTCCCGAGCTCGCGTCTGCCACGAGGCTCGGTACTACTCGAAACTGGTCGAACACCGAAATTAATCTGGCGAATCAGTCCTGACCTGGGTCTGGAATCGGCTCCTGGACTCGGGTCACGACTGTAAATGATGGAGCTTCGCTGAAGCGATCCCATTGTTCCTGGACGACTTGATGGTTGCATTGGAGGCGTCGATGCACCTGATCTTGTAGATGCAGCCTGTGGAGTCATCATTCCGTAGATGGCATTGTATGCACCCGCAGCAGTATAATGGCTATGAGCCTTGGCGCGTTCCTTATCATGGACTCGGATGGATGTTGATTGAAGAATCTCCAGATCCTCAACCCACTGGGCAACCGGAAAACGTTGTTTGGCTGACCTTGCGCGCATTATTGCTCTCACCTCGGGTTTGGAACTCAACGCACTGTCAATGGCGAGCTTAAACTGCTTAAGCAAATGTGAGGTGGTTGTGGATTCGACTGTATACCACCACCCTGGCATCTGTCCAAGCCCACCTACCCTCGCACCAATGCCAAGGGCACCTTTCCTTCCAAATTCGACCGCGACTAGGCCAAAGGGCTCATCTCGCGAAGGTATCAATGCAAACTCGGCCCCCGAGAAGATAAAGGGTGGTAGAACTGTGAATTGAGGTTTGGAGTACACCCGGCCAGGATATAGCTTCATCATTCGGTCCAATTTTAATGCAGCAAATTTGCCGTACAGGTCAATCAGAGGTCCGATGCAAATAAGTTGAACATCTGGCCGTGTCTCTAAAACACTAGGTAGCACGTCGGCGATCAGATCGATTCCCTTTTGCATGGACCATCTTCCAACAAAAACCAATAAATCGGCATTAGGCCTCTGTTCTAGACCAGCCCACTCTTGAGCCTGACGCTTGAGCTCTGCTCTACAAGTCTCATATTCATGATCGACATCGATGTCGCTTTCTTTCGGCAATTCTCGATTCCATTCGCCAGTGTCGGAAGGGTCAGGGTTCGGGAGATTGCCAACTTTTCGCAAGCCCCAGAAAATTGGATAGCGAGCATAAGAACGTTTGCCGTACTTCTTTGAGACGCCTACTGCTCCGAAGCCTTGCTGATGAAGACGAAGATAGCTTGCACCAGCATGCAGTAGGTTGAAGACCTCGCCGAACTGAACGTAGCGCGTGGCAACGTCGAGATCTAGATTGAAGACTGAGCACACCTCAGTCTTCTCCTTCTGTGTCCGCATAGGCCATAAACCTTGAAATTCGGCATTGTGGAGTGACAGGCAAATCGGGATAGTCTCGGGTAGCAGATACAAAGGAGCCACTGAGCCGTGATAATCATTGATATGATACATGTCAACGGGAAATCGCTCCAGTGTTTGGGCTATGCATTGATTCCAGGCCGAATAATAGATGGCGCTGTCGAGGTCATCCATGCGGGCTGGGTAAGGTTCTGTGATGGATTGTTGTCGGAAGACCGGGGCATCCAGAAGAACGTAGGTGATATTCCTCAACTGATGATATTGAATCTTGATCTCGTAGGGGTTTCCTAGGATCATAACGAACATCGAGTCGGCCGGTTTTTCTATAGGGTAGTCCACGCCACCAACACATGGGATGACCCAGATCAAGTCTTGGTGACCGAGTTGCTTGCCCATTAGCTGTGCCATCACCCCCAAGCCGCCGACTTTGATCTTGATGGCCCAGTCGTCGATGTCGTATTCCATCGTGGCGATGAGAACCTTTCGTCGATGCGATGCTCGATTGCCGAAAGCAGAACTACTCTGGAGGAACTTTGACTTGTTGGCAAGGCGTATCAGAGGGTTTCTGGGTTGGCCGCTTTCTAAAGGTGGGATCTTAAACCTACTGACGAAGTCCATGGAAATAAGTGTCTTCTTCTCACTTACGCCAACCTGGTTGAACTGAACCCGGTAGAATGTCTTCATGAAAACATAGGCACAGGTCGGTGCTGTGACCAAAGGGAAAATCCACAGCAAGAAGAAGAGTGTCATTTGGGTGTATTTGGAGCCTGCAGGAACAAGCTTGAACTGCAAGTTTGAGTCATCCAGGTGAATTCTCCAAGCGAGGTGGGGATTGGGGGGGTGACGAGTGATGTTTATGCTCGTCACACTCAAGGAAGAGGGTGGGAGACGATCGAGAATTGAGTCTCCGTTAGAGTCCCCATAGATATAGCTTTGATCTGGCTGGCCATCAGGGTTGATGCCCCAAACATTCAACTGGCCATGCGCAGGCCACTCCGCCATGAAGCGAAACTTCCAGATACCATCGTCATCTTGCCTCACGACATTGTCTAGACCGGCATCGTATCCATATTCGTTGAATGGGCCATTGAAGAATAAATGGGGGAATCGACGTTGGATAGCAGGGTTCCAGCCTGGGCCATCACCCTCTTGCACGTAGTCGCTGCTGCCTGTGAATCGACTCCAGTACTCGACGCGAACGTGTTTACCTTCCCATCTCTGCTTTTTTGTCCCAGACCAGGTTAGCTCCTCAATGCTGTGGTTTCCTCCTTGATATGGCAGCCATTTTGAGAATGTGGTACCCCAGTTGGTTGAGTATCGGTATTTGTCGGCACCAGCGGCATGTTGTCTGATGAACAGAGTGCCATTTTTACGTTCATGAAGCAGACTGCGGGAGTAGTTTGCGGACGCGAATATCATCGGATTGTCTTGTTGTCCGATTCGAATTAGGAAATGGTCGACAGCGTTGGTTTTTCGTCCATCGGTCGTTGTGGCATTTTTGACAGTTAGACGATGCACACCGTTGTATACCCCAGTCAGGCTAGCTCTCCAAGCCCAAGTGGATGGGATTTGGCCTGTCCAAGTGATACTCTCGGCCTCCAATGTTTCACAAGTGACGCTGTCAAGGTCCAGCGAAGGCACATCCCCGGTTTCGGTTTTCGACTCGAGTGATATTGAGTCGGTCACCATAGTACAATTCATCTCGGTGTTAAAAAACAGGCTGACTTCCATCGATTCACTTACTCCAGGAGATACTGCGGACAGCAAGGGGACATCATGGCCCGGCAAGAACTTGGTGATCATAGGGTGAGGAGAAAGGAATCTCTCTTTGGGGATATAGGCCCTGAACTCGTATGGTTTCATGGTCATTGTGTGGAGACAACCGTTATATTTGATCGAGCCATTCAGACCGAGTTTAATTGGACTCTTTTGAAGAGTGATCTCATCATGTGGATAGAAGAGATTCTTGACTGTAGTGTTGACATCAAATGGAGCGATAAGAGCAGCATTTTGATCAGAGCAATCAAACTTATAGTCCACGGTGCGGTGACTATTTTGATAGACAAGCCACACAGTCTGGTTGCCTATTTCTCCGAGGTCTTGCATCTGATAGTATGGACTGCGCAAAACAGACCACATTCCAGTCTCGGTGGGTACTCCATTTGACCCCGGGAGATATATGTTATGGGTTTGATTGGAAAGCAATTGAACCCACCATCCATCGTTCAATGCACCGAAATCCTGTCGCATTTGATACATGTGTCTGATGATATTCCTCACAGGGTGAGCTGGATCACGATGATCATATGTGACTGTCTCATCGGTACAACCTAACCGTCCGGACTTGATAGGCCACTGAAAATATTGAGTGGAGTTCAGCTGGAAACAACCGTGGAATCTCCACGCAGAGGCAGGAGACATAGCTTGACGACCGTAGATATAATTAGCGGCTGAAGCATCCAAGATATAGAATGCCTGCTCTTCTCCCCATAGGAGCAAGGGAATGCCAGGCATGTGCAATGTGGTAATGAACAGGGCCAAAAGCTGTCGTTCAACCCCATACTCCACTGCTGGCCAACGGAACACGTCTTGATTCGTGGCTCCGTACATATGGCGAGGATCAAACTTGCCCGTGTTGGCATTGATCATATCATTGGTGAGGACCATCTGATACCAGGCCTCTGTCCATTTAACCGGCACATCGTAGCCGGCAGCCAAATTGCCGTCCATACCGAGGAAGCGGGTGAGAGAGCGATAGACCGAATAATGAAATGCTGCTGCATCTATGGCCTGCTGGTTTTGATCGCGGATGAAGTAGGCCGGATCAGAAGAATTAGTCATTTTGAATGCCTCCTCCAGCGTCTCCGGTTGCATATCAGGTTGTCGACCTCGCCCGTGGAAAATAGAGCCTAGCGTGTTCCCACTCGTTACTTCACCGGGAAGGAAGAAATTGTGCTTTCCTACGCGACGAGCGCAATCACGATACGCACCAGAAATATCTCCCAAAGCGTCGACAGTAGCTTGTGTGGCTTTGTCATAGCGGAAGCCATCGATGTCGAAGGAGGCGATGATCATACAAGAATGGCGAATCAGTCTGTCTCTGACACTAGGAACCCACTCACGTAACCTGTCTTGAACAGATGCGAATTTGGCCAGTTCTCGTTGCCAGTCAGGATACACACCGAAAGCCTCGATGTCACCGTACTGATCGAAATCACTATCGTAGCAACCACCAAGCTCATTAAGAACGTACTCGTCCACGGGGTAGCCGGTTTCGTTCCAAAATCGAGGGTATTCGCATGTCTCGTTATATGAGTTGCCATAGCTGAAATCGACGTAGAGGCGGTCTGATTTCCAAGATGCTTTGTGCTCCTGCATGGAAAAGGGCGTGGTTGTGTTCATGTACCCTTCAAACCCAATGAGATCACCCATACTGCAAATCATCAGCAAATATTCTGGAAGGCGCGACTTAACCTAGGTCTTACGTGGCAACGGTGTTGTCAAAAATGACATACATCCCACGGTTGTGGATCTCTGTAATGGCATTCCTCCACGTCTCAATGGTTCCAAAATGTTGGTCCAAGAGTGTGGTGTCAAGTGCTGAATAGCCGTCTGAGCCCCATGGCTGATTCATCAAAATCAGGCCTGCAAGATAGATGCCCTATAGGCAATGGATTAGTTGAGTAAGGAGGTGAGATCAAGGAAGGGTGAAACCAACTTTGATGCCCATTCCTTGTAGGTAGTCCAGAGTATCCAGTAGACCCGCAACGTCGCCACCATGTCGCATTTGATTCGAGCTGATATCATGTTCAAAGAGGGTCCCATTAATATTATCGTTTGTTGGATCACCATTCACAAATCGATCGAGGAAAAGCGTATATACAGGAAAGCGCCAATTGTCCGGCGAGGGGAAGTAGGTATGATTGGGCCATTCTCCCCAGTATTCTAGAGGGTTGGTTGCTGTTTGGTTCTCATTAACATTATAGTCCGTGAGGGCTTCGTCGTACGGCCAGCTGATCCCCGGCACTGCAAGCAGGGCAGCTGCGGTGATTGTATGTTTCCAATACATGATGAACACTCAATGACATGAGCCTCTTGTAAGTCTTAATTTGGCACCATGTGTTAAGACAGAAAGGAAGAAGCACAAGGAGAGCTATTGACTCAAGCCGATACTCAAGAAGCAATACCTATGTGTGACAATTCCGTGTTAGTTCTCTTGTACCTGAAAGGGATGGTGCCATGTATCAGGACCGAGACAATCCAAGAGCTCCGGCAGCAACAAGGAACAAAGGGGTCTACTAACGGGAAGTGAATACTAACAATTTGCGTATCGGAAGGCTGCAGAGGTCCCTGGCAGGGTATACGGATAGTGAGGAGAGAGACCTAGTGACGAAGAACCTCGCGCACTCTCAGCGGAGTAGAATATGACCACAAGTCCTTCAGTCTATGGAAGCTTCTCTAGGTAGAAATATAAAGGGAAACGGTAAGCATAGGAACTGCGGTGTGGCTAATAAAATCGAAAGGAATCAAACAAGATCCGAAAAAGAAAATAAACTTTCTTGATTATATCTGGGACTCTGAATTACATCCTCACACAAAGTATTCTGCGGCTTATTCTTGTTCATAGCCGCAAATTGAGGCAAATAGACACTTTTCCCTCAATCCGGAATCAACGGTGAAAACCGAGAAGACAAATGATAGGGGACATGAATAGTGGAGTACAAATTGACCCCTCAGAGCATCGATTGACATCTTTGTTACTCGTGCGTATCTATTTTGAGAGACCGTGGGGCTCAGGCGGCGAAGTTCTCTGTCTTACGAGGAGACGCCATCGTCGTGAGTTTCTAGCAAAATATCTAGCTCTCTGCGAAACGACGGCCATTCCAGAGCGACCGGGTTCAATAATGGTAATCGAGAGATTCATGCATTGCAGGTCTCACAACGTTTTGTGTGACTAGACCATGGGTGGTGTCCAGAGCAATGGTAGGTGAGAAGTCCGAGGCGGAATGTGCATCGCTAATCTTATATCGGTCCGATTAAAACATCGACTGTAAGCGAAGGTGATGCACTCTGTATGCCTACAACATTCGGCAGTTACATGGCCGAAAACTCTACGATTCATCTTTGACATGCCTCGACTCGGTCTCGACCATCGCTTCTGAATCCTAGATGCATGCCAGAAGACATCATTATAACAGAATGGCGTCAAACACGAAATAACTTTAAACCATTGTCTTTCGCGTAAGAGAGCAGCTTATCTGCGTGTTTGATTTATGTCAAGATAACGGATTTTTCTTCTGTTTAGGGTATGTACTATTGACTCAAGTTGTCATCTAGGCCACGTCTACGCCGGAATGTATGGAGTACATGTGCATGGTCCAAGTTATTTTTACTATCTAATATCCGGATCGAAAGGCAATTGGTACTCGCATTTTCTGCATGCAAGATTTCAACCTGGACGAGACAGCTGAATCACTGTGACAACTATCAAAGTCACTTGCAATGTCCTGTGACTTCATAGATCACCGACACATTGTTTGCTTGTAAAGTGAGCAATCGAGACAGCAGATAGTTGCTAATTGAGCTGCATCACTAAGATGTAACCCGAGGTCTATCGTAGACACCGGGTCCGATGACAGCGTGGAGATAGTGGCAATCAATAGTGATACGATAGATTTTCCTAGTGAGATGGCATCTGGAGTACATGATCTTGGCTAGGTTTTAGAAACTGCTATTGTAGCCGATATATAATTGAGTTCTGTCAATGTGTTCAAATGAAAAGCAGGTTGAGTCTGATGATAGAACTTTGAGACATCATGGCTGAAATCAAGTAGGGGGCAACCTGATTGGACACTATCATGTGAGGCTAAATCAGTTAGCCTAGGCAGAAATTGAGCCTGCGGGTAAAATATATGAAAGTTTTGTTGGGGGCGAGTCTTAGTTGCATTTGAGAATGAGCTCGATTCAATCCAGCTGGCAAGTCGTTCTGCTCTGTACCCCAGATATCTCAAACCACGAGACCCAATTATGAGGATTTTGAATGTATGTATCAAGCCACGATCTGCTGTGACCGGACTGTGGTGGAGAGCATTCAAAGTCCGATCTTGGGTTTAATAAAATGCGCCAGCTGAAGTGATTTTAGGTAATTTGCTCAATACTGACCCGTTTGTCTGTCAGTACTAGATACTAAATACACTTCCATCGTATCTATAGGATGTCTTTAAGGGACCCAGAATATGTGGTTGGCGGACTTGATATGCATGTCACGCAGCTCGGATACATAAGAATTGACACTTGACATATATCTGTGCTCTGCCGGATCATGTCACCATGGCGCTTTTGATCACTTACATTTATACTCTAGTCAAAGACTTGGCATTACAGATTGATGTTATGTCATTGCGGAATTGAGTCTTCTTGACACCATCGAGTTGATAGTATACTTTGACCGTTGCATTTATACTTGCCAGGTAATTTTTCACCTCACCATTGTTTATCTAATTGACAGATATCGATTAGCTTAGTTACAATCCAAGACTTCAGTCCCGTTCTTAAGCTCTTTGTGAAACAGAAGCGCCCATTAGGAGATCACCGGAGGATGACGTGCATTAGAACCCAATGCCTAGACAATACAGATCTCAGATTACAACCAGCACATTGTGCTAAATGATCTATAAGTCACCAAACGACATTCGATCACAGTCTTTCAATGAATCTCATAACTCCAGCACAGGGTCGTAACCACGGTATGTGGCACTAAAAGATGTATCACCTCGTACTTGATCAAGTGATTGACTTCCGTCAGATCCACGGATACAAATTGCCTGAGCGCAGCTACTGATCTCTACAATGCCCTGAAGGTCCTCAATTCCATTGCAAGCGGTGCCTGTCCTGCCTTGGGGTGCTCTTTGTCAGACACAGTCTATGACACAGCTAAACTCTGCTGTGCTGCTGTCGCTTGCCGCGCAATAACATAACTCCATGGTTTATACGGGGTGTTTCAACCATTGGCTCACCATTGTGCCCAATTTGGCACGATTAATCTCTTCGAGTTCAGGTGAGACATTGTCTTGTGCACAGGGAGTACGGCTTCCGAGTGCGACTTCTCGGTTAAGGGTGTGAGATCTGAACACCTCAGGTTGGTGGAGGATATAGGGAGGGCTAAGACACTGGATTAGCAATGGGTTCGGCTACGTGGTTGCGCGACAAAGGGGTTCTTATTGATATCCATGTTTCCCGATTGGAACTTGATGAATGATTCTTCGGATTGAAAATTGGTATCACCAATTCATTGAGGACTTGCTGTGGATGTAGATTTAAGATGGTGCGAGATGTCTCGCTTGCGCATTCCGTTTTGATACTGTCGACACCATAGTAGGTGGAGTTGAAACTGCCAGGCGGAAAGACTCTAGGACCTCGAAGAGACTGGATGGTTTTATTCGCGAAAGCATGATGTTAAAGATATGTTAAAGATGAGCTATTGCTTGGAATGTGGCCATCACCCCAGTCGCTGGGCGATGTTCAATCAAATTTATGTTCATAGCAACTCCAAACTATCCTGGTATCGAATTCTTTTGTCTTATCTTTGCTCATACATCATGCCGGCGTGGGCGGATTTCAAAGCTTGTATCTATTGAGCACCGTAGCGCTCACGGTAGTCCTTCAGGCGCTGGATCTCACCAGCACCAATCTTGTCACCAAGCTTCTCAATCAAGTCGTGCAGACCAAGGACTGAGCGGATGGGGATCTTGCCTCCGAGATCACGCTGAGCAACACCGATGGCGCTCTTGGTCTCAGTGTCGCTGACACGCTCCTCACGGTCCAGCAGAACAACAACACCGGCGACGATACCACCCTCCTTTTCGATGATACCGACGGCCTCGCGCAGGGCAGTGCCGGCAGTGATGACATCGTCGACGATCACGACGCGCTTGCCCTTCAGAGGGGCACCGACGATGTTTCCACCCTCGCCGTGGGCCTTGGCCTCCTTGCGGTTGAAGGAGTAGCTGACATTGTCCCAGGCGTTCTTGCCGGAGAGGGAGTCCCGCACGGCGAGCTCGTTGGTGACGGCGGCGCAGATGGGGATACCCTTGTATGCGGGACCGAAGATAATGTCAAAGTCGGCCTTGGTGTTGCCTTCGGCGTCGGTGGTGACGAAAGGCTCGGCGGAGAGAACGCTAGCGTAGGCGGCGGAAGAGGCCCGCAGCAGAGGTGCGGTGTGCAGGAGGGAGGAGGTGAAGAAGTAGGGCGACTCGCGGCCGGACTTCAAGGTGTAGGAGCCGAAGGAGAGGACATTGTTGGAGATGAGGAGGGGGAGGAGAGAGGACTTGTAGTCCTGGTCGACAGTGGGAGGAGGAACAGCGGACATGGTGTATAGTTATGAAATCCGGGGTGAAGCAATTGTCGAAGTTCAAATTGCGAATCGGAGACTGATAACAGAAAATTTTCCCGAGAGAGGGGCAGGAGGGGCGGTGGCCAGCGAGTATACCCTCGCCATACACTGTAGTCTGGTCAATTGGAAGTTCATGGTTATTCGTAGAGAGCTGTAGACAGAAAGAAAGAGACCCAATATGCCCTTTTCGCCCTTTTCTTTGCTTTTGTTGAGTGCTGTCTCTCCAAGGGGCCAAGACACGTGCTCCGATGGCCGGCCTTCCCCGCCAAATCGTCGATCGCTCACCGGATTTCTCCCTTCTTCACTCACTCGACTCTCTCGAGCTTGACTTTTTTGTTTCTTTCTTTTGTTTTCTCACTTTTACTTTGTTCTTGGTTTCTCTACTTGACGTGTGTGTTACGTCCACGCTAATCCGGTCCTGCTCTCGGACGTCTCATCTGCACTGCGTGCTGGATTCACCAACAATTCCATTAATTCTAGCCAATCCTCGGTATGTCGCTTCATCTCCAACTCAAGAGCATGGAAGCACTTTCCTTTATGTTACCCCGTGGATGTGCTGATATAAATAGTTAAACTCGGCATCATGCATATCCGGGAGAAGCTGGCCAAGAATGAGGCAGATGGAAAGACGGGCGTTTCCTTCGAGTTCTTCCCTCCCAAGACCGCCCAGGGTGTACAGAACCTTTACGATCGGATGGACCGCATGCATGGCTTAGGTCCCTCCTTCATCGACATCACCTGGGGTGCTGGCGGTCGCTTATCGGATCTGACTTGCGAGATGGTCAATGTGGCACAATCGGTTTATGGTCTGGAGACATGCATGCATTTGACTTGCACGGATATGCCGATAGAAAAGGTCGACCAAGCCCTTCAGGCTGCTTACAAGGCTGGCTGCACCAACATCCTGGCTCTTCGAGGAGACCCACCCCGTGACAAGGAGGTTTGGGAGGCCGCCGATAACGGCTTCCGTTACGCAAAGGATTTGGTCAAATATATCCGGGAGAAATATGGCAACCACTTCGACATTGGTGTCGGCGGCTACCCCGAGGGAGCTGATGACAATTCTGATGTCGAGCAATTGATCGATCACTTGAAGGAAAAGGTGGATGCAGGCAGTACCTTCATTGTTACCCAGATGTTCTACGATGTGGAGAACTTCATCGATTGGGTTAAGAGGTGCCGGGCGAAGGGCATTCATGTGCCCATTATCCCCGGTATCATGCCTATCCAGACTTACGCTGCTTTCATCCGTCGATCAAACTGGACCAAGATTCACATCCCCCCAACATGGATGGAAGCCCTCGAGCCTGTCAAGAACGACGACTCTGTCGTTCGAGAAATTGGAAAGAGCCTCATCGCTGAGATGTGCAGGAAGCTGATGGCCGCCGGTATCAACCACTTACATTTCTATACCATGAACTTGGCCCAAGCGACGAAGGCAGTTCTGGATGAGCTCGGTCTTTGCCCGTCGGAAGAAGCCCCTATCCAACGGGCGCTGCCATGGCGGCCTTCGCTCGCCCTCAATCGTCGGGGTGAAGATGTGCGTCCGGTATTCTGGCGCAACCGAAACTCATCGTACGTTGCTCGCACACAGACTTGGGACGAGTTCCCCAACGGTCGCTGGACGGATTCTCGTTCGCCTGCGTTCGGTGAGCTGGACGCATACGGTGTGGGACTCAAGGGAACCAACGAGCAAAACATCAAGTTATGGGGCGAGCCCAAGTCCATCAAGGACTTGTCCAATATCTTCGTCAGTTTCTTGAAGGGCAAACTTGACAGACTGCCATGGAGTGACTCACCAATCACCACGGAAGCCAATGACATTCAGGACAACTTGCTCGACCTGAACCAGCGTGGATTCCTGACAATCAACTCTCAGCCTGCTGTTAACGGTATCAAGTCCTCCCACTCCGTCTACGGTTGGGGTCCCAAGAACGGATTCGTATACCAAAAAGCCTACCTGGAGCTCCTGGTCCCCTCATACTTGATTGACGAGCTCATCACGCGTATCGAGAAGAACGATGACTTGACCTATCACGCCACCAACAAGAAGGGTGAGCTCAAGACAAACACACGCGACAGTCCCAATGCTTTAACGTGGGGTATCTTCGCGGGACGAGAGATCATTCAACCTACCATTGTCGAGACTGTCAGCTTCTTGGCCTGGAAGGACGAAGCGTACCTTCTGGGAGAACATTGGTCCAAGTGTTACAACGCAGCTAGCGCCAGTCGCAAGTTGATCGAGAACGTCATGGAAGACTGGTACCTTGTCAACATCGTTGACAACGATTTCCACCGCTCCAATGCTGTCTTTGAACTATTCAAGGACCTCGCAGTGAAGGACCTCGAAGTCCCTGTCGAGGTCGAGGCTCCTGCAAAGCCTGAAACCAACGGCACCGCCGTACCAAATGGAGTCGCCGCCAACTAATACTGTTCCCCTCAACTTGGAACTGGTGACCTTGCATAAAAACTCGGACTCTTTGGAGTCATCTACAATTCTCACACCAAAATATCTCAACATTTACCTAATTCAACATCATCTCAACGATTACATAACCCGATACAACATTCACTCCAACACATCTCGGGCCTCCCCTGCAATGTCTTATGGCGTCACGACTGAAGACCTCTCAACGATTTCTTCCACAGCGTTTTCATTTCAACATAATGTACCGATACCCCGTCTCTTTTAACAATGGCGCTTCTTCCATCGGTTTCACTACTTCTTTTCAGGTCAACTTCCCTCCGGGCCCGGTGCTCTTCTGGACATTCATGTTTTTCTGTTTGGTCTACCAGTCCAGAAGAACGGAGGGAACAAAAGAATGGTCGAAACCACAAAATTCAACATAATTTTTTGCCCTTTAGGCTCCCTTCCTTCCTCGTTCTGTTTGTTTTCCTACTCCCAATTCTGATACATAGAGCTCGCAGTGGCTATAATGACGATGGTCGACTCTGTCTTCTTTAGCATCGGCCCTGCAATTTTTTTCCGGTCCTTTTTCTTCTCTTTTCTTTCTGCTTCTCGATTTTGGATCTATTTACAGTCCAAACGTCCTGTCGCAATTTGTCTTTGTTTGTTGAAATGAGCAAATATCTCGCTTACTCCAGGTTGAAGGAGACTATCCAATCCAACATGGTTGTCCCTTCATCCCGCCATTGAACCCTCCTCTCACACACCCCCTTCTCGAAAATATAAAGTGACTCATTTGTTTTCTTCATCGTATGTTTCCTTTTCCGCATTCTCCTTTTTTTTTTTTTTTTTTTCCAAGTTGCAAGGCTATCGCAGGAGCTAGCATACAAGCATACAGAAACCATTCAACACCAGCATGGCGCAGTTGGGTAATATTCTTGGAGCATCATACACAAAATCGAACTCTGGCTTATGAAAATGCAAGAGAAATGTTGAATTGGTTTTATCTCCTTCTTCAACATGGGAGGTGGATGCTGGACTAGCATGGCAATTCGGAGCGGCGGTTTTGCTGCCCTGGTTTGATTGTTTGAGTCTGGGTCCGCGACCATTCGGTTGTATGGGATTGCTATTCGGCTTTTCATTCTTGGTTTTAGGTTAGGTTTGAAATATCATTCATCAGACTTGTCTTGTCCTCTTTTTCGCTGGTTGTACAGTAGGTTTTCTTGGTAACGTAATACTATGGCCTGATGGGTAGGTAGGCAGGTTTCTAGAAAAGTGGAGATCTACCTCCGGGTATAGAAGAAGCAGAGACTTTAGTTTCAGATTTAAAAAAAAGTATTCATGTATTGAAGGCATGGGCTAAAAATACAGCCGATACAAGAAAGGAGTGATAGTCCTTTCGACCTGGACAAAGACACGAGAAACACAAAATGATAAGACTCGCATTCCGGCGCCAGACTTCCAAAGGGGGCAGGCAAAATCACATGTACTGGACAAGTATGAAAAAAAAACGTAAGAGAGAACACGCTAGTGTTACATTATCAGGGCACGACCAACACACTGGAAGGCCCACGCAAACGGTCTTGCAAACCAGACTATCCAACTACTCACGAGGACGACGTAGCTAGCAGCACGGCCGATGACCATAGCTGCGAACCCTAGAATGAAGAGGTAGACAATGGCCTGGAGTAGCTCCAGCATGAATCTGCTGATGGCCTGGTCATTGCGGGCTTTGGGCCAGGCCCCCGTTGATTGGTAACGGGAGAAAGCTGCATAGATGCATTTGAAGACGCGGTAGCAATGACGGGTCATGTTCATGATGTTGGCGACGACAAATTTGGAGTAAGGGCTGTCGGTACCCATTCGGAAAGTCCGGCTCACTTGAGTGACGGCGACGACGATGATGTCAAATACCAAAGAGAGGGCCAAGGGGCTTGATCCTTGGTTGGGAGGGTCATCTTCGTCTCGGTTGTGCATATCACCCAGGTCAGCATAGACATTTGTAATGTTGGATTGAAGAGTCTGGTTTGGACTCGCAACCTGAAGTCCATCCAACTCGGCGATCTCCAGGACACTGCCTGAGGTGCGGATCCGAGGCTGGGGCTTCACTCGCTCTACCTTCTTCTCCCCTTTCTTGGGTGGATCGACCTTTTTCGGGGCCGGAGGGGGAGACTTCTTTTCTGATGCGGTTACCTTGACAGACCGCGATGGTTTGTCCAGCTTAGATGGCTTCGCCAAAGCAGATATTTTCTTGACTGAAGGAACAGGTTTTTCTGTCCTTTCTTTCGTTTCTGTCTTGTCTGTCTTATCTGTCTTTTCAGATAGCGGGTCCTCCGACAGAGTCGGCTTTTTTGCTGCGGGCTTGCTCGATGCAACAGCAATTGGCTTCGTGGGTGGGATTTTTTTCTCAGGCGGAGCCTGCGCCGCCGACTTTTGTGGCGGCGGGGTCACTTTTCCCGACGTGGCATGGGTCTCTTTGGCGGACTGAAAAGATCTAGCTGATCGAGATGATTCTGAGTTGTCCCTGGACGGGAGGGTTGGTTCAGGAGTCACTGATTGTTTTCCGTTCAAACCTTTCGAAGAGCCCGAACCATTGCGCAGAGACTCCGCACGATTTCGAAGAGATTCGGTACTGCTGCGGAGTATTGAAGCAAGGCTATCTGTAGGTGATCGTACTATTCCCGTAGACCTTGCCAGCCCTCCGGTACGGATGAAGCCACGGATAGAATTGGATGCTGTCCCGGTTGCTCGTTCTTGTGCGCGGTCTGCCTCCTCTTTGTCTTTCGTAGAGGTTATGCTGCCTGCTGGTAGCGTTTGTGAAGTCGTCAAGGTTGGTGCTCTCAATTCGTCCTTGGGGATCGGCACCCCGGGCCGCAGACCTGATGGCGTAGAGATCATCTGGGCCTTCGCGCGGACAGCTTTGATAGCTTCGGCTGTAACAGTGTGGCTTGTGCCACCAGGACGTCGCAAACCTTGTGGCTTTGGCGCAGATGGTTTTTTGTCCGGCGTTGGAATCATAGTGCGTGTGATAGTGGGTGTGATAATGAACACATCGTCTTCCCGCCGGCCGTCCTCGAGCCTCGCGGGCTCTTCGGGTGAGTTGTAGGAGGGGAGCTTGTTTTCTTTTCCCGAGTCCTGGGATCCGGTCCTGGGGATCGGGTGCTGGAGACAGCTTCGGCTCTGACACGTTGTTGACGACTTCGAGCATTGGACATGCTTCGAACTCTGAGAATTCTGTGGCTGCTCTTCTTTGAGGATTACTGTCTCCTCTACACTTTTCATCGTATGCTGGGCAGTCACTCTCTTCGTGTCTTTCTGCTTCTTCTTGGAAGCCAGAGTTAATGGGCGTGGATGCAGGCTGGCGTCATCTGTGGGGGCGAACATGAGGATTTCGTCTGGATTCTTCTCTCCTGAGATCTCCCTGCATCCTAAAAAAGAACCATCAGCATTTTGTGGGTGTCGTTTTTCCTTGGTCTTTGTTGGCGACTCTTCCCAAATCGTGCTAATTCGATTCCCCCCAATCTCATCCGGACTGTAGTAGTGTGCTGCTGCTTGCCGTTGTGATGCTGACAGCGGCTGTGGTTCTTGTTCTTGTTCTTGTTGCAGTTGCGGTTGCATCTGGTGAGGGTGCTGCGACGGTTGCTGAGGCTCGTATCGCCGCGTTTCTAGTTTTGGACGATCATCGTATGCCCCATCATAGCCCGCTTTGTATGGCTTAAATTCCCGGGGGCTTTTGGCGCGGTGACTGCGAGGGCTGATCTTGCTTTCTGGCGAGGCATGACAACTGGGTAATGCATCTGGATCCGCCATTTTCCCTCCATCTTGATATACCCTCTCGATGCTCTTTTGGTACTCCGAAATTTGCTGAGAAGTCATCGTTGGCGGGTTGGGGTCTTTCGCTGTTGGCATATTCACAACAAATCGGTCTTCCCAGTCAGTTATCGAACTATCTTCAGCGGATACTGGAGAAATGGACGGATGAGATCGTGGACTGGATTCGGCGGTCGTGTCGGTTTGCTCTGACTTGTGTGGTGTGTTCTCAGCAGACTCCGAATTAATCCACTGGTCACCCTGCTTCCGCCATTTGTCGTTTGTGTCTGATGGGTGGCAAGTGTCGTTCCGATGACCCTGTGCAGGGCTGCTTTTCGCTGTGCTTGGACTGGGGATTCCTGTCCGTGCTGTGGCCCCGCAAGGGCTATTGTGATCCTGTCGACTGGCGGTGGGAGGTCGAGTGCGGTGATACGACATGCGAGGGTTTGGAGATTCGTCGTTGCCATTGTCCTTGTTCCTGGCACTTCGTCTCGACAAAGGAGAGTCCTTCTCAAACTTCTCTCTTATCTTGCTCCAGTACTGGTCACGATCCTTACCAGATGATCGAGGGTGATCCCCAGTTGGTCCAAATTGACTAGGGGTAGTCGGTTTCGGTATGCCGGTAGGACTTGGAGTCTCTCTCAATTCGGTCTTGCGGCTTTCCGTAACGTTCCTGGGGACAGGAAGCTTGGTAGTCCTGGGAGCCTGAGACATATTTCCTGATGCACAGCGCGAGACGCCGTATTCCGGCGTTCTCGTTTGGCTGGCGTAGCGAGGGGGAGGAGTGGCAGCCAGCTCTGTAGCGCATCCTCTGTACTCTGCTCGATACGCTTTGTAAGGACTGTCGCGTGTTGGTCGTGGGGAAAGGTTTACAAGGTGGCCATCTGGCAATTCGACACGGGTTTCGGCCATATTGAGTGAATAACAGATGTAATTCAGAGACCTGACTCCCGGGTCTAACTGCAAGGTATCTCTATCCCATGCCGTGAGAAAGTAGCTCTGTAGAATTGGTTAGTAGTCGTGCTGCGTTCGAGGTCAATGTCGAGGTCGAGGTTAGGCGATGTCGGTTGGCGGCTTAGGACGAGTGATAAGGTAGATTCGAAGAAAACACAGGGCGGGGTCATTGAAGCCGACAGGCTGTTGAGCGATCTTCAGAGGTATTCGCGCTCTCAACGCGTAAAAATAATGGGATCTCGTTGGTCGGAATGCCAGAGTCTTCGATGAAGAATGCCAGCCCCCGAGCCGGAATGCCCTATGAAATCTCCTGCCGCCTTCTGGAATGGCAACTCCCTGTCTCATATTTCACAATTGGCAATTGCGTCATTGAAAGTTACGAGGGCTGGGTGTTGAGAAGGCGCGACCCGGTATCGACGATATTTAGCCCTAAGTCCGCTCTTTGGCGCAGTAAGGAATTATGGTCTACGCAACGACCAATACCCCCAAAGCTAATCGATATTGATTGATAGAAAAGAAGACGTGCCCTGATTCCCACGGCCAGCCGTCGGTCGCCCGCTTGCATTCCTGAGCGTGGCGCACGTGAAAAGGTTCCTGGGGTAGACATCAGATGCAAAGCTGCATTAAGTAAAATGTCGATTAAAGATATGTAACCCGGGGGGGGGGGCTGATTCCTGTCATCTATGCGCATGACAGGCAGCAAATCATGCAAATGTCGCATGGAAAATGTCCGAAAAAGGGCGTAGCAGGGTGCTGAAACAGAAAATGGTCATACATTCGTCCTAAAATCGTCCGGTTTCTCGACGTGTGTAGGGACTATCTGATCTATGAATGTTGGCTGAGCCTGAGCCGAGGGTGCTCGCGGATCCCGGCACAACACTTCTTTTCAGGGGACTTGAAGTCCGCTGCATCGGGGTGGTACCGCGTTCCTTGTAGATAAAATCACCATTCTGTTGTACACGCCGGTCAAAGGACGTTGTCGCAGACTTCCGTAATGGGGAGTTTGCGTGGGTGAAGATCCCGAGGCTGCCACCATCACCCGTAGACGTTGTTGCCGTTGATCGGAATTGTGGCTGTCGCATAGTTGTGCGGTTGTGGTTTCGCACCAGCGGCGAACCGTCCCCAGACACATTCGGGGTCTGCATTGGTCGGCCTTGGAATATAGAGGAGACTCCTGGTGTTGATGCAGTTGGCTGGCGCACAGGGGTGTGCCCTTCAGGGTCGACGTGCTTCAGATAATTTGGGTTGGGGCTAGTCTTGAAACCACGATTGATTAGTATGGCTGGGCTATAGGTATCAACCCTGTTGAGGTCGTCTTCTGACTTTGGATGTTGTCCATGCGGATCGGAAAATTGAGTGCCCACGTCTCGCATTAAAGGGTGTGTTCGAGGCTGGACGTATTTGGTGTCATATTCCTTGAACACTTCCTTATGAACAACCTTCTGGTCCTTGGCCTGCTGTATGTATGCAGAAGAAATAAACGACATCTGAACTGACAACAGTGCCGTCAGGACCATTGCGGTAACGATTGTCACACTGGGGCGAGGATCAGAAAGCTGGGTTGGCAGGAAGAGCCAGTAAACCACAACATGTCCGGGGCTGAACAAGCAGAAAAGTCTAAGACAAAGCGGCGAAGGATCCCAAATCGCAAGCTCCCAAACATCACGCTGTGCATCAGGATGCGCTCTCGAGTTGGCCGATTCAGTTGACAAGGCCTTGGCAATGTAGCGCAGGGGAGAGGGCATCATGGGGCTCGAATCAACGCGCACGCGCTGGGCCGAGGGTGTCGCCGGGGCTGTTTCGATAGAATTCTCAAACAGGCGATAGTGTCGCTTCTTGTAGAACGTATAGAAGGCATTCGCTGCGGAGGCAAGCGCTAGAAAGTGGACAATAAACGATGCCTATACGAAGCAACAGTTAGCTTTCAGATCAGATCACAAACGTACAAGCGTTCAAAAGCAGATTCACTCACCAGCCACCCTCGCAAGGATGTACTGTCATCATCCCCGAAAACATCATCAAACGCCTTGCTGCCACTGGACCGACTTTTCGCTCGCGCAATCAGGAAAACCAAATTCAGCGCAATACCGATAGGCAGCGCCCAGTTCTTCTCAAGCTGCTCCCAATCGCCACCTTCAAACTCCTCGGAGAGCCAAAGCAAAAAGTCATATGGATTCAGGTAGGAGATAATGCGCTCAGAGAGCGGGCGACGGCGTACGAGGCGTGGCATGTTGTTGGAGGACGAAAGTCATATAAGAGAGAAGCTGTTCCTCCGCAGCTTCGCCCTATGATAAGAAATATCGCGAGTGCATCAGCGGCAAGGAGCAGGTGAAGTTCAATGTCGGAAGTAAACAAAATTGCATCAGCTTATGTAATGGCAGCTCTCCCGATAACCACGGCGATCAACGGACAGCTGGACAAGACCTCCTGTTTGCTGTTTCCACCTCATTTCACGAGTCCGGTCTGAGAGAACTCCTCTCAAATACCCTCCGCTCGTTCATTCATTCAAATTCATCATGGCGGCATCGGCCGCAACCTACAAGGTACTGACATTCGCTCGATGGAACAGCCCCTCCGATAACGTCGCTAACTGATCACTACTCTAGGACCGGCAATTCCTTGCCGTCATTGGCGATGAGGAGTAAATAACCCCTGCTATGATATGTTCACTCCGCAGGAAATCAGATCCGGCTAACCTGGCCTAAATTACAGCTCTGTCACCGGTCTTTTGCTCGCAGGCATCGGGGTACGACTCTCTGCGCACCATCCGATCTACCCCACGACTTTGCAGTATCAAGGAGAAGCTCAGTGCTAACGACTTCTACCATTCATAGCACGTTACCGAAGCCCCAGGTTCCCAGCGAAACTTCCTAGTCGTCGACTCCAAGACCGAGACCTCGGAGATCGAACGGGCCTTCCAGAACTTCACCCAGGAGCGGAAAGATATCGCCATTCTACTGATCAACCAGCACGTGAGTGCACTCTTTCTATCTCAAATAACCCAAGTGCAGCACCCGCACTTGGTCAGCGACACGTTCTCTAACATATCTCTCGACAACAGGTCGCGGAGCGCATCCGCCACAGCGTCGACACATTCACCGACCCCTTCCCAGCCGTCCTCGAAATCCCCAGCAAAGACCACCCTTACGACCCGGAGAAGGACAGCGTTCTCAAGCGTGTGCGCCGTCTGTTTGGAGAGTAAACGTATTTACATCCGTTATCGTCTTGGTCATTTAACTGCGAAACAAGGTTCCTTCTTGCGACATTTTGTCTTGGGGATATGCAAAACATTTTGATCCCATCGCGTCTGATTTCTTGCTGGTGGAGCCAGCTTCGTCTGGTTGGAGACGGGTGTGGAGAAAACATGGAGATATTAGATAGGGAAGATACCCAGCATAACTAAAACGAGAATGCACATACACCCTTCTTATGTATCCTACTATGGCTTTATGGTGCTATGCTTTGAATTTTTTATCCGAGTCCCTGGTGGAGAAAATATCAGTCCGTCAGACCAGTTCGGTGCATATATATATCGAGGTTCAACATCGATGTGACGTGGTGGAGTCAACTTACTATTTGCGGAAGGCGGATTGGATGCAATGCCACGGCCGCAAAACATCTGAAAAAAAGTTTCAATGCCATTATGGGAGGACGGATATGTATTATGGTCTTGAGGTACGTGTAGCTACCGAGTTTACAAAAGGACTTGGTATATGCCGAAACAGACAATCACAAAAATATCAACGTAGATGCAAAGAGCGTAGCAATGGGAGAAATCCAAATAGTGCAGCGTAACAAAGTCAAAACATAAATGCAAAACTCAAGAGGGTCGTAAGAAAGGGCGTATATCAAAGCGGTGTGGGTGCTTGGATTCTGAAAACATCACAAGGCTAATGATATTGAGAGTTAAACAAGCCGATGCCACCTGGAGCGTGGATGCAAAGCGATGTTGAAGTTCAGTAGAATCATAAGTGGAATTGTATGTTGGTAGCGGTCAGGCAGGTGACCTGCTTCAAGTCCTTGTTGTAGACATCAGCGAGAACTGAGTATGAGCCCTGAAGAGAAAACATTAGCCATCGTTTCTTTACAAAGTCATTAGGAAGCACGTACGGGAGGAATCTGCTTGGGCAGCTCCACCTCCTTGGTCAGAACCATCTTGCCCTTCTCCAAAGGACAGGCCATATCGACATTCTTGAGTTCATCGCAGAGGTCCACGGTTTGCGAGATCAAGGTAATGAGACCCCACTTCACTTCGAGGTTCACCTTGGCGCCCTTCTCAACTCGATCGAGCAGAGTGCCTTCGGCGGAAATGATCAACTTCTGGCCTCTGGAAAGAGTAAGATATTAGTCAGTAGAAGTCGTCATGCGAAGAGGGCATTCAACGTACGCTTGAGGTGGGTTGGGTGTGAGATCCACCGACTCAATTTCGAGGCGGTAACTAGCCGGGTCGGCACAGTAGTTCAACGGGTTATCACCCTCAACAGGGAACTTGGGCTCATCAGTCTTCAATGAGACTTGCGAGGGGTCGAAGAGGGAGAATGCGGCCGCATTGGCAAGAGGAACGGTGAGGGCCAAGAGGCCGGCCGATAAGAACTTCATGGCGAGTGTAACCCGTTTAAAGGAAAGGGGGAATGGTTTGTAGATAAGCAGTAGCAAACTGAGGTATGTGCAATACAATAATACCACACAGAGCGTAGTTCGAGGTCAGAGGCGAAACTTGGAGAGGAAGTTGGGGTGAGGAGAAGAGATGTCACTTGATGACGCCTCGACACGTGACATGAGCAGATCTATTCCCCTTTCAGTAGAATTTTGGTTCAACGCCTCGTACCTTGCATGGCGACTGATCATCCTATGAACTTATTCCCCTACTTTCTTTTGCCTCTTTACTCTAAACCCACGACATCTGAGATTATATCAACGGATTGAACTCCCAAGTGGGGAGCCTGTTTGACCCACTACTCCAGTTTCTTATCGGATCACCGGTATATCAACCTCAAGATCGAAAAACATACCTTTCTCAGGATGTAACAATCCAGTCACTTTGTCAAACCCTGTTCACGAAGTCCCAGATTACGTCACAGTTGGACAGAATTGACAGCATCTTTCAACCAGAAGGACCTGTTCAGTATGAGGCCCAACTCCACATGTATTGGTTCCAGAAGTACAATGTGAACAATTGCTGCCGAGAAATGAACTGGTATGTCAAGTTCTACTTGGTGACTTAGTTGGAGCCTATTTTGTAGGCCCATATTGAGTAAGCAACTCACCTGCACACAAACCTACCGACTTCAACACCAAAGCAATGAGGCGCTGTTCAACGACAATAAATCTATCCCTTGCTCCCAAACCAGACACCCTATTCCCTGACCTTGAATAATAATAATCCCGTTGGGGAACAAACTTGGAACTTCTCATACGGATCTGAAGCGCCAGCCACCCATTTCGCTCTTTTTTCAAGGGCAAATTTTGCATGACTAGATCTAAGACTATAATTGATTTCCGACTGAAATAGTGCCCCCAATTCATCATAAAATTGTGATAGGTGATCTAACTACTAAGAGTCTTTCTTCGCTAGTTCTTGAACTTCTCGTAGTACTTGGACATCCGACTTCCACATCAGCGACAACCATGAAGGATATTTAAAAAGCCACCCAACCAGATTTGGTCGAACTATGACATGGAGATGCAAATGATGGACTGATATAATATCCGGGTAATATATGTTGCCCAGTAGCGGGCGTCGTCCTCTGTGATAGCCCGAGTGTATATCTGAGGAGAGCAAATCGGAACATCGAGACTCGAGCAGATAACGTTTTACTCTATCCATGTCTTGCACTACATGGGGTAGCAACGATAAGCTGTCGTTTTTTGCAAGGCGAATTCATCTTTGTCTTCTTACACAATGAGAGATGGTCACTGTTCAGACCCTCAATGTCACGAGCGACATGTTGTTTTGGTATAATAAGCCAGTGGTAGTGACCAGATAATCGAATGTTGTCAACCGCGATTAAATTCTCATCCTATACATCATTGAAAGTCAGACAGATCAGTATCATTTAGACTAGAAATCTGAATAACCCACTTCATAAACAATACTGGCGAAGTTTGTCCGATCGCAGAACTTGCAAACATGCTGAACTCGTTCTATCCATTCAAGCCTTCCCAAGTAACTGATAATATTCTTGATAGTTTCCATCGGAGCAACTGATTGATTGCCTCAAATGTAGTCCTCGTCAAAAGTTTTATACGACGGTCAGACTTTGAACTAGTTGTGGCTGAGTCACCCGGGGCGAAGGAGCCCGATAGTGTTAATAGTGGCGGTGTTGAGGCAGCAGACCAAAAGGGAGGGTGGGAGCTTATTGGTTAGTGCCAAATGGTCAGATAACACAAAGTTCTGAGATGATTGGGTGCTATGGGACGCGAGGGAGTCGTCGCGGTGGAGAGATTCCCCGCGATGTACGCCTGGAAAACAAGGTCACAAAGCCACAAAGCCTCTTTCTCCAACGTCACTTGAACAGAGATGTCGCGATAAACTTGGAATATTCAAATGAAACGTGAGGTACTAGGATGATACAGGACTATGGCTAACCTGTCAGCCTACTGGACCAATATACATTTGGTCTCCGCAACGCTACCAACAGCTAACGTTAAGCCTTGACTACCGGCCCCCAACGGTGAATTCATAGCAGCATTTTTACCTCTGATGTTTTCATGGCGCTACCTTTCCTAGATAATCCTTAAACGTAGTCTCTAAGCTTGTAGACTGAGGATGCAGGCCATAGAAACCATGCGAGTTTTTCTTACGGCCTTGACTAAAGACCCTAAATTAGTATCACAACGCCACTGCTTAGCGCGGCTGTTACTCCAATGCCATGGGGTATTGATTGTCAAATATGGAAATGACACAGCGGCCCGAGATATCACTGAATGATTCATTTCCGAACTCCTTGAGTTCTGCAGGGCTTAGCTGAAGTAGATGATCTCCACGGGCGCAGCTGGAAATTGAGCGTTGGAACGAACATCAGACATTCTGATCGGCATGATATTTTAGGAATTGAACAAATAGGAAAATTGCTAGAATCCAAAGAGGAGAATAAATTCAATAAAAGAAATCCACATCTTTCCAGAATTGACACAGGAGTGTCTCAAAGCTATTCCCCGGCCCACTTTTTCCCTGTTCAACAAGCAAGCCCTTAGGGCAAGCCGACGATCCAGTGGAGAACTTGTCCGACACTAAGCTTCGCAGGGAATAGATTATCGGCAACAATTCAAGAATAAACCACGGTACAACTCCAACAATGGCCCTAGTTTCACTTCTTCGCTAAATCGGGAAATAACCTGGTTCATCAGGTTCCTCGTCCCAGTTTTCTTCTCCTTAATGCTTTCAATGCTCTTGAAAGTCGAATGTATCCTTGTCATGTCTGTTGACAGCCACGATGTCGCAGTTCAAGAATGAGTATCCGATGACTTATGTCCGGCTGGACGATCCGCCAGCGACGCAGACGGGCAAGACTCGACCGTTATCCACGGCAGAGCAACAGGCGGTTCTCCAGTCTCAGCCGTTTTTCTGGGGTGCTAGCTGGACCCTGGAAGTCCTGAGTTGTCTCACGTCGGCCGTGTTTCTTGTTGCGATTATTGTGGTGCTGTACGAGTACGATGGAAAGCCTGTGCCTGATTGGCCATATGGTATTACGCTTAACGCATTAGTCTCGGTTTTATCCACGGTGATGAAGGCCTGTATGGTGTTCATTGTCTGTGAAGGTCTGTCGCAGCTTAAGTGGTCATGGTTTAGCAATGGAAATAAGCTCAGTGACTTGACGCTGCTAGATGCCGCTAGTCGCGGACCTGCGGGGGCCTTTATTGCGCTCTTGAGATTTGTTCCTCGGTGAGCTATCCATTAGAGTAATGAACACGAATGTCCATTTTGATTAACTCTCATCAAAAGCCATCTAGTGACGTTTGGATGTGTGGTTCTCGTGTTGGCAGCAGCCACCGATCCCTTTGTTCAACAGGTTATTGGTATTCAAGAACGGTCCATTCAAGCTGCTGGAAAATCCTCGATTCAGGTCTGCAATTCCAGCCTTTACACTGATTATGATATGGGTGCTGGACCGGGAATGAACAAAGTCCCACTTTCAAATATGGGCGCCATCTACTCCGGTCTTTTCCAAGAGCAGAGTCCAAACAGTAAAACTGTTATGATGGAGTGTGCAACTGGAAACTGTACATTTTCACCATATCAGTCTCTCGGTTACTGCAGCCGCTGTTCAAACATCACTGATTCTCTGACACTGAGCAAAGAACCATACGGTTCTTACTTCTCTTACAACTACAAACTACCAAATGGGTTCTCCTTCAACACGGCCATCAACACGAACACTATGATTAACTCCACAACATACAAGCCTCTCGTCAAATTGAACACAACAGATCTGGCACTAATCCTAAATTTCACGGCCATCAGCGCATCCGGCTATGGCACACCCCCCGACATCAGCGCAACAGAATGCGCCCTTTACTACTGCGTCGGCACATACGACGCAGCAGTTAACGACGGAGTATTCACAGAAACAATGACTTCAGACGATGGCAAATCAAATTCCACCACCGATTACAGCGCCTTTGGCAAAAACGTCGCAATCACCCCAGACACATGCTACGTGAATGGAACGCGACGCGAGAACAAAGATACCCCAGAATGCACCTATGAGGTCAACTACTACAGCACACTCGCCATGTCAAACTCTGTCTCCCCACTCCTCAAAGGAACAGGCTCTCGCCCCATCATCAACCGACCAAGCTGGTCATCCGATACAATTGAAGCCGTCTACGGCACGTACGGCAATTACAGCGAAATCAATTCTCTCTTTGAATCACTCGCCTCATCATTGACGACACATGCTCGGTCTAAGATCTGCAAGTCTCTCAAGACTGGAATGGCGTGGAAGACTCAATCCTATGTTCATGTGCGCTGGCCATGGATGATCCTCCCCATCGCGCTGGTGTTTTTGAGTTTCATTTTCTTGGTTACTACTGTGTTCCACACGAGACGGCAATATATTTGGAAGTCTTCGCCGTTGGCTTTGCTTTTCTCTGATTTAAGGATTGATGGGTCTGCACCGCTTAAGCCGGAACCGACGCTCAAGGGCATGGATAATGCTTCTAGGAAGATGGATGTTTATTTGGAGAGTTCGGCTGAGGGGCCTAGGCTTAAGGCTGTTTGTACTTCTTGATGTTTTGGTGTGATCTTTCTGTATATATATTTTTGGTTGCTTTGCACCTGTACACTGTGTCAAAGTATAATAATGGTTTATGAGTTTCTGAGGATGGTTATTTCGTACTTTCCCTATATGAGCACACGCTAACGAAATCAGAACCAAGACCACAATCCTGATTAAGAGTATATAGCGACGTTAGTCAAATGCATCCAGTTTGACTCTTGTGCTTCTTGATAGGGCTGTGTGAATCATATGTCAACCTCGGGATCTTCAGTTCCCGTGGCTGATGTTATTTGCCACAGATCGCGGCCGAACGCCTGTGGCTAACGTCAGCCACTGCAGGCAACCTTTGCAACCCTTCTGAACTCCTAGCTTCTGTAAAAATATAAATACCTGGATCTTCTAGTAATAAAGTGGCAAGGTGTTCAAAATACTTACCCTTCTGCATCACCCAATCTAAATTGATAACGACGGCACTTTGTACCCCTTGTTTGCAACCGCAACTGCGCCCAATCATTCCCAGGGCTATCAATTTTCATAGATTTGTGTTCAGACTTGCCCGAGACGTGTATTATTAGCCTGTCGCTAAGAAGGCAACAGCTTCCACCTCCACGCCTTCCACAATGACAACAACACCAGCAACAGCAGCAGTATTCGGCTGCACAGGCGCAGTCGGCTCCCAAATCCTAGCAACCCTCCTCACAACAGAACAATTCCAATCTGTGAACACAATCTCAAGAAGACTCCCAAACAACAGATCCCCAAAACTACAATCCCTTCAAGAACCAGACATCTTCAAATGGGCCGATATGATCTCAACCCTATCTCCAAATCCAACAACAGTCTTTAATGTAGTTGGAACAATGGGAAATGCACCGGGCGGCCTAGCAAACCAATGGAAAATCGACCACGACTCAGTCATCGAGAATGCCAAAGCGGCCAAGGCGGCCGGTGTGAAGACTTATATTTTCATTTCTAGTGGTGGAACTAGAAGTTTGCTTTGGGGGTGGGTGCCGTACTCGCGAATGAAAGTTGGTGTTGAGAATGCTATTAAGGCGACGGATTTTGAGACCGCTATTGTTCTTCATCCTGGGATGATTATTGGTAGGGAGAAGGCTAAGCTTGTGTTTTTGGAGAGGTTTATGGAGGGGTTGAATAAGTTGGGGCAGGGTGTTCAGGATAAGATTGGCATGGTTTTGATTACTCTTACTATTGTTGTATGGATGCCCATGTGAACTGCAGCTGCAGATCAGACTGTTATTGGTCGGGCGGCTGTCGCTGCTGCTCGGATGGCCGAAGCTGGAAATGCACCGTCGAAATATTGGGTTGTGGAACAGCCTGATATTATCAGGCTTGGGAAGGATGAGTGGAAGATGTAACGTGGGATGTGCTTCGAGATATGAACTATGAGATTTAATAGAGGGTGGTCTAATGCTGTTCTAAGGACGACGGCCATTTTTATATATGCTGTTCGCCATATCACAACCAGACCCAAACGAACCCCAAAAGTAGTTACATCTGTAGGCCACAACTCTTCAGCCTGATGATACCCGCCACAATGTGCCGAAACATGTTCCGCGCATCTGCGAGGCTCCCGCTCCTCCCCGGGTGTCAGGTACATAAACCAACATTCATTATCCCTGCAGCTCAGGATAATCTCCACAAAGAAGCAGGAAAAAATACAAATCTCAAACAAATTGACCCCAAGTCATCCGGTCCAGGGAAAAGAAAGAAACCATTCGAACAAGGCCCGGATCGAACCGGGAGAATCTTTCTCCCCATTTCCTCCCCGACGATTGTATATAACCCACCACTCCAAACATAATGATTCGCAGCAACATATCCAAGATAGCACCCTCAGCAATAAAGCAGCAACTACAATGCCTCCGGCAGAGAACATGAAGCTCCCGGAGGGGGGGCAAAACCCTCATCTACTCAACAATCGACAACCACGATATAAGGCTGGACTACTACCTACCTCCGGCAACAGACTCCCTCCCCGCAATAGTTTACTACCACGGCGGGGGAATGACAGCCGGATCAAGACGCTCACTGCCCTTCCCGCACTGGCTATATGGTACGCACTTCCCACCAAATGCCCAATTGCCAATTGCCAATACGGAATCCCCCATACCCCTCGCAAACCAAACAACAAAAACCACTAACAAACTCCAAGCCCACTGCCAAAGATCAAACTACATATTCATAAGCGCCGACTACCGCCTCATCCACCCAAAAACAACGGCAGACCAAATCACCGACGCAAAAGCCCTCTTCACCTTCCTAACAAGCCCGGCATTCAAAAACAACTTACCTGCAAATACAACACTGGACAGCACCCGAATAGCAGTTTCTGGCTTCTCAGCCGGCGCATACTCGGCCCGCGCAGCCTGCATCCACGCAAATCCCAAACCAGCAGCATTGATATCCGTCTACGGTCTCGGCGGGAATATGCTGCTAGACCATTGGACGCGAGGTCGTCCACCGACCTCTATTGCCAACTTCGTTGATCTTGAGTCTGTTTCGGGGTTATTGGCTGATAGGGCTGTTGTCAGTGATGATTTCCACCAAGGGGATAGTCCATTATCGAAGAGGTTTGCGTTGACCGTTAGGTGGGAGCTTGATGGGACGATGCTTGATGGGTGTTTTGGAGCACCGGGATTGGGGAAGATGTTGGATGCTGTGGAGTATGAAGAAAGGGAGGGGATTGTTCCGGAGGAATTGAGGGAGGGTTTTTTACAGGCTTTTGTTAAGGGGGACTATCCGCCTTCTGTTTTTGTTCACGGGACTGCTGATGAGGTCGTTCCTCCTGAAGAGAGTGTTTATCATTATGGGCAGTTGAGGGCGATGGGGGTTGAGAGTGAGTTGTATTTGGTTGAAGGGGGGCCGCATGGGCTTTTAGAGTTTGTGCTTGAGTCTGAGTCAGTGGTTGGGAAGGAGACGGCTAGGGCTTATGAGGGGGCTCTTGGGTTTGTGGATCGGACTTTTAGGGGCGTTGGTGGTCAGGGTGGTGTTAAACTATGAGAGATGTAGTACCTTGAATATCGCAGTTAGAGGACTTAACATATGTTTTCAGATTTCATCCAGCTACAAGCAAGATTATTGGAACATGTTGATGAAGAATTGATTCCCTAAATAATGTACAGGAAGAAATCTAAAACACATCTCGAATTGCAAGATAACTCAACGAAAGTAAGAACATAGTACATAAAAACAGGTCACCAACTATCATAAGACAGGTTTAAGGTGAGTGAGGTATCATCCAACCAATCACTCCGAGTCGCCTAACAAAATTAAAGTGCTTAGAAGGTGAAGGCAAGAGCCAGAGCAGCAATCAAGGCACCGGCAGCAGAGCCAGTGACACGGGCAGCGGAGCCGGTGTAGGCACTGGAAGAGGGAGAGGCGGAGGAAGAAGAGGAAGAGCCAGAGCCGGAAGCAGCATCGGAGCCGGTAGATCCAGAGCTGGAGCCGGAGCCGCTGGAGCCGGAGCCAGAGCCAGAGCCAGAAGAACCGGAGCCAGTGGAGGCAGAGCCGGTAGCAGAGGCGGAAGCGGAGGCGGAGGCGCTCTTGGAAGCCTTAGGCTTGGTGGAGGGGCGGCCGACGATGGAGGTCATGGAGGGAATGGCAGAGCTGGCAGCGGAACCAGAGCCGGAGCTGGACCCGGAGGCAGCGGAAGAACCAGAGGAAGAGCCAGAGACAGAGCCAGAGCTGGACCCGGAGGCACCAGAGCCGGAGTCGGAGGAGCCAGTGGAAGTGGCGGCACCGGAGGAAACGGAGGCGGACTTCTCGCCGGCGAAGCCAGTGCTGGAAGAGGCAGCGGCAGAGCTGGAGGAAGAGGAGGCCTTGCAGGTCAGGTCGTACAGAGGGGTAGTGTTGTCACCCGAGCTAGAGACACCGAAGCTGGGGCTGGCACCCTGGTCGTTGAGGATGTACCACCAGGTGTTGACGTTGCCGAAGAGAGGGCAGGCAACCTCATCCCAGTACTGCTTCGCGTTGGCAGCGCTGGCAACAGCCAAGTTCTGGCTGTCACCGGTCACGGGCCAACCGGTCTCGGTGATCCAGACCTCCTTGTCGCCGGCGACGGCCTTGGTTTTGGCAACACCGGTCTCAAAGAGAGACTTGGCGTCATCAATGGAGTTGGCCTTGGTGTTCTCGTAGAAGGGGTATCCGTCGAAGCCGAGCCAGTCAACGGCCTCAATGACAGCGGCGTTGGAGCTGTTAGACCAGGAGTTCCAGGTGTCGACGTGACCGATGGAAGCACCGCTCAGGGTGGTGCCGGAGATGGCGGAGCGGACCTGGTTGATGTAGTCAACGAGGGTAGAGGGCTCGATACCGACACCAGCGTTGGCCTCGACACCGGTCTGCGAGTTACGGTAGAGATCCTCGCTGCCGACAGAGATACCGACGACGAGCTTGGTGAACTCCTCACCGTAAGTGTCAATGGCGGACTTGAGAGCGGCGATCTCGTTAGCCATGTCACCACCGGAGGCCCAGAGACCGAGAAGAAGGGTGGTCTTCTCCTTGATGGCAGCGGGAATAGCCTCAATGGGGCCGTTGGTCGTACCACCCTGGATCATAGTGTAGAGACGGGCACTGGTGAAGGCATTGTCGGTGCCAACGAGGTTCTTGGCGGTGTTGAACTCAGTCTCGAAGTCGGACTGGGACTTGATGGAGCCGTCAACGTTGGAGGCACCGTAGTTGAAACCCTGAGAGACGGCCTCGGAGGTAGCGACGGCCATCGCGAGGGCAAGGAACTGAGCGGAACGCATTTTGAAGAGTGAAACGAGTGTTGTGGACAAATGGAAGAATTGGAGATGTGAGAAGAAGAAAAAAGCCTGGATTAAAAGAGTGTAGCCAGGGGAAGGAGTGAGAAGATGAAAAGATGAGAAGATGCAAACGGGAAAGAACAGGATAGAAGTAGAGGATGGAACCCTCAAGTCTGGACAATGAAAATTTGGTCTAGAATCCGCCACTGCGCAGAGTTGCGGACCTAGTGGGGCGAGACACGTTTGCCTGCCCACTTTAACTCAGATTTGCGCCAACCGATTGGCTGAGCCCGGACCTGACCGGTTCTAATTTTATGCAAAAGCAGTGGGGCTTCAAGGCTTCAGTCGATGATTTGCCCGATCCCCCGGATATTCCCATCCGCTTCGCTTCCCTTTTTCTCCGTCCTTGGATCGGTCATTTCCATTTGGTGACCCTGTGTGCCCTTGGCCCTATGACATGGTGGGTCGGAGGCAACATTTCAGAATTCACAGCGAAACCCTGACCAGTGGGGACATCTTCATCAGGGGTTTATTAAATCTCCTTAATTATATTGCCTATTATTAGATCACCCCTTTATGAGTTGAGATCTTATAGATTCGGGCAGGGGGATCACCGTGGTGCATGTGCGTTTTTTAGAACACATCTGGACCGCTGTCTTGAAACTATTGAGCACAGTTAATCTAAATCCCTTATTCTGCCTTGATGTTGACACCCGGGTTTGTCAATTGATCTGATAATTGTTGTAGTCAATAGTAACATTTGAATACTTTGTTCGCCGCGGATGTACCTGCAGACAATGCAATTGACATTCCGGAGGCGTGGGGCCTCGGATACCACCGTCACTCTTGGCACTCTGACGTGGGATATCCTCCAATTCCGGTCAGTGTCAAGCAGTGATTGGCTCAAGTTGTTCAAGCATACTGCAATTTGGCTGATCATGGTGTTGATGCTAGGGTACATAACTCCTTGCCTCACCTTCCGCACCCAGTTGGTTTCTACCCTATTCCGCCCATCAGCTGAGGTTGCGGAGGCTAAACAATATCCGTTACTCCGAATTAGTCTCCGTTATACTTTGCAATCTACATCAATGGTGCAACATGGTGCAGGCGCATATATTTCCTTAGCCCAAGACTGCCTGTAGTCCGGCACTTGCTATATGTTAGCCCCTGAGTATAGCCGATGGAGCAAAGCATGTTAGCTCTACATATATCCCTATCTTTTTTGAAGCCAATCTCTTTGATGAGAGAATGAATTACTTATGATCAGCGGGGAATATGGACTTAATGGCTATTCTTTTCCCATCGCTGCACCCCAAGTGGGATTGTGGGACGTGCGTGATTTGTTTGGCGGTACTTTTGAGTCTGGCCAGCCAGGAGAATGTATTGAGTCTCGAAATATCTCAGTCCTAGCCAGAATATGGTAGAAATCCCGGACGAGATATAATTGTCTGTTATCAAAAGTCCCGATAACGTTAACTGAAAGTGGGGTAAACACCGCAACCTTCCGTCTTACATCAACCTCAAAACCATGGAGATCACCAAAGAACATGTTCAAGACGTCTTGAACGGCGTCGCTCGTCGCTTTCGAGGCCCAGGTGGTGCGGTGGCCGTCGTCAAAGACGGCGAAGTCATCGGCCAGCGGGTCTGGGGCTTTGCTGACCTGGACACATTGACTACCCTCACAGACGAGCACCGCTTCCCCATTTGTTCAATAAGCAAGCAATTTTTCTGCGCTCTGTTGATTGACTTGGAGCGAAACCCCCCTCCAGTCTTGGCTGCTCACGGCGATGTTCAGCAGCAGCTTTCAGCTCATCTGAGAGACATACTAAGTCCAGAGCTAAAAGACAGCGGCGTGACAATTGAACAGCTATGCGCCATGCAATCTGGCCTGCGCGACTACTGGGCTATGACCACTCTAATGGGTGCGAAGCCCGATGATGAGTTCTTGATTGAGAGGGATTGTCCACCGATGCTCGCCCTGACCAAATCGTTCCAATTTGAGCCGGGAATGGAGACTTCTTATTGCAACCTCAATTTTCACATCGTTGCTCAAGTAATTGAACGTGCGACGGGCGAATCTCTTGGCAAGCTGCTTGAAGAGCGTGTTCTCCGCCCCGCTGGCATGACCACTGCTTTCCTGTGCCCGAATACCGCCAAACACCCTCCTCCCTGCGTAGGATACGAAGGAGATGAGGGACACGGATACGTTCCAGCAGCTAATCGCATTGAATGGGCTGGTGATGCGGGGTTAGTCGCATCGCTCACTGACATGATCGCCTACGAGAAATACCTTGATCGGTGCTCTTCCGATCCAAGCAGCTGGTACAACGAAGTCATTGCATCGCCCACGTTCAAGGATGGCACCCCCGCACGTTATAAGTATGGATTGAGCCACGTCGTTAGTAATGGCGTGCATACAATTGGCCACGGTGGTGCACTGCGAGGATATCGACTGCACCGGCGCCATGCGCCCGTGCAAAGACTCTCTGTCGTTGTCCTGTTCAACAACGACGCAGATGCAAGCGAGCCCACCGGTGATATCTTCCGAGCTCTTTTGAAGCTCCCTAAGCCCGAGGAGACACTTGTGCAGCCAGCTGCCGAATGGTTTGGTACTTTCCTTGACGAGGATACCCAGTTGTCCATTGTCGTTACCAAAGCTGAGAAGCAAGGTGAGGTATCTGTCAGCTACGCCGGCTCCCCAGAGCCACTTAGACTCGACTCTCCGGCCTCCGGTAAAGCCTGGTCCATGACCGCAACAATAGATGGGGACCTGTTGAGTATCCATCGTGTCGGCGACAATCGCAGATTGGCTGCTCGACGTATTACTCCCAAGGAGTCTGTACTCAAGGAGGACTCTATGCGGGGTGCATATCGCTGCGACGAGATCAATTCGACGTTCCAGTGCTTTGGTGAAGCAGGCGTGTTTTATGGTGTATTCACCGGGTATCTGGGCACAGGGCATGCGACACCCATGCGGTATCTCGGAGACGATGTCTGGGTTTTGACTTGTCCTCGTGGTCTTGATGCTCCCGCTCCAGGAGATTGGACCGTGGTCTTCCGACGAGATGAGCAGGGTTCCATTGCCGGTTTTACGATTGGCTGCTGGTTGGCCAGGAAGCTCAAGTATGAAAAGATGTGACAAGCTGTTTGGGCACCATGGACACCATGTACTCAAATCCCATTGCTCGACATAATCATACTCAAGCCGCTCAATGCTGTTTGATTCACTGCAAAATATGTCCAGTAATTCGACGAACTCAATGTGTAGCCTCGTAACAAAAACTCGCATCGGCCCATCAGGACGTTTGGAACAGCGAGCAGCTCCAACAGTCACCTACGGCATTTCCACGGCACCGAATTACTTGAGCGCAGAGGAAGATCATGTCATTTGAAACAGTCGCGGACTGTTGCGAGCTCAACCTGTTGAGTCACCCGGGCCAAAAAGCTCTTTACAGATCTCACCCACTGTACTGAACATCTCTGCCACCGCGTTCAAGTAAGCCTTGGGTTTAACTGCTATCTGAACATTATCAGGTTATGATAATATTCAGGACTGGGTTCATGCCATAGTTACCGAGAAAAGGTATCGCAAACAGCCCCAGATAAATTCTGAAGCATTCGCATTTGTCTTTGGGAACAGCACGACCCGGTTCAAGATTGCAATCCACTGCTGTATTGATCGCAAACATGGCTCGATCCCCCTCTGAAATTTGTCGTAATTTGCAGCATGCGAAGGGAGCTTGACCTCAAAGGCTTGGATGGGTTGGAAAACATCGCTTGAGCTTGCACGGACTCAGTTGCATCCATAGTTACTGGCGGGATAGAACTCTGGTAAAGCAGACACAAATATCGTCGATAGATGGTTACCAGAAGCTTTCTGTCCCGCCATGTTCTAATGCATACGTTCATTTCTTTGCGTGTGAGGCGAGGGCGAGGGAGAGCTTTTGAAGGCAAGACTTGGAATACAACGGAGTGACATTAGAGCATATTGAACATTATCTTATGTTCTGTGGTGCAAATGCATAGACCTACGGTTGAGTGTTGAAGTGAAACTGTGGAGCTGTAGTGGCCCCTTGTGTGCAGATCTGTTTACCCAGGTGAGCTTCGCTTCCAAGTGGGTAGACCGAATACGAGCGTCCTCGCAGATTTCTGCTTTCCCGGTCTAGCTTCATGAGGTCTGATCTCGCAAAAGCTTATTCCACCTTACTGGACTCTTTTATTGATATAAGTTTCTATCACATTCGATTAGATTTATTTCCTTTAGGTGCTTTCAAACGTACATAATAACTCTGTTTGTCTCATTCCCGCCACCAGAAATCCATCGAAATATCTTAGAGCCTCGACAATCGGCAAGTAATCAAACTCTAGGTACTGCGTCCCATTGCCACGCGAACGGGACTCAGACCGCAGTGTTAGTACCCTTCCCGCGTCGGCCCTTTCCCTTTTAGCCAGCGGCTGCATTTCAGCGCCGGGTCAGGGTCCAGATATCTCTTTGAGAGATAACTCATTGTGGAATCGGTAAAAGCAATGGGCCTGGCTAAGACAACCCGCCATGAAAAGTTTCATTTCCGCCGCTGCAAAGGCTAACTAGCCTGAGGTTCTGTTTATCTCTACAGATTGATTCCAGTATGGAAAAATGATGAGATAGATTTGTCTAAAAAAGACAATTAAACGGTACGGTTGCAAGCTGGAGCTTTTCGGTAAATCGTCAATTGTAACGGCTCTTCGATTCTGCCTATCGATTGCATATCGAAAATAACATTTCTCGGACAGCATGGCTAACATAGATGGGCGCGGGGCTCGCGGACCTTGAGGGGTCCACGGAGGCTGAGCAATAGGCCTTCGGCAATTGAAAACAAGCCACCAGGGCAAAATTAGCTTCAAATCTGACAGCAACGGCATCTTATTACCGAGTATTTGCACTAATCAGTATATTTTACTGAAAAAAAAAGTCTTCTTGTCAGTTTTGTGCAATGGAATCATGCGACTTGACTTGTATACACCTTGGCCGTGACTCCTACCCGTGACAAAAAGTGGGAATCTTCAACGACATGGAAGAAGTGTCCATGGAGCAAAGAACAGATATATTGCCGGCTCGCCCACAAGCCCCCAATCTCTACTTAAGGGCCTCCAATGGTCTGTTTCCGTTTCCCACCCAATCCGATAACACGACAGCCAACTAGGAATCATTCCTAACTCGACCAGGGTCAAAAAATAGTCTTCTCAAGTTCAAGCCTCACCCCCCGAACCAATGAAAAAGTTGGTTTGAGCAAATACCTGTCTCCTGACCTAAGCACTGTTTGGTATTCAATTAATGTTGAGGCTGAGCGGAACCAATACATAACAGCAAGGTTCGTCTCTACTTACCTCACGACCGAAGCCTACCTGCAAAAATGCAATTCTCCATCATATTGTGGACACTTCATGCACTTCATGCTATGGTCACGATCGCACAAGACGAACCTCGACGCTGACTAAACGCAACACTTGAACTAGCTGACTCAATTACTACTATTCATCCTCGCAGTCTATTCAACCCCCTTATCAGTCGTGCCTCAAACAGCTATACATGCAACGCAGGTTACTACCTATGCGCAAAAATATTAGGCTGTTGTCCTACCGGTAAAATATGCTGTACCAACGGGTACTGCACTACACCTGGCAGTGTGTGCTGCAACACAGAGTTGGGTTCATGTCCAGATGGTTGGGGTTGCTGTCCAGGTAATCATTGCGCACCTGTTGGCGGCGATTGCTGCACTGATGGCACTTACTGCGCGGCTGGTTATTATTGCCGAATCTGGCAGGGGAAGCGAGCCTGCTGTCCTTCATCTGGCTGCGTTGGGGAGAATGACAACGAGTCTGGGAGCACCCTCCTTGTGACAATGTCCACCATGAGCGCGACTGCTGCGTCAATCCATCTGAGCCGTAGGTGACCCCATTGTCAATGATTCGTTTAGCTACCCCGGTTACAGACTTTTGCTGACGCTTTTGTGTTGAATTAGCTGCCACCACAACCTCTTCTCACTCGACGGGTCACGAAGCATCATCTCATACATCGGGACTATCAGGCGGAGCCATTGCTAGCAAGCGATATCTAGAGGAAAGGTGAATTCTTTCAGTTTTGACCAGAATTACGTCCAGGATTCTCAACCTAACCTGTCAAAGAGTAGTTAGTTCAATTTCGGGAGAATGACCTAATCTATTGTACTTGATATCAGAACTTATTCCTCGGCTTTTCAGACCAGGCCTGGGTCCTAGCGTACCGCCCAGTAGGCTCAGGGCAATTGTTTCAACTAGAAAGCCGTGTCTTCCTTGACATTTAGATGAGAGAGAGATTTTCCAAAAGCATATCTAAAACGCATTCTAAGAACATCCAAACACTGTTTCACAAAAATCGTTTTCCGACTGTGGAACCCTGGATAGGTTACAGACAATCAGTACAGGCATAGTAACACTAACACTAGCCCTGTATATCAACCGTATTTCACTCAGGCTGATGAGATGTTGATATCAGTGCTGAAACCTGTCGGTTTTCGATCCCACACTCATTTACATCTACGAAGAAGCCTTTAGAGGTTATTCTGGATGAAATGGAGCTTCGCGACTTCCACCTACTCACATCGCTGCTATGCATTGGTGTCAATATTTCAAATATCTAAAGAAGGAAAGGTGGAATTTAATAAGCTATTGCTAAGGATTTTCTAAAACGAGACAAATTGTAACCTAGACTAGGTCAGATTACATAAGATTGACCATCTATAGAGCAAAATGGTCAATTCTGAAGAGACTTTAGGAATATAGCATCGTCTATATACTATACATCTTTTCTTGGACTGGAGGCTACTCTAAGGAGCATCCTAGCGAGTAACAATAAGTCTTCTAGTCTATCAGATTTAGCATCCTGACGCCAGTCAGCCTCCATTCAGTGACGCTTTCCCTTGCTCGAAAGCGGGCTGACACGGTCCGTACTGCGGAAAGTTACTTGACAATCAGCCTGGCACTTCGAACCAAATATGACCCAACAAATGTAGACGGAACTAGACCTGTTTACAAAGTTTTAGTCAGGGATGACAACTTCAAAAGATTTCCAAATGGCAAAGTGGTACCGGACTGCGATTTGATGTCGGCTATCAATGCAATTCAGCGAGAGAGAGGGCGCCAGTGTCAGTCAATGATTACTACAAGTCTTACAGCGATAGGGCACTCAAAGCATCAGGATCTGATGATACGTCGAAGGACGATAATCATGCGGCTAATATCGGGAGATCCAGATGGCGAAAATCAGGATGTTGGGAGGTGTATGCCACAACGAATAAGGGTTTTACGACCTGCAACATGTGTACCTGTGTATCCTAATAGACTTGAAAATAATGATAAGCTATTAGGAGGGGTTGGCTGAAGCCGTTGCCATATTTCATGTACTATGTTGAAAGGTCTCTGGCATCGAGGATGTTGTACATATCTTCGACCTCAATGAAACTTTCCTGCTCCCATATCTTATTATCCAAGCCAATTGCATCTATGCCAAAAATTGAGAATCCCAGGTTGCTCGGCTCTCTCGGAATTCCATTCGAGCCCCTCCCCCCGTGGTCAGCGCGAAGGGCTTGTTTTTGATTACAACTCTCTGGGCAGTCGAGCGTGGCGAATAAATCCATCTCGCAGTACGTATGTCATCCAAGTAGTATATATCGGCTTCAAGCTTCTCCACCCTGGCTGCTCCAAGCGAATTTATGTCGTCGAGGTAGTGCGGATTGCATGAATCTTTAGCCTCGGCATAGATCTGCGATCTGACGACTTCGGAAAGTCGAGTAACTTTGGAATCATTCGGGCTATCGAATGACCCAATCAGAATTTCATCCCACGCATCTTCGTAATCAGCGACAATACATGCCCGTAGACAAGACTCGAGCATATCAGGCCTTTTCTGCGCGAGACGCACGTAGGTTACTGGAGAAGCAACACTAGGCCACCATATTCTGCGAGGTACCAGCGATTCCGGGGTACTTAGTGTGATAGAAGTAATATCGTCACTGATGATGCGTCGAGTATTGATTGCGCGCCTTAGGGATACGTCCTCACTTTTATCGGGGACCTCCGGCACCTGTGTGCTCCACCATCGCGCCCAAAGGGGGTGATTGTATATCCCCCAAATGATAGCGTGGAATTCTTGTTCGATCATCTGTGGGCGTCGTAGGCGTATATATCGATCCACGTCCCCTCCATATGCAGCCGATAGAATCAGGTTGTCTTTATTAACTGGTGGAAGGTCTGACGGTAGAGGCAAATATAGAAGTGGCCAAAAGCTGGCCAAAGGCTCCGGCGCACCGCAACTATGATCGTCGATTCCTATGTCCTCAGTGATGTTGAAGTGGTTATACGTATTGTACTCTTTCGAATCCCACTCGATATAATCAACAAGATTGACAGAACGCTTACTGCTGTTATCCACTCCTGCATGAAGCATCCGTGCAGTGAGATCGGAAAAGACCGCCGTATCTCCATTCAGATGTGCCGGACGAGGGTTTTCAAGATTGACAGATCGATCATAATCATTCATTAATTCAAATTTCAACTGACTCGACATTATTTGCTCGTATATTGCCTCGCTGCCTTTGTTCTTCCTTGCGAGGCTAGCGTCGCGAGCCTCGGCAGCAACATGAACCTCGGGAAGAACCTGAAGCTCCGAGTAAAGATCGAAATATCCCGCCACGGCACAGGAGCGAGCAGCGTGATAAATCATGTTGGGATAACGCTTCACCAAATTGCGAAGGGTCTCCTGGGAAGGAGGTTGCGGATACCAGATGCAATAGGGTATCTCAGGGGAGTCGTTGATCTCCGGGATCACTCCGCTCATAATTGCACGCGCGTTGAGTGCACGAGTGAACTCCGGTGCGACGCCGCGTAACTCGTTGGCGAAACCATCGTGGTGTCGAATGCCACGGATAACAGCGAAGCGTTGGACTTTTAGTCCGAGAGCACCAGGAATATTTTGGCCGCGAATTGCGGCATTGCAGTCATCTATATTGTACAAAGTGACTCTAAGTCTTTTTTCCAACGGGAGATCTTCCAGGCGGACTTTGTTTCTGCCCATTATGAGAGATCGGTAAGTTCAAAGTATTTTTCTGATAGGTGGAAGTGAAATTTGGGTCATGAAGGATTGGTGGAGAATTTCAAGTACTGTAGTGGGGGAATTGCTTATAAGCTGCATGATTCATGAATTAGCGGTGTATCGGATGACTCAGGCTTTTGTGATATGTAAGACTTCCAACTAGCAGGATAGAGACATAGACACACCCTCTTCTTCACTACCACCTCTAGGGGCTCTCCTCTCTGATATTCCTACTACCCCTAGTGGCGGACCCATTCTCGAAGTAGTATAGAGTAAATCGCGTTGGCTTTGGGACCAGGTCTGGTCTTTTTCTCTTTTCTTTCTTGGTTTGAAAATGCATGCATTCATCAAGTTGAAAAATGCCGGTTTATCCCATGATTTGAACGTATGTTTTATTCTTGAGTGTTGCCTATCAAGCCCTGTCACTCCTTATGTTATTATACCGAGCAGAGCTCAAAGGGAATTGAAAACTAGGAGACGCATTCTTCCTTTTGCAACCTGTCCTGACTTGTAGATACACCTGGGAGCACGGGATCAGGTCCCCTTTGGGTTAGTCATGCTCTTGCTCACTACCCACTGATCACAACTGGTTTCTCTTTTCCCTGATGCCTTGGGGATGCCTGGGTGTTAGGAGCTGCACGTGACTTGCTGGCAAGTAGATTGGTTGGCTCTCGGCCATGGTTAGTTGCGGCTGCAGGGGCCGTAACATCGCGGGCCCGGAACGACCCGGTATCCGATGAAAATCCCTAGCAGCGGTGTTTAGGAACAGGACCGAACGATCGATACCCTAATCAAGGAGGGATCCTCGCTCCGAGGGAAGTAATACTCTAATGGCTTTGCCGCTAGTGGAGGGGCGATTGATCCCGATGGATCATGGCCTCTGGCATCTGGCCTCAAGTCATCCTAGGACAGTGGGCCATGGTCAAGGAAGCTTGGCCCAATCTTATTTGGTTTCCGACCCTGTTCCTTGAACCGTAACCCCCCAACTACACCGACTCAACCCTAGGCACTTGCCCTTGGACTAGTTATCGCTGGCTGCGTAACAATAGATCAGTGTCTAATGTGACCGATCGGCCACATAGATAATACCATATGTTTGTGAATTCATTTACCCTAACACCTCGGCAAAGTTGGTTAAAAAGCCACCACTCACTAAATTGGACACTGGTTCATATCTTGGTCTAGTGGCAAAATCAACTCCACACCGATTTGTAGGCTGCCACAATTACATGTGCTGTATAGTAGCCGCGTTGGTACTTTTTTCCCTGCCTCCCTGTTGTGAACGTACCGCCTAATGAAACGCACATATGGCTCCTGCGACGGACCATCATGAATCAAGACGGTGGGCAGCCAGCCCATCTAGGTATTTGCCTGAGTTATTCCGCAGGCTCTATGGTATTCATCGACTTATACACGAAAAGACAAGGCACTTCCCCATTAATGACAGTAGACTTGGGCGATGTACAATAGTCAATCGACATAAACTCTCGAGTGATATAGCTTTAGTGATAGCCAATGTAACTCTATACACGCTAAGTACTGCTAGCCTACCACTTGAAGTATATGAAGCGACGGTTCTAGCTGAACAGTCAACAAAGGTTGGGAATCACATATCCAACTTTGGAGCTTCTATGTCGACCATGTGGAACCCCACGTCCAACGACAAGTCATAGAGCATTGAAGCGTCTCATGAAAAATGGATTGGCTTCGGTTCTCCTGGAATTGGATCAAGTTGGATCAAGTACGGTCACTTCCAGGAATGTAATAGACGTAATTTGAGAGAGGAATTTTTAGTCGTTCATTGCGGACCTCTTTTCGGGATAACCTCGGTCAGAATTTGAAATCAAATTTCAGTAAGCTAAGGTCGTTCTAACAATGCAAGTGGGTCAACTGTTCTTGGATAGGGGCCAAAAGAGGGTCTTGACGGGTTCTCTCTGGAATTGCTTTAGATGAAAACAGTCCAGGAACGCTAATTTCCATTGCACTGGTCTTCAGTGAGATCGACCTTCTGTCCTCTAGCCCACTGAACTTCCGATTTCTATATCATCAGTTGATCCGACTGCCATGCTTATGTTCAATCTCCTCACGTTTGCAGAGGCGTGGACGCATAAGTTATGTACCGTGAGGTTACACCGGAGGACCATGGGAGTCGAAAGATTCAAGCCGCGAGCATTCGCTTACGGAAATACGACGTTGAGTCCCATCTTTGGGGATCAACAGCTCAATCCCTGATTTCTATACGGGGGCCAGAAAGTGGAGTTGGGGGACACACTACTGTACTCTTGATCCTTTCGTAAACTGGGTTTCGTTTCCCTGTCATCAAGGTAGTCGGAATGGACATTCGGGATAATGAGACTGCCACGTAGAAACAAACTACAGTTTCAAGGTCGGAATCGGGGGAAAGCAACCAGCTCACCACTTCTACGGAGCCCACACGATGTCTTCACTAGCATCAGTCGGCATAGCTTTCACGGGGACTAGAGGGTAGAAATATTTGCCTCGCCGCAATAGTGTAGCATCCAGTTCTAGCCCCGCAGTAATATTGTAGCTTACGATCATCGCGATTTATCGAGACTTGATGCGGGCTATAAAGACCCTTTCCCATCCCCTCTAATTCTTCCCACCATCACTTTCCCATCATCTCAATCATCTAGTACCTCCAAACATCACTCTCTTCCATCAACAAAATGGTTAAGCTGAACATCCTCTCCATTGCCTCCGTGGCTGCCTTTGCCTCTCTTGGTGCGGCTAAGAACTGCCAAACCCAGTTCGAATACTGTTCCTCAGCTCTTCTGACCCGAGGTTAGTAAAGCCAATTATATAATTTGAGTTACGACAAAGCAAAATACTAAATTGATATCAAGGCAACTATGACACCCAGATCCGGAATGCGGTTGCAGACGCTCAGTCCTCATTCCCTGGCGTGAACAGAGACAACGCCTTGTTTGCTTGCCTTGGAGGCTCCAATGGCGAGATCAAGGTTATCCAGAAGTGCGGATACCAGTGCAAGAACGGAGGCGACGGCCACACAGACAGCTGCTAAAGGCCAACTTTCAGTCAACATTTGTTTTACCCTCGCAACCACGTGCGGATTGGTGGCTGGTGTTGGCATGACTTGGTATATAAAGCCGCTCTATACTAGGTAGCTTCATTTTGTCCGAGGCCTTTCGATAGGACCAAATTGATAAGGTCTACATATACAGCATGCAACTGCACTTGCAACTATACTACCCAGGAACCGTGCTTAGGCGTCTATCGCCTGCCTTGTTTCCCTTCTTATTTTATTATATTACGTCGAAGACAGCACATTTGCATTTGGGAGTATGTCTTGACAGCTATGTGGCGGCATATTGCACCGGAAGTGGTAGCCTAAATTGATCAGGGGTTTCAACGTGCCTGGCTTTCCAATACTTTCAAGTGGAAATTTAAGGAAGGAATTTTCAACTCGCAGCTTACCATCCTCATATCGTTCCTTGTGCCGTTGATTCGGGTAGAATTTACTTATGGCTCCCCTTGAAGCAGAGTAAGGGCCCTCCAGCACGGACTGCATATTGCTTTGACATGAGCACCAGTCGATGAATTAGTACTGTCGAATCGAAGGCTGACAAGCTGTCGCCAGCTTCCCCGGAATCCGCGCTTGTATTTTCGACATGGACGGACTCCTTATCAACACCGAAGACTTAATTACTCTGTCCATGAACCAACTCCATAAAAAATATGGAAGGCCTGCCTTTACTCCGTCGATTAGAGTCCAGCTCATGGGTGTCCCAGACTCGACAAATGGTGACGTGTTCCACAACTGGGCCAAGTTACCCATTTCCCGCGAGCAATTTGCTCATGAATCGACTGAACAAATGCGAAAGCATTTTCTAGATTGCAAGCCACTTCCTGGCGCGGAAAAGCTATTGTCGAACCTTAGTCGTGCACATAGTGCTTCTTTTGGTGACAAAATTGAGCTGGCATTGGTATCCAGCACCAAGCGCCAAAGCTATGAATTGAAAGCTTTAGGATCAGAAACTAAACGACTTCTTAGTTTTTTCTAGCCCGAGAAGAGGATCCTAGGTGATGACCCACGAGTGCTACTAGGTCGAGGAAAGCCCGCCCCTAGCATATATTTAGCGGCGTTGTAGTCTTTGAACTTAGCCGCAGATTCTGGCGAGAGGGCCATCCTGCCGAAAGAATATCTGGTTTTCGAGGATAGCGTGGCTAGGGTGGAGGCTGGAAGACGGGCTAGGATAAGGGTCGTTTGGGTACCACATCCAGATGTGGCGGCCGAGTATCAAACGAGGCAGAAGGAGGTGCTGGCTGGGAGGACGCGAATAACTGAGGTCGGAAACGACAGGCAGCTAGGAGAGATTGATGACGGCTAGGCTGAAACTATACCGAATCTGGAGCACTTCAACTACAAGAAGTACGGCATCGCCGTGCCTTCCTAGCTACTGTAATGGAACACTTACTCTCTTGACCGGCCCTTCTCACGAAATAACAAGTTCCCGGCCCCATGGCAAAAAGGCAAGGCGAAAGACATTCTGCAGAATCCTGCTCCTGGAGTCACTGTCGGGTGGGATGACTCCCCTTTTTTTCATAGGGTAAAAGTTGCTTGCCTCGTCATCCCAAGCAAGACTCAATTCATACTATTAGGCAGATGTACAGACATCTGCATTCTTTTTGTTTAGTCATGGATATGATGCTGGCGCATTTCTCACATTCTAAGCTCGCAGTGGATACAAAAGCCAATTTAAAAGGCAAAGCGCACGTCCGTGTCACCGTGTAGCGACTGTGCGACAAGGCTGAGTGGGCTATTACACAAACATTCCAAAAGAAACATTTCTTGTGCTTAATACTCATAAAGTTGAAACAACATGTACTTGTGGACCGTTACTGTAATAAGTGGATTGCATTGTTGCGTAGAGGCCTGTCGTCTGTGGTTCTACTTACTCGGATTTCATTGGTCTTGATGGTCACAGATGCCAGTGGGGCCCTCACAACCACTCGAAGGATGAATCAAAGCCACACCAGTTGTGATTCATCTATCGCACCCTAATAGCATGCAAATTAAGAGGATTCGTCCGAGCCCAAAATGGGAACGGTGAGGAGGGAAAAGACGACAATCACAGGAGAACATAAGAAGGGAAACATTATAAAACATGGCATTACTGGTTTTTAAGAGAAACGTTTGTCAATAGATACCAGGGGAAATGGTGTTGAGAAACAATAGATTCAAAGGTGGAAGGTGCAAATAGCCACTGAAAATCTTAGGATTAGCGTAGCCCTGTGGAGGACCTCAACTTTTTTGTCTCAGCTACATTATGAGATCTCAATTCCATGTCAATTTCAGAATAAAGTAAAAGAAGTAATCTGAAAGGATGCAAGCTCCTTCCTTTGAATTACCTATCATTTTCCATGCATTCTGGTAGAGACAGGTACGTCTTTTGCTCCTTGGATTCCGTACCGCTAAAATATAGCAACAAATAGAATTGTGAGACGAAAGTAGATGTATCTATCGTAAGCTTTACTCCCTAGTCTGCCGTCAGCGGGTAGCACCCCAAGGACAAATAGTCAGAGACTTGTCTCCACAAATGATTACCTTATAGGAGCTCATTTTCTACTCTAATGGAAATGATTTCATACCAGAGGATGCAAGCACAATGGGGAGTCGCAGAGACACAGACTACTAAATTCATCAAATGGAAGGTAAGTACACGTTGGGCTTAAGATCTTTATGGGAAATTAAAATAAACCGCTCCGTTGATCAGTTTTACGTCATTGGGAACCAAGTCACAATAAGCCTAATGGCATTAGAATTAATGAAAACCACTTTAACCACGAAGCGGTCAAAGAGATCATAATCGTCAGAGAAAGAATACGACGTACTAATTTATTGCGCAAAGGATGTGCTGATGCGACGAACTATGGGACCAAGCGGGGAACTCAAGTAAAAGGGTCTATAAAATTACAATGGCTGAGTCCACGGGCACTCCACTCTCATTATGGTACGTTCTTGTGAGACTAAGACTAATTGGGCAACGGTCCCAAAGTCCTATCCTTTAGGCTATCCGTAACTATTGAATCATATTGGTGCCCTTGATAATTAAAACTTCCGGACCTCTCTTATATTTCTGGTCAATGTCGTCGTTATCTTCTGTTCGCTCAACTACACATTTTTGTCTCTTTCTCCGGGACTCTACTGCAACATTCCGTTTCTTTCTGCCCTACCTTCACCGTCAAAATGGACGCTGACTTGACAATCACACTTCTGTATATTTGTGTGATTGCAGTCGCGATTGCTTCTCTGGGGCAGCGAATTGAGGTATGCTTTTTGCGACCCTGTCTCAGAATCAAACTAAAGTAACGGTCTTCGTGGTCTTTTGGCGGTCCTTGCGGTCTTTATGCGGTCCCCGCGGTCTAAGACCGCACAGATCTAAGTAGAGTGGGTCTTATCAGCCAATTACGGTCTATAATCTAGTCTATTCTATCTGAAATCATCTATCTATCATTTTCTTGAATATGAATACCCCTCAGGATTCTTTTGCCTAGATAAAAGATAATAGTATATCTTGACCATCACTCTAAAGCCACACTACCCACTATCTATTAATTATTCATCAATATATCACAGAGCCACGTATCCCAATTCTCGGATAATTATCCCTCATCCATCTTTGAGGACAACCAGGTTAGACCTCGGCAAGGACCGCAAGGGACCGGACCAGACCGCGGACCGGACCGGACCATGCAGGGCTTGGTCCTTACTATCAGGACCGCTGGGCGGTCCCAACTTTTATAGGACCGCACCACTGCGGTCCGGTCCGGTCTTGCGGTCCTACAAACGGGACAAATATGTAGAACCCCGTGATTTACATAATTTATGAAGAATCTATTGGTATTTTTTAGTATTTTACTGTCATACTTTGTTATATATAGCCTAAACGTATTCTTTCCAGAAATTTTGAGTACTTTTCTAGAAATTACTTACATGCATGATTTATATTGAAAGGATCAATTGTCCTTTATATCTATTAATTATATACAAAATCCGTATTATATCTTAGTCTCTTTAGAATACGCCCTAACGTATCAATATAAGAAGTCTATACGACTATAAAAGAACCCTTTTTATAATGGAGGGTAGGAAAAAGCCACTTTTTCCTATAAGACCAATTATAATATAGTGGATCTTATCTATAAGATAAGATCCCGAACCAATAAGAACCGAGATCTCGGCTATAACCGAATACCTTCGGATACTATCGGCAATAGAAGCTAATAGAAAGAACTAGAAGCATCTGCTGATAAATCAAATTACCAATGCTGATAAATCAACTAGGTGGCAAGAGCATTTGCCACCTAGGGGAAATAACATAAATAGAGAGTGATACCCCGACTGAAATAAATTACTATACTCTTCTCTCTCACTTTATTCTTCTTACTCTCTTCTTTATTACTTCCTTTCCTCTTATCACATGATCCTATAACCCTGACATCCTCAGATAACGAACGCCTCTAAATATCAAAATTAGGTAGAGGGATCCTATCATTATTAATAGCCCTTCTCTTCCCTAGCGCTCGTAGGCTAGGCTACTTAATAGATACTTCTATAGAAGTTTCTATTGTAAGATCTTCCTCGTTATCGCTAATAGGATCAAACTCTTTATCCTCTTGCTTAGCATTATCCTACTCCTTCTTCGAATGCTTCTCTTAGGTAGAGAGGAACTTATCTACTAGCGCAAGCTACTTAGACTATATATTAAATCTAGTTGTATATATGAATATTATTAGGTCCTAAATAGTCTATGGTCTTAATAAGCCCCGGCGATAGTGGTATATATCCCGAGCAGAGTTAAAAAGTCTCTCTACCCTAGAGCCGCTAGCTAGAGTTATAAGGATATCTCGGGCAAGGCTTGCTAAGATAGGATACTCTACCTTATAAGCCTTCTAGAAGACTAGGGGTGTTGATTGGATAGTACCTAGAGAGATATAAAGTTAGCAAAAACAAAGATTTGATATACAATAGGAGGGGGGGATATTAAACTTACTACTTCTAAGATACCTTGTGAGTTTATCTAGAGTAGTCGGTCTTGACTAGACAGAGGTAGTAGGTCTTAGAAGTATATCAATATCAGAGATATTATTACTTATTAACTAGGAACTTGATATTGTCTATGCCTCTATATAGCGCTTCTAGTAAGGCTAGATATAAGTCTCGAGGGACTCCTTATACCGCGGTGCCTAGTATTTCTCCTATTCTAGTGTTAAGAAGAACTCAAGCTTATTTCGTGGGCCTAAGATAGTCCTAATTGCATAGAGATCATTCGGAATATTATTAGTCTTGCTATAATACTCCGTAAGCTTATCGCGCCTATACTCGAGCGCTAGTGTTATTACTTTCTTCTACCCGACTTTCTTTCGTGCTAGCTACGCCTTTGCCTTATCAATATAGGTAAATAAGGCATTGTAGATTCCAAATATATTATAGATAGTTATATTAGTTATAGCTAATAAAGATAAAGTGAACTTAAAGAAGGGATAGGTGATTAATAGTAGATAATCAACCTATCGCTATTTATCCTTATCTATCTTTATATTAGTCAGATTAAATTGTGCACAAAATCTATCAAATATAGTCTATAGCTAACGTACGCGTCGAAGCATAAGAAACGTGGAATTCTAGCGTGTTCGGATATCTTGTATTAGCATAAGTTTCGGTTCTTTTGTCTAAAGTCTAATAAAGCTCTCGCGGCGCTAGGGGCTTTTATTGATATAGACTGCAATTTTACGAACCTAAAGGATATTATATAGTTAGTATCAAATAGAGATACGATAGTAGAAAAAGGAGGGGGTAGTATATTTTGTTAAGGGTTTGCACAATCCTTCTATTCTCTTGACGGGCGGTATATCTCTGATCGGCCTACTCCGTTTCTTCCCTATTATTCTATAGGTTTATATCTATCTAACCAAGAAGCTCCTTTGGACTAAGCTATATAATATATACAATATATAGTATACAAATAATCGGTATATGACTTAGAAGCTTAAGAGACGAAACAGCCTCTTCGAGAGTAGTTAGTAATATACTATTATTCGATATATTATCGGTAGTAATCGTAAGTACACGATTAGTAATTTGATGCTTCTTAAGTAGCTTAAGTAGGATACTACTAAGATAGGCGCTAGTATAGGAGCCACGAAGAGGTTTAAAGCCGAGTAAGATCTTATAGTAGTTCCACTAAAGGTCGATAAAGTAGCCTATAACTACTATAAACGCCTAACAAAAAGGGGAGGTCTAGTAATCTAATTCTATAGAAAGCTTAGCGCCCTCTGGGAGGGTTTGAAGCAGAGAATCCTGACGTTCCTTGACTGTCTCCTAAAGATGCCGACGGATAGTCCTAGCACTAGGTATTTTAGGGATAGATAGGGCAGAGGAAGCTATTTCGATAAGGGCGCGAAATTCAGGGTGCTCAATAAGCTAGAATGGTAGGCGTAGAGCAACAATAAAGGTGGTTAACCTATCTATCCAAGCTCCCGGTGAAAACCCCTATTTGCGGGAGGGAAGATTTGTCTGTAGAGAACTATATAAGTTAGTATAAAGTAAGCCTTGTAGATAGTATTTATACTAGACTTCCGCATAACCCAATTTGGGTCGAAGGTCTCGACCCAGAACCCAACCCAGCCTGGGTCCGGGTCGAACTTCATTGACCCGGACCCAACCCGGACCCAATACTGGGGCCCCAGTAAAACCCAGTTCGGGCCCAACTCGACCCAACTTTTGCATAATTCCAATTATAAAGCTGCTCTGTCATCAAAATAACATACTGTTTTTTACATTAGTTTTGGTTTATACCTTGAACCACTGTACATTCCTAGTACACTCCTTTGGAAAAAGTAAGAAATAAGTCTGTAATCTGAGATGGTTGATCTTTCTTATTGTTAATTACCTATTTGAAAGCCAAGTTTATGGTGATAAAGTGGTTTTTTTAGCTCGGTGAAAGTTTTCTTGAATTAAGTGTAGATATATATATCTACGATATGTTACACTGGTGCATCTTTGTAGACTTGATATGATTATTATAGAATTCTGTTAGTATTGCTTCAATTTGTTTATAGTATATTTAAATATTATGCCTTTATTATTTGACTATACTAGACTAGTAGGTAGTAAGGCTGTGTTAGTTGTAAGATCTTTTTCTAGTAGTGTTGATCTCTACCTAACAATGGACCTGGCCGCTGGATGGTTAGTTATAAAGGAGATGGTTTTTCCGCCGAAATAAAATCGGTCACGTGCCTATAGAGTTCCGCTGGACCTAGAAGTGCCAGCGTTTAGTCTACCTTAATATATGGTATTACACGCATTATACTAGGCTTCTACTTCACTTACCTATTCCTACACCTAGAGACTACTTGCGTGGTTATATAATAGGTAAGGTGAGATGAAATTTTTTCATGATTAGGGGTAAAAGTTAGGGTGGGAATTGGGTTATTATTGGGTTTTCTGGGTTATTACTGGGGTATTGCTAGGTTTTCTGGGTTATTACTAGGGTTTTGCTGGGTTTTCCGGGTTCTTGCTAGGCTATTCGGCTAGACGTACATAAAGGTGGAGTAATCTAACTAATTAATCGCGAGGATACGTCTTAGAGTCCTTTTCTTTGTTGATATATCGTATTTGCTAGATTCACTCACTATTAATAGATATTATTACTTTGTAAGTTCTCTATTCTCCCTTTCTTCCTTACTTTACTTCTTGGTCAATCTATCATGTCGCAAAGCCAGCAGTCTGACTTCGCATCCTCTCTTTACGATGGTGATCTAGATAATCTTAGCTATCTTACACTATCAAACCACCTAGCAACTCTATCCGGTAGCCAATATACGATCGAAACCGTCGATCCTAACTTCCTCCGACCGAATATCCCACTAATAGTCCCCTCCTGCTTAATACGCGTTGGACCCGACCGAAGGAAAGCGTTTGTTCTCTACGATAAAATGTCATATAACGACTGGGTAGACTAGTGGTTACAAACCGACTTTGGAAGAAAGAGCAAGATTAAGTGGGACTCGACGCGCCATTCGGAGATTTGGAGCTATTACAACCAGGTTGCTCATAGTATAGATGGCGCACCAAAGGTTATATGTCAACGTTATGGCGCTATTCTCGAGCATCCTTACACAGTCAATCCAAAGGCTATAGGCAAAGTGCAATATTATGGCACATCAACAATGCAGAAACATTTGAAGATAGCGGGATGTCTAAGGAGTGAGCAAGGGAAGAGAGTAGAGATTACAAAATTTCTAAAGGAAGGGGTACGTTCTAATTTAGCTATTTATTCTACCTTACTAATTGATCCTAGCTACTAATAATAGGGACAAGCCGAAATACCGTTCTCGCAAGAAGCCTAGGAAGAAGATATCCTATAGTTCATTACACTCAATCGGCTTCCACTTTATCTGATTGAGCACCCGGTATTTCGGCGTCTTATTTCTCGGGCTCGCTACGCCCCGTCACCTCCGATTATTCCCTCTGCCGATACAATCCGTCGCCGACTAGAGAGTATTATCAAAGATCGGCAAGAGCGTATCCTTCGTACACTACCTATTAGTGCGAAGATATCAATTGCGCTTGATTGCTGGATATCTCTATTCTCGCAGGCGTTTATGGCAATCACTGGCTACTTTGTTGATATTAATTGGGTCTATCGTGAGGTGCTACTTAGGTTCAAACCTCTCTACGGTACGTATATAGGTACAAACCTAAGCAATGTTCTTCTTGAAACTCTGATAGAGTATAACCTTGAAGCCCGAGTATTCGGGTTAACAACGAATAATGCATCTAATAATAAGACATTGTTTGATTCTCTACAATAGGGCCTATCAGATAGTGTTATTATTGTTCGAATTCCATGTCTTGCTCACGTTATCTAGCTTAGTCTAAACTAGCTCCTTGATCGTATTAAGGTAGTTCCACTAAATGACTCAGCTAAGACGAGATAGATAGAGAAGCAATCAAGATTAGCCTATTTAAACGCGCAGCATCGGAATCGTGAGATATCCTTTACATTAAATAAGGTCCGCTTTCTTACAATCTATGTGAACGCAAGCCCTTAGCGCCGGGAGACGTTTTACAATCTCTAGACAATAGCCGTTAAGCTAGTGCCGATCCAAGATATGAGAACTCGATGGAATTCGACATTTCTAATGCTTCGCCGGGCAAAGCGTCTACGTCCTATCTTTACGCTATTTTGTGCAGAGTACGATTGCGAAGAGATATTACTCTACGAGGAGGAGTGGCGTCAAGTTAACTATCTTCTTTGTATCACTAAGCTATTCTTCGACTATACAACTCAGCTATCAAAGACTCGAGATGTTACTGCGCATTATGTGTTCAAGATTTACAACAAACTCTTTGAGCATCTAGAGCAGTCAATAAAGCAGCTACGACGAAAGCGTGTGCCATGGAAAAAGCAGATACTTTATGCACTTAAAGCTAGTCGGTTAAAGCTTGATAAGTACTACTCTCAAACTAATAATATTCGAGGGCATATCTATGCGATTAGCACAATGCTAGCGCTAGTGAATAAGTTTAAGTTCTTTCTTACGAAGGACTAGGATCAGAAATAGCGTGATACGTATCGCAAATCCTTCTAGGAAGCTCTGATTCTATACCAAGAGCAGCTTTCAACCCTTAACTAGTTATCGGATGGCCCCCAAATAATAGCTCGGCTAGGATCGAAGCTTAATACGATGTTAAATAGAAGCAACGTACAAGCAAGCACGGCTACTAATAAAATGACTCAATATCTTGATAGTGGTATATTTAAACAAAGCTATTCAGGATTCTTACTAACTTAGTATTAGATCCTATTTATATTGCACCTCTTATATTCTAGCGAGAGAACTAAGCTCGCTTCCTAGCAATTGCCGCCCTTGCGCGTGATATCCTCTTATTCCCTGCAACAGGTGTAGGCGTTAAGCGGCTCTTTAACACTGCTCGGGATATCTGTTATTACCGCCGAGGGAGGATGAAGTCTTCTACGATCGAAGATTTAATAATGTTTCTTTGTACTTCAAGATTTGATATCGAAGAAGAAGAGGCGAGGCTTCTTAAGAAGTTCTTCTCTCATGATAAGATAGAAGCGGCAAAGGAAGAGAAGGATGAGAAGCTTGACGAGATTGAGATCGAGCCAATCAGTGACACTGAGGAACAGGAGACTACAATTGATGAAGAGATAGAGGTAGATGAGGTTTTATTAGCTACGTTTGAAGAACAGACTGGACGTGAATCCCAGGTGCAGTTACCAGGGAACAACACCCAAGTGCGCGCGTTAGGACGGAAGCGAAAGAGTCGAGAAGATGATATTTTTGAGTACCATTAGTTAGCAGTATAGGCAATTGATATAAACTATACATTTCATCCAATATTTACTACTTTATTTCAAAATTAAAATGTTAGTTCTGATTCAGCTGTAATAGAAATACCTAATATTACAGCCAAAAATTGCATAATTTATGTAGTCACGGGCCTAAGCGTGTTTGCAATGTTTATAACCCAAGTTGGGGCCCCAGACCCAGTACTGGGTCAGACATTATAACCCGGACCCAGTGCTGGGTCGAAGACTCTGACCCAAAACCCAACCCAGCCCGGGTTGGGTCCGGGTTGGGTCCGGGTTAGGTTGGGTCATGCGGAAGTCTAATTTATACCCTATTCGAGATCATCTCTCTAATATCTTGTGTCTTACTCCTTCCCTTTTGACAGGTAGCGGCTTGTGAGAAATGCCTATTTATAGTAGATGTTCCCCGGTGCCGGTCTATAGGATAAGCAAGGATATAATCACACTGCTTATATATCACCTTAGGGGATCTATCAGAGATTGCAGCAACCTAGTAGAAGTGTTCCTAAGAGCCTACTAGCCGTTTACTATCAAAGATATTCCGTTTTGTTGCACTTCTATACTCGGTTTTCAGCCACCAAGCGACAAAATCCTCGTTAAACATCTCTGTCCAAAGGATATAGTTCTTCTTGCTAAATAGACTAACACGCTCAAGAGTTTGTAGAATCGGGATAGGTACTACTAGACCTCGCTTTGGGTCGGGTTTGGGTACGACTTCAGGAACCATACCCATGGGTCGGGTATGGACCCAAAACCCAAACCCAAACCCACGGGTTTACGGGTTCTTGGCGGGTACCCGCGGGTTACCCGCCAAGAACCCGTTGCAGCATAACTATCCTAAATAGGCCGTGCCAAGATGGATAAAGCTGCTGATTAAGTCAATTAAATTACGGTTATTTACCTCTGTTCCAGTCACGTCTGCTGTTCTTCCCCGAAAGCCTCTCTTTCTTTTGTGAAATTTCAGGAAATTGCCTTGTTTTCAGAATAGTAAGTCGTGGTAATGCTATAGACATTGCTCTCGGCGTTTTTCTATATAATTGTGGTAGTGAAAAAAATGCTTGTTGGAATACTGCTCTGTAGATAGGAAATATATATATGAGACGTGCAGTGAACTTAGTGGATATTTATAACAAAGGCATCAAAGTTCTGACGGCCGTCACAAAAAGGGTGCTATAGACCATAAGCAATCGCACTAGTACTTTTGACGGCCGTTAGTTAATAAGCTTATTAAGTTATACTGTTCTACAAAGCCTTCTATATACCGTACAAGCTTTTTTCGATGGCCGTTAGTACTTCGGGACCAACTTAAAGGGAATGTATTAAGTGTAGCGGGTAACCTACGGGTTTATAGGTTCTTGGCGGGTAACCCGCGGGTTACCCGTTCTGTATACACGCGATAAACCAATTAATATGCCTTTTCTTCTTCCTATGTAGGCCTTTATTGATATATTATCTTTTTGTCTTCGAAGAACAGGGGTATCGCGAGGCCCCTAAATATAAGTCTACGCGTTTTAGAATCTTCTATAAGTCGTCTAATAGTTATTAGCGAGAAACCCTTTAATGTGTATAGTCCCTAATGTCTCAATTCACTAATACCTACGTATTATCTGTGTATAACATAGACCTCCCACTACTAGATAACCTTCCAATTCTTCCTTCGGACGACCTTACCCCTAATCTATCGATTAGTCAATAGGTATTTCCTCCGGTCGCAAGCTCCGCAATCGACTCCGATTTCACACTACAAACCTTCTTGTCTCCGATTCCACCCAACCTCGAGACTATTCGACCTAACCGTGTCACTCTATATGTGGTATATACTAAAGAAATAACTATCGAGTTCGTACAATAGTGGCTATAATCAGACTTTGGAAGAAAGAAGCGCCTACGCTAGGACTCACGGCACTTCTCTGATATTTGGGATTATTTTGACTAGGTAGCCAGGGCTACTAATAGGGAACCGAAGGTAATATATAAGCTTTGCAAGGCTATTCTAAACCACCTAGGGCTTGGTGATAGGACTTTAACCATAAAGAAATATGTTGCAAGCTACGGTGTAAAGAAGAGAGGCCCAAATATTAGGCAATTTATACAAGCGGTATAATACCCTCTTTATCCTTATATACATCGATTTTAATAATTTCTCAAGGCGCTAGTACCTTCTACCGATACCCCGTTTAGCCAAGAAAAATGGGAATTATGTCTTCTTCGGTTTATTACTGAATCAAGACTACTATTCTAGCTCCTAGAGCACGCAGGCTTCCGGGATATTATAGCCATAGCCCAAAGAGCTCCTAAGGATATCAATATTCCGTCTGCAAAAGTAGCACGGAGTCGACTACGCACTATAGTCTTCGAACGCTATCGGAAAATACTCGAGAGCTTGCCCGAAGATAGGAAAATCTCAATTGCCCTTAACTATTGGACGTCCCCTTTTGCCTAAGCATTCATGGCAGTCACTAGATATTTTATTGACAAAGACTGGAACTATCGAGAGCTACTTCTTGGATTTAAACCACTTCGTGGAGCACATTCTGGTGCTAATCTTAGTGCTATTCTACTTTAGCTTCTACGGAATCATAATCTGGCCGATCGGGTGCTTACTATCACTACCGATAATACATCAAACAATAACACATTAGTGGCAAGTATTCAAGAATCGGTTTAGTCTCTTAATCTCGGTAATAGTATAGCAATCATTCGAGTTCCATGTATGGCCCACGTTATACAATTAAGTTTGAAGCAACTTCTCGGACAGATAAAGGCAGAACCAAAGAACAACACTGCCTAGGCCGAATAGACTGAATCCTAGGAATAGTTAGTTCGGGCTAGGCATCAGAAAAGGGAGATTATTGACACTCTAAACAAGGTTCGCCCCTGATTAATCTAGTAGATATCTAATTCTAACATCGCATTAGCTTCGGGGCCTAGCGATCTTTATTAACGCGAGCCCCCAACGTCGTGAAGCTTTCCTATCTCTTTAGACGGGTTCGAACGCTCTTGTTCCAATACAGGATATCTATACGCGCTAGAACTCGACATTCTTAATGCTTCGCCGAGCTAAACGACTACAATCCTACTTAATTGAATTCTGTTCAAAGTATAGCCATCCCTACCTCTAGCTTGATTATAAGCAATAGCGTCAGATTGATTATCTACTCCTAATTATATAGCCATTCTTCCGTTTTACGACTGCACTATCAAAGATAAAGGATGTCACTATCCACCTGATCTTTGCAATCTACAATAAGCTCTTTGATTATCTTGAAAAGTCAATTAGGTAGCTTGTAAGGAAGAATATCGCCTAGAAAAAGCTTATGCTCACTGCTCTCCGCGTAGCCGAGGAAAAGTTAAGGCAGTACTATAGTAAGACGGAGGATATCTATGGTGATATCTTTGCTATTAGTACAATACTTGCTCCGCACCTAAAGCTCTAGTTCTTTCGAAGTAGAGAATAGGGTGGTGGGCCTAAGTTAGTGACTCGATATCGACAGAGCTTTGAGGACTTCTTTGAACCGTATAAGTAACGTCGGTTAAAAGAACAAACTAGTAGTGATTAAGAGCCTACTACGCAAGGCTTAAGCCTAGATCTTGATCAAATGTTTAGCCTTAACCAGGTATCTTAAGCTTGTTAGCAGAACGAACTTACAATATATCTTGATAGTGGTAAGTATACCTAGTCTTTATATTGTCAAACTTGGGTTAATCAATGTTCGTTAGCAACTACTACTACTATGCTAGTTCGCGCGTTCTGGAAGGAGCACTAGGCTATATTTCCTATACTTGCAAAGCTCGCACGAGATATTCTCTCGATTCCTACGACTAGCGCGGGCGTTGAGCGGCTATTTAATATAGCGCGGGATATCTGTCACTATCGTCGCGGCTCACTGAAAGCTACAACAATTCAGGAAATCATGTTGTATCGTTGCACGACCGAGTTTGAGGTCTAAGAAGACGTGATTGCTGTCTAGAAGGAGTACTTTTCTGAAGGCGATATAGAAGCGGATCATAAGGAGAGAGATAGTCTAGATAGACAATAGCTAGAAGATACAATTGAGCCAATTAGTGATAATAAGGAGGGGAACGAGGATGATACACAATCGGTTGTTATTCTTGTTCAAACCGAAGCAGCTATGCAAGGTTATTCAGAACGTTCTCTTGGAAAGAGGAGAAGGAGTATTGCATTGCAACAGGATACTAAGGGCCGTAAGGATGATGAAGAGCTAGAAGAGGATGATGTACCCCTACCTAAGACCTAACAGCGTGTCTCAGGAAGATCTCGAAAACGCCCACGGGTTTATAACGATCAGTTTATAGAGTATTAGTCTTTGATGAAATTGAAGCTATTCACACTTATTTTGCTATCCAGTATCTGTAAACGTGACTACCTGTAAGCAGAATACATATAAATACAGCCAAAAAAATGCACAATTTGTGTATGTCACGAGATTCTCCATGTTTGCACTGTTTATTAACCCGTGGGTAACCCGTGGGTCGGGTCGGGTATGACTATCAAAACCCATACCCGACCTCGGGTATAGACTTTGGACCCAAAACCCGCCAAGAAATGGGTATGGGTCGGGTAAAACCCGCTTACCCACGGGTATGGGCGAGGCCTACCGGTAGAACTCATCAGATCCTACAAATAATCTATATCTAACGCGTATGAATCGGCCTAAATAATGACAGCTATTAGATATCTAGTAGGAATATCAACAGTTTCTAGGCAATAGATAGGCTCAAATTCTGACGGCCGTCAGAAATCTAGTGGGGATATTAACAGTTTCCAGGCAATAGATAGGCTTAAATTCTGACGGCCGTCAGAAATCTAGGCTAGGGATATTAATAGTCATGACTCTTCCTAAGCGTACAAGTGCTCCGGTGTAGAAAATATATATATCTTTGCATGATTAGAAGTAAATTCTAAAATGTCAACCACAACAGTCCGAAATCGAAAGTTCATTAGTAATTAACTTAATACCAAGCTTCATGAAATCAGATACAAGGTAGTTTCAACTGTTTTATTGATTGTTAGACCTGATTCATTATCAAAATTTGTGTAGATACCAGAACAGTGTTAAATAACGGTAAAAAACGTGGCTGAATAATCAGTTTATACGACCAAACAAGGAAGGTCTTGGCATAATTATGAAATTGCGGGGGACCGCATGGGGGACCGCAAAGGACCACGGGGGACCGTGGTGCGGTCCTGACTACTATGAAAAAAGACCAAAGACCGCATGGTCCGGTCCCGGTCCTTGCCGAGGTCTAGCTAGACTTTTGGGGGCCTACGGAAGCAGCTCTTTAACAAGCTATTTTAGGCCGGGGTTTCTAACCATACTGACTACGACACTCTAGTGTCAGACCCGCTAGCGATCCGCTACGTCGCCAAATTTATGCATCAAACCGGCCTACTTACTTAGTTTCAACACACTTAGCAAGAAGAGTCCGATGACGAAACTAGAGATCCTGAGATCATGGAGCAGAGTCCCGAAGACGCTAGGTACTCACCACCGCTTGCTAATACAGCGTTTGAGGAAGGAGAGAGCCTCAGCTAGCTATTCGAATATACTATACCGGACTAGATTAAGACCTATGCCCGCTCTAACAAACGATAAGCAGCAATTGAGGCTAAAGTGAGGATGTCGGAGAACGGGGTTTGATCTTGCTGCAGCAGAGACTGGCTGGCATCTAGATCGAGAGGTGTATATGTGGGCTGTGAGATGAGGACAGGGGAGGTGGACGGTACATCCACGCATTCATTTGTATCCAGTGCTTCCTAACACTGGATCTCTTATTTGTACGGGCTTCTTATTTGGGTATAGGTTTGTCTTACATGTAGGGCTGGTACTCTCTCTCGCTTCGAGACCAGCCCATTCTTCTGTACTAGAGCATGATCAGGCGTACGGGACACGAGTTCTTGCTTCAACTGGAAAGAAGCGCCTGCATAGCTATTCGATACTAGATAGGCTGCAACAGGTTAATAGAACTTTGATTGATTGATTGATTGATTGAAGAGGGCCATCGATCTAGCCATCCGGCACTAGACATAGTGGAATTGGGATCAATCGATGTTTGCACCGCTAGATCATAGCCATTTGCAGCGAAGTTGAGGAGGCTGAACAAGGCTGCGAATACCGCTCCGAATAAAGCAACAGGTGTAAACCACCGATAAGGGTAAGGTCGGGTAACATTGTAGGAAAAGAAGGACTCGTGTGCTCGGGGCATATCAGCTGAAGCGATATAAACTCCCGGGAAGAAGGTCAATAAGTAGCAGTTTCATGACAGAAACTCCGAAAGAAAACCATAAGTCTGCGAGTCGTTACCGCTGTAGGACTTGACGGGAATCTATGAAATGGGCCCCGGTCGCGCGGCGCTAAAGCAGCGCTTCGCCATTTCTCACCCGGGCGACGCCCGACTATTGGCTGCACGTAAGTCACAGTCCCTGCAGCCAGTAGCCGAGTACTGCCTGGATCAGGAGGTTAAGGGCGCAATAGACAGCGATACGCTGATCTTGTGCATGCATACGGGCTGGGGTTATGCAGATAAAAATAGGAGCATACTCTTGCGGCCGTTTAATCAATTGCTACAGATATTATCAACTAAATGTCAGCCATTCCCTCAGCTCTCCTCATATTAGATGTGATATTAGATCTAGTTGTGCTCCGTACTCGATGATTGGGATTTTCAGATCAAAATCAGCAATCAAGTAGAAAGAGTACCAACTCAAGTCTAATTTTTCCAATGATTTATTCCAATTCCGAAACTCCCTTGATTATACCTCAGTAACGGTGCTCTTTTCCTTACTTTCTTTAGGATCCTTGATTCCATACTCCGTCTCCTACTCGGTTCGTACTTTACTCTCCTTCTCAAAGAAAGAAACCATGAATGCTAGCGCAGCAAATGCCACTGCCGAGGACGAAACAGGCGACCGAGCCGATCATCAGGCAACATTGACCAAAGAAATTCGCAGTCTGTCCGAAAAGAGGCTGGAAGCAAGCACTTGTAATTGATAGATTGTTGGTTTATTCTCTTTGTTGGCTCGAATCGAAAGACGGTGATGCGATTTACCTCGTCAAGAAGAACGAGTTGACATACCAGACGTAGTTCTTGCCTGCATGTTACTCATCCGCGATGAAAGGCAACGCGGTCGAAGTGACCGTCGACTCAACCGCAGCAAGGTAGGGAAATGCAACCGGTGTTTAAAAGCGGGCGCACATTGCTTGTTTAGTCCTTCGAACCACGGGCGTCCGCCCACCCATCAGGATCGTCGCAACGATTCCTACACATCCAAATGGACCAGCGACAGGCCGTTATCCATGGGACTGACACCCCAGATTCCCGTGCACCGAAAGCGCATCTGGGAGATATTGATCTACTGAATCCGTTGAGTACCTCTAGCCCCCTAGAGCACATCAAGACTCACCACTGATACCTGGGTCTTCTGAACAGGGAATATTTAAGAAACAATAGTCAAGCAATTGCCGTCAACAACGCCCCGGTTGCCATGACTGAGAACCTTGATCCGACTTTGTCGAACCTATGCATGGGCCTCGACCTGGACGTCCCCTCCTGGAAAGATTTACGCCGTCTTTGAATTTTTCCGGCGCACCTTTAGAACCTGGCACGTTCTCGCGTTCCTCTGTCCAGAATACGACTTTCAGCACCCCAATCCCCTATCATCAACTCTCTCTACACGAAGTATTTCCAGTGCCCAGTGCGCCAAAGTCTGGACACAATATCAGCCCCGACATTCCACCACTGTCCTTCCAGCAATCGGAGCTATCGTTGGGGCTCACTTCTCATCGCAAAATCGGTTCACGGACTCGCTTTCTACAGAAATTTATGAAAGATCTTCTTGAACTCGAGATTGAGTTGATCAACTCACATTGGAGGAACCCCAGCTATGTAACTCAGCCCTGATAGCTACAGAGAGAGGTAGCTTCAACTCCCTTTCGTCATCAGGATGTGCGATCGACATAATTTTCCCTCTCACGCAGCGATTAATCAAGCTTTTGCAATTAAAGGGAATTGCCAGGTTAAGTCACCCGCTGTGCGGAATATGAATAGGCAATCACCGCTTTCGACATCCTCTACTTTTTCCTCGCGATTCCAGCAGCTTATCGCCAAACCTCAAAGCACGCCTGGAAATCTAGACACGGAATCACAGCAGCCGGAAATAAAGCTCGATCAACCATCACTCTTGCATGCTTTATCTACCTACATGAGGTTGATCCAAGCTTGTTATGATACCTTCTCGCAGACCGCTGAAAGGTTTGGCGCGGACTTGGCCCAAGGCATGCCCATCCCACTCCCCTCGCTACAAATTGGGGCGTTTTCTGTGGTTGATCCAGCAAATCACATTTGGTTTGTAATCTAGTCGGCCTTGTCACTGCTAGAACACTTAGGAGACTCGATGAACAAGCTTACGACACCTTTCGTATCTAGCGAGAACGCGGAAGTCGACTCAAGTCGGCCGTCTAGTCCATTCAATGAAGACAACACAATCGAAATGATGACGAAGACAGTCCGTGAACGCAAAAGCCGCTTGATGCAGGCTGCAGCACAGTTGCAAGGCTGCTGTCATAAAGGTCGAAAATCGCGTGCCTGACGCTCGTGATAGAGGAACATAATCAACCATGTGTATGTAAATGACAGTTTCAATCCCAATACAACTATAAGGTTGATACTTTTGTCCTCAATTTGCACATTTCGGGGTTTAGGGGAGCATTGAATCATATTAAACGTAAATCAGAGCGAGCTCTTGCATTCTATCGGCGCTGTTTGTTATGACTCTCACTGAATCGGCGAACTACATCTAGGCGCCGCAGGAATCAGTGATGTCTCCCTCCTCACAAGGCCATCTATCTGGTACAACTATCTGGACAAGATGTAAACATTGGGAAAGCCCAATACTAGGAGGGTATCAGAATTTGCGTTGAGAGCCTATCATTTCAAAGCCACAACAATGTTCGAAGTCTGCAGACCATCTTTGTCTAGCCCATCATGGCCTGGAAACACTTTCTGAAGCTGACGCACGCCAACAATCGGAATCTAAATATTTCCAATAAAGAATATAGCCGCTTCATCATAAAGGAGTATATCGCTGAAATGGTGGTGATCCATCAACGCCACACTTCACAGGGCTATAGCTACGTTGGTCAACATTCTGTTACGGTATTATTTTCCAAGCCTCCAATGCAAGTCAAATCAAACAATGAAATAGCACTTCGCCCCAACGCTTGTGCGGAATATCTTGAGTACCGCATGCGAGCGTCTGCTAATCGGCTGGATTGTCGAAACCCACTACGCCATAGTGGCGTTTTACTTCCGATAAAAGCGAATTTGGTGACTGTGTGCGGATTAAGCAAGCGAGATGGCCGTGCATAGTGTGTTGGACGTGTGGATGTAGGCAAATTGGGTGAAGGAGAAATGAAATGATATGAGAAATGCGGTTGAATTCGTTGAATGGTCCATGATGTTATTTTGACGTTGATACATAGTGAATATGATGGGTAGAAATCTGTGGAAGGTGATTCTTCCCAATATTCGATATTGGATCAAACGAAGGAGACTGTCAAATGACAACGGGTTGGCGTGGCATTCAAGTTGGATTTCGTGTTCTCATCACCTGGTGGTGATAGCTGACTAGCTATAATTTGGTTGCTCATAATCAAAATGTAGGCTCAACTATTATCTACTTGATCCCCTGTCAAGATATTGAGTAAGCGGTCCGCGGTTAGATGATCACTCGCGCTCTGCATGCGATGCGCATATTTCAGCTTTCCTCTTTGGAAAACCCATTCGCCACCTTGCTGATCCCCAAAGCCACCCTTGAGCCCGGACCATCCGCGTTTCCATCTCTGCTTAAGGTCCTTGTATAAAGCGCTAGGAAATGATTCCAATGAGTAGGGAGGTGGCTCATTGAATCCCGTCCAGGTTCTCTTCATCTTGAGCTGATTATATATCTTTGCTGTTGGGTCGGTATATATCGGGAAGACGTCGGATGTTTCTTCTATGTATGGTCCGATAAGAGTATGATCACCGCAGCCAATGATTATGACCTGCGCCGGCTTGGCATGATTCGGTATAGTTTCGAGTATTGTATGGGTCATCTGGGCAGCGAGATCACGGACATAGTCTTGGTCATAGATGCAGAAGAAGTGTCTCACTGATGGGTTGTGAGAATGTGTGACTACATCCAAGAATAAACCGCTCACCAAATATGACCACTGTAGTGACTGAGTCCCCCTTGCCGGCAACAAGCTCACCGAAGCGAACGGGCTCACCATTTTTAGATTGAACTTCAAGCTCATACGCTTCATGCAGGGTATCGTCAGAAAGGAAAGAAGTGTCAACAGAAAATTCCGTGGAAGACATGCCTCATAGCTGTGCATTAGCAACTCTGGAAAACAGAAATAGGAGATACTATGCCTTTGCCAGAATGCGATGTGTCCTAGGAAATACCTGGTCAAATTCGCCGCTGTGAACTCGTATATGACGTCATGAAACCTACTTTGGGAGCAGCTTCTCTGAATCTCCTGGAGGATATCGATATCAGTGCCAACCTGGAAGCCATTCTTTGCTGTAATATAAAGAATGGTTGTTTTCAAAAGTTACCATGGGATCTTGTATGTGCGAGATAAGATCTAGCATTATTACGAAAGTCGAAATCGAAAGGAGCTCATCTCTTAGCAATTGAGCCTGATTTTTACTTTTTCGACTTATTTAGGCTTCGTTTTCCAGTTTTGTGACTTTAACATTATCGGCTCAATTGTGAGGTTAGTATTAAATACGTCAATTGTCTATACTGCTAAATAGGAAAATTCGGAATTGAATATTGTATCAAATTTGGCATCGGACTTAGTATAAAAGGCATAAGTTCTTGGCAGTCCTAAGTTTTGGAGGTTATGAACCCTGGGTACTTCCGTTTCCTTGATAGCTCCATAGTAATATTAAGTCATTATTGTTCCCTTAACTTACCTTGTGCTAGCTTAGGAAGCTGGAAAAGTTCCCTGATTCGTCGGTACTTAATTGAATGAGAGAAAAGCATACTGAATAGAAGTACCAAGGGATCAGGAAGCTAGTCAGGAGCATGCTTAGTGGCCGGCGCAAAGTTGAAGAGCGATTTCATATTACTAGGGAGAGTACGCAGTAAACGAAAGTACATACTAAACGGAAGTGCCCAGGGTTCATTGTCGCCGATACTCAGCCTAGGACGAGAAACCCTTATCTAACAAGGCTTTGGAAATGAAACCTCATTGGCAGGCCTGATTCGGCTTATCATTCGCTGACCTGGGACGAAATGCTAAGAATGGGAGTCCTATTATTATTGACCTAGTAATATGACGAATAGGGCATAAGAGTGAAAGCGGGGTCTGAGGTACTTTTGTCTTTAATGGCTGTCACATTAGGAATTTCCTTTTTCCCTTATTTCTATATTCAACGCAATGGACCCTGTTGAATTTTCAAATCGTTCAAATTACGCAACAAAACTGGGCATTGAGTTTCTTGGTCCAAATGAAATTAATCGCTGGCCAGAGACTCATCGAAGATTGTTTGGGGATGTAAACGAGCTCGGCAGTCAAGGATATGATTCATTCGTTGAAAGCATCACGATAGACTCCATTCAGAAACCATAGAGGAGAGCAACCAAGGCGCGCGCGGAACGTCTATCAAATTTGGCCGAAAGATCCTATCGTGAGCATAAAAACGAGCCGGGATAGCGATACGTAGTTGAGAACGAGATAATGTACCGCTTCACAGTGGAAGTCGCCTGGTAAGAATATCCAAACAATTTTCTATATTCATACTGACTAGTGCAGCGCAGCCCGACTTGTCGCAATAGGCTATGGCAATCAGAAATTCCTGCTGCAATAGGTAGCAACGAGAAGCAAGCCCACTCACTAGAGGATCGACGACGGAAACGCAAACTATGCCAGTGCATAAGCGCTCGAGGTGACAATAGGTCTGTTTTAGATAGTAATTTCGAGGGAGTTACTAGTTGTTCCTAACTAGTTCATAGGTATGACAGCGGAATCAACATGCTATTTTCGGACCGAGCGGAGGCAATGATCAAACACACTCCCCCACTAGTGATATCCACGCACCCACTTAAATTAAAGCATTCTGAATACCCAGATCGCATCTTTGGGCTACGATAGACCGACAACTTACGATTTCTGCTAGACTCGGTTGACAAGAGGCACATAGAGTCATCCAACGTTACTCTGCGTGATTCCATAGAGCTAAGTCTATTTAGTGCCGAGCCTAAACCTCTGCTTTTCCCGTTCTTCATAATAGAAGCCAAATCAAGCTAGGGAGCTAATCGAGCAAAATATTTAATGCAGTCTGCATTTTGTCTTCGCCGTTTGTTGCAAATCTAGTATGATCTTGTCAACGCAGCAGATAAAGAAACGTAGTAGGAAACTAGGCCGCTTATATAGTTTCTTACTACGCGTGGGGAATAGTGGGACGTATACGCAGGATTTGTGGAAAAAGGCGACACTAGCTTTATTAAATATATAAGTCGAAACTATATCTCTTAAAGATATCATTCTACCATATACTTACTATCGTTAGCCTGTTGTTTATCTATGGAATAGGGACATTCGCTAGAAGGATGGCGCCTTGCAGCTTCTGTTAGTTATTGACTATATCTTCGATTGTGCTCGTGATGTCTACCGGGATGCTATTATCAATAAGCTCAGTATACTAGCGACTAGCGAATTAACCGACCATGATCTAGATATATTTTCGACAATGTCTCAACGAATATCGCGGATTACTAGTTAGATAGACTATAATAAAGCGCATACCTAGACTTCATTTATTTCTGAACTAGAAGACCCCGCCTCTTTGAATGTCATTCTACTAGAGGGTGTAATTCGAGATACTTCTATCCTTGAATCTCGTTTCCTTTTGCTCTAGATTACCGAAGATAACATCGATACTTTTCTCTTCTCCTTCTTATCTAAACAGGATACTCAAGTCTGGCTTCAAAATATACTCAAGCATCTTTCAAAAGCTTGGAAAGTCTCCTCTACTACCATTTGTTCTATAGAAAGCATTTGGACCGGGAAGCCAAGGCTAGTATGTGAGAACGACTAGCGACAGGAAATATTCTATGTTAGTATCGCGTTACTTATGTTTATGACAAATGACTAGGAGCCTATAAGGCAGCTTACGTGCCTTGCTATCTCTGAAAGTGCTTTGAAAACTCTTTTGGAAAAATTTGTATGCGATAGGAATTTCGGCTTAGATTGTTGTCCGGAAGTAGGGGAATCAAGTATACAAGCTTTACTTAAGCGCATCTTGAAATAGTCGATTTTGGATAATCTAACAGCAGTAGTATCTATGCTATGCCTCTCGAGTTGCTTTTCTAAGTAGGACCGGACTATACCCTACCACTTCTAGGTGAAGAAGTCAAGAGAGGTTACTGCTAGACTTCGAATTGATAAATCTCCTCACCTAATACAACTAGTGCAAAGTGTTTACTTAAGCCATAAAATCGGGCAAAGAGAACCAAGAGACCCATATATTTCACTATCACGCCTTCAAAGCAAGCAAACTATCGAGTATAGAGGGTCCACGATTGAGATATAGCCTTATTTACCACGACTTGTGAAAAGCGGAGATGATAGCATATTGGTGGATGGAATATCCCACTCGGGGGATTTTCCAAGACGAGGACTCTTTATTTTCCGTATTTTGAGCAATTTTGAAAGCCTATCCAGCCTAGTAAATAGGGTATTAAGGGATGGTATCTATTTTCAAACATTCCAGTTTTGTCTGAACCAACCCTTAATAGTTGGATTTCGTCATCTCAATAAACCAATCCGATTCACGCAAGATTGGTCAAAAAAAGCAGATTCAAAGTCAATATTGTGTTGGAGAGAAAGATTGGAAGCTTTGGATAGCACAAGAGGCTGTCAATCGGGTGGAAGGCCATCGTCCCCAATGATTATATCGTCAGATGAAGAATAAGAGACGAGAATCTTGACTGAGCTATCCATGAAAGATAAAAACAAGTGCAAATGAGGTCGCGATCGTTATTATTGATGGAGAATATATTCATGGCGTCCATGATCAGCTCTAGTCGATGTGTCCAAGACCCAAGTCATGGATAACGACACATTGGTTTCATTCCGTGCCGGGGATAAATGATGCTGCAATGCAAATCTCGAGAGAGCTTTGCGTCTCTTTGCCTGGCGGATAGACGAGAGAAACTTTGAGATTCCGGCCATGTAATTCCATGCGTACATCATACCAAATCTCATAGTACTCATTACCCTGATTTCCTTGAAGTGGAACAAGACACTCCTCTTTCAACTTGGTTAGGTCCACACTGAGCATCCCAGCGCTCTCGCATCCTGAATGGATACTAGTATTAACGATAATGCAACGAAACCAGTGCACACGATATATTGATATCTTACTCACCTTGATTATAAGAATGAGTGAGTTGATAGTGGTCTTGAACATTCTCAGTGTCTGAGTAATACAGGCGCTGCGAAAACTCCCAATCTTCGTTTTCCGCGAATTGCTGATACAGCGTTTCGCTGAAGTAATCGTCGAAAGCAACTTCTTGTCCCTAATTACCAAATTGAGTGTATGTCCGGATTTCTTCAATGACAGTATGAGAAAGTGAAAGGCAAGCAAAAGAGCTGAAATTTTACCTTTTTGATGACCCAATTGACACAGTTAGGAACATAAAATTTCTTGTCTTTTGGGTGTCTTTTGACATCTGTTGAGGCATCTCTATGGCCAGGGTGCTTGCTATCACATTGTTCAATCTAGAGAATCCCAATATTTGCCATGATTCGACGAGAAGGTCCGTTGCTTTTGTCAATTGCGCGATATACTGCTCCCCGCGAAACAAGAGTCTCCGCCTCCCTGCAATAGACAAGTTAGACGACAAACTTTTTTTGTCTTCACGGCTGAGAGTACCAATCTGATTGATATAAAAATTGAATCTTTCGAAATTCTTTGCTTAAGAATTGTCTTAAAGTGGGTGACTGCGAATACCCTCCAACTAGCAAAATTTTCTAGCTTCTGTCAGAGGAAGCTACAACATATTTTCCAACATTGGCAGTCTTACCTGTAAAATCTTTCCTTCCTCTTTGGATGCATCCAATTGTCTTTGGATCAGCGTCGCGACCCCACGAAGACTTTCCTGGAACCAGTCAAATACTTCACTCCTGACACGAAAAAGAAATTAGAATATAATCTCATGTAGGTTGGCACGCCAGCAGTCGCATGGCAAGGACATAGTACCACTGAACTTTGACTCTATTTTTAGAGAAGCCTTTCGTATCATCAGCCTCTAGACCATGAACCATGAAGTATTCAAACCCGTCGAGGCCTTTCGAAATGTCAAACACTCGTTTAAGAGTGCCTTCAAAATGAGGAAGAATGTTGTGCTAAAGCTGCTCCTCCGCTGAAATTTTTTTTTTCTCCAAAGATTCATCGTTCTTCAGCAAGTCTCTGAAATAACGCTCCATGGCCTGATTCACATATACCGAGCCAAAGTTTCCACCTAGTCTAATATAAGCACCTGGCATTCAAACCAGAAAGGACATATACCATTAGGAGTGACAGCCTCGCTAAATCGAAATGGACTTCGAGAATCGATTGTGTAGGTGGTGACATCCTGTGGAGCGTGATAAGCCTCGTGGTATTTCGTCAAGAGAAAGCGCCAACTAACAACTGTCCCTCCTCCGGCGTCACACACGAGAAACGTTTCTCCCTTCTTGAATATTCTTAAGCTTCCAAGGCCGATATTGCATCTTATGGTTCAATACATACCACAAGCGCTCTTGCACTAACCAGCTGATCAAGAGCCAATGCCGACGCTGCCTCGGGCTTATTCAGCAAGAATAAATCAAACCCCTGGCCAAAGCCCACAGCTTCCACTGACTATTTCAAAATCTCTTGTAGGCTCTAAGAAGCTTTTAGTGGCTAGCCGGCCGGAACTAACAGAGCAAGTTTAACTTTGCTTGTGTCTCTAAAGCTTTCGTACTGACTTAGATATTGCTTAGTGTGTCTGAAAACTTCGATCAAATAATCGCGAATTATATCCCTTATATCTTTTCCTAGTGCCTCTAATATTTCTTTGAGCTCTTTATATGGTGCCCCGGCCTTATTCGTTTGCGAAACGTGATGTGAGCTGTTGGGAGAAGAGCTATCTCTGCCTTGGCTATTGTTGTCGGATAGCGAGTGGGCTAAGAGCAGCTTTGCAAACTTAATTGGCTTGTTAGATACGTTCAACTCTTCTCTAGAAAGAACTTCTTAGGCTTTGAGTTAAGCTCTATAGCCCCAATAAAATTCATGGCCGAGGTACAAGCTTTCGCTAGGGACCTCGCCCCTATTCTGACTAGAAGCAGTATTGGGCCATGAAATAACTGATCTTATAGCATTCTTATTGATTCCTATTGTTGGTCGTTTCCCAAGCTTGAGTTTATAGTATGAAACTGAGGTCATGGTAGTTCCGAAGTCAATTCCGACGAGAAATATGGGATTTGGCGTTCGGAGGTTGCCGTTTGATCTTTTCGAAGTGATTGGATTCGCTGCCTGTTCTCTCGCCGTGTCGTTGTTGGAGCTAGATGAAGTAGCACGTTCATTATCGTCAGGTGTGATATCTTCATATCGCCGCTTTCGGTAAGGCATTGACAGCTTCGGCCTAGGAGGCATATTCTCTCGATTCTAGACGGATTTCAAAGAAAAGGATATCCGAGAGAGAAATAGTTATAGGACAATTTTAGGCAGACATTTGTGGGTGCTAATTTCATAGCCACCGTAGGCGCTTGCGCTAGCAGGGGTCTCATTGTGATAGACTTAGCACGGCGCAGTTAACATGGCACAGCCTAGGGAACCGCCTCACTGATTTTTCTCGCGTATTTCAGCCCACTACCTGGAAAGCTCTCCTTTTATTCATCTTTCGTTATATCGGCAGACCGCCCAGTGGCAACACTGAAATTTTCTGAATTCCCAGGAGATATCAACATGAGTCTGGAAGCACAGGCGTTAGGGGGCGGATCATCGCGCGCAGGATCCACGAGTTCTGGTCGTAGACTCGCAGACCGATGGTATTATGACTCTAGTCCACCAATACCGGACCAGAGTGAGCATTTCCTATATCTCATCCTGAACACCAAGCTTCGTCCTAGGCGAGGTAGACGTAGGGAGGGATTAAGCCCGGCGATTGGGCTAAAAAGAGAGCTATCAGAAGATTCTTCTACAAGTTCAGCGGTGGCTAAAAGTAGAAGACTGTCCAAAGTCTCAACGCAAGTAGGCAAGAGCATCGATTAAGTGATATATCCTATTCGGAAACGCTGACCAAGAGTATTTCAGCTGCTTAGGAGAGCCGGTCAGGCTGACATCCACTCAACCCAAATCGGTGAGACAAATTTGAGCTTATTAGTCCCTATCGACATAAGAACCCATCGTGGCACACCCAGAAACAACGATGTGCGAGAAGATTCAATTTCCACCACGTAGGCTGAATCAAACACGTGTCTTCTGAAGCGACAGAATGACCTGCTAAAGCGGGAGATCGACCTTTTAAGCACGCACCGCGACCACAGAATCGTTTCTTTGCAAGACTATATGACCCGTCTTCAAGAAGCTAACAAAGAACTCAATAAAAAGCTAGGCCAATATAAAGAGTTAAAGGATGTTGAAACCCGTGCGTCTAGATTATTAACAATTGAAATCACGGAACTAAGTAATAAACTCAAACAGAGAGACGAGCAATTAGAGGGGAAAATTCACTAGATTGTTGCCCTCGACGAGTAGCTTAGCGCTCAAGAAAGGCTTATAAAAATCAAGGAAGATTGGGATTTTAATTTCACTTGTTCCTCGAGCTTTTCAAAGGCTTTAGCTGAATAGGAATAACGAACGCGGCGCGTAGTAGGCTTCCTTGCTAAATGTTTATCGAGCTAGAAGATCTCGAGAATTCGCAAAAAACCCCGGAAAGCAAAGTTCCTTCATAATTTTGTCAAAAGCCTACTTGGCACGATAGGCTTCCTGGTCTCTAGTCCAATTAAGGCAATGCGCGCTTTGAATTTTGGTTTTGTGCGGGATCAAATCTTTTTCTCAGAATGCTAGATAGCTCTACATTATAAGGGTTATATACTGCGAGAATTGCAACGGTTAATACAAAAGACTAGTACGTGACTATCATGCTCTAGAAAAGGCTTTGACTAATACTAGTATTTAATAATGACTTAGCCCTTCCTAGTACTTTAGAATCGCTGCACAGAGCTTCTCTTCAATCAATACTCAATAATAACCATCAGTTTGAGCATTGCTAGATCCGGAAAAAGGTAGAGGATACTTAACTTCGGTTTCTAGAGCTATTCAGCCCTTTATTCGATGCTAAAGGGCTTGAAGAAATCAAGCATTAGATCACCAGAGATCTAGGGATTGTATTTACATATGCTTTCAAAGCCCGTGCTGAGTTTGTTCCGCCTCGGAAGTCTCGGTATCAGCTCCTACACTTCCAGCCTAGGGAAATATTCGATCCTACTTACATAAAGATCGAAGAAATTCCTTCCAGAAGAACATCTGCAATTTCCGATGGAAGTGTTTGCCGTATTAAAGCATATGTCCATGGTTGCCTTATTGAGCACCCAATCAACAAAGATTCTTCTTATGCAGACATTCCCCAACCCCTGGATCAGCCTTTAATCACCGGCGAAGGGGGGTACGTTTGCAAAGAAACAGGGAGTTTGAAGAGCGATAAGGAAATTGTCATATTGGAGGATTGAATTGTATCTTTGCGCATAATGCATAGTATCAGACAAAAGTTTGATATTCTGATCCTCATCCATGCAGTAATCAGATTCGAGCGAGAGACCAGTCTCAAATTGCGATGCTATGATGCATTTCGTCACACAAATTTGTGAGATTTGAAGCGGACCGCTTCTCTGTAATACGCTCACGCGAAATTTATATGGAGATCGTGGGTAGCAAAATATGGACCATTTTCTCTTGGTCTTAGTCTCTCATTTGCCTTGCACGAAGCACGTAGCCATGTATCTCTGACGCTCATTCTGAGAGCCTAAATAAAGTCTTCAAATATTCCAAGAGAATGGAAACATATTGTACATAAGTCGAACATAGTTTTTTTTTTTGAAGCTCGCCGGGAGAGACTAAGTCTGTTCCGTCTTCGCGGTCTGGAAGAGCGGGAGAAGACACCTTTCGATTCGAAACGAAATAGATTTCCACTTTAGTTTGATTCAGGTGCACATGAGTTCAGAATGGAAGATCCTAGGAAAATATCCAATTTGAGCTATATGAACCGCTGGAAGTTGAAACATTCGATTACCGCCAAAGACATCAGCGGCCAATCAAACTTAGCTATCACTCCAAGTATAGCTGTTGATCATAGGGGTGTCAACAGAGAGCCAGTAATCAAACAGGCATCGCCTGAGTAAGAACTGGCTAAGAACTGGCTAAGCTCTCGCTCTGCGGCCCGCGACCAGGGTTAATAAGGTTGACTGAGCATCTAGATGAAAAGGGGGCGCGAACACGCCACCCACTTGACTTTTGTCTCATTTCTATAGAGAAAATGTTCTCGCCATCGTCTCTAGCTCACACGATGCTAATAAAATAATGAATGAACCCATTTTTCATCCGTTTCTCGAAGAAGAATATCGAGGTTGTTGAGTGACACTCGGGAGAAAAGGACATTGTACTTTGATGCATGAGCTAGCGAGGGATGACACCAAGACAAGGTTCACTAGGGTAAGCTCTGCTCAATCCCCATCCAATATCCGGTATGATGTGAACGGAGGGACCAGTGGAATGACTACAGTTTTCTATGAGCATATATTGAAAAATCGTGGTAACTCCACCTGATAGATTTCTGACCATCTAAGTGTGGCGCCAGTGCTACACAGAACGTAAGACTGATAACCATGTAGTCCAATCATAATGAGGTAATCTCCCTATTACTAACATGAACCTCCGGTAAAAGTCCCCAAAGGGAAATGACTTACAGCTTTCTACATCACACTATCTTTGGGATTTTATTCCAAAATTTTCACTGTGTAGGTTCTCGTTGGTGCACCTTTCTTCTTCTGCAGTTCTTCCTCTTCTCTCAAGGCAAAGATGGTCACCGCCCAATATGGCCCGCATGATATCGAAGGATTGCCTCCATCGGTTAAAGTATATCACTACAAGGGTATGGATGACCTTTGTCTAGTCCTCTCACTTGAGTGTAATCGTTTGTATAGCTCTTTCTGCGCTGCACAAAATACCGAAGCACTTACTAGTGGTGGAAGGCGCGAAAGAGGGCAAGACGATCTGATTACGCTGCCACAGACGGAAGGCACACAGAGCGATCACGTTATGTTTATCATTCAGCCTTCGACTTTCACACGCGACTTCCTGCACTTAGCAGAAGATCGTCCTTTTCGTGGCAGGATATCATACAGTCCGAAAACAAATATCCTTGTCGTGAAGATGCCTCTCCCAGCCCACGAGCAAGCCTCAATTGCTTTTGACGACACGCTCAAACTCGCCCTCCAGGAAATGGACCTACACAAAGCGATTTACTCATGGGGACGTACCAGGTTGACTAGCGGAGATGGCATAACCAAGGAGGCAGACGGGGGATGGAGTCCACGAAGACCACCCCGCGGAGCTTCTAAGAGACCCTCGGTGGTTATAGAAGTCGCTTCATCGGAGACTTCCGGAAAACTTCGCCGCGATGCCCACTACTGGGTAGATCCAGCGAGAGGACAGGCCAACATGGCTATCGCAGTCAAAGTCTATGCCAAAAAGACCCAGATCACTATCGAGCAGTGGGAGTGGAACTCTCAGCTCTCCCGACCTATCTCAAAATCATGCTTGACTATAAAGAAGTCTGGTGATAAAATCCACTTTCATCCCGACCAGCCTACACCACAGCTCCTTATTCCCTTTCACCTTCTTTTCCGACGGCCAGCGGAGAACAACAGAGAATGCGACATAGTGTTTTCAACACAAGAACTCGTCGAGTTCGCTACTGTGGTGTGGGGAATGCAATTCGAGAATGAACAAGCATGAAGGGCATTCTCCTGTGTGGAGGACTCTGTTCAGAATCCCCCTAATGCTGACGAAGAAGAATATAAGATTGAAGACAGTGGAAGAAAGACAGCATCAATTTTTTTCGTCTTTAGAATATCTTTACATGGATCACAATAAGAAACAAAAATGCTGCCAAAGGTTTCCTCAATGCTATCATATTACCCGATTATCAGCTTATCCTTCCAGTCTTCTTATGATAGTAGACTAGATGAAAGCTAACCGACCTATATTCATGAAGTTGCTGAATGTATTTTTAAGACTAACCAATTGAACATGCCATCCTGCCTTCATCTCAACTCCTGATTCCTGGCTCTTTGTTTATAGGCATAGTCACGTCAAGTTAAAGGTATTCGGCTGGTATATCTATAGTATAGAAGAATAGATACAGAGTCTAGCAGCGGCTTTCAGAGCTCTTGGATTGGACTTGTTACCCAGGAAAACGTGGCTTTGTCCCATATCCTCGCCTTTCAATCTTGTTAATTGGAGACATTCACCTAGCCTTTTTCTATATCGCGATGTGAAGTTGTATTTCCTTCGAGGTCTGGAAGTGTAGAAGAAGACATTTCTGGGACGGAGATAAGTATTAGAAGACTGTACAGACATCACAAGCAAAATGAAACTTCCCGTGAAGTGATTTCGGTGGATCCACTGAGATGCAGAATCTGAGTTTTCGATTCCTGCCAGGAAGCGTCAGCGGCTAACGAAGAATGGTGATGGATTTGATGAGGATGAGAGTTCAGGTGAGAATCTCCCGCAGCTTTAGTCTTATACTATGATCGTTGAATATGCGCGTCTCAAAGTACCATATCAATCTTTTGGCATCTATATATGACTGCTTCGTTCCATATACGGTATACAAAATAAGGGTGACTAACAGTTATTCTGAATGTGATTCCTGAATGTTTGCGCGCTATAATAATGGTCAATCAAGTTTAAGATATGATAGATCTGCATTGCAGTGTGGTTGTGTGGGCGTATACAAGCCGATCATGCAGCTAGAATCTACGTTAGGTAAGTATAGGCTGACGCGAATCGCAGCTGAGCTACCTTAGCCAATCATTTAGGCTAGATCCGATCTCGTTGATCTTCAGGTTCCTAATTGAACTACTAAGCTCGGTAAGGCGAACATAATGTGCTAGCCGTAATGCAGATCTACTGTCGCGATACTTAATCAGATCTCCCAGAAGCATTAGGTGTACACACCTATATATGGAGATATTAACTATAGACCAGTCGACTGATATCTAAGTGGCTACCGTATCTCGAGCTCTATAGTCTAAGCAAAGGGGAAAGTAGGGCCGACCGAGAGAGAGCAGCGTAGATTGAAGTTGTGTGATCATAGGAGAGACGTCGAGTAACAACGAGGGTAAAGGGGTGGCGGAGCCTAGGAACTCGGTGATCCGGATCAATGACGAAATTGTCTCACCTGCAAGTAGACCTAGACATTTCCCATGGGACTAGCATTTTGAGGCACTAGTTCGCCACCCTAGCTGGGTCACCGCTGTGGCCTTCTTTCCGCACAGTAGGCAGATCGCGTCGGGCTCGTATGACCAAATCGTCAAGCTGTGGGACGTTACCAAATCCCTGAAAACCTCAAAGTATTTTAGGCGCGATTTCGGTAGTCTTTTGAAGTTCCGTTCATGGCATGAGATTAAGACACAAGATAGCATCAATCCTCAGGAGACAACCGATATCTTACGATTAACATCGGTATAACCAAAGTCATGTACCCCGCAGATAGGCAAACTACCTCGCATTACAGGATATCTACGTCAGAGATCAGTGGATAGTATGCTATGGGGACAAACCGCTTGTTCGAATACCATTAGATTTTGTCCCAACATTACAGTTGAAGTCAAATACGATTATCTCTGGATACGTGAAAACGTGCCTTTATTTCGCATGTACCGAAAATACACTGAACAGTTTTCTCGCTCAGCTGCCAGGGATGATGAGGGGCTCGCGGGGACTGGGGGTTGGAGCTTGCTGTAAAGCCAATTGTGATGGCAGTCTGATGATTGACGTCCATAGTGGCTCCAGCTCAACTGGCAGATGTCCATGGCCGGGAATCTCCTGCGACTGGAGGGCGTATGAGCAGACCGTGGAGTATGAGCAGACCGTGAGTATGGGCAGACATGCTTGGACTGAAACGGAACAGTGGGGCGTGCCCATTCCATGCGGTCCTGTTCGCAAGATACGGAGCTGAGAGCAACCGCTATGTAAACACAAACTACGAATTCTAGCTGTTGCTGGCTTGCTAAAGCTCTCCATGCTATTTATGCTCCATTTCACAAGAAGTACATAAACGTATCTGTTGTCCCCACTAAGGCTCTTTTCCGTTCATAAATTCTTCTCAGCTCTCTGTATTGGTGTTGGATAATAAGCACCCTATCAAAGTAAGTATATGTACTGATGTGATCAAAGCTTCTATTTGGTCTTTAGTCTGCGGGGTTGGTTGGATCCACCGCCTAACAGGCCGTGTCCAATTTGAGTACTTGGTTAGAACTACTAGTATAAAATGGCAATTCAAATAAAAGAAAGCAGAGAGGGGTATATATTCGTCACTGAAACTATCAAGGCTAATTTGTACATTTTAAAAGTAGTGTGGTATATTCATTGGCCCTAACCACGCATTTAACATCTCCTCAGTCGTAACGTCCTGAAGATCCACCCAAGGAAAACCAGGATCAGGCTGAGGCTCTTCATAGATATTATTTTCTGAGATTCTAGTGGTGAAGACTCCTAGTGTACTATTATTCTCTCTAGCACTATTAGACTGCGCAAGACGATATTTCTCTTCAAACTATTTAGAAAGGAATCGTAGCCAATCTTGGTAGAAGAATATCTTATGTTGATCCTACTTCCCACCTTTACACTCCTAATCAAGCGTATTCATGCGCTTAACAGATTTCTAGATTTTATACCGTATATCTAATATCTCTCGCAACCCTCGGACTTGATCGTGATCTCGAACGGATAGCTCTAACGATGCGAGAATAAGTTTGTATAAAGCTATAACGCTAAACCTATCTTAGGATGTCAGGGTTATAGGATCATGTGATAAGAGGAAAGGAAGTAATAAAGAAGAGAGTAAGAAGAATAAAGTGAGAGAAAAGATTATAGTTAGACTTCCGCAAAGCCCATTTTGGGCCCAAGGTTCCGGCCCAGAACCCAACCCAGCCTGGGCCCGGGTTGAACTTCATTAACCCGGGCCCAACCCGGGCCCAGCACTGGGCCCCCAGTAAACCTAGTTTGGACCCAACTCGGCCCAACTTTTGCATTATTTCAATCATAAAACTGCTCAGTCATCAAGATAACTCACTGTTTTTTACATCGGTTTTGATCTATACCTTGAACCACCATACTTTTCTAGTATAACTAGAGTGTGTTCAAAGCTATAAACGCGTAGAATCAACCTTAAATAAGTAGTTATGGTTCTTTAGGCTTAGAAAGGTCAGACTTTGCTATGGTTTTCACAGTGTTTGACTTATGACCTTTTTATTGACCTCATGTTAGATATACGTAGATGAGTTCTATAGGCGACACTATAGGTTTTCTGACGGCCGTCAGAAATTATTAAACTGAGGTTTATCTTAAAACCTAGTACTGATTTTTTGACGGCTGTCAGAAATCATAGTGTAAATATATATAGTGTGCGGATATATATTTCACAATATATAGTGTTTGCATACCTATAAATGCTTAAAAAAACCACTATGGAATTCGGGTATTGTTACTTTAAATCTTATATATTATATATACTAATTATATTCTTTATTATTCCACTATATTCGACTAGTAGCTAGTAAGATTATATAGATTGTAGGTCTTTTTAAGTACTTATATAAACCCGGATAGGTAAGACAGGATAAAACTTTTTGACGATCTTAGGTGGAAGCTAGGGTGGGAATTGGGCTTTCTGGGTTTTTGCTGGGTTTTTACTAGGGGTTTGCTAGGTTTTCTGGGTTTTGGCTAGGCTTTCTAGGGTTTTGCTAGGTTCTTGCTAGGCTTTCTAGGTTCTTACTAGGTTATTGGGCTAGATAGATACAGAGGTAGAGTAATATAACCAATAAACCACGCGGATACGTTTTAAGGTCCTCTTCTAAATTGATCTATCGCGTTTGCTTTATTTACACACCGTTATTAGATATTATTGCTCCGTAAGTCCTCTATTCCCCCTCTGTCACTTACTTTACACTTGTTCAATTTATCATATCACAAAGCCAGTAGTCTGACTTCGCGTCCTCTCTTTATAATAGCGATATAGATAATATCAGCTATCTTGCGCTATTAAACCACCTAGCGACTCCCTCTAGCAGCTAGTATACGATCGATCCCTTTGACACTAACTTCCTCCGACCGACAATTCCGCCAATACTCCTATCCTCCTTATAACGCGTTAGACCCGACCGAAAGAAGGCGTTTATTCTCTACGATAAAATGACCTATAACGAATAGGTAGAATAGTGGCTACAAACCGATTTTGGGAGGAAGAGCAAGATTGTCTAGGACTTAACGCGCCATTCGGAGATTTGGAGCCACTACAATTAGGTTGCTTATAGTATAGATAGTGCACCAAAGGTTATATGCCAACGTTATAGAAATATTCTTAAGCACCCTAATATAGTCAATACGAAGGCCATAGGTAAAATACAATATTATAGTATATCGACAATATAGAGATATCTCAAGATAGCGGCTTATTTAAAGAGCGGATATATAAAGAAATCATAGATTACCAAATTTCTAAAGCAAGTAGTACGTTCGGAGTAACCCTTTTATTCGATTTCATTTACTAATAGTAATACTAAACTTAGGAAGATATCGAAATACCGTTCTCGTAAGCACCCTAGGAAGAAGATATCCTACAATTTATCACACTCAATCGGCTTCCACTTTATCTTATTGAGTATCTAGTATTTCAGCGTCTTATTTCTCGGGCTCGTACCGCTCTGTCACCTCCGATCATCCTATCTACTAATACAATTCGTCGCCGACTAGGGAGCATTATTAAAGATCGGCAAGAGCGGATGCTTCGAACACTGCCTATTAGTTCAAAAATCTCAATTGCACTTGATTGCTAGACATCTCTATTCTTATAGGCGTTTATGGCAATCATAGGCTACTTTGTAGATATTGATTGGGTATATCGTGAGGTACTACTTGGGTTCAAACCTCTCTACGGTGCGTATATAGGCGCGAATCTAAGCAATGTTCTTCTTCAAACTCTGATCGAGCATAACCTTGAAGCCCGAGTGTTTAGGTTAACAACGGATAATGCTTCAAACAATAAGACATTATTTGATTCCCTCCAACAGAGTCTATTAGATAGTGTTATCATTGTTCGAATCCTATGCCTTGCTCACGTTATCTAACTTAGTCTAAACTAGCTCCTTGATCGTATTAAAACAGTTCCACTAAATAACTCAACTAAGACAAAATAGACAGAGAAGCAATCAAGATTAGCTTATTTAAATGCGCAGCATCGGAATCGTGAGATATCCTTTATATTAAACAAGGTCCGCTATCTTGCTATCTATGTGAACGCAAGCCCTTAGCGCCGGGAGACATTTTACAATCTCTAGATAAGCACCGTAAAGCTAGTACCGATCCAAGATATAAGGACTCGGTGGAATTCAACCTTTCTAATGCTACGTCGGGCAAAGCGTCTACGTCCGATCTTTGCGCTATTTTGTGTAGAGTATGATTGCGAAGAGATACTACTCTATGAGGACGAGTGGCGTTAAGTTGACTATCTTCTTTGTATCACTGAGCCATTTTTCGCCTACACAACTCAGCTATCGAAGACTCGAGATATTACTACGCATTACGTCTTCAAGATCTATAATAAACTCTTTGAGCATCTTGAGTGTTTAATAAAGTAGCTACGACGTAAGCGTGTGCTATAGAAGAAACAGATGCTTCACGCACTTGAAGCTGGTCGGTTAAAGCTTGATAAGTACTACTCCTAAACCGATAATATTCGAGGATATATCTATGCAATCAGCATAATGCTAGCGCCCGTAAATAAGTTTAAGTTCTTTCTTACCAATGATTGGGATCAGAAATAGCGTGACACGTACCGCTCATCCTTCTAGGAAGCTCTAATTCTATATCAAGAATAGCTTTTAGCCCTTGATCAGTCACTAGATAGCTCTTAAATGATAGCTCGGCTAGGATCGAAGCTTGATACGATGCTAGATAGGAGCAATACCCAGGGAAGTATAGCTGCTAATAAAATGACTCGTTATCTTGATAGTGGTACGTTTAAGCTAAGCCTTTCAGAATTCTAACTAACTTCGGATTAGATCCTATTCAAATTGCTCCTCTTACGTTCTAGCGAGAGAACCTAGACCTCGGCAAGGACCGGGTCCGGTCCCAACTTTGAGGACCGGGACCGGACCATGCGGTCTTTGGTCTTTTTTCAAAGTAGTCAGGACCGCACCACGGTCCCCCGTGGTCCTTTGCGGTCCCCCATGCGGTCCCCCGCAATTTCATAATTATGCCAAGACCTTCCTTGTTTGGTCGTATAAACTGATTATTCAGCCACGTTTTTTACCGTTATTTAACACTGTTCTGGTATCTACACAAATTTTGATAATGAATCAGGTCTAACAATCAATAAAACAGTTGAAACTACCTTGTATCTGATTTCATGAAGCTTGGTATTAAGTTAATTACGAATGAACTTTCGATTTCGGACTGTTGTGGTTGACATTTTAGAATTTACTTCTAATCATGCAAAGATATATATATTTTCTATACCGGAGCACTTGTACGCTTAGGAAGAGTCATGACTATTAATATCCCTAGCCTAGATTTCTGACGGCCGTCAGAATTTAAGCCTATCTATTGCCTAGAAACTATTGATATCCCCACTAGATTTCTGACGGCCGTCAGAATTTGAGCCTATCTATTGCCTAGAAACTATTGATATTCCTACTAGATATCTAACAGCTATTATCATTTAGGCCGATTTATGCGCGTTAGATATAGATTATTTGTAGGATCTAATAAGCTCTACCGGTTCTTGCGGTTTTTTGGCGGTCCGTTAGCGGTCCTTATACGGTCTCTATACGGTCCTCGTGGTCTTTTAGTAGTCCTTGCGGTCTTTTGGCGATCTATTAGCGGTCCTTATACGGTCCTTGCGGTCCTTATACGGTCCTTGCGGTCCTTATACGGTCCTTGCGGTCCTTATACGGTCCTTGCGGTCTTTATACGGTCCTTGCGGTCTTTATGCGGTCCCTGCGGTCTAAGACCGCATAGATCTAAGTAGAGTAGGTCTTATTAGCCAATTACGGTCTATAATCTAGCCTATTCTATCTAAAATCATTTTCTTGAATATAAATACCCCTTAGGATTCTTTTGCCTAGATAAAAGATAATAGTATATCTTGACTATCACTCTAAAGCCATACTACCCAATATCTATTAATTATTCATCAATATATCATAGAGCCACGCATCCCAATTCTCGGATAATTATCCCTTATCTATCTTTGAGGACAACCTAGTTAATACACTCTCTTTCCTTATATCTAATAAGCTATTTAACCTAGACGGAGGCGTAACACTAATATCTACTCCTAGTGTGGCCTTCACACGACTGGTAGTACCTATCCCGATTCCACAAACTCTTGAGCGTATTAGTCTATTTAGCAAGAAGAACTATATCCTTTGGACAGAGATATTTAACAAGGATTTTGTCGTTTAGTGGCTAAAAACCGAGTATAGAAGTGCAACAAAACGGAATATCTTTGATAGTAAACGGCTAGTAGGCTCTTAGGAACACTTCTACTAGGTTACTGCAATCTCTAATAGATCCCCTAAGGTGATATATAAGCAGTGTGATTATATCCTTGCTTATCCTATAGACCGGCACCGGGGAATATCTACTATGAATAGGCATTTCTTATAAGCCGCTACCTATCAAAAGGGAAGGAGTAAGACATAAGATATTAGAGAGATAATCTCGAATAGGGTATAAATACTATCTACAAGGCTTACTTTATACTAACTTATATAGTTCTCTATAGACAAATCTTCCCTCCCGCAAACAGGGGTTTTTACCGGGAGCTTGGATAGATAGGTTAACCACCTTTATTGTTGCTCTACGCCTGCTATTCTAGCTTATTAAGCACCCTGAATTTCGCGCCCTTATCGAAATAGCTTCCTCTACCCTATCTATCCCTGAAATACCTAGTGCTAGGACTATCCGTCGGCATCTTTAGGAGATAGTCAAGGAACGTCAGGATTCTCTGCTTTAAACCCTCCTAGAGGGCGCTAAGCTTTCTATAGTATTGGATTGCTGGACCTCCCTATTTCGTTAGGCGTTTATAGTAGTTATAGGCTACTTTATCGACCTTTAGTGGAACTACCGTGAGATCTTACTCGGCTTTGAACCTCTTCGTGGCTCCTATACTAGCGCCTATCTTAGTAGTATCCTACTTGAGCTACTTAAGAAGCATCAAATTACTAATCGTGTGCTTACGATTACTACCGATAATATATCGAATAACGGTATATTACTAACTACTCTCGAAGAGGCTGTTTCGTCTCTTGAGCTTCTAAGTCATATACCGATCATTCGTATACTATATATTGCATATATTATATAGCTTAGTCTAAAGGAGCTTCTTGGTTAGATAGATATAAACCCATAGAATGATAGGGAAGAAATAGAGTGGGCCGATTAGAGATATACCGCCCGTTAAGAGAATAGAAGGATTATGCAAACCCTTAACAAAGTATACTACCCCCTCCTTTTTCTACTATCGTATCTCTATTTAATACTAACTATATAATATCCTTTAGGTTCGTAAAATTGCAGTCTATATCAATAAAAGCCCCTAGCGCCGCGAGAGCTTTATTGGACTTTAGACAAAAGAACCGAAACTTATGCTAATATAAGATATCCGAACACGCTAGAATTCCACGTTTCTTATGCTTCGACGCGTACGTCGGCTATAGACTATATTTGATGGATTTTGTGCACAATTTAATCTAACTAATATAAAGATAGATAAGGATAAATAGCGATAGGTTAATTATCTACTATCAATCACCTATCCCTTCTTTAAGTTCACTTTATCTTTATTAGCTATAACTAATATGACTATCTATAATGTGTTTGGAATCTACAATGCCTTGTTTACCTATATTGATAAGGCAAAGGCGTAGCTAGCACGAAAGAAAGTTGGGTAGAAGAAAGTAATAAAACTAGCGCTCGAGTATAGGCGCGATAAGCTTGTGGAGTATTATAGCAAGACTAATAATGTTCCGAATGATCTCTATGCAATTAGGACTATCTTAGGCCTACGAAATAAGCTTAAGTTCTTCTTGACACTAGAATAGGAGAAACACTAGGCACCGCGGTATAAGGAGTCCCTCGAGACTTATATCTAGCCTTACCAGAAGCGCCATACAGAGGCATAGACAATGTCGAGTTCCTAGTTAATAAGTAACGATATCTCTGATATTGATATACTTCTAAGACCTACTACCTCTGTCTAGTCAAGACCGACTACTCTAGATAAACTCATAAGGTATCTTAGAAGTAGTAAGTTTAATATCCCTCTCTCTTATTGTATATCAAATCTTTGTTTTTGCTAACTTTATATCTCTCTAGGTACTGTCCAATCAACACCCCTAGTCTTCTAGAAGGCTTATAAGGCAGAGTATCCTATCTTAGCAAGCCTTGCCCGAGATATCCTTACAACTCTAGCTAGCGGCTCTAGGGTAGAGAGACTTTTTAACTCTGCTCGGGATATATACCACTATCGCCGGGGCTTATTAAGACCACAGACTATTTAGGACCTAATGATATTCATATATATAACCAGATTTGATATATAGTCTAAGCAGCTTGCGCTAGTGGATAAGTTCCTCTCTACCCAAGAGAAGTATTCGAAGAAGGAGCAGGATAATGCTAAGCAAGAGGATAAAGAGTTTGATCCTATTAGCGATAACAAGGAAGATCTTACAATAGAAACTTCTGCAGAAGTATCTATTAAGCAGCCTAGCCTACGAGCGCTAGGGAAGAGAAGGGCTATTGATAATAATAAGATCCCTCTACCTGATTTTGACATTTAGAGGCGTTTGTCAGGGCGTATTCCAAAGAGACTGAGACATAATACGGATTTTGTATATAATTAATAGATATAAAGGACAATTGATCCTTTCAACATGAATCATGCATATAAGTAATTTCTAGAAAAGTACTCAAAATTTCTGGAAAGAATACGTTTAGGCTATATATAACAAAGTATGACAGTAAAATACTAAAAAATACCAATAGATTCTTCATAAATTATGTAAATCACGGGGTTCTACATATTTGTCCCGTTTGTAGGACCGCAAGACCGGACCGGACCGCAGTGGTGCGGTCCTATAAAAGTTGGGACCGCCCAGCGGTCCTGATAGTAAGGACCAAGCCCTGCATGGTCCGGTCCGGTCCGCGGTCTGGTCCGGTCCCTTGCGGTCCTTGCCGAGGTCTAAGAGAACCAAGCGCGATTCCTAGCAATTGCTGCTCTTGCGCGTAATATCCTCTCTTTCCCTACAACTGGGGCAGGCGTTAAACGGCTATTTAATACTGCTCGGGATATCTGCTATTACCGTCGAGGAAGAATGAAGTCTCATACAATCGAGGATTTAATGATGTTTCTTTGCACCTCAAGGTTTGACATAGAAGAACAAGAGGCGAGACTTCTTGAGAAGTTCTTCTCTTATAATGAGCTAGAAGCAGCAAAGGAAAAGAAGGATGATAACCTCGACGATATTGAGATCGAGCCAATCAGTGATACCGAGGAATAGGAGACTTCAATTGATAAGGAGACAGAGCTAGATAAAGCTTTATTGACTGCATTTGAAGGGCCGACTATACGTGAACCCTAGGTACCATTGCCAGTGAATAACACCTAAGTACGTGCGTCAGGACGGAAGCGAAAGAATTGCGATAATGATATATTCGAGTACTATTAGTTGGTTAATCGATTGAAGCTCTCTAATTCACAGATCTTTAAAAAAGCCTCGAAATAACCCTATATTCTGACGGCCGTCAAAAAAACTAGCAATATAGCTTAATGACCCTATTTTCTGACGGCCGTCAGAATTGTAGCCCTGTAGCCTTAGGAATCTATTAAACGTACAATTAAATTAAACAGTGATTATAGAAAGAGGCCTTGCTTACAAGTCAAATACCCAAAAATACAGCCAAAAACTGCACAAGTTATGTAGTCACGAGTCTTGACATGTTTGCATTGTTTATGAACCCAGCTGGGGGCCCGGGCCCAGCACTGGGCCAGAAATCCCGACCCGGGCCCAGTACTGGGTTGGAGAACCCGGCCCAGAACCCAACCCAGCCCGGGTTGGGCCCGGGTTGGGCCCGGGTTGAGCTGGGTTCTGCGGAAGTCTATCTAGGTAAGTGTCACTAAATAATCCGTATTTATCAGCCTATGCTAACCTAATCAAAGGTCTTGCTAGTGCCGTTTTAACGATCTTCACTCGCTCGATCTTCCGTGTTGCGGAGCTGAAAGGTAGATTTAGTAGTGATCTAGCTAATAATGAAATTTCCCTAATGATTCTTAAGAGCACTATAATTGCTATTGCGTGCATTTGTATAACCGCCGCTCACCTAGCAGTTGCTATAGGCCGGCGATAGGGGGAACTCTCGGCTAAGCCGCGTCGTGGAGTCGTTTCGTCTAAGGTGTCGTAGGCTTCATTAGGAATTGAGATGATGAATGCTTAAAAATATATAGCAAAGCCCCTGATGACTCGGAGCGGTCGGTTTCAAGAGATTGGGTATTAGACATTTCAGCGTTTGGATTGGTCTTGGTAATATCAGCGAGTTAGATCTGGAGTTAGATTTTGTTTGAGCGATTTGAATCATACAGTCATTCTCGAAATCGGCAAGGTCTAGATACTATCTCGTCTCGGTTTTCGGGTAAATAAAGTATAGCGTTTTAGATCCGTATTCGGAGTTTCAGTTATAGTTTCGTGTAAAAATTAACTGCTCGCTAATCTTCGGATAGTATTTCAAAATGTTGTTCTAGTGAAACTAGAAAGGAATTAAAATCACTTATGTTTTGGTCCGATTTTTATCGGGCATTTTGTAGTGATATAGCGATATTAGCTTATAAGGTAGTAGCGTTATATAGCAAGGTTAAAGTCTAGTTCTTAAATAGATCCTATATCGTTTTAAAAGCGGTTCGCCGGGGTTCCGGTTTATTATCGATAAAGTGTCGCTATCTCTCTCGACAATCTAAACTCATTCGACTAGTGGCACTAAGGATTTTTCTTTTATTATTAGTATACTTTCGGGGTGCGCCGGCGAATATATCTTATAAGTCGTAAAGCTATACCTATCGTTGTGTTAGGATGAAGGTCTAGTGTGTCAGGATAGGGCCTGTTAACTAGGTAAGAGAGAAGATGTCTCAGGAACAATATGGCATTGGAAAACAGAGATTGATTCTTAGGGAGCTTTTCAGGTACACCAAGAGTGGGCTATTTATCATGGAGAGAGCAGAGTGTAAGACTGGCCCTTCGACAGGGATACACTGGCAAGGCGCGTGGTGATACATGGAGCTTCCCTATCATGTTCGGACGCAGGAACTCCAAAGGTCCAGGGTCCGAAACAAGAAGCGACCAAGGCGAGAGTATAATAACTTTGTTTCGTATTAGTAGCATAGTGATAGAATAAACATTACTCTATACTCTTAATATTCTGTTTCTTAAGACTAAGCTAAGTGATTGAAATACTATTAAATACTGCTAAGAAATGCATAATTCATGTCAGTCACGAGCCAGTTAATGTTTGCATTGTTCACAGTCCCATAGGAATTCCCATGGAGTGGAGCCACTTGACCCAGTCCCATGGCGGACGTCCCATGGGAAATGTCAAGGTCTAGGTGTATTCGCGGAAGTTCAACTATCGACCGGCCGATTAACATATAAGGTGGTTAACCTACACGCTAGTGTCGCGGATCAAGGGGAAAATGTCCCTATCTCGAGCGCAATATTCGGAGCTGAGGGAAACAGGGCCGGACGAAGGAGGGTAGCGTAGATTGCAGTCGCGGGATCGCAGAAGAGCCGACGAGTCATCCGGGAAAAAGGGGGTAGCGGAGCTCAGAAGCTCGGTGATCCGGATCAATGGCAAAAATGCCTTAGCTGCGAGGCGCGGGAGAAGGAAGGCGAAAAAGAAAATGTGCACTGTTGGGTGGGGAGGAGCAGGGGACTATATAGAACCACGCACGGGGAAGCATAAGGACAAAGAGCGCCAAACCTAACGGGTCAAGACTAAACCTATGAGAGTAATTTGCTGTCCCCATCCGATATGGTGTAGTGGCTAACATCGTCGTCTCTCACACGACAGCCGGGGGTTCGATTCCCCCTATCGGAGTTTCTTTTTTTTTTTTGATATTTTTGCCAAATTCTTAACTACTCATGTGGGCTCGATTTATCCTGAGATTGTTCTCAATAGAATGTTGCTTTGGTCTCTGGTCTTAAAATCAGTTTGTGTCATGTACTTAGTTGTATAGATCTAGAACGTTATATAACTCACCGCTTTCATGCCTATAGGGGAGCAACAACTTCAACATTGAAGGTCATGACACGATGCCCATCTGCATCGAATGCTCTTATCCGGTCTCCCACCTGTACAGCGCTTACAGTCGTGCCGATGACCGGTCTCAAGGCAAGGGCGTGCGACTGACGCAATGCCCGCGATGTCAGCGATTTGCCGACAAATACGTCGAATATGACTTCGTCGTGCTGTTTATTGACTTGGTGCTGATCAAACCCCAGGTAAGCTCTATCTGAGGTCTGGAGAACGATGCAGGCATTTACAAAAGCAGGTCTACCGGCACCTTCTCTTCAATCGGCTCGGACGCGACGACAACCAATTCGATGTGAGTGTCCACCAACGCAATTGCGAATCACAACTGATTATATGGCGCTCTAGCGATCAATCATTCGCCTCGGTGTTCTCCTGCTCCTCTTTGACGTCTACCTAACCTGGGCACGTATCGAAAAGGATCCATCTCTCGCAGCGACCTTCCTCTCACGCGCTCCCATTGTCGTCCAATACCTCTTCTTCCTAAGCTTGAATGCCGCCGCAACCCTCGCGCACCACTTAACGGTCCGTCTGCTAGCTTCAATACTGGTTCCAAAGTCCCGCCGGTATAGCCGCCCAGACAACAGCAACAATGCCCCAACAAGCACAGGCGAAGCCACTCCCTTCCCTTCAGGACCTCCAACCCCAACAATCCGACCCTCACCATCCGCTGTCTCAGTAACGGCACAAGCGCAGAACCAAGCAAACTTCCTGGCAAGCCCACCAAAGGCCACTCAAACCTCGGGCACACACAGCGAGGCCACCTCTCCAATCGATGGCCAACCACCACCAATCCCACCACCACGCCCAGCTCCACCATTACGTCGTGCCTCAACAGCCCCGCTACAGAATATTCAGCCCCTCCCTCCTCCAATAGCAGCAAGCCCTGCGGCAATTAGCACAGCATTGCTAGTAAGCAGCTGCGCGAAGCTGTTCCCCATCCTCCTCGTAATCTGGGGCGCCGACGGCAGCGGGAGCCTGTCCAACATCCCAGCGCATAGCCAAACAGCAGCGACACTTCGATCTGCGACACAAACTGCTACCATGTCCAGCGCTGTCCATCAGAGTCTATACTCCAAAGCTACAACTGCCTCTTTTGTCCTCTCAGCAAAAGCAGCAGTCTCGGTCTCTCCCTCTGCCACCCCGGTCCATACTTCATTCCTGAAGTCGTGGCTTGGGGGTATGGCTTCGTCTCTGCAGAGTTCTACACCGACAAGCCATCTGACTGGACTGTTTGATTTGCTTACCTCGATGCTTTCACTTGGTGTTGTTGATACGCATCTTGTGCTATTGAGTAATATTGAGGCGTTGTATATCTTGCTCGGGTGTGGTTATTTGCGTGCTGTTGCTGTTGCGGTTGCTGGACAGGTTGCGCGGTGGGTGGTGCAGAGAGTTATTCTGGGTGCTATTGGGGTTGGATAATAGAAGTGTTTGTTGTTAGATCATGATGCATATATATATTTGATACATAATCGTAAGGCAGCCAGAATCAACTGGCTTCAATCAAGTGTTCGCTTTTCAAATGAATAGATTCCACTATAAATGTTATACCTAACCTGCCCGGAAAAAAAATATTAAACCAACCCAACACAAACCAATTACACGAAGTGCATGAGAATCAAAACTTCACTGGAAGTCTCTACTAGCCAGAAGCATGAATGACTTGACAATAAAAATTGATGGAACGCTACCAAGCATAGAATAAAGACTATACAAAAGCACCTACAAGGCGCAAATCCAACCTAATGTCCGCAATGTAGAGTGAGCACGAACAGCCAGATCCCAATCTAACTAGAGCTCATAAATGCATGGAACATATCATAATTGACCATATCCCAAAGACAATACCTCAAACAACAACCTCCCCGACAAGCCTGCCAATGACAGAAGAAGAAACATAGCTAAACCCGAACCAAAAGTGCCCATGCATTTAATTTGGTACCCGGCCAGGTCTGATGTCTGATCGCTTTGGTGCGATAAGGGGATGCCATTGTGAAAGGAAGACGATTGCTATAGAAGCGAATTGTTAGTGACTGTTCAATATATCGTTCACCATACTATATCCCGTGGAGAAAGAATTATAGCATTTGACAGACGCCTGCGAGAAGACAGTCGCAATACATACCCCACATCAAGTAACAAGAAACAAAGGTCAGGATAAACGTGCTGCGGAATAGCCTGGAGACGGAAAATAGTCAATATCTTGCACAACTCACCCATATCCCCATCATCTGACATCGAAAGATTTCGACGATCAGATATCTAACACCGGGGTCTAACTCACGTCTGGTTTTCACCCTTCGGGCTGAGGAACCATGCAGCAACGGATGCAGCAACGATGACGACCAAGCCGATGACCAAGCTCCAGCTATGCGAAATGTCAGTAAATATCATTAAATTGTGCGGAAGAGCCCAATAGAGTAGATTATGAAGAAGAGACATTGATGAAGCGGGATGGGATTGTCAAGACAGAGACTCGTGCGGTCTAGTAACCAGCTGAGTTATCGGACATGTCTTCGTGTATAGATCATATATTCAGAAGATACACCCGTGGTAGAGACAACGTACCCGTTCGCCATATTTTCGGTATTGAGTATGTATTTTAGAGTGAAGCGCAACCCGGGGAAGTGTCGAAGCGAGTTATGCAGGATTCGTCACGGGGAACCGTGCGTGAGGTTAGATCCAGGCGTCAAATATTCCGAAGGGAATCAATGGATTGAATGGTTTGGTATTGTCTCGACTGTCCGATTCGATTCACTCGACGGCGCGGATTGGATACGGACAAGTATTCGATGTCCGTGTAGCGTGGTACGATTGGGGTCCGGTCGATGGTGGGTTGGATATGGACTCAAAGAATCAAAATTTAAGATGTCTCTTTCGAGAAGTATGCAGCTTACGGGGTTGCCAGCTGGGAAGGGGCGACGCTGGCGAGTTGGAGTATCTGATGTCGGAGCTCCTGGAGCTAGCGGGATACTGCCTTAGGCCATAACGGGCGGGCGGTGGATCAATGCAAGTGACATCTACTCACTCCACCAACTATACAATCTAAGTCTTTGATGGTTTTTATGTCTTGGATAGATAGTCCATTTGGTTTACGAGGGATATAAATTTCAAGTCCAAAAATCACTGGATGATCCCTTGGGATGGTATAGCAGAAGCAAACCGGCTTAGATACAGACAATAGCCTTGGCTCGAAATAAGATAAAGCCAGAACTTGGCAGGACAAACAAAAGAGAAAAACATCTAGGGTAAATGTTTACGCGCCCTCACGGCTCTTGCGGTAGCTGGCCTAATTGTAACTGGTTAGTTGTGCTACTCGAAGGACGCTTTTGACTGAGAACTTACCTCCTGCTCGACCTGCAGAGCATCCACAGTCGGGGCAAGCTCGCTGAGAATCTCATAGGACTTCTTGTGGAACTCAAGTTGAGCGGCGATCAGATCGGCCAGGTTGCGCAGGGGCTCGGGGGTATCAAGGACCTAGCGAATAAATTAGCACCCCAACAACTCGGGCCGTTGAACATATCAACCAAACGAAAAAGCAGAACTCACGTTCTTCATCACGCCCACAGCCTCCTCAGTCTGACCAACAAACTCATCCTCAGCCTGCTCAATCTCGGCGCGGGCATCCTCACTAAGGTTATCCAGATCACCATGAGCAGCAGCCTTCTTGCTAGCCTTGACAGAGTCAAGCATCAAACGAGCATTCTCAACATTCTTGCGCGCCTTAGCAGCAAACATCAAGTTAGTGTTGAGAGTAGTGTTCCAGCCAGCCAAGAAGCGGGACTGGATCTGCGCATCCTGAGCAAGACGAGCCTCGCCAACCTTCTCCTCAGCCAGGGCGTACTTCTCAAGCGCATTGGCGAGCGGGTCCTCAACCTCGGAGCTCTGCGCGAGGGTCTGCGAGCCGGCAAGGGAGGCACGGGCAATGGCGTGGTTGAAGGTCTTGGGCTGGGGCTTTGCGCTGGGTGGGGCAGTCAGGGCGGCTTGGGCTTCGGCAGGTGAGCCTGCCTGCGAGAGAAGCTGGACCTTCTCGTTGATGGTGCGGCCCAGGTCGTTGAAGGATTCGCGGATGTTGGGAGGGTAGTCGTAGGCCTCGTTGGAGTATTGGGAGCTGATGCATGGCGGCGCTGGTCAGTAGCTGCGGCGATATATACTCCATACGTGTATGCACCGTAGCATACAGTAGCGGGGAGGTGGGTATCACTCACGTCACCTGCAAGAGCTTCTGGTGGACGAGCTTAAGCGCATCGACGCGCTTCTCAAGCTCGATGTATTCATCGGGGAGCTGGGTCTTATCGTCGGCCTGGCCAAGCTGCTCCTTGATCATCTGCTGGGTACGCTGCGCAAAAGGCGTGAAGTTTGCGCTGTCCGTCAGAAAACCACAAGGCAAGAAGATGTCAGTAACGCGATCGGCCTCGTAGTTGGTGGATGGTTCCGCGGGATAGGGGTGGAGGGGTGAGGGGATGTACTCACCTAAAGTTCTTTCCGAATGCCTGCACTCGATCCATGATTGTGTAATTACTGAGAAATCGACCAAAAAAGAGGAAGAAATGGGGTGCGAGTGAAGAGATGATAGGATATTACCACATGTGCAGCTGCGAAGGTCGAGGCTCCCGCATTTCACCGCCACAACTGCACCGCCACAGGGAACAATGTCCTTTTGTAAATATAATATTCATTGAAAAAAGGAAAATACATAGAAACACTCGGAAATCTTCCGGAATCAAATTAAGTCATAGCGTCATCAAATCCCTGCCAACCCCCCGAGAATTGTGCAAAACTCAAGTAAGAGTAGCCATCATAGCACGCATAATGCGAGAGTTGGGCTCTGTAGAATGTTAGAATCATGACAACAAGACGAGAATGCTCTGCAAATTCATACCTTTGCGCTCCTGTCTCCGAACCTCCGTAACCTCCTCCTCATTGCCTCTGTTATCAATGATTTCGGTATCACGTTGCCGGGTAATCTCAATGCCACCCTCTCTCTCTAGGCGAAGAAGTCTAGTCTCCTCCTCAAGTTGACGAATGTAGTCGTCCACACCATGATCACTGTCTCGTGGACGCACAAGAACCATTGGGCCAGTGCGAACATTATCGGACTCGCGCTGCTCAATGTACTGTACGGGATGGTGTGCGTGGACTGACACCGAACGCGGCCGGGAGATCCCCCGCATTCTTGGTCGATCCACAATCTCTTCGTAGTGATCATGGTGGTGATGGCGCGAATGGGACCTGTGTCGTGAAGGTGCTGCCTCAACAATGAATGCATCACGGCTCGAACGTGGAGAAGGAGCTGCCTCGACTTGCAAGTATTCAGTCGTGACACGCTCGCGGGGACGAACGGGGGAAAGGTATTCAGCTGCTCGGCGTCACAAGTTAGGACTTGCTTTTCTAAGACGAGATAGGTAACTGCACTCACTCTCTACCGGGCTGGGAGGTCTTCTGAACTCGCGACTCAGCATGATCACTTCGTCAATCTGAGCCTTTGACAAAGCCTTCTGGATCACGATCACATCATCCTACCCAAGTCAGTAACTGTAGATAGCACTAAAGAGCAAATACCAACCTCCTCCTTGTATGGGTAGCCTAGATCTAAGATGGCATGGACATGGGCAAGGTGACGAGGAACACGGGTCTTCCCTTTGCGCGGGTAAGGCTTCTCCTCATGATGTCTATGAGCATTGCTACTCGAGCGGCGACGATGATCAACCATGTCTCTCTCACGAACATCCCTGAACTCCTCATCACCATAGTAATCAGGCTCAGCGATCCTTATATCCTCATAAACCTCGCGCTCCCGATAACGTCCAGGAGAGAAGTGGCGCCGAGGCGGAGCAGGAACGCGGGGCATGCGAGGGGCACGATCTCGGACATCGAGAGTCTCCATCTTGCGCCGGGGGATGCGATCAAAAGTGTCCAGCGATGACTGGCGCCTAAGTAGACGGGGCCGTTCAAAGGAGGGGCTCTCGTCACGGCGTCGGCGCCGATCAGGCGCCACAAGAGGACCTGCAGGGACCGGGTGGTCTAGGTATTCATCCTCGTAGATGCGCCCTGGTGCGCGTGCAGGGGGTCCGTATCTGTCTTCGTCGCGGAGCCGGGATTCGAAGCGCTCTTCGGCATGGCGGGGTCGGTCGACTACGGCTGGGCCCCGTGAGTAGCGGTCGTGGCGGTCTCGCGAGTCCAGCGTCCCTGTTGATGAACGGTAGTCATCATAGCGAGACATCGTTATCACCTGCAGACAAAAGACAAAGTCCGGGATGACGTGAACCGTGGATGACGCGGGCGGCTGACTTGCGGACCGAGATGCGAACCACGGGTGAGGAAGTACCTGGGAGGTGAGAGAGTGAGTGAATGAGAGAAAGAGAGCTGAAGAGACAAGAAGGGCAAGGTAAGGTCAGCCTTACGAGAGGAAAAAAAGCCACAAAAACAACAAATAGGCAAGTCAGGCAGAAGTCGATCAATGATGACATTGGGTGAGACTATGTGGGGGTATATCTCCGCGTACACTAACTCGGGCACTACTGTATGATATGCCTTGCTTCATGCTGCCTACACTTCCAAATTAGCTATGTCCTCCTCTAAAACCCCCATAGCCCAATGAGATCGATCTTTCTTGACCGTCACAAAACGGCGATCCTCATTCATTTCCAGCACAGCCTCCTGTGGCGCATGAACATTAGCGTCGGCGTTTGCCAGGATTTCGGAGCCTGCTTACCTCTTGTTGAAGCTGCCGCTCTCGCGCAGTCTCAAAGGACCGTTGATAGGGTGGCCCTCGGCCTTGTTTGGCAGCCACAGTCCATGCCTTTTCACAGCCACCGGCAATAGCTTCGGAAGACTTCCATCCTGTCAGACGAGAGATATCTCGGAGTTTGGAAATCGTCCAAGCCCGCTGATTAGCATCGGTATACTGTACAGCCGCAAAGAAGAGCGGGACTGTCATTTCTGTTAATGAGGAACCCAAATTGGGATTGAGGCTGCCCGCTTCGAGGCTATGGCGTTGCGGGTAGTAAACACCCGAGAAAACCTTTCCTATGGTTTGAGCCAACTCAGCTGTTGTTGGAGCAGCCACTCCTGCTGCCATCATTATAGCCGGCGGCATGCAAGGGTGGAGCCGGTTCAACAAAAGCCGCACAGCATAGTAGAATCCCCAGATGACGGCGATGGTGTGCGTGCGATATTGAAGGGCGGGACCAAAGGGTGTCGCGATAGGCAGCGTGACATCCGCTGGCAGAGGCTGAAAGTCGCGGCCTAGCGCATGGGCAAATATCTCCATGGCAGCTAAGATCTCTTCCCATTCCTGCTCTGCTTCCTTGTAACTCATCTCATTCTCGTCATCCGCATCAGGTGACACCCGCGGCTCACGCGGTCTATCCTGAAATCCAGACGGAAGTCGAGCCGGTGGCTGAGGGGGAATCATCCCATACATGGGAGGACTGTCAGCAGATGGCGGGGACTCACCAGCAGGCTCCCGTGTCGGCTGGCCGCCCGGACCTCCAGGTGGCATACCAGGGGGACCGGGGGGCCAGATGGGGGGCCAGATGGAGGGCCGCCAGGTGGACCCCCTGGACCTCCCGGGCCTGGCCTTTGCCCTCGAGGGCCACCGGCAAAGCGACCCATGAACTTGAACAGTTCAGGACCAGGTCTCCAATCCTTCCCACCTGCCTTCAACGATTTCAGCTTTCGCTTCCGGTCACGCAAGCCATAGTCCGTCACTCGAGCGAGCAACATCCATAGATGATCCGCCGAGCCATAAATGGCATCTAACCGACCGACACCCGCTCGAGGTGGGCACTGACCGCGTTGAGAGAAGGGCATTCTTCTAGTGTCAGCAAGTCGCATTTGCATTTCAATTCCTAGAATGCCGAGACTTACAATAATTTGTTCCCACCGATAAAGCTCTGGAACGCATCGTGTTTGAAGAACCACCAGTATAGATCGCACTGAATTCGGAAAACCTCAATATCCTTGCGAGAAAAGTGCTTTTTGGGTGGTGGTGTGTTGCCTTCATCAACACCTCCAAATTGATCATAGTTGATTGCACGACCCATAAGGGTTCCAATGAGGTCTTCATCGATGTTGCCCTCTTTCTCTTCGAAGGGATCATCCTCAGAGACATCGCCAGACATTCCCCACCACGAATTTGACCAATCCGACTGGCGTCGCTGCTCGTGTAGCCTCCGCCGATGAGCTCGGAGATCTCTGGTTGTGGTGGCAAAATCGACCTCTCGAATCAGCTGGGCGGACCCGGCAATGTGATTGTTCCACCCGGAGTGGTCAGCCGATATCACCTCATAATAGCCAAGCAGGAGGGTGGCCGCCAGGGTACCGATTTGTTTGCGTCGGTGGGGTAGGCCGACTGCGTAGCCGATTCGTTTTAATGCGTAGTGGTAGTGTTTTAGGGACACTGTAGCAGGGGTATGCTGTAAGTTTGCAATATGCAGACTACTGACTGCCAAAATCGACTGAAGTAGTGCGGGGTGCTCCAAAGCTTTGAGAGCAAGCGTATAGGTCCACAAACCTTGCCGTGCAGTAGGCACGGCAGCTCCTAGGACAATCGAAGAGTCGGTAGGATGGCGTTCAAAGATCGATAAAGAAGGACCAGTGGAATGAATGAAGTGAGCAAAGATGCGGGCTGTTTTGGGATTGTTCAGAGGAGAAGAGCCATATGAAGGACGGTACGAGGCGAGAATATTGGGCTCGTTCAGATAAGTGGTGAAGGAGCGTAATTGCTGTTCGTCGCGGTTGGCAGATGCCATAATGAGACTCAGCTGGTTGAAGCCTTCGGCCCGGGATTGGTCGTCCATCTCATCGTCTGAATCCACATCATAGTAGTCTTCGGTTTCGTCTTCCATATAAATAACCTGCGGCTGTTGGGGAATGTACTGTTCAAGATGACCTGATTGCTGTTGCAATTGGCCCGGTGGTGGCTGATAATGGTATATAGTTGGCAGCGGTTGAGTCATCTGGTAAACAAAACTCAGCATGCGCATTACAAAAATTAAGGAGGCTAGGACAGTACAAACCTGCGTTGAAATGTCCGGATTTTTGCCCAATGAAGCATTGAGAGCCGGAACCGGGGACAGGTTCGAGGCGTATTCTTCAGCCGTCTGTCCGATTGGACTGGTGATCGGAGGCGGATATTGTATGTTTACCTGTGAAACCTGTGAAACCTGTGGAGTGCTTGCTTGAACCGAATGAACTGGTTGCTGTGCCTGTGAGTAGTCAGTGCTGGCTTGTGGGATCGGCACGCCCTCAGTATGACCCAATTGCCCAAGCTGCCACATATGAGTCGGCGCTTGCACTGGAATTTGACCAGGTGGGTAGTAGAACGGAGGAGTATTTCCCGGCTGGGCCCTATCTGGCGGTGGCATCTGTGGCGGGAATGAGTCGTACCCCATTGTAGCCGAATCAACAGGTCGCGGGGCAAGCATTGGATGCTGGGCAGCGGCAGCAGCCTGCTGGGGCGGGAGTTGTGCGCCATAATCGTTGTACATGGGCATTCCCATATGCTGCTGTAGCATCTGGGGATCCTGACTATGCGGCTGACCAAAAGACCCGAAGATGCCGATGGGATTCTTGAAGACAACGCGCTGGGCATAGCCCTCGCAGATTCGCTTTGACTTGACGCAGTTGCTACATATCGGCTTCTCTTCGCCGCACTTGATACGGCGCTTTCGACAAGCTAGGCGTGGTCAACGAGGAAACCCTCTCGCGCCTATCATGCAACATACTTAAACAGCCAGTCTTGGTCCGCTTCTTCGGGAGTCTGCGGGGACCTGACCGGGCGGTCGAGGCCTCTGCCGACTCGATGGGACTCGGATTGTCATGGAGATCTTCAGCCATGGCCAAAATGGTGGCTAGATAGTATAAGGAGGAAGAGGGTGTTTATGCATAGAAGTCATTGTGGGGCCAGAGGCCTTAAAGAGTTCGGAGTAGAGGAAGCTAACGAGGTTTGGACGTCGAGGGTTAAAGCTGCCGGTCTCGCAGATCAGCCGAGAGATCCAAGCTTCCCCCTGGTCCCATTCATTTCTTATTAATTTATCTTTCTATTGATATACCTAGCATGAACTACTCTGCTCTTACACCTTTGATTTCATCTACGCAGAGCTCAGGATTCTCAGCTTACTAGTAAGAGCCTGGACTGTTAGACTATTGTATAACAGCCGATCAGATCGTGGTCTCCTATTGGTGTCAATCGAGTCTGTATGATCGAATGGAGAACCAAACAGCGAACGCCGTGCATCTGATCGATTCTCACAGGCGTTTAGGCGAGAAGCCTGAGAAAAGATATTGACACCTGAGGCCAAATTCACATGACATATTGAGACCTCAGGCACCAGAGTGCCTCAGGCGCCGTATGGTAACGATAGGAAAGTTACCGCTGATAACGAAATTTTGAGCTACTTTTTTTTCTTTCTCGCGAGCTCGAACACTACCCCGTCCCCACCCCAGTCTCGCACCATTCAAGGTATTGGCCACTACTTGCCAATCCTATCACATAATGTTCGCTGTCCCAGGATGGGCGCTCTCGAGCGATGCGCTGAAGCCCCAGACTCAGCCTGCGAAGCCTCAGAATGAGTCCGAGCAGAAGGATACCAAGGCCAATGCAAAGAACAACAAGCGCAAGCGCAGCAATGGCGCTATAAATGCAAACAACGTGGACGAGATGTATCGCCGCCATATCGAAGGTGGTTCTGTGAAAGGTGGAAAGGGTGCAAATGCCCCCGTGAAGGCAGAGCAGAAGCAAAAGCAGAAGAAGGAAAAGAAGGAGAAGCAGACATCCGAGTCTGCACCCGAGAAGCCTGTCAGCGAAGCTCCCGCTGCCAGCGCCGAGGCAGACCAAGGCGAAGACAGGGCACCCAAGAAGAAGCAGAAGAGAAACAGGAAAAACAAGGACAAGGACGCCGAAGCCACAAAGCAGGCAGTCGGTGCTGCACCCTCAATTGACGCAGCTCCTACTCCCGCTCCCGCTGTGCCAGCACCACCACCAGCACCATCAAACCTGACACCTCTCCAGCAGGCGATGCGCCAGAAGCTGATCTCCTCCCGGTTCCGCCACCTGAACGAAGCACTTTACACCACACCGTCCGAGAAAGCACTTGACATGTTCAATGCCAACCCAGAGCTCTTTGATGAGTACCACGCCGGGTTCTCAAGACAGGTGAAGGAGTCCTGGCCCTCCAACCCGGTTGACGGCTATATCAAGACCATCCGTCATCGCGGTGCTATCCCCCTCCCTAAGCGAGGCAAGCCCCTCAACCCAGAACGGGGATACCCGCTCCCCCGTCGCCCGAATGGATCATGCACATTTGCCGATCTGGGCTGTGGTGATGCTGCCCTTTCCCGTGCCCTGACTCCCTCCGCCAAGAAATTGAACATCAAGCTTAACAGCTATGATCTGCAAGCCCCTGATGCGCTAATTACGAAGGCTGATATCTCCAATCTTCCATTGGAGGATGGCTCAGTGGATGTGGCTATCTTCTGTCTCAGTCTGATGGGTACCAACTGGGTCTCATTCGTCGAAGAAGCATGGCGTGTTCTGCGCGGTGACGGTAAGGGCGAGTGCTGGGTCAGTGAAGTGAAGAGCCGATTCGGCAAGGTGGCGCGCAAGAAGTCACAGATCGGCGCCCAGAGACCCGGCAGCAAGGCTGACAAGAAGAATCCCAAGAAGAAGGGCGGCAAGGATGATGCTGGTTCTGATGTGGAGGAGGCGGAGATCTTCGCTGAGGATGCCCGCCCCTCTGACAATAAGGATGAGACTGATATCTCTGCCTTTGTGGAGGTTTTCCGCTCCCGTGGCTTCATGCTTCGTCGGGAGTCCGTCGACAAGTCTAATAAGATGTTTGTGCGTATGGTGTTTGTTAAACAGGGCGGTGCACCTACCAAGGGCAAACATGCTTCTGCTCTGAGTGCGCCTGCGGCTCCTGGCAAGAAGCGCTTTGTTGACCGCAAGCCTGAGTCTGAGTCTGGTATGACAGCTGAACAGGAGGCTCAGGTGCTGAAGCCTTGTGTGTATAAGATCCGCTAGTCTGATCTCTATTTCCCTGTATATAGCTTAAAATTACCATGGATGCATGATCATTACCTCAACCAATACATGAAAAGAATTAATCGTTGGACGGCATCATTATTTTTCTATTGCTCTGAACAGATACTAGCCTCCATATTGAGTCTGAAAACTGCAGGACATATCATCCAAATCTGCTCGTTTATTGATTCCCACCAAGCTGTGCGACAGCATTGCCCATCTCCTCATCACCGTAGATGCGGAAGCCCTTTTCCTTGGTCACGCTAGCAAGCTGGACATTCTTGGAGTCAAGCTTCTCCTCCATAACCTGCTTCAATGTCTTGAGAACCAAAGTTTCAGCCTCTGCTAGGGTCAAAGATCGGTGGTATTCATTCTGGAGTTCGGCCTGCGCGCCCTCACTGCCCGAGCCAATGGCCTTGGCGTCATAACGGTAGAATGTACCGGATGGCTCAGCGTGGTATCTAGCAAAAAACCGCAGTTAGCAAGCTATCGACAATAGCGAGCAAGACGGATCCCTTACAGTTGTGGCCCGTCCTCGTCGTATCCAGCAATTAACAGCGCAACACCGAAAGGTCTACTCATAACACTCTCTTCGTCATCACCGCTCTCACCAAACCGCAAAGCCAAATCGCAAATTGCCTGAGTGGTGCTCTCAACCCGCAAAGGCTCAGCATAGTGGAAAGCGTGGTTCTGGCACTCAACGCGGGCGTGTTCAACCAAGTTCCGGGCATCGGCCTGGAGACCGGACATGGCACAGCCAATGTGCTGATCAATTTCCACAATCTTCTCAACGGATGAAGCTTCGAGGAGGGTAGATGTGACGCGCTTCTCGACACCGAGGATCACACCTTCGGATGTTGCTACCTGGGTGAATGTCAGCAAGAACGAACTCGGGGCCGTATCATCTTCCGTTCGGCGTTTCGATAACGATATGAGGGTTTCCAGCAGGTGCCTTTCACATGCTCAATGGACCGTCGGACTGAGTAGGGAAGATATAGTATGACATACACCGATCGCTGTGGAGCCTAGCTTGATAGCTTCAAGAGAGTATTCGACCTGGAACAAACGACCTTCGGGGGAAAAGGTGCTGGGAAACAATCATTGTCAGACTGGAGAATCATCGACGAGGGGCAAGCATTAATGGCGGACGTACTTGATTCCACGGTCTGTCCACAACTGTTAGTTCAGTCCACGGTGAGGGGACGTTGACAAAGCTTACCATATTCTGATCGGGCAATAAACATAATGAAGGATTAGAAAGGGCTGAGGGAACTAGTAAAATAAGCAAAGAAGACAGGCGATGGAGAGGATGGAAAGGGAGCAGAGGATGTCTGAAGCTCGGGAAGGAAGCTCGCGACGTAAGAGGTGAGCGCCTAGTGTCGCCTCAGGCACCAAGGCAAACATCTGCCCAAACCCGAGTGGAGTTCCAAGGCTGTTTGAATATCACAACACTCTACATTTGCGCCCTTGACTCGTTTGCATTCGCATTTGATTCTTATGCTGTATGACATACTCGTCGCCCCCGCGGGATTATGTCTGCCAATGACCGCGCCTATATGAGCGCTTCACGACCCCGCGTTGTCTCCAATCGCGTCGATGCCGAAAACCGCGGAGTGTCGCCGCTTCAAACCGAGAACATGGACCCTTCGCGCGCAAGTACTGCGAGTCAGAAACACCGAATGTCGCGTGATCAGAAGATTATGTCCGAGAAGCGCACCGAGCGATCCATGATCACAACAAGGGAAAAGGTAGTGCGGAGGAACCCAGTCAAGGAATCTCTCAGCGCGGCGAATCGAGGCGATTGGGAGAAGACTCGACCCAAGAGGCCTGTTCAGGCCGATGGCGCGAGTTTGATTCCTCAGAATGACTCGGCTGGTAAGTCGTCTTGTGTCGCATCTTGTCGGCGAGGCTGTGATTGTTATACTAATCTGGCTGTTCTTATACAGCGCCATGGGATCCCCAAGCTTCCTTGATTCCTCGTTCTACGGCTCCGCTCGCATGTCGCGTATCAGTTCCTCCTCTCGCCTCGACAGCTCCGCAGTCGCTTCATCCTCGCCCACTTCGAGAGCTCTCTCCCGATGCGCAAGAAGCAGCAATACTGGAGGACTTGTTGTTTGTGTTTATGGGATTCGAAGGACAATACATTCACTATGCCAGCTCGTATGATCCCTCCGTCGAAAAGGACCGCCTGACAGGTCCAATCTTCCAGATGGCCTCAGGCATCGACCCAACGCTACGAGATCTCACACAGTCCATGTTGAAAATGGCAACACATTATAGTGCCATGGAAGCATTTGTGGAGATTCAAAGTCGAGCAGAGTGTGGTGCTGTTAGTCACTCGTTGTGCGCATCTATTCGGAAGCTTCTCAAGGACTACTTGATCCTTATCGCACAGCTGGAAAGCCAGCTATTGAACAACCCTACCTTCACCTTACATCAACTACACCTTCACACAATGCCTACCGCCCAGTGCTTGGCACAGCTTTATTCCATGGGCCAGGAATTGCTGCGTCGAAATGGTTTATTAGATCAAGATCTCGATGAATCCATTGATGACTTCGATGATGTTGACAATATTCTCGAACAGCTCAAGGAAGGCGGAGACCTGGTACCTGGGGCCATGGCACGCAAAAAGATGTGCAAGGGAGGAAACATCTTGCGGCTGCTAACAGAGCGTCTGGCTACGTTCTCAGGTGACCCGACGACAAAGACCTTGCTTCAGACATTACTACGCGACGCCAGTCGGCCCTACATGACCATGCTGAATGAATGGCTGCACCACGGAGGTATCAAAGATCCCCACGCCGAGTTCCTTGTCAAGGAACAAAAATGGATCAAGCGAGAGAAGCTGGAGGAAGACTATACGGACGAGTACTGGGAAAAGCGTTACACGATTAGAGATAATGAGGTACCACCGCAGCTTACGAGCGTCCGAGAAAAAGTTTTACTTGCTGGAAAGTATCTCAATGTGGTTCGGGAATGTGGTGGTGTTGATATAAGCAAAGAGGTCAAAGATGTACCGAAGACGCTGGACGATCCACGATTCTTGGATAACGTTAACGCCGCCTACACATACGCCAACGCTTCATTGTTGAACTTGCTCGTCACCAAAAACTCACTGAACATTCGATTCCGCTCCCTGAAACACTACTTCTTCCTCGACCGCTCCGATTTCTTCTCCTATTTCCTCGAACTTGGCTCCTCGGAGCTGCGCAAACCGGCGCGGGTCGTCAACGAGGGCAAGCTTCAGTCACTCCTGGATATCGTGCTTCGACAGCCAGGCAGTATCGCAGCACAGGATCAATTCAAGGAAGATGTCAAGGTGCGAATGAACAAGATCGGCCTGACAAAATGGTTGATGCAGGTTGTCAATGTATCAGGCATAAACCAAGATAACCCTGAAGCGTCGTTTGAGAAGCAGCCAGCCGCTCATTCAGCCGACGAGGACAAAGACATTCTGGGTTTCGATGCTCTAGAGTTGGATTACTCAGTTCCGTTCCCTCTGTCACTGGTCATCAGCCGCAAGACTGTCCTACGGTACCAACTTATCTTCCGCCATCTTTTGTCACTGCGCCACCTTGAGACGTTGCTGGTCACGTCCTGGTCAGATCAGAACAAAGTCACTAGCTGGCGGCATAAATCCTCCGATCGACGACTGGAGATCTGGAAGAGACGGGCATGGAACTTGCGCGCGAAAATGTTGGTCTTTGTTCAGCAGCTTTTGTATTTCTGTACAGCAGAGGTCATTGAGCCCAACTGGGTTGGTTTGATGGAGCGTGTTGAGAAGGTCCACAAGGAGGCCTCGGAAGTGACGGAGGGTGATATGAAGCAGGTCAACCGAACGGTTGACGAACTGATGCAGGATCATGTGGACTTCCTAGATACATGTCTGAAGGAATGCATGCTTACTCAGGCTAAGCTGCTGAAGGTATGTTGTGTTACTCCATTTGATGGAATCTATACTAATAATTGATTGCGCAGATCCATTCTAAACTGGTGACCTGTTGCACCATGTTTGCATCTTGGACAGCAGCCTCGCTCTCCCGGACTTTGGCTTCGGCAGACCCAGATCTTGCAGGAGGCAAAATCTCTGGTGCTGATGCTAGAGGTTATGATCCGACGCGGATTGCGAAGCTGGAGGACACACTGAAGCGCTACGAAGATCACTTCACGCGCCATCTCCGGATCTTGATGGACAGGTAAGTGTAATTCTGGGACATCCATGAAAATATGTTCTCTAACAACCATATAGTCTGAATTACTACGCCGCAACCGAGAGTGTGGTGCTCCTGAAGCTTGCACATTCCTTAACCTCCATCAGCAGGGAAGAGAGCAAAGAGGACTGAAAGTGTGCAGTATAAATTGTTTCGTTCTCTACAATTTGATAATCACTATCCTCATGCTCCGTCCCAACGTACGGTCAAAGTCTACCATAAGTCTGGGATCACGCGACGTACCGGTAGACCCGAACTGCATACTTTTAGTGACAGCTTCTCCGACGGAATTCGGCACACAAGCAGCACCGAGTCCAACTCTGGGGCCAAGGAGGCTGCCTCTGCGCCCGATCAACACACTATTTGGGGGCCATGGACTCTGCACGAAGTACATAGACCAAAACCACTAAACATAACGATAATATGAGTAACATCACGATACGGATTTCGCATTCTCACAAAATCGTACATCGTATGATGAAGTACATAGTACATCCATAGGCCGTAAGCTAGGTCCTTTGTATCCGTACTTTGATACACTCGAAAACGGGCAACAAAGAGGTGCAAAGTGCATATAAATGTGACTGTTACAGCAAATGATAAAGAACCGGAGCCTCACGCGAATTCCTCGGGATCGCGTCAGCGAGGGAATCCGACCTCCAGCAACTTATATATCTCAGCATTCCAGCTCAAAGCTCACCCTCTACCTAATCCACTCCCTCATGTCAAGCTTACCATCCTAACAAATAGCTCCAACAATGCCTTTTACCCTCCAAACACTAATCCCAACCCTCAACATCTCCTCCACACCCATGCGCCTAAACATCGCCCTAAGCGCCCTCGCCATCCTAACCTCAACGCTCCTCCTCCCAAGCGCATACCGCGATTACAAAATATTCAAATCCTATGGCCCAGGCGGTGTCCCAAATAACGCTCTAGGATGGATTCTCGTGCGCGTATTCTTCCAGCCGTTCGGGCGCGAGATGCTCAGTACGGACGAGTATGTGCGGCGCATCGCGGCTGCGGAGGGACATGGGAAGGGCGATGAGGGGTATTTGATGTTATCTGAGGATCAGCTTGGGGGTAGGAAGGAAATGGGGAGACCGGTTGTTGGACCTCATGTTGTGCCGCAGAGGCAGTTGACGCAAGTGCCTGATGAGGTTGTTATGGAGGTACGTATATGACTGTTTTTGTTTTCTTTTCTGGGTGGATCAGCTTGGATGGTTGAATTGCTAGATTGTTGGACGAGCTGGATATTAATTGGTTTTTAATAGAAATTCTTTAACGCGTTCAATGCCTTTGGTCTGCGCAACCATCACCTCGTGAAGCTATCACGCTCGAATCTTGAAAATCATGCCAAGGCGCTCTTCCTTGCTGATCATATTCCTTCGTCGGGGATTTTGAATGGCGAGATTGCTCATCTTCATTCGGGAAATGATCATTCTGTGCATGTTCTCCTTGCACCAGCTGATTGTATGTTTTTTCTTTTCCTCTTTTTGACGTCATCTGTGCTGCTTCCTATGCTTGGCCACACACTAACTCATACCTAGGCATCAAAGTCATAGACGCAGGCTGGGGCCAGCGACACGCTTTCTCAGGCTCATCGGCCATGACATATCTCTCTCTTGGTACAAGGCCCGACATCCCAGCTGAATATCTTCTCATCTATGCGCCCCGGACAGAGGTGGAAATTGAGACTGTCATGCAGATTATCGCGGCGGGTGTCAAATTTATGACTGGGCGGGAGGATGTTCGGTAGTTGATAGGTGGCAGGTGAATGTTTTGATATTCTAGGACTCTCTCTGCGCCGTGTACTGTACTTACGTTTGTGCTTTTCTCTATACCCCACTCTTTTGCTAGGATCTAGCAAATCGTCATGTTTATATATAGAATTCCTGAACAATTGATGGCATATGACGTAACAGCCGAGGCATTACTTGGACAACGCTGAAATGTCTCGGTGATTCGAAACCACATGCTCCATAGATCGTCACGACTACAGACACAGGTTCAATCCCTTCAATGCCAAAATTGTTAGCCCGGGGTACTTGAAAATGGGCACAAAAGCGGCGAAGAAAGCAACGAAAAAGGAGGGGCCCAAGTAACATTCAAAAATCAGCATCCTTAAGGATTTTGTACAGAGGTTTCTTTTTCAGATATATAGCATACCACTGGTTTACAGAATGCTCAGAAGGCATGAAACATAGTCAATCCCAGTAAGACGAACAAGGCAAATCCTCCCATGTACAATTCAAAAACCAAAGTGAATGTGACGTGTAACCCCTTTAATATCGACAGCGGGTCTCCAAAGTCCCACCGGATAAAAGTAAAATAGGACAAAAGTTTATGGCAAATAGTCCGACTTTGCTTGAAATGGTAATTCAAACCTGAGCTTAATCACCTACTAATATCCGTAATATACAAGTAATGCCGACACATCGTATATGTAAGGTCAAGAAGGAAAAGAAGAGATCATATCCCAACAATAACAGGCACCCGATGATCAGCCCCCAGCACCTTGGCCATCTCTCGATTACGGAATTCGTGTAGTAGTGGACTGGGAGGGGCTTGACCCGAGGAACTGGTACGCTAATTATTTTCTTTCTCTTTTCTTTTTTTTTTTTTTTTAGTGGCACTACTGCCCCTCTACTGTTCCTCAATCCGTAGTGTCATTACATGCAGGCAGGATTGCAGATGTAATAAATTCGGAGGCAAACGAGGGTGATGAATAGGGTAATTTATACGGAAGACTTACATTGCCTTTTCCCCCTAGTCTTGTGAGTTCGTGCTTGCGAAGGATGACTGGCTTACAGTCTTCGCCCGCAGAAGCTGGGGACTTCGTGGACATGTCCGGGCACTACGATCTCCTAAGTTCTGTAAGAAATAGTCCATCATCTCAAACATGAACAAGAATAGAAACATAACCTGGGAGTACGGAGTACGGAGACCCCAAAACTACAAGGAGTGAATGTAAGCTCACTACGTGATACTGTCCCGACACTCTGGACACGCCCCCCCCCCCCCCCCGCTCGTCTCGATCCCGCTGGGACCCCGATCCGAGACCAGGCAAGACCTGTAAGATACAGTAAATTGGGAGAACAGCAGCCTACATCGATCGAAAAAGAGATCGATTCCCAATATTCAAGCAGCCCTTACAAACGAGCACATACTGGAGAAGGGGCTGGAAGTAAGGCCAGGCTTCCCGAGAACGAACCATGGCGCTGGGATTCAGAGCCAACGGCAGCCCCCGGACGGGTACTGTAAGCCTCCTGGGTGACCCGACAGTCTGGACTTGCACTGCACTGTACTGTACTCTGTACACACATGTACAGAGTACTCGGACCCGCGACTTCGTGAACTTAAATTGGTTTCCACTCCGAAATGTTCCCGGCTGGTTGGGTCGTAAGCGGTATGGTGATGGTGATGGTGGCAAGTAAACGGAAAACATACTAACTTATAACTTGGCTTTATGGATGGGTAAATGACCTATATTGCAAGTACATGCAGAGAGCCCTTGCAGTTTTGCATCCTCTGAGATTGTGAAGCAGTGAAACTGATCTTCGGAGAATTGACCAGGATTCTAAAACGCAAAATCAGGAGTCAGGTGGCTTAGAATTTTCCAAGGGGTTTTCCACGGTGGATTCGGACACGGGAGTGGGGACTGCCACAGCGTTGTAGTCGCATACTTTACTGCAAAAGCCAGACGATACCCACAATTACACCGAATTGAGTGTCTTCGGGGTGGATATATTCTCCGCCAGAATGCCGTCCATGCCCCTGCGCTTACATGCACCGTAGGCAACCCGCGTAAGCAAGGCAACTGGACGAACTCTCATGTCAGAAAAAAGGTGGGGAGGAATCAGAAATACCGGCCTATCCCGCGGGGTACTTCTGTCATGTTCACTTGGGCAATCCGGAGACTAAAATCCCTAGAGCAAATCCGCCCAGCGTCATCAAATCGCCCAACAGCGTTGGAATGGCATGCGAAACATATCAAGACAAGCGGTGTGAGTGAGCGAGAGCGAGGAGGGGCATGGAACAAAAATCAAAACTATTGTATATCCACACAAAATCCCGAGGAACTGGATGTCCAACGAGGACGATGCTGATCCTGACCCGGTCAATCCCCACTGGAGTTTGGGAGGGGAAGGGCCGGCGCTGTTGGTGCTATTTGTGAGACCGGGCTGAGCAAGCCACTTGGAACCCACAGTACTGCAAAGAAATTGGCCCGAGGATACAGCTTTGGTCTGGGGCGCGAGTAGAATATTTGGAAACCTGTCACCGAGGCTCCGGTCCAATTGTGGGCTTCGTTTTTTTCCCGTCTTGATTGGAACTGACAGCGGGAACCAGCGAAGATCCGTTTCCAGACCTCTGGAATCTGTAATGTACATGTAATGCAGGGCGTGGAGCAAGGGCTGGTCAGCACCCCAATACCGAGGCCTTTGTTTCGATCTGGTCTATCAGGATGTCCGATTCCTGATGGCTTTTTCTCAGAATGGGCAAGTTACACGGCAGTTGGGACAATCGTTCCAGCCTCATAATCAAGTATTGGGAGATTCAGGTTGGTTTTTCGTCGTATGTTATCTTCCATTCCTGAAAATTCTTGTGACACCCCCGTGTTGGTAGGAGTTGAGTAGGCAACCATAGGGCCGGCTCCTGGATTCTCGCGCCATAACCGCCAATACCCGAATGAGCCCTTCGAATTTCCCACATAGACGACTGACAGGTTCGATATGGATGTCCCAGGTGCAGCGTGGGCGGGTTTGGACTCACCCATGCCACCCTCACTCATGCTACCGGGCGCCCTTGGACCCTTCATGCAAAGTAGGTATTATGCGTGACGGCGAACTGTGCATTAGTTGACGGCACTGCCGCCTAGACTCAAGGCTCATTAGCTTGGCTTTAAGCGGCGGAACCGAGTCAAGTCTATCCTGATACTTACATGCTAGTATATCAATCCTGCCGGCATTATTCGTGAACCACTCTTCGGCTACTCAACCGACCCGCTCTTCGCTTCTTCCGTCCTGGTTAAAAATCCCATACCCCTGGAGTAGAAGACCTGAAGGTTGTCACGCGCAGTAGTTTCTTTGTGTGGATGAGATCTCGGAGTTGCCCTGGGCCACATCAGCGATCCGGAGGGGATCAGGAGTCCGCAGTAATCGTATTTGGTTACCACTTTCGCTGGCCCCATCCGTGCTAATTATTGGACCATTGAGCGCCCCGTCTCTTCACAAATCGTTTTTGTGATCTTCCACGAGGCAATTGGGCTGGGCAGACCATTTGGCTTTCTCCATTCGTCCATTCAGGCTTATTGTATGATTGAAAGCCCCTCCATACAATCATCACCAACAGGCGCCAAAAGTGAATGATCCTCGCGCGAGCCGCCATCCTAAGGTTGTCGTTGCCGCCGTGGTCTCCAAGCGGCAGCCGATCGCTTCCATGAAAATCAGATCGATTTTCGCACCATTTCCAAACATCGTGATCTAATGCACTTTTTTGGACCCGGAAGATTCAACCCCGCCCTGGCCAGTCAAATCTGTATATATCAGCTGAAATTTCCTTTTTCGTCTACCACTTCACTTGATTCAGGTGACAATGGCGTACGCTTGATCTCCCTGTTCGTGCCTGCAACCCAAGGAAACTGACTTTCATATAGGAGTCCAGATTCACAGACGATAGAACTAGATCGTGAATTTCTCGATACTGTCACATTCCACGGCCGAGAGTATCAGAAATATTCGATCGATAACCGCACGTATTTCGGACCAGTCGATGAGGTAGGAATGTGGGAGTCTCATTATTGTTGCACTGCTGACCAGCAACCAGGAAGAAGCAGAACGGCTGGAGGACGAGCAGCAAGTGTTCCAAAGAATTTTCGATAATCGCCTCATCTTTCCACCAATACGTCGACTTCGAAGAGTGTTGGACTGCGGGCATGGATCCGCATCCTGGGCTATCGAGGTTGCTGAACAAAATCCCAGTTGCGAAGTGAGATGTTCCATTGGATGTGCTCGAATATATCTGACATTCGGTGCTTTGTAGGTCACCGGCGTGGACATTGCCCCGCACATGAATCCAGACGATGTGCCTGACAACTTGTGGCTTCAGGTAAGTAAAATTGTTTCATTTTTCAACATGGTGAAAGGCATATCCTGCATGAGGGGAGCAGTTGTGGCACTACCGCGGACGTTTGTGCCTTGAGGATTCGTCTGGCTAGTCGTGATCAACGATGCAAGACCCCATAGAAGGGCTGCTAACTTGTCGTTCAACAGGTCGATGATTTGAATCGTCGCTTCACCTTTCCCAGCCACCATTTCGATCTTGTCCACTCGAGACTCCTTGCGACCGGTATCCACCGAACCCGATGGCCATCCTATCTCCGTGACATAGTCAGGTGCGAACCCTTTGAGCAGATTGACTTTTCTGTTGATCTAAGAGACATGAAATCATTCAGTCGAAGCTTCAAGACTAACATGAGGTTCCCTCAAGAGTCCTGAAGCCAGGAGGGTGGGCTCAGATGGTCGAAATATATTTCAATGTGCAATCCGACAATGGCTCACTCAACGACGACCATGCCCTGAGAAGATGGAGCACACACTATATGCGTGCCTTGGATGACCGGAAAGACCTCAGAATTGGTTCGAAATTGAGAATGCTCATGACGGAGGCAGGCTTTGAAGAGGTGGACACAAAGATGATCCCCCTTCCACTGTCTTCTTGGGGGGATGCAAGAACGCAAAGTATCGGTCGATCCAGCCACGAAAATATCAAGCAACTTCTTCGATCACTCGCCCTCTACCCACTGATACAGCGTTTGCATATGTCACCACAGAGTTTTGAGGCTCTTGTGACACAGGCGCAGCAAGAGGCGGCTGATCACACATTGAAGCCATATTTTCCGCTGTATGTACCGCCTCATTGACATTGGAAAACGCATTCTGACAGAGCAGGTACGTCTGCATTGGCAGGAAGCCATGAAAGCCCACCATGTCGAGCCCGAGTCCTGAAATACCAACACAAGATTCGGTCGAAGGTGATCTCACGATGAGACCGAGAATGTTTAGACACTCTTGAATCATGCCACATCACAGATCGACCCCATTCTTCACATATTGTACATATGTACAGTCTTGAGCGTCTCCCTTTGCATCCGACTTGCATATACATCCACATAGCTAAAGATGGTTAGTCAAAGATTTCTCTTAATTGAACCGGTGCTACCTGTATCATGTCGAATTTCTGTATCCATAACACGCTTGTGAGTCTGCTGAAGTCCAAATCTGCTGGAAAGACTGGGAATTCCGGTGGGCTTGGAAGAGGGCATGGTCGCACAGAGAAGCATGTGGGACTCGGCGATTAGCGTGTGAGAACGCTCGTAGCCCACTTCCCGTTGTTGACGTTATTTCCGCGGAGTCGGCAATGCCCAAATGCACTCAGCCTTGGCTGTCGATAGCCCCATACCTGCTTGGAGTTCGCGGTATCACCGTAGGACATGGTGGCCCAAGTGCGGATCGAGGGATCTGGCAGATCGGGGGATCGGGGATCTGGGGATTGCGCTAAGCAATGACTCGCATGGCCCTAGTGCAAGGTGCTGACTGCTTGTTGGAACGTGTTGAGAGTGCATAGTAGAGAGCTTGAGATGATCGAGTTTGCTGTGTGCTTAGCCCCCCTTGTACTTGGTGCCCGAGAGCCTCATCGGGACCCATGGTCGGAGTCTGTCCGACGTTATCGGACCTTCGGCTACTGAATGCTTCGATAATGCCTCGAAGAACAATGGACCGCAAGATCGATGGAGGAAAGCCGAGCAGTGAGAAAAGGAGAAGAGAGAAGTGGAAGGGAAAGGGTACCAGACTGACGGGAAGGCACCTGGAATTACCAGGGCTATTAGCCTCCGCTGCCATCGACCTTCACTCGGGCCCACGTTCTACTAACCTTGGAAATTTCATATGCCATCGCTTTCACCGACAGCGTCTGAAAGCCAATGCTGACCGTCACTCCATTCCACCCAAAATGAGACTTCGCCCCCGAACTGGCTATGTTTGAGTCGCCTATCACACTAACCTCCCTTGGGCAGCAAGAACAATATGACCAGTGAGCACACCGTTATTCCCTGCAAGCAACCAATCACAACAGTCGTGACGCCTCGATTACCGACTACCTGGTTTCTATACGAGACGAGCTTTATGTTCGGGCCCGACAGAACCAGGCATTTCTTGACTCCTGTTCCTTACTCGGGAGAGGCCATACCGTTTTCTAGGGAGAACGCTAAGAGTTTCGTGTGGAATGTCCTTAAATTGACGGCCACATGTGTCTGCCAGAAATATTGCATGGCGTTGGTTTACAGGAGTCCCAGGAAGAGGGAAGGGACAGACTCCAAAGAGCCTCAATTGATCCAGCAGCGGCCATTAATGCTCTCTGAATGATCAACCCGAGGCATCCGAAAATGGACAAAAAAGAGGTGAAGAAAGAGAGACCAAAGAAGGGCGTCAATGCATAAAAGAATATACTTGCTCCACCGCCATTGAAAACCGTCCAATACTGGGATTCTGTGCTTCTACCAGCTCTGGGTGTTTGAAGCCTATCGAGTAACCCGTTGGGCACAGACCTGCGATACCCGAGCCTAACTATGACCCCGGCGGTGCTGTCACTTGGGGATAGGGGGATACAGAGAACTGGCTATACCAAGTATAAAGTAATCTGTGCTAGGCTAGTCGATAATCGCAAGGATATGCTTTTCATTTACTGTATTCTTGCAGAGTGAAAGAACCAAGTTGGCAGTGATAAGTCGTACAAATTCCTCATACTTCATTGAGTAGTAAGAGAAGTACAGTCCTTCAATGAAGACAACCATTTAGAATTGACTACAGAGCACCGCCAGCATGTATCAAATACAACAGAATAGCCAGAATGAGATGCACTCGTGAGCCCGATATAATTAGTTAACTAAGTTGGTTGACTAACCCAGATGATAGACACCCATTTACCCAGGCATCAATATTACCCGATCGGGGAAAGCGGGGAGAAAAAAAGTTGGCGCGGATTTTCATTTGAGCTCCGGAACAGTCGCTTTCTTTCTTTTGCGCAACATCAGCCAAGATGCCTTCCACACACAACAAGGAGAAGTCATGGGACACAGATGATATTGACAAGTGGAAAGTAGGCCATTTCCATTTCCACATTCAATTTAGGCTTAAAGCTGACCAAATCCATCTAGATCGAAGAATTCAAACCCGAACACAATGCCGCCGGAAGCTTCGCCGAGGAATCTTCCTTCATGACCCTCTTCCCCAAATACCGCGAACAATACCTGAAGGAAGCATGGCCGGTCATCACCCGCGCCCTGGAGAAGCAGGGAATCGCCTGCACACTGGATTTGGTCGAGGGAAGCATGACAGTGAAGACAACACGAAAGACCTACGACCCAGCGGCGATCATGAAAGCCCGCGATCTGATCAAGCTGCTCGCGCGTAGCGTGCCAGTCACACAAGCGATGAAGATCCTCGAAGACGGCACAGCCTGCGACGTGATCAAGATCCGCAACCAGGTCCGCAACAAAGAGCGCTTCGTCAAGCGTCGCCAGCGTATCCTCGGTCCAAACGGCTCAACCCTCAAGGCACTGGAACTTCTCACCAGCACATACATCCTCGTGCAGGGAAACACTGTTGCGGTCATGGGTCCGTACAAGGGGCTGAAGGAGGTGCGACGGATCATCGACGACTGCATGGCGAATATCCACCCGATCTACCATATCAAGGAGCTGATGATTAAGCGCGAGTTGGCGAAGGACCCGACGCTGGCGGAAGAGTCCTGGGACCGATTCCTGCCTAACTTCAAGAAGCGCACGCTGTCCAAGCGTCACGTTCCCTTCCAGGTTACCGACAAGAGCAAGAAGGTTTACACGCCCTTCCCACCTGCGCCGGAGAAGAGCAAGGTCGACTTGCAGATCGAGTCTGGCGAGTACTTCCTTTCGAAGGAGGCGAAGGAGCGGGCTCAGAAGGAGGAGGTTGTCGAGAGGCAGCGGGTCAAGCGGGAGGAGAAGATGCGCGAGCGCGAGAAGGATTTCATTGCGCCTGAGGAGGTTGCGCCTGTGGACCTGGACGAGAAGAAGAGGAAGAAGGAGAAGAAGGAGAAGAGCAAGCGGAAGCGCGAGGCTGATGGCGAGGCCGATGTCGACGATGCTGCCGAGCGCAAGGAGAAGAAGAAAAAGAAGAAGAGCAAGTCCAAGGACGCATCTTCCGATGCGGAATGAGCTGCTCTTTGATTGTGGTGTCTTGTATCGGATTTGGCGCTTATGGCAGAGCATGGGTCTGGCGTTTGAATGTCTTGTCTCCTGGTCCTTTTCGTTGCAACGTTGCAACCCATGTATGCCCCAAGCTGGCGTGTATATGTGTCTCCCAAAAACATTGTTCAATACCAAAGTTTTTATGTCTACTTGCATTCATTTCATGAATCTTTTGATTTTATTAAGCTAAGGGGTTGGGCACATAACTAGCAAGATGTGTCTGTTGAATGCACGATCATTCATATTTCAGACCACACAGGGATTCTCAATTCTCAATTAGCATAACCTGCTTTTGTAAATTATTTGATTCTCTTCCACTCCCGCGCAAATATTCGATGTTTGTGCTTCAATCAAGACCCCATGTGACAATTCACTACAGACATGATCGTGTCGCATTAAGTCTGCGTAGAGCGATTCGACTCAGAGATTGTTGGGACGGTGGTCGCCAATCTCCACAATTCCCTCGTGAACTGTCTGGTCAGAGTGGAGGGCAGTGGACTTCTGCTCGCCCATGCGGGCGTGACCGTACTCTGCGATGGCCATCTCGTGAGCAAAGGTATCCGTGGGGCGCCACTTGGCGCTGCCACGAGGAGTAGTCTCTTCCAGCATTTTGTCAACCTGCTCCAGAGTGAGGCCTTTGGTCTCAGGAATAACGAAGAAGGCGAACAAAAGACAGAGGAAAAGTGCGCTGCCCCAGACAAAGAAGACCTTTGACTTCAAATTGCCGTATTCCTTGTCGACCAAGTAGGGAGTGATGACGGCAATGACACAGTTCCACAACCAGTTCGAAGCTGTAGCGAGGGCAACACCCTTGGCTCGGATGGGAAGAGGATAGATTTCGCCGATGACGACCCAAGCTGCAGGGCCCCAGGTGGTTGCAAACGCGGCAATGTAGAAGCAGACAAACACAATCAGACAGGTGTTTCTAGCACTATGTTAGTGTGTTTATTGCACAGGATGTTTACATCCATGACTCACGCTGCATGTCCGTCAGGATAGGCAACACCAACGATTGCGATGATGAACTCGCAAAGGCACATGATGACGGCACCCCAGATCAGCAGAGTACGGCGTCCGAACTTCTCAATCATGTAAAACGAGGCGGGGGTGGTGACAACATTGACAACGTTTGTGATGGTGGAAATCAGGAAAGGGTTCTGCAAGCCGACCTGCTGGAAGAAGGTGGTTCCGTAGTAGACTAGATTCAAAAAAATATTAGTAAGAGGCTTAAATAGACATGTAGGAAGAGATTTAGGAAAAGGGTTAGTGACATACAAATGAAGTTGATTCCGGTCCACTGTTGGAACATCTGCAAGGCAGTGCCGGCAATAACGCGACGAAGATTACCACGGGGCGACATGCCACCTTTGAAGCAATCAGCCCAGGAGGTGCTGGAAATTCTCTTTTCGTAATCATAGTTTGCCTGGATTTCAGCGAGCTCGGCCTGGATAGCTGGGTGAGTGGGAGACTGGCCACGAACTCGAGAAAGAGAGCGCAGAGCGTCGTTGGTCCGACTACAGCGAACATAGTAACGAGGGGACTCAGGTAAGAAGAAGAGACCAGCGGCAAGAATGACGGCCCAAATGAACTGTAGAGCAATGGGAATTCGATAAGACGTCGAATCAGTCCGATTCTTACAACCTTGGTCAACGCCCGAGGCCACGAGCAAACCGATAGTAATTGCCCACTGATACATCGAAACAAGCAAGCCACGAACACGACGGGGACTGATCTCAGAGACATAGAGAATGACAACAGAAGAGACCCCGCCGACTCCAAGACCAGCAACCAGACGACCGGCAACAAGACCACCAACAGAGGTGGTGCCAACCTGAACAGCAACTCCGACGGAGAAGATAAGGCAGGAAAGCATGATGGCCAGACGGCGACCAATCATTTCCGCCACGGCACCACCAAATATTGCACCCAAGAAAGTACCAGCAGACAGGATGGAGGTAATGAGAGACTTGCGCGAAGTGGCAATCTCAAAGCCAGTAGGGGCATCATCACTCTTGGGAACGGGGTGGCCGAAGTGCTCTTTGACATAATCCATGCCAAGGACACCACTGATGTAGCCTGAGTCATAGCCATAAAGAAGTCCTGTTGAAGTGTGAGTTGTGATGTGTTTGTGGTGTTAGGGTTGCTTTTACCTCCGAAGCTGGCAAAGCCACAGACCAGGTAAGCACGCCAGGTAACCGGAGCCTCAATGAGGCTCAGGTCAACGGTGCCCATGTAGTTGGACATGTTGAAGTAGGTGAAAGGTGCTGTAGACCACTTCGTGAAGCAAGTGGAATGGATGCTTCAACCTTATTGTGGAAATCTCAAAGTGGGAGTGAAAATGAAGGGTGAGGTGGAAAGGGGAAGTGAAGAAAAAGAAGAAGAAGAAAAGAAAACAAGAAGCCACGATGGACGTAACCTTGGGCAAGCTGCTGTCAGCAACAGTGTTGCTTAGATTGTCACACCAACAAATGGAACTTCAAACGTCAGTCTCTGACTGATTCCCACTATCTACCAAATGGTTTGGTATCTTTTAGACTTGATTTGCTATAGAACAACAAACTCGTACAGGATTCTTCCACGTTGCTATATTCCCCTGATACTGAGCCTCAGTAACGCTGCAAAGGACCGGTGTTCCACAGAGTACTACACTGGCGTGGGTTGTGGGAGCCCAGTGGTTCCAAATATGAAGTAGAAGCCTATTGAGTTTCACGGCAGATACTCCGCCCAGAGATAGCAACGCAGATCAAGCTGGACTCGAAATGAGACATGGCAATATGTAACTCTGTAACACCAAACTCAGGCAGGGGCTTTAGTGGTTTGACCTCCTTGTCAACTTGATCTGTTACCCAGAGCAGTTAGTTTTTGTCTTCTTTTACACGACCAATGAGCCTATTAAGATAGGCTACTGGACTCATCATCCCCAGAATGCACTTGACTGGATAAACTTTATCCAGGTTACAGGTGTGTGGACATTATTTAATCTCCTGTGAGGTCAAAACACTCCATCTGACGAGAATTAAAAGTGATCAGACACTGACTAGAATTATAGCTTGAGGCTCAGTCTACCACAAACATACGAGGCGCCTTCGAAAGAGTCTAATAGTAGCCGTTTATACCGGCTTTCTCATTGTATCATTAGTGCCAGTTATGGTGGACGCGATGTCGGATCTTCTTTGTCCTCTAGACCATCCAAATTGCCCTGAGGCTGAGCGCGACGCTATCGCCCTCTTCTAGGGTCTTTATGTCGTGATTCTCTAACCAGTATCTGCAGTCGATTTGTATGAAGAAAGTGACCTTTGGGTTCTGCATAATTGTTTTGATAAAATACATTTTCCAAGATGCAATTTCAACCATGGGCCACTATCAAATAGAAGCAGCTGGAAGGTAACGATAGACGACCAAGATATCCTATTGATCCCAATTGAGTTGGTAACTTTTAGATAATGACTTAAGTACATCTAGAGGCCTAGTCCTCGCGGGTTTCCTTAATATAATCAGAAATATTGGGTCGCTTCTCAATAGCTTCTCGCAACTTGAGAAGCGACTGTGGGAGAGAAGACTAGACATTCATTAGCCCGGGTCCTCTGTCAGCATTGACTGGGAGAACCTACAGGAAGAGTTCCAGTCCTTTCATCGTTATCAATGGATTGATAAACTGCAAAATCAACGTAGGTAGCCTTGTTACCTAGGAGGTAGGGGCCGTCGTTATCACTGTAATATTGACCCACGATGTTATAGTACGTCGGTGCAATCTGATCTTTATACTGATCTGTTTTGTTCGACAAATTGGCTACCCATTTGGACTTCGAGCCGGTTAATACGTGCGACCTGAAGCCTGTGACATAGATTTGCTTACTCTCCAGTCGTTGTAAATATCAGCGACAACATCGACAGCATATTTCTCTTGGTTGGTTTCTCCGTCGTAAGAGCCAAGATCTCTAGCAAGATAACGCAAGATCGGAAGGTGCTGCCGTGGCGTCAAAATTGGATCGAACGTAGGTGGCAGGGATAAAAGATAGCATACGTACCTGGGTCAAAATCAAGCCTTGGTATTCAAGTGCGGGCACTTTTCCCGTTCTCGTGAGACCTTGCTCCTGCAGCATCTTGCTGACCTTTGGCCAGGTCTCGTCGTACGCATACCGGACCTCTTTGACGTTGAAACCGGCATCTTTCATAAAAAGCCTTCACAAGATTAGCTTAGCCGTGTAAATTCGTGGCGGTGAACCCTCGGAGGAATTTGTACAGAAAGAGAGGTATTATACTCACTTAACGACTTCTCCTCGACCTAGTCTGCCGATATCAAGGTAGTGATAGACTGCCTTGTTGTTTGAAGCCATGACTGTTAGTTGTGAAGGGTTGGAGAACTGAATGTTAAGTTATTATAAGCCGAACACGAATGTTAAACAAATCAGGATGTTCATTCTATTTAAGGCTGACTTGCATATGAGGAACGCTGAGGAATGACCCCGGGATCTGCCCAATTGCTTACCAACTGGCACCACGTAGCTGTCCCGCATGATGACATCCTTGCTCATCGAGGGTCTCGTATACTTCACAGCAGCAGGAATTGATTAAAATGTTTAGAAAGATTGAGATGCTATAGCTATCTTATTCGTTTTAGTATTTGCTACTTAATAATTGTCACATTTGTTCCAAGCTGGGGTTATTCTGGTCTCTATTCACAGCGGCAAGGGGCTTCAGACACCGAAGCGGCGTTTGTCAGCATTCGGCGTCTGCACCTAACCTTAGAAGTAAGCGATACTTCATGAATACGAGATGATATCAAATATGCTGAGCGATTTTGTGGCACCAAGTAAGATACACATCATGACTTCCCCGCATCCTGGTCAACACAAATCTCAACAACACACCCTCGTTGATTCTCTGCAACACCAGAGATGGCCACAGCAGCACTGAACGGCTGGCACCCAGGCGAGATCTCAATCCAGCGCAAGCTCGGATATGCCAGCGCCGTTTCTGATCACTGGTCCATTGTTACTGGCTTCTTGCCTGAGCAACACCGCCTTTTTCACACTTCTCATCTCCCTTTCATCCCGATCACCACTCTTGATGAGGATGGACATCCATGGGCGTCTATTGTTGCCGGACAAACTGGCGATATTGGTTTTGTAAATAGTCCTAACTCCCGAACCCTTTCCATGAACCTCCGAATGTGGGATGGTGATCCGCTCTTGGATACAGTCAAGGCATGGCTTGAAGAGAGACGAGAGACTGCCCCTGAGAGATTTTTGACTGCTGGCTTGGGGATCGAGTTCTCAACACGAAGGCGTAATAAGTTCGCAGGGGCTATACGAAACGTGAGGCGTCGGACAAATTCGGAGTATCAAATTGACTTCGAAATTATCGAGGCTATAGGGTGAGTAAAGTATACTAGATCCATTATTATTTAAATGATATCGGCTAATACACTTCTAGAAACTGCCCAAAGTACATCAACATTCGCAAGCTAATCCCACATCCCCAGACGCAACCAGAAGTCGTGTACCGGCGACAACATCTGGCACCACGGGAACGTCTACCAGAAGAAGTGATTCAGTTTATTCTCGAAGCCGATACAGTGTTTATGGGCACTATTTTCAACCCCGAGAGCTCGGTATCTCAGATATATCCTTCACATGCAGGCATGAATGCCCGAAGTGGCTTGCCAGGCTTCATCCGCGTCAGCCCATCCGATGGCCGCACAGTGGTCATTCCTGACTACTCGGGAAATCGATTTGCGTCCAGTCTGGGGAATATTGAAGCCAGTGGAGTTGCCGGATTGACGATTGTATCCTTCACAACGGGAGATATTGTTTATTTGACTGGTACAGCCGAAAACATTGTTGGACCGCCCGCTCTCAAAATTATGGCTCGACATGCCAGTCTCACATCGGTGAATATTACGGGGTTCACCTTTGTCAGAAACGCTCTCCCTGTTCGGCAGCAGAGTGGCACCGTTGTAGAGCGCAGTCCTTATAGTCCCAAGGTCAAATACCTGGTAGAAGAGGCGGAATCGCAGATGGGTGGCGCTCAGCAGCACAAAGCAAAGCTTGAAGAGGCAATACAGATCTCCCACGATCTTGCTGTGTTCAAATTCAAGGTTGTCTCAGAGCCCGGCGCCGACGATCTCAAAGTTCGCCCCGGACAAGCTATCGTGCTCGACTTCATGGATTGGATAGGTCCACCTCAGTATCAACACATGGCCAATTCAGCCCCTGGGTCAATCAATGACGATCGAGTTCGCACCTGGACAGTTTCGAGTGCTCACGAACAGAAAAATGCTATCTGCTTTGAGTTAACCATGCGCAAAGTCCAAGGAGGCACTGTCACAGGCGCCTTGTTTAATCTGTTGAGGAGGCAAAACTCGAAAAAGCAGGACCAACGTACCCTGTTTGATAGACCTATTTCTGCGGATATTGTTGGTGTTACAGGGGACTTTTTTATGGGCCCAGGCAAACTCAATATGCTACTCATAGCTGGTGGAATCGGCATAACACCTTTCTTAGCTATGCTAAGTGCATTGGCTGCGCGTGGATCCAAGATTGATGGTGATGTTGCGCTTATTCTAGCAACGAGAGAACCAGAGATTATGGTCAATTTGATGAAACCAGCACTTGAAATGATGTCAGTGGCCGTGAATATCAATATTGACATTTTCTCCCACACCGCGAATGTCAACGTTGAATATCTCAACACGACTTGTCGGAAGATTATCGTGCACACAGGGCGTGTCACTCCTGAGCTATGGAAGCAATTCCCTCGCGACAAAGACGTCTTCATTTGTGGACCCAATGGCTTTGGGGATTCGGTTACTGATGGACTACGAGCCGCTGGGTTTCCCCTGACCCAAATTCATCGGGAAGGATTCTATTGAAGGAAGCACGAAATTGCGAAGCAGGGTTAATGTGAAAATGGCGCATAGATACTTACTTGAATACTGTATTCCTTCTTACCTCAATCTCCCAAGGAGCTTCTCTACTAATTATGTCCGAACATACAACTAGATATTAAAATTTTTGTAGTTCTTTGCAGTTGTGAAATTATGACGCTTCCTTGAAGTAATATGAACAAGAATGGAACATTTTTATACAAAATGAAATTTATACAAAATGAAATAGAATTACACGTAACACACGGCCACGGATTCCATTTCATGGAACCACCTCAAAGGCAACTTTATTCAGAACTTCTGCCAGAACACCAGCCGCATTGGAACGAATCCTTTTGGTCCTCCAAGCAATATATCCGTCTGGACGAATAAGAACGGCACCACTCTCCCAAACCGAGAAAACCCGTTGAAACTCCTCTAGCTGCTCATGAAGACGAAAAGACTGAATGATATTCGGAGACTGCCCTCCTCAGAAGCCCAAATCAACATCCAGCATCTCTGCACAGCGTTCAAAATAGGAACCCTCTTCCCATGCATCTCTATCAAGAAATGCGGCAAATGTGTCCCAGGCTGACCAGCCCACTCATCGGGTTTCTTCGCAGAGAAAGATCCCCATTAACATCGACAAACCCCCTCGATATATAAATCTGTCCAAACTCCATAGCATTATCATCAATCTTCTCACCAGCAACAGCATTAGTACCAAGATGAACCTTATAATCAACACGAACAAAGATCTGGTCATGACGCAGTAAAGCAACAGGCCTCCGCTCAGCATCATAAGTATCCAAAAGCCCCGGAGAAGCCCGTCCATTTAACACAGCAGCAAGTTTCCAAGCAAGATTATGCACATCGTGAATACCAGTATTCGCACCGTATCCACCACTATTAGGAGGAAGCGTGTGCACCGCATCACCAGCTAAGAAAACACGGCCTGAATGAAAAGTATCAGCGACTAGAGCTGTAAGTTCCCATTTACCAGTAGTGATGATCTCAACTGGAATTGAGGGATCACCGATGGCTTGGTGGATTGCAGAAAAAAGGGCTGTCTCATCGCGCTCCATGTCATCACGGAACATCAATGCCCAGCGTCCGTCACTGTAGGAGACTAGGAGGGCTTTCAGGGCTAGTTGGTCGATGTCGAATTGAACGATTCCTTTGGCGAGCCTATCCAGTGGGGCATGGAATAGCACACTGTGGAGGTTTTGCATGAAGCCGCGGCCTTGGCGGGGGATCTGGAGTTATTCGCGGATTGTGCTGCGGTTCCCGTCTGCTGCGATGAGGTAGGAGCCCTTGATTTGGTGGATCTCGCCCTGTGAATCTTGGACTATGAGCATGACTTCGGTTTCATCTTGCTCACCCTCCAGGACAGTTTATTGCCGTCGGATATCTGCGCCTCGGTCCAGGGCTAGGGATTCTAGGATTGGTTCAAGCTTGTCTTGGGGCAGAGCTGTTCCCCAAGAAGCCGAATACTCTTTCTTTGGAGAAGAAGGGACCTGCTGTTGCTTTGATAATGAAGAGTCTTCGGAAGATTTATTTTTCCTGGTATCAGACCATGAGCTCTGCTCGAACCACTTGCCCGTCAAACTTTCGACGCGGAGACGTTTGAGCTCGAAATTCTCCGGTGTAGGATCTTTATTCTTGATAACGAGAGAGCAGTAGATCTCCATTGTCCTAGCGGTGAATCCGATTGCACGGGGATGAGGAGAGACACCGAAGTGCTTTTCAAGAACGATGGTTGGTACTCGATGTGAGGCCAGGCATAGGGCTGCGGACAGGCCGACAACGCTGGCGCCTACGACGATAACAGGAGATGTATTGGAGGCAGACATGATAATCGGAAGCAGAAGTTCTTATTCAGGGAACTATATCTGAGATTCAATTAATCATTGGAAAACGCTCGTCACGGTTTGCTTTAAACATTAGTTGGTCGGGACCGAACGTGTCATCTTGCTTTTTCGGGGCCGAGATATCTTGCCTTGGGGGCCGAGTCTTACAACGCCAAACTCAACAACCACGACATCTTGCGCCCGTATTAATCATGAATATACGTCTTGCGGGAGTATTCAATGTATTTAGTGATGAACCAACATATCAGTCTCGCGAGATCGTTTAGATCCGCAGACCGTAGGCTTCGGAGCGCAGACCTGTGATAGTATCCCTGATCCGACGCCTGATAGTCCAAACTTCCCGAATGAATATATGTAGATAAAGTTCAAGTTTATGTTCAACAGAAGTCATATTTATGCACAAAGTACTCGAGTTGCTAAACAAAACGAAATGGACAAGACACAGCACTGAACCGAAGGTCCAAAAACAAAGCCTACTCTCGACCCAAGCATATACATCACCCAATCAAACAGAATTGGAGGCCACACCATCATCGGAAGATTGACTCCCATTCAGCCTCCTCAACTTATCCAACAAAAACTCCTCCTGTTCGATCTGGCTTTTCTTCAAATCAACACCCCAGAACAGAATCAAAAAGCTGACAAGACTCAACGCAAACAAAAAGTAAAACGGCGTCGAGGCGTTGCCAGTCGGACTGGCATCAATAATTGCACTTGAAACAATAGGTCCGATGAATGAGGATGTCTTGCCAATGATGCTGAACAGACTGAAGAATAGGAATTCGTGGCCGCGTGGTGTTACTTCTGAGATCATGATTTGGGAGTAACTGTACCAGGGGCAGATGAAAAGGCCGTAGAATGTTTGGTAGACCTATAATAGTGCCAAGGGTTAGGTTGTGTTATGCCATCTAGATTGGAGATGGGGGAGAGGACGTACCCAGACTTCCCATGCGTTGTGGAAGCCAAACTTGTCTGTCCAGATGCCGATCATGCCCCAACCGTCTAGTAAGATAATCCCGACGGCGATAGTGTTGAACATTGTTTTTGTGCCGAGCTTGAAGCGTTGCTGGATCCACCAGAATACATAGATGCCAACGGCCTAGGGATATTGGTTAGACTTTGATGTGCATTTGAAAAGGGGTTGGCGCTTACCTGTGCAGCAATACCGACAATAAGAAGATATGTTAATTGCAGGGTGTTATAAGCCACAATGCTATTCTGCAGAGTGGAAATAACAGTAACAGTCGTGTTCAGCGAATCTCCAAGAAGGAAATAGCCTGGATTGGAGCAAGATCAGCAACAAATTCACAAACAAAAGCCACAAGCACCAAAGCCAACATACCAATAAGATAGAGCAAACTCTGTTTCAAATGCCAGATCTGCTTCATAGCATGCCACAACTGCCACAAACCCGCAACAAGAATCGACCTCTTCCCCGGATCCTGCCCAGGCCTCCGTTTCTCCAAAACAAACCAAGGAATAGAAACCAGTAACCAAACCCCGGAAACAAATGCAATGAGCACACTCAACCCCCAATTGTTATTAGCCTCACTATCATTCACCCTCAACCCAAACATAATGCCCACAATGACAGCAAGAATAAAAATCTCCGCAACAGACTGCACATAAAATGCCACGTTGGCAAGTTTACTGCGCATCATAGTATCAGCATAATCATACTCCTCGCGCGAGATAGTACCAGCCGAATATGCATCCGCCTTCTCCTTAAGCTCGAGCGTATTCCGCGCAAGACTAGGGAACGCAGCCGTCCAGAATGTGAGGGTAGTCTGGTACGCAATCAATCCGACCATGTATAGTCCGACCGCGACGTGCCATTTATCGGACGTGTGCACGCCTAACCAGCCAAAGCCGATTGCGTAGGCGATTATCGACAAGCCTATTAAGATGTTTGGGCGCCAGTAGCCAAAGTCTGCGAATGAGCCTATTACTAGGAAGACTACTACTTGAATGGCGAAGGAGATTCCGTTTGAGAGGAGGACGATGCTGTTTATTGAGCGATCTCGGCCGGCGAATTTGAGGAGGCCGGATGATGGGGCGGCTTGGTATAGCAGGTTTTGGAACGCTGTTGGGGCGAAGTCTGGTTGGAGGTTAGATCCTGGTCTTTCTATCTAGATCCAATGCAACTGATCCAAAGATAAGAATTGACCCACTGAATAGTGATAACCCGTTGTTTCCAATGTAATAGCTACAGTTTGTGTTTAGTTTGCGCACAGGGTCAATTCAACGATCAACGCACGCGTAATAAGCCCAGATCTCGGTGTGGGTTGTGCGGTATCGCTCGTCGAACTGGTCTGGCGCTGTTGGGTGGTCGATCTTGTCGGGGTGGCCTGTTCGGTCCACCTCTACAGTGGAGAGACTAGGGTTTTTGTGCTGATCCTGATCCATGACTATGACTCGAGTGGTCGGAGACACTGTACAAAGAGAGGAAGAAGAAAAAAAGAAGAAAAAAAAATCAAGCGGGATGGCGCAATTTAAATAAGCCCAGCCGTGCAGAGACCACAAAGGCCCCGCGTGCCAGAAACCTCATATCGAGGGGGAACCAGTCGCGTTGGAATGAGTGCGCCGATCGCGAGGGTAAACTGGATTTTGCACATGGCGCTAGCACAGCTCGGGCCTAGTTTGAGCTTGAATGCTTGTCAACCTATGGGTTTGATTCGCTTTGCTTCTTCTAATTTGGTGGCGTGCGCTTAACTCTTCCCGCTCTAATGTGGTGCCTGGATCGCCAGGCTGCAACGTGCCAGAATTAGTCAAGTCAATTAGTTAGCAATGTAACTTGTCGATTACTTCAAGATTGATAATGCTACTAATAATGCTTGTCAACACCCATCTATAAATAGTGAAAGATAAAGAACTTGTGGTAGTTGAGATATCAAGTTGTAATCTATCGTATTTACTATGTGTTTTAGCGATGGAGACTCGCTTGTGAACTACGTTGAGTTATATGTACAATGTAGGGCTTCGATCTTGTGGAATGGTCTCACAGCTTGGCCTTGCCGGTTTCGATCTCTGACCAACTCTGTGTCTCCAGCTTCTTGTACTTGTCTCCGTCCAGCCAGTAGAGGATGTCGCCGCCCCAGTCTTTGCGGGGGTCCCAGCCCTTCTTGACGAGGTCGCCCTTCGCTTGTTTAAAGGTGACTCCTGTGGCAACCCTGCAGATGAATGGTTAGCGTGCGAAATTCTTCAGCGTTGAGAAGGACACTCACTTCTCGGTAAGGCGAACAAGTCGCGGAAGAGCATAAGAAGGAACGCCCTTCTTCTTCAGCTCGGCATACAAGTTGGACATCAACTCAACTTCAGCAGCCGGCGTTTCAAGCGTGATACCAGCCGCACCTGCCTGGCCATCATAGCTACAAGCAAGAAGATCAGCACGGGGTCTAACAATGAGAGAACGAAGAAGTATACACACCTAGCCAGCTTGACACCATAAACAACGGCATCGTGAACCCCCTCAATGCGACAAATATGATCCCGAATCTCACCAGCACTAACATTTTCGCCCTTCCACCGGAAAGTATCTCCAACGCGATCCTGGAACCTGACCCAACCGTCTGAATCCTGAACAACCAGATCACCAGTCCGTTGGAACAGATCACCTTTCACAAACACATCCCGAAGAAGCTTCTCCTCCGTAGCAGCCTCATTGCCCAGGTACTCAATCAATAAATCCCGATCCCTAACCCGTCCAATAGCTTCACCCTCCTGGTTCAAACCGGCACGGACACAGAATCCAGTATTGGGATCCCGATACGGACACTCTTTATCCGTATCATACCGCACGATAAAAGTATCATCCTCCCAAAGCCGTCTGATAGGCCCAGAGAAGCCGACCTTTCCAGCACCCCACACACCAGGACCATGATTATCAAACTTGGCCACGCCTTCGGTAGAGCGATAGAATTCCCGAATCTCGGGAACGTTAAACCGTTCCTTGAACTTCTCCCAGATCTCACCGCGCAGCCCGTTACCCGTCGCAACGATACAGTTATGGTCCGCATCATAGGGCGAAGGCGGGGTAGCGAGTAGATAGCGGCACAATTCACCAATATACAGAATCCGCGTAGCACCCGAGTCATGCACGTCCTTCCAGAACTGACTGGCAGAGAACTTCCGTCGCAGACAAAGCGTGCCCGCGTTTCCGACTGCGCCACATATACCTGTGAAGAAGGCCGTGCCGTGGAAGAGAGGGAGGGAGGAGTAAATGCGCAATGGGTAGTATTTTCCTGGATTGTTTGCGTCGCGGGAGAGGGGTGTTGACGTTATCAGGGTGAGCATGTTGCGGATTGTGCAGGCTTTCGGTTTGCCTGTTGTTCCTGAGGTGTAGATTAGGACAGCTAGATCCTTGGGGTTGCGCTTTGCTGCGGCGAGGCCGGTTGGAGAGTGCGATTGAAGCGTTGAGAGCGTTACCAGCTCTACTGGGCTTGTTTTTGTGTTGGGGAAGGAGGTTAGGTTTATTGTTAGGTGGGGGATGGTGACGTTGACCTGCTGGGATAGGTCGGCTGTTGAGATTATTTGTTTGGAGCCTGACACGTTTAGACAGTGGGTGAATGTGTCGTCTGGTTGGGCTATAGGTTAGTGTGGGGGTCTTCCTGGGTTGGATGTGTAGAAATGGGAGGTATAGCTTACCTCGCAGGTTGGTGTTGATCATGGCTGATACTGCGCCTAGTTTGGAGAGCGCATAGAGGGTGATCACCATTTCTGGTGAATTGGTCGTGAAAACACCAACTGTATCGCCCGAATTTACATCACGGGTCTTCAACAGAGCGGCCATTCTGTCCACCACTAGAGACTTTATATTAGCAACCACAATGCTGGCACTGGTGGATATAGTACTCACAATCCTTCAATTGGCTGTACGACCAAGTCTGATGTTCGAACCAGAGGGCATCCAGAGCGCCCTTGCCTTCAACATCCACCACGCGCTCCAACATCTTATATATGGTTGTTGCGCCATCTAGCTTGGCGATGCGCTCGCCAATGCGCTTTCCAAATGCCTTATCACCGGAGATCTGGGACAGATCGGTCGAGATTGCGAGTTTCGCATTAAGGTAGGCACCGGCAGCTACACTCAGGGCAGATGCCACGGCCAATGTAGGGGCGCCAATTTCGGAGAGAACGTCCATGGCAATAGGAGCAATCTGTTTTTCTCAAGCTGGAAGTTATCTTGTGGGATTTCAATTCAGGGTAGATCAACGTCGCGTGCAAAGACTGAGTGAGGCAAAGTGGCATGAAACAAGATTGGGGTTATGAAAATACAGGGGAAGCTGGTGCAACAGATATACAGTAACACGGGCAGAGACTCGGGAATGAGATACGGAAGCTCGTCTGACTCGATCTGCCGTCTGTGACGACGCTAAGCCTGTGCCGTACACGAGTTTACCTGACAGCGGGCTAAACGGCAGTCATAGGCGTTCGATACGGAAATCCCCCGTATTCGAATCTCGGCTCCCCCAACGTCTTCCCCGGTTTTGTGTTTTTGCATTTCGTGGTTTCTGGGGTAAGTCTCCCGGTGTTCCACAGTAAGTATATCCTATATTAACATAAATCCGCCGTTCTAGAGTTATGACTTCCATTGTGTCACTACGTGTACTCTTCCACACTAATGTATTCTACGCTGCACTATATGATCAGCAGGACGTAGTGGATCATTGAAACACGTCAAACGGTCACTGCTCACCAATCACAGCCTGTGAAAACCGACCGAGGATCTCAGCAATACGGTATGGTACACTAGTCGGACCGAATTAATCCGGCAGTTCCATCGGTTCCATCGCGGCTTCGGAGCGAAAGATGTTCCTGTCCCACCTTTCGGCTCGGTCACGATCTAGCCGCGGTTCATTTGGAGCTCGGGTTAAAATGATGATCGTCGCGCGATGGCTTTATTTCTTCTTTTCACATCCCTCCCCTATTGATACCTATACAAAATGTCTTCACCACAACAGCGTCTAAGCTCTGTCGCCAACCAGTTGGCTGCTCCTGGCTCTGCCCGCCAGAAGCTTCTGGCCAAGAACCCCGATGATATTGTATGCTATCATAACATGCAAATGAAATCCAAACATTAACCAATTGATCCACAGGTCATCACCTACCTTGCCCGTACACCTCTCACCAAAGCCCGAAAGGGTGGATTGAAGGATACCACCGTCGATGACCTCCTCGTCTCCCTCCTCACGGTACACTATATCCTAATTAACCAACTATAAAAAGACCCGAAAATCTAACAAAACCCTAGAGCGTCCGCGAGAACTCCAAGCTGGACCCAAGCCTCGTCGAAGATGTCTGTGTCGGCAACGTTCTCTGCCCAGGCTCCGCCTACGTCGCCCGCTCAGCAGTCCTAGCAGCTGGCTTCCCCGTAACAGCAGCCGCGTCAATCGCCAACCGATTCTGCTCCTCCGGCCTACTTGCCGTCCAAAACATCGCCAACCAGATTATTGCCGGCTCAATCGACGTCGGTGTAGCCGTTGGCGCTGAAAGCATGAGCAAGAACCAAGACGGCGGTGCCCCAGAAATGTCCGCCTCTATTACGGCCCACCCAATCGCATCTCAGAACTCCCAGCCCATGGGCCAGACATCTGAGAATGTCGCCAACCAGTTCAACATCAGCCGTGCGCAGCACGACGCCTTTGCTGCAAAGTCTTTCCAGAAGGCAGAGCGTGCCCAGAAAGCTGGATGGTTGAATGATGAGATTGTTCCCGTTAAGACTCAGATTAAGGACCCTAAGACTGGTGAAGTTAAGGATGTCGTTGTTGACCGTGATGATGGTATTCGTTACGGTACTACCCCTGAGTCCCTGGGCAAGGTGCGCGCTGCGTTCCCCCAGTGGGCTCCTAGTGCCACTACCGGTGGTAATGCCTCTCAGATCACCGATGGCGCCGCTGCTTTGGTTCTAATGAAGCGTTCGCGTGCCGTGGAGCTTGGTCAGCCTATTGTTGCTAAGTTCTGTGGTGCTACTGTTTCTGGTCTTGAGCCCCGCATTATGGGCATTGGACCGTCGCTTGCCATCCCCAAGATTCTTGGCAAGTTCAACTTGAGCAAGGATGATGTTGATATCTTTGAGATTAATGAGGCTTTCGCTTCTATGGTATGTTCAACTAGGATTTGGATTATTTTGTGCTTGGCTAATTCGGTTTACCACAGGGTGTCTACTGTGTCAGCAAACTTGGCTTGGATGAGTCTAAGGTTAATCCCCGTGGTGGTGCCATTGCTTTCGGTCACCCTCTCGGTGCTACTGGTGCCCGCCAGGTCGTCACTGCTCTCTCTGAGCTGCGTCGCCAGGACAAGCGCGTTGCCGTGACCTCCATGTGTGTTGGAACTGTGAGTTTATCCCTCTTGACCGACTCGCCGCCGGAATATAAACTAATCATTCACATAGGGCATGGGTATGGCCGGTATCTTCGTTTCCGAGCACTAAGCAACAATGTGCTTTTTCTTGTTTCTTTTGAAAGTAACAATCTCTGTTGATAGTGTATATATCCCCGTGCATGTAACAGGCTTAAGTAGCCACTTTATGAAGGCGCTTTGAGGTTCCCTCACTGAGTAATCCACAGTACAGGGTGATTACATACTTAATGACAACTTTGGATAATAAGCATGATGATACCCACTGAGTAGAAAGTTAGTCTGTGCTGTATAAGCAGCTATCTTCAAGCTCATCCGTAGGGAACCACTCGATGTCTCAGTGAAATGCTATCTCGGCATTCGCTAACAGCCTACTCTGTGGAGGCTACTCCCACCGAAAGCAATATTCCTCCCTTCTTATGCAATCCGCCCTGACCGCTGGCCAATTTGCGAAGCAGTTTCCCCTTCTGCGGTCCAACCAAGTTTAAAGAGCACAATATAATCGGGAGTAGGAAGATCCGGCCATATAAGCCGTCTAGGCGCATAGAGGTATCTCTCCATGGTGTTGTCTGTTTGATTGCTCTTCATATATTCAAGAATCCGCGAAAGTTTGACACATCGGCGTCTAGTTCGCAGTGACATTTCCACTCCATTTTCTGCACCATTTCTATATTTCGATCCCCATGATCAGTACTCGTATAATGTGTGTCGCTTGTGATCAGTTAGTGTGGAGATAACGCCATAGAAATCGTCTCGACTAGCTAGTAGCCCGTCCTTCCCGTTCGCGGCGTAATCGAAATCGGAGAGGAGGTTCTTGTTTGTTTTGGGATCGATGAGCAAATTCCGGGGCGCGATATCCCGATGCATGATTCCAACTTCTAGACTCGGGAAATCAAATAGCTGCGTGATTTGTTTTAATGTTTCAAACGTGAAAGGCTTTCCACGTCGGCATCTGCTGGCGTTCTAATAAACTTTGTTGTGAATCTGATTAACCCAGACTGCACGTCTTCGAGGAAATTTGATTAAGTGGCACTACACAATATGAGGGTACTTTGGCAAGTAGGTTCATCTCATCCAAGGAATCGTCGAGGCTTTTCTGTAGGGTTGAAATTGAATGTGGCGTTCGTATCCTCATCAATACGAGGTCGATACCTGGTCCAAGCCGATCATCTTCTTGAGGTTGCGAGAAGTAGATTGTAGGACTTTATGCAAGATATGGGCAGAGTGAGAAGGCACTATATCCAATGAAGATCATATCGTCTTCTTCGGGATCCGTGGACACTTCCGTGAGAAGGCCGTTGTCATTAACTGTGATTGCACGAACAGACTTCCCATATGTGTTTGACAAATATCTGCATTATTAACGCGTACTGTGCCTTACCGTGGTCATTCTATGCAGTCGTAGCTATGAATCTCTGGAGCCTGCGGTTCTCTATACGCGACTAACTGAGCCGTGGTACCCTGAATCACTCCCCCCCTCAAAGAGCATCTGGTTAATATTGATCGATACAGAGGCGGGCACGGATTTCAATTAAGCTATGATAGGGTTCTCTGTCACTGGACAGTGAGTGATAATCGCTTCATATTATTTTGGCTGGATAGGTTTTCAATGGGTACATATGTCCAGGTTGCTAGGAAGTGCATGCATTGCGCCAACGGTCGGGCCTTTGGAAGCGGATGCTGCAATGATTTATGTCTCAGTCATTGAACTATTTGCAGTATCACATTTTGTCCATTCACAAAATTAACCCGAAGCATGCTTGTCCTCGCTCTCTCCGCTACTAGTAGCCATCTCAACCTTCTCGGACTCAGTTGCATGGTGGTCGGTGGTAGTCAGGCCAAGCTCGGCCTGCATCTCGTTGATCTGTTCAATGGTGAGCTTAGGCAGCTGCTTGGCGACCTGGAAGGGCCACTTCTTCTCAATGTGAGCCTTGGCAAAGATGACATCAACCTCTTCCAAATCACGACCGGCGGTTTCAACGTAGAAGAAGTAGGCGAAGGGAATGGCGGTAAAGTTGACCAGGGCGAAGAATAGGTAGATACCCCAAGGGCTCTGGTTGGCGAAGACAGGGGTGAACATGACAACAGCGAAGTTGTTAATCCAGTTGGTGCAAGTGGAAGCGGCAGCTGCCTTGGTACGGGTGCGAAGAGGATTGATCTCGGGAGGGTAGATCCAAGGCAGAGGCAGTGTAGTGAAGGCGAAAAAGCAGATAAACAGAAAGATACCGACGGCGGCACCCTTGGCATTTTGGGTATTCTCGTCGATCAGGCAACCCATAGTGATGATAAAAGAAAGACCTTGACCAAGGAAACCAAGTAGGAATAAGTTGCGACGGCCAACCTTCTCAACCATGACAAAGGAAGGAATAGTGGCAATGGCATAGACAGTGGCGAAAACACCACCAATAATCATAGCCATCTTATGTTCCATATGAAGGTTATTTTCAAAAAGGAGAGTAGAGTAGTAGATCGCTGCGTTACAGCCAGTAAATTGTTGGAAGAATTGGCCAGAGCAACCAATCATCATACGCTGGAACTCTTGGGTCTTGCCAAATGTGAAGAGGGTCTTCCAGCTGCTGTTAGATTCCTGGGCCTCGGCAGCCTTCATGTCAGCCTTCATCAAGTTGAAATCACGCAGGACATCCTCAGCATCCTCGGTGCTATCATTAAGCTGGGCCATAACATAGAGAGCCTCCTGATCCTTTCCCTGCATAATAAACCAACGAGGAGACTCAGGCAGCATAAGAGCACCAATAATAACAAAGATAGCAAACAAGATCTGGAAGGCGACAGGGAATCGCCACTGGACAGAGGATTCGGTGTAGGATAAACCAAAATCGATCCAGTAGGCAATAAAGGTACCAACAGCAATAATGGCACCCTCGAAACAAACAAGGAAACCGCGGTTGTGGGCCTTGGAACACTCAGACTGCCAGACCGGGATAGTGGCAGTGTCCATACCGTTTCCAAGACCGGAGACTACACGACCAATCACAAATTGACCTAGACCCCAGGACTCGCCATAGGCAGCAGTAGAAAGGACCGTACCGACCACCATCAGAGCACCACCGGCAACCAGTAAAGGAGTACGGCCGGTTCGCTGACCGAAGCAGAGAGTGAAGATAGCACCGAAGAAACATCCTAGTTCGTAGCAGGAGTTGACGGCACCCTGCAAGACAGAGACATGATCCGCGTCGTTACCAGGAAGGTCTTTATTGAGGACAGGGAACTGTTTGACGAAGGATGTGCCTTGTAGAATACCGGACATCAGACCCTGGTCATAGCCGAATAGGGAGAAACCGACGACGGAGGTGAAGGTGATGGCCCAGTGGAGCTTCTTGCCCCGGAGGCCGGAGTTGGTTGTCCACATATCGATGTGACGCGTGCCCCTAATAAACGAGGGCGGATAAGGAGATACTGAAACGACGAAGAAAGAAGAGATACGGACTCTGGGGGTGGGCAACGCCTTTGTACCCTTTTCAGAAGTATAGGTCTGCTTCCTACGTCTGCGGGCATCAGGGGCCCCGGCCCCACTGAGTTCCATCGGTTGATCCCGCCAAGCGCTACTACCATGACTCCACTTCGCATGGATGTGGGCGTTTGGCCATCTTCGGCCCTCTCGGCAGCCTTGCCTACAGTACCTCAGCTGCCGCCAAGATTGAACTTTCCCCGGCTAGGACTTTTTCGGCTTCGGCCGCCAAGGATTGGCCCATCGCCAAGGGCGAAGAAGCTCTTGCCCAGGAGAATCACCCGTGTGTGGCGGATGGTAGGAGTAGGGCTGAAAATCCGGGGGAGATTCGGGATGGCCGAGGCCTGATGGCAAGTTAGGTTTGTTCTGTTCTATTGGGCTCAAAGAGATTATCCGAATGGAAAAGACCGAAGTTACGAACTATTAGTCATATGAATCAAATTAATCAAATAGAATACTACATGAACTGCAAAAGAGAAACTGATGACGGAGTACTGCCTAGGATTATTGTCTAATCCTTGATGGTGGATCACTTCGGCTCCCGAGAGAGGAATCTCGCCCGACCCTCCACGGCCTCCACGGGGAAACACGGGGGGAGACAGGAGGGCCAATGGGGCTGAAAAGCCTTTCTCTTGCCCTAGATGAGCCACTGAGAGTGCCTCATCCCCCATGGTATATCCTTCGAGAATCAAGTGACCCTCGGAGCCAGGGTCGAGTTCTACTGTTGAATATCTCATGAAACTCGCCTCAGTTGCCCTCTTCCTCCCCCTTCATCCGCCGTCTTCGCCTCGGCCCTGGTGACGCTGGCCCCGATGCCGACAGCCGGACAGTGGTCCACTTCTTCAGATGTCTGAGGGCCAATTGCATTCAATCGCACTCCCTGGCGCGCTCCAAGCGGGAACAGGGCGCGTGCCTCTTGGCGGTCCCCTCAGCCCTAGCCGCTACAACTGACGCAGATTCTGCTTCTTTTCTGACCACTCCAGTCCTCCAGATAATCTCCGACCTCCGATGTTGGGGATGGGCACCGCGCTAACACTACGTCACCGATCGCAATGGCCTTTGCAACTCCGCAAAGGACGCCTTGGCCCACCGGAATAGATAGGTTCTGACTCGCATTAGAGGTCGAAGGATTCATCTCCACGCCCCAAATGCAACGTGTCGTCAACTAGGCGAAGCGAAATACGCGAACTACTCCAAGACTTCAATCTCCATTTTCATCTGCCCCGTGGAACCAGTCGGGACCGAGCACAGCCCGACTTCCGCGGAAGCTATAGTCCTCCGATCCATTGATCGGACGTTTCAGATGCCTGGTGGCTCTAATTCTTGCGTCGAGGCGGGAAAACGAATTCCGACCGAATCACGGAGTAGAAAAAAAACATGGATGAATAAATCAGGAATGAGAAAACAAAAACGCAAGAAAATTGACCAAATTGGGCCGGAATCATCCAAAACAAAACAACCCGAAAGGTCTCTGGTTACTACACATGGCTGGGAGCAATTGAAGACTGGTTCCATCATGTACGGCTTCCCATCAGGAGCTGTCCAGCAACCACCACCTCATATGATTGTGAGTCCGTACCCCCGGGGGCCGGAAGGTTCGCCAGGCTGGATCCCCCACTTTGGAATGTAGACGCGATATATCAATGTATAATAATGTACTCGGTACAGAGTACTCATTAGTACCTTAGTACCTTAGTGCCGTCAGTGCTTGCTATCTAGTAGACCACTCGACCCTGTGAGTATTCATCCAGTCATCGCAACCGCTGTGTTCACTTCCAGCGCGAGCGAGGTCATTCATGATGCTAGCATCTTTTTTAAATAATTTCTCGGCCAGGAACTTTTGTGCTCCATGAAGCTCTACGCCGTCAACTCCCGCCGCGGTGGCGTACGGGGGCCAAATTTACAGTGGGCATGACAGGAAACTATTGAATAGTACAGAAGGCTAAAACGAGTGAAGGAAGGGGATCTTCACTGCCTCCATGGCGTAAAGACGCCTGGATAATCTATCGGATGGCGCTCATGTATGGTGCCGTGACATGGAGTCGGGAAACCTACCCTTTGTATAAAAGTGGTAGGGAATACTCCGTAAATAGTAGCCGGTACTTACCGGTTGAGAAACTAGAAGAAGGAGGTTGGCGACTGTTATGGAGCTCAGCACTATTATCAAGACCTTTTTTATAGACTTCAGATCTTGAACATCCAATCTAGACACTACCCCCTAATCTTTAATTAATAGCCATCGTGAATACTCTGGTGTTGGTAGTAATAATAGTTTACGCGTGGTTCTCCAGAATTAAGTTGATAGACGCACGGGGTATTGCTGCACTATATATGAGCCCCAATTCCGGAAAGATACGCTAAATGAGTGCCACCCAATGAATACTGTGGGTGAGTCAACAAAATTAATGAATAATAATGAGAGAATGTGGCAGCGATTGCGGGTCACTCTCAGTTTAGGTGCGCACGCCAGACCTCACAGCCTCCTCCAATGCACCCGGAGAACGAAAGATAGTATTCAATCAAAAGGTTTAACAAGGAACATAAGGGACCGAGGTACACGCATGTATGTATATTTCAGTGCTCAGAGAGATTGAGGCCCCCACGGTCAGAACCTAATATTCACAAACATACATTCAGCGATCACATCTGGCGGAAGACTTGACGTTGCCAAACAATGCACGATATCCAGGCAATCGATAAAGCATCTCCTGTCCACGCAAAAGAAGCATGCCCAGCACCATCCCCGATCGAATATTGCTGCTGGATGGAAAGCACCTTTGACTTCGGCACCCTCGGTTTGAGGCCAAAGGATGTTTCCCCTGCACTCCTCATGCTCTGTGCGGCCGCGTCTCACGGAGACCTCCGAAACTACACTGGGTGTGGTATCATTGGGATTGATGCAAAGACCCAGCTTACTCCCATCCGCGAAACAGACAATCTGGCCGACTGCCTCGTACCAATGGAGCCTGACTTCGACCTGGAATCATCAATATCCCGGAATTTACATACCTTGGAGCATGATCTGCATGAAGAGGTTCAGCGGCATCACCAACACCGGAATGTCATGAGCGGAGCCGCGATTCGTCACATCGTTATACTCGAAGAGCACAACGCAGATGGAAAATCTCCGAAATGGATGCAACAGCTCAAATCTGCTGGACATACGGATGAGCTCGTCCCCACAACCGTTCTGCATTGTACCCTGGAACAAGGCCTTTTGTCCTTTCGTATATGTATCGACCCCCCAGGAGAAGATGGGGCTCGCCGAACGCAAAGCTTCGTCGAGAACTTCTTGCACCTCCTCGTTGAATCGCTCAGTCATCCACGATTGCGGCTACTGGATGCAGTAGGGGGTTTTCTGCCCACCTCACCTACGGCGTCCATCCCAGATGTTCCACCATTCTGGGAGATTTGCGTGCATGAAGTAATCCAAGGCCAACGTCGGAAATCCCCAGACTCCCTGGCAGTTGACGCATGGGACGGCTCCCTCACATACCGAGAGCTGGACGAGATTACCGATCTGCTGGCACGCGCACTGAGGCTCTTGGGGATAGGACTAGAGCGCTTTGTTCCCATCTGCATGGAAAAGTCCAAATGGACAACGGTGGCAATCCTCGCCGTCATCAAAACTGGTGGGGCATTTAGTCTACTGAGCCCGGACCATCCTTTGCCTCGCCTGCAGCAGATCTGCGATGATCTCCGAAGTCCATTTATATTGTCGTCTGAAGCCCAAGCAGCGCGTTGTCGGAAGCTGGGAGGTCTTTTGGTCATAGAGAATTTGTATCAAGCATGCCGATCAAGCCGTGCCCCTCGGGAGATGTCGCTGGTCCAGCCAGGCAATGCGCTCTATGTCGCTTTTACGTCAGGTTCCACAGGGAAGCCAAAGGGAGTCGTGATTGAACACCAGGCTTACTGCTCAAGCGCTCAGTCCCATACACAGGCCTTCCAGATCAACGACAGGTCTCGCCTCCTGCAGTTCGCTTCCTACGCGTTCGATGTGAGTATCCTGGAGACGTTAAGCACGTTGATGGCTGGAGCGTGTCTCTGCGTACCGAGCGAGGCTCAACGAAATGACGTGGTGTTGTTCGAAGAGGCCCTGAAGACCTTCCGTCTCACCCACGTAGGCCTCCCTCCCTCCTTTGCTCGAATAGTCCCCTGGGCGAATATCGAAGAACGGCCCACTTTGTTACTAGGCGGCGAGCCGATGCGCAAGTCAGACAGGACCATTTATAGCGCGCTCGGGATGCGCTTGATGAATGCATACGGGCCTACTGAGTGCTCTGTGAATGCGACAATCCATCATCGTGTCCGGCCCAGACATCCGGTGCAGAACATTGGCAAGACTACGGGGGCGGTTGCGTGGATTGTCGACCCTGACGATATGGAGAAGCCGATGGAATGGGACGAGGTTGGCGAGTTACTTCTTGAGGGCCCGATCGTGGGCCGGGGATATTTGAACAATAGTGGAGCTACTCGCAAGGCCTTTGTGGACCCTCCGGCGTGGCTTCGACGGCTGCGAAAGGGGCGGTACCAGCATCGGATTTACCGGACGGGGGATTTAGCGTCCCAGGATCAGACAGGAGCTATTCATATCATCGGTCGCAATGACGGACAATTCAAAATTCGAGGGCAGCGAATCGAGGTCGCCGATGTCGAACATCACGTCAACGACTTTGTGGCCACCAGCACTGAAGTTGTCGTGGAGAAGGTCAACACGTCCGACGACTACCAGAGGCTCATCGCATTTATCGTCCTCGATGGGCCTTTACCTGCCGAGGCGACTGACTCGATCTTTCTAGCACCGAATGCGTCTGACCTGGAGAGTTTCAAAGCCATACAGGAGCAGCTACACAGCCGTCTTCCCCGGTACATGGTTCCCAATCTGTGGATTCCCTTGAGTCATTTACCTAAGGCAGTATCTGGCAAAATTGACCGACGTCTTTTGAGAGACACCGCAGCGGCGATGTCGCAAAGAGATCTTTACGCCTTTGCGTGCTCTAAAACAGAGAAACGGGCTCCTATCACTTCGAGTGAACGGACACTTCGTCAAGTGTATGCTGATATCCTCCAAATCCAGCCCGCCGCCATTGGCATGGACGATACCTTTTTGCGCCTTGGTGGCGATTCCGTCCAGGCCATTCGGCTGGTCGGTTCTGCAAGAAAGGCGGGACTGACGGTTCAGATGCAGGATGTTCTCGCTAAGGTCAGTATCGCCGACCAGGCGGAAAAGGCGATGAATATCGCATCTTCGCCCGAGCCTGTCTATGAGCCGTTCAGTCTGGTGGAGACCTCTGTGCAGGGCGATGTTCTTAGGCTGGCGCAGGAACAATGCAGTGTGCAACGGTCCCAAATTGAAGACATCTATCCGTGCACGCCGCTGCAAGAGAGCATGTTCGCATCCTCGTTACAGCGCCCTGGCATGTACACCGGAAATATTGTTTTCCGAATCCCTCTCGGCATTGATATCTCTAAGCTCAAACATGCGTGGAAGGACACGGCTGACAAGAATCCCATCCTACGCACACGGATCATCCAAAGCTCGCATGGGCTTTTTCAAGTCGTTGTCGACACCTTTGCATGGCGAGAACATACCGGTCCAGTTCTGGAAACCCCAGTATCCACGGAGCTGGTCGGGCAACCATTGGTTCAATACCTTCATAAAGAGAAGGATCATGAGCTGGTATTGACGAGTCACCACGCTGTGTCCGATGACTGGACGCTACGTCTCGTTCGACAACAGGTAGAAGCCGCGTATCAGGGTCACCTGCTAGAGAAGCAGCATTTCTATCCTTTCATTCAATACACCCGGCATATTCAGGGCGTGGAGGAGTTCTGGGCCACCCAGCTGTCGAAACTGGATGCCACGGTCTTTCCTGAGCTTCCAGCCAGCAATTACCGGCCTTCGGCCACGCAGTCCCTCCAACATCAGATCGATGGGCTTTGCGTAGACAAGCAAACGTCTCATACCCTTCCTACTTATATCTACCTTGCGTGGGCATTGCTGATCGCTCACTATACTGATTCACCCGATGTGGTGTATGGCGCGACCCTGAGTGGACGCAATGCCTCTGTGCCAGCCATTGAGGCCATAGTCGGACCAACAATCACGACCCTTCCATTGCGTGTTCGATTGCAGTCTGAAACCTCGATAGTAACCGCGTTGGACCAGGTACAAAAGACGCTGGCTTCCATGATTCCGTACGAACAGGCCGGGTTGCCATGGATCGCCAGGAGTTGCGAGGATGGAACGAGAGCCTGCCAGTTCCAAAGTCAACTCATAATCCAGCGCCCGGAGGAAACAGACCATACATATCTTTTTGACGCCGTCCAAGGGTCCGTTCATACCAGACTGGATTATACAACCTTCTGTGAGTTCGCGATGATGCTGTCCTTCCTACCCAGCGTAGACAGGACCAGTATGACTATTGATACCGCGTTCGATTCCCATGTCGTCTCACCGAATGCAATGTGCCGGATGCTGTGTCAGTTTACGCACATTCTGCGTCAGATCATGCAGCAGCCTGCGCAGCAGATAGAAGCAGTGAACTTGGCATCTCTGGATGACTTGGCTCAGCTCCGACAGTGGAATTCTCAGATACCTCCGGCGGAACCCAGGTCCTTGAACTACCTGTTCCTAAGTCGGTGTCTCGATCAACCACGAGCCACAGCTGTATGTGCCTGGGATGGGTCATTGACATATTCAGATTTAGCCGGATTGTCCTCCTCCCTGGCCTACCGACTTAGATTGCTGGACGTGCGCCCAGGTTCTTCAGTAGGGATCTGTCTAGAGCGGAGTAAATGGAGCGTTGTCGCCATTCTGGCCGTCCTGTTCGCCGGGGGTACGTGTATCCTCCTAGACTTGCATCATCCGCGCCAGAGAATCCACGATATCCTCAAAGAAACTTCCGTTCAAGTCGTAGTCAACAGCCAGACGACGGCGGCATTAACAAGCGGTCTCACACCAATCGAGGTTTGTCTCGATCCAGCACTTACAGATATTCTGCCCCAGACTCCGTGCCTCCCTGATTCACCAGTTTCTCCTGCTGCACCTGCCTTCATTCTGTTCACCTCCGGCAGTACTGGTCGTCCCAAAGGCATTGTCATGCCGCACAGCACCTTGGCCTCCAGTATTAAGTACCATAGTGTACCGATGAATGTTGGAGCTGATTCGCGGGTGCTCCATTTCTCCTCGTACGCGTTTGATGTCAGTATATACGAGATCTTCACTACACTGGCAGCGGGAGCAATCCTCTGCGTTCCGTCGGAATTCGAACGTACAAACGCGCTTGCCGAGGCGATCTGCCGATTCCAGGTGAACTGGACGTTTCTCACCCCGTCAGCTGTGCAGACTTTGCATCCCTCGGAAGTCCCATGCCTGTCGACTTTGGTCCTAGGGGGGAAGCCGTCACCCGCGAAAACTTCGACGCTTGGGCCCGTGGTCGCACGCTGATCAATGGATACGGTCCCGCAGAAGCCACCATATGTGGTGTTGGAACCATTCCGCCGACGGGATGGAAGCAGGGGGTGATTGGGTCAATTTTCGGTGGTGTCGGCTGGGTGACAATGCCCACTGACACGTCACGGTTGGCTGCCATCGGGGCCATCGGAGAGCTGCTGCTGGAAGGGCCTTTTCTGGCCGCAGGATATTTCAACCTTCCGGATGTCACGGCAGCTTCATTTATAGAGCCCCCGGCATGGAGACAGAGAATGCCTCTGGAGCCATCCTCTGGTCTCTATCGGACGGGAGATCTCGTGCAGTACCAGGATGATGGAACCATTCGATATATAGGGCGTCAGGGCACGTGCATGAAGCTGCACGGCCAACTGATCGACCTGGGAGAAGTGGAAACTAACACACTTCGTGGGTTCCCTGGGGCCAACAGCGTAGCCGCCGATATAGTCTCTCTGGATATTGACGGCAACATCGCAGCAACACTGGTGGCTTATATAAAATTCGACTTTGACGACCCCAAAGGACGTGACGCCAATGGTATCTTGAACTCGGTCTGCCAGGAATTTCGCCACAGTACGACCGAGGTGCAGAGGCACCTCGGAGGACTTCTTCCATCCTACATGATCCCGTCCATATTCATCCCAGTCCAGGCGATGCCGAGTACCGTGACGGGAAAACTTGACCGTCGTAGCCTACGGTCAGCTGTCCTATCGCTTTCCTCCGAGGAGCTCCAGAATTATCGGGCAGCGCCGCTAGCGAAGACTCCAGTCTCCAGCGATGCTGAGCGACTGCTGCAAGCCATGTGGGCTGATCTCCTGGGCACGACCAAGGAATCCATTGGGGTAGAAGACAACTTCCTGATTATTGGCGGTGATTCAATCGTCACCATGCGAATGGTAGCCACGGCTAGACGTGCCGGGTTTGGCTTCACAGTGGCGGACGTCCTGATGCCGAACAGCTCGTTGTCATCTCTTGCACTGTCGTTGCAGGAAGTCAGGCCCGATGAAGAGAAACTTGTATTATCCGCTCAAGTTCAGCCATCTACCCTCACATCGGTGGATTTCCAGCAACATCTCAGCTCCCTGCAACAGCAAGGAATCCTGTCCCTGGCAGGAAACGTGACCAGCGCGCGGCCAGCTACAGAAGCACAATCAACACTCATCTCGCGGTACCCATGGTTCAATTTCCAGTTTCCATTCCAAGGTGAACTCAGTGAGAATAGACTTCGAGATGCCTGTAGGGCACTTGTCCGTGCTCACAGTGCGTTGCGGGTTGTCTTTACTAAATACCGCGAGGAGGTCTTCCAGTTGACTCTAACGGAAGATATTGATCTCCCTCTGCGGGTAGTTACGACCCATAACCAGTTAGACACCTTTTGTGAATCACTTTGCCATTCGGAACAGGCTGTTTCTGTTGTTTCAGCGGGAGTCGCGACCCGTTTTACCCTGGTATCCAATCCCACACGTACAAAGCAGCGACTCGTCATTCGTCTTGCCCACGCCCAGTATGATGCCACTTCCATTCCAATTCTGGTCCGCGATCTCGAATTAGTATACAAAAATGAAAAGAATATTGCGGATACTTCTTTCGATCGGTACCTTGAACAACGGGCACGGCATTCGGATCAAGAACAGCACCGGGCCTTTTGGCAGGAGTACCTGGCGGGCTCTTCCCTTGCCTCGTCTCCCCTCGATCTCACTTTGGCCAACCACTTGGTCACAGGAACCTGTGATCTAGCTTTACCAGCAGGGCTCCCACCTTCTGTAACCTTACCCACCGTCGTGAAAGCTGCTGCCTCTTTAGTCCTCGCTCGACAGCTCCATCGACCTGATATCGTTGTCGGCCAGACCGTCGATGGGCGTAGTCTGCCACTCCCCGACATCGACCGAGTTATGGGCGCTTGTAATAACTATATTCCGTTCAGGGTACAGCCTCGTGCGTCTATGACCGCCCGAGACTACCTCCTCCATGCCCAAGTCCAGCATTCCCGGAGCCTGGGTTCCGAATCTGTGGATTTTCGTATGATCGTCTCGCACTGCACAGATTGGCCGTCTTCGGCGGAGTTTGGGTATATTGTGCAGCACCAGACGGCTAATCATAGCCTAGCGTTGAGACTAGGAGACAAGGCTTCGACTCTCAAACTGGTGGGCGGGCTCTCGCCCGGATCGGAGGTGTGGATTTGCTCTACCGATACTCCATCCGGGGTAAGAATTGATATTCACTCCTCGGCACAGAGGATGACTCATGACCAGGCCATTTCTATGGCGTGTGAAGTTTGCACAATGATTAATGATATTCTGACAAAGCTGGATCGTTATTTGTATGCTATTGAAGGGATGACATGCTTGAGGTAGATAGTACGTAGTCAATTACCTACAATTTGAGAGGGTATTTGTTGTGACACAAGCCTAGTATTAGATGAAATAGTCCATTTTTACCGAATTCTGACGCTAGTGAAACAAAAAGAGAGGGTGGTGGGCCTCGCGATAGATTCCCGACCAGAATGATCACTGTCAGTGCTAAATTCATGAAGACTGCTTGGACACCGGTTTACTAATGATGAGCATAGCATAAGATCTACGCGAATGGCAAGGGTCCAATGCTGAGGGGGTGTGTTGAGATTCATGCCGCATCCAGGCAAGATACCTTACACAGCAGACATCAATCTAGTGATCATTAGAAAGGATATATCGTTAGATCATGTCTGTCATGAGAAATGCCACGAAATTCACTTTACATAGATCTCCTTGTAATAAATCGAGCACTTCTACCGTGGTCACTCCGCATAACACAGAATGATGCAGTATCTGTATGTTATTATTTAAAAGAAATTTAATTTAAAAGAAATTTAAGATACAGAATTATATTAACGTTGCGTATAGAAACCAAACTAAGCAATAGCACCCCACTATTCAACCCCGATGGTTTATTCTTTAAGAACTTCTACCTCTCTCGCGACGGACCCTCGCGCAAGGCGAATATATGGCTTAAGGCAGCATGGGCCTGGAGAGCGCTGAAGAAAATCATGCTATAGCTGGTCAGCGTCACCCTAATCCTCACATTAGATATCTATACCTTCAGGATTTTCGTTGCGGATTGGGATTTTGTGGATTCCACAAGGTTCAGAATATCAGATCCCCAATCACTGGACATAAGAGAGCCCCCCTTCCGCAATAATGTACTTGGCTCAAGAAATTCTTATAGGTCAGGAAGAGAGGGGAAATGAAGGATATTGAATTAGATCTATCTATCATGAAGCTTTTATAAAAGCTACAATAGCGGTTTGAAAGAGAAGGCAAACAGTGCCTAATTGTATGTCATACCCCCCTAGACTGAGAAATGCCTGATAAATCCGGCTGAAAACATCTGTCGGAACTTGCTGTCTTCCGTAACTTGCTCAGCCAATGAGGGCATTCAAATCTCTGTCTTTTATTACTTGCTATTTCTTGCTATTTATGCTATGCTCATCATTAGTAATCCGCTCATTCGGAGTTACTATAATTCCGGTTCTCAATCCGTATTCATGAATGCAGCACTGACAACATCAAAAAACAACCATAACCCTCTCACAATTTGATTTCCGGTCCTTATAGTAAAAATGCTCAAATTTTCGTCGTTTTTGATGTCTCTAAATAGCAATTTGTATGATTCTCTCTTCCTATTCGTCAATTTAGCTAGGAGATCTCTTAAAAATACGTCAATTCTAATTTGAATGCTCTCTAAGCCGGTATACTTTACTCGGCCCTCTGACAAGACTCCAGGCCATAATCTACTGTTTATATATCGCGGGCACTATCTCCTGCAACATTATCAAGGCATCTACGTTGCAAGCTGCTCGCGCTAGTGCAGGAGCTCGTGCGATCCTCCACCTCGCCCTTCTTAGTATGGTACCTCGACTTAGCTTTGGTGCCGCATTCTTTGGGGTCTCTTTACCCACATATCATCGGCTTCATAGGAACATTGGTGCTATGGCAGGTTTCCAAAGCATGTTACACATTATACTCTCTATTCAAATTGCGCCATTCAATTTTCAAAAAACAGATAAAAAGAACGGGTTCATCGTAAGTGATTAATCAGTATTGAATTCAACCGCTTATAATTTATAATTAGGCTATAGTATCTCTTTCGGTGCTCTCTTTTCTCGTCGTTCCGTGGATTCGTCGTTATATCTACGAAATCTGCATAAGGCTTCATTTTATAATCGGAGTCTTCTCTTTGGTTATGATATGGATACATATAAAGGGTCAATATGGGAATAACGGGTGGCTACTGATTTGTTCGCTCAGTGTCCTTATTTTGAGCACAGTGTTCTCTGCCATCCGCGAGTTATTCCGTAATATCACAAGAAAGCAATGTTTCGTCACCGCACAGCGCCGACCATTAGTCGATGCTGTAATGATTGATTTTGCACTCCTTCGTCCCTGAGAGGTTCACCCTGGTGACTATGTCTTTCTCCGGGAATTTGGGATCTACCCACTATCTTTCGTGCAGTTCCATCCGTTCAATATCATTTGGTGGGATCAAGACGAATCTGGCATGGCAAGCAGGATTTATGTAATTGCCAAGTCCAGTTCGGGCTCACTCAGAACTTATCAATGGCCACCACCAACTCGCTGAGGCTATTGGTAGATAGGTCGTACGGTAAGCCGTTGGACACAAGTTATTGGGATAACTTTCTTTTTTTTGTCTACTGATATAGGCATCATAGCTCAACTCCGTCTTCAAACTGTACGCAGGGGCCCTGGAGGCCAAGCAAACACGCAACGGCCATCTCGTGCCCGTTTCTTGCAGCTGCGAGAAGCGGGGTGGAACCATACCGGTCTTTGATGTCTACCACAGCCCCGTGGGACAGAAGGTGTTTCACGACTTGCATGTGACCTCTCGCTGATACAAGGAAAAGCGACCTGCGTCCACAAAAGTCCTCCACTTCAACGTTAGCTCCATGCTCCCACAGAAACTTGACGACTTCGAGATGGCCATTGATGGATGCTACATGGATTGGAGTCTAGCTACCTTTTGTCACTTTATGAATATCGGCATCTGCACTATGCTTAAACAGAAACTTCATAACCGGAAGATGCCCGCCGCCGGATGCTACGCAAATTGGGGTCTGGCTATCACTAGTGGCTTTATGAATATCGGCATCTGCACTATACTCAAACAGAAACTTTATAATTTCGAGATAGCCGCTGTTTGAAGCCGCACTAAACGGAGTCTAGCCACCTTTTGTCGCTCTATGGATGTCGGCATCTGCACCGTGTTCAAATAGAAACTTCACAACTTCGAGATAGCCGCTGTCTGAAGCCGCACTGATATCATTCCCGAGGCCCCAAGAGCAACAAAGCTCCTATGGTTGATAGGCGTTGGATAAAACTAGCGCTTATTGATATCTATCCTAGGACACCGCAAACGATCTAAGGGATAGCTCCCTAGCTCTAGGCGCGTATAAGCTAGCACTCGCAGTGTTTTTGCTACCAGAGCTGAACGAGAGAGTCAAAGATGCTACCCACAAAGTATTTAAGCCCCGGAAGCTTTCTATCTGTATGGCGTCGGCATTGAACTTATACGAAAGAATTTAATTTCGCTTTGTTATGAAAATTGCAAAATTCAAGTTACGCAGGTAATTGTAGAAAATATGAGCATCTAGGTCATGTACTCTCAAGGTTGAACCACAACACTGGAACTTGGTAGGCCACTGCCTTCACGGAATGCCTAAATTCCCACAAAGACGTAGCTGTCAAACCTAAGTCCACTACAGTCATTTTTGACGCTGGGATTCCAGGAATTGAACTGCAATTCCATAAGTTATCAAATGCTCAACTGATGGGGAAAACGGAGTCGTGAGCACATACATTTTTCAGAGTGATATCATGGGCAGCGGCGACGGCATAGCATCCATCACCGTCCAGAACCTTGTTATACTTCTTGCACGTATAAATAGTTCCCGGCAAAGTCTCAGATGGGCTAGTGGTAGTGCCATCACTGGTAGACGTGGGCTTTTGAGTAGTTGTAGAAGACGGAGCTGTGCCACCCTTTACCCCCACACAGACAAAGTATTCCGTTATGAGAGATTTACGACCCTCCCCGATGGCGGGGTTCCAGTCATAGAACTGTCAAAGGGTTAGCATGACCTCCCAGGAAATTTGAAAATGTGCAAGGGTTACTGCTTACCTCAATAAGTGTAATATTATACTTCTTTGCTAGGTCAAAGCATCCATCCCCATCTTCCACATAATGCCATTTATCACAATTGGATGCGACGCCATCTTCGGTTGGCGAGGGATTGGCACTGGCGGTGGTAGTTGACGTCGACGAGCTAGTTGCTGTCCGCGAACCAGTCGCTGTCTGCGAGCCAGTTCCTGTAGTGTTCATTGAATTTGAACCACCAGAAACAGCAACGCAGACATAGTATTCAGTCTTGAGGGTGCGGCAGTCAGATTCGACGCCAGGGTTCCAGGAGTAGAACTGAGGAGAGATCAACCAGGAATCAGTATACAAGGGGAAAAAGAAGGCATCTCTTACATCAGTCAGCTTAATTCCATATTCTTTGACAATCGCAGGACAGGTGTCGTTCGCAACGATATAGTAGAACTTGCTACACTTAGAGGTTGTGCCATCCAATGTTGGCGACGGAATGGGTGTTGACGAGCCAGTTGGAGTAGCAGAGACTGCAGTTGGCGTACAGGAGCCTGGGAACTTCGTTGATTTAGGCGACGGGGAGTGGATATCGGGACTGCAGTAAGGATCAAGCAGATCCTGACAGTTGCCCGAAAGATCTTCCCACTGGAAGCCGTCTTCGTAGTCGTCATCCGAAATTGGGCAGTATTTGGAGTAGTCTGCAATCATACTTTGTGCCGTTTGGTTGACTGTGTATGTACTTGTGAGGGAGGTGAATTTGGTCGGCAGAGCAGTGTATGTCGGGGATTCTGTCACCTGAGTTGGCGCTGGGCCAGTTTCCCAGTCCCCGGTAAACATAGTAAAGGTCCTGAGAGATATTAGTATTTGTTTTTGAAATTCTATGGGTTAACTGGAGTGACAAACATGGTGGACGTCCGGTTGGTCGTCGTGACGTCCCATGACGAGCTTCCTGGTGGGCTATTTCTGATCAGCTTAGACATTCACAGTGAATTTCCGTCCTTCACTTACGAAATGCAGATGCTTTGTCCAACCATAGATTCAAGATTATCGCAATTTGTGCGAAGCGTTTTGGGTTAATCAGTACTATAACTTAATATTTCTTTCCTTTGAAGAGCGGGGTTCCCTACGGGTTCCAAGATAGCAGCTGGTTCTTATAGAAACCTTTCCCTTTAAGAATAGTCTTGCAGGTGTCTCCCTCTTTTACTGTATAAAGTGAACAGGAGGGTGACAGACAAACCTCTGATCCAGTCTCTAAGGTTGTGCAGTTCTGGTCAATGCCATTGTCGGCGAGGAAATTGCCGATCGGGATTGAATTGGCTTCAGCAATTGACTTGCAAGTGTCGCCTTTACCGACGATGTAGCTATCACCACTGCAGGTTTGGCCTGTAGTTGTTGGCGACCTTTGAGAGATGAGCAAACGAAGACGAACGAGCAAGGGCGGAGGAAAGACGCACGCTTAACCAGAAGCCGTGCTCGATGAGATAGGAGCCGAAGTAGGGGCCGTATATGGATATTTGGTAGCAGGAACATCACATGATGAGAGTTGAATAGAAAAGCTCTTATCATTAAATCTGACACGGCCGTAGTCGGACTCAAGCATGTGAGCAACATATGAAAGAACACAATCGGAGCAAGCATCGAGAGTGGACGATGAATTAAACATCTTAGGATTGCAAAATCCATTTCTTTTCGAGTGTTAGGTCATATCTCGTATGTTTCGAGACTCACACTTACGAATCTTGAAGGCAAGTAACATTGTACGCCCAAACTAGAGGGTCCACCAGCTCGGCACCCGTGGTATTTGTACTATCGAACCTTAGAGTAGCATCTCCACAGCTATCAAAGATATTTTCTTGGAACTCATGCAGTGAATTCGAACATGTTGTCGTGCATAGCTTGGAAAGGTCCGTGTTGCTGTAAAGCACCTGCTGTGCGACCTTGTTGGCGGGCACTAGCTGGGTACAGGTAATGTTTATGCTCAACGCATTCCGACATTCCAGGGAAATGCTGTCAGGGAGCGCACTGGACGAATTTCAAAGCTGTACAGAGTATACAGGTGTAACTATCAGGTTCACCACGAGGGCCAAAGAAGAAAAGTTGATGGGGACTTTCATGTTGAGAAAGTCGAGCGCACAATTCGCTCTTCAATGATTAAAAAAGAAAATCCGGACTCTGCTTTAAAGGCGAATATCAGCGAAGAAAACCAGTTAATAAGGTTCTAGTCATATTGTGCCTGTTCCTAGCTAGTGACCGGCCAATGCTCCATCCGAATCAATACTTCCTTGTATTCTATGGTAAAGACTATACAAAGTAAGCGTATGTTTAGGGTTATAATGCCAAGGAATTAATTCCCAATTGAACGGGGATCTTGAGATTTGAAGCGTCATTTCGTCTCGATCGATGCAAATCAACAGCCCGACATTGTGGGACCCGCAAGTGAAATTGTCTCGGCTCTGAAACTACGGGATTGAACATTTTTTTGGCCTATTTTTGAATCCTTGGCGGGGGCCAGGGGTCCTAAGGGCGCTATTTCGGGTGAAAATGTTGAGATGCCAACGCAGCATGTTGTAACCCCGTCGGGTGATCGGCAGCCTTAAAACGCTCCGTTCCTCTTGGCAGGTCTGGGCGAATGCACCGCCTACTAGGTCTTTTAGTTCGAGGCCTCAACCCTGGATGTCTATCAGCCGAGGGAAATAAGGCTTATTCTGAGACATTGTATCTCGTTCTCGGAGATAGTCCTGGCAAAAGAAGGACTAAACTCAGTCACTTCCCTACCGTCATCCCCTCATCGGCACTGAACTACCGACGAGACCTAAGCTCAGAACCATTTTCAGAGGGCCTGGAAAGATGGCTAGTAAATTACTGTTCTTTATTCCCCTTTTTACGATTTCAAATGCTGAAATCGTCGCCTGAGACCGAAATGATAGGCATGAGAAATCTCGGAGCATGTAATTCAAAAAGCCGGTCTTGTGTTCGCAATCGCTATCTATTTGGGTGATATATCTAGTCAGTTCATCCCAAGCCTGCTCATCAGTAACTCTGTTAACCAGGACTTTAGTTCCTATACTTTTAGACATATTTTTGATGCTTTGATGACTTATTCAACCGTTCTCAATGTTGCATACAAAGCCGCCTTCAAATTCTCTATGAGAAGGTACCATGATAGACCGAATTCCAGGTACAATTACACACCGAATACATAAAGATATCCTTCGCCATGTAACCATACCGGAAATTGCGGATTCAAGTTAGTCAATTGACGAACTAAATGCCTCAGTGTTCTCACTTAGATTAGTCCAGAACAGGAGAAAAGCGCGACCATCAACGGCATATTGAGTGTCATTCTATTGGAAGTAGAAATTTGGATCACGCTGAGCGACAGACACGGCAACATAAAACTTGTTGGCTATGCAGAGAACACACATTTTCCAGAAACTCTCTGATACAAAATATTTTGGCCCCCGGGGCCAACCAACAATTAAGTGGGCCGCTAATCAAGCTGAACCATGCGAAACCTGATAGTGCAGAATATGCCAATAGCGGGTCCGGTCCACGGAGTTCTCGCATGCGAAGGGTTTCCGCTCATTCAGGAACTCCACTCAAATGGACCGGAGCCAATGAAGAGTAGAATGAGCAGGGCAAAATGAAGCCACTAATCATTGACATCGTTTGCACTAGCACCGCTTGGCACTTTGGACCCGCCCCGAGCCTCACCCATATGCCAACATGTACTAGTGATGTGCCCCTCCTTCATTTCCCCTGCAGTGACCTGCAGTAGTGGAATAAGCAAAGTTTCTGAAAAAGGACAGCTTCTTTTTCGATGGGGCTAGGATACTTAGTTATGCGAGAAGAAACACTTATCGAAGCACCTGATCCAAATTTGGGCTTTGACCAAGATGACGGTATCCCACACTGCCTGATGACCGGTGCGCAGACTCCATAGAGAAGTATAGTTTGGTGTTTCATCAGTGATACATGAGCACCTGTATTGATTTCTAGTATCATAGCCAGCTGGGCAAGGGCTCATGTCGTCTTACAGAGACTATGCACTGATCAAAAGTATTTGTATTAATTGAATATCTATATCTAACAGGTAGCTACTCATTTCAAGTAGTCGCCAGGAAGTAGTGCCTTAAACTTCCTGCGTTAGTAACTGAGTTTCTGAGATATTTGGTGTCATGAATGCTCGAATGGGGCCAAAAACGAGCTTCGCCAAGGGGAAAATTACTGTTTCCAAATCCGAAGACTTAGATATTATCCATACGAGAATACATGTAACACACTAGGTGGTCCAAATACTACAACATGGTCGAATCCTTGTCAGCACTCTCGCGTGTGGCTCATGTAAATATTTCCCTAGGTTCAATACTCAGACTGCCTAGGTTTTGAAATTTACCCAATATCCTCTTGTCGCTATGTGCTGGTGGCTTTTGTTCCTGCTATTAGCAGGGACTATCACGGTATGGGCTCAGCAGGATTCTGTCTGCTCAGAGCTTGTACCGTGCAAGAATGGATGCTATAGCTCATCTGGGTCGTGTGGATTCACAGAAGAGCACTGTGGCGGTATGTCGTTTTCCGTTCTTGCTCTGACAATTGATCAAATACTGACCTCGAGAAGATGGTTGTATGAGTAACTGCAACGCCACCGCAGAGTGCGGCAAATACTCAAAAGGGAAGGTTGAATGTCCACTAGGCGTTTGCTGTAGGTATGTCATTCATCTTGTTGAATCCTACTAGACAGTTTACCGATCTTATTTCTAGTCCTGCTGGATTCTGTGGTACTACATCAGACTTTTGCGGAGAGGGTTGTCAATCTGGCTGTAAAGAAATCAAGTATGTGGACCCCGAATTCCTACATTCAATAGAGGTAGCTGCTAATTAATTAGTGAACCGAGCTGCGACTCCCACACGGATGTTATGAAGCTATATCGCCGAGTCGCATACTACGAGCTCTTCAACATAGCCAACAGGAAATGCGATAAATACATAGCCGAGCATATCCCTGCTGGTGGACTGACTCTCTTGAACCTGGCGTTCGCGGTCATCAGTGACAAGTTCAAGATTTCGGAGGATGACAGTGATCTTGTGACTCGCGCTTCCCACTTGAAGGATCGGTTTCAAGGACTTCGCGTCAACATAGCCTTGGTGGTTGGGACTTTAATGATGGCTCCACAGCTACCATCTGGTCTGATCTCGTTGCGGACTATGAAAATACCGAGACATTCATGGATTCCTTGGTAGCATACCTAGAGAAATACGGCCTTGATGGAGTAAGTTCTGCACATCCGTATTTCCTCTCAGCATAAGTTAACCCGTCAATAGGTCGATCTGGATTGGGAATATCCTGTTGCGGAAGACCGTGGGGGTGCTGAAGAAGATTACGGTCATTATGTTACTTTTGTTGCCAGGCTCCGGGAACGTTTCGATCAAGAGAATCATGGCTGGGAAATTTCCGTCACCGTGCCGGCCAGTTACTGGTACCTCAGAGGGTTTAATCTCGAGGAGATTCAGAAACATATCTCTTACTTCAATCTCATGTCTTACGACTTCCACGGTCTATAAGACAAGCGCAATGATTGGACTGGACCCTACCTGAAAGGCCATACAAACCTGACTGAGGCCAAGCAGGGACTGGATCTTCTCTGGCGTAACAACGTGAAACCTGAAAACGTGGTCATAGGTTTCGGCTTCTATGGTCGCTCCTTTACCATGTCAGATAGTACCTGTCATGACCCGAGCGAGGGCTGCCAGTTTTCCACAGCTGGTATGCCTGGGGATTGCTCAGATGCAGCAGGTATCCTGACCTACGCTGAGATTCGGTCGCGAAACAACTCCCTGAACACAAACACCTACTATGACAAGGAGTCGACAACAAAGTACATGACCTATTCCGCTGACCAGTGGATCTCATACGACGACGAGGAGTCATTCACGGCTAAGAAAAGGTTTCTCACGTCTCAATGCCTGTCAGGCCTTATGATCTGGGCTATAGAGCAAGACACGCAGGACTGTGATGCCATGAATGCCCTTTTCAGAGATGCAGCCACGGATGGTGCTCTGACACGAGGCGGCGAACTCAGTGATGAGCAAAAGGAGAAATTGACCAATGAGTTTGCATCCTTCAATGGCCAGAACTGCTTTGTCACGGAGCTTTGCACCGACGGTAGCTCCAAAGAGAGCGGCCCTAATCAGAAATGTCCTTCCGGTACATCCTCTGTGTCCACAGCACATGCACCTTTGCAGAAGGCTGGTACAGTTGGCTTGATCGGTCAATGCTCTGAAGGCTGGTACTGACATGCGTGTTGTTTTAATAAACAGATGCCCAGCAACTGCCAGTGGAATGTAAGGTTTCATCGCCTCGCTATCCGAAACGATATTCACAAATTATAGGGCGAGCCGGTTCGCAGTGAAATAGGCTGTTCAGGCAAATCTGGCGATAGTCAGTTCGAGCTGACCACAGACACTTTCACTGACGCCTTGGGAGAAGGGCAGTGTTTCCAAGGCCACCGCTCCTTATGCTGCGACTCAATTGAACTTCTCGATCTGTGCTACTGGAGTGGCTGTGAAGGTCCTTTAATGCCATATCAACTCATCGGGGAACTTGAAACTGATGGGTGCAAGGATGGCTATGAAAATGCGGCCTCTCGGCATGATACAGATGAGGGGGGATGGTGCTCACGTGAATTCAACAGTGACTTGCATGATAGATTCAAGCGAGGCTCGTGCTGTCCAAAGTCCAAAAAGTTCGACAACTGCAATTGGACGACCGAGGATGCCATAAGCAAGTTGGATGACGCTAACTGTCAGCCACGTCAATGCAAGAAGACTCAGACTAGCATCTCGGAGGCATATGAGCCTACGATCAATCCTTATTCTGCGAAGTACTGCATAGGCGACTGCACTGTTGGGGATCAATGCACTGCGAATCCAATTCTGCCCCAATTTGATCCTGCCTTCCATCTCTGTTGTGACCCACCCTCCGAGTATACTGAGGATTGGCCTGTCCCACCCTCATTTCTTTGGGAAGATGCCTATGAGGATGACGATGACGATGTTGCCTGGGCTTTTGCTGACAACCAGAGCAACAACGATGAGGAATCGAGTGATGATCCAATTGAAGAGGACCCTTCAGGTAAATCAACCCCCTCTTGGATGCGGGCATGAATTTACTTATCACCACGGGACAGATCATGCGTATGGCTTCCTAATGTTGGATGGCCCCTCAGAATCCATCGACAATGCCTTTGACGATTCATACACTGTTGCCCGTCGCAGCAGTAAACTACCCAATCGAAGACGTTCGACGATCACTGCCAACACTACTGTCTTGGACTCAACTTTTGATCACGCAGAAGAGACTATATTCGTGTACTGCAACCACCCCAAGGGATCTCCCGAGTGTCAGAAGATCTTCCGCAAAGGTGCTGAAGATACGATAATCAAGCTGCCAGATCATATCGGAGAAGGTCCATTCGCCCGCGTTATCTCCATGACACAGGCCCCACATACCTATGAGCTTCCTCATCACCATGTCCGAGCTCGTTCTGTGGAAAGCAACGAGAACGAAGTATACGAGCTTAAGATAGACTACAACTTCCATCTCATCAAGCGGGACGATGGTCCGATCAACATGCGCATTGATTACACTAATCTGCTTCCATATTGGGATGAAGTAACGGACTCTAAGCCATAATCGAAGAAGAGATCCGTCCGCGAGAAACTTACCAAAGATGATTGGAAATCCCTTATCAAGGACATGAAAAAGAGAACTACCTCGAATAGTACCTCAGTCAAGCTTGGTTCCGGCAGCACTGACATGATGGAGAGTTCGGAAATTGGGCTAGGCAAGCGTTGGTTTGGTACATTCATGGGCTGGCTGAAAAAGATGAACACCGTCGAAGCTGGAAACGATGGTGTCCTCAATATGGCCTTCCAGAAGAGCTTTCTTCTGTACCGAGCTGTTAAGGGGTGAGCTATCTTCAATCCCAAATCATATTATTCGAATTCTTATTACTGACTACAACATACAGATGTGCCCGTCGAGCCTTCTATGCAGAGATGAGAATGTACCTCGATGCTGATGTTCAGATGGACGCAACATATGCTTACTATCTCTCTGGGACTATCGTTCCATTGAAGGTGGATGATTCTTACGGCTATTTGGGTATTGAGCCAAGCGCATATCTTGGATTGCGTCTTGAAGGAAACGCCATAATGACCTACACCTCGGAGTGGAGAAAGCTCATTGACACACTTGCGTATCCTGGCTTGAGTATCAAGGGTATAGCAACTGTTGGGCCGAGTTTGGATATATATGGCCGGGTAAGTGCTATTCGGCAAAGCATTCGTATAATCGGTATACTGACTATGGGACGTTTTGAAGATTCGCGGTAGTGTGACTCTGAATGGACAGGCCAAGGCTGGCGCTCGAGTGCACTTTGGCCGTGTAGAACTTTACTTCCCACAGGATGAAGAGGGGACTAAAGGCGATACGGATTACGACAAGATCGAAGACATCAAGTCTCAGCAAGAGCGACCGAAGACTGGTCTGGAGCCACAATTCTACGCATCCGCTCAAGCATCCGCAAACCTTGCCATTGATGTCTCTCTCAATGCCCGGATTGGTATAGAGGTAGGACCGGCCATTTTGGGCAAGGGAAATCTGGTAGACGCCCAGATTATAGCCTTTATGAACAGCACCCTTGATTTCTCCGCTACTGTGATTGGATCAGTTGGAACATACAGCGATCCTACCTACGCCTATAAATATGGTGCCTATCTCTACTACAATCTAGGCTATGGAGGATTTGCCAACATTCTCGGTGATACGTGGAATTGGCACTTCACGCCAGTCTACCTCTACAGTCTCCCAGGTAACAAATACACGATCTATGAAAATAGCAACATCAAAGCAGACGCCACGCTCAACTCAAAGAGAAACGTCAAGATCCTGCCTGATTCTGATGAAAAGGGACTGTTCCATGATGATAATGATGATGCAGTTTGGGATGACAGTGGCCTTGAGCCATATGTCCCACCTGCTACCCATGTTCACCACCGCAGAAACCATATGCCCCTCCATCACAAGGTACACAGCTCTCATGATGGGAAATCAAATGCTACATCACCCAGTCCCGATGTGGGCTCTGTTATCTTCAAAAGGGCAGACAGTGATGATGAGAAAGAGCCAGACACGGCGAGTAGCTCTTCGTTTACCGGCTCTCAGAAATTCGATTGTCCTGCGTCCGGGAACAAACAACCAACTCTTCCAGAATTTCGCTGTATGTACTAATACTCACCTTCCGTCCGAATTATGATTGACTCCCACAGATAACTGCCAAGCATTCTCTGCCAACCAGGTTGTTACCACAGACGGCTCGTCACAGACAATTAGAGGTATCTGCGACGGCATCTTCGGATGGTTTGGGTCAGATGGCGCCAGCAGCGATGGTGTCGAACTCAGTTGGGATCCTAACCGGCGCGACAAGAGAGACGCGTACACATGCAACATTTGGAGAGACACAAAGAAGAAAAAGACGAAGACATACTGTACTGACCAGAAGGAGAAGCTCAATGCAGCTGCTGGTCTTGGTAAGAAGGTTAATACGATAAGCTGCGATGAGTTTCCCTTTGGTGGGGTTGAAGAGGGTGGAAACTGGGGCGCCAAATCTAAACCACACAGAGTTCCCCCGACTGCCAATTGCGTGCCCGTGTGGCAGCAGTCATTGCAAGGAAATTGTAACGGTGAGTCTTTCTACCCATACATATTCTAGTTGGATGAATTGACTGACGGCTTCAGGGCTTTTGAGTACTTTGTACACCAACGTGGCTTACTTCGACCGTAATACGGACTCGGATAAAGATGATGATACAGATTCGGATAAAGATGATTGGAAACTTTGATCCGCTGGGAAAGATGACAACGAGGACGATGGCGAGCGATGGACCCCCGGCGGAAGCGAGAGTGATACAAACCAGCCAGTCTTCGGACGTCTGTCTGACGCGATATCCCGAGCCAATCCCTCTCGCTCACGGCATTGATGAAACTGTAAGTTCAATAATTCATTCAGGCCCATGGCTGATTATTCGATTTACTGAGAATGTTACAGGAATGGGAAACCTCCGGTCGAAAGCTTGGCTCTAATTTCAAACGCAATTTTACAATGGGCCTTGCGTACGCGACGAGTCTTTCAAATTCGCCCGATCAATGGGGTAAGATGGCGTTGACCAATTCCGAGCTGAGGGGAGCCTCCGCAGACACAGACCCCACGCATGTCTTTTGCGCGATAAACCTATTCAACTAGCCAGATGTCTATCGATACGGTAATAATAACGGGTATTGTCTCGATACGCGCAAGGGAGACAACGGATGGCGCGATGTAGAAGGTATGGTCACGGCTCTGGGGTCTTATTGATAGTGTAGATGAACACAGCTGACGCAATTTCCTCTCAAGGCTTTGGAAGACGCCCTGAATACACTATGTGCAAGGTTAAATTCGCTGGGAGCACCTTCGCCGACCAAGTGGCTCCTGCTTCGTTCAGCAAACGTGACCAGGATGAGTCGATGGGCGGGAATGATCCATGGAAGATTGAATGTATGTGCCATCGACTCCTAATTTTGGATCAAACTAACCATATACCTTCTTTTCCAGGTATTGAGCTGCTTGATGAGGAGTACGGGGGCCCTCTGTGGGACGATGTGGACTGGGAGGACATGAAGTTTGAGCATGCAGCAGATTCAACTTGAAACGTCTTGTCTCTAGAGCCAGATATACTGGCTTGAGTACAATAGACCTTTCCTTATTATGTCTCTTATGTTTCTTCCAATTGATTTTATACAATTTTCTTTTCTCTAGCACGCGGAGTATTTTTCAGGGATCATCCTTCACCAGACGAGAATGACTGGCTTTATATCTACATGTACTAGCTCACAGTCTCACGTCTTCAAAGAGTGTATGGGGGACCTCGGCTTCCACCCTCCTGATAAGCAGGACCGACTTCACCACGCTCACCTTCAAAGTCCCCTTTCCAAACACGCTCAAACCAAGTGCCATCATAATTGCTCTCCGATCCATCATCCTGCACCCGCCATTGCCTGACCACATTCCCACGGTCGTCCAAAAACACATGCAACAAACCCCCACCATTCACCGCGACATCATCCTCCACATACATATGGGTAACAACACACTCTGCCTGATACAGAGCGTAGGGCTCAAGAGAGTTTTCATCCCAGTCGCCTTCTTCGGCATCCTCTATCGCGTCCCTGAGGCTCTTCTCTCTGATCTCAAAATTGACCCGCTCATTTGCGACACGCTCAGGAAATATTTCCAGAGCAGCTGCCAAATCCAGGCCACCGAAGATACTTTCATCGTCAAGGACAACCCCATCATAAGTTACCCATTCTGCGAGTTCATTGGCAGACCATAGAGCATTATGCCCCTCTTCATTCGTGTAGCAGAGACGAAGCCAGCAGCCATTGTCAGCAGTGGTGTTATGACCGTAGACACGCAGGGCTTCAGGCCTTGCAGGCCGAAGAATATCATCTATTTGAGCTTGAGTAGGATAGGGTGGTGCATTGCCTGGTCGATAAGGCTAATAATTTGATATTCAATTAGGTCAATGTTGTGGTCTTTTACGAGGTATAGAAGGCATTCACCTGTCTTCCCTCGCATCCCAATGCGAGAAATTGGCGTAAAAGCCTTTTGCGACGGTAGGCGGGGGACTCAGTGGAGACTGAGGGGTCTGTGTGAGGTTTTTCCCATTCGGAAAGCAAATAAATATCCAATCTAGAGTTCCCCCAAGCAGGTATCCGGGGGTTATGTTTTTCAATGAAGTGGAGTGGCATTTTGTCCTTCGTCGCGTGGCGTGGGAGTTCTAGAAGATACACGGAGAAACACACCAGGCATAATATAACTAGTCCGAGATTAGGCCATTCTATACTTGGAAGGGATCGCTGCGTCCGTTACATCGGGTATAGCGCTGTTCTAGCACCCCAGTGGCTCCTTTTACGGGCACGTTCCGTTATCCTTCCAAGAGTCCGATGCATTTACTTTTTCACGTCTCCACATGTGCATGTGGGTCACGTGAAATTTAGCCCAGACCATTGAAAGAATCAAGGGGAGTTAAATTTCAAATCAATGGGCTCAAGTGAATAGATGACATTTCCAAGAAAGCGAATTTAACATTCATCAAATTCCTTAAAAGGTCGTATGCTCGATGTTGGGCTGAGCCCGCGGATTGGTTAGGTAAGCAAGCACGTGATATATACTGCCTGAGGTGTAACAAACGTGTCGAATCCAGCGGACTTCCTGTATTTTCCCTGACCAATTGGAGATATCAATGACTCTGAGTTGTATTACCCCTATTACGAAGCTATTTATGCCTAGTATAATGACTAATTCCTTGGCATCGGATCTATAGTACCTCCGATTTCATGCAGTATTCGTAAGATATTGCCGACAAAACGGCCCGACTCACCGACCCGACAATCTGCCGTTATCTACCCCCAGACTCCAGCTGTCAATATCCAGAATCCGCATGGTTGCGCCCCAACTCCCGTCAGCTTCTTGTTATAGCTCGATCACGCCGGATCCAGACCCAACCCCAAACAATGCACGTCTAAGTCTTATGCTACCTGCTGGTATGAGAGGTGCCAGTTCAAGCCTTTGGACAATTCGAACAAAGTGCCAAGTCGTGGGTGAGCTGACAATATGAGCTCAGCTTCACAACCCAACGAAGCTCCGTCGCAACAGACCATGGGCGGAAAGTATGCTGCGAATGGAGGGAATGGAAGCGCAAAGAGCGAACAGCAACAAACATCACACCCTCTACAAACAAGCCTCGGCAGAGTTGACGATATGACAGTAGCCGGGCCTTCTTGGCATCATTTATAGAGAGAAAGCACTAACACGCAATCATAGTGAGATTGTCGGTGTACCGCGGCAAGGATCTTTCCAAAATTTTGAGATAAGACTAGGGGCCAAAGGTGATCAGGTTGGACTTATATAAGACAGACAGCACGAATAGTTATTAAGAGAATTGAAGTAAAAATTGAGCTGAGGTATTCGACTGCGTACATTGTAATTCCGAATATCAACAACAGATAGTTTTATCTATTCCGCCCCTTATACGTCCAGACAGTAAATCTGATGCAAATCATTGCTAGAACAGGAAAAATGAATGAGGGGTCAAGTAGTTTCGTATCGAAAGTAGAAGCCTTGCGGAGGCGGCGAATATCGCCCCTTACCATATCAGCGGAAGAGTATTGCGACCTCCAGCACTTAGAAATAACCTTGTGGTATTTGAGGCCATCTAGACTTGGGAAGTCTAGCGAGGCGTGCCGTCTCTCAATTTCGTCATCATCGAGGTCGGGAAAAGGGCTTGTACCGGTAGGGATTTCGTAGATGAAAGAACCAAGCGCAAAAAGATCGGTGATAGCAGTCCTAGGAGACGAAGGTGACAAAGGTAACCGATATCGAGATTTCTCCTCAACTAAAGAGTGAATATCATTGATTCTCGATCCAGCGAAGTCGCATAGTTGAATTGAAAGATCATTAGTAACGAGAAAGTTACGCGGACTGATGTCGGAGTGGACGATACCACATGCATGAATGGTAGCAATAGCGTCAACAGCATTTTGAATCCAGCGATCTCGGGTCTCCACTTCAATCTCATGGTTTTGGAGATAATTTCGGACATCCCTATGCTGTACAAAGGGGAGCTGGATTCCTCTTTCGGCAATACTCAGGCATTTCAGGATATTAGGGTCGTCTTTTGGGAGCGCCCGATAAACAAGTTTCTCGCGATCGATGCACTCCTTTAAGAACACTTCTTTGCTTGCAACAGATGCGATAACCTCTCGGTTGCAACCTTGAGTATTGTATTTGAGAGGTGCCTTGAGAACTTGGTCATTAGGATCTTGGTGAATACCCCCAGAACCTCCAAGCGTGATGATACGCAAGGTACCTTCAGGTCTCAGAAGAACAGGATGCCCTTCCATTAAAGGTGAATAAGAATTGGAACAGGAGAAGAAAGGACTGGAAGAAATAGAAAAGGGCAAGGGGCTGGTCGTTCTATATGGCACGTGGCGGTATCCTTTGATTGGACCATGCAGTTCGGTGCTGAGACTGATACGGGGTCTTTCCTTGATCATTTACGCAATTTTGTCTTAGAAGTTAGAAGATGCTCTGAGTTTACTTGGAGATATCGATGCTGCAGGTGTTCAAAGATTTTTAGGAGTGGGTTTGTTAGGCTGCTACTCCACAAGACAGTAGAGACGTGAGCCACTGCGACTACAAATAACTGGGTCTTTCCTCATAGGTTGAATCATCATCGGCCTTGTACCTCAATTCAGTGCATCAGCTCACTGAGCGATATGCAGTCTACCACAATTATCTGGATTCTTAGATGACGTGTGAGATCATTGCAATTTGGTGACATGCTTGCATTACCTTCTGTCAGGGTTGATCCTTCGCGGATGCACAATCACACGCGAGAGTTACCAGGTTTCCAAATTATATTGGTTCGCAAACCGCGCCTACTACCGGGCAATTTTGGGTTTTAGGGTTAATATCCCGTCAGTTTAATGTCTTATTCTAGACATACTGTCTCGGCATAGTCAAGACCGCCCCGAATCACCGCCAGGTCACCACCCCGAGTCAACACAATATCACTCTTCGCCAAAGCACAAACAACGTCCCTCCTCCCTGCGAACCAATCGTACGGGACGAAAAAATGCTTGGAGACCGCGATCGACGGGCCATCTTTGCGTTTCACGGTCTCTAACCCGCTCTCGCTGAGATCGACAGAGCACACCCAAAAAGACTGGTTTAGGAATACGAGTTTCCTTGATTCGTCAATTCCGATGACATGGGCAGCGCTTATTTCGAATTTCGTTATCCGTGAACGAAGCGGAGCGGCTGAACTCAATTTCGTGACCATTTTCTCCCCGTCTTCATCCGGGGCATGTTGATCGAACGCCGCCACAGCATCTTGTTCCTTCCCTAGCGACAAGCTGCTATCTTTGTTTTGAACGATAAGGCGGTCTGCGTCAATTATCACAATCTTGTTGATGTCGACGGAGCTGTTCGAATGTGATAAGTCGAGCATAATTCTTTTTTTTTTGGCCGAGCGTGTAGATGATCGCGCTTTTAAGCTCTACCGCGTCGTTATGCAGCGTATCGCCTACTGGCAAGTTCGGTTTCTATATCACCACCTACGCAGGGAACCTACCCCAGTTCGTGGCATGGGAAGATAGCTGGGAGGCATTCTTCGCCAAGACTATGAGACAGGCGCTTGATCTAGAGGTAGAAAGGAAAGGGCCTAGTGAAGAGCTCGATACCCTCTCCCATTCTTTGTTCGGAAAAGTCATCCCGAGGCTCCTAGGGCCTCTCGAGAGTGACGGCCGAATAGTGAAACCGTCACTTATTCATGGAGACCTGTGGTACGCAAATGCAGGGATTGATGTCGACAACGACCGGCCTCTTGTCTTTGATGCGTGCTGCTTCTTTGCGCACAACGAATGTAAGTTCTGCTACGAGGCACTTGCGGTTGCTCATGCTAAATCGCTTGAATTTGAAAGATGAGTTTGGCCAGTGGCGACCAGCTTGCAATAGGTTTGGGGATGAGTATGTTGCCGCCTACAGCACATTCACTCAGATCTCCCCGCCGGAAGAGGATTTTGAAGGCCGTTTAGACCTCTATAGGCTGTGAGGCACAGAACGTCTTTCCTTCTTCTCCGTATACATAACTGATATCATGGTAGGCGGTTTGACACACATGTATCAGCGCTTTTTGTCGGTAATGAGACACTTCGCACACAGTGAAACCATTCTCAATCGACCATCTAATTTGGCGGCTAATGAACTTAATAGGGTTATTGATGTTATGAGAGATTTGGTGGAAAGATATGGTTAGTAGACAGCAGCAGTGATACTGCTCTTTTTCTATTTTGTATGCGCCGATCGGTCAACGACCGCTACCCGGTCTAACACCGATCTCAAATTCGCTCTTACGGCAGGTGTCAGTATCCATTTGTGTGATCTCAGCCATATTGAGTGACTGTTCAGGAGCCAGCTGGGTATTTTCTCCGTTGGCAGCTGTCGGAAGTCGTTGAGACGAAATATTTGGCTTACTCCAGGTATTACGTTTTGACTTTGCGCGCCGGTCTTAACGCTGTTTTGAGTGCCTGATGATTCATGTTATTGCCTCATTATTCATGTTATTTTCTTTTTCTTTCATCCTAAGCCTGTATTTTTGATCTATTTTAAGACACAATGACCCATTTAATTATTTTGCGCTTCAGTGTCTTTCAGCGATAAAGATGGTAACGAATCTGGTGATTCACTTCCTCTGCAATGGAAAGTATGGTCAGCTATGACCTACAATGTCTGAGTGTATCGGTGAAGGACTGGAAAGCATTCTTCCAAAGTGAAGTCAATGAACCGCACAATGGATAGGTAAAAAGGGGTTTGTCTGCCGTGTACCAAAAGTTTTCAGAATTGGAAGGGTTCTGCATGCCGATTGCAGGAGCCAGTAGTTCCGAGGTTTGATCAGGGTGGCAGTGGAGAAATTATGGTTTTTTTAACCTTCTGAGAATCTGATGCCATCCTCGAAGCTTTCCGGTATATGCAGCGCAGGGTGTTCACCTAGGCAGATCGTCGTGGCAATGCGCTATAATGCTGGCCAACTCACTCCTGGAAAGAATGTTCAGCAAGGAAAAAAGCCCATCCACTTCGATAGCTCCGGTGCGTATCTGCTGGTCAGTGGCCTTGAAGGTGTCAACTCTAGGCGGCAAAAGCTCCGGTGGCATTATATGCAGACGAAACTTGTCTTCCGCTCGTCGCTCTGCCCAATACATAGTGTATGGGCTGTAAGATGAATGGCTCGCTCGCTCGTCCTCATAGGCCAATGACCATGCTATGACCGGCCGTTGCTATTTTCAAAGCGATGCAGGGCTGCGCTGAAGCAGCGCGTGATCCACTGGGTCAACTGAGCTGTCTGCCAGTCCTTCCTCCCTTAGACGGGAGACGAAACGAGTACGGCGTAGTGGGACGGAGACGAGAGGCAGCATCGTCGTCTCTAGTCCGTGTGGCGCCGATGCTGCTGCAGTAGACCTATTTCCGAGTCCCTCCGTCTCAACCTCTGTACCAATCAATCGTGATGCCGACCGTGGGTTGCATTGACAAGGCGAATTGGGTGACTGGAGGCCGGGCCTGCGCAGATCTCCTGGATGGCCATGAGGGAAACGGGTGTAGATCGAGAGGGATCGATACCTGCGCGCTGTCTGAGCATGGGACGATGTCGCATTGTATGTAGTTTTGAAACCTGGGCCTAGAGAACATCACGGAGTCAGGGGCTGGCCGTTCGTGTCGTAATGTTTGCGTACTTAGCATCCGCTGGCCGATATGATCCGCTGGCCGATATGAATCGCGGCTGGGACAGTCCGATAGGTCAGATAAGACACGTTGGATTCCGGTCAACTTCATAGTGGAAACAAAGCAAGCGCTATCACCAAAGTGTGACAAGGCCCTGTAAGCCCGTTCTTTGTATCCTGCGGTGAATTCGCAGACCCGATTCGCGTAGGCAATTATCCAGAGAGAGCGGAAGGCACGCCGATGACGGGATTAACGATTGACCAACGGATAGTAACATGAGGCCCAAGAATTCGTGGGCCAGTGTCAGGGCCACAGAGAAAGCACATCGTTCCTAGGAACGAGTTGAGAGCCCAAGAAAGCCGGGGGTGTGATTGGGAACGGAAAGTGTGTAGAGGTGATGACGAGTCACACAGGGAAATTGGGGTGGCGGAGCTCAGGAGCTCGGTGATCCGGGTCAATGGCAAAAATGCCTCACCTGCGAGGCGTAGGAGAAAGAAGGCGAAAAAAAAATTTGGGGCTGTTGGATGTAGGGAAGAGCAGGGACTATATAGAACCACGCACGGGGAGGCAAAAGGACAAAGAGCGCTAAACCTAAGGGGTCAAGACTAAACCTAAGTGGATAATTTGCAGTCCCCCTCCGATATGGTGTAGTGGCTAACATCGTCGTCTCTCACACGACAGCCGGGGGTTTCGATTCCCCCTATCGGAGTTCTTTTTTTTTTTTGCTTCCACTCCCCACATATCATGGGTCCAGGAGATGATCCACTGTCTCAGGGCCGCTTTTCTCGAGTTCCCACCTAAAGCCGCACTTCGTGCACTTAAATATGTACCTGAACAAAAGCTTGAAACTCCCCGCGAGCCGCCATCTGAGGGCCGACAAATATAACTAGACCTTCACATTTCCCAAGCTGTGTTTATCCTATGTTTTCACTATAATTGCATAGGTATTCTTATCTAGACAAATTGCTATTTTTATATAGTCCTAATTTAGCAAGTGGGGGGACAGAGATGCGCAAGAGCAGCCAGCTATTTCGATTGGACTGAAGCTGCAGAATCCACAGATTGGTAGGATAATTGGGGATTTAGGATCAACACGACGGTAATTCTATCAGTGATCAATGTTACACCCACTTCATAGATTAAATCGTAAACAAGCACCTTATCGTCGCGATTGTGAGGCAATTGATGCTAGTTGATATCAGGTTGCGTAGAAGAAATAACATGTTAGTAGATTAAAAATCAAGCTGTACAAGACACGTAAAGATAAAGATCTCATTATTTTATGGCACACGAAATGCCCATATTCCCGTTGTTATCACCGTTGGCCCGATTAGCATAACTAGATAATCCCTTCAAACACCATGGTCAAATTTGACGCCAGCTCCTCCGTCAGTCTGTCCAGCATGATAATTTGTTTACGTGCCAAAAATCCAGTCGAAATTGTCTCTTTTCTGGTCACTGGGTTGCTGCTTTGTCTCGGGACTTTTTCCTTGTTGGTCACGGGCCCAAAGGCGTCGATACTTCGGATGGTCAACATTATCTATACGATTTAGTCTGTGTATTTCAGACATAGAAATTCAAGCTAGTGAAGGTGAGACCATACTCGTTGCTGTGCCAGCAAATGCCTCATTAACGTGGGAGTCAGACTGAATAGACGCGGACCGCTGACGCATTGCCTCTTGATCGGGAGGCGGCTTTGCTGCATTAGGGGACGTAGGTGCGTCTGTTGAGTCGGTTGAGCCTTGACGCTGACGATTATGGAAGGCGTCCGATGCTCTGCGGATGAAGTCAGACATGATAGAATCCAATGGATTTCAAATAAATTGATTTGATTTGTTCTTGGATGTTTTGTGTGCTTTTTGTAGGGATTGACTCATGTTCACGAGTGCGTGTTATATACTTAACCCGCCACAAGACTCATGACATCATTTCCAAAAGCATTCCAAGGTTGCTATTGACAGCTGATCACTAGTGGCGCAATAAAACACAATACCGATCCTGGCTAAACAATACGTCATCTGGATTATATCCTTTACCGGATTGACAGGAACTCAGCCGTCAGAAAATAGGGCTACAAACAGAGCATGAGACCGAAGATCAGAAAACAGGTCAGTCGGCAAATTTGCATTGTTTGTCTCAACAATCGGAGCCCGAACACGTGCTCGCACAAATATGGGTCGGCCAATATGTTTGTACTGTATGCATCTTCTATGATTGGTCGATTGGGGTATTGAGGATTGGCAACACCTAAGCCTAAGCTCTATCTCAATAATGATTTGCGCGCTAATTGGAGAAGAACAAGCGAAAAGTAATCGATCTACAGGGCAATTCCTACCAAAGAAGGTCTCTTAGCTTTAGACGCCTGTATTTAATCTCGTAGCTAGGGTGTACAACTAAAGCACTAAGACCCGGCTAGGCAAGACAACCTCCGGCAACTTCACAGTCACGTACGAGAGAGAGCCTTACCGAAATATGGAGCATTTACAATTAAATGCCATGAAATATGCATGTTCAGATAGACCTTGCTTTTAGCTGATTGGATATCATGGCGTTTTGGTTAAGATAAATATATTTAAAATTAGCAGGTTGATATAAGTAGCCCGCTGGGTAGTGAGTTACGTTAACTTGCCCTATTTTGCGAGCTACAGAAACTCAGGACTTTAAGTGACTTAGGATTCCTCTTTTTTTTTAATCTTCCCCCGGGCTTAGCCAGGTTACTGTAGGTATTTTCCGTACAGGCAATAAATACAGAGCTTTAAGATTCGAAATAAATTCAGAACGATACATTTTACCCCATTGACAGTGCGGGAAGGTGATTCGGTCAGTCTTTGAAAATATACAGCCACTATAATGTTTTCATTCTTTTTTTTTTCTGAAAGTTCTTATCGATTGAATAATACTGATTTCTCAACAAGAAGCCTTAAAGGTTTGTTTAGACAACGCAAACCACACCATCCTTGCCCTATATGCTATTAGCTGCCTGTGATTTTTCTTTAGACAGAAGTTCAAAGAGGCTTACCACAATCTGCTTGTGTTCACAGCAAAGAGGATATCGGCCATAGGGGCAATCGTAGCGGCCCTTGGCTAAAGCATAGATTAGCAAATTTCTCTGACATTCACTGGCAATGACTTACGCTTGCAGTTTTTTCCACTTCCCTCAACAAAGAATATCCTCAAAGGGACTACACTCTCACAGCACCAGCTGTTTTCGGGCTTGCAGTAATTGTCTCTCTCTTCGATGTCTCTCTCTTCGATGTCTCTCTCTTCAAAGTCGTCAACTGGAACAGCAGAGGCCAGGCCTGCAAGGACAAAAGCGGCAAAAATATTCTTCATGAGCATTTTGAAATGTTACTTGTAGGTCTGAAGGATTTTCTTCTTCAAGATTGATGTGTTGAATAGTTGTAGAAAGTGGGAACGGTATGAAGAAGACCTTGCTGGAATTCTCGCACTTTAAATAAATGATTCTTTACTCAATCTCGATCATCTAACCCCGACCTGTTCGTATCGCAGTGCAAGATCTAGTTTGATCGACGAGTCTAGATCGCAGACGTGATATCAATGATCCAAAGTGAAGTCCAACAAAATAACATTCATTCTGGATGGCCTCGTATAGCAGGTGGCGTAGGAGTAAGGAAGGGGCTTCCGGAGGTACGTGATTTGCTTGATCCTAGTTACTTTGGGACAACTTGACGCTCTATTTCACGCGGCTCAAGGCGGTAAAAATTAAAGGAACCATGTTGATACCACTTTTTAACTAACATAGACAGCGCGCTTTTCTACACATTCTAAGTCGAAAAGAAAAAAAAAAGGAAGAAGAGCAGGATAGATTTCCGAAGATCATCCGGGATATTCACTGGTTTAGTTGATCATTGTCTCGTGAAGCGAAGCTTCGAATACGAGCCAAACCCAGATTTGATTAGGCTGCAGATCAAAATTGACTGGGCATCATCGCAGATAACTAGTTCTCAATTGATCTAAGGGCAGCATCAACCGATCCGATTTGGAAATATTTGGTTAAGAAACATTGACAGTCAGCACATTCAGTCTATTTCCGGCGTTTGGTCGGTCTCGGCGATCTCGACCCAAAAGATAACCCCAACGGCACCGAAAATGCGGACATGATCGTGAGTGGGTGGGAGTAACGACGTGGCTTGGGACTCAAAGAACCAGACAGACAAATTAGATAGTTCGTGTTCCGGTACGAACCGAACATCTATCTAGATCCGGAGAGCGTATGGCACAAAGTTGAGATCGAGCTTGCGTTTCCCATGGTAATTAATGCTAAGGAAGATTCAAATTACAAATTAACAGTACAGTTAAGTTCATGGATCGTGTTCGTTGGCCGGTTGTATTGGCAGAGATGAACGTGTACGTAGATTTGGCCCATTGTCCGGTTGGTGCTAGATTAGTTTAGAGGTAGAGTATGAATGTACTGAAAGTGCTTCGGCTTTTTTTTCCTTCTTCAATTCAAAGGCTATTTAATGATCGAGTCAGATGAAGTTGAACTCTATGAAACCTATCTGGGCTGCAGATGTTCAAAGAGATCAATTCATTGGTTACAACAATTCTGGGCTAAAGTCTATCATTGGATACTCGAAAGAAACATTTCATGTGGAAAGCACAAGATATGTTTACATTTGACTCAAGATTGTTACGCAAGTACCGCGGGGACTGTTGGCACCAAAACGATCCTTGGGCTCATCGAAAAGATGCAAAGCATCTAGACGGCTGTCTTGAACATGATAATGAGAAAGTATTACTCAAGCGCCTAAAGAATATCCTGATGCATTTCATGCGAGGGCTCTTCTAATAGGGCAGGCAAGAATTTACCAAGAGATCTCTTCAGGTTGGCTCTGGCGTTGAAAGCCCAAGTCTGCTCGTGCTACGCGCTGAACTCGAAGAGGATCTTCCTGGCCGCGATACAGGAATGGATATGAATCTAGCCGAGCACATCTATGACGAACTGTTTCAGCTGAATTGTTGACCCATGTGCTGCTTTTTTCAGAGCATACTCTCGTTTCCGCGGTTATTAACAGAACGTAGCAAGTGAGACTTGCATGAATGAAAACCTAAATTGCTCCAAATGGTGATTCGCTACTGTGAAAAGATATAAGGCAAAAATTCTTCATAAGTTCTTACTGGTACATAATAAGCGAGTAGCATGCAGTAATCTAGGTTGCACAACTCCCAAGGGCAAGAATGTTCAAGTGCCACGGTGCATAGTCAAACACACACGAACGGAAAGCCTTGGATAAACCGGCAAGTTCAAGTCGACCTGCATTTCAAAAGTGAGAAAGGATACTGCGGGGTTTGGGCCCAAGGTACACGTCGAATGAGGTTTTGTGTGTACGGATTGACGTCAACATAATACTATAGCTCGTATACGGGTAGAGATATGACACCTATATCCTCCTCATGGCCTGCGATTGAGAAGACCGAATTAGAAGGAGATGATTTTTCCTCTTTGGAGTGAAATTTCAGCTAAAGACCCAACCAATCCATGCATGCATAAATATTATTGATGGCAGAAAAAACCGAGACAAGATCCATGGATTAATCCTAGATTTATCTCAGATCAGAACTGGTGGGGTTTTGTTTTTCGGGCGGCGAAGCGTGGATGATTTGATGTTAGGAGAATGGATCCCAATGAGGACTGCCTCGCGCAGAATAATCAAATCATTTGCACGCTATCAGCAAGCATAGATAATGTACCGCGGTGGCCATGATACGACATTTCATCATAGAAAGGCTATAACCGAATGCCAAGCTATCCAGCTTGGTATAATATCATGGTAATGTGACGTAACGTAAACTCTGAGCCCCAGGTATAAATATCAGCGTTAATACCCCCGGGAACTTGCAATCAAACCCAGCTCATCCAAAGCAAAGACAAAATCTATCCAAATTTATCACTTTCTTACATCGTTCCCATTATGCCGATTAAGAATTACGGTGTGTGGAAGGCAAAGCCTGTATACTACGAGGTTGAAGATGCAGTTACGGACGATATCAGCCCCCATTTATCACTCTACTTCGATGATAAAGGGGGCGACCATTCTGCACGAGAATTCCGTTCAACCGGTCGGCATAAAGAAATTCGTGGGCTCTTCAGAGCCGCAATCAACATCAAGTCTATAGGTAACGAATCCCGACTTGCCTACTGGGTAAATCACAACCTCAACAACCATCCCATCATTGATAGTCTCACCGTCCTACCTTTAGGGTTTGAGCCCCTAGAACAACCAAAGCAGGGCTACAATGAGCTGGGACTGGACTACATCCGGAGTAACCTGTTCAATGTCAATACTGGTCGTGTTCTACCTCATGACCAACCAGGTCTCAACAACGACATGATCGATGTCTTGGCACCTGAAGTCAAGCAGGCGATTGAGCAGAAGGCGGATATCTACGTATTTGGTGCACAATTTGAGGATCGAAAAGGCATTCACGATGTGCACATGAATCAAGGCAATATTGGGCGATTCCAACGCGATGACGGTGTCTTCCAAGATGGCTGCCTTTTAATCAACTACCCAGACTCTGGGAAATGGGTGGGCGTTTTTATCGGGTTTGGATCGCAATCTGCGCACACAGATGATAATACAGGGCATGCTATAGGGTCGGAGACTTGGATTGACTATCTCCGCTCAACAGGACGCCGTAAAGATCTTGTCGAGAATTCTGTGCATATCGACGAGGCTTTCGTTGACTCAAATGATCACCGAGCCAGACGTAGATCAGTCACAATCTCGAATCCCACTGGCCACGCGATGCCTCTGTCTGCATGGAAAATTCAAAACTCAGCTGGCCAATTCCAAGCTTTACCACCTGATGCAGCTTTGGGTGCTATGAAAAAGCAAACCTTCGACATTCCACATTGCCCTCTCTCGAGCATCGGTGATACTATCACACTGGTGAATGATGAAGGACTCAAAGTTGATGGGGTGAGCTATCATGCTCAACCGGGTGGAATAGAAGGGCAACCGGTTGTTTTCGCTCATTAAGATCGGTGGGGACACTCGCGTTACTTTGTCTTTAATGATCCTAAAAGTGATATAATCCACAGTTTTACCAATTAACAGTACCCTAAAAAACGAAACTCAATCGGATTGATAAGTTGTTTTGTCGTCTTCATTCCATGACACTGACGAATAAGATTATCGTGTTTGGGTGGAACTTGAGTCTAGCTGAAGCTTGCTTGGAGCAAATCTTTGAGCTAGCTTGGTGACAAAGGAAGATAGACAAGCAAAAACATGCAAGAGTGAGGATTCGCTAGTGGTCACCCACCTAACTTCTAACTTACCGGTGTGTGGCGTATGTGCGGCGAATAGTGGGGTTGTTATCGCCCGGGTGAGGGTGGGAGTCGCGCCACCGGTGGTGAAAAGGGTTAGTGCGCTATAGATAGGGTGAGAATCGGGGTGAGAACCGGGTGAGAGGGGTGAGAGTCCTGCGGGCCGGCACGGCCGCCGCACTGACCCTTTAAGATGAAGTAGAGTAGAACATCATTGGGCTCACATCCCAATGATGTGAGCCTTTCTGAAATAGCCGGTCTCGTGGTAGACTTCCGCAGAGGTTACCCATAAACCACTGCGGTTCCCTAATGGGGAACTTCAATAACGTATTCGGCAAGCGAGCTGGCCATGTAAGCGAGCTGGCCACCCCACCCAAACTATCATTTTAAATGCATTCATCTCAAAAAAGAAAAGAAAACGTCATTAAATTCAATAAGCTAAAGTCGAAATCTACTAGGACATGCAGCAAATTTATGACCCTTAAATCCACAAATGCTACACGTCGGTAAGGCTCTCGTACGTGGCTGAGAAGGTGTCGGAGCTGGCCCTGCCTCGCGTGGTATTGTTACTAAAACTGCTTGCTCTGGCTGCGTTATCAAGGTAAAGGCCATCTCCGGAAGGTATTTGCCTTAGAGAACGAACCCTTTTTTGCTTCTTCCTCCTTCTTCTTCGTCTTCTTCTTCTTGTTTTCAGCGCGTAATTCGCTTACTTTCTTCTCGAGTCAGGTAGTCGATTGCATCGTGATTTAGCGGGATTTCAAAACCTGATCAATGGCAGAGTTCAACGGACTAGGATGGCATTTTGAGCGCTGTTTAAGCAAGGCTTTTAGTGAGGATGTTTGTTTTTGCAATTGGACGTAGTTCGACGGTGATTTTGGCGACTACTCGCTTCCCAGGCTCGAGGGGGGTGTCGGGGTTCGAAGGCGAATATCTATTTGTAGGAATGAGGTTTGTTATTTACAGGATAGAGTCTGCTAACTAGGTAAGGTCAAAGATGTCTCAGAACAAGTGATATTGTAAGATATATAGAGTCTGATTCTTGGGAAACTTCCAGGTTCACCAAGAACGACTTCTTTAACATGATCAAAAGAAGCTGTGAGTTAAAGCTGACGACTCTACAGGGATGCACTGGCGAGAAGTGGGGTAGTCCACAGGACTTGAAACTGGCTTGATACATGTGCCCATTGAGTTCATGAGAGTTCGATTTTGCAGTTTTGCGGTTTTTGGCGCACTCTAGTAGGGAGGATGGAAATTGATCAAAGGGCGCAAGTGGAACGTTCAGTGTAAACGTACTTATGTCTTAATTTCTTACTGTAAACGGCTAGTTTGATTTAAGGTCCTCCTAAGTTTTGGGCTATGAGGCTTTTTGTTGTTAATAGCACAGCGATTTCCTCAGGATCATTCTACGTAGAAACATGCCTTTAAACCCTAACCACATGATGCATTGAGTCTGATGAAATTTAGTATAAACTACCAGTTTTGTAGGTACGAAGTAGTAATAACGAGTGTTATAGAATACCAGTATGAAGGAAACGGCGGCTAGAATGAGAAGCCTAGGTGACTAGAAGGTTCTGCGAAAATTGGGCAAACTGTGCGACAGTTGACAACCAGGCAACATCTCTTCTTCGTGTCTTGTGTTTCACGGCACTTCACTGCAGAGGCTCTGATGCCTCTTTGGGTGTCCATCAAGAGTTAATTTGATGGGTAGGATTCGCCAATAAGATTTGTTTGCTCATTTTCACCGCAGCTTATCACCAAGAGGTTACACCGGGTTTTTCTGGGAACTACGCATTCATGACTAACCAAACCCCCTTATAACTTGAGTTAGCACAAGCCATAGAATAATCTGAGTAGGCACAAAGAACACAACAATAGCACCATTATCTTCATTAAAAGTAGAGGTTGCTAGAAAAGCAAAGCATGACCTCTCACTTCAAAGAGCTTAACTAATAATCCCTCTGCATCTCAGCAATGTTCACTTTTGAAAACTGAACCCAGCTGACTTGAATTCCAAATATTTCCAGTCGCTCGTTCAATCTTGTGGCCCAAAATGCCTGCTCAGCTGGGCTGCCATTTGGCGGAAGTGCTTCAGCATAGTCCGCTCCGTCAAGTAGTGCTTGGGATGCCTGCCTTAACGGCCCAAGGTTTTTCGCCACAGCGCCCTGACACAACTCATCCATTCCTAGGTCCGGTACGGATTCAACCGATGAAGACGCCAGAACATTAGCAGGAAATCGCTGTAACACGTCAAGTGGGGTCTTTCTTAGGATGCTGGGATGCACGATGCCTAGAAGTTTTAGTTTTGACACCGGTATATTCTGTAGCACTATCGCCGGCGCCGATTGAAGTACACAAGGCGGTACTTCGCCTAGACTAGACAAGGTCGTGATCTCTACCGTCTGTAAAACTTCCACTGGTGTGTGCTCTAGCACATGGACAGGAACATCGTTTGGTGGGTTGTTAAGCACATCAAAGCGTGCGCGTTGTAGGACAATCGGCGGCACAGCAGCAAATTGCCTGAGCCGTGCCACTGGCACGTCCTGCAGAACTCTTGCCGGCGCCGATTGAAGCACACGAGGCGGTACTTCGCCTAGACCAGACAAGGACGTGGTCTCTACCGTCTGTAAAACTTCCACTGGTGTGTGCTCTAGCACATGGACAGGAACATCGTTTGGTGGGTTGTTCAGCACATCAAAGCGTGCGCGTTGTAGGACAATCGGCGGCACAGCAGCAAATTGCCTGAGCCGTGCCACGGGAACCTTCTCGAGAACGTTCCTCGGTGCTGACTGGAGCACAGAAGTTGGTACACTGCTCAAAATTATAAGCCTTGGCACTGGCACCGTCCTCAATACATTTATCGGAACGGACTGAAGCACAGCAGAGGGTACGCTATCCAGCTCTTTTAATCTTGTCACTGGTATATCCTCTAGCGCATTCATCGGAGCCGACTGAAGCAGACAACAGGGTACGCCATTTAGCACTTTCAACCTTGCGGGTGACAAGTCCTGCAGGACCTTTGCCGGCGCTGACTGCAGCACGTACGGTGGTATGCCACCCAGTTTTGATAATTTTGAGGCTGGTGTCACCGATAAAACATCCACTGGGACCTGCTCCAGCACATGGACAGGGACATTTCTGAGCACGGTAGTTGGCACTAAATTCAGCTTTTCACTTGACAGAGCTTCTAAAACGTTCTTTGGAACGTGTAGAAAGACGTCAAGCGGAATATCTTCCGCTTCAGGGTTTCCTGGTGGGAGTTTTGGTTCAATTGGCACCGGTTCTGCCTTCTTGACGAGTAGTTCCAAGGCATAGTTTTTATCCACCGAATTTAATTCTTCCTCCAGCGAATTAATCAATGAGAATATTATAAAATCCTCAACTTCTATGATTTCTTGATAAACGACAAGTGGCCTGGTAATCCTGTAACAAATTGTTGCTGCCATAGTCGCCCTCCCGTTTGAAATCATACAGTCCGTCTTCTCAATTTGAAGAGTTCTGTATCGTGTGTCGAGGCGTACAAGTTTGGAAAAGAGCGGGTTTACGCATGCGATACCAGGCTTGACTACTTTTTCAACGTGGCCGTGCCTCAATCGCAAACCAATGTGTCGATCGTCAATATACCTAAGAGGCCATTTCAGTGGCCAACGCAAGACCCAGCAAGGCACACATAATAACGCGATTCCACCTATTATGTTAGATCGGTTTATACACACGTACTTAGAAAGAAACTTACCTTCCAAAAAACTCTGCAAAAAGTCCGCCATTAGGGATATGATTGTACTTCTCTTGTGATAGTTGTTAAATATAAGGAGATTAAGTAATACTGCAGGTGGAAACAAGGTAGACAAATTTTACAGCCTACTTGGAAGCATTCTATATACTGAAATACGGAGAGAGCCCATTTCAAGACTACACGGTTGAACCAAGGTTGCTCGCGCTCTTTGACGTCATGGTGCATGTGACGTGCCAGACATTGGAAGGTTTTCTCAAGCCTAGAATCCGCGATTCTGCCGTTTGATATAGACTACTGTGGAATGTGTCAAAATCGAAATACTGCATATATATCATTTTTCTGGACCCTCTCCTAGACTTGTCCAGAACATCGGATTGAACCATGGTTCCTTCCTTGAGATTAGCTGTTATCGAGAGAGTTGGTCGCTCGTACGTATGACGAGATTTGAACTTTAACACGCGACATCCTTGGTGGAGAGTCTAGACAGATCATTTTCCTGCGGGATTTCAATCTAAAAGACCGTACTAACCCCAGATCGCTTCGAATAAGAAAGTGCACACAGCCCTATGCAAAGAAGCAGAGACTCTATTACGGCAAGACCACACAACCTTCTGCGGGGAACTTGACATCCTCGAGATGCCTTGGCCACGTTTCGGTGACGTTAAGTCAGTATTTGATCTGGTAGCCACTATCTTGACAATTCTCGGTGTGTGGTACGGTGTCTTCAAAGCCCAATGGCAACTTAGCTTGCGCCGATCTACTGGGCGATTAGGCAATGTTTGCTGTGACAAGGAACAGATGGGCTATTTTTACCCAGAAGTCCCTTCACGCAAGCGTCAAATCTTCCCATTCTTTATCAAAGATTCAAAGATACCCACGATCCCAACAGTTGCTTGGATAATGAAGGCTGGCGATGAAGGTGTTTTCACATCGTCCATGTTCAATTGGATAACCAGGCGCCAAGCACAAGTCTCATGGAGGCCGTTGTACGAATCTCTGTTCCGAGAAATTGAATTCAACAGAGCCCGATCTAGACAAACACCACGTCAGGATATGAGTCACGAGTTGGAACGTTACGCGAGTCATGCTAGACTACGCGTCACGAAACAGATAAGCATAGCCAAAGAAGGAATGTCGAAGCCGTCTGTAAGTATGCAAGCCTATTTGAAACGTATCAATTAAAGATTTCGCTTACAACGAAACAAAGCTTTGGAGGCGAAAACGTCTGCATTTGCCTTGCTTCCACAAAGACGGTCAGGCAATGAAAATTGGTGCTGATCGATTCATTATCAGTATCCACGAGGATTCGAAATGCGTTAAAGTCGATCGTCAATTTATGTATGCGCCATGGAAGATTGCTATTACGGCTTCACCCCCTTCCAAGAAGTCCTATTCCCTGGGAAATGACGAGGAGGTTGTCAAGCTGTCTTGGGGTCAACCATCGCCTATCTTGGTAAAGAGTGCCAGGCCATTAAAATATCTAACAGATACGCGCCAAAACTCTCAATGTTGCCAGCACAATCACATGCAAAACCCAATGTTTGCCAATTGTCTCCAGCGTCTTTGGATTGATGAAGATAAGCCATGTGTCGAAGTCTCTGAAGAGGAGATGGCAGCCCTAGCTTTCACGTTGGGTATCAACATGAAATGCCCAAACTATCAACCAGAAGGCACAGGAGCATTCAATATTGCAATGAGTTCCAGAGTGTCCGGATGTCTCACTAAATTCCGTCTCGTCTATTCAGGTGGGTGGGATCCAGGCTCAAAAGCCTGTGGTAGCGGATACTCGACTCTTTATGCGAAGCATCTTGCATGTGGCTGTCTACCATTTGCAATGAATGACGCCCACGTACAAACTATTGCGATAGACGACGGACTATATCAGTCCATAAAAAGGGGCAGGCCAATCGTTGACGCAAAGTCGCAATGGACCTTTGCAATGTATTACCTAAACCGATTGCCAAGATCGAGAGGCATCAATTTTTATCACCAGGCTGAAAGTGACGGAGAATTTGGCAGTATTTATAATTGGGAGCACAAAGTTGTCGGCAAATGGTGGGAAGCAGTGTCTGGGATTGCCTTTGGTGGTCTGGTACCATCTGCGTCAAAAGCCGCGGCTGATGCCATTGCCTTTTCGGTTGGCCAATTGGCAAATGATCAAGGTACGGAACTCCTCCGAAGACTGATTTTAGAAGTCAACGAAAAGTCACCACAAGCCATTCAAAATATGAAAATATTTGGCACTGTCAACTTTCCGTTGTGGAGGGCCTGGGCTGACAAGAAGCACGGTCTTCAATTCGGCCCTGACCCCACTGATTCTATCACTCGCAAAATTGTGGAATTATTTGCTCTATACTGTACGCTTCTCGAGCGCATGATGGCATGTATCTCTTACAGCAGCAACGACCCTGTCGAGGGTGTGTTTAGAGACTGCTCAGAAGAAATCAGGCTCTCATATACGCGGGCCGTCAAGGAGTTCAAACCGAGAAGGGGCCTCCCCACGACATTGCTTTCACAGGCTAGCTCGTAAGTCACACAGACCACATGACGTCTGATTCTGTGAGATGTTCATTGATCAACTAGGAACGGTTCCAGTCATTGGTCCTACCCCGGCAATGCTCAGTCTATCGAAGAACAAGTGCAGTTCCAGCGTATCGGCCTAGACGCCGAACTCAATCACCTCGTTCAGAAGATTCGAGTACACGGACTAGACACTATTACTAGCCGAGATTGCGCCAAAGTCGCAAGATGTATAATTTCCGAATGGGCACGCTTAGTACGCGATGTTCGGTGGAACGAGAGTGGGATACGTCGGTCCAGCGATGGGATTCATAACATTGCGTCCATTCCTGTTCCACTGTCCGATTTACCTGATACTTCTCTATGGGAGTAACAAACAGCGCAGTTATCCGGTCAACACCTACATGCTTAAAGTTCACAAAATTGTTCCCTATAATGCGGAATATGGCTGGAGGCACAACTAACTCTCAAAATAGGGCCAAATGGAAAGGCCCGCACCGAAAGTCTACGCACCTGTATAATTGTGTTTTGTGTCGGATCTAAATATATACTGTGCATGAACCCCAGGAATGGCTTATCGCAAGGCCAGAATGCCGATGCTGATATCACTCGGTGAGGCCAAGTTAGACCTGCAGCTAACTATTCGAATGCCAGTTGTGCAACACGAAGAACATCTAATTGGCACACCAATTTGCGAGGTAGAGAATTTTTCCCTGCTGGGTATCATATGCATAATAGGTCTTATTTTGTAAGGGATCGATTTTTCGTGTCATTTCCCAAGAGGTTGGCCTATTTGCTAGTGCTTATTTGGGACGAGCGTTGGTGAAAGGGGGGATGTGTGAGATGCAAGATGCGACAGCCTACTCGGTTACATTCGGTACAGTTGCCCCATCTGAGCATGGCATCTCCAGCGCTGTGAGGCTGGTTCTGTAACAATTGAAACCCTCGGTGCATAGGTCCCAGATCAGAGTGAAAACGCGACCATACATTTTCTTTTTCCTCCTTCAATTGTCCACGTTCACGTCCTGGAACCGTGTCACTGGCATGAAATCAAAATGTTCATGTCAGCTACGTCGAACGAAGTCATCATCTTGATTGCGCAGCAATTAAAATCGCAAGCAGATCTTGCTGCGCTGGTGCAGGTTAACTGCCGCCTCAATCACCTCATAAAGCACATCTTGTATCGACCCAGCCTACAGCAACGGAAAGGAGATGGTATTCTCCAGGCAGCCAGGCTAGGATTAACCCCTTGCGGTAGTCCAATTCATCAAAGAGGAATACCCTGTGGAAGACCGACCAATCCATGCTGAGGAACACCCATCACGACCTGGATTTCTATGATGGGACCCGTGCTCGTGTCGACTGGATCACTCTATTCTTTGTGCTGCAGAATATGGACATTCGGGGCTTGTAACATATCTTCTACGCTCAGGCTCCGGACCAGATTTTGAGAACAACCTAGGCGAAACGCCTATGCATCTAGCAGCAAAAAAACGGGTTCCTCTCGTTTATCACGGTCCTGATCGAAAATGGCTGCTTTATACTATTCCTCATGGATAACGACACCAAATTCACGTTGTCTCCTATCAAAGAGGCTGCTTTGAAAGGACATACGCATGTGGTCAAGCATTGATTGTCCTATGCTTCTAGCCCCCGTGACTATGCTTCTTCGGTCCTCCCAATTACCGCTATCTCCGGTGACATAGCCTTGGTATCTATGCTCCTAAGATGGCTCTATGCCCACGCGATGAACGAGGGCACGTATCGACTGCTTTATCAGTAGCAACCAGACTCGGGCATCTAGATCTAGTGACCTTTTTGCTTGCTAATGACTCTGACGCTAAAGTAACAACGGGGGCGTCTAGTCTCTGGGAGGCTGCCTTGTACCTAGCAATTGCGAAAGGCCACGAAGGGGTTGTTGAGGTGCTTTTGATTCACGGTGCCAATGTCGAAGGTGGACATATTAGTGCTGCTATTGAACAACGCAACAAGAAATTACTAGGGATGCTTGTTACCAAGTACGGAAACGAAAATTGCTAGACCAATTTCCTAGAGCTCGCAGCAGAGGCTGGCCACATGGAAATATTCCAGATCTTATTCCAAGAAAAGGCAATCGAATGCGGTCAAGAGGAAATCGTCGCCTTTCTCCTATCACGAGGAACAAATCCTCATTTACCAATCATCCATGAGTGTGCATTCGGCATAGCAATAGTCCATCGTGATGGAATTACTATTATGCCATGGGGCTCACGTTTACCCTGAAACCTTACGAGGCGTAAGAACGTTTGCCCCTGGGCATATAGCAAAGTTGGCAGAACAGTTTCCTGTGAATTCCCTCGGGAAGAAGGCCATGTATCCGTCTATCTATCAGCCCTTGGGGCAGGGGGGCGATCGTGGGATAATGATTGGGGCTCCACCTAGAGGAGACTTTGGCGAAAAGCAACCGGATACCCTGTGATGAAATGAGATTATCAACAGACAGAACCGGCCTAAAGGTTCGTAAATGTTTTCGCAGTCCTCGGATTTAATATCCTATATTGTTATTATGACGCACTGGAGAACACACAAAAAGGGCGAAAGTCATGCCTGATACTATATACTCGCTTTGAAGAGCTTTGAGGAATTTGATACGTGGGGACTTCCCTAGTATTACATGTCTATTTCGACTTCATCTGTTGCACCTGTAATATAATCACAGTCTCGACTTCTTTTCGTACACTTTACAAGCAGCCTCCAGTCGAGGTGCCCATTCAGCCGAGACACTCAATCTGTCTTTCGTTGGCAAATATCTCCAATCCTTCGCGATCTTAATTTCATCCTCTCGCCATCTCTGCACCGCTGACTCAATCCACGCTCCAATAGCCGATGCTGTCTCAGCCACCTCTTCAAGTGGTACCTGATGCCCAGAACGTTCAATGCGTACTGACTTTACCTGCTCACTCATCATCCCACCACTCCCCCCTATACCTGCACCAGTTCGCTGCAAGATCTCAGCACAAAGCTCTGGTTTTGATATTGGACTGGTCCCACCAAAGACATAAAGAACAGATGGCCGAACATGATCAAGTAGCTTCCATGCAATAACAGGTTCGCTGCGGTAGAAGGGCGATGTTTTCGATACAGGGCCAATGACATCAGCCTGGAACAGGGGTTCATGCAAAGGCCCCGTGGTGGTCTCTTGTTGCCCAAGGGGTCTATGACCCCCAAAGTTTGAGCGAACGTACTGCATCACTTCTTGGTGCTTGGTGCTAGTTAAGGTGACCGGACCATTATGGATATCACCTGTCTCGCTGCGTGGGTTCTGGGGATAGAGGGCTGTTGGGAGTCTGCGGTATCCATGCAAAGCCCATCTCTCAAGAACACGTTCGTCCCATTGCTTGTACGTCTTTCGCGCCGCTTTGATAGCTGCAGACCTGGAAGACCAGATATCACGTCGCTTGAGTGACAGCTTTGATAATAGAGGCCCGTATCCAGTGAATGTGTCTGGTACGATTACAGGCTCGATTAATATCAAAGTTGTGAATAGGCGAGGATGCATGAGAGACAGGAGGACACTAATAAAAGTTCAGTAACGAAAATGACATTGCCATCATTCAATCTTACATTTGTCCTGCGCCCATACTATGGCCCACACCGATGATGGGCCGCGGCATTTCATCACGAAATTGGTTGATCATGTATAGAAGATCCCGGCTGTGATCAAGCCAAGATGCTTTGGAATGTTAGCGATACCGCGTCAATCAATGAGAAAGTCAGCCATGCGTACGGTCATTTCCCAATAATTCTTCGTTCATTACACCGCTAGCACCCAGATTTGCAGCATCTGCAGTCCAGATGGATCCAATTCGGATTCCGTTCTTTTTACATTTTGCAAGAAGGTCTTCCCACAACGGCTCATATAACTCCTGTGAATTATTTTGTTAGTGATATGTATAGCTTAGATAATGAATAGCGAATTATACTTTCGGAAAACCACCACCAGGTGCCCCAATAATGGTCACGTCCCCGGGTTGAGGATTTAGGTGGTCAATGGGAACATGTTTCTTTACTGCCAATTTCAAACAAGCGGCTTGTGATACGGTTGCTCGGGGGTATTCGCGAATGTATTGTCCATCAATGATATGCTCTGTGACGGTAAAAGGAAAAGCTGATACGCCCGACATATTTGCTAGAGCAATTGGAACGTATAATGTGTGCCGAAATTGACTGTCATGTGAGGAATAGGATGAGCCTATATCAGCCATGTCGGAGAGCCTACTACGCCGGGTTCGCTCCCGCTTGTTTTTCACCGCTAGAAAGGGGGGCGAACCTTGCCGACTATTAACCAACAGATTCCAATGCATATTGTCCAATCAGCATTCTACAAATATGAAGGTGAACAGAAGGGGGATCCGCACGTCGTAACCATTCCCGACAGACTGGGACATCCCAAGACGGGTTCTGTAGACCAATCTACGCATTCAATAGATCTTCCTTGGCGCCTAAGTGGGATCTCGGCTGATGCAGATCACATTAATAGATCCGAAAATTCGCGATTCCGCGGACGATCGTACCCGAATAAGGCATCCGATCTCTTAGTTCCATCTCTATTCTCCACCAAGTGGATTCAGCTGAGTCACTAGGTTAAGGGCGACTTTTCGCGAAGCAGTCGCGAATTCGGATTCGAATTCCGGATGATTCGGAGAATGTCAGAATGGCAAGTATGTAGAGATATCTAGTTCTTTGCTCATATCGGAGAAGAAAAGAGATGTTGCAAAATGGGTCCATCCCCGGTGTTTCATAGGGCAAAGTACCGATCCATGGTTGGTTCCAATGGGCTAAAAGGCGCATGGGGCTGAACTCCTCTATAGGGAGAGTGGACCCTGACACACATTTACATCGCTGCCTTTGCCGTTCGAGCTAGTACCAGGGGTAACATCTAACCCAACGCTAAGGACTAGGGTTTACCCAATTCGGGATACCAAGACAAAATTATGTGAAAAGATTCTGATAACCCGCCCTCAGGGCACTCAACACGTGATTTGACCCATCTATTGAAGATCAATCTTTGAAACCCACACACTTCTCTACATTTGCAGTCTTAGAAGTCTAAGAAAATGGCTTTTCTCGATTTGGATTGTCCGTATATCAAAGACTTGGAATGGAAGACAGCCCAATGCACCATCAGACAAGATGTGCATGCTTACTGTCAAGAACGAAATTGGAAACCGTCATTTTTTTTTCAAACAGTCTGGGCAATTGTGCTCAATAAATACACCGCATCTCATGCTGTGACATTCGCCATCCACAGTAACGAAGTTCATGATGGTGCACCAACAATATGCGACGTCTCTATTGAGCCAGAGACGTCCAGCTTTGACCTACTGATGGATCATTCGGCACTGGCTACTTTTGCTACGGCCCTACCCAGCCAGCTCACCTGTAATACTGGCGTTATTGTTGACATGCAAGATGACAACAGCATTCAATCTCTTCGTCCATTGCAAATTCTTCTGCTTGCAAGCACGAAATCCCCTGAGGTCTGCCTGTCATACTCGTCGGACGTTCCCTCATCACACGCAGACAACCTAGTTTCGACTGTCGAGCAAATCATCGGGGAGATTTTACAAAACCCGTATCAAGCAATCAAAGACCTTGATCTTTTCAGCGTCCGCAACCGTCATCAAGTCCATGAATGGAACCGTCACACGACGCCCAGCGATATGGTTTTGATGGTTGACCTAATCCGACAGCATGCATCACAACGATCAACCCACGAAGCCGTTTGTGCCTGGGACGGGTCACTCACATACGCCGAACTTGATAGTATGACCACTCAGTTGGCATACCACCTACGTGCGATGGGCATTGCGGAGAATGATAAAGTGTTGCTTGGTTTTGAGAAGTCGATGTATGCAATTGTTGCTTTTTTATCCATTCTGAAAGCAGGCGGCATTTTTGTTCCTGTCAGTCCCGCTTATCCAGTGGAGCGTATGCAAGCAATTATCGATACAACTCAGCCTCGTCTTGCTCTTACCTTGCCGGACGCTACATCAGTCTTCGAAAGCTTCCAGGTGTCAGCCCTAGGTCTCGATTCCACTCTGATCTCCAAATTGTCGATCCAAGGAGATGAGAGTCCACTTCCTCCATCTGACCCACAGCGCGTGGCATACATTCTTTTCACCTCTGGCAGCACAGGTCGCCCCAAGGGTTGTACCATACGGAACCAGGCACTGGCGACTATGACCAGCCAAGGACCACCATTTCGCATCTACCCGTCCAGCCGTGTGTTTCAAGTTGCCCCAATCATCTTCGCCGCCTCTTCAGTTGACATGTTCCTGCCTCTACTCACTGGAGCAACCGTCTGTATTGCCTCAATGCACGACTTCATGAATAACCTGGCCGCTACGATGAAACAGCTCCAGGTGACCTGGGCCTGTATGACCCCGTCCGCAATCACCTCCGTCAGTCCCTCAGATCTGTCGGGACTACAGACTCTGGGCTTGGTCGGCGAGCCCGTCAGTGATGATTTGCTCAACAAGTGGGCATCTTCGGTGGATCTTCTGTCAGGCTACGGTCTCTCGGAAATTGTGGGTGCCGGGTGCATCTCCTCTCTCAAGATAGGAATGCACCCTCGTAACATTGGCCACTCTCCTACAGCACACATCTGGCTTGTAGATCCGACAAACATCAATAAGCTTGTCCCGGTAGGTGCAATTGGTGAAATGTTGATCGAGGGGCCTAATCTTGCCTATGGGTATCTTGATGACCCTCAGAAGACGGCCGATACATTCATCGGGGCACCAGAATGGATTCAAGATTTCTATCCAGGACAGGGTCGACGTATCCTAAGGACAGGCGACCTCGCTCGATACCATTCCGATGGTTCTATCGTGTATGTCGGTCGCAAAGATACACAAGTTAAGATTCGTGGGAAACGGGTCGAGCTGGGAGAGGTTGAAAGCGTGATTCACCAAAACCAAGCACCCGGCGACACGGTAATTGTGGAAGCGGCAGCTCCGCTGGACGGGGACGGCACATCTATGTTGATCGGTTTCATCCAAACTTCTGGAAGAGGATTTGTAGATTCCTCTTCACTTCTAGGACAGCCAGGTCCAAATTTCCAGAAAGAGACATCGCGCCTTGATCTTCTGGCTCGTGACGTATTGCCAGAGTACATGATACCAAGCATATACATGCCACTCAATCGCATTCCCAAGACCGCCTCTGGGAAGACTGACCGGCGCGCTTTGCGGCTCGAGGTCGCCGGCATGACTAGACAGCAGGTTGAAGCCTACCAAGAGGTGGGTGATAGACCGCAGGTTCAACCTCGGAATGATGCAGAAAAGTCTGTACATGCAATGTTTTCTCAAATTTTGAAACGCGAACAAGTCTCATTTGGGATTGATGACCAGTTCCTCCAATTGGGAGGCGATTCCATCAGCGCTACTACTCTCGTTCAACTGTGTCGAAAGGCTGGGTTCGCTGTCAAGGTTGCTGATATCATGAAATCTGGCACAGTGGCCAAGCTTGCCCAGATGGTCAAGCTCTCCACGCAGCCCGTTGCTGAAAGTGATAAGAGACAAGTGGAAGTTTCTAATGCCGCTACTGCTCCCCCTACTTCTATAGTGTCCATTGCTGTCGTAACGGAGCAACTGAATAGTCTTGGAGTTGCCACTCAAGATGTGGAAGCGATAAATCCTTGCTCCTCGATGCAGGATGGTATTTTGATGAGCCAGCTAAAAAGCCCCAAACAATATGCACTGCGAATCTTATATAAGGCCGAGCTTTCAACAGCATCGTCGGAAATAGAGCTCGGTCGACTTCAAAAGGCATGGAAATTACTGGCTCAAAGGTACCCCATGCTGCGAACGATTTTCGTGACTAATGTGACACCCAGCATCTTTGCGGTGCAAGTTCAGTTGAAGAACGGTTCCATGCCACACATTCATGAAATCAAGGACAACTTGAAACCAAGCGATATTCTCGACCAACACCAGGAGTCTCAGCGTCCAAGCACATTGCCTCAATTCCATTTATACGTTACCCCAAGCGGGCGGGTCATCGTTGAGCTTGAACTGTCTCATGCAGCTGTTGATGGTATTTCCATGTCGAAAATAGTTCGCGATCTATGCAGACTCTACGGCGATGTAGATTTTTCTTCTTCTTCTTCTTCTTCTTCTTCTTCTTCTTCCTCTGTCTTCAAATTTGCAGACTACGTTGAATACCAACGGAAGACATCTACTGATTCCCTTGCCTACTGGAAGCAATACCTCGATAGCATGGAACCAAGCCGGTTTCCCACAACCAGAGATGATACTCTAGTTTCCTCGAAAGAGTCTAATCATACATCCCAATTCAAATCAGTGCCTGTCGACCTTGGTCCAACTGCAGGGTATCGAAGGTTCGCCCGGGAAACCGGGACCACCGTGGCAAATATCGTCAAACTGGCATGGTCCCTTGTTCTGCATGTAATGTGCCGCACAGACGACGTCTGTTTTGGCTATCTGACCACGAGCCGTGACGCTCCTGTTCAAGGCGTGTTAGAAGGTGTTGCGCCTCTCATCAACTTACTGGTGTTTCGGCAGCGGCTTGATCAGCAGTCCACCGTGGCACAGGTCTTGCAGTCCATCCAAGCCGATTTCATCTCTAGTCTGTCCCACAAAGGCATCTCCTTCAGCGATATTCGCCGTGCTTTAGACTTTTCCAGTGACGAGGTCATGTTCAACACTTGCATCAGTCATTTCCCTGCCATTACCCTCCATGAAACCGACAACTTGCCGATCCTACTTCGCCAAGTGGGACGCCAAGATCCTACTGAGTTTGATCTTTCCCTCGAGGTCATGGAGTCGGCGACTGAACTCGAAACATCCATCAAAGCATATACTGGAATAGTTCCACTGGAGCAGATGGAACAAGTGTCGACGCTCTTTGGACACTTGATGAAGACCATTCTCAGGGCTTCTGGTAGCCCATTGGAACAACTAGACTTAGTTCCTGAGAAGGACCTTGCCACAATTGGGCATTTGAACAGGAGTATTAACAACCGACCTGTCGAAAATTGCGTTCACGACATCATCTTGCAACAGAGCCAAGATCAGCCTGCAGCACCGGCTATCTGTGCTTGGGATGGAGACTGGACTTATGGCGACTTGGATCTCGTTTCTTCATCTCTCGCGCAGGAATTACAGTCACAGTGTGTTGTGCCCGAGACCTTTGTACCAGTGCTGATGGACAAGAGTCGCTGGGTGCCCATTGCTCTACTTGGAATCCTCAAGGCTGGAGGGGCTTTTGTTCTTCTCGATCCCACGCAGCCAATCCAGCGACTGCAAGATATTTGCGTTGATCTAAAGCCCAACACCATCTTAGTATCGCCAAATTACCACGCCACTGCCGCTTCCCTTGTCAGCAACATTGTTGTTGTTGGAAACGAGCATCTTCCAATTCTTCAATCTTCCAACCTCAACAAGGTTTCCAAGGTACCAGTTCACCCAGGAAATGCAGCATATGCTGTCTTTACTTCTGGCTCGACCGGAAAGCCAAAAGGAGTGGCCATCACGCATAAATCTCTGTGTACCAGTGCAGCTGCGATGATGGAGCATTTGCCATTGAACAAAGACACGCGAATGCTTCAGTACGCGTCACATGCTTTTGATGTGAGCGTTCTAGACCTCACTTTATGTCTTATGGCTGGAGGCTGCTTATGCATTCCATCAGCCGAAAATAGACAAAACCGGCTAACGGAAAGCCTGAACGAGTTTTCTGTGAGCCTCGTCGCTCTTACTCCAACTGTCACTCGAACTATCCAGCCAGAGCGCTTGAAGTTTCTGAAAACTCTGAAAGTCAGCGGAGAGGCGCTCTCATCGTTTGACATTCAACGGTGGAAGACTGCAGCACCTCACATCCAGATAGTCAACATGTATGGCCCTGCAGAATGTACAATCAACTCGACTGTTCAAGGCCCTATTGAACTGGATTCATACTCTTCAAACATTGGATATCCGTTATCGAGTGCGACTGCATGGGTCGTTGATCCAAAGAACCATCACAGACTGCTTCCTATGGGGGTCATTGGAGAACTTGTGATTCAGGGTCCTGTTGTCGGCCGTGGTTACCTTAATCGACCTGAGCAGACAGCAGCATCATTTATATTGCCTCCAAGCTGGTTTTCACGGTTTAAGCAAGATGTCTCGGATGATCAGAGACTTTACAAAACAGGAGATTTGGTTCAGTACGCCGCAGACGGCTCAATGCATTACAAGGGACGTAAAGACTTCCAGGTTAAACTCCGCGGCCAACGACTTGAGCTAAGTGAAGTCGAAGCGCACCTTCGTCGAGTGTTCCCCGATGCTTCCGATGTCATTGCCGAGGTAACATCTTTGAACCAAGGAAAAACCTCAGCCCTAGTAGCATTCATCCACCAAAAAGGCTGCAACGATAACGCGAACTCGATTGGGTCTTCTAAGACGGAGACTAGGGATACCAGTCTCAATTTACTGCATGTCCCTTCTGAGTCCTTTGATAAGGCAGTTACACACGGGAGAGTTTTGTTGGCTTCCTCTCTTCCAAGCTACATGCAGCCCAGTATCTATCTGCCGCTCGTTCGGATTCCCAGATCTCGGAGTGGCAAGGCTGATCGTAGCCAGTTGCGACAGATTGTCAGTTCTGGACTTCATGAGTACTGGGCTGGTGATACAAACACAGCGAACATGTCACAGAGACCGAAAACTGAGATGGAAGTCATACTGTGCTCTGCTGTTGCTGGGACCCTAGGTCTGTCAGAGGTAGACATCAATGCAAATGACAGTTTCTTCCGCCGTGGAGGTGACTCGGTTGCAGCAATGATGTTGGTCGGGAGCTTGCGAGAGCAGGGTTGCCATCTCAGCGTCGCAGACATCTTCGCGTACCCTCAGTTGGACATTCTGGCTACCAAAATAGACCGTGCGCTACCCTCGAGTGTTGTCAAAGTCCCTCCACCTTTCTCTCTCCTCGGTGAAAATACTGAATCCCGTCAAGCGGCCATCGAAGAAACAATGGAACAGTGTGCCGTTACTCAAGAAGAGATTGAAGATATTTACCCTTGTTCGCCACTGCAACATGCCTTCTTCATGTTCAGCAGTACTCGCGAGAAAGGCACGCTGATCGCACAGTTTGCTTATAATCTCCGACCAGAGACAGATCTTGCTAGGCTGCAAAAAGCCTGGAGCGAGACCACAAAAGCACATCCGATGTTGCGAACTCGAATCATTCAAGTCGATGGCAAATCCAGCTTGCATCAGGTGGTTCTCAGTCGCGCAGCAGAAATTGAGCACCATGACTCGGATGAGCCAGACTATGTCCCTGACCTGTCAATTGAAGTTGCGCCAGGTAGTCCACTTCTACGAATTGCTGTAGTGCGCAGGTCATCTCCCCAACAGTATCACCGGCTTGTTGTCACCTTACAGCACTCCCTATACGACGGATGGTCTCGAGCATTGTTCATGCAGGAGCTCGAGCGAGCCTATTCTGGTGTTGCCTTGCAACCTCTCCCTGTCTCCTCATTTATTGGACATCTAGGCCAAACCGAAGAGGGAGCAAGGCAGTTTTGGACATCAGAGCTGACGAATCTTCGAAGCACCATCTTCCCTTATATTCCCTCAGGTTACACGCCCCATCCTAGTTCCACATTGGTTCAGAATGTTTCTATTCCAAACTTCGCTTCTCTCCAGATCACACTATCAACCAAGATTCGGTGGGCCTGGGCTCAGACCATAGCAATCCAGACTAGCAACTCCGAGGTGGCAATGGGCTTAGGAACAGCCGGACGAGGAACTCCAGTTGCAGGAATTGAGAAGATGGTCGCGCCAACAATGGCCATCTTCCCCTACCGACTCCACATAAATCCGAAACAGCGAGTGATCGACGCTCTCCACGACTCTCAGAAACATTACAGCCAGATCCTGCCGCATGAACACTACGGCACACCAAATATATGTCGCGCCGCGACAGGCCCGACTTCCCCGGCTGCACTCCAAACACTTTTGATTGTTCAGCCGCAAGGAGAACAAAGTCCTTCTTCATTGTATTTCGAAGAAGAGATGCTTCCTCAGACGGGAGCATTCCATGTACGTGCGCTGACATTGCATTGCCACCTTCACGAAAATTCTGTCGAGACTGTCGCGTGTTATGACGACAAAGTCATTTCGGAGAAGGAAATGCTTCGCCTACTTGCTATGTTTGATTTGATCTTCCAGCAGGTCTGTCAGGAGCCTAGCATGCTAGTTGAAGAGTTAAAGATTGTTCCAGCTCAGGAGTAATAGAGGGTGTCAAGGGTGCGCTTATGATTACATAGTATAGGATGGATTATAAGGCACGCTTTGGAGGCGAGTACGTGGTTTGATGCTTTTTTTTTTTGCCCTAGTTAATGTATAATCTTTTTTTTTGTCCATTTCATAGTGCTGTATGCTCAACTTATTGGTATTCATCATGCATGCAGAAGTAATAGTAAGAAATAACTTATGACTCCTCAGTATAGTTAGATTTTAGATCTCATGGAAGTCATCCCTACCCTCCCCCCCCCCCCCAAAAACGGTAGTCTGTTTGTCCCACCAGCTCAAAGATCCTTTTTCCTCTATACCAAGATCACATCACCTCACATCACCTTTATCGCTTTCGTTCACTACTACTTTTTATGCTATATAGCCTACTTTGAGCTAATCCCTTACGTGAGGCAATTTTTCGAACGCGCGACCCGGTAGGAGTGATTGAAAGATACATGATGAAGGCTGGCTCTCGTAAGCCAATCCTTGTTCAGCGTGGATATTTAAATTTCTTTAAGGCGATAGAATCACCGGGAATGACTTCAAATATTGTTTCGTCGGTTTGGAGTCCTAATTTGAGAGATTTCAGAGTGCTCCAAGAGATCTTTTCTCTTCAATTGGTAACCTCATCTACTGCATATGATATCCGGAAAGTGAGAAGCTCTCGAGCATAGGTACAGACTGCGCTGGTGATGCCTCGTATTCTGCAACGCTTTCTAAGCTGAGCCACCTTGGGAAGTGCGACACAATAATTGTCAATTGACAACCAGTTTATAGAATTATCATCCCCTCTTCTGTGACTCACCCTTCCGAGACTGATAGACTCCTTCAGAGATCGGACGAAGGGTATCGTACCGACGACTTCATCGCCGAAATTCCTTCCTTGAAGCAAATGGAGATTAGGTTTTCTAGCATTAGTTTTTTTAGCATGATTTCCCACTGCGTCAAGAAAGGTTTACGACACATGATGGTTAATGCGCAAACTGTATCCACATATCAGTCAGAATTTTTATCGAGGAAAAAGGTGCGTCTTATTAGAAATCCTCAAGGTTTGGCAGCTGCTGGATCAATCTAGCGAGTGCATTCTCTGGTGTTTCATCTGGATCCTGCGACCAGCTACTGCTGCACGTTACTGTCACATTGCGCACCCAAATTCTTAGTGTGACTTTTGTTCTATCCAGAAGAAACCGGACAAGACGTCTAGATGGAGCCTCCACTTTAGGCTTATTGAAGTCGTACCAGGATGTCTGCAGATAGTCCAGAACTATCGATCGGCATAGCAACGGCGTGGCGACTTCATTCCAGGTTCTTGATACCAGGCACACGCTTTTCATATCGCCTTGGTGGACCAGCTGAACTGTCTAGTGAGCAGGTCGGGGGCAAGTATAGTGATCAGACCTACCTGTTGGAGGAGGAGATGCACTATATCCGGTGACTGGACCCATTGTGTGGATGACTTCCTGTTTTAAGCTCGTAATGCGATGTGCAGAGATGTTGAAGCGTCGGTTTCGAAATGGGACCGAGCCTCTGGATTCCCCGCTTGATACTAACTCGTTGGATACTTAGCTTCGGGGCTTTTGTCACCTCCAGCTGGCGATTCGTATTATGGAGCCCGACCACTGTGAATTGATGAATTTTTATAGCAAAGAACACATTACTGCTAGCAATATATTCTTTGGCAATATCAAATTTTGGAGTCCTCGCAACACGTAGTGAGGAGGTACTTACTATGTGTGATCATAATATAGAAAGCGCTTGATGATTCGTGGTACGTCGGTGCTACTGTATATAGTCGGTCAGACCTTATATATATGTGTTTCGCTTTGGTAATATTCCTTTGAATCTGCTACCACACTATTGATTACTCAATTATCTCAACACATAAGACAGAATTTCAGACTCAAAGTGCATATTAGTCACTGTTATGGCTGTAAATACCCCGCCAAGCAGTGCTAGACTTGGTTCACGTTCGGCTGAGACACAAGGGCGCCTTACATTAATGGAGGACGCACCCTAAAGGCATGAAGCCATCGGGGTGTGCATAATGTTCAAAGTATGGCCTCGTGGCGCAATGGTAGCGCGTCGCTCTCCTAGTCTGCTGTCATAGCTCATGATAGTCTCAAAGCGGAAGTTGTGAGTTCGAGTCTCACCGGGGTCGCATTTTTTTTTAAAAATTCTTTTTGCCCGTTCCCGGATGCCCCACACCTATATATAAAATCCCATCATCAACTAGGATTTATTGACTTATTATGTGGTGGCAGAAGTGTGACTGAGCACAAATATATCCACCAAGCCTATGTATACAGGCAGTGATAGAACTCAACGCAAGACCTGCCACCAAAGCGAAATCCAGCACATGTATTCAAAGTCGGCAAATATACTTGCACAGTGTCACCACTTCATGTTTCCCCGTGCTTGTAGATAGATACCCTGCTGACACCACTAGCATGCTGTGGATCAGATCCGTATGAGAGCTCCACTTTGTATGTACTCAATAGGTAAAGAATGTAGGTTTATGCGAAATTACCTCGTTATATTTGTATTTATCTGTTCAGCCAACCCAATATTAATAACTCCCCACAAGATTAAAGGGTCACTTATGGGACCGGCCAATACATCGATGTAAAATGCACCACGGCACATAGCATCTTATATAACTTTTTATAACCATAAACGTAGAAGTACTTGTGAATTTCACGGGTATTGTTGAAGAAGTACTCCGCTGATTGCTAACACTATTCCTTCCCACTCAAACCCAACCTTTTCTCAATAATTTTGATAATCTCAGTCCATTCCAACATGGCACCACCCCCCTTGTCCCCGCATGCTAAGACCTTTGACGCTTGCGGCGCTAACACCTCAAACCATCCAGTCTCCTCTCCGAACTCCTCATCTTTCTTAACCCCCCACTCCTCTTCAAGCACCTTTATATGCTTAGCAGTCACTGGGTGCCGCCACATAGCTGTATTCATCGCGGGTGCAACTAGAATTCGTTTTCGATGTCCATCAATTTGGCCATCGGTATCCCACGCCCGACATACTGACGTCAGTAAGTTATCACTGAGACCATTGGCGAGCTTGGCTAATGTGTTCGCGGAAAGAGGAGCAATAACGAGGATGTCTGCCCAACGCCGGAGAGAAATATGCAAGATATCAGCACCGCGGCGCCACGGTTCTGGCCCCCATTCCGCACTGTCATCATAGATGGCTTCCACGCCAGGGATGGAGAGGAGAGAGGAGACGGTAGGTTGCTCGGCAGACTGGCCACTTAGGAAGTGCTTGGCGTTTGATGTGAAAATTACTCGTATTGATAGCTTATGAGTATGTGGAGCGAGAGCAGTGAGAATATTGAATATCTTGATAGTTGCGACTGATCCGGTTGCCGCAAGTAGGAGATGGACACGATTGTCAGAGAGTGATGCATTCACATCCGCGGTAGAATTCTTGTTAGAGCTGCCATCGATGTGACTATCAGCGAGGGTCGTTTCAGGCATTCTGAATATGGACATAAGCACCACGGAGGGTTGAGTATATCAAACAGGTTTGCAGGCCACTAATGAATTGGAGTGGTTGAAGGATTGGTAAGGGAACAAGATCAAAAAGAGTGATGCCATTTCAAATATTGCCATCTGATTCCGCTCTTGAGCCCGCGACCCACAGCGGGGATCTCTACGCTAGTCCATTTCAGTACTAGCCCAGCTTGGATTCCCTGAACTTTATAAAATCTTAAGGTTTGCAAGTATATGAAGCGACTGAATTAGGTTGCCATTGCTACCAAAGGGAAATGGACAAGTAGACATAGTGAGGGCAAATACAAACTTGTCCATTATCTGGCCTAGTTTTCTTCCGGTAGAGGGCAATGTACTTTATCAATTTAACAAGCCAAATTATTTTTCGCCTAGCAAAGCAAACCTGCGCTCTAACGCTCAGATGAAAATTCAGTTTACAAATGTGCTCTAATAATGCTAAGTATGTTCCTTAGGAGAAGCTGCTTGAATAATCCATTGTTTGATACTGGCTGTGGCGCGATCAGTTCGTAATCGGGGATCATAAGTACACAATCTAGAACTATATTGTCATATGACGATTATTGCTTCTATAAGCAATGATTTGGCGTTTGTACCCTAAACAAATTTTACATGAAAATTGGTTAGAAGCTGCTTGATATATTGATTGATTGATATAGATTAGCCGAACCCCGGGGGGCCCCGGGATGACGAATACTGCACGTGACTACAAAGGGCTTTGAAATTGCGACAACATACTTGGACCAGGGGCACAGATCACATGACACCGACACCGGCCTCGATTTGCGGCAACTACAAAAACCTCGCCAACTACACCAACGTCGTGGTACCGTTGAAAATGTCTAGGCAACTACGCACGCTGTTGCGCAGGCCAGTAAGTGAGAACATACCTGTTATTTGCGCGATTGGAGCTGATTCTTCTAGCTTTTGCCTCGGTTGAGTCAAACGGCCGCTCTCCCGAGCCTCACGAGCAGGAGAATTCCTCAACACTTCCAGTCGGGTTCGATCCCCGCACCTGCACGCTTCCTTAGCTCGACTGCCTCCAGAAAGGCCGACGCTTTCCCCTCGCAGCTCGAGAATGCCTCTTCAATCCCCGCCGAGAAGGGGCGGTCGCAAACCTTGACCGAGAAGATTGTACAACGCTATGCAGTCGGTCTTCCCGAAGGAAAGCTCGTTCGAAGCGGCGATTACATCAGTCTTGCCCCCGGATACTGCATGACTCACGATAACTCGTGGCCCGTCGCCCTCAAGTTCATGTCCATGGGAGCTACGCAGATCAAAGACCCCAAGCAGATCGTCATGACCCTTGACCACGACGTTCAGAACACCAGTGCATCAAACCTGCAGAAATACCAACAGATTGAAACTTTTGCCGGACAGCACGGTATCGATTTCTATCCTGCCGGACGGGGTATTGGACACCAGGTTATGGTGGAAGAAGGATATGCTTGGCCCGGTACTATGGCGGTGGCCTCCGACAGCCACAGCAACCACTACGGTGGTGTTGGCTGTCTTGGAACCGCTGTTGTGCGGACCGACGCTGCCAGTATCTGGGCTACCTCCCGGACATGGTGGCAGATCCCTCCTGTTGCCAAGGTTACCTTCACCGGAGTGTTGCCCAAGGGTGTGACTGGTAAAGATGTTATCGTCGCGCTGTGCGGTATGTTCAACAGTGATGTTCTCAATCATGCAATTGAGTTCACTGGCTCCGAAGAGACCATGGCCAGTCTTCTGGTGGATAGCCGTATGACTATTGCCAACATGACGACTGAGTGGGGTGCCCTCACTGGTCTATTCCCCATTGACCGGACTCTGGAGCGCTGGCTACGATACAAGGCCACCGAGGCAGCAATGCTCGACGACCGTACAACTCGTGAGCGTATCACTCACGAACGAGTTGATGAGCTGTTTGCCAACCCTCTTTCCGCGGATCCCGATGCTGTTTACGCCAAGCAGCTCTACCTCAACCTCTCTACCCTTTCGCCCTATGTCTCTGGCCCCAACTCCGTTAAGGTTGCCACACCCCTCAACGAGCTGGTCCAGCAAGACATCAAGGTCAACCGCGCCTACATCGTCTCTTGCACGAACTCACGTGCTTCTGACCTCGCGGCTGCCGCTAAGGTCTTCAAGGACGCTGCCAAGGCTAGCCCCGACAACACCGCCAAGATTGCCGACGGTGTCAAGCTCTACATCGCTGCAGCTTCTGCCCCCGAACAGGAGGCCGCTGAGGCCACTGGTGACTGGCAGGCACTGCTTGATGCTGGTGCTCAGCCGCTGCCTGCTGGTTGTGGACCTTGCATTGGTCTCGGCACAGGTCTTCTTGAACCCGGAGAAGTTGGAATCAGTGCCAGTAACCGTAACTTCAAGGGACGCATGGGTTCGCGTGATGCCCTCGCCTACCTGGCCAGTCCCGAAGTTGTCGCTGCTAGTGCACTAAGCGGTGTTATCTCTGGCCCCGGCGCCTACGAGGTGCCCCAAGGCTGGGATGGTGTTGAGCATGGCTTCGGCACTGGTGCCGAGCCCAGCACTGTCGATGAGCTCTCCAACATGCTCCAGCAGATGGAGTCCTTGATCGACCGTGTTGAATCCGCCGACACCTCTGCCAAGCCTGCCACCGAGATCCTGCCCGGTTTCCCTGAGAGCATCACTGGCGAGATCGTCTTCTGTGATTTCGACAATCTCGACACTGACAACATCTACCCCGGAAAGTTGACATACCAAGACAACGTCTCGAAGGAGGACATGGCCAACGCCTGTATGTCCAACTACGACCCCGAGTTCAAGGGCATTGCCAAGGCCAATGACATCCTCGTCTCCGGCTTCAACTTCGGCTGTGGATCCTCGAGAGAGCAGGCAGCTACTGCCATTCTCGCCAAGCAGATTCCTCTGGTCGTTGCTGGCAGCTTCGGCAATATTTTCTCCCGAAACAGCATCAACAACGCCCTTATGGGTCTGGAGGTTCCCAAGCTTATCGAGCGTCTGCGCACTGCCTTCTCTGAACGTCAGCCCACCCGCCGGACCGGCTGGACTTTGACTTGGGACGTGAAGCGTAGTGTCGTTGAGGTGCAAGAGGGCGAGGGCGGTGACAAGTGGACCGAACAAGTCGGTGAGCTCCCTGCCAACGTGCAGGAGATCATTGCGGCTGGCGGCCTTGAGGCGTGGGTCAAGAATGAGGTTGCGAAGTCGCAGTAAAAACACGATATACCTGTATATGCTTCGTGGTGGCATTTTGGCCATTTATGAAGGGAAAAAACAAATAGACGATGGGAAAGGAAGGGCGAAGAAAATGGATAGAAGGCTCAAAGGAGTGTAAAGTATTTGAAGAATAATATGATTGTTTGTATCAATATAAGATACCCCAAGTTTGCAACTGGATGTACTTCGCTTCGTAATATACAAATTCTTTGCCAATCGCATTATAGTATTGCGATTAATCATACACTCCCCGAATACTCTTGTGAAACGAACAATTCGTGATCCGTGTCAATGGGTTAGTGCTTTCAGTGAAGGCGGATCGAAGTCCGCAGCATTGACTACAAGCACCGAGATAGTCCGACCACGAACTACAAAAGGGGATATTCAATACCAATAGAAATCATAGTAAACCCAAACTCATCAGCCTCCTCCAACCACCGTTCCGCCCTAGCATCCATGACAACACCTGGTCGAATCTTCCCAAACTCAGCCTGCAGATAACACTGACCACTCCAACGGGATAACCAATGAATATACCGCGTATTCCACTCCTTTCTGTCTGCGCCTGCCAAAGAACCTTAGCAGCGAGGGCAGGTATAAAGCCCAACTCCCTACAATCGAAACAAGGCACTTCATGCATGACAGAGTACGCCAAGTGAAGAAGATATAGGGCAAGAACTGCGCGCCGTTTCGATGTAACGTGTACCCATGCTTCCCACGTTGGTCTCATTTGTGTTCGCTCTTCTTCGAAGAAGAGGCTTGCGTGCATAATTTGGTAGACTAGCAGTTCGACTTTGCGGAAGACGATGCTGTGTTCTGTGAAGGGAGAGGGAGGTGGGGGGAGGTTTGTGTGCTTGATGATGGGAATAAGAGAATTGTTGCGTATATGAGTACTGCTTGTTACGATGCTAGAAGGTTTGTTTCGTTGAATTGTGGTGAAGAAGGGCAGCCAGATATCTAGAAACAGGCCCTAGAGCTGTAGATCAGTTCTACAAACTGGCACTGTGAGTCTCACCCCTTCTTCCTACACTGCAAAGAGAGCTAGAAGACTTCATTTCAATAACGGAAAAATACCTTAAAATTACCATAGGTAGCATGGAGGACGCGACAATGGAGGCCCAGGTATCAGGGATGAGATGAGCTAACAGCCATACTACTCGGCTTTTGTTATTGACTTGGAGAGAACTCATCTTGAAGCTGTTTGTTTTTCTAAGTAAAAGCTAGCTCAGAAATTCTGACGCGAGGAAGCTCATTACATTTGTAGTACCTATACATCGGATCTCAGACTGTGTTGAAGGGCTTTTGCTTTCGATTTGAGTACTCATTGATACTGAATCAAACATTTATTTGGTACTTAAGATAAGAATTATTCTTAAACATTACACGATGAGCTATATGACACACTTGCAATGATAATAAAATCCTCAGCGTGTTAATGTATGAGAGGCTTGCTTATCACAGAGGATAGGTCGCAATCACTTTGCGTCGCACTACCCTCTAGTGATGCCAGCAGCTGGCCACGTTGTGCTCGTAGTCACAGACGCTAGTTCTCGACTGAAAGGCGGTTCCGGGACCACAGGTCTTCAAAACGGGCGTCCCGCCGACGGGGCATTCGAAGAATCGGTGACAGTCTGCAGGGTCGGCCCATGCCACAGCACCGGCGGCGACCTCGGAGACTGGAGCAGCAATAACCGAGTTGGACAGCACGAAGGCCACGAGGGTGCTAATGGTTTGATAGGCGAAATGCATAGCGTCGGCTAGTGGATGATTTAGCCAGAGCTCAGACAAGAGCGTTTGAGACATACTTGATTTGGTTTTGGAAAAATAAACAACGGGAGATTGAGTTAGGTGAGGCTGTAGGGCTATCAACTTTTGGGACTTTTGGTGATGATGGGAGCAAAGTAATATTCGGGGAGGTTAGCCTCGGGCTTTATAGGTATTTTGAGAGGTACTAGGCTGGTCATTTCTGAGCTCTCGTGGCTTCATACAAAAGAAAAACAATACCAAGGTATCATAATTTCGATTCTGCAGAACGGTAGCATTCCTGCCCTCGGCTAAGGAAACTCCTCCAGGGGGTGCCCTTTAAAGTATTGTGGGGGAGCGTTAGGTACGCCCTAGCATACCTCGCCCTTTTACTAGAAAAGAATATGTGAGATAAATGACAGCTGTCCCTTGTGGTATTTGACTCTTCCCCCTTTGTTTTGAATAACTGTCACCCAGTGGCTTCAATAAAAGCATCGATTGGTGGATGTCGTCGCCGATTTGTTTTTCAATAACACTTCATGCCACACATATCTTACTTGCGCCAAATTACGCGTCATGTAGCCTTGGAATAGGATTGCGAATGAAGTTCGAACGCCTCGAGAAATGTTTTTCGACCAAGTCTCTGTATCATTATGCGCATTGAGACTGGATAAACGCAACAATGATAAATCACTGATTTGACTTGTCTCTTAGGCGCAAATACTGAGAAATAAGCCCCTCCAAATTCTTCAAAGCTCGTAAACTACCAACAAAACATTTCTTCCGTATCCTGAGTATTCAGCCTCCATTTGAATTTCAGTGAGTGGCCCTTCCAATGGCGGTCTTCCGCTTTTTACCTCCTCGGGGAAGAACTCCCTACAAATATCCTTCACATCTTTATCCCAAACTACTCCGTCTAGAGTATCTGAAGACAGAATGTAATCCGAGTTCCCAGGGATCAATACAGAGTCTATCGCATCGACATGTGCCCTTGCAATATCGGCAACATGCACTGGAGTTCCCACGTAAGGGAAACTAGAATTGAGCGATGAATTTAGTGCTGGTGCAAGCACGGCTGCTCGTGTACCCTGAAGGAGGCTGTCGCCTGTAGCAGTTAAATTGGATCAAGACGATCATCTGGACCGATTACGACGGATGGTAATAGGTTCACAAAGTCAAAGGCTGGACGCATACCCCGGACAAATATCTCTATTTCACCGCGGGCGAGGGCTTTTGATGCCCAGTTGGCTTCCATTGCATTTTAAACCGAGACAGCAACGCTGGTTTGGGCATCAGACACTAAGATTAGAAATGAAGAATGAGCCTCATGCGGAAATACGAGTTGGTGGAGTGGTGTACCGACCAGTTTGGAGTCTCTCGCTGTCTGGATTCATATTCCATTCAAACTGAATTAGTGTTACACCTGAGAGGCTGGTTAGGACTCTGATTAAAAGAGAGTCGAAAAGGTGCGCACATGAAGAAAGTCAAAACTACCCTGCGAATTGATTCCACACGGCTAGCTGCTTCCAGGGCTGTCGTCACCATAGATATCGCTGGCTTCACGATTTCAGCTTCATAGTCATCAGTCTATCAATAATATTCCTAGCCGTAGAAAGCGATTGATTTGATGGGATAAATTACCTCAATTCGGCCAAAGGTGACGCCAGATGAATGATGACACTGATTTCATCAAGTGTCTACAAAAATGCATCTTTCTCGAGCATTTCCTGAATGACAGCGAATGTGAGTTTTTTTGTTGTCAAAACTTTGTGAAATCACAGTACTTTTACTGTTCAAATCATCGATATTGCGTTCGCTTCGAATAACCGCACGAACGCGATATCCTCTTTGAAGGGCAATGGTCAAAGTCTTGAATCCGATATAACCAATGACGCCTGTAATCTGCTCTTTGTTTGTGAGAACTTGATTCATTCAAACCAATGAGGTATGATCCCCGAATTTCTTATCGGAAGGTGCTCACGGCTAGTATCATGTATTTTGTTTGCCATTTCATAAAATTGGGAGCTGCGTAGACCAATAATTGTACTGAGCCAACGTGGTCTAATACTTCTATTTGTATGGTCGCATTGCACAGGATTGTATCGTCAAGAACAAAAAAAAGACCAAGATTATATAGTAGTTATCCTTTCAATCAAGACCACCATGATTTATGAGCTAAGGTCATAATAGTCAGCGAGCAAGAACTTGCCGTTCTACACCAAGCCCACCTCAATCTTGACACCAGCATTCCTCAACTAATCAACAAATTCGATGTTGACAGCCCAGGTATTAGCGGTATTTTATTAGCCTGCATGCACTTTGAATCCAGGGGAATATTGCGTTTACAGACCAGGGATCCGCTTTGTTGAGCCACGTCGCTATAAGATTCAACCATTCCTTTGACCCAACGTGTTTCCGTGGTGCTATCAAAAATCCATAAGTATTGGAATACTTCAATAGTTAGCAGCTCCTCGCTCACGAGTCAACATAGTGTATACCGAACATGGCATGTGCTGCCACAATGGGAGTCGAGTAGCGATGGAATGGGCCGATCCCATTAGTTGCTTTTGCGCTCTTTATCAAGGAGTTGAAACTTGAAGCCTCAAATTCAATAATCTCAATCTCTGTCTTTAACGTCAAATCATGTTTGAATGATTGTTATCAATAGTTGAGTCATGCCTTGTGTCAAACGATTGGAATAAAGTTGCTCAAGTGCCTGTTTCAAGGTCCCTAGCCAAGACAATGACCTCCCTGCAAAACACCACTTTGTACCAGAAGGGTAATTTTGTGTAATGAAGTGCACATAGCTTTCCAGTAAAGCCGGTTGCTCCGAAAAGAGCAATGACGTACATCGCTGTGCTCAAATGATGTAATAAATGAGAAGACGCTTCACGTTAGAGTACGATGACCTTTTTATCTATGAAAAGATTGCTCTGTTTCCAATCAACAAACCACCGGAGTTCCGAGAGTGCCTCAGGAGTGTTTTGCAGCATCAACTCGGAGTTCCGAGTACCACACCATTCTTTGAATCGATTAATTATTTCAATTTCAAGTATCAATAAGCCTCACAGGTATGAGATAGTTTTAAAATAATGATATCGAAAAACAGCGTTGAGTAAAAGACCAACAGCAAGATAAAATTGCTATATTCTAAAATCAAATAAACCCTAACCGAAATCACCAAATCAGACCTGCCGAACAGGTGATCTCTCAATCCTCGTCGAACCCCGCGACGAATGAATCTCCCAATCAGAAGTAATATGAATATGACCGGGCGTAAGATCTCCCATCTTCGCCGTCATAGGCTGAGTAACAGTAACCAAAGGCATCTCGGGCTCCTCCAGCCTTCTGCTAGTGAGAACCGTAGTTTTCCAGTGCTTTGCAGCCTCCGGTCCCAGACCGGACATATGCGATGTAGATGAAAACACCGAAGTTCCAAAGACTCGTTTGATGACTGGTGGCAGGATTGGAAGACAGGCAACTGTTATTCCTAACAGCGGTACTAAGCACGACAGAAGTGATTTCCGCGCGGAGCCATATGTCGCATCTGATGGCATTGTATTGGAATCGTATTTCATGCGAGAGGCGATGATTGCAACGATGCTGGACATTCATTAGTGACTGTATGTATTCGCTTATTGCATAAAGTACTCACCCTAGTCCGAGTGCAAGGATGCACACGAGCGCAGCTCTCCTGGCTTGCGAAAAGGCTCTTTTCCATGCGAAATAGGCCGGAAGAACCAAAACAAAGAAGCTGAGAATAGCCTCACTCGCATTGACGCTGGTTTGCAGCTTGTTCCGATCACCACAATGACCCGGCGTATCCGAAAGCCAGAACTTCCTGGCTGGGACGCAGAAGAATGCTGATGCGAATACACCTGCCAGTCCGAGGGCTGTACATAAGCTCATGAGAGTATAGGCTGGCCAGAGGATGACCCGCTGGCCAAATTCGCGGACATAGTGATGAAGAATTGATAGCTGAATCAAGTTGATGGTTATGATCCATAAAAGATCACTTGCGTATGTGACCTGAAATATGGTCAGCACTGAAAAGGCATTGCATGTAAGTTCAGCTTCATATTGCCTACCTTGCTGAGTTGGACGAAGATATCCTCTCCTCCGACCCGGGATACTTCAGAAGAATGGAGTCCCAATCCAGTCAATAGCACTTTGAGGATTTCCACAACATAGAGACCGACAACTGCAAACTATAGCCCATATCCCCAGTCAGCCTCGGCGAAATCGAGTGGGGACAATAGTGGCGCCAAAAAGTTTCACCAGCCAGAGGGAATAAATTAAAGCAAATAGTGTAGACTCACCGTCGCAAATAAAATGAACCAGTCATTCAATTGCAGCGAATAAAGCTGTAATCGCCTTGCCCAAAACCGCAAACCAACAGCGAGAAGAGCAACGGCCAAAAAAATCGTCTGAACAGCGATATCGGCCTTCCCCAACCAATTATGGCCAAGGGCATGAACGAGTGTGCCAGACAAAGCCATGATAGATAAACTTACAACAAAGAAGTCCTCTTAGAAAATTTGCATGGCCGGGAGCACCGGGAAATAAGAAACAAAGCCGGGTCGAACAGGGCGGGGGCTCTCACTTGCCCGAGCACGTTCAGAACCTGCAAGTAGTAAGATCGCCCCGTGCAAGGGCCTCGTACATGTGTACTTGTATTTCAACACACTGGCAAAACATGGATGTGCCCTTGCAGATTACTTTACTTGACATGTATGATGTAGACCCTTGGGATCTATGAATAGACTTGAATTACCGTGAGAGTACCACAATCAATGTTCTATACTCTTACTACTACTGTGACGTTGAGTCCTTAGATCAGCCCAAAATTAAAGCCTCTAATTTATCCCTAACACCGACGTTTCATATCTTGAAACTAACACGACCATAGCATCATCTTCCCCCCACTTTGTTCTCCCGTGTGGGTCGATCTTCACCGTTTGTTTAATGGAGGCAATTGGTCCTTCGACACAATAGGGCAAAGGTCCTTGAATGCTTGGCGAGATCTAGAGAGTAAATGGTCCAGACTCCGACACTAAAATTCGACTCCACTTAGACGAAACGACTATGTCAAATCTTTATTCTCTCTTCGTCGCCAGTAAACAGACTCCTATCTCAAAATTCAGTCACAGCCCTACACTACAAAATCGGATGATTATTCCTCATTACGTAAACACAGCAGGGAAGCCATCGAACAACATTTCGTGAACTATAAACAACTCAAGGCAGACACATTGACAACAACCAATAGCCCACAACCAGCACATCTCACACGTCAACAGCAACACGTATACACACCCAAGACCACATGTTAGCCTGCATCTAGAACTGCTTATACCCAACACCCTCAACAAAAGTCTGCTGCCAAGGACCCTGCGACGAATCCTCAGACAGCGAAACATACAACGCACCGTGGGCCTCCCCACTAATCAAGCGACCAGCACTGGACCCATCAGCCTTGCGTTCATCGGCATAGTAGAACCTAGGGCAATCCCATCAGCCCTGTTTTAGATTGAGATTGAGATTGAGATTGAGATTGAGATTGAGATTGAGATTGAGATTGGAATTGGAATTTGGGTTAAGATTTAGTCTAGAACAGGGTTCGGGAGGGGTGCGGTGTCAGGGTCATATAGGGGTAGAGTGTTAAAATGTCTTACTTGTATCCCCTGTCAGCATAGGCCTCGGCCGCTAATTGGATGATATGAGCTGTGGCTGCCTTGCCAACACCCAGATCGAGGAGAGGTGGCATGACGGTCGTATTGAGGATATTACCTGTGTAGATGAATGTTTTTGATGCTGCCTCTGGGAGTTCGGCGAAGCTGAGGACTGCTTCTTTTGCGGCGGCGAAGGCGCTCGTCGTGTTTATGTTTGTGTCGTTTATGAACTCGGTCAGGGAGAGGGAGAGGGGGTCTTTAGGGTCGCTTGGCGTTGCGGCGGCGGCTAGGGAATGTTTGTTAATTTGTATACAGATGGAAAGCCTAGAGGGGTTGTCTACCATTGTAGACGACGACGCTTGGATGACCGAGTCGTGTCCTGACTTTTGAGAAGACTTCGGTTATGGAAGTTGGATTTGAAAGATCGGCTGAGATGCTGAATTGATCTTGGGTGCTATCTTCTTCTTTTAGAGATCTGGATACAAGTGCGATCTTGTAGCCTTTTTCGGCGAAGGAGCGTGCTACGTGGTGGCCGATGTTAGATCCTGCCCCGAGAAGTAGAAGGATTGGAGTGGCCATTGCTTGTTACGTATGAGATGAGTGAATAGAATATAATGTTACTAGTAGCTAGTTAGGGTTGACTGGTACTATATAGCTGGGACTCCGAGTAGGATTTCTAAGCGGCGGATTGTGTCGGATTACCTCGTATAGAGAGAGACATCTTGTGTCGCTGTCGTCATCGTCTCGGAGACCGAATGGCCGATATAATTACAAAGCCTAATTATAAAGCATGTGTAAAGCTTGTATGATGTGAGGATATTTGTTTAAAGCACATTTCAATCCAACGGTATTATAGATTGCTAGACGTTGATTACCACAGCCACTTGTACATCCGAAATTTGAACCTTTGAATATATTAGAATCGAATAATATTTTGCACATTCAGCTAGTAAATAAGGTACCCCTGATGTCGATAAATATACCGCTCGGTATACTATTTAGTCCACAGCTCACAAACACATTTAAGTGCTCTTCTTAGCAGCCTCTCGCTCAGCCTTACGGAGAGCACGCTTACGAATACTCTCATGCATAGACTTGTTCTGGGAAAGAACGGTCTTACCCATAACACCAGCAACAGAAGTCAAGAACCAAGCCATGAGACCATGGCTCCAGTAAGGCGACGAGCTATATGCATACGAAGGCGAGCCACCACTGCGACCAATCTTGCCGAGAACAGACCGGACAAAGGCGCGCGGGGTAGGGATAGAAGCAGAAGCACGACGGATCTTCGACATGGCAGAGGTAATCAGATAAGCCTGCACAAGCTCGACATCAATACCGTAGGGGGCGAGCTCGGCGCCAAGCGCAGTAGACCAGTACTGGAGGAAAGCCTTGCTGCCGGAGTAGGTAGCCAAGAAGGGAGTGGGGAGGAGACCGCCAAAAGAACCCATTGTCAAGACCAGACCGCGGCGACGCTGCATCATGCCCGGCACGACGAGCTGGGTGACGCGGAGGGTACCGGTGCAGTTGATGGTCACGATGTCGGCCATTTCGGCGGCGGGGGTCTGCGCGAAGGGGACGGGAATGGAGTGGCTCAGGCCGACGTTGTTGACGAGGATGGACACGTCCAGGTCGGAGACGAGGCCCTTCAGGGCTTCGTAGTCGGCGTCGGCGTTTTGCGAGAAGTCCATGGCAAGGGTCTTGGTTTGCACATTGGGGTATTGCTTGGTGATATCCTCCGACAGAGTAATCAGCTTCGAAGCTGTGCGCGACACGAGAACGATGTTGAATTTCGACTTGGCGAGCTGCAATGCGAATTCCTTGCCTAGGCCATCCGAGGCTCCTGTCACCACGGCCCAGCTACCGGGGGGACCGAACGAGCGGAGCTATTCAATTGTCAGATTCATTCTATAGGAAAATGGTAGGAGGATTGAAATGCATACCGGCTTGCCTGGAAGCACAAACAGGCTGAGAAGCACGCGCACGAACGTCCACACCTTGCAGGCCACGACCAGCCCACCAGTCGCCAGGAGGAACAGGGCACCAAATGTAGGCAAGCCGGGGGCAACATGGGCAGGCCATTGCGAGAGACACTCAGTATACTTTGAAAGATCCATGATGAAAAAGACCGCAAATGGAAAAGAGTTGGCAAGAAGTGAAAAAAAAAAGTTGAGAAGCACAGCTTGTTGGGGGAAGATCAACGCCAAGAACCCCAGACATCCTCGGCCTTTCACAATCACAACACTTCACTGCAACATTCACTCTACAACATATCACCCATGTCCCAATTCCTCACTTACCTCCCCCAGTCCGAGGGTGTCTTGCCCAAATGGCTGGTCTTTGTATGTCCACTCAATTCCCAATCCAAATCAATTCCGATCTAACGCATCGCAGGTCTCCGTGGTCTCCGCCCTGAACAGTCTCCAGGCCTACATCTCCCCGGCCTACACCTCTCAGCTCTACAGTAACGGCCATGTCCCTGCTAGCCCGCTGTCTGGCCGTGTCTTTGGAACTTGGACTTTCCTTTCCGCTGTTATTCGCATGACTGCCGCGTACAACATCAGCAACCCTGTCGCGTACGATCTCGCCTTGTGGACTTACGGAATTGCCCTAACACATTTTGTTGGTGAACTTGTCTTTGGAAATGCTACCCTCAAGGGTCGTTTCATCAGTCCTTTGATTGTGGCATCGTCGTCGCTTGCTTGGATGTTGACGCAGCGCGAGGCGTACCTTGCTTAAGTGCCGTGCATGTACTTGTACTGGAAGAAAAAAAATTGAAATTGGCGGGAGGAAATCACATAATGGCGAGGTACAAATAATACCAGGAAGGAGGTTGTGGGTATTGTATTGAAGTCTGATTACGGCTCGGCGCATACGTGCTTTGAAAATAATATGCATCTTTTGTATTCACTACTTGAACAGCCTACCCACCCACACCAACTTTCTAACTCCCGTTGCATAAATGTACCGTCTACTCTAGCTTGTTGCGGTACAGCTCGCCGCCGCAATCGCGTAGCTTGGCAGCAGCCTGCTCGGGAGTGATATCGCGCTGGGGTTCACCGAGCAACTCATATCCGACCAGGAACTTGCGTACGGTGGCGCTTCGCAGAAGTGGTGGGTAGAAGTGCAAGTGTAGGTAGGAAGCCTCAACCTCCTCCTTAGTGCCGTCAAGAGGCGCCTGGTGAATACCCATGCTGTACGGGAAATGCGTCTCGAACAGGTTATCGTATCGGCGGGTAATATCCGAAATAGCCTCAGCGAGTAACATGCGGTCCGCATCGGAGAGGTCGACCAATGCACGCTTGTGGGTGCGACTGATGATCATGACCTCGAACGGCCATGTGGCCCACCACGGGCAAACGACGACAAACGCCTCGTTCTCGAACACGACGCGCTCCTGCTTGCGGCTCTCGAGCTTGGCGTAGTCCTCGAGGAGGTGGGTGCTGTGCGCTGTGCGGTACTTGAGCATCTGGGTCATTTCGGCTGCGGGCTCTTCGGGCATCGTGCTGGTGGTCCAGACCTGGCCGTGCGGGTGAGGGTTTGAGCAGCCCATAGCAGCACCCTTGTTCTCGAAGATCTGCATGTACCGGTACTGCTCCTTTGGCTTGGCCGGGCTAGTCTCATGAGAGATTGGCTGGATGGTGGTCGAGGGCGCATTCTGAGCGAGGGGTGAGGTGGGCGAGAGGTGAGCCGTGTAGATCTCAGTCCAGGCGTTAATTACCGGGACGATCTCACGTGGAGAAAGGTCGGCCAAGGTGAGGTTATGCGCCGAAGAGAATGTTAGGACGTAGCATTTGCCCTTGACGGGCTCGGCTTGCAGGAAGCGGGACTCGAGTTCTACTTCGTTAGTTAAATCAGGTTTTAAGCGGACTTGGGCTGAGTAAATGAGCGTACCATCTTCGTAAGTGGGTTCATAGTCCGCCTGCTCCTCCTTTACGGCGCTGTAGTCGTTGACAAACACAAAAGTGCTATCATACTTGGGATTGACGTCACCGGCGGCACGTTGGTTTCCAGGGCAGAGGTAGCATTTGGGGTCGTAGTTGGGGAGGGTAGTCTTGGAGGGACTCTCCTGTGCTCCTCTAGGCGTTTCAATTAGAATGTGTGTGCGCGAATGGGTTCGGATTCAGGTACTTACTGCCAGGGACGCTTGGTTCGGTGGGGAGAAACCAAGATGGAGGAACCACGAAGAAGGTTGAACCTCCTGTGGGAGATGTCATCAAGTACCTTGGCCATATCTAGAGATGATCTGAGGACCTTGGAAGAATAAGAAGAAAAAGAAAAGCGAGAGAGAGAAGAAAAGGCGCCCCGGGAATCGGCAAATATTCTCCGGAGTCCGGTGGGGTCGCGGGGTCGGGGTAGAGAGAAGCGACTCAAGCCCTGACTCTGTGGTCTAAGCGAATAGTATTGATCATTTGTATGCAAGGAACAATTAGCTATCTATAGTACGTTCTGCACTAGATCATGTTATATACGATTGTCGTACTACGTACGGAGTACTATATGTACATATACAGTAACTTATACCATTGCCGACACCCTTGACTCTTGGCATGTCACTTGCGTCTCGGTGAGCCGTAAAGGGTTCGGCATCCCGCACTTTTTTCCGGGGAAATGACGTCTGTTTGATTTGAATAGTTGCATAGTTAAATAGCTAACAATTGATATACTTCTTCTTCTGTAATCCCACATATCAACATTGATCAATTCCTATTATGTCTCGCACTGCATTGTACAACCCAAAGTAGTGACGTCAGCCCATGTCCCTATCTCTATCAGGCCATCAACAACGCAATCACAACACACCACACTGCCGACCCTGCCGAAAGCCTTATATTGACCCCCTGTCCTAGCGTGAGTATACATATGTGAGCTCTATACTGCCCCACAGTTAACGCACAATGAACCACTCTATGACTCTTGACTGTCTCCCAAACGAGGTACATCCCCCATCCTACCAACAAACAACAACCTTAACATTCCCCTACAGGTCTTCGTCCAGATCCTATCAGACTTCTCGACAAGGGCCCTCCTCCCCTTAACATCAGTCTGCCACCGTTTCCACGCCCTAGTCCTCCGAATCCTCCACTACCGCCTCCTCTTCAGCACCCCACTGAAAGAATACAAACTCCTCCTCGAATGCTTCCACCCAAGCTCAAAGCTGACAGAACCACACGTCTTCTGTAAATACCTTGGCACAGACGGTCTCAGCGAGCGCCATGACGGGAAAGGCTCTCTATACGAGAACGTCGATACAGCACACCAACTCAGCCGGGTGACGGGTCTATACTCCCGTTTCCGGCCAGAGGTCTGCACGCCCGAGGAGAAGAGCAGTAATGCGGGGAGATATGGAGTCCGTCTTGCTCCATCGCCAGGTAGGATGCTTCTGTTGTCGGGGGTTGCTGGGTTTATTAGAGCTGACATGAATCGGGGTGGAGATGATGATGACGGCGCTGTAACGCGGGATGTGATCTTGGATGGATTCGAGGATTTCTCGCAGCTGTGTGTGGTGGCTAATCTTGTGCAAGTTCTTCCGGGGACTTCGTTGTTGTTGAGTGCTTTGAATATTGAGGATGGGGTTGTTCGTTTGTGGAGGGATTGGTTGTTGCGGCAGAGCCGGAAGTGGAAAAGTGCCATGGAACGGGCTAGAGATAAGGGGACTGAGAAGGCTGTTATTCCTCCTGATGATGAGATTCTGTGGGTTGATCCCGAGGAAACTGTTGGGTTGAAGATGCGTGTGCGGCCTACGGAGTGGAGTTCTTCTCAGCCCGTGCTTGTGCATCAGGATGATCGGGATGAGGGCTCAGAAGTTGCTTATGAGGTGGATCTGGAAGGTAAGCTGCCTGTTACCAGGACGATGTTCAATGCTGACTCTGCAGAACTACATATCCGTTCTACCCGTCTGCTGTTAGCTGCCGAAAAGTCGAAAGAAGAGCAGCAGAACTGCCAACCAAATGCAGTTGTCCTTGGAAGCGCGCCTATGTCTGCACCAATACAGGTGGCATAGAAGAACATATCTCGGAAATATCATGATTGCAACGAATAATTTTAATACACATGGACTATATAGGGATTGAAATATTTCAAATTGGTTTCAAGCAGATAACAGATATCAATGCAAATACAGCGGGTTAGTAAATTATACTATTGCTTCACATAGACAGCCTCATCAAAACTTTTCAAAAAAGACCAAAGAGTCTTCTCCCTCCACCCTTTCTCCATCCACCCATCAGCTCTCAGAGGAAACAAATCAACAATATCAATCAAGCTAGGATCATGCGCAAAAACAAACCAAACATTCGAATCGGCATCTGCCTCCTGGGCCTTCACAATAGTCCTAATAGTTTCCCCAATTTCAACCCCAATCATAGCCGCCGGTTTAAAGAACGGTTCGTCAACAGATAGACCCCGACTGGTCAACAACTGCTGATAAGATTCAGCTCCTGGACAGGGGAGTAGACAAGAGGGAATCGTAGAGTGAATATCAGAAGGAAGATGGAGATGTTTAGATGGTCTCATTTCGCCGCTGTGATGACATAGATCACCGCCCATGAAGATGAATGTATCTGGATTTATCGTTGTGCGTGCTAGCCCGCTTAGATGGCCGATGGCGTGTCCTGGTGTGTCTAGGAGGTAGAATGAGCCGTCGCCGAAGAAGTCGAAGGCGCGGAATTGGCCTGTTCGGGGGCTGTTTGTGAAGTCGATTTCTTTTAGGTTTCTCCCGCTGGGTATTGTGTTAGGCTGAGGGCTTTGAGTTGATAATAAAGCATATACTCACGCAAAACCAGATTCGCGGACTGCGGAATCGGGGTTTGCTGGGTATCCTGGTAAAAAATTATCTTTGAAACCTGGTCCGACAATTATGTCGGTTGAGGGTGGGAATTCTGAAGGATCTCCTAGGTGATCCCAATGCCAGTGACTATACCAGAAAGCAATTAGCCTCCGCTCTTCATATTTTCTAGTGAATGATTGGAAAAAGAAAAAAGTACCTCCAAATAATCCCCGAAATATCACCCGCCGCAACACCATTCTTCTTCAAGATATCAATAACCTCTTCTTCAACATCAATTTCCCACCCCGCCACCTCAAGACGCCCAACAACGAACGGGGAAAAAGCCCGCCAGTTCTTCGGAACACCAAGATCGAAAAGCAGTTTTTTACCCGATGGATGCTCAATCAGGAATGACCATGCCGGCATTGGAGGCATGTGGGATAATCCATCCATGGGCGGTTCCATGATGAAATTGATAGGGATTTTAGACATTCGGACTGTCGTGTCGATTATTCGGACTTGCACTGCTTGCGTGCCTCCAGGCACGGGGAAGAGAGATGCCATGATTGGATCTATAGGAGGAGAGACGGGAATACGGTGCTTATCTATTAGGCAGGAGTATAGATACTACCCGGGGAGTACAGGCGAACTTCTCCCTTTCATGTTGAATTGGTCAAGATGCGGGGTATCTTATCTCCGGATGCACATGGCGCGCTCTGCAGCTGCACTTCGTCTGATGTTGATTTTGTTCAATCTGGTAGGCTTCCAGTGGCTTTGCTATATATAGGAGCCACGAATGGCCCATTATATTGTAGTTCCCAATGCAGTTTGGTGAAATCATGTCATGAATCGCTGTAATTAAATCTTACTCGATCTTTTCGATTGTGATAATAATATGAATTTCTTTAAATAAAAGCAGCAATATTCGGACGTCCTAAGCTTGGACAGCAACAAGCTAATACTCCTTCACTATGGCGAGTTGCCACAAAATGGCGTAGGGCGTACCATCTTCCCGCTCTCTGACAAGGATAGGCCTAGAAGACAAAGTTCAATAACTGGTACCCGGGAGCTCTACAGGTGATGACTTACTGTGATATGGATTCGAATGACGTAGCATACCATTCACTGTATTGTGCATAGGGATCAAGGAAGATTTTGTTGTAGTAATATGTGAAGCGATTTTCCATATCTTCAATCGTACTGTCCGGGAGTGTGTCGTCTCTCATTTTCTGCAATGAGGCCCAAGCGGAAGCGGCATCTAAATCAGAGCCTTCAATATATATGATGTTACCAGGGATTTATAACCACTCACTCGACAAGTCTAGTAAACGTGCATCACCACTGTGGGGCAGGCGTTGGAAACCGAACCGGTAGAGATAGTCAAGCCACACTTTCCCCTTTGAACCTGGGAATACTAGACAAATACAGACCCATGAGCTTCATGATCTTGGCTTATCGGGAATCAAAGCGCTCATCATTGGTTATTCACTTACCCCCTTTCCATCGCTCTGCTTTATGCGCGAGAATCTCTTTGCAGTCGATTTCCCATACAGCGCCATTGACGTCCTTCAGGATAAACTCGTCTGTGGCTAGAATTTCGCCGGAAACGATATCCTATGATATTTATATAATTAGAGGCTGGCGTATAAGAATTATCTCCTGGATATACCCTGTATTTAACCATTCCGATAAACTGTGTAGAATGGTACTAGTGACTTCCTTGGTAAGAGGGGAGAGATCAAGAGGGAAGAGAGCGAAAGCAAGTATAGCTTCTTTGCTATAGAACTTGAAAAGAGGCACATCGGCGTTTTTAAGTCCACGAGGTGGCAAGCTCCGGAGTTGTTGAAAGTTCAATCGATAGATCATACATAATGTAGGTATAGAGATGCAGCTTACAGTAGATGGATGACCTTGCTAGCTCTTCACCGCTACTTTTTTTCCTTGGTTAATTTACGTATATTGCGCCCCTGAGGAGTTCATCTTGTCATTTGTTTGTATAAAGTGAGATAGAAAAACAAATCTACAGAGAAAAGCGATTCTTGCGTAGCCTGTTGATCTCATCTTCAAAGTGGTGTGTCTTATTATATTCAGACGCCTACTTGGTGGGATATCTGACTGTCTTTGATAAGGGCTTAGTGAAATAACGACTGGAATCCTTCACAGAACGGGCTCTTCTGTGTATTGTACAGCAATGTACCATAGAAAACTGGCTTGAACTTAGAAGACACTCTATGGGGACAGCGTGGAAATGGCAGTATTCAGGCAGTATTGCAGAGCGACATGCATAATACACTTTTTGAAGCAGCCTAATCCTAGTGGCAATGCGGGTGAGATCGATAAGATGATGCAATTTATGATCTCATCTGTGACCATCTGCAGAAGTTGCATATGCGCCCCGCTAGAGTCACGAAGCTACTATACTCACAGCTACGATACTCACATTGCTAACTCTTACGTTGAATAGAATCCCAAGTAGTATAGTAGATAGGTTGAGATGTAGCATGTTCAATGTGTCTTTTGGCTAATTGTAAACCACGGTCGGTTTCAAGATTTATGTATGGTTAACTTAAGAATGAGTCAATCCAGCAGCGGTACTTCGCATAGATCAAAGTATAAGCTTCATAATCCGTAATATCGAAACTTTACCGAGTAAATAAGTGACATTGTTGACAGAAAACTAGTGACGATGTGACGACCATTATTCGTACGGAAAAGTGAAGAGCCGCTAAAATCCACTGTAATTACTAGGGCTTAAATATACATATACATGTACAGTAAGTTAATGTTTTATCGAGGTACAATGTGAAGTGACGTTCTTCCTTTTTTTTTTTTTTTTTCGAGAAACGCCCCAACTGTACCTGAATAGTGCATAAATGTGGCCATGCCAAGACCCTCAAGCTTTCGGGAAGCCGTGAAAAATTGTGGTTGACGGGCCGACATTTGGAACGCGAGTCAGGACTGTCGTTTCTCCACTTAAAAATTCTGAGACCGGCAAAGGCTTGCCGAATCAATCGTCAACCCTGATTTGCTCATCCTCAAAATGAGCCGAGGCATGGCTTCGGTTGTTATCAAAGTGGGGTTCGATCTTTTTTTCTTGAGACATCTTGTTTCTGGAATTTTGCAATGTTTCTTTGATATTGACAGGTTGATCATTGATCATTGCTGACCTCGCTCGTTTTGATCTGAAATTCCTCGATTTTCAATAAAGTCACTGATCTATCAGCGCTCATTGAATTCGCCCCTGAGGGCCAGATCTATCAAAATGGCCCCTAATGGAGGCGAGACAACACATCCCTCCAAGATCACCTTCTGGCGTATGGTCTTTGATCAAAAAGTCGTCACTGAGGAAGTAGTGCAATATCCATACACAGGATCAGGCACCGAAGATGATCCTTACTCCGTGGTTTGGATCCCAAATGATCCACGAAACCCTATGAACTTTCCTGCCACGAAAAAATGGGCCATCACACTCCTAGTTTCTTTTGTCACACTAGCCGTCTCACTAGTATCATCCGCTTTTTCTGGTGGAATGAGCCAAATTATAGAAGACTTTGGATCGCCCGAAGAAGTCGTCATCTTAGGTGTCTCGCTATTCGTCCTGGGTTTCGCTATTGGTCCATTGATCTGGGCTCCTCTCAGTGAGATTTTCGGTCGTCGCCATATATTCACCATTTCGTTCATGTTCTTGACTGCATTCAACGCTGGCGCGGCGGGTGCTCAAAACATCCAAACCCTCATTATCCTACGTTTCCTAGCAGGATCATTTGGATCTTCACCATTTGGTAATGCAGGTGGCACTATTGCAGACATGTTCCCAGCCTCGCAGCGTGGAATTGCCATTTCTCTATTCGCTGCGGCACCATTCCTCGGTCCTACCCTTGGCCCAGTTATCGGCGGCTTCCTAGCCACCGGCGCAGGCTGGCGCTGGGTGGAGGGTTTCCTCGCAGCATTCTCCGGCGTTCTCTGGCTTTGCATCATCTTCCTCCTACCAGAGACATACGCCCCAGTCCTCCTCCGCCGCCGAGCAGAGAAACTATCAACCTTGACTGGCAATGTTTACCGCAGCCACCTCGACATAACCCGCGGCCCAGTCCCAATGACGCAAACCCTAAAAACAGCCCTATCCCGCCCCTGGATCCTCCTCTTCCGCGAGCCAATCGTCCTTCTCTTCTCAATCTACATGTCAATCATCTACGGCACCCTCTACATGCTCTTTGCCGCCTACCCAATCGTCTTCCAACAAGTCCGCGGCTGGTCCGAAGGAATAGGCGGCCTAGCCTTCCTAGGAATCCTCGTGGGAATGGTACTAGCGGTAGCATACACCTTCCCCGAGAATTTCCGCTACGCCAAAAAATGCGCCGAAACAACCGACCGACTCGCGCCTGAACTCCGCCTTCCCCCAAGTATGGTCGGTGGCATAGCCCTGCCTATTGGCCTGTTCTGGTTCGCCTGGACCAATTCACCTAGTATCCACTGGATGGCCTCGGTAGCAGCAGGTGCACCATTCGGCTTTGGAATGGTTCTTGTCTTCCTCAGCGTGTTCAATTACCTCATCGACTCCTATACCATCTTCGCTGCGTCTGTGCTGGCAGCGAACTCCGCTCTCCGCTCTCTGTTCGGCATGGCTTTCCCTCTGTTTACTACCTATATGTATCAAAACCTAGGGATTCACTGGGCATCTTCGATCCCGGCATTCCTCGCGCTGGCATGTGTGCCCTTCCCATTCATCTTTTACAAATATGGTGCCCAAATTCGGAAACGCTGTACCTACGCCGCTGAAGCAGATGCATTTATGCAGCGTCTTGCTCAGAAGAATCAGGCGCAGATTGAGGTGGAGAACAAGAAAGAGGAGGAGTCTGAGAAGACCGATCCGAATGCTATTTTGCCGGATGATGTTGATTCTAGCGATGATGATACTTTGTCGACTGTTCCTTCACGGACTACTATTGCTCGGCATGCTTCCCGTGCTTCGAGGCAGTCTGGTCGCTCTATGCATCGTGTTGCTACTGCTACGCAGTATGAGGAGAATCCTTATGATTTGGATTTGGTTAATACGAAACAGTCGGTTATTAGTGGACATCGGAAGGATTGAAAGGTTGTTGGATGGGGTTTTATCCCGAGTTCTCTTTCGCCTATTCTCTTGCCATTTAATTACTGATGTTGAATCTTTGTCACTGGATATTTCTGGCAAGAGAAAGCCCGGAGTTGATGAGTTGATTCTCAAGGTCGACTCAGGACCAAAGCCCAGGATTCTATACTGGCTTCCCCACCTCCCCGCCTCGGGATGGATGAACAGAGGAGTTCAGACTCTCGGGTATGAACATCAGATGATGCGCCCGAGGCAAATCGACCATTCTACTCGAAATCGATGTTGATGTCAAACGTGGAGACGCGGGGGTATAGATGTGTGCCAAAACGCAGCAGCACATCACACTGCGCTCAAAAGTCTATATTGTATATACTCTAATCTTTAATGAATTAAACATAGCATTTCATTCATATTCAATCTTTTCATCTCCATTATAATATCCAGTTAACTAACGTGTTTGTCAAACTCGGATACCTGCGAAATTGATGATCACTCATCATCGGAGCCTCGGTCCATCTCCACCTCGGTCAACTACCCCAGCTACCCAGCTACGTATATACCACCGATCACCTCATCCTTCACCCTCCTAACCGGAAGAACCTCTATCAAACAGAACCAATATACTTAGCGCCATGCCGGGCAAAATTGACGCCTACGTCGATTGCGGTATGCAAGGCCCAGCCCCACCCCTGTCATCGCGCGTCTGACTTCATTCGCTAATTGGACAACTGCCTGGATAGTATCGCCGTATTCATACTATGCGACGCTATACCTTAGGAAGAATCGCAAGGCATTAGAGTCGCATGGTATCGAGATTGAGTAGGTCGATACATGAATCACTCCCTAACCCCTAACTTGGACGTGAGCGTGGACTGACACCCAAACAGATTCCATCCGGTCTTCCTTGGCGGTATCAATGTCGGATCAGGTATGTCGTTTACCCTCGCAATACATATACTGTAACCAGTTTCTGAACAAACATATCAGGAAACAAACCCCCCTGGACCCTCCCCGCCAAAGCAGCGTACTCCAAATTCGACTCAGCGCGAGCCTGTAAATACTTTGGCGTTGAGCCGATCCAACCACCTTCTTTCTTCCCAATCCTCTCAATCCTGGTAAGCCGCCCATTCAACTCCTAACTCTCGCTCTCCAAATAGTCCAAAACTCTAACCAAATAGCCCCAACGCTGCATGATATACATCAAACTCAACCACCCGCGCGAAAAATACGAAACAACCTTCCTCTCCCTATGGGAATCGATGTTTTATAAGGGCATTGACATCAGCAAGCCAGAAAACCTAGCAGAAGTCTTCCGAAGCAATGGATACTCCGATGCCGAGATTAAGGAGATCCTCGCTTCGGCGGCCAAGGCTGAATTCAAGGAGGCTTTGACGGCTAATACGCAGACTGCGCTGGATAAGGGTGCGTATGGTGCACCATGGTTTTGGGTGAAGAATTCTGAGGGGAAGGAGGAGCCTTTCTTTGGAAGTGATCGGTATGTATCTGTACACAGTACTTCTTTTCTCTGGTGATAGTTGCTGACTTGGTGATAGGTTTGCGTTTATGTGGATGTACCTTGGATTGCCGTTCCAGGATGTTGCTATTGTTGAGGGAAGTGAGAAGTCGAAGCTTTAGTGGGTGACCCACATCTCGGCCTTCGGGCTTAGTGACTCAGAGCTTAGAAACATAGTATATTCGCGTTGATGGAACACCGAGTATGAAGGCATTGACCTTGTTTGCTGTAGATGTAGATGTATATAAACATGCCCAATCCCGGCCTTCTCTCTAAAGAATTAAGAAAACCCACCGGATAAGAACTGAACCATCGGCTTTACCCCACGTCTCTGCCCCACACTTTGACGACATAAAGTTGACTTCACTTCTTCACTTTCTTCTCTTCTTTCTCTACAAATCCCACCGGAACCCAATTACCTCACCTATTCGTCATGCCCGGACCTCGCGTTGCATGGATTGGCCTCGGTAACATCGGCCGGGTAAGTCAACCATCCATCCCATCCAGCCGCATCCCATCTACAAAAACGTCATCGGAACATCCGAATAACCGATTCAACCCCAAACTAACAAAATCCCAGGGCATGAGCTTGAATATAGCCCAAAAAGGCCCCCAAAACGGACCCCTAATCCTCTTCAACCGCACAACCTCCCGCGCAACAACCCACGCCACCAAACTCGGCGCAGACAAAGCAACCGTCGCATCCACCCTCCCAGAAGCCATCAGCACAGCCGACTTGATCTTCACCTGCGTCGGCGACGACAAAGCCCTCGACTCAATCGTGACAGCAATACTATCCGACAAAACCCTGAACCTGTCCAACAAAACATTCATCGACTGCTCAACCGTGCACCCCGACACATCCCGGGCAACGGAAACAGCCCTCCTAGCGCGCGGCGCAGGCTTCGTCGCATGTCCGGTCTTCGGAGCGCCGAATATGGCCGATGTAGGTGGCTTAATCGTCGTTCCGGCTGGCAAACAATCTAGTATTGCCAAGGTGCGGCCATTCCTCGATGGCGTGGTCGCTAAACAATCCATTGATCTGTCTGGTGGGACGGGGGCGGATATTGATGTTGGGAAGGCTGCTACTATGAAGGTTATTGGGAATACTTTTATCCTTAATACTGTTGGCGTACTCGCCGAGTCGCTTGTTGCTGCTGAGACTTCTGGGCTTGGGGTTGCGCCACTGATGGAGTGGATCGATCTTTTTGCGCCGGGGGCTTTTGCTAAATATGCCGAGAGGATGGTAGGTGGAGATTATTATCAGAGGGAGGAGCCGCTTTTTGCTGTTGATCTTGCTAGGAAGGATTTGAGACATGCGTACTCAATTGCTGAGAGTGGGGGGCAGCGTATGAGGAATGTTGAGGTTACTGATTCTTTGTTGGAGGGGCTTAAGGGGGAACGGGGGGAGAGTGGAGATATCGCTGCTGTTTATGGAGTTGTTAGGCAGAGGGCTGGGTTGGAGTTTGAGAATCAGAAGGAGAAGAGTGAGTAGATGGTAGAAGTTGTGTTTATAGCTTGTTATGTTTACAATGAAAAAAAAAAAAAAAAAAATTGTAAAGCCAATTGCTTCATGCCATTAAGAATCAAGATCTCCTAGGGATATGGTGGAGACACAACTAAGGGTCAATAATAGAGACATAAATATGCACATAGAATAATTTTAGAACACAGCAATGCACCCCCTGGGTGCTGCAATCATAGCATCGCACCTACTCCTCCCGGATCTCGGCAGTCTGGTCGTGGTGCTGGTGCTGGCCAGCGCCAGCCTCGCCCTCCTTCTGAGCATCGGCGGTGCCGTGGAGATCGGCGACGATGCCCTCGGGGGCGACCCAGCTGGCGGACTTCCAGGGCTTGACGTGGAGGACGTACATGGTGTCGACCTCCTCGAGGGTACGGCCCTGGGTCTCGTTGACGAAGAAGAAGACAACAAGGACAGCGAGGAAACAGCAGGCAGCGAAGACATAGCCGTAGCGGAAGTCGATGGTGTTGTTGATGAAGGGGGTGAAGAAGGAGATGAGGAAGTTCCAGGTCCAGTTGGCGGCGGTGGCAACTCCCATGCAGACAGCACGGTAACGGAAGGGGTACATCTCACCACAGATAGCCCAGACGATGGGACCCCAGGTGGTGGCGAAACCGACGATGAACAGACAGGTGAAGACGATCATGACGATACCGGCGGAGTGGTTGGTAGGGTCGGAGTGGATGATCTCGTGACCAACGGAGGCCCAGATCAGGAAGCAGATGAACATCCAGGCGCCACCGTACATCAGACACTTGCGTCGACCGTAGTGCTCGACGATGTACAGACCGGGGAGGGTCATACCGAAGTTAACGGCACCGAGGATGATGGAGGTAACGTAGGAGTTGCTCAGACCGATACCGTTGAAGATGGAGGTTCCGTAGTAGAAGATGAAGTTGGCGCCGGTCAGCTGCTGCAGAGACTGCAAAGCGATACCGAGAAGGATACGGTAGAGCATGCGGGGACCGGTGAAGACCTCTTGCCAGGGGGCATCGCCGTTGGCAAGCTCCTCCTCAGTCTTCTGCTTCATGTCGCTCATCTCCTGGGCGACGACGCGGTGGTTGTGGGGAACACCGTAGAGCTTGCACATGACATCGCGGGCCTCCTCAATGCGGCCGTGACGGTAGGCGTAACGGGGGGACTCGGGGAGGAAGAGAGTACCAACACCGAGGATCAGGGGCCAGGCAAAGCCAATGCCCATGGTGATACGCCAAGAAGCATCGTTGTCGAGTCTGGAGGTACCGAAGTTGACGATGTAGGAGATGAAGATACCGAAGGCGACGAACAGCTGGAAAGCACTGACCATGGCGCCGCGGACCTGGCGAGGAGCAGACTCACTCTGGTACATGGGGACGACGCTGGAGAGAGCACCGACACCCAGACCAGCGACCCAACGGCCGAGAGCGATTTGGTACCACTTGTCAGTGGTAGCAATCTGCACGATGATGCCAACGATGTGGAGGAGGGCCCAGAAGGAGATGGAGAGCTTGCGGCCAATGCGGTCCGCAATGGGGGCAGCAACCAGGGCACCAATCATAGTACCGATGGAGAGCTGGAGCATGTGTTAGCGTGCTGTCAAAATGAGGTATCAGGGTATAGGGTATCCTACCAGTCCGACAATGAGACCGTTGCGAACGTTGCTGAAGGCATATTCTCCGGTGGCTTCATTGTACTCAGCGAAGCGGCGCTTGAAGTCGCCCATGGTAGTGAAACCCGAGATTTGACCTGCCGTTGGTTAGCGTTGCATTGTTGACGACGATGCCGTGTGACATACCAGTAGAATATCCGAAGATGAAACCACCCATGGAGACACACAGGCCAAGGATGAAGGAACGCCATGTGAGGTACTTGACAGGGCTGTCATCGAGAGTGATGTTGTCCTTCTCAACAGAAGTAGAGTCGGCACGCGAGGGAGTAGCAGTCTGCGAAGAGAATTGAGACTCGGACTTGGCGGGCTTGACCCGGTCCATAAAAGAAGAGATGCCCATAGTGAAAGATAGTTTCACTGATATGAAGGGCAGGAATGATGAAAAACAAAAAAAAACAGAGGGACAAAGAAAGGGAAAACCAGGACTAAATACCCCTCGGGGTACCAAGGGTAATGGGGTGCCCGGATCTGTCCCACTTCCGAAATGGGGAAGTAAATTTCATCTCCACGGGCAGTTTTAGCGCCTCTGCACTCCGTACTCTCCGTGTTTGGAGCAGTGGAGAGAGAGTGGAGAGATTCAATCCACGTGAGTGAAAACGTCTGTGTTCTCACATACCTTTATCCCTTCTAGAAGCCTTTGTTTTCGATCATTCCCTACATAAACAATGAATCTAGGGATGACGCTGGTATGCACATCTACTCTATGTCCGTATAATTCGCGTGGAACAGGGCATCTGGTCATCCGACCTTCTTGCCACCTTCTAGAAACCTGCGTGATTCAGTTTAGTGTCTGGGTCCTCGGGTCAAGCGTACGAATGAAAATGCCGTGCCTGGGCCAAGAATCCGTGGGGAGACGGGTAAAAGGTAATTCCACGTAACATGATCGTGACATCCGACAGCATGACAAAAATAATCACTCATAATAGGCGGGGACCGGCTTGTACTCGGTTCTGGTGCCGATGGTATGAGCTCTGGTGTATCAACAGGTACAGTACGCAACTTTGCAGAGTTTGCAGGAAAATTTACGAAACAAAGCGCCTGAAACCGGTGAGTTCCCAACAGAGAAGGTGAAAACAAAAATAACCAAACGAAATTCACTAAAATGACTAAAATCACGAATATCTAATAAAATTTAGTATGTGGGCCGAGGATTCACTGGGCCCGACTTGGCGCTGATCATGGCGGAAAAGCTTGGCTTGGTGTAAGGGGTGATTCTGATTGCAGCGAGCGACATGACAGTGTTGGAAAACAGTTGATCGCACAGGGACAGTCACATTTATAACATTTGAAGCAAATGCCAACTCGAAGACAAGAAAATTGAACAGTGAGCAAAACAATGGACCCACGAGGCTTCGGTCGACTCCCGCGCAGAGATTTCGGTGACTCCACTTCAGCCAAATCGGCACACCGAATGCCCGACTATGCTCAGTTTCTGTCCCGAGCCGAGTAAGATCCCGACTCGGCATCACCGGTCAATGCCGTGAATGTTCGGGTTCGGTTGGCCACCCATGTCAGCACAATAATTTTAATACCTAGAGAACAGCAGACGCTCTCTCACTTTTGCATTCCTCCGAGAGGCGTTCCCCCTTCTATTCATTTATTGGCATGTTTGTTGTTCTCGGCATCCCTAGACGGAAACAGAGACCCACATCCCTTGATCTGCGGTGAACCACTCTAGGAAAACTCTGAAGGTATCAGACCACTGTTCGAAAGTCTAGTCCAATAAAATTATGAGTGGGTCATTCTGCTTCAGTTTAGTTTGCAGGTAATAGGTCCAATCGCCTCGCATTTCTCTGCCGACGTAGTTGTTGGGATTTGTACAGTATCATGATTATCTCGGGAGAGGTCGGGACAAAAGTCTGTGCAGTAGTACAGAAGTTCATGCATATTTGCAAAAAAGTGTGTACAGCCAAGATAACGTAAATCCGTTCGTCTGTACAGACAAAAAAAAAAAAAACTCAAACCAATGCTGTCATCACGATCTAGAAGCACCGTTCCAAGGTCCATACCTTGGTATCTTGGTACATTGGCATTAAGACATTGGCACTTGGTACAACACATTGGCAAGGCAACTGGCAAATTGGCAAACAAGGAAACGAAATTAACAAATCACAAACTAACTCAATCCAATTCAATTTCATTCCAAGTAAAGTACAAAAGAAAAATTAACATAAATTAAACCAAATAAACCCAATCTCTGCGAACATCTAATGACGTGTGGATTTACATCCAACTTCCCTAATAGGAAATCAGGAATTTCTATGAACCTAACTGACTCTGTATAGCTGTACAGCTGTCCACTGTCCCCCGTACAAAACATGTATGAAACATATCTCCATAGATGATCACATCCCATTGTCTTCAACCCATTAGCCGAAAAATCGCGCTTTACTCCATACTTCATCTCCATCCTGTACTCCATGCTCCATACTGCTTAGAGGATGCCGTCATCCTGCATCGGTAGTCTGTCATGTCCGTGCCGTTGCGTAGGGTTGGGTTGGAGAGGTGCTCATGGCAGAATTGAACCCTGCAGAGAAACAGGTGACCTTGCCATCCCCGGTCTTGTTTGACCATATTTCCTTTCCTCTTATCTTTCTCAACTTTCGCTCTTCAACCTTCACCCCGGATAAGAGTCACCCCAGATAAGAGTGCCGGTTTGCTTTGCCTCTTCCAAGGTTCTGTATCACATGTCTACTCTGTGGGATGACACTCCTCTTCGGGAGTGTTGTGCTACATCTTTCCTGCTTTTAACAGGTGACGCAGATAACATCGTATGATGGGTGTTGTACGTTGCCAGCGAGTGTCCATCGGTTATCAGTATTAGTATCAGTATCAGCTAACATGATCACTGACGGTCACTGATGGTCACATCCAGTATGGAGGTTCTGATCTGGATCTGGATCTGGGGATCTTATGATGCACCTGTAGCAGTGGGATGCGGGTTGAGAAACCCATCTGGGGCACGCCGTTGTGAAACTCTTCAAGACAACCGGTGAGCACATGTAAGTCCAGGGTCCACCTGTTGAGACGCCCTGGCCACCTGGCCACCTAGGCGCCTGGGCAAGATTACAAGGCTCGGGGTCGGAAGCTTTGGGTTAACTTTAGTACGGGCAATGTGAAAGCGAAACTACCGACACCATCAATCAATTACCATAAGGTTCATCTGGATTGGTATATGCGAGATCATCAAGTCAAGAACTTTTCTGTGCTATTGACTAGGAGAAAGACTCCCACAAAATGGAACATCAGACCGGACAAACGAATCATCCGTGAACAGTCGTGGAAACAAAATGCATGTCAAATGAACATTTCTTCAGAACAAATGGAGAAAAGATAAGGGGGAAAAATCAAGAAAATAAACGCCCAACACCATTTTGCACCCGGCATCGAAACCAATGGACAATGATTAAGAATGGGTCTCGTTTCTGCATACGCAGAGCTGGGTTTAACGACGGTCCGTCTTGCCCATACCACGCTTTCCGGAGAACTGTAAAACATTATTAGCTGTGTTAAATGTGAAACGGGATTACAGGGGGTACATACCAAGTGCTTGGCGAGAGAGGCGGTTGTGTGACGATCGGCCTCACCGGCACGGGCCATGCGGTTCATCTTCTTCTGGCCCAGCTTGGCCAGACGCTCAGCCTTGTCACGATTACCGAATGTAGTAACACCATCGAGACGACGGTTGGTGGCAGGTGTGCTGCGAGCGCGGCTCTTGGCGCGGGCAAGGGCTTGGTGAGGGCTGTCAACGTCCATGGCGTCGTCGTCGTTGGCCTCGCGGGTAGAGGTGCGGCCACGGGGGGCCTGGCTCTGGTTGCGGGCGCGGGAGCTGGCGGCATCGACATCGTAGCCGGCCGAGTCGAGACCCTTCTCCATCTGGGAGAGCTTCTTGGCCTTGGCGCTGCGGGGGATTTGGGCGCGGTTCTTGAGCGACTTGCGGTTCTTGGCTTCGTTGCGGAGGAGCACGCGCTTCTCGCGGATCAGATCGGCCTTCATGCGGTTGTCGGCGTCTTCGGCGTCTTCCACGCTCTCGTCCGACTCGTAGTAACCATCGGCTTCGAGCTTCTCTTCTTCGTCCTCGAGGGCAGCGAGCTTGGTCTCGATATCGGGGTCCACGAAATCGTAAATGTTCTTGCCGTTCCACACCTCGGGAATCTTGTCGTGGTTCCACTCCTTGTCGGCCAAGGTGTAGTCGCGCTGCATGTCGAAGCTGTAGACACCAGCACCACCGTTCTCCTCCTCGAGGTCGCGCTCCAGTCTCCGGCGGTTGGGATCGTTCTTGTCGTACTTCTTGAGATCCTTGACGGCATCTGGGATGAAGGATTCACGGACACCACCCATGGGCTGGGCAACGTGAATACGGGACAGAACGTCACCGAGACGGCCACCGGGGGTGGCGCTGGTAGAGCCAGACTTGAGCTTCTGTGCAACACGCTCAGCGAGGAGCTTGTCACAGGCGGCGTTCTTGACAGCGGTCACACCCTCGGTGGTAGTGCAAGAAGCCTGCAGCATCTCGACATCCTCAGCCTTGAGGATCTCCTGGAGCTGCTCCTGGTACTCAGGCTCCAGGTCCTCGGGACGGCGCACATCGATCTTGTTGATAACAATGTACACAATCTTGTTGGCGAAAAGAGGCTTGATGCTGTGGAAGAGCTTGATCTGGTCACCGACGGAGTAACCACACTGCTCGGAAAGATCCATGAAGTAGAGAATAGCGGAACGCAAATGGGCAACAGCGGTGATGGATTGCATTTCAATGGTGTTCATCTCCTCAAGGGGGTGGTCCAGAATTCCGGGGGTATCAATGGCTTGAAAACGGAGGTACTTGTAATCGAAGTGACCAACAAACAGACTCTTGGTGGTGAAAGCATAGGGCTGAACATCGACATCTGCGCGGGTGATGTTACGCAGGAAGCTCGACTTTCCAACGTTGGGGTATCCACAAATCAGGAGAGTACGAGTGTTGGGGTCGATGGAGGGCAGACGACCCAAGTGCTGGCGGACCTGCTCCAGGTAGACGAGGGGGTCCTTGAGACGACGACAAATGGTGGCCATACGACCGAGCGCAGCGCGCTTGAGCTGCTTGCACTGGAACAGAGACTGCGCATACTTGATAAGACGGACGTAATCGCGAGAAACGGTTTCAATCAGGTGCTTGGCGGTGGAAACCTGGCCGAGAGCGATACGGAAGTGGTCGGCATCGTAGAGAGTGTTCATCAAATCCTTGTCTGGTGGATGTTAAACCCCGCCCGAACATCGCCACGGAAGAATCAAAAACTTACGGAAAGGATGGATATCCTGCAGACGAGGGAATCCATCGAGAATAGCCTGGAACTTCTCACAGAAAGTCTCCTGGGTATACTTGACCTTTCGGGTGTAGAAACCTGAAGGGAAAAAAATTCGGTCAGCGTTGCTTTATCGATAACCGCGATAACTTTTTTTCTGCAATTTGCCGTTTCCTCCATGTCGGACCAAAAAATCCTAGGGATCGTACCTCTGATACGGCTGATCTTGAAACCAGCACGAATCTGTGTGGGCAACTGTCTCTGAGTCCGACTCAGGACAATATCCAGGAACTCCTGGTGTGTGGGAACTGGCGCAATCTAATCAAGCGGTGTACTCATTAGCGGAGCAAAACGAGGAGGACGAGAAATGGGAAACGCACATCCTTCCACGTGGTCTTCATGATGGGCACAATCAAAAGTCAGACGAGTAATGACCTTTGAAGATATCCCGAGGTGAATGGGTGTTGATAGAGTGGGTTTTTCTCCGCGAAAAAAATTGTTGGCAATCCTTTTCTGCCGGGCGGGAGACAAATGCGGGGATTGGGATTGGATGGCCGCTGAAAGGCGAACACGTGATGCGTCCAGAGATCGACTTTTACAGAAGAAAGTTGATTAAGTATTCAAGCAGCTATTTAATGCGATATCCAAGTGGACAATTACCTAGATTTCTGGTAATTACTCAACGCAGGCTATGATCACGTACATCGCATTGTGACTATGCTACATAAACAAGCCTTGGGTCGGGAAGCCCTTTCCTATCCCATCCATAGAACTGAATTGAATGGCCATAATCCCACCCCAAACTCCATTGCTTTTCTCTCGAACCCACAACCCAACGGACATGAACTTGCGTAAGAGGGGCATGATAAAACCAAAAAAAAAAAAATCCAACAGTGGCCTGACACGGTCCACGCCGTAAAGATGCAAAATAAAAACCACATAACTACTCCTGCGGCTCGGGGCCAAACTCCAGGATCTATTCAAGGTTAGTTTCAATTGGATTATTTGGTTTTTCTTAGATAACGTACCAAATCAACCCAGCCACCGCCACCGAACTGGCACTTGCTGGGACCGCGGGACTCAAAGCCAAACGACTCATAGAAGGGAACCAGGTGATCGTGTGCGATAATCGCGATACGATCGGCAATCTGGGCCTCCCGGATGCGATGAATATAAGACTTCATCAGGGTGCTTCCGACTTGCTTGCCCTGGTGCTCTGGCTCAACAGCCAAAGAGTGGATGGCAATGGTGCTACCACCTTCTTCGTGGCCAACAGCCTGGTCATTCTCAAAGGACCAACGCTCGTTTTGCCAGTTGGCGGGAAGGCGCATAGAACTATCTGTCACAAGCGGCTCCGAAGTGCGAGTGGCGATGATATGCCCAACAAGTGTTGGGCGGGGCTTGGGCTCGCCTTCTCCGAGAAGAGGGAGAGTGAAGAGACCCAGGCTAAGCTCAGGGCATCTGGTGAGACGATAAATGAACTAACAAAGGAACAGGTTAGCGGGGTCTCCAGTTTTCTTGTGCGCTAGTATCAAATCCTAAAATTCATCCATATCTCATAAATGGCATGATCTATTTCGATATTGTGGCTTTGCAGCAGTCTGCAGGGGCAATCGTACCTTGTCACGCGAGCAACGCTCTTGTTCCGGGAAAGCATTTTCAACTGTGATACAGTCTTCAACATTTGAGACAGACAGCAACTGAACGAATGGGTGCAGTTCATCCAGCTTGGTGCGGTGGTGGGTAGGCGGGCGGCGGAACCAGTATGGGAAATCATTTGCGTCGTCCTGGTCGACGGAGACGTAATCCTCGTCCACATCCTCTTCGTCCTCATCATCGTCGAGGGGGAAGCCATTGGCCAATGCGATACCGGCACGGTTCATAATGCGAGACAGGTCGTTGTTGCTAGGGTTTCCTAGGGACAAATCGTCCACATTCGAAAGTGGCCGCAGTCCGTTGTCGGATCCAATGGACTCAGAGGGGTACTCGCTTTGGTCGGACATGGCGGACAATTGGAAAGCGATCTAAAGAATAGAATGACGGCTGGAATCGAAATTTGCAGGGTACTAGACTAGCCCACGATCGATTGGCAGGGCCCGGCTTGGTGGCGCGGATGGAGATCGAAGGGAGGATCAATCTAGAACAGTGGGGATTAGTCTAATGCAAGTGATTTGACCACAAAGGGCAATAACACTAAGTAGCGCGGTGAGAAGATGTATTTGTCTGGCTTGAAAGGGGGTTTGAGGCCAAAGTGTTGCAGATAAGAATTTGCGACGCACTTGTGCTGTGCGCAAGGAGGGGTGCGACCGGGCCGCATGGGGGCCGCATGGGGGCCGCATGGAATGAAGGGAAAGAGATGTCCGGAAATAACGTCCACTTACTTCGATCTGAAGGTATTCAAAATTGAGAAACTGATCAAAAGGGCAAAGTGAAACGGAAGGAACTTTAGAGTGGCGGGGGGTCCAAGTACAGAAACCTAGCAATACCACGTTCCCGCCCGGTTTCTGCGTCTCTAACGAAGTACCCCCTCGGTACCGTGACCTTTGCCCCAAAGCGGTCTGGTCCCCCATATTTATATATGCAACTCTAGTGTCACTTTAAATTCTCGGGTCCACTGGCATCCTGGACATGGATGCATAAGCTTTGGACATGGCTGTGCTCATGCAGGAGCACTTGGAAGGGTTAGGAGGGGTCAACTCCGGGGTGTACATGTAGATCAATACGAAGTCTGAACATTTCATCTGTAGTAAAGGATGACGAAATTTGGTTTGACCATTCCCTGTTAGTTTATGTATGCCAGAGACTCTTTGCCATGTAAGATGCAACTTTCCAAATGATTTGTGATTTGGGATTAGACAGCTGCAGGGATTAGGCCAGTTATACATTCACAGGCCATGAGTTTGTATACCCCCACTAAAATGTACAATTACATTAATCAACACACCCTGAATTAGCCCAGGCTCATTTCACCTATATATTTGTCAAGAATAGTGGACTTGGCTTGCGTTTGATAGCTAACGATTTGGGTAGCCTTTTGCGGCCCGTCCATCTGCGATTTAACGATCTACATCGTCCTAAGTATACCAAAATATTGTTTGTAACCAATGCCGCAGTCTAATAGGGAAAGAAAGCTTCCCAGACAGAAACTCTAGTTGTCTGAGGCCATGGTTATCATTTTCCCTATTGAATTTGCTCTATAGATAAAATCGGGGTCAGAGTACCAGTTTAGCCCCAGATTGTCCTCCAATTGTCCTTCTATCAATTCAAAGACAATAGCAGGCTGCCTCCAAAGTCTTTCGGTACGAAATGGCTTCCCACTGCGGTAGAAATAACAAGATCCAGCTGGTGTTAATAAAGGCCACATTGATGCCCTCTCTGACACTCAGAGGTGGGATAGATCTCAAATTGTTTGACGATACAGCTGTCCTCTTTCGTTATTTTGAATATCATGTCATAAGACCCCAGACAAGGTTTTTCCGAAGTCAGAAATCCTGCCACGCCTCCTCTTACGGTGTGCCAAGTAAGCCTCCACTGACATCTCGATCTGGAAAAAAGCTTCTGAGTCCCGTCTCGCCCTATTCTACGTCATATTGGCCACCAGTGCGTTCCATCTGAGTCGATCAAACTCAACCCGCGACAGTGAGAAATGGCACGATATAGGGCTATAGGCACAAAGTGAGACAAAGTCACATCTAGAGCTCGCCTAAGTTCGAATATCACGGACCCAAGACCGCTAAGCATAAGAAATTATTGGTTTCTGTGCTAGTTAGGGCCATGTCCTGCGTGAGTGCCACTCTTGCATATCATCCTGAATATATGTTAATGGGAAAGAGAAAGCCTTTCAACGAACCCCCACGAGGCAATCCCAACTTGATTATACCTTGATACTTGGATTGAATGGATTCCATGATGTCCATAGATTTATTCACGACTATGACTATATATGATCATATCCCCCAGTCCCCTTGACTTGGATGTGATCAGACTCAACTATGGATACCATAGAGAAGACAGAGGCTCCCTTCCAATAAGGCAAGGTCGACGATAATGCTTCAGATATACACGCCGTATCTTCAAATGAAATGGTCTCGCCTACTGACAATCAGCGGCTCCTTCTTCGAGCGAAACTTGTTGTCCTGAGCATCATGACTAATACAATGACATTGAGTGCACTCGATAAAGGAAGTAAACTAAAATGTCGTTGTCTAGTTTGTACAAAGTATTCCTCTTGCGTGAGGACCGCCGGGCTAATCCAGCAGAATCCTTTACCGCCTTTTATGACCAGAGCGCTCTGTGAGCCTGCTTAACATGACCTCTACGGAGTATAAGCTATATGGAATTTAAATCTCATTAGATGATAGGGTATCCTTCTCTCACAAGTACCTGGGTATATATCATAGGCGCAAATTGACCAAAGATGTATGGCCCTTGAGAACTACTATTGAGTGCAATTATTTCAGGCTAAAAAATGCCAAATATCCTCTATGGATCTTCTAAAAACTACAAACACATGCCTAATAAAGCCTCGGGCATCTATAGTGGATATGGTGGACAGAAATGGCTCTTATCAATCTTTGGTGATGATCGACAGGCGGTGAACAACCCGAGGCGTCATTCCATATTATTTTCGTTTTGAGTCACTCCGCTTCACTTCCTCCAGCTCTCTATATGCTTGCTTACTGGTAGTGAAACTCCTCTGAGCTCCTTGACAGAGCGAACAGGGTTCCTAGCTATGAGTTCGCGTACATTGAATTGGTCTCGGACAGCAAAGTCCTCGTTGACAGTGAGTGATTATAGATTCACTGCCAATGAATGGCAATGACTGACTCGGGTGCAGCAACATGTCGCTCGTCCTGACCCCACCTCGGTGCGCCCGGCACAGTCTCTCAATCTCCGAGGTCAAATCGCCGAATTCTCGGGCAGCAGTGAGAGCCAGGACCGCTTAGGTCGCCGAGCGAAGGAGAAATTGCTTGATCGGGTAGGTGAATGAGTTCTTGTTATGTAAATATTCCGGTGTACTGACTTTTGTTTGGCGCAGGAATTCTTCCTTAGCTTGCTGAGCTCCGCATCCACCAAGCGCGAAGCTAAGTCCTACCTAGCTCGGCTCAAAGCCAGCCCTACCAAGTCCGCCCAAAAATCACCTACTGAGCCTCCGAATGAGCCATTATCGGCATCGCTTCCCTCCGGTGTGAATCTGGGTTCATTCTATGGTGCTTCTAGAGCTGTATACGACAGTCCTGTGTTCCGCCAGGATACCACGCCTACTCCACGAGGACAGGAATTGCCGGAAAGGCTACACCTGGCCCTGATCAAAATCACCACACCACAATCGCTCGATGATTCCGTTATCGATGGCGTGGCGAAGACCCTGTCGCAGCTTGTGCGCCTGGGAATGGCATGCTGTGTAGTTGTCGACCCCGGAAGGCTGGATAGCTTCGCTGCCGTGCGCCAAACAGCTATCGACCAGGCAAATCGGATATCAGCTGCAGTTGATGAGCAGCCCGACTCGAAATCTTTCCGATTGGACTCTGCATTGACCATCGATGAGCAGGGTACTGGTCCGCCCACTGTGCTATCTCGAAAAGTGCTTCTGAGTGCTCTGCGGGATGGCCATGTAGTTCTTGTCCCGCCGATCGCTTATACAGAAGACAACCCTCGTGCCGTTCCAATTTCTGCCAATGATGCTGCGCTTGCATTGACTAAAGAGTTTGCCGGGCTTTCCTCAAACCCACACCCGGACGAGGATCCGGCAGTCACGGCTGAGAGAACCACTGCTCTTCAAAAAGAAGTCTCTTTAGACCGTGTCATCGTTCTTGATGCTCTTGGGGGAATCCCTGCACTTAATGGTCCACAGTCATCCCATGTCTTTATCAATATGGAGCAAGAGTTTGATCAAATTGTAGATGAGCTTTCCCAGGCACGACAGACTGTATCTGGAAACGACCGCGATCCCGCCAGGCAGGTCAACACCGAAGCCACATATCCAATCTTGGAAAGCAATCCTTTTTCAAAGTTTGTCAACCGAGAGATCGTCTCACCAGGGCAATCCGACCAATTCCCCGGCGCCGAGGCAATGCAGAAGGTACTCGATGGTCATCTCGAGAACCTCCGACTGGCCCAACAAGCACTGGCAATGCTACCATCAGCCTCATCAGGCATCATCACATCGCCACAAGAGGTATCCCACTCGGCCCGAGCTCCCTCAATGGCCGCATCAGACCTCTCAGCCGTTGGAACCCGTCGACAGCGCAACCCCCTAATCCACAACCTCCTCACCGACAAACCTCTCCTCTCCTCCTCTCTACCCCCAGGTCGACGCAGTGCCTCTAGCAACGGTAAAACAATCACAGTCAGCCCATTCACATCCCACACAACCTTCGTAAAGCGCGGCATGCCCCTTACAATCCTCCCAAACCCACACGTGCAAACATGGACAGCAAACTCTCACCCCAGACTCCAACTAAACGACCCAACAATCGACCTCCCTCGACTAGTCCACCTAATCGAAGACTCCTTCGACCGCAAACTCGACGTCCAGAACTACCTCGAACGAGTCAATGACCGTATCGCAGGTATAATCGTCGCAGGCGAATACGAAGGCGGTGCAATCCTAACCTGGGAAACACCACCAGGTGTAGTGGACGACGGCAGCGAAGCAAGCGCCGCCCGCATGGTGCCGTACCTGGATAAATTCGCCGTGCTAAAGCGAAGCCAGGGTGCAGGCGGTGTCGCCGACGTGGTGTTTAATGCGATGGTGCGCACTTGCTTCCCCAATGGGGTTTGCTGGCGTAGTCGTAAGGACAATCCTGTTAACAAGTGGTACTTTGAGCGCTCGTCTGGTACTTGGAAGCTGGCTGATAGTAACTGGACTATGTTCTGGACTACGGCTGGTTTGCCTGAGGATTCGCTGCGTTTTCAGGATTATGAGGCTGTTTGTCGGATGATTCAGCCTAGTTGGGCTGATAAGAAAAGTGTTATTGATTGATTTATATTTAGATAGACAACATATAGATAGCTTCTTTGTGGGAACACGTACATCCGGCAAGTGTCATAATGGTGTACAGTGCCATTGATAAAGTATCGGAGATGTATAAACAAAGCCCTCAACACGAGCTTTGATCTCTCTTTTTTCGCCTCTTTTTCGCCCATTTCTGTGTGTATCGGCTTGCTGTTTGAAATGAGGTGTCAGTCATGTAGGGTGTAAGGGGGCTTATGACCCCTGTTGTAAAATTTTCTCTTTTCTACCGGGCCTAACATAATAGATCTTGTGGCTTTCAGAGTCGACGCCGTGTTTTTCTGGTACAGGCTAGCCCTAAGCCAGAAATATTTCCACTAAACCCCTCCGGGTGCGGTGTTTGGCCCCCAACTGTTAGCGGCTCCTCAGTCTCCTTTTAGGGGTTCTGCAAAGTCTTTCCAATTTCACCTTTTGTTTTATGCCAAGATATAAGTATATCTTTGACTAATATGTTGTCGCAGTCCCTGTTCTGCGCGTTGGCCTCACTCGGATTTGCCTCCCTTGGCCTAGCAGATTATGCTGTTGTATGTCGCGTTCCTCGAAACTTGAAACTTACAATCTGACAACCGGTAGACGATTCCTTGGGTGGGTTATTCGAGCTCCGGAAACTATTTCGACGAATGGCAGGGCGAGTTTGTGGCAGAAGTAGGTGGTCCTTCGCCCCCCTGACTCTATACCAATGCTAACTTCCAGTCCAGAATAGTGAAACCACAACCTACCATATTGAGCCGCACTGTCCCGCAAGCAGCCATTGCCCAACACTTGAACCCCCGATCACTTTGATTGTCGCGACTAACAGTACGTATAGTCATATTCATTTCGAATGATATCGACATGGTAGATCTAACTCCCATTGAAAACAGCCTATGAACTTATAACCACAAACCCCAATGGATTCATCGGGTAATCAATGCATAACGTTATATCACGAAGGAAAACAAGGAAATGCTAATAATACCTCATAGTTACTCGAGCTCTGCCTGCACTTTGACCGGCTCCCCATCTCCGACAGCTGCTCACTGTTCATACACAGACTCGTATGAATACCGCAGTTCCACTACCACCGATTCAGATACTATGAATGTTCCTGATGATTTGTTTGACTTTGAGGTTTACCCGGTCACCCTGACTGTAGCCGGTTCTGGATCTACTGGTGCCACTGGGACTACGGCTGACACTATGGCTGAGACGACTGGTTCTTCGACTGAGTCGACTAGTGAAACCGCGTCAAACTCTCGGACTTCTGGTGGTGGTAGTGGGAGTGCTAGTGCTACTGCCAGTGCTACCACGTCAGGCAACATTGCCGTCAAAACTAATGCACCGATGTTGGTTATGGGTGGTATACTTGCAGGTGCTGTGCTTCTGAACTAGGGCATGATCATGATCAACCTTTTTTTTGGCCTATAGTTTATTCAGCAACTAGGATAGCTTGACCTTGACAAATAATGAATTTCCTCTGATATGATACTTATCAAGTGAGACTATAAAATTTCGCTTGGAACTATGAGTTTCAAGCTTTTAGATACTTTTCAATTTGCCTACTTCCCTTATCTCCGGTTCCTTCCTTTGTCTCTTCTGTTGCTTTTCTTTAATTTGCTGACTATTACCACGTGGTACAACCCTAATATTGCTTCCGGTGATATATATATAACCCCGACTGAGGCATAATGACAGTACGAGGGATAACCCCAGGGAAAATAGGCAACATAGTAAATTGGACCGGAAAATATTCCCATTAGTGATGCACAGAGGCACATAGTCTCGGAGTGTGCTAAAGGACTACTATATCTGATCACAGGGTCAAACATCTGTAGGACCGACTTACATGGCAGAGTATCGAACGTGTCGTAGGCAACTCCTGCCTCATGAAAAGCCCATACATCTAAAACGTGGCATTGTTCTATTTTTCTCCAATAATATTGACAATATGCTGATAGACGGTTGTACAATGTCAACGACATGCATTGGCTGTCGAAGTTTTGGTTCTCCTTTATATATCATTAGCCGCGAAGCTCTTACATAACAATCCATCGTGGTTGGCCAATTGGCCTAGTGGTAAGGCATCCGTTTCCGGTGCGGGAGATCGTAGGTTCGAATCCTGCATTGGTCGTTTCTTTTTGTTTATTTTGCCTTATGTGAGGCAAAGAATTGTTTTTTGAAGCCCAAGGAGGAAAATGGGTTAGCAGTAGCTCGGGTATTCTTGAAAAAAATGTGTAGATACAGCTCAACCATCGAATTGTGTATTGGAACCAGTTTTGGTTGAACATTAGTAAAACAACACAAAATCCCTTCAACATTAGAGGAAATGCAAAACATAACTTACAGTAAATAAATATCCCAATCGTGTGTCACAGGTCGTGAAAAGCGCAATGGTGCTTGTGGATAAGTTCTTTTATAGAATGTCAGAAATAGATAAAAAGGCATTCTAGAGCCCGACAAAAACATTATCAAAGTCCTCTGGCCCAGATTCCATACCTGAACTAAATCCGACAGCGCCCTTTGCTATTCCATCACTCTCAATCTAACCGAGTTCTGTTTTTAGTCTTTCGATGACATGAAAGAAACCTCGGGCCTTAAATGCGTCGATTCGTTGCATGATATCGCATTTGAACGGTAGCTTCAGGATGTAGGCTGCCGGCATGTGAGCATCTGTTGAGCCAGGTTCTAAAGGGTTGGATGTAAGCGCGCTAAGTGTTCAATTTGTTAAAACAGGCGCGTAGTAGTTAATGAAAAGTGGTATCTGGAAGCCAGAGTCAGGGGTACGCCTGTCATCCCGGCAAGATTCGAATGGTGTACGAGACAATATATTTCCAAAAGTGGAACGCAGGTGATAATCTCTTCAGTTGACGAGTCTTTGAACCAATTATTGTCTATGATGATAGGCGACTAGTTAACTCCAGAGCAAAATCTTCCAGTACTCGATGCAGCTCGTCCGGTCGCTCCAGCTGAACCCAATATCCGGAGTCAAAATTCTCCACTCGCAGATCGTGTGCCCATCGCTTGGTAACAGCAATGTTTACGTCTGCCTTCGTGACATAGTCCTTTTCACCTACGATGAGGAGCGTGGGTAGATGACATCGTCTGTCCGCTTCTGGGACTTCGGCTTCATCGATGCGGTTGACGCCGCGCATTGCGGCTTTGTACCAGTTCATAGGGCCCCGGTATCCCTGGGCCAGGATACGGTCTCTGATGGTGTACTCTTCTAGAATATACCATCACGGCAGCAAGTCAGTTCTCCCGGCCTTGACGTACTGAGCTGCGGCGCCTCGAGGAGCCAGATTGATTTTCCAGTCCTCTGGATTGGCTGCATAGATGAGTGTAAAAACTGAAGCTGGCTAACGAAGTACTTGTCATTAGCAGGACTTTGAGTAAATAGTGACGCGAGACTTACATGCTCATCACAATCCCCAACAGCGTCATCAGTATTGTGCCACGGCCAATATCCATACGTTGGATATCCGAAGAGGTCCTCGGTATGTGCGTTGAATACATCTGCACCAAAAGGCAAATTAGATGAGTTGCGAATAGTCGCGGTCGAGTTACCATACCAATGTCCCAGTCCATACCAGGCTGTATGTACCCGACTGAGGTGGGAACAATTCCCACCAAGCGATCAGGGATATATGTGACCAGACGGGAAAGCAAGCCGCAGCCCCTATGTCAAAATGTTGAGTGAAAAGAAAGACAAAGGAAAGACACCAAGTGCGCCTCAGACATCCATGAACTGACCAGTCGTGACCCAAGGCAACACAACGCTCGACATTCTCGATATCTAGTATCTCGGCCATATGGAACGACATGGAATTCAAGCGATACGAGGTTTGATCGGTCGGCTTGTCTGTGTCGCCATAACCAAGCAAGTCTGGAGCAATCACCCCATAACCTGCGGCTGACAGCCGCTTGATTTGATGACGCCAGTCATAGCAAGAACTGGGATAGCCATGGAGCAGCAGAGATGTGATCCCACCAGCTCTGGACGAGGGGTGAGCGACATAGCCATACAAGGTGCCGTCAGACAGGGTTGCCTTTTTAGCCATAGAAGGGAACGCCAGCGAGGCCATATTTGAAAGATGAATATTTTGCAGAGTGCGTCAGACCACGGTCTTCAACCTTGAAATGTGATTATTTTGGATTCTCCTACAAATATATTGAATCTCTTTCTCCTCGGCTTCATGAAGCGGACTGTCAGCGCTTGTGAGGGCCGAGCATTACATAGTTAGTGCTATCCATAGCCGGTCATGCATGGCTCGGACAGATGCTAAGTGGCTTCTTTGAGATTAGGGGGGATTGGTCCTCCGAGCTCATCATGTTGATTTGCCAGGGGTAGGATGGCACTGTGCAGGGATATCGAGAGTTTCGCGAAGGCAAACAATGTCGCCTTTTGAACACACAACATATCCCTTTGTCGTAAAATGCATGGAAACACTGCATACATCGGTTAGGATGAGTCAAAACAAGGCAGAGGAGCAAGTAGATAGCAATCAAAGCCCGTCATGTGATAGTTCGACGTGCAATATGGATTTCTCCCAATTAGGCCATATTCACGCTCGTATCCCCCCGCTTTATACTTCACAGACAGCCTGAGATCGATCTGGCCAATAAGAGTTTAGCAATATCTGGTTTCTTATTACCCTTAGGGCTGACAATTGTTATGCAAATATCATGGGTCTGATCAATAAAGCCAAAATGCTGCTGCTGGGCAAACCAAGCATTCAATGCAGCCGAGCGGGTTTTTTTCCCCACTTTTTGGTCTGATACGCGCAATATGTCAATCCAAGGTTCTTCAATCAGATCTCAGAAATAAAACATTGCTATCTTGTATAAGTTCTCCGCCCAGGAGGCCTGGAACCTTGCAAAACTTGGAACGAGCGTGCTCTTAAACAATAAAACGATACAGCGAGTGAATATACGACTAGGTAGGTATGTGAGAAAACTTCATTTTCAAGGTGCTAGATAAACTCGACTCTAGCCAGAGTCTGTCCTTGTAGGTACTGCAAGGCCATAAACCTATAGAGTTCAATGAAAAGGCGTATATTTTAATAATCCTTCCATGGCCTAACGGTTATGGTGGTGAGCCCTGCTACGGCGGTGTCCCCCTGACGTAGGGCCGCTGCCCCATGCCCACTGGCAAGTTGTAGGTCCAGTTCCTAGCGTGGAAAGATTGTCTTTGTCTTTTTTTGCTCTTTTCCCCTTTCCCCATTTTTCCTGTATATGGTGAATCCATCAAAAATAAAGTAAGTACTCAGAGAGGAAATTGCCATTATATACAAGCATTTAGCGTCGGGGATTCTGCTAACGTCATACTATGGGGTCTAAGCACCTGCCATTTTCACGAATCTAGACTATACACTAGCTTCTTCCTACTCACTTTTCCCTCTCGAAGTTGATTGATGCCCTGCAGAACGCCCTTCAAGCCACCCGTGCAAGCCATGGTTGGATGCGTGATGACCTTATTCTGGGCAAACAAGTTCGTTGCTCGCTCCCAGAACCTGTACCAACTTATCAGCAACTGTAGCTTTCAACTCAGGAATAACGACCCACATCTTGCCAAACTCCAGATCATCCGGTTTTGCAGAAATCAAGGAGTCTCCCATGGCGAATTCCTCGTTGTTGGCGGTGTAAGCAAGCGTGCGAATATTCTCCACGTCTGTCCGCGGAATTGTCGTGGGGTTAAGAGAGCACATCTTCCCTCCGCCGGATGATATCGCCTCACAGCATATTTTTGCTAAGTTGTCATCCGAAATGCAATTAAAAGCAAACCTAAGCCCATCGCTTGTGTACTTGCGAATCTGCAGAATACAAGATCAGTTTTTGGGGCTTATTGGATAGGTGATAAGGGGGCAATGAGCAGTCCTACGTTTGCACCACAAGCGGGATCTTTGTAGTTGAACGCTTTGCCCGCTCCAAGTTTTTTGGACGAACGGAATATTGCGAGGTGAACAAGTCGTGATGACTTCATAGCCAGACCTGGGTCATCTTGTTAGCACGTTCAGGTTGAGTCTGTAACTTCGGGATTCCTCACAATGCGGCGGATTGAATTGCGAGACTTCCTGTAGCCGTACTGCCCCCATAGACCAACAATAGAACTCCACAAGGGCTGGAGTGTGGAAGCGGCAATCCTAGGGTCTGATACAGTGCCTGGCCCACTGTAGTTACTCCGACACCCAGTGTGGCCGCCTGTTCGTCATTCAAATTGTCGGGGATCTTCATTTGCAAGTCTCCTTTGGCGACGGCAAACCCTTTCAAGTCAAGCCTGCCAGCATTTATTCAGAATGTTAGTGGTACTGAAGCCCACCGGCAAAGCATCCGTCCTCGATTTCAGTCGCGTTACAACCGTGGACAAAGGCTGCAATACGATCTCCCTTTTTCCAATTCTTGGTGACGGCAGGCCCCACCTGTTCAACTACACCGGCAAAGTCACATCCTGATGTAGCTCCGGGCGCTGGAGCGAAGTCTATGTGCTTCCTGTGGGCATGTAGACAGTCAGTATTGGCATTATGGAGACCATAAGGGCGTCTCACCAGTCAGTCGGATTTATTGCGACTTGGTTTACTTTGCACAAGACATAGTCATCTCGCAACCTCGGCAACGGCACGCCCTGGATCTCCACGGTTCTAGGACCGATCACCTTGATTGCGTCCATAGTGGTTATGATTGGTTTTTTCCCTATGAGTGAGAAGAATTTCAAGTTGAGATTATGTCCTTGAACAATGCTTCCTCTAGAAGAATAATATATCTTAATGGTAGGGCCATTTGAGTACGTCAATTTGATGGCCTAGGATTAGATATCATCAACTTGGAACAAAATGATATTCCCAGGGACTCGGGCCTCGGCCTCGGTGGCGTTTGATGCAAAGTTCGGCCCGAACATAGCATCTTTAGGGGAAGTAGTTTTATTGGGGTTGCCTCACGGGAGTCAGCTGCCCATCTCCGTCGGTAGCTTGTCATCTCTCACGCCGTCAAGACTCATTCTGTCCCACCCACCTTCTTTCTGTATATAGAAATCTTTAAAATAAACACACATTGCCTCCCTATAGGGGAGCGCGGACGGGCCATATCTGACGCCACAGTCTAATGCGTTTCCGTATAAGACCGCAGCGGCAGGTGACCCGTCACTGCCAAACTACACAAACCTAGTCCCTCTAGACTGCGACGCCATTCAACTTCGTGCAGATCGTCAGGAACACCTTTTTTGAAGTGAAATGTGATACTACTATATGCCTGAGTAGACAGCTTAATCCTGAGCCTGCCGTAGGTAGTGTCGCAGAAGTAGCCAGAATTCATAAGAGCGTGATCCAACAATGTCCCACCTAAGCATCTTGACTTGGGAATTAGATTGAAAAGGCTATAGAAGCAATATTTATTACAAAGGTGGACTGGCATTATGTTTGTTCTATAGCGAAGAGCTCTAGTCCTAGCACACACAGGATTTGGTACCGCACAAGAACCTTGGAAACCCATTTGCAACAAAGGCCTCTCCAAAACGAAAGGGAATATCAAAGAAAAGAGATGGATTTTAAAAAAAAAAAAAAAAAGGAAAGTTGCGCGAGAATGTCCAGGTGGGTGGCATTCAAGTCGATGCATGTGTCATATGCTGCAGCACCATATTTTTGAGATTTGCAGTTTGGCAGCCCTAGCCCAACTCGCTTCCAGGGATTTGATAGGCAATTCCGGTTTAGTGAAAACAGAGCTACTGTGTAATACGTAGGTGCCACTGGCTCACTGGTAGTGGGTATGCGGGCGATGGGGCCGGCCCCATCTTCCAAGGTTGCTAGTAATGAGGCTCCAATTTTCTAGGGACGGAGTGCCTATCCAGTAGATCCCGGAAGGATTCTGTGTATACAGCTGATATGCAGGAATAGCATCAAACCCTGCATGACCGAAAAACCTTGGAATTAAAATTCTCAATTACCCTAAAAAATATGCGGGAAATGCAATTACATTAAGAAAGCCTTCACATGCAGGTGTCTCCAAGGTTCCGAGGTTTCATACGTTTAGATATATATATATATATATCTACTTCTTAGCAGGCGAGGACAAGTACTTTTGTGTAGGATAAATTAGCCGCTGAAGGCCATTTTCTAGAGACATTGGGAGATTTACTGGTCAGATAAGGCTTGACAAAAGTACAGGTAGGAAAGTGATTATCACAGTACTGTAAAGACTAGTGCGGGCATAACCAATTGATTGTTTGAGAGTTTGTTTCTCAACACTTCCTAGGTACTCAACCTAGGTAACTGGTCGGGTGTCTTGGAGGCCTTGGGCGCAGCTTGACCACTTGGATGCTAGACAGAGGCTGTCGGGATTTCGTATTCCTTTCGCGGTCCGGAACCGCCAACGCCGAAGCCGCCGGCGTCGTGAAGCGTCTCGAGGAATCGGGTGCCTCGGTCGGCGTCTTCTGCGTTGACGCAAGCGATGAGACGGCTGTCACGCGCGTTATTGCAGATGTATCCTCCACCAGGCCGAATAGCGGAGTCATTGACGTGGCCATGGTCCTTCAGGTCAGTCAGCATCTGCTGCCGGGCGATTCATACTAGCAAGGTTACTTTGACTGACACCTCGCAGGACGGATTGTATGAAGGTATGACAATCGAGCAGTATCACGCAGTTCTCAAGCCCAAGATGCAGGTGGCTTTGGCTCTAGATAAAGCGCTTGGCTCTACCGCCCTTGAGTTTTTTCATCATGACCAGCAGTTTTTCTGCAGTCCTCGGTAATCCCGGTTAGGCCAACTACTGCGCCGGCAACAGCTATTTGGACTCCCTGGCTCTCTGCCGGCGCAAGCGGGGTCTGGCAGGCTCTTCCATTGCCCTTCCCATGATCGAAGATGTGGGAGTGGTGGCAGAGAACGTGGCGATTGCGGACTCTCTCACGCGAAAGAATCCATTTGGGATAGATGAGCGCGAGATGCTCGTGGCCATGAAAGCTGCCATTATCCGAAGCACCGTGGGTAGGGCCAAACCGTCATCCGACAACCAGAGCATTTCTCCGATCGAGGATGCCCGACTCGTGTAAGGCCTCGAGCCACTGGCTATCATGGCGGTCATGAAGGCATCGGCAGTAGACATGTCCGATGCATACTGGTCTCAAGATGCTCGCTTCGGCCCGCTGCGTGAGGCATCGAGTACTCTTGCTGCTGAAGCACCTGACAAGTTCCAAATGGACGGAGTCTCGGTCGCGCGGCATGAGGTGGACTCCATGATCGGGGTGGAGCTGCAAACTTGGCTGTTCAAGGAATTCGGTGTACAGATCAGTGTTCAAGTCCTGTCAAACCCCAACACCACATTCCGGTCTTTAGCAAGCTTGGTTGCCGAACACATTTACGTCGCTGCTTGAATCATGACGGGCCGGTTCACCCGACGCGCTGAGCGGTCGCATCGCATTCTCACACGGGTTTGGTTTCGCCTAGTACCTTGAATTGAGTGTCCGAGCTTGAAGGCCCCTTTTTGGCTGCTCGAGAACCCTTTATGGATTGAAGTCCGAAGCTATTTGCGCGGCTGTTTTTTCTACTCTTTGGTTGTTCGGTTAGGCTTGTCGCGTTATTTCTCAATCTACCCTCTATAAGCACGATTGTCTCATTCGCTTAAGCGAAGTCAGATGTAGACATGGGCGACACCTAGATTTTGAAGCTTACTATCCGACTACATAACATTTGCGCCCTGGACGCGTTCATCCCATAATTTTCTTGTTCTCTACCCCTTACAAGTTTCCACATGCCGTACGACTACTGGCCGAGTGATTTAGTATCGTTGATAGACTTACAAACCCGGCTATTCAGGCGCATTGTCAGCAATTGACCTTGTTCTCACTCAATCTTCAGTTACGCAATGTTCAACGCGTTCCTGGACCTGGCGCGAAACAGTTTTCGTCGTTCATCAAAACACTTAATTTCTCGTTGCATCCGGAGGCTCGCCTCGGTGTTCAACTTGATCACAGATAGTCTTTATGATTCCGATGGGCTGTCAACGGTGGTGAGATTATGAGGAAAGCCGTTTAGAACATATTCTAGAACACTAATCGGCTGCTTTCACCATGAAATGGATTTTTCGTTCTTAAAAAGCCAGCAAATCTCGAGCTCAACCTCTGTTTCAGAGAGCCGAGACGTCCGTCTACTATGGCCTTGGAAACCACGCGGCCGCGACAGAGAAAATCCAAAACGCAACCCCAAATGTCGATCTTCGAGTTAAAGGCCGAACGAATTCAACAACATAGTCAACAGGGGGCTTGAAAACGATTTCTATTCCAAGTGTTTTGAGAGCTTCCATCAATTCGTCAGTGCCACCATAGACGCAACCCAAAGTCTGGCTCTGCAGTATCATTTCAACCCCGTAAACAGCCCTTCTAGTAATCCGCACCTGCTTCGAGCTATCGTTTCATTACGAGGGGCTCTTGACAAGTCCCGAGCCGAGGAGCAGGAGTGGAAGCAGCAGTGGAAGGTCTCTTCTGTTCGGCAGTCTTCACTTCGATGGCTTTAACCCTTTGAGAGCTTTGTGTCTTTGACCCTATCAAGAGCATTCAGCATAACCGGTTGAGCGAGGTTCAGGATGAAAGAGAACGGAATGACCTAAGACCTAGACGAAGTTAAACCCATAACTGAAGCTTTTTCCACAACAATTGAATAGCATATCAGAATTGATGCTATGTATTTTACACATCAGCCACAGCAGAGAGACGGTGCAGTTCGCCGTGCACTTAGCGTTGTAGGGATGAACCGACAACCCGAAGAAATTTTGAACTCCGCGCGTAATATTTCAAGTCCCGGCTGCTTTCCAGTGGTCCAAGCGAGTCTGAGCATGGAGTTAGAACATGGACGCTCCCTAGCTGAATGGCAGTGGAAGGAGTAAAGATGGTGAAGATCGTCATCGTCAATCCAATGTAAGCTGGGTCGTGCTTTGAGCATATACGCCACATTTTCTAGGTGTTGGCTTTAGGCTGGTATGACCATTGCCATTCCCATAGTGAGGCTACACACCGTCCAATTTTGCTGCCTGTCAGAGCGGTCCTCATCCCATTGATTCTAAAGGGCCCGCAACTTTACAAGTAGCCTCACAAATTGACAATGCTGGCCGGGGTGGCATTATAATGTACTGCCAAATTAAGAACTCTTTTCAGTTAGTATATCGCATTCAATCACTATTGAAGGTTGCTAGTCCGGTGCAGTAAGGTCAGTTTATGCACAATGGGTACCACACCCACGGTGCAAGTGAAAGCTCGCGGTATCTGTGACAGCCAGGTCATGGCTTCTGAAAACAGATTGATTGAGCAAAGTCTCGGCACAGCTTTACAAGCAAAGAAGCCGTCAAATGGGCGAAGTCAAATCTCCGATGAAAACTACATCAGTTGCATGATCCTGTTATTTTTACTCTTTTCGAGCGCAATGAATCGTATCACTGCCGTTGAGAAGGAAACAGAGCGGCTAGTAGGTACATCGACGGCTTCAGTGCTCAAAGTTCACCGTCCACCTTTGGATCTGGCATTTGCCCCGATGACTTTGGTATCGGATCTGTTGGCTCAAGCACAGAGTACACAAGTTCCGCAGGGAAAGAAGGGAAATTACAAGATCACGTTCCCTATCAAGAACTCCCGGCTACCATTAGTAAAGTTAGTAAATACAAGTCAAATTTTGACTAAAATTTATATTTTAAAGATACGAGGCTGGCCCAAGCTGAAGAGATTGAGTCAAGCTGTTTCGTGCACACCTATCAGTATTACCATCTGAGCTCGAAGAACGGATATCTTCTCGAAACGGCTCAATGAAGACAACCGTGTACAAGCAGGAGCTGACTGAAACCTAGCTTCCCCCGGGCCGGATGTATCTACTTGGATCTTTTTTGATCCAGCATTTCCTCGGGAAACATATTGAGGGGCCAGTTGATGGAAATATAGTGGTAATGCCCAATTTGGCCGCTCTGTTGCTTGACCCATTCCATTTCCTACGCGCGTGATAGGATCCGTTTTGTGTTTCCTTGGCTATGTTTGGTGGAAGTGCTGTCGATATGTCGTTTTGTGGGTTGTGTAGTAAACTATACCTCCTCCATAGGAATCGACCGACCAATGATCAAATTACGGCCGATACTGCTTTTTAACGATTTCACACGGCAGCGCGGTGTATGCTACCTCAAATATTTTGAAGATTGTTTCTTGGCAGGCGACAGCCTTTGGCATAGTAAGGGCATCACTAACGCACAGGCCTTAAGAAATACCCGCTCCCCCATTTTGAGAGTTCTATAGGATTAACATGTTGCAAAAAAAAAAACTTTTCGCGAGTCGAATAGATGTCTAAATGCAAGCACTGAAAGATCGCTCCCATGCTACCTGAATTCGATCGCAGCTTCAAATTATGTGTTTGTCTCGAAGCGCAATGTCCGACTCGGTGGCGAAGACAAGGGGCTCTCACCACTACATTCCCATGGATTCGCCCGCAACAATCAAGTGAAAGTCAATCGAGTCATTCGCATTTTGGGAAGAGCAGCTCGATTAATTCTAAACGTATAAAATTTGCTTATTTGGCATATCTTTTGAGCTTTTCTCGCCAGAGGGACAAGGCTTCCAGTTTGTTAAGACGCGCTTAAGGCCCTGAGTGTCGTTAGTACGGAGCCCTCATTACCTTGAAGTTTGGAGGGCATACATAGACAAAGAAATGTATCGCATAGATTTCGTAGGACAGGCGATTACAATTGCCAGCATCAACATCGCATGAGATTTCATTGAATTTATTCAAGTGGTTAATTTTCTTCGTTGTAGCATCCACATAGAAAGTCCCGTGCGAATATACACAGGCCGGAGTTTTCTGCTGTGATCATCAGTTAAGCGCAAAATTTCATATGTAAACGGCCAAGAATGGAGACCGACCTCTATGATCATTTTGTACGGCAGGCTCCGTTTGGCGAAGCGTGAACCTGGTGAGATCGGAGAATAGTTCGAGTCATTAAGATTTGTGGTGACTATGAGAACTTATTGTCTAATGAATGTATCAGGCAACAACGTGTAGAATAACCAACACCAGTGTCGAACTTCTCCCAAGCTTTTTATCAATGGATATCTTTCCAGCAGCGGACCACATGTTGCGGCAAAATATTCTCTGTGATTTGCTTGCTAGATACAGCGATGAGACCGAAACCAGGCAGCGGACAAAGATGATGAGAATTCCTGCAAAAAAAACCCCGATTATAAGAGAGAGAAAAGAACAAGATAGTCCTCACTTCCACCCAGTCGCAATGAAAAGGTGCAAACAAAAGCAAAGCAAAAAGAAAAAGATCGACGACCAATGCAGGATTCGAACCTACGATCTCCCGCACCGGAAACGGATGCCTTACCACTAGGCCAATTGGCCGATCTTGATAATTTGGCTGGCATCAAATGTATTGACTCGGATAATTAGTCTCTTGTGAAAAGATAGGAAATACTTGTTTTGCCAGTGATGGTTGCTTTGATCGTGGAGATCCTTAAATATAATCAATTCGACTACCAAATTATATCTACAAACGGAGGTATCACGAATAATCAGGTGAGTTTAGCAATGTGGGCGTTGCACGTCGCACCTCAAATCCTGTTGGGCTCCTGTGCTGGGGGGAAGAAGCCCTAAGTCGGAGGAGCCATCCCTACATCCAACTTCCCGTCAACTAGAGCATACCTGCAATTTCTGACTGTTTCAGTGACCCTGGAAGGACCAAAGCCTAAAAAGTATACCCATCCCCCAAGAAGCATGCGCACTATCCAAATTACAAGGTCGTCAGCGGCGCAGGTCCCAAGCCCTGCGGGACCTAGCATGGGGCAATCAGGGCGGCCCCTTGCATAGCAGGGAGGCGTAACGATGATCGACGGGGAGATTTGTCGAGATCAAGCATCGGAGCATTCCCGCCACAGGAGCGAACAAACAATAGCCACCCATTCAGAGACACGAGACAAGCACCCAGCATTCCCCGTTAGGGGTGTTCATGCAGTCGCACGGGCAGTTGAGGGGCATCGCCGGACGACGCCCCTTCATCCCAGTTATGACTGAATGTCACCAAGGCCATGGGTGGTATAAAGAATAAAGGAACCCAAGAATCTCCCGGGCTAGGTTTGCATTCCGGACGACTTTCGTTAACACCCCTTCTCTTCTTCGCAGGTTCGACCACTAACTTGTTGTCGCTTGTCGGCATTTACTTTCTTTCAGTGCTGCATCTCTCGACGATAATTCACGACTAGATCGACATCATGGTTAAGACTACTTACGCCCTTACGCTCTTTGCTGCGGTCAGCATTGCTGCGCCTGTTGCCCAGCCTGATGGTAGCGGTAACCTCCTCGGTGGTACTGATGCTGGTATTAGCAAGCTCTTTTCTAAGCTTACTGGTCGTGGCGATGAGGATACCTCGAATGAGCACAAGAACCTCATTGAGGACATTCCCATTTTGGGACCGATGCTTGGAGCGGTAAGTCATGGACGCGCTGTATCAGCATTGAAGTGCAATGTTCTAATGGAATGAAACCACAGAAGCACGACTCTAAGCGTGGCCACTCCGAGTATGAGGCTGATCACCACAACTTGATTGATGGAATCCCAATCGTCGGCCAGCTGCTTGGTAATGTAAGTATATTGCCCTTGCAGAAATGAGAATGCCATACCCACAGTCGCTGATATAATGTCACGAACAGGACAAGTCTACCCTTGACAAGAGCAAGGACCGTCGTGACCTGAGCGATGGTCTGAATGGTATCCCCTTGATTGGTGGTTTGTTCGGCAAGGTGAGTGTTCACGACTGTAATTTAGAGTGTTGAATGACTGACGATGAACAGCACGAGCACACTGGTGGATACAACGGCCAGAAAGCAAGCCGCAGCTACGGCCAGAACTATGGCCAGAACTATGGTCAGAACGAAGGCCAAAACGAGGGCCAAAACGAGGGTCAGAACGAAGGCCAAAACGAGGGTCAGAACGAAGGCCAGAACTATGGTCAGAACGATGGTCAGAACGAGGGCCAAAACGAGGGTCAGAATGATGGTCAAAATGAGGGTCAGAACGATTGGCAAAACTACCTTCAGAATTACGGCCAGAACGAAGGCCAGAACTCCAAGCGCGACCTCGGTGGCCTCGAGAGCCTCCCCATTGTTGGAGACCTCCTCAAGAGCGTATGTGAAACTCTAACGCTTCACATCAAAACCCGATATTGACACAAAACACAGGACAAGGCCGGCCACAAGGAGACCGACGACCCAGCTAAGCACCTCGACACTCGCCAGGTCGGTGGAAACGCCAAGGGCGTTTTCGGTATCCTGCAGTCCCTGACCAGCGGCAACGTAAGTGTCCTTCTCCAGTTTGAAGTACATCAATGTTGACGTAACTCAGCCCGTCACCAAGAGTCACGCCAAGCGTGAGGATGATGAGTTCTCCCAGCTTGACCCCCTCCGCGACGTCGTCGACGGCGCCGTCATGTCGGGTATGGAAGCTGAGGGCGCCGCTATGCCTGTAAGATCATCCCATCACCCGAATAGAGAGTATATACACTAACCCCCCGAAAGATGCGCCGCGACGAGATGGCCACTCCCACCCAACAGTCCGCAGCCTCGGCAACACCCACCCCCAGCGAATCTGCCAAGCCCAAGAGCTTCCTCAGCGAGCTGATGGGCAAGCACGGTCTCGGTTCGATCATGGGCCACGCCCACCACGGTATTGGTCTCTTCCCTGTAAGTCCTCCACACCAAACTAGACAAAATGAATAGCCAACTAACACCTTTCAGATGAAGCGCGATGGCACCGGTGCCGCACCCCCAATCCAGGGCTCAACCCTGACCGACGTCCTCATGCAAGGTGGTGCCCTCGGCAAGCTAACCAAAATGCTGTCCCCTGCTACTCCTCCGAAGTCTCCTCACGGAGACCCCAACACTGTCGGTGATGGCTCTAGCAACGGTCCCCCTGACCCTGCTTCTGGTGCTGGTCCTCACAGTGGACCTGGTTTCGCCGGTGAGCATGGTGATTCTAAGGCTGCCGCTTCTGTTGCTGGTGCTGCGGCTAAGCCCCAGTAAATTGGCGATGATTGGAATATTCTTTACTTCTCCTGTCTTTTCTGTTAGATGTGGATTCGATGTGGATGAGTTGTCGTAGATTTGGAATAAATTGGTGCACAACCTCAGAAATGGATACAGAATGGCTTATGTTGTTGGGTTGTCATTTATTTCTTGGACAATGTCAAATTTTTTTATGATTACAGTCGAATTCCCGAGTCAATGCTTTCTCAACGTAGTTGTGTTATAACAAATATTTTGTGAACATCAGACATAAAAAGGTACAGGAGATACTATATCGCCCGCTAGATGGACGTAGCCAGACAAAGAGCATAAGCTCAAGAGTAAAATAAAAAACCGAGATCGTGAGTCGTTGCATCAAATAAAAAAATCGCCTTTCGAGGCGCAGACTAACCCAGTCAAAGAGCGTCATTGGGGTATCAGATCGTTATGTGCGAGAAAAATCAAATCCAGATAAACATGCACGACATGTCATGCGGCTCTCAACAACTGTAAGCAAACATGATCATGCTTAGTCGTAGTCGGAGAAATCCATGTCCACATCATTTACTTCCACCGTCGTTCCGAGAGCTGCTTTGCCCTCCCGAATCATATCTTGCAGCTGTTTGTTCAAACGTTGAATACTGGCGTCCTCTTCTCGCTCCTTGCGGCGCATCTTGGCTGCATGTCGCTGCACCTCGGCAGACGCAGGAGCGTCCCTTGTCCGGGGTGAGGGAAGAGCCTGGCTCTTGATTGGGGATTTTGGTTGTGGTGAGGCATAGGCCACCTTCTTGAGCCGGGGCATGACGGCTGGTCGACGGCGCGGACTGGAAGCTTGGAACATCCGCCGAGTGCGCAGCGACGGGCTGGCAGTGTCGCTGTTGCCCACGAAAGGATCGTGGGTCTTGGGTGGAACAACGACCCAGCTGCGATCGAGGTCGTCGTCGGGGTATTGGCCCGGGACGGGGGTTGCAAATATGTTAGAGTGGTAGGAGTCTTTTTCGGTGGATGGGCTGGTCGATGGCTGCCAGCTTGATTCGAGGGTTGTTGGCAGCCCAGCTGTCATGTCATAGCCCTGCCCGCCACCAGCATAGAATCCTCGGAACGCTCCAGACCAGCAGAGGTCGAGGACTTTGCCAACGGCTTTGATCACCGTCCGGCCCCAGCCAGCTGGAGTTGTTGAGGGCGAGTCTGGGCCGTCGGCGTTTGGAGATGCGATACCCGAGTCACGACGGCTGCGCTTGCGACTTGTGCCGCTGGACTCGGGGTTTATTGACTCAGTGCTTGCATCGAGAGATGGTGGGAGGAAGGATTCGCGATATCGGTTTGGACGGTAGTCCAGCTCTGCAGAGGTGTGGAAGTCGTGTCCACCGCTGAAGGCCCGATAATCCGACTGGACCATAGGGGACTCGAGCTCGGATGGAGATTCGAAACGCGATGCAAGCTTTTCTGTGTTGCGACGTGGGCGCTTGCGGCTCACCGAGAGGGAGTACAGTGATGAGGATGCGGAGGTGGCTGGGACCTGGAAGTACTGAGACGGCGCATTTGACAAGTCCAGCTTAGCTGGAGAATTGAAGACATGCATATCGGGCATGTTGAGAAGAAGTAGAGAAGAAAGTCGGAGGAAAAAAAGGCGAAAAGGCGAGAAAAAACAAGAGGTTGGGGATTTGGCAGGTTTGCGGCCAATCGGACGATAATCTATACAGTCCCCCTTTGCAGTACTTGCTTCACTTCTTTGCTTCATTTTCCAGTTCTTTCGTATTGTTTCCGGGTACTTTTGATTTCTTTACTTGTTTATTCAATGTATGTGCGGCATTGAGCACCCCCAAGTAGCTTGATGGCCGCTTTCAACTCCTGTATACCCGATCTGTTTGTTGAGACATCCTCTGTTATTGTTCCCTCCCCCTACATGACCTATCACTTCGATATCACAATCGCTGGCTCGTCCATTGCACACCAGCAGCCTCAAGTCCCTCATCGCCATCGACAAGAACACACCATCCCTCGCCGCCAGCTCCCCCGTCGCCAGCAATAACCGCTTCGAAGTGACCGCGAGCATAATCCAGCACCGAGTCGTCAAAGGTACCAGGCTGCAACCACACTGCAGGGATGCCCACCGAGTGAGCTTCCTGCAGTACCTGCATCGTTACAGGCGGTGGAGTCACCACGGAGAGGGAGGTCTGCAGCGGCGAGGGCAGCTTGGACGGTGAGGGGACCGTATCGTAGGCACGCGAGGGGAGGTTGATCTGCGCTGCTCGGGGGTTGAGCGGTGTCACTGGCAGGGAGTGCTGATGATACCAGGCGAGGACTGGAGGTGGTTAGTAGAGAACGAATCTGGTCTTGTCTGGTCGTACTCTTGTATCCGAACTTATGTGCGTCATTGCTGGCGCCCGCCACTGCGAAGCGGGGCGAGGAGAAGAAGCGCTTGACGTCGGCCATTGTAGAGATGAAATGTAGAAATTAAAATGGGTGAAGAATTATAGAGTATACAGTACTTGGTAAATGCAAGTTCACAGAAAAGAGAGGGAGTGAGCTCTCAGCGGAAAAAGACCTCGGCATCCGGCGATGACGGAACCTCCTTCGCTCATCTCCTAACTCCGACATTCGGCGACCACCACCATAAACGCGTAGAAGCCTGAACATCTTCACACGCATGCCACCGTTCGTCCCCCGCAAGCGCGTATCCTCCGAGGACCCGCCCCCGGCCAAGCGCCAGGCCCGGCCCGATGAAGCCCCGTTCCACCTGTCGGACTCCGATTCAGATTCCGAATCGTCCTTGAGCGACGCTCCAGACGGGCTTATCAAGGATACCAAGGATGAGGAGGAGTCTGACGAGGACATTGATTGGGAGGATGCTATCGACACAGGCACTACGAGCGCAACAACCCCGGCCACTGCAGCCCCGGAACTACGTGATCTGGAATTGACCTTTGATAAGAATGAAACACATACGGCAGACCTACTGGATGGAAAAAAAGGCCCTAGCAAGATCGAGCGCCATATCCGTGTCCAGACACATTGCATGCATGTCCAGTGCTTGCTGTTCCACAATGCCATTCGCAATTCCTGGATCAATGATTCCACGGTCCAGGAGACCCTACGCAAAAATTTACCAGAAGGGATCCACAAGGAAGTAAAGAAATGGCGCATTGCATCTGGGTTGGAGCTTCCAGAGCCGAATCCTGAACCATCGAAAAGCAAGAAGAAGGGCAAAAAAGCCCAGAAGAACAAGGATTGGAGCGCGGACTCGGAGCGGCTGGAACCCGGTCAGCCGGATATGAGTCGGGGTGATCCGATCATCACGTTGATAAAGATCCTGGTTGCGTACTGGCGGAAGCAGTTTCATATTACTGCGCCGGGATTGCGCAAGTATGGATATCGACCAGTCTCGGATCTTGAAAGTGTCATTTCTGATTTCCGCGAGGAGGAGCATGATCCGGCGCGCCATGGTGAGCGCATTGCTAAGCTAGACGAGTTCCGTGCTACTGCTGAACGCATGCAGGGCTCGCGAGATGTCGGTGCGCAGCTCTTTACCGCTCTTATTCGGGCTTTAGGCATTGAGGGTCGGCTTGTGGGAAGTCTTCAACCACTGGGATTTGGTTGGACTAAAAATGAGGTCTATACACCGTCCAAGGAGTCCGAAAAGAAGGAAACAGAGGAGAAAGAAGAACCTGCACAATCTGAGTCCGACGCAGATGAGACACCAGCCAAGGTGACAAAACGTAAGCAGTTCGACAAGGACCTCCCATTCCCGATCTATTGGACTGAAATTGCGTCTCCAATAACGAATGAGATCATCTCTGTCGATCCTCTGGTCCTTTCGAATCCCGTCGCACCAACCGGGGATCTCCAAGCTACCTTCGAACCTCGCGGCGCAAAAGCCGAACGAGCCAAACAAGTGATATGCTACGTCGTTGCGCACTCAACAGATGGCACAGCAAAAGAAGTTACCACACGCTACCTCCGAAAGCGTACCTGGCCAAGCAAAACCAAAGGCTTCAGAATGCCCCTAGAAAAGATTCCTTTACCGGGCCTACGAGGCCAATACATCGCCTTCGATTGGTTCGGAATGGTAATGCGCGGTTACCAAAGACCAAAAGAGAGACGAACAGCAGTAGACGAGCTCGAAGACGAACGCGACCTCAAACGCAACCAACCCGAGAAGAAAAAAGTAGCGCCAAACCATGATACCCTTCAAAGCCTCCGCACGTCGTCAGAATTCGTACTGGAGCGCTTCCTTCGCCGCGAAGAAGCCCTTAAACCAGGTTCCGAGCCAGTCCGCACATTCACCTCCGGCAAAGGCGTCCGCGCCAAAGAGGAACCCGTTTTCAAGCGCGCAGATGTGGTCAAATGTCTCTCAGCTGAAAGCTGGCATAAAGAAGGTCGCCAGACCGTTCCAGGAGCAGTACCTCTAAAGCGTGTCCCTATCCGGGCCGTGACCCTCCTCCGCAAACGTGAAGTCGACGAGATGCAGCGTGAAACTGGCGAAAAACCTCTCCAAGGATTATATGCCCGTGACCAAACGGAGTACATTATCCCACCCCCTATTGAAGATGGACATATTCCCAAGAATGATTATGGGAATATCGACTGTTTCGTGCCCAGCATGGTTCCGCGTGGTGCGGCGCATGTGCCGTTACCGGGAACAGTGCGGATCTGTAAGAAGCTGGGCATCGATTATGCAGAAGCTGTTACCGGCTTTGAATTTGGGTCTAAGATGGCTGTGCCTGTTATTCAGGGTGTTGTGATTGCGGAGGAGAATGAGGAGTTGCTTCGGGATGCGTGGAGGGCAGATGCTGCCGAGAAACGAAAGAAGGAGGAATTGAAGGCTGAGAAGAGGATTTTGCAGACTTGGCGGAAGTTCTTGTTTGGGTTGAGGATTATGGAGAGGGTTCGGGAGGAGTATGGAGGTGGAGATCCTGAGGCTGGGAAGGAGAGGGATGAGCACAATCCATTTGCTTTGAAAAAGAGGAAGAGAGATGAGGAGGAGGAAGAGGGAGAACGAGAAGAAGGTGGCCATGATCATCCGGAGTCTGAACATGATCCGATGGATTATGGCGGTGGGTTCCTCCTTCCTGGCGAAGATGATGCTGATGATGGGTTGATCGTGGAACATCACGAGGAGAAGAAACAAGCTGGTCCATCCCAGTCTCGTGGGGAATCCGAAGGAGATGGTGCGTCAGAATCACTGTCACCGCCTATTTCCATCCCCTCAGCCTCAGATAACGAGGAACAGGACGATGATGACGACGGCGAAGATGCAAAGCCCGAATACACACCTCGTCCCACGCGCCGAACTGCGCGGCGTTGACCGCAAAGAAGATTAATAATGACCTGTACTATGAACATGATGTATTGATTACTCGAGAAATTTGAATAAAATGTTGAATATGGCCCAAGTTCATCCATGGAATGGCCGAAAAAGAGAGGCCAGATAGGGCGTAGCAATGCATGAAATCGTACACTCGCTTCGAGGGTCTTGTATCAAAACTGTCCGCTTCATATTACTGTAAACAGATATATGGTGGGTGTGTTGTGGTTAGGCAGGATTGTCTAGTATCAAGCATAAACGCTAGAATGTTTTGGTGCTATTCTGTCCATTAAGTACACTGCATTTAAATCTGTAGTCAATCCCGAAAGAAGTCATTCATCATATCTACACGAAGCCCAATCTCAACCTCTCGACCGCACAGCAGCCAAAGGCGAATCAATAGTTCCCCACTCCGGAACCTCATCATAGTCATCATAGTCATCATCTAGAACGAAGCTCTCGTCCTCAAAAGAGGGGCTGACATGAACAGCCGGTGAAGAGATAGGACTCAGCGCCACGCGCGGTCGTGACTTGAACACACTGGCATACTCGGCATCCTCCTCGAAGAGCTGATCCTGCGGCGTGGAAGCGCGAGAAAGCTCGTCAATTGAACGAGTCGATGCCTTTCGCGGAGTAACAAATTGGTTGACTGGGTAGGAAGGGCGAGGTCCGCGGCGCTGCCGAGGTCGAACTTGTGGTTCGTGGCCTGGTGGTAGAAGAGACATTGATTTGCGCGTGCGCTCGACTAATGTGTGGGGGCGTTTAATGGGCTCCGGGTCTGGCTCGTGCTCTGGCGAGGAGGGGATATCTGGCGAGAGGCGGACGGTTGGAGTTGGTTGGCTTGATTCTGGTCTTGTTTCGTGTTCGGCTTCAGGCTCTGGAGGTGTATATGATTTCTCCGAGGTAGCCAGGTCTGCTGGAGGACTAGAAGAGCTGCCATATGCCAATATCGGCGATTCTGGGTCATCTGATGAAGCTTCCAATTTGCGCTCGTAACTCCGTTCTACTTCGAATGTAGGAACTTCACGCTTGGGACGAGATTGGCCATTGATGCGAGCGAGAGCTTCATTTACAGATAAAAGCAGAGATTGGTCTGCTCCTTTCAGGGCTCGCTCCCTATCCCCGGGCTGGCGTACGGATTTGGATATGCTGGCAACGGTGAGAGACTGGTGGTCGCGGAACAAGAGCCGGTTCTCTTTAGAGGAGGCTTTACTCGCTGCGTTGGTATCAGTTCCTCTTTCTTTCGAAAGACAGTTGTTGTAATCATGCCACCTGCGCAGTCGACTTCGTTGCATCAATACACGGGAATTGAGATCAACCATCAGGTCATGATTTAAATGACTCCCGAGACCGTTCGCAGCTGGACCAGTTGCCCGCGACAAAGCTTCTGGGAAAGGAAGCTCCAGGAAGGCATCGGAGCTGCTTTGCGATCCGCCTTTCAGCAGAGCAGTGGCCCATTCCTCACTGCCCAGCCAATTTGCGTGTAGTTTGCGCGCCAAGGTCTCAGGGTCAGTTTGCAAGTTTCCTTTGCTCTGCTGTTCTCTGTTGGCGCGTTCAGCAAGCTCAACCTTCTTGTTGTCCAATAGCTCCGAGAATTGATCATAAGCATCTTGGACCCGAGCACGCCGTTCTTCTCCGGCACCTAAAGAAGCCTGATGGGCAAGAATGAGCGGCAATAGATTCTGGTAATTCGTTGGCGTCATTGCTGTAGCGGTCGACAATTTCATGGCGGAGCTCCAGGTCATCTCATCTGCGGAGGCAGCGACGCATTTGCGGAGAACGGTTGTAGAGAAGCCCGCGAGCAGCTCATCAAATTTCTCTCCTTTGCAGTCATCTAGCATAGTTTTGCGCAAGATGATCTCACGTCCCAGATCCCCATTTTTCTTCAATTCACCCAAGCTTCGGAAGAAGGCCGCGCGAAGGTTGACAGACTGTAAAGCTTCGAGCGGAGGAAAGAAGGGGCGCAATTTCTGTATAATTTATCAGCAGAATTCACAGGGTTATGTTCGGTATCTGTACATTTTGAGTCCCCTCTGGATCCCAGATGGCGAAGAGGTAGTATAAGGCCCATTCTACCAAGCGGACCCGTTGCCGTTGGTTCTGCGATGACGCCGACAGCGCGCGGATAGAGATATTGGGCCAGTCCTCGCGCTGATCCAACTGCAACAGCTTCAAATTGCGAATAAAGACATCCTGATGCGAAGGACCCGGCCAGTCCAGAGGTTTTGGCCTGCTCGGCCTTGTTGTAGCCATTGGTGAATCGGGGATGGTTTGAAAGACGAGAGTAAACACAGATAAGGGGAGTTTGCATCTGTTTGCACTGTCTATCAGTCCCGCATTCACCTTCTTTTCTTGCTTTGTTTCTTCTTTTCTCATTCACTCTTTCATATTTCCTTTCGCATAGTCATGGGCTCGGATAACTCGTCCTGGACTCCTCAGTCCGGTAAGTGTTGGAGTTTTCCCTTTGTGATACCTCAAAGTTGACACTCTGCAGTCCTATCTACCCTCCCCCACCCGCCAGAGGAGAACTCGACATCGCCCGTTCCCTTCTTCCACCTGGTCGAGCGCCTCAAGACTACCAAGCGCGAAGGCTGGCGCCGCTTTGGCATCAATGGCGAATCTATTTCCGACCACATGTACCGCATGTCGATCATGACGATGTTGGCCCCGCCTTCCCTATCCGCCAAACTCGACATTCCACGCTGCACCAAGATGGCCTTGATCCACGATATGGCCGAGGCACTCGTCGGGGATATTACTCCGGTCGACTACCACATAACCAAGGCTGAGAAGGCTCGTCGCGAGGCCTCTGTCATGGAATACATCACTACAACTCTCCTCGGCAAGGTCCCCGGAGGCACTCTGTCAGGCGCGGACATCAAGAGCGTGTTCGAGGAATACGAGGAAGACCAGACCCTTGAGGCGCACTTTGTCCACGATATCGACAAAATGGAGCTGCTTTTGCAGATGGTTGAATATGAGCGCTCGAACGAGGTTGACCTTACCGAGTTCACTCATGTTGCCTCTCGCATTCGGTTGCCCGAAATCCAAGCTTGGGCTGCTGAGGTTATTAAGGAGAGGAAGAAGCAAGAATAAGCCTGCATAGGAATTGAGAGATTGGAAGATTGGGGACTTGGGATTCCCGCGGCTTATCATTTGGTGACCCATGAGTTCTCGGCGTTTGTTTATGCATCTTTATTTTTTTTTTCCCGGGTACCCTAGATACCATAGAGAACGAGCTACATGAATGCACCGGATGTGAGTAAAACTGATCAGCCTAGTTTCTGTCTGTTTCTGATTCATATTATTCAAATCCATAAATTTAATTCGCAGCAGCCAAATTTATGTCAGTATGGTCACTTGGAGCTGTAACTGCCGGACGGTTATTGTCACGAAAGCTTGGATATTGGGAGCCAGGTGCCACGGACGAAGCTTAGTAGTGCAATGAGACTTGCCTCTTGATCTTACTTGACCAGTAAATTGCTGATTTTGAAGTGTGCTGGATAGTAAACAACAACTGTTTGTCAAGCCAGTTGATGCTTGTCGTAATTGTATCTACCACGATGGCAACGGTAGATACTTCTGAGAGTATTCAACGCAAGACCCCAAAGAACAATTGCCATACAGGATAAAGTAATTTAACTCGGACTACGTGATTGATCGAACTGGTCCATATTGAACTCTGTCATGGCTCCTCATCAGAGAGTTTGACTAGATTGATATAGTCTCCCTGACAAAACCCAATTCAAATAGCTAGAGTTGATGCAGCATATCTGCTAGAACAAGCTCAAGATGATATACGCTGGCATATCAAAGCCATCAACATATCTCCAATATAGTAAAGTATACTTCGAGTCCATGTTACAAACTGTAAACAACGTCGTCATTTCAAGAGTTGTTCTTACTCTAATTTTTCGTGCTCCTACTTTACCACCTGGGCATTCGCTATCAACAAACAGCTTCGTGCATGTTTCGAGGGTCTCACATACATCTGCTCCTTTTTCCTCATTCTTTCACCCAGGACCCTTGCTGTTATTGGGTCGGCCTTCGGCGTTTATTGTCAAAAAAAGCTACTACGCACCATAAGAGAGTCAACCCACAGTGTTTGAAAAAGAAGACTCTGAAGCAGAACAGCTCATGGCTATCGGAACCGGTCTAGTGACGGCTCTTAACAAGGAGCGTATCCAGCACCAGCAAGCCTTTGCTGACCTACAAGAGATGCTTGTAGCCAACCAGAAGTTAGGAGCAACCAATCAACGGCTGAAATCCGTCAACACCAAGTTTCGTGGAGAACTTGCAGTCCTGGGACATAAAGTAGCTCACGTAGAGAGTGTGGTATCGTGATATGTTGAACTTGCCTGTGTTCATAAGGCCTCGCAACCAAGATAAATATCACTAAGGAATCACAAGGTCAGCTAGCGCTTTCCTTACATGGCCAAAACCAAGACCTTCGCCCCTCCTTTTCACCTCTTTTTCAAGTAAATTTAATTGTAGTTTGAAAAAAGAGTCACATTGTTTGAATGGGCGTCTAAAAGGACTGAATCATGGCCTGAGACTACACAGCCGCAGATCAAGGTCAGCTCAACGTTTTCCTCTCTGCACGGCCAATGGATAGATCAGATTCACATGTAGAGTGGAGTAATCGTTCTTTTGGCTCTCTCTAGTCCTTACATCTCATGGAAATAAAAGGTCCAGGTAAAAGTCCCTTAACTCCTGACCATGCATTCCGTGTCAGAAGACACTGAAAGACGCCATATACACTTCCCGTAAATCACACAAAAAGCTATACAAAGTAAAACAACAGGTATATACGACATGACCCAAAAGGGGAAAAGGGGAACCAAAAACAAGGTAATCAAGTAGCGCTTTACTCGTCATCCGTGTTCCGGCTCTCCTTTTCCGGCTTGGCCAGGGCCTTTTGCCAGACTGTGCGGGCGGCCTCTTGGTCGAGACCGGGGAAGAGGAGGTCAAACACCTCCGAGTACCAATTCACTGGGTGGCCTTCGATACCTTCCTTGATATTCTGGGGATGTGGTTAGCTTTGATCGTTCGGCTGGGTGGTGTGGTGACTTACTTCAGGTAGCTCGAGCCAGTCGGATGTGTTGTCTGCTGGGAAGAGGATCTTGGTGGCACCGGCCCGACGAGCGGCCACGGTCTTCTCTCTCAAACCTCCAATGCGGAGAACCTTACCGGTAACGGTCAATTCTCCTGTCATGGCAACGGTAGGCTCGAGGGAGTGGTTCAGCGCCAAGGAAAGCAAGGCGCTTGCCATAGTGATACCAGCGGAGGGGCCTATTGGTGGTCAGTAATCGAACGATTAGAATGTGAGGTGATAGTAATTCGACTTACCATCCTTAGGGACAGCTCCTTCGGGGCAGTGCAAGTGAACCTTGGCCTTCTCAAAGAACCGGTTCTCGGGAAATTGCCGAGCCATGACAGACTTGGCAAATGAGTATGCAATGTGGGTAGACTCCTTCATGACGTTTTGAAGGTTACCAGTGATTTCGAGGCCGGGTCGCGAGTTGTGGTTCAACGCGTTCTCCAGAATACATTCAACGTACAGGGCTGCTCCACCCATGCTGGTCCAGGCGAGACCCATGGTGACACCAGGGGGGAACTTGTCGTACAGGCGATCGGCAGTGAACACTGCGGGTCCGACATAGTCCTTCAATGTACTCTTGCCGATACTGAGGTGGACGCTGTCGGGAACCTTAAGAGCAAGTCTGGGGGTCTCAGTGGTCGACTTCTCGGGTTCAAGAGGAGCCTGAGCGGGATCAGCCGTCTCGTGTTCCTTGGACTCTTCAGCAGCAGCCTTGCCCTCGTCAGTCAGAGCCGCTTCCTCTGACATGACATCCTCGCCCAGATCTTGGACGATTTTGAAGGCTGCCTTGCGGTAGACCTTCTCAATTTGCTTCTTCAAGTTGCGAACACCGCTTTCACGGCAGTATGACTTGATCAACTCCTCGATGGCTTCCTTCTCAAGGTTCACATCGACATCCTTCAGACCAGTTAGCTCCCGAGCAGCGGGTGCCAAGTATTTCTCGGCAATCGCCATCTTCTCGTCCGCTACATATCCGGATAGCTCAATGAGCTCCATTCGGTCTAGCAATGGCCGAGGAATGGTGTCGGTGACGTTGGCAGTGCAGACGAAAAGAACCTTGGACAGATCCACCGGGACATCCATGTAGTGGTCTAAAAATGAGCTGTTCTGTTCGGGATCGAGGAGCTCGAGCAGAGCAGAGGAAGGATCGCCCTGGTGACCACGGCCAATCTTGTCCACCTCGTCGATGAGGATCAGAGGGTTCTCGGTTTGACATTTCTTCAGCGCTTGAATAATGCGTCCAGGCAAGGCACCCACGTAGGTCCGTCGGTGACCCTTGATCTCTGCAACATCGGTCAAACCACCGACAGAGAAGCGGTAATATTGTCTGTTCAATGCACGAGCCACAGACTTTCCGATACTGGTCTTTCCAACACCGGGAGGACCAACAAGGCAAAGGATCTTTCCTTCAACAGTTCCACGAAGCTTGCCAACGGCGATGAACTCAAGGATACGATCCTTGACATCCTTAAGACCGTAGTGATCCTCGTCCAAAACAGTTGTGGCGTTCTTAATTCCAAAGTTCTCCACGCTCTTCTGTCCCCAAGGGATCTGGGTGAGCCAGTCAAGGTAGTTACGGGTGACATTGAACTCAGATGCGGCAGGCTCAAGGTGGGCCAACTTGTTGATCTCCTCATCAAAGACCTTCTTGACAGCCTCAGGCATGGCAAGTTTCTCGGCCTTCTCCTTGAACTTCTCAACTAGCTTGTCCTTGCCATCAGATTCGATGCCAAGCTCTCTCTTGATACCCTTCATCTGTTCCATTAGCCAGTACTCACGCTGGCGCTTCTGGATCTTGGCTTCGACATCCTTGGTGATCTTAGATTGCAGTTGGGCGTTCATCAGTTCCTTCTTGAGCACAACAAGAGCCTTGGGAAGACGCTCTTCGATGTTCATTGTCTCGAGAACCTCCTGCATTTCGTGCAGCTCGCCAGCGGAAACGGCAGCAGCAAAGTCGGCCAACTTAGCCGGTTCGTCGCTCAAGTTCCCGGGGAACTGATCAGTATAGAAGGCTGAGATCTGATCACGGAACAACGGGTTTAGAGTAGCGATTTCCTTGCACACGTTGACAATTTCACTTGTCACCGCACGAATGATGCCGTTCTTCTTGTCGAACGGCTCCTCGGCCAAGTTTTCCACATTAACCAAGCTGACAGGGTGTTTCCGCAGGAAGGATGTGGGCTCGTAAAGATCCTTGGGAGCTGGCTCGGGAGTACCCTCCTCGAAGCTGGCCACGACATCGCCACGCTTTTCGGTTGTCTTGTCTTCGGGTGTGGGTGGAGCACCCTTTGTGATCTCGGTAGGAGGAATTAAAGATGAGATTTTGATACGGCGATGGGGGTATAGGACTGCCGTCACGCCACTAGCCTCCCCGCGGAGAGGGTATGCGGCTGTGATTTGAGCGAAGACACCGGTGTCGTAAACATCATCCATCTTCTCAATCACATCGCCATCGGCGTTGTCATCCTTGAACAGGAATGCTCCAACGTAGGGCTGACCCCGTTTCATCATGTCCTGGATCGCAGTGGCGACATTCGGGTCTCGGATGGTGATAGCTTTGTAGAATCCGGGGAACAAAGGGCGCTTCGCGATGGGAATGGCCATCACTTGGGGATAAACGTCCGGAACTGCTGGCTTTTGTAGAGCCTTGTCGCTGGGTCCCTTCTTCCCTTTCTTGCCGTTGTCATCGTTTCCGCTATTACCTCCGCTGCTGGCGCCGCTGGGTTTCGAGTCGGTCGGGCCATCACTCGGCGGAATAGGTGAGGGTCCATTATTCGAATCCCCCTTTCCATCTGATGCGTTGGCTTCCTTCTTTCCTTCCTCCTCTACCGCGCGCTGCTCTTTATCCGATGACCGGTCTTTTCTCCGCGAGGAGCCCGCCTGATCTGCAGAAGGGACGTTCTTCCCTGAGTCAGATGCTTTCCGCCGTGACTCCGGGGCCTTTTCTGTGCTTTTATCATCCTGACTAGTCTCCTGCTCTTCCGGTTCGTCCTTCGGGTCCTCTGGTGGGGGTTTCTCTCGCCGCCGAATGGAGCTGGCGGAGAAAGCGCGAGAGGTCGAGGGGATGGAGTTACCGAGGCGGGCGGAAGCTAGTGCTGACCGGATGCTTGCATTGTATCTTGGAGAAGCAAGAAATGGGCGTCGGAGGAGAGGTCGAGGCGTTTGGTGGAGCACAGCTCTCCAGGGGAGGGTCTGGCCGCGGAGCATGCTCCTGGTTATGCGAATGGAAGGGGCGGGCAATGAAGTGGTCTGAAAGGGTATAGAGAACTGTGAACAGCCCGTAGCACACAGCTCTTAAAGGAATGGGGAATAGAAAAGGTGGAGAGTGGAAGCTGGAATTCCGTAGTCGGAGCACCCCAATTGATTCGGTAAGCAGCTCTTTCATCATCGTCCCCGGCTTCACGTTTTTCCGATAAACTTCTCTGCCGAAGAACTCGAAGCTTCTGTGAACAGGAGAGTAATGAATTAGAGGTTATTGGCTCGACTATTTTCCTTATTGTTACTGTCCTTCATTTTGATATCCCTTCTTATTCGCATTGTTTCCCTCTAGTATAGCCAACTGTTGTCCGGCTGATACTATCCATGAATCCATCTACGGCATTCCCCAAGGCCGCGGCTCTCCCCGCGCGTCTGTTGCGAACCCAGCGACAATGCTCGAACCAGACCTCCAATACTAGTGTGCGATCTTCAACTCAAAGCCGAAATTATCATGCTGCTGCCTCTGCTTCTCCGGCTCGACGTCTGCGGGAGGGTGTCTGCAAAAGAAAGGATTCATTGGTGATTTCCGCTCGGGTAAGTCGTCATCAGGTTCCATATCTCATAGGGTTTGTATGAAATCATTGCTAATCAATATCATATTCACAGTCTTTCCACACCACATCTACCCTGTTGGCCGTCGCTGATCCCTACAAAGTTCTCGGCGTCGACAAGAAGGCTTCTGCCGGCGATATCAAGAAGGCCTACTACGGCCTAGCCAAGAAGTATCACCCGGATACCAACAAGGACCCTGAAGCGAAAGACAAGTTTTCCGAAGCTCAAACCGCTTACGAGTTGCTGTCCGACGCCAAGAAACGCGAGAACTACGACCGATTTGGCTCGGCGGCCTTTGATCAGAACGGCGGATTCGACCCAAGCGGTGGCAACCCATTCGCCGGTGGAGGAGGATTCCATGGCTTCGGTGGTGGATTCGGGGGTGGTGGATTCGGTGGCGGTGGCTTTGGCGGAGGTTTCTCAGGCGATATCAACTTCGAGGATCTGTTCGGCGCATTCACTGGTGGAGCGCGTCGTGGACCCCGGGGTCGGGGCAACCCCTTCCAGGAACAAATCCTGGTTGGTGAGGATATCGAGGTCCAGACCAACATCTCATTCATGGATGCTGCCAAGGGTACCTCCCAGGACATTGTTATCACTCCCTTGACCGAGTGCGGAACCTGTAAAGGTGACGGCTTGAAGGAAGGTACCAAGCGGTCTCAATGTAAGCAGTGCAATGGTACCGGTACCCGCGTCCATCTCATGCAGGGAGGTTTCCAGGTTGCCGCTACTTGCGATGCTTGTGGCGGTGCTGGTATGTCCGCTCCCCGTGGATCTGAGTGCCGTCCCTGCCACGGAAACGGCGTTGTCAGGGAACGCAAGACTATCAAGGTCGACATCCCCGGAGGTGTTGAAGATGGTATGCGTTTGCGCGTGACCGGTGAAGGTGACAGACCTCCCACTGGATCAGCTGTGCCCCCTGGAGCCCGAACCAAACCCGGTGATCTTTACGTCTCCATTCGTGTAGCTCCGGACTCTCGGTTCAGCCGCTCTGGATCTGATATTCTCTACACTGCTTCGATTCCTCTCACTACTGCCATTCTTGGTGGTGAGGTGACCATCCCAACCCTCGAGAGCGAGGTCAAGGTTAAGGTCGCCACGGGTACTGGTACTGGTGACCGAATTACCCTTTCTGGAATGGGCATGAAGAAGCTTGGTGCTCGGGCACGTGGCTTCACTCCTAACGGTGACCTCAAGGTCGAATTCAAGGTAGCAATGCCGAAGTATTTGACCGGTAACCAGCGAACTATCCTGGAAGTTCTCGCAGATGAGATGAACGACAAGACCGCGAAGCGAACAATGAACTTTGGCGCTGACAAGGATAGGTAAGGCACAAGTTATCTCTGCACGCATTAACCTTTACTGACTGTTTCTAGCTCCGCGCCGAGCTCCGAAAATGAAGGCTTCCTGAAGTCTGTCTGGCACCGACTTACGGGTGAGAACTATGAGGCCAATAAGAAGGACACCAAGGACAAGGATGGCAAGACCGATACCAAGGATGACTCGAAGAAGTCGAGCTGAAATATGTAAATCATGTACTTTATATCCGTTTGTATTTACCTCACCCATGTCATAGCGCCGGCGATATTGGGGACCTGTTCTGCCTAGGGGGGTCTTGGGGCAGAATACTGTATTTTTATCAAGAGTTAGGTGGTTATGAAGCTCTCCATTCCACTGTAATATGTTGAAAAATCTTTAGTTTGTAAATGTCAAGTTAAATGTTGTGATGTTAAGTATAGAGTACGGAGATGTGTATGGTGACTTGGGCTTGCCGCCCATCAAGACACGGATATCACATCCCACCTTTCCCTCCTCCAACATTCCAGGCACCCCTATTCTTTTACAATCTTCTCATTTCATGCACCTCCAGATATTGGACACCATCGACGTCATTGAAACAGGACCCATTAGGCGCCGACTTTCCGTCTCCCTTTACCCCACAGCCACGACTCCAAGCCCCTCAGATACGGAGCTTTAGACCCCCCTTGCCCTCGCGCTTCCTCTCTTACAAGTTCTACTAAGTTGGATGGGAGCAGATTGCTCCTGACAACCATACACAATGGTTCAGTCGCCGATGCTTTCGTGTCCGCTGAAGCAGACCAACGAGATCGATTGGATCCAGCCCCTCAAGGATTACATCCGACAGACATATGGCGAGGACCCCGAACGATACAGCCAAGAATGTGTGACTCTCAACCGGCTTCGCCAGGATATGAGAGGTGCAGGGAAGGATAGCGCTACCGGTCGCGATCTGTTGTACCGGTATTATGGTCAACTGGAGCTGTTGGACCTCCGGTTTCCCGTCGATGAGAACCACATCAAGATCTCGTTCACATGGTAGGGTATACCCCTCCTGCATACAGTATTACGCTAACGAAATTGTCCTCTAGGTACGATGCTTTCACTCACAAACCTACGTCTCAATATTCCCTAGCCTACGAGAAGGCCTCCATCATCTTCAATATCTCCGCTGTCCTGTCCTGCCATGCCGCCAACCAGAACCGGGCCGACGAAACTGGCGTCAAGACAGCTTACCACTCCTTCCAAGCCTCCGCCGGAATGTTTACCTACATAAATGAGAACTTTTTGCATGCGCCATCGACCGACCTTAACCGGGACACTGTCAAAACATTGATCCATGTCACACTTGCCCAGGCGCAAGAGGTGTTTTTTGAGAAACAAGTGGCGGATGGGAAGAAGCCTGGATTTCTGGCCAAGTTGGCTGGACAGGCAGCATACCTCTACTCACAGGGTGCGGAAACCATGCAGGACTTTGTTGGCAAGAACGTCTTCGACAAGGTGTGGTCGATTGTTGTGCAGGCCAAGGCCGCGCATATGGGATCAGTTGCATCTTACTACCAGGCGATTGCTGACAGCGAGAGTGGCTCGCATGGCGTTGCGATTGCCCGTCTTCAAATGGCTGACAAGCAATCTGCCACTGCCCTGAGTTGGGCAAAGACATTCCCTTCGACGGCCCCAGTGACTTCCAATCTGACGGCAGAGTCCGGACCTGCTCTCATGGACCTCATTAAGCATAATCAAACAAACGTGCAGGGCCAGCTTGCTACTATGATCAAGGACAATGACTTCATCTATCACCAACCGGTTCCAAATGAGGCTGGTCTCTCGGCAGTTGCTAAGCTTCCTGCTGCCAAAGCCATTCCTGTCAGTGAATTATATCAAGGACAGGATATTCAGCGAATCATCGGGCCCGACATCTTCCAGAAGCTGATACCTATGTCTGTTACTGAGACTGCCAGTCTGTATGATGAAGAAAAGGCCAAGTTGATTCGAGCCGAAACGGAAAAGGTCGAAACCGCAGATGGTGAGATGGCCGCTAGCCTGGACTATTTGAAGTTGCCTGGGAGCCTCAATATCCTAAAGGGAGGCATGAATCAGGAAATGTCAGTAGACGAGGAGTTCCGCCGCTGGTGCTCAGAGCTTGCTGGTCACAAGCCATTCCACAGAGCGTTTGATGATCTACAAGATCGTAAAGCTGAAGTGCTATCGCAATTGGACCAGTGCTCCAAGCAGCTTGATCTGGAGGAAAGCGTTTGTGAAAAGATGCGCTCCAAGTATGGGGCGGATTGGAGCCAGCAGCCCAGTGCTCGACTCAATACGACACTTCGCGGAGATGTTCGCACATATCGGGATACTATTAACGAAGCCAGCGCTAGTGATTCACAGCTTTCTTCCACGTTGCGTCAATACGAGACCGATTTCGATGAGATGCGGTCTGCTGGAGAAACAGATGAAGCCGATGTGCTCTTCCAGCGAGGGTTGATCAAGGCTGGCTCAAAGCATAGCAAGGGCAAGAACGGTGTCACTAGTCCAGCGGAAGGTAGTCTGCTAGATGATGTGTATGATGAAGGCGGTGCCTCTGTTGCTGAACAGATTGCCAAGGTGGAAGAAATTCTGAAGAAATTAACCCTTGTAAAGCGAGAACGGTCTCAGGTTCTTAAAGATCTGAAAGATAAGGTGAGTATTCTAGCGCATCCATTCACAACTATTTCTGACTGTCTGCTAGGTTCACACTGATGATATCTCAAACGTCCTCATCCTAAACAAGAAGTCGATTACTGGGCAGGAAAGTCAACTCTTCGATGCTGAGCTCGAAAAGTTCCGGCCGCATCAGAACCGACTTCTACAGGCAAACCACAAGCAGTCTTCTTTGATGAAGGAGCTTACCAAGATTTACGGTGATCTCCTGCAAGACAAGCGAGTCCAAGGCGAGCAGTCGAAGTACGAATCCATTACGCGGCAACGCAATTCAGTAATGGCTCGATACAAGAAGGTATACGAAGCTTTCAATGGTCTTTCGTCGGGCATTGCTCAAGCACGAACCTTCTATAAGGACATGACCGAAAATGTGGACAGCCTTCGCAAGAATGTCGAGACTTTCCTCAACAACCGCCGGTCAGAAGGCGCTCAACTTTTAAGCCAGATCGAACGCGACAAGGCCAGCGGTGTTTCCGAGCAAGAAGAACGCGAAAGGGAGAAATTGCGCCAGCTGATGGAGCGTCTATCCACGGAGCCCAAGAGCTCAACTTCACCATCCGCAGCATCAGGACCTCCTTCCAAGGTCAAATCGCCTCCTCCGCCTGTACAGACCCCAGCCTATGGGTCGGGTCCCTCCCCCAAAGATGTCCCCTCGCTACCCACCCACTGGCGGGCCCCTCTCCCACTCCCCTGCACCCTACGGGCAATATATTACCGGCCAGGGAGCCTCATACCAACCAGCCCAGCACTTCCAGCAAGGCGCAGCAGCCCCCCTATCGGAAGGCTACAACCCCATGGCATACCCCTACCAGACTCCCGTGTCCCCACCCCCAAACCAGCAATTCTTCTCTTCAACCCCCGCCCCATACGGGGGCTACTCCAACTCCAGTACGCCCGCTCCTCCAACTGCAGGCGCCCAACCCTCGCATTACATGGCACCGCACGGCTACATCCCGCCTCCGCCCCCTCCACGCCCCCAGCAGACTTCCTACCCTCCCTCATCTGGTAGCTCCTACCCATCTGGACCAGGTGGCTATGCGCAGGCCAGACCACCGTACGGCCATCACAAGGCACCATCTCAGTCCCAACAACAGCCCAATGCCGGCGGTGATCCATGGGCTGGCCTGAACGCCTGGAAATAAGTACTACACCCCAGGGCACGGTCTTCTCTAATTGGATTGGATTGGATTGGATTGTCAGGGCTGGATCGGATCAAGTCAAAATGGACTAATGGGAGGAAAGGCATACATCTCGGCGTTTGATCACTCTCCCTTTTAAGTCAAATTATCTTTTCTTCTTTCGCGGACGTCGTCTTTTTAGTTCAGCTGACGTTGAATGTGTTCGGTTCGGTTCGGTCTGGTGGCTGTGTCGTTTTTCCTCCGAATTGGCTGTGATGTTTCTTATCTTTTTTTGTCGTTACTGTTAGAGGGGGGATTTCATGCTGTTATGTACATGATGAATGAAACATACTACTCCGGACATGTATTGAGTTCGCTGATGATTGTTTTTACTCCGTATGCGTTGCTTTGATTTAAGGTTTGGCTGCTGCAGGTTGGTCAGGTACCCATGCAGTGATATTCATGGTTTGATGTCATAGATTAGATGTCTATATTTATCGATTGTTCGGTGTAGATCATAGGAAATTCTGAGTTGAGTTTACCTCTTCAATTGAGATATATGATTGGTGGGAATGTATATACAGTTCTCGACCATGTAATGAATCTCAATTCTTATCCAAAGAGTTAGTAGAATATGAGTGTATATATAGAACAAGACTTGAAGATACAGAAGTTGATTGCCAGAAAGATATAATGTAAGCTATGGCAGTGTCTCAAACACGGATTATGTGATATGCAAAAGTGTACATAGTGAGAAGAGGCAACGAACCAACCAAAGAACACACCAAACGCCGATGGGTATCTTAATATAAGAACAAGAAAGGGGAAGGGAGAGGGAAGATAGATCGTCGCCTCCAGAGTAGACCCCGAAAAGGCGTGTCGACGGTGTATCCAGACACCATCAACCAGCACCCAGACAGCAGCAGACAGCAGACAGCAGACAGCAGACGAAGAAACAAGTCTCGATAAAAGCAAGACAAGATCCGGTCCCAACCCCGAAAAACTCAAAGCAGAAGTCTCGAACAATCCTCATCCGAACATCCATCCGAATCAAAAAAGCCAAGTCTACGGCTGAAACCGCAATCGAAACTGCCTCCCCCTCCGTTCCTCGCGGACAGTATACAAAAACCGCGCAATAGTCTCCTGCTCGGACAACCCAGCGCTGTTAAAGTGTCGACGAACAACAAGCGCAAATTGATCCTTGCTCACCCGGTCCTGACCAACAATGCGACGCAGCGAGTCTCCAGACTCGCCATTGCGGCCGCGGTGGCCACTGTGATTGTGGGCATGGAAATGGGTGTTATTGTGAGGGTGGGAAGAGGAGGATTGAGCACGGCGGGCGGCGAGGGAAGTCGGAGAGCGGAGACCGATACCCTGTGACAGGATGGTGCGCGAGTAATCGCTTGCGAAGGCGCTGGGGGTTGGGAGTTTGTGGACGTGGCGGTATGAGTGGAGGATTTCGAGGGGGAGGTCGGACCAGGGGAGCTATGAAACTGTTAGATAAGAGGTAATAGGGGTGAGGATTTTTGGGTCTTGGTTGGGGTTGTGGAAAAGGAGCGACTGAGTCAAGACAAAAACGGAGGCAACATACCCTGGGTTGATCATCCACGATTTGGTCGACCGGCGCGCTAGTCACAGACGTCTTGTCTTTGGCTGCTACTGGGCGCCGGCTCTTGGGGGGATTCTTGTATTCTCTTGTGCCGCTGGAGGCTTCGGACCTCGAGTCATCGACTATGGCCGTGGTGCGCTGGCGCGGGGGAGCCATTGCGTGCCGGAGCCCGGGGCTTGGAGGGGATTGAATGGATTGTTGTTGTTAATGGTTGGATGAGTGGTTGGGGGTTTTGGAATGGGAGTATATCATGTAGAGACTCGCTGTATAGTGTCAGATTGGGTGGATGGGCTTGTTAGCTCTGACTTGACACTTGAGATTCTCGTTTCCCCAGGCGGCCGGGCATGGCAGAAACGTCATTTCCGCTTTCGAGTTGTGCCTGAGGTTTTGGAGATATGGGTTTCTATATTAGTGGGTTGGGTGCAGATTGATAGGCGTTGGATCGTGTTAGTCATTGTATGTTTAGGTCTGTTTATAGTGACTTTCAATGCCTATTGACTCGTTGCGCGACTTGCGTGAGGCTGATGCATCTTTACATTAGCCCCATAGTTCAACAGCAAACAGAGCAAACATGGTAAACATGCCAAACATGTGAGAGCGGTCAGGTTGGGGCAAAACATGGCAAACAAAGCAAACTAGACAAATATCTGCTAATCCCTCTTCCCTCGACTCAACACTGCCACTGCCTCCCATTCTCGCCCGATAGCCATTTTATCTGATCTCCACGACTCGGGACTCCACACGGCTTCACCGCTACATGCGGAGTAAAGTACGACAAAACGTTCTCGTCCTTACCTAATAAAACCCGAGGGTCAGGATGAGGGAAGTATCCCGAGGTACAAAGGCACACAAGCATTAGTAGCCTGCGATTAGGACGAACGTGCCTTGGGCTAGAGATCACTTGCATGAGAAAGATCCAACCATTTCACCCCGGACTGACCACTTCCGAACCTCGGAGGAATCTCGGATAAGAAATCTTCATACAAATCCATACAAACAGACCCATAGAAGAACGTGCAATTAGCATGGGGAAAACACCCCGAATACAGAGCCAAAAGAACCCGACACTCGGCACGGCGATGCCGAGAGCCATTTCGCCGATACCAGTCGGCGCAGCTCCGGGACACGGCAACGCTGGAGGGGCAAAGGGGGAAAAGGAAAAAATAAAAGACGCAAAAAAACGCCCCCGGAAGACTCCCGCTCTTTCCCTTCACCGAAGCCCCCTTTTTCGATTCCTGTTACTCTCTACAGTACTTGCCCCGGGTGAAAACTCTTTCCTTGAGTACTCCGTATAGACGAGAATAGCGCCTAGCCCTTCCCCCTTAAACGGCAAAAAGCCAAGCCCCGAAATTCCCCCATGCCACCTTCCTGACTCATCCTAAACAAAAGCCCCCTAAAAGCCCCCTAGATCATCGTGGATCCAAAATATCGACACTAAGCCCCGCAACCCGGTCTGCCTTTTGCAAGTAGGAGTGATTATGGTACAATTTGCTCTTTCCGACTTTTCCCGACGCGCTCTCCTTACCCCAGCCCTATGGGCTGATGCGAACAGAGAGGTGTATATCCGTACCTGCAGGAGAATGGTCTAGATGTGAGCTGTGTCGTCATCTTAGTCTACAGTTCTCACCGAGTATATATACATGAATGTAAACTGTGGTCTGTACATGGATATAGGCAAGCAATATAAGCGCCTATAGAGTCCCCTTTCATACTCCATATCTCTTATCACCATTCCCCAATCTGGAGAACACCACATGGCCGTATGACGTATGCCTGCACTGTCCACTCTACTATCTCCAGTATTCACTCCAATCTACAGTACCGTAGACAGTAAATGCGGGTGCATGGGACCATTACCTCGGCAGTGCTACTTATCACGCATGAATGGGCGCATTCACCAAACCCTACCCCTACACCCCTGGTCTCCTAGTTCTAGCTCCGAACCTCCGACCTAGTCCCTGAAGCTACTGTAAAGCAAAAGCCACCAAACTAAACCAACCCAAGCCCGAACCCCTCCTCCCCGGTCCGGAATGATAAGCGCTTGTGTGCATGTGAGAAGACGAACTAACACTGCCACCAAATCCAAGCTAAGTTTGCGTGACAGTAAAATAACTTGAACATGTGAAACGACCTCTCGCAAGCTATCATCTTAGCCCGTGGAGCTCTCCCGCACCAAGTCCTGTTTGGGATGTGGGCGGAGTCCGGCTTTGCCGTAGTCTCTAGTGTCCGTAGTGCCATATTGCCCGGTTTTTTTTTTCCCGCTTAGCTTTGTTCCCTTTTCTGGGTGAGGGCGAGATGGAGGGGGAGTCTGGGGACACGTGCTTTGGTCTGTTGATTCGGGTTGTTTGTTCCCGTAAGTGGTCGGCTTTGGGGCTTTTCTGAGCTTTTGACCCGGGGCAACTAGGGCCGATTCGGTTTGTTGGTTTGTCTGGGGCGAAATGGATCCCCTTTCAGTGTCTTGAACTGGATGGATTTGGATTTGGATTTATTTGAGATGTATATGTGAATGCTAAGTAGATGGGTTGTACAGCTGACTTGGTCTAGATTCCCACCCCTGGTCACATTGATCTACAGTGCCTGACTATCTACATGTACATGTGAGTGGAACATGTAGATCGCAGAAATAATTTACATGCCCGTAGCACAGTACTCCGTTGGAGAATATAGACAAGAGTATGGGGAACCAAAAAGAGTAATAATTAGCTCAGAGTGGGAACCGTCAAAAAACAAAGAACTTTTTTTTCATACGTTTTTTATTTATAAAACTTACCCTTCACCGAGAACTGGACACGGTGTATCTCCACCCCCTACATAGACACACAGTTTCACAGATCAGGTCATCCCACCAGAAAATGAACACCTGGTCTACTCTATAGGCCCTATCTATCTCCCCCCTCACCCCAGAATATCACATGTCCTTTCAAGATAGGATGAATTCTCCCGGACCAACAGTCCAAATCCCACCAATAGCGTCCGACTCCGGAATGACGGCCCCGCAATCATTAATGATATCAGCGTGAGACAATCCCAAGCCATAATTGGAGGAGGATTGTTCCAGAAGCTGTGGAGTGCAGATCTCTCTTGGCTGGACGTGGACATAATGGAAAAGTGAGTGGTAATACCAAGGTCTCCCGGCCCGGTGAATATTAGATAATCATTTGGGGCCTGGGGTTGCACTGTACACATTCCTGCGAAACATTTAACGTAAACGTAAACGTAAACGTAAATCTGCTCTGTCCTATCTTGCTCTGCTACTCTCCCACCCTACCCTTTTTTTTCTTTTTTTTTTCACTCCGTTCTACATAGAGTAATTGGACCCGAAAGCGACCCTTTGCCTTTTACCTTGTGTTCGCCCGTACCCCGGATTTCTCTTACCCCCCGCATCGAGGCATGCCAAGCTAGGCTAGATGTCACCTTTACGCCATGATCATACTGTACCAATTTGGGAAAGGGGAGGAGGATAATGTTACGTAGACAAATGTGTATCTCGAGTGACAAAGAGGTAATGTTATCTTTTGGATTATATCTCGGTTGCCTTGGTGGCGCTCTGTAGGAGTAGCGACAGAGCAGGTTTCACTTGCTTCCATTTTGAGGGCGCAGGGCGATTGGAAACGGAGCGAGAATTGGCTGATCCTTTTCTTCTATCCTTTTCTTTCTATTTCCATTTACAGTATTGATGTGTTGCGCACGTCATGACTCACGTCGATGCGCAAGGGGTAACACGCTGGATGTATACTCCGTGTCTCCGCGATAAACTAAACCCTTGATCTGGGGTGCGGGGGTAATGGACAGAGGCTCCGGACTGATAACAGAGTCCGGGGTTACCTATTCTATTCTTTTTTTTTTAATATTAACGTTCTATTATATTATATTATATGTTTCTTTTTTACTTTTGCTAGACGTGTTCTTCCCTTTTCGTACGTTATCTTTGCCTGACGGGGTCCTTCAGATCGACAGCCTGCATACCATGATCATCCTGGAATGTAGTAAAGCGGACCGCGATACGCGGAGCCAAGACCCATCTGAAAATTCTGCAGTCCTGCATATGGCAGACTTCCCCGGATGGCGTGACGGAGGATCCAGCGATATCGGGATTGACCTGGAGACAGCGATCATGACGATCAAGGTCAGCGATACGCTCTGCAGATCGGGGATTGCGGGGTATGTATGAAGAGAAGTGTTAACGTAAAGATCGCCACAGTCGGGTATGTCGGCCCTAGAAAGTTTTCTGGGCGATCACCCAGAAAATGGGTTGGAGATGGGGGATTGGGGATAATAGCCTCTTGTTTCGGGAACAATAGCCTATTACCCCGTAGAGTCAAGTGGAGTGAGTGATCTTCGAGGGAAAGGATATGGCGGAAGTCGGATTCCGATTTGATTTTGTGTTTATCATATCTCAAATCTCAGCAATCAGCATACAGAAGGGTGAACTCGTCACCTGGAAGTGAAACATCGTTTCATGTCTACATATGCTAATAATATACAAACGTACAGAGGACAAATGACAAATGTACAGTATCGGCAAAAAGCGGGTAATTGGTACCTGCTTCCTGGAGATCCCCGAATCCGGAGTTTCCCCAATTGCGCCATTCCCCGAAGTTCTGGATAAGCGTACAGTATACCGTAGTATAAGATATAACCTAATTTATGGCTCGGATTCGTGCAAATTATGGGGGTGTATTCCGTATGGGCAAGCCGGCCCGACATGGCATGTTTCTTTGTTTGTACGGAGTTTGCTTACTGGGATCGGCTCCATTTCATGCTTAAGATCTGCCACTAAGGGCCCCTGTATGCAGGATCCAGGATCAAGCGATGTGGCCATAACTACAAATACTCCGTAGAGCTGAACTGAATATCCGCTGAATACCCTTTACCCTTTTATACGAGATAAGGTCATCCCACGTCTTCCCCGTTCCCCATTCCCCATTCCCCATTCCCCGTGTTATCGTCCAACCATATACCCCGGCCCCAGCACATGGGGAGTCATCTTCCCTTGCCGAGTGGGCGTATCTTTCTTTATCCCGTTATCCCGATGGCGCTACAGCTTGGCCTTGGTCTTGGGGACCCCCTGGGGTCCCCACCCCGGACTAGGGGACCTCCGTGAACTGTTATCAAGGTACATTATTAAATGGGGAAATATGGGACGATGATACACAGGCTTAGACAGGCCTAGACGGGCTCGTGGCATATTCGGAAAAAGAAAAGATAAAAGAAAGAGTCACCCCAGATGCATGTACTACAATATCACATCCCCTATACCGCTTCCCATCTGGACGGGCGTATCCCTCGAGATACGCGACTTTTGCGGCTGTGTGGCTGCAGGACTATCAATAATTGGATGATCCGCGCCTATCAGCATTCATCCTGCTTTTATCTATCTATTTTGGCAGGGAATCCGGGTTATATATCAGATATATCAGATATATTACATTTTATTTACGATAATAATAGATTATCCGGGCTCATCTCCGGGTGATTTGAGGGTAATGGGATTATAGACATCATCGATGATCCCATAGTCAGGACTGGATCATACAATGCTCTGTTAGAACCCGCGATAGCCGGATGTAGGGACACGCACTCACGCCACACGGCTCTTCAGATCAACTCCACATTCCTTACGTATTTAATTTAATTTAATTCTATTTTATTTTATTCTCCCCCCTGTTTCGGGAAGCCATATTACATATGATAGTGTAAGGAAATGTAGTAGTAGATGGTATAGATATAGGTAAGGTATAGGTATGGATAGCGTGTCCATAGCGTACTCTGTCATGTGTGAAAGTGGACGGACGGTCACTCCGGGAAAGACGATCTACCGGTTGATTTTTTCGTTTTCGTTTTCTTTTTCTTTTTCTTTTTCTTTTTCTTTTTTTCTTTTTTCGAATTTCCCCTACTTTTTCCCGATATTCTTTTTTCTTTTTTTTTCCCAATTTGCCCCAGTCTTCCCCCACACTCCTTTTGGGGTTTTCTTCTGAATTTTTCACTCCCTTCCGATTTCACCCTTGGCTTTATATTATCTGCTCCCCAGATCGTCATCTCCGGATTCTTCTCTCCCTTCACTTCCCTCTACTCATTACCTCGTTCTCCATGCCACCACCGGCTACTTTAGGATTTTCCAATCTGCTCAATCCAGACGCCTCGCCAGACTCAACTCCCTCGACTCCCGGTGACTCAAACTCGTCAATGGCTTCTTCTGTAAGCCTGCTGCCACCGCTCATGAAGGGTGCTCGTCCTGCGACCGAGGAGGTCCGTCAGGATCTGCCCCGGCCGTACAAGTGCCCTCTTTGCGACCGTGCCTTCCACCGCTTGGAGCACCAGACAAGACATATCCGGACGCACACCGGCGAGAAGCCCCACGCCTGCCAGTTCCCTGGCTGCACCAAGCGATTCTCTCGCTCCGATGAACTCACTCGTCACTCGCGCATCCACAACAACCCCAATTCGCGCCGCAGTAACAAGGCTCAGCACTTGGCAGCGGCTGCCGCCGCAGCTGCAAACCAGGATGCGGGTATGGTCAACGCCGCCAACATGATGCCTCCTCCCAGCAAGCCCATCACTCGCTCCGCACCCGTGTCGCAAGTTGGATCCCCGGATGTTTCACCGCCTCACTCGTTCTCCAACTACGCCAACCATATGCGCTCAAATCTGGGACCGTACTCGCGCAACACCGAGCGCGCCTCTTCCGGCATGGATATCAACCTGCTAGCCACGGCCGCATCACAGGTTGAGCGCGACGACCACATGGGATTCCACGGCTCACGCGGCCACCAAATGTTCGGCTCTCGTCACGGCACTGGCCGTGGTCTCCCCCTCGCTCTCGGCCTACGCCATCTCCCAGAACATGACCCGGTCGCATTCCAACGATGACGACGATGGATATGGCCACCGCGTCAAGCGGTCTCGTCCCAACTCGCCCAACTCCACCGCTCCCTCTTCTCCTACTTTCTCTCATGACTCTCTGTCCCCAACTCCCGACCATACTCCCCTGGCGACCCCTGCACACTCGCCCCGTCTGCGCCCTCTCGGTGCCAGCGAGCTGCACTTGCCTTCAATCCGCCACCTGTCTCTCCAGCACACGCCCGCTCTCGCGCCCATGGAACCCCAAGCCGAGGGCCCCAACTACTACAGCCCCAGTCAGGGACACATGGGCTCGACCATTGCAGACATCATGTCCAAACCCGACGGCACACAGCGCAAGTTACCTGTTCCTCAGGTCCCCAAGGTCGCAGTGCAGGACATGTTGAATCCCGCAGCTGGATTCTCTTCCATGAACTCCTCCGCCAATAACTCCGTGGCAGGCGGCGATCTGGCAGACCGATTCTAATCTCGCCTCTGCAACTGCAACTCTGCAACCCTTTTATGCCTTCTGTTATGTGCGCTACGAAACGATATAGACTTGTGCATTTTTTACTTTGGCTTGCGGGCATCAAACGGTGTCGGATGGTTTTGCTTTCTTGATTTTCTTCTCTGAGGCGTCTCTCCAAATAGATTTGGGCTCTTTCTTTGTTTTCTTTCTTTTCTTCTACCTTTTGCTTCGATGCTACTTCTGGTTGGTCCCTCCTCTCTGGGGCTTTTCTTTTCAAGTTCAAAATTACTGGATAGGTCCATGACCTTTTTTGTCTCATTCTCCTCTCTCGAGACCTGTGGTCTCTCTCCCTTCTCAACCTTTTTTTTCCCTTTTACTACTTAATACTCGCCTATGGCTGAGAAAATGAAATCTATATTTACAATACTATCATTTTAACAGTAGATATAAAAATGTCATGTGATACCCGTGATCCCACATCGGATGTCCACCTACCGATCACTAATCCAAGGCAACAATGGCATTATCAACTATTAAACACGGAAACGGAATGCGGAATACGGACTCCCCAATCCCTTCTTCCACTCTTATCATCACCTTCGCCTCCCCCACTCGAATCCAAACCAAAATTACCTTCACATGCACATTCCATCATCATCACGTTCTGGTTCGAGTGATCAGCACAGTCTAGAACCATGGTACCTGTTGTTCTAGCTCAGCTCAACTCAGCTACTCAGAGCTCATGTCATATTCACATGCATCTTCAACTCCGCATATGATCTAGCTGAATCATACATGTTGGACATGGGTACGAGATGGATATGCATGTGCTTGTGCTTGTTTCAGCTTGTGTTTGGCAGGGTTTGTTTTGGTTGGGGTGCGTTTAGGATGTGTTACTATCTATCCATACATGCAGTAGGTGCAGTATTCGTATACTCTGTAGGGTAGATAGGATAGGATATAGGATGAGATAGGTTGCTTTGATCTCCACCTCGCGATGTTGTTAATCGAGTGCTGCCTGTTCTTCGCACTGCCCGGTAGGTTCATGTTCAGTTCGTATCGTGCCGTTTTGATTCTAATTCATGATTAACTTAAGCTTATAGGTGGTTTCTTCCCATGGATTGTTGTGTTTAGTGGGGTAACGTTATATCATCCTATTGCACAGTAGAATAGAGACGGGTGTACATGTAAGTAATCGTCCCACTTGTTTCAGAATCAAGTTAAGCGTTCGTCTACTGTAACAAATGTGGAACACAACTCCCACAGAGAAGTAAAGGCAAAAGTACTGCAGACTCAACGTATGATTCATAGGGATAGCAAAGTCCCAAGTTCCCTGCAGCCTGGCGGGGTTCCGAACGTGCTACACTAGCAGGTCTGTCTGTGCATGTATCTCACTTGAATAGAGAATAAAACAAGGTCTCACAATGGGTAGTTGTGTATAAGTAAAGTACGGAGTAGCAATCTCCAGATTAAATATCCCTGTGGTTATATCATATAGTGTACACCACACTATACTATCACAACCGACACGGATACTAACTACACCCGCTAACGTTAGTCCAACCCCCCGCCCAACTTAGCGCGAACAAACCCAACACTGTAACTTGACCTAAACTAAACACTCTGGAAAATTCTATCAACCCCCCCCCCCCCCCCCACCAAGCCCACTATGGACTCCCGCTCTACATGTTCATGTTCATGGAGGTCCTGAAAGAGAAACAGTAAAGAAGAAAGAGAGGTTATTCGTTCGCTTGGCAGGGGGTACCTACGGTCCTCCGGTGCTCCTTCGTACCCACAGTGTACATGTATGCCGCAGAACGGTCGGGCGACGCCGGCTCCTTAGTAGATGTCATGCATGCTGACACTTTCTTCCGGGAAAAAAAAGTTGCAGGTTGCAGATCAACTGGATCGTTATCTCTTTCAACGCAGACGCAGACTGGTGTGTGTTGGTTGGTCATATCGTCGGGTGTATGTGTATGTTTTTGCGCGGGTTTGTATGTCTTCATGCTCATGGTCATATCATGCTCGTACTCGCGAGTTGAATCGGATCTCTGATCTTGATCCTGACACTGATGCTGAGCATGATCTTGATGTTGATTATGAAGATTGTCCCCTCTCCTCTCCCATGTAAGCCCAGGCCAACCTCTGACGCGATGACAGCGACGTACGTGACTCGTTGATTCCCCGCGCGAGACCCGATCTCCTTTCGCTTCGCTGTTGACTTTGGTTTTGTCCGCTTTTGTTACTCTTTCTTCGTCTGTGGAGCATGTCGGAGCGCGCGCATGAATGCCGTCCCGCTCAAAGAGCCGACGCTGACCTGCGCTCTTTTTCTACTTCTGCTGGTGAAAGACACCGGCCCCGTCGCTCTGGTTCTGGTTTTGGCTCGGTGGGATACAATATGAGTGATAGTAGGGACCCTGAGAAGCGTCTGTCCGGCGTGGTGCTTTCTTCTTCGCCGTTGCCTGTGCCTGCTTTGTCGTGTGGTTCGCCTTCGCCGTCTATTTCGTCAGTTGATACTGCTGGGTCTGGAAGTGCATTTGGTGGACATGGATATGAAGATGGTGATGGAGATCAAAATCGGGATGAAGACTTTTATATCCTCGAGGACGATGGTAGGGCGCCGTTGATCACCACTGCTGCCAGTGGCGCAGAGCCGTCTGCGCCGTCGCGCGTTTCCTTGTCGTCGTGGGGGACGGCTGCTCCATCGGTATCATCAGCATCGCCATCTCTGTCGGCGCCTAGTATTGAGCAGCGCACGTATGTCTGTCTCTTCCATATGCTGGACTGCCACGAGTCTTTCGACGATGATGCGCAGTGGCAAACGCATGTCTGCAGTCACTTCCGGTCACACCCTACGCCACCGACGGCGAGATGTCCACTCTGTCCGAGTACGAAGTTCGTCGATGGGATCGCGGAGCCTATATCATCGCCCGTTCTGGAGGATGGCGAGTCGGTGCGCAGCGAGAACATCATTATGGCGGGTCCTGGAGCTGGAGCTGGATTCGGCCAACCCTCGGCTTGGGATAGAATGCTTGATCATGTTGCTGCTGAGCATTACCGGCTTGGTCAGACATTAGCGGGGAGTCGGCCAGATTTCGAGCTAATGCGTTATCTGTATGGGCTGCGGGTTATCACTGATGCGCAGTTTAAGGCTATGCAGTTGCCGCCTGCACCGTCGAGTCCGGCTTATCATCGCTCGCAGGATGGAGTCAGGGCCAGTATTGGGTCGGCGGACGAGCCTTATTGTGCGCCGTATAGTAAAAGGAGGGAACAAAGGATGCGTGGGCAGTCGAGGAGTGTTGTTGTGTAAACGTGGGCTGTTTGCTTTTTTAATTTTGGATATTCCCCCTTTGTATAGCATGTACTTTTGTCAGATTGCCAATTTGTGATGGATCAGATTCAGAGTATGAATTCAACATATTATTCTCTATAGATAGTGAGCAAACAAGACAAACTCACCGCCCTTGATGACGGCCCTTTGCGACTTCGATTCTTACCTCGCGACTGTCTACAGCATGAGAACAGCCTGATTCAATCTCCGATCCTCCTTGTCTCTCTCATTCTCCCTCTATCCGCCAAATCCTGCCCCTCCACCGAACTCGAGTTCGGATTCGGATCGATTTCTTCCCCGCCAACCCACCTCAAATCCCCAGACATGGAGCGGCTATCTTTAAACGAAAGCCCTGCCAATGCGCAGCGGAACCCCCAACAGCAACAGCAGCAATCCTCTCAGCAAAATGCCCTTGGCCCCGCTAGCTCCCAAGAACGTGGTGGCCCGCCCCAATTACCGCCTCAGATGTTCACCACCGCCGCACAGCTGCTCGACCTAACAGATAGTATGTCGATCGAAGCAAAGACCCGGGACGTAGCTTGGACCTGGACACACAAACTAATCGCTTAACCTCCCCGCAGAGAAACTCGTCCTCATCCTCCGCGACGGGCGGAAACTTATCGGCGTTTTGCGAAGCTGGGACCAGTTCGGTATGACAGTCGCACAACTCCAATCTGGATGATTGTCTAACGCACAATATCTCGCAGCGAACCTTGTCTTCCAGGAAACGATTGAGCGCATCTACGCGGGGGGTCTTTACGCCGATGTCAACCGGGGGATTTTCATTGTCCGCGGAGAGAATGTGCTCCTTCTAGGCGAAGTGGTATGTCGGATGGAACAGGCTTTGCATTGCATTTATTCTTCCTTTTGGACCGAGTACTGATCAGCGATACCCATTATAGGACCTTGACCGCGAAGATGATATCCCTCCTACCCTGACCCAGGCGCCATTCGAAGAAGTCTTCGAACTTAAGAAGAAGGAAGACGAGAAGCGGAGCGCAGGCGAAAAGAAGCGGTACAAGGAGCTACAAGCTCTCGGCTTCGAGCCTGAGCATAGTGGCGAGATTCTGTTCTAATGACTTTCCTTTCGATCCGTTTTCTCGGTTATGCTATCGGCTCGCACGATCTATTCTACCTCCCGAATGGAGAAAACTGCGTCTGCGTCGGTAGGGCACCGAATGCGAAGCCCTTTCTGCCGAGAATCAGATGTTGGCAGAATGTGGTACTGCGCAGCATGTGGCGTCGTGATGGATTCCAATACCGATTTTGGATTCGCATCGGCACTGGAGCTTTGGGTGGAATCTCAAATACGATGCAAGCTCGAACTGCTGGCAATGCCATGTATAACATATATGGATGAATGATAGGCTATAACTTACCTGGGTAATCATCGTCTATGCTTTTCGTCCTTGCATCTCTTGCTCTTCTTATGGCTCATTGGGATACACTGCCGAGCTGCCTTATATCGGGCTTGCTTGGGTTCATGAAGTTCTGATTAACATGTTTGATTTTTTTTTTCTATGATAAACCTCCTGCGAATGAGGAAATGAAAACTTGACGCTGTATTGACCTGTATTACTATGTAGATTGAGGGTATGGGGTATATGATTGCATTTAGAAACCAGCGTCGTCCATGTATCTAGAAATCTGCCTTAGCGTGCGACTAATACCCGGTCTTGCTATCAAGTTTAAACAGTCTTGTTTCAGCTAGCTTTGATCCAGACACAGTTGCCTAAACGAAAACAAGGGGCTTGTTCAATTATGTTCAATCAATCTTTCGTGGTATAAAGTTGAAACTCACACACTCAGTGCTGAGGACTACCTCTCACTATTGTGTCTTGCTCACAATATCCATAAGCTTCAACGACAAACCAGGCTTCTCATACCCCATAGTAAACAAGTCTTTCCTCCTTGGTGGCTCAGCATCCGGCAACAAACTCATCCTAAACGACCGGAACATATACGCCATGATAATAGTAACCTCAGCAAGCGCCACACTATATAGGAACCGTCAATACCTGTTCATTCTGCAAGAAAAAGCCAAGGTCATTGGGGAGGAAGCGGGACATAGCATACTTCTGACCGAGACACATTCTAGCTCCTTTGGAGAATGCACACAGATACTGCTCAAGGGACTTTGCTTCGGGATTTAACCACCGGTCTGGGTTGAATGTTCGTGCATCTGGGCCCCATATTTCTTCGTTGGTGTGCATTGTGTATGCTGACATTGAGACGACGGTCTATATGTAGATTGGTGGTTAGATATCCCTGCACCATTGATACTTGTGACAGCTTAATGGGCATGACTCACACCTGCTGGAATGACTTTCCCATCGACGATAAATGGCTGGGGAAGATTTTGCGGTACGACTCTCGGTAAACGACCTGGAACTGCCATGCCTATCCGGAGTGATTCTTTGACGCAGGCCGTCTTCAAAGAGTTTAAGCGGCTGAATGTAGAGCACGGTTCTGTAGATATGGACATACCAGATACTTGAGTTTCTCTAATTTCAACATCTGGAAAGATGGGTCGGCTTCGCTCAATTCTCGTGACAGTTTCTCACAGATAAGTGGATTGGACAGGATGTGAAGCAGGCCGGTTGTAAGCGTGGAAGCTGTGGTATCAGAGCCCGCAACTAGAATAATCAATGCCTCCGCAACCTTGAATTCACGAGGCAACGTGCATAGGTGGTCGAATAGCACTGGGTGAGAGGTTGTATTCCCGCTCTTTTCATAGTGCTGGAGACAAGTCTCAGCGTACTGGAACAAGAGGCAGTTAGCGATGACTTGACCGTTATCCAAAGTAAAATCGGAATAAGACATACCTTGAGTAATTTGAAAACATGGGCGGCCTCTGGTTTGACTAGCTCCACAAAGCTAAGAGGAAGATAATTGGACATCTTCCACAGCCACGGTCGTTCCTGCATGACCCAGAAACTTTCGGCCGCAGCATCGAATGCGGCCAGAAACCAGGATTCGAAAGTGGTGTTGTTCTCATCCAACAGGTTCTCTCGTTTGGCAAAAACGAATTCCATGACGATCTCCGTGGTGAGACATCTGGTGCAAGGTTAGGTGCTTGCGTGAGAGGTAAAAGAATGAAACGAAGGACGAGAGTCCACCTACCGGAAAGCACTGTATATATTGATATCCTGAGAGACTTTCAATTTGTTGATCTGTCCCAGCAGAACCTCAACCTTGTCATGGATGATAGGCTCAAGCTTGAATGATTCCGCCCGTGAAAATAAAGGATTCAGAATGCGACGACGCTCCTTGTGTAATTCCACCTCTGACTCTGTGACTACCGTGTGTGGTGTGTTGAATGCATCGTAGAATTCTTTATCTTTGGGGAATGGCTGGATCTGACTGTAAATGACCTTGTATTGATTTATATCTGTGATGTGAAGCTCATTGGGCCCAATGCGCAGTGCTTTTGTTTCTGGCCGACCTGTCAGATTGAGGACGGTGTAAAGCAAAATCCGATACTCACGATATTGTTCATGAAGTTTTTCGAGGGTTATTTCGGGGTGATCGCCCGTGATTGTGTATATATATGGGCGGGAACGAGCTGCTTTGGGTGGGCCTGGAAATTGAGAGAGTGGATGGAAGAAAGTGAGGTACAGTGCGGCTAGTATGCGCTGGAAGATGTATATAAGCAGTATAGCTGCTGAAGCTAAAGTGACTTCTGTCTTCGTGGGTTGCTGGAAATCCCAGATGGAAAGGAACAACTGGGTCATAGCGATATTGGCAACTATAGGAATCCTTGCTAGGATGGAGTTCACTTACTGGATAATCGACATCAAGCGCTATTTATATATTTACAGGAAATCGCTTGGACCACTGAAACCGAGTGTATACATTGGTTAGCTGTATACATGCAGCTAAGTGCACATTGTTCGGCGCTAGCCAACGGGGCCTTGTGGTTGTGTGACCAGATAGACATAAGTGCATGAAACCATTGTTAGTCTTGCATATCTAATCAAAAACTGACACTCATTAGCTTAAAGACATACTATACGTAAACTCGGCTTCTTGAAGGCCAGTATCAAGTTGTGGTCGATTTAGAGCTCCACAACCCTAAATGACCGATAAGCACTTATCAACATCGACATCATCTCTCCCCGACCTCCGTCCAATTCCTCAATCATGTCAGCCCTTAAAGGCGCAACGCCAATTTACTTTGGCTCATTCATCGTTACACCACAGGTGGGTCTTCCCCAACTCCACGACTCGAATTGCACCATCTCTCTCGCAAACCAGACACCGCCGCAACCCAAACAAGACCTTGGCTAACACCCCCAACAGGTCTTCCTCCAAACACCACTCACCTTCGCCCTAGTAAACCTCAAACCAATTCTACCAGGCCATGTCCTCATCTCCCCACGACGCGTCGTTCCCCGCGTCGCAGACCTAACACCCGCCGAAACAAGCGATCTCTTCCTCACAGTGCGCCGGGTTGGCCGCATGGTCGAGCGCGTGTATGGGGCCTCTAGTTTGAACATTGCCGTGCAGGACGGCATGCATGCTGGCCAGAGTGTGCCACATGTACATGCACACATCATCCCTCGCAAAGCGGCGGATTTGGATCACCGTGGCGGTACAGATGCTGTGTATGATATGCTTGATGGTGAAGAAGGGAATTTGGGGAAGACATTTAGCGAAGCTGGGACTGGGACCCAGGCTAATGGGGCTGTGAAGGCCGTGGAGGCGGCTTCAGGACCTCGGAGGGGGTCGAGATTCCCTGCTGTTGATAATGAGGAGCGGAAGCCCAGGAGTGAGGAGGAGATGAGCGCTGAGGCTGAGATGTTGGCTAGGGAGATGGAAAATGAGCCTATTGATTGAGATGGGCTTGGTATTGGCATTGGTTGCCTGGGTTCTTGATGTATTTATCTACTAGACACTAGAGTCGTCGGCACTATTCACGACCCCATATTTGAATTGCGAGTAACTCACAATTCTCTTTTTGGCCATTCTATGCGCACATCATGCGAAGCCAGTCATTACAGTTCTCTCATCTGGTGTCGATAAGGTCCATAGTTTAGTTTTCCTCGTTCGTTAGAGGAAAACGGTGTACCAGTCTTTACCCGAATAAAACGATCCTACAATGAAAAGATTAGCATTCGCGTAACAAAGGTAGAAACGCTTTTAATACATACCGGTTATAGATGAATGGCCTACCAAAAGATACCAAATCAATCTGGCCCGTTTTCACGAGCTTATCTGCTTCCTCAACGGCATATTCATGATTCACCATCAACATCGTTTCACTTCCTGGATACTTGATCCAGGATCCGAATTGCTGGTTGAGTTTGTAATTTGGAGGCAGTTCTTTGCCAGCAGGGCGTGGACTCGATTTGAAATAGTCGTCTGAGTCTCTACCGACATCACATCCTTTTCGGGACAAGTTGATGAATCCGAGCTCTCGTTTCATTAACTGATTGACGTAGTAGGTGTAATATGTGTACGCTCTTCAAAAGAGACAGTGAAGTAGTGGTAATCGTCGGATGGACAGACCTTAATTCCTACTGCTCTGGGTCCCCAGACAGAAAAGTTTGCGTCTAGGACCTTGAGAGGGAATAGACAGCGGATTTCCATGTATCCTCCGCATTGGTCGATTCATTGGTCGATTCAAAGATTGGCGTGACTAACAGAATCATGTAAAGTTTTTTCCACCAAGGCCATCGCCGAATCCGGGAAATCATCTACGAGTACAAGAACTTGTGTGAAAGGTAACCATAGTTAGGGAAGTGCACTATTTGCTTGAGAGCCATTATAATAGACAAGTCTGAATCAACCTTGTGACAGCAACTTGATTCCATCAAAGTCAGCCTCTTTGGCCAGTTGGACTGAATGGCGGTATTGTTCGACAATAACCTCTGGGTTCTCAATCTGGGCAATGTTTTCCGTATAACCCTAGGCCTACGGTTAGCTCGAGTATAGATCCTTAATTATGGTCTCACTCACCGGGTGTCCATCCAATGCACGGAATTTACCACCCTTTACTGGTACCGTTGACGGAGCCAAGACATGATAACCCGACTCATTAAGCATTGGCATATTCTCATTCTGAATACGACCTTTACATGGTTAGCTTTCTATCGTCGTTCAGGGCCAATGAAGTAGAACTCACCAGGATGCCAGGGCTGGTAAAAAATTTCCTCCCTCGCTCATTCTGCGTATTAAATAATTGTAGAATACTTCGTTTTGGAAAAACGAAATAGCTGACTGTGGTCGGGATATAAGAGTTGAAGTAGAGAAAGAACAAGTGGGACGGTCCACCATGCGTCACATCATCGGGAGGAATCTATATTTCGCCCTTTTGAACTAGGTCTCAGTACATCCTGTAACCAATAGTAGCACTTGAAAGAACATGGTAAAGTAGAAGAGAACAGTGGCCATCCTCATCGATACGTGTATTTCCTGATATAGCGAGGGAAGAGTATACAGAATTACATCCACAAGGAACCAAACAAGCCCTCTCACCATACACCAATAGACCAATATCACTTAGCAGCACAGCTACCAAAAGCATCTCTCCCAGCCTCAGCCTCAGACAAAGCATACTGATGTACCTGAGCCCATAGCTGTTCATTTCTGAAGATCATAGTATTAACCCGCTCCAAGATGTCAGGGTATTCAGCAAGAATCGTCTTCGCTTCTCCGCGTGCCTCGGTCATAGCTTCCGGTGAACATTTGCGTTCAAACGCCTTTGCGATACATGCTTCTAGTTGACTGTTTGTTACTGGGCCGAGAGACTCCTATAAAAGGTTAGTTAACCAAACATGAAGAACGGTACCGGCTTACTTGTAGATCGGCACCAAGGTCGACGCTTGGAGTCCACCATTGCTCGCTGGCTTTGAAATCAGCGTTCGGGTTTTGTTGCTGAAGATCGGAGATATGCTGAGCAATGTAGGCTGCTTGTTCTTTCCGGATTGTCATGTTCCTGGGATATCTCTCTTGTGAGACTGACTTTCGGACTAGCGGAGAGATATGTGATTTAATACGGTAGTATGACAAGGATATATGTATAAATAGTTAGGTCTGCGGGGGCTCACATGATGTCAGATCTTGGCTGTCGTTCTAACTTCTTTAATAATTTAGCTGCAGGACTGATCCTGCGTCGTGGCGGATCATGCTTGGACACTCTTATAGGTCATAGCAATATGCAAGTCACTTGTGTTACCGAGCCATGATATAGTAAGCGCCGTTGTTGAGTAGCGCTATCAAAGCATGTTGGGATACTTTCTTTGGTCGAGCATAATCCACCGATTCCGAGCCTGTGCTATGTTGCCCTGGTAGCACGGCGCAGGACATTCTGCTTAGTCTACCATCCGAGTTCATTCCTAGCTGTCTCAGCAGGAAACGGCATGCCACCGAGCTATAGGCAATTTGGTATGTCTTGCAGCTGTGTGCTTCCCATAGCCGTCACCCACGGATATGACGCTGGGAATGAGAATACAGAGGGAAAGTGTCCTTCTTCTGCTGTGTGGTGTCTTGTTTCTGGATCAATTGAAAGTAATGAGCATTGTGTTTACTTGTCCACGAGGGACTTGCCACTGGCTTGAAGGTAAGGACGGGCAATGGAGAGGTCAAAGCCATCGAGTCAAGATTGGGATAGAGATCAAAGAAACAATGTTGTAACACATGTTGGGCGCAGTCAAAGCAGTATTTGAGAGATGATTAGCCGATTCATATAGAGAATACGCTATATCAATGGCATTATCTTCACTCTTATCTTTCTCACTTCCATTCCAGTAAGACATACCACCATTCGCTTCACCACCATCATCCTCGCGACTTTCTCCGGTATAGTCACGGCCATTAGACGCATGAGTTAGCTTACCCTCTTATTTGTGTTTGAAAGTTGGAGCACAGCTGAAAAGAGCGTCTCAATGACACAATCTCTCGGTTCTGCCTATACAACAGGTCACAAGTCCTTCCACACCCCTGTTGTAGTATATCTGATCAGAAAGAGGAAGCCTATGTAGCTAGCCAAGTTGCCGTATATGATTTTTCACCCCCGTCTGCGCTGCCTATTTAGATACATAAGAATTGGAAGGAATGGCTGCAATATTGGTCTTGATAGTGCGACCAGAGGCTTCTTAGAAAGTTGCTCAGAGATTGGTGCACTTTTAGGGACCAAAGTATATCTGATAAGTGCTAGAAGAAGAATTGATATATGTGCTTTTTTAAATAGTCTCCTAGAAAGAGAAGTAAGAGAGGTCAAGTATATGTGGAATGTGTCATATAGATTGACGAATAGGCAGGTATCAGGCAGCCCCAGAGTGTCAGGCCGCAACGCATCAATTTCTGATCTGTGCGCGATGAATCATATTTCTTTATTTTTTTTCCCTCTCCCTCTCTTAGAGGTCCCTGCAAGGTCCTTTTGCCTCAAAATACTTGAAGCCTTGCAGCATTAACGGCTGCAGGCAACTCTTTTTTTTTGTTTTCAGCCTAGGAAAAAACTTAGAGAGGAAAGAAGAAAAATCATATACCTAAGAAAAAAAAGCTGATCTTGACCGACATCTCTCCCTTTCCGCCATTTTGATCAGGGCACTCCCAGCCTCCTTATTGCATTGTGCGACACGTTTGGGACCCCGAGGAACTTGGCAACTTTGACTCGAGAGGGATTTTAAAGAGAAGCTCTCCCTTCTTATGGACGGAGATCTGGCCAGGTTCGAGTTTGGAAGCGCGCCGTATGGCCATCTCGATGGCTGACTGTCCGGTGGAAGAAAAAGGCCCCAAGCAGAGTATGTGGCATAAACTGGGCCTGCGGAAATGGCTGGGTCGCGACGATCGAGAGTCAGGGGAAGACGCCCCCCGCCGTGCCTCTGCCGACTGTCCCAAAGATAAAGAAAAACAGGATAATATCACTCGTCGAATCTCACGGAAGGTCGGTGTTGGTCTGCCACGCACAACAACCTTCAAACGACGGAGTTCCGAACAACGCGATCGCCTCGCTCCCCTCGACCCCGAACCACAACATCGCCGAGCCCTGTCCGCCGACCGCGATCCCTTGACTTCACGATCAAGGTCTCCCCCCGTGGACCCCAGACTTTCCGCGCCCGAGGTACAGTGGATCGGGCCGCCTGCAACCACGGTCGAGTCACATTCCGATCCCGAACCAAATGTCCAGACACCCGACTGGGCCCCCTATCCGGACATGGACGCGGAATCAGAATCAGAGCCGGAGAAACTACCGGAGGAAACATTTGAGTTGGAATTGGAACAACGATGGATTTTGAACCTGAGCATGCACTTCCGGGACCGGTCAGAGCGAGAGAAGTTCTTCGTGACATACGCAGAGGCCCCGAACCGATGGCGACGAGTTACGATTTCATGCGATTACCGCGACGCGCCACCCGACTCGCTGGAACGAGACCTGAAGGAGCTGCGGTACCAGCGCGACAAATGTGCCCGCATCTACGAGTCCATTCGTGAATCTCTCCTCGAGATCCAGTTCTATGATACTGTCACGAATCTCAAGCTGGAGACGCTTGACGGCCGCTTGCACGTCCATGTCACGGAGGATGTGAACGAAACGATCCCATACCCACCTATTTCCAGCATTGGTCATTTAGGGGGCGCTCGATGCGTCCCTGAACACTTCCTACACTTCGAATCGCATCTTTCTGGTTTTGTTTACAAAGTCCAACTCGGTGGACGGGCCTATATCAAGAAGGAAATTCCGGGACCTGACACGGTGGATGAGTTCCTTTATGAGATCAATGCGTTGCATGCGCTCAATGGTGCTCCCAGTGTCATCCAGGTGGAAGGAATTGTCGTTGATGAACGACGAGATGTGGTCAAGGGCTTGCTGATCAGCTATGCTGAACAGGGCGCGCTGGTCGATATATTGTATGAGCAACGCGGGAAAACGAGCTTTGCGAGACGCGAGCGCTGGGCTAGGCAAATTGTTCAAGGTCTCTGCGAGATCCATGAATCGGGATACGTGCAAGGCGACTTTACACTTGCCAACATTGTGGTGGACGCTTATGACAATGCTAAGATTATTGATATCAACCGCAGAGGATGCCCCGTGGGCTGGGAGCCACCTGAAATTGCCGCCAAAATTGAGAGCAATCAGCGCATTTCCATGTATATTGGAGTCAAAACTGATCTGTATCAATTGGGAATGACCCTGTGGGCATTAGCGATGGAGGAGGACGAACCCGAACGACAACCACGACCCCTTTTCCTCGGCGAAGATGCGATGGTACCAGATTACTACCGGCGGATAGTCGATATCTGCTTGAGCCCAACTCCACGACACAGACTCTCCGCGAAAGAACTTCTTTCCATGTTTCCCTCTGATCTCCCAACGGCAAGGGCATCGCCCGCTGTTCAATCTGTGGAGATCGTCCCGAATGACCCCAGGCACATTCCCATTAAACATAACTGGGCTCACCCTCCGGCCTCTGGGATTGGGCTGTCTCTACCCCGAGGATTCATGCGTCAGACCGATCAATACTCTTCACAGAAAGAGTTTGCGGACAATACATATAGAGATCTGCAACAACCAATCTTCGCTGATAACAACGACCCTGGAAACCGATCTACTATCACACTTGCAGAATGCAACGGAGATGCTAGCTATCCATCCAAACCATCTTCTTCATCTACCTTGAATCACCACGAACCTCATGATCCTCATGGTTATATGGATGGCCATCCCAGTCGTGATTTTGTGCCCGGTTTATCTCGTGAAAACCCCGAACCAGAGATTCTTCCGGCTTCGCAGACAACAATAACACCAACTAGCAATGATTTCCACGACTACAAAACGGAAGAGCTAGAGTTGTCAGATGAGGTCGTCTATCTTGATGATGCTCTTCTGCACGATCATCAGACTTTCGCCAACCAACCGTTGACTACCCCGACTCCTGATCATCATCAAACCGACGAACGTGCCTCACACATCGCTTCTCCGTCCATTCCGCCTACTGAACCACCTCGAAAAGATACTGGGATTCAATTATATGCCAAGGGCACCGACATCAAGCCATCGTCGCCAGCACCCTCATCCGCAGTCCTACCATCATCTCTTATCCTCTCCGCCTTGCCCATAAATCCCGCTTTTGGTCCGCCTAGCACTCCCAGCTCTCAACATACATCTTTGGTTGATACCTCAGCTGCGTCCCCACCAAGGAGTAGCGGCGTGGATCGACCATTTGCAGGAGTCGTCGGTATCAAACCTTCCTTCACAACACCACCGCCTACAGCACCATCTCTATTCCTCTCTGCTTTGCCCATGAACCCATCTCTACGCTACCCTGGGAACTACTTCCCCGAATCTACCACAACGATCTCTGTGGCTCCATCTCTTCCTGAACTACCTAGGCAGGATGCTGAAGAACCTTTCGCAAAGAAGACTGCCGACATGCAGCCTTCCGTCATAACCTCATCCTCTCTATTCTCCTCGAATTTACCTTTGAATCCTTCCTTAAAGCACCCCGAAGCTTCCTGCAGCAACCTGGTCATCCCATCTCAAGCGAACGTCAGCCTACCATCAAAAGAAGATATGGGTCAATTGTCGACAAACATTACCATGGCCAGTGATGCATTGATGGAACCATATTCGGCAACCTTACTTTCTCTCTCGGCCTTGCCCATCAATCCTGCCATTGGCCCTTCCTGTGCCTCGTTGGACAATATGGTCACTGCATGTTCCGTAAATCCACCTCTACCGAAGTTGCCAAATCGAGATGTGAAACCGACATCTGACAAAGTAGCTGATATCATCGATGTGCCAGCGGCCTCGTATTCATCCTCACTCAGCCTCTCAGCCTTACCCATCAACCCAGCTACGCCTCACCTAGAAGCACCAAGGTCTTTCAGTACCACGTCGTTGACCAGCCCACACTCTATCAAGACATCGGAGCCAGAAGATGCTCCTCAGCCAACCAAAGGGGCCAATATCAAACACACATTGAGAAGAGTACCTGGCTACGAATCATCTCTTTTCGTGTCGGCCTTGCCTATAAACCCTGCTCTGGCAGAGCTCAATACCAACACCATCTCGGCTAATGCAGAGACGGCCCCTCCTGCTCAACTTTCACCCCAAACCAAACCAAGCCCCGGCCAACAGAGCCAATTATCATCCCATTTCAGCGAATCGCAACCCAGGAATTTCAACCTACCCCAAACCAGCTGAAATATCCATGGGTCACTGCCACAAAGCAAGACAATTAATATTTAAACAACAACATTCTTGCCCAAATTGGCGGCAGCCAACGAAGCCACGACCACTTGACCATTGATCCTTGACCCTTGAGCCTTTTCGTCCGAACGAGCCCCATATTCGGGGCCGAGCACTCGATACCCTTTTGATTTGCTCTGCTTGTACAGTTTATGCCTCGTCGTTTGCCTCGTGTTCTTTCAGCTCTTGCTAGCATGCATTTACACCGATGGCGGGCGAATATCCTGGAGTACCAAAAAGTCCTTTGTTTGCCTCTTTCTTCTTTTTTGCTTTCTTCCTTGCATGGCGGATTTTAATTGGTTTTTGTTTTGGTAGCCTTGTGTTCTTTTCTTTTGTCTTCTCTTTTGTTACTTTTTTTGCTGTTCATTTGTTCATTTGTTCATTTTTTTTTCTTGATTTCTTTATATCTCTCTCTTTGGAGGCCCTCTTGCGTTTTGGTATCGTCATACGGAAGTCAATGTATATTGATGGGTTCTTTTTCTACCTCCTCTCGACTGACAGGGCTGTATTATTCTTTCTATTTTTTATTTCGTTTTTGGCAATGCAATTATTGAATGACATGACTGGCTGTTTTTTAAGAGACAACCCGTAGACTACATTTATGGTTTCCCTTGTATTCGTTTAATTGCCCGCCACGCATGATTCGAAGCTCTCGAGCCAGGGCTCGACGCTTGAACCAAGTCCTCGTCCAATCAGTACAATCTTGCACTGAAGTGGTTGAATCCTTTCCTCGTCATGTTCAATTGGTTCCGCATCCCGGATTTCAAATACATCCCGCACGGCCTGGATAATCCGACTTGTTCCATCTTTTAGAACCAGAATTCCCTTTAACCGATGAATCTCGAAGTTGTCGGGATGTGGCTCTGTTGTAATCGGCTTGGCAGGTGCAGGAAATGTGGACTCCCACAGAACAGAGCGCAACCAGGCATCGACACAGTCAACTTTATCAGCTGGGATTGGCGGTGTGACAATAGCAGTGGTGGAAATTGCCTGCTGATGGTTAGAACACGAAAAAGCGAAACAGAGAACATCAACTCACCGGATCCATATGGCTATGACCCTTCTTACTGAAATCTAGATCCGCCAGATGATCATAAGCATGCAAATCCAGCAAAACACCCTCAATCTGTGGCGTGCGACTATGATCCGTAACATGAATCTTAGCCACGCTATTAATAGACGTAACACGATCGCGCACAGCTTCCAATTCCTCAACTGTAACAAGATCCGTCTTGTTGAGGATAACAACATCAGCATGTGAGATCTGCATATGAGCCATCGACAACACAGGCCCAGAACCATGATCATGATGCTTATCATGCGCCTCGGCCTTCTCCTCGGCTGCGGGCTCGTCTAGCAATCGCATGATGTTCTTTGCGTCGACGAGAGTGACGATTCCATCGAGGTAGATGGAGCTTCCGAGTCCCTCGTCCATCCAGAAGATTGGGGCGATGTTGCCTGGGTCTGCTAGGCCTGTTGTTTCTAGTAGGATGTAGTCGAATGTGCCTTGGCGTTCCATCAGGGATTCGATAGCCATTACACCCGAGTCTTTCACTGAGCAGCAGATGCAGCCGTTGCCAACTTCCATCCATTCTGTTACTTCTTGGCCGTCCTTGTTTACGGACATTGGTTGTTTTTCAATGTCCGTTGCTATGGGTTGAATATGGTTAGTAGGTAAGATGCGGATGTTTTGATTGGGCGTCTTACAGTCACCAAATTCTAATATCATATTAGCTTTTTGTATATAGTAGAGGTTGAATCCACGAACCATTCATGATGACGGCAATTTTCTTGCCATGTTTCTCGGTGAGAATGTAATTTAATAGGGTTGTTTTACCTGCGCCAAGGTATCCTGTTCAAGGTTTTAGCTGTGAGATCCAACATAAACCGAAATGCTGCCCACCTATACATACCTGTTACGAGAGTGATCGGCACACGAGCAGTCGGTGCTTCTTCTAGAGATGTCTGATCTGCCGGCATGGCAGAGATATCGATCAACTCCGGAGGAGCATCCTCATCATCAAAGTTGTTAGACATATTACTGTAGTCTGAAAAGCAAGCAATATATCGAATATTCCAGTGTCAGTCCGGAGAGAGAAAGCAACTTCTTGATTCGCAGAGCGGCATCAGTTCCCCACACCGCCTTGGAGTATATCGGAGCCTGAGATGCCCAATGGTGTCAATGTACTTTTCTATATTTGCTTAAAAGATAGACTTGATTGACATACACAGAATCTTTAGCTAACATAATATGTCAGTTCTTTGCCATTTGACAATTTACCACTTTTGTCTAGCACTTCTGAATAGAGTCGCAGTGACGTTCTCACCAAGAACGGATGTTAGGGCACAGGGCTCGGGCGGTCAGCCGTTGTTATGGTCGAAGCTGAGCTTGTTATCGCCAGCTTCAAGCTCTCCATGCTCTCACGTTTCTTTTGATCAGTTTGACAGGGCGTCTAGGGAACTTTCACTCATTTGTAATCTGACTCTCCGTTTCATCTAGCGCCCTTGTTTTCCACCGTCATGACTTCCGGAATGTCCCCGTCCAGCTCCCCGCGGCTTCCAAGCCCTCCCCCGTTCACGGAGGTTCAGATCGCTCCTCAGTCACCCTCTGGAGAGACTTTTGAGGACCAGATGCTTGGTGCTGCGGTGGGTGAAGATGATGGCTCGACACGCAGAATCCGTCCCGGCACCAAAGCCGCCGACATGGCATTTGGACCGCCGTTGATTCCCCTTTCGCAGGTAAGTTGCGCTTGACTGACTTTGATTGATCCTTACTGATAATCATAGCTTGACTCGCCTTTCCAGCTTCAGGAACACCTCAAAGCCCTGTATCATCACTTTACGAAACCCGAAGGATCTGACACCGTGGTCCCGATCAACCGCCAGGTTGCGATCCAACTAGCGGAACCCCCCGAGGGTGTCGACCGATCGCTTTGGCTTTACGAACTCTGCCGATTCCTCACCATGAAAGTAAATAACCTCATTGTCGCCTTCTTCGCCGAGGACCCGCCCTGCTCTGCGACCACTTGCCCAGAGATGCGAGCTTCGGAATGGCAGTATCTCTGCGCGGTACACGACCCTCCCAAATCTTGTTGCGCAATCGATTACTGCTGTCACACTTTGGACTGGGCCATGAACACCCTCACATCGCCCAAGTATTTTCCAAGTCGGCTCACGCTAGGCAACGAGAATGCCGGAGGCCCTCAGGCCAGCATGAGACACCTGACGAACGTCTTCCGCCGCCTTTACCGTATTTTCGCACACGCTTGGTTCCAACATCGCGGTGTATTCTGGCAGGTGGAGGGTCATGATGGCCTGTACGTCTTCTTCAAGACTGTTTGCGACATGTACAGCCTCATCCCGCATGACAACTACACGGTTCCCCCCGAGGCAGAGGGCCCTGATGCAGTTCAGCCTGAGGAAGAGCCAGTTGATACCAAGCGTTTAACAATTCTGCGCAAGGAAGATGAAAATCCATTTGGTTCTGGCGCAGATAGTCTGGACCCGGCTCTCGGCACTGGTGCTACCACTCGTCGTCACAAGCACAGCCCTTCGACCGGTTCGCGTGTCACAACCATCACTGAGGATATGGAGGATAGTCCAGAGATCCCCTCGCCATTGCGTGAGGCTCTGGAGGAATCGCCCGAACGCCCTGTTTCTGTCCTGGAGACGACCCAGCCTCCTGTCGAGACCTCTGAGGAAACTGCCTCAGACAAGCCATCCGCTCAGGAAGAAGAGCCGGTCACAGAGACAGATGAAGAAGCAAACCAGCAGATCTCGGAAGAAATCGGACAGCCTGGACCATCCGAGGCCACAGAAGAGGCGCAGCCGGAGCCTGAGCAGCCTGTTGATGACAAGACCGAAGAGCCTGTCGAGAATACCAATCGTGATGCTGAGGAAGCAACCACGTCCGAAGAAGCCGAGACGAAACCTGAGCTCGAGCAGAAAGCCTCAACTGCATCGGAAGCCAAGCCTGACTCAGATAAAGAAGAATCTTGAGCTTCATCTAATGTCAAGCTTATCCCTTATGGTACTATGATGATCGTTAAACAACCCCGATTTGTGTACTTTTGATATTTGCTTTTTTGTTAGCCCTTTGCCATCCTAAGGGGTTGGGATGTTGGGCATTTTTATTTCTGATTCTTTCTAGTGCTGGATGATATCTTTTTTGTAATATATGTATGTAGTTCAGGATATTGTTTATGGTCAATGTCAATGATACCCTTTCTCCTGGTCTTCTTTGCCAATTGTAATAATATTAGTCGGTGTATTTCGGTCATGTGTACAGAATACCACGAAGTATGGTGTGGACAGTCTACACGGATGTCTCAAAGTGAGTATGCAGTGTAATGCATTCCCCCTTCCCTCTTTGCTGTCTCTTTGCTCAGTTCTCAATTAGGCCTTGGTATCAAGTGAATATACAGTGTTACAAATATAGAAGTAGACAGTCAACGCAAAAGCCTTAAAGAAAAACACGATTGCTACATTAATTTAGCCCTCATTTAACCCCTCTCTTTTCACCTCTGTTTTCACCTCTTTTTTGCCCAGTTTGAAAGCCTGTGACTTCTAGTTAGAAAAACAAACTTAAATCAAATCACGTAGTTGAGACTGCTTGAGTTGGGACTACCCCACCGCCCCCTTCACCGCTACTTTCTGCTGGCGGTATCTTTCTCTTCCTCGACAATTTTTTTCAGCAACAATTAGGTGCATTCAATCACCTTTGAGGCCAATCTACCACCTCCATTGTTCATTCTCTTAAACTCTTCTTCACCTCGTCGTCGTTAACCATGGCGACTCTGGCGGAGAAGCTTGAGAAGATCAAGTCTCCCAAGCTGCAGAACCAGCACCATGTAAGTTCCCCCGCTGCATACCCAGTCGATTTACACTAACGCATTGACCCATAGACTGCTGTGGTGCTGTCTGCAGTTGAGGATACTCTCCGTGACCAAAAGGCAGACTTCTCACCAACCGCATATTTCGCCGCTCTCATCGCACTGCTATCGCAGTCATTGACCGCCTCGCAAGGCATCGTCAACAAAGACCTTGCGACCTCCGTCGTCTACCTTCTCGATGTCATAACCGTCTACGTGCCCGCCCCAATCCTCTGCTCCAAATTCTCTCAGATCCTCGAAAGCCTTGCGCCGGCGCTTTCTCTGCCCGAGGTCGAAGCCCCACTCTTGCGTCCGTCGATCGGCTGCCTCGAATCTCTGCTCATCGCCCAGGATGCGGCGGCATGGCAGCTCCCTCACACACAGGTTGGCCCGCGCCGCGCAATGGCAGGTCTGCTGAGTCTCTCAGTTGACCACCGACCTAAGGTGCGCAAGCGCGCTCAGGAGGCCCTTGTTAAGGTTCTCAAGGCGCCCCCACCGAGCCCATCTCTGGACCACCCTGGTGCGGATATGTGCGCCCAGTCCGCAATGAAGTCTCTTGGTGACAGTATCTCGGCCGTGTCAAAGCAGAAGAAGGGCCGCCACGATGCGCAGCGCGACAACCAGGAGCCGCTCATTATCCACTCTTTGCAGCTCATTAAGACTATTGCCTCGGCATCTGGTGGCTGGCCCAGCAAGAAGATTGAGCCTCTTTGTGAGCTTCTGATGAACGCATCCCGCTCTACCAACGAGTACATCACCATGGGTGCTTTCGAGGTGTTCGAGGTTATCTTCGAAGGAATGGCAGACGAGATCTCCTCTTCCAAGCTCCCCCGTCTTTTAGATGCTATTTCCGAACTCAAGCCGGCTCAAAACGACTCACAGCTTCTCCCACCATGGATTGCTGTGCTCTCCCGCGGATACGATGTGGCTGCACAGATCACCCCCGAGGATACGTTCGAGAAGCTGCCCGGTCTTTTCAGCTTGATTGCTGGCTTCTTGACTTCGCCCTCAAACAACATTCGTGTCTCCGCTTCCGAGTGTCTGATCTCATTCCTTCACAATTGCATTCCGGCCAGCGTCATTGTGGACCCATCCGTCTATGACGAGAAGACCCTGGAGAAGTTGGCTCGGGGAGCCGTCGATCTGCTCTCCGTGAAATACCAGGCTGCCTGGATGGAAGTGTTCAATGTTTGCTCCGCCATGTTCGACTGCTACAAGTGGCGCTCAAGCCCCTACCTTAACAAGATTGTCTCCACAATTGGCGAGCTACGCAGCAATGAGTCCTTCCACGGAAAGAAGGAGGCCGATGCTGTTATTGGCAGTGCTCTTCAGGCCATGGGCCCCGAGGCCGTCCTGGAGATTCTGCCTCTCAACATTATCGACCAGAAGGCCGGTCAGCCTGGCCGTGTCTGGATGTTGCCCATCATGCGCGACAATGTGACCAACACCAACCTGCGCCACTTCCGTTCCGAGCTCGTTCCTCTGAGCGAGGCTCTCTACCAAAAGGTGGTGACCTTCGGAGCTGCCGAGAAGTCCGTGGAGGTGAAGATCTTCGAGACTCTCGTCCAACAGACCTGGAATGTCCTTCCAGGCTACTGCGAGCTGCCCCTTGACCTTGTGGAGGCATTTGACCAGAGCTTCGCTGAGCTGCTATCAAACGTTTTGTACAAACAGACTGAGCTGCGTGTCGATGTCTGCCGTGCTTTGCAGAACCTGGTTGAGTCAAATCAGGCCATCTTGACCGTTGACAAGGAAGAAGATGATCTTATCCTGCAGCGCCGAATCACCAAGGCCGCCGCCAAGAAGAACCTTGCTCACCTCGGCGGCTTTGCTAGCAACTTGCTGGCTGTTCTCTTCAACGTGTACAGCCAAACCCTTCCTCACTACCGCGGTTACATCCTGCAATGTATCAATGTCTACCTCAGCATTACCCCCGAGAACGTAAGTTATCAACGGCCTTTCGCATCTGATTTGAAGACGTCTAACAATTATCATAGGAGCTCAATGACACCTTCAACCGTGTTACCTCAATGCTCGAGTCTTCTTTGGTTGCTGAACAAGAGACAGCGGCCAAGCAGGGCTCGCAGCCCCAGGGCTCATCTGACAAGATGCCACCCACCTCTCACACCCTGATTGACCTGGTTATTGCCATGTCAATCTACCTTCCCCGTTCCAGCTTCAGTGGCCTGTTTGCCCTGGCCGCTGCTATCCTCAACAGCTCGTCCCCCAACCCGGACCAGCAGCTCATTAAGAAGGCATACAAGCTGATCCCCCGTCTCGCATCGACCGAGACAGGCCGTGAGGCCCTTCAGGAGCGCAGCGGAGAGCTTCAGGCATTGATGCTCGCCACCACAGATAGCACCCCTGCATCCGGCCGCCGTGATCGCATGCTTGCTATCCACGAGATGATTATCCACCTGCCTACCTCAGACCTGCACTTCATCCCTGCAATCTTGTCAGAGGTCGTTTTGGGCTGCAAGGAGAGTAACGAGAAGGCACGCACTGCTGCCTTTGACCTTCTGATTCTCTTGGCCAAGCGCACAATTGACACCGAGCGCAACCCGCCCGGCACCGTCATCCGCAGATCCCTTGTGCCCGGTGTGCCTGACGACTCCCCCGATGCACCCGCCACCATCGAGGAGTTCTTCACCATGGTCTCGGCTGGTCTGGCTGGTTCCGCACCCCACATGGTGGCCGCTTCCGTCACCGCTCTGTCACGACTGTTTTTCGACTTCCAGACTCAGCTCCAGCCTGCCATGCTCACTGAGCTCGTCGAGACCGTTGGACTTTTCCTTACATCCAGCAACCGCGAAATTGTTCGCTCCGTCCTTGGATTCGTTAAGGTTGCCGTTGTCGTTCTTCCCGATGACGCTTTGCGTCCGCGCCTGAGTACCCTTGTTCCCAACCTCATGGCTTGGAACAAGGAGCACAAGGGACGTCTTCGTAGCAAGGTCAAGGGTATCATTGATCGACTTGTCCGCCGCTTCGGTGCCCCTCTTCTGGAAAGCCTTGTCGGCGAGGACGACCGCAAGCTCGTTGTCAACATTCGTAAGCAGCGTGAGCGCAGCAAGCGCAAGAAGAAGGAGGGCGTCGAGGGCGAAGATGACGACGAGGAGAAGGCTGCTAAGCCTCAAGCCGGTAACGCCTTCGACAAGGCTGTCTACGGCTCTGACTCTGACTCCTCGGACGAGGGCTCCGACGACAACGGAAGTGACGTTGACGTCGACGACCTCGCCCGCATCAAGGGCAAGGCCGGTGGCAAGAAGAAGGCCGGCCAGAGCAACCAGTACATCCGTGAGATGTCTCCCGAAGACAACCCTCTGGATCTTCTCGGCTCCAACGCTCTAGCCAGTATCTCCACCACCAAGCCCAGCCAGCGCTTCCTTAACACCGGCCCCGGTTCTAAGAAGACGCGCACTGCCAAGGTCGACGCTGACGGACGTCTTGTTCTTGGTGACGACGGCGATGTCGTTGCTGAGGATGTTGAGATGTCCGGTGCCGGCGAGGCTGGTGGCATCAACGCCTACCTTGCTGCCGTGAGCGGACCCGACGCTGTCCGCCGTGGCCAGAAGGGTAAGGTGAAGATGGGCCAGTCCACCAAGAAGAACTCCGGTGACCGCATGGATCTTGATGATGAAGATGCTCTCAAGGAAGACGTGCGCGCGTCCGGCTCAGGCAAGGGCCCCGGTCGTCGTGGTCTCGGTGCTCCAAAGACCGCTGGTGCCCCTGGCGGCGGCCGCATTGAGAAGCGCCGCAGCCCTGGCAAGGCCCCGAGAGGTAACAACCGCTCGGGATGGGGAAAGAAGAGATAAAGCACAGATTTTGATCTCTTGTCGGTGGAAAGGAAAGAGGGTGGCCTCTTAGCAGATCCTGGTGTTATGTTTTGGGGCTGTTTCATGTTACTTGGTTTTGATTTACATTCTTGTGAACCATTTTATTTTCTTCCATCTGCTCTTTTCATCTTTCTAGCTAGTCTTCGGCCCCTTCGTGCTTGGTTGGTGCTAGATGTTTTCTCATAATACCCGACGCTGTGGTGATTCCGTTGACTTGGGCTTTCTTTTTTTGTTGTTTGATGCAGAGTTCTGCTGCGTCTCTCTCATGATATGATTACGATTGTGTTCAAAAGTTTGTTTTAGGTCAATGGAGATAGATACGGTTTTTTCTTTTTCCTCTGCTACGTAAAGTACATACTTTGTGAAAACACTTGGAAGCAATTAAAGCTTTTCGGCCTCGGCAATGATGGTGTTTCGCACGCCCTTCTGGAAATCTTCCCCAGTAGGCTGCCATCCTAGCAGCTTCTTGGCCCGCGAGGCCGTTCCTTGGCCATTAGTACCCAAGACCACGGCTCCATGAGGAATAACATTATTTGCCTCTTCAAGAGTCATCGAGCGTACTGAATTAGCTGAGTCTATATAACCAAGGCTATGCGCTTCCTTGGCAATGACTGAGGCGACATCCTTGAAGCTCTAGAAGAAGGCATTATGTCAATAAGGTATCGTTAAATCAAATCGGGGGAGTAGAGTAAGGACCAACCTCGATGCCATTCTCCGCAAAATAGAGACCATTTTCATTCCAGAAAGGACCCTCGGTAGCCTTCGCTGCAGTCTGCGCAAGATCTGCGAATAATTTACCTAGATCAGAAACATGGATAGTACCCCAACGACTAAGTCCCTTGCCGAGATATAGACCGACACGCTGCTGAAGCGCAGCCTTGGCCAAAGATGGGATTTGAATGCTTCGTTGGTTGACAGGGCCTTCTCCGGCTCCGTAGATGATTGGAGGGAAGATAATGGCTGTCTTGGGACCGTCAGAGCCCAAGTCGAGAATGTAGTTCTCCACGGGTCTGCGGTTTCTGTAAGAGCGAATGAAACCCCGCAGACCTTCGGCGTTGTCGAGGTCGTCGAAGACTTGATCTGAGGGCTCGCCATATGAGTTGTTATCAATTTCGGGGCATGCTAGCACGCTAGCGCCTGTGATCTGAATATAGTATGCTGGAATCAAGTCAGAATCGGCAATTGGATTCCTAGGCAAATAGGGCCAGGCGCATACCATTATGACGTCCTGCTAGACCTTTCGCGATCGCATTGACACTTTTCATATGCTTGTTGCTGGCAGCATCTGCAAAATTCCGATTAGAAATTAATTATAATATTCAATGGCTGCGCAACTCACGAATAACAATGTCGGCGTTACGTGCTTCGTCTTCAATGACCTTAGTGTTATCTAGATCTGCAAGGACAATGCAGACCGTAGGGTACGCCGCAGAAACATTGCTAGCCTTCTTTGCGTCTCTCACGAGAACAGAGATATCATATTTGGGGTTACTCTGCTGCAGGGAGTGGAGGACTTGGCCTCCGACGTAGCCTGTGGCACCCGTGCTAGGGTTGAAGTTAAGCAGAAAGAACGTGGAGCTCGGTCGCAAAACATAGACAACTTACAGAAAGATCTTAGTCATTTTGAGGATTGATCAAATGTTGAAAACGTGTTCAATTGAACGAAAAGTGACGCAGAGCGAACGACACTTTTGTAGACACGCCCCGCGCTACAGACACCAGAAAGGGCAAGTGATTCCATGGAGACACCAGCCCTCACATCAATGTCTATCAGCATGTCATTGAACCATCGCCATCGTCTCCACATAAATACCTGATCCGTGTCAACTCGGGATACATCTCAGTATCTCTAGATAATATCAAGAGGAGCCTCACGCCAAGATATGGTATCAGGCAGCACAGTGGATGCCTAGCTAGGCCTCTTTCGGCGGCAAACTCCTATAGCTTAAATGGACCGCGATTTCCAAGAGACATTGCCTATCAAACATGTCTTTTCTCAGTCTTCCTCCTGAGATTCATCAGCGAATCCTATCATACATCCTCTCCGCTCGAGATGTGGCCGCCTTGTCGATCCAATGTCGCGCTCTTCACGCCATGTGCGACATGCCAACACGCAAAATTTATGACACAATTAGCATCTACTCAAACGACGAGAGCATTGACGGGGCATTCGGGCTTCTAATGAACATCTTGAAACGGCCAACTCTAGGCCATTATGTGCGCCATGTTGAGTCCTGTTCGGCGACCTTTCTCTCCATGGAATTCAAAGAGACTGCACCTCAGCGCGGAGTAAACGATGAAGATACGGCTCTCGTGCGGGGTGCCGTGAAGAAAGCTGGGTTTTCAGGCCACAGCGAGGACCGCGTAGTCAATATGCTCATGCAGAGGATGGAACATGCGACAGGGTCATATGGATTTTACAAGTAAGAGCTGGTTAATACTTTGTGTTTGCACGGTCGACTGATTAATAGTAAATGAGAACAGGTACCGTGATACACTTGGCACCTTTATTGCGCAAGCCCTCATTGCGGTTCTCATTGCACTCTCGCCCAACCTTACATCGATGGCCACACCACCGCCCTTTCGCTGGCACGGACAGGAGGGGGTGTCATACCCACTTGTCGAATTTCTTCGCCAGGTCAAAGCTAGTCCAGAAGCAAAGCCATACTTTCAAAATCTGCGGAAGGTATATTTGATTAATAAATCTGACAGTACATGGTCGGACGGCCGTTTCTACGTTCCAATGGACTTCCTTGCCTGCTGGGAGTTGTTTGACCAACTTCCATCTATTGAATCTATCGGGGCGGATCTCGTTGTGGCAGATGAGAACGATAAACAGGCCCTTGAGAGCAGGCTCTCAAACATTAGCAGGATTGCAATCAACCACTCGCATATCAACTCAAATATTCTTGTTCAATGCATTTCATCATGCAGAATTCTCAGAGAGCTCCAATATTCAATTGGAGGCAGGGCAAGCAGTGATGGAAGCTCCCCGACCGTCAATCCCAAGGCAATCATCAAAGCGATCTTAGGGCACAAAGACAGCCTTGAGATTCTAGATCTTGATGTTGATAGTGTCACTCGCCTTGAAGGTCTGGCAGGAGATGAATATGATTACGAAAGTATGGAGTTCGAACTTGATAGAGATGGGTCTCCATTTAAGGAGTGGGTGCATCCTGGTGTTAGTGAGAGTTTACGCTCCATATGGATGCGTCAAGGGTCACTGAAGGATTTTGGAACTTTAAAGGAACTGAGCCTGGGCTTAGAATTCTTAGTATATTTTGCCAGGGGTGTGAGAGCCAGTGAAGCTCCTGTGGAAGAAGCTTCTATGGAAGATCACGAGTGGCCCATAGTGGCTGATTGCCTCCCTGAAAGTCTTGAATATTTGTGTATCAGAGGATACGAGAAGGGGGTGAGTGAAGAGCTTGATAGACAGGTAGATGCATTGATGGCCTACTACGAGTCTGGATCATCGAACCTGAAAGAGATCAAGGGACTTGTGGAAACGATACCCAATTCCGATACCGTGGGTAGTCCAGATAATAACGGGGAGTTATTGTGGTCGCTTACTGAGATGGGCTATGAGAGTGACTGGTGATGCGCTTCTCGAGATGATTTATGGAATCCAGCAGGTGCATTTTGTTCTGACATATCACGAGCGCTACGAAATCAATAATTCAATAAGTCAAATCAGCTAAATTTAGTACCCTCACGGCTGATAACGAGTTCAAAGATTCCTCGCAAGTGCCTCGCTGCAAGATTTGATAATCTCTTGTTGCGCTTTGATCCATTCTGTCGTCCATTCCTTCAATTTTAGAATGGCATCCACGTCATCAAGGGACCCTGGATCTTCAAAGTTGTTTAGTACACCCTTCAAATTTTTATCTCCCACTAGCCAGCCCAGAATCCTTTCGGTGTCTTTTGGCTCAGCAAGTTCCTTGCTGACGTTCAGCCGATAATACTTCTTCGTCTGGGCGTGAGGTGCAAATGCATCAACAAGTGCTCGGAAAAGGAGATTGGTGCTTTCCGTATTGGTTGCAATATTCGCAAAGCTCAGCATTGCTTTCTTGAAATCGAGGCCTGGTTGAGCGACGGCTGCGTTGGCACCCATTCCGGTGCCAATACTGAGGAAGCAGTCGGTCTCACGAGTTGGGCCGTAAACACTGAGAATTTCAGTCCAAAGCCTGTAGAGAACAGAAAGTCAGTCGAAACCCAATTTGCTATGGATAAGATAGCCTACCATCCTAGTGGATTGTTAGCTAGTAGACCACCGTCTACGAGTTTCACTCTGCCAACTTGAGTTGGTTGGAAATATCCGGGAGCCGCGGACGTGGCGCGAGCAGCCTCCCACAACTTGATTTTGGATAGGTCGGGGTCCGGAGCAGTTTGTTCATTCGCATAAGAGCGGAGGAAGACAGGTCCGCGGTTGCTGGCAGACTCTTCGCGTGTTGCCATCAAAAGTCTGGACTTGTGGTATCAGTTGAACTGTGGATACAGCGTGAATAGATCAAACGGAGGAAATAGTCCTACATTTTGCAAGGACTTGCATCATCAAGCAGTGCAGCATCCTCTGCATTCTGGCCTGTTGGTAATCTCTTGCGAAGCAGATCTTTGATTACCTTTTCCAGCTGTTCAGCGGAGTAAAATTCGCCCTTTGTAAGATAGTCCAATGGTTTTCCAATGTGGGTACGTAACCAGCCGGAACCAAAGACATCTTTCATCACTGAATCATATGCGTCGAGGCATTCCTGGACAGTCATCTTCAGTCGGCCTAGCATAATAGCAATCAATCTGTTTCATCCAGCATGAGATTCAAGGGGCCAGTTGGACGATACAGTTTGTGATAACTTACCCACCGGTGCTAGTTCCACCGATAATATCGAAAACCTCGCATGGTTTCTTGTTAAGAGCTGCTCGGTCCATGACTTCTTTTAGTAGCATCAGAGAAGAATACCCTCGAACACCGCAACCGTGTGGGAAAAAGTTAGAACGTATATGAAGTAGCTTTAATTATTAGTATAGGATCCTTACCGAGAGCTAAGACCCGGAGAGGACGCTTTTCATTGCCTGCAAATGTCTCGGCTTTATCCCATGCTGCTTTGGTTTTGGGAGCATATGCCTCGTTCTTTGAGTTGACACTGTTCAAAATTTGCTGTAATGCAATGGTGTTTTCAAATATTTGAGCATAGCTTGGAGGTGTGTCGATAATTGTGGGAGTTCCCATATCAAGTACTAGACATGCAGCTCTGCCGTATAGCTCCCAGCCGGTATAACGAGCACACACCCGGGCCCCAATACAATTTTCAACCTATTTCCCCTGTCAGCAGTCAAGATTGCAAATATGAGTTGTTGGAGGAGACTTACCTCGAGTAATCCAAGTAAATCATGCCTTCCTGCAAGAATGTCACCACCCAACTGTGAAGGTTATCAGCATAGCATCTTAGTATGTGGGATAACAAACTTGCCCATTCATACTCCTTCGATCCCATATCATTCTTATGACTCTGCCAGACCAAGTCGACGCCCTCTCTGACTCTTGGAGAACCAGATGACTCATTTTCATAGAGGGCTAGCTATCTCCAACCATGTCCAGTTTCCCAGCGCGCGATCATCCACCCAACCTTGATCGTGCGTTTCAGCGAAATGTTGAACACTTTGTAGTGCTTCTACAGCTGCCTTGTTAAGTGGCTATGTTATATGAAACCCGTTAGCGTTATTTCCTGAGGGTAATATATTACGAGGACCAACCGTTGTTTTGAACCACGTCTTTCCTGCGGCATCTGATCCTTCCCCGATAACCAGAGGCTTCTTTTCATCCTTTGAAGTTGGTGCGGATACGATAAATCGCCCTTGGGGAAAGGGTGACTGGTCATCGATGGCTCGCAAGGGCAAAGCCTGTAAGCTTTGCAGGGACTTGGGAAGCGACATGTTCATTATAAGTGATTATTGCGTCTACCAAATGGAGCTTGGCCTTGTTCTTTTTTATATTTCAGCATGCCGGTACCAAACACAGAAAGGTGTTGGTTGGCGACTATTTCTTTTAGTTACAGTCAAAAATGATTCAAAGCTGGGTCTTATTACAAGTGTTCGTCTAAGAGATAGGCCCAGGGAAAGAGGAACGAACAATCTATAGCTGTTGGCTGGGTGCGGCTGGGGTTCTTTGGGCTGAGAGCTTGTATTCTGTCCAGGTGAAAGTCCACAAACTCGAAAAACCAAAAGAAAAAAAACCAAAAAACATATAAAGCGAGTTAGAATAACCGAACAGCGCATTTTGAATCTAGCCTCTGCTTTATGGTAGTCAGTCATAATCAGTGATAGTCATTGGTACAAAGCTGGGCCTCGTCATGTTCAGATCCATCCACGGGTGGCCCCGATGCTGTACCGTGGTTGAAAGGCCCGGGTGTAACTTGAGGCATGGCTGAAAGGTTTAATTTCTAGTCCCAGTTTATAGTATAGTAAAGCTTACGTTAATTGCAGTCGGATAGTGTCGGTTACAATGTCAAGCAGAAAGCCGAACTCAGACCTCCGAGTGGACTCGCATAATCCTCATTCCTTAGGGCTGTACATGCGTAAGCGGCTGACAAAAGCGACCCGAGTTTATGAGAATTACGCTCGCTATAGCCCATAAAGTGGCAGTATGATGAAGGCCGACCTAGACCAAACGGAGATGCATGCTTTGCGTGCCAGCATTGCCCCTATCCTAAGATTCTCCACACAACATAATTTCTCCATGAACTGCTGTCAGAAAATTGAGTTGTTGAAAGACCACTAAACCGCTAGGATGACTGCAGATCTGCTAGAGCTAATGCCACCGAAGCTGAACATTGATCGGCAAGACTATCAGCGCCGGATCTGGGGTCGATCCACCTCTAGTTCCTGAAGATCATGCGTCTCCCAGTACATGCCACTCGATCACGCCCCAACACCTCCCTGTATATTGATGTTTGACTTAATGTTCGGTCCGTACATTAGCGCTGTGATTCCACTCGATGCCCTCTCATCAAGGGCCTTCGAAGTGTCTGCCTCTGCATAATAAGAAATTCAGCGCAATATCCGCATATATGATTCAAATTAGGGATGGCTTATGAGATCTTCTAGGTATATAGACAGCAGTGAATGCTCTTGAATGAAAGTAACAAATTGTAACTTAGTAGAAGCGATATGAATATGTCCTCTCAATCTACCCCCTGTCACCTCGCTCTCGCTCTCTACAGACCCACAAAACCAGTATCCACTTAACTAGTTCGCAGATCCCGGGGCTTACAGCTGTAGATTTCACGCAAATTGGATATGAGAGCCCATGCAGTAGCTCTAACTCGTCCAAATCATTGACTCAACAACTCCAGTTGAGTCATGATCGTACTTTGTGTAGTGTAGATCTATTCTCACTGCGCCACCGATGCGCGTCTGAGATTGAAATCTATCTTCTCAAATCCCGTTTTCAAGACATTACAACGGAGATAAACACATCCTTTTGCTTTAACCAGAAGGCGTTCCGCATATCTAGAGGAAACTAGTGGAGGCGAATTGCATTAGTAGGATGAATAGTCGTGAACAGAATTCATGAGAGGGTGCAGCATGATCAGTTCTTCAGACGAATCTCTCGAAATGATTCAAACGGAAGAATACATACTAAGAAAGATGATCTAAGAAACATATTTAAAGTCAGTCGACTCCTCAGTTTCTGAATTCTTCATTACCAAGCCTTCTACCAGACAAGAGCCCTTTCTTTCATCCCAATTTTTACCTCAATATATCAAAATGCGTTTCACGCTTATCGCTTCTGCCCTGGCCCTGGCTGTCGGCACCAACGCGGCCATGTCCGCCTCTGAAGTTCAGTCCAATATCGATGCTATCACTCAAAAGTCTGCAGAGACGAAGGATGTTGCCCATAGTATCACCGTCTTGAACGCGCTAAACAAGGGTCCTGTATGTTCTATGTCTTCAAAATCCATTGCACTCAGAAGAAGTCATCTCTGTTGAATCAGTACTCATTTCAACTTACAGCTCGTGATCAATGATTTCAAGGATATCATCACCCTTGCTACCAATGATATCACCGCAATGAACAGCAAGCGCTCTGAAGAAGCCGCCTTGGACTCTGTCGCTGCTCTTGGCTCTCAGAAGAAGCGCCAGAGTGTCGGATACAGTGCTGTCGAGCAACAGGGGATCTGCAACGCTTTCCGAAGCGTAAGGACATTAAAGACTCTATTTCATTCACCTCTCGTGTGCTAACACCATATCAGTTTGTCGAAGTCCACCAGGACCTTCTCAGAGTCGTGATTGGCAAGCACGGCATCTTAAGTACGTTCTCTTTTACCAAACCTATCGCCACCGTTCTTCAAACCCTAGAGGGAGGTGTTGATAAGCTTGCGTTTGGTATCATTGATACCGTTCCAACCTGTGCTCAAGATGCTACTCAGAACAAGAACGCTCTTGACCAGACTCTCAAGGATGCGGAGACTACATACTCCAACTAAATCCCTTGATCTGTCGTAATAACGTTACGTGATGGGCTGCGATTAGTCCAAAGGCAATTTTCGGTCGCTTATTCTGTCTAGTAATGATTCGGGATTTAACGGTCTATGCGTATTTAACGTATGTTCTACGAGCAGATAATACAATATCTGTAGTCTGAGCACATGTATTTATTCTGACTCCCCGACTTGTGATGGTAAATTACAGTTTACTTGGCCTTGAGTAATTTCTTCATTCCGAACTTGTGGCTATCTGTAGAAGAGAGACCACAATGTAAGACTTTGGAGATCAATTTGGTTCATATATCCGGATGTACAATTTGTGAATACCAAGATATCAACATAACAGAAAGGACAAGATCGTCTCGTTCTCCTGCAATCAGGACACCGAGACCGGCGTAAACCCAACCATGGTCCCATTAGCACTAGACATAGTCAACTTCAGATCCTGCACAAAAGGCCTCGAGTCTCGACTCTCCATCGCCTCAAACTCTTGCATAATTCTAACGATGGTGTAACCAGCCTCAGTCAAGGCGAACTGCTGCCCAAGACAGATGCGCGGACCGCCATTGAACGGGAGATACGCCCAACCAGGTCTTAACTTTTCCCATCTCTCGGGACGGTACTCATCAGCATCAGGGCCGTAGAACTCAGCCGATCGGTGCATAGTGTATACGCTGTACATGATTTCGTAGCCCTTCGGAACGTGCAAGGGGGATTTTCCGTCTGGGCCACCGCCGACGGGGAGGTGTGTGTCTTTCTTTGCCATTCGGATGTTGAAGGGGACGATAGGATACAAACGCAATGCTGAATTTAGATTATTATCTTATAATGATTTTCGGAAACTAGGGTGTACTTACTTTCATTTAGAACCCACGACATATACGTCATGGATTTCAGATCATTGAATGTCGGTCGGCGTCCTTCCAAGGCGAGCACGTCTTGTCGAACTCTGTTCCAAATTTCGGGACTCTTTGCCAGGTGGAAGAAGGTGATACTCAATGTGTTGGCAGTTGTATCACGCCCAGCTAGCAGGATACTAAGTAACTGATCCGTGAGCTGTTTCTTGTCAAGTGTTTCCTTCGAAAGCTCAAAAGAAAACACATATTGCTTATCCATGAGCTTCTGAACTTCTTCGGGGACCTTTTGGCCATTGTTGACAGCAATTCGATAGTCGATCGCTTTCTGGACTAATCGCTCGGCGTACGCTCGGGTCGACTTCGTTGCCTTCCAGAATTTGGGGTTGTAGTAAAAATGCATCAGAGGACCAATCCTAATACGTGTCGCGGTTCCTCCTTGGGCGATATCCCACTCTCTGGCGAATGTGGAGCCGGGAGCAGATGGATTTAAATCTGCGAGGGAGTTGGTCGATTCTCCGAAGAGAAATTCGGTTGCAGTGTCGATAGTCTTTCTGATATCAGCGAGATACACATAAGGCGAGTTCGAGTTTGATCACCATTCTCAAAAACAGATTCTGCATATCAACCGTGGACCCATCCCGGGGAATGTGCTTGATGAGCTTGGCAACGTGAGATTCGTAGATATCAGTGTCGGAAACGCGGGTACGAGAGAAGTTAGGACGAAGCATCGCGCGTGAGTGTTCCCATTCACTGCCATCTGTAGTAAAGACGTTTGAACCCAGTAATGGACGTGCTGCCTCGTTGCGAACGGGCCCCAGCTCAAAATCCTTGAACTTAAGTGCCAACACAGCTTGGATGTTCTTGGGCTCGGCAGTGAATATGGCTTTCCGCCCGCCCATCTTTGCTTTGAATGTAGTGCCGTAATCTCTGTGCCAGCCACGAATGAGCTCGGGGAATCGGAATTCGGTCCCAGCCTTGACCATTGACAATATCATACTGATGCCGAACGGGCCGTGGGAGACACTATGCAATGGTGGCTTGCAGTCATTTTCACGAGAATACTTCCAACCTAGAATAGTGATTAGCGTTAGTGTCCCAAACGCTGGGAGCTAAAGTTTTTATACTTTGAAACCCTCGTGCAGCTTTGCAGGACAAGTATGTGAAAGTAATAGCTCCAGCTACAAGAGCATAAAGGGGAATATTCAACATATCAATCGAAATAGGCGCCATATGTGCAAAGTTCTGCGGCGAACAAGTCTTCTCCCAGCTTTGAGAGGGGGAAACAGATAATTAGGTGACATCCATGGGTATTTGTATTCAGTCCACCAATTTCGTCAGCCCGGAGTGACAAAAAAACTATCACACGCTAGGTTGTATTTTAGTCACCAGGGAAGATCATTCGATTACAGTGTCTTGACCTGTTTCAATGTACTCTTTAGGCACAATCAGTGCTTTTGAATTGACTATAGCCACGATGATTGGGCAGAGATCTAGACTTCTCTATTCCAATTTTAGCATGATCGAAGCCGTGCGCATCTAGCAGCTTCGCTTGTAATGGGTTCACAGTACATCAGTACATTTTGACAGTGTCGAGGTAGAACTTACCCGCCAATTAGCCCGTCTGTGCAGGATAAGTGCCTTTAGGCTAGGTGGAACTCCGAGCAATGAGACATGAGACTAATGCATCCGCGGGCGAGGGAGCTAGATGTAGTGCACTGGGGCGGGCCGTCAACCTTTTTATAGTAAAGATCTTCCGGGACTCGAATCTTCATTGGGATTACCAGCTCTGACAATATTCAAAGGCATGCAGCAATCTTTCCGAAGATATAGAGAAACGACAATCAAATGGAAAATGCAGTATTTGTTTGGACCGCCGGTAGGACGCCACTAGCGCCGATGCGTAAGCCAAAAACGGTATACCTTAACGCTAAAAAAGTTGACGTGGACCAAGCAAGTGGGCAACAAAATAGCAGCAGTGGATTCATATATTGAGCGGGGTTGCTGTACATGTCACGGAAGAGCAAATCAAGAATGCCAAGTATGTCATAGCACGCACAGGACTGGCCCTTATATTAGGCCAGACAGAAGTATGAGGTATCGTATCACAAGCAATGCCAGCCACGCAGTGTGGACAAAACTCCAACTAAAAAACGCCTCTCGGGTCTGACATCATGCAGCTACCGAAACTGGTGTTTGATTCAAATTCTCCGTTAGCTTCTCCGCTATCTTTGGCTTCTCCGTAGCCTCGTTGCTCTCGCTTTTCGCGGCGGGGTAGAAACTGACTGTTCCATCGCCCTTGATCACCCCTGTTCGATCCAGAACAGTCCGGGCTCGGACGTATGGGTCAAGCTCCCAGTAGTTCTTGCGCAATTTCTCAACAATCTGGTCTCGAATTTCCAAGTCTGCCTTGGGATCTGCGATCCATTGAGTGGTTAGACTGAAAAGATCAGCACCAAGGCTGTTTCTTTTTGCGAGAATGATGTCCCGGGTGGCAGTATCGTTCAATTTGTCATTTTCACCGGCGACAGGCTCTACGTATTCATATTCCCAGTCTTCTTCTCCTCCAAGTTCCTTAAGAATATTCTCGCGAGGGACCAGTTCTTCAAGGGCCTTGGCACCAGTGATGAAATGCACCTTGGCAGCAACCATAGGGTCAAGAATACCGTTGATGATCTTCCAAAAGCTGGAAAAGATCCAAGGAGCATTGTAGAAGATCATCGCCCCAAGAGACTCGGGGTAGTTCTCCTGGAAACAGTCGATGATGAACTTCACCGGAGGGAACTCCCAATTTCCAAGCGTGAACGAGGTGAGATCGAAAACAATCGCCATAGATTCCACGGGCGGAACTTGAAGGAATCTAACAGTCTCAATGCAATGGACAATGAAGTCGTTTAATCCCTTCTGGGTCTGGGTGCTTGGGTCATGGACCCGTACTCGAACAACACAAATAGGTCGACCCATTTTGTCGCAGCCATGGAAGTAGCCTTTGCCAGTGGTGGCCTGCAGCATAAAACCTTCGCCATCCTTTTTCTCCGGTGAATCTCCTCCCATATGCGATTTCTCAAACGCGTATGCTTCACCCTTGGCCAAAACCTCCTCGTCTACCTTGTATTCATTAACACGCCAGTTCAAGGCCGAGACTAACTTGATCCATGCTTTCGGGATGTTCCATTTTTCCGCGCGAAGGAAGCGCAAGAGAAGAGCGTCGGGGTGATCTTGTTTGAAAAGAGTCAGAAGCGCCGACCGAAGCCTATCGCCTGGAAGCTTTAGAAGGAGCGACTGGATAGTCTTGGTCTCAGCCGGGCTGCCATTCAAGATTTTGAGGCTGTTCAACAGTTTAGCCGGGATAGCCGATGTCTCCTCTTCGGGAGGCTCTGCCGGTGCACGACTCAGGGAGAAGAGTCGTCGACGTGGCTTTGGCATGCTGTCGGAGTTTGCCGCCGAGGCTCCATCGGGACAGGGTACTTCATCATCCCAAGACTGGATCAAGATCCTCCAAAACTCACGGAGCTTCTCTTCCTCCGACGAGGAGAGTTTTCCGACATAGCCAGTTTCTGTCGTGGATGTCATATCGTGAGGAGTTTGGGACAAGACCACAATTGGGGCGTACTGTATCACACAGCTTCTTTGTTTCAAAGGCGCAATTTAAAAATTTTCCCACTTCGCTATGTTCTTACAAAGACTGGAGTGTCGAACACCCTATGAGATTGACTCATCATAATCCGGGATGTCCTCAGGGGCATATGTGATAGCCTTCTGCAGTAGCCCGCATCAGCAGCAGCTGAGAGGGGGTAATCGGCGGACTCGTGTTGGTTCTCAGTCCCCGAACCTGCTAAAATTGTGCGCACCTTGAAGATCTTCGGCTATTGATTTGCAATGGTTGCGGGGTGCTCAACCTGTGTTTCAACCGAGGTGATTATCCGCATGTGAAGGGTTGTCACAGCCTGATAACCTAGGCCCGGCATGTATCTAACATGCAAGGCTGAGGTAGAGACATACCAATGAGAACAATGGATGATGATACATTCGTTGAGGATGCTCACCTCTCTGTTGGGATGGAGATCTATCAGCGGCCCAAGCCACTCCGACGTTGGCCGAACCAGGAGAACAAACAAAAGGGGGAGATGGTATTTGTTGGTGTATAATTGTTGCGAGTTATGTATCAAAATCCGAAGTCCAACATTCAGATAGAATATCTCCATATTGCTGCATCAGCTGCCGAAGGGCCATATTCGAAGTTTGTGATCCACCAATGGTCACATCAAGTGACATCAACCCTTTCATCAAGACATCGATCTGCCGGTCCCATGTTCCATCGGGCATGACCACACCACAACCTCCCTCTCCCTCAGAAATACCAGCATCGTAGTTGGTATGAAGTTGCAGTTGAATGACACCCTCGATGGCCTTTTGAAGGGCTGTCACAGCTAAACTTGGGGTGACATGATAGGCCGTGATCGGAACCTCCGCTCCTAGCCCATTTTGAAGATTAAAGGCCTCTTCCGCAGGGATTTTTAGCACGCATTCAACCGTTTGGGCGACACATAATGCTGCCTCTTGTTGGTACGTTCGAATTATAGGAGCGAACTGCTGCTCGTCCGCAACATTGAGGTATTGGCAGGCGTTTTTGTAGACGTCGTCAAGGAGGAAGATTCCCAAATTCCAAAACATGACAAGAGAGACTTTTGAAAGTAGCCGTTAGTAGGCATTGGTTGTAAAAAGTACACAGAGAAAAGAATCGCTCACCAATGGAGATTCTCGGGCAAGTGGATAAATATAGAAAATTGCTGATAGAATGAGCTATAAATGGTTGGAACGACGCATTCAACTGATTGATAGCTGCGATGCCGGAATATATAGCTTCAATGATGGATTGTTGATATTCGGGCGAAATGTTATTCGAACTTCTCGCACACGATTTGATGTTTATTATCTGTCTCCAGACACAGAACGCTTCTGCACTGGCTTTCAGGCAAATTGCCTGGACCTGTCCATCGAACTCTAGAATGCTTCGACAGGCAGCCCAAGCTGTCATGGACTCCTTGTTGGAAGCAACTTTGCATTGTCAGTCCTGTTCAAATTAATCGGCGGTTGACTTACCTTTTTCAACCCCCCAAAGATCTGGAAGTTTGCATTGCCGGTCCATGGATAGTGCCGCCCCTGTGTCGCGGATGTAGGCAGTCCAGCGAATGAGGTTCATGCTTGCCTCTAAAAGACCACTGTACGTGGAAGATGGTCCTAGGTTCTTGCGGTATTGTGCAAGAAGCTCGTCCAGATAGCAAAGCTTCTGCAGAGCTGAGTCAAGGAAATTGGGCGGCACAAAGCCCTCTATTTCCTTCAACTTTGTTGGGATCACAATGCCGACAAAGGTCAGTGTTGCAATAATGATACGGAACGACTTCACGTGGCGAGCATCATCTAGGAAAGCGCGGGCTCGGAGCCACGCATCAGTAAATGCATTCAGAGTTGACTCAGAGTCCGTAGAGTTGTTTCCGTCAGACACCGGCAACCATTGCATCGAGAATGCAAGAAGGACTGCCTTCAAGGCTGCGTCGGACTTTCTCCGAGCGTTAGAATCCAGTCGGTTGCCATAAAGGTGACTGAAATGATCCAAAAATCGAGCACTCCCTAGAAGAGATATTTCGTGGATGATCTCCTCACTTGTCGGTTCTGAAAAGACGGATTGGAGGGGTTGGTTGTTTGGTGTATTCTGTGGACTAATGATCGATGTCACAGGTGGTGACTCTGTTGAGCTTCTAGATTTGCTTTCTCCTATTCGGTAACGATTTCCAGTCGTTGCATACAAATTGCAATCATATTCCAGAAATCTAGATGAGCTGGCTGTTGAGATTGCATCGTAGATCCGAGTGAGTCTATCACCGAGTATCTTTGCGTCTATTCCAGAATTCAACAGATAGATTGGACTGTCGAACGAGAAGGGAACAGCGGTTGCATATTGATTTGTGCGCATCCGATTCAATGAAAGCGAGATTTGATTATTTTGCTGAATCTCTGTCGTAGCTGGAGCATCGGAGTGTGCTAGTGCGAAAGGTGGAGATGCGCGGTAAATATTTGATGATGATGTGAGGTGGTCATCTGAAAGCCGATCAAGATCAAGGTCAATCCAGGATGCCAGGATATCCTGATCAACCACAGAAGATGCATTCAATTGGGTTTCCAGGCTGCCGGGGAGCCCTTCAATCAGCCTGTCAAAAGAATTCAAGTCATCGTGTTCAATTCTCTCCGCTGCCACCTCAACTTGTGGGATTTGTCTCCTATTGACTGGGGAGGTTGGATGACGCTTTGCAAACTCGAATGTACAGTGGTGTTTCAAACGTTGGCAGTTCGTGCATATCGTTCCAGGCACTCCTTCTGAAATGCTTGGCACAAAACAGCGCCGCTTTGAACGCCGGCACCGGTCACAACTTGTATTCTGGCGACGTTGCGGTTTCAATGATGATTTAAACGCCTGCGAAACACTCTGGTCTCCCGGCATTCCGTATCTACATGAGGGAACGAGAGAATAGTACCGAAAAGGTTATTCTTATGACGGCATGATGATTATCCGTTCCGTCCCGCTTTTTGCCTGAAATATGAGGTGCCACTTTCGTCTTTTTTGATTTGACAAACATCAGATATCTTACATGTGTTTCCTCGTACTAGACCCTCAAGATGCATGGTACATTCAGCATTCTTGGCGAAGCAGTTCCCAAGGCTGATTGGGAACTCAATCGGGTAATATCAAGGCGGCGAAGCTATACCCCATCCGGTTTCCGACTAGGCAAGTCGCGCTCAACTTCCTTAATTAATTGCCTCTCTATCTCTCATATTCTTCAGTCCATTGCTTTGCATTCATTACTGGTATGTCTTTATCTCACATTCTTGTGTTTACTTTCTGCCCCTTCGTAGAGCTTACAAAGGAGTGTACAGTCGACTTCACCTCTGGTGACTACACTCAACTTCTATTCATACTAACTAGAACTTGATCAAATTTACCAAAGATTACAGAAGTCATGCCTCAAATCAAGATATATGAGCTATCTGAAGCAGACAAAAGGGGGTTTAGCAAGACGGTAAAAGTTTTCATTTGCTATGAGCTTCAGCCCACAGCTCATCCGGACGAATTGGTTTCCTCTATCGTGGAAGGAGTGAGAAACGCAACTCGCCAACTGCCCTTCATGGCAGGGACTTTGGAGTTTCAGAAAACTGGAAAGCTCTGTATTTTGGTGTCTCCGGAAAACCAGACTGAAGTCAAAATCCGCAGATTTTCGTCTACTGAGCACAAGTCTTTCTCCATATTATCGAAGAACTCATTCGTCCCGGATGACCTGGACTTTACCCAGCTTCTGCCCGAAGAAGAGGCGGGTAAGAACAGTGTCTGTGCTCTCCAACTGAGTCTTATTGAGGCTGGTCTAATCATGGGCTTCCGAATGAACCATGCTACCGGGGACTGGGCGTCAATCAACACGTTCTTGTCTCTTATTTGCCAAAGCACGAAGGCACACCGCGCCGGTCTTGATGGTACGGTATATGTCCCAGACCTGAATAGGGATCCATACAATACTCTAGCTCCGGACCCGTGTTTATCAAGGGAAGATCTTCTCGAAAACCTGTCAATGTTTTATGTCATGAATAAGAGCGACTTGAAACGACCACCACCACCACCGTCCCTAAAGTCAAATATCTACAGGATCAATGAGCGAACGATGCAACGCCTCAAAGCCCGCTGTGCCCCATTCCTTGGCGACCTTGGCTATGTCACCTCCTATGATTGCATCGCTGCCCTCGCCTGGAGGTCAATCACACGAGCCCGACTTGGAATTAACCCAGAGGGATCCATTACACCATCACGCTTCGTTCACCCCATTGATGTCCGTACTAGAGATCCAGATCACAGAACTACCAAAAACTACTTCGGCAACGCCGTTATCGGGTGCCAAGCCGGTCCGGTAATTGCGCAAGAACTGGTTGTGGACGGGGACGAAAAGTTTGCGGCTGCAGCAACCCTCATACGCAAATCTATATCTACAGTCGGACTTTCCACAGTCGGGCACATGACGTCTCTCATTGGATCTCTCTCTCCAACAGAGACCCTGGGCAGCCTGGCAGATTTCTTCGGCATGGATCTTTTGATGAACACCTGGTATTCGGGTACGGCAGAGAATTATGATATTGGAGCTGGTTCGGTTCCTGTCGCGGCTAGACTGGATCCAAGTATGGCAGGAGCTTGCGTGATCATTTTGCCAAATTTCTCGTGGGGAGGAGAGAGAACTTTTGAGGCTTTTGTGCAGTTACCTTCTGAGGAACACGAGCTACTTGAGAAAGACGCAGAGTTCTCAAAGTACTTCGAGCCAATTGTGTGAGACAGTCAACCACTATTTGTTCCGAGCTAGAATAGATTATGCCTTTTTTACAAGTGTGGTGTCAGTCTACAAGAAACAATACAGCCTCATGCACAGACCTATCGATTTCCAAGAAAAGAGGGACGAAGTATTCCATCAGCGATTCTTCACATCCAACTCTGCTAAGCTGACATATAACTCAAGACTTTAGCGACTTGTATTTATTGGAATGGTTTCTGTTAACCCACCAGATATAACACAACCCGCCAATGCCGTATATTCCCATTGGCATTAGGGCCGCTAGAACCACCATCGAAAAAGAGAATGCCGGCACCATAGCGACGGCACTGAGAGACAAGCAGGCAAAAAGTATCAAGACAAAGGAAACGCCGACACCAAAGAGGGCGGACAATGAGGAAGGCCGTTAGATATGGATGTGCTCGTAGACGGCCGTCAAAAACGCTCTCGCATAGTCTGCTGATGACATCTTGGAGTTGGGCGATGTAGCTTTGGACCACGGGTATGAAGTCCTTGACACTTTCCATAGAGGCTATTACAAAATCAGACAATATCCTCTTTGGGCGTTTCTTTAAGATGCCCTTCGCCATTTATTGCAAGCAATAGAATTCATATAGTCCTAACGCGGTGATTCTAGAGAGGCACATCAGGTATGGGGTACGGTTTCCCTCTACAACCATACTCTCCGTGCTTCGATGGAATTTCGTATGACCCGAGTCCCCCAGCCTCATAATCCAAACGGGTAAGTGAGGCTCATTCATAGATGAAAGCCACATCTATTCTTTTAGACTCCACATGATCCTTCTTCTGTAAAAAGAAAAAGAAAATACAAACAAGCTCTGAATCAAAAACGTGCTATAGAGCTAACAGCTACTAGCCATTGCGTATGTCTAGTAACAACAGTAAATCCTCATTTAGAACTTCAAAAATCTTGTTCCAACAACTTAACTCCATCTGAAAAGCGGAGAGGTATCATAATACATTCAGGTAACATAGCTTCAGGCTTTGCCATGGATCGAGCAATAGTTTGTCTAGACCTTTTCACCCGCGGCCCTGCGAACACAATCCACAATAAATTTCGGGTTGCTCATAAACGGAGAATGACCTTCATCACACTCTTCTACATCGAAACAGCCCTCACCTTGGGCGATCATCCTGCGCTGTACTGTCGGAGGCAATGCCCGATCGTTGTTGCAGACAATGTAGGTGCTTGGAATTTCCCGGTAAGCGGTGTAGGTGACAGGAACTGCCAATGGTCCCATGGGGAATGTTCCCAGCAAGGAGACGGCTCGGTCAATATCTTTTTGCTCGCAGCGGTTATAGAAGAACAGGTGGATGTGCTCCATAGGAAGGACGATTGCCCCATCCTAAACAGGAAGTTAGTCATACGAGACGCCATATTAGTGATTGAGCATACCGGTGTAACTTCCATTCCTCCGAATTGAGCCTGCATTTCCTGACGCTGTCGCTCGATCTCTTCCTCTTCAGGCGAAGCGGGCACCATCTGACCCAGATGGGTCTGGCCCTCGGGCAATGCCATAGCGCACATGTACATAAGCTTAACAACACCCCCTTTCAGACCTTGTGCCTCGCGTTCCTTTTTTCCGAGACCTTTGACAGCCTCAGACATGGAAATACCACCGAACGAGTGAGCGAGCGTGATGACGTCCTTGCCAGCATCCAGCTTCTCAAGAATCACTTGGCGGATAGCTTGTGCATCCTGCTCCCAGCTTGTCAGAGGGGGACTGGAGTCCACACATGGGAGAGTAACTCCGACGGCATCGTAGTGGACCTTGGCGAGCTCATCAATGAGGCCTTGGAAATGGGCAGGCCGGTGCCAGGCGCCCGGAACAATGACGACAGTGGGGTTGGGCATCATGAAATTGGGTACACTTGGGAAAAGTAGAAAAGAGAGAATCGGCTGACTTGGATGATTTTCTACAAAAGAAGTACAGAGCTTAAATACCCCTGCAACTACACACGGTTTGACTCGATCGGAGCCGCAAAGTCGCCACCTCGGAGCCGCCCCGCGAGCTCTGATTGGCTCCACTTTCGCCCATCGGCTCCGCTCCTTGCCATTCTCGACTTCTAGTAAACAATGTCTTGAAGTTTGCATTATTTGACTTATGTTCGATTTTTTGAGTGTTAGAATCTCAGGTTACACATCTTGCTATGTGTAAGGCTTATCAAAGGAACTTTTATGTCTACCCCCTGGTAACCGGACTAAATATTCTTTCTTGGCATAAGTCACCGCAGAGCTGGGAAAGTGATATGCTAAAAGTTCAATCTGAGACATTGTCACAAGAATTTTGGTAAAAATCAGTTAATGTCACTTCAGGAGAACTAGTTTGTAGACCTCAGCAGTCTCCCTTCAAGGACAGAAGTAAATATCCCGTGTAGCTACCCATGCATGTCATCTGTTTAGTTTAAAGTCGGGACATTTCCATAGCCTGGAGTCCTGGATTTCTCCACGAAACATTGTTTGTGCAACTCAGAATATCCAATATGGCAGCAGCTATCCTCATTTTGATCGAACTGGCAATCGTCTCGGCGATTCCAGTTTCTAACCATACCAGAGTTAGTCACAGTAACAGCAGTGCTGATGGTTTCAGTGGATGCTACCCATGGTAAGTACTGTTTTGAATGTATTTAGCTCACTTCCTATTCTATGGAGTACTCATGTGCATATAGTGCCGACCCTGACTGTGGTGTCGCTGGATCTTATTGCCAATGTGCTCATGGTGAGCAGAAGATTCTCGTAAACTAAAATCCAAATTGTGAGTATTTCTGAGACCATTATAGGGCGCTTTTACGTGTTCAATCGTGATACTGAGAGCTGTAATCCTCCCTGGGCATATCTTGGGAACTCGAAGAGATCACTCCCGGGGTTCAGCTGCTAGTTCGCAAATTGACGGTCGTCTCGGGCTTGATCTGGTCATTTGTTTAATCATACGTGAGAGTATTATTGAATAGATCATTCACGACAAATGTTTTCACTATACATGATTTGTTTATCTGATGGGAGGAAAGGTCGCTTTGCTATACTGACAGACCCAAGTACTATGCGCGAGATTCTTCATTTGACATTGAGTATGCTCTGTCCTCGTCGACGCAATGCAAATATAATGCCAAAGGGAAAATTTGAATAATTTCAAGCCTTCGAGGAAAAAGGTTGGTCTGGCTATCGTCGTTTTCTTTCAGTAATTTAACGCGTTTCGTTTGTTTTCAACTAGCGCATGCGTATTGCACCAATCCTTTGTGCATCTACAAGATAATCTGTCCTAGACTTTGAATTGATGCCCGTGGTCACCAACGTATCCCATCAAGTGGCCCTTAATAGCTCTCGGAGCCATTTTCCGGCTCTGGACACGCTTGCTCTTCGGAATGTGGACGTAGGCAATACTTCCCTATAGACGTAAATGTGTGAGACTAGGCTTAGCATTTTCAATGCCTAGTATCTCTCTCTATACCTGAATAGGGGATTTGCCACTTTTTGGATCGGCAAGGCGGTTTATCGTGTAAATTGCAGTCTCCACGGCGTACGGCCAGAGCTTCTCCGGAAGCTTAGCGTCAAGCATCATTACTCTTGCGATATCATTAACGTAGCCAGAGATACGCTCGATGATCCTATTAGGCTCTGCGGTGTAAGGGGGCGTGAACTCAAACTTTATGCCTTCTTTCTCAGCCTATTTGATGAATTTGGTGAATTCGGTGCTATTATCCATGCGCCAAATACCTAGAAAACGTCTAGTTTTCAGCTTAATTTGCTTGTAGAAGGTCATCAAGTGGTCGGAAATAGTAGCTTTGCTTTTCACGAACTTTCCTTCGAGAAATCGCGATGTGTTATCAATGATTGGCACCTAGTAGCTCTCTCCGTTAAGTCCTTGAGGGGTCATTGGCTACGTGTTAACGTGGAATTTCTATGCTACGTCTTGGCTAGGCTTCCGCAGGACCCAGGTCTGGGTCCAAGTATTGGACCCAGCCCCAGACCCAGCCCGGGTCTGGGTCGAGGCTAGGTAACCCGGAACCGACCCAGGACCCAGACTGGGTACCCATTAGGGCCCTAGCAAAACCCAACTTTGCATAAAATCAAGGTCTTGGCGTTTATAAACCTGCTAACTAATCAATATGTAATCTTAGTATTTTTTGCTGTTTCAGTGAAAACTAACATAAATGAATTTCTTCGATAGTAATTCAAAAAAGATAATAGCTTATATAAATCGATGGGATATCCTTATTAGTTAATTACGCATTAGAATGTATAAATTTTGTAGTTATAATAGTGTTTAAGTAGTTAGGTGAACTAACATACTTCAAGTTATAGAAATATATTTTGAATCTAGCCCTAAGTAAGTGCAACTCTTTAACTCTAAAGTTTTACTGTGAGACCACGCAGCAGTCTCGGGGTAGGAATAGGTAAGCGAGGTAGAAGCCTAGTCTAATGCGTGTAATACAATATATTTTGTATTAAGATAGAATAAACGCTGGTCCTTAAAAGGCCTAGCGGAGAATGCTAAAGTATAACTATGGGTTAGACCTCGGCAAGGACCGGGTCCGGTCCCAACTTTGAGGACCGGGACCGGACCATGCGGTCTTTGGTCTTTTTTCAAAGTAGTCAGGACCGCACCACGGTCCCCCGTGGTCCTTTGCGGTCCCCCATGCGGTCCCCCGCAATTTCATAATTATGCCAAGACCTTCCTTGTTTGGTCGTATAAACTGATTATTCAGCCACGTTTTTTACCGTTATTTAACACTGTTCTGGTATCTACACAAATTTTGATAATGAATCAGGTCTAACAATCAATAAAACAGTTGAAACTACCTTGTATCTGATTTCATGAAGCTTGGTATTAAGTTAATTACGAATGAACTTTCGATTTCGGACTGTTGTGGTTGATATTTTAGAATTTACTTCTGATTATGCAAAGATATATATATTTTCTACACCGGAGCACTTGTACGCTTAGGAAGAGTCATAACTATTAATATCCCTAGCCTAGATTTCTGACGGCCGTCAGAATTTAAGCCTATCTATTGCCTAGAAACTATTGATATCCCCACTAGATTTCTGACGGCCGTTAGAATTTGAGCCTATCTATTGCCTAGAAACTGTTGATATTCCTACTAGATATCTAACAGCTATCATTATTTAGGCCGATTTATGCGCGTTAGATATAGATTATTTGCAGGATCTAATAAGCTCTACCGGTTTTTGCGGTCTTTTGGCGGTCCGTTAGCGGTCCTTATACGGTCTCTATACAGTCCTCGTGGTCTTTTGGTGGTCCTTGCGGTCTTTTGGCGATCTATTAGCGGTCCTTATGCGGTCCTTGCGGTCCTTATATAGTCCTTACGGTCCTTATACGGTCCTTGCGGTCCTTATACAGTCTTTGCGGTCTTTATGCGGTCCTTGCGGTCTTTATACGGTCCCCGCGGTCTAAGACCGTATAGATCTAAGTAGAGTGGGTCTTATTAGCTAATTACGGTCTATAATCTAGCCTATTCTATCTAAAATCATTTTCTTGAATATAAATACCCCTTAGGATTCTTTTGCCTAGATAAAAGATAATAGTATATCTTGACCATCACTCTAAAGCTATACTGCCTAACATCTATTAATTATTCATTAATATATCATAGAGCCACGTATCCTAATTCTCGGATAATTATCCCTTATCTATCTTTGAGGATAACCTAGTTGATACACTCTCTTTCCTTATATCTGATAAGCTATTTAACCTAGACGGAGGCGTAACACTAATATCTACTCCTAGTGTGGCCTTCATACGACCAGTAGTACCTATCCCGATTCCACAAACTCTTAAGCGTATTAGTCTATTTAGCAAGAAGAACTATATCCTTTAGACAGAGATATTTAACGAGGATTTTGTCGCTTAGTAGCTAAAAACCGAGTATAGAAGTGCAACAAAACAGAATATCTTTGATAGTAAACGGCTAGTAGGCTCTTGGGAACACTTCTACTAGGTTGCTACAATCTCTGATAGATCCCCTAAGGTGATATATAAGTAGTGTGATTATATCCTTGCTTATCCTATAGACCGGCACCGGGGAATATCTACTATGAATAGGCATTTCTTATAAGCCGCTACCTATCAAAAGGGAAGGAGTAAGACATAAGATATTAGAGAGATGATCTCGAATAGGGTATAAATACTATCTATAAGGCTTACTTTATACTAACTTATATAGTTCTCTATAGACAAATCTTCCCTCCCGCAAACAGGGGTTTTTACTAGGAGCTTGGATAGATAGGTTAACCACCTTTATTGTTGCTCTACGCCTACTATTCTAGCTTATTAAGCACCCTAAATTTCGCGCCCTTATCGAAATAGCTTCCTCTACCCTATCTATCCCTAAAATACCTAGTGCTAGGACTATCCGTCGGTATCTTTAGGAGATAGTTAAGGAATATTAGGATTCTCTGCTTCAAACCCTCCTAGAGGGCGCTAAGCTTTCTATAGCATTGGATTGCTAGACCTCCCTATTTCGTTAGGCGTTTATGGTAGTTATAGGCTACTTTATCGACCTTTAGTGGAACTACCGTGAGATCTTACTCGGCTTTAAACCTCTTCGTGGCTCCTACACTAGCGCCTATCTTAGTAGTATCCTACTTAAGCTACTTAAGAAGCATCAAATTACTAATCGTGTGCTTACGATTACTACCGATAATACATCGAATAACGGTATATTACTAACTACTCTCGAAGAGGCTGTTTCGTCTCTTAAGCTTCTAAGTTATATACCGATCATTCGTATACCATATATTGCACATATTATATAGCTTAGTCTAAAGGAGCTTCTTGGTTAGATAGATATAAACCCATAGAATGATAAGGAAGAAATAGAGTGGGCCGATCAGAGACATACCGCCCGTCAAGAGAACAGAAGGATTGTGCAAACCCTTAACAAAGTATACTACCCCCTCCTTTTTCTACTATCGTATCTCTATTTGATACTAACTATATAATATCCTTTAGGTTCGTAAAATTGCAGTCTATATCAATAAAAGCCCCTAGCGCCGCGAGAGCTTTATTGGACTTTAGACAAAAGAACCGAAACTTATGCCAATACAAGATATCCGAACACGCTAGAATTCCACGTTTCTTATACTTCGACGCGTATGTCGGCTATAGACTATATTTAATAGATTTTGTGCATAATTTAATCTAACTAATATAAAGATAGATAAGGATAAATAGCGATAGGTTAATTATCTACTATCAATCACCTATCCCTTCTTCAAGTTCACTTTATCTTTATTAGCTACAACTAATATAACTATCTATAATATGTTTAGAATCTACAATGCCTTATTTACCTATATTGATAAGGCAAAGGCGCAGCTAGCACGAAAGAAAGTCGGGTAGAAGAAAGTAATAAAACTAGCGCTCGAGCATAGGCGCGATAAGCTTGCGGAGTATTATAGCAAGACTAATGATATTCCGAATAATCTCTATACAATTAGGACTATCTTAGGCCCACGAAATAAGCTTAAGTTCTTCTTAACACTAGAATAGGAGAAATACTAGGCACCGCGGTATAAGGAGTCCCTCGAGACTTATATCTAGCCTTACTAGAAGCGCTATACAGAGGCATAGACAATGTCGAGTTCCTAGTCAATAAGTAACGATATCTCTGATATTGATATACTTCTAAGACCTACTACCTCTATCTAGTCAAGACCGACTACTCTAGATGAACTCACAAGGTATCTTAGAAGTAGTAAGTTTAATATCCCTCTCTCCTATTGTATATCAAATCTTTGTTTTTGCTAACTTTATATCTCTCTAGGTACTGTCCAATCAACACCCCTAGTCTTCTAGAAGGCTTATAAGGCAGAGTATCCTATCTTAGTAAGCCTTGCCCGAGATATCCTTACAACTCTAGCTAGCGGCTCTAGGGTAGAGAGACTTTTTAACTCTGCTCGGGATATATACCACTATCGCCGGGGCTTATTAAGACCATAGACTATTTAGGACCTAATAATGTTTATGTGTACAACTAGATTTGATATATAGTCTAAGCAGCTTGCGCTAGTGGATAAGTTCCTCTCTACCCAAGAGAAGCATTCGAAGAAGGAGCAGGATAATACTGAGCAAGAGGATAAAGAGTTTGATCCTATTAGCGATAACGAGGAAGATCTTACAATAGAAACTTCTGCAGAAGTATCTATTGAGCAGCCTAGCCTACGAGCGCTAGGGAAGAGAAGGGCTATTGATAATGATGAGATCCCTCTACCTGATTTTGACATTCAGAGGCGTTCGTCAGGGCGTATTCCAAAGAGACTAAGACATAATACGGATTTTGTATATAATTAATAGATATAAAGGACAATTGATCCTTTCAACATGAATCATGCATATAAGTAATTTCTAGAAAAGTACTCAAAATTTCTGGAAAGAATACGTTTAGGCTACATATAACAAAGTATGACAGTAAAATACTAAAAAATACCAATAGATTCTTCATAAATTATGTAAATCACGGGGTTCTACATGTTTGTCCCGTTTGTAGGACCGCAAGACCGGACCGGACCGCAGTGGTGCGGTCCTATAAAAGTTGGGACCGCCCAGCGGTCCTGATAGTAAGGACCAAGCCCTGCATGGTCCGGTCCGGTCCGCGGTCTGGTCCGGTCCCTTGCGGTCCTTGCCGAGGTCTAACCTATATACGTACTATAGAGAGGTTTGAACCTAAGTAGCACCTCACGATAGACCTAATTAATATCAACAAAGTAGCTAGTGATTGCTATAAACGCCTACGAGAATAGAGATATCTAGCAATTAAGCGCAATTGATATCTTCGCACTAATAGGTAGTGTACGAAGGATACGCTCTTGCCGATCTTTGATAATACTCTCTAGTCAGCGACGGATTGTATCGGCAGAGGGAATGATCGGAGGTGATAGGGCGTAGCGAGCCCGAGAAATAAGACGCCGAAATACCGGGTGCTTAATTAGATGAAGTGGAAGCCGATTGAGTGTAATAAACTATAGGATATCTTCTTCCTAGGCTTCTTGCGAGAACGGTATTTCGGCTTGTCCCTATTATTAGTAGCTAGGATCAATTAGTAAGGTAGAATAAATAGCTAAATTAGAACGTACCCCTTCCTTTAGAAATTTTGTAATCTCTGCTCTCTTCCCTTGCTCACTCCTTAGATATCCCGCTATCTTCAAATATTTCTATATTATTGATATGCTATAATATTGCATTTTGCCTATAGCCTTTGGATTGACTATATAAGGATGCTCGAGAATAGCGCTATAACGTTGATATATAACCTTTGGTGCGCCATCTATACTATAAGCAACCTAGTTGTAGTGGCTCCAAATCTCCGAATGGCGCGTCGAGTCCTACTTAATCTTGCTCTTTCTTCCAAAGTCGGTTTGTAACCACTAGTCTAGGCTGCGGCAGTATCCAACGGTATGTTGGATATCCGCATATCGTATCCGCAATTTGCGGACTTGGATGTCAAATTGATATCCAACTATCCGCAAATTGCGGACTTGGATATCCAAATCAAATCGTTGGATATCCAACGGATATCCGTTGGATAATAAACAGAACAAACATGCCAAGCCCTATGAGATCCCCGTGGCTACATAGATTATGCAGTTTTGACTGTTTTTTAGGAGTATGCATATGTAATTTTTTACCAAAATTCTTAGAAGTAGACGTACTTCTCTATCTTGATTATAGTAGTATTTCTTTAACCAAAAAACTAATATTACAGCTTGTCAATCTCAAATCTATCTGGTAGCCTCGGTTTCTTCCGAATCCGCCCTAACCGTGCCTATGTACTCTCTTCGATTGGTAGTTCTGCATTATCTAGAGCTTCAGACTTCCTTAGTTGAGAGCGCTTCCGTTTAGCTTGCTTGTTTTGGGTTGTAGCTTGCGTTAGAGAGAGCGTGTCTTCTACACTATCCTCTGCATCATCCTCCGTATCATTATTAGACTCATCCTCTTATTCGCAGCCCTCCTCTTTATTATCACTAATCGGATCAAGGTTCTGTAAGGGCGGAAGAGGTGCTCTTGCCTGATCAAATATAGTAGCCTCTCTAGCAGAGAGATACTCCTTCACTATTTCAAGTTAGCTATGTTTAAGCTCAAACTTTGAGGAGAAGAGATAAAGTATCAGGCCTTTGATTGTATCTAGTTTGAGGTGCCTATAGCGATAGTGGCAGATATCACGAGCATAGTTAAAGAGCCGCTCGACACTAGCACCGCTAGCAGGAATAGAGAGAATATCTCTCGCTATTCTCGCTAGGACTAGGAACTTATGTTTATGCTCTTTCTAGTATAACCGAGGGTTGCCTTTAGTGAGCCCTATAGTATAAGTGAGTATGCGTATAGCTCTAGAGGAGTATAAAGAAATAAGAAAACTAACCTTTTGCAAGATACCGCGTGATTTCATTATCTAGCTAGTCTATATCGGGTAGTAGAGGAGTCTATAAGTCATATAGCATCGTAAGCTCTTCTTCTTTAGCCGTCTCTTTAGATGCCTATACGTCTATAGGTTCTGCTAATTTAAGAACGTCCTATCGATATCGCTCGAACTCCTTTTGTAGGGCATCCTAGTAGGTTTTCATAAAATCAACCTTTTCCCTATTCTTATTTTCTCCCCTCTAATCCTTATTGTTAAAGTAGCGTAGCTTCTTTGATGGACAGAGGATAGTTGCAATCGTATATACTATACTATATGGCTTATCGTCGGTCGCAGAATAGTATTTGTTTAGCTTTTTCTTCGCTGCAGCGAGAGCCTAAAGTATTCTCTTTTTCTAGGGGACACCCTTTCGTTTCAGTTTCTTTTCAGCGTCGTCAAGGTAGTTGAAGAGGCGGTTGTAGATACTAAAAACATGATGAACTGTAATATCTCTAGTCTTCGACAAAACGTTGGTGAAGTCAAAGAAAGGCTTCGTAAGTAAAAGAAGATACTTAATCTAGCGCCACTCTTCCTGATCTAGTTTGAAATAGAGATATTGATAAGTTGTGCAGTACTTATCAAAGACTAGCTGCAGCTTTTTGGCACGATTAAGCATCAAAAAGGTCGAATTCTAGCGTGTACGAACGTCCTAGATAGGAATAAGTCGAGGCTCCTTGTTTTGGAGAGCTAGGAATGCTTCCCGGCGCTACGGGCTTGTATTAACAAAGACGGTAAGCTCTCGAATCTTAAAGTGCTTAAGATTAGTGCTTGTTTTCTAAAATATTAAGAGAATATACCTTTTTTAGGGTGTCCACGATCTGCATTGTAGAGCGCTTTGATTATAGCGACTAGGTTCGTTCGTTAGACCACTTAGACTCGGCCTCTTTATTAGCCGGTGTTACTTTTAATTTCCTAAGTAGCTTATTTAGACTAAGCTAAATTATATAGGAAATATATAGGATCCGGAAAATTGAGGTATCGGTAAGGGTCTGTGACTAAATTACCTCCTAGATGCTTTCTATTATACTATTATTACTTATTATATTATTAGTAGTAACGGATAGCACACGGTCGGTGATATCATGGTCTTGGAGGAGCTATAAGATAGTCTTGCTTAAGTTTTCACCCGTATGCGAGCTATAAAGGGGCTCAAACCTAAGAAGCACTTCATAGTAATTCTAGTCCTGGTTAAGGAAATAGCCTATAATAGCCATAAATGCCTAGCGAAAAGGTGACGTCTAGCAATCAAGTGCGATTAATAGCCGGCTTCCCTCTAGAAGCTTGCTAAGCACACCGTGTTGTTATTCGTGGATTATAGTGTCTAAGAGACGTCGTATAGTCCGTGGCGAAGGTATATCAATCGGGTCTTCTAACTATTGTATAATCTCTACTAGCTCTTTAAACTCTAGACGTTTAACAATGCGAAACGGGAGGCGGGCGGTTATAATAAACTAAAGAAGTCTCTTAAGAAGGAGCACCTAGCTGAAACCCTAAGATCTTAGCCGTTGTGGCTAAATAATATCTAGGATTAGCGATTAAGTATAAATAGGATGATAGTAGAGAAAGCTTAATACTAACCGAGTTCCGTATTAACTAGTCTATACCTTGCTTCTTAAGAGGCTATAGTTTAGTACAAACGCTACTACTAAGATACGCCCGTATCGGAGAGAGACCTACACGACAGTGCCTAGGATAAACAATAATATTCTAGCAGCGTTTGCACATTACCTTTGGCTCGCCGGTCCTCTTATATGCAACCTGATCAAAGGACAACCAAGCATTAGACTTTTTGAGCTTACTAGCCTATCTAATACTCTTGCGGAGTTCTAGCTTTAGGCCATATTTAGTGTCTAACCACTAATGCACGAATTGCCTTCGCGAAGCCTCTATTTGAGTATCTTGATCGTCGCTAGGGTAGAGGATATAAAACCGCTAGAAGGGCTTGCTAATACGTTCAAGCGAAGTAGGGGCGTAAGGCTTTTTCTCTCGAGAGGGAGGATAGATATCTAAGATACTAATCGAAGGTCGTGTTATCTCACTACTCGGGAGTTCGAGGAAATCGTCTGATTGAAGGAGGTTAGGGTTAATAAAGGATTTAGCAAATTAAGATGCTTTATATTGACTCTTAGATGCTTGAGATTGAGACATAGTAATAGGTTGTCTATAGATATTAAGCGAGAGACTTACGGAGAGAGCTAAGGTAAAAAAAAAAAATAGGGGCAGAGGTAAATAGCGTCACGAACGCGATTTCGACGTGTTAAAAGGCGATACTATGTGCTAATTGGATATATATTTAGGGCTATGGAGAAGTGTTAGATGATCGGTTGGACATCGTGCGGATATTGTGCGGATATCCAATAGATATCCGTTAGATATCGTACGATATCTAACTAATATCCGTATATCTATAACAATCTAAAACTTCTAAGTCCGTTAAATAAAAAAAAGAAACCGAAATTTCTCTCTAATTTTGTATAATATAATAGCAATTAAATAAAATAATCATATTAATTAGGCGTGCCCCTATCTCCTAGCACTAAATCCGAAAGGATTAGTGTATTTTCTATAGAGTTACATTATTTTATGGGTGTTCAATAGGAAATGGACTGACCTTATTCTGTATAGAATATATACTTCTACAACAACACTATAGATAAAGGAACAAACTTAAGATTACTAGCAACCACAACGCATTAGTCTAATATCTTAGGTTCAACAAGGCAAATTGATATAACTTATTTCTTAATATAGGCATGTTTCTTATTATTTCAGAGGGGAAGTAGGAGAATCTCTTAAAGAGTACTGGTATAACGAGAACATATGTATATTAACATTAAAAACAAGTGTGTGTCAGCGGCATAAGCGTCACATGGTAGTCTATAATAGGATAAACTAGCGAGATTTATGCAAGTGCGGATATTTGTTGGATATCCAAGTATCCATTGGATATCCATTGGATGTCCGCAAGTTGGACTTGGATATCTGACCGATATCCAACATCCGCAATTTGCGGACTTGGATATGGAACTGATATCCAAGTCGGCGGATATGCCGCAGCCTACCCACGGGTATGGGCGAGGCCTAGGTACTTGTCCTAGAATAGGACGAGGGAAGAGTGACGGCCTAATAGGGCTTTGGCTAGGTAGCGAAGTATAAGGGTGTGGCCGAGACGTTATCGCGAAGGGATAGTATCTTGCTAGATTATCTTGAGGCTCACCCTAGTATCAACCGGTAGAAGCTAGTACCAAAGATTTATGATCAAAATAACACACCTACGAGAAAAAATCAGTATAGGAGGGGAAGGACACGTCAGCGGTTCAGGGGCGTGCAGGATATTCAGATGTAGAATAGCGGTGTTTAGGGCATTCAGGTAAATAGGCTAAAGGGGCTGAAGAGTAGGGCGGCAAGAGGGAGTTTCCGAATAAGTCAAAAAAACGAGTGAATGTGGACATACAACAGTAAGGATTCGCTAGTGGTCACCCACCTAACTACTAACTTACCGGCGTGTGGCTTAAGTACGGCTGAGCGGACGGGAAGCCCTGTTCTCCACACCCTCTGGTCGTATGTACTTAAAGTATCATCAAAGGAGGTCTTAGAGATGATTATAGGGGCCGCTTTATCGTCGCTCGGCAAGAAGGGTGATTGCGCTATAGACAGGGTGAGAATCCGGGTGTGAATCACCCAAGTCGCGCGACCACTGCACTGATCGCCTCAGCTGAACAACCAACAGAATTTTATACAACCACAACTAGAAGTATTGCACAACAGGTTTCTTCCAGCTCATGGTCTGCCTCGTCTGACAGTAGCTTGCAGGCAGATTGGTAAAAGCAATCGAAGTGACAGAAGAAAGGCAACCCATGAGACCAATTTGACAAACAGAGGCAAATCCTGTAGATAGTCTCATCATCAAACGAGGTAATCATTCCGCTCTGTCCTCTCGAGCACGCAGTATCTCGCCTTCTGGATTATTACCCTCACTTGACTGGCACACGAAATCGGTTAACTGGGAGCGGGCGTCGAGCTTTTGGGCGGCCAGTCCACCACACGACTCGGTGGCATCGCTTCATCAACCCCATTAAGCCGTATTCTCATGCCCAGCCTACCATCCTTCGGAAATGGGCTACTCCACCCTTTGACCGGACCTACAACGGCACCACTCAAAATCCCATGTTCAGCATACACGATTTGCCTGTGGAGGAGTGGCTCTTGGGGTCCGAGTGAACCATGGAGTCTGCGATAGGACTTGATTCTTCCAATTCACTCGTGATCTTGCCATCTTACGAACCTCTTCTGCGCCAATGCTCACTTCCACACGAGTTATATTTCCATATCTGCGTGGATTCAGTGCCTTTCGAGCCGGAGGAATTTCAGGAAACCGTCTCCTTCAATATCTCATCTGATTTATAGGGCTTTTGTTCAAATTAGGAATTGATGCAGACCAAAACGATCGGTTTGATCATCTCTGCCAATTTTTCTCATTGAGCTGTCATCACCATTGGGTTTATCAAACAGTTGCTCTCCATTGGACAACAATTATGCAATTGGGAATGTCATTGAAGAACAAACATGTTAGTCATCTTATGGAAGCCTGAGGCTAAAGAGCCAGTAAATACGTCATTGCGATGTCACCTATCTCTACCCTCAACAAGCAAGGCAATCGCAATTTTTGCTCTTCTTATTTCCAGTTATGAGGTTCAGGCTTTCTAAGTGTTCAATTCTTGATGTTTTTTGAAGTTGCCACCTCAATATGGTGCTAGTGGCTTTCCTTCCGGAAATGTCGCCCACTTCGATTTAATGATCTGCACCCAACCATACTTTCCACCTATCAATTCCTTTTGCTTGAGTTAATAGCAGATCGATATCAAGTTTTCAAGATCAGTCGCTCGAGTAAGTGTCATATTTTTGATTGATACTTGGTTTTCTTAGGAAGGTGACATCTTTGAATCGGGAACCCAAGGAGCTCGAGGACCGAGATGATGTAACGATGAAACCAGACCGGAGCTTTTGATTGCTACCCAGGTTTGTTTTACTTGTTTCAGTCTTTTAAGCTCTCTCTGCCTTTAATCTCAATCGTATCGATTTGCGGCTGCATCTTTTAATTCATTCCTCAGCTGTGTTGACTTACAACTATGAGCTACCTTCGCCAGTCAGCTTTACACGCATCAATGCCACGGCCTCTCCGGCTCGGAACTATTGGGCTTCAGCCAGCTCGGACGAGGACTAGTCAAAGATACATGGCTACCAGTGGGCCGGAAAGGCAGCAAGCTGTTCCCCGATGGTTAGTCTGCCTGTCTATCTTTCTTTCAGGAAGATATCTTACTCACCTACCTTCTTCCGCTAGGTTAATAGCGTTATTCGGAGTCGGACTTCCAATCTCATTTTACTATTGGCAAAAAGGCGGCAAACAGAATCACAAAACCAACGTAATTCGCGAAGAACAACGAGAATCAGCGCGGGGCGCCAATCAGGAATATACTGATAAGGCAGAGGGAAATGAGGGTAAGCCAGCTCTCAAGGGAAAGGGAAGTTCATCTGATGATGACAAGGTTCGTGACTTGCTCAACCTCTTAGCTGCGGTTCGGCGTCTTCTTGCAACACGTATCTAACTTTCAATAGCCTCGAGGAATGGGATCTGCGGGTGGTCCAAAGACCATGTCATTCAAACAGGAGGGTCTTTCGAATGCCGACACCATGCATCCATATGTCAATGAGCCCGGGAAAAGCGAGAAGGGGGAAGGTGAGACTGAGACTGTGAAGGTAAAGGGTACTGTGAGGACCGATAGACCGCAGGTGTAATGTAATAGCTATTTTGACCTTGTAGCAGAAACCTTTTATTCTTATGCCTGTGAAGATAGAGCTGAAAGAAAAAAAAAAAAAAAACAAATCTACTGCGATTTTGTCATGGATATGTTTTCAATGAATAATAGCCTACTCTTATCTCCATAATTCATATTGCCGACCGATTCAATGCTTATTTCTTTTTTTTTGAGGATTCGTCAGGGGGTCTGTGCCTCTTTTCGGGGCTATTCGTATACCCATCAATAGGCTCTGGGAACTATCGATCGATAGCTCTATATGGCGTGCATTACTTTGTCGCCCCACAACATTTAAAATTACTTTATGCCGACTGGTCATAACTTACTGGTCATAACTTATGAAGTTGCTCTATGCGTTTGAAACGTTCTGTACTTTGATTGACTTCACTGAATCCCAACATTCATGGAAAAATGTACTAATATCCCATGTATTATAAACAACCGCACCATAACGCCTGGTAGTTGAAATGTCCGTTTCAACATGCAAAAAAAACTCCGTGGGCTGTAATTACCCAGAACTAATACCTGGGTGTACTTTTCCAGCTGCAAGCTGGCGGCCCTTCTTGAGTAGCAGAAGAATTGCAAATATCTGCGCACCTGCAAATCCAATCATGACACGCAGCTGCGTGCTGTAACTGCCAGCGAAAACATCCTTTACCTGGTGCTGTAGATGCGGGGAAAGATAGTCTATCGATTTGACGTTCTCGAGGAATAGATGCAGTTCGTGATTTGTCAGAGCACCCTTCAGATGATGTGCCAAGCGACCGTTTAAGATATTGGATGCAATGGCAAGACCAATGGCCCCTCCAAGGAATCGGAATTGGACGACAGCGCCAGTAGCGATTGCTAATTGTGACAAGAAAATGTCAGTAAACCGAGTGCAACTCACCACACAAAATGGTCAAGACTTACCAAGGTCTCTGTCCTCGACTACGTATGGTATGGATAGCACTAGGACACCCATTATTATACCCATGCCTGCACCTGCAATAGCTTCATAGACAATATCCGTGGCATGGAAGCCATGTGATGTGGTAATGGTTGAAAGGAGTCCCATGCCGACAGTGTGAACTACACAACCCACGAGCAGCGTATAGACAAACGGAATGCGACCCCTGGAACTGGCGATGTTGACAATACCCGCTGCAAATGCTGCCACAGCTGAGTATGCAATCAAATAGATACCAGAGTCTAACGGTGATTTGCTTAGAAGAATCTGGGCTTGCTGCGGAACGTAGACGATGACTACATTCCATGGTACACCGATAACGAATGAAGAACTAGAGGCAGTCAGTCAAACGCAATTGCTCCACAAGTTTGCTCTAATTCTCACGTCAAAATACCCATCCATGGTCGGTCAAATAGCCATCTTTTGGGGAATATAGGATCTTTGCCTGGAATTCCTGAAATATACCACTCCCAGGCAAAGAAAGCAATCCAGGAAACGCCTGTTAACACGAGGAGCGCAATTGCTCCCCCGGACGACCATGAAAATGCTAGATTCGTCTCGTTCAAGACGGCAACGATCAAGAACGAGCCCGCCATCAGCAGGACTGAGCCCGTGAGATCAAGATTTGCAAATGAGTGATACGACGCTCGCGTTCTAAACGACGGAGTATGCTGATCAAGACCGAAATTTGTGGGCATAGCAATGAAGATGACAATGATTGCAACACCGCATAATGGAGCACTGATAATTGATAAGCGTATGTGTAATAAGTCTCGGGCATTCACGTACTTGATGAGAAAAGTCCATCTCCAGGCTGAGTCTTGCGCAAACGCGCCTCCGATTATTGGGCCTATTAAAGATGCAAGAGCGAGGCAGAATGACATAAGACCGCTATATCCCGGAAGCTTTGTCTTAGGGGATATTTCATAGATGCATAACAGTGCCAGTGCGTATGCACCAGCTCCTCCTATTCCTTGGAGTGCTCGAAGAATTATACTGTACCAAGCTGATTAGCCTCGAAAGATTGCGCGCCAACGAATGTCGGTAAATCTCACAGTTGGTTGATTGTGTGGGCACATCCACATCCAATTGAAAATGCAAGCAGGATGACAAGGGAAGCAATTGTAGTATGCTTTCTGCCAATGATATCACTCACTTTTGTCCATATTGCCATGGACCCTAGACCATTTTGGAATGAGCATGAATGCCAACGTCAAACAAATGTGGGGAGCCATACCTGTATAAGTAGCCAGGTATCCAGTAACGATCCAACTTCTTTTCTCAAAGCCTTTAAGATCATCTGTCATGCTCGTCAGAGACGAGCTTACAATCGTCACGTCCAAATTGGAGAGAAAGAACCCAATCAAGAGCCTACCCCAAAACGTAAGCACTCGTCGCCCACAGCTTTGCTGCACTTAGTTGCGCAAACATACCCTATGGTAGTAAGCACGAGTCTCCATCCTGTCGGGTAAACGATTTCAGTTCCGGGAGAAGGTGCTCTTTGTGTCGACCCCTTTTCTGCACTTTCCCTTCCTCTCAAAGGCCCATTGCCACCTTTCTTCTGGATAGGCTCTGCAAACTTGATATGGCTAGACATGGTTGTCAGGCCGAGAGGTGGAAGCGTGGGTGGTGGAGGGGACAGCCATTGCGACCGAGATTTGGAATGGGACTGTGTAGGACCAAGCCCCGCGTATTTTCATCACAGGGGCTCCAGGTGGAACGTAGATGCGCGATGACAGAATGTGGATTGTCTGGGAGAAGGGGGATCTGCGCCGATCATTGAACCTAAAGCTTGAATCGAATGGCTTGGCGTACATTTGTGTTTCTGGGGACGCGTGAGTTTGGACCTTTTTTGCCATGCATTTTTGTTCGAATTGCTGTCCTGTGGCTGCTTGCTGTCTGATCGTTCTTGCTGCCGAGAGGTGAGTAGATTCGTCCGGTGTAGAGGATTCCAATGTTTGTTTGGCAATTATTTGGCGGTTCTCCTTGCTCGACGCTACCCAGGTAACTACATCATATGTCTATACCCCTGCAGCAATTCCTCGCTGATTTAGGCTGTATGTTTTACTTACATACCTTATCTTTGGCGCCTGCTCCGGGATTGTTCGCGCCGGATGTCCACTTGCCCCTTTCGCAGTCATCTTCCATTTTGGCGTTTTTGCTGCACGTGAGACTAAATTAAGGTCATGAGCCGCTCTATTCGCTTATCCGGGGCTGCGACTAATTTTACGGTTCGGTAGTTATCTTTTTCTACGTCTAGACCCGCGGACAGCGCCCTAGGGGCATCTTAAAGAGACCACGAATGGGCATAATTGGCAGGAACATGATGTCAACCTTGTAGAAAAGCGTTACACAAAACAGTTGGTAGACCTATTCTGGGCGATAGGGCTTGAAATGGAAGTCAAGTCCGCATAGATCTGGATTTTGGGAAGCCCTGTAATTGGGTGCGATGACCCGTGCGCACACCCTCGCATTATGGTCTGTCGCACCATGGAAAACTATGTCGCACAAATACCTTAATGCCTCCTTGGCATAGAATTCAGGAAAAGACAAGCATGATGCCTTTGGCTGCTATTTTGATCTAGATTATATTACAATACAGTTTGAAACACATTTCAGCAGTTTCTTGGTGAGTACATCTGTCAATACATGTATTAATGCTAGTAATTAATACAACATCGGATCAGAGTTTGAATGGCATCACGTGTACAACCCCATCTCTCAACATCGTCTATAAAACAATGGGAAAGAAGCGGAGGAATTTCAAAGAACTGCCAATTGAGCCCCATGGCATCATCTGGGAAGATGACTTTGTCGACGCCGAACACGAACAACGTCTCATCTCCATCTTCCTCAACGAGCTGAAATGGCCCGATCGCTCTGGCCGTATCTCCCTCCACTACGGCTACACTTTTGACTACAAAACATTTGGAATAGACCCTGAGATTCCTTACAAAGAGTTCCCTGAATGGCTTCAGCCACTTATCCCAACTACCGAGGATAGACCACCAGACCAGGTCTGTCTACAATACTATCCACCAGGTGCTGGCATCCCTCCGCATGTAGATGCACACAAGCCGTATGATCAGCTCTACGCACTATCTCTGGGTGCACCCGCTATGATGTTGTTCCGCAGGGGCGAGCAGCGGCTCGAGGTGGATTTGACCCCGCGCAGCATGATGCAGATGAGCGGGGACTCCAGGCTGCATTGGACGCATGGCATTAAAAAGAGAAAGACAGACACCCTTCCAGATGGAACGGTTAGGTCGCGTGAAAATCGGTGGAGTATTACCTATCGGTGGCTCAGAGATGGAGAATGTGAATGCGGGGACCTTGAGCTATGCGATACTGCTCAACGACGGAATGGCGTTGAGAAGGAGAAGAGATCAGTGAAGGAGTTGGCTGAGAGAGCTGCTGCTGAAAACATGAATATTGAGCAGTCAGCAACAACAGTTGCTTGACCTGGTTCGCCGGGCTGTTGGTCTTAGAGGTTCCCAGGTTTCAACAATCCTTTTGTGTGTATATAATATCAAAGCGAAACATACCCATGCCTTGGAGACTGTCTTGTTGAAATCCCAGCGTACAAACTCGGTCAAGGGCAAGAAGAATTCTTTTCGTACTTCTCTGGTTTCCCACCTTGACGGCTTAATTTAACGCTATGGGAAAGTACTGTATATCCTTCAATTAATACCTTTGTCTAGTTTTTGATGAATCTGACGAAATTGCTTGGGATAATTACTTCTTTGGTATTCCATAGGAAGCACATCTTAAAATATACATAGCTTTAGGTAAAAATAAATCTGCGGCAACTCTTTCCTTGACTTGTGGATGCGGGGACCAAATCGGGACTAGCGTTAGGAAACAAAACCCGGGGAAAACAACTTTGATCCTGGAGCTCTCAACTCTTCGCATACAACATGGCTACAGAACAAGAGATCTGTGATCAAATTACGCAGCAGCTCTCGCAAACTCCCTTTGCATGCACTTCGCTCACGCGCTTATCTGGCGGAACGGCCAATTTCGTGTACCGAGGCACTGTCTCGCCTACCGAGTCCATCATTATTAAGCACACCAGAGATCATTTGGCTTCGAATCCAGATTTCAAGATTGTTGTTGACCGATGCGTGGGTTATTACCGAAACTGTTTATGATATGAATGGAATTCATCAATCTTGAGATAGTACTTTGAAGAAGCCATCCTGCAGGCCCTTCATGACCTGCCACCCTACTCCAAAGTTAACGTCACTGTCAAAACGCCCCGGCTGTTCAGCTTTGATAAAGAGACCAATACGCAGATTCTCGAGGATCTTCCCAACTCGGTCGATCTGAAGAACTTCCTCAATTCTGGCATTTCTGATAACACCACAGATTCCACGGCACGAACACTAGGTTGTGCGATAGGATCATGGCTTCAATCATTTCACTCTTGGGGAAATGAGAGTGCCCAGCTGGAGACCAAGTCAACAGTCGCTGGAAATACAGCCATGAGAGACTTGAAGTTCTACATCAACTACACTATGCTCATTGACACTATTCCCAATTTCCCAGAGATCTTGGAACAGAGTCGTGAGATCTTTGGGAAAGTTCATGATATGGCGGCTGATGAGTTGAAAAAGGTGGATGACAGTGATGACTATGGCATCATTCATGGCGATTTCTGGACTGGAAAGTACGTTCAGGCAAATATTGCCTCTTTTTCCGGCTTGATTCGGTATACTTACTAACACTTATACCTAGTATCCTCCTGCCCAAAATCCCTCTCACTGAACAAATCAACACGAAAGTCTTCGTCGTTGATTGGGAGTCAGTGCACGTCGGAAGACGAGCCTTGGATCTGGCACAGATGATTGCCGAGCTCTATGAAACTAAGCTCTTCAAGAATGTCGATGCAGGTGTGTGGGTTATCGAAGGGTTCCTGGATGGATATGGCTCTCTCAGTGATGATACGGCATTCCGGACTGCCATCCACGTCGGTGTGCATCTTGTCTGTTGGGGCAGCAGGGTTCCAGGATGGGGTACTCCGGAGCAGGTTGAAGAGGTGGTCAAGGTTGGAAGGAACTTGATTGTTCATGGATGGAAGAAAGACCGGGCTTGGTTCGAGGGCGGGAGCTTGGGCTGTTTGTTCAAATGATCAAATATACTGAAGAAGAAGAGAGAGAAAAGGTATTGGCAGTACAAATTGAATTTCTAGCAGAACACGGATATTGCAAGATTATCTATCTCAATACAAGAGGTTCTTACCCGAGAATATCGTTATAGATTGGCTTCAATCGTTCCACCGAAGTCTCAAACAAACGCGGCAACCCAGTTTCTTTGAAGGACACCGAATCCTTTGCCATGCGTGCAACAGCCTTACCGGAAAGATACGCAACAGGCATACCATGACCATTGAAACCCGCCGCAATGAATTGTCCAGGTTTACCAGGGACATGACCAATATGCGGTAAAGAATCCGCGCTATATCCCATGACTGTAGAGCAATTAGCACATGCCAAATAAATCAGTAAATATTCAAGAAAGTTTTGATACATACCACCACTCCAAATATGCTTAACTTCCGCCCCACTATCCTCCCACCCAAAGAAAGTCCGCTGCATATACCCATCAAAGTAATGCTCCATATTACGGACTAAAGCCCCATCATCAGGGTTGTTATGCCACTCCTTCAAATCACCTTTAAAGGTATGCGACGCCCCACCAACAATGAGAGACCCATCATTTCGAGAGATCTGGTAGATGAATGCCCCAGGCCCGAGTCGGATGGCATATGTACAGGGTAGTTCCTGACGTGGTGCACCGGGTGCAGCGGCAATTTGAGTACAGATTCCTTTGCAGGGTACAATTGCCTCAGAGTATTCTGGTGCTAGAGCGCTAGTAAAGGCGTTTGTTGCGAGTAAAATCTTCCTGGTGTTTATTGTGCCTCGATTTGTGCTGACTGTCCATGAGCCATCTTCGTTTTGGGCTTGGCTGATTTTAGACACTGGTGTGTTTGTTTGCAAGTTCAGACCTTTTGAAAGAGCAATGCGGATTAAACCTGCTATGAGTTTGTAGGGCCAGAGGTGGCCTGCTGAAAAACTGAAGCCACCTTTAGCATCGCGCACATAGGCTTCCTGTTTGTATAACCATCAGACAATTGGCTTTAGTATCATGTAACGTGATAGCTTGAACTTACATCTTGAGCCTCCTTCTCGGAAAGATACTTAACATCATCCATAAAGTCCAATCCCCGCTCAAGTAAGAAATCATTAAAAGCCTTGGCTTTCTTCAGCTGGTCCTCATCAAGGTACATATCGAGACTTTTTGTAAAAGTAAGCTCACAATCGATATTCTCGTTGCGAACCAAATCTTCAATCTCTTTCATGTGCGCAAGCTCGAAGCGCACGATCTCAGCTGCAGCTTCGAGACCATAACGCTCTGTATATGTTGCAGTTGCAGAGTATATGTCTGCTCGTAGGTGACCTCCTATGCTCGATACTGTCAGTGATCGAGTATGCATGGTGGGCGAGGGCTACGCACCATTCCGCCCGGTGGCGCCGGAGCACAGTTCGCGCGCTTCCAGGAGGACTACCCGTGGATCTGGCTTTTTGTTGTCTGATAGAAGATGATAGGCAGCTGATGCGCCAACATAGCCTCCTCCGATAATTAGGATGTCGGTCTCCACTGGCAGTTCTGGGGTACTTTGGTGGTTATCCAGGGGATCTGGTTGAGTCCGCCAGAATGACTGGGTGTACCCCGCCGCAGGTCCTGGAAAACATATTGTTGGCTGCGATTGTGATGCCATTTCGGTGATGTAACTTTTTGGTATGCTGCGCTCTGGATAAATGCAAACTGGGATGTTAAGAGGGGGGGGACGTTGGAAAGGCTTTTTACCGAAGATTATCCTATCAGGCAACAAACACTGCGGGGTGGGGGTCAGCATTAACAGTTATCCTTGTTCATTGGGCTAGTTATATTCTTCGTAACATTGAAATTTACACATCTAGTCTTGGATTCGCTCAAATCCCGAGATCTCAGCCGCAGGATTCCGCTGCTGGGCTTCGAATGCTTCGAGAACGGTCGGGCAATTTGACCAGGCCTTGGGTGATTGGATTGCCAGGTATTGACCTTCTTTCAGACGCGCTTTGCCTATCAATTTCCGAGTCTTGCCGTGCATAACCGTGTGTATACTCTTGACCAATCCCTGTCCTGGGTAGGCTACTAGTCCCAACGCCGCTGCAAGTTCGTTAGTATCAATCCTGTAGCAAGGTCGCAAGGCAACAGTGAATATCATACCTGAAGATGCCTTCGTGCCCATGCTAAGAGGCCCTTTCACGAATCCCTTGACCATCCCTCTAAATCCGTCCTCTTGGGCCCCTTTGTAGGGCTGCTTGAGGATTTCGCTGACCCCTGCCATTCCATCATTGAAGTTCTCTCTCGCGGCAGCGGCTCCAGACTTAAAGTCTGTGATGTTATCGTAGCTCTTGACTTCCTCGCCATACATCCGGGGCACTGCTCTCAGGCCCTCGTTGACTGCCATGGGTATATCGACTAGCACGCCCTTGTAATAATAGCCGATGATCTTGCCCACGCTTTTGGCGGAACTTCCTACTGCCGTACCGGTTACCTTCCATTGCGCGTCCCGTTTTTCGTTGGTGGATGCTCGGGAGAGTACACCTGAGGACGCATCGCTGGACGTCCTATTGGTAGGCTCGATAACTCGAAGCTCTCCCTCGCCTGACTGGGCGCGTTTAAATTCTTTGTATGGTTGTATCACTACATCACTCGATGCTGTGAGCACATCCTTGTACATGCCAAGCAAGGATGATGCGCCGCCAGTGATGGGATCCCATCGTCGTGTTTGGATAAATATGGGGCGGCTTTCATGTCTGGTTCGTTAATGAGTTAGTTCAAACAGTCACACTAAAACAATAAAGAACTTGTTATAAGAAACTCACAACGTCAGATCCCTTGGGTCAATGCGCGTGTTTTCAACCAATATCCCCGCAGCCATCTTAGACAGAAAAACAGAAACCTTGGAATTCTGCAGTTTCAATTTCCATGCAGCCGGTTCAGATCCAAAGAAGCGACATTGCATCTTGTCAATAGGCAGGTTTCGATGGAAAGATGCAACTGCTGCAGACACTCCAGATTCCTCGCTCATCCGAATGGCGAGTTCTTCGGCAGCACTGAGTGTGCTAGGTTCGAGACAGAAGCAAATGGCCTCTGCTAGGTTATCTGCGGTCAATTCACGGTGTGGAATGGGCTTGGGTCCAATGCCGCAGGATGCGACCATATTTCCCCAGAACAATTGACTACAGCATATTAGCGGATTATTTGAACATGTTGTCTTGGGAGACTAACTCTCCAAAGAACGGCACGATGGTGGTCGGCTTTCCAAAGCGTAGGCCACATGCCGTCGTACCTGCTCCACCGTGATGTACCACTGCGGTGACATGCTGGAATAGCCATTCATGTGGACAGTCTCCAAGATAGAATATTTGATCATCTGACTGAGCATCTCCAAGATTACTCCAACCTCGAGAAATGAGAGCACGACCACCCCAGGACTTGATAGCTTTGACAAGTGTTGCTGTCATTGCAGGAGGGTCTTCGATCACAATGCTGCCAAATCCGATGTAGATTGGCGGGGGCCCATTTTGAAGGAATGAATGTAGATCAGAGGGTGGTGAGAAGTCGGGAGGAGATCGGAAGAAGAATCCGCATACATCTAGATGCGCCGGCCAGTCTGCTGGTTTTGGCATTAATGTCGGTGACCAGCAGTAAGTGAAAGGTATCTTCAAAGTCTCCGCAAGACGGGGACCTTCCGTGACTGGTACAGGTTCGAGGTCAATAGAAATTCTCCATTCATTGATAACATCGCCAAGGCTACATATTGTGGTCAGTATGTGAGAATGATAAGGGGTTAGGAGATATTACCCTTGCCATGTCAACCATTCGACGATGCCATAGGACAAATAATTGGCCATTTTCGGCTCTGTGGTTGAGTACTTTAAATTAGCCAAAGGATGCGGAAATGACCGCGTGCTAGTCCACGGCATAGTAAACATCAAGTGCAGAGGAATCCCTAACGCTTGAGCACAATGAATATGAGCAAAGCTAGGCGGATTCGCGATGATCGCATCGGCCACGAACGGTGTTTGGGTCGCCGGATCATCCTCTATACAGGACTGCCAGCATCCCTGGAGCATTTCAGCTACCATCACCCGCTTGCGCTGGATATCGCCAGCACGCAAGGAGTTCATTTGAGGGATCAATCCCGGGTTCTTGACCATGTATGCCATCAGCTCAGAGGGATCTCCGCCGATAGGATAGAACTCCAAGTCTGAATCTCGTACAAACTTCTCAAAGATGTTGTGCGTGGCTATTCGTACACGATGGCCATGGTGTTGGAGCTCGTTGCCTAGTGCGATGAAAGGCTGCACGTCACCTCGGCTTCCAACAACTTGGATGACGATGTTGAGATGCAGACTGCAACCATCAGAGCTAACTAGCTCTTGTAGTTGTTCCACGTCTTGCTCGGACACCAAAAATGGAATCAACTTTGATATCTCCCGGCCGACTTTGGAGTCCAGGTCAATCTCAATGCGACCATCGTCTTCACTCAGTTAGCACATTATCAGAAACAACCCATCGGGGCTTCACCTTGGACGTCGGTCCCATCTTGCATCCACTCATTCTCCTTCGATGTCGCGCTTTGGGGTTGTTGTTCCGCCATGAGTGTTTTGGGATCGAGCTTGGCCCTGTGACATCACATGTGGGGGGAAATAGAGATATGCGGAATCAAAACTCAAACCGTGTGTTGATCGCCAATGCAAGGGTATATCTTTAAGCAAAGTGAGTTCTACCTTGGCTCTACTGTTGACAATCAGTGTAGAGGTGACTAGAACAACAATCCCCATTGATACTCCCAAGCCGTGGGACAAGTGGATCTCGAGCCCAGCCTTTGGTCATGTGACCCTATTTCTGGCCAATCATTGCTGTTGAATGGCAGGAACTATGACGACATACTCAGGGACGGATACCTGAGGCAGAAATGACATGTCGAATCCCCGTGAAATCCTATACCGTAGCACCCAATTAGAGATGTCGAAGACTCTGCATTGTATTACCCCTATTACGGAGCTATTTTATGTCTAGTCTAATTACTAATCCATCGGCATGGATCATAATATCTCCGGTTTTCATGCAGTATTCGTACGATATTGTTGATATGACACATACACAGGGTTTCAAGGCCACCAAACTTGAATGATACAGCAGTCTGTGTTTGATGTTGGTTCTTTCTAGGCAACAGGGCAAGATTGACCCCTCTCCCAGCATAGGGCTCGATACCAAAGGCGTAAGGCAACAAGCCTTCATACAAATATCTAAGTAATCACATCAAAATGTCTGAGCAGTGCCTGAGCCCCCTCATTTTAAAGCGCAGCAGCTTTGCTCGCTCATAACAACCCTCTGAGTAAATTCAAGATACCGCTCAGCTTCTTCGCTCACGGCATCAAGTTCTTCACACAAGGAGTCCGAGGTAACGGCCAACGTGCTATGATCGAAGTTTACGAGGTAATACCCTCCATTTCGTTCATCCAGGTAGCCGAGTGGGTACTCCCCTGCCATATTGTTCAGTTCTTGGCGGGTATCGATGACCTTCATTGATTTGGGGATTGGTGCAGTATACCGGGTGGTCGAAATTGCCAATGTGTTTGCAGCAGTTGCGACAAAGAGGGATAAGCGTGAAACTGCGATGCCGCAGAGCATTATAGCCACTAGAACCATTTGTGGATGATGTCAATAGTCTGGGTCGCTCTACGTGGGGTAGATACACTAGTAACACATACCAGTCGAGCGTTCGCTCTCGTGCACTTGATGAAGTTGAGGCCGAAGTTGATGCCAAAGTTAAGATGGGGGTGATCTTTTTCAGCCCCTGACGACGTCTTAGCGGTGCAAAGGTACCTTATAATGAGTACTTTTGGGGGCCAAAATTTTGCGGAACCCAACAAGGAATGTTAAACCCTGATAGCTTACTGAAACGCATTGATGCAGAGAAAGCGTGGTGTGGAATTTGAGAGCCTATAGTATACGTGAGGCTTACCAATTTGTCTAGACTTAAGGTGTCTTAGGCACTCCATTCAGTCTGAGAGCTCTTAATCTGAGTAAAATCGGTTCACATGTCTTATGAGATCTAAAATCAGGATCTGATGAGACTTGTGCAGAGAGAAGTGATTAATCTCGTGAATGCTAGATGTCATTTATGACTCCATAGCCATTTAGGCAGACTGTAGTTGAATTGTAGCTACCCCTGATAGAAATCATGCGCGAGATAATCTGTACGCAAAGTCAAGCCCTTCGTTGTTTCGATCTCAATCTTTTGTTTACATTTCTTTGCCTTGAATTTGACTCAGCTTAGCTTGTGGGCTTGCAATAGTACTGACGGAATCCCTATACTTGCTTTTAATATAGCAAAAAAAAAAACAAAAAACAAAAAGGTTACATGCATTAATAGAGATGATAATTGATGCATTAACTGCAATTGATGAATGAAAAGAAGTCGTGAAATAGAAGCATAAACAATTGAACGGCAATACTCGCGGTGTGAAGTAGTTAGCGCCATTGTATCCGGTAGAAATGGGCAAAATCGATGCCAACTTCACTTCACCAAAACATTTGAAGATGTCACGCTAGTCTCCATTTGTCTACTTGCCTTTTTTTAGAATAATTTGAGAAGTGAACTGAACAGTTGATTTCATCCAGTCCGACGCGTCCCGAAACGCGTCCTTGATCACACCCGCCACTCCTTGCCACGCCCTACTTTAGAGCAACGCATGCATCTGGTTTGCAATTGTCGCATACACTTTGGACGAAAGCCTTGATATTTTCTTCCATCTTCACATTGATCGCTTTCATGGCTGACACCACTGTATTTGTCTGCCCTGGGTGCGACAGGAATGACTTCAAAAGTCTCAGAGCTGTGAAGACCCATTTTGAGTTGAAGAAACACAAGCTTTTTTGTGATCCGTGCCAAAAGGGATTCACAAATGTATGGAACTTGCTTCAGCATACTCAGAAGCATCAAAAGCCTGATCAAAAAGAGAAGATTCCTTCTGGGTCCTCTCCCCTTCCACCTCCTGCGACACAGGGCCGAAAGCGGGCTCCCAAGCCTAAGTCAAACCCTAAGCCCCTGGTTGTCCAACCTGTCGTTGAAGTGCTCCCATTTCCCTCGCATCCATGGTCGCCTGCAGCCCCGAGGAGCCCAGTGGAACCCACAGAGATGGAGAGTCTAGATCTCCAGATTGAAGCACTCAATTTGCAGCCTCTCGTTATCACAAGGACAAATCGTCATGCCGTTCTTGGGCTGCCAGAACAATCATTGTATCTGCGATACCTCTTGTTGCAATGTCACAACAACATCCGCCTTCGGGCACAAGGTTTCATCGTGGAAACAATCACAGACGATACCAGAAGGCGCCCTTCGATCCCAAAATCGCTCTTCCTTAATACGCCTGCGGCTGTTTCAAGCGAAGCTCCAAGGAAAAGCGCCGTTGTCCTCGACTGTGAGATGGTGCAAGTGGCCGATGGACTTCGGGAAGTGGCATACATTACTGCCATCGACTTTCTCACCGGTGATGTGCTCTTGGACCATTATGTGCAGCCAGACAAGAAGGTTGTCAGTTGGGATACTCGATACAGCGGTGTGACATGCGATGCGATGAAGAAGGCTGTCCGAAAAGGCCAAGCAATAATGGGCTGGCGTCGCGCGCGCCAGCATCTATGGAAATTCGTAGGTCCCGAAACAGTGCTGATCGGTCATTCACTCAACAACGACCTTGACGTGCTGGGCATTGTGCACCCCAAAATCGTCGACTCCTCCATCCTCACCAGCGAGGCTGTTTTCAACGAGTTACTCCCGGGCCAGGCCCTATTGCGCACATGGAGCCTCAAAACCCTCACCCAGGAGCTGGCTGGTTACGAGATCCAGACAGCAGGCAAAAAAGGTCACAGTGCCTATGAGGATACCATGGCCACACGGGATATCTTGATTTGGTGCATCAGAAATCAGAAATTGTGGGCGATATGGTCGGCAGAAAGGCGTGATGCCGAGAAGATTCGTGCTTTGGAACATGAGCTCGCCAAAATCCAGGCAAAGCTGGAGCAAGTAAAAATAAACAAGGAAAAATCAGATAAAGAGAGGGAGGAGGAGAAGCTGGAAATTATGAAACTTGCAGCTGGGCTTTCATGATTCTGGGCATTATGATTCTACGTTTTGCTGAACTACAGGTAGGAAAGTGACTTTGAACTCTACGAATATCGCATGAATGCATGTTTTTCGGCTTCATTACTTTGGAAAACTTCCTTTGCCTCTGTATGGACTGAACCAAACTAGATTATGATATCACGTCCCAGAAACATCATACTACGTGCATCTGACTCTTTGTGTGTCGTCTATCGATTATGGGCATGTTTATTTCTACCGAGGTTACGATGAGCCTTACTGGCCGATGGAAGACCGACTCTTGGGTCAGTACCTTTCTCCATTGCTACGATGGAATGAGGTATACAACACGCATGAGGGGTTTGAGGGATGGGTTGACTGGGACTGGGGTGTCTGATTCGAAGAAGAGTTTGCGTGTAGATCACCCAGCACCACCCCAGAGATGCGAAGATTTTGAAATATATATCAGATGAAGAAGGTTCTGTTTGTAGAATACTAGTAAATGAGGAATAAGCATAAAAGTCAACACTACACATTTGATTCTGTTTCGATGTAGATATGCCTGGCTGTCGGCCTGAGGCAGCACCGCGGGTATCAATGTCTTGCGGGGTTGGCGACTTTCAGTATTTTCCCATATCAATGGAGAGTTCTTCTACAAAGTTACGCTCACGGGGGGGCTGTGAGCGCTGCAGACGTCGACGGCAAAAGTGCGATGAGGCACGACCAGAGTGTGGGCGATGCCGTGGGGCAGGGGAGAGCTGTGTTTACCGCGTCAATCTCAAATGGGGGGGAGGACGAGACTTCGGTCAATCTCGCTTTGGCAATTGTCCAGTGCAGATGATCAGTATGCCAAGTTCCCTCACTGAATCATGTTTTCTGCTCTAACCAAGTCCTGCAGATGGAGCTTTCGTGCATTCAGCCGAGGTGGTGGCAACATCTGTAAGCGTGGTATCGCAGACTTCAGACCAGCCACGTCCTCAGCTTGCCTTGACTCAGTCCCTCTCTGGGCTTCCAGCTGGTCTTAATGCCGAATTACAGCAGCTTTGGCATTACTTTGTCACGACAGCATCCGGGACGATGTCCTGCCACAAGCAGATGCAGAATGAGACATGTCATGTTCTTCTCCCTATGGCATTTGCATACCCTGCACTCCGTCATGCAATCTTTGCTTTCTCATCTGCTCATAGAGCAAGCCAGACAGACTCGGGGATCTCACGCAATAGCTTGAAATTACACGCAGCAAGCCTAAAAACCAAAAGCATTGGTCAGCTTCGTCAAGAGATTGCTTCAGGACATGACCGGCCGGAGACTATCTTTGCAACTTGTTTGATCTTATGCTTGGGTACTCTATGCCATGAAAATGAAGAATACAATTCCTGGCGGACACATCTTCAAGGAGCAAGAGCTATCATGTCTGCTATGAGTGCTGCGCAGTCTGACTCGACCAGCTCAGATTCATCAATCTCTTTCCTACGAAGGCGGTATTCATTACTTGAAATGGTTGCGAGCTTGACTCTCGACGGCTTTCCGGCTGAGGATCTTAATTATGGCTCTTCTGAAACTTCATCGCAGCCGACACGGGTCTTCTTTGATGATTATGCCGGTTGTTACCCTGAAATCTTTGAAATATTCCACCAAATACGCGCTGTTGCATGGGAACGAGGACAGAGAGAGCGCAATTCTCATGACTTCGTCTCGCTTTCTGATTCAGACTTTTACTCTGAACCGGCCAATCTTGAGAGCCGGATTTTGGCAATGATTGAACGAGATGAAAGTACCCGACCATGCTTCTCCCCAAGTCTCCAGGGGACATTGGACGAAAAGCAAACCCTCGAATTTGCTTATTGCAACTTGTTACTCGAATACACTGCACTGATTCACATCCGCACGCAGATAATGAGCCTTGATCCTGAGGCTATGGAAGTACAGCAGCCAGTGAAAATGATCATCCATCTTATCCAACAGCTTGAGCCTCCGTCGGGCCTTTCGCCTGTCCTGGGGGTGAACACCGCTCTATTCATCGCCGGGCGCTATGCATTTGGGGCAGATCGTATGACTGTTCAATCCTTGCTTGTACGGTTTCATCGGAAAATGTACAACTACAATATGGTCAATGCGATGGATATTTTGGACTTGATATGGCGACAGGTGGATTCGGGCCAGAAGAACATTGGTACGTCATGCAAAATATAAAGTAGTAACGAAGGCTAATTTGTTCAAGGTTTGCAAGGACATGATTTCATGGCCTGGTGAATGAAGACGCATTCTTCTTGGTGCTTTAGGCACCATCGCACGAACTCTTTGCTTCTCCTAATTACTATACCCTTCTTGGGATCATTCTCAGCACCACTGCAGACATTTGCCGAAATTGAACTAGAGGGGACACTGGTACAATATAGGCAAATGCCCGAGTGGGGACGCAAATAACTGCTCAGCCATCCCCGGGACACAGCGGGATCCGTTCAGGGGTATGCATGATCAGGGTTCTGCAATTAATCTCGCGCACCTTGAATCACACGGGTCGTCCTTAATCTCTGATTCGAGAACGATGAAGTCGAATACCAGTTCCCCGATCGGGTTTCGGCCCCCACAGCCCTGAGTGCTCGTCTTGCCCCACGATGTCGATCACCTACAGCTGTCTGACATCTAACCAAAATGGGGAAGTGCGAAACGGGCAAGTGAGTGCGAGTCTAGTACTACCGTGTTTCGAAGCTATCGCCATGGGTATTTATTGCAGGCTTTGTCTGGCTTTTGAATTGCATACAATCCCTTCCTTTCCTTTACATACGCTCTTTTGGTACATATTACAATTTTGTGAAAACTGTTTATTTTTTTATTTGATCATGCGTGATCTTCTTTGGTGGACTGCTGTGGCAAGTGGGCTCTCCACTGCCTCGGCAGTTGCTATTCCCTCATCTTCTGACAGGTACGTCCTACACCCAAGCAACCAACGACTGCGCTGACAGGTCTATACAGAGAAATCCGCGCGAGAGATACCTGCAGCGGGCCCGCCGCCTCCTCTCCTACGACCTACTGGCTTCTAGAACAGGATCACACAGGCAATCCCCGAGGATATGCTCCTGAAGTTTCCAACGCCAACTACCCCGTGTGGCGCAATGTGAAAGACTATTCCGCCTCTGCCGATGGATCTGGCGATCAAACAAGCAGCATTCAGAATGCGATCAACGACGATGGATCGAATGGCAGCCGCGAGGGTCAGGGAGTCACTAGATATGCCGCGGAAGTCTTCCTCCCCGGTGGAACATACCAGCTTGGAAGCACTTTGAACTTGCGTGTCGGGACCATTATCACGGGTGATCCATTGAACCCACCAGTGCTCAAGGCGGCACCCAATTTCAACGGGGATACGTTAATCAATGGCTTTGACGGCAGTAACGGCCAGCCAGAGACAAGTTTCATGACCCTTCTGCGTAATGTGGTCATTGATACCACCGCACTCAGCGCTAGTACCAAGATCACTGCTCTGCAATGGGGTGTGGCTCAGGGATCTGGCTTGACCAACGTCAAGATCAAGATGCCTACCAGCTCAACCGGACACACTGGTATCAACATCAACGCTGGGTCGACGATCGCCATTACAGATGTCGACATTACCGGTGGTGCCGTCGGCATCAAGAATTCCAACCAGCAGGTCAACTTCAAGAACATCTACTTCAGGCAATGTACGACAGCCTTCCTGGCTTCCGGCGGACATACCGCTCTTCTCCAAGGCGCGACATTCGATACTGTCGGCTATGGTATTGACATGACTAGCAACGGACTCGGAAGCATGGTCCTGCTGGATTCCACTTCAACCAACTCAGGCACCGTGGTGAAATTCCATGACTCCTCCAATGATGGCGGCGGTCGGAACAGCCAGATCATTATTCAGAACCTCGTCCACGATAACACCAACGCTATCGCAGTCGACAGCAATAACAACGTGAAGCTTGCCGCTACCAACAAGGTCGATACGTGGGTCTGGGGTAACATTACTCCCGGTCAGTACGTGTCAGGCAAGAGCCTCACAACCTCCAGGCCTGACGTTCTCTTGTCCAACGACAAATACTTCACTCGCGCCCAGCCCACCTACGCCGAATATACCTCTGACCAAGTTGTGAACGTTAAAGACGTAAGCGGCCACACAGTCTACGGCGACGGCAGAACAAACGACGTGGAATCTCTCAATGCCATCCTAGCAGACAACGCAGCCAACTGCAAGATCACATACTTCCCATACGGAGTCTACACAATCAAAGACACATTGAAGATCCCCGTAGGCTCACGCATCATGGGTGAAGCCTGGGCCGTGATTTCCGGAACAGGCGATGCATTCAAGGACGCCTCGAACCCGAAGCCAGTAGTCCAGGTCGGACAGACCAACGACGTAGGCGTTATCGAAATCCAGGATATGCGCTTCAGCGTCGGTGAGATCCTCCCCGGCGCGATCATCCTCGAGGTCAACGCCGCCGGTACAAACCCCGGCGATGTAGCCTTGTGGAATACGATCGTGACCGTGGGCGGCACCGCTGAGACGAGTATCAAGGATAACTGCGACAACCAAGACACGTCGCAGTGCATGGCGGCTTTCATGATGATGCATCTTACCAAGTCATCGTCTGCCTATATCGAGAACTTCTGGGGCTGGACCGCAGACCACAATCTAGACGGTGGGTCATCGAAAACAATCATCTCCACTGGCCGTGGTATCCTCGTCGACGCAGTCAAGGGCACTTGGCTTACCGGAACGGGATCCGAACATAACTGGCTATACAACTACAACTTCAACTCAGCACAGAATGTCTACGCCGGCATGCTCCAAAGCGAAAGTCCCTACATGCAAGGGTCAGGAGCAACACAAACAGCGCCGGCACCGTGGACAGCCGAGTCTTCGTACGGTGATCCCGATTTCTCATGGTGCGCTGCGAACGATCAGAAGTGTCGAACGTCGCTTGCGACTAATGTCGACGGTGGCAAGGATATCTTGCTCTATAACAGTGCCGCGTGGGCTTTCTTTAATGGAGAGTGGAATGGTGATTACGGAACTCAGTGTTCTGGATCGTGTCAGACGAATATGATGCGTGTTACTGGTTCTCCGGAGAATTTGGTTTGGTATTCTGTTAACACGCGCAAGGCAGATGTTATGATCCTTGATGGGGAGAGCAACCCTACGGAGTATAATCATCCTGGGGGGTGGGAGGCTATTATTCAGGGGTATAGGCAGTTTTCTTCTTAGATATGGGAAGTTGCGCTGTGGGGCGACGATGCTTTGTGTAAATTGTCCTAGATATAGGATTAGATGTCGATATTCAAGTCTGCCGCAGTTTAGATCAATTTTGTTTGATATTGAGTCGGGTCTTTCGGTATCACTTCCTGCATTACGTCTACCTGTATGACTCGGGCTGCACGAGAAACGTGAGAAGAGCTCTGGTCCCGGATGTGCGCCTGGGTCATAAAGGAGTTTAGCCATATTGATTGCAAATATGGTGTTTTTGGTTTATGACAGAAGATTTATTCAAAAATTTCGATATCTTAAGCCTCTTCAGACCTCGAGCATTCTACCTTACAATACAGACCTCTTGGCTAATCGGAATTGTAGCTCCACAATCAAATGTCTCAAAGATCCATGTCTAGGTAGCGCCATACATCCCTGTCATTCTGCAACCATCAGCCCACAAAAAGCAAAGCTAGGAACGATTTGAAAAGCATATCCTATGATTGGACACTTTTTCCACTAATGACTGTACAGCTAACTACGATATACAGCATCAAAAGTCCAAACAGCAAACCGGGTATCAAATTCGCACTTGAGAGCAGTACATTCATACAATCTCCTCTCGCAGACTAGTTTCATACATACAAGTACAGTTCCAGGATAAGATTACCGATTCCCCGCCAGTTGAAATGCTTAAATCTTGTCTGGCTAGGAACCGGAAACCCTACCTTGATGATCTGCAAGACAGAAGATAAGAGGATGCATTCGAAAAATTCGAGGGGTGATCGTGCGCCCATCCAGACGCCCGTGTTAAAAAAGCCAATCCCAAACGCCGTGGCATCAACGATGCAAAATGTATAATCATGGTCGTCAGGGACGGAAGTAATATCGGCATGAGAAGGGGAAAAAGATAATGTGAATGAGGTCGTTCCACGTACTGCCGGCGCTATGTACATGTACCACGATGAGGGTATCATGCGGTCCGGGGTGATGTTTCAGGGTAGAAGGTGAGACGCATCTGTGTCTCTGGTCGGCCTGCCATGTCCTGGCGAGGTCGGAGGTCATTATTATTTGCGAGCTTTGCAAAGCCATGTCCGCCACCATTTGCAGACTCCGAGGACGGCAGCACGGCCGTCGTCTTTACGTTCCGTCCCGTCTGGATTTCCGAGGATCATGGCAAATACCCAGAAGAATGCGGCTGTCCATGCAAATAGAAGGATTACTATGCCGAAGAACGGCGATAGGAAAAGGATGGCGATTGATGTACCGACGGCGTACACCTCGCTGGATTCGGATAGGACTGATGGCTGGTCGGAGTCTGGCTCGGACTGGATCCATTGTGTTGAGGGCGATCGATTTGCTGCAGATGGTGGCTGCATACATACAAGCCGTTCGTGGATGTGGAGGGCGGGAGAGAGTAAGTCACATAGTTGTGAGCTGAATGTGCTTGAACGGAGGTATGGTGAGAATGAGCAGAGACGGAAAGGTGAGACAAGGAGGGCGAAAAATAGTGCGAAGATTGTGTATAGGGCACCTCCGAAGGCGTATAAAGGGACGATGGTGAGTCGGAACTGTTTATGGTATCAGTATATGATCATAGATCACTATGATTCAGCACTTACCAGCATCAAGAGGGCATCTTGGCCTTCGTTGGTGATTATTTCGTCATCTGGAATGGCTCGCTTGCGGGTACGAGTTATGCTGGGGTTGGAATGTTCACCCGACATCAATGATGGTTGGTCTGCCCAGCTACCCCGGGTCCGTTCCTCTTTGGGGGCACCACTCGATATCGAACCTCGGGCAGGGAGGGAGTCTACTTCCCGAGGATCTGATCCCGGCCAAGCTGATCCTCCTAGGGCTTGTGTTTGATATCCACGGTATTTCCGTGAGCCAGATGTGCGGGGACTGGCGTCGAGGCTTGATAAGGGAGAGGAAGGACGGGACCCGCCGATAGGGTTACCGAGCACCGAGGATTGTTCTTGGGATCGACGAGCGGCCGCGGGAGGAGTGACGATCGAGCAGCGAGGTTGTTGTGGTCCGAGAGGTCCCGGATCCTGATAGTAGGCGGGACTATGGGACATCTCCGGCAGCCCCATGATGAACCGGAGAAAAAGCGCGAGACAGGAGAAGACAAGTAAAGTATGAGGCGCACGGATGGCGACTATTGAAAGGAGAAATCACCGCATGTTTTCCTGGCCAAGGTGCGTAATCTTTCTGGCATAGGTGGTGGGCGCACTCCGTGAAGTCGGACAGGGGGAGGAGGGAGGAAGGGCGGAAGGGGCGACTTATAAGAGACTGCGGAGGATCTCATGAGACCAGAGCGGAAAAGGCCAGGAAAGGCCAGGCCAGAGAGCGGAAGGAGCATTTCCATTTGTTTGCAGTCCTCTCGCCAAGGCGCCCAGATGCCGAGCCCTTGGCATGAAGTCGAGCCTTGTATAGGGTACCCAAGCCATTTGGGCATCCTGTTGATCATTGCCCTTCAGCAGAGCTCCAAGGCCGAGTCCTCGACATTTTGGTGTCTGACAAGGGAAGTTGTCCTACAGTAAGACATGGCTAGAGCTGAACAGTTCGATGTCTGCTGTCGATTACCAGAGGTTACCGAGTGCCAAGCCGCCAAGCTGCCGCCGGGGATGATGAGTCGTCAATCCTTGACCTCTTATTGGCTGCTAAGCGTGGTGATCCGCGATGAGACGAAGCCTGCAGTCTTGGCGGTAACGCTGTGACGCACGTGATGTGTGCAGTGTGGTGTATACTTACCGGTATACGTAGACCTTGACTGTGATTGTGACTGTGACTGTGACGGTCTCTACAGTTGCTGATAGATCCCCTCCTGCCTTTCATGTTTTGTCTCTCCGCTTACAAATGCACGGCACGATATCCGTCTAGGAGCCGAGGGCGCCCAGCTGCCGAGAGGTTGGCGGCATTGGCATTGATTTGAGAATTCAATTTCACACAAACGCCCTGCTTCGTTCCATATTTCTTAGGTAAAAGCTCTCAATAATCTTCCCGGGGCTGCATTAGCCCATTCAGTCAAGAACCCCCCACATTCCACTCTTGGGGAACTTCTTGGCTCGTCCTTTCATTCCGCTGAGATGAGTCGATTTATGACGAATCAGCGGACCCGATATCCGTGCCAGATCTTTCTTTCTGGCTTTCCTCTTGGCTTGTCCCTGGGCACTGTATACAAAACCCGTATCTCCTGCTTGGCTGAGCGGTCATAAGCGGCCCATTGCGCGTTCATGCTCGGCATACTTCGGTTCTCCCTGCCACTTCTGCTTTCTCCCCCTTCTTGTTTGTTGTTTTTTAAATACCTAGAATAATGTGCCTCGGGTTCAGGCTCTCATTCGATCGGTCGAGTTTTTCAGCTCAAAGCGCATGACAGCTAGAGATCAATCATATCCTTGCAGACTCCAAATTTCTTATCACTACCCCGGTTCAATAAAGGATCGGCTCCAGCCAGCTCAAGGTCTCGAAAAAGCCTGGGCAAGCCCTGACCAGAGGTGTTTTTGTGTGATCCCTCAAATCGCACAATTGCCCGATCGACAGACTTCAAGCTATCTTCGAACTTATCAGAATATCTTTGTATGATGCTCCCGATGCTCCTTCACACTAACAGACACACCTGTCCGGGTCACCGCTTCCCTTGGCCAACCTCCGACCCATTTTTCAATGTCGTCTGCCTAATCCTTGGCTCTCCTTGCCAATACAACGTAGACTACTTTTTACGTGAAACTAACCCCAATTTCCCCTCTCCCACGATCCTCCGGAGAAACAGTGCCGTGTCATTTAGGGCCTCGCCGCTTTGCACAACTAAGTCAAACTCTTTCTCAGTCATATCTGCAACCTTCCTTGCTATCCGCCGTCCTTTACCCTTATATCTCTGTGAGAGCGTACCCGGATGTGTTAGCTTCCACGCAATTTGCTTTCGTGTGTACGAAGCGAACTAAAGGGGCAATTGTCGCAAGCCATTCGTCGGCTAATTTCCAGCTTGATTTGCTTCTGGTATGCTTCTGGTGTTCATTCAAGGCCGTATTGCTTCTGCTCGTATCATCGCGGTCTTCACGATAGCTCGTATCGGACAACATTGCGCAAGTCTGCGAGCACACTGGATACGTTTATAACACCACGCTATAAAGTGACACTTACTCGCCGTTCTCTCTGCGCTTGTCTCCGAGGACGCAAGAGGTTGAGCAAGGAGGTTTGTGTGGCCTGTGTTTTGCTGTCCTGAAAGAAGGGACGCTGATCCGTTGGAGCCCCCATCCTTGGCTTTACGTATAAGTTGTGCGATGACTGTAGAGTGCAACAAATCTAAAGTCACTCGACAAATTGGTTTTCACATCTAGGTTCCAAATCTCTTTGGATCCCCATGGCAACTTATTGTTTGTATGAGACTGGTTTGTCTTCCAAATTTAATGTACTGAGTTACCTTCTTTCCATTTCCGACCGGGTTTTTATTATCAATTCCCACGTCCACGATCTTGGTTTCTTACTAAGACCTTCCCCTCGTGTGACATTCATTGGGGTCTACGAGTCGTTGATCTACGAGCGCAGCCTAAGCATGCACGGCGTAGAGACTCTCACCCAATATGCTAAAAATATCCGACGTCAATCTACATTGCCGTCCAATGTGGATCTGCCACGCTAGCCTCGGAAGGTACATCTGCATGAAACTGCTTTGCATTTAACGCTTCCTATGCCAAGGCTAAGCATACGATAAAACACCGCAGCGTCTCGCTTTGTGCGTCATGCTTTTTGGTGAATTTAGTTGGCATGTTCCTAATGTAATATCCTCTTGATATTATGAAATCTAGACAATACCTTCGTTGTCTCCTACTGATACCCTCCACATTTCACACGGCCTGCGCCTATCACTCAGGATGAGTTCCAGACTTACAGGCTATAAAAAGCCCAAGAGGTGTGATAGGGAACACGAAGTAAGAAGCGGTGAAAGCAGCGGACACGACAATGTATAGTTGGAGATGTCATATCCTAGTCACGTGGTTGGCTATATTAGGAAAGGTATACCTGCATCTTTGATTGGCCAAACTGTATATTATTCTCCTACGTTTAAATTAAATTAATCACAATCATAATCTATTGCATTATCAGCCATGGGATAATACTGCCGAATATGCAGAGCGGGGTGAGGCGAATTGTCAGAAGACCCGGGCCGATACTAAAATCGCCCATGCACAGTAAGTAGTTCGTATAGTCTGACAATCGTACTTTCTCGAGCATTTCACTTTCTTTCGCCGTTTTTCAAACGGCTCTTCATTAATAAAAAAATAAAAATGTGAAATCGAAAAATTAGTTTTCAGCTCACCTTGCGGGCGGAGACATATATATATCGCCGCCATGTGGTGATAAGCAATACATGTAGCAAATATCAATAACAGAAAAAAAAGAAAAGAGGCAAGAAAAAAACAAGTAGAAAGCAAACAAGGGTGCCTTCGGGAATCAAACACGGCGAACATATATTCCTGCGATCCTAGCGGCCACAGAATCCGGGTATCCTCATTTTGTGGCGGAGGCTTGCAGCCACCCAGTGATGGCCCCAGTGATCACGATGTGATGGGCTGACTGGGCTGACATATCCAGCGCAAATGTACCCACTAAAGTAACAATGGGCGTAGGGACTGGGAAAAGGATAACTGATTCTATCAAGGCTTGGGATATGTATACTACTGTAGACAGTTGTCTAAGCATAAGAAAATGTAAGAAAAATAAGCATCTAGACTAGGTACATGAGTCTACTGTATGCATCAGCACCTAAGTAGCAAAAAGGAGATGGTTACCCAGCAGTATCACAAAGAACAGACCCAGCCCCGTGAACAGGTGCAGGACTGGTTGGAAATAAGACCGCCCAATCTCCCCATGCTATCTGATCCCGCATACTCCAGTAGTTTGAATTTTCCTTGTAACCCCAGAGTACAATCCCTGCTACACTAGCTCACTGAAGTACTTACATTTATTGTTTGCTTTTTTGAGATCTGTAGAGGTGAGGCATATTTGGCCATCTATTTATCCTCCGTTAAAAGCCACGCTGGCCTCCGGGGAAACTTAAAATCCATTAGGCGATCGTGACGGTTCACACACTATTTCTTTATGAATCGTGTCGCACGGTTATACCCACGTCGGAGCATGGCGTCTGCGAACAGCCGTCGCAAGGGGCTCTTTGACTTATTTACATTAACGGGACACATGTGGGCGAATAATGGGCTCCACTGTGGATGTGGTATGCGTGCGGCTGATCTCTGTTTCTGGGGGCGTTGCCGTGTTGCCGGTTTTACTTGTCACTTCCGAGAACCCCATTTTTAATTTTGATTTGCTTGGTCGGCGGGAACTCCATGGCAGGGATGATGGAGAAGGGAGAGCACAATTACGGAATACTAGAGAGACATAGGGGTAGAGCGACAACTGGCTACGAGTGACAGGATTCGGCAGGTTAGAGCAGCTGTGTCACCCAGGATCGTGGGAACTATGCACATATAAGACCGAGGAACCCTTCTGTTTCACAAGGGGTTCCGGCAGAGACAACGGCGGCTCGGCTAGCAAACCCTGTCTGACATGGAAAATGAGGCGTACCCAAAGTGGAGCCGGGCTTTATAAGAGCCATATATCCCAGGGGTGCTGCAGTGGCTAATTTTTACTCCTACAGTACTGCGCATGTACACACGTAACTGTTATTCCGTAATTGGACAATCTGCATATAAGAAACATAAGTATATAGTACTCATATATTAAGGTATACCTCTAGAGTAACAAGAAAGACAAGCATTCTCCACATGACGACACCACTTCAAGTGCGTTAGAAATCTCTCAAACTGCTCCCTCCACTTGATCCACTTCAGGGCCGGAAAAATGTGCCCTGTGGCTGACATGTGGCTGGAGATGGAGTGGCTGTCCAAAAAAAATAGACTGCGGAGGGCACTAGTCCCCTTCTGGTAAGCAACGGGAAGCGTCATGACGGAAGGGGCAAAATGCACTAGGGGTCTCGAGGTATGCAAGTCAACCCTGCAGGGTACTTTACACAAGGGGGATGTAGGCTACTTGGATTGTATCCGGAGAAATGGGAAAAGAAAAGAAAATGATAAAAGACGAGGGGGGGACAACAGGGTCACTCAACAGCTGCATGCACGCTTCCGGGTTTGGCCAGTCTGTGCTGCATTTGATGTAGATCGGGATGCGATAGGAGACCCAATGCCGACCAAAGGATATAGAAGGAAAAAGAAACAAGACAGAGAAGAAAGATCTACCCAGCAAAAGGGGGCAAGGATCGAGCCCAAGCAGCACGGGCCAGTCATGCCGGGTGAGTTTAGGCCCTGTGGACTAGGCTAAAATCGGAGTGGCACGGAGAACAGTCGCACTAACGCACTTAACGCACTAACGTACCTTAGAGCGCAACCACGGGGGAGTCCACTCCGAGACCCACTGGGGCACATCTTGATCATCTACATTATACTATATGATAAAGTGTTAGTAATTGAAGGTTTAAGTAGAATACATAAATATTGTATTTTCAAACAACAATTACAGTTCCCAATCTATATAGCTGAAGAGATAAAAATAATATAAAATAAAAAGAATAACCGCCTCCAGATCTGACTCCACCGCACTAAGCCGTTCCTGGGCGTCAGCTGGTGTTAGCTAATCAGTGGTGACGGCCGGGAGCTGCGCAACCACTAGCGTATCTTGGCGAAATTCACCTTTCCTGCCAGCCCCTCGACTCTTCCCTCTCTTCCCCCCTTAGGCTTTCATCCTCCTTCAATTCCCCGTTCCCCACATCTTGCTTCATTCTTCTTCCATCTGCAGCTTGCATTAAGCTTGTAGTGTCATTTCCGTTTTCCCGCCATTTCGCGCCCACACTCTTTTACCGGGCTATCCATCGATTTTTCCGATCCGGCACCCTTCACTGCTGGAAAGTGTCGTGTGAGGAACATTCAATCATCATCACGACGGGTTTTTCTTTCTAGGAGGGATTGAGCATTGCGCCTAAGCATCTACTACGCGCAATACTTTTGTGCTTCTGGTGTCGACTGTGAATTGCATCATCGTGTCGCAAATCCTCCCGAAAGTTCGGTCGCGACACGGTACGAACTAAACAATCAGCACATTGGCTCCATCATCAGGAACCATGTCTCACACTCAACCTTCGCCTACTGCTGGCGTCGCTCCACACCATGCGCATCTCGCAGCGCATGCCCAGGCCAACGGCCATATGACGACAATTCCAGTCCAGGCCCAGAAGCCTGGTCCTCTCACCACCGCCCAGAAGATTGCCAGTCTGAATGAGCAGGTTTGGCTACAAATAGGTAGGATTTTGCTTCCGTATTCACATAAATAATGCTGACAATGGATGATTGTAGGTAGCTTGACCGAGCTGATGGGTGATTTGGAAGGTGCGATGAACGCTTATGAACAGGCTCTGCGCCATAACCAGTGGTCAGTTCCCGCCATGAACGCCATCTCGTGTATCCTCCGGACCAAGGAGCAGTTCCCTAAAGCTATCGAGTACCTGCAAAACATCTTGAAGCTGGACCCTAGCAGTGGAGAAACCTGGGGTAGCTTGGGTCACTGCCACCTTATGATGGATAATCTGCAAGAGGCATACACTTCTTACCAGCAAGCTCTTTACCACCTGCGGGATCCTAAGGTATGCGGTTTCTTTAGCGCCGTGACTTGAAGATACTGACCCTTACTAGGAACCCAAGCTATGGTATGGCATTGGTATCCTTTACGATCGATATGGCTCTCTCGACCACGCCGAAGAGGCATTTTCGCAAGTTATGCGCATGTCTCCCGAGTTCGAGAAGGCAAATGAGATCTACTTTCGTCTCGGCATAATATACAAGCAACAGCAGAAGTTCAGAGAGAGTCTGGAAGTACGTAATTTTTTGCTGTAAAGTTGAGATTGTTGCTAACCTCCATGTAGTGCTTTAAGTACATTGTTGGCGACCCTCCGCGCCCCCTGACCGAGGAAGACATCTGGTTCCAGATCGGTCACGTTCACGAGCAACAGAAGGACGTAAGTCATTAGTCGCGCATCTCCATGCTTCATTGTACTAATTCACGCTTCAGTTCGACTCAGCTCAGGCCGCTTACCAGCGCGTTCTTGACCGCGACCCGAACCACGCCAAGGTTCTCCAGCAGCTTGGATGGCTCTACCACCAGCAAAGCAGCGCGTTCCAAAGCCAGGAGAAGGCCATTCAATTCCTGGAGAAGTCTGTCAATGCTGGTAAGCACATATCAAATACTCGCAAATTTTCCATGCTAATTGATACTTTCTATAGACAACAATGACGCTCAAAGTTGGTACCTTCTTGGTCGCTGCTACATGTCGATGCAGAAATACCCCAAGGCATACGAGGCCTACCAACAGGCAGTCTATCGCGACGGTCGTAATCCTACCTTCTGGTGCTCCATTGGTGTTCTCTACTACCAGATCAACCAATACCGTGACGCCCTCGACGCCTACTCCCGTGCCATCCGCCTTAACCCCTACATCTCTGAGGTCTGGTACGATCTGGGCACATTGTACGAATCTTGCAACAACCAGATCGCCGATGCCCTTGATGCCTACGGTCGCGCCGCGGATCTTGACCCATCCAACGTCCACATCAAGGCTCGCTTGCAATTGCTCCAGAGCCAACTGTCGGGCTCGGCTCAGCAGAACAACGCACCCGCTCCTCAGCCTCAGGATGTCCATCCCCAGGCGTACCAGGCTCCTGGTGTTGGCCAGCCTCCCGCGCCTCAGTGGGGTGCTGCAGCTCCTCCTCCGGCTCCGATCGGCCCCCCCTCCCCAAGCTCCCGCTCCTCCTCGGCAGATTCCTGACTGGAACCGCGGGATCAACGAGCTGGGATCTCAAGCCCAAGCTCCCCCTGCCAACGGCGTCGATCCTCGTGATGCTCGGATTCCTGGCGTTGCTGCACAGAGTCCTCGTCAGGAGCCTGGTCGCGCATTCCCCGACCCTCGCGGTGCACCTCGCTCGCCAAACATGGGCGATCCCAATGCCTACCCGCCGCAGCACACTCTTCCCCAAATTGGGAACCCATCCGGCCCGGGCCATGAACGTGCCCCCAGCGGCGGAAATGCCTTTGGCGCTGGTCGCGGTGGTCTGCCTCCCGCTCCTGCTGGTCCTCCCGGACCTCCTGCCCCCCCTGGTCCTAATGGTAACGCTGCTCCTCCTCCTCCCTACCAGGGTCGTCCATTCACTCCTCCGACTGAAATCCGCCCTATTCGCGATGCTTCCCCAGCATCAACTTACCCCGGCCGGCAGTACCACCCCGGACCTACTCTTCCCCCTTCCGCTGCGGGTCCTAACTCCACAGGCATCGCCTCTGGTGCCCCGGCTCCTCCCTCTGCAGCTACTGCGGCCGACGCTGCCGCTCGCGACCGCGAAGATCGCCCTACATCTGCGATGAAGCGCGGCCGCGAGTGGGAGGCTGACGGCCCTGTGAAGAAGCTCGCTAATGAGGAGAGCCGTGCCCGTCTCGATGACCAGAATACCCGCCGCGCCAGCCCGCCCGCTCGCCTGCCTTCTCCTGGTGAGATGCAACGACGCAGCTCTTCGGAGGCGCGTCGTGATGATGCCCGTCGCGCCAACGAGAATTACCACCCCTCGGAGGCTGCACACCACCCCCCTACTTTGCCTTCAATTCAAGACATGCCTCCCCACGCTTCCAGTGGTCCCAGTCTTCCACCCATGTCTGAAGGCTCTGCTCCTTCCGTGCCCAATGGACCTCCCTCTGTTCCTCCTTCGGCTAATACCCCGGTCAAGGAAGAGTCCACTCGTCCCGAGGCCCCTCCCGCCCACGAGCCACCTGCGCGCAAGATGGACGTGGATGAGGACTACGATGACGATGTGGAGGAAGAGAAGAAGGCAACCGCATCCAAGGGCAGCCCCAATGGCAGCGCTGCTGGCAACCCGGCTAACGGCACTGCCCGGCCAGGCACACCCTCCAAGACCGAGACCGCCTAAAAGTCTTTTCCATCCAGGCCACAAACGTTATGGTCCTACCCAAACCAATATTCCCCTCGCTCTCTTTCTCCTCGATGTCCTTCTTGTCCTAGTGTGTGATGTACGGTATGAATGTGCGAGTTACGATGACTGGCTTCGAGCGCGTGCGCTGTAGTCCTGTCTGTTCGTTCTCTTCTCTTATGATTTCTTAGTCTCCTTTCTTTGTGATTACTTATGGTGTGTGAGGCATCTTAGCAAATCTTTTTTTTTTGATACTCTTGAATTCTGTAGATTTAAATTAACGAATCTTCTACTCTACTTCCGTATGTGCCAATTTGGTCAAGAAAGGATAAAGCAGTCAAATCTGAACCAGCCAATTGCCGTGTAAAATAACCTTGGTCCACTATGTAAAAGCAAGTTCACACCGTTTGCCTTGGCACTCAACTCAGACCCATCAAATCCAGGGGAAAATGTGGGAGAGGCACGTGATCCAGGGCTGGATTTGTTGATTATGTAATATTGAGTGATTGTGGGGTGCCTCAGGCTAGCACACTAAGCCTAGAAAGGCCATATTCATGCCAAGAGTCTCGCTTAGGTTAGCCCACACACCAAGCGTGCAAAATCAACTTCAACACTTTCAGATCGTCACTCCCACCACCTCGACGACTAACGACACCAGGGTCAAGATGTGAGTCTATTTATTATACTACCGACTGTCAATGCAATTGCTGACCTGCTTTCGTCTTTCAGGAGTCACCGCAAGTACGAAGCGCCCCGGCACGGTTCGTAATCAACTTTTCCTCGATGTCGAAATCTCGAAAATTCGACCTCAATTCTGTGTGCGATCACTAACTCTCCTCTCAGGCTCCCTTGCCTACCTCCCGCGCAAGCGCGCTGCCCGTCACCGTGGTAAGGTGAAGAGGTCAGTTATTTCTGGAGTTGGGGAGATTTTGTGTGGATTTGTGTGCTGAGACTTTTGCGACAGCTTCCCCAAGGATGACGCCAAGAAGCCCGTCCACCTTACTGCCTCCATGGGCTACAAGGCCGGTATGACCACCGTCGTCCGTGACCTTGACCGTCCCGGTGCCAAGATGCACAAGAAGGAGATCGTCGAGGCCGTCACCGTCATCGAGACCCCTCCTGTAGGTTTTTCTCTGAAAATTTCTCACAACGACAGATACTAACTTGTTTTTTTTTTCTTTCAGCTCGTTGCCGTTGGTGTCGTTGGCTACATCGAGACTCCCCGTGGTCTCCGCTCGCTCACCACCGTCTGGGCTGAGCACTTGAGCGACGAGGTCAAGCGTCGCTTCTACAAGAACTGGTACAAGTCCAAGAAGAAGGCCTTCACCAAGTACGCCAAGTCCCACGCCGAGTCCTCCGGTGCCTCTATCACCCGCGAGCTTGAGCGCATCCAGAAGTACTGCACTGTCGTCCGTGTCCTCGCCCACACCCAGATCCGCCAGACCCCCATCAAGCAGAAGAAGGCCCACCTCATGGAGATCCAGGTCAACGGTGGCTCCGTTGCCGACAAGGTTGACTTCGCCCGCAACCTCTTCGAGAAGACCATCGACATCGACTCCATCTTCGAGAAGGACGAGATGATTGATGTCATCGCTGTCACCAAGGGTCACGGTTTCACTGGTGTCACCTCCCGTTGGGGAACCACCAAGCTGCCCCGTAAGACCCACAAGGGTCTCCGTAAGGTCGCTTGTATTGGTGCCTGGCACCCTAACCACGTCCAGTGGACTGTTGCCCGTGCCGGTCAGAGCGGTTACCACCACCGTACCTCTTGCAACCACAAGGTCTTCCGCATTGGCAAGGGTTCCGACGAGGGCAACGCCTCCACCGAGTTCGACATCTCCAAGAAGCAGATCACCCCGTATGTTTCCTTTTTCTCCATTGTTCCATTGTTCCATTGGTTCATTTTGACTAACTCTTCTTTAGCATGGGTGGCTTTGTTCACTACGGTGAGGTCAAGAATGACTTTGTCATGGTCAAGGGCTCCGTTCCCGGTGTTAAGAAGCGTGTCATGACTCTGCGCAAGACTCTCTACCCCCAGACCAGCCGCAGGGCTACCGAGAAGGTCGATCTCAAGTGGATCGATACCTCCTCCAAGTTCGGTCACGGTGCTTTCCAGACCTTCGAGGAGAAGAAGGCCTTCATGGGTACCCTCAAGAAGGACCTTATCGAGACTGTTTAAGATGTTCCAGGCTATGGTTGGTGATAGTTCAACGTTTCCTATTCAATAAAAAAGCGAATACCTTCACAATTGTTTGCGTAAATCATCCCAGTAGATATATCAAAGCACATGTTTGTAGTGTGGGGTCTGATCAGAATATCAAAGTGAGGTATTGACATTTGAAGTTTGTATTTTTGAACCTATGTCAAACTCCTATTGTATATGGTGTTGTGGTGAGTACACACATATCTCTTCAACCCACGGACGATATATATTTCTGGTTCAAACATACTGTAAGCAGCCGAAGTATTTAAAATTGACCATTCCCCATCTAATCCTCACATAAATCTAACGTTAAAAGCCATTGTACCTAAATCATCTCACTCGGTCACAGTTCAATCCAAGTTTCACAGTGTGAAACGCCATGCGGTCCAAGATCCATTGCGTCATCCCACACTTTTCCCCAACTCGCGCAAACAATCCTCTCCAAATCGCAACTCAACGTCTTCTGCACCCTTCTCTACTCAGAACCCAACTGATCCATGCAAACAATCTCCCTTCAAACCCAAGGCAACCACTTCTTCACCGATTCACCTCCTTCTCAACCTCCGCAACCATGTCCTCCGACGACGCCTACATGGCATTCCTGAATAAGGCCAACGCTGACTCCAGCGACGGCCAAGCCGAGTCCAAGAAAGAGTCCCCCTCCGACGTCCTGCGCACGAAGACAGTCGACAGCTCCCTCTCCATCCCAAAGCCCCTCAAGAATATCGACGCCTACTACGTCTCTGATACCGATGAGCCCTTCGACCCAGTCGTCCTTAAGTGGGATGGTGCGAAGGATGGTACTTGGCCGAGTATTGGTATGTTCATAAAACTTCCCTGCGTGATACACATGAACATACGTAGCTGTCTAAAGCTACACCTAAACTCCACCCGAGCTCTGACGCTCACTCTCAAACGCGCCATCTACCCCAAACACCATAATTACCAACACCCCAGACTAACATCTCGCCTCTCTAGCTGAACTCGCCACTCTACTCTCCGAATCCAAAAACCTCTCTCGCTCAATCGAATCCCTCCCCCTCACCTCCTTCGACCCCAAAGATCAATACCCCGAAGTGCTCGGCGCCGTGCGCGCCGCTGCTGCGGAGAAGAACCCCGATGCTACGGAGGAAGCTGTTGAGCTGAAGGTCTACCGTATTGAGATTACGACTACTCGCATCGAGTACTGGATTCTGGCTCTGCACGCGCCTGAAAAGAAGATCGTGGGGTTGCGCGCTAAGGCTGTTGAATCGTAGGTTACTGCTGCTGCGACAGTACGAACATCACTTTTAGTGGAAGGGCAATCAAAATGGAATGGGAGTTTGTGATTTGATCGTGATGTGGAAATGAAATGATATGAAACAGTTTAGCATAATTTGCTTTTCACACCCTGCTCCTGCTATGCAATCAGTTATTGTCATTATCCCTGGGAGAATACAATGAGAATATGTGGTTTTTATCCTGGATCGTGCATTATGTATGTAGGATGGTGTTGGGTCTTGTAGTTTGTGTAAGGAGCTTTGGATATTCTATACGGAATACTGCCTTGCTACTGGGTACTTGACGTTTGATGGGATGGAATGGAGGGGATTTTGCCCTTGACAGCTTGTGAATGCATTCTTAGGCCTTGGACGTTGGGATTTGAGTTTTTTCGGGACGCGTGTACGGGAATGGCCGAGGATCTTGATTTGCTGTTTGTGAGTGAATTAAAGGCAAATACCGCAGATGGTGGCTGCTTGATTGTGTTGGTTAGAAGTTGTAGATGTAGATGTAGATGTGGGTGGGCTTTGGTGGTGGTTGCTGCGGCGGATGTCTTACCCGCGTCTTCGCTATTGGCTTCAACGACACTCACCCAACTACCAGCCTGACTGTCCTTTTCTTACCTACTAATTTTTGTACTTATCCTCTATAAGTGAATCTGCTGATCCTTGGATTCCGTCCAGCATTCATGGTCGACCATTCTTTGCCCTGGGGGGCAACGGGAATGTCGCGCCATCAGCACCCTGGCCCAGCACAGGGCGTTGAAGGCTGGACGATATCTGTCAAAAAGGCGACAATTAATGCAACCAAATGTTTGAGTCGGACGAGCTGAAGACAGTAGAGCATTGCAACAGGCTATTCAATTGAACCCAGCACCAACTATATTTGTTCTCCAGTCCAAACACCGAGAGGCATAGACATACCACAGGTTACCCCCCCTTGGCCCTCTGTCATTCCAGTCTCCTCGTGCATCCAAACAATCCCCTCGGAGCATCTAGGCTCTTCTTTTCCTCCGTGGCTCTGGCATCTTTCCTCTGTTTGTCTCTTCATCGCGTCGCCCAGGGACATTGGATGCCATCCGATTTGTCCTGTCCGTTCTTTCGGTAATCTAGCACTCCTCAACCGTGCAGTCTACACCTCAGGTCTTCAGTCTTTACCGGGTTCGACATACAACAGCATCGTTGCCAGACAAACCGGAAGGAAATCAACAATCAACCCGTTTCAGCACCAGCAATTACCGGTCCCATCAGCGACTGATGCAATAGACCTGCTCGTGTGGTGGAGACTGACGGAAGAAAGAGAGTATCATCTCGGTGCAGAGCAGTGAGCTAGGACCGTATAAATATCACCCAAGCAGGATTTGGACTTTGGAACCGGAATCCGATGTCAGACCACGGCTCTGATATTTCAGAGGAAAGGGCTATGCCCCACATCCGACTCAACTCAGGTCGACAGGAGCCCTTCATCGACACGAATGAGGGTTACGCGCCTCTGACCTCGCGGACATTCCCGCGTCCTCTGACACCACAGGGCCCCGAACCTCCAGTGATAGGCGCGCAAGGAGCCTCGCCGTATGGAGTGTCGAATGCACCCGAGTCATCGGAGTTCCTGTTGCCACCAAAGCTGCGCCCGACGCAGGGATTCACGAGTGAGTCTGAGCGGCCGCGGTCTCCGGATCGTTGGTCTGCGGCGAGGTCGAGTGTTAGCTCGCTCAGTCGCGAGAGCACGTTCCCTCTAGACCCGTTCCACGATTCCAGGGCATCTTCTCGGTCCGAGAGCGATGAGCATGATGTCAATACGCAGACTGTTTCGGAAAAATTCAACATCATGCCTACTGATGGGCTTTTGTTGTTCCCTGAGGATGTGGAGAAGGACGATTACCTGCATAACCCCGATTCTATGGATCAGGATCGGGACTGTGATATGTGTAATCGTCGCGGTATTTTGAACATGGGTGGATTGGCTGTTTTGACGTTAGGTATCTTGGTTTTGTTTATTGGGTATCCTGTCATGTAAGTTTTCTGGAGGTATTGGTTACTCTTTGCTGACTTGGATTGCAGAACTTGGTTGGAAGGCATTATGAAACCAAACAGTGTATGTCATTCTCATGATACGCTCTGCCTGGATGTTGGAGAAAGGGATTTGTTGGGAAACATTCGACAGGGATTGATCGATCCGGACACACCAAAGGAGGCACTCACTAAAAAGAGTCTGAATGGCAAGGAGATGAAGCTAGTGGTAAGTGATTCTGCTACTCGATCGAAAGGTAATTTCCTAACGTGATTGTAGTTCTCAGATGAATTCAACATGCCCGGCCGAACCTTCTTTGAAGACGACGACCCTTTCTTCCAAGCAGTTGATCTGTGGTATGGAGTGACTGCCGACAAGGAATGGTACGACCCAGACGCCGTCACAACATCGGAGGGAACACTTCAGCTCCGATTCGACCACTTCGAGAACCACGAACTGCAGTACAGATCCGGCATGGTCCAGAGCTGGAATAAGCTCTGCTTCAAGGGAGGTCGTCTGGAAGCCAGCATGTCTCTTCCTGGTGACGGGCACATTGAGGGTTTTTGGCCTGGTTTCTGGGCAATGGGTAACCTGGCGCGTCCTGGATATGCCGCTACTACCGATGGTCTGTGGCCATACAGTTACCACGATGGCTGCGATGCTGGTATCACTCCCAACCAGAGCTCGCCCGATGGTCTCAATTGGTTGCCTGGAATGCGTTTGCCTGGATGTGCTTGCCCTGGCTCTGATCATCCTTCACCTGGCCGTGCTCGTAGTGCTCCCGAAATTGATGTGATCGAAGGTAGTACTGCCGCGTTGTTCGGTGACAGTGGTCCATTTGTTGGTAGTGCGTCGCAGAGTTTGCAAACTGCGCCTTTCGATCTGTGGTACCTGCCCGACTATGGTAACTGAACATACCTTCCGCACTCATGCATCAATCTGCTCACAAACTACACAGATTTCGCCGCCGTCTATGACGACCGCGTGACTCAAATTAACGCCTACCGTGGTGGTGTCTACCAACAAGCCATGTCCGGCCTGACAAACCTCAACACACGCTGGTACAACGGAACCGAATACCAAACCTACTCCTTCGAGTACACACCTGGCGCAGAAGGAAACGTAACGTGGTTCGTCGGATCTGAAAAGACCTGGACTCTCGATGGCCGCGCCATCGGACCAAACGGTAATGTCGGCCAACGCATGATTCCACTCGAGCCTATGTCGCTCGTCATGAACATGGGTATGGCGGACAACTTTGCACCTCAAAACGCGTCCATTCGCGAGTATATGCCCGCCTTCCTGCGCTTCGACTACGTCCGTATTTATCAGGACCCCGATGACGAAAGCGTTACGTGTGATCCGCCCGGATGGGAGACGACTCAGTATATTAAGGATCATCCCAAGGCATACGCCAACCAGAACTATACGACTTGGTATGAATCAAACCCCGTGCCATTGTTTTCTTCGGGCCATTCACTAACCATTCCTCTTCTTTCGCAGGGACGATGCTGGATACCACTGGCCTAAGAACTCCTATATGCACGACTGTGCAGCTCAATAAATTCTTCTCTTTTCTTCTCTTTTTCACTTGCTCTATTCTAATCTGTCAGTCGTTTTAGCGGCATTGTGTTTTGGCGTTGTCGGGGTTTGTCTGGGCATTCGTTACATTAAATTTATTTCTGGGACTATCGATGAATCCAATCTTTCAGACCTTTTTACTTGCTGTAGTTTTCTCATGTAGACACTACTTACAAACAGGTGTGGGTCACTTAGCACAAGTCCAAACACCGTCAGACAAAGCGAGCCTTTATCCGATGTGTCACGTAGTAGATTACCTCTGAAGTCTACACTGAAGAGCTTCTCTTGTGCCAAATGATCCTCCTCAGAACCATCAGAGTCAAGAAGTATAAGGCAGACAGACCTATATCAAACTAGCCCAATGCTCATTCTGCCAATACTGCCAGCTATCACCGCCTCCCTGATCCAGCCAAAGGTCAACGCCCGCCAAGCACGAAGGGTAACCTCATTGCCATCCTGACCGCCCTATCCAAGCCCTCGTTTGGTGTTTCTTTTCGATAAACGGAAACAAAAGAGGTTATATAAGAATACTCCGGTTCTTCGAAACATGTGAGATGAATGATAGCCACTTCCTCTGCCAATATCGTTTTCGTATGAATTGACTAGCCCTATAGATCCCCGCTGGATCAGAAACCAATACAAGATCCATGGAATCCACTGCTTCGATTGGCTAAAGCTAGAGCGTCTTAAACACCAGCGCACTTTTATTGACCTGGAGACACGTGCCTATCCATTTAGTCATATTGCCATTGGAAAGTACGACTGCCAGGTGGCGTCTATTGTGTCGTGTCGACGTGACCTCTGTCTATCTGTCGCGTCTACTACGTCTGCCAGGAGGACGCGTTGGGAGCTTTTTTCTCACCTTGTTATCCGGGATTGCCCCCGGGAAGTTGTTTTCTTCCATCATACAATCGCTCCAATCGCTCAACTCCATCACCCTCACCATGGCCGATCTGAGCACCTTCATTGTCTCTATCCCATCGGAGTCAGATTCAGACTCTGACGATGATGGTGGTATGCAACTTGATCCCAACGAGAATAACGATATCATGAGATACGCAGACGAAGAGGGTATGTCTTTTCTTTTTAATCGTTTTCCTCCCTATGCCTCTTTGTTTTTTTTTTTGCGCCATCTTGATCCTTCATATCCCCAATAACAGCATGTCTGTTGAGCGCAGATTTACTTGACTGAACGAAACAAACTAACAAATTCAACCAGACTCATTCTCCTTTACCGCTCCAGACCCCATGTCTCCATCTTACGACCAAAGTAACACCGTCGAGCATGTCGGCCTCGATAACACTGTTCAAACACCAAGCGAGTTTGAGCAGGATATGCGATCGCGCTCCCATCTCCGTGACGAGAAGCATGCTGCTTTGTCTGTCCTTATGGACCGAGAGTTACTTGTCACCTATGCACTTGCTGCTAGAGAGGTATGTTCAAACTCCAAACACAGCCTTCAATCTGATATCACTGCACTTTCACCCCATTCTCACATTATCGAACAAACATCACCAAATCTAAAACCAAACTAACAAAAATATCAGACAATTCCCCAAACCCGCCGCCGCTTCATGGCCAAAATGCTCTGCCCCAATGACCCCGTCAAAGCAGAGGAGCTCTACGCCCCCCGCATTTACCTACCCGCGCAAACCCACGGGGGCGAGGCATCCACTATTCGTGGCCGTTTTAACGATATCATCGACAATGATGAATCGGGCTGGCATAACCCCGCCGTTAGACGCCCGCATAAGGGGTCCCGATCTGTTTCGGCTGCGGCTTCTCGTTCTGCTTCGGTTAGTGGTAACAATTCGCCCCGTCGGGTTTCCTCTGGTGTTGGGCTTGCTCCTGGGGTTTCTGGTGGCAATTTTAGGAGCCGGACTTCTCTCCAGGCCCAGACTAGTGAGGATGAGGATTTGTGAGGCGTTTTAAACATCTTTTGACGTGATGTGATGTCTGGCTGCTATTATTGGTTCCGATACCGACACTGATACTGGTAGACCGACCTTCTTCTTTTCTCGTTTGTATGCATTAGCGATACGAGGCCTTCGTCTATGTCTATGATTATGATTTTGCTTAAACTTCTGATATTCTTGCGCATCCTTTGATTTCAAACAAACCGCAATGCTAGAAAAACTGAATTTCCAGCCTAATTGAAGTCCAAGGTCGCTGTTCAGTTGGAAACATGGAATGCAAGCTATGCCGCAATAGCCCTATATACCTTTCTCGCACTTTTCATTGCTATCAGTCTCGCTCGGCTTCTATAAAGTGAAAGTGAAAGTGAGAGTGCGGGCGAGGATGAGATGATTATTAAAAAGTAGATATAGAATAGCGCCTTTAGTATGGTTTTTGCTCTACTTTTATTTGTCTTGATTACTTTACCTTTTAAATGTTCTTTCTTTGGATACAGTTTGCCTATTTTTACGTTGGCCATATAAGAGTGAAAGGTTCATGTTGTAATTTGAATAACTACACTATAGACATATTAGAAGAAGAAAGTGAGATAGTGACTGTCAGATAGAGTCGTGCCTAGTCACTATAAAGTTTGATATCAACTACAACCGAACTAGTATTAAGGAAAAAATAGACTGTGAATTCGCTAAAAGTATAAACAAGGTACTATACAAAGAAACCAAATCCATGCAGACCAACCGCAGAGAAAGAGGGAGGGAGAGAAATGAAATGAATAATGGATCATGGATAGGAAGGATAATAGGTAATGGGTATCATGGGGATGTTAGACCAGCAGGAAACATCATCCAGGCCAGGTAATTTGTGTTTGTGTTTTTGTTTTGGGGAGTCTCCCTCAATTCTCGAATATCACATCACCTCAGAAGAAACCTCTTAGGAAGGAAGGTAAGGTGGCACACTCATAATGAGGAAGGGACGAGTCTTCATCGTCAGACTGCTGAATCATACTAAGAAGCAGCAGCCACCAGAATCGGAAGGGGGAAGATCCAAGACTTGAGACAAAGTCAGCCACAGAGAACAGAAAAAAAGCCAAGACAAGCATGTGTGGAGCCAAATCGCCACCTACATCTCATCTTCCTCTCTCCTCCGCTGTTCCGAGTGGAACAGACTCTCCGCGTCTCCCACCTGCTTGCGCTCTGAGACCTCACGGCTGCGCATGCGCGCGTAGTGGGCCTGGGCGTTCATCAGTGTCAGTCCTCGAGGCGGTGCGGGTTTGGATTCCGGGTCATTGTATACGGGGTGCAGGCGGTGCTGGGTGGTGATCCGGACCCGACCGTCTCTCATGACGGGTGATTGTCATTGCAGGGGTTCCGAGCTGGAAGAGAGACGGTTGAGGTGGAGGTAAACGTCGGTTCCGTATCTGTTGAGCGTTAGGGATATTCGGAAGAATTGCGGGAAAAGACCTACCCCTCCATACTGATCAGTTTGAGATCACCGCCAAAGTATCGGGCGTACAGTCTACTGATTGGTAGACCGTATCCGAATCCAGCCATGGGTGCCTTGAAGTCGTTCTTGTCGAAGTCAGGATCCAGGTTTGGAGTCTGCTCCACCGTTGTGTACATGTAAGTCCACACAAGGGGAATGGCCGATCGGGGAATACCACCACCCTCATCGGAGACCTTGATGGTGATATCCTCTTTGCCTTCGGCGACAATCACCTTGGTCACGGGGAAGTCTTCCTTGTCGGCACCATGCTGTTCCACAACCGCTCGCAGGGAGTTCTTGAGAGTCTCAAAGAGCATGTGCGAGAGATGGCCTGGAACATACATAAAGTTTAAATCGTCCTTGCAGACCAGCTGCACCTTCGGCGACTCGAAAAGACCATAGTAATCCTCACAGACAAAGCGGGCATTCTCAATGGCCTCAAGCGCAATATCGCGCACATTGGTCTTGGTACAGATTATTCCGACGTAGTTGGGGTGTTTAACGTGTGTTTGTTCCGTGAGTGCAATGTGTTGACCAATCAGCATTCGTATACCGATACGGGACATGTAAAATCGGTCGAGGAATGACTGAATGGTCGAGTCGATCTGCATGCGTTGCCGCACCCGTTTCCACTCCAATATACCCTGTGCGACGGTCGTCACAACTCCGTCGTGACGCCGCTTGATCTGTTGTAAAGTCTTGGCAAATCGTTGGTTGTAGTCGTTGAGTTCCGGGGGCCAGTCTCCACGGTCATCCGCAGGGAAGAAGTACCGTCGGCCTGCAGCAGGCGCTTTTCCGTTTCCGTTGCAATTGCCCGCGGTCACCGAGGATCGGTATTGTCCATCGCGCACACTGGGGTTTTGAGTTGTTTCCGAGAGGATTTTGGAGGTGCCGTTCATCCGACCTGGTCGTAGCAGGCGCGCTTTGACTTCTTGAGTCAGAGTCGGGCGGGGAAGGGTAATAATTTCCTAATTTTGTCAATCCATGCACCTCAAGTGTAAGTGGATTGCATACCTCGAACGACTGCGCATACCAGTCTTGGACCTTCTTGATGGATGGCATTTCACTCAGTCCATCCGGGAGCTCACCCAGGTCCTGGACCCGATGTGCGAGCCGGATTGGGAGCTCCTCAGAGAGGAATTGAGAAGCGCGGAACAGAGTGCCTAGAGAAGTCAGTTCATGTAGCTCCAGGCAATCAACAGCACATACCTGTCGAGGGACGGTCGCCAAATTGGACCATCTGCCTCAGCGAGACACCGGTTGCGGGGAAGCTAGCATAGTGTCTGATGGTTTCCATCAGCCTTTCTGAAGGCTTCCACATAGTGGGCAAATGAGGCCTACTGGCCTAACAAAATGTATATAGTGTGAGTCAACAATAGCGAAAGTTGGGGGAGAAGAGAAGAAGAGGTCGCGTGTGAGTAATACCGGGTGGTTTCCAACTGCCGAGGTCGACTGCACTCGGGGGATCCGTTTCCTCCGGGAATCGGAGTATGCGTCACAAGATCAGTAACTTATCCCACATTCAATGCCGAAGGTATTCCTTTACTTCTCCCTATTCTCTTAGCTACTCTCGGTTACCAATTCCTCAAATTATACTTCAACTATTGGATGTGAGAGTCACGTGCATTATATGCTCTCAAAGATTGAACCTACAAAAGAACATCGAATGATATCCATGTACGAGTAGACTGCATAGTAAATCATATGACTGCATCTCCTCATTCCCCGGATCTCCCCTTCGTCCGAGATGAGGTCATTGTCTATTCTGCATTATGACTAAGCTGCCCTCTAAAGCGAACAGTTTGACCTGTTTGCACTGGATATAGATCCTATCCTGATTGGTCACATCTATACTCTAGAGACCTATACCGAGCATATGCTAGCTAAAGATTGAATTTAGTGAAATTATTCGGGTTAAGGCCTATCATATACAGTGCCTTTCATCAAGTTATCTAAGAAAGCCAAGTCGAGATCCTGAAATAGATCATCCTCAATTTCAGCTGCCGTTCCGGACTATTCAAATTGCTGCATGGAACCATCTGAGACAATCTCAGAGAGTAGCAGCGCAAAGAGGACAGCTATGTCATTGTTGCTGCCATTGCTGCTTGACTTCTTACGACAATGGTTGCTATAGGGATCAGGAGGTATTGATGCTGCGAAAGTGGTTGGCTCTGCTTGCGTTTCTACCTCCATCCCGGCTCGCACGCCCGCAAATTTCATGACCCCAAAATACGGGATATTTTCGTGTTTGCCAGCTTTAGTGTCGTCGGATTGTGATTCCTCAGTCTCGAGCCTCACGCTTACACTTTGGGCACTTTAGAGATCACCTTCAGCTGCCTTGGCCTCAATGACCAGCAACCGGCTCAGTAATTGAGCGCTTCGTGCACTCAAAGCATCAGAGTTTAGCTCCTCCATGTTTTCCTGCGCCTGTTAAATTATGGCGCAGTCGCCCAAATATTGAGTCGCGAGGATATTATCGACCGCTGGGAAGGAGCGGTGACTATCCAAATGAGCCAATAGCGGGGTCGTGGCAGCCATCACGCCAGTGAAATCGATGGCACGTCAAGTAAAAGCTACTTGGTTCCGGCGGCGCAGCATAATAAAGCGAGGTAAGATCTCTCGGGAGGCATTGACACAAGTGATTCGGGAGTAGTCGAGTTTACTCTCCAATCGCGAAGCATGTAGGGAAGGTGGAGCTGGTTGAGAAGTTTGTAGGGAATTTATTGTTCTGACGGCCGCCGCATTTCCCTGTGAGACTTTCTGGCCATTGAGGTTCGGGATCAGCCACCACCGGGTTGGCATACTCCGAGCCACTCGCTGCAGCTCCTTGTCGAGCCCTGCGTCCAGGCGTAATCATACGCCGAGTCAGATTCGTTTCGCTCCAGAATTCGCAATGCGATGACGCAGTGAATTTTTTTAAGATGAAAGCAGGCTGAATCCTTGGCGAGCATTGTGTCTGATGCCATACTCCGATCTGTGGTCCCTGAGGCATACCGGGCATGAGACACAGTTGTCGATCGAAAAAGGCAATGCGGAAGCAGATGAACTGTGGGTATGATTTGATATCTGGGCGGAGTACCGTGTACTGAGACCGGGACCCATGAAAGCACATGGACTGTGCAATAGTCATGGCTTGCCGCGCCGTCCTCCAACTTCGTCATAGGTGTCCGCAATTAGCTTGATACAGGCTCTCGAGCATAACACATTCTAGAAACTCAATGCTGCCCTCTAAGCTGTCGCTTGTGGTCACCGAATTGATCGCTTTGTCTGGTAGTAGTTCGTGTATGCCTTGTGATGGCTCTGAGAGACCCCAAAGTTTTTCGTGAAGATCTGGGTGCAGGTGCTGGAGGAAGCTGATTAGATGCAGCATGTGACGTGCTATCAGAACCGGGTGCACGTCTAGACCCAAGATATCGAGCTTTGCGAACGAATGCCATCACGTTCGTGAATACCGTATGGGGTTTTCAGGACTTCATGGAATAGAATTGAATGGTGGCTAACCCTGGCCTTGTAGATCCTGGCGGTATCTTGCCGCGAGAACGAGCAATTGAAGAGAGTCCGAAACAATGAATTTGGCCCAGAAGCGCTAGCATGGACATAGAATGAAAGCTTGTCGAGATTGAGATGGGGAGGATGTTTCAGGGTTGGGATGCCGTGGCCCGGTCGGTTCGGGCCGTCAGCCGCAAGAACTTGGTCAAAGTTGAGACTCCACTCGTCGTAGGCGATCCCGTAGCTGGCGATTGTCCAAAGGACACACTTTGTCTGGGAACTCCTGGCTCACGCATTTGGTCCAGTGTCTATGACAGCCAACGCAGACTGCGTCATCGGGTCTATCAAAAACGCATTTCATCTTACGTCGCTTGCATTCCCAGCAGCTGCGAGTCACCGGTCCGCCATATTGACAGAATACTAGATTCTTAATACCAACCCTATCTGGGCCTTGGTTTGGGTATTTATGGCAATGTAAGCAGCGAGTAAGTCCCCGATTGGTTGTTTTTTTAATATCTTCTTCTCTACATTGGAGTAATAGACCTCATGCCTAGCGTGGAAAGCAACGTCGCATGAACTTCATTTTTTTCTTATACGCTAAATGTGTATCTAGATGGAAAATAATCTTTCTCATGGTCGGCCAGAGAGTGATCCGTCAAATTCAGTCTTTATCACCGGACATTGGCTTATCGCCCAGTAAGAAGCGTGTTTTCCATAACCGAACTAGAGGCGCAGTGGGTCCAATTATATATGACTGTGGCAGTATAAACCCTGGTCTTACATGCATCAAGCAGCACTGTCCCTCAAGGGCAAGGCGCATAGCGCGTGTTCTTCTCAATTCAATTCTAGATTTCACAATTTTGCAAACAGAAAATGATTAATTTTCAGCCTCATTGTTCCTGGAATAAAAGAGGGGGAGCTGGCTTATGCATGCAAGAAACAAGGATACTTTGAAATGTGTTCTGGGCTGTATGGATGCCCGCACTGAGGAAGAAGCCGAAAATGAGTGATGCAAACCATCCCATACATGCTATGTGCATAGAACTAGTCGAAATTCTTCCCGTGAGATATGCGTATTGTGAAGATGGCTTACGTCTCGCTTGAGAGTCCAATGCCTCGATTGCTGTGGTGAACACCTAACTGGTGATTGTGAACTGGCGGAGGGTGAACTGATCTCTTGGGCTCTATATATTATATTATCACTTACTTCTGCGGTCCACAATTGCTGGCTCCTTGGCGTGTTCAGCAACATAGACTTGTGCAATATTTGAATGGGTTCCCCCCCCACCCCCTGAATAAATATTATACGAAGTCATTATGAGTCGAACATAGACAACCTCTCACTCAAATGAGGCAGCGAAGCAGAATGGATTGAAAATCATATATGCAGGCATACATGAGCACGAGACTTCCGATCTAACGTCTTCGCCTAATTCTTGAAATCTATCCCTAGCAAGGACTATCTTTTCAAAGTACGTCTTCCTTGGAAATAACGGCATAAGGAGGAACCTCAATTAAATTGGGCAAGGCGGCTATTCCAAGGTAAGGGTTGGCTTATGACGGGATGTAGCTACAATAACGCGCACGGACTTGGTGTTCTCTATTTGCAGAGCTGAGCCATCGTGGTCTAAGCTGATTGGATGCCTGAACTGGACTCAATAGTATGCCAAAGGCTGGTCCGCACACAAAGCCGCATTGTTCGCATTATTCATGTATATAAGATCCACACGACGCTTTATCGTATTGAGAGATAGGAAGGAACATGGAACCCTTTGGCGGAGCGGCCTCGGCGATCGCCATTTACAATCAGCTGGAAGCATGTATTCGAGGTCTTCGTCGACTATACAAAACCTTCAAGTTCGCCAAGCAGGAGATTAGAATGCTCATTGATGAGGTGTCCGCTTGTCAAAGTCTCTCTGAGATATTCAATGATGTTAGTCGCCCGCTGACAGGCCGAGTTATTAACTTGGCTATCGAGAAGAAGCTGGATAAAACGTTAGAGTCTCAGGCTGCTTCGGCTCTTGGGCAGATCCGTCATATTACGACCAAGCTAAAGCCTTTGATAGAAGGGAGCATTTCCAATCGATTTGATAAAATAATAGCAAAGATATGGTGGCATTACACAAGAGAGGAGGCGCAGGCTTTACTTGCCACTTTAAGTTGTGTGAAACTCAGTCTTTCTGTGTTTACCTCTCTTTTGGCATTGGATTGCTCTCTCATGCAATCGAGACCATCATCAACAAGTCATCATCATGAAGCGCTTCTTATTCAGATGTGAGTATTCCGAACTAGGCTAGCCCACTTTCTTATACGACTAATGTACGTCTACGAATTACAGAAAGCGTTTGAAGAAAACGGTTCAACGCCAGACTAAGTCTTTACAAAATGTGACAAGCAGAATGAGACAATCAAAAGACGACACATATGAGCCGAGCTGGATGATCAACGCGAACTCAATAGTTTTTATCATTCAACAAATCCAGAAAGAGCCTATCGCTGAGGCACGGACAGTTATTGACCCTGGATTGCTTAATTCACGCGTTCTGATACCCACACTAGAGAGGACCGCCCCTGTGAGCTTAAGTACGAATATACTACGAGACCAAACGGTCATTGTGCCAAACGATTCACGGTATAATTCAACGAGTCGTTTGCCCAGTGTACTTGCATCACCAGAGCATCAAGAGGCACCATCCCAGACAGATGCGAACTCTTTCAGAGTGTATCAAAAAGACAAGGAGACTATAATCCGTGATTATGGAGATAACAGTAGAGAGATATATGAACCAGGCTCTTCTTCATCCTCCATTCAAGGAAACACCAGACATAACCACAGCATGTTTTTACCTGTACCACCTTTCGTTGTATCAGATTGGCAAAAGGGGCATCGAAGGAGACCTGACTCTGGAGAACAGCTTTGAAACTACGCATAAACCTTTCATATATGATTTGAATAGTTTCCAGATGCAGATCGCAAGAATGTTGACCTAGCCTCGAAAGTCAAGCCCCCTAGAAATGCATAGCTTTTTGGAATTGCGGGAAATTTTGCGAGCTAAAGACCATGGCCCATACAATTCATACATTAAATCGAGGTGGTCAAGCTTCCCGAAGGAGATGAGGCCAGAAATGAGGAAGACTTTCCACTGCTTTCGAGGTATCTTCTCGATCTCCCAATACAAAAGACTGCGTGAGACTTCGAACTCCTATGCTTGCATATATTTTATGGGCCAAAACGCAAGGTTACTTGTAACGATATATACCAGAGACATTTATATATACTAGTCCTCGTCGAATCGAAGGATATCCGTATACAATAGTACTGAGGGAGTCAATAGACATGATTGATTGATTGAAGAGCTGAGAGGCTTGATATACAAATAGCGGGGAATCGAGTACATGCTGAATAATCATGTACCGGAATGTGTTACTGGAATTCTCAGTTCGACAGTATTACTAGTACGACATAACGTCAGGTTGTATGAAGCGTAACGGTGACTAGCACGTGACTAAGGCATTCGCAGAAACAGCAACAACAAAGATTAAGCGAGATGTCTATTGTGCTACTATTAAGCAATTCTCAAATTAAACTATAAGATCATAGACCATATAATGGTGGTGCTATATTCTATGTAAATGATATGTATATTTTGGAAGAGGACCCGAAAAAGTGGAATGGGAAGATACTTTTGGGCACCCATAGGTAATAGCAATTACTATCTAATGTCTAATTAATCGTCATGCGATCAATCATAGCACCTGAAGACAACGCGTATTCCCGGTTTAATAGAACGTTTACAATGGAGGAGACAGATAAAGTGCTTCTGCGGAATATGCGTATTACTAGTAGTTGTGTTGGATTGGGCGTGCAAGGAAGCTTCTACGGAACAAGATACACTCAACCCAATCATCCTGCATATTTCTATGGAATTAGCTTTTTAGAGCAGCACTTATTGGCAGGAGGGTCAGTCTATCCAATAGGCGCCAAACACAAATCTGAAATTGTGATAGGACTTGATACATGCGTGATACATGTGCCCATCGAGTTCGTGACAATAATGTTATGCGAATCAAGGTACTGGCAAAAAAACCCCTTAAGTTATTTCTTCAAACTAGGACTAGCAGTTAGTCCTAGCTTAGGAATAAAAATAGCAATGATATATATAAAGGACCTTTCAAATTAAGCTAAACATACTCGATATACTGATTTATTGAGTTAGCAAGATAACTTCTTAATTCAGCATCTAATTGATTAACAAAATCATTCTAGTCGACCTCCACCCACATTCCCTTTGGCAACATAGTGACAATGTATTCTCTAGACGAGCGATAGAAGATATCAGTGTTGGAGAAGAATATCTGGACTTGCTCTTATATCTTGCTTTCACTGAAAATGGACGCGCCGAGCTCTCGTGCAGCGTTTTAAAGCTGCCATATATCGCTTTCTATCACTAGATAAGCATTATTCGGAAGCGGCGAGCCCCGACCGGAAACACATCGGCTTTACAACAAAAAGCCACGCACAATCGTGCCCTGTTCACCGTCACCTCGACTTACTCCGTAGAGCCGAAGTATAGCCGTTCCCCGGATGAAGTCATGCCTGACTAAGCCGACAGCTCTATCAGAACCTCCCGAGTACCTGGTCCTGTTCTGTACTTTTGTCACATCGCTCAAGTCAAGATCTTTTCTCACTTCCCCGTAGATTGTCATGTCTTTCTGAGCATGGGGACTGTCATTCGCTCGTGCCCACCAGCTCCGCTTTCTGGAGACTCAAGATTCCCTTTTCGAGCTCATGCTGTTGACCTGCAATTACTGCCTCTGACTGGCTCGTCGTGATTGCGCCCCTCTCTTTTGTGTGCGTTGGCAATATCATTCAATTCCCTCAAAAAATAAGAGAAAAAAATCCTTCCCCCCCCCACCCCCAAACAATCCTAACCGCGATCTCTTGAAGAGTCCATCCCAATCCCAATCCTCCAATCTTCCACTCTCCCAATCTCTCCTTTTCATATATATCATACACACATACACCATACATACTCTGGTTAGAACCCTCCGAGAAAGACAAAAGGACAATCCACAAAACCCACATACCCTCCATCCCCGACAACATGTCTCGCCGACGAACATCACACAGCGAGATGAACGAGGCCCTCGCCTACCCCTTCATGCAGTCAAACGCCCAATACCAGAACCAAAACAACCATCACCAGCCTCAACCTCACCTCCCTCCTCCGTCCCCTCCCCGCCGCGGTCCCATCGAAGGCCCCAATGGCCGTCGCCTCATCCGCCGCGTCACCTGGCGCTCGTCAACCTACAAACTCATGGCCTCGCTTTGGGTGCTCGCCGTTCTTTACATCGTATGGCTGGTCCGTGACCTCTTCTACCTCCCTGTGCCGCCTGCCGAGTCTGCCCCGCCCCAACAGTAGCTTTAGCTTGAGCTGCTAACGGCGTCCACTTGGGTTGGTCGGGTCTTGGACTAGTGGGGGAAGGGGGGGGGCTTGGTGGGCTTGGTGGGGGGTGGGCTGGCATGACATGTTTGCTTTCATCTCTTGTTCTTTGTTCCTGTCTCGTGCCTCCTCATGGCCTTTCTCTACACCGGACCATACTGGGATGTTGGTTTGGAATAGGACGATTCTTGGGTGTGGAACCGCCATTCCAGTCAGGAGTGTGAGAGCGCATCCTGCTCCTTTCCCTCTGGGTCTGTGTTTGTCGGGTCGGCGCTTACACGTGCTCCGCTTCATTTTTTCTTCCACACTCATCCCACTCTCGCACTTACCCGTGTATTGCCGGATTTTGTCTTCGGGGATTCTCCGGTGAATGCCATTGGGGTTGGGGCCGCATTGACGGATCCCTCGTTCTCGGGTCTTGCCTCGGCCCGCGTGACGTTTTTGCTCTATAGTCCTTTTTGGATTGAGATGCAGATGAGGTCTGTATGTTTGGCTTGTTGGGCATGCAGATACCCAATTAGCGCCTAAGAACTATGCAGCTTGGATTCTGTTTTGCATTTTGCCTGCGCTTATCTGCGTTTTTGTGCGTCGTTGTGCGTTCTTTTCTGCATTTTCCATTCTCTTCTCTGCATTTACTCTTTTCTTTGTTTATTTTTCTTTTCTTTTCTTGTTATTTTGTTTCAGCACTGCATGTTCTCAGCGTTTGATAGTTGTGTCAGGTCAACCGCCTGTACATTCCATTTATTTTTGTTTTCCTTTGTTTGGGCGGCTCCATCTCTGCATATACAGGCAAAAGCGGGTTTTAGAATGTGTTCTATGTTCCTTAATTCTTAATTCAAGAATGAATATATGATATCACATCTATACCTCGTGCGCGGGGCATCGGGGAAGCAGGGAAGTGGGGCAAAAATGTGACATGCCCGAGGCTATTCAACTTTTCATTTCGGCAATATACATAACTTCCTCTATATTCATTTCTCTTCTTTTTATCATAATTCTTCATCTGCCTTTAAACGTGCAGAGCAGAGGTCTCACCCTTGGCAATGACAGCCGCGTATGGCTTGATGGCAGCAGCCACCTCGGTAGAGGTGAACTTCTCAACCTGCTGGGGAGCACGGCCAACGAAAGTGCTAGCATCGAGGAGAGTCTCGAGCTCGGGGATAATGGGATTGAAGAAGGCAGTGCGGCGGATACGCTCAATGAGGTCGTTGTCCTTACCCTGCTTCTTGACGTTGTCGGCAGCCTGGTGGGAGAGGACACCTGTATGGTATTAGATTGGGATCTAGCGAGTGGGTCGCGAGACTTACGGATCTCCTCGTGGGCATCCTGGCGGGAGAGACCCTTAGCAACACAGGCCATGATGATGTTCTCGCTGATATAAAATTAGCAAATGATTTTCAATTCAAAGCTGGAGACTTACGTGGCCATGAAGGGGAGCTCGTCGTTGACACGGCGCTTGATAACCTCGGGGTAGACGACGAAGCCGGAGGTGACGTTGTCTATAGAATTTAGTCACTGTTCCTAGTTCACATTGATACTCTAGAGAAACTCACTCAGGAGAATGAGACAGGCGTCAGCGGACAGGTAGAGCTCAGGAATGCTGATACGGCGAATGGCACTGTCATCCTAGTAAAAGTCAGTACGCGTTCTACCTCAGATCGGCGGTATACTTACGAGAGATCGCTCGAACCATTGAGCGGAATAGGTGTCCAGACCATCCTTGGGGAGGTTCTGCAGGTGACGTCCGAGAGAGCACAGACGCTCCGAGCGCATAGGGTTGCGCTTGTAGGCCTGCAAATAATCAGCCACAAACCTTAACTAAACGATGAAGGAATCATACCATGGCACTGCTGCCAATCTGGTCCTTCTCGAAAGGCTCCTCGACCTCCTTGAGCATAGCAAGGTGACGAATGTCAATACCGATGCGCTCGCAGGTGGCACCGAAAGAACCAAGAGCGTTGCCGACATCAACATCGATCTTGCGGGAGTATGTCTGACTGGAGATGATGAAGGCAGAGCTGAAGCCGGCCTTCTCGGTGACGAGCTCGTCGAGGCTCTCGACCTTGGCGTGGTCACCGTTGAAGATCTGGAGGAAAGAAGCCTGAGTACCGGTAGTACCCTTGACACCACGGAAGCGCAGGTCGTCACGGGCACGCTCGAGGTTGCGCAAATCCATCAGCAGATCCTGGATCCAAAGGCAAGCACGCTTGCCGACGGTGACCAGCTGGGCGGGCTGACCGTGGGTGAAACCCAGGCAAGGCAGGTCCTTGTACTGCTGGGCGAACTGGGACAGCTTGTCGACAACAACGGCCAGCTTGGGGATGAGGATGTCGAGACCATCGCGAAGAAGGATCAGATCGGCGTTATCGGTGCAGTAGCATGAGGTGGCACCCCAGTGAATAATACCGGCGGCAGCAGGGGCGACCTGTCCGAAGGCGTGGACGTGGGCCATGACGTCGTGTCGGCGGCGCTTCTCCTCCTCGGCGGCAACGGCGAACTCGTCATCCTGGATGACCTCGTGGGCCTTCATCTGATCGAGGGCCTCCTGAGTAATGGGAAGGCCAAGCTCTGTAGCCAATTCAGTCAATTTGGATGCTCTCTTCAACAACATCCGATTTCGGTCATAACTCGACATTCTCCCGTACCTTTCTGAGCCTCTGCGAGCCAGGTCCAAAGCTGTCTCCAGGTGGAGAAACGCTTGCGAGGAGAAAAGAGATACTTCATCTCGGTGCCTATCAATTGGTCGCGATTAGTATCTATACATTTTCCGGGGTTGCCCCTCATCGAGGGGTATGGTTCAACTTACTCGCGTATCGCGAGTTGAGGGGGGTCTGGTAGACATCGTTGCTTCCGGACATTCTGTCGGTAATTTCTGAGGACTCAAAAAACAAATTGAGTTACAGGATGGACGTATAGACAATGATGAGGCAATGTGCGAGCAGGAAATTTTGCCGCAGCCCGATTAGCGGGGCTTATCAGTCACGTTATCGAGATCTACAGCTATCACGTGATGGTTGGATGGAAAAGGTACATTTGCATTATAATATTAACTCGTATAGTATGCTCGTTATGGATCAAGACAGCTGTGCTAGCTGCACTGACAGGCTGGCCTTGTCGTACTTGATGTACTTGCCACGACCCTTGTCGATTTCGACATAACGATCGTAAAAGCGCGCATACAGAGGCTCGAGAACAGTCTGTAGCTCCCGAGTCAGCACAGTGCGCACCTCGCGTTCCATGTGGAGATTCTTGTGCCGAGAAATCATGTCGTCAAAGCTTGCATTGAAGGATTTGAACTTTTCCTTGATCGCATCTCTGTCCTTGGACGACAAACTCTTGACAATGGCACTTGAATCAGTCGCACCTCCAGAACTGGCTCGTGCTCCGGAGCGGGATGTGTACTGAACATCGAGGAGGTACTGGGATGTTTCCTTCCATGCATCGAGGTAAGTGGATGTTGCACGCTTGCGGAATGTGTCGATCCTGGCGATGCTGTCGGGCGCACCCAGGTAACGTGCCAGTTCTGGATTCTGTCGGATTGATCGGTCGACAACGCAGAAAACGTTTGACAAGAATACACCAAGTGCGGCCTTGGATCGGTGGAATGCCCTACCACGAGCTTCTAGAGAGGTCATCAAGGACTCGATCATGTCCAGAATGAAATGTGAGAGAAGAGTACCGCTATCCGGACCCACATCCAAAGGAGCGCTTCCCCCGGCATTGGCTCTGGTACGCCAATTTCCATCTCCTAAGGACGTCAAGATAGACGCTAATGGACCCGAGTAGCCAGTCAATGTGGCCAATGAACTCATCACTTCTTCCACAAGTGGCACAGATCCGCCGTCTGGAGGAAGTGGTGTGGTAGCAGCTTTGCGCTTCGTTTCCTCGAGCAATTCAGAGAGGGACGACTTCGCAGTATCGCGGACAGGTCGCAGGGCCTCGATCAGAAGACTCTTCAGTTCCGCAGATTTAGAGTCAATGCGATACGACATTGCCGTCACAATTTCAATAATCTCAAATGCCAGGAAGCAATCTGTCATCAGATTGGCCTTGATGTAGGCATTGAGTTCACGCAATGTTTTCGAGTATTCGCTCATGGCTGAGAGGAAGGTAGCCTGCAATGCCAAACCTTGTTGGTCTCCGGTAAACATCTCGGTAATACTCTTGTGCTCTGTAGTGATGAAGCCCTCCAACGCATTGGAGTAGATACCGATACCATTGGTACCTTGTTTGTAGGGGCCATCGGTCGGTCGACGTTTAACAGTATTCAGAGATGCAATGGACAGGTTCTGCAGACTGCTTTTGATATAGGGTCCTCGTGCCTCAGCATATACCTTCAGCGCGGGGTTCTCCCCCTTGCCGCGCTGTGGTCCATAAATAGATGCGGAGCCGACTGCTGCGCAAAGAGGCGCTAAGTGAGAGATAGTTTCTTCGGGGATGGATGGGAAAGGTAGGTCTAACAGAGAGTTGTATTAGTTTGGGCCTTGTCAGTTGGGTGGGATGCGTACCTTTGGTCAGGTAATGTAGGGGTTCGATCGTAGTAGAGTGCTGGCTCAACTCCTGCCGTAGCATTTCTTGGAGTTTTGCACTACCGGTGTTAAGGAGCGCATTGAAGTCGGAGATCGCATTCTGGTTGGATCGAAGGTTTGTCGTGCTGAGGTCGACCAGCGCCTTTTCAACACGTTTCATTGCCGCCAAATACTGGGTGAGGCCGGAGCTCTGCGGTCTGGGTGGGGGGGGGAGGGGTCGGTCAGTAATTCGCAGCTCACATAGAAGGATTGCGCCACGTACCCTGCGCGGATGATGCCATCTTCTCGGTTCTTCGCGTCGAGGGGCTGACGCAGGCGATCGATCGCATCGTTGACCTTGTCGATATTGCTGTTTGTAATTTGTAGGGATTGGGTGTTGCTGTAGATAGGGCCAATGGCTTCCTTGACGACTTTCCCGCCAGTCTCTAGGCGTACCATGGACCCTTGGATCTTCTTTGTGAGGCGGTTGAGCTTCTCGAGGTTGGCGTACAACACCTCAACCTCGGCGCTCTCTTCGGCGTAGGCAGTATTCCGACCTACCATGGTGACAGTCAATCAAAGCAATTAGAGACCATGCCCGAGACGGTCATGTCTAGGGTAAAGTGTAGGTATGAAGTGGCCCTCCGACCTCTGATGATAAGCTCCCCAGACAGTTTGGCACGCTAGTCCCAAAACAGCCCGGCCCGTGATACCGGATCACGTGCATAGAGCTTGAAAGTTGGCACTTTTTGGGACATATACAAGGCCAATTGATTTAATGTAAGTATTTATTTGATCATATGAATACTGCAGATCAGATGGCGATTAACCAGCTTTCAACAGATTACAGTGGCATGATGTTGCAGCGAACTGTTGAGCAGCAATTACGTCATGGTTGATCGCCAGGCCCCGATTCGTACAGTGGCTTGGAAAAGTAGGCAGGGTTAACTTTTTTACCTTTTTCTTTCTCTCAACGGACCTGGATGCTGCATGCCTGTTCCATTCGACACTCTCCCTTCGTGACAATGGGCGCTGCGAGGGTAACTGGTCTTAAATGGACGGTACCCCCGGCCGCCCTAGCTGCATATACTGCGGGGGAATGGTCTCACCCCAGAGCGAAAGCGCGCTTCAGTGCCTCCAAGCCTCAATTCACGAATGATTTCAAGTCTAATCCACCGTCAGACGACCAAGAGAAGGACTATGGCTCCATCTGGAATAACATTGTGCATAAGCTCGACGGAGTTAAGCATACTGTTGGCTCAGCTGAGTGGGTAGACGTGGGCACTATTACCAATCTCATCATCCCGGACTGGGCACGATATATCCCAGCTACAGCCCAAAAGCTCCAACGAGAGCTTTCTCTATCTCCTGGGTCCTTGGCAGATGACATCTGGAAGGAGGCGCAGGACCCGGATATCAACCCTGAAATCCTGCAAGATGCCCAGGTACGCGTGAGCGGTGATCTCTGCGACGAGGAACAGGTGTTCAGGCGTCATCGGCAAAAGAGAGTCGTGAAGGCATTAGCTTCATACCTTGGAATTGCCGAGGAGGACATCCATCCTGACGATGTCCCAGTCATTGCCATGTGTGGCTCGGGTGGTGGCTTGCGTGCACTTGTTGCGGGTACAGGTTCGTACCTTGCAGCGCAGGAAGCAGGACTGTGGGACTGTGTCACCTACACTGCCGGTGTCAGCGGTAGCTGCTGGCTGCAGACTCTGTACCACTCGTCGATCGCGCATCGGGATTTCAACAAGCTGGTTGATCACTTGAAGAACCGACTTGGTGTTCATATTGCATTCCCACCTGCAGCTCTTAATCTGCTGACAACTGCCCCGACAAACAAGTACCTTCTTAGTGGTTTTGTGGAAAAGTTGAAAGGCGACCCCGGGGCGGACTTCGGGCTGGTGGATATCTACGGATTGCTCCTTGCAGCGAGACTGTTGGTTCCGAGAGGAGAGCTTGGAGTTTCGGATCGAGATTTCAAGCTGTCCCACCAAAGAGTCAACTTGATGGATGGTGCCCATCCGCTTCCTATTTACACGGCGGTTCGCCATGAAATCCCCGTTCTCGATGAAGAAAACAACAAGGATGAAAAGAAGCCCACTCCTGAGCAGCTGATGAAGAAGTCGCGGAACGAAGCATGGTTCCAGTGGTTCGAGTTTACTCCCTACGAATTCTTCTGTGAAGAACTCAATGCCGGCATTCCTACCTGGGCACTGGGTCGCCACTTCAAAGCAGGTCGCTCAGAGGCTACTTCCGAATATCTCCCTATTCCAGAGTTAAGAGTCCCCGGCCTGATGGGTGTTTGGGGAAGCGCTTTCTGTGCAACCTTGTCCCATTACTACAAAGAGATCCGGCCTCTTGTCAAGGGTCTTGCTGGCTTCAGTGGTGTTGATTCCCTCATCCAGGGCAAGAACTCAGATCTGATCCGAGTGCACCCTATTGATCCTGCAGGCATACCAAACTATGTTATGGGTATGAAAGATCAGCTACCAGATTCCTGTCCAGAATCTATCTTCCGGAACGACCACTTGCGTCTTATGGACGCAGGCATGAGTAACAACCTCCCAATTTACCCACTTATTCGACCCGGACGTGATGTCGATGTGATTATTGCCTTTGATGCATCTGCAGATATCAAACAAGAGAATTGGCTTTCCGTCGTGGATGGATACGCCAAACAGCGTGGCATCAAAGGCTGGCCCGTCGGTGCCGGCTGGCCCAAAGCGAACGCAAGCATCGAGGACGCCGAGAAAGCCCTGCGTGAGCCTCAGAACATCACCGACGACCAAGCAAACAAAAAACTGAACAAGGCCAAAAGCCATGACTCGAACAAATCAGCCTCCGATCGAAAGGCCAGCGCCAGTACAGACTTAGGCTACTGCAACGTTTGGGTCGGCACCACAGAACAGCGCACCTCAAACGAGGAACCTCCACCATCAAAACGACTCTTTGATCCTCTTCATAACGAAGACCATTCGGAGTCAGATTTCCATCTTATGCGCCCAGATGCCGGTATCGCCGTCGTCTATTTCCCCCTACTTCCAAACCCGGATGCATCAGGCGTCCCACCCAAACCTCAAGTTCGTCCTCGTGCAGCAGCTCACTCTATGAGACAAGATGCCTCCCAGACCAAAGACCCTGAACAACCCCTCGCCCCACACCCCAACTCGATTGATCCAGAGGTTGATGATTTCTTGTCCACATGGAACTTCATCTATACGCCTGAGCAGATTGATTCGGTGGTTGGTCTTGCCAAGGCCAACTTTTCTCATGGCGAGGAGCAGACCCGTCGTGTTATCCGCGCTGTCTATGAGCGGAAGAAGACTGATCGATTGAATAAGGAGGCGCAGGAGCATCGGAAGCAGATGGAGGGATTTGTCCCTCTGTGATATCAGCACCCCCCAATTCAACGCTTTCTATCACTATCTTCAACACTTCAAGGTAGCACGAGATGACGCATTTCCATCTCTACATTTACATACCCAACCTTTCCTTTTCATATTTCCTAATGTCTTCGACTAGATAGAATCATACATCTAGATTTCATCTTTCAGCGTCTGGTATATTTCCATGTGTGTATAGAACAGAGCAAAGGAACTGTGACAATATCATAATCAGATATCGGCCTACTATCAAGTATATAATGCCGACCTTTGGCTTTAGAGAGGAAAGAAGCTAGAAACAAGTTAGCCAATTTTATCAAACAGATACTAGGGGACCTATAAACCTGATAGGTCAGGTGTTCACCTTCCAAATCGGGCCAACACCCTCTATCATCACCTTCAAGCAAATACAAACTACACCCCGCCCAAATAGTCTAGTGGTAAAACGCGACAACTAGCTGCAGCGCAGAAAGCCTACAGCGAGGATGCGAGCAGTCCTGCGATTTCCCACTATCCTCCAGGGGTGCTTTTTCCCCCCTTACTCAAGTCTTCTTAAGTTTCGTTCTCAGTCCCTTTTGTATAGAGATCATGCGCCGATATGGCTGATGTGTCTTTCTCGGTTGATCATAATGGTATCTCGTATATCCAAAAATGCAATACAAATGCACGTATACAGTCCAACGCTAACAGTGATTATATTACTTGCCCTTATCCCCTCCATTCTTTCCATTCCCAAAATTCGTCTTCACCCCTTTCAAATCCTCAGCACTCGCATTCGCCTTCACTTTCCGCCCTTCTTCGTCCGTAGTAAATCCCATCTCATCTTCACTCCCAGCAAGACTTACGTCCTTGGTCTCATCCCCCTGCTTCCTTAACCCGAGTTCCTTCTCAAGTGCATGTGCCATGTCCTTCGCTTTGGCAGTTACACCGGCAGAAGCACTCTTTACTGATGAAGTCTCCGAAGAAGTCTTTTTCTCCTCTTTATCCGCATGTCCACGCCAATCAGCAGGTCCACTTTCTGGAATTGGTTCCCCAGGCTTCGGCTCGCTGATCGGCCTTCCTTCTGCGGATGCAGTTGTATCAACGCTCTTCCCTTTGCCCTCGCCGGCAGCACTGGCAGTGGCATTGAGATCAATCGAATCAGGTGGCGGATACCGCCATACAACCTTCAGCTTGTCAATTGCGCGAATCCCCTTCCTCGCGCTACCCTTGATACCATCCATAGCGCTCCATTCTGTCTCGAAGACACCCGAGTCATGGTCTGCGCCGCCTTCAAAGTATGCGTTGAACCAGACGTGTGCAATGGACGTTACCATTGCGAAACCTGTGTAGGAGGCTTTGCTGCGTCGTTCGAAGTCGATGTTCACGTCTGAGTTTGGGACTATGACTGGCTTGCTGGGTCGGAAGATTATCGCGGGCATGCGTGCTCCTGTGCCTGTGCCTGATCTTGTTCCTGTTCCTGAGACGTCGGATTGTGAGCCCGAAGCTGCAGGTGACCAAGTAGCAGCTGGAGGAAGCGGTTTCCCAGTTGGTGGATCTGACTTCTTGTCGCCGCTGCCACTTCCACTCCCATTGCCACCCTCCGACTCAGTCTCAGGCGCAGAATCACAGTCTGCAACAACAGTGCGCTCACTCCGATGGAACAAATGCACACACTTAATCTTCTTCCCTTCATTTTCATACCCCTCCACAGCAACCTTGACCCCATCTCTCAAGCCCCAGATATGAATCTCGAGGATCTCAACAGGACGCTCAAAATACTCTTTCCCCATCTCGTTTGTCCACCGATCCACATAGTCAACATATCGCAATTGACTCGGAATACTAACGCCGTGCCCGAATCCCACGCGCATGCGTCGCTCAGTAAACCGCTGCAATGCGTCTTCCTTCTTCCACCCTTCTTGACTGATAAGGTACGAACAAGCGACCGTCCCACTGCGCCCCTTGCCAGCTTTGCAATGTACAACAGCGACGCGCCCTGACCCCTTTTCGTTTTGGTTCTCCTTGTTCCTGTCTTTATCTGCCCCTTTGGTGTCTTTGTCGTCAAGCCGCTGTACCCAGTTCCTCATACTCCCCATTATATTAGGAATCAGCGCAAAGGGCGGTGGATGGTGATCCGGCCAGGGGAAATGATGGATTCGATCGTAGACTTCGCTGTCTGGGTATCCTGTGCCCTCTGCGCGGAACTCCCAGATACACCAGTTTGCGCCATGTTTGCTGTCCAGGAAGGTTACTAGAGCGTCTAGTGGGTTGCGGTATGCGCGCTGTGGGTATGTTGCTGAGGGGCCGGAGGTTGCGATGACTGCGGGTGTTAGCTTAGCATGAACTAAATTCAATCATGGCAGTATTTCGAGAGTGTGATTTACCATTGTCGGTGACATAGCACAGATCTAGTCCTGCTTCTGGGTGTTGGAGTCGTGGTCCTGCGACTATTTGGCGGAGAATTGATGACTGTGGTCTCGTTAGTATCGGTGGCTCCTGGTAAGAAGATGGGTCTTACCATTGATGTGTAGCTTCTAAGGTGCAATATTTAGGACTTGCACATGGAATTGTCTAGATCTTGAAAGAATAGCAAGAATGTTGAATGTTTACGGAGGCAGGATCGCGTAAGGCGCAGCGATGATGTCACTGCCGATATCAAGATCTCAGCTACAATCAAGTCACAAATACTTCGTACACAAGCAAAGGACACAGTAAGTACAGTCAAATTATTCAAGAACTATAAATACAAGAAGCTTTTCAATATATCCAATCCAATCAAATCCAAAGGCGCCCAACGCCAGACATTAAGGAGCGACATGCCGGCGTGCGCCAGACTCAAAGCGAGTCCATTTCATTAAACACTAGTTTCAAAAGGAATAAAGAGGAACCAAAAAAGGCAGAAAGAAGACAGAATAGAATGAGAGAATGTTTACGCAACACCATACTCCTCAGTAGGCTTCATAGTGAAGTTGAATGGCTTGTGGTCCTTCACCGTCACATTCTTCACGCCCTCCTGGTACCAAGTCGCGAGATCATGGTGCTCAGCATCGAGGTAGGTATTCCAGCGGTGGGTAATGTCAACGGCCCAGACGGGATTACCGGACGGCGCAACAGTGGTCGTGATGTTCTTGTCGTCGCAGTAGACCTTCTTGTTCTCGGGGCCTTTGCAGTGCGTGTTAAACTTGGGGGTGTAGCTGTTGCCGCTGCCGGTAATGTTGAAGTCGTAGTAGCAGCCACCGGAGGAACAGCCCAGCTTGAAGTTTGACACCTTCCAGGCAATCTCTTGTGTGATTGTCTTGCTGTTGGCTAAGTTGTTGGTGGCGGGGAGGGCGGTGGCAAGGCCGAGGAGGGGGAGGAAGGCTGTGAGTTGCATTATGGATTATGGGATAACAATGTATATGGATACAAGGAGGATATGTGAAATGATATACAGAGTCAATTGAGGGTTGTAGTTGACAGGAATTGGGAGAGAGGTTGGGGTTATATAGTTGGAGTGCAGGGTTCCCTTGGCCCTTGGAACCCACCCTGCCGATCACTAAGGGGATTCATTGGACTATACGGACACGATGTGTATACGGGCTCTTACGAACTGCTTTGAGTTCGCGATAGATTGCTTCTTGAACTCTTGGTATCGCTCGTCGTTTGACCCTCCTTGAAAGGTCTTACTCTCTCACCTCTTCGCCCTGATCGTCACTGAAAGCGCGTTTCAGATGAGCGGAGACTATTTATAGCCGGGTCCACAAGGATGTCTGTGGTTCACGGCCTTGGGATTTTACACAAAAGCAAAGAGGCAAAAGCAAAGAGGCAAAAGCAAAGAAACAGGGAAGACGTAAACCTGGTGTCAACGTGCCAAGTCCGAGCAATTAACCTGTGTTGTACAGAGAATGATATATATACATGCCGAGAACTCTGCCCCTGGACCTCGAGAATGCGCAAGCAAGCTTGGCTGCATATTTCAGGCAACATGCCGTCGAAACATGAGCTTCCCCTGTAGACACTCGGTAGTTTCACTCGGGCCCATTTTCAGGACTTTCACCACATTCAGCTCGGCCTTCTTGCTTTCGCGCAATAGCCATTAACCGGCGTTTCTTCCTGCGACGTTCTTTGTTCACCTCGACCCGTTCTTCGTGCGACATATTCATGCGACGAACTGCTGGGTGGATCGGTTCCCCTGATTTTTGCAGTGCCTCCCATTCCTCCTTCTGCTGCTGGATTTCGTCGTCGAGCCTCTGTACGTCCTCTCTAATTGAAGGGTGATACTGCAGTCGCATTGCGAATTCATCCACAGATCCACTGCAGATCTCGAGGATTTCCTTCTGTGTTTCCGGGCTGACCTTGGCGTCCCGCTTGATCAGGTCTTGGAAGTACATGAAGCCGGAGCGGAAATTTCCCGCGTCCAAACACATGAGGATGATAGACTCGAAGGTTGTTGCGTTCGGTACAACCCCAAGTGACGCCATCTCTTTCACTAGGAACATGCCAGATTGGCGGTCCTTTGCTGTTCGACACATTCGAATCAGCGCGTTGTAGATTCGCACGTCTGCCCCTTCGGGACATAATGTGTAGAGCTCTTTGTAGAAGCCCACGCCATCGTCGACGACTGATGGGTCCTCGTGGGAATTGTGTTCGCAAAGGTCGACAATGACACAGACACAGTCGAGGGGAATGTATCGTTTCTCATTCTTCAGCCGCTTGAGTATCTGCCAGGCCTCCCGGCGATCGGTCTTGTGTTCGATCATGTATGCAAGGACAGCCTCGGTCGAGGAAGCTGCGAGCGGGGTTCCGGATTCATGCATGCTGCAGAGTGCTTCAAACGCGGCTGGAAGATCACCGGCTGAGACATGCGCCTCGACAAACTGCTCATGCTGTCCCTGACCAAGTTTAATGTTATTCTCAGAGAGGTAGCGGAATACAGACAAGGAAATTTCTGTGTCGCCAACCTTGGACGCCACCTTGAGAACGTTATGACATATTTCAGCCGGTGGGTGCATATAGCCTAGTTCAACTCTGCGCCGCCACACGAAGCGAACACAAGGATGGTGCAAATATTCGCTGGCCGTGGTCAAGACATGCGCCCAAAGAGGATTGCTCATGTCATGGCCTTGGTCAACTCGAGCGCACATCAAATCGAACACCTCATGGAATTCATGATGATCGCAAAGCGTGTAAATCATCATACCATGTAGCCAGTTCTCGATAAATATATCCTTCCGCCCCATAAGTGCAGCCTGCTCCAGCGCAAGCTCGATCTGGTTCTCACGAAGCAAACCAGCTACCACAAAATGCCAACCGGCCGGACTCAACGTAAGCCACCGGTCTCGAAGTTTGCAGAGGATTTCCTGCCGTAGTAAATAGTCCGGATGTACAGCGAGGACCTGTCAGGGTTCAATGGTAAGCTTCAATTGCCAATTCACGCCGTGTGAAATCATCACTAACCTGCAATGCACCGTGGAGTGTGCCCGAGTCTGCTGTAATCCCGTTCTCCTCCATTTCTTCCAGTAGCCCTCGTACTATATTCGGTGATCCCCGCTCGCAATCTGTATTGGCGAGGATCAATGCCTTGTAGTGGCGAGCTGTTGGCCTAATATGACGATCCCGAATGAGAAGCCGTAGTACTTGTGTTGTGTGTCGAAGATTCGGTTGTTTATCTGCCATGTGTTGTAAGAGTGCTTCTAGAGCACTATCTGGCTTTTTGAGGAGGTCTTCCTGCACCTTGTGGTAGGATCGGGGGTGCCAGCTCTTCCGTTGTCGCGTGTGTTCACGCCGGGTTTTCTGGCTGGGCCAAGCATCATTGTGTTCGGAGATCTCATTTGATTCGGGGTCTTCGGGAATTTGAGGGTTGTTATGGTCTGAGTATTGTGTCGGGTTTGGGTTGCCGTCGAATGGGGTGCTGTAACACCGTCTTGGAGTCGAGTTTACGACGGAGATCGGGGGTAACCGTGATATCCTCAAGTTCCGGCTGTGTTCATGGAATATTGTTGAGCGACTGGCATTAGCGAACGATGGACATAGGGAATACCATAGTCCATCGAAAACCAGCGCTCGCCGTGACATGTTGGCGCGCATCTACTAAGATGGACAATCGAACTCCGCGGATTTGATCTCGACTTGATATCACGTGATATCACACAATCTTCTCGAATATTGAATACTTTAACAGTTACAAAAGAAAGAGGGCACCAGTCCGGGTTTTTAGTTGTAACATTTCTAGGTGTAAACCGAAGTGACCCAGATCCCGTGAAAATACAGAGCCCGATACGCCACGGCCATGCTCGACCAAATCGTTCCACCGGACCTTCCGAGCGACCTTACCACCGTCTCCTCCGGGGGTATCTCGTTTGACTTCTTCTTAAATCATGCAGGCGTATCTCTTTAGTTGCCTCGTCCCCGACCGCGACCACGTCCACCACGACCACCACCGCGGCCGCGGCCACGCTCACCGTCCCTCCCGTGACCGCCGCGACGGTTCTGTGGTTGGTTCTGTTGCTGTTCCTTGACAATATCGACAATCTCCTCGGGTACTCGTAGGTATTTGATCTGGAAGACTGTTAGTTACTAGATATGGCAAAGTGGGGTGGTTCATAGCGAGCACGTACGTTGTTGCCTCGGATGTAGACTTCGGGTAATCTGAAGAAGCGGTCGCCTTCTGGGCTTGTCTGTACCACCTCGCGGAGAATCAAGTTCATGAAGTTGTCGCAGGTGACCAGGTGGCCGTTGAGAGTTTCGCCGTTCTTCAGCTCCACCAGCATGGGGTGGCCTTGGGCGGCCGTAAGTAGACCGAGGGGAAGCTGTTATAAATATCGTTAGGCTGTGTTAAGAGAGGGTTCTGAGTCGCTGGAGCTTACCATCTTGGAATGCGAACGAAGTGGGTGAAAGCGGGAGGTTGAAGGACGGGGCACGGGTTCAGAAAAGCGCGGTGTGCAGATCCACAGTCGGATATGGATTCAATAGTAGAATAAGAGCCCAATGAAAGGGTCTGTTGGTTTATTTGGAGACGTTAGGTGTAGCAATGGGTTTAAGCAAGCTCCATAAGATGCGATGGAGGCGGCCGGAAAAAGAGTAGCGCCGAGCCCGATCTGGCCCTGCCATCGGAGTATAGATGTTTTTATATCTCTGCATATTTACATACTACCAGTTAGTTACCTTTACCTCTGGACATTGATTACATTTCAAGTCAGTTAAGATTTTAATAGACAATCGGATTTCTCATTTTCCTCATCCCAGGCCGGGACAATAAATTAAGGGCAATACTAAAAGGACCCTAGAATTGAGTATTTGGACCCCATGGCCTTACGCTAAGCCTAATTAGGCCTAGCCTAGTAATTGTAATTCCAATGCATTAATCGGTAAAAATGCATCAGTTCTTGGCAGTGCTGGATGCCCCGGGTATCGGCGGTCATAAACCTTGGGTACTTCATTTACTATGCAGCTCTCTAATAAAATTAAGTCACCACCGTTTCTTACCAACAACCAACTGGACTCAGTAGCTTCTTGACCCCAAGATACTTCCATTTACTATGCAACCCCCTTATTAAATTAAGTACCGACCACTGCTCAATTTCCTAGAATCGCACTAGTCCCAATTAGGAAACAGAGGCTGATTTGAAAACTCCGCAGATTTGAAGGAATCCAGCTATTGTGGTCAAAACGTACGAGAAAGCAGTAAATTTTGACATATTTCCTATATACAGATATGTCCAATGCGTTCTGACGCTATTCAGAGAGCTCTCCGACGCTTCCTGAGCCGGTCGGACCAGGTATTCTGAGCCTGGGCCGCGCCCTGGGCCGTAGACGAAGCTATTCCTAGTGCCTGAGATGCCACCGGCGACGTAGGAATGCTTGCAGACAATGCCTGGGCCGTAGACGAAGCTATTCCCAGTGCCTGAGATGCCACCGGCGACGTAGTCGATGCGATTCCCGACGCCTGCGACGTAGGACTGCTCGCCGGCGACGTCGGGGCCGTAGCCTGAGCTCCCTGGGCTATAGACGAGGCTATTCCCACCTGTTGTGTGCCTCCACGTCCTCGTCCTCGGCCTCCACGTCCTCGTCCTCGTCCTCGACCTCGTCCTCGACCTCGCTGTCCCCCCCGTTGTATCCGCCGACCCTCCCGTGCTTCCTGGGCATCCACGATCTCAAACAGCGACGGATCCCGCTGCGTAGATGATGCCGTAGACGTCGGAAGGTTATTCAATGCGCCCTTAGGCCGCCCGCGGATGCTGGTAAGGATCTCGGGTTCTTGGAGAAGGTGGCTAAGGCCGATCGGCGGTGCTTCGGTCTCGTAGAGGTGCCACTGGGTATGAAACTGCGATAATTTGACAGAGACACCTATCATGTCAGCCCATTTGATGTCATGGATGCAGGGATAGCCCGTAGCCTTGCAGCCAGGCGTACAACCGACGGCGAAGGGTCTCTTGCCGGGTATACCCTCATCCTCCGGAAGATGCGCATGGTATAGCTTTAAGACCCGCCCGATCGCTTTTCGTGAAACCAGCCGTAAGACGTCACGGACGATCGGATGCCGCATAGCAGATAATACGGTCGGCGATCGCGCTTTCTCGTCGGCGATAGCTTGCTGAGAGAGCTTGAATTGCCTAAGAATAACAGTCTCGAAGCAGTGAAGCAGGGCAAGGAGGTTACGCCGCGAATTCTGGAGGTCTTTCTTTAGAGCTGCATGAGCACCCTCTACGCGAGATGTCGATGTCTCGCCGAGGTGGAAGAAGCTATTCGTAAAACAGCGTAGCACCTGCCGACCGGACTCGATGATCCAGTGCTTCTCGATATAGGTAAGGAGGTTCGAGAAGACTGGCTCACTATAGCAGCTACAAAAGTATAGCCACTGCTCTCTCATACGTTGCTCAGTCTCAGCGAAGACGACTCGATTCCAGCGCTGCAGCATCTTTAGCCAAAAAGCAGTGGCATACGCGATGTATGCCTCCTTCTCGACCTCGCCGGCGTCAATCAGGGCCTTCACATGTTTCCTAGCCGCCGGTATAGCCTTCGCCTTGATATTCGAGATAACATGCCACAAGCATAGCAGCGAGGCTGTCGTTGGCAATGCTACTGCGAGCGCATTGAGGAGGGCTTTCTCTTTATCAGTGAATACTGTGAGAGGCTTCCCGAGGCCATATTCATCGTAGATACCTTGTAGACAGCGTAGGGCCCAGCGATACGCGTCCTCGCGCTCACTCGGTAGGAATGCGAAGCCGACACAGAATGACCTCCCGATCGAGTTGACGCCAATGATATCTAGCAACGGCATATTGAAGCGGTTAGTCTGATACGTACAGTCCATCCATAGCACCGAGGGAGACTGTCGAAGCTGCGCAAGGCCAGTACGATGTATCGCGAAGACGCCTGATACTGTCTCGCCGTCGGCTTGAGTGGTATGGCGTAAGATCCAGTCTCCATGCTTCGGCAGCTCTTCGAAGAGGGCTTGTATCGGCGTCCGACCGGCAAGAAGCTCTTGAAGAAGACGTCTAGCACGGTTGTAGATGTCCGCCGGCCTAAGATGAATGCCCTGGCTAGCTAGAAGCGAGATGATCTGGCGTGGAGGGATCCCTTGGCGTATAAGAGGATCTAGAGTATCAAGATGAGGCTCGAGAGCTCGCCGGCGCAGCGTAGGATGAGTTGATTGAGGCCCCGGTTCGTGATTGTGCTCTCCATGATCGACCTGTAACCGCCAGAGACCGGTCTCCCGCTGTAGGCGGAGATTCAGACCGTACTCGCAGCCAGTCATAGACGTGAATGTCTGCCGAGAAGGTCTAGATAAAGCCGTATTCGCCACAGGAAGCTCGGGAGAAGCCGCCCGGCTAGAGTCTGGGCGTCTACCACGGTCGCATCGAAGAACCACGATGTATAGCCCATCGGTAGCGTTGGATTTGGTACGGCGCTTAACGACTGCGTAGCCAGTAGGCCCGAGGATGCCATTTATCGTATCAATTCCTTCCTGGAAAGTCCCGAAGAGCTGCCCGTCTTCGATTGTAGGTGTCTCCGCCGGCTCAGGGTCGATTTCAGGGCCGATTTCGATAGGATCAGGGGTAAAGAAGCGACTCGATGAGGCCGACGACCCTGCGAGACTCGAATCCCAGTCAGTCTCATTGAATTCAGGGGTGTGGGAGCCGATTCTTGGTGCCATTTCGACGTTTTGGTAGAGGGATGTCAACAAACAGTATGGTGATAGTTGCAACGCCCTCACGGGGCCAGTATCGCTATTTGTGAGCTGAAAATTTCAATAGAGACTGATTAGCCATTTCTGAGCGATGAAATAATTTTAGAAATTCGTATCGGCTATATTGGTGATGTTGTGATGTGTTGAAATTGGCGAGATGCATGAAGCCGTAGACATGGAGTTGGCGATGCCCTAATTACGGGGTAATTAATTAGTGGTGCTGACCTTTTAGGACTAGTGCGATTCTAGGAAATTGAGCAGTGGTCGGTACTTAATTTAATAAGGGGGTTGCATAGTAAATGGAAGTATCTTGGGGTCAAGAAGCTACTGAGTCCAGTTGGTTGTTGGTAAGAAACGGTGGTGACTTAATTTTATTAGAGAGCTGCATAGTAAATGAAGTACCCAAGGTTTATGACCGCCGATACCCGGGGCATCCAGCACTGCCAAGAACTGATGCATTTTTACCGATTAATGCATTGGAATTACAATTACTAGGCTAGGCCTAATTAGGCTTAGCGTAAGGCCATGGGGTCCAAATACTCAATTCTAGGGTCCTTTTAGTATCTCCCTAAATTAATAGTACATCATATAGAGTTGCCCATGGCGACTCTAGTTCTTTGGGCGCTTGGCAAGCCCAGCTCCATCCTCCTCCTCCTCCTCCTCCTCATCTTCATCGTCCATGACTGTAAGTTTGCGCTTGACACGCTTATCCCGGCTTCCAGTGGGAGCTCCAATCTCTCGCAGGTCTTCCCACTCTCCCTCTCCATCTTCTCCATCTTTTCCATCACCCTCTGACAAGCGATCCTCGAGCGCATCCAAAGTGATTTCATATCCCTCTTCCACGTTCTGGACTGTAGCATCAAGTTTTTCCACACGGTCAAGAAGCTCCAATTCGTTCAGGAGTTCCTTGTGCTTCTTATAGAGACGCTGCTTGGTGAGCATGCGCCACCAGTAGTAGCGACGGTCGTTTTCGTCGGTGGCCTTGTACTTCTTGATCAAGAGCCGGGCAAGGTTTGTGCCACCAGCCAGGCGATGGCTCTTGGGAATTTGGCTTAGAAGATACATCTCCAGGACGTGTGCGAATTGGGTGGTTTCAATCTTGAATGATGTGCGGATATCGTGGAGAAGTTTGGTGGGAATTAGGGCAGAGGTTGGCACTACGCGGGGCCGTTTCTTTTGCGAATACGATCCAAGCGGATCAGGGTTGAGATTGACATTGTGCTTCAGGAACTCTGGTTGCAGCAGAGTGTAATCAGCTGTGTCGCGGAGTGCATCAAATTGTTCATTGGGGTCTTCGATGGTCAATTCCACAACGGTTGGGTCTGCGATGCAGGCAGCGTGAATTGTGGTGTATAATTGGTTGCCGTGACCGGAGCGGGAATGCGATGGGATAATGAGGAACTGCGCAATGCGAATCCGAGAGGGAAGTTCGGAGACCTTGACTTCCGGTAGTGGGAAGTCGCTGTTCTTGACTGTGGGAACCTCCGAGTTATCTCGCTGGTAACGCCAATAGCGATACGTTGTCGCATACCCAACAATGGAGTATGACGAGGCTGTTGGTGTGGGGGGTGTCACCTTCTCATATCTGCATTTTGGATAAGCTAAGGCCACAACCAGTAAGCAAAGGAATACTCACACGAAGTAGACTGTCCACCGCTCAAGAGTCCATTCTGGATCATCAGTCTCCAGAGGAGTTCCGGCCTCAATGAAGAGGGAGACGAGGATCTGGACGCGATCCAGAAGTTTCCGCACTTCCGGGTCTGCGAGCGATCCAGCCCAGATCTCATATTTTCTGTCGCCAACATCGTATCCGATGACAAACTCGCCCGGGGGCTTGAAGTCTTTGGCGTTTGGGTCCTCCTGGACAGCTCTCTCGTAGTTTTCAAGGTTGCCGAATGCCTCTGTGCAATAAAGCTTAGCTGATATCGCCCATATGGGTTTAAATTTCTGACTCACCTTCCTGAGCAAAAGGCTTTAATGTATCGAGAAGATTGAGAGCTTGTGTATCGCCGATCGGCTTGAACTTCTCATCGTAGGAAATGTGAATGTGAGGGCGCAGATCATGAGCGGCAAAGCGCAAACGGATAATCAGCCCCTTGTAACCAAAGATTTGTTCATCGTCGCCGAAAATAGAATATGTGAATTGAGGGTGGAAGGTCGAAAGTGTCTTGGGCTTCTTTTCGCCGGGCTGAACGACAGTGATATGGACCGCATCGTTGGCGTCGCAGGACCCTGCATCGAAGATCAATTAGTGCTCATTGATTGCTGGCGCATTTTAATCTGACTTACATCCAGCTTCACTCGCCATTTTGACTGTATGACTTTGAGATGTGAAGGTCAGATGGTTGAAGAGAGAGCAAAGGCGCGCGTTACCCGCGTCGGATCCGCCGCGTCATTAAATCACGGCCTAATCCGGACTAGCGTCTGGATTCACACTCTTTGTATCATATTCACAGTCTAAATTGGTCAAGTTGATTATTAGCTATTGTTACATGTATCTTTGTTGCCACCGCTCCTGGTCTATTTTCCGTTGCTCATGACTCTTCTTTAAATGGGGAATCATCTCAATGGCTTGCTGAATTCCCATGATGCGCCCGATCCGTTCAAGCCTCGCAATTACCCAGTCATGTATTTCATCCGGTACCCCGGCTGCGCCCGCAACAGCTAATGGGAAAAGCAACATGAAGATACCGTTTAGTTGTGGTACATGCGATGGGTATTCGACGACAGCGCCACGCTGGGAGTGAACCTCTTGGCTTGCAGCTCCAGCGCAAATGCCAATTGCCATGCAAGAAATGGTGTCCATTGCCTGCTGTCGTTGAACAAAGTCATCCACAGTGGGCCACCTCATGCTTGAAATCTGGCTTAGGATTAGTTCGTTGACTAGTACTCGTCCCCAGCGGTAGTGGTTGAAAACTCTTGAGACCCATAGGTCTCTGTAGACATGATACTGCCCGTAAAAGGTATACTGGCGATCATCTGGCTCGTCTGTATATTTTGTAATGAAAGACCAATTTTCTGGGAGAGAGGTCTCCCAGTCTCGAAATTCGATCTCGAATAACGATGCCGAGGTGGCCACTGTCCTTGGGTCGTGGTCTCTTTCACGCAGAGATACATCGAACTTCATAAATCTAATCAATATGTCAACAAGTTTGACAGCTGGTACAACCTGCGGCGGTGCAGATTCCATGAGTTTTGGTGACCATTTTAACAAATCTAGAGGAACATCTCTTCTCGGCAGGAAATATTTGACAATCGAAGCAAAGCAGAATTGCAATTGGGCCCGATGGTCCAAAGTCGCCATTGCCCGTTTGAATGTAGATTGTCGGAGCAATGCAGTCGCGCCGTCTAGATGTACTGTCCAGCGATCCACTTGATTTGAGGAGCAGTTGACCATCTGCACGGGTTAGTATTTGGCTTGGAAGAGCATAGCTGTCATTCAACGTCTTACCTCGTATAAACTCAACATCAAAATCATGTGGAAGGTACTATCTGGATTTGCCTGGGCTGGATTACTCACTGCCTTCTGGACAGCGCTGATGACCATGGCATGTTTCTCTCTTGATAGTATTCGCAGTGCTTTGTCACGATTGACATTGGACATGGCAGCAAGGCCCACCGAGACGACGGCATCGCGAGCCGACTGATCATAATCCATTGCCCTAAAGTAATGTGATGGCTGTAATGTATGCGGAGAGCCATCTGGTCTAGCAACTTTCGGTGTCACAAAACGATTAACGAAGAATTTCAGCCCTAGTTCTTCCACTGAAGACGATGGCGGGGTGACAATACGTGGAGAAACTAAGACCATCTGATTTAATATTCTGTATGGCAATTCATCTGTCGGAACAAGCTCGGATTGTGGACTGGAGCTTGATGTATCAGACTTTAAAATCGCATCTTCCTGCTTTCGACGAGCCATTAATTTGGCTTTCGCTTCTGCAGTCCGTCGAGCAGTTTTGTCGTTCTCGCTGCGGAATATCATAGACGATATGTCTTGATAGCCACCGCATTCTTTGTTTCCTCGCTTGCATTGCGAGCATATAGGATCCAGCCGGTCACACTGGACCACGTTAGTTTCGAAAAAGTATGGGGCTGAGTTACAACTACCTTGATTCGTCTTTGCCGACAGCTTAAACAGCCTTTGCTGGGGTTACCGTAGTAAGGCATTGCTATAAGGAGAGTGTGTCATCTTCCAGGTCTAAATAGGAAAGGAGTTCGTCGTGATGACTCGGCCATGTGGGAGGCGTAGCTCCGGGAGGGCTGAATCCACTTCATCGTCTATTGGCCAAGCTGATTCGCTGGTTGATGCTTGGCATGACCTAATCGGGTAATCGTTTCATCGATTAGTTCGCAAGATGAAGCCTTTGACTGAAGCCTGAAAAAATACGATATCTGACCAGTGACAAGTGACTGAGTGTATATGGAACTCGGGTGTTTTTTATGCCGATTCTGTTTTATAAAGGCGGGACCCCTGCACTGATGTACTAGCCTTTTAAGTCTTCTGTACAGATTACAATGTCGCTCATCAACAGGGCTACAAGGGAGGACCTCTCCTATTATCATTATAACCCTTCATTGGCTGTATCAATTGTTGCAGCAATTCTTTATTCCATTGCTTTTATCTTGACCTTGGTTCAATGGATTCGATACAAAGCCTGGGTTTGGAGCGTCATGGTGGTGGCTGCTGCAAGTATGTATATTCTAACTCTGCCACTTCTTCAAAACTGACCTCTACTAGTGGAAGCTGTTGGGTACATTGCCCGCTGCGTTTCTGTTCAACATGTGGCTGATAGATCGATTTACGCCCTTCAACTCTGCCTCGTTATCCTCGCACCCGTTCTTATGGCCGCTTGTTGCTATATTCTATTCAGTCGTATTTTGATCCTCATAGTCCCTCAAGAGGCACGCACGTTGAAATTATGTTGGGTCCCTCCCCGGTGGATCACACCAATTTTTGTTGGATTTGACATCATCGCCTTGCTGCTGCAGCTGATTGGCGCCGTGATGATTTCGTCAGTCGATTCTACCGATACTGATGCACAGGATAAGCTGGATAGAGGAAAGCACATTGCGCAGGTGGGTGTCATTATCCAGCTGGCAGCCTTTGGATTATTCGCTGTGGCTGCTGTCCGTTTCAACTTTACCTCGAAACGCTTTGCAAAGTCTCTCGGTGATAGATATGAGGACTTTGGGGACAAGGAGTATCTCATTGATGGCATTGCCAAGAATAAGCATTGGCCTGCTTTGTTGCGAGTGGTTAATTTTACTACAATTCTGATTCTCGTGAGTTTCCCGCTTTGATTTCTTTTCACTTGCTAATCCATCTCAGGTTCGTTCTGTGTATCGACTGGTAGAATTCACCGAAGGCAATACTGGCTACTTGAATACGCATGAATGGCCCCTGTATGTCTTTGATGCTCTCGTCATCTATCCATGTGTCGCCCTCTTTGTCTACTGGCACCCTGCGAGATATCTGCCTTACTTGGGATTTCGAGTACCCAAGGAGGCGAACGTTAGCCGTGACTTTGAGCTTCAGATTCGATAAGCATCGCGGGATGGGTCGTGTTCGATGCTATTTAATTTAATTTCTTATTATATAAACTCTTATAGTATATAGTTATACAATCCTGCAATTGTTGCACACCTAGAAGTGGTTATTCAACTTGGAAGATGATCTGTGTGATCTCGAAACTCCGTTTACTATACAGTATGCGGGGACTGAAAATAGAACAAAGATCGACCACAATTGCAAGGGCCAGAGGGGCAAACCAGGGCGACCCTGTATACTTCAGTGTTACAATCTGACAGCATGATCTAGCATCAACCTTGCAGAGCCCTATGATTCCCTTCAAAATTCCTTGAATTCCTTGAACTCCTACTTGCCCCTATGTTTTGATCGAAAGCGGTACCTGACGTGGGTCCCGAACTTCTGCCCTTCCGACACGTTACTCTCCACCTCACCATGATTTGACGTCTAGTCTGCACATCATGGAGGGACTATTCACTCTGCTCGCTTTGAGCATTGTGATGGCAGTAACGTGAGCAGTTTGTCTGTCTATTCGAAGCAGCAGCTAACGGTTCTTGATTGGCAGATCCTTTGTCGTCGGCTCATTACCTCTCGCTTTTACACTCTCTCCGTCCCAACTACGCTTAATATCTTCCATTGGCATGGGAGTTTTGGTGGGAACTTCTTTGATCGTGATTATCCCGGAAGGCATCGAGACCCTTTACAGCGCCAACGCCCTCAGTCGCAAAGAACTCAATACAAGGGCGACAGCTGTACAATGGCACCAGGCACCCGCTGTGGCAACCGCCTTTGGTTCCAATGAAGCCAGCGCCCACCTTCCATCCGATGCAGTTGTCCCAGGTCTGCTCTTAGAAAGTGAAGAGCCAGTGCCCACCGTTCACATTGACGAAACCAAGTCGCAACGGTTGCGTGCCCGGAAGGATGAATCGAGCGACAAACTAAGCAAAGAATCAGAGCACGAAGATGAGGAGAGCTCGCCGCATGCGTGGATCGGAATCGCCCTCATCAGCGGATTCATCTTGATGTACCTCGTCGACAAACTACCCGAATTCGCAGCGCCTACCAAAATCGACCGGACCCCATACCATATCTCTCTGGACAACCTTGGATCGGGATTGCGACGGGGCTCCTCGCCCTCTCGCGAGGGAGGTTTCCTGGACGCAAACCATGCCAGGCGTGGCCACAGCTTCGCGACCACCACCGGCCTGGTGATCCATGCTGCGGCGGACGGAATTGCCTTGGGCGCATCCAGCTCCGATACCGGGCTGAGCTTCATCATCTTCTTGGCGATCATGGTGCACAAGGCGCCCGCATCCTTTGGCTTGACCTCCATTCTGCTCAAACAGGGTCTGTCAAGCCGTACCGCGAGAGCGCATCTACTGGTCTTCAGTCTTGCTGCTCCGCTCGGCGCCCTGGCCACGTTCCTCTTTGTACAGATGATGGGATCTTCCACCGCCGACGAGGCAGGCACTCATTGGCGCACTGGAATGCTTCTGCTGTTCTCCGGAGGCACTTTCTTGTAATTTTTCCGATCCCACTGATTTGACTTTACTGACCCCCCCCCCCTGCAGGTACGTTGCTATGCACACCATGCAGGAGAATGGCCCGGGATCGTCGCCACGCGAATTGCCTGTCAACGGATATGGTGACCGGGATCAGAGTGGATCGGACAAATCGATGAGAGACTTGATTGCTTCTGTTTTGGGCATGATCTTGCCTCTGTTCTTGCAGATCGGACATGCCCACTAACCAGGTGCACACTCTTACAGATGTGGCATGTTGCTTTTACGTTTTCGCTGGCCAAGATCACATTTTGGGAGCATATACCCTCTTTGTTTAACATATATTGAAGTTGACAGAGGTCTAGCTGGAAGATTGGAAGGGAGAAATTAGGCTGTTTTATTAGATTTGTACAACTGGGAAATGGAGTGTTGGTCATAATTGCATGGTATCTCACGATCACATCTACGTAGCGGTTCAGCCGTAGGTATTTAAGACCTGACGATCCCCGCGAGGACTCGGCAATCTTTAAATCATGTCATCCGGGGTGATGACAACATTCGTCAAGGCTAAGGCTCGTCAGTCTGAATCATCGGCACCCCGGACGAGTTCCATGGTCGAAAACAGAGCCGCGTATCCAAGAAGTATACGGAGGTATAAGTATATCAAGTTGCCTCGCGACACTCGTCTGCTTGCCGAGCATTGGCCTGGGAAAAGCGCTTCGGAGTCCCCGACTCGGACGGCCACTGGCCCCCTTTGCCTATTGCCTCTTTGCAATCGAGATTCATTGTGAAGGCAAAAGGCAAATTATGTTAAAGAAAAAAGGTCGATCCCTGCCCGATGCATGGACCCCATCTCGAGTCCGGAGAAGAGCTTGGCGGCTTTGTCAGACCCGGTCACGACATCTTCTCCGCTTAGCTTCCTTTCTCCCCTCTTCAAGCATCGTGACATTTGTTGATTTGCATACGGGGTGTTTCTGGTTTGACCTCCTCGGCATTCTCCGGCCCTCTTTCGCGCGCCCACCCCCCACCCCCAACGACCACCTACCCGAATCCCTCTATGCCTGACGTGGACGCTGCAAGGCTGAGTGTCTGGTACTATCGATAACTCCATATCGGAACCTTGGAAGAGCGACTATATAATTCAGGGGCTGTTCCCCTATTCAACCGGCATGGACTCCCATCGGGCATCATTCAGCGACTTAGGGGAAGGGAATGCGCACACTGCGGAGCAGTTGGACCCTCATTCTCAGCCTTCCCGCGACTCGGTCACCAGCTTTACAAGCACTCCCTCCAGATCTCTCAGTACTAAGAAAACCGTCACTCCGTTACCCGCCAACTTACTCCCCTCGGCGCCTGCATCACCCCCGACTCCTGCGCCGAGCCCGACTCCCCATCAACGACCCCCAAACTGGTATTCGACCGATGATGAAGAGAGCAGTTTCCTCCTGAACCTCCGCATACAATTTAGCACTCTATCAAACGCTCGGAAACAGAAACTTCTAGAGGGTCTTTTGGATATATGCGACAGCCAACAGTTGAGTTTCGTATCGAGTTACGTTGGTCCTCGACTACGGAAAGATCCATTCCAAGTCTTTCCTAATGAGCTATGTTTAAGGGTATGCTACGTGATTGATTTTGCTACCACTCTGACTCGGCGCTAATTTTGTTTCTCCCCAGGTCCTCTCCTTTATCGACGATCCCAAAACCCTCGCCAGATCTTCACAAGTATCCCGACGCTGGCGTGAACTATTAAACGATGACATCACATGGAAGAATCTATGCGAGAAGCATGCATATACAGTGCGGCGAGTGCTTGAAGATGAAGGGGACTTGGTTGACCCCTTCACCGCTCATCCCGTGGACTCGACTGGCGCACGAACCTTCAGCGGCCTGCAGCGGCGCTTAACCGCGTCAAACGGCCAGTCCACCGAGAGCGCACCGGACCTTCCCCGCACGCTTTCGGGGGAATGGTTGCCCCCGACCAGCTTCCCGGCACGGAGACGTCGCACCCGTCCAGTCTCCTATCGATCGCAATTCAAGCAGAAATACATGGTTGAGTCAGCGTGGAACAAGGGTGGTCGCTGTACCCAGCGACATATCACTCCTGATCAAGGCGTCGTTACTAGCTTGCATCTTACGCCGAAGTATATTGTCGTTGCTTTGGATAATGCGAAGATACATGTATATGATACCAACGGTGATAACCAGAAGACACTTCAGGGTCATGTGATGGGTGTGTGGGCCATGGTCCCATGGGACGATATTTTGGTCAGCGGAGGCTGCGATCGCGAAGTCAGAGTGTGGAATATGGCTACTGGGTAAGACAGAAACTCATCTCCACCCATGAAAAGGAAAAACGATGCTAACTAATGGTAGGGCGGGGATTCATCTACTCCGGGGTCACACATCGACTGTCCGCTGTTTGAAGATGTCCGATAAGAACACTGCCATTTCAGGATCAAGAGATACAAGTCTTCGCATTTGGGATCTGGCCACGGGGACCTGTCGGCACACACTCGTCGGACACCAGGCCAGCGTGCGCTGTCTTGCTATCCATGGCGACCTCGTTGTATCAGGTAGCTATGACACGACGGCTCGTATATGGAGTATCTCTCAAGGACGCTGTCTGCGCACACTTTCGGGCCATTTCAGTCAGATCTACGCGATTGCCTTTGACGGGCGTCGGATCGCGACGGGAAGTCTGGATACTAGCGTTCGGATTTGGGACCCGCATTCGGGACAATGTCATGCCATTCTGCAGGGTCATACATCTTTGGTTGGACAGTTGCAGATGCGTGATGACACGCTAGTCACTGGTGGCTCCGATGGCTCTGTCCGTGTCTGGTCCTTGACTAAGATGGCCCCCATACATCGACTTGCTGCGCATGATAACAGTGTGACTAGTCTTCAATTTGATAAGAGTCGTATTGTCAGTGGTGGCAGCGATGGCCGTGTCAAGGTTTGGAATCTCCAGACTGGCCAGTTACTCCGAGAGCTTTCTACTCCCGCTGAGGCTGTATGGAGAGTTGCCTTTGAAGATGAGAAGGCAGTCATTATGGCCAGTCGATCTGGCCGTACGGTTATGGAGGTGAGTTTCAGTCCCGGGGTCATATATATTACAATTGCTAATCATCACAGGTCTGGTCGTTCTCTCCGCCACCAGAAGACTACGATGATACCGCCATCGAAAGCTCCTCCAGCACACCTGGTCTCAGCTCTGTCAACGACAGCGAACTGGCCGTCCCACCACGGCACCGAACTCTCTTCTCCGATCCTCCGCCCTCGATCCCACCAGGCAGTGACAGTGACCAACTCATGCCCGACGCCTAATTATCGCATTTACTGATCTGATGTCATTCAATCTCATCCGACCCTAACCTGCCATCTAATGATATTACGCATACCCATTTATCCCATCATATTTATCTCCCCATCTTTTTGAGCGCGGTGGGGTTTTGCCATTAGTTGAGTGCTTTACCTTGTGAGTGAGCTGCCGGCGTTTCTACCTTTGTCCATGTCCATCCTGTGGAGCACTAGGCAGGCTGCATATTTGGTGTTGCGAGTCAGTTGGCTGTTCCTGTTGTTGTTTCTGGCAAGTCTCATATTGGACAAGTTGTCATACTGGAGTTATGGGATTAACCATATCATTTTGAGTCATTTTATATTTTCATCTGTTTTTTCTCCCTCTCACATCGACCATTTCGGAGAGATTTGTGGTGCAGCACATGATACCTTGTCTCTTCAGCTTTGCAAACCCGAGAATATGATTTATACATTTACATCTACATGTAATCCTATAACACTTCTTTTCCAATTGTCTATATGTCTCATCCTCGAATTTGGGGAAACCTCGGAGATGACTAAGCACGTCGCCCCGATTGGGCTCCATGGATATTAATCCTCTTTGCTTTTTGTACGCTCCACATCTTCGGATCAATCGTGGGCAAGTGTTGACCAAATAATAGTACACACACGCCCAAATCCAGAGAGCCAAATTGCCCATCCTTTATGATGTGCATGTTCTCTGCTCGGACTAGGCTGCCGAGTTGATTGAGCTTCTTGATACCCGCACTCCCTCTCGTGGAACCCACTTCACTCTGTGACCTGTGACCCGCTGGTCCCTGGTACTTTATCCTGAGCACGGTATCTTTGAAAGACTGAAGATTTCCTCGTGTGATACGCTACTGTCACTGCGGGTGAACAATGGTCTATGGGGGCAAGCCGAGTACCGGATGTTACCTGTGTCGCAAGCGGAAGATAAAGGTGAGCTTTGATTCTTAATTCTGTTTTCTTCTTATTAAATCATACTTTCGATTTGACTGGGATGTCCCTTACAGTCCTGTATGGATTTTTATTGATGGATCCATGCTAAGTGATTCAAGTGCGATGAAGCCCACCCCGAGTGCAGGAACTGCACTACCTACGGCCGCCCTTGTCCGGGGTATCGGCCTGATGCAGTCTTCCGCAATGAAACTAGGAAGGTTGAGCGGCTGGTGAAAAATGGCAATAATGCCAATGCCAGCAATAACAGCAACAGCAGCAGCAGCAGCCGAAGCAATGGCGGCAGCCAAGTCCATACGCCTGATTCCGAGTCATCAGTCATCGTGGCCGGACGCCGGCGTCCCGGAAGCATTCAAGGCAAGCCCACGTTAACTTTGTATCCGCCTGTTGATTCCAATTGGGAACAGAGAGCCTTATGTTACTTCTTTGATCAATTTACCACCAAAGCTGATGAAGAAGATGGTGGCCATCTCGACTATCTGCCTCCGCTATATGCACGTGAAATTGGTCGTCAGAGTGGGAATGCGCCGTCTTCTTGTTTGCGGTGGGCCGTTGATGCCACGGCATTGATAACTCTTGCTAATGCGAAGAATGCGCCTCCGCTCATGAACAAAGCAAGACTGAGGTATGGCAAAGCCTTGCGGAGCTTGCAGGAAGCTTTGGCGTCACCGGCTTATGCGGTTAAGGATGAGACTTTTGCTTCTGTTGTCTTGCTTTCTCTTTATGAGGATATTTCTGGTGAGCGGAATGGGCTGTTCAGCTCACATACTGCTGGTTTTGAGTTTCTTATGAAGCTCCGTGGTGAAGGGCAGATGGATCATCGACGTGGGAGGGATATGTTCAATTTTGCCTATACACATCTTGTAAGTGCGCCCATTCAGCAGAGATCCTTTTTATGCTTGAACACTAACGCTAGTTTAGTATGTTGAAATTCTAGCCCTAGGAGATAAACCTCGCTTCGATGTCGACTGGGTTCTCGGCATGCTAGACACCAACGACCCCGTCGAGCGATTGATGCTCACAGCATCCAGTATCTCCCAAGTCCTCATCTCCATGCGCACTGCCCCACCCCCAGACCAAGCAACCATAGAAGCATGGATTGCTGCCGGTCTGGAGCGCGATGCTGAACTTGCCGAATGGACCCAAACTCTTCCTGACCGCTGGCTCCCTCTCTTCGTCTACTCAGATCAGGGCGAGCCCCTCATGATATACAACCGGATCTCCATCGCTGTGGTCTGGAACTACTATCGCGCTGCACGGATCATGCTGCAGCAACTCCTACTCACCCTGCATGGCTCTCTAGATGCTATGAAAATGCAATCTTTTGCTTCGAAACCTCCGTTCACCCAACCGGACGACCCCAACCCCGAAACAACCCACCGAGCAACAATTCGCGAATTGACCACAGAAGTCTGCCGCAGCATCCCATTCTGTCTCTCGGACGTCGACAATCTCGGCCGCCCGGCGAAAATAGTCGGTGAATGGCAGATGCGCGGCGCACAGGGGTATGGTCTTCTCTGGCCATTGTGGTATGTCTTATCATGCGGTATGCCTACACCAGCACAGGTTGAGAAGATCCGCACTGTGCTATATCGCATTGGCTCTGAGCATGGTATCAAGCTGGCTTTGGTGCTTGCTCGGGAAGCTGAGCGCATCCGCGGTGAGCATGCTGAGGCGCCAGTTACAAATGCTGCATGAGTTTGCATGAATGCAATGAGCTATGTGAAGATATTCTTGAATAGCATATTTCCTATTGGGGGGGGGGGGCTTGTTTCAAGGGGTGTTTACCAGTCGGGCAGTTTGGTGTATCTCTGGATATCTCGGCTTTGTATACTCGGAGTCGCGGCACGGCCGGAGCTCGTGACGTCATGCAGACTTCGCGCTAACTTCCCTGATATTGACTCGATATGATTGTGACACATGTAAATATTGATTGAAATGAGGATCTAATATGTAATGCGTCGAATATATCAAGTCTGTATCTAGAAACGAAAAGATAGAAGCCAAGGAAGAGTAAATAAATGATCTATGGATGATCGACGAATGCGGAGATAAGCCCCTCGAACTATGCAACTTATGCAACTTGTGAACCACTGACGCCATGTTCAGCTTTCATATCTTGCGTAGCATTGCTTTCCCTTTTTAACCATCTCTTCCCTCTCTCAGCCCGCAATTTGCTCAATCTCCTCTCTACTCTCTCCCTCACTATGGCACTGGCACAGCAAGACCGTAAGCTTCCCTTTGGGAAGATCGAGCCTAACTCGTTCAAATACTTCTACAGCTGTGGTCTCGGCGGTATCATCGGTATGTATTCCTTCGGTTTTCTCCCACTTTAGCTCAAAGCATATACTAACAAACAATACCAGCTTGTGGTAAGCAAAAGCACCAAGATAGCCATTCCCATCTCCAATTCGAATAACACCATGCAGGACCAACCCACACAGCCGTAACACCCCTCGATCTAGTCAAATGCCGCCGCCAAGTCGACCCAAAGATCTACACTTCCAACCTCCAAGCATGGCGCTCAATCTTCTCAAAGGAAGGTCTGCGCGGCGTTTTCTTCGGCTGGTCTCCCACCTTCCTGGGATACTCGATGCAAGGCGCCGGCAAGTACGGTCTATACGAGTACTTCAAGTACCTCTACGGCGACCAGATGTTCCCCCAGACCAACCGCACCCTCGTCTTCCTGGGCGCCAGTGCCTCGGCCGAATTCTTCGCTGATATGGCTCTCTGTCCTATGGAGGCTATCAAGGTTCGCATGCAGACTACGTTGCCGCCTTATGCTTCAAATTTGAGGGAGGGGTGGGGTAAGATTGTCTCGAAAGAAGGTCTTGGTGGTTTGTATAAGGGTCTTTATCCCCTGTGGGCGAGACAGATTCCTTATACTATGACTAAGTTTGCGACGTTTGAGGAGACTGTTAAGGTTATTTACAAGACGATGGGCAAGCCTAAGGAGGAGTATGGGCAGTTGACGCAGACCGGTGTTAGTTTCTTGGGTGGTTATATTGCTGGTATTTTCTGTGCTATTGTTAGCCATCCAGCTGATGTTATGGTTAGCAAGTTGAATGCTGATCGGAAGGGTGAGTGTCGAGCTTCTTTGGTTGGATCTGTGAATTTGCTGACGGGTTGATAGCTGGTGAGGGTGCCATGACTGCTGTATCCAGAATCTATGGTAACATTGGATTTTCTGGTCTGTGGAATGGCCTGCCTGTCCGTATTGTGATGCTGGGTACATTGACTGGCTTCCAATGGCTCATGTAAGTGATTCCCCTCGTATTGTGGAGGCATGGGCTGACGATGTGAAGTTACGACTCATTCAAGGTGTTCCTGGGTTTGCCTACCACTGGTGGTCATTAGATAGACTTTTGAGCATTTGTATGTAGCAAGGAGTTCAAGTTCAATTAATTCAACGAGTTCAGTGTATCAAGGAAGTTGCATTGTTGCCGAAGCTGTAGCTAGTTGGTCTCCACCGCCTTTGGGCGTCGCGGCAGAATAGATCACCGCCGCTCAGACTCGCGACGTCCGCGATACCACCGACTTAAAACCTCACAATACCTTCAATCGGTACATTAAATCTCTCGATCCCACCGACGACTGAACGACCTGCTCTATATACACAGAGCTCGCCGCCATCTCCTATTTCTTCCCTTCTTTCCCCTCTACCTTTCTGAAGCTTTCACATTGATCCCTGCCATTCACATCTTGCTCAGCTTCTAGCCTCCAAGCCTCGTTTCTGAACCTCGCCTTGGTTCGTCTCACCTCAAACCTCCCACCCATTTCGCCGCCTAATACATCCCACCCTCCGCCAACAATGGAAGCCTCCCGCCCATCCACCATCCCGCCGGCCAACCCCCGAGCGTGGAAATCGCCTACAAGCGCAAGTGCATTGCGCTAAAGCGCCGTCTGGCCGAAATCGAGACAGAGAATGAGTTGATGCGCACTCGCAATAGCCGGAGCCACCAGTACATCCAGAAGATGCGGCTGGAGACATGCATGCTCCTGGAGCGGCTGAACAAAATCACCGGCATGTCCGAGGAGGCCAAGGCCGGCGCTATCAACGCAGATCTGCGTGCGCGCGCCGCTGCAATGATGACTAGCTCTGGTGTGCCCGAAGGCACTGGTGCCACCCTGGAAGATGACACCGAAGGCAGCTCAGATGAGCAACCCCGGACTGTACGTTCCACTTCCTTTCATCTTGCTCTGAGAACACATCCTCCCAGCTTCCCTTTCACTCCGGTCTTGCTTTGATTTCTCACGTTTCGTCGTTGTGATATCTGGTCTAACATCTCTCACTTTGCAGCCTGAAGAACGTCCCCTACGCGTCAAGCGCTCCCGCAAGTCTGCCGTCCCCGGTATCGACGGCGATGCTGAAGATCTCCCTGCCGGCCCTGATGGTCACCACCATGAGCATATAGACCCGGCTGGTCTGCCCCATCACCTCCCGGCTCCCACCCAGGAGTCGCTCACTCATTCATTCCGCGTGCAGACTGGCAATGGTTCTGCCGATCAAACCCCTGCCGCCCCTGAGGCTGGCCCCGAAGCTGGGGCTATGCCCATGGATATGGATAAGGGAGAAGTAAAGGAAGAGGCAAAGGAACAGTTTTAGTCGGGAAGCTGTCTGTTTTGTTTTTAGGCGCCCCGATAAGACGTGGCCTGGGCCTGGGTTGTTTACTTTGTTCTATTTTCTTTTATTTATTTATTTTTATCTTCCTCATTTGTTTTCGGCGGGGATTCTATGCATCGGGCGTGATGCGGGGCGGGCTTTACTTCTTTTCTCCCGGCGTTAGGGCCCGAATTTATCTGAGAGATACCATGCCGGATGCATGGCTGATGCACTTTATCTTCTTGAGTAGTTTGTAGATATTTGTATCATGGCGCATTGATATGTAGGCAGTATATCGTGAAGAAAGGTGCATAAAGCACAAACATCTGTCACCACTGCTGTACCTTGACAAAGCTTCAACACACTCTCTGCTTTGCTTTAACATACAGCTTCCCATACTCCCAGGTGTGGCCGCCTATTGATATGCTTCTCAATTACTATCTTAATAAGCCTATTTCCATGTAATCACTGTAAGCTATATCATTTGACTCTAAACTTCGTGACCTTGTATGTGTCACGTGAAACCCATAACTGAGCCCTAAAGTTCTGCTGATAGATTGGCCAATACTTCGCAAATCTTATTCCGAGACCACCGACCTTGTAATCCGGGTCCAAGCAGGTCATACTGCAGGTAGTCGGCTCTGAAAGAGGTAAACAAAGGCGAGAGAATCATTCAATGAGAATGTCATCCTCAATACATGATCTTTGAAGCTGTTCAAGGTAGTCCGGAGGCATTTCGACCAAAATACCTGGTTCTGCAAATCTGGAACCAAGTCGCTTTGGAACACACTGGGGGTGACCTTGAATTTAAGAACAACATATGTTGAGGCTCGGGACTTCCCTCAATAGTCAAGACAACTTACCCTTCTTAGCCGATTTGTATACATAACTACTTTTAGCAAGGCCTACTTCGCTGAGAGCGCAATAACATCCTAACGAGGTAACCAGTGACTCTGGACTTTTAGGCATTGTCCTAGTCTAACGTTTTCACTGTCACCTAGATTACTTTTCTTCAAACGACAAAGCCAAGGAAAAAAAAAAGACCCGAAACACTCCACAAAAGATGAACCCAGTCCATGAAAGATTCAGACGCTATAGATTTCTCAAAGACTTCTTTGATATTTTTAGAAATAAGACCAAATGAGATGGCAACGCCCTCGATATTCGAGTAGCACGTATTTAACTAGCGCTATCACCCCGTCCTAGCCTTCATCCTCGCTCATAGAGAGACCTCTATCACCACCTTCTACAAACCAACCAACCAACCGCACACTCATCGAATCCAGATAATAAACCCAATCAAAATGCCCGAGGCAATTTTCATTCGAAATGGCTGGTACGCAGGCGAAGAAGACCCCGCAAACCACGAGAACCCCTGGTACGTCGACGTCTTCTTCAAGGACCGCGATATGCGCAAGAGTGACAAGTCTCTCATGGACATTCTTGTCTCCGAGCTCTGGAGGGGACACGCCGCTATCACGGCTGAATGTCTGCATCATGCCCACTCGCACTGCATCTCGCTCTTGATTGATCATGACGGCACTGATATGGAAAAGAAGCACCTTGCCTATCTCTTGGCTAGGAAGATTCGTGATACTGTTTATGCGGGGCGGACGACTATTAGTCGGAACAAGCTTTTCCGGGGGGAGGGCCTTGGTATTATTGGGCTTGAATTTGAGGGTCCTCAGTTGGAGTATCGTTAGGAGATGGAATGCTCTTGGGAAGGAGAGGGGGTTTGGTTTGGGAATTCATAAGTAACATAGATTCAGGTGCTTAGTTGGACCAGAAGGCATCACAGCCTTCTCGGTGAATTGGTGAATCCGTAAGCGATGAGACAAGTAGTGAATGTGACAAACATGAATACCTTGACAAGTTCAGCTTCTCTTTCACGCTTTCTCGCTATTTTCGGGAACTACTTAGCGTTTCGGAACAATACGCTACACGTGGTAGGCAGGCGAGGTATGTAATATGAAGATGTTATGTGTGGCTAAAGAAGAAGATGAATATAGACTTAAGGTAGAGAAGGGCACTAGGGCCGAAAGGGTCTTTATACTAAGGCTATTCGATTGAAAGAGAATGACCCTGAAAGATGGATTGAGGAAGAAGAATCCTAGCCCAAGAGAGCTCTACACAACAGGGACGATGATCGCTCCAATCCAATTCGCTAATCTGATAGACCTGCCGAACTGCTCTGTTCTATGTGGGCACCTCCTCCTGGTCCACAATCAACAAATTCGTGAAACGCAAATGAACCTCGTCCTTGACCGTGTAATGCATGGCGCCAATGGAAGTGCCATGACTTTGTAATACATGGGCGATGACACCCTTCAGCCTCCCGTCAGGCCCCCAGACCATCAGGCTACAGCTGTCGCCATGTCGCATCGGGCCCTCGCGGTTTTGATTCCGGAACTCGAAGAGTGTCGCCTGGCTCTTGGGACCAGCAGCGAGCAGAGTAACCTCTTTGCCTTTGAAAGGGATTGTGAAAGATCGAAGCCACAGGCCTCTTTTACGATTGTAGATGTGGTACCGTTTCTGGAATTCGATCTGCCCGGATCTATTAGAGAGTTGTCTTTGTGACGATTTGGGAAAAGGCTTACTGCGGGAGCTTGGTTGAGTAGCGTATCAACTTCGATATCGAAGACATTTTCCTCGCTGCTCAGCTCCATAGAGAGTCCTGGCCATCCGTTGTTGTAGAGATCCATGATGGGGTCTGGGGACGTGAAATGTTCTATCCGCGTTGTGTGTCCGTCTGCGGGAGGGTTTAGTATTTCACTCATCCAGGGAGGGAGAAGAGTGATACCTTCAGTATTTTCTATCACACTACTCAATACTTCCACCTCGCCCTCTTTCAAAAATATGTTAATGTCCTATTCCCTGTCATGGCTGGGAGGAAGCTTACTGAGTTTCCAAGCATGATGCAGTGACAGATACTCGGGCTTCTTGACATCCTTTCTCTGGTAGTCGCGGAGGCTGATGCGGAAGCTAACAACCTTTTTCTTCCTCGTAATCTCCGCTATGCTCTTGAACTTCTCGGGGATATTCTCATAGCCGCGGATCTGGCCAATGAACTCGCCGAGCGGGGTGACATCTTCTTGCTATAGTCGAGCATCAGAATTGGGACCAATATTGTCAAAAATATCAGGGTGATACCTTGATTACTCTCCAATTATGAGATGGAGCAACGGTTGGGCACCATGCAGGAGGGCTTCACGAGAACGTAAGTTTTATGTAGCGGTCAGGGACTGGCAAACAACCACTTACTTGTTGCAAAGCAACGTGTCTCCGCCTTGGGCCTGCCATGAGATAGAGCTTTGCATGTTTCGATTTGAGCTGGAATTCTTTGCATTTGTCTGGTTCTCCTGGCTGTAGCTGGCACTTCCAGACACATAACTGGAAGAGAAGGATGCGGCAGCGGCAATCTTCATGGCACTAGCGGCCTCATCCTCGGTCGTTGAACCAAGTGCAGAGAACTTTTCGGATGAAAAGAGCCTGCCTCCGAGCTCAATTCGGGTGGCAAAAAAGTGGCCTGTTGATGATCAGCTTTGCTGGACCCGTCTCCATTCAAGTCTTACCGTATTTATGATGGAACGCAATCAGAGAAGATGCGTCCTTCACATTCGCCAGGTCGGTGGCACATTCTTCTGAAAGGTCGACGCCAAACTGATCCAAATACAGAACGACGCGAGGGAACTAGCCGGAAGGTGTGAGTTGTTTGATAGAGAACCGAGCTGCGAAACTTACGTTGTAAGTGATATTCATGGTCTTGGTGTCAGCAGTGTTTTGCGAGCTCAGAGCATTGTTCTCACTCTGAGAGAAGCCAGCACTGACGGCAGCACTGAAACCGAATGCTCCACCTTCTCTGCTATGCAATTAGAGGTTGTTGGAATGGTCTGGGAGCGACGTACATGGAGGCTTCGGCCTCTATTGAGGAGAATGAACTACGCGCCATGGCTGATGCTGTGGAAGAGGCGGTTTCGAATGCGTCCACATAGGAATCGTCTCCGACAGTGAATCGGGGGATGCGGAACACTTGCTGAGGTCATGTCAGAATGGCGGACTCATTCAAGGATTTCCGGAACTAACTTCGACTTTGACATCTGCATCGAGGATTTCATGCGACGCGAATTTCCTGGGTTTCAAAACGAAGGCTAACAACGAGTCAGGAAAGCACCAGATATAGGAAAGGTTGAGGCCTACCACTATAGGGAGCACGCTCAATTCTGCGAAACTTGACCTTTTTCGATCCATCGGTCAATCGCCCCAGGTTCGAAAAGACCAGCCGATGAGCACTTAAAAGGTTGTTGTTGCGGATGACAGCGTTCCATTCCTTCTCAGACAAGTCGGCCGGGTTTCTGGTGTAGCTGGTCAGTGACAGTTCATCAAACGAGAAATGTCTCTTACACCGATGTCTCATTGCCTTCGGCGACCCAGTCTGCGCGGTTGAAGGAGCTCGCTAGTTGTTCCAGCGATGTCTGAAGCAGTTCGGGCTTGTCCTGCATAGATTGTCAATTCCGGATTCACACAACGTGACCATGTCGAAATAATACACTCAGCTTCAAGTTCAGCTCCTGCTTGATGAGCTCCTTTGCCTCTGCCTTTCTATCGGTGCTTTTCTTGTCTTTGGTCTTTATGTAGACATTGTGGACCGTAACGTTGGCGGAATTCACAGGGTTCTTCTTTCCCTTCTCATCACTCTCTTTTTCCTTCTCTGAATTCTCGAAGAGGATTCCCATGTAATCTGTGAACGACGTGGAATCATTGACCTGGGCACCAGTCGCACTACAGAATGCAGAACCCGCTCTAGATAGCCATCAGCTCTGAATCGTCTGAATCCGCGCCTCCTACATCCACGTACCTGCTAGCGTCGAGACCACCATTGTCTATCAGTGCTTTCCGTATCTCTGAGAGCGTCTTGCCGGAGACGTCGAAGTCCTTCAGGGGGACGCAGTTGGTCTTCTTGGTCCTTGCCTCCTGGCCATCAACGACGTTGACATCGAGTCGGACCGCCATGGTTCGGGGGTTTGATCAGTAGACACTGAAATAAGTCAAGAGAAATGTGTTTCAATTCTGTGTCCAGGAACTCTGGCTGTCTTTATGGGTGTAACTTGCGCTCAACTTGCAATGCCCCTCAGCTCAGCTCAGCCTCTACTTCATCGGTGGATCCATCTGGCGCGAGATTTGCCGAGAGATCGTAGATCTAAGAACTTGCGGGGTGGCAGCTCCATGATTGGACTCTGCGTAATCACTTGTATGCGAGTCAATCGATGAGGAATCCATGATCACACACCGCTATTCCTTTGCTCAGAGGCATCATCATCTTTCTGCAGTAGCGACGGTAATCGTCGTCTTAGTGAAGCATCGCCCTCTCACACCGCTGAATTGGAGCTGCAAGATGCCGATCTCGCAGGAAGTTCAGTCTCTTCACCCATATGACAGGTAGTGCGCCAAGTCATACCTGAGGAATCCCCTCCTGACTGGTAGGTTTCAAGACAAGTTAACATTCAAAGAACTTATCATTTAATTGTCCCAGTATCCTATGTCAGACTACTTGTACTTGGACACGGTCCTACCACCGACCCATTAAGGCAGAATAAGGCCTTAGTCCCGATTCTAGCATGCCATAAGTTAGTATTCGCAGGGAGGTGAAAGCAGGAGGTGTTTTCAGTGAATCAATACGGCACAGGGTCATCATTATAGGCCGTCATGGAGGCTTCTCTGCCTTGAGCCTTGCACCTCCCCAATTCCGTGTTGCTGTCGGCAGGAAATGGTGCATGATGCCAAAGATCACTATGCGGCAATAAGTCTAGCTTGCCCGTGGCTTATACGGCGGAAAGTATCTTGGATCTTATGCCAAGACAAAGTGCAACCCTTGTGCAAAGAGCTCCCAGCTGAATGCTGTTGTCTCATGGACGGAAATCAGGACCCGTAACGTTGGATGTACGGGTTCATGCTGTCCGGGGGTAAAACAGAGTCACAGTCAGGTACCAGGCTGCCCTGCAACGGGTCTATACTGGGTTCTATCTGAGACCTGTCTCTAGTGACTTAGTGTAGGATAACAGAAAGATGCATGAGACCCCAGATCGCGTAAGTTACCTGGGTGTTGACTCTGGCCTTCTCTTTTCGTCTTTCTATGAATCACTTTCTTACCCCTTTCTCGGCAGATTCATGCACTCCAGAGTTGTCCGACTGATATTGCTCGGCCATTCTACTTTGGTTGCATGGCATTCACCAACTGTTCGGCCATAATGCCCTAGCCGCAGGATCACTTCGGGCTACCACCAATAGCAAAGGGGCCCAGAGCAATGGACTACCCCTGTTAGAACTATAATTAACCTAAAGCCCGAGAAACCTCTCCGAGTAAGGCTCAGACTTCCTGAATAGCTGCATGTTTCTCATCTGGTCCGTTGGTATTGCGCCTATCAAATGGTATCGGGATGCATTCATAAACTATGAACAAACTACCAAATAAAGCACCATTTGTACGAAAGCATGACCCCAAGCCGTAACACCGTTCCCCGAATCAAGCATAAGCATAAGCATAAGCCACACCAACTCCGATACTATTAGACACGATAGGATACTATTGGGAACAAGAATGGCAGCCGAAACATCGGATATTGGGGTCTTCGTTCATGTACAGCTGAAGACCAATCGAGGTTGGTAGATGATGCAGATTGACGGAGGGATAATTTGGATGAACGATGTGATTGGGTAGGCGATAATTCGGCTTTGGTGGATGAAGACAGGGGGTTCCCTGTCTGGTGGAGTTTGTCGCTGGGCAGATATGGCTGGATGGGCCGTTCCCGGCATGCCGCCGTGTTCTTTCTGCGACTGGCGGATCGGAGTGAAACAGGGCAAGCGCAGAAAGATAGTGTTAGCGCATATCAGGAGACTTGGTATTCGCATCAACTTGTTTGGTCGAGAAAAGTTCAGATGTCAACGAGCAATCTTTAACGCTCTAATCCACTCCAGCGTAGAGATCCACAACAATATTGATTGCGGCCACGAGGATTTCCGCGGCGATCAAAACAATGACTAATAATTGTTAGATGAATCAATATCACAATTGCAGTGGAACTTACCAATCCATTCGAGATACTCGCCGTGGCGGTGGGTCAATTGATCCTTGAGGACGGCAAGCAAATCCGCAATAACATCCAATCTCTCTGTCAACAGACTGACACGTTGATCCATCTCCAAATAGCTTCGAACTGCTTGGTACACAGGTTCCAGCTGTGGCTCTGCCCAGAAAAGTTCCGGGCTATCTAGGACAGATCCCTGTAAATGGATGTTGATGCGGAGAATAAACAGCTCTCCGATCTGCATGTTGATCTGCTTGCGTGTGAGGTTGACACTACCAGTCTGCGCAATCTGGGCAGGCAGAGGCGCGGTGTCGGTAATGGTTTCAGACAGAAGATCCTCGAAAAGCGAGGTCTTGACAGATTGGGCTAGAGCATGAGAGATAGCCAGCTTGATCATGTTGTTTCGTGGGTCACGAAGAGAGATAAAGTCGTTGTAGATCCTGGCCTGGTATTCACGCGCATAGTAGAAGTTGAAATTCTCAATCTGCGTGTCATCAGGACTCAAGATGGACGTCGCAAATTTCGAGATGTCTGACAAGAATCGTGATTCTTGCGCTGGCGACATTCCCCATATTACGACTGTGCCGTAATCAAAGAGGAATACCTCCGGTGTGTGGATTGTGGTGTCAATGTCGGGGGTATCTTGGACGACTGCTTGCTCGGTATGGTCGGCTGAATGTCCAGCCTCTTCATGCAAATCAATTAAATCATCCCTTCGGCTCTTTTTGTTGTCTTCCACCTCCACGGCACTGTCCGAGTACCTTCTTTCGCTGGGTCGTCGCTCAGGGTGTCCATTGCCACTTGGGTCGGCGAACATCCGGCCCTTCTGCTTTTCTTCATATTGGTAGTCGAAAGGCGAGTAGACACATTCGTCGTAAAGTTTGGGATTCGCTCCACGGGTCTTGCTTCGCGACTTGAGGAACTTGATCACGCCCTCCAACCGATACGAATTAGCCGTACAGTAAGCTGTGACTCGAGGAATGCGATCGCGGTCGGCCTTGCCTAGTCGGGCAGCATGGCTTCGTGCGGCGGGATCCTTGATTCGAGTGATTTGCGAATAGACATCCCGAGGGAAATCTCCATCAGAGGCTTCTTCCTCTTCGGTCACCGGATCGGGGAGCAGCTTCAGTTTCTGCGCTTTCTTCGTAGTTCGCTGCGGTCCAATCTTAGACGCCGGGTGGGATGGGTATGATGAAGCGTTGAAGGGAGCAGCGCCATGGCTGTTGCGGCGACGGAGTTTGCTGTTCAATGCTGAGAGCATGGGCTGGCTGCCCGGACGGGGCTGGGTACCCTGGGCATTAACATTGAGGACTGGAGGTGAACCCGTATGCAAGGGTCGGAACGTAGGATCGGAGGTCGAGGAGGTACCATAGGTGCTGATTTGCGTGAGCGGATTGAATGATACCGACCTCGACGTCCGGCTCGCCCGAGGTGACGTAGAGGCCGGATTGTGCTGAGGCAGCAACGGAGAATTCTCTTCTGGCATGATTGAATTGAAATATAGACTTAGACGACAAGCGCCATTGGCGGAATTGGAGTGCAGGAAAAAGGAAAGAAAAAGGAAGCTGGGAGCTCCCCATGCACGTGTTCCGCCTTATTAATCGGTGACATCGTCACTTTTTCCAAGTTTGGACTGCAGCGACTGCCCTTCAACATGTTATTTACTGAAGGTTGTCTATCGTTACATTATTTCCTTTATTTGTTTGATTCAACAATATTTGGACCTCCTAAATGACTAAATTGCTATGTACATGACTTGGTTCATAGGTTTCACTAACACCGAACACCATGCAACCTTGGGAGACGAACAAAAAGCCTCCATTGATTGATCACAACATGGCTGTAAATGACGGCACGTTGCATGCCCAGTCGACACCGACTTTCACGTTGCGCTAATGGGCCCCCGAAGACGGGGAAACATGGCTCGCTGCTGTGTGTATTGCCCGAGTAGTGGCTTTGGTAGGTTGCAGTAACATGCGACTTCCAGACGGATTGGAAATATGCGAAAGTAAATAATAATCGCTTTTAATGGTCATACAAGTTTTGACGTCAGCTTCAACGGCGAACGAACCCACCAGGTCCGCTTGCTTTCTTCCGGAGCCCGTTGCTTGCGGAGTTACGGGTCCTCTGCAACATGCTGCCCTTGAGGTTTTTTCCAGCCTTGGAGACTCGAGGGGCCAAAGCAGGCTTCGAGCTCTTCTTGGTGGAGGGCGCATCAAGCACTCGAATCGAGACATCTCCCAGGTTGACATCCTTGGGAATCTTGTCCTTCTTGTCCAGGAACCTCAGCTTATTTGACTTCTTTGGCATGGCGAAATCATCGGCTGGGGGCGTGGGAGGGCGAATTACGGGATCGGCGTTCAGAATGTCATCGGGAAGCAAAGCAGGAAGAGCTGCCCGTCGTGCATCTTGTGTAGTTGTGCCCTGAATAGTGGCTGTGCTCTCGGAGAGGAGATCATCGGAAGACTCCTTAGGCTTAACGATAGTCTTGGCCTGCAACTTGCGGCGCTCGTCCAGTTTCCGTCGCTTCTCTCTCTTCAGCTGTTCTTCTCTGTAGGCATTGTTAGCAAAATCCATTCGGCGGAAATTGGCAATAGGACATACAATTGCTTCACGGTCTCTCGCTTTTTGGCCTGCTCCTTCATTTTCAATAGCTGAGCCGAATTATCAATGGCCTCCGGCGCATCGTCATCACTATCCTCATCTTCGTCCTCCTGCATCGGATCTTCTGGGATCTCTTCAGGTAGTGTCTGGGGATTTTCAGGCTCTTCGCTGTCGAAACGGAAGTGGTTCTTCTTCTCTGCGGGCGCTTTCTCTCCGTTCACGTTGGATGTCTCCGGGATATCGCTGGCTTCTTCGGTTCCCATAGCCTTGGGATCACTCTTTCTTCTCCGCTTGGTCTGCTGCTCATCGGCCTTGTTGGCCTTGCGCTTTCCGTTGGCAAGTTCGGGCGCAACTTCGCCTCGTCGTGTAGTCACCATAGTGGAATCGGCAGAATCTGAATTTTCTGGTCGCGCGAATAGACCCTTGGCAGCAGTGACCAAGTGAGCAAACATAGAGTGACAGAATTGAATTGACGTGCAGGTCGAGAGGTTAAGCAAAAATAAAAAATCTCTCGGCGATTGGGATTTCCCGAGAGCGGAGACTGATAAGCTACTCCGCCTTATCTACTTCACTACACTTGACCTCTTCAGTATATCCTTAGTTGTCTTTGTTTTATTCTATGTTTAATTGGTTATTTAGTTCCTGTGGAGTAATTCCATTTATTATTGGCTTCAACTAGTCATGTTCTATTCGTTGGTGCTACGAATGTCAATTTTGTTCACTCCAACATGTATATATATAGCGTTCACCATACAAAATATGGAAATCGACTTAGTAGCAATGTTGTATCTTACAAAAAGGATAATTTTTGACTCAACCACTTGTCTATATGACTATCAGCAGTAACCAAAGCGTGACCAAGCTCTCTAGGATAAGATTTACAAGCAATACAAGTTTCCAGCATATGCTGAGCACCCTCAACAAAAGCAATGGATGAATCATTACTACTAGAATTCATATGAAGCTTCTCCGCATTTAGATACTCCCAATGACCAGTGTCACCCATATTGAGAAGAGGAACGGTGGTACCCTTAATAGAAGCAACAGGGGCCAGCTGGACGGCGGCATAATCAATGCCATTGAATCCATCAGCTCTGTATGCGAAATTCTATTGACTCGGATGGCGAATGTTGATAAATAACGCTTGATGATTGTTTTGAGGGCGCCATCTTGCCAATCTTGTGCGAGATTGTTGAAGTTGCTGGGGACTCGCACAGCGGGTACGACTTGTCGAGTTGTTCCGTTCTTGTGGAGTAATGACCAAGCATGTGTGGTGTGTGTTAAGTATCTAGTATCTTGGGCGAACGACTTGTTGCTGAAGCCGGTATACAGGGTGTCAATAATGGCGGATGGCTCGTCATCGGTGTATATGCCATTTCCTGCTTCAATGGCTGTTAATCTCTCCTAGGCATAGGCGAGGATACGTTTGTTGCATACGACTACACCTGTCTAGAAGTTCTTCTTGAATTCGGTGGTGCAGTTTGAGAGAGATTTGTTCACAAAGCCATTGGCTGGTTCGAAGAGGTTCAAAGATTGGTTGAGCTTGGAGCCTGATAACTCGTCGATGATCGCTGGGTTTAGACTTAACAGAGCCATTGTTGAGACCATAGTTGGCACAAAGATAAGTCCGTCGGCAGGCTGGAGGCCTTCTATTGCACCAGAGCAGGGGTAGATCTTCCCTGACCCCTGGTAGGCAGAGGCACCGTTCTCGGCGACGTTCGGGTATGCAGCCATCATAGCACCACCGCCGCTGTGACCGAGGATTGTGACCGAGCATGACGACCTGGTCGATTTCGGTCAGGTTGCGCAGGTACCCCATTCCCTGGTTCACATTCGTTATCATATCTTAAAAATTGAGGTCTGACACATATCCGCTCTTGCTGGCATCGTTGTTTGCACAGAAGGTCGTGAAGCCCCGTTTGGGCAGCTCGGTACAATCAGAGAAGGATGAATAGCCCTGTTCGGCATGCATCACATAGACTGCAATTCAAAATTTCGGCCCAGCTATAGCAGGCCGGTAGAGACCACCAACAAATACCATCGTCATCGAAGTCAACTAGCTCCGGTGTTGGAAGATTTGTGTTTTTCGAGGCGAGGTCAGCTGGCCGAAGACTCCAATGGCCACCAAGGCTGCAATTCCAGTATGCTTCAAAGATAGCATGGTGAACTTCACCTATTCAAGAAGAGGATTGAGAATTGTAGATGGAATGATTGACAGCGGTAAGTCTATCCTTCAGACACCGAAACAAGCTTAATTTGTCTAATGCATAGTTTAGATAAGGATGACGCGTGCTACTGCGTCTTGCAAGGAGAAGTCGAGATGTAGATCAAATGGGGTAGCGTCATCAGGTACTTCGTTCAGATGTTCTAGTCCGTGACGAAGCTGGGAGATGCTGCCCTTTTTACATTGTAAAGCAAGGCGTGCCCGACCCAGATTTGTGCAACGACCAGGAAATATAGGAGTATGATATTTGTACATCATCCTATGCGGAATCTAGTACTAATTAAGTATAGTCTGCATAATTTGCTGTGTGCATGGCAGGGAGGGAAAGGATTTTACCAGCTTTCTTCGCGGCATTCGATGCCCTTGGTTGAGATCATTACCTCTGACTGTGCTTAATTCTAGGACATGATCTGATTGATTTGGAAAATGTTATTTCATAGTCGTAACATGATGTCTGTTAAACAGACACAGTTTTTGCAGTTGAATATTCCAGCATCTTAGTACGACATATGTTCATGCAGTATTGCTATGCCCAAATACCAAGACCCCAAAATCAACAGAAATTTGCCCGTGAATTAAACGTGCAACACAATTTCGCCAGTCATGCAAGTCATACATATCTCATGTTCAGTTCATAAACGCCATCATACATGCCGCCAGATCCAGATCGAACGCCATAAAAGCCAACCAACCCCAAGGAACATGCAAAAAGATGGCAAAAAGCAAATTTAACTGGAATCACTTTCCAGCAGCTTTCGCGGTCCAGTATTCCATGTGCTTGCGGACACATTCCTCGCGCTCCTCAGCCTCCTCACGGAATCGAGTAAAGTCATCTTCTCCAAGATCACTAAGCTCTTCCCACATCTGGTTGTATTCATCCTGATCGTTGCCAGTAACCGCCCACATGTTCTCGCGAAGGCGTTTGTTGCGCTCGCGGTCCTCCTCAATGCGCTGCTCGATTTGCTTCTTGTCGAGGCGTATCTGAGGGGTTCCAGCCTTTGACTTTCTTCCGTCCTCGGTTCCTTCGTCGTGTTCCATATCGGGGTGGGTATCGCGATCCTTCAGAGCGGCGTCGATCTCGGCCACACTCTCGGCAGTGAGGACTTTCTTGCTCTGGAGTCCGCTGAGGACGTGACGGACGTGCTTGACGTTGGCTGCGCCAGTGCCATCAGGAGGAACAACCGAATCGACGACGCGGAGAATATCGCGCTGCATCATGCGGACATAGGTGGGGTGGTTCTCCTTAAGCGCCATGTCGCAGAGATGCTCGATGAAGTACATGATGTTTGCGCGGTTGTTCATGTTGTTCTAAGAGTGAACAAATTAGTCGCGATCCAATGCATTCAATTGTATTGTGCTTACTCGCTCAAGCTGCTCTAGGATACAGGAATGGAGGTCCTCATCCAGGTCCCGATATTTGAGCGCATAGAAGGCAGCTTTCTGCGCAGACGTGACTGAGGCACTGAGGTGCTGCAGCTGAGTCGTGAAGCGCATGCGCACTTCAAATGGATCAACCATCATCTTGCCTTCCTTTTTCTTGCCTTTTTTCGCTTCAGTCGGAGTAGCGACAGAGTCGTCATGAGCCGGAGTAGCCATCATGATAGGCACCGATGGATATTATGTCAGCGGGTGGGTCGTCAGAGTTAGGCGGGAGCAGGGGAGTTGCGGAAGAAGAACTAAATGTAAACAAACCACCTTAAAACACTGGCCTTTTGAAGGGAATTATAATACTAGAGGGATTTGATCTGAATTTTCTTCTATTATTATTGAAGTCACAAGCTACTTGTCTGTCCATTTACCATATCTAACAAGAGTAAAGGCTTTACCAGCTAACATCTCCAATAACATCATGTAGATCCTACTGGAAATGAAAAATTTACATATTAAGATGATAGCAAATTTCAAAAAGAATCCCGTCTCAAAGAGCTGCTCAGACTCGATCTATCATTTCCATCGAGTAGACCGACTTCTTCAGCCTCATGGCGATTCTGGAAATCGTGGAAGTCCTCGTCTCTGAGCGCCTCTTGACGGCGAAATTCAACACCATTAAGTACGGACCAGACGTCTTTCTTGGTCAGTAAGCCTTGCAAGATACCTTTGTTGGCAAAAAGCACGTAGCGCAGGCCCAGGCGTTGAAACATCTTCAGGACAATTAGGAAGGTGATGTTGCTGTTCAAAGTGATGGGAGTCTGGTCCATCCACGGTCGTAGATCAAGGGTATCAACAGGGTCTGCAAACGGCTGATGGGAAAAGAAGACCTGAGTCTCCTCAGAGAGATTGCGGGTAGTTGGAGATGTCGAGTATTTCAATGCAAAGGATAGCTCATTGCGCGTAATGTAGCCCAGAAGAATGGGTTTCGAGGTTTCCGAGACAACGGGGAACCCGCGGTACGTAGTGTTAGCAATTAGACCGCGGATAGAAGCAATCGTATGACCAGTTGCAGTCAGAACGCTAATGTCATCCACAGTCGTCATGACTCGGTGGGCAGACACATCTGGTGGAGTGGTATCATCGCGATGGTCGAGGAAAGGATATTCATTCAATCGAATCCATGACTCGTAAATACCTCGTTTCCCGAAGATATCACCGCACCACTTGGAAAGCATCACAGCAATCATGATCGGGATCACGTATGTTAATGCGCCGGTCAACTCGAACATGATAACGACAATTGACAAAGTCATTCGAGTCGCACCACCGAGAGCAGCGGCCGCTCCAATAATGGCATATAAACCAGGAGTGACGCATGGAATATCTGGCTCACATTTACTAAACAAGAAAGCTTTCGGGTAGGCTTCCTGCCACATGCGCATAAGAATTCCAAGTGCACGCCCATAAAGAGCACCGATGGCGACCGAGGGTAGAATGATACCCGCAGGAATCTCAAGTCCAAAAGTCAAAGACGCCAAGAAGAAGGCCAACAATGCAGCTGCTACCAAAAGGATTGCCACGCCGATTGAGGCTGATCCTGTTGCACAGAGGCCGAAACGATCAAAAGTCGAACTGCTGCACTCAGCAAACAGCGACTGAACAAGCTCCGAGTTTTGAGCCCGCATGAAATGATTCGGGTAGTTGATCAAAGCTGTAAGGAGAGCAACTACAACGACTTCGAGTATCGGCCGGGAAGAAGTTCGGCCTCGTCTCCATGTGGCAATTTTCGTATTCAAACGAATGAGGAATGCACCGTAAAGACCGCCGATGATACCAAGGATGATGAAAGGAATAATCTCAAAGCGGTGCCAGCCTCGAGTGTATGTGACTTGATATAGCACAATTTTGCCTGTTCGGAATGGGTTGAGGGCTTGTAAAACGACAGCTGCAATCATGGCACAAACAAAGCTTTGCCACATGGTTTTGTCCGGGAAATAATAGGAAAGTTGCTAGAAATGTTAGTAAGAAAGCGAAGGACGGAAATTGCGAGTGACTATACCTCCAAGCTGAAAAGTACACCGCCAATGGGGGCTCCAAACGCGACAGAGATACCGGCAGCAGCGGCGGCGGAAAGCACCTCGCGTTTTCGGGCTACATCATTAGCTTAATAATTACCAAAGATGAAAATACAGAGGCATACCTTCGTTGCCATTCAGACTCGGGAATGGTTTCATCAGGATATTGGCACAGCAGCATGCGACGTGCACAAGTGGACCTTCTTTTCCGAGCCACAATCCTGATGCGACAGAAAGACACTTCAAACAGTCAGTATGGGAAATTCGTAGCAGAGTATCGACCTCTCCAGCGACTGACCAAGCCCAAAGATTTGATGGTAAGTGTCCATGGCCCCATGAAATGCCGAATGACAGTTCCACCAAGGACGGTCTTGATCTCAGGAATTCCACTGTGTCGAGCGTAGATGGCATAATTTCGGACCAAAAAGCAAGCACATGCAGCAAAGAAGACCGAAAACACAACATAGAAGATGTATCCAACCGTATATGATCCTCCGTTTGAGGTTGCACCCAACGCAGTGCCCCATGGTGTCCAATCAAGACACTTAGTCTGATCTATATAGCGCATGTTTTAGCACCTGAGGCTCAAAGGTTCGACTGCAACAACTTACCATCAAGACCCCAGCAGCAAAAACTCTTGTTCAAATAAAACTTTCCACCACCGCTGCCATTTTTGCAATAACCGGTCTTCAAGTCACCTAACCAGTCTGTTGCAATGTCGATACAGGCGGCGATTATGCCTACTGCAATACCAGTTGCGATCAACACTAACCAGACATTGCTAGCATCAAGAAGCCGACGAGCATGACCCAATAGTCCTTGTCCGCTCGAGTAGAGGAGCCGTTTCCTTTGTCGTTCCTTTGTATATTCGTAGATCCAATCGATAGCTGTAAAGTCGTCGTAGCCCACACGACGCCCGGGGCCCTCGACATACCAGTCCAAAGGCCCACTATCTTTGGCCCCATCAGGACCACCGTTGAATCCTATAGGACCGTAGGGATCAAGGGGCGATACGTCTCCATTATGTCCACCTTGCGGGGCTGGAGAGCTGAAGCCAGTACCCGATCCGCCCGCGGTAGGGGAGAGAAGATTAGATAGACTGAATCGCGATCGTTGCTTTTGTTTTCGTTTGAAGGATATCCTGTAGGCGCCTCATAGTTAGCTCCACAGTACAGAATGGAATCACTAAGACGTACGGCTCATGTAAACCCTGGGACTCCCGATTGCCTTGGAGCTGGAGGTGGTCCTGATCAGCACTTTGCGACCGGGACCGATCCTCGCTGCCAGAGCCCTGACCACTCATTGACATTGTGAAACATCAACAGACTGCAATATTAGCATCTCTCTTGCATGAAACAAGCTGTTGAAAGGAGACAATCGTCTAGGACGCGCAAGTGTGGCGCAAGCTCCCGGATCCAAGGCGGTGGAGATAGTCTAGGCGGGGCTGCGCCACAGGTAGGCAGAAAAAAAAAAAGTTACAAGATCGAAGCGGAGAGTCTCTTCACTTTCAAATTTCAACAAGGAGCTCCTCTTACGGCCGGAATAAACATGGATCGACGGCCGGTCTATGAGAGGACTCTAACAGAGTCCCAGCTGCTCGAGCAGCTTCCGAGTGGAATCTCGACTTTCATTCGGACTGCATCGGGGACGCAACACCTCCACGCGCTTGCGCTTGGCGCATTAAACACCGAGTTCACAGAGAGCATCTTCAGGCTCTACGAACCGATTTTTGTCGATCTTGCAGCTAGATGGCTTCAATCGGATTTACATGCCGACTATATTCATGTATTAGCGGCTTTCGCGCAGATTTTGCCATTTGCGCCGCATCTGCGGTCGCTCGCCAGTCAATATGCCTCATCACAGACTGGCCCTCTCTCGGCATTGGCCATGTCGAAAGAACTAACACTGCTGCAGCTGGATCAGTCTAGCATTCGCACTCTACTCCTCGCCCTCTTCCGACTTCTTTCGTTCGATCTTGAGACATTTTCTCCCGTCGTTTCACCGCTTCAACTCCAGTCCCTCTTCCAGTCTCAAGACCGAGTCACGCGGTATCTTGCTGTACGATGCTTCGCTTTATATATGCATGCTGCCGATGCAGCCACTGAGAAGATGATCCGTGTCAACACCGGATCTGGACCCATTGAAGGAGACTGGGAAGGCACTTTGATCGATTACCGCCTACTGGGATTGTGGGAGGAACGCCGATGGGAGAGCCTTGGATGCATGATCCGAAATGAGAGATCTTGCAGGAATGAGGATGATGCTCTGGCACTGATCGAAAAGACGAAAGACTCTTTCACACCCAAGACTGCAGAGATCTGTGGAGTTTTGATTCCCAGACTAAAAGAAGTGCCCGTGTACTCGAGCTCTGTCGTAAAGACTCCGACTACAATAAGTAATCTGCGCCGGATTGCAGGCTCCCTGCTTGGGTTCAAACCTATCATGTTAGTTGGTTTGCCTAATTCCGGAAAGACCTCTTTGATCAACGATATTGCTGCCACGATGGGTCAAGCAGAATCTATGGTCACACTTCACTTGAACGAGCAGACAGACGCAAAGAGTCTTTTGGGAATGTATGCAACTTCATCTGCATCAGGTTCATTCTCTTGGCAACCTGGTGTGCTGACCAAGGCCGCTCGCGAAGGCCGTTGGGTCTTGATTGAGGATCTTGATCGAGCTCCCTCTGAAGTCATGGGTCTTATACTCCCAATCATTGAGAGGGGAGAACTCACCATTCCCAGTCGGAGAGAGCGGATTAAGTGTGCAGAGGGCTTCAAGATTATTGCTACTATGAAGTCATCATACAACATTGCCGGCGAGGAGGTTGCCCACAGCACCTCCATGCTTGGAAGCAGACTGTGGGAGAAAGTGCAAGTCAACTCTCTTCCTGTGGACGAAATGCGAGATGTTATCCTGCAAAAGTACTCCTTGCTCGAGTCTCGCGTGCCGACCCTCATGGAAGTCTACGCAAGAGTATGCTCTGCCTTCCACGGGAGCCTTGCGATCAAGGGCTCTCAGGGCCGTACCCCAGGTTTCCGTGATCTGATCAAATTGTGCAGTCGACTGCATAATCGCCTGCAACGTTTGGGTGCGAAGACCGGCTATGAAGCCACGTCAGAAGGTACCGAGGATGAGATATTCCTGGATATTGTTGACGTGTTCTTGAAGTACCTGCCTGAGAGGTCGATGCAAAGCACTCTTGCCGCCGTTGTTGCCGAGGTGCTTCAGATCTCACCCCAGCGAGCACAATTCTGCCTGCATGAGCGTACGCCTTCATATACTGACAGGAACAACAGTCTTGTTCTTGGCCGAGAAACCTGCCAGAAGATTAAAGTACCGAGTGGATCGGCCCTGAAGTCGGCGACAGCAGCCTCTCGATTTGCTCCTACAAGAGCAGCATTGTCACTTATGGAGCAGGTTGCAGCTTCTATCCAGATGGCAGAGCCTGTTCTGCTTGTCGGAGAGACTGGTATCGGAAAAACTACAGTCATCCAGCATCTCGCAACTCTTATGCGCCAGAAGCTTACCGTAGTGAACTTGTCACAGCAAAGTGAAAGTACTGACCTGCTGGGTGGCTTCAAGCCCGTCAATATTCGTACCATGGCAGTGCCAATGCTGGACGAGTTCACTCAACTATTTGAGCTGACTTTCTCCGCCAAGAAGAACCAAAAGTTCCTGTCCTCAGTATCGAAGAGCGTTGCATCTTCGAACTGGGTACGATTGGTAACCCTATGGCACGAGGCCGTTCGTCTCGCCAATGGTGTCTTCAACCCTCCCGCTTCCAATGCTGATAGTGACGAGCAACCGACGAAGAAGCGGAAGCTGGATTCTCCCAAGTACCAACACCTACGACAAAGATGGGAAAGCTTCACAACTCAGCTTGGAGACTTCGAAGCTCAAGTCTCTCAAGGCGATGCCAAATTCGCCTTTGCCTTCGTCCAAGGTAAGATCGTGAGAGCTTTGAGGAATGGCGAGTGGGTTCTGCTTGATGAAGTCAACTTGGCTTCCCCCGACACCCTGGAGAACATTGCTAGTCTTTTGCACCACGGCAGCGAAGGATCTCCATCTGTTCTCCTCTCCGAAGCTGGTGATGTTGAGAGAGTCTTCGGCCATCCTGAATTCCGCATCTTTGGTGCGATGAACCCTGCAACTGATGCTGGAAAGCGAGATTTGCCCCCAGGCCTACGCTCGCGATTCACCGAATTCTACGTGCATTCACCCGATACTGATTTGGATGACCTGCTGGCTTTGATCCAGAAGTACCTCGGAGACTTGACAATCAGTGACCAGAGAGCTGTTCCAGACCTTGCAACATTGTACATGGTGACCAAGCAGCTCAGCAACCAGAACAAGCTCACCGACGGAGCTGGTCAGAGACCCCATTTCAGTATTCGTACACTTGTTCGTGCCCTCATCTATGTCATCGACCATGCCCACGTCTATGGGCTACGCAGAGCGATCTTTGAGGGATTCAGCATGAGTTTCTTGACTGTACTCAGCCTGGCTTCCGAGCAAGCCCTAATTCCCCTTCTCGAAACTCACATTTTCGGGAACGCGAAAAACGCAAGATCTCTCCTAGGACAAACCCCTCGCCCACCTACAGACGGCAATGAGTATGTTCAGTTCAAGCATTACTGGATGCGCCGCGGTCCTATGATCCCTGAGGAGCAACCGCACTACATTATCACCCCATTCATTGAGAAAAACCTCAAGAATCTGGTCCGAGCTAGCTCCACCCGCCGATTCCCAGTTCTACTCCAGGGTCCGACATCAGCTGGTAAGACGAGTATGATTGAGTACCTTGCCAAGGTGTCTGGAAACAAATTCGTGCGAATCAACAACCACGAGCACACAGACTTGCAGGAGTATTTGGGATCCTACATCTCCACGGATGATGGAAGTCTAAAATACCAAGAGGGTGTTCTGGTTGAGGCTCTGCGGAACGGTTATTGGATTGTGCTAGATGAACTTAATCTGGCACCTTCTGATGTTCTTGAGGCTCTCAACCGACTTCTAGATGACAATCGTGAGCTCTTCATCCCTGAGACTCAGGAAGTTGTTCACCCTCACCCAAACTTCATGCTGTTTGCCACTCAAAACCCTGCTGGTTTGTATGGTGGACGAAAAGTCCTGTCGCGCGCTTTCCGTAACCGTTTCTTGGAGCTTCACTTCGATGATATCCCAGAAAGCGAACTCGAGTTCATTTTGAAAGAACGGTCTCAAATCGCTCCCTCGTTCTGCACACGCATTGTCGCCGTTTACCGCAAACTGTCATTACTACGCCAGTCCAACCGACTGTTTGAGCAGAAGAACAGTTTTGCCACCTTGCGTGATCTCTTCCGTTGGGCCCTTCGTGACGCAGATGATCGCGAGCAGTTGGCTGTCAACGGTTACATGCTGCTTGGTGAGCGTGTTCGCAACCCCCAAGAAAAGTCCGCTGTCAAGTCCGTAATTGAGGAGGTCATGAAGGTCAAATTGGACGAGAATACTCTTTACAGCTCCGCAGAGCTGGAAAAGAGCCTTCCTGACATGAGTGAGCTTCCGATCGGTATTGTGTGGACCAAAGCCATGCGACGTCTTTTCGTTTTAGTATCCAAGGCTCTCAGGAACAACGAACCCATTTTGCTTGTTGGTGAAACAGGTTGTGGTAAGACCCAGCTTTGCCAGGCTGTTGCTGAGGCTTTCCGAAGGGAACTGTTCATTGTGAACGCCCATGTCAATTTGGAAACTGGCGATTTGATCGGAGCTCAGAGGCCTATCCGAAACCGGGCAGCGATTGAGAAGCAGCTCGTGGATGATCTTCAAACGCTTCTCCGTGATCAAGAAACTGGCGCTTCGTTGGATGAACTGAAGCAAGAGTTCTTAGCATTGGATGCAGAGCAGCGACAAAGCAAGGATCAAGCTCTCATCCAGAAGATTGAGAGAAATTCTGGTCGTTGCAATGCACTGTTCGAATGGTCCGATGGAAGTCTCATCACTGCCATGAAGACCGGTCAATTCTTCCTTCTTGATGAAATTTCTTTGGCGGATGACTCCGTTCTTGAGAGACTCAACAGTGTTTTGGAACCCGCTCGGTCCATCCTTTTGGCCGAGAAGGGCCCTATTGACTCGATGGTTGTGGCTGATGGTGGCTTCCAGTTTATGTCCACAATGAACCCTGGTGGTGACTACGGAAAGCGTGAGCTTTCTGCAGCTCTTCGTAACCGTATGACTGAAATCTGGGCCCCTCAGTTGTCCGAAGACGAGGATATCCTGCCAATTCTCCAGATGAGACTGAACCTGAAGTCAGAGGATGTGGCACGAGCTATGCTACAATTTGCGAAGTGGTTCAAAGCGACCTTCCAGAACACCTTGACCACCTCGCTTTCAATTCGTGATCTTCTTGCCTGGGTTGATTTCGTCAACACCTGTCAGAGCACAGATACCCAGTTCGCTATTATTCAAGGAGCTGCGATGGTTTTCGTTGACACTTTGGGTGCCAACCCAGCTGCTATGCTTGCCATCTCCCTCGAAAACCTCGATGGAAACCGCAAATCTTGCCTTAACAAGCTAAGTGAATTGTTCAACACAGATGCTTCCAAGATTTACTGGGAATCGTCAAACGTCTCTGTCGAGCCGGGTGCTTTGCGCATCGGGCCCTTCTCCCTGCCCACAGTTGGCGATGCCGACCCTGATCCTCAGTTTACAATGGATGCTCCTACCACCATTGCCAACTCCGTGAGAATCGCCCGTGGTTTGCAGTCCTCGAAACCAATTCTTATGGAAGGAAGCCCCGGTGTGGGTAAGACCACGCTCGTCACAGCCCTCGCCAGAGCCCTTGGAAAACCTCTCACCCGAATCAACCTTTCAGAGCAAACAGACCTTACGGACCTGTTTGGTTCCGATGTACCCGTGGAAGGAGGAGACGTTGGTCAGTTTACCTGGCGTGATGCACCATTCCTGCGAGCAATGCAACGCGGCGACTGGGTTTTGTTGGATGAAATGAATCTTGCCTCGCAGTCCGTCCTCGAGGGTCTCAACTCTTGTTTGGATCACCGTCAACAAGTTTATATCGCTGAACTTGATCAAACATTCAAGAGACATCCTGATTTCGTCCTCTTTGCTGCCCAGAACCCTCATCACCAGGGTGGTGGCAGAAAGGGTCTTCCTGCATCGTTCGTGAACCGTTTCACTGTCGTCTACGCAGACAGCTTTACCGATGATGATCTGAAGACAATCTGCTCCAGGCTATTCCCTGGCAGCCCCTCTGTGCAAACCGAGAGACTTGTTGATTTCATCTCTCTGCTGAACACAGCCATCACACGTGATCGTCGACTGGGTGCTGTTGGCGGGCCCTGGGAAGTTAATCTGCGAGACATCCAGCGATGGCTCCAACTTGCCGATCGAGGAAAGCTCCAGATCCAAACCAAGCACTTCATTGATGTCGTCATCAACCAACGGTTCAGGAGCCAAGAGGATCGAGCTGTGGTTGCACAGATCTATGACCGTATCTTCACAGACTCTGATCCTGGTCTTAAGAGTTACTTCCACAACCTCACACCTGAGTACTTGCAGGTTGGTCTTGGAGTTATGACCCGAGATCCCCTCCTACAGCGGTCGGCTGAGCCAAATATGCGGATTCTTCCAAAGGATCTTCACATTGTCGAGTCACTCATTTTGTGCATTGACAACTCCTGGCCTAGCATCCTCGTTGGAGCTGCTGGATGTGGTAAGACTACTCTTATCAGGAAGCTAGCAGCTGTCAATGGTGCAAACCTTGTAGAGCTTGCTCTGAGCGCTGACACTGATACCATGGATCTGATCGGTGGCTTCGAACAGATTGACCACCGCAGAGAGGTATCGGGCTTCGTGCACGACATTGAGATCTTTTTGCGCAACCAATTGATCCAATGCTTCGCTTCAGGCGAGGTATCTGATGTTGTGGTTTCTGCTCTCAGCATTTGCGAGCATTTCCAGGCAGCAGACATTTCGCTAGAGCATGTTATCTCTTCGCTCTCTGCCCTCTGCCAGTCATCTTCTGATCCAGCTTACCAGCAGTTCTTGACCAGAGCCCAGAATCTGCTCAATGCCATTGAACAATCTGACAAGATGAAGGTTGGATTTGAATGGACGGAAGGTGTTCTCACTCAAGCTGTTCAGCTTGGCCACTGGGTGATCCTGGACAATGCTAATCTGTGCAATCCCTCCGTTCTTGACCGACTGAACTCGTTGACGGAACCCAATGGTACCCTCATTCTTAATGAGCAAAGGACCGAGGATGGCTCTGCCAGAATCATTTCGCCTCACCCCAACTTCCGACTGTTCTTGACCATGGATCCCCGCAATGGTGAATTGTCTCGTGCCATGCGTAACAGATGTACTGAGATCTGCTTCCTGCCAAGCGAGCTCCAGGATATCAAACCCACTGTCGGCCCATCCTACACCTGTGAATCCTTTATCTACCGCCTTCGCCATATCTGGAACCTGAACACTTCTTTGTCATCCGCTGCTTTTGAGAATGCCCTCGAAGTCTGCTTGGATCACCTTTCACCCGAAGACCTGTCATACCTTCAACAATCTCCCCGAAACTTTGAGGCTATCAGCGCTTTGGCTCTCGAGAAAAATCAAGCCTCCAATGTTCTGCAGCGTTACACCTCGTTGTTCCACGACAACAAACAATGGAAGCCACTTGAGATCGCTAACGGCGAAATTGTTCTTGGAGGCGCTAAGCTCGGTATCCGAGGCATGTCACAGCCTCTTCACCCGCTCACCAATGAGCCTCTTCTCTCGATTGCAGGATCTCGCGATTTCCGATCATGCTTGGTCGTCCTGGCCTATCTCCAGGAGTTGAGACTTGACATTCACCGTCTCAGGCAGTGTTTGCTTCATGCTGATGCCTCCGGCAAAGAGTTGAAGCCCAGCCAAATGACAAGACTGGAGCGATCATTGGCATCTGCCCGCATCCCTGCCTTGATGAAGGATACGACACAGCCCGTGGCCTCATTTTTGTCTGATTGTGGCCAGGCATTGTACGATTACATTCAGGCTTTGGATCAGATCTCCCTTCAAGGACCTGTGATCATCGCCGCTCTTCGGGCTGTTACTTCTCTATGCTGGGACATCTACAGAGCCACAGAAGTGAGCCAAGTCGACGAAGGCGAGTTCCAAATTTATCTGCAGATGGGCAGGAAGATTTGTGCCTCGCTCGACTCATCGACCATGCTACAGCCACTTCAAATGGCCCTGTCTCAGGCCCTCGATCGCTTCCAAGAAGGATGGGCCTTGATGACAGGTCTGAGCATGCAAAGAATGTGGGACGCTTGGAGACATGTCACTCCCGTTTCTCAAGAGAAGTTAGACTCGCTCACTGAGCTGGAGTCGACTGTCTTCGAGTTCACCACTCTGGCTCTGCAAACTCGCGTGGAGCTTTCCCAATTGAGCCAAGTCCGCGACTCGTTGATTGACGCCCAGCGTTTCATTCTTATGGATGGCGCTGATGGTGACGTGCTCGTTCAAGGCATCAAAGAAACTGTGGCCGAACTATCTCGGGCAGTTCGACGCTCCGAGTCGACCGAGTATCCTTACTTCGCCGACGAGTTCGAGGCCCTTTGCCAGTACCATGACATCTCATCGTTCTTCCAGAACGACGTCAATGATACGATTATCCAGACAGTCATGCCACTTCTTGCTGGTCGTGCAGCTCGCGCATTGGATGCTTCAAACTTCCAGAGCGACGTGCCGAACATGCTCAATAGGGTGACAATGTTTGCTGGCTCATCAAGCAAATTGGAGGCTGCACTTGCGACAGGCGGTGTCTTGTCCCTGTCCCTATTGGATAGACTGACAGCTGTAGGTAATACCAAATTGGGCCAGATGGATATGCTCGAGGCAGAGAAGAAAGCGCTATCCAAAGCTATCACCCTAAGCAGTCGACAAATTGCTACCGATCAGTCCATGGACCTCAGACGTATTCTGGCAAGACTGACCTCGGAGCTGGTTGCTTGTCATCGCGAATTCCTTGAATCTCGTTCCGCTGAAAACCTGATCTCCATATTGCAAGCAGTTCAAGCGGGAGATCTCTCCGATGAACCGACAGCTGTTAAGGTTGAAGTTGATCAGAACCTGGCAAGTGCTCAATATCTCAAGACAATCACCGAGCAGGCTCTGCCCACGCTCGTCTCATCATTGAGTACGGCCCCATCAAGCAAGCAGCACAGTATCCGCAGCACTGGACTCGCAGCGGTACAGCTAGCGGTGATTCTTCTGCGGCTATTCGTGCCTGACAAGACTTTCGACCCCTCGCTTGGTCTCGTTGTTCAGCGCAAGCGCCACTCCCAGCGCCTTGCAGAGTTCACAGCTAAGTCTGCTGCAATTCTTGCGTTCGAGAAGAATTTCACCAGTCAGATCTCCAACCTGAGGTCTGAGCTCTTGCATGACGAGATTCGCGACCTAGGCGCTGCTCCGCCTCCCTCATTGGTAAACCGCCCACAGCAGTCTCAGTTGAGCCTCTTGCAAGGAGAATTTGTGAACTTGATCAACTCCGTTCTGAACAGAGACCCCGAGCAAATGATTCGCTCTTCTGAGCAATCCTTAAACTCCCAGATCCAGCTTCTGCGTGATAACATCCAGGAGCTGAGCTCCCGTCTCAGCACTCACTACCGTTCTTACAGTGACATCACGGTGCCTGTAGTTCGTTTCTTGCAACTGCTCGATCTTGGTCTATTGCTCGGCTCCAGCCAACCGGAGCAGTCGGGCAATGTCCCTGATATCCAGTCTTTGAGCGAGCGAACACCCTTCCTCGGCGGTACTGTTCACCCCGTTCTGTCTGGAAATACCGGTAAATTGTCAAACACCCCCAAGAACCAAGTTGAAATGCGTCTTCAAGAACTATCGGCTCTTTGGGCCGCCCAGGACGCAGATTCTACCATTCTTGACACAATGGCTGGACGATCAACAATCCTTCATATCTTTGCCGATTTCCATCACCTGTGGAAAAACAAGCTTAAGGAAGACCAGGAGCAGGAAGCCGAAAAGGGAGAGCTGTACCGCTACAAGGGCTCTTGGGAAGAAGAAGAGGAAGTCAATGAAGCCGAACTCCATGCACTCTTCCCTACCTACGATGAAGGGTCAGTTCAGGAGACCGAAATGACTGGCCGCATTGACCCCAAGGCCATCTCTCTCCGTCTCGCCTCTCTCCACGCAAAGATTGTGTCGAACCAGCGTACAGGAACCGCATTGACTACCTTGGTCAAGCAATCTGGCCACCTCTTGGGATCGATCTGGTCTGATAACAAGAGCGACTTCTCGCCAATATCACCTGAAAGCCATCTCCCAGCAGTCCTCCTGCTTCTGGATGATGCCATCAACGAGGGCGATGACCGGAAGAAGAACTACAACTTCTATACGGATTCTAACCTCGCAGAAGCACGGAAGTTGGTTGCTCTCGCCCTCTCTGTTCAGGCTCGATTTGCGCAGATTCAAACTGCTTGGCCTGAGCACGCTGTTCTTCAGGACGTTATTACTTGCTGCATGGAGATTCTTCAGTTCAAGCACACAGAGCCTGTTGCCAAGTTTATGACCAAGGTTGAGAAGCTTCATTCCTTGGTGCACGAGTGGCAGACCGTGGCTAGCAGAGAATACTCCGCTGTCATCGTGTACGATGAAATCACCAGCACCATCATCAGCTGGCGCCGACTTGAATTGTCAACCTGGGCCAAGCTCCTTGATCTTGAGAAGGACCGCTGTGATGAAGATGTCAGTGCTTGGTGGTTTATTGCCTACGAGGCCCTCCTCGGAGCTCCCATTCAGATGGCAGAGGCAGGGGAGCAGGACATGAGCGAGCATACCCACAGCTTGATGTCTACTTTGGAGCAATTCTTCAAGTCTACCACTCTCGGTCAATTTGCTCGTCGCCTGCAATTAGTTACCAACTTCCAAGCCTTGCTGGAGGTCTTTACCAAGGACTTCCCTTGCCTCAAGCAGCTTGTTTCCGCCATGGACAATTTCCTCCATCATTACCGACCATTCCAACCCGGAGTTGACAAGATCCTGACCGAGAAACGTGCTGCTCTCGAGAAGGATATCAAGGAGCAGATTCAGCTGGCCAGCTGGAAGGATATCAACATTGTTGCTCTAAGGGAGAGTGCTAAGCGATCTCACGTCAAGTTGTTCAAGTTGGTTCGCAAGTACCGTGAAGCCCTTGGCCAGCCGGTGCAATCAATCCTTGAACAAGGCCTTCCGGAAAGCACCGAGGAGATCACCTCGATGTCTTCTTCGGAGCCAATCCGTCCTACTGCACTTTTCCCTGAGGCGATGGCAATCTGCCAAAAGAACAAGGACCTGTGGTCAAGCAGAGCACTACGCTTCCAGAAGCCAGATGGAACAGCTGACAACATGATAAAGCTCTACTCTGCCATCCCATCCGAGTTTGATATTGCCAAGGATCTCGACAACTTTATTGTGTCAGTGATTGAGAACATGAACGAGTACAAGTCCAAGACACCCAAGGTCTTGACCGAGGATAACAAGGATGACGTCCAGCACCTAAAATCCCAAAAGCGCCGTCTCTACGCTGAAACTCTCAAAAAGCTCTACGAGATGGGCGTTAAGCGCAATGCTGGAACCAGCGTGATCGAGACTCAGGAATCTCTTGCGCAGATCCTTGCTACCAGCGCTGCTTTCGAGTCTGGCGCGGCTACTTCGAGCGCCGTTCAAAGTGCCGACTGGTACTTCCACAGACTTGTTGACCTCCTGCCTAAGACACGTCTCGCTTCGCGTAACTATTCCGAGGAGCTGAGCAACGTTGAGGTCTTCAGAAGTATGGGATCTATTGAGCACCTTATCTTCACCGTTCGTCGGCAGAGAGGTATCATCTCATCCGCCCTGACTGGCCTGGGCAAGTTGAAGTTCACGCTTGACAAGGTGCAGAACTTGTGGACAGCAACCTCGGACTCTCTTTCCAAGGATCATGCTTCTACTTCTGAAGAACGAACCAATCTAGCCAGAGTCGTGGCCTGGTTGGCCCCTATCCTTGGATTAGCTTCCATGATTGTTGGTGTGCATGCTAAGTTCTCGGGACTTGATGCATCGAAGATTGTCGAGGCACTCAGTTCCAAGAAGGCTTACTTCGACACCCTGCGCAAGTCATACGAGACCCTTCCTCTTCTTCCTACTGGAGTTGCGTCGAAGGCGCACCACGAGATCATGCAGCAGACACGAGCCTCGCTCGAGAAGTTGGCTACTGATCTGAAGAAGTGGAGTCAATCTCGTCCCGATCTTGCCTTCGCGTTGGACCAGGTCACACCTTGGATCAAGACAAACATGGCTTCTCTTCCCAATACTTTCGAAGAGAACAACCTGTCCATCCAATCCTTTGACAGTAGCCTTCTGACTGCTATTGACAAGATGCTCATTGGCCTTCAGAAGCTCAAGGATGTGCCCGCTGCTATCAACTTTGACGGTTTGCTGTCAAGGAGTGACGAGTTCTTCTCTCGTGGAGTGAAGGCTGTCCATCTCACCGAGATCACATCATCATTTGAAATGGTTCTTGGTCAATTGAACTACCTGCAAGACCACTCCGAAGCTGGCCTCTCTATTGCTGCCGCTTTGACCACCAGTATCTTGCCCGTTGCCAACAGATACTACCAAATCTGCCGAGACCTTGCCGATCGATTTGTCGCTGTTCACCGCGAGATCTGTAAAACATCTTATATTCTGACAAAGACCTTCAATCAGGTCGCCTCTGAGGGCTTCTGTAGCCCCGGTGAGGCATCCCAAGAACAGGGCAAGGAAGGTAAGATGGAAAGCGGAACAGGTCTCGGTGAAGGTGAAGGTGCGGAAGACATCAGCAAGGATGTTGGCGATGACGAAGATCTCTCCGAGTTGGCTCAGCAAGAGAACAAGAAGGAGGACGGCGACGACGAGATGGACGATTCCGCCGATGCTGTCAATATGGACCAAGAAGAACTTCAAGGTGACGCTGAGGATCGCAAAGATGGCGAGGAGGAGGATAAGGACGAGAGTGGTGATGAAGGCGAAGATGACATCGATGAAGAGACTGGCAGTGTCAATGACCTCGACCCAGCTGCTGTTGATGAGAAGCTCTGGGACGGTGGTAACGACGACCAGCAGAAGGATACCGAGAACGAAGAAGGCAAGGGCCAGTCAGAGGCTGAGCAACAGGCTGCCGCTCAAGAGGAGCAGAAAAAGGACAAGGACGGCGAAAAGGCCGAAGACAAGGATGGTGAAGGTGAAGAGGAGGAGGAAACCGAAGACGAAGAAGCCCCCGAAGACGAGGGCGAGGCAGTTGGTCGTGAGGAGATGGATGTCACCGATCCTCAAGCGGAGGAGCAGGAGACACTTGAGCTCCCCGAAGAAATGCAGCTTGACGGTGATGATGGAAAGGACGAGGGTGGTGACGAAGACGACGATGGGATGGATGACCTTGATGATGACATGGGTCCCGCTCCTGAGGAGGAAGGCAAGGTCGAAGATGGTGACGATCATGCCGGTGAAGAAGATGTCGACGCAGCACAAGATGACCAAGCGCCTGGTGAGGATGAGGAGATGGGTGATGAAGATGCCAACGAAGCTGAAGCCGGCGGAGAAGAAGAGGAGGAAGCTGGCGGCGAAGATCCCGAGGAGCCCGAAAAGGACGACTTCCTCGCACAGCGTGATGAGAATGAGGCCGCCGGTGATAACGTCGCTCCTAGCGAGGCTGTCACCGGAGGACTCGGAGCCGAGCAAGACCAAAACGAAGAGAAGGGTGCATCAGGCGACGCCCAGCAGGAGAGTGGCTCGAGTGATCCCACTGCCAACGTTGACGAACAGACTGGTGCTGCTAAAGACAGCGAGGAGAGCCAGGCCAGCCGAGAGGCCGGTGGAGGTGAAGAGACGAAGCCGAACGAGCCTCAAATGCAGGCCTTTAAGAAGCTTGGTGATATGCTAGAGGAATGGCACCGCAGACAAAAGGAGATTCTGAACCCCTCCCAGGAGGAAGATGATTCTCAGCCTATGCCTCAAGACACCGATATGGCTGAAGCAGACTTCGAGCACCTCAAGGACGACGATGACGTTGCTGACACCCAGGCTCTCGGACAGGCCAATGAAGAGCAAGCACAAGCTCTCGACCAGAGCAAGGGCGTCGAGTCTGACATCAAGCCGGGCGAGAACGACGTTCTCCCCGATGCCGGCGAAGACCAGCAAGATGCCGTGGACAACCAACTCGAGGATGAGATGCAAATCGACCGTGAAACCGCGCCCACCGACAGCGAGCACGCCGGTGCCTTCATTCCGGGCGGTCAACAATCTCAAGACCGTGCAGAGGGAGGACAAGGCGCCGAAGCTCTGAACGAGGAGCTCGACGAAGTCGACACCCAACTCGCAGCAATCCATCTCTCGTCCTCGCTTCCTCCGTTGACCCCGCAAGATGAAGCCCGCCGCCTGTGGTCTCACTATGAGTCCGCGACAAACGACCTCTCCCTCTCGCTGACCGAACAACTCCGCCTCATCCTCGCCCCAACAATGGCCACCAAGCTCCGCGGTGATTTCCGCACCGGAAAGCGTCTCAACATCAAGCGTATCATCCCCTATATCGCCTCCCAGTACAAGCGCGACAAGATCTGGATGCGCCGCTCCATCCCCTCAAAGCGAAACTATCAGATCATGCTTGCTGTCGATGACAGTAAGTCCATGCTTGAAAGTGGAAGTGGCCAACTCGCCTTCGAGACCCTGGCCCTCGTCGCGAAGAGTCTGAGCATGCTCGAAGCAGGAGACCTCTGTGTTCTCGGCTTCGGTAACGAAGACCACGTTCGCGTCGCTCACGAGTTCGGAAAGCCGTTCTCCTCCGAGGCTGGTTCCCAGGTCTTCCAGCACTTCAGCTACCAGCAAACTGGCACAAATGTGCGCAAGCTGATTGCCGACTCGATTGCGTTGTTCCGTGAGGCGCGCTGGAAGCGCTCGCCTGGTTCTGGCTCTGCTGATCTCTGGCAGCTTCAGCTCATTATCTCTGATGGTATCTGTGAAGATCATGATACTATTCGTCGTCTTGTTCGGCAGGCTCTTGAGGAGCGCATCATGATTGTGTTTATCATTGTTGATGCTGTTAAGGGCAGCTCGATTCTTGACCTCTCGCAGGCTAACTTCGAGGCTGATCCTGCTTCTGGTGGTGAGATGAAGCTGAAGATGAAGCGTTACCTTGATCACTTCCCCTTCCCTTACTACCTCGTTGTCCGTGATGTGAGGGAGTTGCCCTCTGTATTGGCTACTGCACTGAAGCAGTGGTTTGCCGAGGTTGTGGATGTGTCGTCCTGATCTCGCACCTAAAAAAGGAGTCGGGACGGTATTTGGAGTTATTTGTTTCATTTAATGGCGTTTATTGCATTTCATTTGTATATGATAGAGGTTAGAGATGTGATGCACATCAACTGAATGTACATTTTCTACTTAACTCATTGATCCATCTAGTCTGAAGCAAAAGGCGTAGTCGAGCTATAATACATTGGCTATCGCTTTCTTTCAGGCATTCTTCCTCTTCTCCTTCTCTGTCATCCATTCCCGAATACCTTTCAGCTTCATCGCCGAAAACTTCATCAACACCCACCGCGGCAAGATATCCATAGAAATCCCCTGCACCCAATGCCAGAAATACGCCCAAACGATGTCCCTCCCACATCCAACCCGATTCAGTCCCGCCGACGCTAAAGTCCTCGCTTTAGGCACAAACAGACCAGTCGGGACGTCGTAACCACCACTCTGAACCTCTGCAGCCTTTAGCGCCATCACCTCGAGCTCCTTCCCCTCGGCCTTCATCTCTGCACTCAATGCCCCGGTGAAAGATTCCACATACCCCTTCGACCCGCTATACACCGTGATATAAGGCAAACCAAATGCGGCCGCAGAAGAAACATTAAGTATAAGACCAGGCACTCCATTACCCTCCAGAACAGGTATCAAGACGCGCGAAATCTGAGTCATGAAAACGGCATTCAGAGCGACCGTCGCATCAACATCTTCATATGTCAACTCACTCAACATAGACGCAGCCTTCGTCTCACCTCCAATATTATTAACCAGCACCGTCAACATTCCACCTCCCCCTTCCTCAAGAATCAGGCGCACTTGATCAGCGATACCATCCACATCATCCTTCTTCAACGACTCAACATCCAACAGCAAAGATCCAGTCTTGGTATCGGGAAATTCGGCCGCAAGTTCGCCCTGCCGGTTCGTTAACTTGGCGGCATTGCGGCCGTGGAGAATGACGTTGAATCCGCGCGCGCAGAGTTCTTGACAGAAACCGAAGCCTATTCCGTCTGTTGCGCCGGTTACTAGGGCCCAATTTGCTTTTTTGTTGGGATTGTAGCGGCTTTTTAAGGTTGAAGGGAGGAGGAAGGTTGTTGCTTGTTTGGTGAACTTGTAGGTTAAGTAGCTGGCGGATGCGAGGCCGAAGTAGCTTAAAGGTGGTGTATATTCAGCGATAGACATGATGGATGATTTCCCTGAGGAATTGGAAAGGGGAAGAGGTTTGGATTGGCTTCCAGAGCTTTTGTGCTCTGGAGAGTTCGTGCTCGGGTTCGGCGTCGCTTTCGTTTTCGTTGTCGTTCTCTATGCATTTCCTGGCTATAAGGGGCTATGGATCGCGAAAGAGACACTAGTCATTCATTATATTGACCAGAGAGTGGCTCAGTCGTGGTGGCATATATTATCAGGCGTCAATGGAGTCATGAATTATTACTGTACATTGTCTTCTCGACTCAATTGCCGCGGGCCATTTATTACCTGCACATTGGTATTGGTATCTCAATGCTAACGCCCTTGGCTACAAAATGCGTCCAGAAATGCCCGCTTTGACTGGAACTACCATCCATATTTGGATCCCGCTTCCTTTTTGTTCCTCCTGCCAGCTGCGAAGCTCTCCTCGAGGGCATCCTTTTGTGAGCTTGCCGCATTAACCAATTGCTGGAGACTGTGCTTGCCAGGCGCAATAGCGCGCACAGGATTGTGCTGAGCTGCAGCAAGCTCGCCTTGAGCCAGGACCTGGTTCGATGCGTACTCTTCATCCGTGTTGAAGGTACGCACTTGTGACTGCGAAGGTATGGCATTCCGTCCAAAGAGTTGGCGTCGTTCAGCCTTGGATAGGTTGAGATCATTGGCAACTGTATCCAAAGATGAGATGTTGGAAGAGGATACGGGTTCGGGGTAATCTTGGGGGATATATGTAGATTCGGGTACAGCTGGACCGGCAGGTGGCGCGTCACCTTCGGCATTGTATACCAACGGCTCATATGTTGCTGAGGACCCTGGTATTGTATCTGCCCGACTCTCTTCGGATGACAGAGAGAACAGGCTGACTTTGGGTTTTGGTGCTGCGGGAGCAGGGGGTTGTGGTGCAGACTCTTGAGGTGCAGCCTTCGGTGCTGCAGGACCCGGTGTCGGCTGCGGAGCCGCCTTGGTGCTCTTCTTCTTCTTCGGCCGCCCCACTGATAGCGGTCTGAACATCATAGGGTTTCCCTGCAATTTGACCTCCCCTGGCTTCTTCATGGCCTCCGGGGTGTCAGGTGTGGTGGTGTTGAGGCTACCAGCTGCAGGTATGGCCTCGGCATCTGCATCCGCTGCAGGATCATTGAAAGCTTGTTCATTCCTTGTCTCTGCATCGGCAGTGCGATCGAATCCCGGGCCTGCGCCGGTCTTGAGACTGAATGGTTTGCGCGTTGACGCCACGGGCGATTTCTTCTCGGCTGTTCGTTTCGGAGCTGGTAGGAATGAGTTGAATCCTGATAGACCTCCTCCACCACCTAACCGTGGCTTTTTACGTGCGGGGCCGTCGTCTCCAGCCTGACCGGCTGGGGTCTCGGGTTTGATCTCGGGGAGCGCAACGCGGATCTTGCGCGGGTTGCTGCGGTCGACTTGGAAACCGCTGGTATCGGGCTTTTTGGTCTTTTCAGTCGGCAGAGCCGGAGTGGTGTCTGGCTCAGCGTCCGAGCCTTCGGAGTCGGAATAGGCTACTAAGGCCATGGTGGTGTGAGTTGCAGATGGTGTAGATTGGAACAGTCCAAGTTAGGCATATTGAAGCCTGAATTGTAGGGCAGATATATTGAGTTATGTCAGCACATAATTATCTCAGCTAAGTTAGTTTAACTTGGCGTAATTCACCAGTGAGCTGCGCTCCCCACCCAACCTATTAATTTAAAATGCATTTATCTCAATCAAAACGCCATTATATTCAGTACGCTAACCTCAAGGTCAATTAGGACCTGGAGTCAAACTATGACCCTTAATTTCACATAGGCTACATTTGGTCAGGCACTCATAGGTGGCTCAGAAGGTGCCGGAGCTCGCCCCGCCTCGCGAAGTATTGGTGCTAAAATTGCTTGCTCTAGCTGCGCTATTAATGAGAAACCTTTTTCAGAAGGTGTTTTACCTTGTAGATCGAGTAATTTTTCGTTTCTTCTTCTTCTTCTTCTTCTTCTTCTTAAGCTTGCTTTGATAATTAGACGTAATTCGACGGCGTTGTTGGCTCATACTTACTATGTTGTGTTCTTCCTAAATTTGGTTGAATTCCGGTGTTGAATACCTTCCGTGGCCGTTACGTATCAAAAGTCGATACTTCCCCATCGTGCGCGAAGAAGTAGACGGACTAAAGCGCGTTCCGAGCTACCGAAGGCTAAGCTTGTCGAAGTCCACCCGATTAAACTAAGCTCGAGTCTCCAATTATGAATTTGGCCCTCGAACGAACATTCGATACAGATCTTGCCCGTCACACTGATACAGAACGGTAGTGCCTACCTCTGACCCGTTTATAGACTCAATTGTAGTCACCTACGCGCGGTTTCCGGGCTATCCAAGTGGTCTCCGACCGTCGAATTCTTTGCTCGTCATAACCTTTGCCTTCCCACGAGTTTAGAAACGCGATTTTGGGCGGGGCGGCCACTCGGTGAATTACGTGAACCTCGCATTATCTAATCCCACAGGAATGTGAGACAGTCGAGAGCAGGAGAGCAGAGAGATCGGCAACTCCCGGTTGAGGTCGACTAACTTGGAAAATGTCCGAAAACAGTTTCTCTCTCTGAACCGGGTCTAAGTTTACTAACAAACTTATCTTGGGAGATGATCGCATCACTTGGCAACGTCATACATGAGCCGGCTACTCCGCTTCCTATGTTGGATATCAATGATATCAGGAGTGCTCGGTCAATAGTATGTTCCTATGTTCATGTTTTCTGAGTTTCTTATGGAGTACTCGAGTACCGAGCCAATTTATAGCTTGTTTCATGCTCAAACAACAGACCCAAGAGTGAAGATAAGGCAAATACGAGATTCTCGTACGGCAGTGGCGCCCTCAAACACAGGAGAGAAGGCAATACATAGCAAGCAGAGCAGAGAACAGAGAACAGAAGCAACATAGAGCAATCGACTCGAATGCAATGTGTTCGCAAAGGAGATGTGAGCGAACAGCTGGTAGCGTACATGTTTGCAGTATAGACAAGATCAATGCGTCATTCTGGCTTTGCCCCTCCCCACTTAATCCGGACCTCCCATTCTTTCTTTCACCCCCAATGGCCCTTGACACTCTCTCTCCATGCCGAGCTTAGGAGGTTTACTGAAGAAGCGGCGCACGAAGGACTCGCACGATTTTGGGGATTCACATACTGACGATTCAGGCGCATCCATGCAACCCGCATCCCATGCCTCGCCCCAAAATACGGGTCAATCGAATGCCGCCAGTATCGACAACATAATAAACTCGAATTCCGGCAATTCCAATGATTCCCAATCACAGACCCAGTCTCACGGCCAGGGCCAACCGGCTCAGAAGCCCGAGAGAGTGACCAAGGGGAAGTACTCTCAGGAGGACTTCCAGCTGCAGCGCACCTTGGGAACGGGGAGCTTCGGTCGCGTGCACCTGGTGCAGTCGAAACATAACCACCGCTTCTATGCCATGAAGGTTTTGAAAAAGGCCCAGGTCGTCAAGATGAAACAGATCGAGCACACAAACGACGAGCGTCGCATGTTGAATCGCGTTCGCCATCCGTTCTTGGTCACCCTGTGGGGAACTTGGCAGGATTCCCGCAACCTCTACATGGTCATGGATTTCGTAGAAGGTGGTGAATTGTTCAGTCTTTTGCGCAAGTCACAAGTGAGTCGCATTGCGCGTTTCTCCGAAAAGCTTCATAGGCTAATTCGTCGTTAGCGATTCCCCAACCCCGTGGCCAAGTTTTACGCCGCGGAGGTCACTTTGGCATTGGAATATCTACACGCACATCAAATTATTTACCGTGATCTGAAGCCTGAGAATCTACTGTTAGATCGCCATGGACATCTGAAGATTACCGATTTTGGTTTCGCCAAAGATGTGCCAGATATTACGTGGACGCTGTGCGGTACACCTGATTATCTTGCACCCGAGGTTGTCTCCTCCAAGGGCTACAACAAATCAGTTGACTGGTAAGCTTCTTGTTGCTATTCCGATGCAATTGACCTGACAATTGCAGGTGGTCATTGGGAATCTTAATCTTCGAAATGCTGTGTGGGTTCACTCCCTTCTGGGATAGCGGATCCCCAGTCAAGATCTATGAAAATATATTGCGCGGCAAGGTCAAGTACCCTCCATACTTGCACAACGACGCAGTCGATCTGCTCTCGCAGTTGATTACCTCCGACCTTACCAAGCGCCTCGGCAACTTGCACGGCGGCCCGGATGATGTCAAGAACCACGCCTGGTTCGCCGAAGTCACCTGGGACCGATTGGCACGCAAGGATATTGATGCACCGTACATCCCTCCCATCCGCGGTGGACAAGGTGATGCCAGCCAATATGACAAGTACCCCGAAGAGACAGAGCACTATGGCCAAGAAGGCGAAGACGCGTATGTATATCCTGTTCCGCCATCTACCCACAACTTGCTAACACCCCTGCAGATATGGCCACCTTTTCCCCGACTTCTGAAGTGCTTGTATGATTTATGACGAGACGAGACGTCCTTCCGGGGGAGGGCGGGAACTGATTGACCCCGGCGGGAGTCATGAAAACCAGGCGTCACTATATGAAATCCCGTACTTTCTACTTTTCATCCCACATATCTTTAGCAATTGCAGTCGAATTTTTTGGTTTTTTTTTTTTTTTTTTCTTCTTTCAAGTCTCGATATACAGGGGTTGAGAATCCTTTCTATTGCCCATGTACTCCATCACTAGGGCACAAAAGCCACGTCCATATTATACACGGGCTACCAGGCCGCTTCTATCGTACAGTAGATCATTCGCAAAGATTTGTTTTTTGCTTCTCGGGTTTCGTCTTTCATCATCCGCGCTTGGTGGTCTGACTCGATCGTCTTGGATGCAAACTATTTAACCGAGAATTCCGCTGCCGCCCTCGGGCTGGCCGGTGGCCATCGAGGCAATGGCGGCAGCGTCCTGTCCGCCGAGGCGCTTGGTCTCGGTGCCGACACGGGTGATGTAGGTGCGGCTGGTGACGTTCCACATGGCGATGTACTTCTCCATGCAGCTGGACAGGCAGGTGTTCTCCTTGGCAGAGAGCGAGGTACCGGGGGTAGGGACGCAGGCCTGGAAGCAGTGCTTGTTCACTTTCTGCAGGTGTTGTTAGCTTGTTGTTGTCGGCAACCGGGAATGGTGACGTACTCCGATCAGAGAACGGGCGTTGGACATGGCGGCCTCGGTCTGGAGCTGGCGCACGACAGCAGCCTTGATCTCCTCAGAAGTCTGAGGAGCAGCAGAGGGGGCAGACCCGAAGAGAGAAGACATTGTGTGTGTGGGTGGGTGGGTGAACGGTATGGGGAAGATGAAGTTGGAGAACAGGAACAAATTGAGGTTCAGGATCTGAGTGTGGCTGGTATCTTGCGCCACATCAGATGTGGACACCTTAGCATAACAAGCTCCAGGGTTGTATACTTCACTTCTGCACTTCACCAATTCACTCTTTGTGCTCACCTTTCAGGTCTCTTTTCTTCTCTTTGCTCCAGGGTATCCGGGTCCTGGTGACACCGCGCCTATCTATCCCACCCCCGGTCTATCCTTGAATCGCCTTGGGCCTCCCCCTCCCCGGGCCCTAATACACCTTCAATATGCGTCTCCCGTCGCTTTCCTCTCTTCTCTGCCTTGCAGGCCTGGTTTCAGTGCCAGTAGCTGCCTACGATGACTCCAATATCAAGAGTATTCCTGTATGTGTGCATTGTTAACGCGACTTGACTCGGGACCGAGGTACTGACTTGTGACATCTGTAGCTTCGCACCCACAGCCTTTCTCCGGTATGATGAGCACCAATATGCAGCTCGCCCAGGGCTGCTAGAAGTGACCCGCGCATAGTTTGCAGTCCGCCGAACATCAACGCTGACCAGGAACAGCCATACCTTGATTCGGATTTCCAAAGCCGCTGGTTCGACTTCGGAGGAGATACAGTAGTCCGCGCCGACAAGTAAGGACTCTAGACGGATATATATAACAGGAAACCCACTGACCTTTCCTCTGCAACTAGGTACCTCCGTCTTACAGCTGACCGCCCATCCCAGCAAGGATGGATCTTCTCTCGCGTGCCTCTCACGGCGACCAATTGGCAGGTAAATACTGGATAGCTCGAACCGGAAGAAGTGTGCGCCAAAAGCTCACATATCCCTTGTGCCAGATCGAACTCGAGTTTGAGATTCACGGTGCCGGCAACTTGCATGGTGATGGATTCGCGCTCTGGCTCACCAAGGAGCGTGCCACCCAAGGACCCGTCTTTGGCTCGACAGACCGTTTCGAAGGTCTCGGTATCTTCTTCGACACCTATAAGAACAACCGCCCTGGTGTTTCCTTCCCATACGTCATGGCCATGATGGGTGACGGCCAGACCACCTACGATCAGGCGCACGACGGCAAGGCGAACGAGCTGGCTGGTTGCTCTGTGAGTTACCATTCAATCGCAGATACGAAGAGGCTCTTCTAATAGATTTTTTTTATAGGCTCGTGGCCTCCGCAGCGCCCCCGTCCCCACCAAGGCCCGTCTCACTTACTTCCAGGACAAGTCCCTCTCCCTGGAACTTCAATACAAGACCGAGGATTCCTGGACCAACTGTTTCACGCTCAACGCTGACGAAGCTAACATCGCCATCCCCTCCGTCGCCTACCTTGGTCTCTCCGCTGAGACCGGTGAGTTGAGCGACAACCACGACATCATCTCGCTCAAGGCTGAGAACCTATACTCCCTCAACCGGAACAACAACGCCGGCAAGGGCTCCTCCGACGGCCGCTCCAAGGGCCGCGACAGTTCCAAGGCACCTCAGGAGGGCGGCAGCTGGACCTGGTTCCTGTTCAAGATCATCATGTTCTTCGCCGCTATTGCCGGTGCCTACTTCGGCTGGACTATCTACCGGACCAAGGCCCGGTCTTCGCGTTTCTAAATTTATGCCTATTTGGCAAAGCACAAAACTCAAAAGTGTCTGTGTCTAAATTTGTGTCTGGGTTTACCCAGTTGTGGTTGATGAAATGGTTCTTGCATACATAGCCCCTGTGAAGCTCTTCTTTTTTTTTTTATTATTCTCTGGTCTACGTTTTTGTCGCGACAACTTATCGTGTTCTTTTCTCCCAATTTTTTGAAATGAATCCAAGTCATGATTATTAAATTGCATGCTCTGATTAGGCGTCAATGGGGTATCAAAGTAAAATCTATATACGAAACGCTACCATATGCATACCAGCCTGGCCAACATACCAAGCTGGAGTCTAGCTCTGCCGTTCTCTTTCCTCACTCCACATCCGGTCCACGATTTGAAAGACCTCGGTGACGCTGCGCATAGCAACATCATCAATGCCCAGCGCACCATACCGATGCTGAATCTTATCCGGATGCCAACGAATGCGCTCGGCCTTGAGAATACTCAACAGATCAAGTCCAGGAGCATGGCGCATAAACTCCTCCACAGCCTCAGGCTCAACATCAGCCCTTTTCCCAGACCGAACAGGCCAAAAGAGCAGATTGCGCAAAGGCTTCGAAGAACCCTTCTCTCCCTCTGCCCCGTCTGCAGCTTCCTTCCCAAGCCTTCCAATAACATCCCACTGCTGAAGGTACTCCCTCCAAGCCCCATCCCAAGCCTTAAGCTTCTTCCTCTCAGCGCCCCGCCGTAGAGAATCATCCATGGCCTGTTCAAAGGCTCTCCTCTCTGCCTCCGCAGTACGCCCCTTCTCTTCTTTCTTCTTGTGTCTCATCCTCTCGGCGCGTAGACGCTCTTGTTCCTCGATCATGCCTTCGCGTGTACGCTCCCACATCCGCGTTCGTACGTAGGATACGTACTCCTCGTCGGACATTTGCTCCAGTTCGCCATCTGGGCCTTTGGGCACGTTGGGTATACTGTAGTTGTGTATTGGTTGGCCGTAGACAGATTCCCAGTATGCGGCGCCTTCGTCATCGCCTAGAGCGTCAAAGAGTGATTCGCGGAAGGCGTCATTTGTGTTTAGTGGTGGTTGTGTTGGTGGGGTGGGGGAGCGATGCCGCCGTTTGCTGTGTTTCGATGGGGATCTGGAGCGGTGGCTTCTGTGGCGCTTGCGGTGTGGTCTTGCGCTTGAGCTTGAGGGAGTATGGCTGTCTTTGGAGTGTCGTGAAGAGCGTTTGAAGCGGAATTTGCCTTTGCTGCGGCTTTGGCTGTATACTTCGGGGTTATATTCGTCTGGTTTAGAGGGATCTGCGAGAGACGGGGATGTGGTTCCTCCTGCAGTTCCCTTGTCCATTTTGAAGACCGGAGACTCACACGATCTGTCAAGGTGGTTGGTACGTGCGATCGTACATACGGCATGCAATGTCGAGTTGGAAATGCCGCTCTTTTTACACCGCCCTTATGACCGCTTTTTCTCCGCCTTTCGCAACGGCTTATCGCCGCCTTATCGTCCATTATCGTCACTTTATCATCTTATCATCTTATCGACCGAGCCCTAAGTCACAGCAACTGTGCTTACTGCAGTAGCCCATACTTATCTGCACCGTTGAACAAAAGCCGCAATCTAGTGAAGCGTACAAGTTGTTTCGAATTCCATTGCCCTTCAAATTACTGCATACAGCGCCGTGGTGTTTGTTTTTTTGGTCAGCAGACGCAGTACTATGAATTACGGCAATTGGAATCGACAAAAAGAGGAGTACATTGATGCTGTTCATGCTATTCAGGATATGTAAGCCCAATAACACAAAGGGGCATTCCCATAAGAATATTTTTCCCAGTTTCATATTCATCCGATTCAATGTTTGTGCAGACATTTGAAAGTTCATCTCCAGATACATGTTTGTGCAGACATTGAAAATTCATATCCAGCCAGGTCAACTCAAGATGACCAGTCAACACTGTTGCCCCAGTTCCCGTTGGGCCAAAGCCGAGGGCGGTCTCCAGTGCTGATCAGAACCTGGAGTGCTCTGTAATGGCTCAATGCCATAACAGCTGGGATACTTGTCATGCCCTGTTGACCGTTGTAGCCCTTGTAGCCTGCTTCAATAACCAAATTGGCGAGCGAAAAATTGCAGCCAGTCATAGCGGCATCCATAATATCACAAGCATGCTGTCTCCATCCGAACACATGCTGTCCTAGTATGAGTTTCTTGGACTTGTGCTCCTGTCTCAGAACCCGGCGCTCGCGGGAAACTCGCTCCCAAGGGGCCACATCAGTCACGAACCACATTGCAGCCTCTGCATTCTTTGCATTCACATCTGCTCCCTTGCTGATAGCAAAACGAGCGATGTCAAGTTTGTCGTGCCAGAGTGCCTCAAAGAGAATGATCTGTGCTGCAAGCGCAACAGGGAGATCACCGCCAGATTCGCGAGATTCAAGGTAAGCAAAAAGGACCTTGAGAACAGGAAGATGGCCAAATTTAGCGGCCGACTTGAGGGTGCGTCGAAGTGTGAAAGAGCCCTTGTAAACCTCAGGGTGGTTGGCGAGAAGCATTTCGACTACTCCAGTATGGCCTTTGGCGGCAGCTGCTTGAATAGGAGTGACGAAATGGTCATCAAGGAAGTTGGGATAAACGCCATAGCGAATCAGGAGCCGAAGGCAGGCCTTGGATCCAGCGATGGCAGCAGCAGTGATAGGGTGCGCCTTTGGGTATCTTGGGATAGGAGAAAGAGATTCAACAAAACTATCAGATTTGACCTGAGTTTTGAACCGGTCTGACTTTGGAATCTTTGCGCCGGCTAGAATGGACTTGCGCAGAGTGGCCAATTGGCCTTTCTCGGCAGCCCAGAGAGCAGCTGCACCTTCATGGTCTTTGACATCCCTTTTGTAAAGGTGATAGTCCAGCTGGTCCCTCAAACGAGGGTGAGTGCGCACCAGAGCATTGATATCCTTCATCTTAGTGAGGTTCTCCGCGATGCCAAGAACCGTCTCCATGGGAAGCGATTGGAGGGGCATGTTTGCCTTTTTGTGATGTCTTCATGATTAGAGAGGGAAGATAAGTCGGAAGGCAATTGTATGGGCTTTTCTCACCTCCAGGAGAGCCACTGGCAAGCTGTGACTATCTGATGTAGGCGAGCGCACCCGTGATAGTAATGATTGAGCTGGTTGCAATGCGCATCATGGCAATGGGATGACAAAGGGAATAAGTCCAAATCGAGCTGAATGCGAAATCAAATCTCGCGATGAAGTCTTGCGCTGCCTAATTGGAGAGGCCGACATGTGACGATTCTCTTTTATACAAACGACCCAAACGTAAACAAAAGCGTGACATCAAATTCAGAGGACTTCTTCAAGCAACGCTTCACCGCATGTTTGACAGCTTGTTTTCTCGATATGAAAGCACCCGCACTGCTTCACCTACTATATCACGGGTATCACCAAGAAGAGAAGCTTGAGGAATGACTGGTCGTCTTTTGGGATGATGATACTACGAATCCGGCGGTGGTAAGCTAGCTGCATATATCCTGTATATTCTAATATCTATCAGTGTTATAGTAAACATAGTTCTGACTTCTCTTATATACCTTCAATTGGACTATCATAACTGAACTGGGTACATATCCTCAAATCAGATACGACAAGCTCCGCTGGTGTTGTTTTCAAACGAGCTCATTGAGTGGCTACCATCCTAGGATGATTCATCTGCCATCCCTACCCTCTGTTTCTTAAATCCCCTTGTTGGTGTTTGTTGGACAAACAGCTCATCCAAATCACTAAATATACAGACTTTGAATTCCGGCACTTCGAACCAAGCCCAAATATGACTCAAGAAAGAGAGAGACATCCATACAGAGGCAGATTTCCCGCCTAGGTTAGCTAAAGAAAGTAATAACATGTCAATAAAGTTAAACACAAGGTATCCCAAAGCCAAGGGAACGACAATCTTACCGTTGTCTGTGTTAATCAGGTTGGGAGCAATGAAGTTCATGACCCAGCTAACAATAACAAAGGCCTTTGTTACAATAGCCAGGCTTTGTGTCCGCGCTCGGACCTTGATAGACAAAGACGCCAAAGCATACCAAAGCTAGCTCCAAAGTGACCGACGTAGTTCATGATAAACCACGAAACAAGATTCCCGAACATGGCAATCCCATATCCACACAGAGCCAGCTGGAAGGTGAGAGCAACGGGAAGACCACAAATGCCCAGGAGATATAAAACCTGAGGATAAAATGCTACGCCGGTGAATTGCTGCACCGCAAACATTCCACAGGCGATGCGGGTCCTTCGCCAATTGGTACCTCGGATACAGTGAAATATCAAGTACAGCATTGACATGCCGCAAATATGGGAAAGAATCACCCAACACCGGTGCTCATTCTGCGATTTATGAACAGGGCTCTTACGACAAGCCTTGTTTCGAGCCAGCACATTTCGATTTTGCAGAATGGAAGGTGGTTGACAATTGTTGAGCCAGGGAATGCTGATTGGGATCAAACAAAAATAAGACAACTTATAGAATAGAGCAGTATAAAATGTACCGGAGGCTGTGACTGTAGGATTAGTATGATTCAATCATCGCCGCTTCCCCTATTGTACTTTTACTGCTTTTTGAAACATACTTTTCTTAATAGCTTTACTTGTAGCCTTCTGCCTCTATTATCACCCTTCAATCCTATACTTGTCGATAATTGGTGGTCTATTGTCCAATTTGTATAGATCACGTGGCATAAAAGCCCCAGGTTCCGGCTCACTCCTACTTGGTGCTTGATATCCCTCTGGTGTAAGTGTAGCTGTATGGTACGTCTCTTGTCCTCGGACTGAACATCAAATTAGATATGCCACAGGCGCTGTAAGTTCGATTGTATGAATTCAAAGACCGAAATCGGTAACAATGGCAAAATAAAAACGCCCATTCCCAGGGAATCTCTCCTCCCAAACGAGTACATGTCCGAAAAAAGCAATCAAATGCGATAATGCGCCATGTTCTTCTTAATCTCATCCACAATCTCTACAGCTTCACCCGTACTCCTAGCCTCGAAGTCATATCTCTTCTGTTCTGTGGCATCGTTGCCGCGAACTATCATGACCCGGAAACTCTTGGGGTGTCGACGACTAACCTTTGATCCGATCACATCACTGAAGCTGATCGAGCGTGTCTTGCCACCGGAGGCTGTTTTGCCTGTGTCCCCTGGAACGATGTGCATGTAGTCGTTTTCGAATGTTAGGATGCGGTGGTTGGATGCTGTGAATGACATGGGTTGCTTGCGGAATACATGGTAGCGACGGTAATAGCCACCAAGATGATCTTGTTTCTGGGAGGATGAGGGCAGCATGCGTTGAGTGCCCTTTTTCGCTTCTTTCTTGCTCTTCTTGGAGGCGGCTGGGTCGGAGGTTTCTACCATGAGGGGTGCGTTTGGCGATGAGCTGCCTGGTGATGTTCCTAATGCCAGAGGACCGCCGCCGAAGCGACGACGCACAAGGTCAAGCTCTGTGATGCTACCCAGTGCCTCTACAGTGCGGTCCAGTGGTGCAATCGTGTTAGATCCCATCACTTTCAGCAGATAGTTGCCCTTGTCCTGGCCCCAGCGCTTGCAAACAGTATCCAATATCTCTGCAATATAGCTGTCGGTAGACGTGTTAAGGGTCATGACATGCGCGGAGGCCTCCGTATTGACGAAACGAATCTTCAATGTCTTGGAAACGCCAAGACGGGGAGTAGCATGGGAGATAGGAACCACAGGTCGATCAGCAGGGGTAAGAGTGCTGTGATTGAGCGCTGAGGAGAACGGCTGACCCAGAATAGGGTTTGAGCGGGCTGGAGTGGGCTGGTTAGGGGTCTGCGCTCCGGGTGTTTGTGCTCCAGGTACTGCGAGAGTCGCCGCTTGTTCACTCTCATCCGGTCCAACAGTCGTACTGAAATGTGGGAATAGACGCTCGTTATTCTCGAACTCGGTCTCTGAGGCTTCCACGAGTGCGAATTCGTCATACGGCTTGCCCCTTGACCTTCCTCGGGACTTTCCGGATTTACTGTTGTTGTTGGAAGTGAAATCCGACATTGGGAGTGTCCGCCCAAGTGCTGGGAAATCAAATTCGACTTCTCCATCCTCGACCATCCGCAAAGTCCATCGATTCACTGATAGCTTCTCGCGCTCAATCGCTGGGCCACGAGAGTCTGCAGAAAACTTCCACAGTGCAAGACCAATTGTCTCAGCGACGGTAACGAGGGCGGGCTGATCTGCAAGTTTAGATTCGCGCAAAATTGGCATGTCTAGTGGTTCTTCGGCGTCACTTGCAAAGGGGACGTAGATCTTCAGATACAAGGGATCATCCTGGCCTTGCCCATAGAGCACCATAAACTTCTCCACTGGGTTGCTTGGTGCACGCTTCCGAGACTTGAGCTGACTAGTCAATAAACTGACCGGCTGTATCATACTGATGGGACGTGGGGGAGGAAGTTGTTGCAATGCAGGAGCAGGTGCTTTGGGCTTGCGTGGTGAAGTATTCTGAGGCCCAGTCCCAGGCGGCAACTTGTTCATCAAAACCATTGGAGATGATGAGTTCAAGCCATCTGCGACACCTGCCAGCAGTAGGGAACCAGAACCAGCTGTGTTATCAAAGTCAGATGAGAGCGCAGACCCAACGGACTCGGCTCCCGAGTCCTCGTCTTCTTCATGAAGTTCTCCGAGAGCTATGCTCTCTGCTCCTCGACTTCCAGTTCGCTCACGTCGCCTGCGAGTATGTTCGACAATGTGATCACTGCCGGAGAATTGGACCTGTCCTGGTTTGTAGCTTCGGGAATCCGCTTCATTGTCCGTAGAAAGGTCACTGCTAGTAGTCGTGTCCCTTCGAGGGCGAGTTGGTGCATGGTATTGATTCGCAACGTTCTGTGTTGAAGGAGATGTGATCATCACCTCTGGTCGATCACGCTGGTCTTCGGAGCGCATTGGAGAGGAATCGGCGCGATCTCGGCGAATGGGCATTTTGTTGAACTTGATTTGATCAATAGCACTGTTTACTTTCATGTCAGAACTTGAAGATAGAATATTGTCAAATATTTCACCGACCTGCCAACGTTGTCCCCATCATCGTCGCTGTCGTCGCTCAGATCACTGCTGTCGTCGTCCTCGGCTTCTGCCTGCCTCTGGGCCTCTTGTTGCCTTTCGCGTCGACTCTTCTTCTTTCCCCCGCGCGCGTGATGCCGTCGCCCAGTTGTGTCGACGTGGCTTTTGCCGGTCACCATGCCACCATCATCCTCGCCATCCTCCAAGCCGAGGCCTTGAACATCATCCTGCGCGGGTTTCGCGTTTCGTTCCGCGAGCCTGTAGTATTCGGAGGAAACGTTTGCTGTGGTTGGGATCGGTGGGGAGTATGAGCGCCTGAGGTGGGAAGAGCTGTGTGTGTTGGGGTACGCAGAGGTCGTTGACCAGCCCGCGGCGCGGAAGCCAGGTGTGTTCAGAATAGAGTCATTGACAGTAATGAGTCGGTCTCCGATTCCATCTTTAATTGTCGAGAGATATGAGGAGCGTAATTGCCAAATCGCAAAGCTATGCTTGGTTTAGTCCTTGGTCTTGCCACGCTTCGGGACACGGTCTGCGAAACCAGGGGCTACTTACTCTTCGTTGTGAAGGAGAGACATATTCACAGTGATGGGGAGGTCAGAAGTCCCTAGTCAACCAGTAACGTACTGCGCAGTCTGTAGAGACTGAGGTTATCGTGCAATCTCAGCTCAAAAGCGAAGTCGCATGCTCACGTGGGGCATGTGGAGGGAGAGAGCATGCGTCAATAAAGTCTGTCTCATGCAGGACCCGCCTGGAAGCAAGACAGAAAGACGCAAAGAGCAGGAAAGGAGAGTGTAGCAAGTGAGTGTAGGAAGGGAAGTCGGGTTGCCTTCTCCGCAGATCGCTTCCCCGCCAGGGGGCAGTGTTGAGCGAGAATTGGCAGATATTGGCGATTGATATTTTACTGCAGTTATAGTTGATTATTGTTCCAATACTGTTTGAGGGACATTTAAGTGATTTAAAAACCACACTACTCATCTTAGTCTTCCAGCGTAAACAGTAGCTGCATAGTTAGGAGAAGAAGCTTAATTCAACCTGGGCAATGTATAGACAGAGTGAATATTCATATTCATATGCACCGATTAACACCAACAAGCAGACAATGCTACAGACAATAAAATAAATGGTATGATACAAAAAAACACAGCTCAAACCTTAGTCTTGCCCTTTGCCTTGCTCTTCTTCGGCTTCTCTTCCTCATCATCGGCCGTCTTAGCCTTCTTGCCCTTGGCCGGAGCCTTCTTCTTCTTAGGCATACTGACATATTTATCTTTCTTCAGATCAAGTTCTTCTTCTTCGTCGTCATCCTTAATTTCATTAACAACCTCCTCCTCGTCAGATTCTTCAATGGCATCTTCGAGATCGGGCTTCTCCTTCGGTCCCTTCTTCGGCGCGACCACGTTGCTAGCCTTCATGAAGGGCATTGGGTGCGAGCGTGAGTTGTATAGACGCGTGAAAGTAGCTTTCGTCTGAGTCTCAAGTTTGATCTTGGACTCATCCATAGGGCCCAGTCCTAATTCGACCATGGCATCGAAGTCGTCGCGGGTCAGGAAGTAGTCATCCATGAAATCGATGACTGAGTCCACACTGTCCTTGCCCTCTTCCATTAGACGGCGAATCATCTTTTGCTGGAGCAACGGCATGTATTGCTGACGGATCTCGTCGCGGTTACCAGTTGTGCGAAGGCGCATGTGGCCTTGAATTTCCTTGACATATCGGGACATTTTGCCTGAGAATGATTAGACGTTGTATGAATATTTGTGAAGAAGAAATTACCGTGTTTACTGTTGTTTCCTAGCCAGCTAGTAAACGAAGCCCGTTCACTGAAGTTACCATACTGGTAGCTGGCTGGTCGGACAAAGCTGAAAATAGCATGGACGGGCATCAGACTCCACTGTTGCTGGGTTCCGTGAATCATACGGTCAACAAGATCACCGTCACTGATGCTCGAGGCGGCATTGTCAAGCAACTCAAGGGACTTCAGACGTTGTTCCTTGCCCTGATATTTGCCTGCAAGAGTGGGTTTGGTCTTAAGATAATTCTCCTGAAGCATCAGGTAGCTGAATTCGTGGTCGTTAAAATAGAGTTCGACCTTGTCGTTCAGCGTAGCCGTAGAACTTGGAGAAAACATCTGGGCACTGAGAATTTTGCTGACAATATCCCAGGGCTTGAGGATCACATGCTTCTCCCATGCCTTTGACATCTGCTTGCCTTCGTCAAAATTGAGAGTCTTCTGGTCCAGTCTGGCGGTGGACAACATGTTAATGACCTGGCGAATATCGGCATGCGTTCCTTCAATGAGGCCGTCAAGTACAGGAGGGGGGATTTTAAGGCCCTCTCGGAAGCAAATAGTGGACAGTCTTGCCCGAATCTGCTCGGCAGTCGGACGTCTGAACGGAATATCGAAGGTGACATGGTCGAACGGCTTCATTTTGGGAAGCTTTCGTTCGTTGCAGACAAGAATGATTGGAATTTTGGTCTTCTTGAGAACGGCTGCGACTGCTCCCACACCACCACGGTCACCAGCAGACATACCATCCACTTCGTCCATAATGAGTACAAGTTTCTTCTTCTCACCCTCGACCTGTTTGCCCTCTCCGGCGAAGTAGCCCTGGAGAGAGGTTGTGTCTAGAACGCCCAGGGTAGAGCTCTCGACGAGCTTCTTGCTTCGGGTGTCACTGGCGTTGGTCTCGACAATATCGTATCCCTCCAGCTTCGCGATGAGATGGGCTGCTGTAGTTTTACCAATTCCTGGGGGACCGTGAATGATGATAGCCCGGTACAGACCTGAGCCATCCTTGCCACCCTTCTTGAAATCAAACTTAGCACTGTTGTGCCAGTTCCGCAGCCAGTTCTGGATCTTCTCCACAGGAGCCTTATTACCACATATCATGTTGAGAGATGTGGGAGCATATTTCGTCGTCCACAAATCGCCGGCCGAAGTTTGCGGGCTAGACGGCTGAGGTGTCTGAGATGAGGGCGCAACAGTCTTGGGAGCCTTAGGAGTCGCAGCAGCTTTCTTTCGTTTTTCTTCCGCATCAATCTCAGCAGCCATGGCACGAACCTTATCCTCATCTGCCTTTTGCTTTTCGGCATACTTTTCGGCGGCCTTTCCATCACCACCGTTGGCGGGAAGTCGTCGGATCAATTCGAAAAGACCATTTTCGTCGATTGTCTTGATCCCGTGCTTGGCAATGGTTTCGAGCTTCTTTGGGCCTGCATCACTACCAAGGACAACAAAGCTCGTCTTCCCGCTGGGAGCTCCCGTAACCTTGCCACCATACCTCTTCACTAGCTGGGCGCCCTCGTCACGGCCGAGGGATTCCTGAACACCAGTAAAAACGAATGATAGCCCAGCAAGACAGTTTTCCTGTCCCACTGGCATCTCCGTAGACCCTGTCATCGCTGGGTCCCGGGATGCTTGTTGTCCAAATTTCCATTTCTTGGCCTCTCCCTGGGGAGGCTCAGGTGCATCCACCAGAGGGATGCTGTCAAAGATATCTTGAATCTCTTTGCTCTCCGGAGCGTCCTTGGCCTTTTTGGGTGTAGATGTAGCCTTTTGCTTCTTTGCGGGCGATGCAGCGGCCTTCTTCGGGGCCGCCTTCTTTGGTGCCTCGAATTCCTCATCTTCATCCTCGTCAAAGAGTGCCTCTGCCTTGCGTTTGCGGCCTGGTCGAGCCTTGGGGGCAGGCTCCTTGGGAAGATCTTCCATAGTCACATCGTCATCGTCACGGGAAGGTTTCTTCTGTGTCTTCTTGGCTGCAGCGGCGGGCTTAATTTCTAATAGCTCAAAGTCGCTTTCGTCGTCCTCATCTCCCATGACATAATCGTCCTCACCCTTGCCGGTCTTTCCATATTCAGTCGCAAAGATATCATCATCACCAAGTTTCTCGTCCTCAATGACCTTTGAGGCTTTCTTCGTTGACCCACGAGCGGCGGGCCGGCTCTGCTTCTCGGGTTCCGGGACGGTCTTCTTAGGTTTCGGGTTGGTGACTTTCTCTTTAGTGTCATCGGCCGGAGCCTCTGTCGTTTTGGCAGGCTTGCCCTTCTTCTTGCTGGAGGCAAAGTAGTCTGACGAAGTTGTAGGTTCACCCTTCGGCTCTTCGGGTTTCCTGTAACCGTATCAGCAAATGCAAAGGGTGCAGCTATCCGGGGACCAATGAACATACGATTGGCTTTTCGGCTTCACTTTAGGAGTTGGCTCTTTGATGGGTGCAGCATCTTCTTCATCATCGCTATCATCGACAACCTTCCTGCTGCCTGTACTCAAATTAGAATCGTATATAAAAACTGGAAAGTAAGAGCATACGCTTCTTCCGCGTGGCGGACGGGTCCTTCATCGTAGAATTCAAGTCAGCAACGGATTTCACTTGGTTTTCGAGACACCCCAGGTATAAAAGATATTTCAAGCATCATGTGTAACAAGGCAGCAACTGACCTCTTTTTTGGCCACAGGCTTCGCCGGGGCGTCGCTGGAGCCTTGACTACTCGGCTTTCCGCCAAAGAAACTCCGGATGTCAGGCATTTCGAGGCTCAAAATCACGTAGGCAGCTAGGTGTAATCAGTGATAATCTAAGGAGCGATTGGAAAAGAACCGAGCCCCGTAGCTTGCGAAGCTGCAACGGTTGCTGATAATCGTAGTGACGCGCCGGCGCGACGGGGAGACGTGACTGCTGATGTAATCACTCTGTCCACTTTGGGACTAGCGCAGCAATCGAAAAGTGCTCCGGCCGGAAGTACCGATGAGAGTCAACGTCGAGATATCCCGATTCCCCCACGAACAATGGGTCTTCAGATTAAGATGTTCGCTGGAACACTATCCGCCTGCACGCGGCCGACTCGTACGAATGATAAATCCCTGCAGACAGTTCTGGTCGACTAACAATGCGACAGTGTCGGCGCCGCTGGCCACCTTTTCTCTATCACGATGCTTCTCTACCACTTCGCCCTCGCTTGACTGGCTCACCCCGAAATTCCAAGAAAAGTCCAAGTCACCCAAGGGTCGCCCTCATGTCGCTACTGGTGGTTCGACTCGCGGAACAACAGTCGTCTGGGGAGATTTCGGATTGCGCATGAAAGACCACGACCGCCGTATGCCCGCGTCGGCATTGAAGATCGCTGAAGAGACTATTAAACGTCGGCTACGAGGAATGAACTACAAGCTCTACAAGCGTGTCAGTGCCAACATTGGTGTCTACACCAAGGGTAACGAGCAGCGTATGGGTAAGGGTAAGGGAAAGTTCGACTACTGGACTGTCCGTCTGCCTGTTAGCCGCGTCGTTTTTGAACTGAAGGGAGACGTTCACGAGAAGGTTGCCCGCGAGGCATTCAGATTGGCGGGTCACAAATTGCCAGGTATGCATGCGATGGATTGCTACAATCTACGATCTACTGCATAAGTGTATGGTTTGATATGATGCTCATTCTGTTTCATTAGGACTCTGGGAGTTCGTCAACAAGAACGATCCCCCTGTTGTCGGTATTACAAAGCTTGGAAACGGCGTTACTCTCGACTCTCTCAAGCGGGCGCGCCGAAACCCGCCCCTCGGTACCAATGACCTCGCCTCACCACCGAATAGCGTCTCCTCCAGCCCCGACTCTCCCCAATAAACATAAACAAATTCCCGTTATTTTTTCTTTCGGTGTCTGTTTGTCGTTTTGAATTCGGCTAAGCGCCCACTCCGGACCCAGGCCCATACCCCTGCTGTCTGCGGGCCTTGGCCTCTGCATCGTCCTCGTCAAGTGCTATATATTTGTACATTATCATCAGCTGTTTGCGTTTCTTTATGATCCATCGAGGCTCGGGCTCCTCTGTTGGATATCTTGTCTTGGTATTGGGAGTTTAGACAGAAGGAAAACATATTACTATTTACCTGTGCTTGGCTTTAATACCCCCATGCCCAATCTCTGTGCTTGGAGCTCCTCTTTTTGTTGAGAGTTTGGAGTATCAGTTCCCAGAGGATGGCTCACTTCGCTTTTGGTATGTTGTTGGCCTACTAGTGCCGGTTAGTTTCGGGTACTAATATAGGTCATGGTATTCATCGTGGGAACACACTACCCAATTGACCAGTCTGCTTAGATGGACTGATAGTATATTGGCGAATTGACTCGTATCTGAATCAAGCTGTTAGTCCAGAAATCTGGGGAGTGTAGTGGATTCCATACTGAGTGCTTTCTCCACCAGGTTCCATGTCAATCAGTCTCGGGTCCGTCATTTTAATATTAATATTCCGATAATTGTATGAGCTTTGATCAAGCAAGATATCATCCTACACAAGAGAAAGGACAGAAAAGCAAGCAATGATATAAGACTTTCACATGTGGTGACGGGATGTGATGACGTCGGTTCGGTCCAGAACCCTGGACAGGTTTCCCCTCAGATCTACGAGTTGATAACTTCATAGAAAGGGTTTAGTTCTCTTATGTGGGTCTTGCGGTGCCGAGACTGTTAGTTTAGTTTACAGTACATAGGCATGTGATGGAGTGGTGGAGTGGTGGAGTGATGTATGCAGCTTCCTGAGTGATCAATTATAGACGCCGGAGTCCTCATTGCCTCCATGCGCCTGTCGAAAGCGACAAGAACCGGATGTTCGGGGATTTAAAAGATTGCACAGTTTAGTAGACCATGGATTCTCAAATCCCTTGTCCTTCCACTTGGCTAGCTTATTGAAAAAAAATCGTCATTCATCTATTGTTTTGTTTGGCTGGTAGCTAGGTTTTAAAAGTCCATGCCCATCAGGTAACTATCTGGCTATTAGTATCGGTCTTGGTTGTGCTGTTGGCCAGAACTTACCTTTCATAGATGCGCATGAACTTGGCCACAAATGCTTCGAGGTGGAAGATAACTTTCTGTATAAAAGGTAAGTATAAATGTACACACCTGATACGAAGATATAGCAGTGCTTACGCTTCCCAGCTTGATGCGGTGTTCGTAGAAGGCAGACCATTTAATAACGTCTGGCTTGAGCGCATCGTCGACACGTGCAACAAGCTTGAATGTCAAGGTCTATAATCACGGATTAGTATCTGAACAAGATTCGAGTCAAAGAAATACATACCTTCAAAATAGTCGTGGGAGGAATGCAATGGGTCAAAAGATCATAAAGACGTGAGCGAACCTGCAACAAGCGAGCCGGTGATCTTTCAGCCAGGATTTCATCGGCCGTAAGAGTAACAAGAGCCTCCCAATCCGGAGGTGGAATGAGAGTCTTGTCCGTAACTTTTTCACTAACCACCAGAGACATCAGTATCAAACCCCAAGTTAGAGACGGATTGGCAACATACTTTTGCGCATGAATCGACTCAAACATAAGCAGCGCTCGGCGAAGATTCCGCCCACTCTCCTTCGCAATCCTCAAATGAAGCCCCTCGGCCTCAGCCCACCCCTCCCTCTTCGCAGCACCGCCAAGCACGGCACAAATATCCTTTTCCGTAGGCGCAGCAACCCTGACCAGCAGGGTTCGAGAACGAATAGGAGCAATGATATTGGAAGTACTGTTGGCCAAGAGAATCAACCGCAAATTAGGACTGTACTTCTCCATAGTCCGTCTGAGAGCTGCCTGAGCATCGCGCGTGAGGTGGTCAGCCTCGTTGATAACAACGACCTTGAAACGCTGCTTCGCTCCCAGATCGACCTGCTGCGTCTGAGCAACTTCTTTCAGCAATTCTTGTACAACGACTCGGTCGTAGTTTCCGACGTCGGCAGGTGTGATTTCGAGATGGTAGACTGAGGAGACGATGTTGAATTCTAGTTTGCGGTTGCTGGTTGTCTGGAAGATTCTGGCGTCGATCTTGATCTTTTCGACTCCGGGCCCGTACAGTTCTTTCAGTGTTGCGATTATCCGTGTCTTCTTTCCCGCTCCTGAGGGCCCGTAGACCAGTAGATGGGGGAAGTCTCCACTTTGAGCCTGTTGTGTAGCGCTTGTTAGAGCTGTCGTGTTTCGCGGCGAGATTCTCTTACCAGTGAGCGCAGGCGATCAGAGAGGTCGGGGTGGTATGTGAGGGCATCGAGAGTGCGTGGCCGCAGCTTATCAACGAGGAGAGCCATTTTCGTCTCTGTGGATGTGTCGAGTGAAGTGTCGGAGAGCTGGGTGGTTTTTTCGATAGAGGATGCGGACTGGAAAACGCGTCGGGACACGCGCCCAATTAATGCCTGGTCCGTGCACGCTCCGATATGCAAGAGCTACAGCTACTAGATTCAGTACAGGCTAGAAGGACACAATTACACATGAAAATTGAGCAATATATACAGCTGGATATATCTTAGGCATCTAATTGCCTTCCGCCAAACTCCGAGATGTATGATACATGCAAAATTTGTTCCAAGAGATGAGAAGAATACAAGAAGCCAAACACAACATCATATAATGTTCAATGCTCAAGTCTATACTGCATTGCAAGCCTGATCAAAAGAACTGTCCTTGGAAAGTGTTTATCATGAAGCAATGGGCTTGAGAACACCATTGTCATCATACTTGGCTTCTATCATGGGGTCAGTCCAGCCCAAACAACAAGCGTTTGCAAAACTTACTGAAGAAAGTATATGACAGGGTAATAGTATCAATTCCCTTCATATTAGGATCCGTCGCAAAGTCAGGATCAATGAAGAAGAACACCGGCATATCAACCGACTCGCCCGCATTGAGCTTCTGCTCCTCAAAGCAGAAACACTGGATCTTACTGAAATACGGCGCAACTTGCCCCGGCGTGACACTGTACGTTGCAACTCCAATGATATCATTCGGGCCCTTATTCGTTGCCGTATAGAATGCCAGAGCTGTCTCGCCCGGCAGCACGCGGACCTCGCGCTGCTGTGGTGTGAACTTCCAGGGGAGAACGTCAGATACGGATCCGTTGAATGTGATTCGGAGACGGCGGGAGTCTGTCACTGGTGTTACGCGCCCTGCGGTATCGCCGTCGCCGTTGCGGTGGGTGAGGATGGGTTGGCCGCCCCAGCCGGTTTGTTGACAGATCTGCAATTGGGTATTAGTCTGAGCCTCACCTTGTATATTTGGTTTATGAGCGATTGAGCCATGGGTTTACGAACCATTTTGTAAAGAGGGACGGATCCATATGCCAGTGCAACGGTTCCGAGGATGAGACTGACAGTATAGTACCTGGTCGGCAACTCCGTTAGCTTGTGCATTATCTCAAGTTTAGGCCTCAACGGGTCTCACAATGTAGAGGTATTGCGCTTTTGCGATTCCGGGGTATTAAAAGGTGCGGATGATCCTTGGTGCTTTGCTTGGAGCACGGAATTCCTCGAGAAGTACCTCCGCTCCAAGTTAAAAACATTCTTTCGGAGGTAAATTGATCGCTGGGGAATTGCCCCCGTTAGTGTTGAGCGTCCCCATGAGGGGAGTAATCGTGAAAACATGGTGTTTGTGGAGTAAGAACAATCAGATGTTGAGTCTCAAGATGTGCAGTTATCCCCAACACGTGATGCCTTATCGATAAGCCCTGCATGGTGCCATATCGATGCTGCATTTATTGATTCCCATCTACGGAGTACCATTGGACTATTTGAATGATAATCTGCTAAATTGATGCTTGTTCTAATAGAACTGTGTCCTTGGTCTCGATTTGATCAGAAATGCAAATTATACAAATCGGTTGGTAGCAAATCTGGTCACATTTCGCTGAGCCTTGGGGTATATATCGGCGCATCTATTACAACTATGTCTGAGATGACCTCATGAAAGTCGCCTCAAGAAGCTCAGAATAGTACTCGAGATTGTCTAAAAATATAATTTATTAAATGAGTTTGATTGAATGTGGAAGGCTCCGCCATGATGAAGCATTAAAGTCATAACGATGCAAGGTGAATAATGATACAAGGTAGCACCCCGAAAAGCAGTCTGAAGTCTAGAACAAAAGAATAATCATGAGACATTGAGGTATAGGCCTCAAAAAGCCTAGTTCAAAACGCTATTAGTGATGCGGCCAAAGACTCCTCGAACCATGCTGGGCCGCTCTCGAAGGCAAGTGATGAGAATGGCAGCGCTGACAGCAAATGCAAAGCGCTCTCGGTATTGATACTGTATACAAGTCAGCACGCGCTCATGACTCTGGACTCGTCATAAGTCCAGTCTCGGGGCGTCGAGAAGGGGGGCCGGGGGTGTAACCCTGCTGCGAGGGTCCGATGCATACATACTTTTTTATCATACAACCGTGGCAAGACCGTGGCGGCTGCCCGGGGTGCCACAAATAGTGCCAACTCTTGTCTCTTCCGCGCCTTCTCGACCAATGCACTCCAGCCACACATGAGACATCCCGCTCCCACACAAAGGCCGGAGTCCCACATCAATGGGGTGACGGTCTTCGGATCGAATATCTTGGGACCGAGTCGTGTCCGAGCAAGACAGACAGAGTAGTAGAAGAGGGTCACAAATGAGGCTAGGAAGGTGGAAGATCGGGCAGCATCAAAAATAGCCCGTCGGAGAGCAGCAGCAGACTTCATCCCCCGTAGACGGAAGACAATCTGGAGCGGGATATAGGTTGCGCAGGCGAACTTAAAGGTTCTGGCAAAGCGGTACAAAGCATGTTTCTCACAACTAGGGCCGCAGCCCATGTGGACCATTTCGCAGGGGATTGGAACTGTCTTGGCTGGGTCTCCCCAAGCCTCTGGCCAGTCATAGTCATTGCACATAGGCTTGAGGAGAGGTGCTTGACCTGTATCCTTTCCATATACAAAGACACCTCGTCGAGCACGGCGTAGAGCCTCGATTAAGCGCGAGTCCACCTGAGCGGCTTCCCCGATCCATTTCTCATATGTCCTGGGCAGTCTCTCTGGGAGGTAAAACCAGGCCCACATGACGATGGCTGCACTCGTGGCAAATACTCCTGCATCCGCTAACCCAGGGACAAAGGTTTCGACAACAGTCCACCGGTTCTGGGCCTTGCGGTGGCGGGACCAGTGATTCCATGCAACACATGCGATGACATCCACGGCTCTTGTAACTGAAAAGATGGTAAGGTCCATTGTCCTCCCCGCGAGCTCTGGGCGGTGATGCTCAAGCGGATTGGCCCCAGCTTCACTGGAGTCATGTTCCTGGTCTGTAGATTCCCGTTCAGTCGACTCCCGCTGAAACCTGACAGCCTCTGTCCGAAGACAAATGCGGTTTCTGTTGATAAGTTGGAAACTGAACCATCCCGATAGAAAGGCTGCAGCAAATCGAATCAAGCGATCGAGCTTTTTAGAAATTTGAACATCACCTCTGGCAAGTCCTACAGGGATCAACGCACATAGGCGATACAATCCTATCGGTAGCAAAGTTGAGCCGCCTGCCAAGGCCGCACAAAATGTTGGGAAACTGTTCACACGCAGTGGACCAGTCAAAACTTGAACTAGCTACTCTCACGGTCAGCGACAGCTCCAGTTGCACATATCAGTTTGAAACATGACCGCAACCCGACGCCACGGATCACATCTGCGTACCTCTTGAAGTTTCTGCTGTGCAGTCCAATCTTGCCTGGCCAGACGGCGAACATACGATACCAACCTCGGAGTCACCGATGACAGGTACCCGAGCGCGTAGGCGCGAAGAAGGCTACAGTAACAGTCAGCAAGGGAGCGAGAATTTAGGGTAACAGGACTCACGGGTTCACTGCCCGGTTTCTTCTCGGGAGCACACGTTCCATACTGGAAACCTTCAGGCCCAGAAGGAGGGCACCATCACAGCCGAACTAATGAGAATGTCAGCCGTTGAACAATGATCAGCCCAATGAGAAAACCCCGGGAGCCTACAATTGTGCCTCCCGAAAATTGGGTAGTATTCTCCGGGAAACCTGACACCTGCACGATCGTTTTGATCGTGGAGCCGTGTAACGTTCCTTAAGTGTGTTGTGGGCTCGACGGACCTCGGTTGGCAGAGAGCCCCAGTTCCCAGGGGGAAGCAAAGAAGACGATCATCCGGCTTGTTCGGACGATAGTCGGGATTGCGGGGCCTCAAGGGCCCACGGATGATTTAATTGTGAGACCAATAGGAATGAATGAGAATGCCAAAAACAAGAACCGCACTGACCCAATAATGGGTGTTTCTGCAGACCAGTCGAGAGGTGCAGGAAGTAGCATGTAAGTCACCAAAATGGTTGAGAGACATGCACAGTACACAAAAGATGAACGAATCAATCCGGCACAGATCACGGGGTCTCCGTTCCCCGGAAGTACAGCTCTCCCCGGAGATACTTACAGATACAAGTCAATACAGTAAAAAGCCACTGTGGACCCCTCTGTGCGGCTGTCATTTCTGTATTGTTGGTACTGTTACGTCAGTTGAATTTTGCATGTGATCCTATGAACCTCCACCTCTTCCCCGGAGTGACTCTCAACACACATTCTTTCTCTTCTCTTCTGCTCACTCTCTCTCACTTGCTTCTACTTCTCTTGTCCTTGCGCAACTACTATCGCTATCCCATAAACCTATACTTCCCTCGTTAGTGGAGTCGACGATCCTCAGGAACTTTATCGCATAGCGCATACTTCAGATTGGACCGAGGCATGCCACTTGCGTCTTGGTCCGCGCTACTCTTCATTTGAGAGTAGCAGATACCCCGTTATAAAGACTATCGATAGCGCTCTTTTTTCACAATGGATGGTCATGGGACTGAAGTTCAGACTGGACGCACATCACCCCCGTCTGGACCCTTTGGATGTGAGTGATTCTGTGATGCACCATGAAATACCCGCTAACAGGAGATTAGATTCCTTCCTCTCCCCCATGGATACCCCATTCGAACAAGCACCCGCTCTTCCCCCGGGTCCCTCTCTCCTTGATGATAATGAATCCAACATGCTCGACAACTTCTTTACTACCATGAATGCGAATCACTTTACGAATGACTTTTGGATGAGACAAGAACATAAATCTGGGGCACCCAACTTCGACTGGTCTGGCGAACTGCCTCCGAACTTCGAAGGATCGACCACCTCCTTATCACAACCATCCTTTCAGCAGCATGGACTAGGCAAAACAAATGGAGGATCGATGTCTGGAAATCCTACAGGCCAGGACATATTCGCAGCAGCATCCATGCTATATCAAAGTGGCCTTAACGGGCAAGGTATCGGGTCCACATTAGCGCAGCAGGCTTTTGCAGGACACCCCATGCCGCAAAATGGAACTCACATAAGGAATGATTCACAAGCCGGAAATCTCGGGCAGGGACCGGGTACTTCTCCGTCTCGGGCTGACGTGCCCACTGGATATCATACATCAGAGATGTTTTTCGACGTGCGAGATCCCATCCCAGCCGATCAGCATCCTTCAAGAAAGGTCCGCAGTCTCCGCTGGGGCTCAGATGTTGGTTTTATGGATCAAGGCTACCTTCGCCCACCTGATCAGCCTGATGAAGAACAACGGACAAAGGACCTGCTAGATCATCTGGGATGCTTTGAAACACAGAGCAGTGCCGCCAACACACGAGCTCCCAGTCCAGAACGGACGGTCGGCGGCCCTGTCCACCGGAATTCCTTTGCCTCACAGCCCATTAGTTCAATCCCAGACGATAGCCTACAGGCCCGCAAACGACCACGAACTATGAAAGAAGAGGGCGACTCCGACGAAGAGGACGGAAGACCCCATTCCCGAAAATCCAGAGGATCTATCAGTAAAGGACGCCGAGTGTCAACAGACATGTCTCGGAAAGTTCGTATCCAACCAGGATCAAAAGCTGCACGAGAGAACCTCTCTGAAGAGCAGAAGAGGACAAACCACATCCTTTCAGAACAGAAGCGCCGAAACCTCATCCGCCAGGGGTTCGAAGATCTATGTACCCTTGTGCCGGGGCTCAGAGGCGGCGGCTTCAGCAAGAGTGCCATGCTCACTTCCGCTGCTGATTGGCTTGAAGAGCTTCTACAGGGGAATGATATCCTTCAACGCCAACTACATGAGCTCAAAGGCATCAGTGGCTTGGTAATGCCAAGATGATAGCCCATGGCAGCTTTTTAAACATATAATCTGGATAGCTCTGTCTCTTGCAACGGGGCTTGCAAGTGTTTCAGCGGGTTGGGGAGGACCGGCGCGGTTGGCGTTCATTTCGCAGTCCTGGTGACAAGATACCATTTCTTTCTGGTCTACATTCTCTGGCTTTCTATTTGCCACCGTTGATAATATCACATTACCTTCGGTTGGTTGGCATCGATACCCTAGTGCATAATTCGATTTTTATGAGTTGAACAATACCTTAATCTTGATATACCTGTTGTCTTATGGAGAGTACTTTGAATGCCACATATAAGATAAATATCGTGGTTGGTCTTGTTGTACCTACCATTGACTCCATTCTATGATCATATTAAGTTTAAAGGAATAAGTTGGGTTGCAAACGAAAATGGACTCAACAACTAAATCAAGTACATGCATGCAATCTTATAATATTCGACAAGAGACCACCACAGGCTTAACCCGTCACACCTTGAAACCCACAGTAATACCTCAATCATCGCCAGGGACCGGGTACATGAAACGCCAATGCTGTTGCCTTAATATCTTGGTCAACTGGATACTCCTCAACTCTCTACTTTTTGAAGGGAGCACTTGGTGTTCCGGCCACCTGAGCTCTCGCTGATCCTCCTGTGTAAGTGGCAACAAACGCAAGAGCCAGGTAATTCTGATCTTCCGCGCCTCTAAATGCTGCAGAATGATCTTGATTATTGGATACCGATGATGGCGCGCAGCTAACCCCAGCGCAGTGGTGAATTTGGATTTGCCGGATTGGAACAGGCCTTGCAGCGGGTCTGCGCCATGTTCGAGGAGGAGTTTGACAGTTTCATGGCAGCTGTGTATGACGGCACAGTGGAGGATTGGCATGCCCCTGTTGGGGAGTCCTCGCTCGGTTAAGGTCTTCGCAGGTAAGGGCTGCATTGGGTCGAAGCCTTTTTCAAGAAATAGCTTGACTTTCTGGGGGTTGTCTTGCGGGACGGGGGAACCTTTCTCGAGGATGCATTTTAATGCTTTTTGACAAGCATCATCTGTGGGCACGAAGTTCACTTCTGGTCGAGCGAGCAGCAGTGGTGCTAGTCTGTAATCGCAAGTTGCGATTCCATATTCGAAAAGGGTCATGTATGATGCATCGGGATATCTCCAGCTAAATCCCGGAGATTTTGTAGATTTCGAATGTAAATTGAGATTGAACCTGTCTAAAACTGACAGCCATGTGTTCAATGTTGTTCTACTGAAGCCCGAAAAGGCACATTGCAAATAGTCTCTCACGTGCTCGGCGTTGATGTGGTCGAGAGCACCGAGCTCCAGGAAGACGTCCCAAGATTCCAGGTCGATTCTGAACCCGAGCAGCTTCTGCCACGTGGTTTCGGTGATGTATTTGACATGGTTTCGGAGGAGGGTTGTAAGAAGAGGAATGTCTCGTCTCTTCTTCGCGTCAATGACCACGTCTTTTAGCTCGGACAATATGTGCGATGATACCTGCGGGTATCTCTGCAGAAAGATTTCGAACCAGAGCCCGTGCCTTTTTATTATCGTCTCACAAACCTGAGCCAGCAGATGTGCGGATTTCTGAGCGATACAATCGATTAAAAATAGTAGGTCTTCAGAGGTTTCCCTGGCCAATTTGTCAAACGAAAAGAATGTATGAAGTGCCTTTGAAAAGTCAGGTTGTAGTATGAGATATTGGCAGATATTATCAGCATGTCGGCTTTCCATCAGATGCTGTATGGCTTCTCTGTTGGAGATTTTTATAGCAAGGACCAACAGGGACGACAGATGTTTCAGATCAGGACCGAGTGCCTCTGGACCGGTCATATCGCAGAAATGAGTGCACATTGCCGAAAGATCAAGTCGCTGGTAGAGAAGTGCCGTTGCATCGGTCTTGATGCACAGTAGAGATAGCCATAGGCCGGGATAGATTTGTTCAAGCTTTGGATGTTCTTTCACATCTAACAGGAAGCTCACCACACCTACATGATTTTGATGGGCAGCCACAAAAATGACCGGGAAAAGCTCACTGTTCGCATTGGCACCCTGGCTAAGAAGGTACTGGACGATTTCCACAGAGCCATTTGCAGCTGCAATCCACAAAGGCGTGCAATATTCCATAGGATGAAACAACTGGACGAATCTGGCCACGTGCAATTGACGAGCAACTCGGGATAATGAATGAATGTCGCATTTTTGCTCCTCAATGGCAAGTCTGACTGCTTCCAGGGATCTCAGCTCCACAGCAGAGATGACAGGAGAAAGCCCAGCAGGAATCTGAATCTGCACTGGTGCAACTTGTCCCACCGTGACACATCTACGCGAGATCAGGAATTCTCTCAAGCTGATCAAGTAGTCTCGGATTAAGAATTGATTCCGAGATACAGCTAGGTCAAGAAGCGAAGGCGAGCCTTCTTTTGGTTGACTTTTCAGAACCAATGGGCAGATGGTGAGCAACACCTTGACAACCCTCGATTGACCCGTAGTCACAGCCTTAGCACAGGCTGCTCTAGCAAAGACTACATCTCTGAGAAGGCTGTTGCAGTGCAGGTAATTTCGCAACCGATTTTCGTTGCCAGGAGCCAATAGCTCTTTCAATTCCCGTACGATGGTGATGGGCTTCACAGATTTGGTTTTATGCGGACGTGGAGGCTCTCTGTAGATGGGACGAAGATGCTGGAACGCCTGTCTCATAGCCTCAAACTCCGAGTCATACTCCAGATATCCAACAACCATGTAGAGAAGCTCGGGCGGTAGAGACAAAAGCGACATCATGGATGGTTGAGAGGAACTCGAGTTTGACCCGGGCCTTGGAAGCTTTCCGGGACCCTTCGGAGCCCTAGCGCATCTTTACCCCTGCAATTGAGATCACAAGCATCGAGTTGGGAAAGAAGGACGAAAATGGATTGAATCGATCAACTTATGATCTACAACGGTTGCCGTCATCCCCCACCGCTTTGTGTTTTGCCGTGTTTAGACGCGTCGGCCTCGTCCAATTGCTTCCTACCACTCGCCCATCATGCCTCCGAAACGAAAACACAGTGAGGATGAAGATCGTGATTCCAAGCGCTATGCTTACCTTAAACCGCACATCCGCCGTGTCCCCGAGAAGACCATCAAGTCGAAATGGGCCACTCTACCGGAACCCGTTCAAGAAAGAGTCCGCGATATGTTTCATTCCCTAGAACGACCGGTCATCATGCGAGGCCAGAATGAGCGAAAGCGCATCGAAGCGCAGGGTACTGTGCAAGCGGTGGTACGAAAGTAAGTCTACACGATGCTTCTAGACACGCAAATACCGGCACTTCGAAGGAACCAGAGCGCTGACAGCTCCCTCTGCGTGATATCAGTCTAGGGAAACGACTTCCACGAATGCCTTTTCCACCTGTGACGAAGGAATCGAATTTCGACTACGAGTCTGCGCTGAATGAGCATGTACGCAATCCGCGACCAGCTAACAACACCCCCTACTGACATGCTTTAGCGTGCACTCGAATCCAGCTTGACTACTATGACCGACAGTGTCGACCTATTGAAAGCCGAAATCGCAAACGAAGAAGCAGCCCTCGTGCGTGACAAAAAGGCCCTGCAGGACATGGAAAAGAACGCCAAAAGGGCCGAGGCTGAACGAAAACGACAGACGAAGAATGTATGCGATACAATACATTTGGTCTTTGGTATTCTCAACTGACTGTGTACCCAGGAACACCCCGTTCTGAGAAAGCTGGATGCACTTCCTCAAACCGAGGGCTCCATGTCCTCCGAGTTCACTCTTCTCGGCGCAAAGGATAGCCAAGCGACTCTGGATGAGGTACGTAGTACTTGATCTGCTACGCAGGCCACAGAAACTCACGCTATACTCAATTCTAGTTGGATACCGACCCTGAAATCCAGGGACTCATGAAGCAACTTAATGGCCATCTTCAATCCATGCAAAGCAACACTGCACCATTCGCTGGGCTAAGTGACGCCATCACTCGTTCGCAAGCTGCCTTGGATTTATACTCACTATCCAATGACTGATCGCTGGTTATTCTGCACCCTACACATACCAAAACACCATACCCAGCTCAATACGCGTTGACACATGAAAGACCTCGGACCAAGGAATTTGCGCATACTAAGAGAAGCCGCTCGAGTACTGAATACGGCGATCCAGGATCACCCAGAAATCGCTTGTCTCGTGCTCAGATCGCAACGCATGCGCTGAATAGCTGCATTAGACAGACACCGTGCGCGGCTGGATGCCTATTCTACCAAAGGACCAATGCAGGAGGATCAATACTGGCCTAGGAAACTAAAGGCACAGCAAGTCGACGCAAACCCAATCCCAATTCCAGATCTAGAGAGATTGGCGACACGCGCCCGAGATCCCGAGCTTCAAGATTGCAGAGAATAATGGAATAAGTCATAATACAAGCTGTTGTACACATCTCTATTTGTAGCACTAAGAAAGTAATGCCTCGCCGAGGTGGCGGAAATGCGGAGGAGTTCGGAGGGGTGACTCCGCTTTCTCCATCCTTTTTGACGTTTCCAACCTCTGAACTTCAACTCACTCTGAATTTCTTGCGCAATGACCGAGATGTCGCTGGCCAAGTCCAGGTCCGGGGATACAGGGAAGGATAGCCTCAAGGAACAAACATCAGCAGCCAAGGCCGAATCGACCGGCGCGGGGAGTCACTCCAGTCCTAAGAAGCGCCGGAAGGTGAATCACGGTAAGTTGCCGTCGCGCAGCATGCAACAGGGGTCTGCGCCCACGAGAACACTTGACTGACCCGTTTCGCCATTCCAGCATGTGTCTATTGTCGCCGTTCGGTAAGCTTCACTGAGCACTCTGTGCATTTGCTATGCGACAGTCCTGGCACTGTCTTGGGGAATACTCGAGGGAATACTTTTGCTAACTGAGCCTTGTTCGCGTGGGACAGCATATGACCTGCGACTCGGTACGACCTCCCCCGTTCGCGACTAAACTCTCGAGTTGCGAGTGACGGAACCAAGCATCAGCTGACCTGTATGAAGGAACGACCTTGCACTCGCTGTATAAAGCGCAACATTGGTCACTTGTGCCATGACGAACCGAGAGAAACTACGAAGCGCGGACGTGGCGAACACGAACATTCAGCTGCGGACGAGGAAGGCTCGAACAATGATCTAGTGCAAGGCATGCCTAGAAGTGTTGATGTAGCCGATGCTGCGGGTCAGCAACAGTTCCCTGAAGCTTCGATCGGAATTGCGCCCTCGGCTGTAAATCCAACTTCCACTGTGCCGCCCGGAAACCTCTCTACGCCTGGCCAGGACCTCGAGGCCAATCCTCAGCGTAAGCTTGTCGCGAAACTTGTTTACCGGGCCCCAGTTGACTTTTGATGACAGTTATGCCGTATAACGACTGGGTAGGAGGCCAAAACCAATTCCAGGATATGCATTCACTCCACCCGTCCTACATGTTTAATGCGCCAGAAGTGACCAACGAATATAACTTGCTCGGAGACTTCCTTAGTAACAGTCTATTGGATGACGGCGCAATGTTCCAAAACCAAGAGATGCCCGGGGCTTACTCTGATTCGACCATGATGAACTCCATGAACGGCCTAGGAATGCCGAATGGCTTAGCGCCACCGGCGCAGCTTCCACTGCCAGCACAAAGTCATGCGCCACCAGGAGACTCAATCCAGAGACCAACTTCAACTGTGGGCAATGACAAAGCCCGGGAAACGTATTACATGACGGCCGCCGACCCTGCGGGAACTGACCCACCTGAGGAACGTATGAACAAGCTTCTCAAGGCCAAATATGATGCCGGGTTATTGAAACCTTTCAACTATGTTAAGGGATATGCAAGATTGAACCAATACATGGAGAAGAACATGCAGCAATTATCTCGACAAAAGATTCTACGACAGCTTGACAAGTTCCGGCCAAAGTTCCGAGAGCGCATGCAGAGCCTGACTGATATCGAGTTGATCCTTGTTGAAATGTGGTTCGAGCGGAGCTTGATGGAGTACGACCGTGTGTTTGCCAGTATGGCCATCCCCGCCTGCTGTTGGCGCCGAACAGGCGAGATCTTCCGTGGCAACAATGAAATGGCACAGCTGATTGACGTCCCCATTGAGGGTTTGCGCGATGTGAGTATCTACCCAGCGCTGTCTGGCCGGTATCATCACCTGCTTCATATCTTACTAACATGATTTGGTTCGTTAGGGCAAACTCGCTATCCACGAAATCATTGTCGAGGACCAGCTAGTGAGCTACTGGGAAAAGTTCGGTGCTATTGCCTTTGACAATACGCAGAAGGCCATGCTCACTAGCTGTACGCTCAAGAGTCCCAATCCTAACTCAACGGGTGATGGTATCACTTGCTGTTTCTCCTTTACCATCAGACGTGATAACCACAACATGTAAGTGATACTTAACGTCTCTATGGCTGCTGTGTTAGGCTAATGGCTTTATACAGTCCATCCCTTATTGTTGGTAACTTCCTTCCTATCGGCAAGTAATTGCTCTCGAGATAGACAGTCTTGTCACAGTGCTTTCTTATTCCTTTCATTTCTTTCTTTTTGATTCCCCGAGATTTGGCTGTGTCTTCACACAAAATGTACAGTACTTGGTATATGTACCACAACAAACAGTCTTCAGCGATCATGTTCAGTTTCTTCATATGCTCCCTGTATCATTTGTACTGCCTGTCGGCTCATTGGGCTATCAGCTTCAGCTGGTAAACGTGCATATCTATAGATCCGACTGATCGTGTTTATTCTGAGATGTAGCGCGCTCTGGCACGTCTTGAGACGTCTTGTCAGAGCGATCCGCGTATCTGAAGGTAGTTATATAGGTAGTCGTCGTCGCTTAGTCGGTCGTTGTCGACGACTCAACACAAAATCTTCTCTGGTAGACTGCCTTGATCTTTCTTTCATCCTTCTCTTCTTTATCTTCAACATCTCCCATATGATAAGATTTGCGCTCAGTGATCTAATGCGTCAATTGAACCGCGTCTTTGTTTATTCCATAGGAAATGCTATAGTTCGACACTATCAAGCTCAATATGAGATACGATAGGGTAAGCTTCAATATTCATTTGAAACTCATATTCAGACTATTGCACCATACACGAAAGTAGCTTGGTCTTAATACAACAGTCCACGCTGATACTATCAGACTCCGCTCAGCATTGAAAGTTTGGTGTAGTGAAGCTTCTCGAAAGTAGCTTCAGTTGCCCAAATATCAATTACTCCTCTGAATATACCGGCGGGATGAGCCCCTGTCTCAGTAGGAATGATTTCGATGCAGCGTGACCCTGGCATGTTTGGCCTACTCTCCAGATCTGCAATTGGGAAGAACAGCGCCTTGGAGGGCTCCAAGGGCCCAACAGGTAGAATTCGAATCGAGCCTGCCTCGTCCGCAGTTGGGAGCTGTTCATAGCGCCTGCAGAGCGCAGAACCATTGTCACGGGCTTTGAGGACTGCAAATGGCGCCCCAGTCTTGGTCTGGATGTGAATGGCATCTTTCACTAGCGGTGAAGGGTAAGTCCACGACAGACCCGGGAGGTCTGGCTTCCAATTGACGTCAAAGAATATTCCCAGAGGCAAATAATTCCCATCGGTCACTTTCAGGTGCCATGGTAGCTGAGAAATCTTTTGTTCCCCTTCGCCTTCACCTGCACCGGCCACAAGCAGCGTGGACCACTGATGCTCCTGGAGCAGATTTGCAAAGAAAACAGACTTAACCCGGTCCATGTCTGCAACATTGCTGTACCAGGGCGTGACATTCGCTAGCTCCAGTGCTCCCAGCAAGGCCCAGCACTGATCCTCTTGAACGCCATAGTTGCGCGAAAATTTGCCGGCTAGAATGTACAGCGGAGACTTCTTAGTATAGGCGATCAAGCCTGAGCGCAGGAGACGACCGAGGAATTGAGCAACGTTTTGGTAATTCGCGTCCGAGGCACGGATAAACTGGACTACTTCGTCGTAATCACCCCCGTCTTGCGTCTCACTCATCTTCAGGAAAGCTGTGGCAATGTGGATTGCGAATGTTGTGAGACCGGCTGTGAGGTCCAGGACAGACGCCTGGCCTTGATTGTGAAGGAAACGTTCATCGCGTAGCGCCTCCCCTTCGTGGTCCAACAAGAGGGTTTCACTGAGAAGAACGCCTTCTTGTAGTGTCCAACCAGAGGTCAGCCAAGGCTCAGCTGCCTGAATATCTTGGAGTAGACCATCAACGGCAGCCAAGTATTCGGGGAGGTTCTGCTTTGGTATCTGATTCTTCAGCAATTTCTCGACCGGAGATTCCTTGCCCCAAGTCGTCTGGTGAAGCCATACGATGCTTCTCTTTGCTCCTTGGTAAATTACCCTAACTCATAGGCATCAGCATGTTTTTTTTTTTTTTTGAACCAATTGAAAGGAGAAGTAGTGAGAGAGAAAACAAAGAAATGCTTACATCTGCTTCCCAACCTCTTGTCCTTTGGCCTCCAACAGCTCTGGTTGTAAAGTGCTTGCATTGCCTTGTGGAACACACATCCAGTCCCACCACACGTATTGAATGCCCATACTGGAAACTACCCGCCTAGCCAGTCCCAAAGGTAGGACTTCGACAAGGGGAACTGGCCACTGTAGCCCTGCTGGCACATCCGGAGGGACCTGATTCCAAGAGGCCCATCTACCCCAGGTATAGGAGATAATCCCGTACCCGTTCTGCAGAACCTCGTCTTCGATCTCTCGATAGTCACGGATTGCCCAATTCTCGAGATCAAGCAGCCACCGGGGATGATTGGGGTTGTTTGGCGGGATTTCGGCCATTTCTGAGATAGAAGAAGAAGAGCAGAAGACTAGAAACGGAACTTTGATAATTGATTGTAGAGTCTGAGGATTTGGTAGGCTTTTATATTACTTGGAGTTTGAAAAGTATTGCTCAGAGGCTCATAACATGCAGCCCAATTTCCGACGTCAGTCATATTCTTAGTCAAGGCCGATACTTGCCCCCAAAGTCTAAGGTCAGCTGGACCTGAATTGCCACTGATCAAGTATGACTTGTCAAGTTGTGAGAAAGTATGACTGGGTTCATGCAGTGTTCTGTGGGGTAGTATGGGTAGCCTTCTGCATTGTCCATTGATTCATCACATCTACAGCCGCCCGGCTAGCGGTGGCACTGCGTGTCAAAGGTAGATCCTCAGGCTAGTTGTCACAGTGAATGGTTGCACGATGCAGGACCCGGATGCAGCTGCAGCTGCAGGACGAATCAAGAATCCTCTGCAGATCTCAAATCAACCCCATCGCCTCCAGGCATTGCACTCATAATTGACCTCGGATAATGGCTTCTAGCATGTTTGAATCTCGCAAGATATCCTTCCAAATCTCTGGCTGGGTTCAAGGACGATGTATTGATCAAGATACCGCTACTGTTTCCAAGATCTTTGCATAAGATCTTCGGAGACCCATACGTATGTACATCCTCGTGCATACCATTGACTTGTTGCTTTCTTCTGTGCAACATCTCACTTCGGGCTTTCAGGTTCGCTAGATCTCGGTCTTCTCCTGCATAGGTGACGTGGTACTGCGCTAGTTCCTTCACGATGCAGGCTCATGCGTGTGGGGCGGGCTTTGAGATCTATGCGAACAACTTGCGAACAACTTGCGAACAACTTGCGAACAAGTCATGTTTTCCACAATTGACGCCGGACTATAGCTGAAATGCAGCATTTCAGGCAGCCACATGGTGTGGCGACTGGCGGCTTACCATTCAGACATCATGACGACGCTGATATCTATTAATATGAATGACTGAGATCACTATATTTAATAGCATGCGGTATCACCCATTTCGCTGTATCATCAATCTATCAACGGTACTCTGGGGAATCTCCTCAATCTCTTTCAATTAAACCGAAATTTGTTCAACTTGCTTCTCAATCTGTTCCAGAGCTCGTCATCATGGGTCAAATGGTTTCATCAGTCATTGACAGCATTCAAAATGACGCAGAGAAACAGAAGTTGGCAAATGATGCCTTGAATCAGATGGAGGAGTTGGGTAACCAACAGGTTGAATCTTTTCTGCTGGCAGTCACGTAAGTTGCTGCTGCCAAAGAGTGAAGATCGACAGACTTCTCTTTCATCTTTCTGACTCACTTCAAACCATAGTAACCGTGCCGTGGATGCAAATCTGATCCCCGTCGGTCAGATCATGCATCAAGAGTCAATCGTGCGATGCGGCATCTCCACCAAACCCGACGATATTGGGAAAGAGATCACCGATACCTTTGGCTCGTTTGTCAAAGGGGATTTGGCAAAAGGAATAAGCTCTGTAGTCCAAGACGGCCTCAAGGCTCTTGTGGGCTCATACGAGGGAAACAAATCCACAAAGACTAGCTAGTGAGATCCAACATTCGGGCGTTAATTTGTCGGTATACTGACCCGGACAGTACTATTACCACTGGAGACCTGGGGGGATCCAACGGGTTGATATTCGAATGTTTGCCTGGAAATACTCTTCTAAGCAACTGACAGACATCACAAAAGACCTGATCGCCGTGGCTGTCATCATCTCATCCGTGGACCCCAAATTGGTCTCGGAATTTTCCATTCGAACATTGGTCCAAGAACAATATGGGGATCTTCCATTGGAACAACAGAAAAGCCTCCTCAAAACTATTCTGGACGCGAAAAAGGAATCATCGGGATGAAATGCACCGGCTGAGTTCATGTTCAACTTTCGGTCAAGCAGTAGCTCACAGGTGTTGATGCTTTGGGTGTTTCCACGGCACACAAGTTAGCTTAGATATATATCAATTCATGTCATAGTGACAAGAAAGCAGAACCAAAAGAAAAGTCTCTCATTTTCAATAAAGCTCTAGACAATTGAGTACACAAGCGGGCTATGATCAATCCTTGTATTGATGGCTGCACTGGAAAAAATAAAATAAAATAAACAAATATAGTCTTAGTAGTGTGGTCTAGGAAGTATAAAAGAAAGAATCTTGAAATCTTGATTATAGCGAGACAGCCTATGGCCACTCACGAAAAGGTAAATATGGGTATCATCAGAAGGTCAATGATCTCTAGGAAATCAGCAGGAGGTAAATAGAAAGAAAGAAAATCGAACAAGCCACTGACCGCTCAGTGGATGATGCAAATATGCAAATATGCAAAGGGGAAAAAAATGGAAGGAAAGGATGTCAAGAGAATGCAATGGCGAACAAGCCAGTAAATGTGAAGGGGAAGATCAAGTGAAGGCAAAAGAAAATGCCATGAGAATACACGGCCTCTTTCTGAGGCATGATAAGAGAGATATTGCAGGACGCAGGCTTTATTCATCTCCATCTGCCGTGGCATCGTATGAACGGCTCCGCGAGACCTGGCGTGCCACCCTATGGCGCAAAGATGGAGTCGAGGGCATATGGCGAGGCATCTGGGGCGATTTCAACGATCGAGAGGAATGATTGTGCCTCTGATCCATGTCTCTGCCACTGCTATCGGTTTCTGTTTCTCCGCTTTCATCGCTACTGAGGCCACGGCCAGTGACAACACGGAGGGTAAGGCTCAGCTCCCGCTCCAGCTCTTTTTGCGCCTGAATGCGTTGTGTGGATCCATTGAGTTTCTTGCGGTAGGCCCGGAGGGTGCGGCACACCTGCTCGGTGGACATATCTAGACTGCCAAACTCGCTTCGTGGTGTTGTTTTGGCACGGGTTCGGAAGTCCATCGATGTCCGCCGGTTGCTGTTCCTTGTGCTGGTCGGCTTTTTGGGTACCGGGGCCCTAGATCGGGGGCTCACGGGTGACGGTGACTGGCCGCTTCTGTCCATTGGCGTACCGGGTGAGGGGGAGAGACGGTTTGGGAAAGATGAAGTTTCGGAGACAGAGTGATTCTTCAAGGAAGATGGTGCTAGAGATAGCCTAGACATCTTTCTCGTTAGAGTCGGCGAGCGCTGGCGTATGGGTGTTGGGGTCGCAGGGTTAGGACTATCAGGACGTTGAAATCCAGCCAACTCGCTGCGCGAGAGGACTTTTCTGAGAGGGGGTTTGGCCGCAGTGTTTTCTTTGGCAGGGGTATCATCATCATCCCGTGCGTTCTGAACGAGGTCCGGTGATATCTGCTGCTGAACGGACAGGTTCCATATCATTAGAATACCATCCATTCCAGCACTGATCACAGTGCGCTTAGGTGCCCCTTCAGACTGCTCGCTGCGATCCTCCAGAAGAAGTACATCAGTCACGCCTTCTGTGTGGCCAAATTCGCCAGTGAGAAGTTGGTCTCGCTCTAGATCATAAACGCGGAGAGATTTATCAGTGGTCGAGACACCAATGAGAAGCTTTGGCGTCTGGCCTGGGACCTCTGATGCAACCGTCAATGAACCCATAATCACTGCATCGGTCGTCTCCGGATCCGATGCCTTGAAACAGTGCAGATGGCGCCCTGAAGGAATGTCGAACTTGGAGATACAGCGATCCATAGTAGAGACATACAAGATGCTCGAATCATCCGGGCAAAGCGTCATTGAGACAGGGGAAGCCTTGAGAGTAATGACTTTGGAAACGAGGTAGGCAACAGATGTGCCACCCTCTACTTCTCTGCTCGCACGATCTCTTATAAGGACGGTGCGGTCTGCTGAGCATGAAAGCAATCTTTCGCCATCGTTGATGAAGAGTAATTTGCCAACAGCGCCAACATGGTCATCCATGGTCTGAATCAATTGCAGTCCGGCGTCTCGCTTTTCGAACAATTGCACCATTCGATCACGGCCAGAACTTGCTACCAGCCAGGAATCTGAGGTTTCTTGGATGGCCAGGTCTGTGATCTCCCCACCATGGGCGCGAGCTTGGCTGACACAAGTCCAATCGGTGTTTGAAAGAAGTCTAAATTTACGAGTCAGTCGAAGACCTTTTTTTTATACTGTCAAGTGCCACGTACCTCAACACACCGAATTTGTCACCTGAGACAAACCAATTGGCACTTTCTGCTGTTCTCAATACTTTGAGTTCGTTTGCAGAAACCTCTTCTTCGCTTCCTGAAAATTGATCGAGATCAATTACTTTCGATGCCCGACACTTCCCCTGGGCGTCCCAGAAATTCACAGAGCCGTTCCGAGACCAGGAAAAGAAGTCTGCAGAGAAGTCGTTGGGGAGCTTCATGTGGCAGACTCCAAGAATCGGGTCTCGATGTGCCTGCATGGAGGACTCGCCATGCTCCTGCTCACCCTCCTCGCGCAAAGTGCTGATTGGATAGATGTGGATTTCACGAGTGGCTTCAACGGTGACCAGATGCGAGTTTAGAGAGCCCATGCAGGTAATTGCAGGCGCCTTATTTTTCTTATCCACCATGCTTTTATCAATCCGAGTAGGAGAGCCCGGTCTGTTCGAGCTACAAAATCGCAAAGCTTCAAAGGACAAGCGCTGCATTTGCCTTCCACGCCCACCGAGCCAGACAGATTCCTGATCGAAATCAACGGCCAGAGAAGTGATGCTGAAACCAACTTGCTTGACCGTGATCATCTTCTGATAATTCTCCCGATCGTCGAGAAAGCAGATTGCGCCGGAATCTGTCCCAATCACAGCCTCGTGATCGGATATGCTACTCACACAGGTGAAAGAGCTATCGCTGAGTGCGCCTAGTAGACAATTCCTACCAGAAAGCGCTTTCGGGGCAGGGTTTGGTGAAGGACCACCTCCATCGATATTCAAACGTGATTTGGTAGGAGATACGGGTCGCATCGATGGAAGACGCCAAACCTTGACATGTCGCACGCCGGTCCTGCACAAGAGTTAGTCAAATACTAATTATGATTATAATCAAACATACGTGACCAGACTTTGGCCAACCCAGCACATGTCTTTAATGTTCGAAGTGCATTTGTTCGCTGAATGCAGCTTGGCCGATCCATTCTTGAGGTTGATTGCCCAGATGAAAAGGAACCCATCATTCGGGCTGCCGAGGGTCGCCAAATACTGGGAATCGGGGCTGAATGCCAGACTGCATATACCGAATGTATGCTCATTTAGAATAGATAGCGGTACATCTGGCAGAGCATCCTTTGCTGTTGAAAAGATCAGAACTCGAGGGTTATAACCAGTCTAGGATATGTCAGCTGTTAGTTTTACACTCAGGTTATCTATTGTCTACCCACCTCTCCTACTGCGAGGAACCTTCCATTGGGGCTAATCGAGACACTCGTCACTGCTTTAATTCTTTCTCTCGAGGACCACCCACGAGGGCTGCCACTCTCACCGATATCGCTGGACGGGGACCCATTGTGAATATTGATATGCGGATTGGATCGAATATGAGATAGGGAGCGCGCTCTTGGGTCCGGGGTGGCCGGCGGAGTTGCTTGGTTGTAAAAAGAAGTTGTTGGGTTGACGCTGGTCGCGGAGGGACGCGCTCGGAAGAAGCGCTGGCAAATTTTGGCGTCCTCATCTAGTTCTGCGAGAACTGCAGCTGATCCAGCGCACAGCGCAAAGCTCTTGCTCTGGTCGTGGCTTGAGAACCCATTGGGGGTCGTGGTTGTCGTGCCGATGACGGTTTGGAGGGACAAGGAGGAATTGTGGGAGGTTTTGCTGGGAGACCGTGTACCCGGTCTCAGGATCGGAGAGTTCGAAGGAGTGATTTTCAATGATGCGCCGGGACCAGCAAGCTTGCTTTTCGCACTGAGGGGGGCGGTGGTAGCCATGTCCTTGGGGGCTGAGGTTGGTGTTTCAAGGTCCCCTGAGCGCGCGGGGTATGTTCATATCAAAATGTAGGTGCATTCATCGAGAAGTTCGGTAAGCGCCAGTGGAGTCAGAGGTGTTGCAAGGTTGAAGGAGCGTTCAGGAGAGGTTGGGCCAGTGTGGGAAGATCGGGGTCGAATTAGTGGGGGTAGCTAGCATGGAGCTTTGATCAGTGCCGTAAGGTCTCTTGCAGGTCCACTGGGCTCACTTCAAAGGAGTGTAAGGGACTTGAAGAAGGTCGAAAGAAGGGAACAAACAACAAGCTCATTCCGCGCTAAACAGCGGATCATTCCAGACGATCTGAGGAATCCGAACCTTGGGTCTTCCCCTGTCAAGTCCCGGCGACCTCGAGACTTCCGCGCGAAAAATGTATGAAGTCCACTGAAGAGTGTTTCACTGGTCTTCAATCAAGAAGCTGAGAAGATTTCTTGAAGACCTCGTTCTCAGCCCCTCGATCGGCGAAAAATCGTGAGATGAACGGTGGGTCGAGTGCACAGGTCGCTCGCACTAAGCCAGCCTTCGGCTCAATTCTTAGTACCAAGTGAGGTTTGTATGTGACCCAGATGGGGAGGAGAAGATGAAAATGGAAGTCGAGGGTCTGCTGCACGTGCCCTGCCTATAGTTCCAAGTTCCTCGTGCTTCATCGTGCTACTTCAGTCTGTCCGACACCACCTCTTTGGTCAACATTTGATAACTTACCCTCTAAATACATGATATTCTTTGAGGACAGTCCACGGAGTACAAGCCACTCTGTTTGCCAATTCGACCTGTCTTTGTGATACAGCACTTTTTTTCCAATATCGAGGAACAAAGCCGAGCTATTATAAACCATTTCGCTTGACTGGCTGAGCCAATGCGGCTCGGCCTGCTCTAGGAATTGCTGATGCTTACTCTATGTGCTAGTTTGGATCAAACTACTACTTTATGGTATATAATTAGTGAATGGTGCGCAGTTTATCTTGATAAACATGTTAAGCACCGCGCTATGCAGAGATATATATTCAACTACATTCACAAATGCGTCGTCTAATTCGGGATGCAATCTCCGACGTACTTTCTTGGGAAACCACCAAGAGCATCATTCAAGATCTTTCCATTAAAGAATAGAAGCGCGTTCATTGCAGAATGGAGAAATATAACCAAATTACCTGATTGGATCTAGCGTCAACTTGAGGATCTTGTTGCCTGAACCCCGAGGCATCCAAAATCAACTTATCTTAACGTATTCGGTAAGCGAGCTGGACATGTAAGCGAGCTGGACACCCATCCAAACCAATTATTTTTAAATACAATTATGTCAACCAAAACGCCATTAAATTCAATAAGCTAAAATCGAGGTCTATTAGGATAGGCATTTCTCTTATGACCCTCAATTCCACATGCTCCACACTTCGGTAAGGCCCTCGTACGCGGCTGTAAAGGTGCCGGAGGCGGTTTTGGCTGACGGGGTATTGGCGCTTCAATTACTGGTTCTTCCACCTGAATAAGCTCTAGAGCCTCTGAAACTGATAGGCCTTGCTCTCGAGATATCTGCCTAGTAGACCGAGTCCGTTTTCTCTTTTTTTTCTCGTTTTCGGCCCGTAATTCCTTATTTTCCTTCGCTAGAAATATAGCGTTATGCATTGCAAGCTGGCAGCCTTTGATAAGCTGATTTAACGCGCGATCTGATGGGCTCGGTGGACTTCGCGATCTTATACGAAGTAAAGCTTTAATTGAGGAAGCTTGCCGACGTAGTTGTTTCTCGGTAAAGGGGGTTTTTGGTGTGAAATTACGGCTCGATTCACTCCCTCGGCTCGGAGGGGGGGTCGGGGTTCGAAGGCGAATATCGAGCTTCGAGATTACTCGATCTAGGTCGTAAGGCACTAAACCAGCGGCGGCGAAGCAATTCTTAATAGTCTCCGATTTAAATGCCTCGATTCGCGCGGATAGGTAAGCTTCGAGGAAGTCTAATTTATCGATATAGTTGATCCTAAGCCGTATTTTCGTTTCGATAAGCCGACTATACAAGCGCTTTAATACCGCAAAACAGCTAATATCGAGAGGCTGTAAAAGGTAAGACGAATACGGAGGCATATAAATTGGAATAATATCGTTTTTTTCACAAATTTCGTCGAATTTCGGGGTTAAATAACTTCCGTGGCTGTCGAGTATCAAAAGTCTATACTTCCCCTTCGTACGCGAAGAAGTAGACGGAATAAAGAGCTTTTCGAGCCACCGAAGTCCAATTTCATCGGAAGTCCACCCGTTCGGACTAACCTCGAGGCGCCAATCTTTCGGAAGGCCGTCGAACCAAGACTCGACGAAGACTTTGCCCTTAAAAATCACGCACGGAGGAAGCGCCCACCCCGACGCATTTATACATTCAATTGCGGTAACCCACTCGCGATTTCCGGGTTATAAAAGTGCTCGCCGACCGTAGAATTCCCTTCTCGTGATCACCTTCGCGGTCGCAATTAAGCCCATTGCGAAACCGGTCTCGTCAAAGTTGTAGATATCGTCGGAATCGATACCGTACGAAAGGATCGTTTTTTGGACGAGAGAAAACCATTCACGAATAACTTTAGGGTCTTCGCATTTTGCGCGCTCGTAGTTATATCGCTTCGAGAATCGGGTTAAAAGATCGGGATGCCTTTTCACGAAGTTATAGACCCATTTCTCGCCGACTGTTTGAACTAGTATACTTCCGCGGGCCGCGAGAAGAAGATTCGCAGTTTCTCGTACAGTAGAAGGCCGAGGCGCTGCTCCACGGGTATCAAGAGAGATAATCCATTTTTGAAGCGATTCCTCTTCGATATCCGTTAATTTGTGTGAATTGGCGCGAGAAATCGCGCGGTTTTGGACACCCTTAAGGCGCGTAGAGAGGGTTGAATTCGGTACATTAAATCGACGCGCTGCTTCGCGTGTAGAAGCAATTTCTTGATTCTTAAGAGCCTGAATAGCTAATAAGATCCTACCCTCTTGCTCTTCTCGATTTCGAGAGCTTTGAGAGCGAATTGGTGGCATAGTGGGTGGTTAAAGATAGAGGGTAGTATAGGAATTACGCGTTTTGGATGGGTGTCCAGCTCGCTTACATGTCCAGCTCGCTTACCGAATACGTTATCGCCACCATATTTTCCTGACTTCCCTTACATCCAACTCAACTCTGTCCCTATTTATCTTTTGCTGTCATGGTGGTCACTTGCGCTGCATCGGCAAAGCTGGCTTTGCCGGCCCTTATGCATAATGTTTTTCGATCCCAGTTCGCCAGTGACTTGGCCTCTTCGACAATCCCTTACCGTTTCGCCTCTCGCCCTCCCTTTTCCTCCCAGAATCAACGACCATTCAGCTCGATCACATACTTGCGCGATCCCCAAAGTGAGCAATCAGCGCAGATAATACCCGAGTCTCCGGTCACCAACGCCTCCACACCTTCCGACAAGCCAAGAAAGCAATTTTCTGGCGCCCCGCGCAACAAGAATGGATGGAAGCCGATGAAGAGTCACCCAAGAAAACCAGAGAATGAATACAAGAGAAGCGACAGAGAGCGCAAGGCATTCCGTACAGAGACCCGCAAAGAAGCCCGTAAGGAAGACCGAAAAGATTCCGGGAAGGACTCGCACGGGAACAAAGATTCAAAGTCGGCATCAAGTGGAAAGAAAAAGAAGGAGACTTGGCAAGTCCAAAAAGCCGCACTGGAAAAGAAGTTCCCCCAGGGTTGGAATCCACCTAAGAAGCTTTCTCCTGATGCGCTCGATGGAATTCGTCATCTACATGCGAAAGCTCCTGAGCAATTCACAACGCCTGTGCTCGCAAAAGAATTTGAGGTTTCTCCGGAAGCTATTCGTCGAATTTTGAAGAGCAGATGGCAGCCATCAGAGGACGAGCAGGAGAGCCGGCGCCAGCGATGGGAGAAGCGACACGACCGAATCTGGAGTCGTATGGCTGAGCTTGGTCTCCGTCCTGAGACCAAGCGTACAAAGTCCATCTCGGATGCTCGAGTGTTGTATGGCGACGAGAGCGGACGCAAGTAGATTCTCCCTATGTTCGTTATAATTTACTTTGCATCACTGTACAATACATAATAGCGCGTTATCTTTGTTTTGAAACATGTACAATAGTAGCTCAATTACACTGATTATAATAATTTGGTCTCTCTTATGCCTGACTCTTTGATCTGTTGATACCCCAGTTGAGACATTGACGTATGAAGTTCGGGGGTGGAGCAAGGTCCGCCACGCAACTTGATCCTCGGCAACCTTCAACTCTTCACTTCAACCAACATGCATTCAGGTTGACAGAATGCTCATGTCGGCCTGTTATCTAATTCGAATGATCTACAGCTCATTGTGCCGACTTGCAAGCCCCTAGATCTCGCCCGACTGCCCACATGCTGACTCGCCATGCCCTCCAACATCCAGGTCTTCGTGAAATGGAAGGACCAGACCATATTTGCAGGAGAAGATGTGGAATGTACCATCACGTTCAAGAACATAGCTGAGACAGGCGTCGATGCCAGCGGGAGCGAAGGGGGTCAACATTCACGAAAGCTCTCACGAGTCGCGAACCACACGGCCAACTCGAACTCGGACTCTTTCTTCGGACTCAAATCACCCCAGGCCCTGTTTTCTGGGCGACGGTCGTACTCCATCAGCTCGCAGCGAAAGCCTTATCACCGAACAGCCTCGTCTTTGAGCACTCCGCATGTCGGCTCACATAGCTTCCCCCCGAACAGCAGCCCCTCTACGCCGCGCACTTGGCAACCAAGTCACAGCCACAAACGATCTGTGTCCATTCTTTCTATCGACAGTGAAGGCCAGACTGATCCAACACCTGCACCACATCAATACAATCGTCCGAAGCCAGTCAGGGGTCATGGGCGCTCGGCGAGTCTCCAGGTTCTGCCAAGGAGGAACAATAGCTACGAGGACTCCTACAAGAAAGGTAAGACCAGATAAGCTGGAACGGCATGAATTGAGGCTAATGGTCATCTCTCGTTAGTGAGATCCCCTACGCATGCTTTCCCTTTTCCATTGTCAGAGGCTCCAAACGAGCATCCCAATGGCAACTTGACCGTAGAAACCAATTTGGGACGTCGCAGTCGTCCTGGCTCTCTAGCGACAAGTCCAACAGAACCCGTGGAACCAATAAGTTTACCTGCGCGACGGCCACAACCACCTCCCATGGAGTTCAAGTTCCCAGCCGCGCCTCCACCTGAACCCAGTGCCAACCTTTCAGCGCGCACTCCATCTCCCAAGTCGGCAACAACAAACGGTACTACGTCTACCGGGGGAAGATCTAATGCCAGAGAAGCGTCTTTGACGGCTCCGGCACACCAACAGCTGACTCGAATCATTTCGGCCACTAGCGCAAATGGAAGCGCTCGCAGCAGTGGAGAGTTCTTCTCCGTCAGTGACCATTCCACTGAGACCCTTGGATCAGAGTATACAGCCTATTCAACACAAAGTGCACGAGTGCCTCCATCTGTACGACATGCGCGGCATCATTCCAGCGCGGTGACATCTCCATTCAAGGCTCCTGACAGCCAGGCGCTGCTCATGGGATATGCACAAGTCAGCGCCTCTTTTACGCTTGATGGCTCATTAGTTAATCAGTCGGCATTCGAGGAAGTCAAGCGGAAAGGAGTTGTCGGTGGCCACCCAGGCCCAGGAGGTGTTCCTGGCCGGCCAGCAACTCCCGAGCGTCCACGTAAAACTGGTGGGTTCTGGGGAGCGTTCAAGTGGAATACAATCGAAGAATCCATCAATGGTCTTCTCCCAAACAATGAATTGGATGGCTTACGGGAAATGCGTGGCGTATCATCCTCTCGTTCCATTCCACTCTTATCGACTTCGCAATCACTGCTTTTCGTCGACCTTCGATTAGCGCCAGGGGAGGAACAGTCATATTCCTTCTCTTTTGCCCTCCCCAAAGGACTCCCGGCGAGTCACAAAGGAAAGGCAATCAAAATCTCATATAATTTAGTCATTGGAACTCAGCGACCAAGTGGAGCCAACGAGCCTCAAAAGGTCAACCGCATCAATATACCATTCCGTGTTTACAGCGGTGTTAATGGTGAGTGATATTCAAACTCAAAATTTTGAATTGGTTCTAATATTGTTTAGACAAGGGAGATATCCTTGGGCACGATCTGATGTCACCTTATGTGCTTCTACGAGACGAGGCCAAGGTGCATAAAGTTGAACCAACAACACCAGTTGCTACAAAGAACCAGAGCATTAGTAAATCTCATCATTCTGCGACTGATTTCCTTGGATATGTGGATGAAATTCTGGAGCAACGTGCGCGTTCTAATACGCTGTTCCCACCTGGTGCTCTTCCCTCGAGAAGATCCAGTGTTGAAGGACTCCCTCAGATGCTCACTTGCAAGGATATAATCGATTTTGCAATCCTTCGCAGCAACCAGGCAATCAATTCTCGGCGCAGCCCAAATCGCTTTGAGATTGCCCGCGAAGGTCAGCGCATTGCGGTGGTGGTCTTGAATCGGCCAGTTCACCGACTTGGAGAGACCATTATTGCTACCATGGACTTTGGCAACGCTACAATTCCATGCTATGCAGTACGGGCCTCATTAGAGACCTCTGAGAAGGTCACACCCACTTTGGCCATTCGTTCCAATGCAAGCATCCATCGCACTACACGAAAGATCCATGCATCTTTGTTCGAGAACACACTCCACGCTACTCGAGCAGCCTTCAGTCCGGCTATTCCTATCGCAGCTACACCTACCATTCTCACCAGTGGTGTGACCCTTAACTGGGAGCTGCGATTCGAGTTTGTCACGTCCTGTGGTCGGGGTGATCAAGGACCCAGCCCATCGGGCATTCGCTTACTTGAGACCTTGTCCTCAGATGATCGCGGCAAGCTGCTGTCTGCCATGGATCACCTGAATTGCGAGTCTTTCGAAATCGCCATACCATTAACAGTTTATGGAGAAACCGTTCGAGAGCGGCAGCCCGAAGAGAACGAGGGCTACGCGATTTAGTGCTCTGGACAGATGTACTCATGTGGCCTGCCGTGCAGGTATCTGATTTGTTTGATCCTTAAATATTCCCCTGGAGACTCGCGAATCATGGCCTCTGGGATCAATGTATAATTGAATGAGTCCAAATATTGTCTTCCGTAGCTCATCTGTACATCGTGTATACTTAGGCGGTCACTGGGGCAACCCAACCACTTATCAGCTGAACCCGATAACAACTCCTTGCGCGTTCACTTCTCATCTCGACCTCGAATCATCAGCCATTCAAGACATTTCACAAGGTACACCCCCGGAGCATTCCTGACTGCATTCTCCGGATCTCGGAGCAAAACAATTCTAACACTGGAATGCAGGCACGTCGCGATCAGCGCAAACCCCGCCGAATCTTCCCCTACAAAACAGCGCCCTCTGAAGATGGCTTCGTTCATCACCACAATGTCTGTCCCCGCTACCCCTCCTGTTCATTTCTCTACCTCTGAGTCTACGTCTCGGCCACCGCCATCCCATTCCGTTATCAGCCCTTCCCTGTACAATACCACCCGCACTTCCCATCTGCCCCTCCTAGAACCCCCCTCTTACCTTTCGCCTGCTGTGCGCGCTCTCAAACAAGGCTATTGTGGACTAACTCCTCCCAGTAATGCTCGCACCAGAGCCCCCTTCAAGCCCCGCTCTGCGGCTAAGGGTACGAGTAGTTACCAGCTCCGACAGTTCGCTGAGGCTACCCTTGGAAGTGGTAGCTTGCGCAAGGCTGTGAAGTTGCCCGAGGGCGAGGACCTTAATGAATGGCTTGCGGTGAATAGTGAGATACCCTATATGCTTGGTTGGGTTTGGTTGAATTGGACGCAGTCGCTGATGTTATTGTTCATCTAGTTGTCGACTTTTACAACCAGATCAACCTTCTCTATGGCTCAATAACCGAGTTCTGTTCGCCGCAGACTTGTCCTGAGATGAAGGCGACTGATGAGTTTGAATACCTCTGGCAAGATTCAGAGAACTTCAAGCGGCCAACTAAGATGTCGGCGCCGGAATATATCGAGCACTTGATGGCCTGGGTTCAGAGCAATGTCGATAATGAACAGATGTTCCCCAGCCGAATTGGTATGTTTTAATCCTACCCGATTTCTGATTCCATGACTTACCGCATCTCTTCAGGCGTCCCATTCCCTAAGACCTTTCCCAGTCTCATTCGCCAAATCTTCAAGCGTCTATATCGTGTTTACGCCCACATCTACTGCCATCATTACCCGGTAGTGGTACATCTCGGTCTGGAACCCCATCTCAACACCAGCTTCAAGCATTATGTCCTTTTCATCGATGAGCACAAACTGGCTAGCGGAAAGGACTTCTGGGGACCACTGGGTGATTTGGTCGACAGTATGTTGCGCAGTGACTGAGTGTGCTTGGGTATGGAATTCGGTTTGCATCTGATCTCCGCATAACTGATACGGGGGAATTGGGGATCTCGGCGTTTCGGGTGCGGTGCATACATTACGATATTTCAGCTCGTGGCGTTTGGGGCTTGTCCTAACGCTGACTTTCATTTCATGGATATTCTTTTACTTCAGTGCTGCATACTTTAAACACGAATGACATGTGAACATGGTGTAGTCTTCAAGTCATCAATTTACAGTCTCAAGTAGACAACATGTGCCTAGTTGCGTTGAGACCAAGTCATATAAGCAGTCATGGCATGGGTTTGTTGGATCTTGGCTGCAGTTCTAGACATCATAGGACTATAGGCCTCCCAATCTGTGTAGGCTCGTTGGAAAACCTCGCATCAATTTCGAATATGGCTACGACAAAGACTCTGTCGCGTTGACTAGAATGGCCTATTATTCAGATGTACTTGTTAAATAGAGGGTTTCCTTTCGACATACAATACGGGATCGGACGTGTAGTATAGGATCTTGAACCAATGAGAGGCTGGAAGGAAACCATTTTGGAGAAGCAGTATGTAATACATTTCCTTCTATACTAACTTGGCCCTTTCGTTTCCACAATTCTCCTTTATCAAGTATTTTCGCTCTCATCTTTGGACGTGCTCTCAAAGCAAATGAAGCTATACCACCATGGAACAAAATCAACCCACCCAAACCTCGTCAACAGACCAAACAACCACCAATGTCATAACGGCCAAGCCGCAGAATCACTCTCACCCCCATGATTCCCAGAACGTGACGGCATGTCTCTCAAAAAAACCACGGTATCACTGGGCAGCGAATTCTCCCGTTTCAGAGTCGTTAGCTGTACAAGCCGAAGCAGTCCTTTTGCAAACTGCCATCGGCGAGCAAGTGCCCGAAGAGTGATTACAGTATCTGTAAACGCCCTTTGGTTTTGGACGTCGTCCAGATCTTCAAAGAGTGTGAACAATGCAATGGTCGCGTACTGCATTGTTGCCATTGGCATACATTCCACTGGCCATAGAGAGCGGAATTGGTTGAGTATGCTACCGATATGGCGGGCTGACGATGTTCGTAGATTTTTGATGCGGTCTTTTGCGGTTGATTCGCCTTTTTTTACGATTGGTGTGATGAAGCCGAACATGATTAGAATTGCGTTATGATGGCGCATGCTTTTCCTCTCAGTATCATTCAGTATAGATCAAGGTGAGATTGCACTCACTGCATTTCCATGACACCCGGTGTTGAAGCATATCCCAATTTGATGCATTCTGGAAGGTTCTCGGCCCAGTTCTCAAAGCGTTGGTGGAAAGCATTGATTATTTCGGGATCGACTCTCGCTGTCTTCTCATCTCCAAACAAATAGTCGCATACCTCCCACATAATCAGCCCCTGGTTGAATAGGCCGTTTTTCAGACAGTTTGTATGAGCTGCGATAGGCTCGCCTTGACGAGGATACGGTGTCCAAAGGTCTCTGGGATCGTGGGTTTCAGGGAAGTATTCGAGGTCCGTAGGTCTGTTGATGGCGGCGGGCTGATGGAGGCTTAGGATGGCAACTCTGTATGATGTTAGCATTATTAGGGGTACAACTGCTGTATGCTCACTAACGGATACTGACTGAACAAGCCAAAGAGTGCAGTATCAATCGATCTTGCCATTTCTGTGGCTTGTTCATTGGCCTCGGATATCATTTTCTGGCGGTTGTCCATGACCTGGCTGATGTAGTCTGCTATCTTCATCAGGTATTGCGAGCCAAGTCTATCTCTGCCCATAATGTAGGAACTGGGTGATAGTGTTAGAGCCAGTTCTCAGAAGTCACGCCTTAGCTTACATCGTATAGATGTCTCCCCATGCCTGAAGAGTGGTAAGGCGCAGTCGATCATCTTCCATTGCTAGGTGCCGCATTGCCTCTTCCAAAAAGTGTTCACCTCGGGTGCTGGGCTCATCAGGTACGGCGAATACCTCAGGATAGTCGGAATAGAACTTGAGGAAAGATCTGTGAGTCAGTATTCGAGTGGATGAGCGAGGTATACACACACATGCACAAGCTAGCATAATGTTGACCAGCAAAGGCGAACAGAAGCGGGAATTCAACTTGCGGGCTCTCATATCCGCTATAAACAAGTCACGATCAATCCAATTCAGAGTACTGTGCTGCCAGGTAAAATAGTGGGAGACAAGGTGCGAGACAAAGGAATCATCGGTTGTAACAGAGGTCCATGGCTGCGCAGGCACCTCATAGAGAGGTATATCTGAGATACGTCTCACGTCCATATATCGTTGCGAAGAGGAGGTTGCACTCTTGATCTGAATATTCAGCAAATGACTTGAAACTCGGCTCTCAGTCAGAAATAACCGGATCTCATCCAACGATGCATTATTTCGAATCAAGCTGAGAATCTCGGGAACCTGTCGCTCATCGTTGCTTCGAAGAACCTCCACTAGTCGTTCAAATAGGTCACGATCCTGCTCTAGGGATTCGATTTTGCGCTTAAGAGTGATGCGTCGACGACCATCATTGTCTGCGTTGATTACACACTCAGTGTTTGCTTTTTGACAGGGCTCACATGGTTCGCCTCCAACACACTGCCTGCGTCAGCACAGGATTTAGATGCTCATTACGGGGCGCAGACTTTGGATTTTCGTTTTTGACAGGCTTCACAGGCCGTTGTTGCTTTCTTCGCTCGAGTCGAACCAGTTTGATGAAGATTCGAATCGGGGGCCCGTGTAAAAGGCATGCTCGAGTAGTTCGAGTCTTTCGGGGGCATATTTTTTAGAAAAAAGAATTGACCAGATATGTGTTCGCAGGAAGATGGTCGAACTCATCATTGACTATACAAGAGGCGGGATTGTACATCCACCCCTCCCGCCGGCCAAGCGCCACACGAGTTTGTCTCGCGCTTATTGGGTTAAACAGTGCATTAGGCTCGATCAAACAGCGAAGAGGGCTGATCAGACTCCATCAATGTCCTTGAGCAGCTTGCGAGAAACCTAGCCCACACCCCTGGCAGCCACTAATGAGACAGAAACATCCTTGTCACGAATCTAAGCCACCATGACGCGAGCTCGGCTTTTGTTTCTCATGTTTGGGCGATTGACCCTGAGACTAGCATGTAGATTAAAAACCGGATTTCGATTGACTGATCGGGAAACGGGGATTTTATACCCCTGCTAGCGGCCACGGCACGACCGTTTTTCACTTCATCTGGCCCAAACAGTTAATCTGGTCCGAAAAAAATAAATAAAGTATACCTAGTGTCTAAAAAGTGCCTTTTATTATGCGCCATGACAATCAGCCACATATTTTATTGCAAGGACATTGGAGAGGGCTGTTATCCGGATCGTCGCATGGGCTGGGGGTGGTTACAGTTCGTGTGAGGGGATCATAATTCCGGAACTTTGGTCCGCCAGACAACGTGGAGATGAGCAGGAGCCATGACTTCGTAACAAGCGCCCTAGCCCGGGAAAAAAAAGTCTCCGAGTGGCCCTGATTCAGGGCTCGAATCAGGGCGGCTGTCAAGTTGTTGCTGTCAGCAAAAGCCAAATCCCATTGGGATAGATATCACATGACCTTCAATATTACCTCAGTCCTGAGTCAGCTCGGGCGAAGAACCACGTGATCCGGGAAGAAGTCGGACCTCGTCTCAACCTGCATCCTTGACGAAGAAGCACTCCGAACGTCGGTATCTCCATCCACCACCTTCTCTCCTCCCTCCCCGAGGCTCTTCCCCTTGCCAATTGCACAATGATGTCCTCTCGCTTCGCCCGCGCTGGCCTGCGTGCCACCCAGCAGTTCTCCGCTCCTCGCACAGCCGCCGTCAACGGCCTGCGGTCCTATGCCACCCCGGCACAGGATGTTCGCCCTCCCGTCGCCCTGTTCGGCGTTGATGGAACCTACGCCACTGCTCTGGTATGCACCTCCATTGCCTTTTCAGCTTTTCCTCGCGACCGTATCCCCTGTCGCGACTCCCGTCTTGCCCCGAAGCCCCTCCCAGAGTTCTCTACCCCCCGTGTTGGAATCAATCTTTAATCTTCATCAAAGCGCTGTACCAAATCAGGATTCCCTCTCTAACCTCCTTCTGCTTAGTACACCGCTTCCTCCAAGTCCTCTGCCCTCGACCAGACCGCTCGTGCCATCGCAAGCCTCGGCGAGACCCTTCAGGCCGACAAGAAGCTCGGCGCCATCCTCGGTGCCCCTACCCTGAGCAACGCCGACAAGGCCTCCATCGTCCAGGAGCTCGCCAAGGTCTCCGGTGACAAGGGTGAAATCCTCAAGAACTTCCTCGAGACCCTTGCCGAGAACAACCGTCTCGGTGCCCTCGAGGGTGTCTGCGAGAAGTTCGCTACTCTCATGAGCGCTCACCGCGGTGAGATCGAGCTCAACATCACCAGCGCCCAGGTGCGATAATTTCAAGCTCGATTCGAGTTCCCCACCAAAATTAAAGAATCCTCACCTAATTGTTTACCTACAGGAGCTTGACACCAAGACCCTCAACCGTCTCGAGAAGGCCGTCTCCAAGTCTGAGTTCAGCCAGGGCAAGAAGCTCAAGGTTGTTGCCAACGTGCGTACACCAACCTTTCCTTTTTTTCTCCGAATCAAACTAATTGATTTTATAGGTCAACCCCGACCTCCTCGGTGGTCTCGTCGTTGAAGTCGGTGGCCGCTCCATCGACCTGAGCGTCTCCTCCAAGATCGCCAAGATGAACAAGGCTCTCACCGATGCTTTGTAAATGTAAATTAGCCTGTGTTTGGGGGGATGTTAGACTAGCATATCGTCCCGGATGAACGGTAGCGTTCGTGGAAGGGACAAGGGAATTCTTAGATTCCCTTGAATCTTCATTTTGTTTTGTTCTCATTACCTGTCAATTGCACAAATTCATCCCTTATAGATAAATCGTAGTGTGTAGTCTGTGCTCATTGATAGATACAGCTATAGCTATAACTTGAGCTATGAATAAACTTCTGTACATGTGCTACAATACAAACAGAATCAGGTGACAACATTTGCACTAATATATTGTGAACGTCGACTAAATGCTGTCATATGCGTAAGGAAAGACAAGACAATACTCCGAGAGATGAATAGAATCTGGGATAGGAAATGCAAGATGTAAAAGCGTAAACTGAATCATTAAATCGTGTCCAGACGCAACCAAATGGGAACATGACCAGTCAACAAAAACAAATAAAAGAAATGAACGCTATAAGAAAAGGGGCAGACCACACATCTCAATTACTTGTGTCCGTTCTGTCCATTTCCATTCTCCTTGTCAACCTTTGTCTCGAACTCATCCTCGTAAGCGGCGATAGATGCAGAGCTGCGCACGCGCTGCAGTTGGCTAGCGACGTAGTGGTTGACATGCTCCTCGTCTTGGGGGTCTGCAGTGCTACCACGACGGCTGCTGGCGCGACTGCCACCACGGCTGACGCCGCGGCTGGCACTGGCATCGTCGTCGTCGTCGAGGACGGTGGAGGCGGCGGGGGTTGCATCGCCTGAGTAAAAGTCGCTACGATTGCCGATCGAGCGGGTGGTCGATGAGCGGCGGACGGATGGACGGCCTGAGCCGCGAGGTCTGCCGGAGCGTGAGAAGATATCGTCGAAGTAATGGGATGCTGCGGCGAAGCCAGCGCGGGGTGTTTGCGGGAGACGGCAGTTGACACCTGTGTCGTGGATGATCTTAGCGATCAACCCGGTCCAGCCGCACTGGTGTGATGTGCCGAGACCGCGGCCGGTGTCACCATCGAAGAACTCGTGGAACCAGAGGTGGTCTTTCCAGTGCTCGTCGAAGTCGAGGAGGTCTGAGCCGGCGTTGACGGCGCGGCGGCCTTCGTCGTTGCGGGCGAAGAGGTGCTGCATACGATGCTGCAGTTCCTCAGCTACGTGACCAAGGTGCATAAAGTCGCCTGAGCCCTTGGGACATTCGACTTCCAGGGAATCGCCGTAGAACATGTAGAAGCGGAGGAGAGACTCGACCAGCAGGAAGTTGACGCATAGCCAGATAGGTCCGCGCCAGTTACTATTACCACCAAAGAGCCCGCTGTCCGAGTCTCCGGGGACGTATTGGACCTTAAAGGTTTGGCCGTTGACGTCCATGGAGTAAGGGTTCTCTTCGTGGAACTTGGACATGGAACGAATACCGTGCTTGGAGAGGAATTCGGTCTCATCAAGCATGCGCTCGAGGATCTTGACCAGGCGGTCTTTGCTGACAAGTGCCAGGAGGAGTCGGTCATCCTTACCACGGTGCTTCATACTAGCGATGTTGCGCTCGGCGATATCTGGCTTGTTCTCAATGAACCACTCCACTCGTCGCTTGAACGACGGGAATTTGTTGATGAGCTCAGGCTCGAGAGTGAGCACAGCGTAGAGGGGAATCAGACCAACAAGAGACCTAATAGGTAGCTGCTGGGTCCACGGGCCACCGTATGAGATTGCATCGTAGTAGAAGCTGTCTTCTTCATTCCACAGAGACTGAACAGTATCATCTCCATTGCGGAAAGTCATGGCATCACTAATGAGCAGGAAGTGCTCGAAGAACTTGGAAGCAATGTCCTCGTATGTGCGACGGTGCTTGGCCAATTCTAAGGAGATGTTCAGCATGCACAGACAATAGAAGGCCATCCAGCCAGTGCTGTCAGCTTGCTCAAGAACACCACCAGTGGGCAATGGCTCCGAGCGGTTGAACAGGCCGATATTATCCAGTCCCAAGAAGCCACCCTCGAAGACGTTCTTACCACCCGAGTCCTTGCGGTTGACCCACCAGGTGAAGTTGAGCAGCAGCTTCTGGAAGACACGCTCCAGGAAGTCCAGATCCTGGCGACCGTACATCTTACGCTCGATCTTGAAGGTACGGAACACAGCCCAAGCGTGCACGGGCGGGTTCACATCTCCAAAGTTCCACTCGTAGGCGGGCAGCTGGCCGTTGGGGTGCATGTACCACTCACGGGTAAGGAGATCGAGCTGCTTCTTCGCGAAGTCGGGATCCATCATGGCCAATGGAATACAGTGGAAGGCCGTATCCCATGCTGCGAAGAAGGGGTACTCCCAAGAGTCGGGCATTGATAGGATATCATCGATGTATAGATGGCGCCACTGCTCATTGCGAATGCCCTTTCGGCCCGGAGGAGGGGGGATCTCAGTTGGGTCACCGTTGCTCCATTGGTCCCAGACGAAGTTGTAGTACTGCTTGCACCACATCATTCCAGAGAAAGCTTGACGCTGGATGTTGCGGAGATCCTCGCTCATGGGGAGAGGGTTGATACGGTAGTAGAAGTCATCGGCTTCGGCACGACGTTGCTCAATCACATCGTCCAGGATTTCTTCGTCGACGAACTCTTCCTTCTTGCGGGAAACACGGAAACGGACGACGGCACACTCACCGGGAGGAACTCCCTCACCCTCGTTGAAGGAGTACCACGCAGCAAACTTGGTACCCTCATTGTCTGGGTTGATGGCACTCTTCTCCTCCTCAACAATGTGGCGATGGAACGCATCCTTCACATATGGAGTCTCATTCTCGGTACCCCAGAGCTTCTTGTGATTTGTCTCATTGTCAGTGAACAACATCTGAGGCTGAATATCGTCATCGCTGGAGCCAACGGGAGGCGATGGAGCGAAGGAGATGTATCGCTCGCCAATCTTGGCATGGCTAGATTTAGCGTGCAAGGCACCGTCCAGCTTGATAGAAGGCTTCTCCTGCTTCTTCTCGTCTCCCCAGGACCAGGTGTTCCGGAACCAAACGTGAGGAATGATGTGAAGCTTCGCAGGGTCCGGGCCGCGGTTGTATGCGATGACACGGAAGATCAGCTCTTCCTCGTCGTCAGCCTCCTTGGCAGTCTCGATGAAGATATCCCAGTAACGGTCCTCTTCAAAGATACCCGTATCCAAGATCTGGTACTCGGGCTCCAAACGCGAGCGCTTGGCATTCTCATCGATGAGATTTTGGTATGGGAACTTCCTCTGGGGGTACTTGTAGAGGAATTTCATATACGAGTGCTATCCAAGTCAGTAAGCGATACAGGGACCCGGGCGACATTGACTTACAGTCGGGGTATTGTCCAGATGGAAATGGGCTTCCTTGACACTTTCTCCGTGATTTCCCTGAGGGTTGGACAGACCGAACAGGCGTTCCTTCAGGAAGTCGCTGATCCCCCAGTTAGTTTCCCCAGATCTGGACCCACAAGGAGAGCTTAGACTTACTCTTCTCCATTCCAGAAAGCAAAGGCGATGTTCTGCAACGCATGAGTATCCGAGACACCGGCAATTCCATCCTCGCCCCAGCGGAAGGTCCGCGAGCGCGCATGGTCGTGAGTGAAATCTACCCGGTCCCAGGTCAGCGGCGTTTTGTCTCAATTGTGGACTTTACTCACAGCTCCAGGCGTCACCATCCTCGGAATAATCCTCTCTCACTGTCGCCCACTGACGCTCGGCTACGTACGGGCCCCATTTCTTCCAGTACTTGGTTCTCTCCCGGTCTTCCTTGAGGCGCTTCTCTTCCTCTGTGAGGAACTCATGGCCATCGATTAACACCATAATGAATGGTCAACGACGGTAATTGAGAGAAAGCGACCTGGCAAAAGGCTCGAAAACTACTAAAAAATGGGAAAAAGTAGAAAAGCTGGAGGAGAAGAAGGGAAGAACAGGGAATGGGGGAGGGGCAGACTACTCCGCCCACGAGCTCAGGCAGTGGTGACAGCTCCACAAGAAAGAGCTTTGGGGGGACTTGTGGCCAGCAAAAAACAGGTATGACGAAGTGGATGGGTTTGATAGGGCTGTGATTGGTCGAGCCGGAGGTCCATTGCATTCTGGGCTCGGGTCTGCAGCGGAAATAGATGTTACGCTATAAGTCTATATACTATTTGGTATGCTATAGACAGCATAGCATACTCTCTGTACTCTATGCTCTATACTCCAGCTCATGTTAGCATAATATTATCACATTCAACATAATGGCAATTTCGCGCAATTACGCCTTAGGGCAACCTCCAAAGAGGATACAGGGGGTTCTCAAATGCAAACCAAAGCAATAAAAATCATCCCAAACCACGCCGACTGGAACGCGTCTATCAGACGCGGCGCGGGTCTACATATCTCATAGATCCCTGACGCTTCCCAGCCTTATATTCTATGAGGGGTCCGTGCGAATAGCATCAGACCGGATTATCTTCTCGCTGCTCAGGCTGTTCAGGCTGCTTGCTGGGTCCGTGGGACGCTGTTCACAGTCAGATCCCGCAGAACATCCCAGCCTTGGGATAACCCATCAGGTCGAACGCTCACCGGCTGTCTGACCTTCCTCCCGTCGTCGGGAGCTGTTACCGGTCGCGCCGGTCTGCTGCGACTGAAGGCGCCTCTCCGCCTCGCGGATGCGCTCTTGCAGCTCTTCCAATTCGCGGCTTTGGATCATCATTTGCTGCTTCCTGTGGGTGGGGCGCGATTAGCGCCCGGTAAATTAAAAGTCGCTCAAGTCGCGACTGGAGGCTCAAAGGAGTCAACACGCGCGACTTACTTCTGGTCGATGGTTTGGGAGAGGTTGTTGACATCCGAGTCAAGCATGAAGGCACTGTCCAACGCGGAGGAAAAGGCTTGGGCCATGGTCCTAGGTCACTGTTAGTGCCGTGTTGACAACCGAGGGGTTGAAGGCTCGAGGGGTACGAACGACTGTGGCCGGACCTTGGGCTTCCACTCGCGATCCATGTCAGACATGATGTTTCTGAATGTGAATGTTCCAGCACGGGCCGCTATCGGGACCCCAGAAGATGTAAGATGGTCGACCGAGGGATGTGCAACCGTGAGGGGCACAAGGAGTGTGTTAAGATATTAAGCTGATGTGTCGAGACAAGGACCAGCCGAGGGGCGCAAGGGTTTCAGACTATGGGAAAACACTGTCAGTCTCGAGTCTTTATAGTTATGCGCCACGATCGGGTGGGGAGGTAAATACCGGAGGTATAGAGACGGGCGGCACGGCTCGAGTAGCGTATGGCGAGACGGTGTCAACTTGGGGAGAGTTTGAAGAGGGAGGATGAAGAAGAAGAGGAAGATGAAGGAGAGATGATCCTTGAGCCCACTACGTTACTAGTCGCGGTAATTCGAGTCCCATATCCACCGCAAGGAGACATGTAAGTGTTACGGTATTGGTCTTACACAGGGGTCTGATATGCCCATCTATAAGGGGTTCAGGGGTTAGCCCCTCTTAACCTGGAGAAAAAGGGGGAGCCATTTACTGTGTAATGTAATATTATTCATGGATCACATTCATCTTAATAGGATTTATTGAAATTATTAAGATTAACAGAGTCCACTCTACAGGTATTTCCCAAGTGTGTACGGAGTACAGAGTAGAGTAGCTATCCAAACAAACTCGCCGTTTCCAGGTACTGTAACACACGTGACTGACTGTGAATGACGTATGCCTGAGGCGACCGCCAAGACCATCTACATGTAAATGTCTTCTTTTCATTGTTTCATTTGATGCAATTCTCTGGGTAATTGGCTGTTCATACTGGTATGACTTCCCCAGGAACCAAGGAGGCTCTGTTGCCAAGTGATCGCTTTTCCAGATCTTTTCTTATCTATAGCTTATAGTACTCAGCCAGGCTGACATCTATGACGAGCAGAACACACAACACGTTTACAGCACACCGCGAATGATAGAGTAGGATCAAAGCCGAAAGTGCAAGCCATCGAATATGCAAGACCTCTGCTTCTTTGGGCTATTTTAGATCTTGTTCCTTTTCTAGCTGAAAGAGAGAAGTATACATGTATCAGCGCTTCTAGCTTACCATTCTATTGCGGGCCATTCGAATGACTGGGAAATATAAATAAGGCATGCAATGCATAGGTGCTAGCTCTTTAAGAAATCTAAGTTTGATCAATGTATAGTCAAGTAAGTATCGTACTCGAGTCTACCAACCACCGATATCAATGGTGAAATTGGCGTCCAATTGCTATATGGCACAATGTGGGTTTCATTTCTTTCGGAATTATAGAAAATACACTGAATACAAAAGAACAAAGATGAGCAAAAATTACATAGAGAAAGTCGGATTTTCTCAGGACTTGAACACAAAGTGCATGTGAAGTGATACCTTATTGGAGCAGTAGACGCGTGAGGTGGCTTGACGTGGCCAAGTGGTTTGTCAACGCCCTATAGGTCCTAAGCACAGATCTGATCTCGTTTACATGAATCGTGCAATATAAAGAACTGAATATAGTGTAGATCTGGCATTCTGACTTCTGCCCGGCAACCAGCCCTGACAGGGTCACCTGACTAACGTTCTCAGACCTTGGCCAACCTCCCCTTCCAGATCTCTTTTCATCAAAACTCATCGGTGATTTTCAATTCCAGGTCTATTTGCCTCTTGGAGACGCGTATTCTTATCGTGTTCTGTTGTGGGCGCTAATTTTTTTGAATTTTTACTCCTTTTTTTTTTCTCCCGCCCGGATGGATTAAAGGCTCCGCATACAGGAGATCCAGTCTGTCGCGTTCGCCTTTCCTTTCCAGGCTACCCCGATCTTGATACCTGAACCGACCGAGAATACCGGAAATTCAATATCAAACGCCTCCGCGTAACCTATCTCGCCGACCACCGTGGCCCCCATCCCCAAAGCTCTTTCCCCCAGTGGCCGACCGGACGGGCTATGGGGGATGCCTCCACTGTCGGCATACACTTCGTTTGAGTCGCTGCTCTTCTTCCAGTCGCTAGCAATCTCTGATTCTAAGCCGACAAGCTTTGGGTCTATCTCAACACTCTTGCGCAATAACCCGTTGGTTCGCGAGAATGTCGAGTTCAATGCAGATCGCCTGACACCCGAGGCGCTGGAAGATCTGTATGCGACTCTGATGCGCGATGGATTCAACAAAGATGCAGTACTCCCAGTCAATGGTCGATCGACAGATACTTCAAACCCGCCAAACCCGAAGAAGCGCAAGATATCGAGCCCGCGACCAGAAGGATTAGCAGACGGGGTCACACATGCCACGCTTATCCCAGAATTGGTGGCACATCTATACGCTAAATACAGAGACCTTGTGACCAGGGAAATCAGGGACGATGAGAAGCAGTACACAGAGATCAGGGCGGAACTCGTGCGGTTACAAAAGGACGACCAACCCACAGAGGCGACTCCATCCAAGCCCGCAAAGGCAGCACACAAGGAACCCACGGATATTGATGTCAAGGAAGAAACGCCCCGCCAAAATGTTCAAGATCGGACAGGCAAGCCTTTAGCCGCAACTGTCCCACACGCGCAAGACAAGCCAGCCCCGCCAGAACCACGGCCGCAGCGTATCGAGGTGAATGTGCCTCCTCCGAGTAAAAACATCCCAAAAGTACAGCCATCTGCTGTGAGCCAACCACCAGTTCAACCACAAGCACAGACTCCTGCGCCCAAAGCTCCAGGGGCTGGGCAGCCACAGCCGCCGGCCGCCAACATTCAACCCTTGGCCAAACCGCCTGTCCAGCCCCAGCTTGGTCCCTCTACTCAGAAATCACCTACCACACCCGCTGGAGCGCGTATCACCCCGGCCCATCCCTCACAAATCGCACCCCGTGCCCATCCTACGCCTACACTCCTTCCTGGTAAGCCTGGACCAGCCCTCCCGCCGGCCCCTCAGCGCACCCCAGCTCAGCCGAGCTTCCAGCAATGGCAGCTCGACCCTTCTCCCCACTCTACCTATCCCGCCATTTCTCCGGGTACTGCTACTCCACAAGCAGCCCAAGCCAATATTAAACGACCTGTACCACCTCTCTCTACCAACCAACCGGAACCGGGATCGCAAGCTCCTGTACCATTCCAATCTACCCCCTTCCCAAACACACCTGGTGCTGCCTCCGCGGTCCAAACCCCTGTCCCAATCGGCCGGCCTCGCATCTCTCAAACTCCAAGTTTCACATTCCCCTCATTCTCTGAATCGCGTGCTTCTCATCCACGGCTGTCGATCGACACGCAAGGTTCCTCGACACCATGGAAAAGGACTCCTCGTTTGAGCATTCCAAAGTCCCCACCCACGCCTCCACGTCCCCTGCCGGAGGATGTCAGCCCGATCAGTGATAGGGCACAATCGCCAATCGATGCGATGGACATGTCACCACCTCCGAGGATGAACCGCGCTCAACGAGCCCGATCTCCCGAGGAAAAGAAACCTCGACGTGGCCGTGCCGACAGCAAGTCTGCTGTTAATGTTAAGACTGAGAGACCAGAGAAACCAACTTCGACTCGAAGGACACGTGCTGCAAGTTCGGTCTCTTCCCAGAGTCGTGGACGGTCCCTGGCTTCTCGTGGTGAATCCCCCGCGCCTTCAGAGCGGACAACGAGCCGCCGGAAGGGCGCTGCTGCTGCTGCGAACGAGGAGACCCCCAAACCTCGATCTAAGCGCAAGCGCGGGCCAAGTGAAGCATTAGAACAGGAACCTCACCCTTCAGACATCCCGAAGTTCGACACAACTCAGTATGTCATGGCAACGCGCAACTTCCACCGAACTGCTGCTCCTATCATGAACGATGTATCCACCCATAAGCTTGCGTCTATTTTCAGTAAGCCAATTGGGGAGCGTGACGCACCTGGCTACCACGATCTCATCTACCGCCCACAGGATCTCAAGTCTATCAAATCTGCCGTTCACCAAGGAAGCAAAGCAGTCGCCACGGCCGCAGAGTCCGTCAGTACCCCTGCTGGAGATGGAGAGTCTCCCGCTCCCGGCGGTACACCATCGTCCAAGAACGGTGTCCTCGTGTTACAGAAGAATGAGGATTTCGTACCCCCAAAAGGAATTGTCAACTCCGCACAGCTGGAGAAAGAGTTTATCCGCATCTTCGCCAACGCCATCATGTTCAACCCCATCCCCCAGCGTGGATTCGGGCCGGCCTTCCCCATGACTAGTGACCGCGGCTCACGCGAAAGCACTCAAATGGGCGACAGCGATGAGGGCGGTATCATCCATGATTCCCTGGAGATGTTTGGAGACGTCGAGCAAGCTGTTACCAGGTGGCGTGCTGCTGAGCGTACTGCGGACGAACTGGCTAATAAGAATATCCTTTCTCTTCGCCGTGGCAGTGCCAGTGATTTCAACACTGACAGTGCTGACGATGTGAAGGGGTGATTCTTCATTTGCTATTGTATTATGAACTTTGTATTCGATTAGGATTCTGTCTGTCTTATTGACTTTTTGGAAATGAATTAACATGATATCTCCCGTCGGTGCCTTCGATAGCCCGGCGGTCATTAATAACCGTTGTCCTTCGCTTTTGTATTTCTAAGTTGTATATCTTTGGAACTTATCGTGCTAATCACATGGCCATGTGGATTCTCTTTAAGCTATAGCACACTCAAAATACGAGGACTTGGCTCTCTTCCTATAGTACCAGAAACTATATATCTCCCACCTGAATATCCTCATAAAAAGATGACCGTCTATATCATTGTCGTGACTTCTCAATCCAGAGCCAGTCCTGCTGCCCTGGATCTATTTATGGGGGGTATATTCTTTTGATTTTCTGAACGAGCCAACCAGGCAAACATCCTCGAACTGATTCAGATCAAGCAGCCTGCTCTGGCCTCGTCCGACCAAGTCCCTCCTTCGCATAAAAGTCCATCGGGTACACACCCTTATTGCCCTTATCCCAGTTTTCACGTACTCCCAACGCAATCAATGCCTCGTAAGGTGTCAGCAATGGTCGCGGGAATGCATAGCCCCAATCAATACTCAAGCGCGGACAGGCAATCTGCACCCAGCACTCCACATCTGCCATGGAGGCTAGCTTGCCCGGGAAGATCTCGCTGAGTAGCAGGTTGACGACGGGGATATCACGCTCGCGCAGGTGCTTTTCGATCATCGCCATCGTGTTGGGGTTTCCTTGTCTACCCAGAGAACCGAGGATGATACCCCACTTGCGAGCGGATTGGGCGGTGGCAATGGCGTCGCGGCGGATGGTGTGCATTTCCTCGTGCTCGTAGCTCTCGCGTGTGAGGGTGCGTGAGTACGGATCGTAACGGTAGGCTGGGATGGTGGGGTTGTGGATCATGGCTGATTCGAGGTGGAAGCGGCCATCGCCGAGGTAGAGGATTGCGTCGATTTCTGTATCGGCTAGTTGGGGTGATGTGCAACCGAGGATCTCGCCTTTGGAGAGGGGTGTGATTTGTGGGATTACGACGCGGAAGCCGGCGCGTTCGAGGACTGGCTTGAGGCCGTGAAGGGTGGCGTTGAATTGGATCGTGCCGACTGTTGCGATGCTTTGGCCTGGTTTGAAGTTGCGCTCCAGGGTGGCTAGCAGATGGGTTGTGTCGATGCTGATGTCCACGAAGATATATAGTGTCTTGATTTTTGTTACGTCCACTGGAATTAGGCAACTGTGGGCGTAGTGCACGAGCAGGTCACAGCCCAAAGCTCTTGCGGTGTAGTCGTCGATGCAGCATGCGCCGTAAGTGACATCGCCCATAATTAATGTTTCGATGCCTGGGCAGAACTGGGTCAGGATATCGGAGATGGTTGTCGCGAAAATCAGGAGTCCCTCTGGGAATTGAAGGGCCACGCGCTTTGCGCCTGATGTGCGGACTCGGTGAATTGTTTTGGGGATCTCAAAAGAGTAATTTTTGGGGAGAAGCTCCAATGCTTCTTGGATTTCGGGATCGTTCAGAATCTCTGGTGGGACTTGATTGAGCGTACGAGGGATTCGTCGCGGGGCAGCTGTAAGGAAATGGAAGTCAGTATATTGGTTTTGCGAGACTCAAGGAGATGCGCATACCAGTCTGCACCGCTGTCGACTCGACATCCTTGCCAGTGTCTTTCTGGGCTTGGGCATCTGCGGTTCGTCGTCCAACAAATCTTTTCTTTGGCTGACGCAGTGAGCTGGCAGTTGCCTGCGAGCCGTCCTCTACCGAGGGAGTAGGAGACTGTAAATCCATGATATCCGATAAGAGAAGTAAATATCTACAACTGACAAGAGTCAATCGTCGATTGATCATCCCACTTCTTTTTTTTGCTGAGTCAGAAGGTGGGGTGGTAACTAGGCTCAAAGGGGTAAGGCGCTCTCCGCATCTCGGCCTCCATTCCACAGCTCCCTCGTCTTCTCCAGCCAGTTCTTGCTGAATTGTTACCTTGCTAGTTATACCCCTTGGCCGGTTCAATAAAATGATGGCAGCTCGCCCCCAATTGCGTCTATTTTCAGCCTTGCGTGTTCCTCCCTCTGCACGCCGCTTTGCGACTGAGTCGCGGTTAACCTCGGACCATGTCCGCATCGTGGAGGTTGGCCCTCGAGATGGACTGCAAAACGAGAAGAAGTCCATTTCGATGGATACGAAGCTCGAACTGATCCGCAGACTGGCTAAGACAGGTGTGACTACCATCGAGGCCGGTTCTTTTGTCCCTGCCAAATGGGTACCACAGGTATGATTGCGCCGAGTATTACCGTTCAGCTCGGCAGTAGGATCAAGACTAACTAGGGTACCTCACAGATGGCAAGCACATCGGAGATATGTGAGCATCTGCTCACTACACCACCGAAAGCGCAAGATACGATTGCATACAACTACCTTGTCCCCAACATCAGAGGATTAGAGAACTTGGTGAAGATCATGGAAACCACAGGCGTCCCCGCAGATGCGACTGGGTCAACATCGAAGGCTGCCACAACAACAGAGGTCTCTCTTTTCGCCGCTGCCACCGAAGCTTTCTCGCAAGCCAACACCAACTGCTCAATTGCCGAGTCGCTTGAGCGAATTAAGCCCATTGTCTCATTAGCAAAGACAAAGAATATCCGAGTCCGCGGTTATGTCTCTGTCGCCCTCGGATGCCCTTATGAGGGCCCGGACGTGGATCCCGTCAAGGTCGCTGAGATCACTGCTACTTTGCTCGAGATGGGAGCAGACGAGGTCTCGGTTGCGGACACCACTGGCATGGGCACTGCGCCACGAACTATGGAACTTCTCCTTGCGCTGAAGGCAGCTGGCATAGCAAACACAGATTTGGCCCTCCACTTCCATGATACCTATGGTCAGGCCTTGGTGAACACTATCGTTGGCCTGGAGCACGGTGTTCGCATCTTTGATAGCAGCGTTGGAGGTCTTGGTGGCTGCCCGTTTTCCAAAGGTGCAACTGGAAATGTGTCGACAGAAGATCTTGTCCACACAGTTCACAGTCTGGGGATGCACACGGGGATCAGTCTGGAGGAGATGTCAAAGATTGGATCCTGGATCAGCGGAGAGTTGGGCCGGGCTAATGAGAGCCGCGCTGGCAAGGCGACTGTCTCTCGTCTGTCGGCAGAAAAAGCATCACTGTGATTACCGTAGCATATTCTCTTTTTATCCGCGCCCAATTCCCTGTCATTTTCATAGTTGAGCATGTATGCGAAACATCGCAACATCCGTATAATATGCTTTTGAGTTGACAGTTCAGGCCATCTTGCTATGTACACTGTAGGCAGACTTATATATTAACCACCCACTACTCCAGAGCTGCAGACTTATACCCTTGAAGAAATACCAACGCCGGCATGATGCAAATCTTCCTGACCAAGTCGCCTTCACTCAGAAATCAGTGACACGACCTCCGTAGCTCCAATCACCAGCAGATCCCCAGCGTAGGGGCTCATTTTTGGGTCCACCGACTTCGCCAGTCTTGGGGTTTGTCTCGCCCTCGAACTCGGGCATCATTTTCTTCGGCGCATCGGGATGCAGTTCGCCACCTTTGCCGTCGGCCTGGATCTCGCCCTGCGGGGACTGGTTGACTTGAGGTGTGCTAAATGCACCAGTAGACTGCTTCTGGAGCTTTTCGAAGATCTCTTGTTCCTCCTTGGGGAGGCGCGGAGGAGCCGGGGAGTTGGAGAATGGTATAGGTTTGTCGTCGGATTGGCGCAGGGCCCGAGTTGTGGAGAGTGGCCGGACAGCGCCCCGAACGGGGACAGAGAGAATTGAACGGCGAATAGCAAGTGAGAAAGACATGGTATATGAGGAGTATGTGATATCCAGCAAGGTGAAGTTGGGAAAGTTTGGAATGTTTTGAGTCACTCCGAGTGACTAAGAGCCGATCCCGATATCGCCTTTTTTTCCCGGATCTGATTAGACCGTTTGATCTTCACCTCCTCCAGCTTGTACATTCGGTTTTTGTTTTATTTCATTTTTTGTGTTAATTTCTCTCTTGAATATATCTGCCATGTCTGCTCTTCGCATGGCCGCGCGCCGACTGCCTCGCGCATCCAAGCTGGTCCCTACCCTTGAATCGCCAGTGCGCCGATTCACCACTGCCAATGTGGCTAAGGCACAGGTACGCATGGACTATAGCCCACGCTCATGTTCAGCTTCGGAATTTGGAGCTAACAGTCATACAGAAGGAGGCAACTCTCCCCAACCCCGACCCCTCAGCGGACTCAGTCACTGCCTCGTTTATCAATGAGCGGGCTCCGTTCATGGTCCCGACCTACGTTCGCCCGGCACCCATGATGCTGAAGGGACAGGGCTGCTACTTGTGGGATATGGAAAACCGCCGCTATTTGGACCTGACAGCAGGTATTGCCGTCAACTCCCTCGGCCACTGTGACCCCGAGATCGCCAAGATCATTGCAGAGCAGGTGCGCTACAATGCCCCATGACTCAATAGAGATCAATTGCTAACTGCGGTACCCAATTGCAGGCTGAAACCCTTATCCATGCCTCCAACCTTTACCATAACCCTTGGACTGGTGCTCTGAGTAAATTGCTCATTGAGTTGACTCACAAGTCTGGTGCCATGCGCGATGCGTCCCAGGTCTTCATTTCCAACTCCGGCACTGAGGCCAACGAGGCCGCCATCAAGTTTGCCCGCAAGGTCGGCCGCACTCTGAACCCTTCCGGCGAGAAGCACGAGTTCGTGTCCTTCAACGGCTCGTTCCACGGCCGCACAATGGGTGCCCTCTCGGCCACTCCCAACCCCAAGTACCAAACTCCCTTCTCGCCCATGATACCCGGCTTCAAATACGGTGACTACAACCAGATCGACCAGCTTCAAACTCTCATCACCGACAAAACTTGCGGAGTAATTATCGAGCCCATCCAGGGTGAGGGTGGTGTCAACAGCGCTACTCCCGAGTTCCTTGTTGCTCTGCGTAAGCGCTGTGACGAGGTCGGCGCTGTCCTAATTTTCGATGAGATTCAGTGCGGTCTGTCCCGTACCGGTTCCCTCTGGGCTCACGCCCACCCATCTCTCGCTCCGGCTTCCGGAGAAGCTGCCCACCCCGATATCTTGACCACTGCTAAGGCCCTTGGTAACGGTATCCCAATTGGTGCCACCATTGTCGCTGGCAAGACTGTCGGCCAGCACATCAAGACTGGCGACCACGGCACCACCTTTGGTGGTAACCCTCTGGCCTGCCGCGTCGCTCACCACATTGTCGAGCGTCTCGCTGAGCCCGAGCTCCAGCAGGCCGTCAAGGACAAGTCTGCTCTCTTTGTGTCCGGCTTCGAGACCCTACAGAAGAAGTTCCCCGGCGTGATCTCTGAGATCCGTGGCCGCGGTCTCATCCTTGGTCTCCAGCTTGCCCCGGAGTTCACCGCCAAGGCGGGTGACATTATCACTGCTGCCCGTGAGCGTGGCATGCTTATCATCACTGCTGGTGAAGGCTGCATTCGTTTTGTCCCTGCTCTGACGATCACCGAGGACCAGATTCAGACCAGTCTGCGTATCCTTGAGCAGGCCATGGAATCAGTCGTGAAGGCATAAACACCTTGATCTGAATGCCGCTTATGACTTTGTTTTCGTGATAAATATACCATGTTATCATTTTCTGTATAGACATTAAGAGCGAAAGAAAAGTGCCTTTCTTACTGTGAAGTGTTGTTACTGAAGTGTTTACGCGTTGGGGCGGAAGGCGGTGGACCCCGTGGAGCTGTGGGGATAAGGACTCGTCACTCCAGCTGTCTCCGTAATTCTGATACAACCCCCTAAAGCCATGGATTTCTCCATGACTTCTCTGTAGCATCTCCCTAACGAAACTTTCGAATGCCTCACCCCATGTCCGACGAGGACGCTCCGTCGCTTCCCTCCAAAGAGCAACCATCCCTCTGGACCCGTTTTAGCACTCGCATCAACGATGCATTTAGCGGCGCAGACCCACGAGTCTGTATCGCTTTCTGGCTGTTTGGTGCGCAATATTCTGACAGCTTGACCAGTCGTCTCTCATACTTACACATTACACAGGCCTGATCAACAACGTCATATACGTGATTATCTTATCAGCAGCTGTAGATCTAGTCGGACCCGATGTGCCCAAAGGCGTCGTCCTCCTCGCAGATGTGATCCCCTCATTCGCGACCAAATTGGTCGCCCCGTACTTTATCCACCTGGTCCCGTATTGGATGCGCATCCTGATCTTCGTCTTCTTGTCTTCCGTTGGCATGCTAGTCGTCGCTATGAGCCCCAGTTATACTGATGGAGGAACCATATCATCGAAGATCGCGGGTATTATCCTGGCTAGCTTTTCCAGCGGTGGTGGTGAGCTGAGTTTCATGGGTCTTACGCATTTCTATGGGCCGTTTAGTCTGGCTTCATGGGGAAGTGGTACTGGTGCTGCCGGTTTGGTGGGTGCTGGTGCCTATGCCTTGGCGACTTCGGCGTTGGGATTCTCTGTTCATGTCACGCTGCTGGTCTCGGCTTGTTTGCCGGCTATTATGGCTATGAGCTTCTTTCTCGTGCTACCGAAGGCTCCCCTGCGATCTTCTGAGGCTGGTGCTGATAGATATCGCGTTGTTGAGGGAGGTGAACAAGTGGAAGAGGATGAGATGGATGGGGAGAATGAGGGTCTGCTTGGCTCCTCTCACAGTGGCTCCAATATCCCTAAATCGGTGCATGTCAATGACGAAGGTCCTTGGCAAGACCGGGCTCTAGCCAATTTGCGCCGTGTCAAAGGGCTTTTTATTCCATTGTGAGTACTATCTTTTGGATGTGCTCTTACAGGTGTTATATCTCAAGACTGACGGGTTAATCTAGCATGGTCCCAATGTTGTTGGTCTACATTGCCGAGTATGTGATCAACCAAGGAGTTTCTCCTACTTTACTCTTCCCCTTGCGCGAATCGCCCTTCGAGCACTTCCGGTCCTTCTATCCCACCTACAATGCCATTTACCAAATCGGCGTGTTCGTCTCCCGCTCCTCGACCCCATTCTACCGCATCCACAATCTTTACATCCCCTCGCTCCTCCAGGTAGCCAACCTCATATTGTTGACCCTGCACGCCCTGTTTGATTTCATTCCCAGTGTATGGATTGTTTTCATTATCGTTTTTTGGGAAGGTCTCCTCGGTGGAGTGGTATACGTCAACACCTTTGCTGAGATTGCCGATCGCGTGCCCAAGGAAGATCGTGAGTTCTCACTCGGCGCTACTACTGTCAGTGATTCCGGTGGTATCTGTATTGCCGGATTCCTCAGTATGGGATGGGAGGTCTGGCTGTGCAACTGGCAGGTTGGACATGGACGAGACTTCTGTCGACAGAAGACATAGATACATTCAGGAGTAAACAATCATGAATAAGCATAAAGAATAAACAATTAAGCATAAAAGCATAAACACGTGCAAACGCATCTCGTGATGTCACGTCACATGTGATTGTGGGGATCCCTTCACATGTGATTCTTTCCAACCGCATCGTGTTGATTGGACTCTCCAAAGCTAAGCGGAATGCGCCTTGTTCAAGTGACGTGCTGGCTGAGCTAATGGAACCTCAGGGCTCAGCGGGCTTTGTCTCTTCTCTGATGTGAACTCTACCTCGTGCTTCCCCAAGCTATATATTGCATATTACATTGATGACACTTCAGCCCTAGCTTTAGAGATGATAGGTATGTGTCTTCCCCCTTGCGCGAAATCAAACTAATACATATCCAGATCACGTTCTGGGGAGGCCATCCACCCGTTTCCGCAAGATCCAAGTCTTTGCAGTGGTCTCCTTTTGGTCAGTATACTTGTTAAGGTACGAGCATAGATCTGCTTTCTACGGGGTCCCAGATCTAACGAGGCACATGACAGAGCAGATAGACATGGCCCACTATTCATTCGAAAGCTCTCCTCCCGATTCACCGGCAAGTTGACAACATGGCAGACGACAGTCATCATCTTCCTCTGGCTATACCTAAGCCGGAACTTCGCCAAGATCGTTGGCCTGGAATGCCCTGAACCGTTAGCAAATATGTATTCGCGATCATTTTTCCGAGCGACATGGATTACCACAGGCTTGGACGCTGGTTTTTGGACAGCGATGAACATCAAACCGAAGTGGCTACGAGATATTGCGTCGCTAGTCTTCACAGCTTACTATCTCATTGCTGCGGAACATGCAGATGAGAAGGTTCGCAGGGTCCGGGCAACATTGACGCTTGAGCATCTGCGAGTATCTTGGAACAAGGCTACCAGTCCCTATCTGTGGACTCTGGCAAAACTCGTACGCCCACGACTCACTCGGTATCCAGCTCGGGCGATCCGGATTCCCCGTCCTGCAAACTCTGTCTACACGGAGCCAGTGAGCGCATGGCTTTACTTTGATGGCCCATTAAGTGCGTTACGCGATCAGACTAGCTTGGTGCTAGATGTCCCCGGAGGTGGCTTTGTTGCCATGAGCCCCAGGAACTCCGAAGACAAGCTCTTATCTTGGGCTGGACGATTGAAAGTTCCGATTCTTAGCGTTGATTACAAAAAAGCGCCCGAATATGCGTATCCATATGCGCTGCACGAATGTTACGATGTTTATCATAGCATCATTGCCACGAATGGTCGATGTATGGGTCTCAGCGGCACGGATCGTCCTCGCATTTTGGTTACGGGTGAAAGTGCTGGTGGAAATTTAGCTGTGGGAATGACTTTGATGATTTTACAGACTGCCATGGGACAAGGATGGCGTGGAGACGATGTGCTTCCAAGTCCTGATGGGCTGGTTTTGGGGTATCCGGCTCTGAACATGAGGGTTGAGAGCTGGATGAGTGATGAACAGATGTCACTCATTCAAGACAAGAGCTCACGCCAAACCAACCGCGGTGTTCTTCAACGAAAACAGGATCAATATCGAAAGCTCACACCGTTTACATCGCCAGGACACTCGGTTGAAGACTTGACTGCGTTGTCACCACCGGAGCAGAAAAAGACGCTCGTGAAGCCAAAGACTCAGGAAGAAACCAATATGGCTACCGAGTCTGCGAATTCATTAGGGAAGGAGTTGCAAAAGAACGAGGACATGGCCAAAACGTCTGCCACAAAAGGAGAGGACGAAGTTGCACCAATAAAGACCCGACTCGCCGTCTCATCCATGATCACTTACGTCCACGATCGGATCCTCACCCCTGAGATGACACGCGCCATGATCATTTTGTACATCGGACCGCATCACCGCCCAGATTTCAATACGGACTTCTTCCTGTCTCCCGTTTTGGCGCCAGATGCTCTACTTGCTCGGTTCCCGAAGACGTACATCATGACCGGCGAGAGAGATCCTCTCGTCGATGACACCGTCATCTTTGCAGGCAGATTGCGCCAAGCAAAATTGCACCAGTTCCGCGAGCGCCAAGATCTAGGATTGGAAGGTTCTAAACGCCCCTTTAACGAAAAGAACTATGTCGAACTTTCCCTAATCCCTGGAGTATCGCATGGGTTTATGCAAATGGCCGGGTTCTTCCCCGACGCGTGGAAGTATATCAACCGCAGCGCACAATGGCTTGAGACATTGTTTGAGAACATGAAGACCGATAACTTTGACTCTGATCTGCTGAACCCTGGAAAGGCCCCTAGTAGCAGCAGTTCTCTCAAGTGGTCTCGTTCGACGCATCAAGAGCCAAGTATCACCCAAAATGGACGGAACCACCATCGCAGCTTCACTGGGGAATCTTCGGCCGATGACGATAGACCATTGGAAATGGGTATGAGTAAGATCACGTCGTTGAATGACAGCGAGAATGTTTCCGCATCCAAACCCGAGCATCGGGCCCGACGCAGGAGATCGCGATCATCCTTCGCTTCTTCGCAGTTCAGAGGATTCACCTCATTGAACGATGATAGCAGCGCAAAGGATGACTTTATTGCCAAGCTGCGGCATCTAGAAAGAGCTAGTCGCCAAGATATGTTCGATCCAGATGAGACAAACAGTGCCCCTGAGAGTCCGGGTGCGTTCCGGCCCCGCGGCCGGAGTATCGCCTCGCTTGATAGTGAGGAGGATCTCCTGGATCGACGGATGAACGGACTTGCCGGTGGCTTGATGGGGATAGGAGAGGGGGCGCAGACGCCTGGACCCTGAGACAATATAAGATAACGATCTATGACCCATCTATGAATGATGCATGTTGAAGCGCGTTAGGGATGCAAAATTTGAAGAATTCAACCCTACCAATGGCTAGTCATGAGCTACATATACACCGCTATATCTGCTTTGATATGATTCGTATCTTGTTCTCTTGTTTGCTTGACTCGGACTATCTCCGGGGTTTGAATAGATCCGTCGACAAAAATCATTAGCCCTAACTCCGAATTCCTGCATCTTTTCCTGTCAGGAATCACGCTAACATTTAATAGTTGATGGCACTCGCGAAGACTAATTTCCGATTGGTTTGGCCCTGCATTGGTTGCTTTCACGCTAGTGGTTTTAAGCAAAAGTCTCACCCCCGATCTTATACTATAGCAAAGTGGACCTTGGTGTCATCTCGCTTCAAGAAGGCCCAGACATTCGCCACAAAGAGGCCGGGTTGCGGCTCTAGTCTAAGCCACGAGGGTGGCAGTTCTTATATATTTCACTGGATGTACATACTTTGAAGGCTCAGGGACCATTCTTTTCTCTCAGTCATTCCTCTACGATAAGTTACTCATCATGCACCTATTGTATGGACCGTTTACGAAAATCTTTTTCATCTTGCTACAGAGACAACCTTCTCACATTATGGGTCTCCAAATCGTCACATTTGTACGTCGCTCTGCAACCAAAATCAGATGGTGTTTTGATCAATCCAATCCTTCGCAGGCAAAGTATCGCTATTGATATCGGGGCGACCATTTGACGCCTTATCGCAATAGTTGTATTGACCCATAACACCAATAATCTCTCCGAGCTCGTTGACAACGGCACCTCCTTGGTCTTTGGTGCAAGAGCCCCTGCCTTTCTCCGGCGCGGCGTCACAGTTCATGTTGTAAGTCACCGCGATGGTATCTGACCACATTGAGTTGCAGTCGCCAGAGGTAATGTATGTAGTTCCAAGCTGCTGCAGCTTGTTGGGGATCTTTTCGGAGTCCTTGTCCGTACTTCCCCAGCCGTACAGGGTCAAAGGCGCGCCAGATTCCGTCTTTTCATTGGCAATTAACGCAGGTGTGATATCCGGGACGGCGTCTTGGAGATGAAGGATGGCGTAGTCGAAGTCTCTGGTGTTGGTGTTGTAGTTGGGATGCTTGATGACTTTAATGACTTGGTTCACTTTGCCTCCAGATGCGTGTTCGAGACTGCCAACTCGTGCCCTTAAGGACGATGCTGAAGACCCATCGACGCAGTAAGCAGATGTGAGCACGGTCTTGGAGCTGATCAGTGAGCCCCCACAGATGTAGGTGTTGCCGAAATTGGTGCTGGAGATAATGGCGGCCGCGAATGGTGCGTCGCCGGCGGATACATCGCTTCCTCCGACGATTGCGTTAACAGGCTGCGCAATCAAGGAGGCGAGGCACAGCAGATTGCTGAAACCTTGTGTAGGCTTCATTATTGGAGGGCTTTTTTTGGGACTCGCTCAGGGTGGGATGGAGGCGAATTTATAGAGGAAATTCAGTTATGAGGAATCAGCAAAATACCGCAGTCAGTAGTTCTCACTAGCTTCATAGCCAGGACGAGGATCAGCGTGCATAGCTACCTATTGGGGGAAGTCATTCGATTCTGGGCTAATTGTGGACTATATTTCATTCTTCTGATACGTTGGAAGTATCTACACATCGAGTCCACAGATTCACGCAGAACCTTCCGATCGCTTTCGATCTTTACGAATGTCGATCTCTAGTTGATCTCCACAATGAACACATCCATGGGGGTTCGGAAAACCTCGGTGTCTCGGATATATTCTCCAGGATCTTCGAGCTCACAAAATTCAGTCGCAGGAAAGCTATTTCAACATAAAGTACAATATTGCACAGTAAATCTAAGCGAAACTCACCACATAGCCATTGGAAACATTATTTGTACTGCGTGCCCCTGGTTTTGTCTCCCCCGATCAGGTGGGTCCCTAACACGCTGAAGTGGATTTACATAGTTCCGTGACGAGAAACTCATGCAAGGAGTCACAATAGCGTCCATTCAGATGCCATTCATAGAATTGAGTTCAATAAAGCTTACCAAATGTCTGCAACATGTTAAAAAGGCCCCTTCATTCACCGGATACCAAAAGCCCCTCTATGCCAGCCATTTCATTCGCCCCTGTCTACCATCAAGGGGAAGCGGCACTTCAGGTCGTGCCCGCAACGCAGCAACAGTTGCATCCAGCAAGAGCACACCGACCATGATGCTGGTATTCTCATAGCTCCGAGAATCCACCCTCTTGTGGCTGCTTCTGATCAATGCCCCTGCCACTGGGGTTCCGACCATTGTTGCAAACCCTCTGACCATGTATAACAAGCCGTTGATACTGGTGAAGTTTTGCACGCCGAATAGCTCCATCAGACTTGCTGGGAAGAGTGAGATGTAAGCTGATGCGAAGATACCATATATAATGGTAAACGCAATGAAAAGGTTGCTTCCGCTGGATTGTGTGTCGGAAAGACAAGATGGAAGCCATAGGGCCAGCACGGAGACTGCCGAGATCAGTGTTGCCAGTGCAAGCGTGTTCATTCGACCTATTCGATCTGCAATGTGTCCGATGATGATCTTTCCTATGGCATTCGCGGCGTTGGAAATGGCGATGAAGTTTGCAGATGTTGCCTGTGAGTATCCGAGCGTGCATGCATAAGAGGCGAAGAAAAACACTGGTGTGTAGCATGCAGCGGATTGAAGTGCTGCACCCAGGGCGTGGATAAGGAACTTCCGAGTACGAACGACACTCCAGTTGACCAGTGGGAAGCGAAGGACTCCAGAGGATCGAGCGGCGGCTGCATTCTCTGCTTGGATTCGAGTGAGTTGGCTAGGTGGCCAACGCATGAATGTCCCCGCGACACAGATCAGAACAAATGAAATGCCAGCTGTTATGCGAAGGGTGCTGCGGAAGCCCACGCGAACGATGAGATATCGGAATGCCAGTGGCCACACCACTCCCCCAAGCCCTGTTCCAGCCATGATGATTCCCATCGCAAGACCGCGATGAAGTGTAAACCACGTCGGGGCAACAGTCACGGGTGGCATGTATCCAAGACCTGTGCCAACTCCAAGGAGAAATCCCTGGGTAAGGATAAATTGCCACAGGACCTGACTGTAACTCGCCAGAACCAAGGCCAACGGAAAAATAACGCCGCATGCCCATGTGACCGTTCGTGGAGAGTAGAGTTTTGTCCACGTCGTTGCGATTGGGGTCCCAATGTTCATCATGGCGATAGAAAGGGTTCCGATCAAGTCAATCTGAGCTGGAGTAGCGCCGGTAAATGGCGGATTGGGTTCCTTTGACATTGAATCATACAGCTCTTGGTAGACTTCGAAGGAGAAGTTGATTCCACATCCTGTGAAGACCACAGCAAGGGAAGCAATGGCTATGATGGCAGGGTCTCTGCAGTGGTGTTATTTGAGCTCTGCGTCATGGACACGCTGTACTTACAGGCGTGTCCGAAGCGACGGCGGGTTGCCGACAGCAACCTGCATCGGCTCCATCGGGGAGCAGTTGTCGTTCTGAGTGATAGTTCCGATTACCGAGGACGGTTCTGAAATCAAGATCATGCAGATGTCGGCGATATCTGGGGTGAGGAAGCTATATGAGTCACCCGGGTTATAACCGGATATAGCTTATTTCTTTGGAATTGAGGCCCATGCAACAATATCCCGGTCTTTTGATAACCATTGCTGAAGCCGAACATATGTAAAATCCTCAGTTTAGTCATTGCATGAAGCGTGTTCATAAAACACTGCCGACAGCGCATTGGCGAGGTAATGTAACTTGGACCACGGCATACAGGAGATAGACCAAGAGAAACCTGCCTTGAAAAGGACCACAAAGAAGCTAAAGATCGTAAATAACACATGTCAAGTGCGAAAATAGTCATTGTTGGCTAGTTTCTCTCGCACATTCTTCCTTCTCCAGAAGACCACACATACGTATTGGACTAAGGATAGCTACATCTGAAATGTTTGGGGCATGCGGTATGTCATTTTCCCGCGATCACACCTGTCAGGCGTCCGGGAACGCGGCAAAATCATTAGTCTCGCTCCAGTTGCTTGCATAGATGAAACCAGCCCCACTCGTGGCGTCCCTCGATCTGGACTTGTTGTGGAAATGCTATTTCTAGTGATATTTTCTCCTCTACTGCCTCTTTGCATTGGCTAGGGTTCATATTTTTGACAGTTTGTTGTTATGGTGAGGCTAAAGACCCTGCCCATGCAGATAATCCTCTCCAATATAATGACGTTTAAGGGGAGCCCTTGCTACAAGACAAACTATGACATCTTTTAAAATAAACATAGACTGCACATTTTGATCAGCCAAGTCCATGTCCCTGACTTTGACAGCTAACTCCCGTGTTCCCTGTCCAATCGGGGAAATAGTAGCAGATATTAAGACGAGTCTGACATGCCAACAGAGATCGACACATCATTTCTTCAGGAACTTGGGGTCTAAGATCCACCTTGGCCCATACTCAACCTTGGAACTGTACATCATGATAGCATTGTAATATCAAGATCGCGCTCAGTCCTTAAATACTTCAATAGCCCCCGTGTGCGCACGATTGATTGTCAATGCTGGATCCCGGAGATTCGCACATAGTTTGCGTGGCTCATCTATTGCATGATGAAAGCCACTGGGGATTTTGGCCCCACGCCATCTGGCATTGATCTTGCAGAGAACCAGCAGGCTCGCATGCTGGGTGCGGTCATCACACTGATGATCATTGGAACTCTGGCTGTCGTTCTGCGCGTGTATACTCGGTCAAAGTCTTCCCAAACAAAATTTGGATTGGACGATTTCCTAAGACTTGTTGCACTGGTACGTGTAGATTCTTTGAACTGGGGTGGATATAGTTTGAGTTTCTATCTGACTTCATTGCTCAGTGTTTTGCGTATGGAACTGCTGCATGTGTGATAATCAGTAAGTCAATCAACCGCATTTTCAACTTGCAATAGTCTAACGTCGTGAAGGTCTCAAGTACAAGAACGGCTGGCATCAAAACGCCCTCACAGACTCGGAATTCATAGCGCTAGGGAAGCTCCTTCTTACACACGTTTTTATCTATTCGGCTACCACCACTCTTAACGAAATGCTCCATAGTGACGTTTTATCGACGCATTTTGAACATTCGCTGGTTGTTGTACGTTTTCCTGTCTATCATTCTCGGGTATTTTATTACAGTCATTATCACTATGTCTGTCGCCTGCTCGCCCCCTTGTCACATTTCTGGGAGCAATATACCAACTCGGAGGCTGAGGGAACGTGTATTGATGTTTCTCAATTTTTTTTGGTCAACGGAATTGCTGCCGTCTTGGTTGATGTGATGATTCTTTGTGTGCCGGCTCCTATCATTTGGAGATTGCAAATGCCGAAAACTCAGCGACTGGCTGTAATCAGCATCTTACTTCTAGGCGGCTTGTGAGTACCCCTTCCCAAAATTTCTCAGGGATGATCTGACCTTGCCTTGCTCAGCAGTGTCTGTATCGCCGGAATAGTACGTGTTGTAATCCTTGACAAAAACATGCATTCCGATGATCCATCATGGACAATTGCCTCCGTATTCGTGTGGTCCTGCGTCGAGCCGGTTATTGGAATAGTATATGCCTGCATTCCCACATTTTCACCATTGTTTCGTCGCTGGTGGGCTATTCTGGGGGTCAGAAATTCAAACTTTAACAAGAGAAAGTACTATGGAACGGGCAATTCTACTATTATGATTTATCGTTTCAGACAACAACCTACCGAGGATAATGAAGATGATCAACCCCATGGCGATGAAGTCCGGCTGACAAGTTTCCCTGGATGGCCATTGCACTTCCTGCGTGGAAAGGGTAGTAGGGATAGTGCTGCAGCATCGCGATCTAGGATCCAGGTTAAGGAGGAGGTTACTATTTCATGGAATTAATTGACTTCTTCTTCAGTCATTCGATGTATTTAAAGCCTGGTTCAAGAAAAGCGTTAAAAGCAACCACAGGCTTTGCAAACAGCACTATAGACCGTTTACATTATCATCTATGTCGTGATGTACGACAGGTATGTGCCCTAGTGGAAAAGGCCTGTATATGATTTATCTATCCTTGCCATATGCTAAATCTGATACCAAGTATCTTTATCCGAACTTTAGACTTCTAAATCAATTAAACACCCAACTAAACCCCAGGGCTGACGTTCAACAACCCAGGGTTTTCTCTAACTTAATTCAAACTTCCCTTTCACGTTTTTCACCTAAGATAATAAACACGGAACCTACAATTATACAAATATACGTAGCTGAGCTATAAGCGAACGAAGAAGTTAAGTCTGCGTGCTTGCTAAAACCAAGCAGAAAAAAGAAAAAGAAACCCTTGAAAAGAAGCCTATGGCCCCCACAAGCCACTGACCCGACGAGGCTGCCTTAGACCTAGGAGAGGTGCATCCTTTCCATACCAAGTATTAGCAAGGCGTTGACACCATTAGCCCCACGGGCGACAAGACGGCACTCGGCCACGTCCGTTAGGTAGTTAACCATCCTGGCATAACAACTTAGTGAAGATGCTCAGGTACTGACAGGCACTCATTCTTACCCTTATAAAGAGGGGTAGGAATCTGACAAGTCAGTACCTCCGAGCCGGAGCTATAGCCCCCGAGGACGAGTGAGCCATTGCAGAGATATACCCGCATTGCCTTATTTGCAGTGTAACAGGGAAGTCCTTCGTCGAAGGCGTTGATCAGCATCCCGAACCCCGCGGTTGGGGGGAAAAGACCGTCCCCCACCATTGGTAGGCCATCTGTGTGCGTGAAATCGAAGAGCTGGTTTTCCAGCATTGCCGACGAAGTGAGGGCATCGCCGAGCTCTCTGATACCCAAGACAAAGATTCCGCTTTGCTCGATGCTCCCATGGTATACCTGAAACTAATTTTAGAATTAGATGGTTTCCAGTCCACTTTCGGCCCAATTTTTTGAGCGTATTTGAGCTAGAGGTACCTTATTAATGTATATCAACATCCGTTTGACCAGGACGCAGTGTCCGTTAGTGAGCTCCAATAAACACCCCATCACAGTCAAGTGTGTGAGCATCATCTTTTGCCTTGAAGTAAGTCTCAATGAATCACATACACTCCTTGAAGTCCATTTCAATTTCCAGATCCTTGGCGAATAGGCCAATTTTTTCCGGTGGGGTACTGATGGCTTCAGCAGTCTCAATGTGAGCCATAAGTCCCGAATATGAGGCATTAATAATACACCATAAGACAATACGACCAATTTGATAATGACGAAGCGCCAGTGATCGCATGGCGGAGGACCACCAGGAGACTTACTTCTACTGTTTTAGTTTATAATCATGTTGCACATCCATCCTGGCTTAGCCAGAACTCGAGGCCCAAGTAGTCTGAGGGCTTACTAAACCACGTGACTGCATCTCAAGTTGTTCTCGAAGGTTTCAAAGTCATTCCAATGGGGATTTGATTGTCCCAAAGAGGAAGGCACCAGCCATACTAGCGACGGCTTGTGATTGGTCGCCGCTTCCCCGCATGATAAGATACTCGACCTCGTCTCTCTAATTTATCGCCTTTGATGGAGTTACAATACTGAGATGAATCCTGCGAAGCGCAAGCGAGGAGAGAAGAGGCGGGCTTCATTGGCGTAAGTCACTGCTGCCCTGGCTGAAGCTCTAGAGCCAATACTTACAACTAGAAGCTGCGAGACCTGCCGAAAACAAAAGGAGAAATGTGAAGGAGGTCCTCCATGCTGGCGATGTGAGCGCCTTGGTCGACCATGTCGGTTTCAAGGACAAGATAGTTCGAGTTTATTGACACCGGGTGCCTCCGTTGTACCAGTTGCGTCTGTTCCAAGAGAGGATACCCAGCGAGTACGAAGTCTTGAGCATATTGTTCAGCACTTCCTCGGAGACGTGCCTCTAGACGAGGCGAATCTTTCCCGAATCGCCGAAAGATTGCAAGACAAGACATCAAGTTCGAACCAGCCTGAGGGTTCCCTGGACGTGAACGAGTCATTCGATGTCCATTTTGTGTCGAGTAACGTAGCGCATTACTCTGGAGAATTCTCGCATTGGAACTTTTCGCAAAAGATACGTCGCAAAATGAGCTGCCAGATTGATCAGCTTGATACCAGTGTGAGTTTTCCCCTTGAAGGTGGCAACTCTTCTAACACAGTACAGGTCAAAGAATACTGGCGTCCAACACAGCTTCAATCATCCCCTGAAGATATTAGGAATTGTATGAATCAGCTACCACCGAGAGCTATTGCCGACTTTCTGGTCACGATGTTCTTTAAATACGCGGAGGTCAATTCCTTCTACATGGAGCGAAGGTGGATCGAGGAAAAAGTGAGCCTTTGCTATGACCATGCCACAAATTACAGTGCCAATGACTTTCCATGGGTGTGTTCTGTATTTGCTGTCCTCGCTATCGGTACTCAGGTGGCACACATGGAAGATGAAAAGCCAAAGCTAGATTCCGAAATAGCTGATGAGCTGAGTCTTTGCTCTGAAGACTCGGTCGGGCTTGTCTTCTACCACGTGGCCTGCAAACTCATTCCAGACGTGCTTTTAGTTGCATCTCATGAGAGCGTGCAGGTATTCCTACTTCTTGCCACATACTCGTTACCTGTTTCGACTGGTGGTCTGGCATACACTTATTACGGTCTGGCGATGAAGATGGCCATACAAAATGGCATGCATCGCAAATACGTTGGTGGAGATATTGATGATCGAACAATTGAAACAAGAAATCGTTTATTCTGGTCTGCATATACTGTGGAGAAGTATGTGGATAGGCATGTCTTAAAGATGAAAGCTAATTTTTCATAGGTATGTTAGTATTATGCATGGGCGGCCCCTATCTATAGCTCGATCCGAGATCAATGCCGATCATCCAACAGACTACCCTACATTCGAATCACCGCGGTTTGCAAATCTGACTGCCTTTCATACCTTGATTTCATACCTGGGCGAAGTCGCCGAAACTTTGTAAGTGAGCCCTGAGATGGACTTGGCATAGAGAGATGAGAGACTAATGTTACAGTAGATCACAATTCAAGAGATGCCCCAAGAGGCTCCTCTCCGAGTACTCCGAGCGACTGCTCCGCCTAAGGACCGGCATCAAGCAGTGGTGGGACACTCTACCTGCTACGATAGAATGTCGAGATCTTTGCTCCCAAGGCCCGCTTTTCCGACAAAACTCACATCTACGACTTTGCTACTTACTCATATACGTTTACATGGGCCGCCCGTTCATATTTGTCGACAAGAAGGATCCTCATAGCGAAAACGTGCCAGGTGCAAATAATGATGCAGGCCAAGCACGCCGATCGGTCTTAGTGGATGACTGCGTATCTAGCGCATTGGACATTCTCAATACTCTGCAATCTCTATCAGACCACGTGGGTCTTTGCCGAGCCTCCTATAACGAGTTCGGAGCTTGTCGGGCTGCTCTTCTCGTAATTCTTGCGGAAAGACTTAACTCAGGCAAGTCTCCAAGGCTACAAGATGGACTACAGCGCGGCATGGGTCTGATACGTCAAATGATTGGAGGGAGCTCTTCCCAGTCGGAGATATCGTACATCGAGTCTATCGAAGCGGCTATCAGTCAGCTCCTTGAGGTCCCGGAAGGGGATGTCGCTTCTCAATCAATCACAGAACAAAGCACCGTGTCTGCATATGCAAAGTTCAAGGACTGGACGCAATCATTGAAGAAAGATAAGGGCGCAGTCGGTAGCAATCTGGAGCTATCATCTTTCAGTCCACTTTCGCATCTTACCCCTGGCACCGACAGCTTCACAAATCCCGATCTCAATGATATGACTGGGTTCTTCAATCCTGATTGGCCAAACAACGATATGGAATTTGATACGAATATTCTCTCGCTGTTGTCAAAATAATTCACACTGCTCAATACCAGGATCCACCAAATTTCATCCAAAGATCATATATTGAGCCCGCTTTGTCCATGTCGTTTGTTTGCTCTTCTCCGGGCTCCTTTCTGCATCCTCGGTGGTAATAGCATCGATCATATCCTGGTCATCGAATTCTCTTGCGGCGCCAAAGTCCATCTCCTTAAGCTTGACGATCTTTGTTTTGTAGTACAGCTGCTCAAGTCAGATGGTGTACAATTTTCATAATAAACTGATTTCTTCTCACCTTGTAGACGAAGTAATCAAAGAAAAATAGCGGAGCGGCAAGATAAGTGGAGAAGAAACTCTTCACCGAGCCCTTCTCCCCAAATGGCCAGCATGCCAGATAGAATTCGCAGCCGAAGACAAACAGGACAATGATAAGACCAAAGTACTGCGCCCACGGGGTAAGGAAGCCCTTGAATGGGAGACTTGAGAGGACCTTGCCCTGAACTTTAAGGCCTTGTCGGAATCGGAGATGGGCGATGTAAATGGAAGCCCATTGGAAAAGCGTGGCGATGGCAACCTGAGAAACGACTCAATACTGAACACTTCCTCTCGAACGAGAATTCTTACCAGAGAAGAAAACCAGCCGTAAACCATAGTCCCAACACTGTCAGTGTTCAGATAGCACAATCCACCACCAATACCCAAACTAATAATGAGCGACACATACGGCCGACCCTGTCTATCCTTCCTGCCGAAGAATGGATGAACGATATTCAGATCGGCGAGGGCTGTCAGGCTGCGACTGGCAATATAAGCACTGGTAATTCCACAGCTGATAACGCTTAGGAAGATGAATCCGTTGATAGCGTGTGCGAGACCGTATACATCTGCTCTTTTAATGGCAATAACGAAGGGACTTCCTAATGTGCCACTGCTGGATAAATCTGGGTCGTTGGCTGGGATGCACATGCCCACTAGCCAGATATTGACAACGAAGAAGGTAAACATTCGCCAGAAGATTGGTCGGACTGTTTTCTTGATGGTTCGTCGTGGGTCGGCTACTTCACCGGCTATGACTGCAATATGTTCGCCTGGAAAGAATAATCAGCAAACAGGTTTGGTAAATGCCGCGTTAGCATCGATGATATACCTCCACCAAAGCTGAAAGCAGCTTGCACAAATGCTTTCGCAATACCCTTGATGCCATTATTGAAAGCACCAGGATTCTTCCAGTATCGGAACTCGATCGGTCCATTTGTCGCGGCAATGCCGCCGGATGTCATGATGAACATGAAAAAGATCATTATGATAATAGCCAGACATTTGACGAATGACATGTAGTATTCAATGTAGCCGTATACTCGGACGTGGAACATGTTTGCGGCGGCAATTACCACTAAGAATATGGTGATATATGCTGCTAGTGGCACAACGTCGGTTTCGGGCCAGTATTTAAGTACTGATATAGCTGCTGTAATCTCTGCTGGGATGATCATCACCCACTGTATTGTATCAGTATATGAAATTTGGATTGGATAGGGGGATTACATACTGCAAACCAGAAATTAACACCAATTGCGAAGCCGAATGCTGGGTCTACATATTCTGCACATTGTCGGATGAAGCCACCGTGGATAGGCTTGTATGTGGTCATCTCTCCGACGGAGGAGTATTGCGCATAGACGATCATTCTTTGGAGATATAAGCAAATTGTCCAAAAATCAGGAGTTTTTGGGCCTCAGACGCAGTAATGGTATAGGTAATTGCAGTCCCCGCAGGTCCAGCTAAATATTGTAAGCCTTCATTCAGATCTCGCATCTATTCTCAACGTCATGATGTTCTGCTTCACTCACCATAGTACAAAGCCTGTCCGGTGCCTACCCATAGACCAGTTCCAATGCCAGCGCCAAAGGTCATCATCATGATTTGACGTCTTGACAAGGACCGGTGGTACCCAGCATTATCTGCTGGGGAAATAGTAACAGTACTGCCATGATGGTCAGTTCCTGAGGTAGCAGTACGCTCCAAATCGCTGGTGTCGCCGTCCCCTTTGACCTCAGCGCCTTTTGAGATATCGGAAAATCGAGACATTCTCGGGGGTGAGCATAAGTCCGAGGACGATTGACCGCCTATAAAAAGTAAAGCACTCTGTATAGTTCTATCCTTATCGTTATCATTCCGGTCTATCAACGTTGCCGGTGGATTTCCCACCGGGATTGAGCGGGGTATGCATGAATACCCTACTTGGCTTCTTACTTATTATTCACAGATAATGAATGGAGGTGAGTAATTCGCTAATATTGATTTGCTATTTATTTGATTGATTTCTTGCTCTTTATCGCTTCAATCCCTGCTTCTTTCAAAATCACGCTATTCCGAGTTCTACATCTCAACTCACGATAAGCATTCTCATTTGCAATCATGTCCTCCAAGCACGTTGTGTTCGATATCGTGGGGACCCTCGTGGCCTATGATCGTGTCTTCGAAGCTCTTGATACTCGTCTAGGCGACCGACTGCGCGCAGAGGGTATCAAGCCCCGTCTCCTCGGGTACACATGGATGGAAGCCGCTGAGCGCGAATACACCAATCTCAGTCTATCCCAAAGATATGTGCCGTTTGGCGAAGTCTTCCGCGCCCTCTTCTACCGTATGCTATGGATGGCCGGTATCGCCGAGCCCCGGTCTTGGGCGAGTCCCGAAGATTTGGAATTTATTATGAAGGAGTACCAGCACCTAGAGTTCCGTCCTGGCGCTGTGGAGTGTGTTCAAAGGCTCAGAGATGCCGGATTCACTGTTTGGGCGTTTACTGCTGCGGATATCGCTCGCGTTGGGGGCTATTTCAAGAATGCCGGCGTGGAGCTCCCTGCCGAAAACTTGCTATCTTGCGATGATGTGGGTGTGGGCAAGCCAGATCTAGAGGCTTATCGTCCATTGCTTGAGCGTCTCAAGGCTGAGAGTGATGGGAAGATTCCTTGGTTTGCTGCAGCCCATATGTGGGACGTTTCTGGAGCGAAGCAAGCAGGGTATGTTTTTTTCTTCTTTCTTTGCGCACCTGCCTTATTGAATATTGCTAATATATCCATTTCTAGATTCAAAGGTGCTTACTGCCATATTTGGGAGAAGGAATCTCTATCTGAGTTGTTCGGAGTAATGGACGTCATGGCTGACACTTTGCCCGAAATGGCGGACAAGATCATTGAAGCCCAAGCATCATCTTGAGTCTGGATAGATAGTATTGCTAATACTAAATTCAAATAAACATTCAAATTCCTCTCAGACCTCTGTGCGAGATTTGAGTAGTAAAACCGAGTATTTGATAGTCAAGTATAAAACGAGATAGCATTTGTTCTGGAGACCGACACCAACAGGCCCGGCACAGTAAACAGCAGACTTCTACTGCCCATTCTGTCTAAATAGCCATGCTAGTTCGGTTTCTTTATTCTTATATCTTTCAATAATATCCTACGATGTCTAGATAGTTCAACTCTGTGTCCAAGATAATCTATCTCCAGTATTGTTTCTCTCCGGGATGATCCCGGACCGGATGTGAGGCCGGTGGGAAAACCGGAGGACAACACACTCCCCCTCCAGCCCTACCAATGACAATAAATAACAACTCTCCTTCGGTTTTCACCAAAACCCTAACAAATTTGATCATGGCGAAACATATCCCCGTTCCAAATGGCATGGCATCATTCTGGAGAACGGAGCCACACCCACTTGATAGCCACCGATCTACTGACTTCCTCCCTCAAGAGTCTGATATCGTCATTGTTGGAGCTGGGTATGCGGGGTCTTCGGTCGCGCATCATATCCTTGCCCAGACTCCGGTTGGGGTCAAGCCACCGTCGATTGTGATTTTGGAGGCGCGTCAGGCTTGTTCTGGTGCTACTGGTCGCAATGGTGAGATATGCCCTGTTTAGACAAAGGCCCAGTTTCTGCAAGCTAACACATATTTGAGGTGGTCACATAAAGCCAGATCTCTACAATGGCATCGCTGGCTTAGCTTCTGAATATGGTGTTGATGCTGCCGCGGAAGTTGCAGCCTTTGAAGCCAAGCATGTCTGGTTCCTCAAGGAATTTATTGACAGAGAAAAGATCGACTGTGACTATTCTGTTACAAAGGCTATTGATGTTCAACTCAGTGCAGTTCACACTAAAAGACTCAAGGATGGGTATGAGAAGTTAATCAAAGAGGGATGTGCCCCGACCACCACGGCTAAATATTTTGATGCCAATCAGGCAGAGAAGGTATGCCCAACCAATCCTACTACCAGTAGAGAATTTGCAGTCTAATTTGAAAAGTACTCGGGAGTCAAAGGGGCAAAGGGCTGTTTCACATACGATGCAGGCCACATTTGGCCATACAAATTTGTTTTGCATCTCCTAGAGAAGGCGATTGCCCAAGGAGTGAACCTGCAGACGCATACCCCAGTATCTGAAATTACCGAGTCCAATTCTCCGGGGTCAAGCCATCGCTGGACAGTAAAGTCTGTCCGAGGCTGCATTTCAGCCAAAACCGTTGTTCTGGCAACAAATGCATACACTTCCACCCTGGTTCCCGAATACAGGGACAAGATCATCCCAGTACGAGGAACTTGTAGCCGAATTATCGTTCCACCAGGTACAACTGCCCCTCGGCTAACCAACACTTATACTCTTCGTTGGAACAACTGGAACTACGACTACCTCATTCCCCGTGCCGATGGTAGTATTGTCGTTGGAGGAGCCCGACCGACCTTTATCGATGATCTGGATAGCTGGTATAATGTCAGCGATGATAGCCGGGTACTCGAACCAGCTGTTCGCTACTGGGATAACTATATGCAGCGCAATTTCATTGGCTGGGAGAATAGTAATGCTTACACTGACAGAGTGTGGACGGGAAGTATGTTATGCTATCACACCATATAAAATGCGACTGGCTAATATTAAACCTGTAAACAGTCATGGGGTACTCATTTGATGGCTTACCACATGTTGGCCCTGTTCCCGGACAGCAGGATAAGTATATCATTGCGGGTTTCACGGGACATGGAATGCCTCAGATCTTCCTTGCAGCTGAGGGCGTGGCAAAGATGGTTCTCAATGACGTTAGATATGGGCAAACTGGGTTACCGCGGCTGTTTGAATCTACTTCAGCTCGGTTGGAGACTCGGAAAAACAAGACCTTTGCTAGTACTCCTGAAGGTGGGAAGCCAGAGGCTCGTTTGTAGACACTTTTCGGACTGTTTGAGCTGTTCCATTACCCGAGCTTTCTTTTAGCCAATAGATGCGTTGTCCGAGTACCTAAGTGAATTCAAGATATGAATCTAGTATTGTAGCATACTTCACTTCGTGCCTTATACTTTGGTGTTATCCCCCGCAAAGCGGAGGCGGGTTATTTCCGCCTGCGATATACTCGGTTCATTAGTTGGATTAATTTGAAAGGCAGCTGATGCTTAGTGCATGATTGAATGAAGACCCTTTCTGGTTAAGAGTTGAACTTTCTATGTGACCCTGTGTGAATCACTCCCGAAAATGTAGACAGCATCAAACCTGGGCACTTATTCCCACAAAGCGTCCACTTTACTTAATAACGGAAATATTGAATTGATATTTCTTTCTTTCCTATTCACCTTCGCTTGATCATTTTATAGTCTCTGAAATACATGTAATCGAGTCACGTGTCGTGGGGGGAGTTGCACAGCTAAACGACATCCGCTGCTTGGCCAAGTACAGAAACACTTGTTTGATCAACCTCCTGTTTCAAATACCAATCCCCAACTTTTTCAACTCGGACCTGTATTCATACCAACATCTCTCTACGGCAATTCCTAGAAAATGGCACCTTCGGAAATTGCGGGGTTCCCACCCACCAGTATCAGAGAGATCGCCAATGAGGTCTCAGCATTGTTGAAAGAGCAAGGTGCCACTGTATCTGTCGCGGAAACGGTTTGTTATCCCTATTGCTTCACAAAATCTCAGTCGACTGGAGTAATAGAAGCTACATGGCTGACAACATCATCCGAAGGCGGCCGGAGGCCTCATATCTTCAACTCTGCTGGCGACACCAGGAGCAAGTGGATTCTACCGGGGAGGTGTGACGGTAGGTAACACTGAAAATCCTCTAGATCCCTGGTGTCTGTCCCAATATGCTGGCTCACATCAACCCTTTTAGGTGTACACCCTAGAGTCCCGCATCGCATTCGCTGGTTGGACTGAAGAGCATCTGAAGGATTACAAAGGTCCTACTCCCGAGATAGTAGCTGGACTGGCAGAGAGTGTACGCACTAAGCTTGGCTCAACCTTTGCTATCAGTGAGAGTGGGACTGCTGGACCTACTGGTGGAGCTACAAAGAACAGGACCCCGTATGTCTTTCTCTCCGCAAACCTTTGTATGACTCTACTAACCTGACTTTTGATATTCAGCGGTTACGTTGCTCTGGCCGTGAGCTCAAAGGCTGGAACTGTCACGCGAGAGGTCGAGACAGGCAAGGGTACTGATAGAGAAGCAAACATGGTCGCATTTGCGAGCGAGGCTTTAAAACTACTTAGGGATTGCCTCATTGGCCGTGTCCAGGCTGAGCTTTAACACTACATAGCTTTTATACTTGATCTGCGCTGTGCTTTATGCCGAGAAAGTGGAAATTTCAGTTCGGTTTCATGACTCGAGAATAAATATGACAATCTGAGACTTAAACCCAATCGGGACAAAAAGACTTCAACCAAGTCATTGCGGTACAGCTACCCTAAACCCATAGCCCTACAACTTGTGGGTAGTTCGTGCGTAATTGGTCGGCCAGATACCATTCTTCCCGGGGGCAAGAATTCCCTTCGGATCCAGAGCGTTCTTGATAGTCTCATTAAACCTCATCAGAATGTTGTTGTTCCAGTTGTAGGTTCCTGCAATCTGATCCATCAGCGCGAGATGAGTCCGATACTCTCCCCAACCGTGAGCGGCACAATCAGCGATCAGAACCTTGATTAGGTTATGAGCTCTTCTCTTCATGTCTTCATCCTTGCGATTGAAAACGATACAGACAATGTGATCTGCTCAGACAAAGGCATCAGTAGCTGAATTGATCAAGATTACTTGGGGTTCTTACGCATTTCTCGCATTCCCACTGTGAAAGTGCCAATGAAATCAAGGCCGGATTCAATGACTCTCTTCTTCGTGACAGAGTATTGTAGCATGGCATCGTCGCCTGATACTTTGCTAATCGGCGAGAAGAATAGATGAGCACCATTTGGAATCCAGTCGATCCATTTGAGTTCGTCGAATGTGGGAACTCCTTGAAGAGTCTTGTGTCTAGTGTGTAGGACACAGTTCTCGTTGATATCCTCCGGGAAGAAGAATTTGACTCCTTCGATTGATGAGAAAGCTGGCTTGATGACGCCCCACAATGCAGTTCTGGTGGGTTCCGGTCCCTGTTGATAGGGTGTGAGTCCTCGAGAATGCATCTAGCGGGGAGAATTCACTCACGTAGAGGGCTCCATAGAAGTTCCAGCGTCCTAGATTCAACTTCTTGGCAATCGCATCAAGCTCCTCGTCCCCAAGAGGTCCTTGGGTTGAGGTGTAACTTGCTTTTGATCCTAAGACAGCGGCATCTAACAAAATATGGCGAATAGATGGCACATTCTGGAGCACCATTTGCTAAAGAGCACAGTTAGCAGCCATCATCCGAACTTTGCTCTATTGTATCTTACCAGTCTGAGGGGTCTGATAATATCGACAGCTTTGCGAAGATCCTCCTCCTTTGGAACTGTGATCAAGTACGACTGATAACCGCCAGGGTTTGGCATAAGCTAATAGACAAAATCGTTAGCATTAGGCTCATATCGCCTCGAATACAAGTTTGAAGAGGATCCAGCTTACCCAGATTCCCATCTTGGTGGCGATACCGAGATTACTTTGCGAAAAAATGCCATCGTTATAGGGACCGAAGCCATAAGGGAAGAGTTGCCAGCATTTGTTACCAGGCTCCTCATCCAGACGCCCTGGTACCGTGCCGGCCTTCCGAGGCTCCGGCATAGCGCCCATTCCAGTGCGCATTAATTCTCCGTTTGGTAGAACAACTTCCATGCCGCAGTGCATCATCCAGTGGTCTTTTTTCAATTGTCAGACAACCTGTGTGTTGTAGCTGTGATAAATGTGGAGATTCAGAAACTCACCTCCATATGGAGTGTAACCGACGCCTCTTTCCATCGCATTGCCTAATACTGATCCACCGCCCAAATCAGGAACCTATTGAATAATCTAGGTTAGCACAGTTCACAAAGTCTAGCGTAAAAGTGTAAATCTCACATCAATCCACAGCTTGTCCTTCAGGTTATGTTCCACCAGATACTGATGAAGATCCGCAAAAGTCACACCGGGCTCGACAACCGCATAAGCTCCCTCGACATTGACCTCCAAGATACGGCGAATGTGCTTTCCCATATCAATCACGATGCTACCACGGAGTCTTGGTGCCGCACCGCCATATCCGGAGTTGCGTCCGATCGATACTGGCCAGAGTGGTATACTGAACTCATTGGCGAGCTTCACCAGATCTTGAACCTCAGGCACTGATCGGGGGCAGACAACAGCCGATGCAACAAAGTGGTCTTGGTTGAGGATATGATGTGGGTCATGGGTATAGGGCTGGTTGTGGTAGGAGCCATCTTCTAGTTCGTCTTTGTTGGTCACGACTTGGATATTCTCGCGGCCAACCACATCGGCTACTCTGGCTAAGAAGCGCCTGAAGGTAGCCTGGTCTGTGGCCGGAGGCAGTGCGAGTGGTGTTCCGAAATTCATGACAGCTATTTCCAAGGTGAATACGAGGTAAAAGCGTGGAAGAGCTTTGCTCTAAAAAGATTTGAATCGTACTGAGGGGCAGGCTTTGCCCCATCTTTATAGACAGCCGACCACATGCCGGAGATTTCCTTCACAGCCATCCCGTCATGCATATTTAGCTGTGTTGCCATGCTTTCGCGACATATTGAATAACCGAACATCCACTAACAGCTTAGAGAGATGCCAAGAACGAGTGGGTGAGGTCCCGCGGCATTTACCCACCCCCGCAACTTCGGATCTTCAGCAAACAATATGCTCGCGTTGATACCTGGTCTGCTTGGTTCTGTCCAACATTTTGAGTCTATTCAACTAAACACCTGAGGGTAGCAGAGTCTCCTTGGCAGAATGAAATGCTATCTATGCGATGCCCAATTCCTTCGCCTGCAGCATCTACAGCGCCACATTTTATCCCGTAAATGACCCCTGCTCCAGTGGCGATGCATACTCCATGGACATGTGTGCTTGGCCTTTGTGGAGCAGCTCGGCTAATCTCAGTTGCAGATGAGAATTACCGGCCTTTTGAGTGTCAATTTTGTCAGCGCTCATTCAAACGTCGGTGAGTTATTGGTCTCCCTCCGAGGACCCTACTTCTAGCCATTGACACGTAATCAGGGATGTACTTCAAAGACACTTTCAGACATGCAAATCACGGCTAAGCAAGGGATCACCCATCCCTTCGCTTTCAACCCGCCCGAAGGGGAAAGCGAGAAAAGCCTGTGATCAATGCTGCCAGTCAAAGAGAGCTTGCGACTCGAAGCTACCTTGTAACACTTGTATAAACAAGAAGTATAACTGTAATTACACTGGCTTGAACATAGGCTTGAGCTCGGTCTCGCGCAGCAGAGCATGTCAAGACGCAGATGAAAAGATTTATCAGAATGCTCAGTCGTTTATGAGTATACAAGCTGGTCTTGCCGATCACCATGCTATTTTTGCAGCCTCAGATATTGCAACCATACCGTCGGAGTTTCTTGACCTGACTTCTCCCTTCCTAACCACACCATCACTATCACCATTCCTTAATCTTTCCCAGGAAGCATTGGACCTGACTATTTCATCCTGGACCACTTCCTGGGGTGAAGAAATAACGCCAGGGAGTCCACATACCAAGTTCAGGTTTCTATCCAAGTTTACTACCACCTCTGGATTTGCCAATTCCTTCAGCTGTGGAAGTTTCCGTCAACGGCAACAAGTTGCTGCTATAGAAGGCCTCGATACTGACATTACATCTGGGGCTGATAAATTGCTACAAGGTAGTTGGAGCTGGGAATATTCATTCAGAGCCGGGTTTTCACAGTCTCCAACGAACTTTGATACGCTCCTACCCGGACTGCACGAATGGGCTCTTGATCCAATGGTATTCAAAGCACACGAAATTGTTGACGGGCTCAAGGAGATTATCCAACAAAAATCGAGAAAAAGCCCCATATCCATCCAATGGTCCAAATTGATGGAAAGCACGTGTGTGCAATTCTTCAACCCGGCTAATCTCCGCAAGTTCCTTCGCATTTTCTGGTGCTTATGGTACCCCAATTGTCCGATCATTCATAAACCTACATTTGACCCCAAAGAGGCATCAGCTTGTCTCTTAGCATCGATGGCAATTATTGGAAGTTGCCTCTCTCCAGATGCGCGCGATAATGAAATGGCGAAAGGGTGGTTCGATGCAGTCGAGGAGATGGTCTTCGATGACGATTGGCTTGACGAAGATTTAGGAGCATCGGTGCCTTTTCAGAACGTGAAAGATGGAGAGCGTTTGCAATCTCTGCAGGCAGCCTACTTTGTGTGCCTTTATCAGAACTGGGAGGGTTCGGATTCCAGTAAGGGGCGTATCAGACGTCATCGCTACAATACCGTGATCGCGGTAAGCTATCTCAAGACCTCGGTTGGATAGTTCTGTTGAGACCTGACTCTATTTCATAGGTCGCCCGAGCTCTTCAACAGACTGCGGTCACTCACCAAGATTTCTCCTCCTTGAACGATGAAAGTATGTTCGAGTGGAAGGAATTTATTGAAACAGAAACCAAGATTCGGTTTGTCAACCATGTCTGCTTCACTTGAGTGACTACTGACACCTTCTAAGCACTATTTGCTACGTCTATCTGCTCGATGGAGCATTTACCATATTCAACAACACGCCACCCAGAATGATGGTTTTCGAGATGCGAATGTGTCTCACGAGTCCCAATCAGACATTCCAAGCAGTCACCGCAGCCGAATGCTTTTCACTTCTGAAACAATGGGTCTATACGATTCCCCGTCAGTGCCCCATGGCTTCGGCTCTGGAGATGCTTTGCAAGCCTGATCTTGACGTAGAAGAAGGCAGACTATTTGCTAACATGGGAATTCTCAACATGTTCTCTATGATTACCGGTATGGCGACTAACTCGTGGGCATGATTCAATGCTAAAGCTACGCATATAGGATTACACACCTCCACCTTCCAGATCCAGAACTCTCTAGCACCCCCAGGCGCGATGCAACGAATTGAACATGGTCTAAGAAATTGGAAAACCGCGTGGAACAACCAGAGAGTCGTTGACGTTGTTTCTGAATCTGACGAAGGTGATCCATTCCCAGGAATGTGGAAACAAATCGGCTTCATCAAGAACGCATATGAGTATTGGCTTTTATGCTGTCTACTTGTAGAACGGTCACCCTTGAAGGATTCGGAAGAAACAAAACCAGTTCTAGGTCAGTACGATGAGACAGATATGGACCAGGTCAAAGAGCTCATTGCGCAATTTGGGAATATGATTTTTGAAGGATAGCGGCATCTCGGACATTATTATTTCAAAATGAACATCCCCAAAACTAGAGCAGTAACAACCAAAACAGCCCCAAAAATACCCATATTCCTCAACGCCCGTTCATGGTGACCCTGCATAGTAACAGCAATCCGTTCCGCCCAAGCTTTAGGTGGATTCCCAACAGGAAATTCCTCCTGCGGGACATCCTTATTTAGAAACTCGCAGAGCGGCCCCCATCCATCCTCAACAGACCATTCCAGCAGCCGATCTGGCGGCAATCCAATCCCCCGCACCATAGCCACATGCTGCTGATAGACCCATTTACCATTAGCAGCAAAGCTACCCCGGAAGAAGCGTGGCATCATGGTACGACACATTGTCTGTCGAATCCAGAATAGGTCCGCGTTGAACCAGCTCTTGAGCCAGTCCCAGTCTTTTGGGTTTTTGTCGAAATATCCCATTGTTTGTTCCATGCTTTTGTACCAGCTGTCTAGATCATGGCGGGTGTTTAGAATTACTTTTGCCTTTGGATAGGCGGATATTAGTTCGGGCGCGAATTCTGCTGCGAGGAGGTCGCTCACGCCCACGCAGTCGCTTAGAACGGTGTCGAAGTCTTCGGCGGTTAATTTGTTTGTTTCGCCGTGCTTTGGGGCTTTATTGTACTTTTTCTGTAGAAGTTCATAGATTGCTTCTAGGGATGATGGCGGGAGGATGGTATCGAAGCCGTGGAATGTATGGTTGAAGCCTAGTATATGAAGTGCCTCGCGAAGAGACTCGGTGGCAGATCGGGAAATTCCGACAGCCAAGATCTGCATTGGCTCTTTTCGTTTGGAAGTCGTTGGTGGTGGAAGGCCATACACATAGTGGAAAACTGAATCTGTGGTAGACATCTTCAAGTATGGAGGAGAGTCACCTATTTGGAAAATAACAGCGAGATCAAAAATACAGGACGGTTCTAAGTCTTTTTGAACCTTTCATCAACAGAAAGCGCAACATGAAACCACTATTGGCGATGCACCTGTCAGCTTCAAGGCGTTTGTTGATTCGCCGATGCTTCGCCAAGGATGAGGCGGCGGGTGGCCTTACGCTATGGTCCAGTTTCATGATTTCGTTGCTAACGACAAATATTCTCCACCCGTTCAAAAAACTATGAGGTTAGCAAAAACATAATTTGTGCAAGGGATGGAGTGCTATCACGTGCGGAGCAGTTCGATGTTGTGCATACAGCTCACCTCAACCTTAGTCTTGCACCTAATGAGATCCTAGATACGGTCTGGTCCGATATACCTGGTTTTCGTGATAAGTTCATGTAGAATTGGTGTTATTACATGATGAGGGAATGACTCCATATCCCCAAATGGGTGACGTCAAGCCAGACACAGCTTGTTTGGCCCGGAAATGCATCGATTTGCAGATTTTATTCGTAGGAAGACCCAAAGATGGATTCACGAGCAGTGATAAGCTTGCTTGGTCGGTATAGCTCAGTCTAGGAATCAATGATGTTTCTCCTCCTTGTCAGTAGAGATCACCAACTTCGGTTGAAAAGCCGCGAAGATCAAACTGAAACGAGATTGCAAAGGTGTGTGAGAAGTCCCTTTGATTGGCTTCCTTATTGTCCATTTCCCCTCTCTCTTCGGTGTAGCCGTGATCAAAGAACCGCGGGATCGAGCAGTCGTAGACCAAGGGGTCCGATCATTCTCGATAAAGCTTGGTACGCATAACGCCTTGTATGCCCGGGTGAGTTCCGGCGAACAAGGAGAGCAAAGACTATCCTCCATTAAGATTGTATATCAGGATTCAAACTATTGCTGCGTTACCCAATTCTCTGCAGATCCTGAATAGCGTGGCGGGAAAATGCGTCCACATGCCTCGTCATATTGTGGGTTACACAGGGTTGAATGTCCGCTTCATTATTTTGATATTTCAAAGAAAGTATACGAAGATGAGTCTATTGATATAGAAGGACCGTATTGAGTGTGTTGGCCGTGCTTAACTTTGCACAAGTAAGCATCTCGGTAAAGCTTAGACGGAAATTCGGTTTGTGGGTCACAGGCCGAGAACAACGTGCATTCGGAGTCTGTGTGAAACCCCGAATCTGGTGAAACTGGTCGGACAAGGGGTGGAAGGTGGGTCGAATACCGATGGGTCAAAATTTGTCAGTGGAGACACCCGTTGAGGGCTGAAAATTCAATGATTTATAAAGCCTGGACACCGTTCTCTAGACTAAGTGACCCTTTTTGTTTTGACCCCCCTGGGAGCTTTGACTAATGCTACCATGGAGTCTTACTTCCAGTATAAGCGTATACAAAGCGCTGTTAGGAAACAACTAGACACAAAAAAGCATTCCGACGATGACAGTCTGAGCGGGAGTGCAAAGTAGGTGCCCAATTCCATTTTCAATTCTTGGTGGTTTGACTAGTTGCTTATGTTCGACTGTCTAGTTCTCAGGTCAATGAGAAGAAAACACCTGCTACTCCGAAGGGAACGGATAACCTCGAAGATCCTATCATCCTCGTCGGTTGGGATGGCAAGGGCGATCCCCTGAATCCAGCAAACTATTGCGTCGGACGCAAGCTCTTTATGACCATATTGGTATCTCTTATTGCACTTGCTGTCACGGCAGCATCTGCGATTGACGCCTGTGGTGTTCAACAGTATAGTCAATATTACCATGTCTCAGAGGTTGTTGGGTCTCTCGCTACTGGTCCGTCAATCTCAACTCTTCTGGAAAAGCATTCAGTCTAATATCCTAATTTAGGTCTATTCTTAATCGGCTTCGGAGTTGGCTCTCTCCTATCAGGGCCTTTTTCCGAGACATTCGGACGCAATGCGGTGTACCTCATTACAATGCTTGTCTTCTTGATGTTCATCATGGCCGCTGGTCTCGCTCCGAATCTCCATAGCCACCTTGTCTTCCGATTCTTCGCTGGGTTCTTTGGTTCAACTCCCCTCAGCTGTGCTGGCGGTACAGTCGCCGACTTGTGGAATCCGGTACAAAAGGCGTATGCTTTCCCCGTGTATGCCATTCCAGCCTTTTGTGGACCGATGATCGGTCAGATCATGGGGAGTTATGTTCCAACTACACTAGGGTGGCGCTGGTTGGAATGGCTCATGCTCATTATGGGCAGTGCCGTCCTCATTCTTGTTGTTTTGATGCAACCTGAGACATATGGAAATCTTCTGTTGCATTGGAAGGCTTCGATTCTTCGTCAGGAGACTGGTGATAAGAGATATCGCGCGCCGATGGAGACGAGGAGTGAGGGTCTTGGACGTCGCTTGTTGATCGCTATCTATAGACCTTTTCTTTGGAGCTATACTGAGTTGATTATCATGCTCATGTCGCTGTACCTCACTGTCGTTTATATTGTTCTCTTTACCTTCTTGGAGGGATACACTTACGTGTTTGGTCGGCCTTATGGGCTTTCACTGGGGCTGACCAACCTCTCGTGGGCTGGTATGCTTGTTGGTATTGTCCTCACAGTCGGGACTGTCCCGGTGGTATACTCTTGGACGGCGAAGGAGTATCAAAAGACAGGTCGCATTCTTCCAGAGACACGTCTTTGGTATGCAATGCTCGGCGGAGCACCAGCAGTACCTGTCAGTTTATTCTGGATGGGCTGGACCTGCTATGTAAGTGCAACGTCTCACAGTTATCGCGGTATGAGTCACTAACACTTACACCCATTCAGCCCTCCGTCTCGATATGGTCACCTCTTGTCGCATCCGCCCTCTTCGGATATGGCATCATGGCCATTTTCATCGTCGCATATATGTACATTATCGATACATACGATGTCTACTCCGCTTCGGCGCTGGGCTTCCTCGTTTTCACCAGATACGTTGTGGCTGGCGGTATGACAATCGCTGGTGGTCCAATTTACGAGGCCATCGGTCCTCACTACACTCTTACCATTCTGGGTGCTATCAGCGCGGCCATGGCTCCGATTCCATATTTACTTTATATCTACGGACCTCGGATTCGGAAATTCAGTCAGCATGCTGTGGATTTGGATTGATTTCACGGACTGTGGGTCCTCCATAGCGATTATTCATACAACTTTTAGCAAATACTATTATGGTTCTCACTCTGCAATAGTAGCAGACTATAAAGCCGAATAGCTCATCATCACCGTGCTCATCAGTTTGGGGTCATTCTAATTTCCGTAGCTGAAGTGCCATCTTATCAGTGATGTCGAAAAGACGTTTTTCTCTTTGGAGAAGCCATGCAATGTTGTGTTGTCGATCTGACCTGGCTGTGCAGTCTGGCAATTTCCAGAAGAGCAAATGTGTATGTGACACGATTGATAGGACGGCTCTCTGTAATGACTGAATATATTTGCATGTGCTTATAGTGTCTCAATATGCAGCTAATCTAGTGGCTTGATATTCCAATTAAACCATGAGCCCAGACCCGCTCAGTTTACAGGTCTTGGCATCTTGGCGGAAACGTCAGATCAGCGGTGAATTGTGAGATCCAGTTACCAAGGTACTCTGCAGTCACCTACATATGCAGTTTACTACATGTACACTGGGGAACACAGCATCAGAGTCTAGAATGAGAATGAAGATTTCTATATGTATAATGCACACCGCGCTCGAGAGCACCTTCCACTTCTACACACTCCTTGCCGTAGTCGATCATCCGCAATCATTGTTAGTGATTGCGTGCTTCTCGCCATTCAGTGCACAATCGCGCAACTCCCAAGCTATATAGCATGGCACTTCCTCACTCTGTGCATCTAGGCTACGTTTACTCCCTGAGAGAATATGTCGGAAAAGGTTTCCCCTTTGGACCTCGAGTCTAACAAACTCGAGTATGATCCATGGCTGCTAGAGGATCATCCACTACGCACATATCCGACCGAATGTATCCCCGGATTATCGCCTTATCTCTCCGAGATCTATCAGTCACTTTCACTGGGGAAAGCGTTCGGACGAACAGCGGCTCTTGTGCTTGGATGTTTGTAAGTTCAAATCGATCGCTGGGTTGAAGAATGCTAGATTTGACCTTATTCTAGAGCCGCATTCCAGTGCCTCCACTTACTACCACTCAACCTCCCCAAGGAACTTCCGCCCACGGCTGTGGCATCAGCAGCGCAGACCCATGTTCAGCCTAGCGCATGCACATTCCCGACACTAGACACACGACCGCAAGCTTTGAAGAACGCATTAAACAGCGGGTGCGACAGCGTCCGAACCGCCATTTGGATGTACGACGGCCTGTTACAGATTGGTAACGCCGTGACTGGTCCCGATCCCAATGCATTCCTTGACCGACTCGGTCTAAGCCCTCTTCTAGCGAAACTCGACAAAGGCGAGTCGCGAATACCACTCGATCCCGAAACCCCCGTTAGTTTGGATGCCGATCTGAGTCGGACATTCCTTTTCATGCTTGATGCCAAGACTTCGTTTCATGAGCTGTATCCTTTGCTTGTTGGGCAGCTGGATGGTCTTCGGCAACGGGGGTATCTCTCTCATTGGAATGGCGAGAATGTTGTTCAACGTCCTGTGACTGTTCTTGTTACTGGGGAGGCGTTCGCTCCGAGCGACTGTGCGAGTCACTCCTATTCTGATGTTTTCTGGTCGGCCTTGCCAGATGGACGCTTTAGCACCAGTGATCTTACGAAGGATAGCCTCCCACATTTGTCGCCCATTTGTATAGCATGAGTATTTTTGATTCTATGATACCCACTTTGAGATTATTGAATATCAATTATCACCGAACCTGATAAGAGTATAGGGGGCTTCGGGAAGGATCACCTGATCCAGAATATCATTCTCTCTCACATGTGCAGGTGGATATAGGATCTTCTTATGACTGTAGCCGAGCATGCAGTTTGATGATCTTGAGAAAATTAATGATAGCCAAGCTCCATAGTGGAAAAAGCACAACCAAGATTCGCTATTTGCTATGGAAGATGAGGCGCCACTGACGCCACTAGCAACGCTAAGTGGATTGCACAATTTAGTGCTATGGAGCTCATCTTAATCAAGCAATTAATCAAGGAATTAATTTCATGATTCAGTACATGCGGGAGAGTTTGAAGTGCATGCCCAGGTGAATATAATTTCTAGCATGACTAAGGCGGAAATCCCCCTCGGAATTTGTCCTGAACATGAACACTGTCCAATTTCAAGGATTCATATACAGTACTCACATTGCCAAGGGTTCATTACTTTTCCAGGGTCTTTTGCTAAGACTAAAAGGATCTTCAGACAGCACATTCCTGCATGAAAATGTGCACGCCACTCCCCCACGCTTGGCCAAGCTTCTCTAACCGAGCCTCTACGCACTGGCATCTATACTACAACTTGTACAGTTGGAGTATACAGTCCAATAACTACTTGCTTCACAGCATGCCAACCTCATTATTAGAATTCCGGTTATCACGGCGTGGCGCAGCTAGTGCCAGAACCGGGCCTGAACGGGTCAACGAGGCAAGCTTTTGCGGACCCTCACTGTGGACTCGCTTCCGGTGGATCAGGACAGGAACTGCCAAATGATGTCAAGCATAGTGACGACTTTCAGATCCAGGGACTCTGATATGCTGAGTCGCTCTCCACTCGTTCGACATTTTGCACGCCAGATGAGGAGTTCCACGAAGATCCTGGCGCCATTGCGTAAGTTCGTCGGCTCTTGATCCATTTTGCTCTTTCCGCCAGGGAAGCAGGGGTTTTTTTTCTGGGTCCCTTGGAATACAAAATTGTTGCTTGTCTCCTCCGCCTGGTTTGGCTTTTTTTCTCTTCTTTTCTTTCTCTGCTGCCTGTCGTTTGGTTCGGGAAAGATCTTTGCCCTAATATCGTTGCCGACCTTCCCGAGGTGAAATCGTCAATTGACGTTTAGTCAAAATGGACGAAGGAGAAAGTGGTCGGCCTAGAGCCAGGGTGAGTCGAAAAGGCACTGTGAAGGCTTCACTGTCTAATTGTCTTTTTAGTCCGATGCTCAGACACCGCAATCCCCAACCGGACGCAACCGGGCTAGAGTGAGTTCAAAATGACACGCAAATTATAAAAGAATCAATGTCTTACCATCACTTTCACAGTCTGATGCCCAGGCACCTCAATCACCAACCGGGCGGAACCGGACTGCCAGCGACGCAGACTATATCTCGCCGACGAGAGGCGCCTCTGGAGTCGATGACGGCCAGGAAGGCACCGCCCGCCGTCGTAGCTCGGTTGCGTCGAGACGCAGCCGCGTGAGTGGAGTCCCTAGCTTGGCTCCTCGCACTACTCTCGCTCAGCGTACTCAGGGCAAGTTCACTCTGGCAGGTCCGGATGAGACTCCCCAGCTGCGCTTGGCTCAAGAGCCCTTCGTTCAGCCAGGATACGCGGACTTGAACCCCTCATATGAACAACCATCCAATGCCAGACCCGTCTGGTCTCTAGCCAAGCCGCTGCCGCGTGTGGTGCGGTCTGGTATGGTCCCGACAAAGGAAGAGCTTCTGCAGAACCTCGCGAATGCTCAGCGTCCCGTCGAGAACTCGCAGCGGTACGGTCTCGATGTCGACCCCAATGATGTCGAGCAGGGTCGTATTGATAAGACCAATGACCCGCGGAAGATGGCCGCTCAGGTCGAGGATGCTCGTCTCCAGCGTGAGCAAAACTTTATGAACAAGATTCTCACTGGCGATGGCCAGTCCATGAGACAGACCTCGCGCATGTCGCGCCGTATGTCGCGTGCTTCGTCGCAACGCCGTTCCATGCGCGGCAGACGCCCGGCAAACTGGGAGCAACCGGATAACCTTTCCACCGTTGAAGAGGGAGAGTCCCAGGACAATGATGAGCCTGGAGAACGTCCCGCCTTTGATGAAAATGAGGAGGACTTCCCAGAGCAGGGTCTTGAAGAGAGAATGGATGATCTTCTTCCGGATCTAGAGAAAACAGGCTACCCCGAAGACCTTCACCCACTTGTCCAAGAGCTCGTCGAGGATGAAGTGCACAACAACCACACCACCTGGTCTGTTATTCGTACTCACCACCGCGAAGCTCTCGCCGAGGCTTTGGCTGTCTTCGTTCAGCTCACTATGGGCTTCTGTGTCGATTTGTCTGTCACCTGTGCTAATCAGGGTAACCCTAACACTACCTCCTGGGGCTGGGGCCTGGCTACCATGATGGGTATCTACATTTCTGGTGGTGTTTCTGGTGCTCACATGAACCCCATTGTCACTATCGTTCTCTGGTTCTACCGTGGTTTCCCCAAGCGCTTGATGCCCGAGTACTTCGCTGCCCAGTTCTTAGCTGCGTTCTGCGCGGGTCTTTGTGCCTATGGTATCTACTACCAGTCTATCACGAACTACCTTCTCCTCAATGCAGACTCTGGTATCATCACCAGCTTCGTCACCAGTCAGCGCGAAACGTGGATTGGACCCGCCACGGCGTTCTTCAACGAATTCATCGGCACGGCCTTTTTGCTCGTTACTGTGTTGGCGCTTGGTGATGACCAGAACGCCCCGCCCGGTGCTGGTATGAGTTCGCTGATTATTGGATTGGTTATTTCCTGTCTGTGTATGACCTTCGGATACCAGACCGGTGCTGCATTCAACCCTGCTCGTGACTTTGGTCCTCGTCTCGCTCTGCTTGCTGTCGGCTTCCCCAGCACCATGTTCACTAACCCTTATTGGTTCTATGGACCTTGGGCTGGTGCTCTTTGCGGTGGTTTCTTCGGTGCTTTCCTGTATGACTTCTTCATATTTACTGGTGGTGAGTCGCCGGTCAACTACCCGTGGGAACGTACAGAGCGGGCTATGACCAAGGAAGTCATGAAGTGGAAACACCGTGTGCACCTTGGTTAGGGTGTCGCAGTCGAATTGGATATAGTGTTCTGATATGTGGTTGAGTTAGTATTTATTATTTGCATTGGGTCCTATATCAATTGTACCAAAGTCATTTCCCACACCTTTATATAGTTTAGATGACCCGAGGCACTTTAAGAAAAATAGGTAATAACAGAGAGGCTCATAGTATAGCGAAATGAGGCACAAAACGGTACACTCGACAAGTAATACACAGGGAATTCCCCCGCATGGGCTCCACGCTAACACCGTCATCACACACCGTTCAGGAAATTTCTGCCTTTTGACGCGCCCAACTGCACGTTCCCTCTCTATCTCCGGATCCACCCTGCACCTCTTTTCTTCTTTCTGCTTGCCTGCATTGCATACACTCCACCGCCATTCTACCTTTCCCTTTCTATTTTCCCTTTTCTCCTTCTTGCTGCCCAACACTCTTGGGGAGAATGGACTACCGACGACTACAACATTCGTATCAGCCCCGACCCTCACCGTTGGGGGCTTCAGAGCGACCCGATCCATCTCGCACCTTCGCACAGTCTCGTCGCTCGGAAGACGAATCGCGCCCGCACGTTTCTCCTACTTCCACGTCGAATTCAACTTCACCATCGCAAATCTACCCGGGGAACGCCCGTTCGTCACGCGCTTCGCATACTTCACACACTTTGTTTCGGGGCAATACTGCTAGCGCATACTTTCAGTCTGGGCCAAGGCCTACACACCGTCGACATGGCAGCTTAGAGAGCAAACACCATGGACAATCACATCAGAGGAATAATTCGCAACCTCAATCTCGTGAAGGTAGGCAATTTCTATTGTTCCCCATGTCGCGTGGCTCCCCAGATTCAGGAGGAAACCAAGGATCGGAGTTAGGCCGGCACTCCACTTTGGGGACTGGACGACTTGGAGACAACCTGGACCTAGAGGGGATAGCCATGCGATATACCTGCCCATATTCACATATTCACTACATATTCCCATATCTATATCCCTTCACTTCACCTCATTTCCTCCCTGCTTTTCCCCGACGATCGACTGGACAGCTCGGGAACGCTAGTCCAGGTCAGGCTTAGCGTTGCCAGAGGAGCCCCTGCTCCTTTGGGACTAGCGGCTGAGCTTCCGGAGTCACGGGTTCTTCTTGATCTGGCCCTTGCTTTCCCTTTGCTCACTCGAAACAGGCTTGAGTGCTATTATGAACACGCATTCGCGTCGCACTTCTCAGGGCAGTGTATTTCCTGGTAAGTTGTCTTTGTACAACGCTCCCGTGTTGCGATACACCAATCCCGGGATTCCTCTCTGGTACCCTACTAACGCAAACTCGATAGCATCTCACGAACAATCCGCTGCTTTTGGGAGTCGCCAGATGCCCCCTCCCTCCCCTCCGCACTCTTATTCCTCACGAGCTCAATCTGCCAACGCGCCTGCCTCCCTCATGTCGCGCGATGCTCCGAACAGTCAGGCACACCGGCCGGGCAGCAGCATGTCTATCTCCGCCATGCTAGGTTCGGACCCGGACCGCCCTGCACGAGATCCGACGCGAGAATCAGCGCCGTTCTTTTCGCGACCGTCTGCATCTCTTTTTGGAAATCCACCGCCGTCGTCATCTTCTGCTGCCATGTCACCGCCAACCGCCCCTGCGCGACCATCGCCGCTCGAGAACAACGTCTTCCGTCGATCACAAACACCGGAGAAGTCATTCTCAAAGCCTCAAACAAACCGTGCTTACCGATCAGGGTCCGGCGGTTCGAGCCTAGGGGCAGACCATACATTTGGGGGCTTGGCGCGCTCGTCGCTCTCTCAGTATCCTGAGAAGCCACACTCCACGCATCCTTCGCCTAGAATCTCACCGGCAGAGGTATCGTACACTGAGCCTCGTGAGCCGCGTCGCATGAGTCTCAGCGGCCCGATCGCTCGACCTAGTAGTCAACCGCCAAACGCTGAAACACCCACCCGACCTCCCGGTTACAGTCCGATCTCTCAGCCAGGTGGAGGTTCCGCCGATCGAGCCTTCGAGCCCGGTTCTCGACCTGCTTCGGGGTCTTATGGAGGTACTGACTCGCAACACGGTCGGTATGGTGGATTTGGCGATCGACGGATGGAGGATGCCATACAGCGTGAGCGAGAACGTGCAGCGGCTCTTGGAGATCCCAAGTTGTCGCAGGCTGGGTATCGCTATAGTCCTCACTATGCCGAGCGTGATCCTCGAGAGCGTGACTCTGGCTCGACGTGGGACCATCGCTCTCATCCTCCATCGCCGGAGAGTAAGCGTTTCCCTGCTCCGGACCATGGGTCAACGTTCGGGTTTGGAGCTATCCAGAGCTACACCAAGTCCCTTGGATCGCAACCCGGCAACAGACAACCGCAAATATCCCTACAGTCTGGGAATAGCCAACCCACTCCGCCCCACGATCCTTATGCCAGACACCAAACCCAACCTCCTCGCTTGGGGTCCACGCCTGCCTTAGCGGTCTCGACTGCGGTCGCCTCCTCTGGCCTTGCAGCCTTGGCGGATGAAGGACGCCGCAAGGGAAGTGATGAGCTCTTGCACCATCGCAGCTTGCTGGCGGTAGGTGCAGACGGTAAGCGCGGTGGCCGTGCCTCTCCACTGCCGCAAGCTGTGCAGGGCGCACAGGCTCCTTTCGCCGGTCCTGCTGGAGAGTCTTCTATCAAGAATGACTTGGGTCGTGTCTTCTCTGGTATTGGAAGTGGCGTGGGTGGTGTGACAGCTTCTGCTGGTGGAAGCGGACCATCCACACCATTGGGCTCCAGTCCGTTCAAGCGTGATAGTCTTACTGGTCGCTCGATCAATGGAGAGGCTATTGATGAGGCGGCGAGACTTGCTCGGCCTCCCTCTGCGTCTGGCAGGCGGTCGAGGAGGCCGCGTGATGAAGAGCAGATGGAACTCGAGGCTAACGACCCTCGTGGTGTACTCTCAGCTCGTAACGCGCGTCGGTCACGACATGCCCATCACCACCATCATCAGTATGTTACCAGTTCTGCGTTGGTTTCCAGTTTACTGACTGTCCCTAGTCATCATCATCACCGCCACAAGGCAGATGAGGAAGCAGCTACTCTGACCTCCCTTCATCGCCCTACAAACTTCTTCCATCGCACTTCCCCAGCGGATCCCTCCGCTCACCATCATTCCCATCACCATCACCACCATCACCATACTCCTAGACAGGCCATTCCGGCTGCGTCTCCTATTCGTGAGCCTCGCACTAACGTAAACATTGAGCCACTACTTTCCAGCATTGCTCACCTCCCTCGTCATCATTTGGGTTCCACACTTTACACTCCTCGTGTTGGTGCTCCAGCTGCTAGATCCTCTACGGATAGCTCCAAGTTTGGATACACCACAACTCCTCAGCCTCTTCCTCGCTTTGAGAAGCGTGAGAATTGCACTTTCACCATTCGGGTTCCTCGTTTCCGCATTGACCAGTCTCACCGCGAAGAGATCTGTGCGCGGCGAGCACTCTGGGGAACCGGCGTCTACACCGATGACTCCGATCCCGTCGCCGCTGCCATTCACTCGGGCTTCATCCGCGGTGCCTGGGGCGAAGACGTGGACGAGTCGATGCTTGATCTCGAGATCAAGGATACCTACCAGCACGCGCCACAAGCGCCCGCCGAAACTGAAGGCAAGGGCAAGTCTCCCAAGGAGCCTCGCCTACCACCCATACCTCCTGCAGACAAAGATCTGCACATTACTCTCCTCGTGCTCCCCCGTGTCGCTCAGTACGACTCCACTATTCTGTTCGGCCTCAAGTCTCGCAAATACACTGGTCGTCACGACGGCATGAGCTTCAAGATTCATGCTGTCGACTGGGTTGACGAGGGTGTCGGACGTGGCGAAGAACGTAGCGGTGAAGCCCGTCGTAAACGTCTCCGAACTCTCATGCAGTCCGGCCGCATTTGCACCGGACCTGCAATGGCAAAGATGGACGAGCTTCGTCGCAGCGGGGTGCAGGTCCCTCGCACTATTGATGGCCAGGACAAGCCAGGGGCTGTTCAGCCAGTCTCCTAATGACTACTTTATTCGTGCTGGAGTCTCTTTTGACTCAGACCTTCTACTATCTCTCTGTTCCTTCCGGTCAGCCTTCTTGTCCTTTGGCGGTCCACGGCGTTTGGGCATTTCTTGTTTATCATATTTCTCCCTTGATACCTCTTTGGTTTGCGTCGGGTCAACGGGACGGGTGAAAGGGTGGCGCGTAATCTTGATGTACTTCATTTACATAATCTCTCTCTTTCTCCTATGTACTAACTGTGATACGACGTAGCTGTCATGTACCAAGTAACTGCCAATGAAAGTTCCCCCGCACGTCATTGATCGCCCGGGTCACCGGAGGCTAATATTTAAGGTATAGTTAAGTTCTATATTGACACTTGACACTTGACGTTGTCACTTAGATATATAAAAGTCGAACTGGTCCAATATTCGATCTGATATCCCTTGTGACCGATCGACGACATCATCAACCGAGGCCCAGAGTGGAGTATGTAATACCGAATATATTACATACAGTTGTGAATGCGATGAACTGAGCAGTTCAACATAGATAGAGCTGGATAGTTAGACTCGATTTTATATGGTAAATAGCCCTGAATAGCCTAATACACCCTCTATACTTCTATTCTTCGACTAGTGTTTCCCTCGGGAATCAATTCGGTCCCGTCCGTAACGGCCATACCGTGTTTTACCGGCTTCCCCGCCAACCGAGGCTCACAGGCTTGGCCCGTACTTGCACTCTCCTTAAGTCCAGCTTCTTCTCTTTTATCTTTTCCAAATCACTTTCACTATCACAGGGATGTTCACTGCTTCTGCGCGAAGCCGTCTCTCAACGCTCTCACGGCAACGGCTCCCTTCGAACCCTCTCCTAGCCCGCTCGGTAAGTCGGCCTCCTCCGAAGAGTTCCCCAGCTTTTCGTTCAGCTTAGGGTTTCCTCCTAGCATCAATTCATTGACTTCTATACAGTCTCTCACAATGGCCCCCCGCCGCGCAGCTTCATCCGTCCCCGAGGGTGAGTGTCACATGCGTGCTGGGTGCAGCGCGGACCTCCGCTCACCCGTCCTGCACTCGGAGTCGAGATCGCAATAACGATGACAATCGCTGACACGCTATGTACACAGGATACAAGGAGGATCTCTCCAAGGGCAAGATGCTCCGATTCGAAGACTCCCTCCCTCGACTCCCCGTTCCGTCCCTGGAAGAGACCGGTCGTCGGTACCTGAAGTCTGTCCACGCGGTCGTCTCCGAGGCCGAGTACCAGCGCACCAAGAGCGCTGTTGAGGCTTTCATCCGCCCTGGTGGTCAGGGTGAGCCTTTGCAGGAGCGCTTGCTGGCTCGCGCTGCTGATCCTAAGATTAAGAACTGGCTGGCTGAGTGGTGGAATCAGGCTGCTTACCTCGGTTACCGGGATCCTGTTATTCCTTACGTTTCTTACTTCTATTCGTACCGTGATGATCGGGAGCGAAGGAACCCTGCTAAGCGGGCTGCTGCTATTACTACTGCTGCGTTGGAGTTCAAGGCGCAGGTTGATGATGGTTCCCTTGAGCCTGAGTATTTGCGTAAGGAACCTCAGGCTATGAGCTCTTACCAGTATATGTTCAACTGCTGCCGTATTCCTGCTGATGGGGCTGATTTCCCTCGCAAGTACCCTGCTGCGGAGAACCAGCACATTGTTGTTGTGCGCAAGAACCAGTTCTTCAAGGTTCCTCTTGTTGTTGATGGTCAGCAGCTCAATGTCTCTGAGCTGGAGAAGCAGTTCGAGCGTATCTATGAGATCGCGCAGCCTGCACCGCCGGTCGGTGTCTTGACTGTTGCTGATCGTGACCACTGGACTGCTGCTCGTAAGAAGCTCGTTGCTGCCGATGCGGCTAACGAGCTCGCTCTCCAGGATATCGAGTCCGCTGGTTTCGTCATCTGCTTGGATGATGCCAAGCCTGTCACCCTCCAGGAGCGCGCCCAGCAGTACTGGCACGGTGATGGCTCCAACCGCTGGTTCGACAAGCCCCTCCAGTTCATCGTCAATGACAACGGTACCGCTGGATTCATGGGTGAGCACAGTATGATGGATGGAACCCCCACCCACCGTCTGAACGACCACGTCAACAACCTCATCTTCAACAAGAAGATCGATCTCTCCGCCCAGTCTGTCCGCTCCCAGCTGGCAGACCCCAAGCCCATCAACTTCAAGCTGAACGACGAGTCCAATGAGGCCATCGACTTCGCCGCCCAATACCACCGCAAGCAGATCGCCTCCCACGAGCTGGTCGTCCAGGCCTACCAGGGCTACGGTAAGGGTCTGATCAAGAAGTTCAAGTGCAGCCCCGACGCCTTCGTCCAGATGACCATCCAACTCGCCTACTTCAAGATGTACGGCAAGAACCGTCCCACCTACGAGTCCGCCTCTACCCGCAAGTATGCCGAAGGCCGTACAGAGACTACTCGCTCTGTCTCCGACGAGAGTGTCGCCTTCTGCAAGGCCCACCAGGATCACACCACTCCCCGCGAGGAGGTCGTCAAGTTGTTCCGAGCTGCCCTTGCCCAGCACACCAAGTACACTCAAGAGGCTAGCGCCGGCCACGGTGTCGACCGTCACCTCTTCGGTTTGAAGAAGCTCCTCCAGCCTGGCGAGAAGCTGCCCGAGATCTACCAGGACCCTGCTTTCGCCTACTCTAGTTCTTGGTACCTGTCCACCTCGCAGTTGAGTTCTGAGTACTTCAACGGATACGGCTGGAGTCAGGTTCTTGATGATGGATTCGGAATTGCCTACATGATCAACGAGAACAGGTTAGTTAACCTCCCTCTGTAATCTTATTGCATTGCTAACTTAGTCCTTCACAGCCTTAACTTCAACATCGTCTGCAAGCGTCTCGGCGCCCAGCGCATGAGCCACTACCTCAATGAGGCCGCTACTGAATTGCGCGACCTCCTCATGCCTGACTTGGTCGCTCAGCCCGAGAAGCCGAAGCTGTAAATGTCTTGCTTGCATATACCCGGTTTTTGTTTGGGGGATTTTGTTCTTTCTATATGTACCTTTCCGATAGAAGATATAACTTATCAATTTTTGGTGATTAAGATTTTGTCTTTGCTGAATATTGAATATTTTTGATTCCGTTTAGATTGGTTTATATTTGTCTTTCTGGTGAGTGGTCTTGAGGGTATATATTGCTAATTAGTTCTATGCGTATTTGAGATTCTTTCAAATGGACAGCAGCTTCGTCTGCTTTAGATTAGCCTAAACCTAGCTTTCGCAGCTTATGTATCATGTCTCTCAGAGAACCCTATTCATATCCTTGGATTTTACCGTGACCAATCGTCTAGAACTTTCAACGGAAATCCTTTTCCTTCGATCAGGCTACACGAAAAAAAAGTCTGTCAAACGTGGTAACGCGCTAAATCGATTATTGTACTGTTGTACTGCATTGTAATTGTACATAGCCACGAGGGACTGGAAGTGTCCATCAACATGCCACAAATTATGCACGCGAGGGTATTTCACACTGTCCAGACCTGAAAAGCAAGATGTATCCGACAACGAGTGGATCAGCCGACCACTGTAAACTGTCATGAAAATGAGACTTCCAGCACATCGGTCTGTCGTGAAGGATTCTGCACTGGATTTCGGAAGTTGTCCAAACACTCTTGTCATTGGCGACAGATAAAGCGAATGCGAAATGCAATAGACTCGAGATCCTACATAAAATCTAGGCGCCAAGATTCAACATTGCGTGATAGAGTGACAGGATCTGACTTGGTCATGGTATTGTATCACAGATGAAGTTGCCTGATGTGTCAATCATCGCCTTGTAAGGATGCAAGACGAGAGTTTTGTTTCAATCTTTACCGTCTCGTGCTGATCTCACGGCAGGTGGGTCCCCCTCGGGGCCCGCTTGCCCGACAACACCAGATCTAGTTGATGCCGAAGCTGTCATTTCGCCAATTTGTCTCTCTGCGCAGCGTCAGTGTTGTCCATATTAATCTCCACTTCGGAGCGGGGTAGCCGCAAGAACATTGCGGGATTAAGTTGATAATCTTACCAAGTTCCCGAATTCGTTGCCGAAGGAGGATGTTTTCTCGGCCAAGTGAGCTAGCCTCAGCTTGGTAAAACGCACTTTCGTCCCGACTTCCCCGCCGAGATGGGCTGAACCCCGGGAATGCCTCCACGCCGGTGTCAAGCGGCCGCAAATTGGGCGAGGTTGCTTGGCTGGATGGGCGAGAGGGACGACGGTTCGAGAATGACGAAGAGATCGATAGTCTGTTTCCTGCTGGGCCGGTGGGTGCGTGTGTTGGGGGCAGAAATGCCGACCGTTCCGATGATGGGGTGTCGTCGATGGCCGTTGACTGTGTGTTTGGTTGCTGTGGGTTCTGCTGCTGGTACTGCTGCAGTTGGGTCTGCTGACTGCGGATCATCTGCAAGAGACGGTTCTAGTGGAGTAGAGTTTTAGCTTTTCAGCTACTTCAATGGTGCTTGCACTATAATTAAGACCTACCACTTGCGCTTCCTGCTCTTGTTCCAACTCCTGGTGCAACTCCCCCAGTGATGGTGCTCGCTGATGATGAGGATCAGCTGTCGCGAAGACAGGACTGCTCCCATGGCTGGATGGGCTGGTTGTGCGGAATGCATGCCCGATGGAGCTGCGGTGGTCTGATGGGACAGCGTCGCCATTATTTGCCGGCATCTCACTCAAGTTTAGGTTAATACCGGCAGCTGACCGACGGCGCTCGGATACCGATAAACGGCCTATGCTCGATCCCCGGGAGGGTCTGGGGGATGTGGTGTTCGCCGTTGCGGGCGGGGCATTTGGTGAGGCGGAAGGCATGTTGCGGTATGGGATCGAGGATGAGGTTGAGGAAGAGCGAGATGGTGGCAGAGAGTTGAGATCGGGAGACATCTGGAATGGCGTTGATGGCAAGCTCCAAGCTGCAACGTACGTCAGGCCATCTTGAGATTGCTGACTCATCTTGTTTTCGCGGGGTCGGTCACATGATCTACAGCTGTTTTGGGACTAGTGCTTGTGTGCCTGAGGCATAAATGCCAAGACAACCTAGCACACTAAGCAAACCAAGCAAACCAAGCAAACAGCAAACCATGTCCTGTGCTCGAGTAACTACATTGATGTACGGAACGTGTAACATCTCATTGGTATACTCGTGTACTGGTATACTGCTCTATTCCATCTTTACGCCCGACTATCTAGCATGTATGACTTCACGTACAATTCTGTTCCTAACTCGAGCCCGTGGATCACCGTTCCGGAACATGAGCCATACTTGGCGTACCAGGGTCGATTCAGCCACAGTAAAAATCTTTTCATCCTGCGATTGGAGGCCCTGGTTGCGCGCAGGTTTAACTGGCAAACTTACAGGGAAAAGGCACCGGACCCTCCGGGTGGCGCCAAACCTTCATGTTCTAGATTCTATAACATTGTAAATGCGAACAGAGTAAACATCCCTTGATCCTCGCGCGGAAAGATCATCACTCGCGTGGCCTCGGATACAATCTTGTCGATCCTCTAGCGAGAGATTTGCCATGTGCAGGAATGCAACCTTGCATTCCCCAGGCCGAGTCCGGGGGAAGCCCCTGCGGTTATAGTTGTTTTCGGACAACGTATATGGGGTCCACCCTGAGCGATGTGACTTGGTGAACCGGTCAAACCTTCAGTGTGGTCTCTTGCTCCAGTCGGCCAGGGAAGAAATGAATCAGGGAAGGAGGAATTACAAGAAAGAAACTTCGTCCACGTAAGTATGGGAGGCCCTGCAAAGCAAGGGATTGCGATCGACGATTTTCTCGTGGTTGACAGTCAACCTTCCATGCGCAATTCTGGAAAGGAAGGTCGGGAGACCACGGGATAATTTGGCAAATATCGGGCCGGAATCATGTTGTCTGGGAAGGTAACCGCAGTCCGAGATCAAAACAAGACTTGTGGCCCCTGCCCAGACGGCGATCGCCAGAACGCCAGAACGCCACGCCCGTAATGGCGCCATGGCGACTTTGGGGCGCTGTAGCCGTGCGCCTGGATTCTGTTTGATCCACGAACTGGCGCTTTGGCGGCCTTTGACGTCACAACGGACAGGCCGAAGCAGGTATCCAGCGAATAGGGACTTGGCAGAGTTTTGTACTGTCAGAGGTAGATCCAGTAGGTCCTTTGGCCCCTCTGTATCAAAAACACGGGGCAATAGCTGTATACTCCTTGCATCGTGGGGCACCATATGGGTAAGAGTCGACTCTAGGTTGCATTGGGAGCCCTGAACAGACTACCCGATTCGGACATTCCTGGGCAAGTATCGGCCTCGGGTTGTCTCCGGGGAAATGCTGCAGTCATCAGTTCTCCAGGGTGGGTCTACCCCATTGCGGGCTTTCCCCGTGGGCTCAATGCGGTGATTTCAGTCAGGTAAAACAGAAAGAGCAAGCAACTATCAGCTGTGTAGACGGATGAGAATAACTAGAATAGATGTATCTGAGAAGTATCTGATGTATCTGATGGATGTAAAAGAAAGAAAGAGAAGAATATCTGGAGAGAAAACACGGGGAACAAATCGGCATCCCGTACAATACCAATACCATACAAGTACACTGCACCTTCCTTTTTGACTCTTTGCTGTTTCCGTATTTAATCATCCTACTTTCCCTCTTGTTTTTCTTCTTTCTCTTCTTCTCTTCTCATCCTTGTCTTCCCCAGGTTTTCTTGGTGACACCTTATTACCCCATACTTCTTTGTCCATCATGGCTTTCGATAAGCCTAGGGACACGGTCCAGGCCGCTGAGGCCGCACATGCTCAGGCTGTGGTCAATGCCGCTACTGAAAAGTTAGAGGATGAAGATGACCAGTTGGAACTGGCGTCCCCGTCGGAGCAGGTTGAGCTCACCGAGGATATGTGCTACGACAAACTGGGATACTCCTTCAGCGAAACTAAGAAGTGGACCATCATCACCGTCATTTTCTTGGTGCAAGTCTCCATGAACTTCAACACTTCACTCTACTCCAACGCCCTCTCCGGAATCTCGGAGGAATTTGGCGTATCGATGCAGGCCGCACGATGCGGTGCCATGATCTTCTTGGTTCTATACGCTTTCGGTTGTGAGCTCTGGGCTCCCTGGAGTGAGGAATTGGGTCGCAAGCCAATCTTACAGGCTTCGCTTCTTCTCGTCAACATCTGGCAGCTCCCTGTGGCGCTCGCCCCCAACTTCGCCTCCATCATGGTCGGTCGTGCCCTGGGTGGTCTCTCTTCCGCTGGTGGTTCCGTCACTCTAGGTATGATCGCAGACTTGTGGGAACCGGATTCACAACAGTATGCTGTCGCCGCAGTCGTTTTCTCGTCAGTCGGCGGATCAGTTTTGGGTCCAGTCGTCGGAGGCTTTGTCGAGGCTTTCTTGCCTTGGCGGTGGAACATCTGGATTCAGTTGATCTTCGGCGGTTTCGTTCAAATCGCCCACCTCGTCTTGGTCCCAGAAACCCGTACCTCCGTGATGATGGACCGCATCGCCAAGAAGATGCGCAAGTCCGGCGAGAACCCTAACATCTACGGTCCCACCGAGGGCATGTCCTTCCGCCAGCGTTTCCCTCCTCGCGAACTCATGATGACATGGATTCGCCCATTCAAGATGTTCCTGACCGAGCCGATTGTGCTGGTTCTCTCTCTTCTGAGTGGTTTCAGTGATGCTCTGATTTTCATGTTCATTCAGTCGCTCTCGCTCGTGTACAGCCAGTATGGCTTCAACACCTGGGAGAAGGGTCTGGCGTTCATTCCCATTGTGATCGGCTACTTCATCGCTTGGTTCTCTTTCATTCCCGTGATCAAGCGAAACATCAAGGAACGTCGCGACAACCCTGAGAGTGAGCGGGCTCAGTATGAATCTCGTCTGTGGTGGTTGTTGTATACCGCCCCCTGCCTCCCGATTGGTCTGATTGGCTTTGCCTGGACCAGTTTGCCACAATGCCACTGGATTGGATCTATGATCTTTGCCGCGATCATTGGTATTGCCAACTATGCCATCTACATGGCTACTATCGACTACATGATTTGCGCCTACGGTCCGTACTCTGCGTCTGCCACTGGTGGCAATGGATGGTCTCGAGACTTCCTTGCTGGTGTTCTTACCATTCCGGCTACACCATTCTTTGAAAGTAAGTTTTAAGCATTGATCTTTCGATATTGTACTAATTGAATGTGACAGACATTGGTGGCAAATATCATCTCGAATATGCCTCAACTATCCTGTTCTGTATCTCGGTGCCACTCGTCGTTGCAGTCTACATCATCTACTGGAAGGGCCCGGCTCTCCGCAAGCGCTCTCCATTCGCCCAGCAGCTCGAGGATGCCCGCATCCAGGTGCACGCCCAGGTTGCCAGCCGACGAGGATCCAAGGTTCCTGAGGAATCGCGCGCAAGTTCATATGCTCGCTCTCAGCAAGACCTCCGCATTCGTCCGACACTGGGCAGCCGTGGAAACTCGCGAGTGAACTCGCAGGCCAATTCCCGGGCCAACTCGCGCCGTAACAGCGTCGCCAATGCTTAAAATTGTTTGATTTCGCTATGGAACCCTGCACAGGTCGATAGTATCAAAGTCACTGACCTGGGATCTAAATGCCACTTCTCTTTTCCTCTTTGTGCATGTTTTTGGCGGTATGGATCCTGACGCTGTGCGTGAATGGCTTTAATTCTTTCTCCCGACGCTCGGTGGAAATACTTCTGGTCTCTCTAGATCACCTCTGATTGTCGATAGAAGCACGGGCGTGGGCTAAAACTAATTGTTTGCTTTGATTCGAAAGAGATTTACGATCTGGGGGTTGTATACTATGGTTCTCACGACAGCGATACCGGTCATGAATTATATCAATATTATTACTTACATTAATCATTCTTTTACTTTCTTCCCAAGATCATGTAGATATCAATATAGTAAAGATGAAGGTATCCCCCCCCCCCCCCCCGGTAATATCCTACAAAAAGATCTACAATGCGGAGACCGACCTGGGGACCCGGCAGTCGAATCCCCACGACGATCCGGCTCGCAGATCCGGCTTCGTATGAAGTGATACATGATACCGGGGCTAAGGGATGGTATAGCGTAGCATCGATCCCCAGGTCTATGTTTCTCGATATCCGCATCCGGTCACCATCCCGCACTGCTATACAGAGATATGAACTATGGTCATTGAAGCCGATGTAAATGATTCGACGGAAGAATTGACTTGATGATACTGTCATGATCGATATCACCCTTCCTTTTCTCGATTTGTCATGTATGTTATAGTACCATAGGCCATGGCTTTGGTCAGGTCACATCAGGACTTGGGTGGCTTGGCTTTGGCTTTTGGTCTTGGATGTAATCCTGTGAGTTGGGTAGATATTAAGGGTTGATTGTTCTTTATTGGAGTGGTAGATTGCGTCTATATAGAGAGGGGGTGGATGGCTGAATTATCCAATATAGGAGTATGTGGTTCGTTTGGTTATATCCATCGGTGATCTGGAGATTTAGTGCTTGGAAAGTGAGGATGCTCGATGCCTCGTAATGGTGTATACCGTTGACGGGTGGGTACTCAGCATACAAAGAGCAGTCAGAGACATCCTGCATATAGAAAGCAGTCCAATATGAAATAGTCCATACAACACGGTATAGATGCCAATGTCACTGATAAGGTGGTCCGTGCGTCCTCAGGTACGCAGTTCCTCCAGAATGCAACTCAGTCCTCAGCACAACTAAACATGAATCTACAGTCAACAATGCGTCTCTGTAGGCCATCAGTTATCAGGCCACTGCGGTCGGTCACTCCACGTCTGCATCTGCAGCCCGTCCCACGGATGAGCAGCACCCTTCAGTTCGCCGAGGGCGAGGACACACAGCAGCTAAGTCGCGATGCCGAGGCTCTGCTGAAGCAGGGTTGGGCCCTCGATGGAGAAGGGATGGGAATTACGAAAACCTTTCACTTTAAGACCTATTTCAAGGCAGTGGTGAGTTTTGCTTTTTCCCTGCTTATTTTTGCGCCCTGTCTGTTGTTGCAGGTGTGCCCCAGTGGACGAGGATATGCTGCTGACAGGATAGTCATTCGTCAACTTCATTGCTGCAGAGAGTGCGTCAAAGAAGCATCATCCCACCATGACTGTGGTACGTGAAGTTCATCTATAGAAAGGAAATTAAGGCTGACGCGCTGCAGCGGATCGGGTCGGTCGATGTCCACTGGACCACTCATCGCCCGCAGGGCTTTACGTCCAAGGATGTGGCTTTGGCTCGGCACTGTGAGCAGGGCGCTGGTCTGATGGCTGTTGATCCCAGTCAGGGATTAAACTGTGCGAAGGGAAAGTGAAGTGACCTGTCCATTTCGAAGGGCCTTCGAGTCTCGAATTTGAGGCAGTGGAGATACATCTTTACGTATGTTTCTTTGTGTATGATCTACAGTTTTGTGGGATATTTAAGGGGCGATGTTTTGAGCTATTCCTGTCTGTACTATCACCCATCACCCCGACATTAGTCCCCCCCACCGGGCTAGCCAGGTTGTGAATTTCCCCTTGAAATCTTCAAATCCTCAACTCCTCCAACTTGTTTTTCCCGAAAGGGTTGTCCTTCATTTGTGTCAGTTTCAAGGCCATGACGTTTGGACAACGGTCCTGCAGGATTTCCCACGTTCCGTCATTCCGATGATCATTGCCTTAAACCTCGCTCCTTTTCCCATGCTAGAATTCAGTGAACTTCCAACTTCCTGGTGCACGCCATGAATCCGGATGCTCAGTCCTTTGGCGAGCGCAGAGGGCATCGGCTCGCTCCGCTGCAGACCAATTTTAGCCGACCAACGGCTTCTTCGAAATCCCAGTCACGACTGCAACGTCCGCGGCCGACGGATTACCCCAGTACCAATGGCTCAGAAGGCCCAGTCCCGCTTCAAAGTCCGGTTACGGTAAAAAGGCAATCTTCCAAAACAAGTTTGCGCAATCTTTTTGGTCGCGATAAATCTTCGCGCGTTCCCGAGCCGAAGCTGGAGGAAGTTGACGAGTCCCTACCCGAACCCCAGACGGCCATCTTTAGTGAGGTGCCAATGTCGCCCTCACTGATGAGTCCCCGTACGATTGAATCGGCCCCTACGATTACTTCTCCGAAGACCGCCCAACGTCCTCGCGCGACATTGAAGACCGCCCGTCCAAGACCGCAGGAGGGAAACTTATCCAAGCAGGACCAATATGGCTGGAAACCGCCCCCGTTATTCCAAGCATACCCCCAATCGACCAAGCATGACACCCTCTCCGCGCCTGCGCTTTCCGCCGACTCGATCTTGCGCTTGCACGCGATGCAGGCGAAAAACTCGACCGATGGAGGCACTGTCAATGCGCTGGAACAAGATGAGGCTGCCAATGCTGCTCGTAAGAAGCGCGAACAAAAAGAGAGAAAGCACCTGAGGACACTTTCTGGTACCATCAACAAGGTGGAATGGATGCAGAAGATTTATGTACTGGCTACTGCAGGGTACATCCTGCAGTATGCAGGGGATGGAAAGCACGATCGCCTCCCGGAGAAAATGTTGCTGTTGGGTCCCAGTTCTGTCGCATTTGCCAGTGATGCCATTCCGGGCAAACATTGGGTTCTTCAAGTGTCTCATAACCCTTCGTTGGACCCAAATTCCATCGTGCCTGAGCCTCCTAAGCCTCGTTTCTCGCGATTTGGCTTCCCACGATCTAATACCCGACGCTTTGCAGGCAGCTTCCTCCTCATCTTCGATAACCCGGATGCAATGATCGGTTGGTTGACAGCTGTGAGGGAAGAGATTGAGAAACGGGGAGGACCGAAGCTCACGCAGGAGAAGCACTCTGAGGATGAGATACCTCAATTGCGATCTAAGTCGAGCATCAGACAGATGGTGAAGAAGGACCCCCATCGTATCTCCAGTCTGTTCCTTCAGCCACAAACGCTTCAATCTCCAACTGAGGAGGATGATGGACAATCTGTCGGTGGCACGACCTGGCAATCCCGCCGTAGTTCATACGTATCAGTCAATCGCCGATCCATCATTGAGTCTCGATCTGGATCTGTATCGACAAGTCGAACTGAAGCTACAAATCCCGCGAACGGATCCGGAATCTCCTCTGTTTCTGATCTGCGTTCCTCGTCATTTACTTCAAACGTTCCCACCTCGCCGGTAAACGGTGGTTTCATATCTGATGAGCCTCTGCCTGAAGAGGCCGAGCGCCATCTTACGCGCAGTCCGCCGTCTTCGAGTCATGGAGTTCGACTGTCTGTGTATACGTCTCCGCTGCCGCCTCTGCCCATAAAAGACGTGATGGAGGACCGGCAAGCCCCTTCGCCGCCTGTGCCTGAGAATCTGATCCGGTGTGCATCACCCCCGGCGCCAAATTTCAGCGTTCCCTCGTTTAGCAAGAAATTCGTACCCAGAGGTGGACCAGTGTCAACCTCCCAGGCTTCCCCGCCTCTGTCAGGCAATGCGTTCTCTCGCCGAGCTGATCAGGCCGATCCCAATATGTCTACATTCTCTTCTCCGCCACAGTCTCCAACATTCAGCGTTGCCAGTTCGCGTCACACGGATTCGTCCGAACCTAGGCGTATTCTGCGTGTGTCTAACTCGGAAGATGCATTGGCAAGGACGGTGCGGTCTACCCAAAATAGCTCCATCTTTTCCCGCATGCCTCGAGCACCACCTCCGACGGGACCACTGCCCGATCCGACTGCTTCCTCTCGCCCTTCGAGCATAGTCGGCCGTCCGGGAATGAGTCCTCAGGCTAGTAGCGAGCCACACGTTCCCACTGCTCCTGCTGCTGCTCCCCCGGCTGATCCAGCGCCACGCAACAGAGTCTCGACTGTGTATCCCGATAACCATCCCTTTAGCATATCCCGCCGCAAGAGCATGCCAGGCCTGGGCTTGTCAATTGGACCCGCTGCACCGCCTCCCAATTGTCCCCTTCCCAAGCTTCCTTCCCTTATGAATCCCGCTGGCACTGCCGCAGCGACCCCCGCTCCTGCTCCTGCTGCAGTTTCATCGCCACAGATGTTATCGCCCTTGTCTCCGACTTCTCCGATGGAACGGTTCTACGGATCCCAGCCAGTGCGAGACCATGTTGAAGATTGTCGAGTAAGCGGTAACAAGCCTGGGGCCCCAACAGCTCAAACAAAACCACATGCGAAAGTTCGGCACTCGAAACTGGTTAAAGGACCACCAGTATAAAGAATGCCTTTCATAATAACATATCGTAAACGACGTTTCGCTCTCTAAATACCCCCGACGTCCATTTACTTCGACGTCCCTTCTCTTACGCTGTCATCTCTCATGAAACCACTGAGATACCACTCCCTATATCCTCGTTTCCTTCTCTCATATTCACTTCGCAGCTGTTATTATTATTACCGTTTTATCTGGCATTTTGCGACGCTCGGCATTGGATCCTACACAGTCTTGCATGTTTATTTCCTTCGCATCCATTTTAATTTCTCTACTACACAAGACGATACCCCCTTTGTGTTCATATTACTCCTCTTCTCTCTTCGCTTCGCATGTTTTTCCATTGGCAAAGACCTTAAATTTGTATATACCCTGTTTTTTTTATATCTTGGAATGTGATTGGGATTAGCATTACTTATAGAACGTAAGGACCTGTTATAATACTATCGCTGCTTTAATATCTACCTATCTTGTACTGCTTTTCATATGAAGATGTACTAGAAAAAGCATACAAGGTCTATTTTATAGTAAAGCTTAATCTCGATAGACGCACGTGGTCATGCTGGATCTACGTGGGAGCCATTATGAAATCAGGCGCAATGAAATCAATTCGTGGATGCCTTCTACGCCATGAGAATCCTGTGAAATAGAATATTCGCGAAAAGTAGTTTTGAAACCCGCTTCCTTGATCATATGCGATCCAACAGCTTAAACATTGTTCGGGGTAGAGACACTACTCCGCCTCTTCCTCCACCCGCGCACTCAGATCTCGTCTCACTGCGGAAGTGGGAGTTGAGGTTGGCTCGGCAGAGGTGGTGGTTGCGGAGGTAGTCGTTGCTGAGGGTGCTGCGGCTTCGGTGACTGCGGGAGCGGCCGTCTTCTTGGACTTTTTGGCTGCTTTTTTGCTCTCCTTCGTCTGTAGATGAGATGAATGGTTAGCTCTACTGATCATTATTGGAGAGAAAAACTGAGCTTACCTCTTGCCAGCCCCATAGAGGCTTGAAGCTATCAAAGAATCCAACATCCTCGAAAAGGTTGGGGAATAGCCAGAGACCGGGGGGAGCAGCGAACACGGTAATGCAGAACAGAATCAGACGGAAGATTGACATGGCGAAGAAGAGACCGAGCAGTCCCATCATGCCAACACTCAAGTACCACACACCCTGGCGCAGCATGATGGGCCAGAGTGGGAAGAGGACAACAGCGAAGATACCAGCAACAACGGCGGCGGCCATGGCCTTCTGCTTCCATTGCGGGCCGTCGTACAGCCAGACGTAGTGCATCATAGGGTCGGTTTCCTGGTGCTGCTCGATCTTGACGGTCCACAGGCCCTTGGTGCGGTTCTTAGGTTTGGCGTGGTTGTGGCCAGCATGCGGGTCGACCTTGCTTACTCGCAGAGCTAGCAAGGACAGTGGAAGGAGCTTGAATACATTCTCTGCTGAGGCGCGGTCTGTCACGGGAGGTAGGAGGGAGTTTTTCTTTGCGGCAGCTTTGGCGTATGCGGGAGACTCAATGGCACGGATTGCTCGCTTGACTATATGTAGAGACACAATTAGTTGGATCGGTCTTATTTACACTGACGCAAGTTCGGATTTCTGCTTACCCTTGAACATGTCCTTCCGCTGGCCGTCCATGATACATGTACGCGGCTTGAGGTTCTGCGACCGCAGCCAGTTGGCGACTGCAATCGCCTTTGGGTCGGGAGGGTTGTTCGGGTTTACGGGAACCTGTTGTTGTGTCGTGTGTTGGTGTTGCTGGGGAGCTTGTGTCTGGCCCTGTTGCTGTTGTTGTCCGGGTTGTCCACCCTGTTGCTGAGCTTGCTGGGCCTGCGCTTGCTGCTGCGCCTGATGTTGCTGCATTGCTCGCATCCGCAACTGTGCGACATATTGCTCAGTGGTCAGGCCGAGCTTCTCGGCGTCGGCAGTGAGCTGTTCGCGCTGCTTCTGGGCGAACTGTTCGGGCGTCATCCCTCGTTTGGCGGCTTCGGCGGCGAACTGCTGCTGCATGGCCGCCATCTGCTGGGGACTGGGGCCGGGCGCGGCCATAGTGAATAAAACAGGCGATTAAAACTGGGTAATAAGAGGAATAGAAGCAGTGAAAGAAGTGGTTGTGTTGGGGAAAGTTTGGTGAAAGAAAGAAAGAGAAGTGGCCAGATTGACTCAGGTGACCCGCAGCTCTTCCTCGTCACATCATGTATCAAGTGTCAACTCACTATGAGCCCCCATGTCAGTTACATATGACTCGTCGGCCGCCTTGGTAAACGCTACTTGGGTAGCTGTTCTACTAGTGAGTAACTTTATGCAATACACAAACCCAGTGTTAATTCAGCCAGAGTGAACGCGATGTCGCCGGTCAAATCCCACTCAATTTCGTGACGAACCCCGCGGTGTCGCTGTCGGCTGCCTGCTTTGGAAATGGCATATATGATAAAACTGAGGCGGCGCAATGTGTGTCGAATCTGCTAGCAATTGGATACCGGCGTCTTGGTCTCGACCTGTACTGGTCGCCGGACCGTAGGAATTGGTCCTTATGTCCGGTCTCTGTTCCAACTGAGGCCGACGTGATAGTGTCTTCGGAGACATCTACTGTGAGCAGTACCTCACAATCTTCGACTGTCACTACAGCCGCTACGACTTCAACAGCTGATGCGGAGCCCGCGACCATCACCGGCTTTGACGATTCACATGGGAATACCCTCTACGAGCTAGGACCGTATAGATGCACCGATGATCTGGACCCATACATGTTGGCTCAGATACTTGCGGGTTACTTCCAAGACACCAATTCGCGGTTGACGGTATATACGACGTATCTCGTTCTCAATCTTCATGTCGCGGCAAGTGACTCGGCACCAGATTATCCGGCTTCTGCCGTCACTGGAGATCAATTGCCATCAGAAAATGAGCGAGTAGGCAGCATACTTGGAACTGCCCTTAGGAACTTTATCTACAGCCCGGTCCAGCTGGCAGCGGACCGAAGCAACTTGAATGAGTCTTGGTATAAGGTTGACCAGAGCTACATGCCAATTACTGAGTACTTCACTGTTCATGAGAATGAAGCAGGCGAACAAAGCACTCCGGATGGCTGGCCGTCATCAAAGTACATCCAGCTGGCGAAGCGTGACCGGGTATTTATCGAATACGGCTCGGTGGATCCTCAGCTGGCGGACTACGACTGGTCTCTGGATCAAGATTCGATCTTTCCTCCTGGATACTTGACATCTGCAGCGAATCTTTCCGTCACAACCAACGGCACCCTCACATCAGGCTGCCTGTATGAACCGAAAGCTACAGCTGTGTCTCAGGCCAATTCATCATGGGCAATGACCCATGGTATACCTATTCCGGGTGGTCTACCCATACATGATACAATGGCATCTATATCAAATGCCCTCTCCGATATCACATCCTGTGGTATTTCGCCAATACTAAACACCACTCTTTTTGGTGAAACTGCCGACGCCAATGTTGAACACTACCGCAATTTTTCCCTTTCGACATCTTGGGCCTGGGCCTTAGGTGAGCCTCGCGATGCCACTTATGGTGGTGGTGGTGAGGGTGATCCAAAGTATGACCGCTGTGCCATCATGGATCTCACATCTGACGGTCAATGGCGGTCTACAAATTGCACTGAACAGCGGCGCGGTGCCTGTCGCATTGGCAACTCGCCCTTCTCCTGGGTTCTATCGGACACATCTACATATTTCTCCAATGTGTCAGATACATGTCCAGAAGGAACGAGCTTCGCTGTACCTCGCACAGGTCTCGAAAACAAATATCTTCATAAACATCTTCTTTCTTTGCCAGAAAAGGATATCAATCTCGCTTCTACGGACGCTGTTCTGCGCGAGGTCTTTCTCGACTTTAATTCTATTGATGTTACTTCCTGTTGGGTTTCCGGTGGCCCTAAGGCTGCTTGTCCCTATGCCTCCGATCCGCAGCAAATCGAGCGCAAAACTGTGCTTGTTGCTGCGATTGCCGGTATCATTATTCTCATTATTACGGCTTTGACTTTCTTTGTCAAGTGCAATGCCAACCGTCGGAATTCGCGACGCGGAAAACGTGTTATTGAAGGTTGGGAATACGAGGGTGTGCCCTCGTGATGTGCCTTGTCCTTTCATCTTTTGATATCTAAACTATCTTTTGCTGAGACTGGTTAGATCTACGTACTATACTTCTACCTATATCTCCTGGCTGTCACCAGTCAGGCTACTTGAACAAATGATACCCCACTGGCGCCGAAAGACCGCCTTTTACGCAGCATACGCCTCTAGCATACTGATCTTTTCTTGTACATAAATCTACTAAACTCGTTTCAAGAGAAACTAGCGACTGGGAATCTAATTCTTACTCCTTGGGTTTAATGCTTCCTACAAGGTCAAATATTGTTATGCGAAATTGTTCAATTGGATTGCTGAATGATCCGAAGCTACATATAACAATAATGAAAAAACCATAACGTTAATACACCCAACAGTACCCAAACATATTTCCATGAAAATCGAACCAATGAAAGTGGGATATCAGAGTCCCCAAATAAGCAGTCGCTACATGCCATTCATAAAGACAAACCATAAACTCCTCGAAATACAAGTGATATGATATTCAAAGTCCGGCAAAGCGGGCCCATCCAGCTGCCCGAACTGGCGATACGCCGGGTGTCTGGTGCTGGGGAACGGGAGGAACCTCCTCGAGAATGGGTTCGCTGCGACCTTCTTCCGCGACTTTGCCGCTGACGTCGCGGCGGCGGCCAACGCCCAGACCGGCGATGTAGCTTCCATATGAAGACAGGGAGGCGCCCACGCCAGCTGCAATGCTAGGTCTGGCGGTGTCTGCGCCAGAGTTGCTGATGACACGGCCTTGACGGTCACCTTCAGCGGCGTTGAGAGCTCTGGGTGCGTATCCATCTTCACCATCACTCTCATCTTTCTTGAGAGCCTCGTACGCTGACATCTTCTTGGTGCGCTTCTTTGTAAGCTTGGTTGGTTTCCTCACAATGTCATAGCTGGGCTCGCGGGTTGTGTCCAGGCCGGGCTTGCCAGGAACATCCAGTTCACCATAAAATCTGGGGGGTGGAGGGGAGCTGGGACTTTTGGGCGAAACGGTGACTGGCTGTGCCTTTTCATTGTATGACAAGTTAGGGTTGTCGCTCAAAATAATGCGTCTCACGGGATCAGTGTTCTCGGGCTTTTCAGTCAAAATAGGCTGTGGGGTGGGTGGGTTGAGCATGAGGGGGTTGAACGGAATAGAGCCATTGCGCTCATCATCCATATCATCATTGTGCTCTTCGGGGTCGGGGAAGATATCCATGCGCTGGTCGCCTACGTCCAACTCGCGCTGGTTGTCGTCGTTACCATAGTATTCGTGCATAGTGAGGGAAGCATATTCCCCTCGAACATCTTCTGGGATAGCACTTCCAACGCTGGGAGCAGGCTTGGAACCATACGCAAACCAATCACGAATCCCACTACCAGTAGATGTGTTGCTGCGACGGCTGTAAACAGAGGAGGACTGGCGAAGAGTATTTTCGTTCTCATTTTGAGCTTCGCTCAGCGGAGAATGAGTGCGTTCAGAGTACGCTACCCAGTTATCAGACAAAGGACTGACAGTATCCGATCTATCAGCAGTCCGGGACGACAAGTGACGCATTTGAGCAGTAGCATCAATGATTTCTGGGGCATGAGAGGCAACATTTCGATACTCAGGAGCGGGTGGGGGTGTCGGGGATGTAATATCATACGGCTGGCTTTCGGTTTGGTGAAATAGCATCTCTGGGCTGGATGGATTCATGTGAGGCTCAGTGGGGGATTCAAGATGAGAGAGGCGGTGTTGATAGAACGAAGGCTGTGATTGCCGGTAGTTATTCATATCCATTCCTTCATGAATGGTTTGACCACCGAGGGATTGTTCGCGAGTGTGCATAAATGGCATACTACGAGGATGTCCAATGAGTGGATCCTCCATAGAGGAGTTGAGGGTAGATTGACTGAGATGCTTCTCATCCGTATCCTTCTTCCCGTGCTTGCTCTTGCGAGGACGCGCTGTCAAGTTGTCTTCAAGTGGATTCATATCAGGTGGTAGACGAGAGATCTTGCGGAAGGTAATTGCGAAGAAGATACATATGAAGAATGAGATCAGGTGAAGTCCGCCATTGGCAAGAGCCAGAATGAAGGTAGTTTCGGACAACTTGACAGTGATGTCGCTGTTTTTGAACATAGTTCCCCAGTTGTATGCGTTAGATGTCCACTCGCCATATGCCATGAAAGCGGTAAACACGTAAAATGCGATGAGTCCCAAGTCAAGGGTTGAAGAAAATAGCCCGTACGCGGCTTGAGAACCGGAAGGTCGTGTAATGGGAGAGCGGGCATGGTGGCAGATACCATATATGGTGTGAAGGATAGAGACAATTGGCTAATATCCAGGTCAGCAGAGGAGCTTCCTGTCAAAGGGAATAAATATACTTACGCCCACGCGAATGATCCAAATGACAGTCAACGCAGCTCCCGTGATAACAATTGAACAGAACAGGGACCCAAGAGCTCCCAAGAGAGTAAGGACACGTAATGTGATCTGGGCTATGCGTGCCCACTTGACGCGATCCTTAGTGTAGGGGCTCATCGGAGTCCATGAACTGACCGTATTAAAGGAACCCCACTGCATCCACCATTAGCAGAATCCACATTCGATATCTACACCGCACATACCGTATCAGGGTGGCGATTCACATTTACCAATGGCCCTGTTGGTTTGGGCTTTGGAGCTGGACTCGTCCAGCTTGCCTCGGTTGCCGCCTTCGGGTTGAAGGCCTTGTCGGTCGGTCCATAGAAGCTATACGCAGAAGGACGATCGTAAAGGAATGGAGGCGACGATCTCCCCATGGTAGCAACTCAAAGACACTCGTGGCATCCACGCGCAAAAGAATAGGAATGTAGGAGAAGGCTGGAATGTGACTGAGATGTGACAGGTGAGAGTAGCTGCGAGTCAACAAGATAGTCGGCCCGGCAACCGACATCACGTGCGTTATCAGATTGATCTCCGCTCGTCTCCGCGAGGTCTCCAACTATGCATCATGCGCTTGAACACGGCTTTCGTATGTGCTCAATGCACTGCGCGGACTGCCTACAGGCCTCTACGACATAAGAAATTTGTATCACAGTTCATTTCGCCGCGCCGTTTCAACAGCCATGTCACGCAAACTGGCGGACCAGTTCGTGTTGCTATCGTGGGCTCTGGCCCAGCAGGGTTCTACGCTGCCTATCGACTGCTGGCTAAACACGAAGGTGCAATAGTTGACATGTATGAGAAGCTACCCGTGCCATTTGGTCTTGCTCGGTATGGTGTTGCGCCGGATCATCCCGAAGTCAAGGTGAGTCACGGTCACCGCAATTTGATAGCGGATCGTATATTGAAGTATAGAGCCAAGCTAACAGCTTCATAGAACTGTGAGGATAAATTCACAGAAGTAGCCACCTCTCCACGCTTCAACTTCGTCGGGAATATCGACCTCGGCAACGATCTCCCGCTTTCCGCACTCAAACCTCACTACGATGCCATTCTGTTCGCCTACGGAGCCGCAAAGGATAAGGAGCTAGGAATTCCCGGCGAGCAAGCACTGAAGAGCGTACACTCCGCCCGCGCCTTCGTAGGGTGGTACAATGGTCTCCCCGAACACCGGAATCTCGATCCCGACCTAACGAGTGGGGAGGATGCTGTGATTGTCGGGCAGGGCAATGTTGCACTAGACGTTGCCCGTATTCTTCTTTCGGATGTCGATGCACTCCGTAAGACCGATATCGCAGACTATGCGCTCGAGAAGCTTGCTACAAGTCGCATTAAACGAGTGCGAGTTGTTGGGCGTCGCGGACCGCTCCAGGTGAGTCAAATTAGACTGGCTATTTATATCCCAATTGCTGATTCCCTTAATTTAGGCTGCATTCACCATCAAGGAGGTCCGTGAGATGCTTCAACTTCCTGGTGTCTCATTCGATCCGATCCCGAAGGATGTCTTTCCGCCCGACGATGTAGTCTCGGCATTGCCCCGGGCGCAGAAGCGTCTAATGCAGCTTTTGGCTAAGGGGTCAGCCAACGATCCTCGGGGATGTCCCAAGTCGTGGTCTTTAGACTTTTTACTTGCACCCGACTCACTATGCTGGTCCCCAGAGTATCCTTACCATCTGTCTCATGCGAGATTTTCTCGCAATGAACTCGATCCTTCCGATCCTCATAGCCCCAGTTCGAAGGTGTTCCCCAAGCACTTATCGAGTGGAAAGCGTGCGCAGGTTAATCTCCCTGCCAGCGTGTTCTTCCGCAGTGTTGGCTATAAATCACTTCCTCTCCCCGGGCTAGAGGATCTCGGTATTGACTTCGATGCCGAACGCGGAATCATTCCGAACGATGGTTTCGGTCGCGTAACAAGTCTTTCAGGTAAGGGAGCATCCGAGAAACTACCAGATGGATCTCAGATCTCCACCTTGCCTGGTTTATATTGTGCTGGTTGGGTCAAGCGGGGTCCTACGGGAGTAATCGCTTCAACCATGACCGACGCCTTTACTACCGCCGACAACCTAGCCCAGGATTTAGCAAAGCGTGCTGGGTCTCAGTCCTTGCTTCATGCACCTGAACAAGGCAGTGGGCTCGGCTGGGATGGAGTTAAGGCCGAGGCTGAACGCCGCGGTCTCCGGCCTACATCCTGGAAGGACTGGTTGAAGATCGATGCCGCTGAGAAAGAACGTGGTCAAGAAAAGGGCAAGCCCCGGAGTAAACTTGGCCGTGTAGAAGAAATGCTGGAGGTGCTTGATTGAACCTTCTATGTAAAACAAAACTGTATATATCGATCAATTTAGATAAACATTCACAACTCTCCACTAGTTATCCCATGACATTCCAGCTCCGTTATTTTCGTGTCATATGTACATTCGGTCATCACATTCCGCACGCACTGTCATCCACCGCAACGTAGGTGGCGGAAACACGGCCCAACTGTTCAGCCTGGCCATTGGTCAGGGTGTTCATAGCCTGAAGGCCAATGTTGAAACCACCCGGGGCGGCGTCAATGGCAAGGACATTGATGGTGTTTTCGTATTTTCCGTTGGAGTAATGCAGCTGGTAGCATTTGCCGCAGTTAGGACTGTTCCATCCTGGAATGGTAATGGCACCACCGATATTAGGGAAGTTGGGTAGAGAGCCAAAGTCGGTGTACCCAAGAGGGATTAAACCATTTTCTCCGTCTGAACAAGAGACGGTTGTTAGAGAGGATCCGCTAACATCGTATCGTTGGTCGTAGGAAACAGAGACTGTTTCCGCTCTGGCGGCCACCGTGGGAGCTGCGGCGGCGAGGTGAAGGGTTGCCAAGAAGGCGGAGGTGATTGCAATAGTAAACTTCATGGTGATGATATAGTAAACGGTTGGTTTTGTTTGTTTGAAGACAATCAAATGCTTTGCTGGATTGTATAGTTCTGAGTACCTCACATGGTGGTTTATATATCTGGACCACCAGGCCTCCCGCCAAGTATGATTCTACTTCCTACCATCACCACCGTCTGTACCCGGTGCAGGTCTTAGAGACATCCACCTGACACTCAAATAAGAGGCTTTCATCTCGGGTCCACCATCACCCGATACTTCCGTAGTAGATGCTTTGCGAAACCGGTGCAATGAGGCGGAAGATCAGTGTGGGGTTGACCAGGAAGATGCGGGCAAGACTGAGACATACATGCAAGATGCTATTTCTATATGAGCTATGAATGCCTAACATCCTAAACAGAGAAGATCGACCTATGCTACGATGCTACAGTATAGATGGGTGGCCGCAGTTGAGGTTGCATTTAGATATGAACCAAAATAGCATCACAGCCGCATTGTATTTCCATCTTAATCTAAGACAAAATAAGATTAAAGCGAGCAAGATAAATAGAGAAAACAAGTATTTCCAAAAAGAAAGAATCAAACAAATACAATAAATATATTATGCATATATAACGTAGAGATAAAACAAGAACAAAAAGAGACGTCCCCGGGAAGGCTCGAACTTCCAACCTCCTGATTAACAGTCAGACGCGCTAACCAATTGCGCCACGGAGACGTATTTGTTGAAGAAAGAACTGGAACTATGACTCTTGACCAAAGACAACATGCTGTAGTTGAATGTTTGCTCGCTTCCTACTGACTCACTTCCCCGACTTGTCATGATATTGGCCTAATCTTTGATCTTCACTTCTCCTGATCATCCCAACGCGCGCGCCCCTGAAAAATGACGACGTACATAAAATTCACAAGAACGAGTGCATATAAGATTCTAAATAGGGGGATCCCCTAGACAGCGGAGTCGGGGCTATGTCCACAGCGGTATATTCGCTGTCAAACTCTTGGATGTGCTTTCCAAAGACACGTTCGTATCTTCAAATGCAGGATCGTTTGATCGACATTGCATTGAGGTGCTCCAATGGCTCGGGTTGGAGCAGCGATCATGAAAGTTCACGACTCCAACACCTGTGATGCCCCACGAGGTTAGGCCATTGACAATGCGAGCAGCTCGGATTACCCCCAAGACCAAGCGCTGGCAATTCCGTCCACTTGTGGGCTAGGTCGCGTCAAATACGAAGGGCCCAACTAGCCAACCCACTTGGCTCGTCAATGGCAGCCTCGGGCGCAGGCGAACCAGTGAAAGATCTAGTCAACACGGGCTAAGCCCCTGGCTCGAACAGTGGCGCTTGAGGTAAAGTCCGCTTCAATTCTTGATTGTTAACTTCCGATGTCGATCAGCAGCGCAAAGTTTAAATGAGAGTGGAAGTTTCGACTTTGTTAGGGCTCGGTATGAACCAGTGTGCGAGGAGTGTTCCAACTCCACCCCCTTCCAACCTGGATGATTTGCCAAATGGAGTATACAGTCTTTGCTCCATAAATGGGACTAGTGTGGACTATTGTGTGGGATCGTGGAAGTCCGCTGCCAGTGATCTCCTAAGCATTTCGCTCGGCTTGGCAGAGTGGAGCGCATCTATGCTCTCCCCCCGGATCCTGTTAGGATATTCTTATACCTTGGACCCCTTGCTTTTATCAATCTTTTTTGCACGGATTCATCATGTTTTCCCACGTTCTACGCTCCCTAACGTCGGATCATGGCCTCGTTCCTCGCAAATGGGAGTTCCGCGAGGAAGTTCCGCTGTTGGGTTCCGACCGTTCGCTCTTTATTGTCATGGGAGTCATTGCTCTGATCTCCCTGGTGTCCTCTCTTTTTCTACTTACCTTCTTGACCTACCGATTCATCTACTGGCAACGATACTACAAAAGCCCGCTCGCCAAGAACCAGTATGTCGTGCTGATTTATAACTTGCTTCTTGTCGACTTGCAACAATCTATCGCTTTCTTGATATCTCTCTACTGGGTATCTGTGGGCAGTGTCAAATTTGGTGAAGCTGCCTGCTACCTGCAAGGATGGTGGATTCAGACAGGTGATCCTGGCAGTGGATTGTTTGTCTTGTCTATTGCTATCCATACCGGTGCAGTCGTTCTGCGTGGTCGTCAAGTGTCATTCCAGACCTTTATCTGGTGTGTGGTCGGACTTTGGGCTTTTATCTTGATTCTAGGAATCATTCCTGTCGGTCTATACGGAAAAGATGTTTTTGTGGTCTCCGAGGCCAACTGGGTACATCCTGCCATATACCGCTCTTGGTGTTCAATATACTGACTCGTTGATAGTGCTGGCTGAGTCCCGAGTATGAAAACGAACGTCTCTGGGGTCACTACTTCTGGATTTTTGTCTCCGAATTTGGCACCGTCGTCCTCTATGCTATCATGTTCTTCCACCTCCGACGTCGTATGCAACAAGCGAAACAACTGCGCCGTGGTCAACAAGAAAGTCTGGCCCGTCTCAACCGAGTCGTTATCTACATGGTCGTTTACCCTCTGGTGTATCTCGTCCTGTCTTTGCCGCTTGCAGCCGGTCGTATGGCCACTGCACGTGGTAGTGCACCCAGCAAGACCTACTTCGGTGTGGCCGGTTGCTTGATGGCCTTGTCTGGTTTCATCGATGTGATGGTCTACACCTTGACCCGTCGCCATCTGCTCATCGACACCGAGCGCAGCACAACCGACCGCAACTACGACAACACTGACTCGCAGTGGCAGACCAACATTACTACCAACGCTGGTGGATCATCGAAGCCGCGCAGCAAGGGATACCGCGGCAAAGGAAGATCTCGCTTTGGCTCCCGATTCCGCCCAACTTCGCATCCCGATGCCAAAGAGACCAGTCCCTTTGATGACTCGACCGATGATATCGTCCCCAAGAACGGCGTGGAAATGTCCAACTTTGGCGGTGTGGTTCAAGAAACAACGATTGAGATCTCACACGAGCCTGCCTCTGCATATGAGTCTGATGAACACACTGAGCGCCGCAACAGCTGAATTTCGGATATCTTGCCTATGACCATCATCTTTCCTTTTACGATTTTGTATATAATCATGTACCCTATCTACTTCCTCGGGTATTCCCAACTCCACTGACGGACCTTTCTAATATATGAATTAATTTTATGTCCAGCCCAAATACTTTGATATTTAAGTGTTCATCAGACTGAGACTACGGCGTAAAACATCAAGCTTTTTCAAGTGTTAGCAAAACGACCAAATGTAACATTCGGCACAACATCTGCAGAACCCGACCAGCCGCAGGTGGAGCACCACCTGCGCAATGGTAGTGAACCGCCACCGAACCCCTGATTCAGAAAAATGGTCCACGAGCATATTCTAGTGTACGCAAGTGAAGAAGAGAACAAACTATCGTGTCGATCGAAATAGAGTGCAATCTAAATCTCACTAATCCACCCTTGACCCCGAGGAGAAATGAAGCAGTTTCGGACTCAATTTTGGATGTAGCGGCCCGTTCTCACGTCGCAGAGCTTAGCAAGCTTAGTAGCCCCAAGTGGAACAGTCCCAGCCGTCTGGTTTCTGGATTTTGATCAAGTAGTTGAGCGATCTGTGCACTGGGGTGGAGACTTCATTTCGGGGACCGCGATCCCGCTCAGATTGGTTGAAATCCTAGATTTTACTCTCGTATTTTAATATAGGAGAGAATAGACGAGCAAATTACAGAGTTTTAAGGTTTTTCGGATATTAGACCCCTATGTTGAGGGGATCTCTCTGCCGCAGATGTATACGGGCCGAGTATACTCTAAAATCTGCACAAGGTCGGCAAATCCGACAATTTGCACCATGTGAACCGGCTCAAGGATCTGTGGAATTTATTAGATTCTGACCACCCTCAATTATTGACTTGTATGGATCTTGGTCGATGTTCAGGTCCATAAAAGAATTGATAAAGGTTGATATAGACTATATGAGCGAAGGTAATAAATCCTGCCGGGATCGCTCTATAAAGCTCAAACTCATGAATCATGCAGTACTAGTGTGCCTCCTGAATCTTCTGATTTCTTCGACTTTCCTTGATTCACCTTTATGTAGATCGGCTTCACCCTATCCATGGAAATAAACCCCGCAAGGTCCGTTGCATCCACCTAGGATGACCACTGGGTGAACAGGGGAAACACCGTTCCACGCAAAACAAAATTCGCACAGAAAACCTGGCTGATACTTAAGGAAATTGGTAGCTGAAACAAGCCTTAATTCTATGACCCTCTACTTTGGTCTGCAGCCTTCACAACCATCCGACTGTTAGTTGCCGTATCATGAATTTAGCTATAGAAGCCTACGTTTCATATAAAAGTAAAGATAGTTCCAGCCAATTGAAATGCAGACTTATCGCGCAAAGCAAATAGATCGCTTTTATACTAAAGATCTGTATCTGTCTGAGCATCGCTATGCGCGCGTATCCTATCACCGATCAAGCCTCCCATGAAGCCAATAAATGAGATAAGTTCCCATAAGAGAATAAGAGAAGGCGAAAAGAAATGTTATTATAAAAATGACCGACCCTTTGACTACGAAATGAATTGCCTTAATCTTAATGCAAGTGATTATCTGACTGACCGATACGGGATACTGAGACTACAATCAGTTTCGGCGTAACCAGACATCCGACTTAATAATAACAGATTGGGAGAGCAAATTTGAGGAGAAAAAAAGTCACTCTAATGAGATATCATATGTTGAAGTGATATCGGGGACCCCGTGGAAATCGGAGCTTGGCTTTGCGGGGATGTCCACTCCACCTGCCAGTATAAGTTCAGCATCACCATCCATATATTCCATCTTCATCACTATAATTCGAGAGTCACCAGAATGACAGCGCCCAAGTCAGTTGCCATTATCGGAGGCAAGAGTACTTATCTTTGATAGCACCATATGTACTGACCACCATTCTAGCCGGTATTTTCGGACTTTCTCTTGCCATTGCGCTGCGAGACAAGAGTAAGCATGGCCCTATATGTATGAATACACCGACTGACCATTTTGCAGACTATGAAGTGACCGTCTTCGACCGAAGCCAGTATGATGCGAATGGATATGACCCCGCATCGGATGATGTTCAGGCTGCCTCCGCTGATCACAACAAGATTGTATGTGAGGAACAATGAGAAAGAAGTCATTACTGACCAAGAGAAATAGTTCCGCGCATCATACGGGAAAGAGATTCACTATCAGCGTCTCGCTTTTGAGAGCCGCAAGGCATGGGTTGCCGAAGACGAGAAGCGAGGTTTCTCGGAGCACGGCAATGGAAGCGATGATAGGATTTTCATTGATAGTGGGATGCTTCGTATCCAGCCATCGGACCATTTGGCTACCCTAGAGAAGGAAACTCTCGCGAACATGGAGCGTGATGGTCTTCGAAACACCCAGTTTGTCAAGAGTGACCCGGCGGATTCTCAGCGCGCCGAAAAATTGGGTTGGAAAGAGAAGATACTTGACTTCCAGATTCCAGGTTCCCCTGGAAGGTCTTACGAAACAGTTCTGGATTCAACTGCTGGATTTATCCGATGTAGTCATGCCTGTGCCCATTATCAAAAGGTCGCTGCCGACAAAGGTGTCAAGTTCTACCTTGGCCCTGAGGGGGCGATTGACTCGTTAGTCAAGTTGAAAAGCAGCCTCAGCCCAGGCCAAGAAAAAGTGACAGGGCTCAAGACTAAGAGCGGCATTATACATGATGCTGATGTCGTTGTTGTGGCTGGTAAGTCGCCGAACATCTCTCAATTGTTATGATGCTGACTTCCGTGGAGCTGGCTCATTCTCGACACAAATTCTACCCGAGTTGAGCTACCATCTCGAGTCTTCTGCAGGAAGCCTTGCTACTTTCAAGATTGATAGGAGTAACACCGCGCTATGGGAGAAATATTCGCCAGAGCGATTCCCCGTCATGACTTGGAAGAGCGTACCTCGCGATAATTCTGGCAAGGATACAGGTAGTATTTATGTTCTACCAAGAACTCCAGAAGGCTTGGTAAAAATAGGTTACCGTGGTATCAAGGTATCAGCAGATCATTGTTCTTCTCTTGACTTAGCTGACCGGATCTATAGTGGACTAATTTCCAGCCAGCACCGGAAAACACCCCATTCACCCAGAACGGGAAATGGTCGGTTCCACTCCCAGTGGAAGAGTGCTCGGTAATACCAGAGGCGGCCATCTACTCAATAAAACAATTTGTGTCTATATTTCTGCCGGAATTTGATGGTACTCCATTTTTCTCTACAAAGCTCTGCTGGTACACCGATTCACTAGATAATTCCTTTGTGGTAAGGTGTTATGATAATACTCAACTATTCTGTTTGCTAATCTCCGAATATAATAGATTGACAACGTACCGACGTTTTCAGAAAATTCTGTATTTGTTTGCACAGGAGGTAGTGGACATGGTGCCAAATTCTTACCGGTTCTGGGACAAGTACGGAGATCGTCTATTGTAATGATGAGAGACTTACTAACGGAACTTCGCAGCATGCCGCGGATATATTGGAGAAAGGAGACCAAAGCTCATCTTTCATGCGAGAGTTCTGGCGCTGGCGCCCCGATGCTCCACGAAGGAATGGACTCGAAGAGGGCCCCGACGGACCGAGAAACATCTCGCACATCTAGATTTGAATTTATTCGCTCATACAGATATTCTTTTTCAAATTTGATATAGTTATACACATAGAAGATCGACATGTGCGGCCGCACCACGGGAAGAAATAGTAATTACCAACATTGATATACCCCTCTTGGCTGTAGTTACAGGAATCTATATTGCCACCCTCTCAAGTGACGAAGTCTCAAACAACTTGCACTCTCAAGGTCCTCCAATGCAACCAAGATTTCTTGGCAGCGCAGGCCAAGAGCGGGCCATGAGGCAGCCGTGTCTTGGCTGATGAGGTGCTGGCTCTCAAGGTGCCATCACAGGACAATCAATAACAATTCGGAAAGTCTGAAAACAGAATTGTAGATCAACATCAGCCGCAGTATGCGAAGTAAAACTCAAACTGACAGGGGTCTTTGGGAACCTTGGAGAAAGCTTAGTCTGATATCGGACTTCTCCGATTATACGCAGCAGCATAGAGTATAAGATACTGGAGCGAAATCTCTCATAGCCATATTAGTTTACAATACTTATTTACGTGAGGCATCTCAAGATGTTCGACGAAAAGACAGCAGCTATTGTCGACTCGGCCGGAGTTCCTCCAAACGCAAAGAATGAGACGAAGGTTCAAACAGGAACATCCAACGACCCTCCACATGATCCGCACGTTGTAGACGAGCGAGATGCGGATGATACGACACTTTTCTATAACACAAACAAAGACAAGGTCAGACCATTGACGCCAGAAGCAGAAGGAAAGCTTGTCCGCAAGAACTTCTGGTGTCTTCTCAGTCAGACATGGTGGATTTCCTTCCTTATTCACCTTGACAAGTCGACTCTTTCCCAGGCTAGCACAATGGGTATTTTCAAAGACGTGCAAATGTCTAAAAATGAGTACAATGATCTTTTTGTCTTGTTTTATGCTGGCTATCTTGTTGCCCTTTGGCCTGGTGCGTGGATTTCACAGCGGGTTGGACACAAGCACTTCATTACGGGCTCGCTGTTCCTCTGGGCTTTATTGTTAGGTGTTCACCCAGCGGTGAAAACAGGGAAACAGATGATGGCAGTGCGATTCTTGTTGGGAATGGTGAGTTTGCGATGAAAGAATTTTTGATAATGACAGATATGGCTAATTCAAGTAGACCGAATCGCAGATCGTACCATCGACAGCAATCCTTCACCAGGCCTTCTTCCCCCCCAAGAAAAGTCCTTGGGTGCAACTATTATGGTGGGCCTTTGGAAGTATGGCAAATGTCATGCTGACAATGATCGCCTACAAGCTCATCATTGATGATAATACGGGGTTGCTAGCTGGAAGCATCAACTCGTGGAAATGGCTTCATATCATTTGCGCAGTTCTGACTTTTGCCATCTTTGTTCCTCTTCTCATCTTCCTGCCAAATTCTCCACTGGATGCAAAGTGGCTCTCAATTGAGGAGAAGGTTCACACTATTCAAATTATACGCCAGACGCATGCTGGTATCACGAACTCGACGTTCAAGTGGTCACAAGTGCGAGAATCCTTTACTGATTTGAAGAGCTGGTTGTTCATGTAAGACACTCTCCCTTCGTCTGCGAACTATACTAATTGGACTATTAGCTTCCACATGTTCTTCAATGAACTTCCTAATAACACCTCGCAACAACTACCACTTATAGTGGTCGGTTTTGGATTTACCCCTGCCGAAAGTGCCTTGTTTAATATCATCAAGCCACTCTGGGGATTGATCCTGATCCTTGGATCAGCCACCTTACTGTATAGTACCCGACTTGGAACAGGTTATACGTGTGCTATCTCCTACATCCCCTGCTTTGTTGGGGGTATCATTGAGGTAAGTCCAGTATCTCTATTATCTCTCATCTAGGCTAACCCCTACTTCTAGTTGGCATCTCCCTGGTCAAACAAGGTAGCTCTAGTAGTGGGCACACAGATTTCCACCTTCAAGCCTTCCTATCTTCTCGGTCTCAGCTGGGCTGGAACAACTACAACAGGGCACACCAAGAAGTTATGCTTGATGACCTCGTGTATTGTGGCTGCTTCTATTGCCAATATGATATCGCCAGAGTGAGCAGCCTCTATCCCTCCGCCTTTGTATAGTCAACTGCTAACGTCAAGAAACTAGGTTCTGGCAGTCAAAGTACAAGCCACACTATGTTCTCCCTTGGGCATTTATGACTGCCTTCTGGTTCATTTCGCCCGTGATGTGCATAATTATTCGATTCTATCTCCAGCGCGAGAATAGACGCAGAGAAAGTCTTCTTTTGGAGAACGATACAGAATCAGAGGGGGATGAAGTGATCGATACAGGCCATCAAGTTGTTAAAATTGGTGCTCGTGATCTTGATAAGACGGATCGAGAGAACTTGAAATTCATCTATCCACTGTGATTGAGTTGGGTTTCTGGCTTTCTCGTCGTTCATTGACGATGGACCCAATTTACTCTGGAAACATAGAGGACATTATTGTTAGAAATTGGCTTGAAAGGATCGGGTTGAACCAAGGTGCTACCTAGAGGTAGAATGGTACAACGTAACGTACAAGCGAGCGCCGCGCCCACGCGTAACTCTCGCGTTTCATTCCAACCCTCTATTTTCATCCACCCATCATGCCTCCAATTCGTACTCAAAATTTGCAAAAATGCACAGAGGAAGATTCTAGAAGCCTACTAGCTACGAAGTCTTTTCAAAATGAAGAAAGAGGCTCTCTATGTCAATAGGCGCGCGATTACAATATACTTGATCGACCGCGCCGCCGCCGCCTATCCGGGGTGAAATGTCGCGCTGAAACTCATCCAAATAGCCAAAAATTGACTGATGTAGAATAGGGATCTCTTAAGAATTGGATCATCTCTTAGGATAAGCGCGGAACAGCGTCTCGGCCAAATATTGTACGAGAGGTAGCTAATTTGCTGCTACAAGCTCGCGATATTGACCCCCCTCTTACGGTCGGCATACATTAGGTCTACAATTTGGTTAAATGGTATAATAAGCTTACAACTCAATTCTCACGTGCGTACGATTATCGGAGAGCTTAGTATAAGGATTATAATCTTATATTAAATAGTTCAATTGCGTTAGAAGCACGTTCGAGAAGTATAGCATTGCGGATAACGACATATACAACATCGACAAAACTGGATTCGCGCTCGGTATAACTATTACCGCTAAAACTGTTACGAAAACATTATAGGGACGGAGATCATTATTGCAAACCGGAAATCGAGAATAGGTGATAGCTGTTGAGGCTATAAACGCAAAGGGTTGGGGTGTTGCCTCTAAATGTCAGTTTCAAAGGGACGGTCTTCATAAAATCCTAGTTTCACCCTACCAATCCTTTACCGATGCCCTAGCATATTAAGTCAGCAATAACAGATAGACGACGGATGCAATTAGACTTAATTAACTTCAGTTTCATTCGATTCGGGTTGTAATTGAGAAAACAATAAAATAAGAGTCAATATACTAGGTGGGTGCGGCGCTCGGTTGTACATTCGTTGGATACTTTTACCTTTGGTTTTCTTGTATTAGTTCCACACCATCAAACCCAAACAGAGCCTTTTTGTACTATGATCTAAGGGATTCATCGAGAAATTGAAGGTGATATATTTCAGCGATGAATTGCACGACAGAAATGAGGTTCGATTCTATTTACCCTTGAAATCATCTAGATATCTATTCTCATGAAGATGAGATCTAATCCCCCTGAAAGTCTTCACCTAGGAAGGATACATCATGGACCCAGTACTGACAGGCCGCACAATGCCAGCTTTCTGGAGATCCTCAATGAGGTTCACCAACATAAAGTCACAGCCCCTGGCAGCACCGAAGCTCATAGTAACAGGCATGTACTCTTCTTTAAGCGAAATAGTAGAGTTATAAGCAACTTCACCAACAGGAACGACCATATCAGGGGTCCCTGCCAGGACAGCGATACGGCCATTCGAGAAGCCCAGAGGGGGTGCGGTCGGGGCACTGTGGAAGTTAGCTATGAACTATTTCAATATTAGGCTACTTTCATGACTCACCTAAAATAGACATTACGGTACTGTGTGTCTCCCTTTGTATAAGGGTAGAGGTAGATTCCCTCGGAACAAGTCTCCTTGTCTGCCTTGCCGTATCCTTCGGTTTCCCACCAGTTTTTGAAAATGGTCTTGTTCTTCATCGCTTCGTCAAAGGCGGCATTGCCACCATTGCTCTGGCCCCAAGTCCAGCGGGCTAGAGGCCCTGGGTTGATGAAGGGTCGGCGACCTTGGTGCTTCTTTGCGTAGTCTTCGTAGAATGGCTGTGCAAGGGAACGGTATTGGTCAACGGAGGTCAGGAATGCGTATGTCTGTTGTCGCTGATTAGTACTCGCCGATGCAGTCTCGAAGTTGCGGAACTCACTGTATTCAAAACGTCATTGATACCGGCAGGTGTTGTTTCAGGACGGGTCTTCTCCCATTGCGAAGAAATGTTCACATGCTCACGTTTTGTGGAGAGGAAATCCTCAACCTTGACAACAAAATCTTCGAGCATTGCACCAGCCGAGGTGTTTACGGCGGGGAATGAAGAGTCCTGGTGAAATATCTTCTTGGGATATTGCTTGTAGTCGGTGAAGTTCTGGTACCAAGCATGAATGACCTTGGACCAAGTCGCGGCATCGCGCGAGAAGACACCAGCTGTGTCGAGTGCGTGGCACAAGGGGATAACATCATCCAAAGAGACTGCGCCGGTAGAAGGACGGTTGGCGAAAAGTCCTTGCATGCCTCCGGGGCTGCGCATGGAACCACCGGTGTCACTTCCCACAGCGATATCTAGCCAGCCGTAAGAACCAATACCGGCGCCTGGCCCTGACGATGAGCCGCCAGGAGCCTGGTAGCCATCACCCTGAGAGATATTAGTATAAGTTCCCGTGCATGAATGAAGAGACTTACTCTCGGGTTGAAGGGACAGTGGAAGTCGACCCAATCAGCAGTGGGGTTGTCACCGTTCGCAAATTGAACAGTACCCATCTTTCCAACCATTATAGCACCTTGATCGATCAAGCGTTGAATTGCGGGACCCGTAGCATTTTGCGGCGAGTACAGATCATAGTAGGCTCTGTTACCCGCACTAGTCCGGAGTCCCTTGATGTGGTAAATATCCTTGACACCCAAACGTAACTAAAGCCTGTCAGCAAGAAGGCCAACCTATGATTTATGACTTTGTCTCACTCCTGCAAGTGGCTTCTTGGAAGTGGGTGTATAGTAAAGCCGAGATGGAACAGCCACACTCTTGGTCATTGCTCCCTAGATCCATTTAGCTTCAGATAACACAAAGTTTGCTACAAAATACTCACCGATGCCGCTGCTGGCAGAGGCTTGAATCCCCCCTTGCCGTCACTCAGGGCAGCTTCAGTGAAAGCAACTTGGTGGTCGGAATAGAGACGGAAAGCTTGATAAACCTCTCCAGTTTGGGGAGAAAAGAAGTAAGGTCCCTTGGGTAGGTCATGCGACAGCTTGGCAGGTGTAAGATGCGCTTCGGGCTTATAGGGAGGTGAGGCCAGTATGACCTTGCTTCCAAGCTTTTGTAGAGTTTGGTGGCTTGAGGCATCAGCTTTGCTCCGACCGTCTCCGTCGTAGAGCAGAAACACGGCTGTTTTTGAAGGTCAGTCCAACCCAGTTGGGAGGACGAGGCGCTCGATTCGAACTTACACTGAAGGAAGCCAGTCTGAAACACATCATCGGAGGCGGAATAATTTGAGATAGTATCTTTTAAGAGGGACTCTGTGAAAACCGCATCACCCGTTCGAATAATAGTAATAGGAACAATATCCGCGCTGAATTGGGTGGCATTGAAGTCTGCAGAGGTCACAATTTTGGAGACAGCTGTGCCTCCACCATAATAGCTGATCCCATTGACTGTGAACAGCTTGCCATCATCGATAGTCTCTGCTGTGGCTGAGGTAGCGATGAGAAGAATTATAGAGGCGGAAACACGCCACAGGCAGGAACCCAAGCCCAAAGCCATGATTCAGTTGATCCAATGCTGTAAATAACTTGAATGGTAGGGGCAGTTCTTAAATAAATAAACACTGCCAAGGTGATTATCTTGGCTTCTCTTCGACCTTCCGAGGCTGTCGTGCCTGAACTCCAAACCCCAAATTGGCAGAGATAACGGTGGGGCTCCCCCTCTTTTGGGGTATTCATGCTGTCCCCGGAGGTCCTTAGAGGCTATTCGATAGAGCTCTCTGATTTATTTTAGCACCCCACCGGAGAGAATCAGCAGACGGTAAATTCCGCTGAGCGTTGGGGAACTTGAGAGAGATTGGCATTCTTGGCAGATAGGAGTTCGCGATTAGACTTGCGCATGACCCAACTTGGGTCGAAGGATCCGACCCAAAACCCAAGCTTATGTGCGGACAGCACGATCGCAAAGACTCGGTAGCCTGGAGATAGTGACCGTCAGATACTCTATCATCGATATAGCGCAGCAAGATGAATATACCCTTTGACAAAAGTTGAAGACTGAGTGCGCAGCCGATTCCTCCAAGGGATCACCTATATTGTGAACCCATTTGCGAAGAAGCCCTATATTCTGCTGGGCTTATTGACCTACCCCATAATTAGGACGCTTTTATGTACTAGGGCCATGACGTATTGACAACGAGGGCTTTGAGACCATGATGAGGTTAAAGGAGTCGTCGGTGAGCACACTGGACTGTCAAGTCGGGTATTTGAAAGTAGAAAATGGGCACAGTCTTGATAAATACTAGTTGTAGCTGAACTTCTAAATTTTCATAGACCTGTGCTTACAAACTTTTTTCATTTTCTGTTCACATCATCAATTTGTTGATTAAATATTTTACCCTAGGCCATTTAGATCAGTTGCGGTAGACGCCGTACCCTAATTGGAGACGCATTATTCATCATCCCGAGCTAACGTTAGCTGCTCCTGCAGGGATGCTCGGGAGGTGGGGTCCAAGAATAATCATTGATCAATCATTGAAGATGCTGCTAGATCAAAGCGCGCTTTAACATAATCAATAAATATATTGAACTTACTCTATGACACGTGGACAGAATAGTCGCATACTTGACCAATTGCCAAATTTTCCGTTATTATGTACACGGCCGCCGGTCCTGATTACGGATCTACAAATCCGATCAAAAATCTGGTAGTGATTGTTTTACTGCATTCACTGAAGCATTATAAAAACCCCGCCCTGTTTGTGTTTTAGTAGACTATCTTCCCCCAAATCAATCTTTCGCACACGCTCAAGATGTTATCTCAATCTATATTAGTCATCGGTGGCTCTGGAGCCCAAGGCATGCCCGTTGTGCGATGTGAGCACTCTGCACTCCTGAAATCTACCTACCCACTAGCTGACTGATCTTGAAGGGCTATCGCAACAGCCGCAGTACTCAGCAATCAGAGTGTTGACGCGCGACTCAACCTCTGAAAACTCTCAGTATCTGGCAACTATTTCTAAAGTGTCGTTATATGTAGGCCAAACCGACAATGAAGAGGACCTTAAGGGGGCATTTGCTGGAATCGATCTCGCCCACGTCAATTTGAATAGTTTCGCTCTCGGAATCAAGAACGAACTCTACTGGGGCATCCGGATCTACGAAATCGCCGTTCAAGCTGGTGTAAAACACTTCATCTGGTCTTCTTTGGATAGATTTATGGCCGATACAAATTATGACGATGAAACGCGCGTTGGTCATTACTACGGCAAAGCTTATGTTGAGCAGTGGCTTTCTGCTATTCCACAGCGGAGAGATTCGACACGATGGTCTATCTTAACCACGGGACCTTACATCGAAATGCTCTCTGAACTGCTGCGACCCCGTCAAAGGGATGATGGAATGTACATCTTTGAGGTGCCTCTTGGAAACGGTCTGGTCCCGTTTGTTCATCTTGAGGATCTGGGCCACTACGTGCACTGGATATTTTCCAACCCTGATCAGTCCGCTGGACTAAATGTCAAAGTGGCAATAGAGCATGTTTCGTATGAGTACCTTGCGGCCACGTTCACCAAGGTTACTGGGAGACCTGCTATCTATCGCAATATCTCGTTCGATGAATTTTTCACCGCCGGCCCTCTCAGCGGCATTGCAGAAGTAAAGCTTGGGCCTCAAAAGGATCAAGATGATCCAACCCTGTTGTCGTATCGGGAAAACTTCACGGCTTGGTGGAAGCTTTATCAACGTGCAGGGAATGACCGAAACATACTCAAGCGTGACTATGAATTCCTGGATCGTATCTTCCCAGAGCGAGTGCGAACTGTCGAAGATTGGATGCGAAAGATTGACTATACCGGTGCTGCTCGACCGGTGCTAAAGGCTGCTTGAGAATCGCGGGCAACGTTGAGCCTGACGGCACTGCTCGCCTCGCGCTCGAATCTTGATTTGCTCGCGCTTGAAATTTTGACTTGGAGATTTTAGATTGTCTGGGCAGTTCAGTTGTTTCGACTTTGCGAATTGCTCAAAGTTTAAAACCTCATGACCCCCAGCCCCTGAAGCACATATCCTAAGAGTAACGTGGTAAATCTGACAGCAGCTTTATTTTCAGCTCGATCTTGGTCCATTGCAGTAAAAGGGGGTAGTTCACTCTTTGTGAAACTATGTATAGTAAATACATACAGTACATGCAACATACACATACTCTCCGAACGATTTCTCTAAGGTAGAATGTCTTCAGAGATTTCACGATGGCAAGCTTCTCACTTACATGATTGGCTTTTTATTGTCAGCGCCTACGCCTCTTCAGCAATTTTCACGAATTCCATCATCTTGTACCCCAAAGAGAAAGGGAGGGGGGGTGGGAGGGTGGTCGGAATTGCACTGCACATGTACACCAGTTAGGGTTTCGGCTTAACTATAGAAGAAGAATGGTACTAGTGAGTGCATATCAGTTGGACTTCTCGAGTGTATCCCAGCTGAGGAATATCGGTCAGATAATCTTCGAAACTTCAGAAGTTCTAAAGTAGGGATTACTTTATGCGCGATTGCTACCTTAGCAGAAACTAAATAACTACGATCGGCTCCAATGACATCTGTCCTTTGTTAATGGGGCAACGGTGCAAGCTAGCGTAGAAAAGTCTGCACGTGAATAGGGCTAGCGGGTTGCTTTTTTTTTTTTTTTAGAAGGAAGCAAGGGGTCCAGTGTTTACAGGATAGAGCCTGTCAACTAGGTAAGATCAACAATGTCTTAGAACAAGTGGTATTGCAGGTTGTATAGAGACTGATCATTGGGAACTTCTAGGTACACCAAGAACGACTTATTTAATATAACCAGAAAGGGCGGCGAGGTGACGCTGACGACTCTACAGGGATGCACTGTCAAGAATCGGGGTAGCCCATAGGACTTGATACTGGCATGATACATATGCCCATAGAGTCCGTGACAGAACTATACTAGATAGATATATAAGTGTCCTCTTATATCCTAAGTCCTTCCTCGCTGGATAAGTAGGAAGTGGAATAGTAGATTTGTCTTAGCAGAATCTACTTATTGACAATCGACCTTTCTACTACTTATATAATCACGTTGTTTGTGCCTGTAGAGCTGGAAGTGGCCTATTTAGTGCATAGGGAAATCTAGCATATAGAGTAACCTATATATGGGATATTCTCTGCTAGGTGGGTCCGATTAGGGCGGATCATGCTCTTCCTCAGTGAGCATGATCGTGATTTCTCTTTTCCCGATACCTAGGGATGTCTGAGTGTAGGATATCGCACGCGATCTTGTTGTCGGGTAAATTGATTGGCTCTCGGTGGCCCATCAGTAGGTTGCGGTCCCATCGTCAATTGGTGCCTGGTACGTCCGTAATACCCCGTAAAAAGGCAGTCATAAATCATATAGATCCGGGTTCCAGTTCAACGGGACCAAGGATTAGTCAGCCGCTCTCTGGGTCCCGTTGAGCTGGACCCGTATAAATTCCAAAGTTGACTTAATGTAGTCATGGGGCTTTGTCAGCGGACAAGCATTTGTCAGCCTGCTGCCCAGGGTTGTCAGTCCAGCTACTGGAAACCCGAATCACATATCCCGCTAGATAACGATCGAGTTAACTAGTTGACACCAAATGCATACACGCTCATGCACAACTTGCCATCAGCGCAAAACGAAATGTGACAAACAATCCCCGTGCTCGGGTTGTCAGAAATCCAATTTTGAATGCGTCTATCCCTCCAGGACGCGTGCAAAAAGTAAGTCCAAATCAAAGACGACTTCAACTTTAGCCTTGAGGGAGCGACTTGAAAGGCTCGAGACGATGGTCCGGAGTATCAATGGAGATATTGTCAGAGACAAATTCCGGCTTGAAAAAGGTGCAGCGCCAAACACACATGTCAGCAGCCAGGCTAGCAAGGATAGAGTGGAACTAGGGAGGCTGGAAGTTAAGGAAGGTGAAATCAGGTACATGGAAAATAGCTTTTGGGTGACTCTGTCTGATGAGGTAACAACTTCGCTACTTTGGTGTTCTGATGACTTATGTTGATACTTTTGCTGACTTGTTGGTACCCTATATAGGTTTCTGGCATGAAGGATATTCTAGACGCATGCCCGGACTACGAGAGTGATACTGCTTCTCTTGAAAATGGGCCGTCAATATCAGATGGGGGCCAAGCATATGTCTACAGCTTCAACTCGATTGTGTGCAATCTTGCTGCATTTTACCCAACGCCGGATCGGATTCTCCTCCTCTGGCAAATTTTCGTCGACCAAGTTGATCCCATTATCAGAATGCTTCACAAGCCCACGATGCAAGCGCAAGTCATTAAGGCAAAAGATCACGCAATTGAAATGAGCAAACCTAATGAGGCGTTGCTGTTTGCAATTTACTTTGCAAGTATCACAAGTATGAATGAAAAACAATGTCGCGACGTTCTTCAGGAAGGGAAAGCCTCCTCGCTGCGCAGGTATCGATTCGCAGTGGAGCAGAGCCTTGCGAGAGCCGAGTTTCTAAGCTCTCATAATCTTGTCACACTCCAAGCTCTTGTAATTTTCTTGGTAACAACCCGACCATGATGTTTTTGGTCAGACCACAGGTTAATAGTTCTTCTCACATACATGTCAGCGCAATCATGATGACTCTCGACTGGTTTGGACACTGACAGCCACTGCTATTCGGATAGCTCAGTCCTTGGGTATCCATCGCGACGGCTCCAACCTCGAGCTCACCACATTTGATACCGAAATGCGTCGCCGTGTCTGGTGGCAGATTTGTATACTAGACGTTCGTACCGCCGAAAACCATGGCTCCGACCAAGACATTGCGCAGCAAATCTTCGATACGAGACTTCCCTCCAACATCGACGACGAAGCCCTTGTCCCTGGATGTCTCGACCTTCCCCTATTGCGAACAGGGATCACTGAAATGTCTCTTTCGCTCATGAGATATGAAATTATCAACGTCATTTGGCAACTGCGGTCACAGTCCAAGGCCTGCGCCATTGCTTATGATGCCGAATATTCACACTCAGTCGTGCAAGAAATAGACCGAATCACGGATGATTGTAGCAAAAAGCTCGAATCTCAAATCCTTCAGTACTGCGATATGCATGTTCCTTTTCACTGGCTTATTACTACTGTCGCCCGTATGATGCTTGCGAAGATGTGGATTAATGTTCATCATCGCTTCCAGCTTGCAGGAACAGGAAACGACTACAAGGAGCATGGCAGAGATCGCATTTTTTCTATGTCGTTAACGATCGTGGAAACCTGCTTGCTTTTGGAAAGAGAGCAGTCGATACAACAGTGGAGATGGGCTTTCCGAAACTATGTCCCCTGGCAAGCTCTGACCTTTATCCTCTCCGAGCTCTGCGTGCGGAAACAAGGCGATATAACGGACCGAGCATGGAAGGCGGTACGGGGTGCCTTTCTAGAATGGGCAGACTGTGCCGCAGAAAAGGGACATGATACAATCTGGCTACGCATGAAGAAACTATTGGCAAAAGCCCAAAGGGCAAATGGTCTGGACCCGATTGATCTCTCTTATACCCATATCCCAGACTCTCGGCCATTTGTGACTCGTGAGACGGGTGTTTCAACTGTGGATCCCGTTTTCTTGCCATCCAGGCTAGAAGACATGTCTAGTCTAGGTACTGAGCCGGTCTCAGTGCGCAACCCTTATCTTACTATCCCTCCAGATGCTGAGAGAAACCCATTGATGACACAGTGGGATGGGCCTGAATTGCTCCATGATGATATCAGTTTCCCGACTGCGGATGATTATTTCAGCATGGTGGATTTGACAACGACAATTGATTTGTCACTGGATCAGGATGGTGCAGCAGCCCAAGATCTGCTGCCGTCGGCGGCATTGGATAATTGGTGGCAATGATTTTGTATGGTGGGGACACAATTCCCACATCTCCTAATTCCATAGGGAAATTCAGTCATCGGTTGTTTTCAAATCATAGTTTCTTAGTTTATAGGAGTACTGCCACTCCCTAGAGCTTTGGTAGAATTATCTGACTGACTTCGGGTCCCGATCGAACGAGTGATTAATTATCTTGGCTCTATTTTTCTTTGAGGATATCTTGATGCGGGGACCCGGGGTGACAAAAGGCCGAGACACGCTCACTCATTCGCTTCTTCGGGAACCGGCCGTTTGGCCAAAATCCGAAATGTCAACCATGATTGGTGAAATCACAAAAACGCCAAAGAAAGACCTGAAATAGAAACTGCTGAGTGGCTGACATGAAATAAAGGTGAATAATCAAAGCGGTTTTCTACATTTTAAAAGAAGCTGCATTTGCATAGAGTCACTATCAAAACATTCAGTTATCGGCTCGAGCAATTGATTCTCTCCAACAATTATCTCTCGCGCTGCCAAGACAAAATGAGTCTCCAATCTGCATTAGACGATATGCGAAAAAGCTCGTTGAAAACAGCCAATCCAGAGCTGGTCAAAATCATCAACAAAACTGGCGATGAATTCAAGGCATCCTATGACGCATCCCAAGCGATACAGCCTGGTGCTCGATTTCCTGAATTCACTTTACAAGATGCAACCGGCCACGCAGTCAGCCTATCTGGCTTACTTGCGAATGGACCAGTCTTCTTTTCGTTTTACCGTGGAAGCTGGTGCCCGTACTGCAACTTAGAGCTGCGGGCTTTGCAGAAAGTCCTGCCCGACTTCAAAGCGAAAAGGGTGTGTCTCGTGGCCGTCTCACCCGAGCTACCTGATCAGTCGCTCACAACTTCTGAGAAAAATGGATTGGAATTCACCGTCCTCTCGGATTTGCAGAATGATCTAGCTCGGAAATTGGGAATTGTTTTCTCCCAGCCGGATGAAATGAGGACAGTTTTCAATGCCATCCAAGTGGATTGGGATGCACGCTACGGGGACGGCAACTTGCAAATACCAATTCCGGCGAATATTCTGGTGGAGAAGTCGGGACTGGTAAAGAATGTGTGGTTGGATCCCTACTGGCATAACCGCATGGAGCCTTCGACTGCATTGGAATGGATCAACCAACTATAGCTGCTCTATGTTCGTCTTGATCTCCCGCGTTTGATCCCTACAGACATGTTTGATAGGTTTCCTAAGACACTGTACCTCTGACCATATTTGTGGCTTAAAGATGCTTTCAATTTATCAATGTTGTACGTGTGAGGATCTTCCTTTTCCACACCACTCGTAGGATACCGCCGCTGGATCCCAGCAACGGTTGTCATATATCAGTAATGCGAAGCCTTCTGGAAACGGGCGGCATAATTATCGAGATAAAACTCCTTCAGCGCAGAAACCTGCAATCAGAAACACGATTCAGCCCAGAATTCCATCATGCAATGCCAGACGTGATACGGCTGGGGACAGGATATCGAGTGACTCACCTCATGGGACATTACAATCACTGGGGCGCGATCCCTACCGCTGGCGGGATAGAACCAACGTCGGAAAAGTAGGCCATCATAGGTTTTGAATGCAATGTCGTAACGAAAATCAGCCATTTGAGGGACGATAAATGAACGGTACCATGATGGGGTGGGGTGCGAAAGTCTCCAGCTACAGCATCAATATTGTAGTATATTTCACGAACAATGACCTGTGCAAGAATATTTCCGTAGCTACTGAAGTAATATGAAATATTAGTACTTTATTATCGGCTGGAAGTAGTTCCATATCGTTCCGGGGGGTTCCCTTTCTGTGAGAGTGGCGGGTTGTAGAGGCCGGACCTTTCTCTACCTTTGCCAGATCCAGCTTCCTCATTCGCCAGCTCGGACAGAGTTGGCGTCTCGGCATTATCAAGTCCGAAATACCATCTGTAACTGGATGGGTGTAGCATAAGCCGAGATGATATTCAAGACTGACAAATACTACTTCTCAGCTGACCAAAAGCTAGCCTACCCAGTGCTCTTCCACTATAAGTATAAGGAATTTCGCAATAAGTGAAAACTCGTCTCACTTTCTTCAACGAAGTTTTCTTTTATTCTCCTCAACCGAACGCTACAAATAATAGAACTTTCCAAATCGATATGGCTTCTAACATGTTCTTTACGCCCACCTATCATTCCAAGCCCTATCCTGATCTTGACCCGTTGCGTCAAGTGGGGGACATAAAGGGGAAAACTGTTGTTATCACTGGAGGAGGTTCTGGTATCGGAAAGGCAATCGCCCTTGCTTTTTCTAAGGCGAATGCTGCCAACATCGTGGTCGTCGGACGCACGAAAGAAACATTGGATGCTACGAAGCAAGAAATTGAGGGTGCCAGCACCACAAGGGTCAAAGCAATTGTTGCAGATGTGACAAATGCCACCGAGATTCAACGTGCTTTCAGCAGTCTCGTAACCGAGATCGGACCCTTGCATGTACTGGTGAACAACGCTGGATACCTGGCTGAGCCTGCACCTGCAGCCTCTGCTCCCATTCAAGATTGGTGGAAAGCATTTGAGATCAACTGCAAAGGCGCTCTTCTTGTCACTCAATCATTTCTCTCGGTTTCTTCGGACGAAGCCGTCCTGATCAATGTGACCACTGCCGGCGTATACCTTCCTCCGACCCATGAACTGTCGGCATATTCCGCGTCCAAATTGGCGTTCTTGCGAGTCCTCGAGTTTGTTCAATTAGAGTATCCAGGCCTGAGGGTCGTTAATGTCCATCCGGGCTTTATACAAACCGATATGAATCTGAAATCCGGCATCAAGGGAGTCCCTTTTGATGACAGTATGTTCCCCTTTTTGTAATGATATCAATATGACTGATGAAAAACTAGTCGAACTGACCTCTCATTTCGTGGTTTGGTGTTCCGGTTCCGCAGCAGCATTCTTGAACGGTCGTTTCGTTTGGGCAAACTGGGATATCAACGAGCTGAAGAACATGGAAAGGTCTATCGTCGATGAGAAGAAGCTCACCTTTGGTCTACTGTCATGATTGACCACCTGTCAGCCGTGATAATGAAACTTATAGCAAATGTCAAAGCGGCAGTTGCGGTTTCTAGACTGAAAACATTCTTGTCGCTCGCTGTGCGGATAACAGGTGGTGCCCCGTTTAGTCATTTAGAGAGTGAGCCGCAAGTTCTTTGATCTTTGAATACTTTACCGTAGCCTCCAATACAGATTCGCTCGGGCAGAATTTCAAACCCCCCACCTCACCTAGATCAACTTGAAAATTGACATATTCTGTAAATTCTGCGACTTCATTTGAAGCTTTCGCTGGACCTAGGAAAGTGGTGCTGGAAGAGACCCAGCAGTTGTAGAAGATAGATTTGTCTTTAGCTATTGTCTATGTTTAAACTTGAGAAATTTTCACCTTGATTTCGGCAAGCCGAAGCCTTTCTCCGGACTTTGAGTAAACCACGGTCTATTCTGTTAAGACGCCCAGTACAACGACGAGTGCTAGGCCCTAGTAGGCAATAGCCTAGTATCTATTTTTGATTTGGGCATTAGAGAAGTAACAATGCATTCGATCCAATATTAGGTCTGACGACATATACCTGCATGGATTTGGCGGTTCCTGCATTGAATATGAGGGGCACCCTGCAAGTCTGCACCCGGCGCGAACAGAGTCCGCGAGGGTTTCCACTTGTAATTGGTTTTTTTATGCAGGTCAATACCAAAAATTGTCAACTCGACATCAGACTATTTGCACAAGACACAATTGCACCCAATTATGACGCACAGTTTTTAGAGCTGTCGCAGACCCCCAGGCGCGATGTTCACCTTGGTAGTTTGTTTGAAGGCTTGCTGTTACGTGTTTCTTCCACCGAAGCTCACGATCGAAGATTAATCCCAAGAGTTTGGCGGTCATAAATGGCGTGATGGTATTACCATTCATGATAAGCTGGCCATGGCTCTGTTTTTTTTCCTCTTCCGAGTAATGTGAATATAGTCGATCTTTCCCGCAGCGAAGCAGTAATACTCTAGATCATACCAGCGTCTAGTCGACTATTTGTTTATTAGAGCCGCAAAAGTGTGTGGATTAAGCAATCTGGTCGACCAATCTCTAAGAAGTTAATTATATCACACGTACTCATTCCACCGGACCTGGTCTGGTAATGTGATCCATATGGTCATACTTGGGATCCTTACGGTAGAGCTTTTGGTGTAGAAAAGAGTGCATAAATACAGTTTATTTCAATCTTGTTTGAGCAGGTTGTTGATTTCGTCGAATCTGCCACCTCCTACTCCCCGCCATTATTTGACCGCCTGTTTACTCCCATTCCATTTCGAAGCCAATGGCCCTAAGTATTCGCTTCGATCCCCTATGGAGATACGTTCCAGTGAATAGTTACTCAGTGACAAAAAGATCTTTCTTAATAAGCAACGAATGATAAGTCAGTCAAAGGAGGGGTTGGGACGTCAAATTGAGGGAGGTGAATTGAATGATAATTTGGTTATATCACTTCATTCACCAACATAGGGCCGCCGATCTTTTCTAGTCTTACAACCACATCGTGTCCACCGTCAGTTATGATTGATTGAACAATCAATAGGTGCCCCCGCAATCGAATCTATACGTAACTTCAGACGATCGAGAGTCAACAGCGGCCGTATACTAGAGAAGCGTATTTCGCGAATTCCATCAAAGTAGCGCTGTTTATTGTTGCATTGAAGCTATGAGTTATGTTTCGGTGAAGTTAGATATGAGAGACGGTATATGTTCCTCGGCTTCCTAGCAGCGATAATATTGAGGGTATTCACATAAGGTGTGGGGATTACTTAGACCGGTCCGATATCCGCCGACAAGTTCGCTAGAAACTAGACTCGTCTCTATAGTCGTCAAATTACGTGTGCTCTCATCATACATGTCAGAGGCACTTAGTGGGAGTGCATCTCTGCTGCTCTCCTCTCTCCAGGGCTGGCTTGAAAGATGAGACTTTGGAACGACTCTGACGTTGTTACATGTACGCGCTGCAATCAGTTAGCCCCATGAAAATGAATTAAATAGCCAAGTATTCGTAATAAATCATATGATTACAAGATATCGTAGCGATACCTCTATCTTTCCATCTCCAATATCTTTATGATCGCATCTTGTACATGCTTCTCGGTGATATCGATCTGTAGTCGTAATAAGCAATTAGTCCTCTCGTTCTTACCGTATTGAAAAAGGCCAGGGCACACATACCCGAGGAGGGCTTATGATTGATTCATGATCACCATCAAAGACGCGAATCACAAGATCACCGACAAGACGATCCCATCCACACGGACCGAAAGCGCTTCGCGGCGTAGTTTGCCAGTCCTTGCTAACAATCATCAAAACGTGCTTCTCCCAGGATTGTAGATGCCTCCATTCCAACTTCTACTGCAATTATATTGGCGACGTGGACAAACAGATCCAGAGACGGAGTTGCTGTCAACTTTGGGGAATGAAAGGTTGGAGGCTCAGGTCTTGTTTGTTGCTCTGCATCCAACGAGCCAGGACCGCGTCAATGAAATCGAAGCAAAAGGTCTATCAACCGAAGAGAAGAAGCGCCGCTGGCTCCTCCAGTACCGATAGATGGACTATCTCAAACGAAACCACGAATACCCCGAGAGACGCGGGTGGTGCGACGGAATCCGAATCCCACAGGAGACGTCAGCGCCGACCTCGATATCCCTGCTATTTACAAAGCCCTCCCATCCCATGAACCAACTGACGGCGTGATCCCGCCTCTGCTATGCACAACACAGTGGCGAGAGATGTTCCTCCACACAGTTCAGCGTGTGAGCCAGCGACAGGCGGACACGATCGTCGCCGAAGACGACGTGGAGCTTGATATTGCGTACAATTCCCAGAAAGACCACAAGCTTTTCGCTGGTTCAGGGTCATAGTCATACTCTGACTTTATGACGTGTATTGAAGGCTTCGATCTTAAATGTCTATACTATCTACAGATACGCTATATATGCTTGGTTCATCGAAGAGAAGAAAAATTACCAGAAACGACAATGTTTCCGGATTCCTAAGCTCTTGGGTCTTTTTGATTGGTCCAAGATCACGGGGAATAAGGCGCCCTAAGCGTATAAAGGCGAACAGTTCAACTTCAACTTGCTTCCCTTTTGTTTTATGCTAGTGAGGAGACATTTGGAACCCGAAAGTTTTTTTTATTTCGAGTTCATCTTTCATATTGGTGTTTCATCTAGAGTCAATTCACCTTATTCTGCCCACATCCACCACTTGCCCCTCACAGTACCGCCAACCATGACAGCCCCCGAAAACAAGATCTATGTCCTCACTGGAGCAAATAGAGGTCTCGGCTTCGGCTTGACCAAAAGCCTACTCGCTCGCCCAGCAACTACCATCGTGGCTTCTGTCCGCAACCCCGAGGCTGCCACTAGCCTCAAGTCAGGCATCGAAAATGCCACCGTAGGCGGAAACAGTGTCCTCCACATTATCGAGCTGGACTTCAATACCGCCATCTCCCCGAAGGAGATCCTCCAAATTGTTACCACCACCCTCTCCCCGATATCCCACGTCGATATCCTGATTTGCAACGCTGGATTCGCGGCGCCCTTCACCCGCGCTAGTCTCACTTCAGCAGAAGACCTGCGCACTTCGTTCGAAGTCAACACCATCGCACCTCTGATGGTTTTTCAAGCATTTTGGCCTCTTATGCAGAAGTCACCTTCTTCTCCTAAGCTTGCTGTCATTTCATCGTCCGTTGGGTCGATTACTGAACAGGAGCCTGTCCCTGGTGGTGCTTACGGTCCCAGTAAAGCTGCATCTAACTGGATTACTAAAGCGCTTCATTCTGAGAATGAAGCGCATGGTCTTGTTGCGTTTTCACTTCACCCGGGTTGGGTACAGACGCGTGCTGGGGACTTTGCTGCGAAGGAGTGGGGATACTCAGGTAGTCCGCCTGTCACTGTTGACGAGAGTGTGAATGGCATGTTGGAGGTAATTGATGGAGCGACGAGAGAAAACTTCTCTGGTAAATTTGTCACTCAGACTGGCGAGATATTGCCGTGGTAGAGACCAAGTATTTAAACATTTTCTAGCATGAATATGCACAATTTGAATCCTCCTATGTACAGCGATCCAATCGTAGTTCCTCAAAAGGACTACAGTTTAATCCATCTTCCCATCCACCGCTGGTTCAACTCCTTCGCCTCATCAACCAACCCAAGCCCCAAAAGCAACTGAATAGAGCCACGAACGGAGGACTGCAAAGAAGAACTTACCCAAGCATGCGTAGGTGCAGTATGCTCACCAATGAAAATGGTGTTATGCTCCGTCTGATGATAAGCAGGAATGTACAATTTATGCTGCTCTACATCCGGGCGGCACCACGAAGTCGCAGTATGTTCATCCTCGAGCCAACAGAGCCGCTCGTAATCACCCGTATACAGGTCTCGCGCTTGCTCGCCATGCAGACTGACGATTGAGTCAAGTACTGTCTGAACGTGCTCTTCGTCGGAGAAACTTACAAACCGGTCACTCCAGTCGCCGCCTCGGTAGTGCATTATCAGGCCTGGACGTGACTCGTTGAGACCGTAGACCGGGTAGTAGAGAGCACCGATGGGGTCGCTTGGCGGTTTGGAATATCCGCCAAAAATGGGTCGGTCGCCCTTTTCCCAGAATCGTTCGGAGAATAGGAGGGCCACTTTGCAAGCAGACTTGAAGCGGACACCAGCTTCGCTGATGGCACGATCAAGGACCGATGAGAACTTTGGCAAATCCATGAAGCGGGTCATGGTGAATGGTGTGGCCATGATCGTGTAGTCATATTCTTTGGACTCGTATGTTCGATTCGAGACACTGGGATACCAGGAAAGTCGGGTGCGAGTGTTGCCGTTGCCGTCCTGGATGGGTTCCAACTTTCTGATTTTCCGGTTGAGGGTGAGTCTGTCGCGAATGTGTGGAAGAAAGGCGTCAGATAGACGGTTGAATCCTCCATCGATACATAGCCATTGAGTTTCTCCCAAGCTGCCCTTTGTGCCATCCAAGCCCAGGTTGGAGTTGTGGTGTAACTCATCCCAGAACACATCATAGTCGGATGAAGTCCAGATCTCATCAGTAACATTCTCGCTGGCCTTGAAGACATGTCGCATCATAGCCTGTTCGCTCCAGTCATCGAGGCCCTGGTCCATGGCAATCTTGTGGGCTCTCCACACATCCGTTTGAAGAGACTTGAGAGTCGTTTCGTTCTTCAAAATCTTGTCCATCTGATCCTGAGTGTTGTTGAACTCTGCCGTGGTAATAGCAGGCGCGTCCTCCAGACTTGGATCTGCCTCGACTTCGGCGCGCGTTGGAATTCTTCCATCTGGATGGCGACGAGTCCCCTGAGCAAGTAACTCGTTGGGACTATGTTGGATCCAGGGAATGAAGTCGATCTTCCATTGCGAAGCATTTTTGTTCATGTCGTTCAAGATGTTTGCCATTTGGAAGGTCAATTGGTGGTCAGAGTACAGAAGAGTATCATTGTCGTCTTTGTATGTCACAGAGTATGGCAACCTCATCGGTCCCATCTCAGCCCATTCCTGTGTATCTGCCACATATTTGGTTCGGAATCTGCCCCCAACACGGTCGCTGGCCTCGATGATCTCCCAGTTGTGCACGCCGACACTGTCCAGCATCAGGCCTGTTGCGAGACCAGAGATACCTCCACCAACGATCGCAATAGAAGTATTCCTTGGCGAGCTCCCTGTAGTGACTCCTCCGGTGGATTCAAGTTTGTCCTTGATATTGGCTACCCCGTCAAACCAAGTTCCTAGAGAATCAAAGTCTTTCAGCAATGGAATGTTCGTGTCTGCTGTTGATCGCTTTTTCGGCTTCTTTTTCAAAGACACAGGGCTGCTTTTACCCAGCAAAATTTGCGTACTGTCTAACATTTTGCGCCCATAAACATACACACAGTGATGCGTTGGAGCGTCTTCGGGAACCGCCCAGACCAATCTTTGAGGAGGCTCATCTAGAATAGAGAAATGCGCAATTATTTGCTCTTTGGCAGATGCCTGACCATCACAAGAGGCAAACGTCGACTCGATCAAGCTTGGTGGCTCTCGAAGCCAATTGAGATGGACATTGGCCAGTTCGCCGCGTCGAACCGTGTCAGATGTTGTTACTTTCACGGTTTCTTGCTCGATGGTCCTGGCGAACCCAGGCAGACACTGGGCGACCACAGCTGCCACGAGAGACAACTTGCCGATCATTCTCCGAGAATTTGACTGACATTTTTACATCCGTTCGTCTGGTTTATATACCCATAACTTCTGCGGGAGATCCCGACAAGACCCTCGAGGACCTTTGGCGTTGCCAAGAAATGTCCGAGAAAGTCACCAAGTGCGGTATGAAGCTGCAGATCGTCTTCTCGCAATGCAGTGAAGAAGAGTACCTTTAGAGCACCGTGGAGAAAGCCAAGAGTTATTTCGTGTACCTTGCGGCTTGTTCACAGATGCTTCTTTTCCGCTCTCAATACTTAGCATGATGATCTTACGTCAAGTCTCGGAGATTTCATCGGACTTGAACTTGCCGACGATAGACATAATCCTAGGGATTCTCTCTCAAGGTTGTGTCCATGTAGGTAATCAATCAAACCTGGATAGTTGGCAACAGGGTTATTTTCGCAGGTTCAGTCTGAAACTTCGTGCACATTTCCGCTGGACTGGTATAGGTGACATTTGGGCTGACACGTGTAGAGACAAATAATGTGAAACGGCATTTCTGCAGTCAGATGTGCTTGCCCCTCTCTTTTAGTTTATATGTTTGGGTTTTCTTCGAATTACTCTGCGTGGTAACGACACGTCTGCCTGCAAACTTTCCATCCAGATTTGCTCGATATTTTCGATGTCTTTCAGTAGACAACCATGACAACAATGTCAAGTCCGAAGTCTCATACCTGCGAGATTTGTGCATCATGACTCGTCCTCTCGGATCATATAATCCCAGATAAAGGAACATTGTATGAGAACACCGATGTTGACGAATAATGTATGATACAATCCCCTCTAGGATGGTACTCGCCCTGATAGACATTGTATTGTTCAGGCCACTATCAACAAAATGACGTCTGATATCGCCGATGTGGCAATGTTCCCTAGCCCTCCTTTGCCAGTCTGGGAGATCAGGCGAAGCCACCCTCATGAGTATCGGCCACTATTGAGCGATATTCCCTGGATCGAGGTCATATTATTGATAGTATAGAATTCGTTAAACAGGAGGTTGAAAATGAGCTCTGACAAAGATGCTAGCTTAAGAAAAGACGCTAACATTTATATCAATGCACTTGTCCACAGGATCTAGATCAGGCTCTATGATCTAGTCTACACACTTCTTGCTGCTCTAAGCTTAACAAATACACTCTCAACTTCCTACAGGGCGGATTGCTTAGATGGGGCTTTTACGACAGATATTGGTGCCTGATGTCGTCTAGAGCGCATGTACAGAGATCTGGGAAATCATCGGGATTTAGGGGCGAAGACTTGAACTCGGACCTGGGTCTCTACTTCCAACGTTCAACAGAATGGCCTCTGTAAATTATCGTCCATAGCTATGTGGTCCTCGATTCTCGATGACAAATATGTCTAGACTAGAAGTCTATATGCCTACAATGTCCCCATAGAGGAATCTACTTTTAGACGGCCAGACTTCATTCCAGGTCCTGCACAGCATGAAAAAGATATTTATTGGAGACTACTCTGCACTTTATAGGACTCGCATGGTTGAATGGATAAACAAATAACTACATCATACAAAGTGCAGCGAAAGAAGCCAAAATAACAAGGATGCACATGTCGAAGGCAATACCAACACTATTAGCCGCACTAGTCGGGCTAACAGTAGAGCTAGTTGTGCCGCTCGCCGGCTCGCTAGTAGTGGCACTGGCAGATACAGTGGCGCTGCTGCTATTGCTGCTCAAAGTCTCAGCTCCAGACTTCTCCAGGATACCACCTTGAACGGATGCAGGTATAGTGCTGCCTACGGCAGTGTTGGCAGCCTTTTTAAAAGAGTCAAGGGTGTCCTGGCCATTCGATCTGAGAGACAAGTGTCAGTTAGCGCCAATTAAGAGAAAGGTTATGCTTAGATACGGTGGATTGATAACTCCAACCATGCCGGCCTGACAGTGCCCAATCTGACCGCAATAAAACCAGAGTGGGGTCGTATCGTTGATTGTCAGAGTGAAAACGGTTTCCTGTTCAAGTTAAATAATACTGCCAGATCCTTTCTAGGGGTACTTACTGATGCCTTTGTAGTTGGCATGAATCCACTAGAAAAGCTCGACGCGCTTATGGGATGACAAGGATTATCGAAGGAAGCTTGAGTCATCGAATGGTTCTGTGGGTAGAAATGAAATTCGACCTTTTCTCCTGCAGCCACAGTAAGAGTCTCTGGGTCGAACGTGAAGCCGTTTTTGCCGACATCGACTTTATGGGTACTGCTCGATGCCGAGCCTGTTGTGGTTGTCGATGCAGTAGTTGTCATGCTAGTATCGTTTGAGCCATATTGGGCGTTGGTCAATGGAAGCACAAACAGAAGAAATTTCATTGGGGTCATCATTCTTTTCTGTCAAAGGTAACTATGATGGACTTCTTGGCCTTTGGAAGTATATACTTCCCTACCGTAGGCCTTCCAATTTATATCCAACATCACCTCTAACTTGCGGGGTTAACGTTCTATTCCAAATACTAAATGATCTAGACACGAATAGATTTTTCGCATAGCCACGGAAAGATTCAGCTAAGCTCTGAGCCTTCTCGCGCGGTAGCCTTATTAGGTTAATGTGCCAAAAGCTTAAGCAGAGAGGTGAAGCAAACACAGCCTCGAGATCTACCTTCTATACTTCTCAAGCTATGAATATCATCGAATGCGTCATTCCATAGAGGTATCAGCTGATTTGCAAATTGGTTCGGATTCCAGACTGTGGAGGCGCAGCAAAGGATCCTCCGTATTGATCTTCAAGTGGCTCACCATTCGACACCATTTGGCGAAAACGAGAACGAGAAGACTGTCAATTCACTTAATTAGGCATCTCGTAAAATACTACTTCAAGCAAATGTTAGGCTGTGGGACTGAGTTCAGCACTAGGAAATCAGAGGTGAATACGCCAATCAGCCACAGGACCAGTTGATATGAAAAGAACTGTGCGACAATGCGACATGGAGCTGAGTCGTGAATGCCAATTTATTTATTGAGAAAATTGTTCTCCGCTAAGAAATATTACCACCTTGTTGACTATGACCCGGTATGTTTTCGCGTGGCTCTGGGCCGTCCCTGTACCGGCTCAGCTACAGACCTTCCACCCTCTCGGCCACGATGCAATCACCTATAGTATCAATGTCCCCGACAAGACCGCCCAAACTGGCTCTGGGTCTATATACTTCCAAATGAATTCCACCCGTCAGGTGCGGTGGTTTGCTCTAGGGCAAGGAATGCAGATGTCAGGCGCCAATATCTTTGTTGCTTATACTTCTAGCGACAAGGTGACAGTTTCGCCACGGTCCGGCGCAGCCGAAATTGAGCCGTTGTATAACAAAGAAGCCCAAATCACAATGCTCGATGGCAGTGGTGTACACAACGGGGTCGTTACCACCAATATCCGGTGTGACAGCTGCCTAAAATGGATCGGTGGAACAGAGAATGTCAACAGCTCTTCAAGTCCATGGATTTGGGCTGTGAAGTTCGGAGATTCCCTGGATTCAACCAGTGTATCCGCGACAATCACCCAGCATGACGACCGGGGCATTGTGTCTATCGACATGAAGAAAGCGACGGGTGGCAGCTCGGAGAATCCATTTGCTCAACTGGCTCCAGCGTCTGTTTCCAGTCCGGCTCCGAGTTCTGATCCCTTCTCTAACATGATCAATCGAAAGAAGACGGCACATGCTGTGCTCATGATCTTGGCCTTTGTGGTCATGTTCCCATTTTTCGCGATGGGCCTCCACCTCTTCCCAGCGAAGTGGACAGTCAATATCCATGGGCTCAGTCAGCTGTTCACTCTGGCTGTTGCAATTTCTGGTCTCTGTGTGGGGGTTTCTATGGCAAGGGATCTCTCCTTGGTTGATCACTATCATCCAATTATCGGCATGGTAGTTGTCGCGTGCCTTGTTGCTTTCCAGCCTGCCATGGGCTTATTACAGCACCGGTTCTTCCGGAATACTGGCGGAAAGGGGCCTTTCGCCTATACTCATCGGTGGTTTGGGCGACTACTGATCACCCTGGGAATTATCAATGCTGGACTAGGATTCAAGCTCGCGCAGGGACCGCGCGGGGCGGTGATTGCGACCAGCGTTGTGGCTGGAGTCATGGCACTGGGGTATGTGGCCGTTGTATGGCTTAGGCAACGACCAAGGAGACGAAGTGGGGACTAGAAACGCCAAGTGGATTGTTATGACTGCATAGTGTGTTAGTGTTAGGGTCAGTGGAGTGTAGTGTAAGTGTTGGTGGAGAGAAAGGTGTTCGCTGAGATCGACTATGACATCATCGTCCCCCTGTCTCTGTTTGTTCACTGCACATTCTCTTCTCTTTCTCTCTTCATCGAGGCATTGGGTTGCTGAATCTCTTGTTTCTGTCGTTCGTTAATAGTATTCGCTATATCATTGAACTCTACTTTGACCGTCAAACCCACCTGGCCTCTTGTCGCAACCACGCGACGTCCTCTATACCTCTGAAAAGGCATTATAATGCCATTGCATACATTCGCCCTCGGTGCAGCACTGACGCCTACAGTGCTGCACACTCTGATCAGCCACGTAAGCTCTTTTTTGAGGGGAATACCGAAGCCCATACTGATGTCGTGTTGCAGTACCTGCACCGTAAATTGCTGCACAATAAACCTACCGTTCATATCACCTACGATGAGGGCATCCAGATCGTGCGCCAATTCCTTTACTATGCGTCTAAGCATCCTGTCGAAGATCTCCAAGCATTCACCCGTCAGTGGGTGCCTAGCCCACATTGGGTGAGAACCGAGACCATCACAATTCCCGATGAGTTCCTATCGTCTGCCGGAGACGCGATTGTCAATCAACTGGGCCCGAAAGGTATCACAAGAGTTGGAGGAGAGAAGTGGTGGCAATGGCGTGGGCCATCTGAAGGTCTGAAGGGAGAGTGGATTGAAATGCGCAACCACTACAATGAAACCGAGAAGGCCAACCAGCGCTCCAATCGAGTTATGCTGTATATCCACGGTGGTGCATACTTCTTTGGAAGTGTCGACACACATCGGTATATGATGCAACGTCATGCGCGCAAAATCAAAGGACGTGTGTTCGCGCCGGACTATCGTCTCTCGCCACAATTCCCATTCCCATGTGGGTTGCAAGACTCAATGGCTGCATATTTATGGCTGCTCAAGTCATATGAGCCCAAGGAAATCATTTTGGCTGGTGACTCTGCGGGTGGAGGCATGGCCCTTTCAATGCTGGTCATTATGCGAGACCAAGGCATTCCTCTGCCCGCAGGCGCCATCTTGATTTCACCCTGGGTTGATCTGACGCACTCTTTCCCAAGTATTGTGAAGGATAATCCAGGCGATTACATCCCTCCATGGGGTTTCCGACACAAACCGTCGACCGCTTGGCCACCTCCCAATGCCGATGATATCCTGAAGATGAAGAGAATGTCGCAGCAACCGACAGTCACGGCCGAAGATGTACAGAAGGCAATTCCTGCTCCGAATAGTGAAGCGGAGGAGACGGCTGTTCGTGGATATACTGTCCACGAAAAAACCCCTCCTCGCGACGAACCTGCCTACCCTGGTCAACAACAGAACCAGGATCCTGCTACCTTGCAAACTGAACCCGACAACATCCATGTCGTGTTGGATGGAAAGACAGTTGAACTGAAGGATCAAATCCAAATGTACACGACAAATCAGCTCATGTCCCACCCGCTTGTTTCGCCTGTCTTGCAGCCGTCACTCGGTGGTTTGCCTCCTCTTCAGATTATCAGCGGTGGCGGTGAGATGCTTCGTGATGAGCAGTTCTACGTGGCTCACAAAGCTGCTAACCCGAAAGCATTTCCGCCGAGTGATGTGTATCTGGACGAGAATGACCCAACTCGCGAGACCTTGAACAAGTACGCACCAACTTATGTGCAGCTTCAGGTGTGGGATGATCTTTGTCATGTGGCTCCCACTCTCAGCTTCACACGACCTGCCAAGTATATGTTCAGATCTATCGCCCAGTTCGGCGCTTGGGCTTTGGCTCGTGCGCAGAAGGGAGAAATTGATGTTGTAGACGATTCTGTCTTCATGCCCCTCACCTCTAGCAGCTCTAGCAGTTCTGAGGAAGGGCTCCCAAGTACTCAGGCCAAGACCAACAAATTACCTCCGAAAGAAGGAGTTGCATTTGTCGGCAAAGCCGGAGATCCCCTACCGGCATTCCATCAGCACATGATTCGCCAACGTGTCGATAGACATGGACACATTTTCCCACTTGAACCTCCTTCCTCATATCCGGTACTAGACATTCCGCCCGCTCACGTCGGTGCTATCAATCCTGAACTCATTCGGAAGTGGCTGGAAGCAAAGCAAGAATGGGACATCAGGTTCTCCAAGGAGAAGCTCCGGGTCCAAAGTCGTCGCATGAGAGAGTTAGCCCATGGGTTCCAGGATTTTGACGGTGAATGCCCGCCTGCAAGCTCTTTGGCCGCTCGACGTGCTGCGCCTGGTGTACTACCAAAACGTCATGCCAAGAAAAACTATGGTATGATGCTTTGGAGCGGCTGGGGAAGCAAGCATGATGAGCGCACGATGGAAAAGGAGCGGCTGGCTACACAGTCAGGCCGACCCTCGACTCGTCCCAGTGTCGACGCTGGTCAGGCTGGAGTTTGGTCCAGCACACCGTCGAGAAACCCTCAAGGCGAAGTTGGTGCGGATCACGACCCAAGCAAGGAGAAATCACACGCCAGCGGTCCTACTTCCGTAACTTGGAATGAGAAAGAACATCCCAATAACAATGGAGATGCTTCCACGGGTCGCATATCCACAGACCCGGATACAGCCTCTCGGCCTCTGTCGGAGAAGAGCGGTCCAATGCTCATTTTACCTGAAGTGGACAACCGCAAATTTACCGATGAAAACGCAAGCACTAGAGCCCTCTTCCATGCGGCTGGTAGTCTCCCTATGAAGTCTGATATCTCCTTGTCTAACAGTCGATACCGGCCAGGGTCTGCTGCCGGCTCGATGACCGGTCGCAGTGAGATGGTATCTGACACTGCTAGCACTGTTGGTGGCGACAAGGACTCTGTTGCTCGTATGAATATGGCGCCTGATAGTGCTAGCACCCGTGCTGTGCTGGGCGCGAAGGGGGTTATCCCAATGATGGCACACGAGAATGGCCGTATGTCTTCTGATACACTTTCGGTTTTCTCTGCTGCTGGTCGTGATTCCATGTCCCAGCGTCCTGAGATGCCTGATAGAGAGGTTTTCAAGACAGCAGAAGAAACCCATTAGGCTGCCATCTCTACCATTAACCATGATCTATTTCGGATCTTTTACGTCCTCCTCCTGTCTTTTTCAACTTTTCCTTCGTATTTGATTTTACTTATGCCTGAACTGTTCTTACGAGAGCCTGTTCACCATGTTAAGCTCTACTCTATGAGCTACCGTCTCGTTTTGTCTTTGATTTTGGATATACCCGATGTTGGCGGTCCCGAACCTAGCCCTCTGATTACTACTACAACCTGCATTTGAATCTTGGAGAGTGAATACAATCTATACCCTAAAGAACCAGCTGTGTAGAATCATACACGTCCTCGTAAAATAGGTAATATTCCTTGGAGGTGAGACGAAGTTTCACCAAACTCATCTGTAGCCACGAGCCACAATAACACAAGTCTAATAATAACATACAAAGATAATATCTTTACAACTCAAACAAAGACACTATTTCACTGCCAATCAAGCCCAATCTTCTTCGCAACCTGCTCCGCAACATCAAGGAAAGCCTGGCGCCTAGCACTACGCTCGACACTCTCCTCCGCAACAACAGTAGGCATGCCCCGATCGGCATCCTCGCAGACCCGAGCATCAAGAGGGATATCACCAAGGAAGTCCACACCGAGTCTCTTACATTCCGCAACAACACCATGCGTCTCATCGTGAACATGAGGCTTATCGCCATGTGAGAAAATGCGACTCTGATGTCCGCACTGCGGGCAAGCGAAGAATGCCATGTTACGGACCATTCCGAGGACTGGGACTTCCATGCGCTGGAACATGCCGATGCCGCGGACTGCATCACGGAGTGCGATATCTTGAGGTGTTGTTACGATGACCGAGCCATCGATTATGATTTCTTGGTTGATTGTTAGTTGGACATCGCCTGTTCCTGGAGGTAGGTCCAGGATAAGGACGTCTAGGGGTCCCCAGGAGACTGAATGGAGGAGTTGGTGCATTGCTTTTGTGACCATCAGGCCGCGCCAGGAAATTGGTGTGGTGTCCATTGGCAGTTCGCCTGTTGTGCTGTCGGCTTGTGTTTGGGGGAGGAGATAGCCCATTGACATTGATTTAAGGCCGTAGTTTGTTAGTGGGACGAGGCAGTTATCTAGTGAATATGTGAGTATTTGATCGGTTGCGCTCCCATATTTGGCGAATACGAGGACTCACTTTCATCGAGACGAGGTTCGCCGGAGAGGTTAAGAAGAGTTGGGATAGATGGACCGAAGATATCTGTATCCAGAATACCGGTCTTTATACCCCGGCGTGCGAAGGAGAGCGCAAGGTTGACTGGCATATATCATTAGTGCGTGCTCAATCAACGTTCTCTCTGAATATTGCGATGTGACTAGAGCTGGGGTGCATATAGCAAGAGAGAAGGACCCACCTGCTATCGTTGACTTTCCCACACCACCTTTGGCTGACGAAACTGCGACAACTTTCTTCACATCGCGAATCTTCCGCTTTTCAGGAAGATTACGACGAGAGCGGAAAGATGGAGGAGTACCAGAGCGTGGGAGCCCCTGTGGTAGGTTAGCCAAATTTTCCTGATTGAGCTTCCTATAGCCCGGGGATTTCTGCAGATACTCGATGCACTATTAAGCAGCAACGAAGTTCCGAAAATGATATAAGAACTGACCAAAGGGTTATCATGTTGGAGGGCCCTGCAAGTAGAGAAGAGTCTCACACGCATAGCAGCTCCACGAGCAGGAGATACTAGCATATTGGCAATTGCACAAGGCAGATTAAGGAATTGACTAAACAATGTATGAACAAAAGTGAAGCTGGGATGATTTAACGATACTGCCGATACAAGGCTCTGACCGCCCAGAGCACTGACCACAAGGAAGCCATAGACGTAGACCGCCTACCGCTAGTCCCAGATAGGCCTATTGATCCGTTATCCGGAAAAACCGCAAAAAAAAAAGTCGCGAAGCAATCTTCTCTTCTTCAGAACAACAGCATCATGGCGAAAGGAACACGTTCGCTGGCTGATCAGCTGGCTGATTTTGAAGACCCTACACCTAAGGGTATGACCATCCTTGATCCGTCGCCTTGGGACATGCAATGCTGACTGCTCACCTAGATTTTGACCCCGAGGACATCGAGAACGGTGGCCAGTCAAGCGATGACGACGATGTCGAGACGCCTGATGAGAACGCAGGACGGGAGCATTATCAAGCTGTGGGGTGAGTGAGGAATGCTTTTCAGGCTCAATGACATACTAATAATCGAAATAGCAAAGGAAAACTCCGCAAGGAAGACCCCGTCGCCCTAGGAAAACAATACGAAGGCGCCCATGTCAGCAGAGACGCCCTAGGCGCCGACAGCGATGATGACCCTTTCGCAGCTCGCTCCGATGAAGACTCCGGCTCCGAGGAGAGCGGATCTGAAGAAGGTTCAGATCTAGGCTCTGAAGCGGATTCAGAAGAAGCAGGCGACGATGACGAGGATGAATTGGATCAGGGGAACTCTGATGAAGACGACGAGGACGAAAGCGAGGAATCTGAGGAGGAGGCGCCACGCCCGAAGAAGTCAAACAAGAGCAAGAAGAGTGTCGAAATAAGTGTCCCCACCTCGGGTGATCGCGATGAACTCCGCAGATTGATGGCCACAGACCAAAAGTCCATTGCCGCGACGATTTCTTCAGCAGCCAAGGCCGATGCCACCAAGGGCAAGGCCGTTAAGGAGCAACGTGCTACCTTCGATGCCTTACTGAACACCCGTATCAAGCTCCAGAGTGGATTGACGGCTGTGAACAGCATCGCTTCTTTGGAATCTAACGAAAGAGCAGACGGCGATGACGAGATGGTTGACGAGGAAGCTATCAAGTCAGCAGAATCAGCAGCCCTCGCATTATGGTCGACTCTCGAAGGTCTGCGATCTGCCTTGGCCGACGCCAACTCCAAAGACGACAGCAAGAAGCGCAAGAGACCTTCCCCCACCTCCACCACCACTGCCACCGCCTCTCTCTGGGAGCGTATGTCCGAATTGGAATCTGAATCCCTCTCCCACCGCCGCTCCATCCTCGACAAATGGTCCTCCAAGGTTCGCGGCACCTCCGCAGCTGGCCCCAACTCCCGAGGCAAGCTCCTTGGCGCTGCAGGCCGTCAGCAAACCATCACAGCTGTCCTGGACGCCCAAATCGCAACAGAGATCGGCGAACGATCCTCCAAGCGCGCCCGCTTTTCCGACGAGCAAGAACCCCTCTACGACGACGGCGCTTTCTACCAGTCCCTTCTGCGCGACCTCGTTGAGCAGCGCATGTCCTCCTCCGAGGCTATGACCAACGGTCTCGATTTGCACCACTTGCCATCCCGCCTGCCGATCCACCCTGTCACTGGTATGCGCAACGACAAGGTCAAGCGAGACGTCGATACCCGCGCCTCCAAGGGCCGTAAGATGCGCTACACTGTCCATGAGAAGCTGCAGAACTTCATGGCCCCAGATGATCGGGCGTCGTGGACCACGCGCGCGCGTGATGAGTTCTTCGCTTCTCTTCTTGGTCGAACGGCTAGTGGTGTTCTTGGTGAGGGTGATGAGAGTGGCAGCGAGGCGGAGGATGACCGTGAGGAAGGTGGTTTGCGACTGTTCCGAAACTAGAAGGTCTGCACAATTACATACATACGCATCTTTTTTTTTTTTTTTTTTTTTGTATTACAGTGGTTACGACCATGAAATAAAAGGCGAATCTCTGTGCATTCAAAGTTGTTCAGTGGGTATGGTATTATATACAGTGTGTGGTCCGGGTATCTCGCTCGCTTTCAATGTGTATCTCCAAGATACATGCAACCAAATCATTTCTTTCCTTCTTCTCGCGGTGTATAGGCCGGTAATTGTTCGGTTGATGGGCCTTGTGACCATTCGAATGTTGTTGTTTGCTGTAGCCCTAGCATCTTCTCGCGCACTGCTTGTTCCAATCGCAATCGTCGCTCTACTTCTTCCTCTGCGGATAGAAAGTGAGGCTGGCCATTAGCGCCAATGACGACTGCGCCGCTCACATCGTTGTATGATGGAGGGATTGCGCTTGGGAGTGGGGGCGATGTTCGGGTGCTTGCGCATTCTTTTGTTCCCAATGTAGGGATGGTGGGGAGGGTGGACATGATTTGACTTTGCATGGTATATAGAGTCGATACGGAATAGAGACTTGAGGCTGAGGATTGGGATCTTCGCGAATTTGTAGTGCGATAAAAGTGCCTTGGATATCACGCGGTCTGGGGTAAAACGCCTCCGCACGCTAGTGAGTTTGCGGGGTGAGACAAGGGTGGCGTCTGCCAAAAGTTCGTAGATGATGATTTTGAAGAGGTTGAGGATGAATGTTTCAAGCAAAGAGGTCAGAATGAAGAGAGAAGAACCGTCCAGGGAGGATCGTCTAGGAACGCGCGGTGATTTAAATATTGAGTGGGTCTTTCCCCCTTACAATGATGCAAGGCCCCGAGTACAGACGTCAGATTTGCCCGAAGGAGGTGAAGATTGTCATACTCGGACTTTTTGATTCTTGAACTCTTGCATTTCCATGCATTGTGGTCATGAACTGAACATAACATTTATATCGTGTTTGTTCGTTTGGTCGGCTATACTTGCTCGTATACTTCCGCTTCGCTCGGTTATGCCGTGGCTGCATCGGCTGCAGTCACCACCAGTCCTTTGTGGGCTTGAGCTTGGCGGGGGCACTAGGATCGTCAATTGTCATCCACCTCCTGCCACTGTGCCCGCAATGACTGGATGAGGGAATCCATATTCCAGCCGGTCCTTGCATGCATGGCTTGTAATAGAGCCTCCGCAGCCCTTTGATCTAGGCGATGCCGAAGGACCCATCCCCCTTCCAAGGTCGTTAATACAAGGTCAGCTGAAGAGGTATTGGTAACTCACAGGCCACTAGACTGTGCCGTGCAGTAAACAGTGTATTCTCGGCTTTGCTGTTCGAATGGGCTAGACCCAACACTGTGAGCAGGTGATGACGAACAGTTTTCTACAGAGCATTGTAAGTATCTCCGACCGACAAACTGAAGAAGAAAAGGTCGAACCTCCACTATTCTCGAGTGGCGTAGACTGTCATAGGCGGATGACGCGTTCGATCCCTCCGAAACAGCCAGGACGATCTTGGCGAGATGGAAGTATTGAATGCCGATGACTACCAAATCAGCCTGGAATCCTCGAATGTACTGACATCGCTTACCATGTACGGGCAATAGCATCCAGATGGTCGGAAATCGTTGGTCGGACTCCAGACCTCGTGGAACAGACCTGACAGGCTCAAATGTATAAGGCTTAGTGGAGTACCATTCGTCGATCTCGGCTCCTATGCCATGTGCTGTCGTACAGTCGGTGAAAGCGCTTTGGAGAACTTTGGCGAGCAGGAAGACCATGCGGCTAGACCATGCAAAGTCGTCATTTCTTTGAAAAACATCGGAGTGGTAAAAACTGCGCAAATTGGTTCGGAGAGGCCGTTGAGTTGTCAGAGAAATATAGATGTCCTGACGCAAACAAAGCCAAGCAGCAGCCTCGCCCAAGCCACCTGAGGAGCCAAAGGTTGACACTGTATTCAATATGTGCGTCGTACCGGTAAGATGGAATTGATTATCCTCGCCTAGAGAGTGTGAGTGTCAATGAGCCACACAACTGCCGATATACATGCCGTCCATTTCCTCATGCTGGCGAAGTATAGCTACTGTTGCAAGAATGTCCTCGGAAATATGTTCTCGAGGTTCAGATAGTGCGGGAATGAGTAGTTGAACACAGCAACTGTGATGCTGCAATGCTTCTGCCACATCACTGCCATCCTGGCGGTCTAGATGGTGCGATGAAAATGCAAATACCGCATGACGCAAGAAAGGTTCTTTTAATGCACGGGCTGAAACTTCTGTTTCAAAGTGCCGTTGAGGGTCTGTGATGTCGGCCTAAAGATCTAGTTGTCAGTTGCAAATCCATTTACAGGTAAACAAATACACACCCAAAGGGCCATGTTCTCCACAAAGTTTCTCATCAAAACAGCTTCTCTTTCAGTTAGCAAATGCAATGTGTTTGATGATCTAGACTGTATTGACCTCGGAGAGGAAAATGACGAGATGGACGGTGAATGGCTTTCTGCAACTCGAGCTGGAACTGGCGTCAAGGCATTAGCGGCAAATCGTTGTGTGCTCTGCTGCACACCCGAGTACAAACTGGCGATCTCAGTAGTTTCGTCGTGGAAGCGCACTACGAAATAAGTTAGATTTTTTGCAGTAGATCACATAGAAAACAAACCTTGGCCATGTAGTTGGGGCCAGCTACTCTGATCTGGAAATGCAAGTTCAGGCTCATTGGGTAGGAAAATGCCATTGCGAAAACGGATATTGGTTCGATCACATTCGACACTAGCGTGTTGACAATGCCCGCAACCTTGGTTATTGAGATCGCCTTGATTCTAGTTTAGCGAAGTGTCCCGACACAGGTACAAAGTAGCTTACACTTCAAGTGTCGAGCTGTGTGGTGGTCAGAGATTGGCTCAATCAAACCCCCGGAACACTTACCACGACATCGTTGGCTGTGAATCAATTAGTTCGTATCTTACATATGGTGGGATCTATGACCTACCAGCTGGCCACTAGGCGACTTCTTTTGGACAACATGGAAACATATGCATGGAGCGAATTGCTGTCTGAGCAAAAAGAAAAGCACAAGGAGGGGGTATTCTTTCCGGGAATATGACCCACTATGCTCATCGACTTGCAGTTGAAGTCGAAGTGGAAGTTGGAGTTGCGGGGAGAGATTTGATATTCGCACGCAAAAACACTATACACTAGACTTTACCTGGCTTAGCTCTTCAGAATGATGACCAATAATGTCAGTGATATCCGTATCTTGGCACACTAGCCTGACTAGGTGCACAGTGAATCTGCGTGCGCATATCACGTCCTATGAACATCACTTCCCCACGTTGAAGTGGTACTTGGCTTTCCCTTCTCAAGGAAATTCTTTCCATGCACATCTTATTCCCCTTCCACCAGTTCTCGCGGAGACTTTTACCTATGAGATCTAAAGCAGTATGTTCACGATGCAGCAGAGTTGCCCTCAAATATATTTAAACCCCCTCATGGGACGAGGGAAACAGAAGACAACCCTCAATCTTCTTCGACTTCTTCCAATACTTTCAATACCTTTAACAAAATGGGCATTGAAAAGCTTAAAGTCGGTATGGCCGGCCTTGGTCGTGTCGGCAAGTTGCACGCCACCAACTTTCTTCAGAAAACCCCTCGGGCAGAACTAGTTGCAGCTTTCACCCCCGACGCTGCTGAGATTGCATGGGGAAGAGTGAACTTGGAACCTCATGGTGTGACTCTGTATAGCAACTACGATGAGATGCTAAAGCATCCTGGCTTACAGGCTGTAGCCATTGGAACTGCTACCTCTGTTCACGCCGAGGAAGCTATCAAGGCCATTGAGAAAGACCTCCATGTTCTTTGCGAGAAGCCATTGTCTACCGATGTCGAAGTGGTAAGATCCTATATATTGTTCCAAGGTCATAGCAAATACTTACCTTATTCAACTACAGTGCAGAGCGGTTGTTCAAGCTGCCCAAAAGAAGCCTTATTTGAAGGTCATGTGCGGCTTCTCACGGCGATTTGATGACTCCTACAGGGATGCCCATGCCAAGATGGAGCAGGGCCTGATTGGAAGGCCGGCTATTATCCGCAGCCAAACTTGTGACAAGTTTGATCCCTCGGGCTTCTACGTTGAATACGCTGCGTGGTCTGGCGGTGTCTTCGTCGACATGTCAGTGCATGACATTGATCTCAGTCTGTGGTTCTTCGGTGACGATGTTCTCCCCAAGAGCATCTCTGCATATGGTATCACCGCTGTGCAGCCGGAGCTTAAGAAGTACAATGACTATGACAATGCGGTCGGCATTGTGGAGTTCTGGAATGGCAAGATCGCCTACTATTACTGCTCCCGCATGATGGCTGCTGGCCAAGAAGACACTACTGAGATCATTGGCACCGAGGGCAAGCTGACCGTCAACGGCAACCCCCAGTCCAACTTTGTCAACCTTTACCACTCCGGTGGCATCACTCGCGAGATCCCTCCCAACTTCATGGGTCGCTTCAGCCCGGCCTTTGTGCAGGAGGCCAATGATTTCACAGCTGCCTGTCTGGACAACACGCCGCTTCCTATGAAGTTGACCAATGCAGTCAAAGCTGTTGAGATTGGTTCTTACCTTCAGGAATCTCTTGTGTCTGCAAAGCAGATTCGCTTCGATGAGATTGGACGCCGCATTGAGAAGGCCCAGCTGTAGCGGGATTTTTTTCGAAACTTAAGAAGAACAATGAAACATTGAACTAATTTTGCCTTTCTACTTACCCAGCCTATAAAACTTATAAACGTCAGATTCATTGAGTATACTCCAAAACAACTAGAGACTCAAAGTGTGGGGTTTCGCCGAGATGACGCCAGCTGATCAACAAGGGGGGTCGCCCTTGACATACTTCATACTTCTGCAACTACTCAACATCTTGCATTTATATCCTCTGTGGCTCTGATTATTTCATATCAAATCTCCATCATACACGGGCTGGTCCCTCTGAACATGCGATTCAATCTACAAAGCCCACTGGGACTAGGCTCTCTCTGCGCATCGGTATTCTCATTCTTTTCCGGCCAGGACTCAGGCTCTGTAACGTATCATCCAGTAATTCCACCATCTTATCCGCTAGCAGTACGCAACCCGTATCTGTCGGTATGGATGCCCAGCGACAGAGTCCAGCGTTTACCCTACTCGGAGCCCCAGTTCTGGGCAGGCCAGGATCTTACTTGGTCGGTTATTGTCCGTGTCGATGGACAAGCCTATAGTTTGATGGGTGTTCCAAGTCCCGAAGCAAGTGGTATCCTTCCTGCGATTGTTCGTCGGGCTGAGTTTACTGCTACACATTCTGTCTTTGACCTCATGGCTGGCTCTGTGGAGGTCACGCTGGATTTCTTATCGCCAGTTTCTCCTTCAAATTATCTTCGGCAGTCGCTTCCCTTTAGTGAGTTCGCTTTGAAAGCTGTTTTGTTGTTTGTACTTACCACCACCACCAGGTTACTTGACTGTACATGTGTCTGAGTCAAAAGGCCATAAAATCCAAGTTTATTCGGATATTGATGCCAGATGGACTGGCCAGGCTGGTCGCTCGCAGCGTGACTTTGAAAAACGGGATGGCCTTGCTATCTACTCACTGACAGTTGAAGATGCATCACTTTATGCCGAGGCAGATGACATGGCTCTTTGGGGTCAAGCCATCTTAGCTTCTCGACCTTCTAATTTTAGCACAATAACCGCTCTCTCCGGAAACCCCGAGAAAGTGCGTGGTGAATTTGCCAAAGTAGGTGCGCTCTCTGGAGAAGACGACACTTGGAGTGATGGAAGTGTCGTCGCGCTGGTTCACGATCTAGGCCATGTCACAGATGGACTTTCTGTGAACTTTGTGGTAGGCTACGAGAGGGAAGCTGCTATCAACTATCTCGGAGAAGCCTATACTGGCTACTATCGGGCCGAGTATCCAACAACCTCAAGTACGCTCTCATTCTTCTTAGACGATTATGGTAGCGCATTGTTGGAGTCATGGAAGTTGGATATGGAGATCGTCACTCTGTCTGCTGCTGCTGCGGGCCCCAAGTATGCAGACATCATCGCTCTGTCAACTCGACAGGCATACGGAGGTATCGATTTGACTATTCCTAACAACACACTCGACACCAAGAATGTGTTGGCGTTCATCAAAGAACTTTCCAGTGATGGAAACATCAACACCATCGATGTCATTATGCCCGCTTTCCCAATTTACTTTGTCATGGACCCGGATTATATTCGTCTCCTGCTGGAGCCCGTGATGAAGTACCTCGCTGCTGGTCGCTGGCATCTTCCATACACGATCCATGATCTCGGCACTCATTATCCTCATGCCATTGGCCATGATGACCAGCGAGCAGAGCCGATGCCAATTGAGGAGTGTGGAAACCTTCTGATTCTAGCTTCGGTATATGCTTACGCCACTGGGGATACCAAGTGGACTTCACAGTACACGGAGATTTTCCAGAAGTATGCCGATTACTTAGTTGAAAACAGCATCAATATTGCGACCCAGCTCTCTTCCAATGACGCAGCTGGGCCACTCGCCAATGAGACAAATTTAGCAATCAAAGCTGCTGTGGGTCTCAAAGCATTCGGAGAGATGAGTGGGAACACGTACTACACTCGGATTGGAGAAGAGCATGCAAACCTCTTCTTTGGGCAGGGCCTAGGGACAGACAATGAGAAGACACATTTTGTGCTGGAGTATCCTGACTACCCAGAAACATGGAAGACTCCATACAACCTCTTCCCGGATGTTTTGCTGGACTTGAAAACGTTCCCCGATGCTGCCTATCGAATGGGCAGTGACTTCTTTGCAACAGTCCGAGGTAAGTACGGTGTTCCACTTGACAATCGTCAGGACTGGGCCAAGTCAGACTGGAATATGTGGCTGGCTGGCACCTTCGATACCAGCACTCGTGATGAGTTCGTCGATGACCTGTGGGCGTTCATGACCAATGGGAAGCACAACTGGCCGTTTTCCGATCGTTATGTTGCCAATTCTGCCCATGGCAATGAGCCCGGTGTTCCTATTCTTTGTCGAGCACGTCCAACTGTCGGTGGTCATTTCGCATTGTTGGCACTGAAGGGGCCGAGGTCTATTCCCTGTTTGTCGAGTCTGGTACATGGACAAGAATCTGAGTCTGCAGTTAGGACACACTGGCGGAACCATATGCTTGAGTCTCAAGAGCTATGATATGCAATGGTTGCGTCAGGTTTGGCCTCGCTGAGATTGAAGCATAGATGATAGCTGTATATACGGTATGTAGTTTGATCTACTGGGTCTCTGATGGCAATATTGTAGGAAGCTCCTGTCAGCTTAGGGCATACATGTCAAGTGATCATTGGGCGCAAATCGAAGATTATTTCGAAATGATCTGGGCAATGGTCATACCATAACCAGTTCCGCCAGGTCAGAGGCATACATGGCGTCCGACATGCTCTGGAGCCCAGGCAAGCGCAATGGGTCATGAGCAATACAATGAATACAGCCAGAATTCAACAATGCCATAGAATAACATTAAACAAAGAAGTAAAAGGTGCCAGCCCAATAGACCCAATTGGGAAAAGTGTTGCCAGGGGGCTTACTCAGCATCACGCCTGCTGCTTCATGGGAAAGTCAATCTCCATCGAAAGTTCCCCTTCGATTCCATTTTCCACTTCTTCCCTCTTCGTTTTCTTTCCTCTTGAGCTTATACCCTCCATCCTCCATCACATCCGACCTTTGATAACACGACACTCATGGCTTCTGTACGTGGCTTTTTGACAGTCTCCCTTAGGACCAGCTTCTAGATGCGCGACACCTGCGAGATATCTCAGTCCAGAACTAACGCGATTACTCTTCTTTATTCTAGCCCCGTCCTCACAACTTCGGTTCCCAAGGCTATCCTCTCGCCAACGGTGCGGCCGCCGGTCCCGTTCCTGGTGCTACGCCGCTTCTCCCTAACAATGGCCGAGTGATCCAGAATGGTCCCACTCGAATTCTGTGCATCGCAGACGTGCGAGGTATGTCTCCTCTGGTGATGGTAAATTGATTCAAGGGCGAGGACATGGACTAATGGGCCCGTGCGACAGGAAACTTGAAGTCTCTGAATGAACTTGCCAAACAGGCTCGCGCAGACCACATCATCCACACTGGTGACTTCGGTTTCTACGATGATACTTCATTGGAGCGGATTGCGGATAAGTGAGTTTGCCTTAAAACCAGTCTGGCGCGACTCTTGCTGCCCAATACGTCATTGGGTGAACGTCCACCGCAACGACAAGAGCATCAACTAACATGAGAATCTAACAGGACATTGAAGCACGTCGCACAATACTCCCCCCTTCTACCTGAAAATGTGAAGCGATCAATCGCACAGGTCCCCCCTCAGCAATCCATCAAGCAGCGGTTCCCCGCTGATCAGCTACCCCTCTCTGAGCTTTCTATGCTTCTCGACAAGCGGATTACTCTCGACGTGCCCGTTTACACAGTTTGGGGTGCTTGCGAAGATGTGCGCGTTCTGGAGAAGTTCCGCTCCGGCGAGTACAAGGTGGATAAGCTGCACATTATTGATGAGGCTAACTCGCGCCTGCTCGATATCGGCGGAGTGAAGCTGCGTTTGTTGGGTCTGGGTGGTGCCGTGGTCATGCACAAGCTTTTCGACAACGGCGAAGGGAAGACAACTATTGCAGGTGGACAAGGAACCATGTGGACAACGCTACTGCAAATGGGCGAGCTTATCGACACAGCAAACCGGGTATACGATCCTTCGGAGACCCGTGTTTTCGTCACTCACGCCTCCCCTGCCCGTGAGGGTATGCTCAACCAACTCTCCGTCACCCTCAAGGCCGATTTCTCGATTTCGGCTGGTCTCCACTTCCGCTACGGCTCCTCCTACAACGAATTCTCCGTCAACCCATCTCTCGATCACTACCGTGGCAAGCTTGCTGCCTCCAAGGCTTCCTTCACTGATGTTTGGGAGACTGTTCGCAGTGAGGTTGAGTCGGCTATCTCTTCTAACGATGGCCAAAAGACTCTCCTGGAGAATGCCCTAGATGTGGTTGCCAAAATGCCTTCCATCGCCAATGGCGGCAACCCCTTCGGTGGCCCTGTCGCAGCCGGTAACGCTGCTGGTCAGGTCGACGAGAGTGCCTTCAAGAACATGTGGAACTTCAACTTGGCGGATGCTGCCTTCGGCTACCTGGTTCTCGAAATTGAGGGTGGTCGCATTGCTACAGAGATGCGGGCTCAAGGTTTCAACTTTGCCCACCGCAGTGGCAAGCCCCAGGCCGGCGGTGTTCCCCAGCCTGTGTCCAGTGGTCTCCCTGCCACCACTGCCTCTCCTGCCCCTACTGGTGCTGCTCGCACCCCCGTTGTGGCTCCTCAATTCGGTCAGGCTCCCCCCGCCCGTCCTCCCATTCCTCAGGGCCAAAAAGGACAGGCTCGCGCCTCTCCTGTTCCCGTCATCCCCAAGTCTGCCAGCCCTGCTCCCCCCACCCCTGCCTCCACTCAGCCCGCAGGCGAGGAGAAGGCCGCAGATCCCAACACTAACGGAAACACTCCCCACGAAAAGCCCAGCGACTCTACCGGCCCCCGTGAGAAGAAGCCTAGCAACATTCTCTTTGTGTCCAACGTGGAGAACGAGCAGGCCGTTCGTGATTTGATCCCTGAAGAAGACAAGTCCAAGGTTGTGAAGGTGGAGAAGTACGGCAAGTTTAACCACATCGTTACGTTCTCTACTATCGATGAGGCCAAGACTATGCTTGACCACCTTCCTATCGAACACAAGAAGGTTGTTAATGTTGCCCCAGGCCAGCCTCGCAAGCCTAACTTCAAGTACTTCGAGGACCGCGCCAACAACCGTGCTCAGGGCGGTGCCGGTACCTGGCAAGCTAGCGCCCGTGGTGGATCCAACGCAACCCAGCGTGGATATCAGAGTGCCAGTGACAGCGAAGGAGCTCGCCGTGGTGGCTTCGGTGGTCGCGGCCGTGGCCGTGGTGGCGAGCGTGGCCGTGGCGGCCGTGGAGGTGCTCGTGGAGGCTTCAAGAGCGGCGCAGGGTCAAACGACTCTCCCGCTTCCTCTACTCCCGCCGGTGATAAGCCTTCCCAGTCCACTGACGCCTAGGCAGTGACATCTGGACTCTCGTTTTCACATTTCTCTCGGGCGTCGATATTCGATTGCACTGCTTTCGCACGCCCCCTTGATGTTTACCCAATATTCTAATTCTTGTGTTTCTTTTTATCCCATCATATTTGCAATTCTCCTTAACCTGAGCCGTGCTTTACTTGAAAATTCTTCAGGCCTATCTAAGACGGGTATCTTGAACGGCTTCTAGCCTGGTGGACTCATGGAATGGATTCAATGGTGAAGTGGTGAAGTCTGCGGAGAGCGCGTTTGCGGAACGGGGAGTGGAAGACCGCAGGAAGATAAAGCAAAAGGAGAAGAAAAAAACATGGAAAAAGAATACACCATCCCACCTTTCTGTTTGTACTTTAGTTCTATTTCCGTGGAGAGACACATCGATACCCTAGCAGCTTCGCTCTATGTTCTTGAACACAGTAGATGATCTACTCCAAGTCTAGTCCATGTAATGTCAGCTCGTTCTAACTGGACTAGGTCAGGAAAAAGTTGCTTAGGATTCAATGAAGGAATTGATTGTTTACAAAAAAAAAAAATTACAGACTCTTAAAGGAGTGCAAGTCCCGCCAAATCAAGTTCGCCGTATCCGCAGTTCCTCCATACAATAGGAAATGGATGCGCCATCCCATAGGTAAAGATGGCCACCTGGGAACCGAGTGTCCATTCGCCAATCTCAAAAACAAAATAGAAATTCAAATAACATATCACTGAAATGGGAAATATTGCAAATAGCAGAAAATGAAGATGTAAGAGGATAGGGAGATGTGTTCCGTTGGGATGGGCAGTAATTTGCCATGGGTGTTCAAATAATCAAAGTTCAAGATCGAATATCCAAATGTTGGGAGGTAATTCCTGGCCTGTCCGTTTGCTCCTCCTTTTATCCTGCTGTGTTCGTAACGCCGTGCGAGTTCCATGTTTGTTCGATGTTGGGTATGCGTTGAAACAAGAGCGCGAGTATCAGAGGGGTGTTTTCCGTGAATCGTGAATTAAGGGTCTAGCGATGACCGTAGATGTGGTCCGCTATTTGGCTCGGCCCATGATGTCGTCAACGTCATTCTGGTTCACGACCACACCACCCTCAGAGCAGCGTGCCTTAGTGCGGAGCTCGGAACAGAGGTTGTCGACATCGATCTCGCCGTTGCGGAATCTTTCCATGGATTGGAGACGATCCCTAGATAACGAGTTAGTAGCTGACAGATGGAGAATCGTGCAGGGTGAACATACCAAATCTTTGTGCACGACAACATCTGCGACTTGTCTTCTCCTGGAACAACCTCATCCTCCTCTTGCCTGCTGTCAATCTGGCTGATCAAACTCTTCTTAGGCGCCGAGTCAGTGGCAACCTCGCTGAGGTTGTGAGAAGGACTGCCCAGGTCTGGCAGAGGGAAGGCATCGTTGAAGAATGAGCCAAAGTCTTGGGAAAGCACAGCGTCCTGGGGCTCACGCCAGTCGCCAAAGAGCACCGGATCGAACTGGCCGCCATTTTGATGAGCCAGCCAGTCGATTCCAAGGTCTTGAGTATCATCGACTGGGCCTGTGGCCTCAGCTGTAGTCTGGTTACTCGAGAAACTGTGGGACTTGCCCTTGCTATCCCGCAATGCTGGGATGGGGTTATTGATGTTGCCGCAGGCCATGCCTAATTGCGCGCAGAAGGATTTCTCACCATCAATGGTAAGGTGCCCTCCGCAGGTATCACCCGGTCCCAGTTCGTGCTGCTTGCCATCTGGGGGAGAGTTCAAGCTCGGCTCAGGGGATGTGCCGTTGGAGGAGAGCAGTTGGCTTTGGTGCGAGTCGGACGAAGATGAAGGTGAATCCGAGTTGGAAAGGTCGTGTGTGGGTGCTGAGGACTTCAGCCCAGAGTAGGAAGTTTTAGCAGAGGTAGCACTGTGAGGGGTTCCATCCGAATTGGCGCTATTGGACGAGGCATAACCACCATAAGTTCGCGAAGCACCATTCATACTGTCGCGAGCCATGACACCCGGGGCGCGGTTGTTGGTATCATTGGGCTTTTGATTGGGCTTGTTTTGGTCCTTGACCTGTCCGTTGAAGAGATGACCACCGGGCAAGTCTCCAAACTTGGGGAAATCGAAAAGGAACTCGTTATTTTGAAGGCCATATGACCCCTTGGACGGAGCATTCGGGATTGAGTTTGAGCTCATAGCCGAGATGCCGTTACCGGTCCCTGAAGCCATCCAAGACAAACGCTTCCGGTACTCACGGAGCTCGACTTGCAAACGCTCAACTTGGGCACGCAACAAACCGTTCTCCTGATTCGCCGTGTCGGAGTTCTTTTGTAGCTTTTCCACCGTGTCCTCCAAATCCTTCAGGTGTTTCTCCTTACGTTCGCGGAAAGCTCGCTGGGCAGCACGGTTCTGCGCCTTGCGCTTCTGCTCAACGGGTTAGTCCTAGACTTTCACCCTCCAAGAAATTTCAAGAAGCATACCGTAGTGGGCTCCGATGTCAATGGCTTCCTGCCAGGCTTCTTCGCTTCACTCTCTCTGCGCTTCTTTCCATTTTCTTCGCCCTCGAGATCTGACTTTCCGTCGAGGGACTTGCGCTTCTCGCCCAGTTCATATTCGGCCGAACCTGGCAAGTCGCCAATGAGGTCCGCCGAGCCGGGGAAATCGAAGTCGACGTCGGGAGTAAAGTCAAGAAAAGGACTTTCATCGTCTCCTCCAAAACCATAGGCATTCACATGGGGGGTGTTTTCGTAGTCGCCCGACGGAGGAGCGCTCAGACCGGACGAATTTTGGTCCGGGCTCTGGCTAGTCTTAATCCGAGGGGTTTCATTCTGGTGCTTGTGTTCCGGATTGTTGGAGGAAAGAGCAGCAAGAAGGAGGTCTTGCTGGTTTGGAGACAGGTAAAGACCTTGCTGGTATCGCTGATCATAGTCGCCCATTGTGACAAATTTAGGGCAGGATATGAAGAAAAGACGGTGGGAAAGAAGATGTCAATGGAGGATCAATAAGCTTTGATACAGAAGCAGCAGACCGGGCCTCCCGCCCGTGACCGATATCGAAGTGTTGGAGGCAAGGTCGATGATTTAGACTTGAAAGAGTCTCACTGCCTGATGGCTTGGAGTTGAAAAGCCCGAATCGAGTGCAAGACCAGAGGCACGGTCAGAGGCAAGATCCGATATCAATAACTGATATCAGATCGCAAATCAAGAAATGAGATGGAATGGGGCAATATGGGGGAGGGGGAAAGAAAGAAAGGATTGGAGAGGCTGAGGGGCCTGAGGTGAGGAAAATCGCCGCTAGTCAACTTGCGGCAATGTGGCTCAGGATTGGAACGAGGCTGAGGCCTGAAACAAGTGTTATAGGCAGAGAAAGGCAGTTGGTTGTACTGCTGTCTGAGCGAAATGATGAAAGCGATAGAGGGGGAGAGGCGATCACACAGGCGGTGAGCCTAGCAGGCTCCTGATTGGTTGAATTATGTCGCCCCCTCGGACCGATCTGCCATGCTTTGAAATCAGCGCCAAAACTTCTTTTCGTTTCTTTTCTCTCACTGGCCGAGGTGGAGTTTCTTCAAGCTTCTACACTTTTTGGTCCTGAGTCATCTGTGGAATGCTCTGACTCTCGGAGATCCTTCTGATCCGATCCGATCAGAATCAGGCCAGACTCAATAGGCATTCCAGGTACCTCGTTTTCGTTCTCGCAGTCTATGACGTTTAGACTCTATACATGGCATGTGCCTATCTCGTATATTGACCCCAACAAAAACAAGAATCAGCACACTAAACATGCATGTCCCATGCCGATCTTGCGCGTCGAAAGTGGGTTAACGGGGATTATGCTTATCACAGCCCCAGGGTCTTGCTCTATATCCACCTAGCTCACTGTAAATTTAACGGAGTGTGTGCCCATGTTTGTTGACACCAAGTCAATTTGAAGTATATAATGATATCCTCAATTACCTCCTATCGTACCTCTTCCATAGAAAATCCTTTGCTTCCAGAGCTATGGGAGATATCTACATATGTAAGTGACCTATCTAGTACTCTGGATAGTGGTCTGGACGGTGGCGACTTGGGAAGGCGGTGTGTAATCACGTGATCGAAAATTCACGAGTTTGATCATGAATTGTCTCCGCATGGCCTCCGCTTCTGTCTCCATTCTCTAAAACATTGCATCTTCGGATCCAAGCGTTCATCATGGCTGACGTAGCTGCCTTGGAGGCAGAGGTGAAGGAGTTTAAGCTTCAGGTAAGTCAGACACCATTCTGCCACGCGAATGTGGACTAACACATGATCAGCTTGACACTGTTGTATCGAGCTTGCAGGATGACCCCGACAACACAGAACTTCAGGCTCTCCAAACTGAACTTGAAGAATTCATAACATTTACCGAAGCTTCTATCGCTGAACAGAAGCCCGCAAACTCTGCTCCTCCCAAGGACACTCGACCCAAGGACAATGCCCCCCGCAAGCCCGCGACTGAGGAAGTCCCTCCTCCTCTCATGAACTTCTCGGTCAATGACAATGTCCTGGCCCGCTGGGTCTCCGGCGATAACGCGTTCTACCCAGCCAAAATCACCTCCATCACCGGTTCCTCGGCCAACCCGGTCTACCTGGTTTCATTCAAGTCATATGCAAACGTGGAAAACTTGACGGCCAAGGACATCCGACCCATTTCTGGCACTGAATCTCGCAAGCGCAAGGCTGATGGAAGTTCAGGCAGTTCGGCATCGTCGCCCGCCCCTCCCCCCAGTGTGATCTCCGCTGCAGCCGATATCAACCCCACACTGGCCACCCAGGTTCGCAACGACCAAACCAAGGGTGATGGTCCAGCGCGCCCTGCCAAGGCACCCCGCAAGGTCAAGGCCAATCGCGAGCTCGAGGAGGGCAAGAACAAGTGGAAAGACTTCGCTGCCAAGACCAAAGGCAAGAGCAAATTTGGCAAGAAGGACAGCATGTTCCGAACTGGTGATGGTGTCAACGCACGAGGTATTTACCTTTTCCTTTCTTTAGGGCTCACAATGCTAACTTTTGTTTAGTGGGTTTCACTGGCTCTGGTCAGCGGATGCGCAAGGATCCCACGCGAACCCGCCACACTTACCAGCAGGCCGAGGATGAGGGCTACTAAGCTTGATGTTGACAGACTGCATTGTGATGATTCCCCGACATATGGCTATGTCCCTTTCAATTTTTTTTCTTTATTTGATGATATCTCTTTCAGCTCTCGCGTCTGTTCTCATCGCTAACTAAAACACTGGCGGTGCAGATTTCATATTGTCTCGGTTTGAGACTAGGAGTTACTGTTCATAGAACGCGGTTCTGTTCGGAGTCGGTCAATTCTTTGTATCTTATTAGTGGAATGAATCATGAGCATTTGGGAAGCGTCCCACCATATCTGAGTAAAGCCGATGGAAGAGATGGCGTACTTAAGAAATATCTATATCAGGTGGGTGTATGGAGTACATGCGACATAATGCTGTAGCATTCGATCTCTTATTTAAGATGCCAAGCAGCATAAATTGTCATATCATCATACAAAAGTCCAAATATTCAGGTTTGTGCCTGACGTTAGCTTGTCCGTGCGGGGGATGTTCAGTCTCCGCCTTCGTCACTTGCTTTCTTCCGCATTGAAGACATCGGGCTTTCATCCTTCTTTATTATTGATCCTTAATTTTTTTTAGTCCTTGATAAAGCTTGATTATCATTGTATTTCCTTGTACCTCCTTGTACATCGTTAGAATTCTCATTGCCTCACGTTTCCGAGCTCGATCAACCTTCCATCCCCACACGACTGGCGCATGGCCGACCATCGTTGTTGACAGCACCACCTTGCTAGACCTGGAATATAGCGACCGACCACTAGTCTTTTCCGCAATATGCAGTTACTCGAGGCGCTTGCTGCGATCGTTGGGCTGGGTGTTCTTGCGCTCCAGCCCATCGTCGTGGCTGCACAGGGTGAAACGCAAATCCACGAAAAGGGCCGGTGTGCGATTCGCGGACATTGTGGGAAGCAATCTATCTTTGGAGGAGAGCTGCCCTGTCCCGATAATGGCCTGGCAGAGCAACCGGAGGACTCTGTGCGCGACAAGCTGGTAAATCTATGCGGCAGCAAATGGAGCGAGGCCGCAGTCTGTTGTAAAGACGAGCAGGTATGACAATCTCGGGCTCTAGTCTCTTGCGCTAAGTTGTGCTCGTTATGTCGATGCTGATATGCCAATAGGTCGACGCGCTCGCGAAAAACCTCAAACTAGCCGAAGGAATCATCGCGTCCTGTCCGGCCTGCCGAGATAACTTTTTCAACATCTTCTGTACCTTCACCTGCTCGCCTGACCAGTCACTGTTTGTTAATGTGACAAAAACAGAGCTAAAAGGCGACAAGCGATTGGTGACCGAGCTGGATAATGTCTGGTCCGAGGAGTATCAAAGTGGCTTCTATGACAGCTGCAAAAATGTCAAAAACGGTGCATCCGGTGGCAAAGCCATCGACTTCATCGGCGGGGGCGCGAAAGATTATGAAGGCTTTTTGAAATTTTTAGGCGACAAGAAATTCCTTGGAAGCCCGTTCCAGATCAACTACCATACAGAGCCTACTGGCGCAGACCCAGAAGGCATGGAAGCTTTATCAATTACGCCAAAGGCTTGCAATGACCCGGACAAAGCTTTCCGCTGTTCCTGTGTTGACTGCCCAGATGTGTGCCCTGAGTTGCCTGCCGTGTCTAGTCATCAAGCGTGCCACGTCGGCCTTCTCCCATGTCTATCTTTTGCCGTCATCGTGGTATATTCCACCTTCTTGCTCTTTGTTATGGCTCTCGCTAGCTACGTAACCTACAAGGAACGCCGTTTCCGCAAACCAGAGCGAGTGCGCCTACTGCAAGACCCCACGCCCAGCGATGAGGAGGATGACGGAGAAGTTGTCCGCCATGGGGGGCATATCGAACAACCGCAGGGGGTGTACAAACTCAACTCTCTCCTGTCTGCCTTATTCCATCGCATCGGTGGTGCTTGTGCTCGATTCCCAGCGATCACGATATTGTCTAGCGTCATCGTTGTTGTGCTACTGAGTCTGGGCTGGCTGCGCTTCACAGTTGAGACAGATCCTGTTCGCTTGTGGGTAAGCCCATCGTCGGCAGCCGCTCAAGAGAAAGACTTCTTCGATAAGAACTTTGGTCCCTTCTACCGAGCTGAACAAGCATTCCTGGTGAACGACCACCCAGGGAAAGATTTGAGACCACTTCTGGATTATGATACCCTCAACTGGTGGTTTGATGTGGAGTCTCGTGTGCGACGCATGATTTCAGTCAAGCTGGCTCTCAACCTTGACGATATTTGCTTCAAGCCTACCGGTGAAGCCTGTGTTATACAGTCTGTCACTGGGTATTTTGGTGGCTCGGCTGGGAACCTCGACCCTGATACCTGGATGGATCGCTTGGCTCACTGCACTGAATCACCTGGAGACCCTAGCTGTCTTCCTGATTTCTCGCAGCCTCTCAAGCCAGAAATGATCCTTGGGGGATACGAAGAGACAGGAAATGTCTTAGACTCAAAAGCACTCATCACCACGTGGGTAGTGAACAACTATGACCAAGGAACCGATGGCGAGGCAAGAGCCATTGACTGGGAGAATACTTTCCAGGGTATCTTGGGGGTGGTCCAAGAAGAAGCCGCAGAGCGTGGCCTTCGCGTCTCTTTCAATTCGGAAGTCAGCTTGGAGCAAGAGCTCAACAAGTCTACCAACACCGACGCGAAAATCGTCGTCATCAGCTATCTGATCATGTTCCTCTACGCCTCAATCGCCTTAGGTTCGGCTACGGTTACTTGGCGGTCTCTGTTATCGAACCCGGCCAATGCCCTTGTCCAGTCAAAGTTCACACTGGGGATTGCGGGTATTGCCATAGTTTTGATGTCGGTCTCTGCATCAGTCGGTTTGTTCTCCGCAGCCGGCGTCAAGGTGACCTTAATTATCGCCGAAGTCATTCCATTCTTGGTCCTGGCAGTTGGCGTGGATAACATTTTCTTGATTGTCCACGAGTTTGAGCGAGTCAATCTTAGTCACCCCGACGAAGAGATTGACGAAAGAGTAGCCCGAGCAGTCAGTCGCATCGGACCTAGCATTTTCCTGTCTGCCTTGACGGAAACTGTGGCCTTTGCTCTGGGTGCTTTCGTTGGTATGCCTGCGGTCAAGAACTTTGCGGCATATGCTGCGGGCGCTGTCTTCATCAACGCCATCTTACAGGTCACGATGTTCACGTCCGTATTGGCTCTGAACCAGAGACGCGTGCAGAGTCTTCGCGCCGACTGTCTGCCCTGCCTCACTGTTCGCAAGGCAAGCTCGTTCGGTTTTCCCAACGATTTCGATGACCAAGAAGGGGAAAGCAGTCTGCAGACTTTTATTCGCCGTGTTTACGCTCCGTTCCTTCTGGATCGCCGAGTCAAGGCCGGTGTTATCATTTTCTTCTTGGGCCTTTTGACTGCTGGCCTGGCATTCATTCCAAAGGTTGCTCTCGGGTTAGATCAGCGGATTGCACTGCCTAGTGACTCTTACCTGATCAATTACTTCAATGATCTAGACGCTTATTTCGGCGTTGGGCCTCCAGTCTACTTCGTGACCCGGAACGTGAATATCACGCAGCGGGATCGCCAACAGCAACTCTGTGGGCGCTTCACTACCTGTGAAGAATATTCCTTGCCTTTTATTCTCGAGCAAGAGTCGAAGCGTCCGGACGTATCGTATCTTGCAGGTTCTGCCGCCAGTTGGATTGATGACTTCTTCTACTGGTTGAATCCCCAGCAAGACTGCTGTAAAGAGGATGGCAAGCTTTGCTTCGAGAATCGTATTCCCCCGTGGAACATCTCTCTGTATGGAATGCCGGAAGGGTCTGAATTTATCCATTACGCCAAGAAATGGATCGATGCTCCTACCGACGCTTCTTGTCCCTTGGGTGGCAAGGCCCCATACAGCAACGCTGTTGTCATCGATGACAAGCGGGACACAATTGATGCAAGTCATTTCCGTACCAGCCATACGCCCCTTCGAAGCCAGGATGCGTTTATCCAAGCGTACATTGCAGCTCGCCGGATTGCAGAAGGCATTTCGCAGGAACACCATATTGATGTCTTCCCCTACTCAAAGTTCTATATCTTCTTCGACCAATATGTTTCCATTGTTCGGCTTACCGGTACACTTTTGGGATCTGCCGTTGCCATTATCTTCGTTTTGACCTCTGTCCTACTGGGTTCAATTGCTACCGGTGCTGTCATTACTACCACGGTGGTCATGACAGTGGTAGATATCATTGGCACGATGGCTATCGCGGGCGTATCTTTGAACGCTGTGTCCCTTGTCAATTTGGTCATTTGCGTGGGTATTGGTGTTGAGTTCTGTGCTCACATTGCTCGGGCTTTTATGTTCCCTGCTCGACCCATTATGGAGAAAGTGCCCACCAAATATCGCGGCAAGGATGCTCGAGCATGGACGGCATTGGTCAACGTTGGTGGAAGCGTCTTTAGCGGCATCACCATCACCAAGCTCTTAGGTGTTTGCGTTTTGGCTTTTACTAGAAGCAAGATCTTCGAGATTTACTACTTCCGCGTGTGGTTGGCCCTAGTGATCTTTGCTGCTACCCATGCGCTTATTTTCCTGCCAGTTGCTTTGAGCTACTTCGGCGGCGGTGGTACGTTTCCTTCGTTTCCCTTGACCTTCAATCTGTCGACTTACTAACTTTTATTCAGGTTACTTTGATCCTGCATCTGACGGTGGACTGGAAGCCAATCTCGCTTCACGTGGCTACCGCTCATTGCTGGTCGATGACGCCTATGACTCTGAAGAATACTAAGCGACCCCTCGTTGTTTTGACTGCATTAGTGTGTGGGTCTCCTGGAACGTCCGGATAGATGCCCGACGGAGTACACGGTACGCGACGCGGTGCTGAGAATTTTCTTGCCGCATAGATCTTCAGGCCTATATGCACACAAAAACACGTAAAGGAATGAAATGGAGTTTTAATCAGTCATCAGGAGTAACCGTCAGGGCTTGGATTTGTATTATGTTCAATATTGTAGCTGATGGGATCTCTATACTTGAGATTGGGACATTCTCGGATATAAGAGCTATAGCCATTTCAATTGATTTATTTCCTTTGGTATCCTTTAAGATATTCCCCTACAATCCCTCCCAATTCTTCAACATCCAATCCTCAACGCCATCTCAATTTGCCAAAAATCGCGTGTTGACTGTTGCTCCGCACTAAGCCGCATTGGGCCGCAACCCACTCCCCTAAATTTTTTTTTCTTCCGCTCAGTTTCTGTTTTCTTCTCTCCCCCACTACTTTCTTTTTTTTTCTTCCTCCCATCTTTCTTTTCTTTTCCTGTCCATATTGCTTTGTGATACCCCCTTTGAGTTGTTTGTCTGAGACAAACTGCTCAATTTTACGACTGGCCTGAGCTTGTAAAGGCCTGGGACAACTGACCGTTGGACCGAAAGAATTTTCCTCTTCACATCTATCCATCATGGATCAGCAACGATTCCTGCAGCAATTGCAGGTTATCCTGAACCGTAAGTCATATTTCCCCTGCTGCGGCTAAGGATAGCTCGCTAATCCTTGCATACAGCCACCCAGGGCAACGTCAAGGAGGCCACCGGAATCTTGCAAAAGGAGTACTACAACAAGCCCGAGGCCCTTGTCTTCCTTATTCAGATCGCCACCACCCATGAGGACCAGAACCTGCGTCAGCTCGCTGCTGTTGAGTCGCGCTCGCTCGTTGCCAAGCACTGGGTGAAGGTTTCTGCCGACCAGAAGCCCCAGATCCGTGAGCAGCTGCTTCGCTCTACCATGGGCGAGGGCTCTTCTCTCGTTCAGCACTCCATTGCTCAGATCATCTCGGCTGTTGCCAAGATTGACTTGAACGATGGCGAGTGGGCCGACCTGCCCAACATCCTACTGCAGGCTGGCAACAGTGGCAACCAGGCCGAGCGTGCTGTGGCCATCTACATTCTCTTCACTATCCTGGACACCATTGGCGAGGGCTTCGAAGAGAAGTTCTCGGACCTTTTCGCCCTTTTCAACAAGACCATCCGCGATCCCGAGAGTGCCGAGGTCCGCATCAACACCATGCTTTCTCTGAGCAAGCTTGCCATGCACCTTGACTCCGAGGAGGATGAGGCTCCCGTCAAGGCCTTCCAAGATATGGTTCCCGCCATGGTTGCCATCCTCAAGGACTCCATTGACCAGCAGGAGGACGATCACGTTATGCAGACTTTCGAGGTTTTCCAGACTCTGCTTGGATGTGACCCTGCCCTCCTTACCGTCCACCTCAAGGACCTCGTCGTGTTCATGAACCAGATCTCTGCCAACCCCGAGGTTGATGAGGATGTCCGCACCCAGGCAATTAGCTTCCTGATGAGCACCATCCAATACCGCAAGCTCAAGGTTCAGGGTATGCGTATCGGTGAGGAGCTCACCCGCACTGCTCTTCAGATCGTTACTGAGCTCGGTGACACTGCTCTGGGCGATGACGATATCACCCCGGCTCGCTCCGCCCTCGGCCTGCTCGACATGCTCTCCCAGAGCTTGCCCCCTAGCCAGGTCGTTGTTCCCCTCCTCCAGGCCCTTGGCCAATACTTCAATAACACCAACCCTGACTACCGTCGCGCCGGTATCATGGCCCTTGGCATGTGCGTTGAGGGTGCCCCTGACTTCATCAGCACCCAGATGAAGGAGATCTTCCCCATGGTTCTCCAGCTACTTGCCGATCACGAACCCAAGGTTCGCCAGGCTTCCCTGCACGCCGTTGCTCGTCTTGCCGAGGATCTCGTTGAGGACCTCAGCGCCGAGCACGCTCGCCTCATGCCCTTACTCTTCCAGAACCTGGCCAGCGCCATGCAAGAGTACAACGGTGAGGAGGAAGGCCCCACCGTTGATATCATCAAGGCTGGTATCAGTGCTATTGATGCCGTTGTTGACGGTCTAGACGAGAAGGACGTCGCTCCATACCAGTCTGAGCTTGTTCCCATCCTCCACAAGCTCTTCAAGGCTCCCGACTTCAAGATCAAGGCTCTCGCTGCCGGTGCTCTTGGCTCGCTTGCCTCCTCCGCTGGTGATTCCTTCCTTTCTTTCTTTGATGAGTCCATGCACCTGCTCCAGGAGTTTGCTGCCGTCAAGGACAGCGAAGACGAGCTCGACCTCCGTGCCAGCGTCACCGACTCCATGGGTGAGATGGCCGCCGCCGCTGGCCCCGAGCGCTACCAGCCGTACGTTGAGCCTCTTATGCGCGCTACTGAGGAGGCTCTTCACCTGGGTCACTCCCGTCTCAAGGAGAGCACCTACATCTTCTGGGGTGCCATGGCAAAGGTCTACGGCGAGCACTTCTCTCCTTTCCTTGAGGGTGTCGTGAAGGGTCTCTTCGACTGCATTGAGCAGGACGAGGACGACCTTGACGTCGACCTCGGTACCTCCGCTAAAGATCTCGTTGGCCAGGAGGTCACCTTCAACGGCCGCAAGGTCAAGGTTGCAAGCGCTGACGACGAGGATGATGGTGAAATTGAGGACGTTGATCTCGAAGACGAGGATGACTGGGATGATATCACCGCCACTACCCCCATGTCCCTCGAGAAGGAGATCGCTGTTGAGGTCATCGGTGACCTGGTTACCCACACTCGCAGCTCCTTCCTGCCTTACTTCGAGAAGACCATCGAGACCGTCATGCCCCTTGCTGAGCACCCTTACGAGGGTGTCCGCAAGAGCACCATCAGCACTCTGCACCGCTCTTACGCCATGCTCTTCACCATCGCCGAGGAGACTGGCCAGATGCCCAAGTGGCAGCCTGGTCTGCCCCTTCAGGTCCAGCCCGCCAAGGAGGTCCAGAAATTCGGTGAGATCCTCATGACTGCCACCGTTAAGATGTGGAGCGAGGAGGACGACCGGTACGTTTCACACATTCCCCATTTCTTTCATTATTCCCGTTCCCAATCAAGTTTCTATGATGAACTTTTACCGCTTAACCCAGCTCACTTTGATGCACAAAGTTGCAATTGATGTAAACGGCGAAGTCTACACTCTGAGAAACCTTCTTACTGCCATTTTATTCACTCATTGATTTGTCGAGAATTGATTGCTGATGGAAAAATAACAGTGCTACTGTCGCGGACATCAACCGCAACATGGCCGAGAACCTCCGCTTCTGCGGTCCCGCTCTCATTGCTAACGAGACCATGCTTCACAACGTAATCCAGATGGTGACCGACATCATCACCAAGCAGCACCCTTGCCAGCTTGAGTTCGGTCCCGAGGAGGAGACCCTTGAGGCTGGTGAAGAGACTTCCGAGTTCGACTGGGTTGTCGTCGACACTGCTCTCGATGTTGTTTCCGGTATGGCCGCCGCCATGGGTCAGAGCTTCGCTGAGCTCTGGAAGGTCTTCGAGAAGACCATCCTCCGCTACGCTGGTAGCACCGAGTCCCTCGAACGCGCCACCGCTGTCGGTGTGCTCGCCGAGTGTATCAACGGCATGGGTGCGTCCGTGACTCCTTTCACTGGTACCTTCATGAAGCTGCTGCTTCACCGTCTCGCCGATGAGGACCCTCAGACCAAGTCCAACGCCGCTTACGCCGTTGGCCGTCTTGTTCAGCACTCCAACGCTGATGCGGAAATCACTAAGGAGTTCCCCACCATCCTCAGCCGCCTCGGTGGCTGCCTTGAGATGGATGTCTCCCGTTTGCAAGACAATGCTACTGGTTGCGTCAGCCGCATGATTCTGCGTCACCGCGACAGCGTGCCCACCAAGGAGGTTCTCCCTGCTCTTGTCAACATTCTTCCCCTGAAGAACGACTTTGAGGAGAACGAGCCTCTTTACCGCATGATCTGTCAGATGTACAAGTGGGAGGATGCCACCATCCGCGAGCTGACTCCCAACCTGCTCCCCGTCTTCCAGGCTGTCCTGACTGGTGACGAGGACCAGCTCGAGGATGAGCGCCGTGCCGAGCTCATTGAGCTCGTCAAGTGGCTCAACCAGATGCAGGCTGGTGCCGCCCCTTGGGTTGAGCAGCTGTAAAGGCTGCCTGCTCCTATTATGGATTGATGAACGAAAAGGATATATAATGGATAGACGGATATGGCTTGGAAGCCCAAGATGACTAGACGATACCCCGGTCACTGTGGCGATGATTGATGAACACCTCAAAAGTTGCTGCTGTACATACTGTCAATGACTGCATACTTTATTTTCTATACTCTGGATTTTGGAAACGTCCAATTTTGTAGACTCGTACAACTCGTACAACTCGTATCGCCAGGCTTCATGAAGTAGACCCTGTGACGTGTGTGGCGCGTCCGTTTTGATCGACAATAAAAAAAGGTGACAGACAATTGCAGGGCCGATTAGTTAGGCTTTCAGTCTCATTCTTGGGTTTTAATCTCGGCAGTTTCAGTCTAAAGTGGGATACAGTCGATATATGGTTGCCTGCTTGGCCTGTTTCTTCTCACTTCTTCATTTCCCCAACCCCGCTGTTTTCAGCCCTACACACTTACTCGAGGCTTTGAATGAGGTAGGCAGGCCCTTGCATGTATTTCGTATTGATTATGTTCGTCGTCTAATCTTGATGTATACCAGATCCAATACCTCTCTCCACCATGGCTGCCACCTCCATCCCCGAGCCTGTCAACTGCACTCTCCCTTTAAGCAGCTCCGGTAGTTCGATTACGAAGCCCATCAAGCCTATTTCCAAGCCATGCTTCGGTTGTGATTGTGGAGATGAAGAGTGCGACTGCTGTATCTGCACTGTGATGTGAGCTGGCTGGCGTCCGCCTTGATCCATGTCTGTTCCAATCGAGTCCCTTCATTTCATCCTTTCTCTTCAGCTTCTTGAGCTTTTCTTGCGGTTGAACCTCGTCTGATCGCAAAGAGCGGCAAAACAAGAACATGTGCGGAGCAGATGTGATCAGCGATTGGGTTTAATCTATCTGGGTTCGGGACACCTACGCGATACGAGAACACCATTCTCGCGATAATCTACAAGCTAATTCAACCATTTGTCTATCATTCCATTTACTTCTACTTCTACTTCTACCCATTTTCATTTTTATATACGAAACTCTAAATGTATATAGATGACTCAGCGGGATATTTGTCAGCGGAAATACCGCCTTCTCTCCTGGCGAGCAGCAGAGTTCCGTAGACATTTCAATGAATCCTTCGAGTGCAGATGAACCTCGTAAGAGGACGGCCCGTGCCTGTGATTCATGTTACAAGCGAAAGGTATATTCTATGACCCCTTGGGTGCCCTCCCCCGCTAACACTGCCAAGATCAAATGCGATGCTGCGGTGCCGCAATGTAATTGGTGCAGCCACCACAATATTCCTTGCACGTTCGATCGAGTAGTGCACAGAAAGAGAAAATGTGGTAGTGATGAGGGGTGAGTTCATTCCTGTGCGCTTTGTCCTCCCTATACATCTCTCTGACCAATATAGACGCCCCAAAGTTTCACGGCTGTCGGAGCGGATTAGCCGCATTGAGCGGCTCCTTGCTGAAAATTTAACTCAAGATCAGATATCAGGTACATCTCTCATCAGAGTTTGGTTTACAGAAATCCTCATTGACACTGAACAGAGCGTGAGGATACGCCTCAGTCTCCTCAGGCCACTACAACGGCCAGCAACTCCCCCAGTACTCATCAACCGATAGACTCGTCATCAGCTCGTGTTCATTTTGCAGGAAAAGAACTAGGCGTTATCAGTCTACTGACTGGCACGCCGTTCCTTTTCCCCGAAGGTCAGGCATGGATTGAAGCTCGAACCGGGCAAAAAATTCCAATTGACACACTCAGCCCATCACGAGCACCATGGGAAAAAGAGCGTGGCCAAAGTTTCAATACGCTTTTGATGAATATGAATGCCCTCAGCCCATTTGACCTACCTGACTATGGGGTTTTGCAGGCGCATCTCGAAGCTTTCAAAGCTTCAAAAGTTATGCGACGCATCTTTCCCATCATCGATTTTGACCTCTTTGATGAGACCATCAAAACGGCTTACAAGCGCCCGGGTCCTACCTTTGGCTATGGACAAGCTAGTGCACGGGTCTGTGTTATTGCTTTTCTCACCTTTATTTCTCGCCTTCCTCATGTCAAGGAAACACTTGCTGCTTTGAACATAGCTCCGGTTGACTATGATCTGCTTGCTACGAGGGCACAATTTCTGATACCCCAAGTGCTTCAAGAGAATCCTAGTCTGGACGCTGCCCAGGCGCTCACCATTTTGGTATGCTGCCCACGTACCATGTATTTGCTACTTTGAATTTTGACCGATGACTAGACTCTCGTTGAACTATCAGCTGGAAATATGCGGGCAACCAATTACTATGGCGGAATCACAGCGCGGTTGATTTTCATGCTTGGTGGGAACGTATTGAACAGCCAGGCCTACTCATTCGATAAACGCCGCCAGCAAAAAGACCGGCAACTACGAAACTTGTTTTGGATTTGCTACACAATGGACAAAGATATTGCTCTCCGCACAGGCCAGCCGCCAACGATCAGCGACGAGAATTGTGATCTTACACTGCCCCCGGGCTATCTCGAACGAGCATTCTTAGACGTGGAAGACGAGGATGCCCCGTTCCTGGGACCGGTCTTTCCATTTGACCTGCGTCTGAGCATAATCAAGGCCCGAGCCCACCGAGAGCTCTATTCAGTGAGTAGTCTTCGAAAATCCGATGCCGAGCTTCTCAAGTCCATTCGGGTACTAGATGATGAGCTTGAAGAGTGGCGTCTCTCGGTTCCTCCTGCATGGCGTCCAACCATGTCGTTTTCTTCGGAGACATCGGATCCCAATATGGGTATGCACAGTGTCTTATTGCGGTTGAATTATCATTTGTGCATGGCTATCATCCACCAAGCGAGTGGAAGATGTAAATCATGGATGGAAGGGCAAAATGGCATGATGGATGGAGTGAGTTCGAGTATGGCTCTGTCGGTGGAAGCTAGTCGATCAAGTCTCTGTTACCTTGAGGCGGCTGAACATGTGGTGGTCGATGGAGTCTTCTGGTAAGTCGTCTTATACTGTTCACATATTCACATGCCAAAGCTAACTTTTTTAGGACACTCATCTTCTACCCCATGTCTGCGCTACTCACCATCTTCTGCAGCATTCTGCAGAACCCACTGGATCCACATTCGCGCGAAGACTTGGACCGGTTAAAGGTTGCTACTGTCATGATGGAGCGTATCTTCTCACGAAAGCTGCCCGATAGTGAGCTTGTGCATTTCAAGATGGTCGCAGACTTCGTTATGGAGTTGAAGCGACTAGCTGAATGTGCCATTGACAAGGCTTGGGCAGAGCAGCGGGCCAGCCACATGTCGAAATGATTTACTGATATTTTCTCTTCAGCAAGTAGCTTCCACTTGATACACGGATTACGGATTATTCAATAATAGAATTGTATTGTATTATGCTTTGGGCAATTTGGTAGCTTTCTTCAGTGGTGCTATCAAGGCAAAGTCATAGACTAATCAAAGGTGTCTACCATCCATCCGATTTGGCTCAGTGCAATCCTGCCTCCTGTTATGTTGCAGCAACAGGAATGGGAAGTCAGTGTTCAAGAGAGACTGGTGCACTGGCTACAAAAGCCGAGGTGGTTGAATTTGAGGCAGGCAATCACAATCCACTGTATGGGCCATGTCCAGGAATTCGGTGATGGGTCAGCTTCGCAATACTGCATTGTAGCAAACAGGTATTCATGCAGAGGAAACACGACTTTCATGACAAGAATCGTGTCCATTTGCGGTCGATATTGGGAAGCATGGCCTATGTCATGTTCAAAAGTCGATACTGTGACGAACTTCACTGGCCTTCAGGATATCCTTTTTAGGTGACGCATTTCTCGGCTGTTTGAATCACAGCCAAACCTGACACTTTGCATGCCAAGTACGCCAGTGCAGTTGTCCAATATGTAGACGAAGATGTTGGATGCCATCAATCAAGCACATGCTCCTTCCACTCCTCTTTATCGAGTAAATCCCAAATAAGTCGAGAGTGTGCATCGGCCTTCTCCTTGAGCGCTTTGTTCGGGTCGGTATCATCTGTGGTGTCAATGGAGCCCACGCGGTTGCCTTCAGCATGCAATTGCTCAAGAACGCTCTCAACCTCTTCCTTGACCTTGTCCATTTGCTTGATTTCCTCGCGAGTATGTTTGAGCTGCTCTTCCATCATCATGATGAGTGACTCGCGGGCCTGATGCGGGCGGTAGAGATTGAGAAGGTGGTGGGCGTTGATGAATAGGTTGCGCATGTCCTCCACCTTGGATTGATATTGCTCGGGGGATACTGAGAGGATCCCGACGAATTCTAGGAAATTGAGGAGCAGGGATTTGCTGATCTTGAGAAGGTAATAGGCATGGTTGAGAGGAGGGGAGGGCTGCGAAGGGTCTTGATCGGCGTCGGCTGTGGCAGGCTCTGGGTAGAGCTGTTCAATTCCTTGGTCTTTCAATGACGGCAACACGGTCGACATCTAAATCGCAGTCAGTCCTTGTCTGTAGACATCTCGAGTGGGAGAACGAACTGTTTGTAATTCCCCAAAGACGCTATACTGCCCCGTCGGAATATCGGGAGGCACAAGGTATCTGAGCTCATCTGGAATTTCTAGAGCACGTAATTCTGCTGCTGTCCATTCCTTCTTCTTGTACGGCCGGCCATCTTCGTTCTTTGAAGCTTCGGCTTTGATCTGTTCGAGCTTGTTGAGATTATCGCGTGTAAAGTGCTTCCACAGCGGCGGTGGTGGCGCAAAGGCTGTAGGAACAGGTGGCTGGCTCGGATCAGCCATGGTCTCGGTGTGAGCGAAAGTGAAGACTGAGAGAAGAACAAAGGCGCGAAGTTGAAGGTGAAGATGAGTGGAGAGCGGTGTGGTCCGTGCAGCCGCAAGGTGTCGACACCTTGCGGCTTCAACTTCTGAACGACTTGCGGTTTCTGGAGATTTTCGGGGTACGTCGAAATGCCTCACAACGGTTCGGGGAATAGGTCAGCCCCATTGCTACAGCGCGTTGGGCTTGCCGGGGCCGCTGCTCGGTTTGCGCAACGCTCCTACGCGGCCGACTACATCGCATTGGGGTTTCTAGTAGCAGGTTGGGTCTTGGTAAGTCGCATTACAGCGGGGCTATATGATATTTATTTGATACTTATTGTCAATTGTATAGGTTCAATTCGTGGATCCGTTCCATCGCATGTTTTCCCTCGACAATAAAGCCATCCAATACCCATTCGCCGTTCATGAACGAGTCCCTGTTTGTGAGTCCTCAACAATCGCATCACATATTTCTATTTTGCTGATATATCTAGTGTGGTCTGTTCTAATCGCTGGCGTCACTCCTTTCCTTATAATCCTCACTTGGTCCGCAATGTGTCGTCCCGGTGTGCAAAAAACACAAGTAACGGTACTTGGGCTGCTCGTCGCCTTGATGTTGACATCACTCCTTACGGACATAATTAAGAATGCAGTGGGGAGGCCACGCCCAGACTTAGTGTCACGCTGCAAACCCTCTCGAGGTACATCCAACAATGCGCTGGTCGCATGGACCGTCTGCACCGAACCGAACCAGCACATTCTACAAGAGGGATGGAGGAGCTTTCCTAGTGGGCACAGTAGCTTCTCCTTTAGTGGACTGGGCTACCTATCGCTGTAAGTATCGCTCAGCTCAATGCCCGGGAAACTCCGGTCTAACCTAATATATAGTTTCTTGTGCGGTCAAATGCACGTCTTCAGGCCCCGCACCGATCTTGGGCGTTGTCTGTTGGCATTCTTCCCATTGCTATGTGCTCTGATGGTCGCCATCTCGCGTTTGGATGATTATCGACATGATGTCTACGATGTCACATGCGGAGGACTTCTGGGCATATTGATAGCATGGTTCTCCTACCGCCGCTACTATCCGCCTCTGCGGTCGGTACTGTGTGATATCCCTTATGATAAATCGGATCTTGCTAGTCCGGAGGGCTTTGCCAAGTTGGATGACGAGGAGCAGGCTCTATCGCGGCCATTCACTTCACGTTCTGGACCTTCTCAGGAGAGCTTCCAGCTTCAGGAAATCGAGCCTTCTAGATGAACTGAGCATTGAGTATACATGATTACCCAATGTTCTTAAAACTGAAACAATTACATTGTTGCATTTTGTAGATACGTCAAGTTGAATATCGCAAGAGATAGTCTATTGAGCACCCTTTGCTCATGCATCCAAATGCGTTGTATGATTATTTTACCGCATAGCTGACTCGCGAGTTACCAGTCTTCCTCGCTATCTTCTTCACAGTCACAGGCCCACACAGATCCGTAGTATCGACATGCGTACCTCCACAAGGATAGACTTCAGCACCAACAATATTAACCACACGAGACTTTTCACCGGCCGGGACCAGACTGCGATCTGGGATCATCCGCTCCAGTCCTCGGGAACGGAAATCTTCTTCATCCCACCACTCAATCTGAACGGGCATCTTGGCAACGAGGAACTCGTCTAGCTTCTGCTGGATAGGATCCTTCCATTTCCCCTCAATTGAGCCTTTGAATTCACATGATGCTGAGTCTGGGAAATGAGAGGCCTTCAATTCATCAAAGTTCTCGATCTCCTTCTCCAGCAGATGCCGGACTGCGGAGCCGAGTACATGGCCTGCAGTGTGGAGGCGAGAGTAAAGCAGACGCTTCTCTGCATCAATTGCCTGTTCGACTGGTTCTCCATTCTTGAAAATCGTAGATGGATCCTCGAAAACACCGAGGTGAAGCACTTGTCCATTGGCATCCATACGAACCGCGGTGACAGTGAAAGTACTAGCAGAGCCTTTCAGCACACCTATGTCGGAGGGTTGACCGCCTCCTTGGGGATGGAAGATGGTCTTCTCGGTCACAACGACATGGCAATCGTCGGCATCCTTGAAGAGTTGCTGGCTGGATTCGTCGAGTGTGCTGAAACGGTAAACCGCTGTCACAATGGTCTTCAGATTATGAAGACTTGCGTCATGTTGGAAGGCAAGATATGTGCGAGAAGTCATTGTATGCATTGGAGTTCTGTAATGGTATAGAGGATAAGACTGTAAAAATAAATACAAGAAGACGCATATGGAACCCTGTTATTCACAGGGCGTGTAGATAACGTTCCAAGGTTACATTTAGCTAGCCTAACTAAACTGTTTTTCAAAACAAAAAAAAAAAAAAAAAAAAACTGCACTGGGAGGGAATCGAACCCCCGCCACTACTTTGGAAGAGTAGTATTCTACCACTGAACTACCAGAGCTGACTCATAACATTGCTGTTCTATCTACACACTCTATAGTACTACTGTAGAATACTGTTAAGGAAGTATGCAGTCATTATTTTAATTTACTCCATCTATGAACAAGAAAATAAGCAGTAATATCAGAAGGGCAAGTAAAGACCGAGTCTGAAGAGTGTTCAATGGATTGGCAAAATATCGGCTTGGCTTTGCCTTTCGGTCCCGGCCAACTCCATCTCTCCCACTTCTACTTTCTGCTTCTCAACCGTTCAAGTTCACCATGTCTAAACCACGAGTCCAGATTCTACTTTCAGTCGACTTCGATGCTGTATCGGGCTTCCTAGGCACTGGTGCTTCTCCTACAACCAATCTTGCTGATTACAGCAGTGGTTTCTTTGCAGCCCAAGTAGGAGTGCCGCGCCTACTGCGACTCTTTAAGAAACATGGCATTGCCTCTTCAGTGACCTGGTTCATTCCGGGGCATTCGATGGAATCATTTCCGAAAGAGACCAAGGCGATTGTCGACTCTGGTGCGGAAATCGGCTGTCATGGGTATGCCCACGAGGGTTCCAGCCAGATGACCGAGTCCCAGGAGAGGGATGTCATCACGAAATGTGTGCAATTGGCAACCGACTTGACAGGAAAGAAGCCTCGTGGGTGGAGAGCTCCCTTGTATCAATTGCGAACGAATACCATTGAAGTCTTGGAGGAACACGGTTTCTTATACGGTATGTGCTGGCAATTCTTCTCCTACAATGAAATGCTAACCACTAACTAGACTCTTCTCTCACGCATCATGACTCGGCGCTTTACTTTATTCCCAAAATGCCCGAGCCCACGGCCATTGACTTTTCGCCTTCCCACCCTGCTTCCACTTGGATGAAGCCTCTCCCTCTTCCGGCAACCAGGACGTCCGAAACCCTGGTTGAAATTCCCTGTAATTGGTACATGGAAGATATGACCCCGATGCAGTTCCTTCCAGCTGCTGAGAACTCTCACGGGTTTGTTAGCCCAGCAACGATTGAGCAGAATTGGAAGTCTCGGTTTGAATTCTTGTACAGTGAAGCCCTTGAAAAGGCCGCGGAGGAGTCTAGTCCACAGGGATTCATCTTCCCTTTGGTGCTGCACCCAGATACTAGTGGAATGGCCCATGTTGCTGGCATGATCGACCGGATGATCAGCTGGCTCAAGCAACAGGATGTGGAATTTGTGACATTTGGGGACTGTGCAGCAGAGTGGAAAAAGGAGCAGATTTGAGCTGTTGAATTAGCATTATACATATTAAACCTCACGTATATCAACGCTTCAAATGTATATAAAAGTCACTGGTTCCCGCTCTGACATTTGCGGGGACGATAGACCCTTATCGCCACTGGGACCCAATTTTTTTGTTCCTTCCACTACTCGGCAACTTCCATTCAGACTAGGGCTCATCACCATGTGAAATCAATTCCCTGATGCCACGAAGAAAAGCTGCTGATCGCACGGGCCCGGTCAAGACCCGCTCTCGCGATGGCTGCAAAGAATGTCGAGCGAGTCGGGTCCGCTGCGACACCAAAAAGCCTCGCTGCACACGCTGCTGGGAGAAAGGGTTACCATGCACCAAGAACTTGGTTCTAAAATGGGAATCGGAATTTGCTAGTCGTGGTATGGCCTTTGGCCGTGCCGGCGTATGGAGCAAATCTCAATCTGCGAGCCCATCCACTCCTAGCTCTATTTCTTCCATACAGGAGTGGTGCCCCGTCCCGACTATCCGCTCCTGGGGCTTTATCAACAGTAGTTTTTCCACATTTGAACGCCCGGATGAAGTCAATGTGGATTTTAACGAGCTAAATGCAATCATCACCGTTGCCCAGAGCTCTCATTCGCTATTTCCCAGAACTGCGACGGCCGATCAACTATGGTCATGGCTACAGCATCTCCCGTACATGGATGGACTGGCCAATTGCTTCAATCTCAGTCTTCCCCCATCTCTCGCGCTTTTCCCAGAACTCTCTAAATCAGGACATGGAGAGCTATTTGATTACTATCTGCAACAAGTATGTCCACGCACGACAGCTAGCTCTGCTTTTTCGTCGCCGTTTGCTTCTGTGATACTGCCGTTCTGTCTCTCTGCATCTCCCACTCTTCTCAAGGCAATTCAAGCCTTGGGAGCATGCCACTGGTCAAGGCTCAACCCGAGTTACAGTGCTACTGGACTGCGATTCAAATCTGAGGCTCTAAGAGAACTTCGTCAACGTCTCTCCTCCGAGGGAACTTTGACGTGCTCCATGGATCCCGAAGTTTTGGTGATCATGATCATGCTATGTCTATATGAGATAGTAGACAAGTGCGACCAGCAATGGACAATCCATCTCAAAGGTGCCAACGATCTGATTCGGCTTCGACGGAAGCAACAAAATGCACTGTCGCATTCAGCAGCAGCAGCAGCATCACCGGACCCTGTGACGAGTTTTGCAGAGCAGTTCTTCGCTTTCCAAGATGTGATGGGTCGAACAGCCTGTGCTAAAGAGGTTCTATTTGGCACAGACTATTGGAAGCCTGACGAGCGAAACATCGATCTTTGGATGGGCTGCAGTCCTGAATTGGTCTCCGTTTTGGCAAATATCACTGATATGAGCCGAACAAGGAGGCAAAATACGTCCGATACAGACAAGGCATCTTATGCCTTGCGTGCTGCTTCCCTCGAACGACAACTGGAGCGCTTAGTCCAGGAAGTCGGAGAAGGAGATGATGAAATCCTGGCACTTGTTGCAGATGCCAAGAGACTAGCCGCAGTACTATACCTCCACTGTGCACTGTACGGGGCCTCCCCGACTACCCCTTTGGTGAAAAGCTATGTCCGCCAGATCCTGCGGCTCATTTCGAATCTTCTTAACCGCAATCTACTGGCGAATGTGACGTGGCCAGTCTTTGTGGCGGCTGTGGAGCTTGATCCATCAGATGATGAGGTGTTTCCTGACTCTGAAACCGAGTCAGGGTCTGGACGGGCAATTGTGCTACGCGCCCTTGCCACAATGGCTGATTCGACTATCTCAAATATTGCAAGAACCCGAGCAGTGATCACCAAATTATGGCAGACGCGAGATCTTGATATGCTCAAAGGAGCCGCTCTTCATAATGAATGCAATGATTGGGAGTGGTATGTAGTTCCAATAAGCAATGCCATGAGTCTGGCTTGATATATATGTACTTATAATGAATTACTTTGTTACATATATTTCAATGAAGGCACTGTCCCTCGGAAACGTGTTGAACCAGTCCTATACCCCAACTCGAAGTAACGGGCGCGAAGAAGGGTCGCTACTCTAGGTTTGTCATTCATGCCACTTCTTTGTTTGGGCGTTTTGCTAGAGTCTACTAGATAAGCAACGATCTAAATAGTAATGGCATAGTAACCAAAATAGTAACGATAAACTTGCACAAATGCATCCATTGTGGCTTTTGAAAGGTATCGCGAACAAAGTGAGTGTAAGGGTCCAACATACATCGTGTTGAACTGTCAGCTAAATGGAAGCCCCATATAGAGTAGAGATGGCCGTAAAGCATTTGACTTGGACATATCGAATGCTTTGCATAATTGAGGCTGGAAAATTATATAGATCGTCATTTAATGGATTGCGTCCGCATCCGGTTAGCGTATCATCTGATCTGCGCGTTAACCGCTCGGAGCCAGCAACCTCATACTGATCTTGGGCTTCACATCTACCGTTATACCGTATTGAAACGCCCTATGACAATACATTTGTGTCATCTAGTGTGGTATAATAATTGACACCGGGAATGATGCCCGCCTCGCGCCTTGCTCGAGAGTGAAGATCAGTTCACTTGGATAATGGCTCAGGCGCGACCTTCAGCGCCAGGGCGCAGTACCTCTGTCCAAAAATTTGAGAGCAAACTCAGTCAACAGTTATCACATCCAGAACAATCGCCAGATCTGCAGCTCCAACCCACGACGCGCTCTTCGCGCTCGTTATCTGATGCGTCCAAACCCACCCAGCCATCCACTGGGGATTTGAGCCGCCCACCAAGCAAAGACGATGGGATTCCTGCTCTACCTGCAACCCCAAGACGCTCGAGTGTGTCACATCCCGGCTTGTCACTAGACCTGCCTTCCAAATCCGCCGCGTCGCCGTCCCTAAATCGCGCTCCTCTATCGCCCAAACTAGATCCCTCACATATTTACGGATCTCCAGGATCTGTTCTGCCGCGACGATCCCGCGGTCTCGACTTTTCTCGCGCCTGTACCAATCTGCACCATTCTACCCTCGCCGAATCCTCCCCCGATTCATCTCCAACCGTCGGAGGGCGGGGCATGCCAATCCCTCAGCGGCGCGGATCGCCTGGCGCGACTTCCGTCCCTCCATTCTCGACATCAGGTCCAGCAGATCGTGCGACGATCTCAAGTTCTATGTCGAGTGTGAATATGATGGAATCAGACACAAGTAGTAGCGAGGAGGAGGATGAGTCGATGGGGGACCGCGACGACATAATGCTCAACACGCCGCAAGCAACGCGCATGGGAAATGCGCCCAACTCGTTTGCTAGCAATATCCAAAGTCCGGGGAACGAGTGGATGGGTGGGTATTCACAAGCTGCCGCCAGTTTGATGAGTTTCCAGCGTGCTCGGTTTCGCAAGGGTCGCAGTCGACATAGCTCAAGCAGCGCAAGTGGAAACAGCTCGAAACCTAGTCCCACGCCTCATTCTCCCCCAATTATGAAAAGTGTCGAACACTCTGCGGGGTACTTTGCACCTCGGAATGCGCATACTCGCAGAGAGTCTCTCAGCCTAGGCACGCGCGACTTGCGCCTGTCTGATATGAGTGACGACGGCGAAAATCGTGCGACGCGCGGCGGAAGCCCAATTCCTGCCTCTCATTCAGAGGGTGGCGGGCCACTGGGAGTTATTCGGCGTGCGGTGACTCGTCGTGGAAGTCTTCTTGTAAGTTGTTTGTTACTGCCTCTAGATGTGCAAATCTAACATGTGTTGCAGCCCAAAACCAAAACCTTTGCGCGCATTCGCGCTGCTTTGATGGAAGAGGGTGCTCCAGTTGACAGTGACATGAAAAGAGAGGCAGAAGTGGTCCGGCAGGTCCGGGACACCGAGCCTGAAACAACGCCTGGACTCGGAGAATTTCCATCGCTAGAGCCACCCGCTGCATTTGATGGGGAACCATCTGATGATACGACCGGCAAGGCTGGAATTGACACCCCATCCAAGGGCAGTTTCAGCAAACAAGCTAGTCGCAACTCTGGCGGTGTTGAGTTCTGGAACTCGTTCGATGAGCGATACCGAACCCCACCTCCTCTACGCCAGGGTGCTCCATCTGTTGCGGACGATGACATGTCTATGGATATGACCCCATCCACAACGGTTGGTTCTACCGCTGCAGACTCGTCCAAGCCTCGCTCTCGCTCTTCTACTCCTCACCCACAGGGCATGGCAGCCATCGGCGATATTTGTCGCAAACGGCGTCGTGATGATGATTTCGATCCCAATCTCTTCAAGCGTCGGGCTGTGTCGCCCAGCGTGAGTGCCCATAGCAGCCCGGTGATGACCCATACCCACACTGTTAACATCAGTGATGCTGGACCAAACATTTGGGGTCCACCACCCAAGCCAGGACTCGGAGCACCTTTCTCTGAGCGTGAATCTGGCAGTCGGATGACACCTCACGGGGCAAAACGCATTGGTCTACAGGGAATGACCGAGGCGAGCGATGGTTTTATGAACATGAGCATTGATTGAACGGACAGTTCTGAACTTGCATTTATCTTAATTCGGAGGGGTTCTTATGGTGTGGGCATAGTCACTCTATTTCTCTCGTTTTTCAAGGCATGGCGTTGGGGATTGAAGATACACACGTTCCTTATTTCAGCGACATTTCGGATACCACATGAATTTAAATGGTATGATACTTCGGCCATTCAAGAAGGTGTAGCTATACATGTAGCTGTAGGAAGCTGAGGCAGATATACTTGGCCACGTGCTTATCGCTCTCCGCCTCCAGCTCTTCTCTCCGCACACTCACCTCCGATCACTGCATTCACGTTTCTGAACCCAATCCCTCTTTCAATTGCTTTCTAGGGCTTTGAAGCTACTCCTATTTTAAATCTTTATTTATCTCCCCATGGCTTCCACTGTTGAGCTGGCATCCTCGTTCATCGAGGGTGCCCCGCCCGGAGAGGTACGCATGTCAACAACTACCCAAAACACCCATTCCCTGACAACTGTCCACCTGAAGCCTCGAATAGCTGCTAATCTGCTCGTTCTCTTCAGCTCGCGGATGTTGTTGCCGGTAAATGACCCTCTGAGCATTACGCTGTCCCAATCCCCGACCCCCGCATCCCCGGCCTGTTCACATAAATATTGACCCTGCTTACTGATCCTTGTCACTGGATTAGATGTGCAAGCTCTGACCTCCGAGGGCGAGAATATCATTCCTTCCCTTATTCCCGCATTCGAGAGATACAATGAAGCGCAGCTTACGACAGTCAAGTTACCCGGATCGAGCCAGGAGGTGGGTTTCACCTTTCAGTAGCACTTGCCGGTCGTATTGATATGCTGACACTCAGGGAAAGGTTATTGTCAGCGAATTTAACAAGGTCGAGGGCAACCGCTACTTCGATACAGAAAGCCAGACCTCTTTTGAGATCGACCATACCACACAGGTAGGATACATCTGCATGACTGGACATGGCATTGAAGGCTTACGGTTCGGATATAGACTGCCTCTGCGGCTCAATCTTCTCCGTTGGAGTCTCAGAATGCAGACTTGATGTAAGGAACTCGGGTTGTCAAAGTGCTAAGAAAGATGCTGATTCTATTTAGTAAATCGCTGCTCAAGTCGTTCGGTGCCCATGCCCGTGAACACTACCCCGACTGCTCCTATGGTGTTTACCCTATTGAGGATGACTCCGCCATCGCCATTCTCCTGGTCGCAAACCGATACTCTCCCAACAACTTCTGGTGAGTGCTACTCTCCGTTGACAGGATGAATTAAGCTAACCGTGTCGGACGCCTCCCTGTCTGGGGTGGCTTTCCGTTAATTCTATAGGAATGGTCGTTTCCGTGCCATCTACCAAGTCCCTGTCTCCTCCTCTACCACCTTGACCGGCAAGATCCACGTTGACGTGCACTACTACGAAGATGGCAACGTCGCGCTCAACACTACTAAGCCTGTCAGCATTTCTATTCCATCCGTTTCTGCCGAGTCCATTGTGTCGCGTATTGCCACGGCAGAGCGCGACTATCAGGAGGCTTTGAATCGGGCCTTTGTCCAGACAGCCGAGGGTGTATTCAAGGGCCTGCGGAGACAGCTCCCTATTACACGGCAGAAGGTTGAGTGGGAGAAGGTCGGTGGATATCGTCTGGGTCAGGACATTTCAGGCGGCAAAGGACGGTAGAGCAGATATGGGAATATTGAGCAGTGATAAACCTGCTCGTGGACAGCTGGGCTGATACATCCCTCATGTTTTCAAGCATTGTCTCATTTTGTGTTTCAATATATTCCATTTCAACAAATTACGGAGTTTTACCGTCTAGTGTTAGGCCTGTCACTATATATATCCTGAACATCCTACCCAAACCACACCCAAAGCTGGTAAACCATCAACTAGAAGATTAATCATTTTCACTGCTAATATCAAATAACAGAAAAGAAATTGACTATTCTCCAACTACTTCTTATAGAGCATGCAAAGGATGAATAAGCAAGACTAGCGCAGGATGGCCGGAGATCAGTCCGCCTCAACACACAACCACCCCTTCAGACGCCCCAAGAGAGTAGAATAGCATCGCAGCAATGATTCAAAAGTTCTCTCGGTTTGTCAATTCCGGCGCTGGTCTGGAGAAGACCCTCCGGCTGGTCCAATGCACGGCCCAGGTTGTCGCCGCGCTCACCGTGAGCAGTGCCCTGGTCGTGCAATTGACCACAGTCAAGTTGCAATTGGCATTGGGTAAGTCGGTGTATACTTTGCAGGGAAATCCCTGCGTACATCGCTATTCAGCTGCTAATTCGGGTCTGTATAGCGCGGAGATACTTCCGTTTCTTCGGATTCATTGATTCCTTCCAGCGCATGTCTGCATTGCTCGGCAAGGATGGGTTCAGCTCCGTGGGTGGATTGATTGGCCTTGCCAAATGGACTTGCTTTGGCCTCTATTTCCTCCTAGAGGACCTGACCACGGTATGTTACGTATTTGACTCTGATGATTGGCACTGACCATATACCAGCTCCATGCCATGGGTGTCTATTCAGTGTCCTGGCATGATCCTGTCATGGACCAGGCCAATACATTCTGGCTCTATGCTCTGTCTTTCTCAGTTGTCGGTAGTATTTGGGCTCTCCTGTTCGGTCCGTCAGAGCAGCCAGCCAAGAAGGAAAGCAAGAAGAAGGACCAGAAGGCTGAATCCGAGAAGACTGTTCCCGTCAAGGCGACTCCTTCCTCTGCTTTGATCCAGCAGATTGTGGTCGATAGTTGTGATATGCTCATCCCATTGGAACTTCTCAACTGGATGCCCACCGGAGATGTCGTGATTGGATCTACCATGGTATTGAGTACACTTTTGACGGCTCAAAATATCTGGGCTCGAGTGTGAGGGTTGGATATATCGAGTAACGAGTGATATAGACAAAAGAAGGGTCATGTAGATATCTAGATATAGATCTGTTGTATATCAAGCCAATGCGGAACAGAACAAAAAAGCACGCCAGGAACACACGAGATAATTAACCAAAATACAGAATACAATCAGATAAGTTTGTAAAGGAAATAACTAAAAAGAAAAACTTGGACTCGCGGGGAATCGAACCCCGGACCACTCCCATGCTAAGGGAGTATTATACCACTAAACCACAAGCCCAGTTCGATGGAAAAAGTACCAGTTTAGTGTTATATGACTCTGAACAAATAATCAGGGGAATTGTGATATCTCAATCGGGAATGTATCAGCGAACCCTTGTCCAACTTGTTGCCTCGAGTCTGCTCTGCATCTGTGCAATGCCCCTGCTCTTTAAGAACCATGCCAAGGCGCCAGCGGAGTCAAGGTTGCTTTCTTTGCAGAAAGCGCAAGGTTAAGGTGAGCAAGACCGAGCCACTGTATCAAGATATCTAACGAGGACCAGCATGATGAGGGGAAACCATCTTGTGGGAACTGTGCTGTCTATGGCAAGAAGTGTCCCGGTTATCGGACCAGTATCCCGTTAGTCTTCCTCAATGAGAATAAAAAGGTTGAGAGCCTATTCAGTAAAGAACGGAAGAGAGCCGCAAATAACCGACCAGAGCAGACAACACAGACGCAACTTGTCTCTCGGACTGCGAGTGCTCCTGGAATGTCCGACACGGGACTCTCGGTACTGCGGTTCTTATTAGACTCCTCATGGGAAAATCATGGTCGTTGTTATTTTCTAGACCAGTTCACTTTGCCCACTGAGCCAGACGGCAGCCCTGGACCCCTGGACTCGATACCTGTTCTGTACACGCTCTGCCGGGGTGAGAAAGCCAATGGGGCTCCTCTTCTAAGCTTGCGTGCAGCCCTGGATGCTGCAGCATTTGCATCACTGGCAAGCCATGCCAATGTCTCGTCTCTTGCAATCCAGGCCCGGAAGAAGTATGGCCAGGCTCTTTGTGCGTTGAGCCGTGCTCTGGAGTCGGTTGAGGATGCCACCCGAGACGAGACATTGGGGGCGATTGTCATGCTCATGATTTTTGAGGATATCAATAGCGAGCGACAAAGCTTGATGAGTACTCATGTTCCCGGGATCCAGTACCTTTTGAAGCTGCGTGGAGTTAAGCAGCTCAGTGACCCTGCAACTCGGTCACTCTTTCACTTTGCTTTTGCACAGATGGTATGAGATGCCACGTGAGAAACAGGGACGTTTGCTGAAACATACACAGTTGATTCAATTTGTGGGCTTGAAAGATCCCATGCAGATTAACTTGGATTGGCTGTTAGATGTGCTGATTATATCTCACCCCATCTATCAGATGATGTCAGGAAATATCAAAATCCTCAAATTCTGTGCCACGGTCTCGCAGTTGCTTTCCAGTGAAGGCGCTGGCCAGCCAACGCCATTGAGCGTGATGTCTTTCCTAGAACAGGGCGAGAACCTTGACATGGAATTAAGTCAGTGGCATTCCGACATACCAGAAGCATGGCTGCCTCGCAAATGTAGAAAGACCGATGGAGCAGAGGTAATTCTTCATCCTGATATCACCTCAGCAGATGTTTGGAACTCGTACCGTGGCACAAGAATCATTCTTCAACAGACAATCCTCCAAATACACGGATGTCTAGATGGCTGTACAGGGAAAGCATGGAGATCTGAAGCAATATGCTCACCACAGGACATTATCATTGAGATGGCCACCGAGATTTGCCAGACGCTTCCATTCGCACTAGGAGAGATCGATCCATTGGGATGCCCCACTCGTCGGACTGGTAGGACAAATATCAAGGCTGTTCAAGGATTTGCACTGCTCTGGCCAATATTCAGCGTGACGCAATGTGGCTATGCCACCGAAACCCAAGAGGCTCAGGCACGCTCCGCCCTCCGTCAAATTGGATCTACACATGGAATTCAACTAGGAGTGGCATTGGGCCGGGAGGGAGTTTCTATGGACCGACCTCCTACGGGCAACTCGCGAGTTCCAAACCGCTGACATCATTTGTGTTTGCGAGGCTGAAGATCTGCCTGTTGTCATGTAAATACTTGTTCCTGTGATGGTACCCATATATAATTAAACTACGGTATACCGCACTCAGCTGATCATCAGCCTCCGATGAGCCACTAGGCGAAGTGGATACGAGATGCCAAGCGACGATTAACGTTCATTGGTTCCATGGATCGGCAGCTTGAGGTTGCCCGCCACGCCTGATTAGGCAAGTCTCGTATTTGAAGGCACGAAGGAAGATATAAAGAGATTGTGAGGGAGGAGGTGAAGGGGAACAATCAGCCATCATGACTACTAATACCACAACTACCAACTTTGATGTCAAGGAGCAGGTCCATTCTTCTACCTTGTCTGTCGCCTCCTGCAGTACTCTATGCACACTTCATGAAAGTACTTCCTTTCAACCATCGCGTATCTTGACTGTCAATGCGCAAGGCATCGCGGCTTTCCGTCTTCCTTTGCCATCTCGACAGATGAAGATTGTCATCTACAATACAGATGGCAGCGAAGCCTATGTCTCCACGCGCGACAAACGCTGGTCAGGCGATGCGGTCTTGTCACACCCCAATCGCGGCGATATTATCCGCACCGAGTACTTCTTTGGTCCGAACCGTGATCCGGTTTTGCATATTCTGCAGGCTGCTGATCTCCCCTCTGTGACTGTCACCGGGAAATGGACCTCCCGCGCCGCGCGGTTCGAGATGCCTGGAGGCAAGTGTTTGGAATGGGAATATGCCAAGGAGAAACGACCAGATGGCCAGAAAGTGAACCTCCTTGTTCTGAACGCGATTGCAGAAAAGGCCGACAGTCAAGAGCACATCCGACTTGCACAGCTAGTCCGAGGCTCAGATTCTCGGACACCGGGCACATCACGCTGTACTGCGGGCAATGGCGGGGAATTGCAGATTGATGAGGCAGCTTTGCAGTCACTTGGATTGGACGAGGCACTCATTGCTGCCACTTGCTTGATGATGCTGAAGAAGGAAATTGACCGACGAAGGATGATCCAGATGGCAGTCATCGGCGGGGCTGGAAGTTGAGAAGATCAGATTGTACATGTAGGAGTTACAGAGAGCGGGTTTTGGTATAGTTTTCATCATGTACATTTCATTGGTATCTATTCTCTCTATCTTTTGTTTTTCGGTCTATATCTCGTGTCCTCGTTCAGTAGTGTATCGCTTAATTGCTCTTCTCATTGCACAAAGTCGCAATGTGGCCATTGAGCCAGTAGCCATCCAATTCCTTGGAGGACATGGTCTTGGCTCCAGAGATCCAGCCTCTGCAGACTCCCTCACCCGCTCCGCAGGTGCATTGGAAGGCCTGATCCATGTCCCACTCGGTGCTGGGGTAGAAGAAGGTGAGGGCGTCGCCGGCCTTCAATGGCCTATCATCAACGACGCGCACCTCCATGCGCCCCATATCGAAGTTCAAAGATGGCGCGCAAGAGTGGTTGCAGTAGACCAAGTCGGAATTGAGCTCAATGTGGCTGTCGGGGCCAGTCTGTACGCTGGTGTAGGCTTTCGTACCGGGAGTGGCCGTGGTGATCTTGGCGAAGACAGCGCCAGCGGGGAGATCAACGAGAGAGTAAGCCCCGCTTCCAAAGGCTTTGGTGCTGCGGTCGACACGCAGGCGATCGGGATGGGTCGGAGGAGGGAATCCACTGGCGTGAGTAGCGGGGATAGGGTCTGCGGATGGGGCCATATTGAGCGTTATCGAAATAAGATGAGAGAAGGGAGGTAGAGGGAGAAGAAAGATGAGAAGTAAAATGCGCAGCTGCCGTGGCTTTTATTCACATCCCTTGAACCGAGGGCATGCGATGCTCCGAAACCGAGGCAGTATGACGACAAGCCGGAGACGAAGCCGCATCAGGAACCCCAGTCACTCACAGTTGCTAACGACGCTAAACACACTAACATACACTAAAAAACCACTCAGGACGTGGGGTTTTGATCGTCCGATCGCATTCTGCTGACCGGTGAGACTGGCTTGCATGTGATGCTTCTACGGATTCTATCTTTACGAGATTTACGATACTTCACGGGTCGCTCTCAATTCATCTTGCGTACCAGTTCCTCCCCCTGAAGCCACCTCTCCAGATTCTCCGCTGTCTCCCGATACCAACCGCGCAGGAGTTCTTCTTCCCCATATCCCATGTGGGGCGACAGGACCACCTCACTGCGCCCGTCTTGACCCCACGGAGTTGTCCGCCATGGGCTGTCAAGAGGCAATGGCTCTGGATCAAAGACATCGAGTGCCGCGCCACGAATGCGACCTGCATTCAGAGCCTCGAGGAGGGCCGCCTCGTCGATCAGGGGTCCACGGGCAGTGTTAACAATCAATGCAGTGGATCGCATTTTGGCCAACTCGGCAGTCCCGACGATGCCGCGGCTTCGGTCGGAGAGCACGTTGTGTAAGCTCACAACATCAGCCTGCGCAAAGAATTCTGCTTTGGATGGGGCGACCACGAATGATCCAGCAGGCAAGCCTTGAGCTTGAGCTTGCTCATCGGCCTTTTCTTGGGTCAAATTGGTTGACCAGGCGGACACTTTCATCCCAAAGGCAAGCACTGCAATCTTTCCTACCTGAGATCCGAGTTTCCCTAGACCGAGTAGTCCGAGGGTCTTTTCAGACAGATTTAACCCCAGAGAGCCCTGCCATTCACCCCGTTTGACTGCCGCATCATCGCGTGCCACATTCCGAGCAAGCGCTAGAATCAGGGCCCAGGTATGTTGGACGGTCGAATTGACACCAGGGGGTCGCCCTTCAGTGCCCGCGACTGGAACATTGGCACACGCAAAGGCTTCGAGGTCTAGCGAGAGATTCCGGGTTCCGGTGGTCAAGAGGAGTTTTAAATTCGGCAGCGCGGAGATCGTCTTGGCAGCAAACGGAGTTCGCTCGCGCATTGCTAAGATCACATCGAAGGGAAGCAGCCGTTGAATAAGAGCATCGTGCGTTACCGGATCGCGGGGGTCGAGGGTTTCGGGGAAACTGGAGATGTCGACGTGCGACTCGAGATGGGCAAAGTAAGGGGGCGCAATGCCCTGATAGTCGTCAAGAATAGCAAACTTGAGTTTCGTCATTATAAGAGAAGTGAACAGGAGCGAAAGTGAAGTAGAAAAAACGTAGAAAAGAAGTGAAGAAGAAGACAGATTAGAATGCGGGGATGTGATGTGCTTCGGCAATGAATTTACCCATCTGTAGAGGTAGATGTACGTACACGGAAGTTGAATCTAAATCTATAAGGGATCTCTCATCATAAGATAGAATGATTCACTACCATCGCATCCGAATGGCTCAAAGTCCATCGTTACCTCCTCCAATTGCTTCCATCCATACTTCAAATACAGAGGTACACCTTCGGGTGTCGCCTCGAGGAAGATGCGAGATTTCGAAGCATTGGCCTTTTCAATTCCCCATTTCAAGATAGCAGAGCCATATCCTTGTCCCTGATATGCCGGAAGAGTTGCTAGCAAGTCAAGCACTGTTCATTGTTAGACCAAATCCTTCCAATGCGGGGCCCACATACCAATGTCCTTCTCTGTTGTGTATCGCTTGCGGGCATTCTCCAGTATTTGTTTGAAGGCATTGAAGATATCTTCTCTCATTGGCTGAGGCGCATATTGAACAGGGTCTTTGGCGAATTCCATGGCCTGCTCACTCAATGTAGGAACCGTTGGACCGTAACCTAGAGCCTCGGGAATCATCCACCGGCTATATGCGACCAATTCGCCGCTTGCCTCGTCATGGATTTTGAGGACATGCATATTTGGGTTTGCGAGATGCTTCATGCCGACCTTTGCTTTATATTCCACCATGCGAGGGACACTGGCTGTTGGAAACATTCGAGCAAGTAGATGGCGGCCTTGGAAGCTTTCGACATTGACTTGAGCCAGGCCGGGCCCGTCAGCCTCGACGGCATACTGAATGAGATGCATGATTGAAGGTGAGATATGAGAGAAAGAAAGAAAGAAAGAAAGAAAGAAAGGATGAGAGAAAAAAAAAGAGAAGTGATGAAGCGTAAATAGTGACTCAATGAGGAAGTCAATAGTCGGAGTCCCCGATAAGTAAGCTGCACTAGGGGCCAATCAGACTTTCGATATGTTACATTGTATATCTCTTCACTTGGATCTTGATTCATTTATTTATTGGGGTTCCTCATCATAGTGCATGCTAAATCATTCGTTCATGACCGTTGGATCAAGAAAAAAAAAAAAAAAAAAAAAAAACTTCATCTCCCTCCAGCCTCATAGAAGCCTACCTCAATAGTGCTGAGCCTGTTGTTAAGTTCTGCGATGGCCTTAGCGATAGAATTATCCAGACCATCACTGATATGAGCAAAGACATACGGTCCGAAATCCTCCAAGGCTATCATAAGCTCATGTGCGAAAATATATCCATCAAAGACCCCTGTTCTTGGTCTAGCTGCGCTGCCATTGTCATGGACCTCGGATTCATCTTTGCAAATCCACCACTCTAGGGGAAGAACCCGATCGTCAATTTGGGCGGCAGCTGCTTCTAGAGTAACTTGAACGGGGAAATGGAGCCCTGCGGTGATTGGCAGGCAAGCATTAATTAATTGTACTAACAACTGCAGAGACAAGACCGACTGAATTCCTAAACAGATAAAACTATCTATCCATACTCTATTCCGATGCCCAAATGACCCCTAGTAACGGACATAGATTGTCTGTAGAAAGTCAACAACTCCAACTTAAGCACCCTTGGCGAAGGTCTTGAGAGAAGCCTCGCTGCCATTCCAAAGTTCCGAGTCACCACCATAGGTATACTCGTCCGAGTTCTGCCAGAAGCTCTGATATGGCCAGCCACCTGGGATAGTGCCCACAGAGCTGCTGTACCGAGCCAATACCAAGGGGTAATCATTGCTGAACGCGGTGCTACCTCCAGTACAGGTGTTCCACCAGTCGGCAGTTGTGTAGATCATGGGGTAGCGGCCAGTCTTGCTCTTGTATGTTTCACCAAAGTCCTTGACCCAAGCAACCATGGCAGATTCGCTGATCCCATAGCAAGTTGCACCGGACGGGTTGTATTCAATGTCCAGCATGCCGGGAAGGGTCCTGCCATCGTTGGACCAACCACCACCGTGGGCAAGGAAGTACTCTGCCTGTGTGGCGCCAGAAGAGCTGTCAGGGTGAGCGAAGTGATATCCACCGCGGATCAACCCAGCTGAGGATGCACCCTCATAGTGACTGGAGAAGGTCTTGTCGGTGTATGTAGTGCCCTCAGTCGCCTAAGTAGTTAGCATGGCCATACTTGCAACCATTGTTGGAATACATATTTACCTTGATCATGACGAAGCGTGCACCCGAACTGTATGCCCCGGCAAAGTTGACCGTGCCCTGGTAACTGGAGATATCGAAGCCCTGGACACCGCTAGCGCGCGACTCGAGAGGAGTGGCACTAGCGGCAGCGAACAGAAGCGGGAGGGCAGTGATCTTCATGATGAACATAGAAGAGGTCAGTGTTGCCAACAGAAAGGAGGGAAGAAGTCCCCTTTTATGCTCCCTGGATTCACAACTTCAAGAACAACGTCGCAGTCACATCGTATCCCAAAATAACAAACTTGCGATCATCGTGAAGATACGAGACCCCAATTCTATCCCAGTCCGGGATAAGTGATGTCGATCAACCCACCGGAATGTTGAGAGGGCCAATAGGTGAACAATTGCTGTTTCAACAGCCGAAGGCTCTGGGTCCTTGAATCCGGGCGTATACATCGGACTCCGATGTTAGTCTGGACAAGTAGATATTGTTCATGCCAGTCTCCAAGCGAATGTTCATATGCGTCTCCCTTGGTCGCTCATTGGCAAGGAGATCTCGTATAGTCCCGGACCATCAGGGGCGGTTCCTGGCCGATCTCGTATTCTGATATAGATGCCAAGATGTACTGGAGACGTAGACCAAGCACATGCAGCAATAACACAACATCAAAGGCGTAAATGTACACCACGTTGCATGTATTGCACGTATCAAGTACACTCCCGTACCCAGTTGTAGAGGATCGGCACTCGGCCCTAAGCGAAATCCGGGCAAAGCTCCTCCCCGCCACTCCCCAGTCTGCACTTCAGCATGGACAGGCGCCAGGATGGGGAACAAGGACTTCCGCGACCAGCTGGGCAAGTTCCGCCTTGACTCCATCAACACTCTCACCCCTTCAACATGGCAGCAGCCGGTCTATCACGAGCCGGTCGAGTCCTCGCCCTCGCGCAGCAAACGAGTGTCGACCGCCTGTGACTTTTGTCGCAAAAGGAAGAAGAAATGCGACTTTCGATATCCAAATTGCTCCGCCTGCACCCGAGCTGGAGTCCGATGCACCATCCCCCCACCGGGCCCCCAAGTCGCCAGCGCCTCCGTCCCCCGCGATCAGCTCGAGAACCTCCAGAAACGAGTGCGATGGTTAGAAGACATTGTGCGCCGCAAATCGGGCCTCTCTGTGGGTGAATTACCCACGGGGACTGCGGTGGATGGCGATGGAGACCCAGACTGGTGGTATCAAGTGCCCGCGATGATTGCGACCGGACATCGTCCGACCTCAATGCCCAGCCCGGCCGGCAGTGGTGGCTCCTCGACTGCAGGTCCGTCGGAGGCATCGACCGCGGTGGGCACTGAACTACCGAATGTCGGAGAAATTTTTCGCGATCAGCTGGAGCATCGCCGACCGTCCATTGCGCGACCTTCTGCCGCGCCACGGGTGATGCGCCTGTCTTCGCTGGGGGAAGCCGAACGGATCGCTGGACAATACTTCGACAGTATGGGCTATCAATACCCGTTCATGTCTCGATTGGAGTTCATGGGGAACCTGCGACACATCTATACTGGCGGTATTCCATCCCCAGAAACACACAATTCATACCATATCGTGATGGCCATTTCGCTCTTGATCGGATCGGCAGACCCAACCCAGGCGGCCGAATTCTACCATGCCAGTCAGGAAACCCTCCCACTGGCATTGCAGAATGAAGACTTGCCGGCTGTTCGAGCACTATTGGGGCTGGCCCTGTATACCATGTTTGCAACAGCAGGGCCTAGTATTTGGCATATCCTGGGTACTACGATGAGGTTAGCGACCAGTCTTGGTCTACACAAAGCACGATCATACCCCAGTATTGCCGAGGAAGAAATGTCCAAGCGCGCTTTTTGGAGTCTATATAATTTGGATCGCCTGATTGCTAGCACTCTGGGCCGACCATTAGGCATTGCCGACGACGATATTAGCGTCGGTTTGTTGCGCGAACTGAATGACGACGGGATTGAGGCGCCTGGCGCGAGTGCGATGACTATTCCGTTGCAGGTGATTCGCTTACGAAGGATCTTTTCGCGTATCTATCAATATCGTAAGTGGACTCTGCGCCTCATTCTGGTTTTATCTGACCGTTCGTAGTATACAGCAGCCTGCCGCGTCCCTCGCTCCAAGAGGCCGCTGCCACGCTCGGTCGATTCCGCCAGGAGGTCGACGACTGGCGCATGGCTGCTCCAGTCTATCCATCGGCTCTCCTCTATTCCACCTCGTATTATGATTATCTCTACTACACAACGTTACTTTTGATGTATCGTCCCAGTCCTCGGAACCCGACGCCTGATGCTCTTAGCATTGTTAGCTGCGGTGATTCCAGTGTCCAGGTCATTAGATCCTATTGGGACAGTTACTCCATTGGCAAACTTAAGTGGATTTGGTTGACGTTAAGTCAAGTCTATTTTGCGGGCATTACCATCCTGTGGTGCCTCGAGCAGAACGCGCGCTCCTTGCGTGAGTCGCTGCCGGCAATTTGGAACCCCGATGAACAAACGATGCGTCGTGGCATTCAAGCGGTTGTTGTCCTTTTGGAAGAATTTGGAAAGCGTCGACCCGGGGTGGACAAGCTGGCAGAGACATTTCGACATCAGAGCACGATGATATTCAGCCAAATGGCCTATCAGCAACAGCAATTAGAACAGCAGCAGCAACACCATCCTCACAATCAACCTCCTCCGCCGCCACCGGCACTTATCCCGCCTCAGCCCTCTGTGTCTTTAGCTGCACCACCACCACCACCTCCGGTTCCGCTGGCTCCTGTCCTCGACGACGTCCTGCTTGTGGATGGCAGCGGGGCCATCCCAATGATTGACCCGCAAATGGCAGACCAACTGTTTTACTCGTACAATTGGTTCCAGGAGGAGATGGCATCTTACTATACCCTTTGAACGAATCTTTTTCTTTGTATCTAGAGCTCTGTTGGAGATAGACGGAGTTACCGTATTGGCTACGATTTATTTTTTATTGTTAATAATCTCGAGTCTGTCACTGGTTAGGACGGTACTCATCAAATAGAGAAGTTCTCAAAAAGGCGCCGCCCAATTGGTTCTGGAGTTTGTACATATTGCTTTTGATATATGAGCATATGGTCGCGATGCGCTGGAATCTTTTGACTTTTGCAAGCCATATAAAATCATGCCTCTTCTGTTTCTTCCTTCACATCTTCAACCGCCCAGACTAAAGGTTGGAGACTTACCGGTCCTTTCCATCCCAAGGTATCCGGCCGAATCCTATACACATCCCCCCTCCAGCCGAGCCTTCAGACAACTAAAATGTTTGTCTCGAAAAATCCAGGACTCAATGGCTACTCCAGCTACTCTTGAGGTCACCATGCCTTCCACCAAAGCGGTCTCCCGAACTCACTATCTCAACTACCTCCAAGAACTCAACCCCGAGCAGGCTGGCGACCCAATCTCGCCATTTACAATGAGGAGGTCATGGCTTGCCACGACATTGAGACTTTGGTTGCTGATGCAGTTCATAAGCTGCCCGGACTGGGCTTCGACGCTGTCACCATGATCATCGACGAGGAATCTTCCCAAGTTGCTTGTCGACTTGGGCTCATCTCCACCCCCAATGTCGATTACACGGGCGTTCCGTCAGGACAATGTTTCATGTTCTCCGACTATGTCTTCTATGACTTCAATGATGGCTTGGTTGTCAAAATTCCATAGTGTATTTTCAGCCTTGGAGCTTTTGTTTTAGAGGGAGAACTGTTACAAATGTGCATAATATGTCGAGGCTCACTGCCCTGGTATGTGTTACAGCCACAGATGTGATGTGATGTATGTAGATGAGATGTCCAGACCTGACGTCTGATTATTAATGTCTAACCCCTCCATTTGGACACTTCTGATAAGACAATCTCACTGTTCTCTCTTTACCTCCTTCAGAATGGAGGAACTGGACAAGAAGACTACCCCTGCTTCGGGTCTGCCTCTTGCCTTTCACGGCACAGCCATTCATTCACAAAGCCTAGACGAACTCGAGATCTTGGAGAACTGCTTCATTCTCGTGGGCAAAGATGGCAAGATCCAGGTCTTTCAAGCAGGCGTAGAACCTGATCAGATCAACAATCTTGTTTCAGAGAATGGCTATGCGCCCGATATCTTCCCAGTGAAATATCTCAAGCGTGGGGAATTCCTGTGCCCTGGCTTCGTTGACACCCACAACCATGCACCGCAGTGGGCACAACGCGGCGTTGGAAGAGGGATCTCGCTACTCGACTGGTTAAACAAGGTCACATTTGCTCATGAGGCCAAGTTTGAAGATCCCGAATATGCTCAACGCACGTATGCCTCGTGCGTTGCCGGGTTCTTGCAGCAGGGAATCACCACCGCATCTTACTACGGCTCCCACCATGGCCAGGCCACTCGGATCCTGGCGGATGTCTGCTTTGAAAAGGGCCAACGCGCTTTGGTGGGAAAGTGTAACATGAGTCGAAATGCCCCGGAGTGGTACAGGGATGCCTCCATCTCGGATTCACTGCGTCAAACGCGTGAGCTCATTCAGCATATCGACCAACTCGACCCAGGATACCAACTGGTGAAGCCAATTATTACGCCGCGCTTTGCGATATGCTGTGAGCCCGAGTTGTTGGCTGGGCTAGGTGCCATTGCTCGTGAACATCCCGATCTGCCAATCCAAACTCATTTCAACGAGGCAAAGCAGGAAATTGAATTCACAAATCAGCTTTTCCCTGAGTTCCAGACAGAAGCCGATCTTTATCAGAAATTCAATCTGTTGAATGGTCGATCCATCCTTGCGCACTGCATTTTCCTGCAAGAAGAGGAAATGTGCCGCATCCAAGAGCTTGGCTGCGGTGTTGCCCATTGCCCGATCGCAAACACTACCATGCAAGAGTATATGATTGCACCTGTGAGGGAATATTTGCGTCGCGGTATAAAGGTGGGACTGGGCACAGACAGTGGTGGCGGTTACTCGTCATCGATCATGGAAGCTATGAAGCATGCCTTTATCGTGTCAAATGCGCAACAAACGAAGACTGAAGGCCGAGACCCTGCATTATCCCTGCCAGAATGCTTTTTCCTTGCCACCCTAGGTGGTGCGCAAGTTTGTGGACTCGATGATCGGATAGGAAATTTTGCGATCGGTAAAGAGTTTGATGCGCTGGAGATCCACACAGTCGATCTTGACCGACCGGGTGTGATGTGTCTAGTAGAAGATGAGGATACCATCGAGGTCATCTTCGAGAAGTTCCTGATGACTGGCGATGATCGCAATATTGCCAAGGTCTATGTGAGTGGTCGCTCAGTCAAGACTTCATGAGATCATGATTCAAATGACATTGAACGATATATGATGAACATTCGATAGACGTCTGACGAAGCCAATGGTCAAACAATATCCCAGACCTAATCGATACCCATATGTGCAAGCCAATGTAGATGTATATGAAGCTCAAAACAAACCCATCGAGTATTAACAACGCTGATATAGAAACAAGGAAAGGTAAATATACACGTAGAAGGTCAGTTCCACGATCCCCTCGGAGGCCCAAAGTAGCCTTGCGCCGGCAGGTTCTTGTAAGGAGTGCCTTGTCCATCCGCTGTATTTGTCGACACAGTGTTGCCCCACCAGCTCAATGAACCAGCAGGAAGAGTGATACAGAAGAATATGATCACCGTTGCTACTGCAACACCGCAATCTAGCGCGGCAGACAAAACATAATCTGTAGTCAATTAGCAACGAAGACACAAAGCTCTATGTGAGGTGGTGAATACTCACTATATTTTGACCACCACGCAGGGTTGCGGCGACGCAGTAGACCGTTGAATATTAGGTTGACAATCCACCAGGAGGAGAAGCTGATACCTGTAGCCGGTGGAACCTGGCTCATTGCGCCAAACGCCACGGGCCAGGAGATATAGTTGACGGATTTCCACCGACGACCTAGTACGTAGGTGATTACCACTGCGGCAGGGCCGACGAGGAAAAACCACAGTAAGTTGCTATAGATCTGCCCGGAAGAGAACAGTCGACCTGGGCCAATAGCTCCTGTAGATCGGTTAGCGGCCAGATGTAGTTGAGTTGACAGAAGGAATATGACCCACCCCAGATAAGCGAAGAAGAATATGTGACTCTCCCATGGGGACATGTGAAACTTCCCTCTGCATCAGATGTACAGACACCTTTGATTTGGGTGATCATGAACACCGTCACTCCGCACTGAACGATAGCCCCAATCAGCGTGGCAAGACCCTGAGCAACAAACAGGGTCCGTGGTGCGATGTGCATATAGTGAGCCAGTTTCATATCTGCAACGAATCTACTCGTAATGTTAGTTTGCGCGCCTGTGCCTGAAATCAAATAACTGACTCTAGTCCTTGCTGGACAGCGACATAGCCATAGAATTTGAACGCCATGTTGGCCACTGGCCGCCCGAGAAAGGCATATCCACCAATGAACTCGGTGAGTAAGTTTAGCTGATTACTGCTGATATTTGTCAGAGCTTTAATGATGCCCACTGGGATTATGTAGAGCATGGGCATCAAAAAAGCTACTACCACACCCCAAGCCGGCAGCCCAGTGTGCCATACCTCGTTGGTTACAACGCTCAGTGCAAACATTAGGACTGTAATTGCGACAAACCACCACCAAGGCACATGACGATAGACAGACATTAGCCGACCATGGACATCTTGCTTGCTCGTACCCTGCCATTGCTGCCACAGCTCTTTGCCATGGTACAATCCAACGTGGAAGAAGATACCAGTCAGATTAGCAAAGGCAACACCAAAAGTGATTGCGTATCCAGCCGGTAAGAACATGGGCGAGTAGTCTCGATAGGCAGATGGGTTGACTTGGCCGGCTGTGTTCATGATGCGGCTCGTGTTGTAGGTGCTTCCAGTGTTGTCGAAAGTGTTGGAATTGAGGAGGGGCAGATACGCAGAATACCAGGTGTTAGTATAGTAGACAAGGGGACAGACAAGCCAGAAAAAGAGCGCAAATGATCCCATGACATTGAGACCAGCCCAAAAAGGAACCAGTAGAGGACTTTGGTTGGCGTATACTACTTGGGCCCAGTCAAAAGTCAACATTGACATGCCCAGTCCTGTCGTTTGCCCAAAGAGCTGATTGACCACCACGTTAGTGGGTACAATCCAACAAATAAAGTTGAAGGTGCTGAGACCCGTGAAGAGATAGCCTGGTGCGAAATACCAGACGCCACCACCGATGAAAATATAGAGGAAGAAGCGGAGACGTGTGATCCGCCAGCCATCTGCGACGGTATTAACACGAGAGTGTAAAGTAGTTAGCAATGCAGCATTTGACAGAACCTGCGGCCAAAGCATTGATGCTGGTCCGACAAGCCAGCGCGAGGCCATGCCGGCCAAGCCGAAGCCGAACATTTGCGTAGTGATACACAGCAATACTTCAAAGCCCCCCTGCGACGGCATATTATAAAATTTCACCAATGCTTCAATGACTTGAGTTGCAGCTGCAGAGCCAATAGAAACATTGGCCATAATGGTGATCAAGGCATGTTCCTTGATATTGAAGTGCCGATCCGGGTTCAGCATTCCAAGGGGGATCCATTTCGCCCAGGCGCATCCCACAGGAAAGGCCAACAGCTGGGCAACTAAAGCGCTGATAGTCACACTAGGCTGTCGCAAGCTGAAAAATTGATTCAGCCCACTGCCGATCTGCTGTCGTTAGCCTCTTGTCATTCCTCCGGTCGCATTAAACATACAATAGTGAATACGAGGCCAATGGTCCACATGCGGACGGTATTGACCGGCAATGTCAAGTCATTGACAGGCTGAATGACAGCCCGCACCTCTGGGAAGGGCGAGTCGTCGGCCTCGTACGGAAGGATCTTTTCGGCATCCCGATCGTGCAGGACGGCGATGTCATCGCATACAAGGTCCGGAGAATTCTAATGAAACCGTCAGAAACTCCACTCGATGTTTCAACCTAATCGTGGTAAAACGGTCTCAAAGTGGGCTGAACACCCACCAAGGAATTTCGCCGATATTTCTCAGTCTCCATCGTGAACCCGGTCTCCCCCGGGCAACCCAAGTCCCCGGGTCACGGAATGTTCGAAAAGAACTCTTTGGGTGATGAGAGTCGGCTTGAGCCGAGTGTTGAATCGCGATAGGCAGTTTGAGCCACTCCGAGGCGTGGAATGTCCCCAGTGGTGCAGGGATGTGTGACAATCGCAGGATCTGATGGGACGACGCAGCCAATAAGGGCATATATTTACAATATAAAACACATTCCAGGCCGAGGTAGATACCAGCCAAGTCCAATTCAAGCCCCAGAACAGAGATGGTATTGGACCAGGAGACATGCAGAAGAGAGGAGAACAGCGGCGCAGTCGGCAGAGGCCGTTGACCCACTTAATAATTGCCAGAGTTGGATAGCTTCAACATCCACGGGAAAACGGCTGAGGGCTGTTATATAGTATTGCCTGGATCTCTGATCTCTGGGCAACAGTGTTCCATATCCATCATGGAGCATGAACTGCCCTTCTCTCAGCGACCGGTGATTATCCTCGGTGCTGGAATCATTGGTTGTGCAACTGCCCGACAACTGTTACAGAATGGCTTCCCAGTAGTGCTGGTGGCTGAATATCTCCCCGGAGATCGCAATATGTACTATGCATCGGCTTGGGCTGGTGCTGCGTGGCATGCCGCTGGCGGCATCACTCCAGATCAACGATATCTGCAAGCTGTCACCCATCGTATACTCTTGAAGATGGCAGAGGACCCCGAGTCTGGCGTGAGCATTGTCGATGCCCGCGAGTATCTTGAACAGCAACCGTCCTCTGACTCGGCGATATGGGGCAAGACGGTGGTCGCCAAAGTAATATGCCACTCATGCTACTCGGATCCTTGATGGACTCTACTAATATGTGTCTAGTTCCGTGAGATGACTCCTGGAGAGTATCCATCCAACTTCAATTGTGCATGGTCCTATGAAACCCTGGTTACCGATCCCACCCGACATATGCCCTACCTGGGAAAACAAGTTACATCGCTAGGGGGTCAATTTATTCGCAAACGAGTCGAGTCTCTCCAAGAATTATATGAGATGTTCCCCGACTCTCGAGTCTTTATCAATGCCAGTGGCCTGGGAAGCAAAACCCTGACAGATGTACAAGACGACCAGTGTTTCCCAGAACGAGGACAGAACGTGTTTTTGGCCACGGATCAGTGCACAACGCTCTACTTTCGGAATGGCAAAGAATATACCTACGTGATCCCTCGACCACAGTCCAGGGGGGTGGTTTTAGGTGGTGTAAAACAGCAAGATGACCTGTATATACCTCCCGGCCCCTGCATACTTCCAAGCTAACACCATTTCAGTTCTCCCGAAGTTGATATGGACATTGCGCGAGATGAAATAGCCCGCGCACATATCTTAGCGCCAGAGATTGTCCCCAAACACCCAGCTCCAGAGACCGTGAGCCATATCATCGGCATTCGCCCGTCGCGAAAAACAGGATTTCGGCTGGACTCGGAGCAAAAAGACCAACGAGTATTGCTTTCAGCGTACGGATTTGGCGGAGGCGGATATGCGTTCTCCTATGGGATTGCAGATGCAGTGGTGAAAATGGTGGAAACGGCCGAGCGCGAGAACGTGATATAAGTTGAAGTTATAGACAAAAGTACCAAAGTCAGCTATTACGTCGTGTTTCAGTCTGATGATTGCTAGTCACTTGTAATTGTTTCTATTCTTTGATTCTCTTTTCTTGTCTGTTGAGTTCTCTTCACTATTTTCACTATTTCTCACTATTCTCTGCTCTCGTATTTCTCCACCCCGCCGGGGATCATTCCCGTCCACTCAGTCTCGTCGGTTTGCCATACCAGAACTGGAGCAAATCCCGAATGGATCTTGCATGATCTCTTGATCTTTTGATCTGATCCTTTTCGATTCTTGACTCTCTCTTCGATGATCCGGGCCCGTTATGCTTCCTGTGGATCAGATGCTCCACCTCCGTCTTGACTGCCCGGCCAATGTCGCGATGATCACTCCGCCAGACGAGAACGAGAACAAACTCGAGCAGGCGTCGCTGAGTGACATCTATCGGTTAACCCCGTATGTCTCTATGTGTCTGTCACCAGTCAGCAGTCAAGTCACTAACCCCTTTTCCCAGAAAACCTACGCTTGTCCTCGATCATTCGCTGCACGTCGTCCAAGTCTCCAATAGTCATGTGGCCGCCTTCTCTTGGTCACGAGATCAGCTACTGACCTCGAGCGTCTACAATCTTCCGCCGTCCATTGTGCCCTCGCCGAATATCATCTCCCTTAGTGGTGCCATCAGCACTGCTCTTTCTACCCGAGATGTGCAGATAATCGAAAATGTCCAGGTGGAGGCCACCTATTACTCGCTCAGCGTGACACCCATCTTTCAAAACGATGCCCTTCTCTTTGTCCTACTCGAAGCCCAGCGGACGAAGCGCGAACATGTCGGCCTGATGAGCGAGCAGACATACCTGAACGAAACCTACAAGATCTTGGTCGACACCGTGAGGGATTATGCTATTTTCATGCTGGACACCAGGGGCTACATTGCAACTTGGAATTCAGGCGCTGCGATCCTTAAGGGGTACTCGTCAACAGAGATTGTCGGTCGGCATTTCTCCGTTTTCTACGGTCGCGAAGACCGCGAGACCAACAAACCCGCCCGCGAGCTGGAGGTCTGTCTCCAGGAAGGAAAAGTTGAGGATGAAGGCTGGCGCTACCGCAAGGATGGCACCCAGTTCTGGGCCAATGTCATGATCACCCCTATCTACCAGAATGGCAACCACATTGGTTTCGTCAAAGTGACTCGTGATCTGACTGAGCGCCGAGCGGCCGAGGCGCGTTTGATTGACGCCTTTGAGGAATCCGCGAAGCTCAAGTCCGATTTTTTGGCCAACATGTCCCACGAACTGCGAACGCCTATGAACGGCATGTTTTTGGCCCTCAGCATGCTGATGAGAACCGAATTGAATGATGAGCAGCGCGAGTTTGCATCCATCCTGGAAGATTCCACCTCCATTCTGCTCCAGGTCATCAACGATGTACTGGACTACTCCAAATTGTCATCCGGATCTTTCCCATTGAATGCCGATTCACTGAATGTTTCCAGCGTGATTAATGCAGTCGTGCGCAATTGCCGACCGACACTCAAGCCCGGAGTTGAGCTTCAGACGACCATTGAACCAGGTTTCCCTTCGAGTGTTCGAGGCGATCCACTCCGATTTCGCCAAGTACTACAGAATCTAGTCAGCAACGCAGTCAAGTTCACCGAAAAGGGCCATGTCCGGATCAACGCTACATATGCCGTCGACGACAAAGACCCCAACCTGTATGTGGTATCCACTGAAGTGGTGGACTCGGGCATCGGTGTGCCCGACACTGCAGTAGGCACCCTCTTCACCCCATTTACACGGTTTGCAGACACGGCCACCAAAAGATATCAAGGCACCGGTCTTGGACTCTCCATTTGCAAGAGTTTGGCTGAGCTGATGGATGGAGCCGTTGGATTCCACGCCAACCCAGATGGACCCGGAAGTGTTTTCTGGATTACAGCCAAAATGGCTCGTGTGGGTGTTCCAGAAGCGCACACAAAGACGAAGATCGCCCCAGCGCCACCGGTGGCCCTTGACCACTCCGCCGCGCTTCAAAAAGTCGCGCCGCACAAGCACGTCCTCCTGGTTGAGGATAACAATGTCAACCAAACAATCATGCTGAAACTTCTCAGTAGCCTTGGATTTGAGCGCGTGGATGCCGCTTGGGATGGCGCCGAAGCGGTGCGCCTGGTTAGGCAGAAGCCTCTCACCTATAATATGATCCTCATGGATATTAACATGCCTGTTATGGATGGTTTGATGGCCACGGAACTCATTCGAAAGATGAAGGTTGACGTCCCTATCATCGCTCTCACGGGCAACGCCTTAAAGGGAGACGCCGAAATATATCTCGCTAGGGGAATGACCGACTACATTGCCAAACCACTGCACAGACAGCAGTTGGTGGATCTCTTGTGGAAATGGTGCGGACCCTGAGCATTACTTCCCGCAAAGGGGATTCCCCTGAACATCACACCAACCCCTTCTGCCGTCTCTCAATGGCAATTTGGACGCAGTCAAAACAAACTTTTTGCAGCGCCCTGAACGCGAGAGACGTAGGGCAACGACTGAGCCAATAGGCATTCCGCCACCTACGTCAGTCCATGCTGTGCAAACGTATGCCCTGAATTCTGAAATCTTGAACGAAGTCCATACAGTGACATTCAACATGCTCTCAGTCTACCTCGAGCTGTCGCACTTCTAACATCGATAGCAGTCAATGTCCCGATAACCTGCTCACCGGCAACAAACGCCATCAAGCGAAGCAATACGTTCCGCTCCAGCGCATGACCTGCGCCCAAGGACGAGAACGGATGGATCGACTATTGTACGAACATGAATGCCTGTAGAAGGCATATGCATGTTATGTCAACAGTGCAACCATGTTGGCTTGGGTTCCTGTATCAACTGGCTCTTTAATACCATGTTCTGAGATCATCTATCTGCGGCGCCTTGGCTGCATAGTGGATGACGGCCGTTACAACGGTCTTCTTCCTGTAGTATGTGGGGTCTGCATATTCCCAGTGTAGCCATTTCCTGTAAGGCAATAAAATGCGGAGCTCCCTGGAGCTACATGTATTTGGGAATGTTAACAACAATAGTCAAATTATAGCATGATCAATCGTGACCGCGAAACCTGGCTTTTCCCTCTTTACTCGACATTTTCACCATCTCCAGCTCGCTTAGTCCCTGGTGAAGACAGAGGATTCGGACCCTCTTGCCCTGGAGAAACCAAAAATGCGGGGGGTTCAGGGGTGGAATCAGGATCGTCGGCCTCATTTCAGCATCAAATCACAACAGTTGCCTCCGGATTAAGATTCGACGGATTGCTTTCACAGCCCAACTGCGTTTGTTTCATTCGAATCGACTCTTTTTGGCGATCCATTGCAATTAATCAAAGCGTTCCCTTTGATCACAGTCCCATTCCTCCCGAGGCTACCATCAGCTAATGAAAGTGACTCTTGGTCCCTTTCAGATCACATGAGGCCATCGTCACTCGTTCTTCCGAGGCAGTTCGTCGGGTTGGCGCGATTGTGTTCCCTCGGAAGTTTCAGCCAACGAGCAGAAGAACGATTGCCATGTTAGTTGGTAGTACTTCCTTCCCATTTCGCAGGCCGATCTACGGAGTATGGGCTTGTGGTTACCCCATTCCTCAATTCGCCGAAAAAAGCAACCCTTTGAGGAGAGATATACCCTCCGTATCAACGGACTTCACATGGGCTCGCGTGATCTCCAATATACCCCCCTTTTAACCTGCCGAGGGGCCTTGATTTGCCTGCTAGAGCAATAATCTCTAGGTACTTTGGTCAAACCTGCGGCGCCTGCCAGTTATCAGGCCAAAGCTAATGTAGCGTCCAACACAAGCTCTATCATACCCCGTCTTCTTTCCCTTCTGGGTCTTAGCTTCGGTGATCGACTGTAGTCTTGCCTCTTGAGCAATGCCAACACACCAAGTCAGTGGGGCTTGGCCCTGAAGGCCCAATCCAGGCCCGTAGTCAACGCTTATCAGGGTTCCACCACGAGGCGGCAGTCCATGGCGCGCCGGCTTAATTCGATGGTCTGCTATTGTTTGTGGGATGAATGCGCTATGGGCAGAGGATATTCACGGCATTAGTTCAGGATGGCGATCGTACCTGGTGCAGGTGGCTGAAAGGACCGTATAAAAGCCAGTAGTGCTCGCTTCAAGTACAAATGTATATGTATATATCCCATACCAGTTTAGGACTTGACTGGTACACTTCACTCTTTATTCCTCCCGTTTTGGATTTGACCTGTACACACTGCTCAAATCATGAAAATCCTCATTCTTCTCCTAGGTCTGGCGGCTGTTGTCAGCTTAGCTGTACCCACTCAGTACTATGAGCTGCATGAGCGCCGCGACTCTACCCCAAGCAGTTGGATGGAAGCCAAGAAGCTCGATGGCAAGGTCTCTCTGCCTGTCCGCATAGGCTTGAAGCAGTCAAATCTTGAATATGGTCACGAGCTACTCATGGATTTGTTTGTTACCACTCATTCTCTATAAACGACAAGCTAACCTGCCCACGTAGATCGAACCCACTCTCGAGTCGCTACGGACAGCATCTTTCTAGTAATGAGGTGCATGACCTCTTTGCCCCGACCCAGAAAAGCGTGGATAATGTGCGTTCCTGGCTGGAATCCGCTGGCATCACCAAAGACCGCGTCACCCAGTCCGTCAATAAGCAGTGGATTCAGTTTGATGCGGATGCTGAGGAGCTGGAGAAGCTGCTGCACACCAAGTACTACCTCTATTCTCACTCTGAGACGGGTCGTTCACACGTGGCGTGTCGCGAGTAAGCGTTTCATTGCTCACACCAAAACGCGTGAATACCTGTGCTAAATTGTCGTCTCAGATATCATGTCCCAATCTCTGTGCGTGAGCATATTGACTACATCACTCCAGGAATCGCGCTGCGAGAGGTGACTGGTGTTCGTAAACTAAGCACTTCCCTTCAAAGACGGTCTTTAAAAGGCCAGCCCCCTGTTCTTGAGCCAATCCTCATGCCTGTGGAGGAGCTGCTGGCCAATATCGCCGGGTTTTGCTCCATCGCCGTTACCCCACAATGCATCCAGCGTTCGTGATATATAGTACATCCTGCAGTTCGTGTGCGTATATGCTAACCAAAGACAGAAATGTACAACATCAGTCAGGGCACTTCTGCCACAAAGGGAAATGAATTGGGAATTTTTGAGGGAATTGGGGATGTTTACGCTCAAGCAGATCTTGACCTGTTCTTCTCAACTTTGTATTCGTATGCAAGCGCTTATATTGATTGATGAGGCCATTAGACTAACTTGATACCAGGCAAATTCCTGCCGGCACGCAGCCTATTCTCAAAGCAGTCGATGGTGGCCAGGCTCCTACATCTCTCTTCAATGCTGGAGCCGAGTCTGATCTGGACTTCCAGATCTCCTATCCAATAATCTGGCCGCAAAACTCGATCTTATTCCAAACCGATGATATGGTATATGAGAACGATTACACATTTAGGGGGTTTCTGAATACGTTTTTGGATGCTATTGATGGATCATACTGCAGCGAAATCTCACCATTGGATCCTACATACCCCGACCCACAGGACGACGGTTACAAGGGCTCTCTGCAGTGTGGCGTGTATGACCCTCCCAAGGTCGTCTCTATTTCATATGGCTCTGCTGAAGCAGACCTCCCCATTTCCTATCAGCGGCGACAGTGTGCCGAGTTTATGAAGTTGGGTACTATGGGTGTCTCGGTAGTGGTCGCCTCGGGTGACTCTGGTGTGGCTGGTCGTGGAGGTGATCCCACACCCAGCAACTGTCTTGGCCCTCAGGGCAAGATATTTGCTCCCGATTTCCCAGCTTCATGCCCTTACTTAACAGCCGTTGGGGCCACAATTATTCCACTGGGCGCATCGCCCGAGGATCATACAGAGGAGGCCGTCACCAGTTTCCCGTCCGGTGGTGGTTTCAGCAACATCTACAAGGCGCCTGATTACCAGGCACAGGCTGTTGCTGACTATTTTGCAAAGGCGAAGCCCTCGTACCCCTACTATGAAAGCGTGGACAACAGTAGCTTTGGTTCCAACGGTGGAATATACAACAGGATTGGTCGTGGCTATCCAGACGTGGCTGCCATCGGGGACAGAGTCGTCATCTATAACCGAGGTATGCCCATCTCGATTGGTGGCACATCTGCCTCTGCTCCTGTATTCGCTGGAATCCTCACTCGCATCAATGAGGAGCGATTGGCGGCTGGAAAGTCTACCGTCGGCTTTGTCAACCCGGTCTTGTACGCACACCCAGAAGCATTCTTCGACGTAATCAAAGGGTCGAATGCTGGTTGCGATACCAATGGCTTCTCTGCCGCTGAAGGATGGGATCCAGTGACTGGGCTGGGTACACCTAACTATCCTGCCCTTCTCGATGTTTTTATGAAGCAGTAGGATTGTTTTGGTATGGACACCCTCGCTACGGCCAGTGACCCATTTATCAGCTCTGAATATGACTTCTTGCGATTATCAAATTCTGGGTTAAGAAATTTACATGTAAATCGTGTATATGCTTGGTACAAGGATGTGATATACCGAGGCAGATTGGTAATACGCGGGGGACCCCGTTCAATAGTCAGATATTCGCCCAATCGGACATAGTTACTACAAAGAGTAGAAACGGCAATTGCTCTAAGCATAAGTCATTGTCAGTCGACATCACTTACACGAAAATCGGGTGTTGTATTGGATCATCCACTGTGATTTAGGGTGACAGCAAAACTACCATAGCAAGCACTGAGTTCTGCGACACCCTTAGCTACGCGGGCATACGTAGATATAGCACCATCATGAGGCAAAATAGCCAACAGGTTTGAATATTAGAGGCAATGATCGGCGAGCGGGGTTGTTCTCCAGGAAATTGATATTGAAGGCATTTGAATTGTCATTCACAATTCGGCTTCGCATGTAGAATTGGCCAAGTTATAGGTAGATGTAATAGTTAGATTTGTAAGATTGACATATATTGTTCATCAGCATCAGATCAGCATCAGAGTTATTTGTATACTCCAATGTTGAACCTGGCACGGGTACATCGTCTCTCGGCATACCACCGATGCGATCGCACCGACCAAGCCAGTGTTGGCCCGAGCCAAGCCCCCACGCCAACGAGAGCATTCAAACTATACCGAATTGAGTGCCCGATGTAGCGCGTCATGCAACATACAAGCACAGGGAGTTGGAAAAAGAGATTCCACCACTGATATCCTGTGACGTCATAGACTGAGACATGGGGAGCTCTGACCAGGCGGGAACCATACAACTCGGAGTATAGTAGATGGCTGATATTTGATATTGGAGAAAGTGAGATAACAGAGTCTGTAGAATAGAACGCAACACGTTTCCCTCCACGTTCTCCGTATGCTGCTCCAGTTAACCCCGAGTCTCGGTGGAGTCTGCTCCGAGAGGGGCGTGGGATGTTGTATGAGCCCCGCCGGAGTCTGGGCTATTAAGACTGGCAACTCCCCCGACTTGCTCTTTTCCCCTACAATTCTGTTTACTCTGCCTATTTTCCAAAGAAGCTCTAAAATGTCTCTCGGAAAGAAAGTCACTCTTAACACCGGTCACCAGATCCCGTAGGTATACCTGGGCGTTACTGGAATAACTTAGCTGACCCACATTCTAGCCAGCTGGGCTTTGGGACCTGGCAATCCCTCCCTGGTCAGGTCGGCAACGCTGTTTATGAGGCCTTGAAGGCCGGTTACCGCCATCTGGTACGTACATATACCGTCTTTTGAGGGGTTGCTATTAACTTGCTTTAGGATTTGGCCACTATGTATGCAACTGTTCGCTTCTTTTTGGTTTCGATTTCGTACATCTTACTGACCCTCTTCTCTACCTAGCTACCAGAACCAGCGTGAGGTTGCCAAGGGTATCAAAGATGCTTACAGGGATGTCCCCGGTTTGAAGCGTGAGGATATTTTCATTGTGAGTAGATTCATGTCCAGAATATTTTATGATCTCGGAAACTAATTTGTCAATTTCTAGACCTCCAAACTATGGAACAGGTGAACCATGACAAGTATCTCTTCTCAATACATAAATCCTAACTGGATGCAGTGAGCACCACCCGGACGATGTCGAGAAATCCCTTGATAAGTGTCTTGCCGAGCTTGAGCTAGACTACCTTGATGTATGGGTGCTGTGCCTTTCACCATAATAATTATGCTAATTGATTTAGCTCTACCTTGTTCACTGGCCCGTTGCATTCCAGCGGGGTGACGACTACTTCCCCCTCGTTGCCAACAGCAATGTTGAGGGAGGTGACGTGGTTATTGACGATAGCATCTCCATCGTGGATACCTGGAAGGGTAGAGTCACCATTGACTTGGGCCGAAAATAAAAAGACTGCAACTGACATTTTACAGCTATGATCAACCTTCCCAAGGACAAGGCTCGCTCTGTCGGTGTATCTAACCACAAGATTGAGCACGTTCGTACTTTCCAATTCCCATCACTGTTTCATACCAGCTTACCATTCCCAACAGCTTGAGGCTATCATCAACGGCAGCGGTGTTGTCCCCGCTGCTAACCAGATTGAGCGCCACCCTGTCCTCCAGAGTAACGACCTGATCGAGTACTGTCAGAAGAAGGGCATTCACGTCACTGCCTACTCTGTATGCCTGCCATACCTTCGTAAAAAATCCCGCCTAATACTAACCTAATCTTTCAGGCGTTCGGTAACAACATGCTTAACATTCCCCTTCTGATCACCCGGCCCGAGGTCAAGGAGGTTGCCGAATCAGTGTCGAAGCGCACTGGTCAGGAGGTCAGCCCTGCTCATGTCATGTAAGATCGTCACAACTGTCCCTCGCGATAATTCGGTACTAACATTATAAAGCCTCGCATGGTCCCAGGTTGGCGGCCACAGTGTCATCCCGAAGTCGGTCACCCCGTCGCGTATCCGGGACAACTTCAAGGAGGTGGAGCTCACGCCTGAGGAGGTTCAGAAGGTCAGCGCCTTGGGCCAGAACCGCAGACGTTATAACACTCCTTTCGCTGCTAGTATGTTTCCCGATCAATTCTTCATTACAGGAACCGTATGCTAATATCCTTCAGACAAGCCTCGTTGGAACATCGACATCTTCGGCGAGCCCGAAGAGAAGGCTGCTGGTCACAAGGTCATTGTTTAAATGGACAAATGAGGGTTGGGATGATTGAACACCAAAATGAATAAATGAGACATGCATCTTCACGTGGTTAATTCAATGTCAACAGAACTTAAGTGTCTATTACGACAACTGACGACCTCGTCACTGGTGCTGTAGATTCCTCAGTATAGGTATAATATCTTCTAAATTGTGTCAGGGTGAAGGCATTTGGTGACTGATTTAAGCAATGAGCCCAGCAATATCTCACAATGAGATCAAATTCCCCATCCGTACGAAAGAAGCTTGGGAGTCGGACGTAATAGTGGCTTCCATCCATCCAAGTGCCAGGAAGACATTACCAATGAGGATATGAGCTACAAGCTATCGGCAATTGACAGGCAGCCTCGCGTTACACCTCAACAAAATGAAATGGGCTTAACGATGAATCATTCAAACGCGGGTGTAAGTAAATTCAAGGCTGTCTTAAATGGCCATATTCCTGTTCTCCCAAATCATGTCTTTTCGTCACTGAGTCTTGGGTATCATCCTGTTCCGCATGTATAGGTCGCTGATGAGAGCTCAAAACTGGCCCTGCATCTAATTCGTGACATTCTTGGATAGGCGTGGCCGCTATAGGAGCCTCATGGATTGAGCGACCGTCCAAGAGTATGGCTGACCCCACTGGCTTCCGAGGCATAATATTCGGCTCCTCACGCGCCGGTGATGATCTTTCTTTGGGAAGCGAACCCTTTTCGACTTGGACCATGGTAGTTGATGTAGAAGAATCAGTCGGCTCAGTAGCCCCAAGTCTCCGTCTCTGTCGACGCCGCCGAAGTACGAACCAAAGAGCCAAAAGAAGCAGGAGAACAAAAAAGATCACGCCGACTGCTATCCCACCCTTGGCTCCTCCACTGAGACTAGCAGAGCCCGCAACACACGAATAGCTGCCTTGGAAAACACCCTGAGATTGTAGTCCGTTCAAGCTCCCGCATGACATAGAGCTGGTGCCTTTAATTGTTGTTTGTCCTTTGGCTTGATCGAGTGAAGGGAGCGACACGCTCAAAGTAATTGTCAGCAATTTCAACAGAAACACGTCACACACTCTTGTCATACCTTGTAAATGAACCGGTCAATTCCAGCAACCCGTCGACTTCTTCTAACTCCGGAAACCCAAGAGTTTTCAGTTTTGGATTACCTGTAATGGTAATACCTGAAGATACGCGTGATAGCGCACCCATGGTTAGGGTGTCGAATGAAGCGAGGTTGCTTATGGTTAATTCCCCTTCAAGAGTGTCCAAATCAGGGGTGATTAGCTTCGTGAGCCCCGATACACCCTCAGCGATGAACGAGCCCTTAATCTCTTCCACATTATTGAGTGTGATTGCCCCGTTTACTGAAGAGGAAATTGTGATGCTTCCTTCAAAGGTATCACAGCTGGTCAGATTGTCGGCATCACTTTGACTGGAAATGGTTACACTGCTTGAACCTGGACGGTATGAGCAAAAATATTGGTATGAGGTCAACGAAGAAGTTCCTCACAAGCATTTGAAGCACCAAGAGCTATTTGCCATGTAATGGCAATCAGAAGAACGTTGAACAAGATCATCTCTACAGAATCTCATTGGGAGTCACCTATCGAGAGGAACACTGCACGCGTGAAAGCCCCGGGCATTGCCATTTCTTTAAGATCAAGAGGGAGGCGGAGCCAACACCTTTTTCTTGGCTCTGTTTCTATCTATCAGGTACTAAATTCTGCCGATAGCTTCTGAGTGGTGGATTGGCCGTTGCTAGATTATATGTGTTTTATCAAGACCCACTCAGAAATCAGAGAGGTTTCTTTCTGCCTACACTTTATTCGACGCATATTTTCCCTTGGGAGCGAGAGATAAAATAATCGCTCACCCGGAATGCATAATACACTTACAGCTGTGTCGAAAAAAGCACTTGTGTGTTGTCAGGTCTAGGCAAGAGACGTTGCTATTTTTATGTGCAATTGAGCATCGCGTAGGCAACAACATTGGCTCTTCCAAGCTTCTGAGATATACTGTGACATCATCGCAAGAACCCTGAATCAACCTTTGAATCTGCGAATCTGCGAATCTGCGGTCCGTGATTCCTCTCGACCGTGGCTCACTCGGCACAAATGGATTCAGCAAACCCTGATGACTCAGCAGATGCGGGGAATCCCCCGGACTCGTATCTGGGGTTGTTGTTTCTTATTTCCGATGCCACCCATCTCGACCGGACATCCCTATGAGAGTAGGTAAGGGTTGTGGAAGGTGTCGCACTCGCCATATCCGATGTGTGATTCCCGCTGGCGCCTCAGCCTGCACCCCATGCTCCCGGCTAGGTCGGGAGTGTCATCTCGATCCCCGGTTTCAGTTCAAGGCTGTTCATCAGGTCTACCAGAAGAGCAATGGGGCCCCTGCGCGGTTTGATTTGGCCTGGGATGAGGAGCAAGTCTGGGTTGATGTGTCTCGCCCTGGTAAGCAGTTGGATATGGAAGGCTTTGGGCATGCACTAATCGAAGTTAGTGACATTTGTAATTGAGACGAATGATGAATTAGCGGAAGCCAACAACAATCGAGCATTGACATACGTATCCCAGTACGACCATGGACAGCCCCGTGAGCTTTGTATGGAGGAAATGGGCAACGCTAGTGCTGGTAGCCCTGCGATGCACGAGAATCAACATCGACAGAACCCCGCCAATGATCCGCTTAATAAACCCTCCGGTGATAAATCAACATTATCATTGAGAGAAGCATCCCTGATGCGCTATTTTACTCAGAAAATAGCACCCTGGGTGAGTCAGGAACCCCTCAACAGGGAATGGCGATGTCTGACCAAACTAGGCCGATATTTGCGATATCCAGTCTCACTTCAGCACTGAGGTCCCAAAGAGAGCCCTGCAGAGCCCGATGGTCCTCAAAGCAATTTTGGCCCTATCTGCACGCCATGATGCTATTCTGGCTGGCGATAGTGATTTGGAGGCTTCGGGCTATCATGGACAATGCCTGGAGCTATTGATTGCGGCACTAGACCAAGCCGAAACGAACTGTGACGAAAACATGTTAATTGCGGTTGTGACTCTTCGTATATATGAAGAGCTCGAGAACAATGCTGACCAGCAGTTTCATCTACTAGGATCTAACGGGCTAGTCAACCTTGTGGCACGCTCTGCATCCTCTGGTGGATTAGCAGAGGCAGTGAGTTGGCAGTTCTTGCGACAGGCTATCTACGCATCGATAGTTCAGTATCAACCACTGCAGCTAAACATGCAAAACTACGAACGCTCATCAATGTTCCATCGCCACGACGATGCTGCCTGTGCTAATGTGATCGTCTATCACTGTGCGCGTATAATCCAGCTTTGTTCCAATGCGCCCGGAAGAATTGTGGATCGAGAAGCCTGGCGCAACATCTCAGAAAGTGTAAATGAGTGGAACCGAACAAAGCCCGTGACCTGGCAGCCATTACGGTACCAGGCACCGGATGTGTCAGCTGATAGACCCTTTCCTGAGCTATGGATGATATCTCCACCTGCAGGTATATCTAAAATTATGGGGTATCTCGAAATATTTGAGTGCTGATTGTCCACCTAGTGGTCGGGATGCAGTATTACTACTCGGCATGTATTTTTTTGACCTTATGCGACACTCCTCCACACCACATGAGCGATTATGAAATTGCTTGCTCGCGGCGTATAAAAGAGGTATATACTTCCATTTTTGACTCGATTGTTAGGTGGTTAATATGAGCTATCAGAAAACGATTGCCGATAATCTAGTGATGGTTATTGGTCTTTCCTTGTCCAACGAAAGTGTAGAGAACGCCTATTTTATGGCCTCCCATTTACTTCACCGTTGTTCGTGCCCTGCATGTCTGTCAAGTTACCAGAACTAACGTCACTCTAGTTGGTTACTGTCTACGGCACCCAGTCGAGCAGCAAGGGTCATTGGATTTTATGTCTCGTGTAGAAAAGGTGCTAGGCTGGCGAACTTCATGGATGAGAAAAGAGCTGGAGAACAGATGGTCAGAATTGGCAGCATTTGATTCCTGGGACTCTTGACAGCCACCGGTTAAATCGCAAAGTCACTGGCGCGTGGGGTTGTTGTGGAACACCAGATTCTTAGTTCTTGGTTATGTTTGCTTCTCTCTATAGAGGCTATTTCAAAAATTTCACCAGAAGTATAGGAGAAAAGAATAGATTGGTCAACAACAGCCTGGGTGAGCAACAATACTAATGAAACTGATCAAAGCTTCCATAGGAGCACATATGACCCCGAGAACATCTGTAATCCAAGACATAATGGCGCTTGGGCTCATACACTGAGAATCATAGGAGAAGCTTGGGGTGCCGCAAAGTTCGGACACTTTGACTTTGAGATGCCAATATTTCTCGGTTTATTTGGCCGCGAACGATGCTGGCCCTTGCAGGATTTTGGTCAAGTTTATACTGGCATTCGAGCGACCCCGCAACTGGTTGCGACGTTGCTCCGCATTTATCAGAATATTACTTTCCCTGTTGGTGGAAGTTTCAGTATCGCATATTCATGGTGCAAAATGGAGACCGTATATCCAGTGATCATTCGGCCTGCACCATATATAGTGCCACGGAGAGGTGCTTTTTAGGGTGGCTCCACTGATTGAAACATATTTCCAGTAAGAAAGAGACCACACAAGCAATATGATTTTCAATGCTGCCAGCTTAGCCTTCTTTGATATGATCGCTTGCGTCCAGGCACATTTTGTCTCCGACGCAGCCCAGCAGTCACCCAAAGCCCCTTTTTTTATTTTAGCAGGGGATAGTACCACTGCCATCCAGTCTTCGAATGGTGGAGGGTGGGGAGACGGGTTCCTCAATACGACACTATTCCAAGGGGCAACTGGGACAAATTTCGGTCACAACGGGGCAACCACAGTCAGTTTTCGCGCTGGAGGTGATTGGGAAAATGTCTTGGAGACCGTGAGGCAAGTCCAAGACGAGTACATGCCCTTCGTCACTATTCAATTTGGCCATAACGATCAAAAGTCAGATGTAAACATCTCGCTATCACAATACACAGAGAATCTTGAAACATTTGTGACCGAGGTTTTCAATGCTGGAGCCACACCAATCCTAGTCACGCCGTTGTCACGACGGAACTATGACGATTCTACGGAAAACCCAGTCATAATCACGAGTCTGGCCAACGAGACCGCAGCTACTATCTCAGCCGCCCATCACTTAGACTCTAAGTACATCGATTTAAATCAAGCCAGCATCAAGTATCTGAATGCAATTGGACCCAAAAATTCCTATACATACAATCTGAACGCGGTCGACTACACTCATTTAAACGTGGCGGGAAGCATTGTGTTTGGTGGAATGGTTGCTGAACTGATTGCGCAAGACTTGCCATATCTGAAAAGGAATGGATACCTTCGGATAAGCGAACAGCTGAAGAAGGATGTTGATCGTGGGATGTACTACTACCCTTGATCATGCAAATCCTATATATAAACCTGTCAACTCAATGTGGACCTTCTATTTAGTCTCGCAATTCCCACACACGGCTGGAATGTACAGCTATAGCCTTTGACTGAAGTTGTAAAACTCGGCAATCACGTCTGTTAATAGAAGTCAGATGCCCTTCTTGGGCGAGGTTGAGCTTGAAAATGAAGGCGAAATCGGTGACTTCAGGACGCTCACCAATTGCCGTGGGGCCATGTACAATTGAAGCGGTGAAACCCAGACTCAAATCACAGGATTCCATATAGTTAACTGAGTATTGTGACAAGTTCTGATTAGTCTCCCATTTGGTTGAAGGTACTTTGTGTCCTATAGCGGCAATGCGGTATAAGTATGATTGAAACTTGGATTGTGTTGAACATCTAATAATACCTCCTAAATGGCTCAAGGGGCGTGTCATAATCCACATCATCATTGCTGTGTGAATCACGGATAGCCGCCGTGGCTGAAACGTGCGCCCCTGCGGGGATTCCCAGGGCCCGTCCCGTTCGCCAATCCATGTAAATAGCAGTAGTACATAATGAGCTTTGTTAGTAACAATGAAACAGTATTTAACCTCTTCGTATACGCTCTATTTATGGTTCATAGGATTTAACATAGCTTATAGTAAGCATAGAAAGAAGCAAGTTGAACAAACTTGTGCTTTGAGCACACTGTGGGGTGCGCATATTTGCTAGGACCGGTCTGTCAATTGTTCGGCCCTAATTGGGCAGAACTAAATAAAAATTACCCCTCTAGCCGCGAGTTCATCAGAAAGTACTAGTCCAGTCTGGTCTGGTCCATCTTTTCAGCGAAAAGTAAAGTCCCCCGATATTCCACATGGATTTGTTCAGATTAAACAACCATTTCAATTTCAAACAACAAGTTACTGAAACAAGCTTGAGATGCGCTACTTGAGGAGACTAAAAGACCAGGGCTTACACAGACCAAAGAAGCCTCAGAATGCACAATCACAACTCAGCCACAGCGATGTTTGTGCCGGCCGTACATCTGATGCTCTAAAACCAACCTCTGCTACTCAGAAAAGCATAGATCTGTCGCAATCCGAGGATGCTCGGCATGAAGACCTCTGGCAAATTGCCTTTAATCAGCTGAGCCAAGAGGAGCAGAATGTGTTGCAGTCAACCAATGGCCTTGTCTCGGACGTGCAAAAGAATGGCAAAGGAACCTCCGATGTTATCAACCAGGTCATTGAAACCACGAAGCAGGAATACAAGAACTACCAAAAAAGAGGAGGCATCAAAATCAAAAGATCAAAGGGGGAAGATATCGATCTTCGACAACTTTCACAGAAGATTATCAATGCTGCACTATTGTTCAAAGATATAATCAGTGTAGGGGCAGCTTGTGATCCGACTGGCCATGCGGCAAGCGCTTGGACCATTGTGTCTTTCGGTTTGACGGTCAGTCACGGATACTACGAGAACGTACTTTATGGGAACGCAAGACTGATAGGTTATCCAACATACAGATGGCAAAAAATCACACCGAACGGCGCGATGCCTTGTTTGATTCTTCCGAGTACCTAGCAGATGTTCTGGCCCGATGCGCGTATATCGAACAGAGTTTCCACGGCCAACAATCTGAACAAACATATATAGTGGGAAAAGCAACGACAAGAGTCTACAAAGCAATTCTCCAATATGCAGCAAAGGTGTTGACATGTCAAAACCTAGGATTGGTAAAGGAAATGCTGGACAATGTCACAGCAATTACAAATCAGCATCTCACGCAGCTTCAATCCTCTATCGAGAAAGAAAAGCAAGAGCTATACCAATTGGTTCAGTTGACTCAGCTTGACAAGCTCGGGAAAAGCAAAAAAGCCGCAGAGGTTATGTTAACTGAAATTGATGAAAAATTATCAAAATCTCGCGATGCCCTCATCCTCAAGTCATATCTACCAATCGCAGAAGGTGCAAAATTTGACTCATATGCGAACCGAACCAACGCCAAAGGTTTGGATGAAACTAGAGTCGACGTTCGCGATCAAATTGCGATATGGGCTGAGTCACCTACGAGCGAATGCATCTTTTGGTTGGATGGTATGGCCGGGACAGGAAAGTCCACTATCGCTTACACAATGGCAAAGACATTCCAAGAGAAGGGGCAACTTGGAGCTAGCTTCTTCTTCAAGGTAGGCGAAGGCGATCGTGGCAAAGCAGAAAAGTTCTTCCCGACCATCGCACATCAAATGATGGCCCATGATCGGCACTTCGCACACGAAGTTGTTACAGCGATTGAGCATGATCAAGATATTGCCAAGAAAGCTATTCCAGACCAATTTGCGAAGCTATTTCTCCATCCACTACAGGGCTTGGCCTCAAACCAAACCAAACACTTGGTCATTGTGATTGATGCGATAGACGAGTGTGAACAGGGCGATGCCGAGGTCCTCCTTCAGAACTTGCTAGATGTGGGCAAGTTCAAGTCTTTACGCCTCAAAATATTTCTGACGGGCAGACCTGAACATGCAATTCGACTTGGATTTGATGACAATGATACCTACCAACACCTTGTCCTGCATCAGATTCCCGAGCAAGATATCAAAAGTGACATACGTCTATTCCTGGCGGCTGAATTTGCTATTATACGAAGAAAGAATAAGATACTCTCCGACGACTGGCCTGGGGAAGCCTCTATCGAAAAGTTGGTGGAAAAGTCTGTCCCACTTTTCATATATGCCACCACTGTGTGCGATTTTATTGGAGACGGGTTTGATCTCCCAGAAGAACGCCTCGAGCTCGTCCTGCAATCCGACAAATCCTCTCCAGAAACTCATATGGAAGATTTATATCGACCAGTTTTGGAGCGAATCTTGAACCCCAAGAGTGACTCTGAATCACAAAAAATCGAGGAAACTTTTTGCGACATAATTGGCCCTCTCATTCTTCTTCATACACCGCTCTCGATCCATGCTCTTGGTCAACTTCTTAATTTTCCAACGAAGAGGATCAGATTTCTCTTAGAAAAGTTGCACTCGGTCATCAACGTTCTAAGAGATCCAAAGGACTCGGACCAGATCGATGTCCCAGTCCGTATTCTGCATCTATCTTTTCGGGATTACCTCCTTAAACAAAAAGAGCGCTTCCATATTGATGAGGCGAAGACGCATGCGAAGGTGACATCACACTGCCTCCGCATCATGAGCCAAAAACTCAAACACAATATTTGCCAGTTAGCAAGTTATGGCTCAAACCGCAAGCATGTACAAAGACAGATTGTGGATCAACACATACCAATGGATTTAAAATACTCCTGTCGCTACTGGATGCACCATCTCGAAAAGTGCGACGGCCATATATCTGACCTTGAGGTCCTCGCGTTTCTGAAAAGGAATCTTCTTCATTGGTTAGAAGCAATGTGTCTAATGGGCATAATACCGGAGGCTCTCGTGATTATAGATAGGCTTCAATTGCATCAAAAGGTGAGTGCCTGCATACCTAGCATATGAGAGTTCACTAAAATCCAAATATAGAACGGTATGAGTTCTGAGCTTCCACAGTTCCTATATGACACCAAACGATTCATCCTCATGAATGTTCACATCATTGACATCACCCCGCTTCAATTATATTCCTCAGCCCTAATGTTTTCACCGATGAAGAGCATTGTGAGAAAGACTTTTGAAGGCCAACGAGCCAGGATGATAAGCGTACTGCCACAGGTGCAAAGCTCGTGGAGTGCAGATCTACAGACGCTCGAAGGACATTCAGGTCGAGTTCAATGCGTAGCCTTCTCTCCAGACGGTCGAAAAGTAGTATCGGGATCAACCGATGACACCGTTAAGCTTTGGGATGCTGGCACGGGCAAGGAGCTACAAACACTGAATGGTCATTCGGAGCAAGTTGACTCAGTAGCCTTCTCTCAAGATGGTCGAATAGTCGCTTCAGGATCGGGTGATAAGACTATCAAGCTCTGGAACCTCGACACAGGCAAGGAGCTATGGACGCTTAAAGGTCACTCAGGCTCGATCGCGTCCGTAGCATTTTCCCCTTTGGACCATCAGATATTAGCCTCAGGCTCAAGTGATAAGTCTATCAAGCTCTGGAGCCTCGACACTGGCAAGGAGCTACGGACGCTTGAAGGCCATTCAAGCTCGGTCTCGTCTTTGTCATTCTCCCCCCTGAACAAGCAGATACTAGCTTCAGGGTCAGATGACAAGAGTGTAAAGCTCTGGAACCTCGATACTGGCAATGAGCTACGGACACTCAAGGGTCATCCCGGCTGGGTCCTTTCTGTGGCTTTCTCCCCAGACGGCAGAATGATAGCCTCAGCGTCAGGTGAAATTATTATGCTCTGGGATGCCAAAACAGGACAAGAGCTACAGAAGCTCCTGCGCCACTCGCGACTAGTCCGTTCTGTAGCCTTTTCCCCCATGAACAGTCGGGTATTAGCTTCAGGCTCGGATGATGGGACTATCAAGCTCTGGAATCTCGACACCGGCAATGCACTACAGACACTCAGAGGCCATTTGCAATGGGTTCGCTCTATAGGTTTCTCCTTGGACGGTCAAACAATATCCTCAGGTTCGGGCGATAAGACAATCAAGCTTTGGGATACCAAAGCCAACGCTGATGCGGATTCAAAAATGGTTAATAGCCATTCAACACGGGTCCAATGTTTAGCCGTCTCCCCCAACGGTCGAATGGTAGCCTCAAGTACGACTGAAATTATCAGGCTCTGGGATTCTGATACTGGAAAAGAGATACAAACGCTCCAGGGTCATTTAAGCTCGGCCCGGTCGGTCGGATTTTCCCCAGATAGTCAAATAGTAGCATCAGGCTCAACTGATCGGACCGTCAAGCTTTGGAATGCCCGCACGGGCAGCATTCTACAGACATTTGACCATACAGATTGGGTCGACTCTGTGGCTTTCTCCCTGGACGGTCGAATGATAGTCTCAGCGTCGTCTAATATCATCAAGCTCTGGGATGCCAAAACGGGTCAAGAGCTACAGACGCTCCCGGGCCACTCGCGATTCATCCAGTCTATAGCTTTCTCTCCAGATGGTTTAACAATAGCTTCACAATCAGACGACATCATTAAGCTGTGGGATATCACAACGGGCCAAGAACTACAGACGCTGGAGAGCCACTCAGCAGATTCTGTCCAGTCCATACTTGGTCAAATCCCACATAATCGCCCTCAAATTTCCTTAGCAGACCGATGGGTGTTCTTTGAAGGCGAAAAACTCCTATGGCTCCCTTTGGAGTACGGTCGATGGACGTCCTTCGCTTTTCAGGACGGTACTTTGGCTCTTGGGTATGACGATGACAAGATTTTGATTCTTAAGTTCCGGAAGGACTGACCCTTCGTTGTATTTGTACTACTTTCTCTTGCTGGATATGGCGCTACTGTATTTACCTGATAGTTCTGCGTTCTTGATATGCTTTCTTGTCACTTGACGTAATTGCAAAATGACATCGAGAGTTCATCGGCCACATGTTCTAAGGCTTCCACGTACGATTTGTTTTGAGAAGTGAAGACATTGCCAGCACTCAGATCTAATTCTTACATCGAATGGTAGTCTCGCCATGGTTATTGAAGAGTGGCCGTGAAAAAGCCAATCCGGCAGAATAATAAGCTCTACTCTTATCTCCTGCTATTCAGAGCAAGTGTCATTCAAAATCTAATCAGAGCCTAAACTGACGACGACAATAGTTTGAGACGTACATTTGTACATTTCTATACAGGACAACGCGAGATGAGGTTAGAGGCTAGGGCATTCCGAGGCAGAATATTTTCACACAATGCCCTGTTTCCGCAGATCAGCTATCTTATTGAGCGAGAATCCCATTCTTTTCAAAGTGATATCCGTGTGCTCTCCTAGCCTTGGCGGAGGATGTCGAATTGTGGGCTTTGTCTCGCTGAACTTCACAGGAACCCCTGAATGGCTGGTCAGCAAAAGCTGCTGGGCGCTTCAAGAAGTAAAACAAACCTAGTACTTTGATTCTGCCTGAAATAGCGGCCTTATGAGGAAAAGTTTGGACCATCTCCGTGGCGGCAGTCTGTGGGTGCGAGAAGACTTGTTCGATAGTGTTGATAGGGCCATAGGGCATTCCACTCCCCTCTAGAATAGCCAGCCACCCTTGAGTTGTCTTTTGGCCGAGGATTGGCTCAAACGTTGCCTTCAATTCAGCTCTGTTTTGAACCCGTGAGCTATTGTCCACAAAGCGTGGGTCAGTTGCCAGTTCCGATTTCCCTATCAACTGGCAAAGGACTCGAAATTGGCGATTATTGGTAGCACCAAGAACCAAGTAGCCGTCTTCTGTCTCAAATGCTTGATATGGAACAATGCTTGGATGCTCTGTGCCCCAACGGGCCGCTCGTTCGCCCACATTGAGCCATGACATGGCGACATTGGAAAGCAAGGACACTTGGCTTTCAAACAAAGACGCATCAATCTTCTGACCTTGTCCGGTCTCTCTGCGAGAATAGAGAGCAGCGATAATTGCACCGTGCAGATATAGACCAGTGCTCATGTCAGTAAGGCCAAGACCTGGCCTTGTCGGTGGACCGTCGCGTTCGCCTGTGATGTCAAGCATTCCTGCTTCAGCTGCAGCAATAGCGTCGTAGCCTGCACGATGTGCAAATGGGCCCCTGTGTCCATATCCTTTGTACAAGTCTTAGCTTGGGGTCTGAGTATTTTGATAGATGCCTTAAGCACGAACCAGAAACGCTTGCGTGAATGATCGAGGCATTAATTTGACGTAACTTTTCGTATCCAATGCCCATGCTATCCATCTTGCCTGGGACAAAATTGTCTACCCTGTGAAATTTAGGAAGTAGTTGCTGAAATCAAAAGGGTCACTGACACCACATCCGAATGTTTGACAAGCCGAAAAAGAATCTCTCTTGCTTTTTCATCCTTCAAATTCAAAGCAATAGACTGTTTGTTTCTGTTAATTGTACAAAAGTACGCAGACATATCTTTGTTGGTGGCATTCCATATGTCCTCCTCTGCTACAGTTCGCCACATCCGAGTATCATCCTATAGCTAGTCAGTATCTAGTAAGACGGTGGTCAAAGTGTCGTTCATATCATACACCCCCTTTTGGGTTCTCCACCTTGAGAACTTTGGCACCATAATCCGCGAGTATTTGTGTACAGAATGGACCCTTTCCTATGTAAGTGGCTTGGTCTGTGTGTTGTATCAGCAGACCTACAGCGAGAACACGCGTCAAATCCAAAATCCTAACTCCCGACAACGGACCAGTTGAAGGCACTGCAGTATGGTTTCGATGGATCTGACGGGAGCACCACAGGTGGGTCCGGCTTTTATGATATCGTACAGCCTGCAGAGCACCCATAACTGAGTGATGTTTTGACATCCTGATAACCAAATTTGTAAGTACAAAGTCGACCTATTTGAGGAATAAAGTACAAACATTTCAACCGTGAAATGGTGACTTTCAAGTGAAAGAAAACCCCGCACAGGGGACGATCAATTCCCCCGCTCATGACCGCGGTAATGTGAATTTGTATGCCGAATTGAAGGGCCGAAATTCACCGAATGCAATCAAATCTGAATGAAATTTGAGCAGAGATTTGCTGAAGAACATACATCGTTACCCATGGTTCTCAGCATGTTGTAGATAAATGCAAGATATCTAGTAAGACTTGGGAAGACCAAGGATGCGCTCTCCGATATAGTTCAAAATCATTTCTCGACTCACGGGGGCGATGCGAGGAATAAAAACTTCTCGAAGATATCGCTCAACGTGATACTCTTTCGCATAGCCCATCCCTCCATGGGCCAAAATGGCTCGTTCGCAAGCCTCAAATGCAGCCTCTGCAGCCAGATACTTTCCAGCGTTGGCATACTCACCGCCGGTGTATCCCTGGTCATATAGTCGAGCAGCCTGGTAGATCATCATTCGGGCTGCCTCCAGCTTCATCCAGCTGTCTGCTAAGGGGTGTTGGACACCCTGGTTCTGGCCAATCGGACGCCCAAATACATGTCTGTCTTTGGAATATAAGGATGCTCGACGCAACGCGGCGAATCCAAGACCAAGAGCTTCTGCGCCGATGAGAATTCTTTCGGCGTTCATTCCATGTAATATCATTCGAAACCCTTCATTTTCCTGACCCACACGATCTCTCAGTGGAACACACCAGTTGTCAAAGAACAGTGAATTAGTATCGACCGCTGCCCGACCCATCTTAGGGATCTCGGTGATCTGGACCTGGGGTACTTGTAGGTCGGTGTAGAAGAGCGAAAGACCCGAGGATGGCTTCTCCCGGTCGCGTGGGGCTGTACACACGAGAATGAGGATCTTCTCGGCCCTCTGAGCAGTAGATATCCAGACTTTCTGTCCCGACAGAAGATAATTGTGCCCTGATAGGCGTGCCGTGGCCTGCAACTGCAGCGTGTCCAGGCCAGTGTTGGGCTCTGTAACGCCAAAACACGCCCGTTGGCGACCCGCGATGAGTGGAACGAGCCAGCGTTCCTTCTGCTCTTCGGTGCCAAATTTGGCGATGGGCTCGAGGCCGAAGATATTCATGTGGATGGATGAGGCCCCGGTCATGCCTCCCCCGGACTCTGCAATAGTTTGCATCATCACTGCTGCTTCTGAGATTCCGAGCTCAGAGCCTCCATATCGCTGGGGTAAGCAAATTCCCAGCCAGCCCTGTTTTGCCAATGCTTCATAGAGCTCGGTCGGGAATTGATGCATCTCTTCTACACGCGCCCAGTACTCGTCAGGAAAATCCGAGCATATCCGAGCGATTGCTTCTCGGACTGTTTGCTGTGATTCGGACAGGTCAGGATCTTGACTTTGAAGGTATTCCGTCGCGCGCGCGTGGAATGGCGACTGGAATGTCGGCAGACACCGCGCCCGAAGGAATGGACGGACACCAATCTGTGGGTGTTAGCTGAGACCTTTGCCCTCTGCAACCTCACCTTACGCGTCTATAAATGCTTCCCATTGCGTGAGTAAATATGGTTATTTCCTATGCATGTACTCGTCGACTCGAGGTGATGTGTAAGACAGCCAAGGATGCAAAAGGTGTGAAACTGCTGTAGGTCAGCAACCTGGCGCCAGCCCCCGTTTCGGAGATTTCCTCCATCATTCGATGTGTATACCTCGTTCCCTCTCGGGCCTGACTTGACCTCGGCTCTCATTGATCTGCAATGCGGGGGGAGGGGCAGGTCTCTGCTGTATCTCCAAGTGTCCTCTTCCTTAACTCCCACAGGACTTGACGATGCAAATTGAATTGGACGCACTGATCGTCGGTGCTGGATTCCCAGGAATCTATCTCCTCCACTGATTGAGAAACCAGTTGAATCTCAAAGTGAAGACCATCGACGCTGGCTCTGACGTGGGCGGAACATGGCACTGGAATACTCATCCGGGCGCTCGAGTTGACTGCCCAGCTCCGGTATACAGCTTCAATATCGAGGAGGTTTGGAAAATCTGGAATTGGTCAGAACAATACCCAGCACAACAGGAACTGCAAGCATATTCTCGGCACGTTGATTGTACACTATCCGTTAGTAAGGACTGCATATTCAACTCAGGCGTCATTTCGGCAAAGTTTGAAGCATCGAAGTGGATCATACAAACAGACAATGGGAAGACACTGCGGGCCAAATATTTTATTCCGGCGGTCGGGTTTGCTTCGAAACAACATGTCCCACCCTGGAAAGGTATGAAGTCTTTCCGGGGTACAATTCACCACTCGGCCCACTGGCCCGAGGAAGTAGACGTGCGCGGAAAGCGTGTCGCGATCATAGGTACAGGCTCAACTGGAGTTCAAATTGTCCAGGAATGGGCCAAAGAGGCTTCCAAAACATACGTCTTTCAAAGAACCCCAAATCTTTGTCTACCGATGCATCAAAAAAAGCTCGACTGGATCGCTCAAGACAAGATGCTCGCTGAAACAGCGGAACTATTTTCCCGCTGCTGGGAGACCTCAGGAGGCCTAGCATATGAAGGGGTTTTTCAAATTATTCAACTGATTACTCGCCTGAGGAATGTGACAAGGCCTTGAATCAGCTTTATGACGAGGGCGGCTTCCGATATTGGGCTGGGGCATATATGGATCTACTCTTGAATTCCGAAAGAAATCGAGTGGCGTACGACGTCTGGGCTAAGAGAACCTGTGAACGCATCAATGACCCCATGAAAAGGAATCTACTGGCTCCTCTCAATCCACCGCATCCTTTTGGCACAAAGAGACCTTCCCTTGAGCAGGATTATTTTGAACAATTTAACAAGCCCAATGTCCATGTAATCGATACCAATACCCATCCCATTGTGGAAGTGACACCCTGCGGTCTTGTAACTACCGATGCAAAGCTTCACGAAGCTGATATCATTGCAATTGCCACTGGGTTTGATGCGAGCACCAGGAGCCTTGGAAGCATGGGAATTTGCGACACTGATGGAGTGAATCTTGGTGAACGCTGGCGCGAGGGCGTCTCAACTTTCCTGGGACTCACAGTTCCCGGTTTCCCTAATATATTTTTGCCATATTGTGCTCAGGCACCGACTCCGTTCACAAATGGGCCTGTTTTCATAGAATTTCAAGCAAACTTTATTAGGGATATGATAAAGAAGATGCAATCGGACGGCACTCAAGCAGTTGAACCTCACTCGGCCGCAGTGCAGGGCTGGCGAATTCAAATGGAAACAATATCTCAGATGACCTTGTTTCCTCAGACGAAATCGTGGTATACGGGTGCTAACATCCCCGGGAAACCTGTGGAGCTACTCTATCATTACGGTGGGATTCCTAGGTATCGCGATGCGTGCGAGGAAGCAATCCACCGTAAATTCCACGAATCCTTCAAATTTCATGTTTAGTAACCAGCACAATAAGGGTGCAATATTGCAAGTGTGACTAGGAATATTCTCTAATCCAGTTCTGGAAGATCTGGCCAAGTAATCCGGTATTTGCTAGAAAACCAACGATAAATTTGCGCTGCATGGCATAATGCCCCAAAGATTCTAAAGTTTGGAGCTGCTGTCTAACGAAAACAGATTTCTCCTCTGGCCCCTTTCACCCTCGGGGTCTGGGGATACGAAGCCGGTCTTTCCAATTGGCTCTTCTTCCATTGAAGACAAACGCAACAGGGTAGCTTGGTCGCTCTCATTCGCCAAAAATCGGTGGTTAGTATCAGCAATCCGGCCTACAATGTAAGCCCTCAAGGGGTTTCCATCCCGGGTGAATTCAATTGTGTATGTCTTTTTAAAGTTAGCCTATTGCACAGCCGGGCAACCTTGAACTATGATCTTGTTAAATCCACTGACCTCAATGATTGCTTTTCCTTCTGCCTCAAAGTCAACTGAGGGTGTCATGTCTACATTCAACAGACTCAATGATCTGTTATCTGGATAAAGTCTTCCTTTCTGGGGGGCTTGGGAAGAAAGACAGACTGCATGCTGATATGATAAAATACCACCATTTGCAAGAATTAGTCCGTTGCGGCTGCTCCTGTCACGTAATTGACGGGTCATTTCAGTGATGGCCTGGTAGTCCGGATTAGTGATAGCTATCAAAAGAGCAAGTAAGTAAGATGACTGCGTACATGCATAGAATAATTATTCCCAGCTCCGCCAAAAGATGTCAGACCTCCTAATAGAGAAAGCGGCTTCTGGGGCTCTATAATAGAAAGACCGAGGTGATGGCATGCGAGTTTGGGCACAATAGGGAAGCATCTAGAGGCTGTTAGATGTTTCCCGGAGGAAAGACATTGAAAAAAAATTACATACGAATAAAGATCATAGAGGTCTATATCATCCAAAGCTAGATGGCTTCTTTCAAGACAAATATCGAGCGACTTCGAGATTGCGGAACTCTCGAAGAAGTTGGGACGGTCCCAAACTAGAGGCTCACAGTGTCAGACATCTTCCCTATCGGATGAAAAGGCATAGACTCACAATTATCACGTTCGCTAAACCCGGCACCACCAAGAGGATATATCCACCTGTCGCTTGAAATTCCAAGTTGTGTGGCATATTCAGTTGAGGTCAAGATGCAAGCTGATGACAAGTTGACAGTATTGAATGCATTCATCAAAAGCGGATCTGTAAACAATGGGGTTAGAGAATCTCCTTGGCTCAAAATAGACAATCAATATGGAAAGGCCTACATGGAAAGCAAATCATGCGGTTCTTTTTGGATACAGTTCCGATAGAATCCGCAGTTTCAGGTTCCGTGCCGTAATTCCACGCATATTGATTTCGCGACGCGATTTGACTAAAGTAGGCGTATAGCTCTGCTGACTCTCGGTGATTGGCTTGAATTGTCTGTTTGCGATGCGCTCGGAATCCGTTTTCGTACAGTGGATAGACGTGGATTGGTGACCCCACAGCATGCAGTCCTGCAATATCTAGAAACCGTTAAGTCCACATATTATCTCTTAGGATAATTGGAAACTAACCTTTTCTGAGCCCTCTTGTGGTAGGAGAGAATACATCAGTCACATTCTCTGCCGGAGCTGACCACCCTGGAGGTGGCATCTTGCCATTTTTAACACATGCGGCCACTATTCTTTGATAAGTGAAATTTCAAGCAGAAGACGTGTATGCACGAACAAGAGGCCAACGCTTCACCACCAGTAAGAACTGCAACCTTTGTCTCTCCCTTCTCAATCCTCATAGCTGCTTCATCAAGTAGCTTCGCCGGCTGGTTACCCCCATGGTCACTGTACAATCGGTGTTGCGGGTTCACACCCAGTTCTTGAGACAAGAGGCCTGGCAAATCACGATAAGGCCAAGTCCATGTACGAACAACACTGATACTATCAATGCTATTTTGAAGAACTTGCGCAGTCTCGGCTGAGCTGGTTGCGTCGTTGATCGCCCCTTGGATGGCCTCGAGCATTAAAGTAGCCGGCTCTTTAGCATCTTCGACTTTTACTGACCGATTACGGATATCGGCCACGCCAATAATAATAGGAGGCATGTTGCAGTTGATTCAGCATACAAAATGCGGGGACAGAGATATTTAGAAGGAATACAGACTCATATTCTGGGGTAAAGGAGAGGAGTGAGACCTCGGCCCGAGCAAATGTGATCATATGCGGGAGGCCAATCAGTGCAGATGTCACTTTATGCACAAAGTCATTATCCTTTACTACAGCAGCTTGGCATTGGTCTACTGAATAGCTTTGCTTGTCTGTTTGAACATATTTCATTGAAGATAGCAAACTAGGGGTCATAATGCCTTCTTTGTGCCTATAAGACGTCATAGATGCGAAGGAACCCATTTAGGCTCTGTCTTCTTAGCGAAAGCCTCAACGCCAATCTTAAAATTATCTCCTGCGACTAATCGATTGACATATTCATGTCGCGTTCGGGAAGTGGCGTGTTCAACACTTGGATTTTCCCACGCCTCACGCAAGCCTTGACGCGTAACAATGATTCCATCTGGCGAAAAGCTCGCTATTTGGGCCGCAAGTTTCAGGCACTCGTCAACGACGGACTCTGATTCCTGAGTCACCCGGTTAATCAGTTGATAGTCCAGCGCTTCTTGAGCTGTCAACTTCCGACCGGTCATAGCAATTTCGGAGGCGAGCTGAAGGCCAACAATGCGCATCAGCCGAGGCAGGCCGCCGGCAGCTGCGTATAATCCTACCGCGACCTCAGGCAGCCCAAACTGAGCTTTGGGTGATGCAACCACCATGTCACTAGATGTGTAAGCACAAGTCAGAAGGATATATAGTTGAACATACCAATTGAGACATATTTCAAACCCTCCTCCTAGTGCAAATCCGTTTACTGCAGCAATAACAGGCTTCTTTCCCTTTCGTTGGCTAAGGCCCATGAAGCCAGTTGGAGGATGGTTCATCACTGCCAGCTGGGCTGCAGTCTTGGGACCACGGCGAGAATTACTCTGCTCAGCCAAGTCTTGTCCAGCACAGAATGCTTTGTCGCCCGTGCCTGTAACTATTGCGACCAGTAGAGTGGGCTCATCGTCAAACCAGGAGAATATGCCATGGCCTTCCCAATGCGCTTCGGCGGGTAGAGAATTTCGTTGTTTCTCCCGATCGATGGTTACGAGAAGTACCTTGGGAGCTGGGAAAGACAATCGAAAATGCTTGGTCGCAGGAGGCTGGGAATGAAGACTGTCAGACATGATGTAACGTGGAACGGTGAAGGAGAAGAGTTCATGAACAGGTATAGCGCCTAGGGGAGTTTGCGGGGGTGTGGGGAAAGCTATGAAGTGTGCTTTAGCAAGCTCTCAAGTCATAATCCATGAATAAAATGGCATTTATACCATCCACTGGTTGACTATCACTTTATGCTGGGGTGAGGGGGAGGCCAAGGTACCTCGGAAGCTCGGCTAACCACGCAACGTATATAGGAGCATTTTTGATTTCACAAGTTCAGACTCAAAGTAAGCTATTACCATGGCGCAATCTTATGTTCTTGGAGTGGGCATGACCCAGTTTCTGAAGCCTCGTCGCACCCGTGAATGTGAGAACACTTATAGTCGCTCACTGTAATTGTAACTGACTGCGGCTCTTTTCTCTGTTCTATTCAGACCCCGAGCTTGGCTATGAAGCAGCAGTCAAGGCACTGACCGATGCCCATATCACTTACGATGATGTGCAAACCGGCGTTGCCTGTTACTGCTACGGGGACACGACTTCAGGACAGCGGATTATGTACCAGCTAGGTATGACCGGCATCCCCATCTATAATACCAATAATGCGTGTGCGACCGGCTCTACTGGCTTGCACCTTGCGCGGACTTTGGTGAAAGGGGGTGTAGTTGACTGCGTGCTCGTGGTCGGCTTTGAGCAGATGCGCCCGGGGTCTATCAAAAGTGTATGGGATGACCGACCGAGCCCGTTGGGGCCATCGACAACACTGATGGAGGATAATTACGGGAAACATTCGAGCCCTAGGAATGCACAGTATTTTGGTAATGCAGGGCAGGAATATATGGATAAGTATGCTGCCCAAAGAGCCAAATCACACGTGTTGTACTCACGATGGGTATAGATATGGCGCCAAAGCACAGGACTTCGGTGAAATTGCTCGGATTTCGCATGAGCATTCACAACGGAATCCATATGCTCAATTCCGAACTCCATACTCTTTGGATCAGATCCTGGACCCCAAGACCCAGATATATGGACCTTTGACGAAGCTCCAATGTTCCCCAACAAGCGACGGAGCAGCAGCAGCAGTCATTGTATCGCAACGATTTCTAGATGCGCGACCTCACCTCAAGTCACAGGCAATACTGATGGCTGGTCAGCAGTTGATGACAGACGGACCCGAGGTATATTCCCGAAGCGCAATCGATCTTGTTGGGTTCAATATGTCGCGGCAAGCCGCACAGCTGGCGATGCAGGAAGCCGGCGTGAAAGCAAAAGATGTCAAGGTCTGCGAGCTTCATGATTGCTTCTCCACCAACGAGCTTCTTCTACTTGATGCGCTTGGCTTTTCGGAACCAGGGAAAGCCCATGAGATGGTTCGGCGAGGAGATATCACCTACGGTGGCCGCGGCCCAGTGATCAATCCATCTGGAGGCTTGATATCCAAAGGCCATCCTCTGGGGGCCACAGGCCTTGCTCAGTGTGCAGAACTCACCTGGCAGTTGCGCGGATGGGTAAACAATCGATTGGTCCCTGGGACGGATGTCGCGTTGCAGCATAACCTCGGACTGGGAGGAGCTGTGGTTGTGACAATCTATAAACGAGCTGATGGAAAGGCGAGCAAGGCAATTTCAAGTGAGGAAATTAGCAAGGTTTCAGGGCTGGGGTATAACCCTGCCGTGGAAGCTCGATACATCACCCCCGAAGATGGCGAACGTGTACGTAGCAAAACAAAAAGCCTTGACTATCCGCTTCTCGATACGACAGAAAAGCTCAAAGCCCGCATATGATTGCACATGGGCACGAGGAACTCGACTCTGTTTGTCCTGTTTCTAAATTAAGGATCAAGTATGTTTCTGCAAGCCCGACATGGTCTGTGGGGGTGCCCAGAAATTGATATGTATATATTGAAATAGGAGTCATATGCTTGATTTTTTTGAAACCTTCCTGAAGCCAATATGGGTGGATCTCGATCAGGCCATGGTAGCGCAAATTGAGCGAATATCGTTTGTAAGATGCAAATATGTACACGGTTCTGGATCAGGTATATATCGCAACCGATTCCACCGAGAGATCCTAAATTCTTAACACACTACTCTTTTTATAATCATCTTCCCAACATGCCACAGCCACCATCAGGTCACACAGTTGAACACAAAGCGAGATATGGTTCTATATCACAGATTGGCAAATCTGATGTCAGACTTTTGCGCGGTGAAACTCGAAATCAAATCCATTAGCGCTGGGGACAGAACATCGTAGGTCTGCAAGCCAACAGCTTTGAATTTGTCTCTCACTGCGTCCATTTGGTTGGGATGAGAGCCTTGCTCAATGATCGAAGACACGAAACCTGCAAATTGTGGTTCCTGCCACCCCTTTTCTTCGGACAACTCGACGTGAACAAAGTCGAGTCCATTGAAAGGGTGGTCTTTCTCAATGCGGCCAAAGAGGTGGACCCCACAGTCCTTGCAGGCATTGCGCTGGATTGTAGCGTCTTTGTCCACAATAAAAAGCTTGGATGCATTCGCAGTGACGAAGAGAGCGTCTCGTGGAACCACGCCCACAACGGAAAAGAGAGCGCCCTTGGGTTTCCAGCACTTAGAGCAGCCACAGGCATGGTTGTGGGCTACATTGCTCTTCAATGTGACTTCCACCTGGTCTGAAGCGCAGCGACAGTGGAGCTTCCCACCGGAGAAGCTACTGGAGCCGGGTGTGATGCCCTTGTCGATAAGCGGGTGAAGTGAGGGTGCCATTGTGATAGTATTATGAGTATTGATTCTACCAAGGTCCTCCAGACAAGAGCGATATATTTATAGGCATAACATCCGGAGTCCCCTCATCTCCTCATGAGGGGTGGCCCGAAGCGGCTTGGCCGAATGATCGGAATCAAGTACATACTGTGGAGACTGATAGGGAAGCCTTCCGACGTTCAACCGGACGTGATTTGCGGAGAGATCTCAAAGGAGAATTAACTTCCCGGGATCTATACCGGGCTGCAAAAAGGAGACGAGAGGTCTGAGGGGTTTCTCCAATACTTAATAAATTTTTTTATAATGTGGGGAAGTTGGTCCAGATCCAAATCCACATTGGAAAGAAAATGCGGAAAGACCAAAGACCAAAGATGAAATATCAACGAAAAGATGTAGAAGACCAGAAGACTAAAGATCTGAAGTACAAAAGATGAGTCCTTGTGAAGTCACTGTGATAGTGGACAAGGCTGAAAACCGGATGACAAAGATCTTCGCAGATATCCCCCACCTGACACTCCAAACTTCCCCGATCGCATGGGCTTCTCTTTACTGAGAACATTCCTCATATTGCTCTTCTTTTTCCAGTACGTATTTCCTCCATGACCCGAACTTCCCCCCCGTGGGGTGTGACGTCATCGAAGCGGCGCGAACGGTTCAGGTACAGTTGAAGGACCCGTGGGCGACAACTCCAGCTGAAACATATCTCCTGCGTTAGAGGGTGTATCGTGGCTATCGCACACGAAGAGAGCTTCGCGGATTTGGTTTATCGGCTTCAACACGATGGGCGGAGGTAAGGCTCTGAAATACTGGCCCGTTACAACTCTGATTTTGTTTTGCCCGTAGGCATTTCGCGAAGCCCAGTGGCACCGACTTCATCAACCCGCAAATACTCGAGTCGCGTCCGCAGATGAGGGTTTCAACCAAGCGCGACGAAATTGGCAACGAGCGGTCAGTGTCGCTAAACGAGCTGGCGGCGATGATGACCGTGTTTCGGGGTCTCCGTCCACCAGATCCCGGTCCACCCACATTGACGAGATTTCACCGAGGGCAACCGCTAAGACGATGGATTTGAGATATTTCCTGGAAATGGTGGATCTCAAACATCGACATGGGAGTAATTTGCGCTCATATCACAACTATTGGCAGAATTCGCCATCCAACCAAAATTTCTTCTACTGGCTCGACTATGGCGAAGGAAAGAATTTGGAACTGGAGCAATGCCCACGAGAGAGGCTTGAGAAACAGCAAGTTCGCTATCTCACCCGCGAGCAACGTATGAATTACCTAGTCACGGTGGACGATGCTGGGTTGTTCCGGTGGGCCAAAAGCAACGAGCTAGTGTGGACAAATAGCACACGCTTCAAAGACAGCCTTGAGGGGATCGTAGCAATGGAACATGATGCACCAGAATTTATTGGAAACCAAACCACCGCGGAATTTGCATCTATCTCAAGCTCTTCCTCATCGCCATCATCTTTGTCATCTTCTACAAAGAGCATTGGCAGTGTGTTGTCCAACGAGGAGACCAAACCTTTCACCAAGGAGGAGTACAAGGCTGCGAAAGTGATGAAGAAAGTCCTTCATGCAACCCCAACTACTGCATTCAAGCGAATGGTCGGCCGGTCCACCGAAAAAGAAAACATGTGGATTTTCGTAAGTCTCCCGCGCATGAATTTTGATTTTTTTTGGCTATTTTTTGACACCCCACCAGGTCGCAGACAGTTCTTTTCGCTTATACATTGGAATAAAAAAATCAGGAGCCTTTCAGCATTCCTCATTTCTAAGAGGTGCTCGCATCGCCGCAGCTGGAATGATCAAGGTAAAACACGGCCAAATACGTAGTTTGGCACCGCTGAGGTATGTTCCATAAAGTCACATGTCTCATAGATGAGAGGAATATTCACTGATATTGTATTGATATAATCAGCGGGCATTATAGACCCCCAGCCGCCAACTTTCGGGCATTCCATCATGCCCTTCAACAACAAGGGGTGGATATGTCACACGTCTCTATGAGCAAGTCCTATATGATGCTCGCTGGAATTGAAGGTTACACTAAAACAAAACGAAAATTCCGCGCAATTCACGGGAAATTGGACCAGCATGAACCAGCCGTCTCTAAGCCTCCCGAATGAAGGCCGAAAGAGCAATATATCAATTTGAAAGGATAGTTCAGCATCGAAGTGAACATATCAGGATTAGCATTCTGCTGCAGCCCTGCGTTAGTCTCTGTTGTAAACAAAGGGCAAATGAATATGGCGGGCAAGGAGTTTCATCGGGTTGGTCAAATGGGCGGCTCAATGACCTGTAATAGAGTTTGTAACAGGCATTATAAGTAATCTTTTTGGCTTCGACATCTACAACAAGTATGAATGTTTCCAATTCTCTCGGATTTGTGTGAATTTAAGAGAGTCCTGGTCTTAAATTGAGCTTTACTGTTCCTTAATTAAAAGTGTATACAGACTAGTTTCGATAATATGAACGTACAGCTAATTATTGATATCAATTGTACGTGGGTACACCACGCAAAACCGACATATTTGATGCGTCTTCACTTCCTGTGCGCCTCGGTGCCTTCGGCTGGAAGTCCTTGAGTCCTCTGCTGTTTGTCATCCCAAAACTAAGCCAGCCAGTCTACATTGGGATCTTACGAAGCGATTCGAGCAGCAGTCTGTAGTTGAAGTAATGACTTAAACTAATTCATGTCGGCGGTCAGCACCAACATGTGGAATATATATTCGAAACATCATGGTGAAACAGGTCATTTTGTGGTTTGCTTTTTCACCAATATCCGGCGCTTCCTAGGAAATGATCACCGATCACCCCGTGTATTTTAGGACGCATGTGATGAATGAAAGGTTTTGTAAGCAAGATGCTCCAAATTTGAAGCACTGTCTTTTTGGATAATCGATACACCAATTACGTTCTTGATTTGCGATTTGTGAAATGTGATATAAGAAACCCGGCCAAGAAAAGGAGGCGTGCAGATTCCCATCACGTTTGGGATATACAATTTACGTCATATGTGTCACTATTGTAGTAATATTAATTGGTGAACAGAATCATTTTGGTAAGTATTATCGGCACTTTCGCAGATCGAGATGAGCGTGGCTACATGATCATATAGCTGCTTGACCACTTTACAGAAATAAACAATAATGAATCAAACAGAAAAGGCATACAGACATACAAATCGAGAGTCTATGGAGCCGCCTAGTAGTGTGACGTATACAGCAATGAAGCAAGTCGTGCTCCACATGTGAGGGATGGGTTAACGTGAAGGGATCAATCAACATGGATACAGTCAGTAGTCAGTGCAACAGAATATTAACTGCTACCTGAGACAATGCGAAACAACTCTGAAAATCGAAATTTAGGTCAGGGTCCTTGTGGGGTGCCAGCGTTCTTGATCAATTTTGGTCCACCGATTCGGCAAAATTCTTAAAATTGAGTCACTCCACATGCATTCTGACGCTGGTATACCTTGTTCATAATAGTGAAAGAAGAGATTTCATTAAGTGGCCAATGTAAATAACGCATAGGGGATTGTCAGCATATAAAGATAAAATCCAGCCCTAGTTCGAAAAATCTTTCAACAAAAGAGTAACATCCAGCAATCACTATGAATCTCCGTCTTCTAGCTCTTGCACTTGCGGGTGTAGCAACTGCAGGCCCAGTTGCTTTCCAACAACGCCAATGTATGATTCATGGCCTCTTCATACTGAACCACTACTGACATTGCAATTTCACTACTTCAGTATCTGGTGGAAACGAACTCCGTGATGGCTCTTGCAAACCAATAACCTTTATTTTTGCCCGTGCTAGCACTGAGCCAGGGCTGATGGTACATTTCCGATGAGTCCTCTGTGGTGAAAAATATCTAAGTTTTTATGAAGGGTATCTCAACTGGCCCCGCTGTTTGTAATGATCTCAAAATGGCCAAACCGGGTCAAGTTGCCTGTCAGGGTGTTGGTCCAGCCTATACAGCTGATCTTCCATCTAATGCCCTTCCTGGGAATACCTCTCCCGCGGCTATTGATGAAGCTGAGGGTCTTTTTAAAGAAGCGGTCCAGAAGTGCCCCAATACAACAATTCTTGCCGGTGGATATAGGTGTGTGACCCATCCTGTTTGTTTCCCTTCCAAACCAGAAATTACTGTCTTACAAATGGTTCAAACTTAGTCAAGGTACCGCCGTTATGGACGACTCCATTTCTAAGCTTCCAGAGAATATCAAGGACAAAATCAAGGGTGTTGTGCTCTTTGGGTACACCCGCAACGCGCAGGAGCATGGTCAGATTGCCAATTTTCCAAAGGAAAGAACAAAGATATATTGCGCTGTTGGGGATATGGTCTGCGATGGCACGCTGATCATCACCGCCGCGCATTTCTCTTATGTTGCCAACACTGGGGATGCTAGCAAGTTCTTGCTATCAAGCCTGTGAGCCCCCTTTCTCGCTGGGACAGATTTGGTGCTTGGTGGCCTTTGAGACGGCTAAAGTAAGCATTTGGTAGAGTTGAAATTCCTCCCAAGCAAGGCCTCTGAATATTATACATGCGAAATATCTATCCACTCACCTACTCCGCAATTGGCTCCAAAGACTGTGGTGATAGTGATTTTTTATTATTCTACAGATTTTAATTCAACATTATCTCTCTATCTCGTCATGATCTCTACCAGGCCATCTCATGCTTGATCCCATACAGATTCGTGCATAGCTTCGGGTGGTCTGCATTTTTACCTGGTTCAGGGACTAGTGATATGCCCTTAGAGCCGTGGTGAGTTTCTCTTGATAAATTTGACGTAAAGTATGCATCGTATTGTTGCTTGGAATTGAATCATTGTTTCCATCGGTGTAAGGTATGTCCAGAGCAAGCAACATTATGATTTATTTTTCACACCTTCCTCTTCGATAAGATGTCGGCTATGACCGAGTGGGCCGGTTTTCGTCCTCCAAGTTTAGTAGCGAGGTGAATATGAAATAAAAATCATCCCCATCAAAAGTATACAATGTTCGTACTCTATCTCAGCTCTATGCCCGGATGAAACACATGGTGGGAAGCTTGTGAGATTGAATGAAAAGCCACGGTATCGAAGCCCCAGCATTTGGTCACTTCCGAGGAAGCCATGCGATCAAGGGATGAATGATCATCCTTGCCCTCAGCCATGGACATATTCAACAGAACAGCGTAGGCAAATCGCTGCATATTCATGCAAGGGCCGAAGCACACACACCGCCCAGTCCTGACTGACTTCCCTAAAGACATCCTTTTCTCAATCATCTCGTCCGCTGGTTTTCCCATAACGACAAGTCCAAAGACAGGGCAGCTCGAATTTCTCTGGGGTTTAACTCGATGGCGACAGCACGTCATGTCCTCGTTTTCGGTGCAACAGGGGATGTGGGCTCTGCGGCTGCACTTCAGGCTCACGAGCAAAGGGCAAATGTTTTCCTAGCCGTGCGGGACGTTGAAAAAACTATTCCAAAACTGAACCACATCGCTTTTAAAAAGGTCCAAGCAGATCTCACAGATCCCAAGACAGTCAAGGCTGCTGTGACTCAGACTGGCGCCAAAGTGGTCTTCATTTATGCTGTATTCGGGGCTACCGACGGCATGCGACTAAGCCTTCTGGCACTCAAAGAAGCCGGCGTCGAATTTGTGGTGTTGTTGAGTAGCTTCACCATTGAAGACAATCCTCGGCAGGTGACACCCACCGACTTCATTGCTTGGCACCACGCACAGGTAGAAATCTCACTGGAGGATATATTTGGGGTCGAAAATTCTACCGCCATCCGACCAGCCTATTTCGCAAGCAACATATTTCAGCAAAAACATGGCGTCATGAAGGGCTTAGTCGAGATTCCAAACCCTGAGGCCGAATTTGACTGGATCTCCCCATCGGATGTCGGACGAGTGTGTGGCACTATACTTGCCCAAGGTACTACACAGCATATCGTAGGTCTGGTTGGGGCGGAGAAAATGTCGTTAAAGGACGCTGTTGCAGTGATTAGTAGAACTTTGGGAAAAAAAATTGAGGTCAAGAAAATCGAGACAGACCAAGCTCTGCAGAACATTGTGAGCATAGGGGTTCCGCCTCCTGTGGCTACTTGGATGATACATGATGTTATGCACAAAGCAGGTGCAGCTTTCCGTGCCACTGGCTTTGAGGAAGCTGTTGGAAATGTTCGAAAGTACACTGAGAAGCACCCGCTCAAATTTCAGCAGTGGGTGGAAGAAAACAGAACTCAGTTTCAATGATGAGACATGTTGTACACAGATCATCCACTGACGTAAAAATTGAGAAAGACAAAAGGTCATTGGTCTCATACTCGAAACACATTAATTTACTTTGAATTGGAGCCAAGCATCCGTAGACCGTAGACCATAAGACAAAGCTCCTTGAAATGAAGATAGTATCCGGCCTTTTCATGAATTGAGCGCGATTAAAGAGCTCTTCTTATTGATAGTAACAAACTTTTTCCTGTTGAAATACCGCATGGGTAACTATTCATAGCAGTGGTATACCCGCCCAAGTCCATAGACATGTTCATCGTGTGCTAGATTGTAGTCGATAGCAAAAGTGACCAATGAACAAAAATGGCATTCTTGTAAATGAATGGTAATTGAAAAATAATTTTGTTAGTATCAGCTAATCCTCGGAACTAGACTCGTCTGATACCTGTTATGTGAACTATTTTTTTTGCCACCTTTAATTGATCAACCTCTTTGTCCTGGTATGTTAAATTTTAGATAGCTTAGACTAGGGCTTGGTACTCGATATTATGAAAGCCTAATTGTTTGCAATCATGGTGGTCTTTTTTATTTTACGAAGAAAAAAAAACAGAAAGAGAAAAAAGAAGCCTTATCATTACACTGCAATGGAACTGGAACATACAAAAGTAAGTCAAAATAATTTGGACGTGTAAAGTGTAGAGTAAGTTGACATTATTCTCGTAATCTCCAAGAACCTAAAAGTGAGCATCAGTAACTGCGAATAGCCTTGCCAATGCCCCTCTTATATTTGTATCTACTTCCCAGCGAGCAATGAGTGCTAAAAGTGGAGTGGATTTCAACTGTAAGTACGATGCGCCCCTAATCAAGTGGCGATTCATACAGTAGTCGTTGTCTCCGCGTTCGCAAATTGAGTACTGTGGTAATCTGTAGGACACACCTGCCTTCTAGTCCTAGGCGTAGTGGTCGAGTAAGAAGCCGTGTCAGCGCTGGAAGTCGCAGTCCTGAAAGTCATACTTAGGAACATACTCGCAAGACCTGCTCTCTCCCCAGGGCGCTCATATCGGCCTTGTCAGCTGGGTGCCGCGTTTGGAAAACAGAGACGGAGAAGTAAGATGAGTGACAGGGGTAATGGTATTCACGTCGGTATATAAGAATGGTCTTAAAGCATTGAAACATTTTTGCCCCTGATAAATTCACCTGGATCATCCGGCCAACAGTGGAGCAACTGAGGCATTGAATCACCCTATTAATACTAGAGCATGCTTGCAGCATCCTGTAAGTTGGTGTGAACTACTAGTTGGCTCCGTGTTGATTGTGGCTCCACTATGGTTATTGCCACGCCAGTACAGAGTAATGGATCATTTACTTCGGACAAGACTCCTTGCATGAGAACAGGGAATGATTGGGACTGACAACGGATGGAATAAACGGCATCTGATTAACATTGCGTTCTTCTCCTTACCCTCACCATCAATATGCTCTCCATTATTCCCGTCACCCTCCTCATCCTCACCTCCTACCTCGTATACCGCGATGTTATTTACCCCTACTTCCTCTCTCCATTAGCATCTATTCCCAACGCACACATAACATCCCCACTCTCCGGGCGCTGGATCGACCACAAACGCAGTACAGGCACGGACGTCCTCACCATCTACGACTTGCACCAAAAGCACGGCCCCATCGTCCGTCTTGGCCCAAAGGAGCTGAGCGTTAATTCTCTCCATGGTCTGAGGATAATTTACACGGGCGCGTTCGAGAAACATAGATTCTACCAAGACGCCTTCGTCAATTTCCACACCGAGAACATGGTCGGCATGGTGCACAATGCGCCACATGCGCATCAAAAGTGCATGCTGACCAAAACTTACTCAAAGTCATTTCTCCAGGCATCTGGTGATCTGCGCACGATTTCAAAGGTTATTCTGTGGGACCGCCTGATGCCTATACTCAAGCAGGCTGGGGAGAAAGGAGAGGTGTTGAATGTGCTGCCGCTCTTCCAGGCTGTTGGGATGGACTTTATCTCCTCTTTCCTGTTTGGGTTGAGGCCAGGAACCAGATACTTGCTTCGTATTCCCGAGTGGAAGGTGTGGCTTGGGGAATATGAAAAGTTCAAATATTTGAGTCGGCACGACCGGTATATGGGATTCATTGAAAATTGGTGCATGGGGCTTTGCAAGCGAATGGAGGCACATGAAAATTTGGATGTTTGCAGAGATGAAGAGAAACTGCCCCTCACGAATCCAATAGTGTACAATCAGCTGCGCCAGAGCCTCCTCGCTGAGGAAGAACATGATCCGCGTCCGCTGAACCTAGCAATTGCGTCTGAACTGCTGGACCATCTGGTTGCAGGCCATGAGACGACAGGCATCACCTTCACGTACATGATGTGGGAGCTGTCACAGCATCCGGAGCTTCAAGTAGAGCTGCAAAAGGAACTACTCACCTTATCTCCGTCCCTCAAATACCAAGAAGCAGACGGAGAGAAGCCTCTTCCCTCCCCTTCCGCGATCGACGCCCTCCCCTTGCTGGACGCCGTGGTTCGCGAGACACTCCGTATTCACTCCCCTGCCCCAGCCCAACTTCCCCGCGTTACCCCAAATACGAAAAATGGAACTTCCTTGCACGGGTACGACCACATCCCCGGCGATGTGATGGTCAGTTCAACCGCCTATTCTCTCCACCGCATCAGCGAGGTCTACCCGCGGCCGCTGGAATGGCTGCCCCAAAGATGGCTGGAACCAGGCGACAAAATCCACGACATGAGACGGTTGTTCTGGCCATTCGGGAGCGGCGGACGCATGTGTTTGGGGAGCAATTTTGCGTTGCAAGGTATGCCTCATATTTATGGTTTCGGAGCAGAGACTAATGGAGCAGTGATCAAATTGGTAATGGCGGCTATATACTCGAATTACACGACAGCGATTGTAGACGATGAGGACATCGAGCAGGAATTCGCGTTTATCGCGCTGCCGCGCGGGCGAAATCTGACGTTGAGATTCATCCCGGTCGGATAAGATAAGGCTTAGGTGACGCTGTGCGGGAAGGATCAGGTGATATTCAGCAAGCGGATTTAATGTCTATAAAAAACCCAGGGGCACGTTCATCCTTTCTTTCTCTGAGTAAAAGGCGGCAAGGGGTCAACCCTCAAGCAAAAAGTGGTTCAGATACGGTGTAAATGAACTTAAATCGAAAACTCACGTCATCACTTTTCCCGAAGCTCTCATTCTATGACCACCCGGTAATCAATCAACGTACATCTTCTCAGATTCAATACCCCTACAATCAACATGGTCAAAGGGAGCATGGGGAATAAATCCGTTCAGGAGTCGCCGTATCCTATGGGTATCCGATCAGAACAAATAACCGAGTTTGCACGACTACTCTGGATTGAACCAAAATACGACGCGCGTTCAACAGACGAGTATTGCATCCGATATGATAATGACGACTCGATTCTCATCACAGTGACGGGAAAGGAATACAATGAAAGGTCTACACGTGAATTCCGCGATTCGTCTGGCCTTCCTTTATTTGAAATCCAGAAAGTTTCGTCTTTAGGGTGGAAGTCTCGACGTCCGTGGCGGATTCGATTACCAGGGAGCAAAGAAACAGATCTGGTTGATATCAGATTGAGGGGCTTGATGAAAAAGACCTTTGAGATGGATTTCCGCAATGTAGTCACGCGCGACACAAGGAACGAGGACGATAATATGGTTCATATGGTGGTGCACCGCGTCTCGTCTGTATACCGAGTATACGAGGTGAGAGTAGACGGCCTCAAAGTCGTGGATATACGCGAAAGCATGGAACGAAATAGGTCCGTCCCGACAATGATGTATAATTCAAGTGGGGGTATATTGCCTTCTCGGTTGGTGATGGAAGTTCTAGTGGCTGCAGATTTTGATATGTCTCTGGTAAGTTCTTGTATCAACCAGTGGCAAAGCGGTCGACTGATCTGTCATGGCAGGCTTCTCTCATCGCCGTCATCATTTGTGATATCGGGTTTAGTGCATCGCCTCCACACTCGAAGAGTCGAATGCATGCTAGCTTGAATATTCCGTGATTATTCTTGGAACAGACATGAGGCTTTCCGTGCTTCAATAATAATTATGATCTAACTCATAGCCTTTCATTCAATGACGTAAAGTCGTCTGTGAGAAACAAATCTACTATGAGAATGGCAATCATTGATTGATTTAATCATCCTTCTTTGTCAATAATGTATCGTATCTCTTGCCATTCTGGGATATTAAGCAACAGCGTATGCAGACATGATTAGTTTGCGAAGTTCCCACCCACAATTTCTGTTAGCCTATCCCGTTCAAAGCTGCCAACCATATCAGATGAGCACATTTTCACCAGACCCCTATCTCTTTAGTCATACCGTTCAGAAACCTGAACGACGACATTGTCCATGAAAGCGCTTCATAGCTACCTTTGTAGTAAGCTTTCGGAATATCAAGGATACCAAAGCCCAGTTCTGAAGTATATGGACAATGACTCTGAGAGCTCATCGGCTGGATTCAGGAGCTATTGCACTTCTGGGATCTTGGTTTTAGGTCCCAGCCTCAATTTCCTGCCACCGAGAGCCGAGGAGAGCCACCACCGTCCTCCACAGTATACCTTCACAAGACCTACACTGCACATGATTCCGAGTCATTTTTTTACCCCAAGAAGGGCAATTTGTGATGCCAGGAATCAATTTAAGGTCAACGGTAACCCAAATTTGGTTCCCAATGTAGAGGTCGAAGGTCAGACAAGCTACGCTGACCTTCCTAGGGGCTTATTGCTCCTGAAGTGGCTTATATACTCCTAGAAACCATACCAAAGCCTTTGGGAGCAATGAAACTCCCAGGGCCAAGATGACTGACTCTTCCCAGGATTGAAAGCGCTATCAAGAGGCACGTGATCTCCAATCCCCAGGCTTGAGGTCCCGAGCGCCTGCCAGGACTTGGCAATGGGATTATGGAACTAGACATTTAAATAACATTAAATTGGCGAGCACACAACATAATAAAGCCCATGCGATTTTTACGTTATCTCAGGCTCAAGCCAACGTGTTCAACTGTGATATGCGCGGTGCCTCGGGGCCCCGGAATGTTTCCAATCTATAGCTCTGCACTTCTAGAAAAGCTAGAAGTGGCACATTCGAGGAACTAGTGGCGCCTGCAACTCGTGGCTACCGTAGTGGCTATGGTGGTTTGCTCCTAGACTTGCTAGCACTCTTGCGGTGGCCTTGAACACAGGGCCTATGACTGAACCCCTCATCAGAAGTGCTGTGACTGTTTGCTTGACCTGATATTTGACCCTTTTAAGTTATTCATACTGATGTAGCCCAACGTTTTATGCGGGAAGCTTGGCCACATTTTCTGTGATTGCAAGTTTAACGGCCATAAATTTCCTAACTCTTCAAAGTAAACTAGATCTGTTGAGAGAGAATATTTCCTTCAGTGAACCGGCTTTCACGGGCTCTCCTAGAAAATGAGTATCCCCTACTATATGCAGAGCAGGGTGGTGACCGAGTAATCCTCTATAACATCTAGTAGCCGCCTTGAGGGCACTTCTCATGTTGATCCGTCCCTTCAAACGGGGATATAAAGCCCCGCCGTCTCATACAAAACATTTCCACCGAGGGCTTCCACGAGTGATTTGCCAGATCCATAGTTCCGACCGTGACGGTAAGCATATTTTCATATTCCGGGGTACCCGTCGAAGTCGTGTAGATAGGCGAACTACAGATTAAACAGAAATGTCGATGAATCGTATTTTTTGAGCCTGGTGGTTTATCGTCGTAGACTCTGATTTCGTCTTCTCCACTGAGGATTTTGAATTTCTGTCGAGTATGAGTATGGGAGTATCGCAAAAAGCATAATGAGTTTCTAGGAAATTTTGAGTCTGAGCTGACCTCTTTCATATACATGCTATTAGCCATGAAGACAGATCCGGTGGTTTTGCGACATGTGTCGCAGTGGCAGATAATGTTGGTGATTGGTTGTCCCGTTAGTTCGTAGCGAACTTTCTCGCAGACGCAACTACCTGTGCACTCTGGGTGCGTTGTATCGAAAGTAGATTGCATGGAGTTATCTGCACCTTAATTTGGTTTGATCTTGGGTAGCTGAATAGATTTGATGTTCTCCGCATGATTGCGGCGCTCTTATATGACAAATTTTAGGCGCCCAACACAGCTCGAATCTCTACTGCTCGGAGTCTAATTGGACAAAGTCAACGAGAACCTTCTTTTTCTTTCCAGAGCTTTATCGAATGTTCTACATCGAAATATCGTCTATGACCTTATCTACCCCATACTGTTGAGAATGGATCATCCAAGGAGCCAATCAGCTCACATCAAGACCGTAGTTCCCTCGCACGGATTTCGTTCTTCACGGTTCCAATCTCCTACGAATGGCGAATAGGTATGTTATGTACTCTACTGGCATCACTAGGTTCAATCGAGGGTCTTTTTTTCGCCATGAGTATAATAGTTAAATTTCTTAGAGTTCAGCTATGATCCCCATAGAAAGACTCATCTTTATTAGCTATTACCACGCAGTCAGATACTTCTAAGCCTCCTCCGTCCCAAACCCATTGCCATCTCATATTCTTCTGATTTGACGGTCGAAACAGACGGCATTTCTACATTACGCAGGATAATGGCCATTTGAACGCAGTCCCGAGTCTAGTCCGTTGCTATAGCCTTAAGGCTACCTTGGTTCCGGGACACTGGTTTACGGACTACACCAGTATAAACCTCAGTGGATCGAGAAATCAAAGATATGACAATTTCATCAAATTGTGCATCGTGTTTGGATCATGAGCAAGCCCTAAACTGTATTGCACATAGCGTAGAACCTGAGCCCTTAAATGAGTCTACCCGTCATCTGACCCCGCTTCATCTCCAACTTCATCATCTTCTAATTCCTAGCCCCTCAGGCAAAATGGCGTGGCCACTTCCACCAGAGATAACTAGCTATATTGTGTCACTTCTTACTAACCCATTAACCTATTAAACAGCATGCTCGAATTGGCTCAATGTGCTTCAGTGAATCGTGACTGGCAGGCCATTATCGGGTAGCGAAGCTGGGCGACACTACGAGTCAAGACAGGAACTCCGTTGAATCTAAATCAATTTGAAAGATTGATAAACGATCCACGACAACAGTAATATACTCGGGACATCGGGTTGATCGTGGAGCTAGAGCCTTACGAGCCTTACGATGAAGCTGCCCGAGCTGATTTCGAGACAGAGTCTGAGCATGAGCGCAATGACTAGATTTCCTCCGAAGTAATTCGCTCAGTCCTTGATATCATCGTGAAGTCGCAAGCCAATACGCCGGGGACTTCACTGCGAGGGATCTCGCTCTCTATCCAAGCCCAGTCCCCTAGCGATCTGGTCGCTAGCCCAAATAGACGCAAGCAAAAAAAGGCCGCCCGCGCCGAGCGGACTATAGATATTTTGAACCGCAGATTTGAGAAAAATTATCTGCAGCTTGATGCATTTGAGAGCCAGGTAGAGCCACTCGGTATTGTGCATACTCTCACAACAGAGGCGTCATCTGACAGACGGCGAATCGAGGCGGCGAATCGAAGCGGCTTCGTGCGCTCGTCTTGCCTATCAATTTTCTTGCCTCCATACGCTCAACTTGTCGTTGATTGACACCTACTAACGCGACAAGGGTCTGAGAAAACGCAACCGTGGCGGTATGTTCCATCTATGGGCTAATATACTATTTTTCACTGCATACTAATAAGCGTTTTGGAACTCGCTGCTCATATTCACCTTTTGCCGTCGGGCATAAAAACTTCAACTTTACTTTCGACAATGAACCGCCTCAGGATCATAACTTCTCCCCAGATAAAATCATAGACCAAGGCGTGAGTGGTCTCAGCGCGCGACTACATAAATTCTCTCAGCAGTTAGAGATACACGTTCTTTACGGATAACAATTGGAAATGAGCTTTTCTGGCAACCGGGACGAAGCGACAAGCGTCCATAATGGCCCGATCTAACAATTATCGATATTCAATACACACCCTCAACTCCGTCCAGGAAATGGCTTTTTGTTGACCGCTCTGTTCGCGATGAGTACGATCACTATGAGTACTCATATTCCAATCCACATGATGAATTTCCGGAATACGTGAGAACGGTATTCGAAGATGGCAGCGGCAAGTCTTTTCGAGAAGTCAGTGTATCCGGTCTCTTCAATGAGTTGTATATGGCTGTGAACCAGGCAGCTTTATATATGCCAAAACTGGAATTCCTAAGCATGGAAACGGGGTCAGGATGTAGCCATCATCGGTTCAGATATTCCTCGGAAGACGAGGCATACGCAAATTGGTCTGACCTTCTCGAATTTCAGCCTGATAAAAGGCTCTGAATTTATAGAAGCAAGTGGTTTCCAAAAATACCGGTGGGGATTTCACAGCCAAATTGTGCAATGATTAAGAAGACAAGAACCCGAACATTCTGGCTCCTCACTTCCAGATCGTGCTCAGGTCTTAAGTTTTGGGAAATCTTGATTGATAGTATTGTATGTGGCTCGTTATAATTTTGAGGCTGTTGTCTTTTTTTCATTTCAAAAGACGAAGTGAATTGATGGAATGATACGATTTTAACTTCGATACCAGTAGTATATTCTTCGCAGTTCCGCCAAGTTATGGAAGAGCCGTAGGTCACTGTGCTCCCCCCTGCTGCGAGCTCAGTCAATCAAGCCAACGATATTGACGTATATGCCACGCGCAGCACATTGCTCTTTGTTAACAGGATGTTGCAGAAAATCTTGGTAACCTCTACTACCTTTTCGCAGTGGAGACAACTGAGCACCTATGTATACACTTATCTCTTGAAACTTCGATGTAAAACGTAGCAACAAGTATGAGTTTGAATGCATTCAATGCTATAATCTCCTTTACGTAGACCGACATCCTGGCTTCATTAGCTTCACTGAAACCACTTGGGGAAAGCAAAATTAAGAAAGCTGCTCAAAGTCCTGAATTTCCCGACATACATTGCTTAATGATTTTGGTTTAGTCTTCCTCGCATCTTCAAAGGATAATACGCCAACGGACGCATCGTAGTACCACCAACTACCGGCAATTAATGTTTAAAGTCGGATTCTGCAAGAGCCTCGGTCTGTAGGATCTATTGAGGAGATGCCACATCCCCACCGCTAGACCCCGCATAGTTCCAGCATTGTGGATGGTCAACATATCTGCATTGACGATAATGAGAATCAACAAATGGGATAGTCTGAGTGGACCTATGATCCGAGAGCTGTCAAGAGTACTCCGTACAAAGATCTTCGCCTCGGAACGTAAGCCCAGCGACGCCTCTAGAGAGAGATCCCCGACGCTCGGGGACTTACTACGTCAGCCCTTTCCACCCCCGCCTTAAGACTGGAAGTGTCATATAATCGCGTGTTGTACGGAGTAAATATGTGTAATTTAAGAGGAATTAATGATACCCTAGAACAATCTGTAGTATACAATCCTAAAAGAATAACCAGAACTGAAAGGAGAAGTGAAAGAAGCCATTAGACCTCGCCAAAATCGCGGGTCGGGTTTCGACCCTTGACCCAAAACCCGCCAAGAGATTTGAATACGGGTAATTTATACCAAATTACACTCATTTATATGTGTTACAGTCTGTATTACTATTGTAATTCAGTAATATACAGGCTCATGGGTTCTTGGCGGGTTCGCCATAGGGTACCCAAAAAAGCAATATGGCGAGGCCTAGAAGCCATCGCTTGGTCCCATCACTTTGTCCCGCTAGGCCAAGGCTAGCGGTCTTTTGCCAGACGCCTATACGAGGCTGTTCTAAGCTAAATGTTAGGCTGATGCACTTTTCCTCTCCTTCTTTCCCAGCTATTTGCTATCTGGACCATTTGCTCATGTCAATCGTCCCCTCTTGTAGATAATATAATGTTCGGATACGAGTGTCTGTACTCCAAAAGTCCCCGCTCCTTCCTCTTCTCCGTTGTCGCCAATGTCGGCCCCTACGGAGCCAGCCGCTCTCTGGCCGTGGCCTACCGGCAGGGCAACGATAAGGACATCTCAGTATCATCTTCGGAACGTGTTGAGAATGTTGTGGCAGACATCCTTGCGCTGATCAAAATATTCTCAGATCCCGCGAACCGCGCGCCACTTGAGGCGGAGAGGGCACTCGCGGAGGGCTGGTATAGTCGGTCTCAGGGTGACAACGAGGCTGAGAGTAATGAGCGGCCTAGCATTCCAGACAGGCCGCAGCCTCCTTTCGTCATACCTGATGGCTCCCAGGAGGAAGAGCAGTCGCAAATACAGCCCGAGCTGCCATGGCATGATGATAGGCTCAGCGAGTTTCCCTTTACAACGACCTACCTTTTGCTGGCATTATTGCGCAACGATAGCGATTCTAATGCCACTAATAGCATCAGCACGCGCCCCGGCGACGTTCAGCTCCAGCCGTTATCCACTTTGTTCCGTGCTGACTGCCTCGAGTATGGCCTTGTCGTTCTCGACATCTCCGACCTTGACAGCGGCGTCAAGTACGGCATCGTTGGTTTCCCCGTGCGTTATATGGCCGAAGTCTCCTATTGGTGTGAGACTGGTGGCTGGGATCCAGTTGAAGACCCCCGCCTGAGAAGGAGCCTGACACTGTACTTGCCAGCCCGCGGCCTCGAGTGCCGTTGGCTATTTCTCCGTGGCTACGCAAGTACTTTTACCACATGAACCTGGAAGAGGACCCCAGGTTCCTGATACTGAAGAATACGCCGATTGTTTATGCTACAGCCTTAGACTGTAAGTCTGTTTCCTCGCCACCTTACTATCTCTAGTATCAAGATGATGTGCATGAGCTGACTTGGTAATGGTAGACATCTGGCCCCCGGAGCTTGAAAATCAGCCTAGAGGCGAAGATCAGGCTGGAGAATCTTCGCCAGGTGTCACCTCAAGTATCTCAAATTGTCTGTAGATCACTCGTGCTTCCCTATTTTTACACATACTTACGGCATTTACTGACTTATAGAAAAGACTTTTGGCCTTCAAAGTCCACCACCAGCGCTAAAGATGCATCGACCACAACACCCTCGCCGCATAGACCTTGGCAAGGACCGGGACCGGACCATGCGGTCTTTGGTCTTTTTTCAAAGTAGTCAGGACCGCAACACGGTCCCCCGTGGTCCTTTGCGGTCCCCTATGCGGTCCCCCGCAATTTCATAATTATGCCGAGACCTTCCTTGTTTAGCCGTATAAACTGATTATTCAGCCACGTTTTTTACTGTTATTTAACACTGTTTTGGTATCTACACAAATTTTGATAATGAATCAGGTCTAACAATCAATAAAACAGTTGAAACTACCTTGTATCTGATTTCATAAAGCTTGGTATTAAGTTAATTACTAATGAACTTTCAATTTCGGACTGTTGTGGTTGACATTTTAGAATTTACTTCTGATTAGACCTTGACATTTCCCATGGGACTAAGTGTCCCATGGGAAATGTCAAGGTCTACTCGTACGTAGGTGACTATTTCTTTGAATAAATCGTCCGCGTAGTCAATCTCTTTAGCTAGACCCTAGATCCTCTGTCTAATTCCTCTATCGACTTAGAGGTTTATCTATGCTGCAAGCCTGCAACCGATGTCGACTAGAAAACCCATCTCTGATAGAGCGCATTATCTTTGCTTGGTCGAGGTATTTTGTCTTCGATCAGGTCTTTCAGCATCATTGGTTTTAGGCAATTTTGTAGCATTGAGATCTAGTCCGATAGATCTGTCTCTTCACTAGACAGCTCTACAATGGTTAGTAGATCACACTTCGATGTCCTCAAAAGATCACTTCCTTAGTGGCGGGCGACGCCTACAGATACGCTCTTAGGCCCGTCTCCAGCGTCCATAGACGCATCCTTAATATCTGGATAGCCTAGGTCGTCACCCATGGCTCTCTGGTGTGTACCGCGGTCCAAAGCGGCAGATATTACGCCAGTTTTCGCGTATTTCGATTCGAATTCGATGGTTTCAGGGTTCGGAGGTATAAGGGCTCAGGGGTGGGGCGGATTCACTGCTTCTGGTAGGTTGATTAGACCCACCGTCAGCGGCGGCGTGCTTGGCGGCCCTGGATTGGGTCCACGAAGCTTGGCGCGGTGTGAATAGCCTCAAAAGTTGAGCAGAGGGGTCATAACCTCTTGGCAGTGGAAGGAAGGCAACAATAATATGAGGTTATTATTGATGAAGAAGGACGGAGAGGGGAAGAAGTCTAGCTCTCCAAGCTAGCAAACTAACTACTCTCAGGTCTATCCTGGATCACGTGATCTCGACAATAGTTTCGCCCCAGCCGGTAATTGCCTTATAACCCCGATCGAATGCTTTCAAAACTCGATATTCGCCTACGTACGCCAACCCCCCCCACTCCTATTGTCAGGACCCTCGACTACTTATGTTGGTACCTGAGGCACGAGTGGTGCCTCAGGAATCGTGGCAGTATAGTACTGCTCACCGCCCGGAAGCTGGGCCAGCCTGTATTTAGTTCATCCCCGCTGACCCTGGGAAGGGTCAGCGTTCAGTCTCTCCTACAATAGAACCATATTGTACCACACGTCAGCTGAGGCTTCTACTTCGCTTACCAAGCCAAACCAGAGACTCTGCGTGGTCTCACACCTATCTCGAGCAGCGGTAGCGAGTGGGAGCTAAAAACGCCTTCAAACTACGTACAATTCCAAAATAGGCTTCCTCTATTGAAGCTTTATTAAAGCAGCGTTTGAGAAGTCCCCCGAGTCCGTTTAATTCCGCGATGAATCAGCTTATAAAGTCTTGCCAAACTAGAATGCAATCGGTCGCTATTCTCGAGAGAGAAGTAAGCGTTTTATGCGCTGCAAACGAGAAGAAGAAGCGGAAAAGCAAACGGTCTACTTTGCAGATAGCTAGGAAGGGAGTATCTCTGTTCCAGAGGTTCGTGAGCTGTAATTGGAGCCAATTGAGTCCCAAGTAGCCCGTATAGCCGAAGTTCGTGAGCAGATTTCAGGGCGTTTACAGCCTCGAACAAGGCCTTGCCTTACCAAAATGCAGCTTATGTGAGACTCAGGGATATAGAAGTAATACATGTCCAGATAGGTTTTAATTAGGCTCATTACTCAATTCAATGTCGTTGTGATGAGATAAACGCATTTAAATCCAATAGACCGAGAGTTGGAAGTCCCGGCCGGCTCGCTTGTGTGGCAGGCTCGCATGTGGATTACGTTAGCAGATGCGCTCTTACGTAAAAGAAGTTGCAGACGTTGCTAACATCTGTCCCCATTGTCTTCGCCATCTTTATTTCTGAATTCTATCGTTACGATATCAGAGAACTGGCAGTTTTTCTATAGCTCGGGTGATTTCCTACAATGTAGGTACATATTTCAAGCCAGTGGCTTACCCTCAACCAAAACACATGGAGAATACAATTCAGTCGAAAGATTGAGTAAGTTGATCTCAGTATTCCCGGTGGATGGTAGCACTTGGAGTAAGTTGAAATTAGGCAGAGTCATAGTGGAGAGATTTTGCGTTCTAATGTCTCAGTTGGAACGTATGTGTGTATTTCAAGGGGATGGGACTAGAGATTGAAATTTCGATTGCCTTGCAGAAATAGTTATTTGAATTCACAAGATCGAAGATTCCAATACAAGCGTACCGCATCTCCTAAGCGTGGGCTTGTAAGCCAAGTCTCCCGGCAGAAGATCAGGTTAAGCCACAGAAATCGTCTTGTTCGATGCCCAAAACAGGATCACCTCATGCTCAATTATGTCTTGGCAATGGTCTTGAGTAGCCTTGGTTAGACCACAGGTTGAAGTTTTGGGCCCAAGCGCATACCTGGACCCAATAATAACCACGGTTTCTAAATGGGGCGTCAAGTACATATTTCCGAACCCCTTGGCAGTTGTCCGGAACGAGCGAACGTAATCTCACCGAAAGCCTAATTCGGACTAATGTGGACGGTTTCTCCCCACACTCTGGGCTATGCAGGAACCGGCCGACTCGGCGCGTGTCTACGGATGCCTACAATGTACAACGTACAATGTAAAGATGGCGGGTTTTCTTTCAAAGTTTCCCCATATCGGTGAAGATGTCAACCGCTACATGTATACGCTGTAGATTGGAATGTACGCAGTTTCGGGATGTGGAGAAGCCGATTGGTTTGAAATCTTCAAAGGCCCGAGGACGAAGCAGCAAGTCTAACTTCATAAGGTTCCAACGTCCTTCCAACGTTCTTCGAATGATGCTTACAAACCCAAACCAGTAACCTTAACATCTGCGGAGACCCCAGACTAGTCAACTGCGGAGATTCCCAAGCGGCTTTTTTTTGAGTGGCCCTTGGTGCCGCCACAGGGCCGGGGGCGGGAAAATTGTGGGGAGTTTACGGGGATTTCCGAGGTCGACGGTGAATTTTAATAAGCTAGTGGCTGATTTAGCTTCCAACTTTGTCCGATTTGGTAATCTGTCCGATACCCGTAAGCCACCGTAAGCCACATGTCTACAACAAATACGGTCTCCGCCCGGAAATAAGAGTGGAGTTCGAGTCCGAAGGTCTGATTGGACCGTCGTCGAACCAGTAGGTTTCAAGAAGTGCATTGTATGAGAAGCCCTACCCTGGGTGCATGGACATATTAGGCACCTCAACACCACTCATAACACCGGGAAACGGCCGTCAATCTCCAGTCAGGGACTCTCACATCTGTCAACAGAATGTTCATTTGCGAGAACCAAAAAAACAACAAAAAAGCAATGTCGCCAAGATGGCGGCGTAGGATGGGCTCATGGCACTTCACTTCGGTACTCCAGAGACGGGAAAGTTTAAATTACATCCCCCAAAGTAGGTGCTCGGCTAAATCTAGATGAATGTAATACCGGAATATCCGAAAGTGGCAGCCCGGATCACCAATAGGGACACGAGTTCAAGAGCTAGGTTGTCAGCCGTTTGCCGATTGTGCCAGCGCAGTGCTTCTACGGAGTACCGAGCCCATAACATGGCGTACCCGCTCGAGCCACGCACGGAGTTGGTACCGAGTATAGAGAGCACTTGGCGTTGACGTCCGAGATTTCGCTAGCAAAAGTCTTTTCGAGTAGACTCCATATGGAGTCCCAGCTTGGTAAGGATAGCGACCCGGTTTCTATCTATTATTTCCCCACTATCTAGTTACATGTTCATATGTAGCTAATGACATGAGTCTGGGGTCTTGGGGTCCTGGGGTCCAGGGGTCTGCCGATCCTATAAAGCCCCTTGCTCTCGCCCGTCCTCGAACCGTCTCTATGTGTCTGTCTGTGGCTTGACTCTCTTTACACTGCCATAATGTCTGAACGTCGCGCTTCTGCTGTTGAGGCGCGTTCTGATGCCGACCGCATTGAGGCACCTGTTACTTGGAAGGCATACCTGATCTGTGCCTTTGCCTCGTTCGGTGGTATCTTCTTCGGCTATGACTCTAGTTATATCAACGGCGTCAGCGGTTCGAGCATGTTTATTCAAATGGTGGAAGGCCCTGAAGCTACTGCTTTAAGTAGCTCGAACTCTTCTCTAGTCGTGTCCATTCTGTCTGCCGGTACTTTCTTTGGCGCCCTGCTTGGTGGAGATATGGCCGAGTGGATTGGCCGAAAGTGGACTGTCATTTTTGGCTGTCTGATCTACATGGTTGGTGTGGTCATTCAGATGTGCACTGGCCTCGGTGACGATGCTCTAGGCTTGATCGTGGCTGGTCGTCTGGTTGCCGGATTCGGTGTCGGATTTGAGTCTGCCATTGTCATTCTCTACATGAGTGAAATCGTAAGTTCAAAAACATTTCTGGCTCATGATAGGGATCAACCTGACGCGTCGTCCCTCTTTGTTTTAGTGCCCCAAGAAAATTCGTGGAGCCCTCGTCGCTGGATATCAGTTCTGCATTACCATTGGTATGTTGACTGCGTCCTGTGTAGTCTATGCCACCGAGAACCGGCCAGACACTGGATCCTACCGTATCCCTATCGCCATCCAGTTTGCTTGGGCTTTGGTCCTGGGCACCGGCCTATTCTTCCTTCCTGAGTCGCCACGTTACTATGTCAAGAAGGGTCGCATTGAAGATGCTGCCAATTCTCTCGCCCGGCTTCGTGGCCAGCCTCGTGACTCGGCCTTCGTCGACGCCGAATTGACGGAGATTGTTGCCAACGAGCAATACGAGCGCTCGATCATCCCTACCACTGGCTGGGTCTCTAGCTGGTACAGCTGCTTCACAGGCGGCCTTTGGGAACAGAAATCGAACTTGCGCCGCACTATTCTGGGTACCTCTCTACAGATGATGCAGCAGTGGTAAGTCCCGCAGAGGCCTGATCAGTTCGATGACAGACTCGATATCTGACTTTCTTCAGGACTGGAGTAAACTTCATCTTCTACTACTCCACCCCGTTCTTGCAGTCGACTGGTGCGATCGACAACGTCTTCCTCATCTCACTTATCTTCACCCTGATCAATGTCGGGTCCACACCCATCTCCTTTTACACTGTCGAGAGATTTGGCCGCCGCAAAATTCTACTCTACGGTGCGTTGGGTATGTTGATCTGCCAGTTCCTCGTCGCGATCATCGGTGTCACCATCGGATTTAACCACACCCACGCTCTCCCTGATGGCACATCCGTGGCAAACAACATTTCTGCTGTCAATGCTCAGATTGCCTTTATCGCCATCTTCATCTTCTTCTTCGCTTCCACTTGGGGTCCTGGAGCCTGGATCGTCATTGGCGAGATTTTCCCTCTCCCCATCCGTGCTCGTGGCGTTGCATTGTCGACTGCCTCGAACTGGCTGTGGAATACCGTACGTTCTGCTCTCCTTCCCTGCCCATGGTTCCTGCATTTGTGATTCTAACATCTCTCGCATAGATCATTGCTGTCATCACCCCCTACATGGTTAACAAAGACAAGGGCGACCTGAAATCCTCTGTCTTCTTTATCTGGGGTGGCCTTTGCTCTATTGCGTTTGTCTACTCCTACTTCATCATCCCGGAGACTAAGGGCCTGTCTCTGGAACAGGTTGACAGGATGATGGAGGAGACGACCCCACGTACCTCGGCCAAGTGGAAGCCCACTGTCACTTTCGCCGAGACCATGGGCGTTGGCGAGAAGGGCTTGGCCGTCCACGAGGAGGGTGTCTAGATTCTTGTTTTGCTCGATCCTTGGTATTGAGTTGAGCTTGCCACGTAGACCAAGTGTTTGGTTAGCCCGATCACTTCCACTTCATCGGAAGGGCTTCATCCTAAGTCATTTATAACGGAGGAGAATCTCTGAAGTGTCCCTCGAGCCACCTTTTTCAACAGCCCCATATGCCCTGTTTGTTTGGTATGGGTCTTTAGGAGAAATATAGCCGAAGCAAACATTTGTAATAACACGAAATTGACCATTGTAGACTCGTTAAACCGATCTTCAGCCAATGCTTCCTCAATAAACGGTCTGCATTTTATGGGATCTGGATCTAGAATCCCCCAATACATAATGCATTATACCGTGACAGAAATCAAGGTATGGCGAGCGTATTGGTAGAATTCACGTTGATAAGGTTCTCTAAAATAACAAAAGTCCGGAATTGACAATTATGGTCGGATACAATTAATAAGGAAAATACATCGTGACAACCGCATTCTCTCACCGAGCGAGCATGTCTATGGTTCATCCGCACCAAGTTGTCGAGGTAATTTGCGGTTCCGCTCGTGATTCCACGGTCTGTGTCAAACTTCAATTCTTCGTGACTTAGGCGTGGGCCGAAAACAAATCGCTCGCGTCACTCTATGCTTTCGACCATCGATCTAATCAAATCCAAACAGACGTATTACCTTGAGTCACCAAGAATCCAAATATTCACATTTTCCTAGAGCCCCTTGCTACCTTGTCCTATCTCCCTATAGGAACACTCATGGTATTATGAATCTTTATACGGCGTCCGCAGTACTTCCCGGGCTATATAAAAGTCCGATGGAATCCTCCTGGTCTTGTATAGTAAAGATAATAACGTGTAGGCGGGCCTATTCTAAGGGCACCACTATCGTGCTCAAATTATTAACTTTGAATTTGGGACTTCCTCTCTATTGTTGTTATTCCAAATAGAGTGCGCCAAAAACCGCAAAACCGCACTTGGTTCGGTTTTTGGGGCCCCAATGGGTTGTCAAACAAGGCAAACTTCAAGCGCTAAATCACGTGCTTAGTTTTTCATTGGTTTATATCGATTTCTAGACTACTTTGTAGAGCTATTTTCAAAATTTATGCAACTTTATGCAAATATGGTTTTTGTTGGGGCCCCATTGGGGAACTGCAATGGGTTGTGGTTGCGGTTTGGGTTTTGGGGGCAAGATTTGCCCCCAATTGCGGTTTTTGGCGCAGTCTAATTCCAAAGAAGGGCGATTGCTCCTTTCTATGCGGAATACATAGAACGATGTGCAACCTCGATTATAAATACTACGATGAGGCTTTATTGCTGATTACAGCCTTTATTATAATAGTATGTCCTAGGACTAGTGAATTGGGATATTGAGCCGCTATTCCTTGTACATCGTAATTTGGCGCTCTAGCCGATAGAATGCTATTAAAGTGCACGCTCTCTTCGCCAGTATCTTAGCTTCCTAACGGCATAGACACTATGCATATAGTCCCACCTCTAAGATAACGACCGTGTTCTTTTAGGCCGGCATAGAAGCGAGGCTAGCGTCACGCGGTCTGTGATAAAGGATCAGCTTGTCTAGTAATATGAAAAGAGTAAGTGATTCGTAAATAAAATAGGGCGTTTCGTCTAACTTGGTGTATTGCTATTGTCGGGCTAGTAAAAGTCGGCCTCTAGAACTATTTGAAACCCTTTGCCGATGTTCCTTTAGGCAGGGGTCTTGGCTAGAAGACTCGAGTATAAAGCGTTATCGACCACCGAGCGTCGCACGGCGCCTGATCGACTTTTTTATTGCCTAGATTTAGTGGGGATATAGCGCCGGTGCGACTCTGCTTCCATAGAATATAGTAAGTTTTTCCTCGCAATAACTCAACGCTTCCTTCTGCCTAGTATTCTTCATAATATGCGTTAGAGAAGGCTTTCCAAAACTACTCCTCATAGGTATCTAACCAGGGAGAAGATTTTTCTCCTCCTATTTCTGACCAGCCGTGTGCGCTACATAGGGACATAGTGATACTTCGGCAAGTTGCGGAAGTGACCGAAACGGGTGAACAAAATAGCAGAAAGTGATTTCGAAGGTGTAAGGTTGTTGAATTCTAGAGGTTATAGTGTGGTAGGTATAAGCCGACTACTGTATTTTCATGGGCTTTGGCTCAGCCTAGTGAGCTGGTATCAGACTCTCACGACTCACACTAGTTCAAGGTTCTAAAGATCAAAAATGCCTCAAGTTTCGATGCAATTTGCTTCGTTGAAAACCAAGAATGTTATACGGGCCACAAAAGTCCGTTCTTGTTGATAGTTTCTCATTTTTTCCCCAATTCGTTGAAATGTTTTGTCTGACCCGCCTCTTTGTGAGTCATTGTTCAAAATATGCAGTATTTGAAATAGATGTCTACGTGTAGAAGTTTGGGGTGAAAAATGCGTGCGCTTGCAATGCCCTTCTTAATTGCGAGCAAATAAACACTCAAATCTGGTCCCGCGATACAATATGCTATAAAGCCGGAGCGCCTCCTATCACAGAAAATCATAACTAGGATAACTTGGTACCCTAGCGTAGCTCGGACGCAAGTATAGGCGGGATTCGAAAATGCTCGCACGATCCTCGACGACAAAACTTTCGAAGCCAATTGTAACGTGCATTGTCCTTGTCGTCCTCTAAATCTCTGAGTCTTAGAATACTAGGATACTAGTTATCCAGATAAGTCCGCCATAAACGATACCACGGAGAACAAGTCAACCTTTTAGGAGGAACACGACTCTGGCGACCAGGAAAATAGCACCCTAGCCGACGAGAGCGAGCAAGAAGCCGCACAACAGTGAAAGACTATGTTTAGACACGAAACTAACTTGGAACCACGCGGGCAGACTCAGCTTTCCGGAGGCAGCAATACGGTTACTCTTGAACACCTGATGGAGTGAGGACAAAGGCTATCAAGGACATAATTTACGATGAGCCTGCTAACAACGTCAAGACTAGATAACTAGATACGGTCAGTTGTGGTCTATCTCAAGTGAGAATATAAAGCGCTGACCGTCTCCACAGTTCTATTGAACGCTTATCACATAACCAATCTACCTAGATTGAAACTATTCGCAACGATATAGCCGACGTCTTTGGTCGATTAGCAATTGTCAAAATTGAGATCCAGAATGTGACTAGGCAGGGTTCAAAAAGAGCTACAGAGAGCCAGAAAACAGGGCGATTCCTGCGTCGGTAGTAGTGATGCGGCTCAATCCTTATTTGCTTGGGTATCAAACCATGCATATCAGAGCAAGATATCAGTCTATGTTGGTCTTGAAGTATGAACACGAGCTTGACTAACAGAATATAAACACGCTAACCATCGATGCTAGATTGGACGGTCACTGGACAAGGCGAGATTGACTCAATACCAAGCTGATGCCAGGGTGAGCGATGTATGATTTGTTTTGCATTAGGTCTTCGTAATTTATCAGTGTTTCCCAAGGCTGCGCAGACGGAAAAGTATGGCTGGTATATGAAAATTGCCGAGATTGCTTTTTTGAACTGTCGGGCTATTGTCACGAGCCACTACAGTTTTCCGAGTAGATCAAACCTATGATTAGCTCCGTCATTGCAGCTGATTCGTATTTCAAGGCCCACTAAGCTTGTACCCGGTCTGTATAAGAGGAAATTCCCAAGAAAGCTAAAGCTTCAGTAATCATACCCCGTGAAACAGATGATCAAAGATTGGTTGCGACTATTTAGGTACTATCCTTAGCGGGTGATACTTGCGCAGTAGTTCAAAGTGCCACATCTATCGACTTGCGATATCCCACTTAACAAGCAATTGCTATTTGTGATTGAAATTAACCAGAATACTACGGCAAGCGTTGGCTAAACGCCTACAAGAGATAATGTCTATAGTACGCAAGAGAAGCGTGGGCTTCTCTACGAAGCGCATTGTATATATTTGAGCAATATTCGTATCGGACCATTAGAAGTGCGTTTCCTCTAAGACATAGGAGTACCGCGTAGGTAACAAATCCACATGCTAGTGTGGCAAGATTTTTTCTTTTATGTAAAGCGTATCTAAGCGTCTCGGCTACGTTGCAAAGGCCGTCTTCTACGGGAAAGTGAGGATATACTCAGACCAACGAACCGCAATTGTCATACAAAGTGTTTATCTTAGTCGGTCGTAGATAGTTTATATTAAATACTAAGCGGGAAATTGTCATTGTTCGATTCCGAGATACTAGGGAGTACATCGTGGCTAAGCATGCCCGCGCCGCCCTACTTAGGATATTCTACCTAGATCGTTCTGGAGCCTAGCAAATAGGATACTAGTCGCCTATTATAGAGGGCGTCGATCGCGCTCTAGAATCGAGTGGTCGCGGATACTAGCTCTGCATACGCCTAATCTAACACCAACTATATATTATTCCACGGGACCTAATCTTGCAGAGCGATGCTCGAGGACTCCAGCTGCTGCTGCAATTGGCAAATCCCATGCTAGAACTTCTGGCGCTCGGCTAATACAGTATGTTGAAATTGGATGTCTACTGAATTGGGACGCATCAATATCAAGGCCGACGAGATTGTTTAAGTCTGATCTTTCTCTTCATAAGAGGAAGACCCTATATAAATGAGAACTCTTCTCCTGATCCATACTCTACTTGGTAGGTCTAATGCTGATCACCAGATTCATGCCTTATATGTCAGGCATCTAGCCTGGATGCGCCATGAATCTCAACACAGTATTCCTTGTCGTGACGGCTATTTACATTCTGAACTGCTTTGCGCTTTCTCGGCTTTGAGCTAGTCCAGCAAATAAGAAAAATCGTAGTTCTCTCCGTCTGTTCATGAATAGTACGATCCGTCCACTTAAATCACTGCTTATCACCGTTTGAAGACTCCGAACTTTAATTCTTTTTCTCCACCTCGAGTCACATGTTACCTTCGTAGAATATGGATCATTCCACCACGGCTACCAGGCATTAGACACACGCCACTTGAATTAAGGCCGCTATAGACTTCAACCGTCGGATTTTCATCACGGCTGGATTTGAAACAAGCAGCGTAAGTCTGATACCGAATTTCGGCCATCTAGACTTAAATCTTCATCCTAAACGGGCCTTCGATCCCTCAGGATCGTTGCAATATCGGTTGTTCAAAGCTGGGCTACTCCGGAGCCAATGCAATAATATTATAACATCGGTACGTGGCACGCTGTTGTCGTCTGTAATACTAAACTAGACACCGTGACCCAATCACACTGTGCGGCATTGGCTAATCGGTTGCCCCTTCTGTTCGGTCGCATCCACTGTAGAGGGGGCTAGCCACTGCTTTGCGGGATCGACAAGGCTAGAGAACTCCGACGTGACGAGCCGGGTGATTCGCCAGCGTTGAGATTTAATTTCCGAATCTCCTTTCTTGGCTGAAATAATGGCACTATAGCTAGATAATACATACATTGTGGATTAACAGGATGCGCCCTAAAGCTGTAGCCTGACTAACCTTCTAAACATAAGGTGAGGCAAATCAGTAAATAAATAAAGAATAAATAAATAAATAAAGATAATAAAATACATATTGTAGTTTTGCTGTCAGAGAATTTGTTTAGCGTCCCGGTAGCAAATAAAGTGAAGTTAATGAAAAGGAAAGAAATGAAAGAAGCTTTTCACCAAGTCTTGGGCATTGCCTCTTTCGTTATGTCAAATATAAGATCCATGAACTAAAGCAACACTGCAGGAGTTAAAGCATGTGTCTTAACTGGGGCTGGCTTCGGGCTTGCTGTGACATCGGAACTTTGATCAATTTGTCTGCGTTCCGTGTATATGGATTCAGTGGATTGAAAAGAGACATAGTTATGGCGATCTAATTCCCATTCATAAAGCTATCGGTGTGTCGGTGGGTTAGACCTCTTAGTAGGAAAGTTACAGGCTCAAACACGACCAATGGTGTGACCAAGTGGGTGGGGGCGGGGGGCTGTGTGAGCAAATACGAACTGTGCTTATGAGGGGCAACATGTTCATCATTTCCTACAAAGATGCCATAATATTTCCGGTAATGTAGGCGATTACCAGATAAATACTTGGTGATAGACGCACTCGGAATTATGAGAATTGTGAAAGGACACAACCATAGACTAATCGACTTCGATAAATCCAACCTGGGACGCATAATTTCTATTACCCGATGGCACAAGAATTATTCCACTGACATATCAATAGTTTAAACTCATCCGTCAAACCTAAGACGGTCAGGCTGCACGACGGTCTCGGTTACAAACTGGACTAAACCTTGCGAATTCTTTTCGAAACACGTTTAGAGCTTTCATTTTCTAAGAAACTGAGCCAATCACGATCTTCTGCATACACGATCACTTCGGGCATGTCAGACTTTACTAAGCGTTTTTTTTTGTTTTTTTTTTTTTTAGATCCGTGATGATGAAATTTTACTCCTTCGCGGTTTAGAGCAAGAGAGTTACACACTGGGGCAATTAGCTGGGATGACCGTAGCGATGATTTTCGTCTTGGCAAGCGGCATAAACACTAGTCTTTAATAAGCACTAGTGGTACATTATGAACAAAGTCACCTATCCTTCCCCTATCTTGACGGCCGGGCAAGGTATTTACCCATGATTTATAGCGAAGAAAATACTTGGAGAGTTAATTGCAAATAAATTGGTCGTACTGTGATATGTGTTGTGATAGGATATTAGAATAATAGGTCAATTTGGTAACGGTTTCAAGGTCGGCGAGACCCTAAACCAAAAAAATTACGAGGATTCAAATGTGGGCCGTCCTTGATGCTCTTCTGCAACCAAAGGTACGACACATCTCATGGCGAATCTATGTCTTAGAATGTTCATCGTGGGCTCAAGAACTTCAGCTCAGAGTTGCAATCTATGCCAATCAGAGAGAATAATTCATCTATTTTCATCACGATGGGAATTTTCCCGTCCTGCCAGTTCCCCTCGACAATGATTCGACCCTCTGGTTCTCCTGGAGTCTCCTCCGTGGCTGAATGCTCATAATTCGAGGTTAAGCCATCAAATTGGCTTGAAATTACGTTATGCAAATTCCCAATAGAACCAAGCCAAGCGCGGTTGCCTTTCAGGGCCCATCATCTCATTGCCTCGAAAGTAGTTGTCAAGTTTCATCCCCCGCCTGCTTGCAGTAAGATCCCCAGACAGCGTTCGTCGCCGGTCTCAGCGGCGTAATGCAGCGGCAGCCAACCGGCCGCGTCAACCATGCTCGTATTGGCACTATACCGAAGGAGCTCACGTACGATGGTGTGATGACCACCCCGAACGGCTGCATGAAGCGCTGTGGACCCTGTTCCGTCGACTGCATTTGGATCAGCGCCGCGATCAAGGAGAAGTCTAACCGCCGCGAAATGACCTCGAGTAATAGCGATATGGAGGGGCATCGTCCAAGTTCTCGACCCTGCTCCACTATCGGGCATAACGTCGCGATTGCTCCTTCGTCCAACGGGAAGAGTTGGTGTATTTGCAGGCAATGTGATAGGGGTTCTGTGCTGCTGTTCTGCCATTAAAAGCTCTTCGGCATAAGTATAGCAGCTATCGCAGAAATTTGTAGTATGAAAGGCTGGTGAGCCTGGTGAGCTATGAGGTATGCATGAGTGTATTGGTGACCGGTCTCTTACGTTTGCTCAGGCTCGCGGAAGGATTTGAATCCATGATGCATGTACAGGGGCCAAATTGGAACCGATCCTCAAGTGGCCAACTAGATGATGCCAAGTAGAGGTCTCTGCATTCGGGGGTTTGCGCTAAAGACTGCTGATTGGAGAACCAAGTTTCCGTGGACAGGGCGTCGGCTCCGTTAGATGTATGGCTCGGTCCGAACAGAGCTGACGAAGCCAGATCCTCTTGGCCATGGCTCATAGGAAGCATACAGCTGTGTTGACTGGTTGATTTCGCTGGGTGAGGTTTCTCCGAGTATGGCTTCACACTCGATCTGCAATGGTCTTCTAGTAGTCGTGATCTCTTAGAATCTGTGTTCACATTCCTACCTACTTCTGTTAGTTATGATTCAATGTTGGTGGACGAGACAATATACGATGTTTGCGCTGTGCTATCCTGTTACGCTCCCTTCGCCTTTCGAGGGCCAAGCTATCTTGGTCCATCATGATGATTTAATTTGCGGGAATTCGTCAAAGAGATAACGCACTTGAAATAATTCGATGGTATGTGTTCATAGTATATTGAGCAGCCCAGACGCAGAGGAAGCTGGTACTTATATATCCAAGCTAATGTCGATGTGGTGACTAGCCTCCTGATCTACCGGGAAGGACAGCGAATTCGGGCCGGCAAGATGCAACTTTGTTCCATAGTTACATTATGGATATATTGGACTCTAGCTACGGCATATTGACCCACTTCCTTGGCTTCGTAATTTAGAATCCATAATACCAATTCTAAGACTGTTTCATTGATGCCTCAAGTCTTGGTGAAAGCTCTGAGGATCTCATGTGTAATGTCCCCAGCTGCTGACTTCTTAATTCAAGGTTCGAATATAGCTTTTCAGCACATGGTGCCCCATTCCATGCATAAAAGCCCGTTTGGCAAATCTGTAACATAGTATGTTCATGATGAAATTAGCTTGAGCTGGTATTTTGAAATGAGTTGTTACAAATGAAGGGAAGAATCCCCCTTTAAGGGAGCAAGCCCAGAGATGAAGATTGACTGGTTCATTAGCTTGACGGTCCACCGCGAGAATTTATTTGTTGACCTCTGTTTTCACATCCGTGGTTTCTGTATTATGTAGAAATTAAGCATTCTTTTGAACTTCCCGATTTAGATTAGCATGACCCTCGGTCCTTGCTTCCATTGACCTACACATCTACATAATAATTGTGTATTACTACATATTTAGGCCTCGGTTGTTGATATATTGAGGACAGACATTTGAGGTCCCGATCTATATTCCCAAAGAAGTAGGGCATTGTAATGGTGAAGCTAGCGACAGTAGCATAGAATACCTGGGACCGTATTCAGCTCAGTTCACTCTGCAAGATTACGTCATTCATGCACCACAATATGACTACTTTCTCTTCAAATTCTTGAATTCATGACGCAGTATCAGCTTAAGCAGTCTAAGCCATAAGAAGCCAGTATCTACGACTCCTGCCGATGAGGGGAGTGGTTGGTTGTATACTCATTTTTGATATCGACCCGTCTGCTATGATGGACTGCCATCGTGCCATCCCCATATTACCATGTAGTATTCTTGAAATCACGTTATCTCCTAGGAATCAAACATTCATTTTATGCTGCAAACACATAGAAACATGAAATCCAAAATTTGTGGCAATTTACATTCTCCCTTTCCATTCCAGCATATTCTTAATACCCTCAATTTCTTCATCCTTTTGACCAATATATCGCAATCTATCTTTCTTAGCACATGAAGACCTCACTCGTATTCTTTAAGCATGGACACGGAGCTTGGAAACTTCAACATAGGGAAATGTCTTCACATCAATCTGAGTCTGAGTGATCTTGGCCTCGATAGCTGCTGCGCTAAGAGCAGCGCGGGCAATGGCATCAGTGTCGCAAAGTGTGACTGAGTTCACACCTGGTCTGGCACCAGCAGCGGTCACCCAGTGAACTCCTTCAGTTGGAACACCGACAGCAAACCGCTTTGGGTGCACACGTCCGTGGGTGTCAATGAGATGGTATGGGCTTCCAGTCACATCAAGACCACCAGTCTCGTATCCTTCAATAGCGTGAGCGCGGCATTGACCCGTTTTGAACAAATGGGAAAGAAGCTCATCCCCCGTGTTGCGGAGTGTCGGCTCTGGCAAGCGGGCTTCGATCAATGTTGTAACCCGAATTGGCTCGCCTGGGACCTCTGGCGAGTGGACTAGCCAGGCCTCGTCCTGGGCCTTTACCTTGGGATGGGGACCCAGGACTTCCAAAACTCCTGCCTCCATCAGCGCAATCATTTGCTCGATACGTTTGCGGGGAGGTCCAATTGACACATAAGCGTTGATTGGTGTATACCAGCGATCGAGGTGCTTCCAATGAGAAGTACCGGTCAATCCATTGTGGTCCACGATGAGTCGCAATTCGTTTCGCAGATCGCGCATCACATCCAAAGCTGCCTTTAGTGGACCGTTTAGATTTCCAAGTGCGGCCTCCTTGGCATCTTCGCGAAGGTAGTCGATCAACCACTCACGCCACTGAGTGCTGGTATTGAAAACCCGGTCGCCCTGTGGACGCTGGATACGGTCCCAGGACCACCGCTTCTCTTCCGAAATGCCAAACTCGTGAAGAACTTGCGCTTCCTTGGGACTATTTGGCTCAGTTTCTAGGAACCTCTTCTGGAAGTCGCTTTGTTCCGACTTATCACGCTTGAGTAGAGCCAAGTAATAAACGGTTTCCACTTCTTTGGACACAAGAGGCCAGATATCTTGGAGGAAGTCATGCGCTCTTCCGGCATCAGAATGCTTGCGGAACGCATTGATGACTTCTTCAGTGAAGACGAGGGGCATGTGGCGGCCATATGCCCCCTTGCCGTTATCACCACGGGAGTGGTATGGAATGCCACGACGAGATCCCGCAATCATCCGAGGCTCATTGCCTGATGGGCGATATTTCAAGCCGTTAGGAGTCTCCGAGAAGCTACCACCCCGGGATATTGTTAACAAAGCCATGTAGTCGAAGAAGTTGAGACCAAGACCACGCAGAAAAATTTGCTCTCCAGGAGCAATAACAGAAAGATCAACATCCGCCGGATTCGAGGGCGGAATATGATGTAGACCATTCAGCTCTGCGTAAGCATTGAGCTTCAGTTGTTCAATGTCCGGGAGTAAGGGGACGTGACCCTGTGCAAGAATGACAGCTGCGAGGCTAGAAATGGTGCGGCCGTTCGACAGCTTGAGCGTTTGCTGGCCATAGGACGTATCGTCCAAACGGACAGCAAAAGAACGATGAACCTCAATCTGCACTTGCGGTGGTGCTTGTCGCACAATCTCTTGGAAGATCCATTCAAGATATTGTCCGTACTGAGCACGGGTTCCATAATCATCAGGCCCAAGGCCAGGGATCTTGTCGGCGGTCCAGTTGTAGAGACTTGGCCCCGGACGGATTGGGCCTGAGCAGATAACGCTATCATCAGTGAACAGGGTCACCTGGGATGTGACGGTGTTCATCAGAAGCTCATCAGACTGCTCTGTACGCCATACACGGCCTGCACCTGGAGGCGATGGATCAATCATATGAACCGTCAGTCGTGCTCCCGGGGCAATGAACTCCGGTGCTGAGGCACAAAGACGCTCCAGAGCGCTAGTTCCTCGAGGTCCAGCGCCGACAATGGCAACATGGGTGTGCACCTCGGTAGGTTGAATGGTGGAAGGCATTGTAATTTGGTTTGAGGGGAAATAAATATGATTTAGGAATGTTGTGCGCGGACAGCAGGAATTGTATTTCCAATCGTTGTGCTTATACTCTTCGTATAGTTGGGTCTTTTTAGAACAGGTATTTGGAAAATTGCTGGAAAGAATGCAGAGGAATACAAAGCCCTTTTTATATCTTGTCAGTACATCAGGCCATCAATTGAGCTTTTTCATGAGCTGAAATCGTTGGACTCGCCATTAGGACGCCACCCTGACGAACGGTGCCTTCCGTGATTCACACGTGCAGCATTACAGACCGATAATCCGCAATATGATCAGCAACTAGGCCCTTCTGATGATGAAACGCCTTAAATTCCCGCCCAAATTCGTGCAAATGTACGTGGTGAGCGTTAGAGAATTGAGGGTCTCGGTGCAGTGATCAGGATCCACATTCTTTCAATCTACCCTTGCGGTAACAGAGCCACGAAACACGATGCCGAATTTTGTTTTTCGGCCCGCATTATTCTGCACTAGGGCAAAAAGTGGATTCTGTCTCGCAAGAAGAATAATATATGAGGCTACTAAACGATGACCTTGCATGCAGATAGTGACTATGCATACGAGCTATGACGGTGCAGGCATCAGCAGGGCAGATCAAAGGTAAAATTCAAAGGGAACTATGAGATGCTGAGAAATTTCCGTTGGTCCGAATTGCATATGCAGCTCGGTATTTTACAAGGGTTTGAAGACAAATTGTTGGACAGAGCGTTGTTTAGGAATATTATTAGCATTCAAACAACGAGCTACAAGCGTATTGAGGATTCCAAATACCTTCCCCGGAAAAGGTAGGAACTAATTTCGATAGGCAAGTTGATAGAGTAAGTTGAATAGACATGGTTGGTTCATGGCAGCATACCTCCATAGGTTATAATTGCACAAGCCAAGACCACGCAGGCATGAGCAAAACTCTTGTTTCACAATGGATGCGGCTAGATCGGACTCTGAGTCGCATTGAGATTTGGCTGTTCTTGTTCTTCTTTTTGTAGGAGTGGGATCAAATGGATGGTATTTTCTTTTTATGGAAGCATTAATCAGAACCAAGCACAGGCACGATATGAAGATTCCAAGCTACTCATCATTTCCATCTGAAAACAATAAAATGCGATTTCTGCATCCATACCAAATCAGGCCTCTGGACGTTTATATTCGCCTTTCTCTATCATCTCATTTATGGTTTTCTCAGTCACCATCATTGCCTCGACGCCAGCAGGGGTGCCACAGTAGACTGTTGCCTGCAGAACAGCCTCTCTGATTTCTATTTCTGAAAGACCGTTGATTATAGCACCACGGGTGTGTAGAGCGAGCTCAAGCCATGCTTTCTGAGCAATGATGATTCCAATATCTGCAGAATATCCCCAGTAGATATTAGCAACCTCGGGCTCTTGCGCTCAATATCTCACGGAACCATGCTGAAAGTTGACTTACTCAGGAGGCTGCGCTGCTTTCGGTCTAGCCCCGGGCGTTGCCAGACAGTACCCCATGCCCATTCCGTGATGAGCTGCTGTCCGGGCATCGTGAAGGGTGTGGCATTTTGCAACGCGTTGTTGACATACTCATCTCCAAGGACTTCTCTCCGCACTTTGACTCCCTCTTCAAAGAGGTGCTTGTGCAGCTCCTCAAAATTCGAGATGTCGGACATGTTTGCAGAAGTTATGAATTATGAATACGATATGACTTGGGATGCAGGTCGCAATGGCGATTTCGATTCTCAGGGAAGTAAACAGCGGTGATTTTTCACTGTTTATGGCAACACTTCTCTATTCGACATAGGGAATTATTATAAGACAAACAGGATGGGTTTAAGTGAGGGATTTCTTCACTCAGGGTCCCTTTGATCGGATTACAGTTCGTGTGTGTGGGTCAACTTTCGGTCATCAGGCCCACTCAAGATCTCCTGTCAGCGGTATGAAACATCTGTGGAGTCGAATCACCCATTGACAGGGAGCGTGCAAGGCTTGACGCTTCCCGCGTGCTTTTTTGAGCTTAGCGGTAATTATAGTCGTCAGAAACATGCAGAAATCAAATTTAGCCTGTGGGGCTTGACTCTTACCCGCAATATCCGCTCAACCCGGTGAACTTGGTCTTCTCCATACAGGAGCGACCCCATAAAAACCTTCACGACGAAGAACATTATCCTAACTGAGAGCCTGCCCCAACAAGATCGCTGGAAACGTAATGAGCTCACTGCAGCTAAACCCACTGATGTGTCATAACCACGGTCTAGATCCAAGAATTGCGACTTGTATGCCCCATGACACAGACGCCATACTACATGCCGGAAAGTATAAGGTCAAGATCTATTTTATCACTGAAAGCTGGGTCTCATATTTACATAGCTATAGTCGAAGTATCGTTGATCAGGAATGCAATTACCCACGTAGCTGATCTAGTACAACAATGCATCGAAAAAGCAATTTGCACCTTATGCCAAGACACTTGGCATTTATGACTAGTTCTTTTTTTTTCTTGCGGGTCGGCTCAAAGTTGCGCCATGTCTGCTCCATGGGAAGCTTCATGGAAAAGCCTTGTTGTCTGCAAAACATCACCTGGAGCTGTGAATGTCTTCACGAACGATCTGAAGGACTTTGAAAGAGAATGGCTCTAACTTAATTCACGAGTGAGCTGCGCACCCCACCAAAAACGCGTCAATTAATTAGACCTCTCTTCTTCAACTACCCACTATGCCACCAATTCGTACTGAATCCTCTCAAAAACGTACGGAGCAAGAGGATAGGATCTTATTAGCTATTGTAGTGGTGAATCCCGTGACAGTAACATGTTGTTGGAACTTGCTGTCTTCCGTAACTTGCTCAGCCAATGAGGGCATTCAAATCTCTGTCATTTATTACTTGCTATTTGCTATTTCTGCTTATGCTCATCATTAGTAATCCGCTCATTCGGAGTTACTATAATTCCGGTTCTCAATCCGTATTCATGAATGCCGCCCTGACAGCATGTGTCGAATCCGTGGTAATCCTGTATTGTACCTAACCAATTGGAGGTGATGAAGACTCTGCATTGTATTACCTCATACGAAGCTATTTATGGCTAGTCTAATTACTAATCCTTCGGCATCGATCATAATATCTCCGGTTTCTATACAGTATTCGTATGATAGCTCCGACAGCATGGCTTGGTACCCTGCCAAGCCCCAGGGATCACATCTGGTGTCCCCAGGTATTCAGGGAAAAGAGAAACCATGATCATGCTCAGTGAGCAAGAGCATGATCCACCCTGAGCAGACCCACCTGGCAGACTCTATCCTGTGCATATGCTTCTCCGGTCAGGACCTCAGACGGTGCCTGTAGACTACCGGGGGGTGGAGGTGAGATCGTGGTAGAAGCGGAACACATTATCCGGGTCCCATCTCTTCTTCAGCCGCTGCAGATGCAGCACATTGTTCCCAAACATCTGTCCCAGAGTCTCGTCACCATGGCCGTAGCTCACGTAGACGGCGAGGTCATCGTAGCCGGAGGTGGCCACGTAGGCAGCTCGGACGGCCCTCGCCATGGCTTGCCCCGCCTGTGCAGTGGTCGCGGAGGTGCCTCCAAACGAAATCCCGCTATGACGCGTGAATGTCAGTCACATTTTCTTCCATTCAGGGGATGTGAAGACTCACGAATAGCCCAGTGTGTCGCGCCAGGGATACGCCGTGGCGTCATCTGCAACGGCTTCCACTGCCTGGGGCGCGAAGACCTCCATCTCGACACTGCTGCCGCGCCCATCCGGGTACTGGACGTAGAAGTCGCCCAGCATCTGGAACACTTGCTGGTATGTCGTCGAAGACAGGTTGCGATAGTTCACGCCGTACCCGGAGACGGACACGGGGGCACAAATCGCCCGCCCGAGGCCCCATGCGGCCTTGTCGATGAGCGTGTTGTAGTTTACCATGCTGATGGAGGATGCAGTGGGGTTGAGGTCCAGCAGAGGCGCAATGAGCTCCCGTCCCTCACTCTCCGGGCCCAGATAGACCCAATTCGCAAGAATCTGAGCCTGTTCGACCGGTCAGCAAGTGTTAGTCTGTTCCGACAGAGCGGCATGGACCAAAGACGCACCTCCCCGACAGTGTCATTGTACCCCAGAATGGAAATGGTGGAGAGCTCGGCGGGAATCGTGCCCTGAAGGGACTGGATGATGTCAAAATAGGATGCGTTTGCAGCGGCCGGGAAGATGAAGTCGGCATTGAAGATTTGGCCGTTATTGTTCTGGGGATGCAGCTTGTACGTGGCCGACGTAATGATGCCGAAGTTGGGGGCAGCACCACGAAGCGCCCAGAACAAGTCCGGATGGGATGTCTCCGAGACCGTGAGCAGCTTGCCATCCGCCGTCACCAGGCGGACGGACAGGATACTGTCAATGATCAGGCCGTTGACGCCCTGAAACCGGCCAACACCACCTCCAACCGTTGCACCAACCATTCCCGGGCATGCGCAGGATCCAATTGCTGGAAGGATTGTCATAAGTTCAAGTGGCAATCAAGATATCTCGGAGAGGAGTGGATTACTGACGCATTTGATACCCGGCTTCATATACAGGGCCAACAATATCACCGAATACAACACCGCCGCCAATTGTCAGAGTACCTGCTTGCGCATCGACGTGAACGCTGTTGAGCCTGCTCAAGTCAATGGCGAGGCCGTTCTTCATAGCACTCAGGGTCGTGCTGGACGAATGTCGGCCGCCGGTGGCAAGGAACGGGAGATCAATGGATCGTGCGATCCTCACCTAGCATGCTGTCAGTCAGAATACATGGCCTTCAAGACAGTTCCTGCATCCGAGTTGATGAGTGTAGGCCTACCGCTCTCGCAACATCATCTCCCGTGGCCGGGGATATCGCGACGGAGTACGAGGGCGCGCCCAAGCTATTCCAACGCTCCGTCGCGTTCTCGAATGCGGTGGTGTTGGGGAAGATGATTGTGGTTTGAGCGTTCTAGCGGTTGGTAGAACTGGTAAATGCTGGGTAGGGGTCAACAGCAGGGAGCGCTATAGCTGTCCCTAGGACGAGGCAGAAGCTGGACGCTGCTGATACGATTCGCATGATGCCTGTATGTGTGGCCGACGACAAGACGACAGGGATATTGAAGTAAGTGTAGGGGACTTTCAAGGAGACTATATCAATTTATATGATCTCGATTGTTCCAGCTGGTACTACAGGTGTCGGCGTTGGCTCAGAAGCTTAGGGCTTACCACATACTGTACATCCCCGAATGCCCGACAGCTGACCTCGTATGGAATCCACCAGATTGGAAATTAGACAGCCGGTAATTAGCATTGCTCTAGGCTCTATACCCCGGCAATGGTGCCTGATCTGCTTAGTTGACTTTGTGCCAGCTCGAACTCCGTGTTGCTCCCTATATGCCTTCCTCGGTGACTATCACACTTCACATACACCAGTGCACACTGCAATCCGAGCCATATTCTATGCGATGGATATTATGGAAAATAGATGGATGCGGCCTCTCGGCTCCCTGTTGATCATCCTTCTAATCAGACGGGTCCAATTCGGCATCGCGCAAGGTCTCATCATCTACACACCGCGGAACAGCCTTCTACGCCCGGCGTCTATACCGATCCAAATCGCCCTGGGGGCCGTTGCATTTCCCCATGTGCAACATGTTGTCGTGGAACCGATTTCGATTCACTATCGTTGCCTGCTGGGAGGCACGGTGGTGCTCCAGACGATTCTGAGCATTTCGATCTCCTGTATGATCCGCCTAGATGACACCGACGCCTGCGCCCTTGCCCAAACACCGACCCTCAAGGGCAAGCTTCGGGCGCTGACAAGCCTAATGAACAACCAACGGTGCATTGGAACCCCCTACGAAATCAAGTGGATTCCTCCCTTTGATGAAAGTCGCCCGGGGTACATCCCGTCGCGGGCCGAAGCTCTTCGGTCAGTCGCCACACAGATCGTCACCGGCTATCTCTCTCGCCAGGTCCTGGTGAGCTTCCTGTGGGATATTCTTCCGCTGGGGCTATTCTGGTGCTTGTATATCGCCTCCTGGCTCAACTCGCTCTACATGGCAGGTGACTTGATCGCCTTGATATCCGGCGATCCGGTCGAGGCCCATCCTCCGGCCTTTGGCTCAATTCGGTACATGCGGACGATCCGAGGATTCTGGGGGAAATACTGGCACCAGTCCAACAGTTTTCCTTTCCAGGGCGCATCCAATTACATCTGCAAGGAGCTGTTGGGACTCCGCTCGCTGGTTCAGCGGTATACCAACATTCTCTGTGTGTTCGCGATTTCAGGGGTATTCCATGTATTGACCGATCGAGCGGAGCGGATCCCGTACGAGCAGAGCAGGGCAATGAGGTTCTTCTGCGCGCAGGCAGTCGGCATCATGGTCGAAGATGGGGTCCAGGAGCTTTGGAGACGATGGCATGGCTATCGTCGGGACGCTGGGGACGATGTGAAAAAGGCAATCCCTACGTGGGCAAAGCTGGTGGGTTACATCTGGACGTGGACGTTTTTGTCGATTACAGCGGAATGGTTCTTCGAACCTCATACTGCGATGTTTCTACAGAAACATGGCACGCCTTTTGGGATTGTCAAGAAGGCGCTCTCTATCCTGGGAGCGGATACGTCGGTATATTTTCTGGAGACAGGGGACTGGATGCGAGATTGGCACCATTGGAAACTAGGCCGAGCTTAGTACTCGGGAATTACTACTATATCCGATGGACAGAAGAGCCGATGGCGTTGTCTATCGGAGATGGTCTCGGACATTCAACATGAGACTAGTAACTTAGTCGACGAGGATATCACAGAGGGGGTGGCGCTGTCTCTCAAAACATAGACAACTTCTTAAAAGTACCGTACGTGTATCAGAAAAAGACAAACGAACAGTTAGACTTCCGCAAAGCCCATTTTGGGCCCAAGGTTCCGGCCCAGAACCCAACCCAGCCTGGGCCCGGGTTGAACTTCATTAACCCGGGCCCAACCCGGGCCCAGCACTGGGCCCCTAGTAAACCCAGTTTGGACCTAACTCGGCCCAACTTTTGCATTATTTCAATCATAAAACTGCTTAGTCATCAAGATAACTCACTGTTTTTTATATCGGTTTTGATCTATACCTTGAACCACCATACTTTTCTAGTATAACTAGAGTGTGTTCAAAGCTATAAACGCGTAGAATCAACCTTAAATAAGTAGTTATGGTTCTTTAGGCTTAGAAAGGTCAGACTTTGCTATGGTTTTCACAGTGTTTGACTTATAACCTTTTTATTGACCTTATATTAGATATACGTAGATAAGTTCTATAGGCGACACTATAGGTTTTCTGACGGCCGTCAGAAATCATGGTGTAAATATATATAGTGTGCGGATATATATTTCACAATATATAGTGTTTGCATACCTATAAATGCTTGAAAAAACCACTATAGAATTCGGGTATTGTTACTTTAAATCTTATATATTATATATACTAATTATATTCTTTATTATTCCACTATATTCGACTAGTAGCTAGTAAGATTATATAGATTGTAGGTCTTTTTAAGTACTTATATAAACCCGGATAGGTGTGAGAGGGCAAACCAAGAGGAACAAGGGTCCATTCACTAAGACACTAAACTGGAGAGAAAAGAAAGAAAGAAGAGGGGAGATCCGTCGAGGATCTCAATACTATCTAACCACCTGACCAATCACAATCCTCCCCTCACGTGATCGGTCACAACAAGAGAAGTCACCTCGTCACAATAGGTAAGGTAGGATAAAACTTTTTGACGATCTTAGGTGGAAGCTAGGGTGGGAATTAGGCTTTCTAGGTTTTTGCTAGGTTTTTACTAGGGGTTTGCTAGGTTTTCTAGGTTTTGGCTAGGCTTTCTAGGGTTTTGCTAGGTTCTTGCTAGGCTTTCTAGGTTCTTACTAGGTTATTAGGCTAGATAGATACGGAGGTAGAGTAATATAACCAATAAACCACGCGGATACGTTTTAAGGTCCTTTTCTAAATTGATCTATCGCGTTTGCTTTATTTACACACCGTCATTAGATATTATTGCTCCGTAAGTCCTCTATTCCCCCTCTATCACTTACTTTATACTTATTCAATTTATTATATCACAAAGCTAGTAGTCTAATTTCGCGTCCTCTCTTTATAATGGCGATATAGATAATATTAGCTATCTTGCGCTATCAAACCACCTAGCGACTCCCTCTAGTAGCTAGTATACGATCGATCCCTTTGACACTAACTTCCTCCGACCGACAATTCCGCCAATACTCCTATCCTCCTTATAACGCGTTAGACCCGACCGAAAGAAGGCGTTTATTCTCTACGATAAAATAACCTATAACGAATAGGTAGAATAGTGGCTACAAACCGATTTTGGGAGGAAGAGCAAGATTGTCTAGGACTTAACGCGCCATTCGGAGATTTGGAGCCACTACAATCAGGTTGCTTATAGTATAGATAGTGCACCAAAGGTTATATACCAACGTTGTGGAAATATTCTTAAGCACCCTAATATAGTTAATACGAAGGCCATAGGTAAAATACAATATTATAGTATATCGACAATATAGAGATATCTTAAGATAGCGGCTTATTTAAAGAGCGGATATACAAAGAAATCATAGATTACCAAATTTCTAAAGCAAGTAGTACGTTCGGAGTAACCCTTTTATTCGATTTTATTTACTAATAGTAATACTAAACTTAGGAAGATATCGAAATACTATTCTCGCAAGTAGCCTAGGAAGAAGATATCCTACAATTTATCATACTCAATCGGCTTCTACTTTATCTTATTAAGTATTTAGTATTTTAGCGTCTTATTTCTCGGGCTCGTACCGCTCCGTTACCTCCGATTATCCTATCTACTAATATAATTCGTCGCCGACTAGGGAGCATTGTTAAAGATCGGTAAGAGCGGATGCTCCGAACACTGCCTATTAGTTCGAAAATCTTAATTGCACTTGATTGCTAGATATCTCTATTCTTATAGGCGTTTATAGCAATCATAGGCTACTTTGTAGATATTGATTGGGTATATCGTAAGGTACTACTTGGGTTTAAACCTCTCTACGGTGCGTATATAGGCGCGAATCTAAGCAATGTTCTTCTTTAAACTCTGATCGAGCATAACCTTAAAACCCGAGTGTTTAGGTTAACAATAGACAATGTTTTAAACAATAAGACATTATTTGATTCCCTCTAATAGGGTCTATTAGATAGTATTATCATTGTTCGAATCCTATGCCTTGCTTACGTTATCTAACTTAGTCTAAACTAACTCCTTAATCGCATTAAAATAGTTCCACTAAATAACTTAACTAAGACAAAATAGATAGAGAAGCAATCAAGATTAGCTTATTTGAATGCGCAGCATCGGAATCGTGAGATATCCTTTATATTAAATAAGGTCCGCTATCTTGCTATCTATATAAATATAAGCCCTTAGCGCCGGGAGATATTTTACAATCTCTAGACAAGCACCGTGAAGCTAGTACCGATCTAAGATATAAGGACTCGGTAGAATTCAACCTTTCTAATACTATATCGGGCAAAACGTCTACGTCCGATCTTTGCGCTATTTTGTGTAGAGTATGATTGCGAAGAGATACTACTAGACCTCGGCAAGGACCGCAAGGGACCGGACCAGACCGCGGACCGGACCGGACCATGCAGGGCTTGGTCCTTACTATCAGGACCGCTGGGCGGTCCCAACTTTTATAGGACCGCACCACTGCGGTCCGGTCCGGTCTTGCGGTCCTACAAACGGGACAAACATGTAGAACCCCGTGATTTACATAATTTATGAAGAATCTATTGGTATTTTTTAGTATTTTACTGTTATACTTTGTTATATGTAGCCTAAACGTATTCTTTCCAGAAATTTTGAGTACTTTTCTAGAAATTACTTATGTGCATGATTCATGTTGAAAGGATCAATTGTCCTTTATATCTATTAATTATATACAAAATCCGTATTATGTCTCAGTCTCTTTGGAATACGCCCTAACGAACGCCTCTGAATGTCAAAATCAGGTAGAGGGATCTCATCATTATCAATAGCCCTTCTCTTCCCTAGCGCTCGTAGGCTAGGCTGCTCAATAGATACTTCTGCAGAAGTTTCTATTGTAAGATCTTCCTCGTCATCGCTAATAGGATCAAACTCTTTATCCTCTTGCTTAGTATCATCCTGCTCCTTCTTCGAATGCTTCTCTTAGGTAGAGAGGAACTTATCCACTAGCGCAAGCTACTTAGACTATATATTAAATCTAGTTGTACATATAAACATCATTAGGTCCTAAATAGTCTGTGGTCTTAATAAGCCCCGGCGATAGTGGCATATATCCCGAGCAGAGTTAAAAAGTCTCTCTACCCTAGAGCCGCTAGCTAGAGTTGTAAGGATATCTCGGGCAAGGCTTGCTAAGATAGGATACTCTGCCTTATAAGCCTTCTAGAAGACTAGGGGTGTTGATTAGACAGTACCTAGAGAGATATAAAGTTAGCAAAAACAAAGATTTGATATACAATAGGAGAGAGGGATATTAAACTTACTACTTCTAAGATACCTTATGAGTTTATCTAGAGTAGTCGGTCTTGACTAGACAGAGGTAGTAGGTCTTAGAAGTATATCAATATCAGAGATATCGTTACTTATTGACTAGGAACTTGATATTGTCTGTGCCTCTATATGGCGCTTCTGGTAAGGCTAGATATAAGTCTCGAGGGACTCCTTATACCGCGGTGCCTAGTGTTTCTCCTATTCTGGTGTTAAGAAGAACTCAAGCTTATTTCGTGGGCCTAAGATAGTCCTAATTGCATAGAGATTATTCGGAATATTATTAGTCTTGCTATAATACTCCGTAAGCTTATCGCGCCTATACTCGAGCGCTAGTTTCATTACTTTCTTCTACCCGACTTTCTTTTGTGCTAGCTGCGCCTTTGCCTTATTAATATAGGTAAACAAGGCATTATAGATTCTAAATATATTATGGATAGTCACATTAGTTGTAGCTAATAAAGATAAAGTAAACTTAAAGAAGGGATAGGTGATTGATAGTAGATAATCAACCTATCGCTATTTATCCTTATCTATCTTTATATTAGTCAGATTAAATTGTGCACAAAATCTATCAAATATAGTCTGTAGCCGACGTACGCGTTAAAACATAAGAAACGTGGAATTCTAGCGTGTTCGGACATCTTGTATTGGCATAAGTTTCGGTTCTTTTGTCTGAAGTCTAATAAAGCTCTCGCGGCGCTAGAGGCTTTTATTGATATAGACTACAATTTTACGAACCTAAAGGATATTATATAGTTAGTATCAAATAGAGATACGATAGTAGAAAAAGGAGGGGGTAGTATACTTTGTTAAGGGTTTGCACAATCCTTCTGTTCTCTTGACGGGCGGTATGTCTCTGATCGGCCCACTCTATTTCTTCCCTATTATTCTATGGGTTTATATCTATCTGACCAAGAAGCTCCTTTAGACTGAGCTATATAATATATGCAATACATAGTATACGAATGATCGGTATATAACTTAGAAGCTTAAGAGACGAAACAGCCTCTTCGAGAGTAGTTAGTAATATACCGTTATTCGATACATTATCGGTAGTAATCGTAAGCACACGATTAGTAATTTGATGCTTCTTAAGTAGCTTAAGTAGGATACTACTAAGATAGGCGCTAGTATAGGAGCCACGAAGAGGTTCAAAGCCGAGTAAGATCTCACGGTAGTTCCACTAAAGGTCGATAAAGTAGCCTATAACTACCATAAACGCCTAACGAAATAGGGAGGTCTAGCAATCCAATGCTATAGAAAGCTTAGCGCCCTCTGGGAGGGTTTGAAGCAGAGAATCCTGACGTTCCTTGACTATCTCCTAAAGATACCGACGGATAGTCCTAGCACTAGGTATTTCAGGGATAGATAGGGCAGAGGAAGCTATTTCGATAAGGGCGCGAAATTCAGGGTGCTCAATAAGCTGGAATAGTAGGCGTAGAGCAACAATAAAGGTGGTTAACCTATCTATCCAAGCTCCCGGTGAAAACCCCTATTTGCGGGAGGGAAGATTTGTCTATAGAGAACTATATAAGTTAGTATAAAGTAAGCCTTATAGATAGTATTTATACCCTATTCGAGATCATCTCTCTGATATCTTGTGTCTTACTCCTTCCCTTTTGATAGGTAGCGGCTTGTGAGAAATGCCTATTCATAGTAGATATTCCCCGGTACCGGTCTACAGGATAAGCAAGGATATAATCACACTGCTTATATATCACCTTAGGGGATCCATCAGAGATTGCAGCAACCTAGTAGAAGTGTTCCCAAGAGCCTACTAGCCGTTTACTATCAAAGATATTCCGTTTTGTTGCACTTCTATACTCGGTTTTTAGCCACCAAGCGACAAAATCCTCGTTAAATATCTCTGTCCAAAGGATATAGTTCTTCTTGCTAAATAGACCAACACGCTCAAGAGTTTGTGGAATCGGGATAGGTACTACCGGTCGTGTGAAGGCCATACTAGGAGTAGATGTTGGTGTTACGCCTCCGTCTAGGTTAAATAGCTTATTAGATGTAAGGAAAGAGAGTGTATCAACTAGGTTGTCCTCAAAGATAGATAAGGGATAATTATCCGAGAATTGGGATACGTGGCTCTGTGATATATTGATGAATAATTAATAGATGTTGGGCAGTGTGGCTTTAGAGTGATGGTCAAGACATACTATTATCTTTTATCTAGGCAAAAGAATCCTGAGGGGTATTTATATTCAAGAAAATGATTTTAGATAGAATAGGCTAGATTATAGACCGTAATTGGCTGATAAGACCTACTCTACTTAGATCTATGCGGTCTTAGACCGCGGGGACCGCATAAAGACCGCAAAGACCGCATAAAGACCGCAAGGACCGCATAAGGACCGCCAATAGATCGCCAAAAGACCGCAAGGACCACTAAAAGACCACGAGGACCGCATAGAGACCGTATAAGGACCGCTAACGGACCGCCAAAAGACCGCAAGAACCGGTAGAGCTTATTAGATCCTGCAAATAATCTATATCTAACGCGTATAAATCGGCCTAAATGATGACAGCTATTAGATATCTAGTAGGAATATCAACAGTTTCCAGGCAATAGATAGGCTCAAATTCTGACGGCCGTCAGAAATCTAGTGGGGATATCAACAGTTTCCAGGCAATAGATAGGCTTAAATTCTGACGGCCGTCAGAAATCTAGGCTAGGGATATTAATGGTCATGACTCTTCCTAAGCGTACAAGTGCTCCGGTGTAGAAAATATATATATCTTTGCATGATCAGAAGTAAATTCTAAAATGTCAACCACAACAGTCCGAAATCGAAAGTTCATTCGTAATTAACTTAATACCAAGCTTCATGAAATCAGATACAAGGTAGTTTCAACTGTTTTATTGATTGTTAGACCTGATTCATTATCAAAATTTGTGTAGATACCAGAACAGTGTTAAATAACGGTAAAAAACGTGGCTGAATAATCAGTTTATACGACCAAACAAGGAAGGTCTTGGCATAATTATGAAATTGCGGGGGACCGCATGGGGGACCGCAAAGGACCACGGGGGACCGTGGTGCGGTCCTGACTACTTTGAAAAAAGACCAAAGACCGCATGGTCCGGTCCCGGTCCTCAAAGTTGGGACCGGACCCGGTCCTTGCCGAGGTCTAGATACTACTCTATAAGGACGAGTAGCGTTAAGTTAACTATCTTCTTTGTATCACTAAGCTATTTTTCGCCTACACAACTTAGCTATCGAAGACTCGAGATATTACTACGTATTACGTCTTCAAGATCTACAATAAACTCTTTGAGCATCTTAAGTGTTCAATAAAGTAGCTACGACGTAAGCGTGTGCTATAGAAGAAATAGATACTTCACGCACTTAAAGCTAGTCGGTTAAAGCTTAATAAGTACTACTCCTAAACCGATAATATTCGAGGATATATCTATGCAATCAGCATAATACTAGCGCCCGTAAACAAGTTTAAGTTCTTTCTTACCAATGACTAGGATTAGAAATAGCGTGACACATACTACTTATCCTTCTAGGAAGCTCTAATTCTATATCAAGAATAGCTTTTAGCCCTTGATTAGTTACTAGATAGCTCTCAAATAATAGCTCGGCTAGGATCGAAGCTTAATACAATGCTAGATAGGAGTAATGCCTAGGGAAGTATAGCTACTAATAAAATAACTTGTTATCTTAATAGTGGTACGTTTAAGCTAAGCCTTTTAGAATTCTAACTAACTTCGGATTAGATCCTATTTAAATTGCTCCTCTTACGTTCTAGCGAGAGAACTAAACGCGATTCCTAGCAATTGCTGCTCTTACGCGTGATATCCTCTCTTTCCCTATAACCGGGGTAGGCGTTAAACGGCTATTTAATACTACTCGGGATATCTGCTATTACTGTCGAGGAAGAATAAAGTCTTATACAATCGAGGATTTAATGATATTTTTTTGCACCTTAAGGTTTGATATAGAAGAACAAGAGGCGAGACTTCTTGAGAAGTTCTTCTCTTATAATAAGCTAGAAGTAGCAAAGGAAGAGAAGGATAATAACCTCGACGACATTGAGATCGAGCCAATCAGTGATACCGAGGAATAGGAGACTTTAATTGATAAGGAGATAGAGCTAGATAAAGCTTTATTGACTACATTTGAAGGGCCGACTATACGTGAACCCTAGGTGCTATTGCTAGTGAATAACACCTAAGTACGTGCGTTAGGACGGAAGCGAAAGAATTGCGATAATGATATATTCGAGTACTATTAGTTAGTTAATCTATTGAAGCTCTCCAATTCATAGATCTTTAAAAAAGCCTCGAAATAACCCTATATTCTGACGGCCGTCAAAAAAACTAGCAATATAGCTTAATAACCCTATTTTCTGACGGCCGTCAGAATTGTAGCCCTGTAGCCTTAGGAATCTATTAAACGTACAATTAAATTAAACAGTGATTATAGAAAGAGGCCTTGCTTACAAGTCAAATACCCAAAAATACAGCCAAAAACTACACAAGTTATGTAGTCACGAGTCTTGACATGTTTGCATTGTTTATGAACCCAGCTGGGGGCCCGGGCCCAGCACTGGGCCAGAAATCCCGACCCGGGCCCAGTACTGGGTTGGAGAACCCGGCCCAGAACCCAACCCAGCCCGGGTTGGGCCCGGGTTGGGCCCGGGTTGAGCTGGGTTCTGCGGAAGTCTACGAACAGTACACCCTCTTCATATGCAGCCTACCATGTCTTACGAATACGATCCGGACCTAGAGGACCTGTACAGCACTCTGAGGGGCATGAAAGCGGCCGCGCCCTCAATAGGAGCTCACGATATCGCAAGCGTGCGCCAGAGAAGTAGCGGTATCGTCGACATATACAACGCTATTCCACTCGCCCCAGGCGTTGAACGGAAATCATTCACGACCAAGACTCCCGACGGCCACGATCTGGAGCTCGTATGGTACGCCCCCGAGAGGGCCACAACGACGCCAGGGCCCGCTCTCTTACAAATCCACGGAGGGGGATTTATAGCCTTCGGCGTGCACGATTTCCATCCAGCACTTAACAATCTCGTCGCGGCCAGCGGCGTGCCGATGCTGTGCGTGGATTACCGTCTGGCCCCCGAGAATCCATATCCCGTCCCGTTGGAGGACTGTTATACCGCGCTCACCTGGTTACGCGACCATGCTACGGAGCTCCAGATTGACCCCGCCCGCATTGGAGTGATTGGCGATAGTGCCGGGGGAGGACTCGCGGCCGGGTTAGCGCTGCTAGCCAGGGATCGGAAATTCAGCCCGCCGCTGGCGAAACAGGTCCTCATGGCTCCGATGCTAGATGACCGCATCGCGGAGTATGATGAACGGCTGCTGCCGCTGCTTACTTTCACGTACGCGGACAAGACGTCTAGCTGGACTGCCTATGTCGGCCGGGATGCGGCTGGGACCGAGCTGGTGCCGCCATACGCTGCACCAGGGCGCGAGTCTGACTTGGCGAACCTGCCTTCGACATGTATAGATGGGGGCCAGTTGGATGTGTTCATGGTTGAGGGCATGGTTTATGCAAAACGGCTTGCAGTTGTTGGCGTGAGCACGGAGTACCATCTGTATCCAGGCGTTCCACACTCTTTTAATGTTTTTGCGCCAGCCGCAGAGGTCACCAAAAGAGCAATGGAGAACCGAATTAAGGCGATTCAGAGCTTTTGACGGACCGGAAAGAGGTACTGCTCTGGTTGAGAGGCGTGTTGCGAGCTGGGGCCTAGCTGGTAGAACACATTATACTAGATATGCAGAAATGGAATAAAACATGCCAAATACTCCTAGACAATGCTTTTCTGCCACCTGGATACTCACCAGGCCCTAAACCCGACCCGGTCCCCGACTCCCCGATAAGCAGCGCCTTCGGGGTTGTCGGGAACTCATATAGTTTGCTACCTCTCTACTGCGATACGGCACGATGCGCAACTGTACGTAAAGACAGCGAGGAGGGTGCTTTACTTCTTATACATATCATGCTGAAATCGCATATTAACTCGAGTCCGCTGAACATACGCGCAGGAGTGTGAACACAGCCATCATGATAGACTCATTCATCTTGGACCGTCCGGCAGTATTATTTGCGGGCCTGGTCTTTGTTGGTATTATCTTTCTTCGGATCTTTTTCTCTAGTTCAGTGCCAAACCTCCCTATTGCTGGCGCGAAGACTGGCGAGTGGTTCCCCTTGCTCAGAGCGAGATGGAGGAATGCAGTCGACCCCAAAGCGGCCTCTGAGATTGCCTACAATCGCTATCGTGATTCCGCCTGCATCTTCCCAATGGCAGGTGCACAGAACTTTGTGCAGCTTCCGCTCAAAGAAGCCCAATGGCTGATTGAGCGGCCGGATAAAGATGTTTGTGTACGGACGGGGATCATCAATTCTCTGCAATTTGAACACACCCTGATGGATCCAAACTTGGCTCATTTTCCTTCTCACATGAGTGTCATATCCGGCCCCTTGACACGGGAAGTGGCCAACCTGATCCCCGATCTCCTGGATGAGATTCAGTATGGCGTGGACCATCTCTGGGGCATGGAGACGGGGAATTACAAGAGCATCTGCGTGTACGACTTGATGAGCCGTCTTGTAGGCCAAGCGACCAACAAAGTCTTCGTTGGCCTTCCCCTGTGTCGGGACCCTAAGCTACTCGATACGGCCATGGCATTCTCGCTTGATATCCCCATTGGCGCAACATTGCTTCATTTCACCTGGAAGCCTCTCCGACCCGTGCTAGCGCCATTCATCACTCTGCCGAATCGCATTCACACCAACCGGGCCTACAAAATCCTTCGCCCCGAGATTCGTCGACGACTGGGGGAATCGACCGACAAGGACTCCTTCAAACGCCCGAATGATTTCCTACAGTGGTCGATCGAGCAGGCCAAGACGCTCGGCGACCCGTACTACGGAAAGGTCGACACATTGGCCGGTCGAGTGTTACTGAACAACTTCACCTCCATCCACACGTCGTCCTTTGCAATCACCCACGCGATCCTCGATCTGGTCTCAACCAAGCAGGAAATCATCGACGAGTTACGCAGCGAAATCTCCTCCGTCCTCGCGGCACACGGCGGAGAGTGGAGCAAGCGGTCGCTTTCCGCAATGCCCAAACTGGACAGCGTGATGCGCGAGTCCCAGCGACTGAACTCCTTCGTCGTGACCGCCACGAATCGCATGGTCGTAAATCCCAACGGGGTCACGACGCCCTCGGGGATTCATATCCCGAAGGGCACCATGGTCTGCGCGCCGTCGTATCCCGTCATGCACGATCCGGACATCTATCCGGACCCGGAGAGCTTCAAGCCGTTTCGGTTTGCGGACAAGCGCACTGCGTTGGGAGAGGAAGGACAGTCGTATGTCCAGCGTGCGCGGCAGGCGTGGACGACTACCAGCCCAGAGTATCCGGCATTTGGCCATGGGCGTCACGCGTGTCTAGGCCGTTTCTTTGCTTCAACTCTTCTGAAGCTGATGTTGGCGTATATCCTGATGAATTACGACTTTCAGTTCCTGGAGAGACGGCCAGAGAACATGTGGATCGGTTCGAATAGGACGCCTCCAATGAAAGCTACCATCATGATAAAGAGGAGGGTTGAGTCTGAGAAGTAATTAGTTGGAGGAACCTTGGATTCGGTCTCCCGGTTTTGTATCTACCTATAGAAATAAGGATCTAGAGCTTCTTCTACACAGACCACAGGCATAAAGAACATATCAAGCTTGTAGATGTCTATACTTCGCGCGTTATGATGCTGTCAATGCAAAAATGACCGCTAGACCACCAAAAGTGTGAACACGGTAATCGAGGCCCCTGTATGTTCTATATCTGGTTTGACAGATGCCAAGATCAAAATCCCTCGTTCGAGATCAGACAAGGCTATACGCAATACACATCTATGGAGTCGAGCAATCCGCACAGTTCAGATTGATAGCTAAGTTGATGCAGTCTAGATACAATACTCTAGGTGTTGACCTGGAAGATCTCGGGGTACCGACCACCTACTGGGGTGAACTTGGTCAGGATATCGTCAATCTCGGCCATCTCCGCATTCGTGATGTCAATCAGCTTGCCGTTCTCCTCAACCCGTTCCGCAGTGGTGGCGCCAGGAATGGGAATGATTGTGGGCATCCCGGGACGTCGAGAGAGCGCTCTAGTCCAATTGATCGCGAGCTGCGCGGGAGTACAGCCCTTCTTCTTGGCGATCTCCTCGATCTTCTCTACCAGCTGCACGTTTTTCTCAAAGTTCTCCCGCCGGAAGCGTGGGAAGTTGAAAGAGAGCAGCAATGAGTCTTGCGGGAGGTCGTCGAATTTCTTGAATTGACCGGTCAACATGCCTCTGCCGATGGGAGAATAGGCGATGATTGGAATCCCGTACTGGGCGCAGGCCGCTGCGACGCCATTTTCCAGGATGTCGGTGGAGAACCTGTTTCAGTTAACACCCGTGATGATTTCAAACGGCGAGGATAATGTACAAGGAGAGCTCAGCCTCCACCGCGACGACCTTGGTGTGTTTGACAGCTTCGTGGATGGTCTCCGCCCGCACCTCGGAGAGCGCAATGCCTCCGATCTTGCCGGTTTGGATATACTCCTTCTCAATGAGCCCAAACGTCACGTCCAGAGGGACCGCCGGGTCCCGACGGCCGAATTCAAACATGTCGATCTTCTTGCGGCCCTTCAGCTGCGCAACGCAGTCATCCAGGCTGCGGCGCGTATTCTCCGGCGAGGCGTCGGTCTGGTGGGTTTGAGGGTTGGCTCCGCCCTTGATATTCAGGACGATCTTGTCAGCATCTTCGGGGTACTTTTCCAGATACCGCTCGAGGAGAACGAGGCTGTTGTAATCGGGCGAGCCATAGAATTCACCGCCGTTCCAACAGGTGCCTGTAGATGTTAGCGGAGAAGGGACACGGCAGAACTGGCAGCTAGGAAAACTCGTTACATACATCCATTCTTGATTGCAGCGCTCATGGCCGCAAAGGCCTGTTCTTGCGTTGGCGGCGTTGCTCGCCAGGTTAATCCCATAAGGCCAAAGCCAATGGGGCCGACTTCCTTTCCGCCAATTTCGGGCATATTGTCTCTGGGCGTAGGCTGTGTGATGGTAGAACTGTGCAACTTAGAGTAGTAGTGTACGTGCCCCCTTTCGACGGCCATGCCCGCTTTTTGAACCCTGCCCAAGGCTGTCCCCGACGGGCTTCATGGAACACAGGCGAGATATGACCGACGTCTTATCGGCGTTGAACGTAAGTCCGGGGCCTAACTCCGCCAAGTAACGGCTTCGGGGATGGCGCCAACAGGGGTAGAAAGAGTGGCGTCGCCGACCGAATCCGAGACGGTATATCGGCAACCCTTAGCGATTCCATCGTAGATCGCCAATGGGATCCGTCAAATATGCAGCTGGCTCGTGCTTTACGACTCCCTGCGCAGACGGTCAGACATTGCTGTGGAGTATATAGTGGCTGGGATCTCACCCAACTGCATCTTCTGCTTTGTCATCAGCGCTACAGACTGAATCAGACTCAATCAATCAAAATTACTTGATTGCTGCTTTCAGGATGGTAGAAGTTTCAAGTCATTATGTTGTCTATGCAGATGACAAAAGAATCCACTATCTGGCGGCCGGCCCTGTGAACGGCCCGCTCATTTTCTTCATTCATGGATGGCCCGGAACCGCCATTACCTGGAAGACACAGTTGGACGCCTTCGCCGCTGTGGGGTTCCGTGCGATCGCCCCTGATATGCCCGGGTATGGGAAGTCGACTGCTCGCCGCGTCATTGCCGACTACTCCCAGGAGGCTATTGTCGAGGGTATGATGGCCCTTCTAGCCGATACGCGCCGCGACGCTGCCATATGGGTTGGCCATGACTGGGGCGCGGGCGTAGTCTCTTCCGTCGCGACGCAATATCCCCAATGTGTGAAGGCTCTCGTCAACCTCTGTGTGCCGTTTCACACCATCGAACGTGGTTGGCAAGGGTTCTTGCCTCTGGTGGCGCGGGAGATCTATCCCCCCGACGAATTCGAGCTTGGGCAGTGGGAGTACATGAGTAGATATGAGGAGGCCTTTGAGGAGACCGTGGAATGGATCGAAAAGGACATCGCGGGATTCTGCAAGGCCGGATTACAGCCAACAACGCCCCCGTCGAGCCGTCAGTTTACGCCGATGTGGATGAGCGGACACCCTCATCCTCCCAGCGTGGACATGACGTGAGCGCCGGCGCTTCCGGCAGAGATCTTTGACTCCTTCATTCGAGATATGCAGCAGACGGGGTTTTGGGCGGGGTCGGCATATTATCTTCACCACGCGCGGAATGCCGAGTATAATGGAAAGGAAGTGACGCTCCACCAGCCGGCCCTGTTCATCCACGCCACGTGGGATTTGGTGTGTGATACGAAGACTTCTCGCCTTATCGAGCCTATGAGAAATGCATGTGAGAATCTCACCGAGGTGATAGTTGATGCGGGTCATTTTGTTCATTACGAGAAACCAGAGGAGGTACAGGCGGCTATATTCAGATTCATTGTGGAAGAGCTGCCCAGTGAGTGGCCGGGGTTCTGGACAGCTGGGTACACTAAGAGAAGTCGTCCGTGTGAGAATATCTAGTTTTAATTACATGAATCATGTCTGAATGGTAGTATACTGGCATTTAATACATGCAGCTTATTGAAGCTTCCCGTAGATCTACGCACCTTGAAAACATAAAGGGCGAGCAAATGGTGTAATATTTCTAGCCACTCCGTACATGAGACGCATAGCCGACTCCAGCTTCAATTCCAGCTAACAGGTCTGAACCTGAAGGGTGGTACCTCCATCCACGATCCAACCGGCGCCAGTGACATAGCTGGCCCGCGGGCTCGTCATAAAGACAATCACGTCTGCGATTTCCTCCACCTCAGCAATTCGCTCCATGGGGATGATTGTCTTCATCATCGTTGGCAGATTCGGATTGCCTTCGACCGCGGCGTCGACCATGGGCGTGTTGACCCAGCCAGGGCAAATGGCATTCACTCGGATTTTATGGGGAGCATTATCCAGCGCTGGAGTGCAACAGAATCAGTATATGCATCCAGAGCCAAGGTTATCCCATTCTCACGTACCTGCGGTTTTGGTAAGACCCAACAGGGCATGCTTGGTGGTTGTATATGGAACAATCTGGGGCGTTGCAATGTACGAGTTACAAGATCCCACATTAAGGATGACGCCGCGGCCGACCTCGCGAGTCCGACCTCTTAGACCCACCGTGGCGATGCTCTGCGTCTTCATGACCTTTGTTATGGCTTGAATGCAGTTTAACGTCCCCATCACGTTGACCTGCCAGAACCGGTTCATCTCTAGTGAATCTACCTCATCTACAGCCCGGTGCTGCTGCACTCCAATCCCAGCGCTATTGACGTTATAGTCAATTCGTCCAAATGTTTCCACCACGTTCTGCACCATGCTATCCACGCTGGAGATATCGGTCACGTCCACCGCTATGGCCAGGGCCTGATAGGCGGGGTTTGTGGCAATCGGTTTGCTCCGTCGAGCAGTCTCCATGGCAGCCTCATAGTTCAAATCAACCACGACAACTCCGCGGGCACCTTCGGCAGCGTACGCAAGGGCAACCGCTCTGCCAATTCCGCTGCCTGGCGAAGTCAGTGCTTTGAACTTAACAAGGGCCGGAAGTGGTACCTGCGCCTGTGACGACCGCCACGCCATCAATCGTGGACGCCATGTTTTCGTACGCGCTATCAATATTCCTGGGCTACAGTGAAGCTGATGGCCATTACGGTCTAATTTTCTATCCAACGCCCACAGGCACTATACCATGAATGGCTCACGGGTGATCGGTCTGATGGCCGACTCTAGTTACGAAGTTCCCGACATTCCCGAATGCCCGAATGCCCGAGATGCCCGAGATGCCCGACGGGAATTCATTTACCGAGAGAGTCGACCAAGTTTCCGAATAGCTCTCGATTTGACAAGCTTGACCGGAGCAAGAATGGTAAAGAAGCAAGGGCTATCTGTGTCTTCGCGGTGTTCACCCGACTCCAGCTTCCAGTCCCTGTAATGCAGCCGTTGGAAAGATGCACTGCCCTATACCGTTCCTTGGTCATAACCCGGGTTAAACACGTTATCAGCCTGTGGTATTTTTTGTGTGCACCCTTGACACTTCAATAATTGTAGACATGGCACATGGCCGAGTACAGGAGCTTACCGGGGGCTTTGGGATCGTTATCCCGGATCTAGGCGATGTCCAGGAGAAAGGATATCAGCGTCACTCGTCGTTCTAGACCCTAGACCCTAGTAGACCTTGACATTTCCCATGGGACGCCTCCCATGGGACTGTCCATGGGAATTCCCGTGGGACTAATTTTGGTCCCATGGGAGTGGGTCCATGGGACTAAACATCTATGGGAAATTCCCATGGCGGGACTAGACCCCCGTGGGAACTCCCATGGGAGTTATGGGAATTCCCATGGGACTGTAAACAATGCAAACATTAGCTATCTCGTGACTTGTATAAATAATGCATTTCTTGGCGGTTCCGAACGGTATTTTATTTACAATAGCTTTTTTCTAAATTAAAGATATACTAAATAATCACAAAACTATGGTCAAAATATATCAAAAGTAATAAATATTTGTTAGTCTCAATACTCGCTAAAACACCTTTAAATTACCGTATTTTATTATAATAACTCAGCAATTTATCCATTATTATTATGAAAATAATGTATAGATGGGAAATTTTGTTAGTCCCATGGGAGTCCCACGGGAATTCCCATGGCGGGACCAATTTTTTTTTTACTCCCATGGGAGTGGGTCCACGGGACTAGACCTCTGTAGGAACTCCCATGGGACTAAGTCTCATGGGAAATGTCAAGCTCTAGACCCTAGACCCTAGACCCTAGACCCTAGACCCTATCCCACGGGGGTGCCTGGAGTACGGCATACTCCAGGTGTTGGGGTTAAGCTTCACTATGGCAGGAAAAGTGGGTCGCACACACGACTTCAGTCGACCTACTCTAGGTTCTATTTCATGACCGATCAGTCTATAAATTTAGGGCGTTATAATAGACTATCTAATTTATGTCCCATTTCAATTTCAGAGCCAGGAGTCATTCATGTGGCGAGAAATTCGCGTTTGAAAATCGAAGATGTTTTGATGGGGTGCGCCCGATTAACGTACAATCGGTGCCTTAGGCATCATCAGTAGGGTTTTGGACCATATTCGTAAAGCGGGGTTCGACTAATTCAGGGGTTTTTTTCATGTTTGCTATAGAACTTGACGTTTCTTTGGTATAGAACTTGACGTTTCTTTGGTATAGAACTTGACGTTTCTTGGTATAGAACTCGACGTTTCTTTGGTATAAAACTTGACGTTTTATAACAACGTTAATAGATATCGCACTTGCAGCCGTCAGAATGGAACTTGAACTTTTTCACCAGCCATCAACAGACCTAGTTATTGTCTGTAAGCGATGCCAGTACGCAGTTCGGCCAAGAGAGGTTTTTCGACACCTTCAAGGCCCCAATCACCGAATTGGGAAGCCAATTGCTCGGCAGATCAGCGAAGCTATTCAGACCTGGCAGCGGGCCCAAGAGTGTGACGAATAGCAAACTCCGACCGTGGTAACAGACCCAATCCCCAATTTACCGCTTTATTCGGACGGTATATTATGCGGGAAGGGCCAGTCCTGCGAATTTACTGCTCGGTCAATTGGCACGATGCGATACCACTAGCGTGAGTATCATGATTGGGTCGCACTAATAAACCGTGGCGGCTATAAGAAGCAGCCAGGTCTCTCAGCCGCCGAGCAACAGATTTAGCAGTTTACGAGTATAGTATTCTGCCAGCGCGTGTTTCGCCAGGGGGTCGGATCTCATTATACCCGCGTACGTACAGTCGGAGCAGAGGCAGTCCCCGAAGCCGAATCGGCACCGACCGTACGCAGTGATCAGGTTTTGGACTAGATCGAACAAGCATTCCTCGAGAGACAAGAACAGCCCCAGTTGATCGAGGCTAGTCAGCGTGACGACGCGAATCCATGGCTTCGACGGACCCAGTGGGCCGTGTATCTACGTGGAATCAACCCGCAAGACCTACGAGACAGCGTCATGGCACCCGATGCCGAATCGGCCGATCCGACCGAATTAGCTGCTTCCGCTATTTGGGATTCGATGGCTACAGTGGCCCGAATCAGCCAGTTGATTTGTACAAAAACTAGCCATTCTATTCGCACCGAGGCCGTCCGTACGGAGCGGGACCGATTGCCGCATCAGCCATTGCAAGCGTACATGGATACCGAGAACATCGAAAGACATACGATTCCGTGGCAGCAAATCTTGATATTTTTCGTACGTACGCAGGCGTCGCATAAATGGGCCAGTCCGTATTACCGGTTTTCGAAACGCCAGCGTTTAGCGTGGAATACGCTTTGGAAACTGGCCTAGCCAGGATTCAGCGCGCCAGCTAGTCCAGCCAGTCCAGCCAGTCCAGCCAGCCTAGCCAGTGCTAGTTCCGACAGGGCCAGTCCCAATAGAGCTAGTTTCGACAGGGCCAGTTTAGATAATAGTAGTCAGCGAATCGCCAGCGAATCAATAGCGAATCGACGTATCAATAGCAATTCGCTATTTCAACTGGCGCCTATTGACACTGCGTGTCTAGAATTTTGTATTGAGCTTCTGAACCATCGGACCAAGGTGGAAGACTACGAAAGTGCGCTGATTTGTGCCACGGCAGTGCTTGGTCAGGGCGAGGCTGGCTGGCGTACCGCGCAGAGCTATCCACCCATTTTATCGAAGCTTATTAAGATCGCACGGTTCATGGTGGTCCACAAGGCGTTGAAGCTAGATCCGACAGCGGAGATAATGCTGTCTCAGCTTACAGAGCATCAAATGGCGGGCGAATGGGATACCGAAAGTCCACTATCTCACGGGGGGTGGTGGAGTCTGGCAGACTCCAGGTTGTGGTTATTCCTTAACTATGGCAGGAAAAGTGGGTCGCACGCCTGACTTCAATCGCCTGACTCCAGGTTCTGTTTCATGGCCGATCGGTCTATAAATTTAGGACGTTATAATAGACTATCTAATTTATATCCCATTTCAATTTTAGAGCCAGGAGTTATTCATGTGGCGAGAAATTCGCGGTTGAAAATCGAAGATGTTTTGATGGGGTGCGCCCGGTTAACGTACGATCGGTGCCTTAGGCATCATTAGTAGGGTTTTGGACCATATTCGTAAAGCGGGGTTCGACTGATTCAGGGGTTTATTTCATGTTTGCTATAGAACTTGACGTTTCTTGGTATAGAACTTGACGTTTTATAACAACATTAATAGATATCGCACTTGCAGCCGTCAGAATGGAACTTGAACTTTTTCACCAGCCATCAACAGACCTAGTTATTGTCTGTAAGCGATGCCAGTACGCAGTTCGGCCAAGAGAGGTTTTTCGACACCTTCAAGGCCCCAATCACCGAATTGGGAAGCCAATTGCTCGGCAGATCAGCGAAGCTATTCAGACCTGGCAGCGGGCCCAAGAGTGTGACGAATGGCAAACTCCGACCGTGGTAACAGACCCAATCCCCAATTTACCGCTTTATTCGGACGGTATATTATGCGGGAAGGGCCAGTCCTGCGAATTTACTGCTCGGTCAATTGGCACGATGCGATACCACTGGCGTGAGTATCATGATTGGGTCGCACCAATAAACCGTGGCGGCTATAAGAAGCAGCCAGGTCTCTCAGCCGCCGAGCAACAGATTCAGCAGTTTACGAGTATAGTATTCTGCCAGCGCGTGTTTCGCCAGGGGGTCGGATCTCATTATACCCGCGTACGTACGGTCGGAGCAGAGGTAGACCCCGAAGCCGAATTAGCACCGACCGTACGTAGTGATCAGGTTTTGGACCAGATCGAACAAGCATTCCTCGAGAAACAAGAACAGCCCCAGTTGATCGAGGCTAGTCAGCGTGACGACGCGAATCCATGGCTTCGACGGACCCAGTGGGCCGTGTATCTACGTGGAATCGACCCCCAAGACTTACGAGACAGCGTCATGGCACCCGATACCGAATCGGCCGATCCGACCGAATTAGCTGCTTCCGCTATTTGGGATTCGATGGCTACAGTAGCCCGAATCAGCCAGTTAATTTGTACAAAAACTAGCCATTCCATTCGCACCGAGGCCGTCCGTACGGAGCGGGACCGATTGCCGCATCAGCCATTGCAAGCGTACATGGATGCCGAGAATATCGAGAGACATACGATCCCATGGCAGCAAATCTTGATGTTTTTCGTGCGCACGCAGGCATCGCATGAATGGGCCAGTCCATATTACCGGTTTTCGAAACGCCAGCGTTTAGCGTGGAATACGCTTTGGAAACTAGCCCAGCCGGGATTCAGCGCGCCAGCCAGTCCAGCCAGTCCAGCCAGCCCAGCCAGTGATAGTTCCGACAGGGCCAGTCCCAATAGAGCTAGTTTCGATAGGGCCAGTTTAGATGACAGTAGTCAGCGAATCGCCAGCGAATCAATAGCGAATCGACGCATCAATAGCAATTCGCCGTTTCAACTAGCGCCCATTGACACTGCGTGTCTAGACTTTTGTATTGAGCTTCTGAACCATCGGACCAAGGTGGAAGACTACGAAAGTGCGCTGATTTGTGCCACGGCAGTGCTTGGTCAGGGGGAGGCTGGCTGGCGTACCGCGCAGAGCTATCCACCCATTTTATCGAAGCTTATTAAGATCGCACGGTTTATGGTGGTCCATAAGGCGTTGAAGCTAGATCCAACAGCGGAGGCAATGCTGTCTCAGCTTACGGAGCATCAAATGGCGGGCGAATGGGAGACGGAGAGTCCGCTCAATTCGGTCGATTTCACGTTTTTAACCCCGACGTCGGACGATGACTTTAACTTTGAGACTGGCCCAGTTCCGCTACCATCCACGCAGTCATCCCATTTTGTACAATTCAGCCAGGCTCAGCAGGGCCAGCGGTCATTTCGGGAGTGGGTGGCTGAAATGGTCAGCCAGTTTATGGTCCGTGGAACGAATAGCCCGATACAATGGCTATTGGATCTCCGTACGTACGGCTTGAAGATCCATTATAACAGCACTACGACTGGCCACGTCGGCTGGATAAATCAAGATCAGCTATTATATCAGCAGTACAACTTTTCCATGGGGGACTTCCGAGGATTCATCCACGGGCTGATCAGTTCAACACGGCAAATACTCCGTGACGAGCTATTATTGAGCACGGAGAATAGGTCAGTTCCCGCGATCCCGTGGCGGGATATCTGCGATGATCCCACAGAGACGGCCCACGGATAGAGCTTTTTGAAAGACACCCGTACACCGTGGCCCGTGGCTGGCAGTGAATAGATAATGAATCGAGTACGGCGAGAAGGGCTGTTACGGCAACGTTTCATCGAGAGCAGTACAGGCCGGCTACGAATAGCCGCGATTGACGTATATCTTCAACGGGTGGCCCATTTCCGCGAGAAGCTTGCAATTGCCATTCACGTCAGTGGGGGCCAGCCGGCGCGTGCCCCCGAGCTATTAAGCATCCGGCATTGCAATACGGACAGTAGAGGCCATCGTAACGTTTTTATCGAGGACGGACTTGTGGCGTTTGTGACGCAGTACCATAAAGGGTTTTACGCATCGAATAACACCAAGGTGATTCATCGGTATTTACCCCAGGAAGTCGGTGAATTGGTGGTCTAGTACTTATAGCTAGTGCTGCCGTTCGTCGAGAGACTCCAGGCGTACGTTGAGAAGGTGCGCAGAGCCGAGAATTCCGAGATTCAACGGTATGTCAACCGGCGAATTTGCATTATATAGAACCAGTTTTCGTGGCCAACCGGCTAGTTTTCGTTATATATATTGGATTTATTGGCCAACTAGCCACTAATCCGTTTATCGTTTCGATGCTAATTCCAATCAGTCATCAGAGACAGGCGTTTTTATGGTCCCCCGACCCCAGCACCGGCCGGGATTGGTCATCCGAAAGACTCCGTGAAGTGCTCAAGCGTAAGACCACCATTGGACTTAACAGGCACGCCATCAATTTGAACGCGTATCGGGACATCGCCATTGGGATAAGCCGCCGGTTTATGCGGCCATCCAGCGTATTCCCGAATAACACGCGGCAGGACGTCCGGGCTGAGGCATCCCAAGAGGATGACGAAGAGGGTATAAATGCCGAGCAATAGATAGGCCATATTGCCGATCTACAAGCAGCCCATTCATCGCACGTGGCCGGCATGATTTATGGCCGTGGGATTACCGAGCAGCCTAGGACCACGGCCCACCGGCGGGAGATATTTCGGCTTAGCAGCACGGATTAGCACCGTTTTCTTGGGTTTGTGTCCACGGATGACGGGGGTGCGGAGAGCGCATTAGGACTGGGCCAGTTTTCGCCGTGGCAGAAAGAAGCTGAAATTGGCCGTACGGAGCGTCGGTGGCAGCTGACCCAGGCGGATATAGAGCCCGAAATGCAACGAATGATGGGGAATCGCGCGGTACGGCTTCGGGGGGTGCAAGCACCGGCGTTAGAAGCTATTCAGCAGGGCCAGAGTCCGGTAGTCGCGGTGATGCCGACAGGGGGTGGCAAAAGCTTACTATTCATGCTACCCGCGTGGATCAGCCCCCGTGGGGTAACGGTAGTGGTCGTGCCGCTAATAGCATTACGCGGGGATATGGTCCAGCGGTGCCAGCGACTCGGTATCTCGTGCGTGGAGTGGGAGAGCCGTCGGCCGGCGGATCAGGCATCGATTGTACTCGTGACACCCGAATCGGCTATTACGGAGGATTTTATGACGTTTTTAAACCGACAGCGTCTCGGTCATCGGCTTGATCGGATTGTGATAGACGAATGCCATGTGGTGCTGAATGATCAGGCCAATTTCCGGCCCGCCATGGCGCAGCTCGGCCGGCTGATCGTGGCTCAGGCACAGATGATATATTTGACGGCCACGTTACCCCCGACGGCTGAAAATCAGCTGTTTCAGCGTTTACGGACGACCCGCGAAAAGGCCCATTTCTTCCGAGCGCGTACGAACCGGACTAATGTGGCATACCGTATCTGGCAGCCCACAGTGCCGAATCGGTACCGGAATAGCTACGATTGGATCGAGAGCCCCGACGTGATCAGCTTTATCAGAGACCGTATCACGCGCGCGCGGGTGCAGACTGGCCGAGTAGTGATTTACGGGCCGACCACCAAGACCGTGGAGCAGCTGGCCCAGCTGATTGACAGTGAAGCATATCACAGCCGCACGTTAGACCGCAAGGGCGTACTCGCCCGTTTTCAGGCCAATGCTACGGGGGTAGTAGTGGCGACCAGTGCGCTAGGGATGGGGGTGGATATCCCCAATATTCGGAGTATTATTCACATTGGACTTCCCCGGAGTTTATTGGATTACGCGCAAGAAAGCGGACGGGCTGGCCGAGACGGGCTACCCAGTGAGGCCATTATCATCCAACCGGACGGGTTTGAACGGCCAACGTGGGACCCGATTCACGAGGACCCCGTTAAGGCGGATGCCGAGCAAGACCGACTGAACCGATATATATATCAAGGATGTTGCCGACGGGTTATATTGGATGAGTATTTGGATGGCCACGTACGTCAGTGTTGTGATACTACGGAGCAGCGTTGTGATCGGTGTGATCAGGACTGGCAAGTCAATGAAGTGATGAGTGAGACGGCTAGTGAACGTGAGAGTGAGACGGCTAGTGAACGTGAGAGTGAGACGGCTAGTGAACGTGAGAGTGAAACGGCCATTGAACGTGAGAGTGAAACGGCCATTGAACGTGAGAGTGATAGGAATAGCCCATTTCCAGCATCGGATCCCATGGTTTTATCCCGTGTTTTGAATCCGTCAGCGGAGACCCCCGTGCAAGCATTATGTACGGAGCCCATGGAAGACGTCCAGTATAGCTTAGGGCTTTAGGGTTTTAGGGCTTAGGGCTTAGGGCTTAGG